>NC_082727.1:766399-3732280 GCF_030144855.1 Hypanus sabinus
CTAAACCTTAGGTAGCACATTCATATTATTGATGCAGATTACTCTAATTCATGTTGTGAGTATAATAATAAGGTTTACATCATGTTAGCACATACTACTTTTAGGTAAAATTGAACTGTACACTCCTTTGAGTTGAATGCACTGCTTTCTATTCAAAGCATTTTGTGATAAGGTTGTGTTCATAACAACACAGGGTGCATTGGATCTATGGATATTGCATGCAGAGTGCTCAGTGCCATGGAATACTTTAATGCAAGCTGAATTCAGTAACTTAACCGGTACCATTTACAGTGGAACAGCCATTGACGGATTACTTCAGCAAACTGTAATGTTACACTGAGTAGATAATATGATGTTACTGAAAGTAACATCTAAACCTTAGCTAGCACATTCATATAATTGATTGCAGACTACTCTAAATCATATTGTGAGTATAATAATGAGGTTTACATCATGTTAGCACATACTACTTTTAGGCAAAATTGAACTGTACACTCCATTGAGTTGAATGCACTGCTTTCAATTCAAAGCATTTTGTGATAAGGTTGTGTTCATAACAACACAGGGTGCATTGGAACTATGGATATTGCATGCAGAGTGCTCAGTGCCATGGAATACTTTATTGCAAGCTGAATTCAGTAACTTAACAGGTACCATTTACAGTGGAACAGCCATTGACTTGGATTACTTCAGCAAACTGTAATGTTACACTGAGTAGATAATATGATGTTACTGAAAGTAACTTCTAAACCTTAGGTAGCACATTCATATTATTGATTGCAGATTACTCTAATTCATATTGTGAGTATAATAATAAGGTTTACATCATGTTAGCACATACTACTTTTAGGTAAAATTGAACTGTACACTCCTTTGAGTTGAATGCACTGCTTTCTATTCCAAGCATTTTGTGATAAGGTTGTGTTCATAACAACACAGGGTGCATTGGAACTATGGATATTGCATGCAGAGTCCTCAGTGCCATGGAATACTTTAATGCAAGCTGAATTCAGTAACTTAACTGGTACCATTTACAGTGGAACAGCCATTGACTTGGTTTACTTCAGCAAACTGTAATGTTACACTGAGTAGGTAATGTGATGTTACTGGAAGTAACTTCTAAACCTTAGCTAGCACATTCATATAATTGATTGCAGACTACTCTAAATCATATTGTGAGTATAATAATGAGGTTTACATCATGTTAGCACATACTACTTTTAGGCAAAATTGAACTGTACACTCCATTGAGTTGAATGCACTGCTTTCTATTCAAAGCATTTTGTGATAAGGTTGTGTTCATAACTACACAGGGTGCATTGGAACAGTATGGATATTGCATGCAGAGTGCTCAGTGCCATGGAATACTTTAATGCAAGCTGAATTCAGTAACTTAACAGGTACCATTTACAGTGGAACAGCCATTGACTTGGATTACTTCAGCAAACTGTAATGTTAAACTGAGTAGATAATGTGATGTTACTGAAAGTAACTTCTAAACCTTAGGTAGCACATTCATATTATTGATTGCAGATTACTCTAATTCATATTGTGAGTATAATAATAAGGTTTACATCCTGTTAGCACATACTACTTTCAGGTAAAATTGAACTGTACACTCCATTGAGTTGAATGCACTGCTTTCTATTCAAAGCATTTTGTGATAAGGTTGTGTTCATAACAACACAGGGTGCATTGGAACTATGGATATTGCATGCAGAGTGCTCAGTGCCATGGAATACTTTAATGCAAGCTGAATTCAGTAACTTAACAGGTACCATTAACAGTGGAACAGCCATTGACTTGGATTACTTCAGCAAACTGTAATGTTACACTGCGTAGATAATATGACGTTACTGAAAGCAACTTCTAAACCTTAGGTAGCACATTCATATTATTGATTGCAGATTACTCTAATTCATATTGTGAGTATAATAATAAGGTTTACATCCTGTTAGCACATACTACTTTTAGGCAAAATTGAACTGTACACTCCATTGAGTTGAATGCACTGCTTTCTATTCAAAGCATTTTGTGATAAGGTTGTGTTCATAACTACACAGGGTGCATTGGAACAGTATGGATATTGCATGCAGAGTGCTCAGTGCCATGGAATACTTTAATGCAAGCTGAATTCAGTAACTTAACAGGTACCATTTACAGTGGAACAGCCATTGACTTGGATTACTTCAGCAAAATGTAATGTTAAACTGAGTAGATAATGTGATGTTACTGAAAGTAACTTCTAAACCTTAGGTAGCACATTCATATTATTGATTGCAGATTACTCTAATTCATATTGTGAGTATAAGAATAAGGTTTACATCATGTTAGCACATACTACTTTTAGGTAAAATTGAACTGTACACTCCTTTGAGTTGAATGCACTGCTTTCTATTCAAAGCATTTTGTGATAAGATTGTGTTCATAACAACACAGGGTGCATTGGATCTATGGATATTGCATGCAGAGTGCTCAGTGCCATGGAATACTTTAATGCAAGCTGAATTCAGTAACTTAACCGGTACCATTTACAGTGGAACAGCCATTGACGGATTACTTCAGCAAACTGTAATGTTACACTGAGTAGATAATGTGATGTTACTGGAAGTAACTTCTAAACCTTAGCTAGCACATTCATATTATTGATTGCAGATTACTCTAATTCATATTGTGAGTATAATAATAAGGTTTACATCATGTTAGCACATACTACTTTTAGGTAAAATTGAACTGTACACTCCTTTGAGTTGAATGCACTGCTTTCTATTCCAAGCATTTTGTGATAAGGTTGTGTTCATAACTACACAAGGTGCATTGGAACAGTATGGATATTGCATGCAGAGTGCTCAGTGCCATGGAATACTTTAATGCAAGCTGAATTCAGTAACTTAACCGGTACAATTTACAGTGGAACAGCCATTGACGGATTACTTCAGCAAACTGTAATGTTACACTGAGTAGATAATGTGATGTTACTGGAAGTAACTTCTAAACCTTAGCTAGCACATTCATATTATTGATTGCAGATTACTCTAATTCATATTGTGAGTATAATAATAAGGTTTACATCATGTTAGCACATACTACTTTTAGGTAAAATTGAACTGTACACTCCTTTGAGTTGAATGCACTGCTTTCTATTCCAAGCATTTTGTGATAAGGTTGTGTTCATAACAACACAGGGTGCTTTGGAACTATGGATATTGCATGCAGAGTCCTCAGTGCAATGGAATACTTTAATGCAAGCTGAATTCAGTAACTTAACAGGTACCATTTACAGTGGAACAGCCATTGACTTGGTTTACTTCAGCAAATTGTAATGTTAAACTGAGTAGATAATGTGATGTTACTGAAAGTAACTTCTAAACCTTAGGTAGAACATTCATATTATTGATTGCAGATTACTCTAATTCATATTGTGAGTATAATAATAAGGTTTACATCATGTTAGCACATACAACTTTTAGACAAAATTGAACTGTACACTCCATTGAGTTGAATGCACTGCTTTCTATTCAAAGCATTTTGTGATAAGGTTGTGTTCATAACAACATAGGGTGCATTGGAACTATGGATATTGCATGCAGAGTGCTCAGTGCCATGGAATACTTTAATGCAAGCTGAATTCAGTAACTTAACAGGTACCATTTACACTGGAACAGCCATTGACTTGGATTACTTCAGCAAACTGTAATGTTAAACTGAGTAGATAATGTGATGTTACTGAAAGTAACCTAAACCTTAGGTAGCACATTCATATTATTGATTGCAGATTACTCTAATTCATATTGTGAGTATAATAATAAGGATTACATCATGTTAGCACATACTACTTTTAGGCAAAATTGAACTGTACACTCCATTGAGTTGAATACACTGCTTTCTATTCAAAGCATTTTGTGATCAGGTTGTGTTCATAACAACACAGGGTGCATTGGAACTATGGATATTGCATGCAGCGTGCTCAGTGCCATGGAATACTTTAATGCAAGCTGAATTCAGTAACAACAGTTACCATTTACACTGCAACAGCCATTGACTTGGTTTACTTCAGCAAACTGTAATGTTACACTGAGTAGATAATGTGATGTTACTGAAAGTAACTTCTAAACCTTAGGTAGCACATTCATATTATTGATGCAGATTACTCTAATTCATGTTGTGAGTATAATAATAAGGTTTACATCATGTTAGCACATACTACTTTTAGGTAAAATTGAACTGTACACTCCTTTGAGTTGAATGCACTGCTTTCTATTCAAAGCATTTTGTGATAAGGTTGTGTTCATAACAACACAGGGTGCATTGGAACTATGGATATTGCATGCAGAGTGCTCAGTGCCATGGAATACTTTAATGCAAGCTGAATTCAGTAACTTAACAGGTACCATTTACAGTGGAACAGCCATTGACTTGGATTACTTCAGCAAACTGTAATGTTAAACTGAGTAGATAATGTGATGTTACTGAAAGTAACTTCTAAACCTTAGGTAGCACATTCATATTATTGATTGCAGATTACTCTAATTCATATTGTGAGTATAAGAATAAGGTTTACATCATGTTAGCACATACTACTTTTAGGTAAAATTGAAATGTACACTCCTTTGAGTTGAATGCACTGCTTTCTATTCAAAGCATTTTGTGATAAGGTTGTGTTCATAACAACACAGGGTGCATTGGATCTATGGATATTGCATGCAGAGTGCTCAGTGCCATGGAATACTTTAATGCAAGCTGAATTCAGTAACTTAACCGGTACCATTTACAGTGCAACAGCCATTGACGGATTACTTCAGCAAACTGTAATGTTACACTGAGTAGATAATATGATGTTACTGAAAGTAACATCTAAACCTTAGCTAGCACATTCATATAATTGATTGCAGACTACTCTAAATCATATTGTGAGTATAATAATGAGGTTTACATCATGTTAGCACATACTACTTTTAGGCAAAATTGAACTGTACACTCCATTGAGTTGAATGCACTGCTTTCAATTCAAAGCATTTTGTGATAAGGTTGTGTTCATAACAACACAGGGTGCATTGGAACTATGGATATTGCATGCAGAGTGCTCAGTGCCATGGAATACTTTAATGCAAGCTGAATTCAGTAACTTAACAGGTACCATTTACAGTGGAACAGCCATTGACTTGGATTACTTCAGCAAACTGTAATGTTAAACTGAGTAGATAATGTGATGTTACTGAAAGTAACTTCTAAACCTTAGGTAGCACATTCATATTATTGATTGCAGATTACTCTAATTCATATTGTGAGTATAATAATAAGGTTTACATCCTGTTAGCACATACTACTTTCAGGTAAAATTGAACTGTACACTCCATTGAGTTGAATGCACTGCTTTCTATTCAAAGCATTTTGTGATAAGATTGTGTTCATAACTACACAGGGTGCATTGGAACAGTATGGATATTGCATGCAGAGTGCTCAGTGCCATGGAATACTTTAATGCAAGCTGAATTCAGTAACTTAACAGGTACCATTTACAGTGGAACAGCCATTCACTTGGATTACTTCAGCAAACTGTAATGTTAAACTGAGTAGATAATGTGATGTTACTGAAAGTAACCTAAACCTTAGGTAGCACATTCATATTATTGATTGCAGATTACTCTAATTCATATTGTGAGTATAATAATAAGGTTTACATCATGTTAGCACATACTACTTTTAGGCAAAATTGAACTGTACACTCCATTGAGTTGAATGCACTGCTTTCTATTCAAAGCATTTTGTGATAAGGTTGTGTTCATAACAACACAGGGTGCATTGGAACTATGGATATTGCATGCAGAGTGCTCAGTTCCATGGAATACTTTAATGCAAGCTGAATTCAGTAACTTAACAGGTACCATTTACAGTGGAACAGCCATTGACTTGGATTACTTCAGCAAACTGTAATGTTAAACTGAGAAGATAATGTGATGTTACTGAAAGTAACTTCTAAACCTTAGGTAGCACATTCATATACTTGTTTGCAGACTACTCTAAATCATATTGTGAGTATAATAATGAGGTTTACATCATGTTAGCACATACTACTTTTAGGCAAAATTGAACTGTACACTCCATTGAGTTGAATGCACTGCTTTCTATTCAAAGCGTTTTGTGATAAGGTTGCGTTCATAACTACACAGGGTGCAATGGAACTATGGATATTGCATGCAGAGTGCTCAGTGCCATGGAATACTTTAATGCAAGCTGAATTCAGTAACTTAACAGGGACCATTTACAGTGGAACAGCCATTGACTTGGATTACTTCAGCAAACTGTAATGTTACACTGAGTAGATAATGTGATGTTACTGAAAGTAACTTCTAAACCTTAGGTAGCACATTCATATTATTGATTGCAGATTACTCTAATTCATATTGTGAGTATAATAATAAGGTTTACATCACCTTAGAACATACCACTTTTAGGCAAAATTAACTGTACACTCCATTGAGTTGAATGCACTGCTTTCTATTCAAAGCATTTTGTGATAAGGTTGTGTTCATAACTACACAGGGTGCATTGGAACAGTATGGATATTGCATGCAGAGTGCTCAGTGCCATGGAATACTTTAATGCAAGCTGAATTCAGTAACTTAACAGGTACCATTTACAGTGGAACAGCCATTGACTTGGATTACTTCAGCAAACTGTAATGTTAAACTGAGAAGATAATGTGATGTTACTGGAAGTAACTTCTAAACCTTAGCTAGCACATTCATATAATTGTTTGCAGACTACTCTAAATCATATTGTGAGTATAATAATGAGGTTTACATCATGTTAGCACATACTACTTTTAGGCAAAATTGAACTCTACACTCCATTGAGTTGAATGCACTGCTTTTATTCAAAGCATTTTGTGATAAGGTTGTGTTCATAACAACACAGGGTGCATTGGAACTATGGATATTGCATGCAGAGTGCTCAGTGCCATGGAATACTTTAATGCAAGCTGAATTCAGTAACTTAACAGGTACCATTTACAGTGGAACAGCCATTGACTTGGATTACTTCAGCAAACTGTAATGTTACACTGCGTAGATAATATGATGTTACTGAAAGCAACTTCTAAACCTTAGATAGCACATTCATATTATTGATTGCAGATTACTCTAATTCATTTTGTGAGTATAATAATAAGGTTTACATCCTGTTAGCACATACTACTTTTAGGCAAAATTGAACTGTACACTCCATTGAGTTGAATGCACTGCTTTCTATTCAAAGCATTTTGTGATAAGGTTGTGTTCATAACTACACAAGGTGCATTGGAACAGTATGGATATTGCATGCAGAGTGCTCAGTGCCATGGAATTCTTTAATGCAAGCTGAATTCAGTAACTTAACAGGTACCATTTACAGTGGAACAGCCATTGACTTGGATTACTTCAGCAAACTGTAATGTTAAACTGAGTAGATAATGTGATGTTACTGAAAGTAACCTAAACCTTAGGTAGCACATTCATATTATTGATTGCAGATTACTCTAATTCATATTGTGAGTATAATAATAAGGTTTACATCATGTTAGCACATACTACTTTTAGGCACAATCGAACTGTACACTCCATTGAGTTGAATGCACTGCTTTCTATTCAAAGCATTTTGTGATAAGGTTGTGTTCATAACAACACAGGGTGCTTTGGAACTATGGATATTGCATGCAGAGTGCTCAGTGCCATGGAATACATTAATGCAAGCTGAATTCAGTAACTTAACAGGTACCATTTACAGTGGAACAGCCATTGACTTGGATTACTTCAGCAAACTGTAATGTTAAACTGAGTAGATAATGTGATGTTACTGGAAGTAACTTCTAAACCTTAGCTAGCACATTCATATAATTGTTTGCAGACTACTCTAAATCATATTGTGAGTATAATAATGAGGTTTACATCATGTTAGCACATACTACTTTTAGGCAAAATTGAACTGTACACTCCATTGAGTTGAATGCACTGCTTTCAATTCAAAGCATTTTGTGATAAGGTTGTGTTCATAACTACACAGGGTGCATTGGAACAGTATGGATATTGCATGCAGAGTGCTCAGTGCCATGGAATACTTTAATGCAAGCTGAATTCAGTAACTTAACAGGTACCATTTACAGTGGAACAGCCATTGACTTGGATTACTTCAGCAAACTGTAATGTTAAACTGAGAAGATAATGTGATGTTACTGGAAGTAACTTCTAAACCTTAGCTAGCACATTCATATAATTGTTTGCAGACTACTCTAAATCATATTGTGAGTATAATAATGAGGTTTACATCATGTTAGCACATACTACTTTTAGGCAAAATTGAACTGTACACTCCATTGAGTTGAATGCACTGCTTTCTATTCAAAGCATTTTGTGATAAGGTTGTGTTCATAACAACACAGGGTGCATTGGAACTATGGATATTGCATGCAGAGTGCTCAGTGCCATGGAATACTTTAATGCAAGCTGAATTCAGTAACTTAACAGGTACCATTTACAGTGGAACAGCCATTGACTTGGATTACTTCAGCAAACTGTAATGTTAAACTGAGTAGATAATGTGATGTTACTGAAAGTAACCTAAACCTTAGGTAGCACATTCATATTATTGATTGCAGATTACTCTAATTCATATTGTGAGTATAATAATAAGGTTTACATCATGTTAGCACATACTACTTTTAGGCAAAATTGAACTGTACACTCCATTGAGTTGAATGCACTGCTTTCTATTCAAAGCGTTTTGTGATAAGGTTGCGTTCATAACTACACAGGGTGCAATGGAACTATGGATATTGCATGCAGAGTGCTCAGTGCCATGGAATACTTTAATGCAAGCTGAATTCAGTAACTTAACAGGGACCATTTACAGTGGAACAGCCATTGACTTGGATTACTTCAGCAAACTGTAATGTTACACTGAGTAGATAATGTGATGTTACTGAAAGTAACTTCTAAACCTTAGGTAGCACATTCATATTATTGATTGCAGATTACTCTAATTCATATTGTGAGTATAATAATAAGGTTTACATCACCTTAGAACATACCACTTTTAGGCAAAATTAACTGTACACTCCATTGAGTTGAATGCACTGCTTTCTATTCAAAGCATTTTGTGATAAGGTTGTGTTCATAACTACACAGGGTGCATTGGAACAGTATGGATATTGCATGCAGAGTGCTCAGTGCCATGGAATACTTTAATGCAAGCTGAATTCAGTAACTTAACAGGTACCATTTACAGTGGAACAGCCATTGACTTGGATTACTTCAGCAAACTGTAATGTTAAACTGAGAAGATAATGTGATGTTACTGGAAGTAACTTCTAAACCTTAGCTAGCACATTCATATAATTGTTTGCAGACTACTCTAAATCATATTGTGAGTATAATAATGAGGTTTACATCATGTTAGCACATACTACTTTTAGGCAAAATTGAACTGTACACTCCATTGAGTTGAATGCACTGCTTTTATTCAAAGCATTTTGTGATAAGGTTGTGTTCATAACTACACAAGGTGCATTGGAACAGTATGGATATTGCATGCAGAGTGCTCAGTGCCATGGAATTCTTTAATGCAAGCTGAATTCAGTAACTTAACAGGTACCATTTACAGTGGAACAGCCATTGACTTGGATTACTTCAGCAAACTGTAATGTTAAACTGAGTAGATAATGTGATGTTACTGAAAGTAACCTAAACCTTAGGTAGCACATTCATATTATTGATTGCAGATTACTCTAATTCATATTGTGAGTATAATAATAAGGTTTACATCATGTTAGCACATACTACTTTTAGGCAAAATTGAACTGTACACTCCATTGAGTTGAATGCACTGCTTTCTATTCAAAGCATTTTGTGATAAGGTTGTGTTCATAACTACACAAGGTGCATTGGAACAGTATGGATATTGCATGCAGAGTGCTCAGTGCCATGGAATTCTTTAATGCAAGCTGAATTCAGTAACTTAACAGGTACCATTTACAGTGGAACAGCCATTGACTTGAATTACTTCAGCAAACTGTAATGTTAAACTGAGTAGATAATGTGATGTTACTGAAAGTAACCTAAACCTTAGGTAGCACATTCATATTATTGATTGCAGATTACTCTAATTCATATTGTGAGTATAATAATAAGGTTTACATCATGTTAGCACATACTACTTTTAGGCACAATCGAACTGTACACTCCATTGAGTTGAATGCACTGCTTTCTATTCAAAGCATTTTGTGATAAGGTTGTGTTCATAACAACACAGGGTGCTTTGGAACTATGGATATTGCATGCAGAGTGCTCAGTGCCATGGAATACATTAATGCAAGCTGAATTCAGTAACTTAACAGGTACCATTTACAGTGGAACAGCCATTGACTTGGATTAATTCAGCAAACTGTAATGTTAAACTGAGTAGATAATGTGATGTTACTGGAAGTAACTTCTAAACCTTAGCTAGCACATTCATATAATTGTTTGCAGACTACTCTAAATCATATTGTGAGTATAATAATGAGGTTTACATCATGTTAGCACATACTACTTTTAGGCAAAATTGAACTGTACACTCCATTGAGTTGAATGCACTTCTTTCAATTCAAAGCATTTTGTGATAAGGTTGTGTTCATAACTACACAGGGTGCATTGGAACAGTATGGATATTGCATGCAGAGTGCTCAGTGCCATGGAATACTTTAATGCAAGCTGAATTCAGTAACTTAACAGGTACCATTTACAGTGGAACAGCCATTGACTTGGATTACTTCAGCAAACTGTAATGTTAAACTGAGAAGATAATGTGATGTTACTGGAAGTAACTTCTAAACCTTAGCTAGCACATTCATATAATTGTTTGCAGACTACTCTAAATCATATTGTGAGTATAATAATGAGGTTTACATCATGTTAGCACATACTACTTTTAGGCAAAATTGAACTGTACACTCCATTGAGTTGAATGCACTGCTTTCTATTCAAAGCATTTTGTGATAAGGTTGTGTTCATAACAACACAGGGTGCATTGGAACTATGGATATTGCATGCAGAGTGCTCAGTCCCATGGAATACTTTAATGCAAGCTGAATTCAGTAACTTAACAGGTACCATTTACAGTGGAACAGCCATTGACTTGGATTACTTCAGCAAACTGTAATGTTAAACTGAGTAGATAATGTGATGTTACTGAAAGTAACCTAAACCTTAGGTAGCACATTCATATTATTGATTGCAGAATACTCTAATTCATATTGTGAGTATAATAATAAGGTTTACATCATGTTAGCACATACTACTTTTAGGCAAAATTGAACTGTACACTCCATTGAGTTGAATGCACTGCTTTCTATTCAAAGCATTTTGTGATAAGGTTGTGTTCATAACTACACAGGGTGCATTGGAAAAGTATGGATATTGCATGCAGAGTGCTCAGTGCCATGGAATACTTTAATGCAAGCTGAATTTAGTAACTTAACAGGTACCATTTACACTGCAACAGCCATTGACTTGGTTTACTTCAGCAAACTGTAATGTTACACTGAGTAGATAATGTGATGTTACTGGAAGTAACTTCTAAACCTTAGCTAGCACATTCATATAATTGATTGCAGATTACTCTAAATCATATTGTGAGTATAATAATGAGGTTTACATCATGTTAGCACATACTACTTTTAGGCAAAATTGAACTGTACACTCCATTGAGTTGAATGCACTGCTTTCTATTCAAAGCATTTTGTGATAAGGTTGTGTTCATAACTACACAGGGTGCATTGGAAGAGTATGGATATTGCATGCAGAGTGCTCAGTGCCATGGAATACTTTATTGCAAGCTGAATTCAGTAACTTAACAGGTACCATTTACAGTGGAACAGCCATTGACTTGGATTACTTCAGCAAACTGTAATGTTAAACTGAGTAGATAATGTCATGTTACTGAAAGTAACCTAAACCTTAGGTAGCACATTCATATTATTGATTGCAGATTACTCTAATTCATATTGTGAGTATAATAATAAGGTTTACATCACCTTAGAACATACCACTTTTAGGCAAAATTGAACTGTACACTCCATTGAGTTGAATGCACTGCTTTCTATTCAAAGCATTTTGTGATAAGATTGTGTTCATAACTACACAGGGTGCATTGGAACAGTATGGATATTGCATGCAGAGTGCTCAGTGCCATGGAATACTTTAATGCAAGCTGAATTCAGTAACTTAACAGGTACCATTTACAGTGGAACAGCCATTGACTTGGATTACTTCAGCAAACTGTAATGTTAAACTGAGTAGATAATGTCATGTTACTGAAAGTAACCTAAACCTTAGGTAGCACATTCATATTATTGATTGCAGATTACTCTAATTCATATTGTGAGTATAATAATAAGGTTTACATCATGTTAGCACATACTACTTTTAGGCAAAATTGAACTGTACACTCCATTGAGTTGAATGCACTGCTTTCTATTCAAAGCATTTTGTGATAAGGTTGTGTTCATAACAACACAGGGTGCATTGGAACTATGGATATTGCATGCAGAGTGCTCAGTGCCATGGAATACGTTAATGCAAGCTGAATTCAGTAACTTAACAGGTACCATTTACAGTGGAACAGCCATTGACTTGGATTACTTCAGCAAACTGTAATGTTAAACTGAGTAGATAATGTGATGTTACTGAAAGTAACCTAAACCTTAGCTAGCACATTCATATAATTGATTGCAGATTACTCTAAATCATATTGTGAGTATAATAATGAGGTTTACATCATGTTAGCACATACTACTTTTAGGCAAAATTGAACTGTACACTGCATTGAGTTGAATGCACTGCTTTCTATTCAAAGCATTTTGTGATAAGGTTGTGTTCATAACTACACAGGGTGCATTGGAAGAGTATGGATATTGCATGCAGAGTGCTCAGTGCCATGGAATACTTTAATGCAAGCTGAATTCAGTAACTTAACAGGTACCATTTACAGTGGAACAGCCATTGACTTGGATTACTTCAGCAAACTGTAATGTTAAACTGAGTAGATAATGTGATGTTACTGGAAGTAACTTCTAAACCTTAGCGAGCACATTCATATAATTGTTTGCAGACTACTCTAAATCATATTGTGAGTATAATAATGAGGTTTACATCATGTTAGCACATACTACTTTTAGGCAAAATTGAACTGTACACTCCATTGAGTTGAATGCACTGCTTTCTATTCAAAGCATTTTGTGATAAGGTTGTGTTCATAACAACACAGGGTGCTTTGGAACTATGGATATTGCATGCAGAGTGCTCAGTGCCATGGAATACTTTAATGCAAGCTGAATTCAGTAACTTAACAGGTACCATTTACAGTGGAACAGCCATTGACTTGGATTACTTCAGCAAACTGTAATGTTAAACTGAGTAGATAATGTGATGTTACTGAAAGTAACCTAAACCTTAGCTAGCACATTCATATAATTGATTGCAGATTACTCTAAATCATATTGTGAGTATAATAATGAGGTTTACATCATGTTAGCACATACTACTTTTAGGCAAAATTGAACTGTACACTCCATTGAGTTGAATGCACTGCTTTCTATTCAAAGCATTTTGTGATAAGGTTGTGTTCATAACTACACAGGGTGCATTGGAAGAGTATGTATATTGCATGCAGAGTGCTCAGTGCCATGGAATACTTTAATGCAAGCTGAATTCAGTAACTTAACAGGTACCATTTACAGTGGAACAGCCATTGACTTGGATTACTTCAGCAAACTGTAATGTTAAACTGAGTAGATAATGTGATGTTACTGAAAGTAACCTAAACCTTAGATAGCACATTCATATTATTGATTGCAGATTACTCTAATTCATATTGTGAGTATAATAATAAGGTTTACATCATGTTAGCACATACTACTTTTAGGCAAAATCGAACTGTACACTCCATTGAGTTGAATGCACTGCTTTCTATTCAAAGCATTTTGTGATAAGGTTGTGTTCATAACAACACAGGGTGCTTTGGAACTATGGATATTGCATGCAGAGTGCTCAGTGCCATGGAATACTTTAATGCAAGCTGAATTCAGTAACTTAACAGGTACCATTTACAGTGGAACAGCCATTGACTTGGATTACTTCAGCAAACTGTAATGTTAAACTGAGTAGATAATGTGATGTTACTGGAAGTAACTTCTAAACCTTAGCGAGCACATTCATATAATTGTTTGCAGACTACTCTAAATCATATTCTGAGTATAATAATGAGGTTTACATCATGTTAGCACATACTACTTTTAGGCAAAATTGAACTGTACACTCCATTGAGTTGAATGCACTGCTTTCTATTCAAAGCATTTTGTGATAAGGTTGTGTTCATAACAACACAGGGTGCTTTGGAACTATGGATATTGCATGCAGAGTGCTCAGTGCCATGGAATACTTTAATGCAAGCTGAATTCAGTAACTTAACAGGTACCATTTACAGTGGAACAGCCATTGACTTGGATTACTTCAGCAAACTGTAATGTTAAACTGAGTAGATAATGTGATGTTACTGGAAGTAACTACTAAACCTTAGCTAGCACATTCATATTATGGATTGCAGATTACTCTAATTCATATTGTGAGTATAATAATAAGGTTTACATCACGTTAGCACATACTACTTTTAGGCAAAATTGAACTGTACACTCCATTGAGTTGAATGCACTGCTTTCTATTCAAAGCATTTTGTGATAAGGTTGTGTTCATAACAACACAGCGTGCATTGGAACTATGGATATTGCATGCAGAGTGCTCAGTGCCATGGAATACTTTAATGCAAGCTGAATTCAGTAACTTAACAGGTACCATTTACAGTGGAACAGCCATTGACTTGGATTACTTCAGCAAACTGTAATGTTAAACTGAGTAGATAATGTGATGTTACTGAAAGTAACCTAAACCTTAGATAGCACATTCATATTATTGATTGCAGATTACTCTAATTCATATTGTGAGTATAATAATAAGGTTTACATCATGTTACCACATACTACTTTTAGGCAAAATTGAACTGTACACTCCATTGAGTAGAATGCACTGCTTTCTATTCAAAGCGTTTTGTGATAAGGTTGCGTTCATAACTACACAGGGTGCATTGGAACAGTATGGATATTGCATGCAGAGTGCTCAGTGCCATGGAATACTTTAATGCAAGCTGAATTCAGTAACTTAACAGGTACCATTTACAGTGGAACAGCCATTGACTTGGATTACTTCAGCAAACTGTAATGTTAAACTGAGAAGATAATGTGATGTTACTGGAAGTAACTTCTAAACCTTAGCTCGCACATTCATATAATTGTTTGCAGACTACTCTAAATCATATTGTGAGTATAATAATGAGGTTTACATCATGTTAGCACATACTACTTTTAGGCAAAATTGAACTGTACACTCCATTGAGTTGAATGCACTGCTTTCTATTCAAAGCATTTTGTGATAAGGTTGTGTTCATAACAACACAGGGTGCATTGGAACTATGGATATTGCATGCAGAGTGCTCAGTGCCATGGAATACTTTAATGCAAGCTGAATTCAGTAATTAACAGGTACCATTTACAGTGGAACAGCCATTGACTTGGATTACTTCAGCAAACTGTAATGTTACACTACGTAGATAATATGATGTTACTGAAAGCAACTTCTAAACCTTAGATAGCACATTCATATTATTGATTGCAGATTACTCTAATTCATTTTGTGAGTATAATAATAAGGTTTACATCCTGTTAGCACATACTACATTTAGGCAAAATTGAACTGTACACTCCATTGAGTTGAATGCACTGCTTTCTATTCAAAGCATTTTGTGATAAGGTTGTGTTCATAACTACACAAGGTGCATTGGAACAGTATGGATAGTGCATGCAGAGTGCTCAGTGCCATGGAATTCTTTAATGCAAGCTGAATTCAGTAACTTAACAGGTACCATTTACAGTGGAACAGCCATTGACTTGGATTACTTCAGCAAACTGTAATGTTAAACTGAGTAGATAATGTGATGTTACTGAAAGTAACCTAAACCTTAGGTAGCACATTCATATTATTGATTGCAGATTACTCTAATTCATATTGTGAGTATAATAATGTTTACATCATGTTAGCACATACTACTTTTAGGCACAATCGAACTGTACACTCCATTGAGTTGAATGCACTGCTTTCTATTCAAAGCATTTTGTGATAAGGTTGTGTTCATAACTACACAGGGTGCATTGGAACAGTATGGATATTGCATGCAGAGTGCTCAGTGCCATGGAATACTTTAATGCAAGCTGAATTCAGTAACTTAACAGGTACCATTTACACTGGAACAGCCATTGACTTGGATTACTTCAGCAAACTGTAATGTTAAACTGAGTAGATAATGTGATGTTACTGAAAGTAACTTCTAAACCTTAGGTAGCACATTCATATTATTGATTGCAGATTACTCTAATTCATATTGTGAGTATAAGAATAAGGTTCACATCATGTTAGCACATACTACTTTTAGGTAAAATTGAACTGTACACTCCTTTGAGTTGAATGCACTGCTTTCTATTCAAAGCATTTTGTGATAAGATTGTGTTCATAACAACACAGGGTGCATTGGATCTATGGATATTGTATGCAGAGTGCTCAGTGCCATGGAATACTTTAATGCAAGCTGAATTCAGTAACTTAACCGGTACCATTTACAGTGGAACAGCCATTGACGGATTACTTCAGCAAACTGTAATGTTACACTGAGTAGATAATGTGATGTTACTGGAAGTAACTTCTAAACCTTAGCTAGCACATTCATATTATTGATTGCAGATTACTCTAATTCATATTGTGAGTATAATAATAAGGTTTACATCATGTTAGCACATACTACTTTTAGGTAAAATTGAACTGTACACTCCTTTGAGTTGAATGCACTGCTTTCTATTCCAAGCATTTTGTGATAAGGTTGTGTTCATAACAACACAGGGTGCATTGGAACTATGGATATTGCATGCAGAGTCCTCAGTGCAATGGAATACTTTAATGCAAGCTGAATTCAGTAACTGAACAGGTACCATTTACAGTGGAACAGCCATTGACTTGGTTTACTTCAGCAAACTGTAATGTTAAACTGAGTAGATAATGTGATGTTACTGAAAGTAACTTCTAAACCTTAGGTAGAACATTCATATTATTGATTGCAGATTACTCTAATTCATATTGTGAGTATAATAATAAGGTTTTCATCATGTTAGCACATACAACTTTTAGACAAAATTGAACTGTACACTCCATTGAGTTGAATGCACTGCTTTCTATTCAAAGCATTTTGTGATAAGGTTGTGTTCATAACAACACAGGGTGCATTGGAACTATGGATATTGCATGCAGAGTGCTCAGTGCCATGGAATACTTTAATGCAAGCTGAATTCAGTAACTTAACAGGTACCATTTACAGTGGAACAGCCATTGACTTGGATTATTTCAGCAAACTGTAATGTTACACTGAGTAGATAATGTGATGTTACTGAAAGTAACTTCTAAACCTTAGGTAGCACATTCATATTATTGATTGCAGATTACTCTAGATCATATTGTGAGTATAATAATGAGGTTTACATCATGTTAGCACATACTACTTTTAGGCAAAATTGAACTGTACACTCCTTTGAGTTGAATGCACTGCTTTCTATTCAAAGCATTTTGTGATAAGGTTGTGTTCATAACTACACAGGGTGCATTGGCAAAGTATGGATATTGCATGCAGAGTGCTCAGTGCCATGGAATACTTTAATGCAAGCTGAATTCAGTAACTTAACAGGTACCATTTACACTGGAACAGCCATTGACTTGGATTACTTCAGCAAACTGTAATGTTAAACTGAGTAGATAATGTGATGTTACTGAAAGTAACCTAAACCTTAGGTAGCACATTCATATTATTGATTGCAGATTACTCTAATTCATATTGTGAGTATAATAATAAGGATTACATCATGTTAGCACATACTACTTTTAGGCAAAATTGAACTGTACACTCCATTGAGTTGAATACACTGCTTTCTATTCAAAGCATTTTGTGATCAGGTTGTGTTCATAACAACACAGGGTGCATTGGAACTATGGATATTGCATGCAGCGTGCTCAGTGCCATGGAATACTTTAATGCAAGCTGAATTCAGTAACAACAGTTACCATTTACACTGCAACAGCCATTGACTTGGTTTACTTCAGCAAACTGTAATGTTACACTGAGTAGATAATGTGATGTTACTGAAAGTAACTTCTAAACCTTAGGTAGCACATTCATATTATTGATGCAGATTACTCTAATTCATGTTGTGAGTATAATAATAAGGTTTACATCATGTTAGCACATACTACTTTTAGGTAAAATTGAACTGTACACTCCTTTGAGTTGAATGCACTGCTTTCTATTCAAAGCATTTTGTGATAAGGTTGTGTTCATAACAACACAGGGTGCATTGGATCTATGGATATTGCATGCAGAGTGCTCAGTGCCATGGAATACTTTAATGCAAGCTGAATTCAGTAACTTAACCGGTACCATTTACAGTGGAACAGCCATTGACGGATTACTTCAGCAAACTGTAATGTTACACTGAGTAGATAATATGATGTTACTGAAAGTAACATCTAAACCTTAGCTAGCACATTCATATAATTGATTGCAGACTACTCTAAATCATATTGTGAGTATAATAATGAGGTTTACATCATGTTAGCACATACTACTTTTAGGCAAAATTGAACTGTACACTCCATTGAGTTGAATGCACTGCTTTCAATTCAAAGCATTTTGTGATAAGGTTGTGTTCATAACAACACAGGGTGCATTGGAACAGTATGGATATTGCATGCAGAGTGCTCAGTGCCATGGAATACTTTATTGCAAGCTGAATTCAGTAACTTAACAGGTACCATTTACAGTGGAACAGACATTGACTTGGATTACTTCAGCAAACTGTAATGTTAAACTGAGTAGATAATGTGATGTTACTGAAAGTAACTTCTAAACCTTAGGTAGCACATTCATATTATTGATTGCAGATTACTCTAATTCATATTGTGAGTATAATAATAAGGTTTACATCCTGTTAGCACATACTACTTTTAGGCAAAATTGAACTGTACACTCCATTGAGTTGAATGCACTGCTTTCTATTCAAAGCATTTTGTGATAAGGTTGTGTTCATAACTACACAGGGTGCATTGGAACAGTATGGATATTGCATGCAGAGTGCTCAGTGCCATGGAATACTTTAATGCAAGCTGAATTCAGTAACTTAACAGGTACCATTTACAGTGGAACAGCCATTGACTTGGATTACTTCAGCAAACTGTAATGTTAAACTGAGTAGATAATGTGATGTTACTGAAAGTAACTTCTAAACCTTAGGTAGCACATTCATATTATTGATTGCAGATTGCTCTAATTCATATTGTGAGTATAAGAATAAGGTTTACATCATGTTAGCACATACTACTTTTAGGTAAAATTGAACTGTACACTCCTTTGAGTTGAATGCACTGCTTTCTATTCAAAGCATTTTGTGATAAGATTGTGTTCATAACAACACAGGGTGCATTGGATCTATGGATATTGCATGCAGAGTGCTCAGTGCCATGGAATACTTTAATGCAAGCTGAATTCAGTAACTTAACCGGTACCATTTACAGTGGAACAGCCATTGACGGATTACTTCAGCAAACTGTAATGTTACACTGAGTAGATAATGTGATGTTACTGGAAGTAACTTCTAAACCTTAGCTAGCACATTCATATTATTGATTGCAGATTACTCTAATTCATATTGTGAGTATAATAATAAGGTTTACATCATGTTAGCACATACTACTTTTAGGTAAAATTGAACTGTACACTCCTTTGAGTTGAATGCACTGCTTTCTATTCCAAGCATTTTGTGATAAGGTTGTGTTCATAACTACACAAGGTGCATTGGAACAGTATGGATATTGCATGCAGAGTGCTCAGTGCCATGAAATACTTTAATGCAAGCTGAATTCAGTAACTTAACCGGTACCATTTACAGTGGAACAGCCATTGACGGATTACTTCAGCAAACTGTAATGTTACACTGAGTAGATAATGTGATGTTACTGGAAGTAACTTCTAAACCTTAGCTAGCACATTCATATTATTGATTGCAGATTACTCTAATTCATATTGTGAGTATAATAATAAGGTTTACATCATGTTAGCACATACTACTTTTAGGTAAAATTGAACTGTACACTCCTTTGAGTTGAATGCACTGCTTTCTATTCCAAGCATTTTGTGATAAGGTTGTGTTCATAACAACACAGGGTGCTTTGGAACTATGGATATTGCATGCAGAGTCCTCAGTGCAATGGAATACTTTAATGCAAGCTGAATTCAGTAACTTAACAGGTACCATTTACAGTGGAACAGCCATTGACTTGGTTTACTTCAGCAAATTGTAATGTTAAACTGAGTAGATAATGTGATGTTACTGAAAGTAACTTCTAAACCTTAGGTAGAACATTCATATTATTGATTGCAGATTACTCTAATTCATATTGTGAGTATAATAATAAGGTTTACATCATGTTAGCACATACAACTTTTAGACAAAATTGAACTGTACACTCCATTGAGTTGAATGCACTGCTTTCTATTCAAAGCATTTTGTGATAAGGTTGTGTTCATAACTACACAGGGTGCATTGGCAAAGTATGGATATTGCATGCAGAGTGCTCAGTGCCATGGAATACTTTAATGCAAGCTGAATTCAGTAACTTAACAGGTACCATTTACACTGGAACAGCCATTGACTTGGATTACTTCAGCAAACTGTAATGTTAAACTGAGTAGATAATGTGATGTTACTGAAAGTAACCTAAACCTTAGGTAGCACATTCATATTATTGATTGCAGATTACTCTAATTCATATTGTGAGTATAATAATAAGGATTACATCATGTTAGCACATACTACTTTTAGGCAAAATTGAACTGTACACTCCATTGAGTTGAATACACTGCTTTCTATTCAAAGCATTTTGTGATCAGGTTGTGTTCATAACAACACAGGGTGCATTGGAACTATGGATATTGCATGCAGCGTGCTCAGTGCCATGGAATACTTTAATGCAAGCTGAATTCAGTAACAACAGTTACCATTTACACTGCAACAGCCATTGACTTGGTTTACTTCAGCAAACTGTAATGTTACACTGAGTAGATAATGTGATGTTACTGAAAGTAACTTCTAAACCTTAGGTAGCACATTCATATTATTGATGCAGATTACTCTAATTCATGTTGTGAGTATAATAATAAGGTTTACATCATGTTAGCACATACTACTTTTAGGTAAAATTGAACTGTACACTCCTTTGAGTTGAATGCACTGCTTTCTATTCAAAGCATTTTGTGATAAGGTTGTGTTCATAACAACACAGGGTGCATTGGAAATATGGATATTGCATGCAGAGTGCTCAGTGCCATGGAATACTTTAATGCAAGCTGAATTCAGTAACTTAACAGGTACCATTTACAGTGGAACAGCCATTGACTTGGATTACTTCAGCAAACTGTAATGTTAAACTGAGTAGATAATGTGATGTTACTGAAAGTAACTTCTAAACCTTAGGTAGCACATTCATATTATTGATTGCAGATTACTCTAATTCATATTGTGAGTATAAGAATAAGGTTTACATCATGTTAGCACATACTACTTTTAGGTAAAATTGAAATGTACACTCCTTTGAGTTGAATGCACTGCTTTCTATTCAAAGCATTTTGTGATAAGGTTGTGTTCATAACAACACAGGGTGCATTGGATCTATGGATATTGCATGCAGAGTGCTCAGTGCCATGGAATACTTTAATGCAAGCTGAATTCAGTAACTTAACCGGTACCATTTACAGTGGAACAGCCATTGACGGATTACTTCAGCAAACTGTAATGTTACACTGAGTAGATAATATGATGTTACTGAAAGTAACATCTAAACCTTAGCTAGCACATTCATATAATTGATTGCAGACTACTCTAAATCATATTGTGAGTATAATAATGAGGTTTACATCATGTTAGCACATACTACTTTTAGGCAAAATTGAACTGTACACTCCATTGAGTTGAATGCACTGCTTTCAATTCAAAGCATTTTGTGATAAGGTTGTGTTCATAACAACACAGGGTGCATTGGAACTATGGATATTGCATGCAGAGTGCTCAGTGCCATGGAATACTTTAATGCAAGCTGAATTCAGTAACTTAACAGGTACCATTTACAGTGGAACAGCCATTGACTTGGATTACTTCAGCAAACTGTAATGTTAAACTGAGTAGATAATGTGATGTTACTGAAAGTAACTTCTAAACCTTAGGTAGCACATTCATATTATTGATTGCAGATTACTCTAATTCATATTGTGAGTATAATAATAAGGTTTACATCCTGTTAGCACATACTACTTTCAGGTAAAATTGAACTGTACACTCCATTGAGTTGAATGCACTGCTTTCTATTCAAAGCATTTTGTGATAAGATTGTGTTCATAACTACACAGGGTGCATTGGAACAGTATGGATATTGCATGCAGAGTGCTCAGTGCCATGGAATACTTTAATGCAAGCTGAATTCAGTAACTTAACAGGTACCATTTACAGTGGAACAGCCATTGACTTGGATTACTTCAGCAAACTGTAATGTTAAACTGAGTAGATAATGTGATGTTACTGAAAGTAACCTAAACCTTAGGTAGCACATTCATATTATTGATTGCAGATTACTCTAATTCATATTGTGAGTATAATAATAAGGTTTACATCATGTTAGCACATACTACTTTTAGGCAAAATTGAACTGTACACTCCATTGAGTTGAATGCACTGCTTTCTATTCAAAGCATTTTGTGATAAGGTTGTGTTCATAACAACACAGGGTGCATTGGAACTATGGATATTGCATGCAGAGTGCTCAGTTCCATGGAATACTTTAATGCAAGCTGAATTCAGTAACTTAACAGGTACCATTTACAGTGGAACAGCCATTGACTTGGATTACTTCAGCAAACTGTAATGTTAAACTGAGAAGATAATGTGATGTTACTGAAAGTAACTTCTAAACCTTAGCTAGCACATTCATATACTTGTTTGCAGACTACTCTAAATCATATTGTGAGTATAATAATGAGGTTTACATCATGTTAGCACATACTACTTTTAGGCAAAATTGAACTGTACACTCCATTGAGTTGAATGCACTGCTTTCTATTCAAAGCGTTTTGTGATAAGGTTGCGTTCATAACTACACAGGGTGCAATGGAACTATGGATATTGCATGCAGAGTGCTCAGTGCCATGGAATACTTTAATGCAAGCTGAATTCAGTAACTTAACAGGGACCATTTACAGTGGAACAGCCATTGACTTGGATTACTTCAGCAAACTGTAATGTTACACTGAGTAGATAATGTGATGTTACTGAAAGTAACTTCTAAACCTTAGGTAGCACATTCATATAATTGATTGCAGATTACTCTAATTCATATTGTGAGTATAATAATAAGGTTTACATCACCTTAGAACATACCACTTTTAGGCAAAATTAACTGTACACTCCATTGAGTTGAATGCACTGCTTTCTATTCAAAGCATTTTGTGATAAGGTTGTGTTCATAACTACACAGGGTGCATTGGAACAGTATGGATATTGCATGCAGAGTGCTCAGTGCCATGGAATACTTTAATGCAAGCTGAATTCAGTAACTTAACAGGTACCATTTACAGTGGAACAGCCATTGACTTGGATTACTTCAGCAAACTGTAATGTTAAACTGAGAAGATAATGTGATGTTACTGGAAGTAACTTCTAAACCTTAGCTAGCACATTCATATAATTGTTTGCAGACTACTCTAAATCATATTGTGAGTATAATAATGAGGTTTACATCATGTTAGCACATACTACTTTTAGGCAAAATTGAACTGTACACTCCATTGAGTTGAATGCACTGCTTTCTATTCAAAGCATTTTGTGATAAGGTTGTGTTCATAACAACACAGGGTGCATTGGAACTATGGATATTGCATGCAGAGTGCTCAGTGCCATGGAATACTTTAATGCAAGCTGAATTCAGTAACTTAACAGGTACCATTTACAGTGGAACAGCCATTGACTTGGATTACTTCAGCAAACTGTAATGTTACACTGCGTAGATAATATGATGTTACTGAAAGCAACTTCTAAACCTTAGATAGCACATTCATATTATTGATTGCAGATTACTCTAATTCATTTTGTGAGTATAATAATAAGGTTTACATCCTGTTAGCACATACTACTTTTAGGCAAAATTGAACTGTACACTCCATTGAGTTGAATGCACTGCTTTCTATTCAAAGCATTTTGTGATAAGGTTGTGTTCATAACTACACAAGGTGCATTGGAACAGTATGGATATTGCATGCAGAGTGCTCAGTGCCATGGAATTCTTTAATGCAAGCTGAATTCAGTAACTTAACAGGTACCATTTACAGTGGAACAGCCATTGACTTGGATTACTTCAGCAAACTGTAATGTTAAACTGAGTAGATAATGTGATGTTACTGAAAGTAACCTAAACCTTAGGTAGCACATTCATATTATTGATTGCAGATTACTCTAATTCATATTGTGAGTATAATAATAAGGTTTACATCATGTTAGCACATACTACTTTTAGGCACAATCGAACTGTACACTCCATTGAGTTGAATGCACTGCTTTCTATTCAAAGCATTTTGTGATAAGGTTGTGTTCATAACAACACAGGGTGCTTTGGAACTATGGATATTGCATGCAGAGTGCTCAGTGCCATGGAATACATTAATGCAAGCTGAATTCAGTAACTTAACAGGTACCATTTACAGTGGAACAGCCATTGACTTGGATTACTTCAGCAAACTGTAATGTTAAACTGAGTAGATAATGTGATGTTACTGGAAGTAACTTCTAAACCTTAGCTAGCACATTCATATAATTGTTTGCAGACTACTCTAAATCATATTGTGAGTATAATAATGAGGTTTACATCATGTTAGCACGTACTACTTTTAGGCAAAATTGAACTGTACACTCCATTGAGTTGAATGCACTGCTTTCAATTCAAAGCATTTTGTGATAAGGTTGTGTTCATAACTACACAGGGTGCATTGGAACAGTATGGATATTGCATGCAGAGTGCTCAGTGCCATGGAATACTTTAATGCAAGCTGAATTCAGTAACTTAACAGGTACCATTTACAGTGGAACAGCCATTGACTTGGATTACTTCAGCAAACTGTAATGTTAAACTGAGAAGATAATGTGATGTTACTGGAAGTAACTTCTAAACCTTAGCTAGCACATTCATATAATTGTTTGCAGACTACTCTAAATCATATTGTGAGTATAATAATGAGGTTTACATCATGTTAGCACATACTACTTTTAGGCAAAATTGAACTGTACACTCCATTGAGTTGAATGCACTGCTTTCTATTCAAAGCATTTTGTGATAAGGTTGTGTTCATAACAACACAGGGTGCATTGGAACTATGGATATTGCATGCAGAGTGCTCAGTGCCATGGAATACTTTAATGCAAGCTGAATTCAGTAACTTCACAGGTACCATTTACAGTGGAACAGCCATTGACTTGGATTACTTCAGCAAACTGTAATGTTAAACTGAGTAGATAATGTGATGTTACTGAAAGTAACCTAAACCTTAGGTAGCACATTCATATTATTGATAGCAGATTACTCTAATTCATATTGTGAGTATAATAATAAGGTTTACATCATGTTAGCACATACTACTTTTAGGCAAAATTGAACTGTACACTCCATTGAGTTGAATGCACTGCTTTCTATTCAAAGCATTTTGTGATAAGGTTGTGTTCATAACTACACAGGGTGCATTGGAAAAGTATGGATATTGCATGCAGAGTGCTCAGTGCCATGGAATACTTTAATGCAAGCTGAATTTAGTAACTTAACAGGTACCATTTACACTGCAACAGCCATTGACTTGGTTTACTTCAGCAAACTGTAATGTTACACTGAGTAGATAATGTGATGTTACTGGAAGTAACTTCTAAACCTTAGCTAGCACATTCATATAATTGATTGCAGATTACTCTAAATCATATTGTGAGTATAATAATGAGGTTTACATCATGTTAGCACATACTACTTTTAGGCAAAATTGAACTGTACACTCCATTGAGTTGAATGCACTGCTTTCTATTCAAAGCATTTTGTGATAAGGTTGTGTTCATAACTACACAGGGTGCATTGGAAGAGTATGGATATTGCATGCAGAGTGCTCAGTGCCATGGAATACTTTAATGCAAGCTGAATTCAGTAACTTAACAGGTACCATTTACAGTGGAACAGCCATTGACTTGGATTACTTCAGCAAACTGTAATGTTAAACTGAGAAGATAATGTGATGTTACTGAAAGTAACCTAAACCTTAGCTAGCACATTCATATAATTGATTGCAGATTACTCTAATTCATATTGTGAGTATAATAATAAGGTTTACATCATGTTAGCACATACTACTTTTAGGCAAAATTGAACTGTACACTCCATTGAGTTGAATGCACTGCTTTCTATTCAAAGCATTTTGTGATAAGGTTGTGTTCATAACAACACAGGGTGCATTGGAACTATGGATATTGCATGCAGAGTGCTCAGTTCCATGGAATACTTTAATGCAAGCTGAATTCAGTAACTTAACAGGTACCATTTACAGTGGAACAGCCATTGACTTGGATTACTTCAGCAAACTGTAATGTTAAACTGAGAAGATAATGTGATGTTACTGAAAGTAACTTCTAAACCTTAGCTAGCACATTCATATACTTGTTTGCAGACTACTCTAAATCATATTGTGAGTATAATAATGAGGTTTACATCATGTTAGCACATACTACTTTTAGGCAAAATTGAACTGTACACTCCATTGAGTTGAATGCACTGCTTTCTATTCAAAGCGTTTTGTGATAAGGTTGCGTTCATAACTACACAGGGTGCAATGGAACTATGGATATTGCATGCAGAGTGCTCAGTGCCATGGAATACTTTAATGCAAGCTGAATTCAGTAACTTAACAGGGACCATTTACAGTGGAACAGCCATTGACTTGGATTACTTCAGCAAACTGTAATGTTACACTGAGTAGATAATGTGATGTTACTGAAAGTAACTTCTAAACCTTAGGTAGCACATTCATATTATTGATTGCAGATTACTCTAATTCATATTGTGAGTATAATAATAAGGTTTACATCACCTTAGAACATACCACTTTTAGGCAAAATTAACTGTACACTCCATTGAGTTGAATGCACTGCTTTCTATTCAAAGCATTTTGTGATAAGGTTGTGTTCATAACTACACAGGGTGCATTGGAACAGTATGGATATTGCATGCAGAGTGCTCAGTGCCATGGAATACTTTAATGCAAGCTGAATTCAGTAACTTAACAGGTACCATTTACAGTGGAACAGCCATTGACTTGGATTACTTCAGCAAACTGTAATGTTAAACTGAGAAGATAATGTGATGTTACTGGAAGTAACTTCTAAACCTTAGCTAGCACATTCATATAATTGTTTGCAGACTACTCTAAATCATATTGTGAGTATAATAATGAGGTTTACATCATGTTAGCACATACTACTTTTAGGCAAAATTGAACTGTACACTCCATTGAGTTGAATGCACTGCTTTCTATTCAAAGCATTTTGTGATAAGGTTGTGTTCATAACAACACAGGGTGCATTGGAACTATGGATATTGCATGCAGAGTGCTCAGTGCCATGGAATACTTTAATGCAAGCTGAATTCAATAACTTAACAGGTACCATTTACAGTGGAACAGCCATTGACTTGGATTACTTCAGCAAACTGTAATGTTACACTGCGTAGATAATATGATGTTACTGAAAGCAACTTCTAAACCTTAGATAGCACATTCATATTATTGATTGCAGATTACTCTAATTCATTTTGTGAGTATAATAATAAGGTTTACATCCTGTTAGCACATACTACTTTTAGGCAAAATTGAACTGTACACTCCATTGAGTTGAATGCACTGCTTTCTATTCAAATCATTTTGTGATAAGGTTGTGTTCATAACTACACAAGGTGCATTGGAACAGTATGGATATTGCATGCAGAGTGCTCAGTGCCATGGAATTCTTTAATGCAAGCTGAATTCAGTAACTTAACAGGTACCATTTACAGTGGAACAGCCATTGACTTGGATTACTTCAGCAAACTGTAATGTTAAACTGAGTAGATAATGTGATGTTACTGAAAGTAACCTAAACCTTAGGTAGCACATTCATATTATTGATTGCAGATTACTCTAATTCATATTGTGAGTAT
This sequence comes from Hypanus sabinus, assembly GCF_030144855.1. Taxonomy (NCBI): domain Eukaryota; kingdom Metazoa; phylum Chordata; class Chondrichthyes; order Myliobatiformes; family Dasyatidae; genus Hypanus; species Hypanus sabinus. Next base: position 794,872 of record NC_082727.1, read on the forward strand.
AATAATAAGGTTTACATCATGTTAGCACATACTACTTTTAGGCACAATCGAACTGTACACTCCATTGAGTTGAATGCACTGCTTTCTATTCAAAGCATTTTGTGATAAGGTTGTGTTCATAACAACACAGGGTGCTTTGGAACTATGGATATTGCATGCAGAGTGCTCAGTGCCATGGAATACATTAATGCAAGCTGAATTCAGTAACTTAACAGGTACCATTTACAGTGGAACAGCCATTGACTTGGATTACTTCAGCAAACTGTAATGTTAAACTGAGTAGATAATGTGATGTTACTGGAAGTAACTTCTAAACCTTAGCTAGCACATTCATATAATTGTTTGCAGACTACTCTAAATCATATTGTGAGTATAATAATGAGGTTTACATCATGTTAGCACATACTACTTTTAGGCAAAATTGAACTGTACACTCCATTGAGTTGAATGCACTGCTTTCAATTCAAAGCATTTTGTGATAAGGTTGTGTTCATAACTACACAGGGTGCATTGGAACAGTATGGATATTGCATGCAGAGTGCTCAGTGCCATGGAATACTTTAATGCAAGCTGAATTCAGTAACTTAACAGGTACCATTTACAGTGGAACAGCCATTGACTTGGATTACTTCAGCAAACTGTAATGTTAAACTGAGAAGATAATGTGATGTTACTGGAAGTAACTTCTAAACCTTAGCTAGCACATTCATATAATTGTTTGCAGACTACTCTAAATCATATTGTGAGTATAATAATGAGGTTTACATCATGTTAGCACATACTACTTTTAGGCAAAATTGAACTGTACACTCCATTGAGTTGAATGCACTGCTTTCTATTCAAAGCATTTTGTGATAAGGTTGTGTTCATAACAACACAGGGTGCATTGGAACTATGGATATTGCATGCAGAGTGCTCAGTGCCATGGAATACTTTAATGCAAGCTGAATTCAGTAACTTCACAGGTACCATTTACAGTGGAACAGCCATTGACTTGGATTACTTCAGCAAACTGTAATGTTAAACTGAGTAGATAATGTGATGTTACTGAAAGTAACCTAAACCTTAGGTAGCACATTCATATTATTGATAGCAGATTACTCTAATTCATATTGTGAGTATAATAATAAGGTTTACATCATGTTAGCACATACTACTTTTAGGCAAAATTGAACTGTACACTCCATTGAGTTGAATGCACTGCTTTCTATTCAAAGCATTTTGTGATAAGGTTGTGTTCATAACTACACAGGGTGCATTGGAAAAGTATGGATATTGCATGCAGAGTGCTCAGTGCCATGGAATACTTTAATGCAAGCTGAATTTAGTAACTTAACAGGTACCATTTACACTGCAACAGCCATTGACTTGGTTTACTTCAGCAAACTGTAATGTTACACTGAGTAGATAATGTGATGTTACTGGAAGTAACTTCTAAACCTTAGCTAGCACATTCATATAATTGATTGCAGATTACTCTAAATCATATTGTGAGTATAATAATGAGGTTTACATCATGTTAGCACATACTACTTTTAGGCAAAATTGAACTGTACACTCCATTGAGTTGAATGCACTGCTTTCTATTCAAAGCATTTTGTGATAAGGTTGTGTTCATAACTACACAGGGTGCATTGGAAGAGTATGGATATTGCATGCAGAGTGCTCAGTGCCATGGAATACTTTAATGCAAGCTGAATTCAGTAACTTAACAGGTACCATTTACAGTGGAACAGCCATTGACTTGGATTACTTCAGCAAACTGTAATGTTAAACTGAGTAGATAATGTGATGTTACTGAAAGTAACCTAAACCTTAGGTAGCACATTCATATTATTGATTGCAGATTACTCTAATTCATATTGTGAGTATAATAATAAGGTTTACATCACCTTAGAACATACCACTTTTAGGCAAAATTGAACTGTACACTCCATTGAGTTGAATGCACTGCTTTCTATTCAAAGCATTTTGTGATAAGATTGTGTTCATAACTACACAGGGTGCATTGGAACAGTATGGATATTGCATGCAGAGTGCTCAGTGCCATGGAATACTTTAATGCAAGCTGAATTCAGTAACTTAACAGGTACCATTTACAGTGGAACAGCCATTGACTTGGATTACTTCAGCAAACTGTAATGTTAAACTGAGTAGATAATGTCATGTTACTGAAAGTAACCTAAACCTTAGGTAGCACATTCATATTATTGATTGCAGATTACTCTAATTCATATTGTGAGTATAATAATAAGGTTTACATCATGTTAGCACATACTACTTTTAGGCAAAATTGAACTGTACACTCCATTGAGTTGAATGCACTGCTTTCTATTCAAAGCATTTTGTGATAAGGTTGTGTTCATAACAACACAGGGTGCATTGGAACTATGGATATTGCATGCAGAGTGCTCAGTGCCATGGAATACGTTAATGCAAGCTGAATTCAGTAACTTAACAGGTACCATTTACAGTGGAACAGCCATTGACTTGGATTACTTCAGCAAACTGTAATGTTAAACTGAGTAGATAATGTGATGTTACTGAAAGTAACCTAAACCTTAGCTAGCACATTCATATAATTGATTGCAGATTACTCTAAATCATATTGTGAGTATAATAATGAGGTTTACATCATGTTAGCACATACTACTTTTAGGCAAAATTGAACTGTACACTCCATTGAGTTGAATGCACTGCTTTCTATTCAAAGCATTTTGTGATAAGGTTGTGTTCATAACTACACAGGGTGCATTGGAAGAGTATGGATATTGCATGCAGAGTGCTCAGTGCCATGGAATACTTTAATGCAAGCTGAATTCAGTAACTTAACAGGTACCATTTACAGTGGAACAGCCATTGACTTGGATTACTTCAGCAAACTGTAATGTTAAACTGAGTAGATAATGTGATGTTACTGAAAGTAACCTAAACCTTAGATAGCACATTCATATTATTGATTGCAGATTACTCTAATTCATATTGTGAGTATAATAATAAGGTTTACATCATGTTAGCACATACTACTTTTAGGCAAAATCGAACTGTACACTCCATTGAGTTGAATGCACTGCTTTCTATTCAAAGCATTTTGTGATAAGGTTGTGTTCATAACAACACAGGGTGCTTTGGAACTATGGATATTGCATGCAGAGTGCTCAGTGCCATGGAATACTTTAATGCAAGCTGAATTCAGTAACTTAACAGGTACCATTTACAGTGGAACAGCCATTGACTTGGATTACTTCAGCAAACTGTAATGTTAAACTGAGTAGATAATGTGATGTTACTGGAAGTAACTTCTAAACCTTAGCGAGCACATTCATATAATTGTTTGCAGACTACTCTAAATCATATTGTGAGTATAATAATGAGGTTTACATCATGTTAGCACATACTACTTTTAGGCAAAATTGAACTGTACACTCCATTGAGTTGAATGCACTGCTTTCTATTCAAAGCATTTTGTGATAAGGTTGTGTTCATAACAACACAGGGTGCTTTGGAACTATGGATATTGCATGCAGAGTGCTCAGTGCCATGGAATACTTTAATGCAAGCTGAATTCAGTAACTTAACAGGTACCATTTACAGTGGAACAGCCATTGACTTGGATTACTTCAGCAAACTGTAATGTTAAACTGAGTAGATAATGTGATGTTACTGGAAGTAACTTCTAAACCTTAGCTAGCACATTCATATTATGGATTGCAGATTACTCTAATTCATATTGTGAGTATAATAATAAGGTTTACATCACGTTAGCACATACTACTTTTAGGCAAAATTGAACTGTACACTCCATTGAGTTGAATGCACTGCTTTCTATTCAAAGCATTTTGTGATAAGGTTGTGTTCATAACAACACAGCGTGCATTGGAACTATGGATATTGCATGCAGAGTGCTCAGTGCCATGGAATACTTTAATGCAAGCTGAATTCAGTAACTTAACAGGTACCATTTACAGTGGAACAGCCATTGACTTGGATTACTTCAGCAAACTGTAATGTTAAACTGAGTAGATAATGTGATGTTACTGAAAGTAACCTAAACCTTAGCTAGCACATTCATATAATTGATTGCAGATTACTCTAAATCATATTGTGAGTATAATAATGAGGTTTACATCATGTTAGCACATACTACTTTTAGGCAAAATTGAACTGTACACTCCATTGAGTTGAATGCACTGCTTTCTATTCAAAGCATTTTGTGATAAGGTTGTGTTCATAACTACACAGGGTGCATTGGAAGAGTATGGATATTGCATGCAGAGTGCTCAGTGCCATGGAATACTTTAATGCAAGCTGAATTCAGTAACTTAACAGGTACCATTTACAGTGGAACAGCCATTGACTTGGATTACTTCAGCAAACTGTAATGTTAAACTGAGTAGATAATGTGATGTTACTGAAAGTAACCTAAACCTTAGATAGCACATTCATATTATTGATTGCAGATTACTCTAATTCATATTGTGAGTATAATAATAAGGTTTACATCATGTTAGCACATACTACTTTTAGGCAAAATCGAACTGTACACTCCATTGAGTTGAATGCACTGCTTTCTATTCAAAGCATTTTGTGATAAGGTTGTGTTCATAACAACACAGGGTGCTTTGGAACTATGGATATTGCATGCAGAGTGCTCAGTGCCATGGAATACTTTAATGCAAGCTGAATTCAGTAACTTAACAGGTACCATTTACAGTGGAACAGCCATTGACTTGGATTACTTCAGCAAACTGTAATGTTAAACTGAGTAGATAATGTGATGTTACTGGAAGTAACTTCTAAACCTTAGCGAGCACATTCATATAATTGTTTGCAGACTACTCTAAATCATATTGTGAGTATAATAATGAGGTTTACATCATGTTAGCACATACTACTTTTAGGCAAAATTGAACTGTACACTCCATTGAGTTGAATGCACTGCTTTCTATTCAAAGCATTTTGTGATAAGGTTGTGTTCATAACAACACAGGGTGCTTTGGAACTATGGATATTGCATGCAGAGTGCTCAGTGCCATGGAATACTTTAATGCAAGCTGAATTCAGTAACTTAACAGGTACCATTTACAGTGGAACAGCCATTGACTTGGATTACTTCAGCAAACTGTAATGTTAAACTGAGTAGATAATGTGATGTTACTGGAAGTAACTACTAAACCTTAGCTAGCACATTCATATTATGGATTGCAGATTACTCTAATTCATATTGTGAGTATAATAATAAGGTTTACATCACGTTAGCACATACTACTTTTAGGCAAAATTGAACTGTACACTCCATTGAGTTGAATGCACTGCTTTCTATTCAAAGCATTTTGTGATAAGGTTGTGTTCATAACAACACAGCGTGCATTGGAACTATGGATATTGCATGCAGAGTGCTCAGTGCCATGGAATACTTTAATGCAAGCTGAATTCAGTAACTTAACAGGTACCATTTACAGTGGAACAGCCATTGACTTGGATTACTTCAGCAAACTGTAATGTTAAACTGAGTAGATAATGTGATGTTACTGAAAGTAACCTAAACCTTAGATAGCACATTCATATTATTGATTGCAGATTACTCTAATTCATATTGTGAGTATAATAATAAGGTTTACATCATGTTACCACATACTACTTTTAGGCAAAATTGAACTGTACACTCCATTGAGTAGAATGCACTGCTTTCTATTCAAAGCTTTTTGTGATAAGGTTGCGTTCATAACTACACAGGGTGCATTGGAACAGTATGGATATTGCATGCAGAGTGCTCAGTGCCATGGAATACTTTAATGCAAGCTGAATTCAGTAACTTAACAGGTACCATTTACAGTGGAACAGCCATTGACTTGGATTACTTCAGCAAACTGTAATGTTAAACTGAGAAGATAATGTGATGTTACTGGAAGTAACTTCTAAACCTTAGCTAGCACATTCATATAATTGTTTGCAGACTACTCTAAATCATATTGTGAGTATAATAATGAGGTTTACATCATGTTAGCACATACTACTTTTAGGCAAAATTGAACTGTACACTCCATTGAGTTGAATGCACTGCTTTCTATTCAAAGCATTTTGTGATAAGGTTGTGTTCATAACAACACAGGGTGCATTGGAACTATGGATATTGCATGCAGAGTGCTCAGTGCCATTGAATACTTTAATGCAAGCTGAATTCAGTAACTTAACAGGTACCATTTACAGTGGAACAGCCATTGACTTGGATTACTTCAGCAAACTGTAATGTTACACTACGTAGATAATATGATGTTACTGAAAGCAACTTCTAAACCTTAGATAGCACATTCATATTATTGATTGCAGATTACTCTAATTCATTTTGTGAGTATAATAATAAGGTTTACATCCTGTTAGCACATACTACATTTAGGCAAAATTGAACTGTACACTCCATTGAGTTGAATGCACTGCTTTCTATTCAAAGCATTTTGTGATAAGGTTGTGTTCATAACTACACAAGGTGCATTGGAACAGTATGGATAGTGCATGCAGAGTGCTCAGTGCCATGGAATTCTTTAATGCAAGCTGAATTCAGTAACTTAACAGGTACCATTTACAGTGGAACAGCCATTGACTTGGATTACTTCAGCAAACTGTAATGTTAAACTGAGTAGATAATGTGATGTTACTGAAAGTAACCTAAACCTTAGGTAGCACATTCATATTATTGATTGCAGATTACTCTAATTCATATTGTGAGTATAATAATGTTTACATCATGTTAGCACATACTACTTTTAGGCACAATCGAACTGTACACTCCATTGAGTTGAATGCACTGCTTTCTATTCAAAGCATTTTGTGATAAGGTTGTGTTCATAACAACACAGGGTGCTTTGGAACTATGGATATTGCATGCAGAGTGCTCAGTGCCATGGAATACATTAATGCAAGCTGAATTCAGTAACTTAACAGGTACCATTTACAGTGGAACAGCCATTGACTTGGATTACTTCAGCAAACTGTAATGTTAAACTGAGTAGATAATGTGATGTTACTGAAAGTAACCTAAACCTTAGCTAGCACATTCATATAATTGATTGCAGATTACTCTAAATCATATTGTGAGTATAATAATGAGGTTTACATCATGTTAGCACATACTACTTTTAGGCAAAATTGAACTGTACACTCCATTGAGTTGAATGCACTGCTTTCTATTCAAAGCATTTTGTGATAAGGTTGTGTTCATAACTACACAGGGTGCATTGGAAGAGTATGGATATTGCATGCAGAGTGCTCAGTGCCATGGAATACTTTAATGCAAGCTGAATTCAGTAACTTAACAGGTACCATTTACAGTGGAACAGCCATTGACTTGGATTACTTCAGCAAACTGTAATGTTAAACTGAGTAGATAATGTGATGTTACTGAAAGTAACCTAAACCTTAGATAGCACATTCATATTATTGATTGCAGATTACTCTAATTCATATTGTGAGTATAATAATAAGGTTTACATCATGTTAGCACATACTACTTTTAGGCAAAATCGAACTGTACACTCCATTGAGTTGAATGCACTGCTTTCTATTCAAAGCATTTTGTGATAAGGTTGTGTTCATAACAACACAGGGTGCTTTGGAACTATGGATATTGCATGCAGAGTGCTCAGTGCCATGGAATACTTTAATGCAAGCTGAATTCAGTAACTTAACAGGTACCATTTACAGTGGAACAGCCATTGACTTGGATTACTTCAGCAAACTGTAATGTTAAACTGAGTAGATAATGTGATGTTACTGGAAGTAACTTCTAAACCTTAGCGAGCACATTCATATAATTGTTTGCAGACTACTCTAAATCATATTGTGAGTATAATAATGAGGTTTACATCATGTTAGCACATACTACTTTTAGGCAAAATTGAACTGTACACTCCATTGAGTTGAATGCACTGCTTTCTATTCAAAGCATTTTGTGATAAGGTTGTGTTCATAACAACACAGGGTGCTTTGGAACTATGGATATTGCATGCAGAGTGCTCAGTGCCATGGAATACTTTAATGCAAGCTGAATTCAGTAACTTAACAGGTACCATTTACAGTGGAACAGCCATTGACTTGGATTACTTCAGCAAACTGTAATGTTAAACTGAGTAGATAATGTGATGTTACTGGAAGTAACTTCTAAACCTTAGCTAGCACATTCATATTATGGATTGCAGATTACTCTAATTCATATTGTGAGTATAATAATAAGGTTTACATCACGTTAGCACATACTACTTTTAGGCAAAATTGAACTGTACACTCCATTGAGTTGAATGCACTGCTTTCTATTCAAAGCATTTTGTGATAAGGTTGTGTTCATAACAACACAGCGTGCATTGGAACTATGGATATTGCATGCAGAGTGCTCAGTGCCATGGAATACTTTAATGCAAGCTGAATTCAGTAACTTAACAGGTACCATTTACAGTGGAACAGCCATTGACTTGGATTTCTTCAGCAAACTGTAATGTTAAACTGAGTAGATAATGTGATGTTACTGAAAGTAACCTAAACCTTAGATAGCACATTCATATTATTGATTGCAGATTACTCTAATTCATATTGTGAGTATAATAATACGGTTTACATCATGTTACCACATACTACTTTTAGGCAAAATTGAACTGTACACTCCATTGAGTAGAATGCACTGCTTTCTATTCAAAGCGTTTTGTGATAAGGTTGCGTTCATAACTACACAGGGTGCATTGGAACTATGGATATTGCATGCAGAGTGCTCAGTGCCATGGAATACTTTAATGCAAGCTGAATTCAGTAACTTAACAGGTACCATTTACAGTGGAACAGCCATTGACTTGGATTACTTCAGCAAACTCTAATGTTACACTGAGTAGATAATGTGATGTTACTGAAAGTAACTTCTAAACCTTAGGTAGCACATTCATATTATTGATTGCAGATTACTCTAATTCATATTGTGAGTATAATAATAAGGTTTACATCACCTTAGAACATACCACTTTTTGGCAAAATTGCTGTACACTCCATTGAGTTGAATGCACTGCTTTCTATTCAAAGCATTTTGTGATAAGGTTGTGTTCATAACTACACAGGGTGCATTGGAACAGTATGGATATTGCATGCAGAGTGCTCAGTGCCATGGAATACTTTAATGCAAGCTGAATTCAGTAACTTAACAGGTACCATTTACAGTGGAACAGCCATTGACTTGGATTACTTCAGCAAACTGTAATGTTAAACTGAGAAGATAATGTGATGTTACTGGAAGTAACTTCTAAACCTTAGCTAGCACATTCATATAATTGTTTGCAGACTACTCTAAATCATATTGTGAGTATAATAATGAGGTTTACATCATGTTAGCACATACTACTTTTAGGCAAAATTGAACTGTACACTCCATTGAGTTGAATGCACTGCTTTCTATTCAAAGCATTTTGTGATAAGGTTGTGTTCATAACAACACAGGGTGCATTGGAACTATGGATATTGCATGCAGAGTGCTCAGTGCCATGGAATACTTTAATGCAAGCTGAATTCAGTAACTTAACAGGTACCATTTACAGTGGAACAGCCATTGACTTGGATTACTTCAGCAAACTGTAATGTTACACTACGTAGATAATATGATGTTACTGAAAGCAACTTCTAAACCTTAGATAGCACATTCATATTATTGATTGCAGATTACTCTAATTCATTTTGTGAGTATAATAATAAGGTTTACATCCTGTTAGCACATACTACATTTAGGCAAAATTGAACTGTACACTCCATTGAGTTGAATGCACTGCTTTCTATTCAAAGCATTTTGTGATAAGGTTGTGTTCATAACTACACAAGGTGCATTGGAACAGTATGGATAGTGCATGCAGAGTGCTCAGTGCCATGGAATTCTTTAATGCAAGCTGAATTCAGTAACTTAACAGGTACCATTTACAGTGGAACAGCCATTGACTTGGATTACTTCAGCAAACTGTAATGTTAAACTGAGTAGATAATGTGATGTTACTGAAAGTAACCTAAACCTTAGGTAGCACATTCATATTATTGATTGCAGATTACTCTAATTCATATTGTGAGTATAATAATGTTTACATCATGTTAGCACATACTACTTTTAGGCACAATCGAACTGTACACTCCATTGAGTTGAATGCACTGCTTTCTATTCAAAGCATTTTGTGATAAGGTTGTGTTCATAACAACACAGGGTGCTTTGGAACTATGGATATTGCATGCAGAGTGCTCAGTGCCATGGAATACATTAATGCAAGCTGAATTCAGTAACTTAACAGGTACCATTTACAGTGGAACAGCCATTGACTTGGATTACTTCAGCAAACTGTAATGTTAAACTGAGTAGATAATGTGATATTACTGGAAGTAACTTCTAAACCTTAGCTAGCACATTCATATAATTGTTTGCAGACTACTCTAAATCTTATTGTGAGTATAATAATGAGGTTTACATCATGTTAGCACATACTACTTTTAGGCAAAATTGAACTCTACACTCCATTGAGTTGAATGCACTGCTTTCTATTCAAAGCATTTTGTGATAAGGTTGTGTTCATAACAACACAGGGTGCATTGGAACTATGGATATTGCATGCAGAGTGCTCAGTGCCATGGAATATTTTAATGCAAGCTGAATTCAGTAACTTAACAGGTACCATTTACAGTGGAACAGCCATTGACATGGATTACTTCAGCAAACTGTAATGTTACACTGAGTAGATAATGTGATGTTACTGAAAGTAACCTCTAAACCTCAGGTAGCACATTCATATTATTGATTGCAGATTACTCTAATTCATATTGTGAGTATAATAATAAGGTTTACATCACCTTAGAACATACCACTTTTAGGCAAAATTGAACTGTACACTCCATTGAGTTGAATGCACTGCTTTCTATTCAAAGCATTTTGTGATAAGGTTGTGTTCATAACAACACAGGGTGCATTGGAACTATGGATATTGCATGCAGAGTGCTCAGTGCCATGGAATACTTTAATGCAAGCTGAATTCAGTAACTTAACAGTTACCATTTACAGTGGAACAGCCATTGACTTGGATTACTTCAGCAAACTGTAATGTTAAACTGAGTAGATAATGTGATGTTACTGAAAGTAACCTAAACCTTAGATAGCACATTCATATTATTGATTGCAGATTACTCTAATTCATATTGTGAGTATAATAATAAGGTTTACATCATGTTTCCACATACTACTCTTAGGCAAAATTGACCTGTACACTCCATTGAGTAGAATGCACTGCTTTCTATTCAAAGCGTTTTGTGATGTTACGTTCATAACTACACAGGGTGCATTGGAACTATGGATATTGCATGCAGAGTGCTCAGTGCCATGGAATACTTTAATGCAAGCTGAATTCAGTAACTTAACAGGTACCATTTACAGTGGAACAGCCATTGACTTGGATTACTTCAGCAAACTCTAATGTTACACTGAGTAGATAATGTGATGTTACTGAAAGTAACTTCTAAACCTTAGGTAGCACATTCATATTATTGATTGCAGATTACTCTAATTCATATTGTGAGTATAATAATAAGGTTTACATCACCTTAGAACATACCACTTTTAGGCAAAATTGCTGTACACTCCATTGAGTTGAATGCACTGCTTTCTACTCAAAGCATTTTGTGATAAGGTTGTGTTCATAAATACACAAGGTGCATTGGAACAGTATGGATATTGCATGCAGAGTGCTCAGTGCCATGGAATTCTTTAATGCAAGCTGAATTCAGTAACTTAACAGGTACCATTTACAGTGGAACAGCCATTGACTTGGATTACTTCAGCAAACTGTAATGTTAAACTGAGTAGATAATGTGATGTTACTGAAAGTAACCTAAACCTTAGGTAGCACATTCATATTATTGATTGCAGATTACTCTAATTCATATTGTGAGTATAATAATAAGGTTTACATCATGTTAGCACATACTACTTTTAGGCAAAATCGAACTGTATACTCCATTGAGTTGAATGCACTGCTTTCTATTTAAAGCATTTTGTGATAAGGTTGTGTTCATAACAACACAGGGTGCTTTGGAACTATGGATATTGCATGCAGAGTGCTCAGTGCCATGGAATCCATTAATGCAAGCTGAATTCAGTAACTTAACAGGTAGCATTTACAGTGGAATAGCCATTGACTTGGATTACTTCAGCAAACTGTAATGTTAAACTGAGTAGATAATGTGATGTTACTGAAAGTAACCTAAACCTTAGGTAGCACATTCATATTATTGATTGCAGATTACTCTAATTCATATTGTGAGTATAATAATAAGGTTTACATCACCTTAGAACATACCACTTTTAGGCAAAATTGAACTGTACACTCCATTGAGTTGAATGCACTGCTTTCTATTCAAAGCATTTTGTGATAAGATTGTGTTCATAACTACACAGGGTGCATTGGAACAGTATGGATATTGCATGCAGAGTGCTCAGTGCCATGGAATACTTTAATGCAAGCTGAATTCAGTAACTTAACAGGTACCATTTACAGTGGAACAGCCATTGACTTGGATTACTTCAGCAAACTGTAATGTTAAACTGAGTAGATAATGTGATGTTACTGAAAGTCACCTAAACCTTAGGTAGCACATTCATATTATTGATTGCAGATTACTCTAATTCATATTGTGAGTATAATAATAAGGTTTACATCATGTTAGCACATACTACTTTTAGGCAAAATTGAACTGTACACTCCATTGAGTTGAATGCACTGCTTTCTATTCAAAGCATTTTGTGATAAGGTTGTGTTCATAACAACACAGGGTGCATTGGAAATATGGATATTGCATGCAGAGTGCTCAGTTCCATGGAATACTTTAATGCAAGCTGAATTCAGTAACTTAACAGGTACCATTTACAGTGGAACAGCCATTGACTTGGATTACTTCAGCAAACTGTAATGTTAAACTGAGAAGATAATGTGATGTTACTGAAAGTAACTTCTAAACCTTAGCTAGCACATTCATATACTTGTTTGCAGACTACTCTAAATCATATTGTGAGTATAATAATGAGGTTTACATCATGTTAGCACATACTACTTTTAGGCAAAATTGAACTGTACACTCCATTGAGTTGAATGCACTGCTTTCTATTCAAAGCATTTTGTGATAAGGTTGTGTTCATAACAACACAGGGTGCATTGGAACTATGGATATTGCATGCAGAGTGCTCAGTGCCATGGAATACTTTAATGCAAGCGGAATTCAGTAACTTAACAGGTTCCATTTACAGTGGAACAGCCATTGACTTGGATTACTTCAGCAAACTGTAATGTTACACTGCGTAGATAATATGATGTTACTGAAAGCAACTTCTAAACCTTAGATAGCACATTCATATTATTGATTGCAGATTACTCTAATTCATTTTGTGAGTATAATAATAAGGTTTACATCCTGTTAGCACATACTACTTTTAGGCAAAATTGAACTGTACACTCCATTGAGTTGAATGCACTGCTTTCTATTCAAAGCATTTTGTGATAAGGTTGTGTTCATAACTACACAAGGTGCATTGGAACAGTATGGATATTGCATGCAGAGTGCTCAGTGCCATGGAATACTTTAATGCAAGCTGAATTCAGTAACTTAACAGGTACCATTTACAGTGGAACAGCCATTGACTTGGATTACTTCAGCAAACTGTAATGTTAAACTGAGTAGATAATGTGATGTTACTGAAAGTAACCTAAACCTTAGATAGCACATTCATATTATTGATTGCAGATTACTCTAATTCATATTGTGAGTATAATAATAAGGTTTACATCATGTTACCACATACTACTTTTAGGCAAAATTGAACTGTACACTCCATTGAGTAGAATGCACTGCTTTCTATTCAAAGCGTTTTGTGATAAGGTTGCGTTCATAACTACACAGGGTGCAATGGAACTATGGATATTGCATGCAGAGTGCTCAGTGCCATGGAATACTTTAATGCAAGCTGAATTCAGTAACTTAACAGGGACCATTTACAGTGGAACAGCCATTGACTTGGATTACTTCAGCAAACTGTAATGTTACACTGAGTAGATAATGTGATGTTACTGAAAGTAACTTCTAAACCTTAGGTAGCACATTCATATTATTGATTGCAGATTACTCTAATTCATATTGTGAGTATAATAATAAGGTTTACATCACCTTAGAACATACCACTTTTAGGCAAAATTAACTGTACACTCCATTGAGTTGAATGCACTGCTTTCTATTCAAAGCATTTTGTGATAAGGTTGTGTTCATAACTACACAGGGTGCATTGGAACAGTATGGATATTGCATGCAGAGTGCTCAGTGCCATGGAATACTTTAATGCAAGCTGAATTCAGTAACTTAACAGGTACCATTTACAGTGGAACAACCATTGACTTGGATTACTTCAGCAAACTGTAATGTTAAACTGAGAAGATAATGTGATGTTACTGGAAGTAACTTCTAAACCTTAGCTAGCACATTCATATAATTGTTTGCAGACTACTCTAAATCATATTGTGAGTATAATAATGAGGTTTACATCATGTTAGCACATACTACTTTTAGGCAAAATTGAACTGTACACTCCATTGAGTTGAATGCACTGCTTTCTATTCAAAGCATTTTGTGATAAGGTTGTGTTCATAACAACACAGGGTGCATTGGAACTATGGATATTGCATGCAGAGTGCTCAGTGCCATGGAATACTTTAATGCAAGCTGAATTCAGTAACTTAACAGGTACCATTTACAGTGGAACAGCCATTGACTTGGATTACTTCAGCAAACTGTAATGTTACACTGCGTAGATAATATGATGTTACTGAAAGCAACTTCTAAACCTTAGATAGCACATTCATATTATTGATTGCAGATTACTCTAATTCATTTTGTGAGTATAATAATAAGGTTTACATCCTGTTAGCACATACTACTTTTAGGCAAAATTGAACTGTACACTCCATTGAGTTGAATGCACTGCTTTCTATTCAAAGCATTTTGTGATAAGGTTGTGTTCATAACTACACAAGGTGCATTGGAACAGTATGGATATTGCATGCAGAGTGCTCAGTGCCTTGGAATTCTTTAATGCAAGCTGAATTCAGTAACTTAACAGGTACCATTTACAGTGGTACAGCCATTGACTTGGATTACTTCAGCAAACTGTAATGTTAAACTGAGTAGATAATGTGATGTTACTGAAAGTAACCTAAACCTTAGGTAGCACATTCATATTATTGATTGCAGATTACTCTAATTCATATTGTGAGTATAATAATAAGGTTTACATCATGTTAGCACATACTACTTTTAGGCACAATCGAACTGTACACTCCATTGAGTTGAATGCACTGCTTTCTATTCAAAGCATTTTGTGATAAGGTTGTGTTCATAACAACACAGGGTGCTTTGGAACTATGGATATTGCATGCAGAGTGCTCAGTGCCATGGAATACATTAATGCAAGCTGAATTCAGTAACTTAACAGGTACCATTTACAGTGGAACAGCCATTGACTTGGATTACTTCAGCAAACTGTAATGTTAAACTGAGTAGATAATGTGATGTTACTGGAAGTAACTTCTAAACCTTAGCTAGCACATTCATATAATTGTTTGCAGACTACTCTAAATCATATTGTGAGTATAATAATGAGGTTTACATCATGTTAGCACATACTACTTTTAGGCAAAATTGAACTGTACACTCCATTGAGTTGAATGCACTGCTTTCTATTCAAAGCATTTTGTGATAAGGTTGTGTTCATAACAACACAGGGTGCATTGGAACTATGGATATTGCATGCAGAGTGCTCAGTGCCATGGAATATTTTAATGCAAGCTGAATTCAGTAACTTAACAGGTACCATTTACAGTGGAACAGCCATTGACTTGGATTACTTCAGCAAACTGTAATGTTACACTGAGTAGATAATGTGATGTTACTGAAAGTAACCTCTAAACCTTAGGTAGCACATTCATATTATTGATTGCAGATTACTCTAATTCATATTGTGAGTATAATAATAAGGTTTACATCACCTTAGAACATACCACTTTTAGGCAAAATTGAACTGTACACTCCATTGAGTTGAATGCACTGCTTTCTATTCAAAGCATTTTGTGATAAGATTGTGTTCATAACTACACAGGGTGCATTGGAACAGTATGGATATTGCATGCAGAGTGCTCAGTGCCATGGAATACTTTAATGCAAGCTGAATTCAGTAACTTAACAGGTACCATTTACAGTGGAACAGCCATTGACTTGGATTACTTCAGCAAACTGTAATGTTAAACTGAGTAGATAATGTGATGTTACTGAAAGTAACCTAAACCTTAGGTAGCACATTCATATTATTGATTGCAGATTACTCTAATTCATATTGTGAGTATAATAATAAGGTTTACATCATGTTAGCACATACTACTTTTAGGCAAAATTGAACTGTACACTCCATTGAGTTGAATGCACTGCTTTGTATTCAAAGCATTTTGTGATAAGGTTGTGTTCATAACAACACAGGGTGCATTGGAACTATGGATATTGCATGCAGAGTGCTCAGTGCCATGGAATACTTTAATGCAAGCTGAATTCAGTAACTTAACAGGTACCATTTACAGTGGAACAGCCATTGACTTGGATTACTTCAGCAAACTGTAATGTTAAACTGAGTAGATAATGTGATGTTACTGAAAGTAACCTAAACCTTAGGTAGCACTTTCATATTATTGATTGCAGATTACTCTAATTCATATTGTGAGTATAATAATAAGGTTTACATCATGTTAGCACATACTACTTTTAGGCAAAATTGAACTGTACACTCCATTGAGTTGAATGCACTGCTTTCTATTCAAAGCATTTTGTGATAAGGTTGTGTTCATAACTACACAGGGTGCATTGGAAAAGTATGGATATTGCATGAAGAGTGGTCAGTACCATGGAATACTTTAATGCAAGCTGAATTCAGTAACTTAACAGGTACCATTTACACTGCAACAGCCATTGACTTGGATTACTTCAGCAAACTGTAATGTTACACTGAGTAGATAATGTGATGTTACTGGAAGTAACTTCTAAACCTTAGCTAGCACATTCATATAATTGATTGCAGATTACTCTAAATCATATTGTGAGTATAATAATGAGGTTTACATCATGTTAGCACATACTACTTTTAGGCAAAATTGAACTGTACACTCCATTGAGTTGAATGCACTGCTTTCTATTCAAAGCATTTTGTGATAAGGTTGTGTTCATAACTACACAGGGTGCATTGGAAGAGTATGGATATTGCATGCAGAGTGCTCAGTGCCATGGAATACTTTAATGCAAGCTGAATTCAGTATCTTAACAGGTACCATTTACAGTGGAACAGCCATTGACTTGGATTACTTCAGCAAACTGTAATGTTAAACTGAGTAGATAATGTGATGTTACTGAAAGTAACCTAAACCTTAGGTAGCACATTCATATTATTGATTGCAGATTACTCTAATTCATATTGTGAGTATAATAATAAGGTTTACATCATGTTAGCACATACTACTTTTAGGCAAAATCGAACTGTACACTCCATTGAGATGAATGCACTGCTTTCTATTCAAAGCATTTTGTGATAAGGTTGTGTTCATAACAACACAGGGTGCTTTGGAACTATGGATATTGCATGCAGAGTGCTCAGTGCCATGGAATACATTAACGCAAGCTGAATTCAGTAACTTAACAGGTACCATTTACAGTAGAACAGCCATTGACTTGGATTACTTCAGCAAACTGTAATGTTAAACAGTAGATAATGTGATGTTACTGGAAGTAACTTCTAAACCTTAGCTAGCACATTCATATAATTGTTTGCAGACTACTCTAAATCATATTGTGAGTATAATAATGAGGTTTACATCATGTTAGCACATACTACTTTTAGGCAAAATTGAACTGTACACTCCATTGAGTTGAATGCACTGCTTTCTATTCAAAGCATTTTGTGATAAGGTTGTGTTCATAACAACACAGGGTGCATTGGAACTATGGATATTGCATGCAGAGTGCTCAGTGCCATGGAATATTTTAATGCAAGCTGAATTCAGTAACTTAACAGGTACCATTTACAGTGGAACAGCCATTGACTTGGATTACTTCAGCAAACTGTAATGTTACACTGAGTAGATAATGTGATGTTACTGAAAGTAACCTCTAAACCTTAGGTAGCACATTCATATTATTGATTGCAGATTACTCTAATTCATATTGTGAGTATATTAATAAGGTTTACATCACCTTAGAACATACCACTTTTAGGCAAAATTGAACTGTACACTCCATTGAGTTGAATGCACTGCTTTCTATTCAAAGCATTTTGTGATAAGATTGTGTTCATAACTACACAGGGTGCATTGGAACAGTATGGATATTGCATGCAGAGTGCTCAGTGCCATGGAATACTTTAATGCAAGCTGAATTCAGTAACTTAACAGGTACCATTTACAGTGGAACAGCCATTGACTTGGATTACTTCAGCAAACTGTAATGTTAAACTGAGTAGATAATGTGATGTTACTGAAAGTAACCTAAACCTTAGGTAGCACATTCATATTATTGATTGCAGATTACTCTAATTCATATTGTGAGTATAATAATGTTTACATCATGTTAGCACATACTACTTTTAGGAAAAATTGAACTGTACACTCCATTGAGTTGAATGCACTGCTTTCTATTCAAAGCATTTTGTGATAAGGTTGTGTTCATAACAACAGGGTGCATTGGAACTATGGATATTGCATGCAGAGTGCTCAGTGCCATGGAATACTTTAATGCAAGCTGAATTCAGTAACTTAACAGGTACCATTTACAGTGGAACAGCCATTGACTTGGATTACTTCAGCAAACTGTAATGTTAAACTGAGTAGATAATGTGATGTTACTGAAAGTAACCTAAACCTTAGGTAGCACTTTCATATTATTGATTGCAGATTACTCTAATTCATATTGTGAGTATAATAATAAGGTTTACATCATGTTAGCACATACTACTTTTAGGCAAAATTGAACTGTACACTCCATTGAGTTGAATGCACTGCTTTCTATTCAAAGCATTTTGTGATAAGGTTGTGTTCATAACTACACAGGGTGCATTGGAAAAGTATGGATATTGCATGCAGAGTGCTCAGTGCCATGGAATACTTTAATGCAAGCTGAATTCAGTAACTTAACAGGTACCATTTACAGTGGAACAGCCATTGACTTGGATTACTTCAGCAAACTGTAATGTTAAACTGAGTAGATAATGTGATGTTACTGAAAGTAACCTAAACCTTAGGTAGCACATTCATATTATTGATTGCAGATTACTCTAATTCATATTGTGAGTATAATAATAAGGTTTACATCATGTTAGCACATACTACTTTTAGGCAAAATTGAACTGTACACTCCATTGAGTTGAATGCACTGCTTTCTATTCAAAGCATTTTGTGATAAGGTTGTGTTCATAACAACACAGGGTGCATTGGAAATATGGATATTGCATGCAGAGTGCTCAGTTCCATGGAATACTTTAATGCAAGCTGAATTCAGTAACTTAACAGGTTCCATTTACAGTGGAACAGCCATTGACTTGGATTACTTCAGCAAACTGTAATGTTACACTGCGTAGATAATATGATGTTACTGAAAGCAACTTCTAAACCTTAGATAGCACATTCATATTATTGATTGCAGATTACTCTAATTCATTTTGTGAGTATAATAATAAGGTTTACATCCTGTTAGCACATACTACTTTTAGGCAAAATTGAACTGTACACTCCATTGAGTTGAATGCACTGCTTTCTATTCAAAGCATTTTGTGATAAGGTTGTGTTCATAACTACACAAGGTGCATTGGAACAGTATGGATATTGCATGCAGAGTGCTCAGTGCCATGGAATACTTTAATGCAAGCTGAATTCAGTAACTTAACAGGTACCATTTACAGTGGAACAGCCATTGACTTGGATTACTTCAGCAAACTGTAATGTTAAACTGAGTAGATAATGTGATGTTACTGAAAGTAACCTAAACCTTAGATAGCACATTCATATTATTGATTGCAGATTACTCTAATTCATATTGTGAGTATAATAATAACGTTTACATCATGTTACCACATACTACTTTTAGGCAAAATTGAACTGTACACTCCATTGAGTAGAATGCACTGCTTTCTATTCAAAGCGTTTTGTGATAATGTTGCGTTCATAACTACACAGGGTGCAATGGAACTATGGATATTGCATGCAGAGTGCTCAGTGCCATGGAATACTTTAATGCAAGCTGAATTCAGTAACTTAACAGGGACCATTTACAGTGGAACAGCCATTGACTTGGATTACTTCAGCAAACTGTAATGTTACACTGAGTAGATAATGTGATGTTACTGAAAGTAACTTCTAAACCTTAGGTAGAACATTCATATTATTGATTGCAGATTACTCTAATTCATATTGTGAGTATAATAATAAGGTTTACATCACCTTAGAACATACCACTTTTAGGCAAAATTAACTGTACACTCCATTGAGTTGAATGCACTGCTTTCTATTCAAAGCATTTTGTGATAAGGTTGTGTTCATAACTACACAGGGTGCATTGGAACAGTATGGATATTGCATGCAGAGTGCTCAGTGCCATGGAATACTTTAATGCAAGCTGAATTCAGTAACTTAACAGGTACCATTTACAGTGGAACAGCCATTGACTTGGATTACTTCAGCAAACTGTAATGTTAAACTGAGAAGATAATGTGATGTTACTGGAAGTAACTTCTAAACCTTAGCTAGCACATTCATATAATTGTTTGCAGACTACTCTAAATCATATTGTGAGTATAATAATGAGGTTTACATCATGTTAGCACATACTACTTTTAGGCAAAATTGAACTGTACACTCCATTGAGTTGAATGCACTGCTTTCTATTCAAAGCATTTTGTGATAAGGTTGTGTTCATAACAACACAGGGTGCATTGGAACTATGGATATTGCATGCAGAGTGCTCAGTGCCATGGAATACTTTAATGCAAGCTGAATTCAGTAACTTAACAGGTACCATTTACAGTGGAACAGCCATTGACTTGGATTACTTCAGCAAACTGTAATGTTACACTGCGTAGATAATATGATGTTACTGAAAGCAACTTCTAAACCTTAGATAGCACATTCATATTATTGATTGCAGATTACTCTAATTCATTTTGTGAGTATAATAATAAGGTTTACATCCTGTTAGCACATACTACTTTTAGGCAAAATTGAACTGTACACTCCATTGAGTTGAATGCACTGCTTTCTATTCAAAGCATTTTGTGATAAGGTTGTGTTCATAACTACACAAGGTGCATTGGAACAGTATGGATATTGCATGCAGAGTGCTCAGTGCCTTGGAATTCTTTAATGCAAGCTGAATTCAGTAACTTAACAGGTACCATTTACAGTGGAACAGCCATTGACTTGGATTACTTCAGCAAACTGTAATGTTAAACTGAGTAGATAATGTGATGTTACTGAAAGTAACCTAAACCTTAGGTAGCACATTCATATTATTGATTGCAGATTACTCTAATTCATATTGTGAGTATAATAATAAGGTTTACATCATGTTAGCACATACTACTTTTAGGCACAATCGAACTGTACACTCCATTGAGTTGAATGCACTGCTTTCTATTCAAAGCATTTTGTGATAAGGTTGTGTTCATAACAACACAGGGTGCTTTGGAACTATGGATATTGCATGCAGAGTGCTCAGTGCCATGGAATACATTAATGCAAGCTGAATTCAGTAACTTAACAGGTACCATTTACAGTGGAACAGCCATTGACTTGGATTACTTCAGCAAACTGTAATGTTAAACTGAGTAGATAATGTGATGTTACTGGAAGTAACTTCTAAACCTTAGCTAGCACATTCATATAATTGTTTGCAGACTACTCTAAATCATATTGTGAGTATAATAATGAGGTTTACATCATGTTAGCACATACTACTTTTAGGCAAAATTGAACTGTACACTCCATTGAGTTGAATGCACTGCTTTCTATTCAAAGCATTTTGTGATAAGGTTGTGTTCATAACAACACAGGGTGCATTGGAACTATGGATATTGCATGCAGAGTGCTCAGTGCCATGGAATATTTTAATGCAAGCTGAATTCAGTAACTTAACAGGTACCATTTACAGTGGAACAGCCATTGACTTGGATTACTTCAGCAAACTGTAATGTTACACTAAGTAGATAATGTGATGTTACTGAAAGTAACCTCTAAACCTTAGGTAGCACATTCATATTATTGATTGCAGATTACTCTAATTCATATTGTGAGTATAATAATAAGGTTTACATCACCTTAGAACATACCACTTTTAGGCAAAATTGAACTGTACACTCCATTGAGTTGAATGCACTGCTTTCTATTCAAAGCATTTTGTGATAAGATTGTGTTCATAACTACACAGGGTGCATTGGAACAGTATGGATATTGCATGCAGAGTGCTCAGTGCCATGGAATACTTTAATGCAAGCTGAATTCAGTAACTTAACAGGTACCATTTACAGTGGAACAGCCATTGACTTGGATTACTTCAGCAAACTGTAATGTTAAACTGAGTAGATAATGTGATGTTACTGAAAGTAACCTAAACCTTAGGTAGCACATTCATATTATTGATTGCAGATTACTCTAATTCATATTGTGAGTATAATAATAAGGTTTACATCATGTTAGCACATACTACTTTTAGGCAAAATTGAACTGTACACTCCATTGAGTTGAATGCACTGCTTTCTATTCAAAGCATTTTGTGATAAGGTTGTGTTCATAACAACACAGGGTGCATTGGAACTATGGATATTGCATGCAGAGTGCTCAGTGCCATGGAATACTTTAATGCAAGCTGAATTCAGTAACTTAACAGGTACCATTTACAGTGGAACAGCCATTGACTTGGATTACTTCAGCAAACTGTAATGTTAAACTGAGTAGATAATGTGATGTTACTGAAAGTAAACTAAACCTTAGGTAGCACTTTCATATTATTGATTGCAGATTACTCTAATTCATATTGTGAGTATAATAATAAGGTTTACATCATGTTAGCACATACTACTTTTAGGCAAAATTGAACTGTACACTCCATTGAGTTGAATGCACTGCTTTCTATTCAAAGCATTTTGTGATAAGGTTGTGTTCATAACTACACAGGGTGCATTGGAAAAGTATGGATATTGCATGAAGAGTGCTCAGTGCCATGGAATAGTTTAATGCAAGCTGAATTCAGTAACTTAACAGGTACCATTTACACTGCAACAGCCATTGACTTGGTTTACTTCAGCAAACTGTAATGTTACACTGAGTAGATAATGTGATGTTACTGGAAGTAACTTCTAAACCTTAGCTAGCACATTCATATAATTGATTGCAGATTACTCTAAATCATATTGTGAGTATAATAATGAGGTTTACATCATGTTAGCACATACTACTTTTAGGCAAAATTGAACTGTACACTCCATTGAGTTGAATGCACTGCTTTCTATTCAAAGCATTTTGTGATAAGGTTGTGTTCATAACTACACAGGGTGCATTGGAAGAGTATGGATATTGCATGCAGAGTGCTCAGTGCCATGGAATACTTTAATGCAAGCTGAATTCAGTATCTTAACAGGTACCATTTACAGTGGAACAGCCATTGACTTGGATTACTTCAGCAAACTGTAATGTTAAACTGAGTAGATAATGTGATGTTACTGAAAGTAACCTAAACCTTAGGTAGCACATTCATATTATTGATTGCAGATTACTCTAATTCATATTGTGAGTATAATAATAAGGTTTACATCATGTTAGCACATACTACTTTTAGGCAAAATCGAACTGTACACTCCATTGAGATGAATGCACTGCTTTCTATTCAAAGCATTTTGTGATAAGGTTGTGTTCATAACAACACAGGGTGCTTTGGAACTATGGATATTGCATGCAGAGTGCTCAGTGCCATGGAATACATTAACGCAAGCTGAATTCAGTAACTTAACAGGTACCATTTACAGTGGAACAGCCATTGACTTGGATTACTTCAGCAAACTGTAATGTTAAACAGTAGATAATGTGATGTTACTGGAAGTAACTTCTAAACCTTAGCTAGCACATTCATATAATTGTTTGCAGACTACTCTAAATCATATTGTGAGTATAATAATGAGGTTTACATCATGTTAGCACATACTACTTTTAGGCAAAATTGAACTGTACACTCCATTGAGTTGAATGCACTGCTTTCTATTCAAAGCATTTTGTGATAAGGTTGTGTTCATAACAACACAGGGTGCATTGGAACTATGGATATTGCATGCAGAGTGCTCAGTGCCATGGAATATTTTAATGCAAGCTGAATTCAGTAACTTAACAGGTACCATTTACAGTGGAACAGCCATTGACTTGGATTACTTCAGCAAACTGTAATGTTACACTGAGTAGATAATGTGATGTTACTGAAAGTAACCTCTAAACCTTAGGTAGCACATTCATATTATTGATTGCAGATTACTCTAATTCATATTGTGAGTATATTAATAAGGTTTACATCACCTTAGAACATACCACTTTTAGGCAAAATTGAACTGTACACTCCATTGAGTTGAATGCACTGCTTTCTATTCAAAGCATTTTGTGATAAGATTGTGTTCATAACTACACAGGGTGCAATGGAACAGTATGGATATTGCATGCAGAGTGCTCAGTGCCATGGAATACTTTAATGCAAGCTGAATTCAGTAACTTAACAGGTACCATTTACAGTGGAACAGCCATTGACTTGGATTACTTCAGCAAACTGTAATGTTAAACTGAGTAGATAATGTGATGTTACTGAAAGTAACCTAAACCTTAGGTAGCACATTCATATTATTGATTGCAGATTACTCTAATTCATATTGTGAGTATAATAATGTTTACATCATGTTAGCACATACTACTTTTAGGAAAAATTGAACTGTACACTCCATTGAGTTGAATGCACTGCTTTCTATTCAAAGCATTTTGTGATAAGGTTGTGTTCATAACAACAGGGTGCATTGGAACTATGGATATTGCATGCAGAGTGCTCAGTGCCATGGAATACTTTAATGCAAGCTGAATTCAGTAACTTAACAGGTACCATTTACAGTGGAACAGCCATTGACTTGGATTACTTCAGCAAACTGTAATGTTAAACTGAGTAGATAATGTGATGTTACTGAAAGTAACCTAAACCTTAGGTAGCACTTTCATATTATTGATTGCAGATTACTCTAATTCATATTGTGAGTATAATAATAAGGTTTACATCATGTTAGCACATACTACTTTTAGGCAAAATTGAACTGTACACTCCATTGAGTTGAATGCACTGCTTTCTATTCAAAGCATTTTGTGATAAGGTTGTGTTCAGAACTACACAGGGTGCATTGGAAAAGTATGGATATTGCATGCAGAGTGCTCAGTGCCATGGAATACTTTAATGCAAGCTGAATTCAGTAACTTAACAGGTACCATTTACACTGCAACAGCCATTGACTTGGTTTACTTCAGCAAACTGTAATGTTACACTGAGTAGATAATGTGATGTTACTGGAAGTAACTTCTAAACCTTAGCTAGCACATTCATATAATTGATTGCAGATTACTCTAAATCATATTGTGAGTATAATAATGAGGTTTACATCATGTTAGCACATACTACTTTTAGGCAAAATTGAACTGTACACTCCATTGAGTTGAATGCACTGCTTTCTATTCAAAGCATTTTGTGATAAGGTTGTGTTCATAACTACACAGGGTGCATTGGAAGAGTATGGATATTGCATGCAGAGTGCTCAGTGCCATGGAATACTTTAATGCAAGCTGAATTCAGTATCTTAACAGGTACCATTTACAGTGGAACAGCCATTGACTTGGATTACTTCAGCAAACTGTAATGTTAAACTGAGTAGATAATGTGATGTTACTGAAAGTAACCTAAACCTTAGGTAGCACATTCATATTATTGATTGCAGATTACTCTAATTCATATTGTGAGTATAATAATAAGGTTTACATCATGTTAGCACATACTACTTTTAGGCAAAATCGAACTGTACACTCCATTGAGTTGAATGCACTGCTTTCTATTCAAAGCATTTTGTGATAAGGTTGTGTTCATAACAACACAGGGTGCTTTGGAACTATGGATATTGCATGCAGAGTGCTCAGTGCCATGGAATACATTAACGCAAGCTGAATTCAGTAACTTAACAGGTACCATTTACAGTGGAACAGCCATTGACTTGGATTACTTCAGCAAACTGTAATGTTAAACAGTAGATAATGTGATGTTACTGGAAGTAACTTCTAAACCTTAGCTAGCACATTCATATAATTGTTTGCAGACTACTCTAAATCATATTGTGAGTATAATAATGAGGTTTACATCATGTTAGCACATACTACTTTTAGGCAAAATTGAACTGTACACTCCATTGAGTTGAATGCACTGCTTTCTATTCAAAGCATTTTGTGATAAGGTTGTGTTCATAACTACACAGGGTGCATTGGAACAGTATGGATATTGCATGCAGAGTGCTCAGTGCCATGGAATACTTTAATGCAAGCTGAATTCAGTAACTTAACAGGTACCATTTACAGTGGAACAGCCATTGACTTGGATTACTTCAGCAAACTGTAATGTTAAACTGAGTAGATAATGTGATGTTACTGAAAGTAACCTAAACCTTAGGTAGCACATTCATATTATTGATTGCAGATTACTCTAATTCATATTGTGAGTATAATAATGTTTACATCATGTTAGCACATACTACTTTTAGGAAAAATTGAACTGTACACTCCATTGAGTTGAATGCACTGCTTTCTATTCAAAGCATTTTGTGATAAGGTTGTGTTCATAACAACAGGGTGCATTGGAACTATGGATATTGCATGCAGAGTGCTCAGTGCCATGGAATACTTTAATGCAAGCTGAATTCAGTAACTTAACAGGTACCATTTACAGTGGAACAGCCATTGACTTGGATTACTTCAGCAAACTGTAATGTTAAACTGAGTAGATAATGTGATGTTACTGAAAGTAACCTAAACCTTAGGTAGCACTTTCATATTATTGATTGCAGATTACTCTAATTCATATTGTGAGTATAATAATAAGGTTTACATCATGTTAGCACATACTACTTTTAGGCAAAATTGAACTGTACACTCCATTGAGTTGAATGCACTGCTTTCTATTCAAAGCATTTTGTGATAAGGTTGTGTTCAGAACTACACAGGGTGCATTGGAAAAGTATGGATATTGCATGCAGAGTGCTCAGTGCCATGGAATACTTTAATGCAAGCTGAATTCAGTAACTTAACAGGTACCATTTACACTGCAACAGCCATTGACTTGGTTTACTTCAGCAAACTGTAATGTTACACTGAGTAGATAATGTGATGTTACTGGAAGTAACTTCTAAACCTTAGCTAGCACATTCATATAATTGATTGCAGATTACTCTAAATCATATTGTGAGTATAATAATGAGGTTTACATCATGTTAGCACATACTACTTTTAGGCAAAATTGAACTGTACACTCCATTGAGTTGAATGCACTGCTTTCTATTCAAAGCATTTTGTGATAAGGTTGTGTTCATAACTACACAGGGTGCATTGGAAGAGTATGGATATTGCATGCAGAGTGCTCAGTGCCATGGAATACTTTAATGCAAGCTGAATTCAGTATCTTAACAGGTACCATTTACAGTGGAACAGCCATTGACTTGGATTACTTCAGCAAACTGTAATGTTAAACTGAGTAGATAATGTGATGTTACTGAAAGTAACCTAAACCTTAGGTAGCACATTCATATTATTGATTGCAGATTACTCTAATTCATATTGTGAGTATAATAATAAGGTTTACATCATGTTAGCACATACTACTTTTAGGCAAAATCGAACTGTACACTCCATTGAGTTGAATGCACTGCTTTCTATTCAAAGCATTTTGTGATAAGGTTGTCTTCATAACAACACAGGGTGCTTTGGAACTATGGATATTGCATGCAGAGTGCTCAGTGCCATGGAATACATTAACGCAAGCTGAATTCAGTAACTTAACAGGTACCATTTACAGTGGAACAGCCATTGACTTGGATTACTTCAGCAAACTGTAATGTTAAACAGTAGATAATGTGATGTTACTGGAAGTAACTTCTAAACCTTAGCTAGCACATTCATATAATTGTTTGCAGACTACTCTAAATCATATTGTGAGTATAATAATGAGGTTTACATCATGTTAGCACATACTACTTTTAGGCAAAATTGAACTGTACACTCCATTGAGTTGAATGCACTGCTTTCTATTCAAAGCATTTTGTGATAAGGTTGTGTTCATAACAACACAGGGTGCATTGGAACTATGGATATTGCATGCAGAGTGCTCAGTGCCATGGAATATTTTAATGCAAGCTGAATTCAGTAACTTAACAGGTACCATTTACAGTGGAACAGCCATTGACTTGGATTACTTCAGCAAACTGTAATGTTACACTGAGTAGATAATGTGATGTTACTGAAAGTAACCTCTAAACCTTAGGTAGCACATTCATATTATTGATTGCAGATTACTCTAATTCATATTGTGAGTATATTAATAAGGTTTACATCACCTTAGAACATACCACTTTTAGGCAAAATTGAACTGTACACTCCATTGAGTTGAATGCACTGCTTTCTATTCAAAGCATTTTGTGATAAGATTGTGTTCATAACTACACAGGGTGCATTGGAACAGTATGGATATTGCATGCAGAGTGCTCAGTGCCATGGAATACTTTAATGCAAGCTGAATTCAGTAACTTAACAGGTACCATTTACAGTGGAACAGCCATTGACTTGGATTACTTCAGCAAACTGTAATGTTAAACTGAGTAGATAATGTGATGTTACTGAAAGTAACCTAAACCTTAGGTAGCACATTCATATTATTGATTGCAGATTACTCTAATTCATATTGTGAGTATAATAATGTTTACATCATGTTAGCACATACTACTTTTAGGAAAAATTGAACTGTACACTCCATTGAGTTGAATGCACTGCTTTCTATTCAAAGCATTTTGTGATAAGGTTGTGTTCATAACAACACAGGGTGCATTGGAACTATGGATATTGCATGCAGAGTGCTCAGTGCCATGGAATACTTTAATGCAAGCTGAATTCAGTAACTTAACAGGTACCATTTACAGTGGAACAGCCATTGACTTGGATTACTTCAGCAAACTGTAATGTTAAACTGAGTAGATAATGTGATGTTACTGGAAGTAACTTCTAAACCTTAGCTAGCACATTCATATAATTGATTGCAGATTACTCTAAATCATATTGTGAGTATAATAATGAGGTTTACATCATGTTAGCACATACTACTTTTAGGCAAAATTGAACTGTACACTCCATTGAGTTGAATGCACTGCTTTCTATTCAAAGCATTTTGTGATAAGGTTGTGTTCATAACTACACAGGGTGCATTGGAAGAGTATGGATATTGCATGCAGAGTGCTCAGTGCCATGGAATACTTTAATGCAAGCTGAATTCAGTAACTTAACAGGTACCATTTACAGTGGAACAGCCATTGACTTGGATTACTTCAGCAAACTGTAATGTTAAACTGAGTAGATAATGTGATGTTACTGAAAGTAACCTAAACCTTAGGTAGCACATTCATATTATTGATTGCAGATTACTCTAATTCATATTGTGAGTATAATAATAAGGTTTACATCACCTTAGAACATACCACTTTTAGGCAAAATTGAACTGTACACTCCATTGAGTTGAATGCACTGCTTTCTATTCAAAGCATTTTGTGATAAGATTGTGTTCATAACTACACAGGGTGCATTGGAACAGTATGGATATTGCATGCAGAGTGCTCAGTGCCATGGAATACTTTAATGCAAGCTGAATTCAGTAACTTAACAGGTACCATTTACACTGCAACAGCCATTGACTTGGTTTACTTCAGCAAACTGTAATGTTACACTGAGTAGATAATGTGATGTTACTGGAAGTAACTTCTAAACCTTACCTAGCACATTCATATAATTGATTGCAGATTACTCTAAATCATATTGTGAGTATAATAATGAGGTTTACATCATGTTAGCACATACTACTTTTAGGCAAAATTGAACTGTACACTCCATTGAGTTGAATGCACTGCTTTCTATTCAAAGCATTTTGTGATAAGGTTGTGTTCATAACTACACAGGGTGCATTGGAAGAGTATGGATATTGCATGCAGAGTGCTCAGTGCCATGGAATACTTTAATGCAAGCTGAATTCAGTAACTTAACAGGTACCATTTACAGTGGAACAGCCATTGACTTGGATTACTTCAGCAAACTGTAATGTTAAACTGAGTAGATAATGTGATGTTACTGAAAGTAACCTAAACCTTAGGTAGCACATTCATATTATTGATTGCAGATTACTCTAATTCATATTGTGAGTATAATAATAAGGTTTACATCATGTTAGCACATACTACTTTTAGGCAAAATTGAACTGTACACTCCATTGAGTTGAATGCACTGCTTGCTATTCAAAGCATTTTGTGATAAGGTTGTGTTCATAACAACACAGGGTGCATTGGAACTATGGATATTGCATGCAGAGTGCTCAGTGCCATGGAATACTTTAATGTAAGCTGAATTCAGTAACTTAACAGGGACCATTTACAGTGGAACAGCCATTGACTTGGATTACTTCAGCAAACTGTAATGTTAAACTGAGTAGGTAATGTGATGTTACTGGAAGTAACTTCTAAACCTTAGCTAGCACATTCATATAATTGATTGCAGACTACTCTAAATCATATTGTGAGTATAATAATGAGGTTTACATCATGTTAGCACATACTACTTTTAGGCAAAATTGAACTGTACACTCCATTGAGTTGAATGCACTGCTTTCTATTCAAAGCATTTTGTGATAAGGTTGTGTTCATAACAACACAGGGTGCATTGGAACTATGGATATTGCATGCAGAGTGCACAGTGCCATGGAATATTTTAATGCAAGCTGAATTCAGTAACTTAACAGGTACCATTTACAGTGGAACAGCCATTGACTTGGATTACTTCAGCAAACTGTAATGTTAAACTGAGTAGATAATGTGATGTTACTGAAAGTAACCTAAACCTTAGGTAGCACATTCATATTATTGATTGCAGATTACTCTAATTCATATTGTGAGTATAATAATAAGGTTTACATCATGTTAGCACATACTACCTTTAGGCAAAATCGAACTGTACACTCCATTGAGTTGAATGCACTGCTTTCTATTCAAAGCATTTTGTGATAAGGTTGTGTTCATAACAACACAGGTTGCTTTGGAACTATGGATATTGCATGCAGAGTGCTCAGTGCCATGGAATACATTAATGCAAGCTGAATTCAGTAACTTAACAGGTACCATTTACAGTGGAACAGCCATTGACTTGGATTACTTCAGCAAACTGTAATGTTAAACAGTAGATAATGTGATGTTACTGGAAGTAACTTCTAAACCTTAGCTAGCACATTCATATAATTGTTTGCAGACTACTCTAAATCATATTGTGAGTATAATATTGAGGTTTACATCATGTTAGCACATACTACTTTTAGGCAAAATTGAACTGTACACTCCATTGAGTTGAATGCACTGCTTTCTATTCAAAGCATTTTGTGATAAGGTTGTGTTCATAACAACACAGGGTGCATTGGAACTATGGATATTGCATGCAGAGTGCTCAGTGCCATGGAATATTTTAATGCAAGCTGAATTCAGTAACTTAACAGGTACCATTTACAGTGGAACAGCCATTGACTTGGATTACTTCAGCAAACTGTAATGTTACACTGGGTAGATAATGTGATGTTACTGAAAGTAACCTCTAAACCTTAGGTAGCACATTCATATTATTGATTGCAGATTACTCTAATTCATATTGTGAGTATAATAATAAGGTTTACATCACCTTAGAACATACCACTTTTAGGCAAAATTGAACTGTACACTCCATTGAGTTGAATGCACTGCTTTCTATTCAAAGCATTTTGTGATAAGATTGTGTTCATAACTACACAGGGTGCATTGGAACAGTATGGATATTCCATGCAGAGTGCTCAGTGCCATGGAATACTTTAATGCAAGCTGAATTCAGTAACTTAACAGGTACCATTTACAGTGGAACAGCCATTGACTTGGATTACTTCAGCAAACTGTAATGTTACACTGAGTAGATAATGTGATGTTACTGAAAGTAACCTAAACCTTAGGTAGCACATTCATATTATTGATTGCAGATTACTCTAATTCATATTGTGAGTATAATAATAAGGTTTATATCATGTTACCACATACTACTTTTAGGCAAAATTGAACTGTACACTCCATTGAGTTGAATGCACTGCTTTCTATTCAAAGCATTTTGTGATAAGGTTGTGTTCATAACAACACAGGGTGCATTGGAACTATGGATATTGCATGCAGAGTGCTCAGTGCCATGGAATACCTTAATGCAAGCTGAATTCAGTAACTTAACAGGGACCATTTACAGTGGAACAGCCATTGACTTGGATTACTTCAGCAAACTGTAATGTTAAACTGAGTAGGTAATGTGATGTTACTGGAAGTAACTTCTAAACCTTAGCTAGCACATTCATATAATTGATTGCAGACTACTCTAAATCATATTGTGAGTATAATAATAAGGTTTACATCACCTTAGAACATACCACTTTTAGGCAAAATTGCTGTACACTCCATTGAGTTGAATGCACTGCTTTCTATTCAAAGCATTTTGTGATAAGGTTGTGTTCATAACTACACAGGGTGCATTGGAACAGTATGGATATTGCATGCAGAGTGCTCAGTGCCATGGAATACTTTAATGCAAGCTGAATTCAGTAACTTAACAGGTACCATTTACAGTGTAACAGCCATTGACTTGGATTACTTCAGCAAACTGTAATGTTAAACTGAGAAGATAATGTGATGTTACTGGAAGTAACTTCTAAACCTTAGCTAGCACATTCATATAATTGTTTGCAGACTACTCTAAATCATATTGTGAGTATAATAATGAGGTTTACATCATGTTAGCACATACTACTTTTAGGCAAAATTGAACTGTACACTCCATTGAGTTGAATGCACTGCTTTCTATTCAAAGCATTTTGTGATAAGGTTGTGTTCATAACAACACAGGGTGCATTGGAACTATGGATATTGCATGCAGAGTGCTCAGTGCCATGGAATACTTTAATGCAAGCTGAATTCAGTAACTTAACAGGTACCATTTACAGTGGAACAGCCATTGACTTGGATTACTTCAGCAAACTGTAATGTTAAACAGAGTAGATGATGTGATGTTACTGAAAGTAACCTAAACCTTAGATAGCACATTCATATTATTGATTGCAGATTACTCTAATTCATATTGTGAGTATAATAATAAGGTTTACATCATGTTACCACATACTACTTTTAGGCAAAATTGAACTGTACACTCCATTGAGTAGAATGCACTGCTTTCTATTCAAAGCGTTTTGTGATAAGGTTGCGTTCATAACTACACAGGGTGCATTGGAACTATGGATATTGCATGCAGAGTGCTCAGTGCCATGGAATATTTTAATGCAAGCTGAATTCAGTAACTTAACAGGTACCATTTACAGTGGAACAGCCATTGACTTGGATTACTTCAGCAAACTGTAATGTTACACTGAGTAGATAATGTGATGTCACTGAAAGTAACCTCTAAACCTTAGGTAGCACATTCATATTACTGATTGCAGATTACTCTAATTCATATTGTGAGTATAATAATAAGGTTTACATCACCTTAGAACATACCACTTTTAGGCAAAATTGAACGGTACACTCCATTGAGTTGAATGCACTGCTTTCTATTCAAAGCATTTTGTGATAAGATTGTGTTCATAACTACACAGGGTGCATTGGAACAGTATGGATATTGCATGCAGAGTGCTCAGTGCCATGGAATACTTTAATGCAAGCTGAATTCAGTAACTTAACAGGTACCATTTACAGTGGAACAGCCATTGACTTGGATTACTTCAGCAAACTGTAATGTTACACTGAGTAGATAATGTGATGTTACTGAAAGTAACTTCTAAACCTTAGGTAGCACATTCATATTATTGATTGCAGATTACTCTAATTCATATTGTGAGTATAATAATAAGGTTTACATCATGTTAGCACATACTACTTTTAGGCAAAATTGAACTGTACACTCCATTGAGTTGAATGCACTGCTTGCTATTCAAAGCATTTTGTGATAAGGTTGTGTTCATAACAACACAGGGTGCATTGGAACTATGGATATTGCATGCAGAGTGCTCAGTGCCAAGGAATACTTTAATGCAAGCTGAATTCAGTAACTTAACAGGGACCATTTACAGTGGAACAGCCATTGACTTGGAATACTTCAGCAAACTGTAATGTTAAACTGAGTAGGTAATGTGATGTTACTGGAAGTAACTTCTGAACCTTAGCTAGCACATTCATATAATTGATTGCAGACTACTCTAAATCATATTGTGAGTATAATAATGAGGTTTACATCATGTTAGCACATACTACTTTTAGGCAAAATTGAACTGTACACTCCATTGAGTTGAATGCACTGCTTTGTATTCAAAGCATTTTGTGATAAGGTTGTGTTCATAACAACACAGGGTGCATTGGAACTATGGATATTGCATGCAGAGTGCTCAGTGCCATGGAATATTTTAATGCAAGCTGAATTCAGTAACTTAACAGGTACCATTTACAGTGGAACAGCCATTGACTTGGATTACTTCAGCAAACTGTAATGTTAAACTGAGTAGATAATGTGATGTTACTGAAAGTAACCTAAACCTTAGGTAGCACATTCATATTATTGATTGCAGATTACTCTAATTCATATTGTGAGTATAATAATAAGGTTTACATCATGTTAGCACATACTACTTTTAGGCAAAATTGAACTGTACACTCCATTGAGTTGAATGCACTGCTTTCTATTCAAAGCATTTTGTGATAAGGTTGTGTTCATAACAACACAGGGTGCATTGGAACTATGGATATTGCATGCAGAGTGCTCAGTGCCATGGAATACTTTAATGCAAGCTGAATTCAGTAACTTAACAGGTATCATTTACAGTGGAACAGCCATTGACTTGGATTACTTCAGCAAACTGTAATGTTAAACTGAGTAGATAATGTGATGTTACTGAAAGTAACCTAAACCTTAGGTAGCACATTCATATTATTGATTGCAGATTACTCTAATTCATATTGTGAGTATAATAATAAGGTTTACATCATGTTAGCACATACTACTTTTAGGCAAAATTGAACTGTATACTCCATTGAGTTGAATGCACTGCTTTCTATTCAAAGCATTTTGTGATAAGGTTGTGTTCATAACTACACAGGGTGCATTGGAAAAGTATGGATATTGCATGCAGAGTGCTCAGTGCCATGGAATACTTTAATGCAAGCTGAATTCAGTAACTTAACAGGTACCATTTACACTGCAACAGCCATTGACTTGGTTTACTTCAGCAAACTGTAATGTTGCACTGAGTAGATAATGTGATGTTACTGGAAGTAACTTCTAAACCTTCGCCAGCAGATTCATATAATTGATTGCAGATTACTCTAAATCATATTGTGAGTATAATAATGAGGTTTACATCATGTTAGCACATACTACTTTTAGGCAAAATTGAACTGTACACTCCATTGAGTTGAATGCACTGCTTTCTATTCAAAGCATTTTGTGATAAGGTTGTGTTCATAACTACACAGGGTGCATTGGAAGAGTATGGATATTGCATGCAGAGTACTCAGTGCCATGGAATACTTTAATGCAAGCTGAATTCAGTAACTTAACAGGTACCATTTACAGTGGAACAGCCATTGACTTGGATTACTTCAGCAAACTGTAATGTTAAACTGAGTAGATAATGTGATGTTACTGAAAGTAACCTAAACCTTAGGTAGCACATTCATATTATTGATTGCAGATTACTCTAATTCATATTGTGAGTATAATAATAAGGTTTACATCATGTTAGCACATACTACCTTTAGGCAAAATCGAACTGTACACTCCATTGAGTTGAATGCACTGCTTTCTATTCAAAGCATTTTGTGATAAGGTTGTGTTCATAACAACACAGGGTGCTTTGGAACTATGGATATTGCATGCAGAGTGCTCAGTGCCATGGAATACATTAATGCAAGCTGAATTCAGTAACTTAACAGGTACCATTTACAGTGGAACAGCCATTGACTTGGATTACTTCAGCAAACTGTAATGTTAAACAGTAGATAATGTGATGTTCCTGGAAGTAACTTCTAAACCTTAGCTAGCACATTCATATAATTGTTTGCAGACTACTCTAAATCATATTGTGAGTATAATAATGAGGTTTACATCATGTTAGCACATACTACTTTTAGGCAAAATTGAACTGTACACTCCATTGAGTTGAATGCACTGCTTTCTATTCAAAGCATTTTGTGATAAGGTTGTGTTCATAACAACACAGGGTGCATTGGAACTATGGATATTGCATGCAGAGTGCTCAGTGCCATGGAATATTTTAATGCAAGCTGAATTCAGTAACTTAACAGGTACCATTTACAGTGGAACAGCCATTGACTTGGATTACTTCAGCAAACTGTAATGTTACACTGAGTAGATATTGTGATGTTACTGAAAGTAACCTCTAAACCTTAGGTAGCACATTCATATTATTGATTGCAGATTACTCTAATTCATATTGTGAGTATAATAATAAGGTTTACATCACCTTAGAACCTACCACTTTTAGGCAAAATTGAACTGTACACTCCATTGAGTTGAATGCACTGCTTTCTATTCAAAGCATTTTGTGATAAGATTTTGTTCATAACTACACAGGGTGCATTGGAACAGTATGGATATTGCATGCAGAGTGCTCAGTGCCATGGAATACTTTAATGCAAGCTGAATTCAGTAACTTAACAGGTACCATTTACAGTGGAACAGCCATTGACTTGGATTACTTCAGCAAACTGTAATGTTAAACTGAGTAGATAATGTGATGTTACTGAAAGTAACCTAAACCTTAGGTAGCACATTCATATTATTGATTGCAGATTACTCTAATTCATATTGTGAGTATAATAATAAGGTTAACATCACCTTAGAACATACCACTTTTAGGCAAAATTGCTGTACACTCCATTGAGTTGAATGCACTGCTTTCTATTCAAAGCATTTTGTGATAAGGTTGTGTTCATAACTACACAGGGTGCATTGGAACAGTATGGATATTGCATGCAGAGTGCTCAGTGCCATGGAATACTTTAATGCAAGCTGAATTCAGTAACTTAACAGGTACCATTTACAGTGGAACAGCCATTGACTTGGATTACTTCAGCAAACTGTAATGTTAAACTGAGAAGATAATGTGATGTTACTGGAAGTAACTTCTAAACCTTAGCTAGCACATTCATATAATTGTTTGCAGACTACTCTAAATCATATTGTGAGTATAATAATGAGGTTTACATCATGTTAGCACATACTACTTTTAGGCAAAATTGAACTGTACACTCCATTGAGTTGAATGCACTGCTTTCTATTCAAAGCATTTTGTGATAAGGTTGTGTTCATAACAACACAGGGTGCATTGGAACTATGGATATTGCATGCAGAGTGCTCAGTGCCATGGAATACTTTAATGCAAGCTGAATTCAGTAACTTAACAGGTACCATTTACAGTGGAACAGCCATTGACTTGGATTACTTCAGCAAACTGTAAAGTTAAACAGAGTAGATAATGTGATGTTACTGAAAGTAACCTAAACCTTAGATAGCACATTCATATTATTGATTGCAGATTACTCTAATTCATATTGTGAGTATAATAATAAGGTTTACATCATGTTACCACATACTACTTTTAGGCAAAATTGAACTGTACACTCCATTCAGTAGAATGCACTGCTTTCTATTCAAAGCGTTTTGTGATAAGGTTGTGTTCATAACTACACAGGGTGCATTGGAAAAGTATGGATATTGCATGCAGAGTGCTCAGTGCCATGGAATACTTTAATGCAAGCTGAATTCAGTAACTTAACAGGTACCATTTACAGTGGAACAGCCATTGAATTGGATTACTTCAGCAAACTCTAATGTTACACTGAGTAGATAATGTGATGTTACTGAAAGTAACTTCTAAACCTTAGGTAGCACATTCATATTATTGATTGCAGATTACTCTAATTCATATTGTGAGTATAATAATAAGGTTTACATCACCTTAGAACATACCACTTTTAGGCAAAATTGCTGTACACTCCATTGAGTTGAATGCACTGCTTTGTATTCAAAGCATTTTGTGATAAGGTTGTGTTCATAACTACACAGGGTGCATTGGAACAGTATGGATATTGCATGCAGAGTGCTCAGTGCCATGGAATACTTTAATGCAAGCTGAATTCAGTAACTTAACAGGTACCATTTACACTGCAACAGCCATTG
This sequence comes from Hypanus sabinus, assembly GCF_030144855.1. Taxonomy (NCBI): domain Eukaryota; kingdom Metazoa; phylum Chordata; class Chondrichthyes; order Myliobatiformes; family Dasyatidae; genus Hypanus; species Hypanus sabinus. The sequence continues at coordinate 833,583 of NC_082727.1, forward strand.
ACTTGGATTACTTCAGCAAACTGTAATGTTAAACTGAGAAGATAATGTGATGTTACTGGAAGTAACATCTAAACCTTAGCTAGCACATTCATATAATTGTTTGCAGACTACTCTAAATCATATTGTGAGTATAATAATGAGGTTTACATCATGTTAGCACATACTACTTTTAGGCAAAATTGAACTGTACACTCCATTGAGTTGAATGCACTGCTTTCTATTCAAAGCATTTTGTGATAAGGTTGTGTTCATAACAACACAGGGTGCATTGGAAGTATGGATATTGCATGCAGAGTGCTCAGTGCCATGGAATATTTTAATGCAAGCTGAATTCAGTAACTTAACAGGTACCATTTACAGTGGAACAGCCATTGACTTGGATTACTTCAGCAAACTGTAATGTTACACTGAGTAGATAATGTGATGTTACTGAAAGTAACCTCTAAACCTTAGGTAGCACATTCATATTATTGATTGCAGATTACTCTAATTCATATTGTGAGTATAATAATAAGGTTTACATCACCTTAGAACATACCACTTTTAGGCAAAATTGAACTGTACACTCCATTGAGTTGAATGCACTGCTTTCTATTCAAAGCATTTTGTGATAAGATTGTGTTCATAACTACACAGGGTGCATTGGAACAGTATGGATATTGCATGCAGAGTGCTCAGTGCCATGGAATACTTTAATGCAAGCTGAATTCAGTAACTTAACAGGTACCATTTACAGTGGAACAGCCATTGACTTGGATTACTTCAGCAAACTGTAATGTTAAACTGAGTAGATAATGTGATGTTACTGAAAGTAACCTAAACCTTAGGTAGCACATTCATATTATTGATTGCAGATTACTCTAATTCATATTGTGAGTATAATAATAAGGTTTACATCATGTTAGCACATACTACTTTTAGGCAAAATTGAACTGTACACTCCATTGAGTTGAATGCACTGCTTTCTATTCAAAGCATTTTGTGATAAGGTTGTGTTCATAACAACACAGGGTGCATTGGAACTATGGATATTGAATTCAGAGTGCTCATTGCCATGGAATACTTTAATGCAAGCTGAATTCAGTAACTTAACAGGGACCATTTACAGTGGAACAGCCATTGACTTGGATTACTTCAGCAAACTGTAATGTTAAACTGAGTAGTTAATGTGATGTTACTGGAAGTAACTTCTAAACCTTAGCTAGCACATTCATATAATTGATTGCAGACTACTCTAAATCATATTGTGAGTATAATAATAAGGTTTACATCACCTTAGAACATACCACTTTTAGGCAAAATTGCTCTACACTCCATTGAGTTGAATGCACTGCTTTCTATTCAAAGCATTTTGTGATAAGGTTGTGTTCATAACTACACAGGGTGCATTGGAACAGTATGGATATTGCATGCAGAGTGCTCAGTGCCATGGAATACTTTAATGCAAGCTGAATTCAGTAACTTAACAGGTACCATTTACAGTGGAACAGCCATTGACTTGGATTACTTCAGCAAACTGTAATGTTAAACTGAGAAGATAATGTGATGTTACTGGAAGTAACTTCTAAACCTTAGCTAGCACATTCATATAATTGTTTGCAGACTACTCTAAATCATATTGTGAGTATAATAATAAGGTTTACATCATGTTACCACATACTACTTTTAGGCAAAATTGAACTGTACACTCCATTGAGTAGAATGCACTGCTTTCTATTCAAAGCGTTTTGTGATAAGGTTGCGTTCATAACTACACAGGGTGCATTGGAACTATGGATATTGCATGCAGAGTGCTCAGTGCCATGGAATACTTTAATGCAAGCTGAATTCAGTAACTTAACAGGTACCATTTACAGTGGAACAGCCATTGAATTGGATTACTTCAGCAAACTCTAATGTTACACTGAGTAGATAATGTGATGTTACTGAAAGTAACTTCTAAACCTTAGGTAGCACATTCATATTATTGATTGCAGATTACTCTAATTCATATTGTGAGTATAATAATAAGGTTTACATCACCTTAGAACATACCACTTTTAGGCAAAATTGCTGTACACTCCATTGAGTTGAATGCACTGCTTTGTATTCAAAGCATTTTGTGATAAGGTTGTGTTCATAACTACACAGGGTGCATTGGAAAAGTATGGATATTGCATGCAGAGTGCTCAGTGCCATGGAATACTTTAATGCAAGCTGAATTCAGTAACTTAACAGGTACCATTTACACTGCAACATCCATTGACTTGGTTTACTTCAGCAAACTGTAATGTTACACTGAGTAGATAATGTGATGTTACTGGAAGTAACTTCTAAACCTTAGCTAGCACATTCATATAATTGATTGCAGATTACTCTAAATCATATTGTGAGTATAATAATGAGGTTTACATCATGTTAGCACATACTACTTTTAGGCAAAATTGAACTGTACACTCCATTGAGTTGAATGCACTGCTTTCTATTCAAAGCATTTTGTGATAAGGTTGTGTTCATAACTACACAGGGTGCATTGGAAGAGTATGGATATTGCATGCAGAGTGCTCAGTGCCATGGAATACTTTAATGCAAGCTGTATTCAGTAACTTAACAGGTACCATTTACAGTGGAACAGCCATTGACTTGGATTACTTCAGCAAACTGTAATGTTAAACTGAGTAGATAATGTGATGTTACTGAAAGTAACCTAAACCTTAGGTAGCACATTCATATTATTGATTGCAGATTACTCTAATTCATATTGTGAGTATAATAATAAGGTTTACATCATGTTAGCACATACTAACTTTAGGCAAAATCGAACTGTACACTCCATTGAGTTGAATGCACTGCTTTCTATTCAAAGCATTTTGTGATAAGGTTGTGTTCATAACAACACAGGGTGCTTTGGAACTATGGATATTGCATGCAGAGTGCTCAGTGCCATGGAATACATTAATGCAAGCTGAATTCAGTAACTTAACAGGTACCATTTACAGTGGAACAGCCATTGACTTGGATTACTTCAGCAAACTGTAATGTTAAACAGTAGATAATGTGATGTTACTGGAAGTAACTTCTAAACCTTAGCTAGCACATTCATATAATTGTTTGCAGACTACTCTAAATCATATTGTGAGTATAATAATGAGGTTTACATCATGTTAGCACATACTACTTTTAGGCAAAATTGAACTGTACACTCCATTGAGTTGAATGCACTGCTTTCTATTCAAAGCATTTTGTGATAAGATTGTGTTCATAACTACACAGGGTGCATTGGAACAGTATGGATATTGCATGCAGAGTGCTCAGTGCCATGGAATACTTTAATGCAAGCTGAATTCAGTAACTTAACAGGTACCATTTACAGTGGAACAGCCATTGACTTGGATTACTTCAGCAAACTGTAATGTTAAACTGAGTAGATAATGTGATGTTACTGAAAGTAACCTAAACCTTAGGTAGCACATTCATATTATTGATTGCAGATTACTCTAATTCATATTGTGAGTATAATAATAAGGTTTACATCATGTTAGCACATACTACTTTTAGGCAAAATTGAACTGTACACTCCATTGAGTTGAATGCACTGCTTTCTATTCAAAGCATTTTGTGATAAGGTTGTGTTCATAACAACACAGGGTGCATTGGAACTATGGATATTGAATTCAGAGTGCTCAGTGCCATGGAATACTTTAATGCAAGCTGAATTCAGTAACTTAACAGGGACCATTTACAGTGGAACAGCCATTGACTTGGATTACTTCAGCAAACTGTAATGTTAAACTGAGTAGTTAATGTGATGTTACTGGAAGTAACTTCTAAACCTTAGCTAGCACATTCATATAATTGATTGCAGACTACTCTAAATCATATTGTGAGTATAATAATAAGGTTTACATCACCTTAGAACATACCACTTTTAGGCAAAATTGCTCTACACTCCATTGAGTTGAATGCACTGCTTTCTATTCAAAGCATTTTGTGATAAGGTTGTGTTCATAACTACACAGGGTGCATTGGAACAGTATGGATATTGCATGCAGAGTGCTCAGTGCCATGGAATACTTTAATGCAAGCTGAATTCAGTAACTTAACAGGTACCATTTACAGTGGAACAGCCATTGACTTGGATTACTTCAGCAAACTGTAATGTTAAACTGAGAAGATAATGTGATGTTACTGGAAGTAACTTCTAAACCTTAGCTAGCACATTCATATAATTGTTTGCAGACTACTCTAAATCATATTGTGAGTATAATAATGAGGTTTACATCATGTTAGCACATACTACTTTTAGGCAAAATTGAACTGTACACTCCATTGAGTTGAATGCACTGCTTTCTATTCAAAGCATTTTGTGATAAGGTTGTGTTCATAACAACACAGGGTGCATTGGAACTATGGATATTGCATGCAGAGTGCTCAGTGCCATGGAATACTTTAATGCAAGCTGAATTCAGTAACTTAACAGGTACCATTTACAGTGGAACAGCCATTGACTTGGATTACTTCAGCAAACTGTAATGTTAAACAGAGTAGATAATGTGATGTTACTGAAAGTAACCTAAACCTTAGATAGCACATTCATATTATTGATTGCAGATTACTCTAATTCATATTGTGAGTATAATAATAAGGTTTACATCATGTTACCACATACTACTTTTAGGCAAAATTGAACTGTACACTCCATTGAGTAGAATGCACTGCTTTCTATTCAAAGCGTTTTGTGATAAGGTTGCGTTCATAACTACACAGGGTGCATTGGAACTATGGATATTGCATGCAGAGTGCTCAGTGCCATGGAATACTTTAATGCAAGCTGAATTCAGTAACTTAACAGGTACCATTTACAGTGGAACAGCCATTGAATTGGATTACTTCAGCAAACTCTAATGTTACACTGAGTAGATAATGTGATGTTACTGAAAGTAACTTCTAAACCTTAGGTAGCACATTCATATTATTGATTGCAGATTACTCTAATTCATATTGTGAGTATAATAATAAGGTTTACATCACCTTAGAACATACCACTTTTAGGCAAAATTGCTGTACACTCCATTGAGTTGAATGCACTGCTTTGTATTCAAAGCATTTTGTGATAAGGTTGTGTTCATAACTACACAGGGTGCATTGGAAAAGTATGGATATTGCATGCAGAGTGCTCAGTGCCATGGAATACTTTAATGCAAGCTGAATTCAGTAACTTAACAGGTACCATTTACACTGCAACAGCCATTGACTTGGTTTACTTCAGCAAACTGTAATGTTACACTGAGTAGATAATGTGATGTTACTGGAAGTAACTTCTAAACCTTAGCTAGCACATTCATATAATTGATTGCAGATTACTCTAAATCATATTGTGAGTATAATAATGAGGTTTACATCATGTTAGCACATACTACTTTTAGGCAAAATTGAACTGTACACTCCATTGAGTTGAATGCACTGCTTTCTATTCAAAGCATTTTGTGATAAGGTTGTGTTCATAACTACACAGGGTGCATTGGAAGAGTATGGATATTGCATGCAGAGTGCTCAGTGCCATGGAATACTTTAATGCAAGCTGTATTCAGTAACTTAACAGGTACCATTTACAGTGGAACAGCCATTGACTTGGATTACTTCAGCAAACTGTAATGTTAAACTGAGTAGATAATGTGATGTTACTGAAAGTAACCTAAACCTTAGGTAGCACATTCATATTATTGATTGCAGATTACTCTAATTCATATTGTGAGTATAATAATAAGGTTTACATCATGTTAGCACATACTAACTTTAGGCAAAATCGAACTGTACACTCCATTGAGTTGAATGCACTGCTTTCTATTCAAAGCATTTTGTGATAAGGTTGTGTTCATAACAACACAGGGTGCTTTGGAACTATGGATATTGCATGCAGAGTGCTCAGTGCCATGGAATACATTAATGCAAGCTGAATTCAGTAACTTAACAGGTACCATTTACAGTGGAACAGCCATTGACTTGGATTACTTCAGCAAACTCTAATGTTAAACAGTAGATAATGTGATGTTACTGGAAGTAACTTCTAAACCTTAGCTAGCACATTCATATAATTGTTTGCAGACTACTCTAAATCATATTGTGAGTATAATAATGAGGTTTACATCATGTTAGCACATACTACTTTTAGGCAAAATTGAACTGTACACTCCATTGAGTTGAATGCACTGCTTTCTATTCAAAGCATTTTGTGATAAGGCTGTGTTCATAACAACACAGGGTGCATTGGAACTATGGATATTGCATGCAGAGTGCTCAGTGCCATGGAATATTTTAATGCAAGCTGAATTCAGTAACTTAACAGGTACCTTTTACAGTGGAACAGCCATTGACTTGGATTACTTCAGCAAACTGTAATGTTACACTGAGTAGATAATGTGATGTTACTGAAAGTAACCTCTAAACCTTAGGTAGCACATTCATATTATTGATTGCAGATTACTCTAATTCATATTGTGAGTATAATAATAAGGTTTACATCATGTTAGCACATACTACTTTTAGGCAAAATTGAACTGTACACTCCATTGAGTTGAATGCACTGCTTTCTATTCAAAGCGTTTTGTGATAAGGTTGCGTTCATAACTACACAGGGTGCATTGGAACTATGGATATTGCATGCAGAGTGCTCAGTGCCATGGAATACTTTAATGCAAGCTGAATTCAGTAACTTAACAGGTACCATTTACAGTGGAACAGCCATTGAATTGGATTACTTCAGCAAACTCTAATGTTACACTGAGTAGATAATGTGATGTTACTGAAAGTAACTTCTAAACCTTAGGTAGCACATTCATATTATTGATTGCAGATTACTCTAATTCATATTGTGAGTATAATAATAAGGTTTACATCACCTTAGAACATACCACTTTTAGGCAAAATTGCTGTACACTCCATTGAGTTGAATGCACTGCTTTGTATTCAAAGCATTTTGTGATAAGGTTGTGTTCATAACTACACAGGGTGCATTGGAAAAGTATGGATATTGCATGCAGAGTGCTCAGTGCCATGGAATACTTTAATGCAAGCTGAATTCAGTAACTTAACAGGTACCATTTACACTGCAACAGCCATTGACTTGGTTTACTTCAGCAAACTGTAATGTTACACTGAGTAGATAATGTGATGTTACTGGAAGTAACTTCTAAACCTTAGCTAGCACATTCATATAATTGATTGCAGATTACTCTAAATCATATTGTGAGTATAATAATGAGGTTTACATCATGTTAGCACATACTACTTTTAGGCAAAATTGAACTGTACACTCCATTGAGTTGAATGCACTGCTTTCTATTCAAAGCATTTTGTGATAAGGTTGTGTTCATAACTACACAGGGTGCATTGGAAGAGTATGGATATTGCATGCAGAGTGCTCAGTGCCATGGAATACTTTAATGCAAGCTGTATTCAGTAACTTAACAGGTACCATTTACAGTGGAACAGCCATTGACTTGGATTACTTCAGCAAACTGTAATGTTAAACTGAGTAGATAATGTGATGTTACTGAAAGTAACCTAAACCTTAGGTAGCACATTCATATTATTGATTGCAGATTACTCTAATTCATATTGTGAGTATAATAATAAGGTTTACATCATGTTAGCACATACTAACTTTAGGCAAAATCGAACTGTACACTCCATTGAGTTGAATGCACTGCTTTCTATTCAAAGCATTTTGTGATAAGGTTGTGTTCATAACAACACAGGGTGCTTTGGAACTATGGATATTGCATGCAGAGTGCTCAGTGCCATGGAATACATTAATGCAAGCTGAATTCAGTAACTTAACAGGTACCATTTACAGTGGAACAGCCATTGACTTGGATTACTTCAGCAAACTGTAATGTTAAACAGTAGATAATGTGATGTTACTGGAAGTAACTTCTAAACCTTAGCTAGCACATTCATATAATTGTTTGCAGACTACTCTAAATCATATTGTGAGTATAATAATGAGGTTTACATCATGTTAGCACATACTACTTTTAGGCAAAATTGAACTGTACACTCCATTGAGTTGAATGCACTGCTTTCTATTCAAAGCATTTTGTGATAAGGCTGTGTTCATAACAACACAGGGTGCATTGGAACTATGGATATTGCATGCAGAGTGCTCAGTGCCATGGAATATTTTAATGCAAGCTGAATTCAGTAACTTAACAGGTACCTTTTACAGTGGAACAGCCATTGACTTGGATTACTTCAGCAAACTGTAATGTTACACTGAGTAGATAATGTGATGTTACTGAAAGTAACCTCTAAACCTTAGGTAGCACATTCATATTATTGATTGCAGATTACTCTAATTTATATTGTGAGTATAATAATAAGGTTTACATCACCTTAGAACATACCACTTTTAGGCAAAATTGAACTGTACACTCCATTGAGTTGAATGCACTGCTTTCTATTCAAAGCATTTTGTGATAAGATTGTGTTCATAACTACACAGGGTGCATTGGAACAGTATGGATATTGCATGCAGAGTGCTCAGTGCCATGGAATACTTTAATGCAAGCTGAATTCAGTAACTTAACAGGTACCATTTACAGTGGAACAACCATTGACTTGGATTACTTCAGCAAACTGTAATGTTACACTGAGTAGATAATGTGATGTTACTGAAAGTAACTTCTAAACCTTAGGTAGCACATTCATATTATTGATTGCAGATTACTCTAATTCATATTGTGAGTATAATAATAAGGTTTACATCATGTTAGCACATACTACTTTTAGGCAAAATTGAACTGTACACTCCATTGAGTTGAATGCACTGCTTGCTATTCAAAGCATTTTGTGATAAGGTTGTGTTCATAACAACACAGGGTGCATTGGAACTATGGATATTGCATGCAGAGTGCTCAGTGCCATGGAATACTTTAATGCAAGCTGAATTCAGTAACTTAACAGGGACCATTTACAGTGGAACAGCCATTGACTTGGATTACTTCAGCAAACTGTAATGTTAAACTGAGTAGGTAATGTGATGTTACTGGAAGTAACTTCTAAACCTTAGCTAGCACATTCATATAATTGATTGCAGACTACTCTAAATCATATTGTGAGTATAATAATGAGGTTTACATCATGTTAGCACATACTACTTTTAGGCAAAATTGAACTGTACACTCCATTGAGTTGAATGCACTGCTTTCTATTCAAAGCATTTTGTGATAAGGTTGTGTTCATAACAACACAGGGTGCATTGGAACTATGGATATTGCATGCAGAGTGCTCAGTGCCATGGAATATTTTAATGCAAGCTGAATTCAGTAACTTAACAGGTACCATTTACAGTGGAACAGCCATTGACTTGGATTACTTCAGCAAACTGTAATGTTAAACTGAGTAGATAATGTGATGTTACTGAAAGTAACCTAAACCTTAGGTAGCACATTCATATTATTGATTGCAGATTACTCTAATTCATATTGTGAGTATAATAATAAGGTTTACATCATGTTAGCACATACTACTTTTAGGCAAAATTGAACTGTACACTCCATTGAGTTGAATGCACTGCTTTCTATTCAAAGCATTTTGTGATAAGGTTGTGTTCATAACAACACAGGGTGCATTGGAACTATGGATATTGCATGCAGAGTGCTCAGTGCCATGGAATACTTTAATGCAAGCTGAATTCAGTAACTTAACAGGTACCATTTACAGTGGAACAGCCATTGACTTGGATTACTTCAGCAAACTGTAATGTTAAACTGAGTAGATAATGTGATGTTACTGAAAGTAACCTAAACCTTAGGTAGCACATTCATATTATTGATTGCAGATTACTCTAATTCATATTGTGAGTATAATAATAAGGTTTACATCAGTTAGCACATACTACTTTTAGGCAAAATTGAACTGTATACTCCATTGAGTTGAATGCACTGCTTTCTATTCAAAGCATTTTGTGATAAGGTTGTGTTCATAACTACACAGGGTGCATTGGAAAAGTATGGATATTGCATGCAGAGTGCTCAGTGCCATGGAATACTTTAATGCAAGCTGAATTCAGTAACTTAACAGGTACCATTTACACTGCAACAGCCATTGACTTGGTTTACTTCAGCAAACTGAAATGTTACACTGAGTAGATAATGTGATGTTACTGGAAGTAACTTCTAAACCTTAGCTAGCACATTCATATAATTGATTGCAGATTACTCTAAATCATATTGTGAGTATAATAATGAGGTTTACATCATGTTAGCACATACTACTTTTAGGCAAAATTGAACTGTACACTCCATTGAGTTGAATGCACTGCTTTCTATTCAAAGCATTTTGTGATAAGGTTGTGTTCATAACTACACAGGGTGCATTGGAAGAGTATGGATATTGCATGCAGAGTGCTCAGTGCCATGGAATACTTTAATGCAAGCTGAATTCAGTAACTTAACAGGTACCATTTACAGTGGAACAGCCATTGACTTGGATTACTTCAGCAAACTGTAATGTTACACTGAGTAGATAATGTGATGTTACTGAAAGTAACTTCTAAACCTTAGGTAGCACATTCATATTATTGATTGCAGATTACTCTAATTCATATTGTGAGTATAATAATAAGGTTTACATCATGTTAGCACATACTACTTTTAGGCAAAATTGAACTGTACACTCCATTGAGTTGAATGCACTGCTTGCTATTCAAAGCATTTTGTGATAAGGTTGTGTTCATAACAACACAGGGTGCATTGGAACTATGGATATTGCATGCAGAGTGCTCAGTGCCATGGAATACTTTAATGCAAGCTGAATTCAGTAACTTAACAGGGACCATTTACAGTGGAACAGCCATTGACTTGGATTACTTCAGCAAACTGTAATGTTACACTGAGTAGATAATGTGATGTTACTGGAAGTAACTTCTAAACCTTAGCTAGCACATTCATATAATTGATTGCAGACTACTCTAAATCATATTGTGAGTATAATAATGAGGTTTACATCATGTTAGCACATACTACTTTTAGGCAAAATTGAACTGTACACTCCATTGAGTTGAATGCACTGCTTTCTATTCAAAGCATTTTGTGATAAGGTTGTGTTCATAACAACACAGGGTGCATTGGAACTATGGATATTGCATGCAGAGTGCTCAGTGCCATGGAATATTTTAATGCAAGCTGAATTCAGTAACTTAACAGGTACCATTTACAGTGGAACAGCCATTGACTTGGATTACTTCAGCAAACTGTAATGTTAAACTGAGTAGATAATGTGATGTTACTGAAAGTAACCTAAACCTTAGGCAGCACATTCATATTATTGATTGCAGATTACTCTAATTCATATTGTGAGTATAATAATAAGGTTTACATCATGTTAGCACATACTACTTTTAGGCAAAATTGAACTGTACACTCCATTGAGTTGAATGCACTGCTTTCTATTCAAAGCATTTTGTGATAAGGTTGTGTTCATAACAACACAGGGTGCATTGGAACTATGGATATTGCATGCAGAGTGCTCAGTGCCATGGAATACTTTAATGCAAGCTGAATTCAGTAACTTAACAGGTACCATTTACAGTGGAACAGCCATTGACTTGGATTACTTCAGCAAACTGTAATGTTAAACTGAGTAGATAATGTGATGTTACTGAAAGTAACCTAAACCTTAGGTAGCACATTCATATTATTGATTGCAGATTACTCTAATTCATATTGTGAGTATAATAATAAGGTTTACATCATGTTAGCACATACTAACTTTAGGCAAAATCGAACTGTACACTCCATTGAGTTGAATGCACTGCTTTCTATTCAAAGCATTTTGTGATAAGGTTGTGTTCATAACAACACAGGGTGCTTTGGAACTATGGATATTGCATGCAGAGTGCTCAGTGCCATGGAATACATTAATGCAAGCTGAATTCAGTAACTTAACAGGTACCATTTACAGTGGAACAGCCATTGACTTGGATTACTTCAGCAAACTGTAATGTTAAACAGTAGATAATGTGATGTTACTGGAAGTAACTTCTAAACCTTAGCTAGCACATTCATATAATTGTTTGCAGACTACTCTAAATCATATTGTGAGTATAATAATAAGGTTTACATCATGTTAGCACATACTACTTTTAGGCAAAATTGAACTGTACACTCCATTGAGTTGAATGCACTGCTTGCTATTCAAAGCATTTTGTGATAAGGTTGTGTTCATAACAACACAGGGTGCATTGGAACTATGGATATTGCATGCAGAGTGCTCAGTGCCATGGAATACTTTAATGCAAGCTGAATTCAGTAACTTAACAGGGACCATTTACAGTGGAACAGCCATTGACTTGGATTACTTCAGCAAACTGTAATGTTAAACTGAGTAGGTAATGTGATGTTACTGGAAGTAACTTCTAAACCTTAGCTAGCACATTCATATAATTGATTGCAGACTACTCTAAATCATATTGTGAGTATAATAATGAGGTTTACATCATGTTAGCACATACTACTTTTAGGCAAAATTGAACTGTACACTCCATTGAGTTGAATGCACTGCTTTCTATTCAAAGCATTTTGTGATAAGGTTGTGTTCATAACAACACAGGGTGCATTGGAACTATGGATATTGCATGCAGAGTGCTCAGTGCCATGGAATATTTTAATGCAAGCTGAATTCAGTAACTTAACAGGTACCATTTACAGTGGAACAGCCATTGACTTGGATTACTTCAGCAAACTGTAATGTTAAACTGAGTAGATAATGTGATGTTACTGAAAGTAACCTAAACCTTAGGTAGCACATTCATATTATTGATTGCAGATTACTCTAATTCATATTGTGAGTATAATAATAAGGTTTACATCATGTTAGCACATACTACTTTTAGGCAAAATTGAACTGTGCACTCCATTGAGTTGAATGCACTGCTTTCTATTCAAAGCATTTTGTGATAAGGTTGTGTTCATAACTACACAGGGTGCATTGGAACAGTATAGATATTGCATGCAGAGTGCTCAGTGCCATGGAATACTTTAATGCAAGCTGAATTCAGTAACTTAACAGGTACCATTTACACTGCAACAGCCATTGACTTGGATTACTTCAGCAAACTGTAATGTTACACTGAGTAGATAATGTGATGTTACTGAAAGTAACTTCTAAACCTTAGGTAGCACATTCATATTATTGATTGCAGATTACTCTAATTCATATTGTGAGTATAATAATAAGGTTTACATCATGTTAGCACATACTACTTTTAGGCAAAATTGAACTGTACACTCCATTGAGTTGAATGCACTGCTTGCTATTCAAAGCATTTTGTGATAAGGTTGTGTTCATAACAACACAGGGTGCATTGGAACTATGGATATTGCATGCAGAGTGCTCAGTGCCATGGAATACTTTAATGCAAGCTGAATTCAGTAACTTAACAGGGACCATTTACAGTGGAACAGCCATTGACTTGGATTACTTCAGCAAACTGTAATGTTACACTGAGTAGATAATGTGATGTTACTGGAAGTAACTTCTAAACCTTAGCTAGCACATTCATATAATTGATTGCAGACTACTCTAAATCATATTGTGAGTATAATAATGAGGTTTACATCATGTTAACACATACTACTTTTAGGCAAAATTGAACTGTACACTCCATTGAGTTGAATGCACTGCTTTCTATTCAAAGCATTTTGTGATAAGGTTGTGTTCATAACAACACAGGGTGCATTGGAACTATGGATATTGCATGCAGAGTGCTCAGTGCCATGGAATACTTTAATGCAAGCTGAATTCAGTAACTTAACAGGTACCATTTACAGTGGAACAGCCATTGACTTGGATTACTTCAGCAAACTGTAATGTTAAACTGAGTAGATAATGTGATGTTACTGAAAGTAACCTAAACCTTAGGTAGCACATTCATATTATTGATTGCAGATTACTCTAATTCATATTGTGAGTATAATAATAAGGTTTACATCAGTTAGCACATACTACTTTTAGGCAAAATTGAACTGTATACTCCATTGAGTTGAATGCACTGCTTTCTATTCAAAGCATTTTGTGATAAGGTTGTGTTCATAACTACACAGGGTGCATTGGAAAAGTATGGATATTGCATGCAGACTGCTCAGTGCCATGGAATACTTTAATGCAAGCTGAATTCAGTAACTTAACAGGTACCATTTACACTGCAACAGCCATTGACTTGGTTTACTTCAGCAAACTGTAATGTTACACTGAGTAGATAATGTGATGTTACTGGAAGTAACTTCTAAACCTTAGCTAGCACATTCATATAATTGATTGCAGATTACTCTAAATCATATTGTGAGTATAATAATGAGGTTTACATCATGTTAGCACATACTACTTTTAGGCAAAATTGAACTGTACACTCCATTGAGTTGAATGCACTGCTTTCTATTCAAAGCATTTTGTGATAAGGTTGTGTTCATAACTACACAGGGTGCATTGGAAGAGTATGGATATTGCATGCAGAGTGCTCAGTGCCATGGAATACTTTAATGCAAGCTGTATTCAGTAACTTAACAGGTACCATTTACAGTGGAACAGCCATTGACTTGGATTACTTCAGCAAACTGTAATGTTAAACTGAGTAGATAATGTGATGTTACTGAAAGTAACCTAAACCTTAGGTAGCACATTCATATTATTGATTGCAGATTACTCTAATTCATATTGTGAGTATAATAATAAGGTTTACATCATGTTAGCACATACTAACTTTAGGCAAAATCGAACTGTACACTCCATTGAGTTGAATGCACTGCTTTCTATTCAAAGCATTTTGTGATAAGGTTGTGTTCATAACAACACAGGGTGCTTTGGAACTATGGATATTGCATGCAGAGTGCTCAGTGCCATGGAATACATTAATGCAAGCTGAATTCAGTAACTTAACAGGTACCATTTACAGTGGAACAGCCATTGACTTGGATTACTTCAGCAAACTGTAATGTTAAACAGTAGATAATGTGATGTTACTGGAAGTAACTTCTAAACCTTAGCTAGCACATTCATATAATTGTTTGCAGACTACTCTAAATCATATTGTGAGTATAATAATAAGGTTTACATCATGTTAGCACATACTACTTTTAGGCAAAATTGAACTGTACACTCCATTGAGTTGAATGCACTGCTTGCTATTCAAAGCATTTTGTGATAAGGTTGTGTTCATAACAACACAGGGTGCATTGGAACTATGGATATTGCATGCAGAGTGCTCAGTGCCATGGAATACTTTAATGCAAGCTGAATTCAGTAACTTAACAGGGACCATTTACAGTGGAACAGCCAATGACTTGGATTACTTCAGCAAACTGTAATGTTAAACTGAGTAGGTAATGTGATGTTACTGGAAGTAACTTCTAAACCTTAGCTAGCACATTCATATAATTGATTGCAGACTACTCTAAATCATATTGTGAGTATAATAATGAGGTTTACATCATGTTAGCACATACTACTTTTAGGCAAAATTGAACTGTACACTCCATTGAGTTGAATGCACTGCTTTCTATTCAAAGCATTTTGTGATAAGGTTGTGTTCATAACAACACAGGGTGCATTGGAACTATGGATATTGCATGCAGAGTGCTCAGTGCCATGGAATATTTTAATGCAAGCTGAATTCAGTAACTTAACAGGTACCATTTACAGTGGAACAGCCATTGACTTGGATTACTTCAGCAAACTGTAATGTTAAACTGAGTAGATAATGTGATGTTACTGACAGTAACCTAAACCTTAGGTAGCACATTCATATTATTGATTGCAGATTACTCTAATTCATATTGTGAGTATAATAATAAGGTTTACATCATGTTAGCACATACTACTTTTAGGCAAAATTGAACTGTACACTCCATTGAGTTGAATGCACTGCTTTCTATTCAAAGCATTTTGTGATAAGGTTGTGTTCATAACTACACAGGGTGCATTGGAACAGTATAGATATTGCATGCAGAGTGCTCAGTGCCATGGAATACTTTAATGCAAGCTGAATTCAGTAACTTAACAGGTACCATTTACAGTGGAACAGCCATTGTCTTGGATTACTTCAGCAAACTGTAATGTTACACTGAGTAGATAATGTGATGTTACTGAAAGTAACTTCTAAACCTTAGGTAGCACATTCATATTATTGATTGCAGATTACTCTAATTCATATTGTGAGTATAATAATAAGGTTTACATCATGTTAGCACATACTACTTTTAGGCAAAATTGAACTGTACACTCCATTGAGTTGAATGCACTGCTTGCTATTCAAAGCATTTTGTGATAAGGTTGTGTTCATAACAACACAGGGTGCATTGGAACTATGGATATTGCATGCAGAGTGCTCAGTGCCATGGAATATTTTAATGCAAGCTGAATTCAGTAACTTAACAGGGACCATTTACAGTGGAACAGCCATTGACTTGGATTACTTCAGCAAACTGTAATGTTAAACTGAGTAGATAATGTGATGTTACTGAAAGTAACCTAAACCTTAGGTAGCACATTCATATTATTGATTGCAGATTACTCTAATTCATATTGTGAGTATAATAATAAGGTTTACATCATGTTAGCACATACTACTTTTAGGCAAAATTGAACTGTACACTCCATTGAGTTGAATGCACTGCTTTCTATTCAAAGCATTTTGTGATAAGGTTGTGTTCATAACAACACAGGGTGCATTGGAACTATGGATATTGCATGCAGAGTGCTCAGTGCCATGGAATACTTTAATGCAAGCTGAATTCAGTAACTTAACAGGTACCATTTACAGTGGAACAGCCATTGACTTGGATTACTTCAGCAAACTGTAATGTTAAACTGAGTAGATAATGTGATGTTACTGAAAGTAACCTAAACCTTAGGTAGCACATTCATATTATTGATTGCAGATTACTCTAATTCATATTGTGAGTATAATAATAAGGTTTACATCAGTTAGCACATACTACTTTTAGGCAAAATTGAACTGTATACTCCATTGAGTTGAATGCACTGCTTTCTATTCAAAGCATTTTGTGATAAGGTTGTGTTCATAACTACACAGGGTGCATTGGAAAAGTATGGATATTGCATGCAGACTGCTCAGTGCCATGGAATACTTTAATGCAAGCTGAATTCAGTAACTTAACAGGTACCATTTACACTGCAACAGCCATTGACTTGGTTTACTTCAGCAAACTGTAATGTTACACTGAGTAGATAATGTGATGTTACTGGAAGTAACTTCTAAACCTTAGCTAGCACATTCATATAATTGATTGCAGATTACTCTAAATCATATTGTGAGTATAATAATGAGGTTTACATCATGTTAGCACATACTACTTTTAGGCAAAATTGAACTGTACACTCCATTGAGTTGAATGCACTGCTTTCTATTCAAAGCATTTTGTGATAAGGTTGTGTTCATAACTACACAGGGTGCATTGGAAGAGTATGGATATTGCATGCAGAGTGCTCAGTGCCATGGAATACTTTAATGCAAGCTGTATTCAGTAACTTAACAGGTACCATTTACAGTGGAACAGCCATTGACTTGGATTACTTCAGCAAACTGTAATGTTAAACTGAGTAGATAATGTGATGTTACTGAAAGTAACCTAAACCTTAGGTAGCACATTCATATTATTGATTGCAGATTACTCTAATTCATATTGTGAGTATAATAATAAGGTTTACATCATGTTAGCACATACTAACTTTAGGCAAAATCGAACTGTACACTCCATTGAGTTGAATGCACTGCTTGCTATTCAAAGCATTTTGTGATAAGGTTGTGTTCATAACAACACAGGGTGCATTGGAACTATGGATATTGCATGCAGAGTGCTCAGTGCCATGGAATACTTTAATGCAAGCTGAATTCAGTAACTTAACAGGGACCATTTACAGTGGAACAGCCATTGACTTGGATTACTTCAGCAAACTGTAATGTTAAACTGAGTAGGTAATGTGATGTTACTGGAAGTAACTTCTAAACCTTAGCTAGCACATTCATATAATTGATTGCAGACTACTCTAAATCATATTGTGAGTATAATAATGAGGTTTACATCATGTTAGCACATACTACTTTTAGGCAAAATTGAACTGTACAGTCCATTGAGTTGAATGCACTGCTTTCTATTCAAAGCATTTTGTGATAAGGTTGTGTTCATAACAACACAGGGTGCATTGGAACTATGGATATTGCATGCAGAGTGCTCAGTGCCATGGAATATTTTAATGCAAGCTGAATTCAGTAACTTAACAGGTACCATTTACAGTGGAACAGCCATTGACTTGGATTACTTCAGCAAACTGTAATGTTAAACTGAGTAGATAATGTGATGTTACTGAAAGTAACCTAAACCTTAGGTAGCACATTCATATTATTGATTGCAGATTACTCTAATTCATATTGTGAGTATAATAATAAGGTTTACATCATGTTAGCACATACTAATTTTAGGCAAAATTGAACTGTACACTCCATTGAGTTGAATGCACTGCTTTCTATTCAAAGCATTTTGTGATAAGGTTGTGTTCATAACAACACAGGGTGCTTTGGAACTATGGATATTGCATGCAGAGTGCTCAGTGCCATGGAATACTTTAATGCAAGCTGAATTCAGTAACTTAACAGGTACCATTTACAGTGGAACAGCCATTGACTTGGATTACTTCAGCAAACTGTAATGTTAAACTGAGTAGATAATGTGATGTTACTGAAAGTAACCTAAACCTTAGGTAGCACATTCATATTATTGATTGCAGATTACTCTAATTCATATTGTGAGTATAATAATAAGGTTTACATCAGTTAGCACATACTACTTTTAGGCAAAATTGAACTGTATACTCCATTGAGTTGAATGCACTGCTTTCTATTCAAAGCATTTTGTGATAAGGTTGTGTTCATAACTACACAGGGTGCATTGGAAAAGTATGGATATTGCATGCAGAGTGCTCAGTGCCATGGAATACTTTAATGCAAGCTGAATTCAGTAACTTAACAGGTACCATTTACACTGCAACAGCCATTGACTTGGTTTACTTCAGCAAACTGTAATGTTACACTGAGTAGATAATGTGATGTTACTGGAAGTAACTTCTAAACCTTAGCTAGCACATTCATATAATTGATTGCAGATTACTCTAAATCATATTGTGAGTATAATAATGAGGTTTACATCATGTTAGCACATACTACTTTTAGGCAAAATTGAACTGTACACTCCATTGAGTTGAATGCACTGCTTTCTATTCAAAGCATTTTGTGATAAGGTTGTGTTCATAACTACACAGGGTGCATTGGAAGAGTATGGATATTGCATGCAGAGTGCTCAGTGCCATGGAATACTTTAATGCAAGCTGTATTCAGTAACTTAACAGGTACCATTTACAGTGGAACAGCCATTGACTTGGATTACTTCAGCAAACTGTAATGTTAAACAGTAGATAATGTGATGTTACTGGAAGTAACTTCTAAACCTTAGCTAGCACATTCATATAATTGTTTGCAGACTACTCTAAATCATATTGTGAGTATAATAATGAGGTTTACATCATGTTAGCACATACTACTTTTAGGCAAAATTGAACTGTACACTCCATTGAGTTGAATGCACTGCTTTCTATTCAAAGCATTTTGTGATAAGGCTGTGTTCATAACAACACAGGGTGCATTGGAACTATGGATATTGCATGCAGAGTGCTCAGTGCCATGGAATATTTTAATGCAAGCTGAATTCAGTAACTTAACAGGTACCTTTTACAGTGGAACAGCCATTGACTTGGATTACTTCAGCAAACTGTAATGTTACACTGAGTAGATAATGTGATGTTACTGAAAGTAACCTCTAAACCTTAGGTAGCACATTCATATTATTGATTGCAGATTACTCTAATTTATATTGTGAGTATAATAATAAGGTTTACATCACCTTAGAACATACCACTTTTAGGCAAAATTGAACTGTACACTCCATTGAGTTGAATGCACTGCTTTCTATTCAAAGCATTTTGTGATAAGATTGTGTTCATAACTACACAGGGTGCATTGGAACAGTATGGATATTGCACGCAGAGTGCTCAGTGCCATGGAATACTTTAATGCAAGCTGAATTCAGTAACTTAACAGGTACCATTTACAGTGGAACAACCATTGACTTGGATTACTTCAGCAAACTGTAATGTTACACTGAGTAGATAATGTGATGTTACTGAAAGTAACTTCTAAACCTTAGGTAGCACATTCATATTATTGATTGCAGATTACTCTAATTCATATTGTGAGTATAATAATAAGGTTTACAACATGTTAGCACATACTACTTTTAGGCAAAATTGAACTGTACACTCCATTGAGTTGAATGCACTGCTTGCTATTCAAAGCATTTTGTGATAAGGTTGTGTTCATAACAACACAGGGTGCATTGGAACTATGGATATTGCATGCAGAGTGCTCAGTGCCATGGAATACTTTAATGCAAGCTGAATTCAGTAACTTAACAGGGACCATTTACAGTGGAACAGCCATTGACTTGGATTACTTCAGCAAACTGTAATGTTAAACTGAGTAGGTAATGTGATGTTACTGGAAGTAACTTCTAAACCTTAGCTAGCACATTCATATAATTGATTGCAGACTACTCTAAATCATATTGTGAGTATAATAATGAGGTTTACATCATGTTAGCACATACTACTTTTAGGCAAAATTGAACTGTACACTCCATTGAGTTGAATGCACTGCTTTCTATTCAAAGCATTTTGTGATAAGGTTGTGTTCATAACAACACAGGGTGCATTGGAACTATGGATATTGCATGCAGAGTGCTCAGTGCCATGGAATATTTTAATGCAAGCTGAATTCAGTAACTTAACAGGTACCATTTACAGTGGAACAGCCATTGACTTGGATTACTTCAGCAAACAGTAATGTTAAACTGAGTAGATAATGTGATGTTACTGAAAGTAACCTAAACCTTAGGTAGCACATTCATATTATTGATTGCAGATTACTCTAATTCATATTGTGAGTATAATAATAAGGTTTACATCATGTTAGCACATACTACTTTTAGGCAAAATTGAACTGTACACTCCATTGAGTTGAATGCACTGCTTTCTATTCAAAGCATTTTGTGATAAGGTTGTGTTCATAACAACACAGGGTGCATTGGAACTATGGATATTGCATGCAGAGTGCTCAGTGCCATGGAATACTTTAATGCAAGCTGAATTCAGTAACTTAACAGGTACCATTTACAGTGGAACAGCCATTGACTTGGATTACTTCAGCAAACTGTAATGTTAAACTGAGTAGATAATGTGATGTTACTGAAAGTAACCTAAACCTTAGGTAGCACATTCATATTATTGATTGCAGATTACTCTAATTCATATTGTGAGTATAATAATAAGGTTTACATCAGTTAGCACATACTACTTTTAGGCAAAATTGAACTGTATACTCCATTGAGTTGAATGCACTGCTTTCTATTCAAAGCATTTTGTGATAAGGTTGTGTTCATAACTACACAGGGTGCATTGGAAAAGTATGGATATTGCATGCAGAGTGCTCAGTGCCATGGAATACTTTAATGCAAGCTGAATTCAGTAACTTAACAGGTACCATTTACACTGCCAACAGCCATTGACTTGGTTTACTTCAGCAAACTGTAATGTTACACTGAGTAGATAATGTGATGTTACTGGAAGTAACTTCTAAACCTTAGCTAGCACATTCATATAATTGATTGCAGATTACTCTAAATCATATTGTGAGTATAATAATGAGGTTTACATCATGTTAGCACATACTACTTTTAGGCAAAATTGAACTGTACACTCCATTGAGTTGAATGCACTGCTTTCTATTCAAAGCATTTTGTGATAAGGTTGTGTTCATAACTACACAGGGTGCATTGGAAGAGTATGGATATTGCATGCAGAGTGCTCAGTGCCATGGAATACTTTAATGCAAGCTGAATTCAGTAACTTAACAGGTACCATTTACAGTGGAACAGCCATTGACTTGGATTACTTCAGCAAACTGTAATGTTACACTGAGTAGATAATGTGATGTTACTGAAAGTAACTTCTAAACCTTAGGTAGCACATTCATATTATTGATTGCAGATTACTCTAATTCATATTGTGAGTATAATAATAAGGTTTACATCATGTTAGCACATACTACTTTTAGGCAAAATTGAACTGTACACTCCATTGAGTTGAATGCACTGCTTGCTATTCAAAGCATTTTGTGATAAGGTTGTGTTCATAACAACACTGGGTGCATTGGAACTATGGATATTGCATGCAGAGTGCTCAGTGCCATGGAATACTTTAATGCAAGCTGAATTCAGTAACTTAACAGGGACCATTTACAGTGGAACAGCCATTGACTTGGATTACTTCAGCAAACTGTAATGTTAAACTGAGTAGGTAATGTGATGTTACTGGAAGTAACTTCTAAACCTTAGCTAGCACATTCATATAATTGATTGCAGACTACTCTAAATCATATTGTGAGTATAATAATGAGGTTTACATCATGTTAGCACATACTACTTTTAGGCAAAATTGAACTGTACACTCCATTGAGTTGAATGCACTGCTTTCTATTCAAAGCATTTTGTGATAAGGTTGTGTTCATAACAACACAGGGTGCATTGGAACTATGGATATTGCATGCAGAGTGCTCAGTGCCATGGAATATTTTAATGCAAGCTGAATTCAGTAACTTAACAGGTACCATTTACAGTGGAACAGCCATTGACTTGGATTACTTCAGCAAACTGTAATGTTAAACTGAGTAGATAATGTGATGTTACTGAAAGTAACCTAAACCTTAGGTAGCACATTCATATTATTGATTGCAGATTACTCTAATTCATATTGTGAGTATAATAATAAGGTTTACATCATGTTAGCACATACTACTTTTAGGCAAAATTGAACTGTACACTCCATTGAGTTGAATGCACTGCTTTCTATTCAAAGCATTTTGTGATAAGGTTGTGTTCATAACTACACAGGGTGCATTGGAAGAGTATGGATATTGCATGCAGAGTGCTCAGTGCCATGGAATACTTTAATGCAAGCTGAATTCAGTAACTTAACAGGTACCATTTACAGTGGAACAGCCATTGACTTGGATTACTTCAGCAAACTGTAATGTTAAACTGAGTAGATAATGTGATGTTACTGAAAGTAACCTAAACCTTAGGTAGCACATTCATATTATTGATTGCAGATTACTCTAATTCATATTGTGAGTATAATAATAAGGTTTACATCATGTTAGCACATACTACCTTTAGGCAAAATCGAACTGTACACTCCATTGAGTTGAATGCACTGCTTTCTATTCAAAGCATTTTGTGATAAGGTTGTGTTCATAACAACACAGGGTGCTTTGGAACTATGGATATTGCATGCAGAGTGCTCAGTGCCATGGAATACATTAATGCAAGCTGAATTCAGTAACTTAACAGGTACCATTTACAGTGGAACAGCCATTGACTTGGATTACTTCAGCAAACTGTAATGTTAAACAGTAGATAATGTGATGTTACTGGAAGTAACTTCTAAACCTTAGCTAGCACATTCATATAATTGATTGCAGATTACTCTAAATCATATTGTGAGTATAATAATGAGGTTTACATCATGTTAGCACATACTACTTTTAGGCAAAATTGAACTGTACACTCCATTGAGTTGAATGCACTGCTTTCTATTCAAAGCATTTTGTGATAAGGTTGTGTTCATAACTACACAGGGTGCATTGGAAGAGTATGGATATTGCATGCAGAGTGCTCAGTGCCATGGAATACTTTAATGCAAGCTGAATTCAGTAACTTAACAGGTACCATTTACAGTGGAACAGCCATTGACTTGGATTACTTCAGCAAACTGTAATGTTACACTGAGTAGATAATGTGATGTTACTGAAAGTAACTTCTAAACCTTAGGTAGCACATTCATATTATTGATTGCAGATTACTCTAATTCATATTGTGAGTATAATAATAAGGTTTACATCATGTTAGCACATACTACTTTTAGGCAAAATTGAACTGTACACTCCATTGAGTTGAATGCACTGCTTGCTATTCAAAGCATTTTGTGATAAGGTTGTGTTCATAACAACACAGGGTGCATTGGAACTATGGATATTGCATGCAGAGTGCTCAGTGCCATGGAATACTTTAATGCAAGCTGAATTCAGTAACTTAACAGGGACCATTTACAGTGGAACAGCCATTGACTTGGATTACTTCAGCAAACTGTAATGTTAAACTGAGTAGGTAATGTGATGTTACTGGAAGTAACCTAAACCTTAGGTAGCACATTCATATTATTGATTGCAGATTACTCTAATTCATATTGTGAGTATAATAATAAGGTTTACATCATGTTAGCACATACTACTTTTAGGCAAAATTGAACTGTACACTCCATTGAGTTGAATGCACTGCTTTCTATTCAAAGCATTTTGTGATAAGGTTGTGTTCATAACTACACAGGGTGCATTGGAAGAGTATGGATATTGCCTGCAGAGTGCTCAGTGCCATGGAATACTTTAATGCAAGCTGAATTCAGTAACTTAACAGGTACCATTTACAGTGGAACAGCCATTGACTTGGATTACTTCAGCAAACTGTAATGTTAAACTGAGTAGATAATGTGATGTTACTGAAAGTAACCTAAACCTTAGGTAGCACATTCATATTATTGATTGCAGATTACTCTAATTCATATTGTGAGTATAATAATAAGGTTTACATCATGTTAGCACATACTACCTTTAGGCAAAATCGAACTGTACACTCCATTGAGTTGAATGCACTGCTTTCTATTCAAAGCATTTTGTGATAAGGTTGTGTTCATAACAACACAGGGTGCTTTGGAACTATGGATATTGCATGCAGAGTGCTCAGTGCCATGGAATACATTAATGCAAGCTGAATTCAGTAACTTAACAGGTACCATTTACAGTGGAACAGCCATTGACTTGGATTACTTCAGCAAACTGTAATGTTAAACAGTAGATAATGTGATGTTACTGGAAGTAACTTCTAAACCTTAGCTAGCACATTCATATAATTGTTTGCAGACTACTCTAAATCATATTGTGAGTATAATATTGAGGTTTACATCATGTTAGCACATACTACTTTTAGGCAAAATTGAACTGTACACTCCATTGAGTTGAATGCACTGCTTTCTATTCAAAGCATTTTGTGATAAGGTTGTGTTCATAACAACACAGGGTGCATTGGAACTATGGATATTGCATGCAGAGTGCTCAGTGCCATGGAATATTTTAATGCAAGCTGAATTCAGTAACTTAACAGGTACCATTTACAGTGGAACAGCCATTGACTTGGATTACTTCAGCAAACTGTAATGTTACACTGGGTAGATAATGTGATGTTACTGAAAGTAACCTCTAAACCTTAGGTAGCACATTCATATTATTGATTGCAGATTACTCTAATTCATATTGTGAGTATAATAATAAGGTTTACATCACCTTAGAACATACCACTTTTAGGCAAAATTGAACTGTACACTCCATTGAGTTGAATGCACTGCTTTCTATTCAAAGCATTTTGTGATAAGATTGTGTTCATAACTACACAGGGTGCATTGGAACAGTATGGATATTCCATGCAGAGTGCTCAGTGCCATGGAATACTTTAATGCAAGCTGAATTCAGTAACTTAACAGGTACCATTTACAGTGGAACAGCCATTGACTTGGATTACTTCAGCAAACTGTAATGTTACACTGAGTAGATAATGTGATGTTACTGAAAGTAACCTAAACCTTAGGTAGCACATTCATATTATTGATTGCAGATTACTCTAATTCATATTGTGAGTATAATAATAAGGTTTACATCATGTTACCACATACTACTTTTAGGCAAAATTGAACTGTACACTCCATTGAGTTGAATGCACTGCTTTCTATTCAAAGCATTTTGTGATAAGGTTGTGTTCATAACAACACAGGGTGCATTGGAACTATGGATATTGCATGCAGAGTGCTCAGTGCCATGGAATACCTTAATGCAAGCTGAATTCAGTAACTTAACAGGGACCATTTACAGTGGAACAGCCATTGACTTGGATTACTTCAGCAAACTGTAATGTTAAACTGAGTAGGTAATGTGATGTTACTGGAAGTAACTTCTAAACCTTAGCTAGCACATTCATATAATTGATTGCAGACTACTCTAAATCATATTGTGAGTATAATAATAAGGTTTACATCACCTTAGAACATACCACTTTTAGGCAAAATTGCTGTACACTCCATTGAGTTGAATGCACTGCTTTCTATTCAAAGCATTTTGTGATAAGGTTGTATTCATAACTACACAGGGTGCATTGGAACAGTATGGATATTGCATGCAGAGTGCTCAGTGCCATGGAATACTTTAATGCAAGCTGAATTCAGTAACTTAACAGGTACCATTTACAGTGGAACAGCCATTGACTTGGATTACTTCAGCAAACTGTAATGTTAAACTGAGAAGATAATGTGATGTTACTGGAAGTAACTTCTAAACCTTAGCTAGCACATTCATATAATTGTTTGCAGACTACTCTAAATCATATTGTGAGTATAATAATGAGGTTTACATCATGTTAGCACATACTACTTTTAGGCAAAATTGAACTGTACACTCCATTGAGTTGAATGCACTGCTTTCTATTCAAAGCATTTTGTGATAAGGTTGTGTTCATAACAACACAGGGTGCATTGGAACTATGGATATTGCATGCAGAGTGCTCAGTGCCATGGAATACTTTAATGCAAGCTGAATTCAGTAACTTAACAGGTACCATTTACAGTGGAACAGCCATTGACTTGGATTACTTCAGCAAACTGTAATGTTAAACAGAGTAGATGATGTGATGTTACTGAAAGTAACCTAAACCTTAGATAGCACATTCATATTATTGATTGCAGATTACTCTAATTCATATTGTGAGTATAATAATAAGGTTTACATCATGTTACCACATACTACTTTTAGGCAAAATTGCTGTACACTCCATTGAGTTGAATGCACTGCTTTCTATTCAAAGCATTTTGTGATAAGGTTGTGTTCATAACTACACAGGGTGCATTGGAACAGTATGGATATTGCATGCAGAGTGCTCAGTGCCATGGAATACTTTAATGCAAGCTGAATTCAGTAACTTAACAGGTACCATTTACAGTGGAACAGCCATTGACTTGGATTACTTCAGCAAACTGTAATGTTAAACTGAGAAGATAATGTGATGTTACTGGAAGTAACTTCTAAACCTTAGCTAGCACATTCATATAATTGTTTGCAGACTACTCTAAATCATATTGTGAGTATAATAATGAGGTTTACATCATGTTAGCACATACTACTTTTAGGCAAAATTGAACTGTACACTCCATTGAGTTGAATGCACTGCTTTCTATTCAAAGCATTTTGTGATAAGGTTGTGTTCATAACAACACAGGGTGCATTGGAACTATGGATATTGCATGCAGAGTGCTCAGTGCCATGGAATACTTTAATGCAAGCTGAATTCAGTAACTTAACAGGTACCATTTACAGTGGAACAGCCATTGACTTGGATTACTTCAGCAAACTGTAATGTTACACTGAGTAGATAATGTGATGTTACTGAAAGTAACCTCTAAACCTTAGGTAGCACATTCATATTACTGATTGCAGATTACTCTAATTCATATTGTGAGTATAATAATAAGGTTTACATCACCTTAGAACATACCACTTTTAGGCAAAATTGAACTGTACACTCCATTGAGTTGAATGCACTGCTTCCTATTCAAAGCATTTTGTGATAAGGTTGTGTTCATGACAACACAGGGTGCATTGGAACTATGGATATTGCATGCAGAGTGCTCAGTGCCATGGAATACTTTAATGCAAGCTGAATTCAGTAACTTAACAGGTACCATTTACAGTGGAACAGCCATTGACTTGGATTACTTCAGCAAACTGTAATGTTAAACTGAGTAGGTAATGTGATGTTACTGGAAGTAACTTCTAAACCTTAGCTAGCACATTCATATAATTGATTGCAGACTACTCTAAATCATATTGTGAGTATAATAATGAGGTTTACATCATGTTAGCACATACTACTTTTAGGCAAAATTGAACTGTACACTCCATTGAGTTGAATGCACTGCTTTCTATTCAAAGCATTTTGTGATAAGGTTGTGTTCATAACAACACAGGGTGCATTGGAACTATGGATATTGCATGCAGAGTGCTCAGTGCCATGGAATATTTTAATGCAAGCTGAATTCAGTAACTTAACAGGTACCGTTTACAGTGGAACAGCCATTGACTTGGATTGCTTCAGCAAACTGTAATGTTAAACTGAGTAGATAATGTGATGTTACTGAAAGTAACCTAAACCTTAGGTAGCACATTCATATTATTGATTGCAGATTACTCTAATTCATATTGTGAGTATAATAATAAGGTTTACATCATGTTAGCACATACTACTTTTAGGCAAAATTGAACTGTACACTCCATTGAGTTGAATGCACTGCTTTCTATTCAAAGCATTTTGTGATAAGGTTGTGTTCATAACAACACAGGGTGCATTGGAACTATGGATATTGCATGCAGAGTGCTCAGTGCCATGGAATACTTTAATGCAAGCTGAATTCAGTAACTTAACAGGTACCATTTACCGTGGAACAGCCATTGACTTGGATTACTTCAGCAAACTGTAATGTTAAACTGAGTAGATAATGTGATGTTACTGAAAGTAACCTAAACCTTAGGTAGCACATTCATATTATTGATTGCAGATTACTCTAATTCATATTGTGAGTATAATAATAAGGTTTACATCATGTTAGCACATACTACTTTTAGGCAAAATTGAACTGTATACTCCATTGAGTTGAATGCACTGCTTTCTATTCAAAGCATTTTGTGATAAGGTTGTGTTCATAACTACACAGGGTGCATTGGAAAAGTATGGATATTGCATGCAGAGTGCTCAGTGCCATGGAATACTTTAATGCAAGCTGAATTCAGTAACTTAACAGGTACCATTTACAGTGGAACAGCCATTGACTTGGATTACTTCAGCAAACTGTAATGTTACACTGAGTAGATAATGTGATGTTACTGGAAGTAACTTCTAAACCTTAGCTAGCACATTCATATAATTGATTGCAGATTACTCTAAATCATATTGTGAGTATAATAATGAGGTTTACATCATGTTAGCACATACTACTTTTAGGCAAAATTGAACTGTACACTCCATTGAGTTGAATGCACTGCTTTCTATTCAAAGCATTTTGTGATAAGGTTGTGTTCATAACTACACAGGGTGCATTGGAAGAGTATGGATATTGCATGCAGAGTGCTCAGTGCCATGGAATACTTTAATGCAAGCTGAATTCAGTAACTTAACAGGTACCATTTACAGTGGAACAGCCATTGACTTGGATTACTTCAGCAAACTGTAATGTTAAACTGAGTAGATAATGTGATGTTACTGAAAGTAACCTAAACCTTAGGTAGCACATTCATATTATTGATTGCAGATTACTCTAATTCATATTGTGAGTATAATAATAAGGTTTACATCATGTTAGCACATACTACCTTTAGGCAAAATCGAACTGTACACTCCATTGAGTTGAATGCACTGCTTTCTATTCAAAGCATTTTGTGATAAGGTTGTGTTCATAACAACACAGGGTGCTTTGGAACTATGGATATTGCATGCAGAGTGCTCAGTGCCATGGAATACATTAATGCAAGCTGAATTCAGTAACTTAACAGGTACCATTTACAGTGGAACAGCCATTGACTTGGATTACTTCAGCAAACTGTAATGTTAAACAGTAGATAATGTGATGTTACTGGAAGTAACTTCTAAACCTTAGCAAGCACATTCATATAATTGTTTGCAGACTACTCTAAATCATATTGTGAGTATAATAATGAGGTTTACATCATGTTAGCACATACTACTTTTAGGCAAAATTGAACTGTACACTCCATTGAGTTGAATGCACTGCTTTCTATTCAAAGCATTTTGTGATAAGGTTGTGTTCATAACAACACAGGGTGCATTGGAACTATGGATATTGCATGCAGAGTGCTCAGTGCCATGGAATATTTTAATGCAAGCTGAATTCAGTAACTTAACAGGTACCATTTACAGTGGAACAGCCATTGACTTGGATTACTTCAGCAAACTGTAATGTTACACTGAGTAGATATTGTGATGTTACTGAAAGTAACCTCTAAACCTTAGGTAGCACATTCATATTATTGATTGCAGATTACTCTAATTCATATTGTGAGTATAATAATAAGGTTTACATCACCTTAGAACATACCACTTTTAGGCAAAATTGAACTGTACACTCCATTGAGTTGAATGCACTGCTTTCTATTCAAAGCATTTTGTGATAAGATTGTGTTCATAACTACACAGGGTGCATTGGAACAGTATGGATATTGCATGCAGAGTGCTCAGTGCCATGGAATACTTTAATGCAAGCTGAATTCAGTAACTTAACAGGTACCATTTACAGTGGAACAGCCATTGACTTGGATTACTTCAGCAAACTGTAATGTTAAACTGAGTAGATAATGTGATGTTACTGAAAGTAACCTAAACCTTAGGTAGCACATTCATATTATTGATTGCAGATTACTCTAATTCATATTGTGAGTATAATAATAAGGTTTACATCACCTTAGAACATACCACTTTTAGGCAAAATTGCTGTACACTCCATTGAGTTGAATGCACTGCTTTCTATTCAAAGCATTTTGTGATAAGGTTGTGTTCATAACTACACAGGGTGCATTGGAACAGTATGGATATTGCATGCAGAGTGCTCAGTGCCATGGAATACTTTAATGCAAGCTGAATTCAGTAACTTAACAGGTACCATTTACAGTGGAACAGCCATTGACTTGGATTACTTCAGCAAACTGTAATGTTAAACTGAGAAGATAATGTGATGTTACTGGAAGTAACTTCTAAACCTTAGCTAGCACATTCATATAATTGTTTGCAGACTACTCTAAATCATATTGTGAGTATAATAATGAGGTTTACATCATGTTAGCACATACTACTTTTAGGCAAAATTGAACTGTACACTCCATTGAGTTGAATGCACTGCTTTCTATTCAAAGCATTTTGTGATAAGGTTGTGTTCATAACAACACAGGGTGCATTGGAACTATGGATATTGCATGCAGAGTGCTCAGTGCCATG
This sequence comes from Hypanus sabinus, assembly GCF_030144855.1. Taxonomy (NCBI): domain Eukaryota; kingdom Metazoa; phylum Chordata; class Chondrichthyes; order Myliobatiformes; family Dasyatidae; genus Hypanus; species Hypanus sabinus. The sequence goes on from NC_082727.1 coordinate 864,902, forward strand.
GAATACTTTAATGCAAGCTGAATTCAGTAACTTAACAGGTACCATTTACAGTGGAACAGCCATTGACTTGGATTACTTCAGCAAACTGTAATGTTAAACAGAGTAGATAATGTGATGTTACTGAAAGTAACCTAAACCTTAGATAGCACATTCATATTATTGATTGCAGATTACTCTAATTCATATTGTGAGTATAATAATAAGGTTTACATCATGTTACCACATACTACTTTTAGGCAAAATTGAACTGTACACTCCATTGAGTAGAATGCACTGCTTTCTATTCAAAGCGTTTTGTGATAAGGTTGCGTTCATAACTACACAGGGTGCATTGGAACTATGGATATTGCATGCAGAGTGCTCAGTGCCATGGAATACTTTAATGCAAGCTGAATTCAGTAACTTAACAGGTACCATTTACAGTGGAACAGCCATTGAATTGGATTACTTCAGCAAACTCTAATGTTACACTGAGTAGATAATGTGATGTTACTGAAAGTAACTTCTAAACCTTAGGTAGCACATTCATATTATTGATTGCAGATTACTCTAATTCATATTGTGAGTATAATAATAAGGTTTACATCACCTTAGAACATACCACTTTTAGGCAAAATTGCTGTACACTCCATTGAGTTGAATGCACTGCTTTGTATTCAAAGCATTTTGTGATAAGGTTGTGTTCATAACTACACAGGGTGCATTGGAACAGTATGGATATTGCATGCAGAGTGCTCAGTGCCATGGAATACTTTAATGCAAGCTGAATTCAGTAACTTAACAGGTACCATTTACAGTGGAACAGCCATTGACTTGGATTACTTCAGCAAACTGTAATGTTAAACTGAGAAGATAATGTGATGTTACTGGAAGTAACATCTAAACCTTAGCTAGCACATTCATATAATTGTTTGCAGACTACTCTAAATCATATTGTGAGTATAATAATGAGGTTTACATCATGTTAGCACATACTACTTTTAGGCAAAATTGAACTGTACACTCCATTGAGTTGAATGCACTGCTTTCTATTCAAAGCATTTTGTGATAAGGTTGTGTTCATAACAACACAGGGTGCATTGGAAGTATGGATATTGCATGCAGAGTGCTCAGTGCCATGGAATATTTTAATGCAAGCTGAATTCAGTAACTTAACAGGTACCATTTACAGTGGAACAGCCATTGACTTGGATTACTTCAGCAAACTGTAATGTTACACTGAGTAGATAATGTGATGTTACTGAAAGTAACCTCTAAACCTTAGGTAGCACATTCATATTATTGATTGCAGATTACTCTAATTCATATTGTGAGTATAATAATAAGGTTTACATCACCTTAGAACATACCACTTTTAGGCAAAATTGAACTGTACACTCCATTGAGTTGAATGCACTGCTTTCTATTCAAAGCATTTTGTGATAAGATTGTGTTCATAACTACACAGGGTGCATTGGAACAGTATGGATATTGCATGCAGAGTGCTCAGTGCCATGGAATACTTTAATGCAAGCTGAATTCAGTAACTTAACAGGTACCATTTACAGTGGAACAGCCATTGACTTGGATTACTTCAGCAAACTGTAATGTTAAACTGAGTAGATAATGTGATGTTACTGAAAGTAACCTAAACCTTAGGTAGCACATTCATATTATTGATTGCAGATTACTCTAATTCATATTGTGAGTATAATAATAAGGTTTACATCATGTTAGCACATACTACTTTTAGGCAAAATTGAACTGTACACTCCATTGAGTTGAATGCACTGCTTTCTATTCAAAGCATTTTGTGATAAGGTTGTGTTCATAACAACACAGGGTGCATTGGAACTATGGATATTGAATGCAGAGTGCTCAGTGCCATGGAATACTTTAATGCAAGCTGAATTCAGTAACTTAACAGGGACCATTTACAGTGGAACAGCCATTGACTTGGATTACTTCAGCAAACTGTAATGTTAAACTGAGTAGTTAATGTGATGTTACTGGAAGTAACTTCTAAACCTTAGCTAGCACATTCATATAATTGATTGCAGACTACTCTAAATCATATTGTGAGTATAATAATATGGTTTACATCACCTTAGAACATACCACTTTTAGGCAAAATTGCTCTACACTCCATTGAGTTGAATGCACTGCTTTCTATTCAAAGCATTTTGTGATAAGGTTGTGTTCATAACTACACAGGGTGCATTGGAACAGTATGGATATTGCATGCAGAGTGCTCAGTGCCATGGAATACTTTAATGCAAGCTGAATTCAGTAACTTAACAGGTACCATTTACAGTGGAACAGCCATTGACTTGGATTACTTCAGCAAACTGTAATGTTAAACTGAGAAGATAATGTGATGTTACTGGAAGTAACTTCTAAACCTTAGCTAGCACATTCATATAATTGTTTGCAGACTACTCTAAATCATATTGTGAGTATAATAATGAGGTTTACATCATGTTAGCACATACTACTTTTAGGCAAAATTGAACTGTACACTCCATTGAGTTGAATGCACTGCTTTCTATTCAAAGCATTTTGTGATAAGGTTGTGTTCATAACTACACAGGGTGCATTGGAACTATGGATATTGCATGCAGAGTGCTCAGTGCCATGGAATACTTTAATGCAAGCTGAATTCAGTAACTTAACAGGTACCATTTACAGTGGAACAGCCATTGACTTGGATTACTTCAGCAAACTGTAATGTTAAACAGAGTAGATAATGTGATGTTACTGAAAGTAACCTAAACCTTAGATAGCACATTCATATTATTGATTGCAGATTACTCTAATTCATATTGTGAGTATAATAATAAGGTTTACATCATGTTACCACATACTACTTTTAGGCAAAATTGAACTGTACACTCCATTGAGTAGAATGCACTGCTTTCTATTCAAAGCGTTTTGTGATAAGGTTGCGTTCATAACTACACAGGGTGCATTGGAACTATGGATATTGCATGCAGAGTGCTCAGTGCCATGGAATACTTTAATGCAAGCTGAATTCAGTAACTTAACAGGTACCATTTACAGTGGAACAGCCATTGAATTGGATTACTTCAGCAAACTCTAATGTTACACTGAGTAGATAATGTGATGTTACTGAAAGTAACTTCTAAACCTTAGGTAGCACATTCATATTATTGATTGCAGATTACTCTAATTCATATTGTGAGTATAATAATAAGGTTTACATCACCTTAGAACATACCACTTTTAGGCAAAATTGCTGTACACTCCATTGAGTTGAATGCACTGCTTTGTATTCAAAGCATTTTGTGATTAGGTTGTGTTCATAACTACACAGGGTGCATTGGAACAGTATGGATATTGCATGCAGAGTGCTCAGTGCCATGGAATACTTTAATGCAAGCTGAATTCAGTAACTTAACAGGTACCATTTACAGTGGAACAGCCATTGACTTGGATTACTTCAGCAAACTGTAATGTTAAACTGAGAAGATAATGTGATGTTACTGGAAGTAACTTCTAAAGCTTAGCTAGCACATTCATATAATTGTTTGCAGACTACTCTAAATCATATTGTGAGTATAATAATGAGGTTTACATCATGTTAGCACATACTACTTTTAGGCAAAATTGAACTGTACACTCCATTGAGTTGAATGCACTGCTTTCTATTCAAAGCATTTTGTGATAAGGTTGTGTTCATAACTACACAAGGTGCATTGGAACAGTATGGATATTGCATGCAGAGTACTCAGTGCCATGGAATTCTTTAATGCAAGCTGAATTCAGTAACTTAACAGGTACCATTTACAGTGGAACAGCCATTGACTTGGATTACTTCAGCATACTGTAATGTTAAACTGAGTATATAATGTGATGTTACTGAAAGTAACCTAAACCTTAGGTAGCACATTCATATTATTGATTGCAGATTACTCTAATTCATATTGTGAGTATAATAATAAGGTTTACATCATGTTAGCACATACTACTTTTAGGCAAAATCGAACTGTACACTCCATTGAGTTGAATGCACTGCTTTCTATTCAAAGCATTTTGTGATAAGGTTGTGTTCATAACAACACAGGGTGCATTGGAACTATGGATATTGCATGCAGAGTGCTCAGTGCCATGGAATACTTTAATGCAAGCTGAATTCAGTAACTTAACAGGTACCATTTACAGTGGAACAGCCATTGACTTGGATTACTTCAGCAAACTGTAATGTTAAACTGAGTAGATAATGTGATGTTACTGGAAGTAACTTCTAAACCTTAGCTAGCACATTCATATAATTGTTTGCAGACTACTCTAAATCATATTGTGAGTATAATAATGAGGTTTACATCATGTTAGCACATACTACTTTTAGGCAAAATTGAACTGTACACTCCATTGAGTTGAATGCACTGCTTTCTATTCAAAGCATTTTGTGATAAGGTTGTGTTCATAACAACACAGGGTGCATTGGAACTATGGATATTGCATGCAGAGTGCTCAGTGCCATGGAATATTTTAATGCAAGCTGAATTCAGTAACTTAACAGGTACCATTTACAGTGGAACAGCCATTGACTTGGATTACTTCAGCAAACTGTAATGTTACACTGAGTAGATAATGTGATGTTACTGAAAGTAACCTCTAAACCTTAGGTAGCACATTCATATTATTGATTGCAGATTACTCTAATTCATATTGTGAGTATAATAATAAGGTTTACATCACCTTAGAACATACCACTTTTAGGCAAAATTGAACTGTACACTCCATTGAGTTGAATGCACTGCTTTCTATTCAAAGCATTTTGTGATAAGATTGTGTTCATAACTACACAGGGTGCATTGGAAGAGTATGGATATTGCATGCAGAGTGCTCAGTGCCATGGAATACTTTAATGCAAGCTGAATTCAGTAACTTAACAGGTACCATTTACAGTGGAACAGCCATTGACTTGGATTACTTCAGCAAACCGTAATGTTAAACTGAGTAGATAATGTGATGTTACTGAAAGTAACCTAAACCTTAGGTAGCACATTCATATTATTGATTGCAGATTACTCTAATTCATATTGTGAGTATAATAATAAGGTTTACATCATGTTAGCACATACTACTTTTAGGCAAAATTGAACTGTACACTCCATTGAGTTGAATGCACTGCTTTCTATTCAAAGCATTTTGTGATAAGGTTGTGTTCATAACAACACAGGGTGCATTGGAACTATGGATATTGCATGCAGAGTGCTCAGTGCCATGGAATACTTTAATGCAAGCTGAATTCAGTAACTTAACAGGTACCATTTACAGTGGAACAGCCATTGACTTGGATTACTTCAGCAAACTGTAATCTTAAACAGAGTAGATAATGTGATGTTACTGAAAGTAACCTAAACCTTAGATAGCACATTCATATTATTGATTGCAGATTACTCTAATTCATATTGTGAGTATAATAATAAGGTTTACATCATGTTACCACATACTACTTTTAGGCAAAATTGAACTGTACACTCCATTGAGTAGAATGCACTGCTTTCTATTCAAAGCGTTTTGTGATAAGGTTGCGTTCATAACTACACAGGGTGCATTGGAACTATGGATATTGCATGCAGAGTGCTCAGTGCCATGGAATACTTTAATGCAAGCTGAATTCAGTAACTTAACAGGTACCATTTACAGTGGAACAGCCATTGAATTGGATTACTTCAGCAAACTCTAATGTTACACTGAGTAGATAATGTGATGTTACTGAAAGTAACTTCTAAACCTTAGGTAGCACATTCATATTATTGATTGCAGATTACTCTAATTCATATTGTGAGTATAATAATAAGGTTTACATCACCTTAGAACATACCACTTTTAGGCAAAATTGCTGTACACTCCATTGAGTTGAATGCACTGCTTTGTATTCAAAGCATTTTGTGATAAGGTTGTGTTCATAACTACACAGGGTGCATTGGAACAGTATGGATATTGCATGCAGAGTGCTCAGTGCCATGGAATACTTTAAGGCAAGCTGAATTCAGTAACTTAACAGGTACCATTTACAGTGGAACAGCCATTGACTTGGATTACTTCAGCAAACTGTAATGTTAAACTGAGAAGATAATGTGATGTTACTGGAAGTAACATCTAAACCTTAGCTAGCACATTCATATAATTGTTTGCAGACTTCTCTAAATCATATTGTGAGTATAATAATGAGGTTTACATCATGTTAGCACATACTACTTTTAGGCAAAATTGAACTGTACACTCCATTGAGTTGAATGCACTGCTTTCTATTCAAAGCATTTTGTGATAAGGTTGTGTTCATAACAACACAGGGTGCATTGGAAGTATGGATATTGCATGCAGAGTGCTCAGTGCCATGGAATATTTTAATGCAAGCTGAATTCAGTAACTTAACAGGTACCATTTACAGTGGAACAGCCATTGACTTGGATTACTTCAGCAAACTGTAATGTTACACTGAGTAGATAATGTGATGTTACTGAAAGTAACCTCTAAACCTTAGGTAGCACATTCATATTATTGATTGCAGATTACTCTAATTCATATTGTGAGTATAATAATAAGGTTTACATCACCTTAGAACATACCACTTTTAGGCAAAATTGAACTGTACACTCCATTGAGTTGAATGCACTGCTTTCTATTCAAAGCATTTTGTGATAAGATTGTGTTCATAACTACACAGGGTGCATTGGAACAGTATGGATATTGCATGCAGAGTGCTCAGTGCCATGGAATACTTTAATGCAAGCTGAATTCAGTAACTTAACAGGTACCATTTACAGTGGAACAGCCATTGACTTGGATTACTTCAGCAAACTGTAATGTTAAACTGAGTAGATAATGTGATGTTACTGAAAGTAACCTAAACCTTAGGTAGCACATTCATATTATTGATTGCAGATTACTCTAATTCATATTGTGAGTATAATAATAAGGTTTACATCATGTTAGCACATACTACTTTTAGGCAAAATTGAACTGTACACTCCATTGAGTTGAATGCACTGCTTTCTATTCAAAGCATTTTGTGATAAGGTTGTGTTCATAACAACACAGGGTGCATTGGAACTATGGATATTGAATGCAGAGTGCTCAGTGCCATGGAATACTTTAATGCAAGCTGAATTCAGTAACTTAACAGGGACCATTTACAGTGGAACAGCCATTGACTTGGATTACTTCAGCAAACTGTAATGTTAAACTGAGTAGTTAATGTGATGTTACTGGAAGTAACTTCTAAACCTTAGCTAGCACATTCATATAATTGATTGCAGACTACTCTAAATCATATTGTGAGTATAATAATATGGTTTACATCACCTTAGAACATACCACTTTTAGGCAAAATTGCTCTACACTCCATTGAGTTGAATGCACTGCTTTCTATTCAAAGCATTTTGTGATAAGGTTGTGTTCATAACTACACAGGGTGCATTGGAACAGTATGGATATTGCATGCAGAGTGCTCAGTGCCATGGAATACTTTAATGCAAGCTGAATTCAGTAACTTAACAGGTACCATTTACAGTGGAACAGCCATTGACTTGGATTACTTCAGCAAACTGTAATGTTAAACTGAGAAGATAATGTGATGTTACTGGAAGTTACTTCTAAACCTTAGCTAGCACATTCATATAATTGTTTGCAGACTACTCTAAATCATATTGTGAGTATAATAATGAGGTTTACATCATGTTAGCACATACTACTTTTAGGCAAAATTGAACTGTACACTCCATTGAGTTGAATGCACTGCTTTCTATTCAAAGCATTTTGTGATAAGGTTGTGTTCATAACAACACAGGGTGCATTGGAACTATGGATATTGCATGCAGAGTGCTCAGTGCCATGGAATACTTTAATGCAAGCTGAATTCAGTAACTTAACAGGTACCATTTACAGTGGAACAGCCATTGACTTGGATTACTTCAGCAAACTGTAATGTTAAACAGAGTAGATAATGTGATGTTACTGAAAGTAACCTAAACCTTAGATAGCACATTCATATTATTGATTGCAGATTACTCTAATTCATATTGTGAGTATAATAATAAGGTTTACATCATGTTACCACATACTACTTTTAGGCAAAATTGAACTGTACACTCCATTGAGTAGAATGCACTGCTTTCTATTCAAAGCGTTTTGTGATAAGGTTGCGTTCATAACTACACAGGGTGCATTGGAACTATGGATATTGCATGCAGAGTGCTCAGTGCCATGGAATACTTTAATGCAAGCTGAATTCAGTAACTTAACAGGTACCATTTACAGTGGAACAGCCATTGAATTGGATTACTTCAGCAAACTCTAATGTTACACTGAGTAGATAATGTGATGTTACTGAAAGTAACTTCTAAACCTTAGGTAGCACATTCATATTATTGATTGCAGATTACTCTAATTCATATTGTGAGTATAATAATAAGGTTTACATCACCTTAGAACATACCACTTTTAGGCAAAATTGCTGTACACTCCATTGAGTTGAATGCACTGCTTTGTATTCAAAGCATTTTGTGATTAGGTTGTGTTCATAACTACACAGGGTGCATTGGAACAGTATGGATATTGCATGCAGAGTGCTCAGTGCCATGGAATACTTTAATGCAAGCTGAATTCAGTAACTTAACAGGTACCATTTACAGTGGAACAGCCATTGACTTGGATTACTTCAGCAAACTGTAATGTTAAACTGAGAAGATAATGTGATGTTACTGGAAGTAACTTCTAAAGCTTAGCTAGCACATTCATATAATTGTTTGCAGACTACTCTAAATCATATTGTGAGTATAATAATGAGGTTTACATCATGTTAGCACATACTACTTTTAGGCAAAATTGAACTGTACACTCCATTGAGTTGAATGCACTGCTTTCTATTCAAAGCATTTTGTGATAAGGTTGTGTTCATAACTACACAAGGTGCATTGGAACAGTATGGATATTGCATGCAGAGTACTCAGTGCCATGGAATTCTTTAATGCAAGCTGAATTCAGTAACTTAACAGATACCATTTACAGTGGAACAGCCATTGACTTGGATTACTTCAGCATACTGTAATGTTAAACTGAGTAGATAATGTGATGTTACTGAAAGTAACCTAAACCTTAGGTAGCACATTCATATTATTGATTGCAGATTACTCTAATTCATATTGTGAGTATAATAATAAGGTTTACATCATGTTAGCACATACTACTTTTAGGCAAAATCGAACTGTACACTCCATTGAGTTGAATGCACTGCTTTCTATTCAAAGCATTTTGTGATAAGGTTGTGTTCATAACAACACAGGGTGCATTGGAACTATGGATATTGCATGCAGAGTGCTCAGTGCCATGGAATACTTTAATGCAAGCTGAATTCAGTAACTTAACAGGTACCATTTACAGTGGAACAGCCATTGACTTGGATTACTTCAGCAAACTGTAATGTTAAACTGAGTAGATAATGTGATGTTACTGGAAGTAACTTCTAAACCTTAGCTAGCACATTCATATAATTGTTTGCAGACTACTCTAAATCATATTGTGAGTATAATAATGAGGTTTACATCATGTTAGCACATACTACTTTTAGGCAAAATTGAACTGTACACTCCATTGAGTTGAATGCACTGCTTTCTATTCAAAGCATTTTGTGATAAGGTTGTGTTCATAACAACACAGGGTGCATTGGAACTATGGATATTGCATGCAGAGTGCTCAGTGCCATGGAATATTTTAATGCAAGCTGAATTCAGTAACTTAACAGGTACCATTTACAGTGGAACAGCCATTGACTTGGATTACTTCAGCAAACTGTAATGTTACACTGAGTAGATAATGTGATGTTACTGAAAGTAACCTCTAAACCTTAGGTAGCACATTCATATTATTGATTGCAGATTACTCTAATTCATATTGTGAGTATAATAATAAGGTTTACATCACCTTAGAACATACCACTTTTAGGCAAAATTGAACTGTACACTCCATTGAGTTGAATGCACTGCTTTCTATTCAAAGCATTTTGTGATAAGATTGTGTTCATAACTACACAGGGTGCATTGGAAGAGTATGGATATTGCATGCAGAGTGCTCAGTGCCATGGAATACTTTAATGCAAGCTGAATTCAGTAACTTAACAGGTACCATTTACAGTGGAACAGCCATTGACTTGGATTACTTCAGCAAACCGTAATGTTAAACTGAGTAGATAATGTGATGTTACTGAAAGTAACCTAAACCTTAGGTAGCACATTCATATTATTGATTGCAGATTACTCTAATTCATATTGTGAGTATAATAATAAGGTTTACATCACGTTAGCACATACTACTTTTAGGCAAAATTGAACTGTACACTCCATTGAGTTGAATGCACTGCTTTCTATTCAAAGCATTTTGTGATAAGGTTGTGTTCATAACAACACAGGGTGCATTGGAACTATGGATATTGCATGCAGAGTGCTCAGTGCCATGGAATACTTTAATGCAAGCTGAATTCAGTAACTTAACAGGTACCATTTACAGTGGAACAGCCATTGACTTGGATCACTTCAGCAAACTGTAATGTTAAACTGAGTAGATAATGTGATGTTACTGAAAGTAACCTAAACCTTAGGTAGCACATTCATATTATTGATTGCAGATTACTCTAATTCATATTGTGAGTATAATAATAAGGTTTACATCATGTTAGCACATACTACTTTTAGGCAAAATCGAACTGTATACTCCATTGAGTTGAATGCACTGCTTTCTATTCAAAGCATTTTGTGATAAGGTTGTGTTCATAACAACACAGGGTGCTTTGGAACTATGGATATTGCATGCAGAGTGCTCAGTGCCATGGAATCCATTAATGCAAGCTGAATTCAGTAACTTAACAGGTAGCATTTACAGTGGAACAGCCATTGACTTGGATTACTTCAGCAAACTGTAATGTTAAACTGAGTAGATAATGTGATGTTACTGAAAGTAACCTAAACCTTAGGTAGCACATTCATATTATTGATTGCAGATTACTCTAATTCATATTGTGAGTATAATAATAAGGTTTACATCACCTTAGAACATACCACTTTTAGGCAAAATTGAACTGTACACTCCATTGAGTTGAATGCACTGCTTTCTATTCAAAGCATTTTGTGATAAGATTGTGTTCATAACTACACAGGGTGCATTGGAACAGTATGGATATTGCATGCAGAGTGCTCAGTGCCATGGAATACTTTAATGCAAGCTGAATTCAGTAACTTAACAGGTACCATTTACAGTGGAACAGCCATTGACTTGGATTACTTCAGCAAACTGTAATGTTAATCTGAGTAGATAATGTGATGTTACTGAAAGTAACCTAAACCTTAGGTAGCACATTCATATTATTGATTGCAGATTACTCTAATTCATATTGTGAGTATAATAATAAGGTTTACATCATGTTAGCACATACTACTTTTAGGCAAAATCGAACTGTACACTCCATTGAGTTGAATGCACTGCTTTCTATTCAAAGCATTTTGTGATAAGGTTGTGTTCATAACTACACAGGGTGCATTGGAAAAGTATGGATATTGCATGCAGAGTGCTCAGTGCCAAGGAATACTTTAATGCAAGCTGAATTCAGTAACTTAACAGGTACCATTTACACTGCAACAGCCATTGACTTGGTTTACTTCAGCAAACTGTAATGTTACACTGAGTAGATAATGTGATGTTACTGAAAGTAACCTCTAAACCTTAGGTAGCACATTCATATTATTGATTGCAGATTACTCTAATTCATATTGTGAGTATAATAATAAGGTTTACATCACCTTAGAACATACCACTTTTAGGCAAAATTGAACTGTACACTCCATTGAGTTGAATGCACTGCTTTCTATTCAAAGCATTTTGTGATAAGATTGTGTTCATAACTACACAGGGTGCATTGGAACAGAATGGATATTGCATGCAGAGTGCTCAGTGCCATGGAATACTTTAATGCAAGCTGAATTCAGTAACTTAACAGGTACCATTTACAGTGGAACAGCCATTGACTTGGATTACTTCAGCAAACTGTAATGTTAAACTGAGTAGATAATGTGATGTTACTGAAAGTAACCTAAACCTTAGGTAGCACATTCATATTATTGATTGCAGATTACTCTAATTCATATTGTGAGTATAATAATAAGGTTTACATCATGTTAGCACATACTACTTTTAGGCAAAATTGAACTGTACACTCCATTGAGTTGAATGCACTGCTTTCTATTCAAAGCATTTTGTGATAAGGTTGTGTTCATAACAACACAGGGTGCATTGGAACTATGGATATTGCATGCAGAGTGCTCAGTGCCATGGAATACATTAATGCAAGCTGAATTCAGTAACTTAACAGGTACCATTTACAGTGGAACAGTCATTGACTTGGATTACTTCAGCAAACTGTAATGTTAAACTGAGTAGATAATGTGATGTTACTGAAAGTAACTTCTAAACCTTAGGTAGCACATTCATATTATTGATTGCAGATTACTCTAATTCATATTGTGAGTATAATAATAAGGTTTACATCATGTTAGCACATACTACTTTTAGGCAAAATTGAACTGTACACTCCATTGAGTTGAATGCACTGCTTTCTATTCAAAGCATTTTGTGATAAGGTTGTGTACATAACTACACAGGGTGCATTGGAAAAGTATGGATATTGCATGCAGAGTGCTCAGTGCCATGGAATACTTTAATGCAAGCTGAATTCAGTAACTTAACAGGTACCATTTACAGTGGAACAGCCATTGACTTGGATTACTTCAGCAAACTGTAATGTTACACTGAGTAGATAATGTGATGTTACTGAAAGTAACTTCTAAACCTTAGGTAGCACATTCATATTATTGATTGCAGATTACTCTAATTCATATTGTGAGTATAATAATAAGGTTTACATCATGTTAGCACATACTACTTTTAGGCAAAATTGAACTGTACACTCCATTGAGTTGAATGCACTGCTTCCTATTCAAAGCATTTTGTGATAAGGTTGTGTTCATAACAACACAGGGTGCATTGGAACTATGGATATTGCATGCAGAGTGCTCAGTGCCATGGAATACTTTAATGCAAGCTGAATTCAGTAACTTAACAGGTACCATTTACACTGCAGCAGCCATTGACTTGGTTTACTTCAGCAAACTGTAATGTTACACTGAGTAGATAATGTGATGTTACTAGAAGTAACTTCTAAACCTTAGCTAGCACATTCATATAATTGATTGCAGACTACTCTAAATCATATTGTGAGTGTAATAATGAGGTTTACATCATGTTAGCACATACTACTTTAAGGCAAAATTGAACTGTACACTCCATTGAGTTGAATGCACTGCTTCCTATTCAAAGCATTTTGTGATAAGGTTGTGTTCATAACAACACAGGGTGCATTGGAACTATGGATATTGCATGCAGAGTGCTCAGTGCCATGGAATACTTTAATGCAAGCTGAATTCAGTAACTTAACAGGTACCATTTACACTGCAGCAGCCATTGACTTGGTTTACTTCAGCAAACTGTAATGTTACACTGAGTAGATAATGTGATGTTACTAGAAGTAACTTCTAAACCTTAGCTAGCACATTCATATAATTGATTGCAGACTACTCTAAATCATATTGTGAGTGTAATAATGAGGTTTACATCATGTTAGCACATACTACTTTAAGGCAAAACTGAACTGTACACTCCATTGAGTTCAATGCACTGCTTTCTTTTCAAAGCATTTTGTGATAAGGTTGTGTTCATAACTACACAGGGTGCATTGGAACAGTATGGATATTGCATGCCGAGTGCTCAGTGCCATGGAATACTTTAATGCAAGCTGAATTCAGTAACTTAACAGGTACCATTTACAGTGGAACAGCCATTGACTTGGATTACTTCAGCAAACTGTAATGTTACACTGAGTAGATAATGTGATGTTACTGAAAGTAACTTATAAACCTTAGGTAGCACATTCATATTATTGATTGCAGATTACTCTAATTCATGTTGTGAGTATAATAATAAGGTTTACATCATGTTAGCGCATACTACTTTTAGGCAAAATTGAACTGTACACTCCATTGAGTTGAATGCACTGCTTTCTATTCAAAGCATTTTGTGATAAGGCTGTGTTCATAACTACACAGGGTGCATTGGAACAGTATGGATATTGCATGCAGAGTGCTCAGTGCCATGGAATACTTTAATGCAAGCTGAATTCAGTAACTTAACAGGTCCCATTTACAGTGGAACAGCCATTGACTTGGATTACTTCTGCAAACTGTAATGTTAAACTGAGTAGATAATGTGATGTTACTGAAAGTAACTTCTAAACCTTAGGTAGCACATTCATATTATTGATTGCGGATTACTCCAATTCATATTGTGAGTATAATAATAAGGTTTACATCATGTTAGCACATACTACTTTTAGGCAAAATCGAACTGTATACTCCATTGAGTTGAATGCACTGCTTTCTATTCAAAGCATTTTGTGAAAAGGTTGTGTTCATAACAACACAGGGTGCTTTGGAACTATGGATATTGCATGCAGAGTGCTCAGTGCCATGGAATCCATTAATGCAAGCTGAATTCAGTAACTTAACAGGTAGCATTTACAGTGGAACAGCCATTGACTTGGATTACTTCAGCAAACTGTAATGTTAAACTGAGTAGATAATGTGATGTTACTGAAAGTAACCTAAACCTTAGGTAGCACATTCATATTATTGATTGCAGATTACTCTAATTCATATTGTGAGTATAATAATAAGGTTTACATCACCTTAGAACATACCACTTTTAGGCAAAATTGAACTGTACACTCCATTGAGTTGAATGCACTGCTTTCTATTCAAAGCATTTTGTGATAAGATTGTGTTCATAACTACACAGGGTGCATTGGAACAGTATGGATATTGCATGCAGAGTGCTCAGTGCCATGGAATACTTTAATGCAAGCTGAATTCAGTAACTTAACAGGTACCATTTACAGTGGAACAGCCATTGACTTGGATTACTTCAGCAAACTGTAATGTTAATCTGAGTAGATAATGTGATGTTACTGAAAGTAACCTAAACCTTAGGTAGCACATTCATATTATTGATTGCAGATTACTCTAATTCATATTGTGAGTATAATAATAAGGTTTACATCATGTTAGCACATACTACTTTTAGGCAAAATCGAACTGTACACTCCATTGAGTTGAATGCACTGCTTTCTATTCAAAGCATTTTGTGATAAGGTTGTGTTCATAACTACACAGGGTGCATTGGAAAAGTATGGATATTGCATGCAGAGTGCTCAGTGCCAAGGAATACTTTAATGCAAGCTGAATTCAGTAACTTAACAGGTACCATTTACACTGCAACAGCCATTGACTTGGTTTACTTCAGCAAACTGTAATGTTACACTGAGTAGATAATGTGATGTTACTGAAAGTAACCTCTAAACCTTAGGTAGCACATTCATATTATTGATTGCAGATTACTCTAATTCATATTGTGAGTATAATAATAAGGTTTACATCACCTTAGAACATACCACTTTTAGGCAAAATTGAACTGTACACTCCATTGAGTTGAATGCACTGCTTTCTATTCAAAGCATTTTGTGATAAGATTGTGTTCATAACTACACAGGGTGCATTGGAACAGAATGGATATTGCATGCAGAGTGCTCAGTGCCATGGAATACTTTAATGCAAGCTGAATTCAGTAACTTAACAGGTACCATTTACAGTGGAACAGCCATTGACTTGGATTACTTCAGCAAACTGTAATGTTAAACTGAGTAGATAATGTGATGTTACTGAAAGTAACCTAAACCTTAGGTAGCACATTCATATTATTGATTGCAGATTACTCTAATTCATATTGTGAGTATAATAATAAGGTTTACATCATGTTAGCACATACTACTTTTAGGCAAAATTGAACTGTACACTCCATTGAGTTGAATGCACTGCTTTCTATTCAAAGCATTTTGTGATAAGGTTGTGTTCATAACAACACAGGGTGCATTGGAACTATGGATATTGCATGCAGAGTGCTCAGTGCCATGGAATACATTAATGCAAGCTGAATTCAGTAACTTAACAGGTACCATTTACAGTGGAACAGTCATTGACTTGGATTACTTCAGCAAACTGTAATGTTAAACTGAGTAGATAATGTGATGTTACTGAAAGTAACTTCTAAACCTTAGGTAGCACATTCATATTATTGATTGCAGATTACTCTAATTCATATTGTGAGTATAATAATAAGGTTTACATCATGTTAGCACATACTACTTTTAGGCAAAATTGAACTGTACACTCCATTGAGTTGAATGCACTGCTTTCTATTCAAAGCATTTTGTGATAAGGTTGTGTACATAACTACACAGGGTGCATTGGAAAAGTATGGATATTGCATGCAGAGTGCTCAGTGCCATGGAATACTTTAATGCAAGCTGAATTCAGTAACTTAACAGGTACCATTTACAGTGGAACAGCCATTGACTTGGATTACTTCAGCAAACTGTAATGTTACACTGAGTAGATAATGTGATGTTACTGAAAGTAACTTCTAAACCTTAGGTAGCACATTCATATTATTGATTGCAGATTACTCTAATTCATATTGTGAGTATAATAATAAGGTTTACATCATGTTAGCACATACTACTTTTAGGCAAAATTGAACTGTACACTCCATTGAGTTGAATGCACTGCTTCCTATTCAAAGCATTTTGTGATAAGGTTGTGTTCATAACAACACAGGGTGCATTGGAACTATGGATATTGCATGCAGAGTGCTCAGTGCCATGGAATACTTTAATGCAAGCTGAATTCAGTAACTTAACAGGTACCATTTACACTGCAGCAGCCATTGACTTGGTTTACTTCAGCAAACTGTAATGTTACACTGAGTAGATAATGTGATGTTACTAGAAGTAACTTCTAAACCTTAGCTAGCACATTCATATAATTGATTGCAGACTACTCTAAATCATATTGTGAGTGTAATAATGAGGTTTACATCATGTTAGCACATACTACTTTAAGGCAAAATTGAACTGTACACTCCATTGAGTTGAATGCACTGCTTCCTATTCAAAGCATTTTGTGATAAGGTTGTGTTCATAACAACACAGGGTGCATTGGAACTATGGATATTGCATGCAGAGTGCTCAGTGCCATGGAATACTTTAATGCAAGCTGAATTCAGTAACTTAACAGGTACCATTTACACTGCAGCAGCCATTGACTTGGTTTACTTCAGCAAACTGTAATGTTACACTGAGTAGATAATGTGATGTTACTAGAAGTAACTTCTAAACCTTAGCTAGCACATTCATATAATTGATTGCAGACTACTCTAAATCATATTGTGAGTGTAATAATGAGGTTTACATCATGTTAGCACATACTACTTTAAGGCAAAACTGAACTGTACACTCCATTGAGTTGAATGCACTGCTTTCTTTTCAAAGCATTTTGTGATAAGGTTGTGTTCATAACTACACAGGGTGCATTGGAACAGTATGGATATTGCATGCCGAGTGCTCAGTGCCATGGAATACTTTAATGCAAGCTGAATTCAGTAACTTAACAGGTACCATTTACAGTGGAACAGCCATTGACTTGGATTACTTCAGCAAACTGTAATGTTACACTGAGTAGATAATGTGATGTTACTGAAAGTAACTTATAAACCTTAGGTAGCACATTCATATTATTGATTGCAGATTACTCTAATTCATGTTGTGAGTATAATAATAAGGTTTACATCATGTTAGCGCATACTACTTTTAGGCAAAATTGAACTGTACACTCCATTGAGTTGAATGCACTGCTTTCTATTCAAAGCATTTTGTGATAAGGTTGTGTTCATAACTACACAAGGTGCATTGGAACAGTATGGATATTGCATGCAGAGTGCTCAGTGCCATGGAATACATTAATGCAAGCTGAATTCAGTAACTTAACAGGTACCATTTACAGTGGAACAGTCATTGACTTGGATTACTTCAGCAAACTGTAATGTTAAACTGAGTAGATAATGTGATGTTACTGAAAGTAACTTCTAAACCTTAGGTAGCACATTCATATTATTGATTGCAGATTACTCTAATTCATATTGTGAGTATAATAATAAGGTTTACATCATGTTAGCACATACTACTTTTAGGCAAAATTGAACTGTACACTCCATTGAGTTGAATGCACTGCTTTCTATTCAAAGCATTTTGTGATAAGGTTGTGTACATAACTACACAGGGTGCATTGGAAAAGTATGGATATTGCATGCAGAGTGCTCAGTGCCATGGAATACTTTAATGCAAGCTGAATTCAGTAACTTAACAGGTACCATTTACAGTGGAACAGCCATTGACTTGGATTACTTCAGCAAACTGTAATGTTACACTGAGTAGATAATGTGATGTTACTGAAAGTAACTTCTAAACCTTAGGTAGCACATTCATATTATTGATTGCAGATTACTCTAATTCATATTGTGAGTATAATAATAAGGTTTACATCATGTTAGCACATACTACTTTTAGGCAAAATTGAACTGTACACTCCATTGAGTTGAATGCACTGCTTCCTATTCAAAGCATTTTGTGATAAGGTTGTGTTCATAACAACACAGGGTGCATTGGAACTATGGATATTGCATGCAGAGTGCTCAGTGCCATGGAATACTTTAATGCAAGCTGAATTCAGTAACTTAACAGGTACCATTTACACTGCAGCAGCCATTGACTTGGTTTACTTCAGCAAACTGTAATGTTACACTGAGTAGATAATGTGATGTTACTAGAAGTAACTTCTAAACCTTAGCTAGCACATTCATATAATTGATTGCAGACTACTCTAAATCATATTGTGAGTGTAATAATGAGGTTTACATCATGTTAGCACATACTACTTTAAGGCAAAATTGAACTGTACACTCCATTGAGTTGAATGCACTGCTTCCTATTCAAAGCATTTTGTGATAAGGTTGTGTTCATAACAACACAGGGTGCATTGGAACTATGGATATTGCATGCAGAGTGCTCAGTGCCATGGAATACTTTAATGCAAGCTGAATTCAGTAACTTAACAGGTACCATTTACACTGCAGCAGCCATTGACTTGGTTTACTTCAGCAAACTGTAATGTTACACTGAGTAGATAATGTGATGTTACTAGAAGTAACTTCTAAACCTTAGCTAGCACATTCATATAATTGATTGCAGACTACTCTAAATCATATTGTGAGTGTAATAATGAGGTTTACATCATGTTAGCACATACTACTTTAAGGCAAAACTGAACTGTACACTCCATTGAGTTGAATGCACTGCTTTCTTTTCAAAGCATTTTGTGATAAGGTTGTGTTCATAACTACACAGGGTGCATTGGAACAGTATGGATATTGCATGCCGAGTGCTCAGTGCCATGGAATACTTTAATGCAAGCTGAATTCAGTAACTTAACAGGTACCATTTACAGTGGAACAGCCATTGACTTGGATTACTTCAGCAAACTGTAATGTTACACTGAGTAGATAATGTGATGTTACTGAAAGTAACTTATAAACCTTAGGTAGCACATTCATATTATTGATTGCAGATTACTCTAATTCATGTTGTGAGTATAATAATAAGGTTTACATCATGTTAGCGCATACTACTTTTAGGCAAAATTGAACTGTACACTCCATTGAGTTGAATGCACTGCTTTCTATTCAAAGCATTTTGTGATAAGGCTGTGTTCATAACTACACAGGGTGCATTGGAACAGTATGGATATTGCATGCAGAGTGCTCAGTGCCATGGAATACTTTAATGCAAGCTGAATTCAGTAACTTAACAGGTCCCATTTACAGTGGAACAGCCATTGACTTGGATTACTTCTGCAAACTGTAATGTTAAACTGAGTAGATAATGTGATGTTACTGAAAGTAACTTCTAAACCTTAGGTAGCACATTCATATTATTGATTGCGGATTACTCCAATTCATATTGTGAGTATAATAATAAGGTTTACATCATGTTAGCACATAGTACTTTTAGGCGAAATTGAACTGTACACTCCATTGAGTTGAATGCACTGCTTTCTATTCAAAGCATTTTGTGATAAGGTTGTGTTCATAACAACACAGGGTGCATTGGAACAGTATGGATATTGCATGCAGAGTGCTCAGTGCCATGGAATACTTTAATGCAAGCTGAATTCAGTAACTTAACAGGTACCATTTACAGTGGAACAGCCATTGACTTGGATTACTTCAGCAAACTGTAATGTTAAACTGAGTAGATAATGTGATGTTACTGAAAGTAACCTAAACCTTAGGTAGCACATTCATATTATTGATTGCAGATTACTCTAATTCATATTGTGAGTATAATAATAAGGTTTACATCATGTTAGCACATACTACTTTTAGGCAAAATTGAACTGTACACTCCATTGAGTTGAATGCACTGCTTTCTATTCAAAGCATTTTGTGATAAGGTTGTGTTCATAACTACACAGGGTGCATTGGAAAAGTATGGATATTGCATGCAGAGTGCTCAGTGCCATGGAATACTTTAATGCAAGCTTAATTCAGTAACTTAACAGGTACCATTTACACTGCAACAGCCATTGACTTGGTTTACTTCAGCAAACTGTAATGTTACACTGAGTAGATAATGTGATGTTACTGGAAGTAACTTCTAAACCTTAGCTAGCACATTCATATAATTGATTGCAGATTACTCTAAATCATATTGTGAGTATAATAATGAGGTTTACATCATGTTAGCACATACTACTTTTAGGCAAAATTGAACTGTACACTCCATTGAGTTGAAAGCACTGCTTTCTATTCAAAGCATTTTGTGATAAGGTTGTGTTCATAACTACACAGGGTGCATTGGAAGAGTATGGATATTGCATGCAGAGTGCTCAGTGCCATGGAATACTTTAATGCAAGCTGAATTCAGTAACTTAACAGGTACCATTTACAGTGGAACAGCCATTGACTTGGATTACTTCAGCAAACTGTAATGTTAAACTGAGTAGATAATGTGATGTTACTGAAAGTAACCTAAACCTTAGGTAGCACATTCATATTATTGATTGCAGATTACTCTAATTCATATTGTGAGTATAATAATAAGGTTTACATCATGTTAGCACATACTACTTTTAGGCAAAATTGAACTGTACACTCCATTGAGTTGAATGCACTGCTTTCTATTCAAAGCATTTTGTGATAAGGTTGTGTTCATAACAACACAGGGTGCATTGGAACTATGGATATTGCATGCAGAGTGCTCAGTGCCATGGAATACTTTAATGCAAGCTGAATTCAGTAACTTAACAGGTACCATTTACAGTGGAACAGCCATTGACTTGGATTACTTCAGCAAACTGTAATGTTAAACTGAGTAGATAATGTGATGTTACTGAAAGTAACTTCTAAACCTTAGGTAGCACATTCATATTATTGATTGCAGATTACTCTAATTCATATTGTGAGTATAATAATAAGGTTTACATCATGTTAGCACATACTACTTTTAGGCAAAATTGAACTGTACACTCCATTGAGTTGAATGCACTGCTTTCTATTCAAAGCATTTTGTGATAAGGTTGTGTACATAACTACACAGGGTGCATTGGAAAAGTATGGATATTGCATGCAGAGTGCTCAGTGCCATGGAATACTTTAATGCAAGCTGAATTCAGTAACTTAACAGGTACCATTTACAGTGGAACAGCCATTGACTTGGATTACTTCAGCAAACTGTAATGTTACACTGAGTAGATAATGTGATGTTACTGAAAGTAACTTCTAAACCTTAGGTAGCACATTCATATTATTGATTGCAGATTACTCTAATTCATATTGTGAGTATAATAATAAGGTTTACATCATGTTAGCACATACTACTTTTAGGCAAAATTGAACTGTACACTCCATTGAGTTGAATGCACTGCTTCCTATTCAAAGCATTTTGTGATAAGGTTGTGTTCATAACAACACAGGGTGCATTGGAACTATGGATATTGCATGCAGAGTGCTCAGTGCCATGGAATACTTTAATGCAAGCTGAATTCAGTAACTTAACAGGTACCATTTACACTGCAGCAGCCATTGACTTGGTTTACTTCAGCAAACTGTAATGTTACACTGAGTAGATAATGTGATGTTAGTAGAAGTAACTTCTAAACCTTAGCTAGCACATTCATATAATTGATTGTAGACTACTCTAAATCATATTGTGAGTGTAATAATGAGGTTTACATCATGTTAGCACATACTACTTTAAGGCAAAATTGAACTGTACACTCCATTGAGTTGAATGCACTGCTTTCTTTTCAAAGCATTTTGTGATAAGGTTGTGTTCATAACTACACAGGGTGCATTGGAACAGTATGGATATTGCATGCCGAGTGCTCAGTGCCATGGAATACTTTAATGCAAGCTGAATTCAGTAACTTAACAGGTACCATTTACAGTGGAACAGCCATTGACTTGGATTACTTCAGGAAACTGTAATGTTACACTGAGTAGATAATGTGATGTTACTGAAAGTAACTTATAAACCTTAGGTAGCACATTCATATTATTGATTGCAGATTACTCTAATTCATGTTGTGAGTATAATAATAAGGTTTACATCATGTTAGCGCATACTAGTTTTAGGCAAAATTGAACTGTACACTCCATTGAGTTGAATGCACTGCTTTCTATTCAAAGCATTTTGTGATAAGGCTGTGTTCATAACTACACAGGGTGCATTGGAACAGTATGGATATTGCATGCAGAGTGCTCAGTGCCATGGAATACTTTAATGCAAGCTGAATTCAGTAACTTAACAGGTACCATTTACACTGGAACAGCCATTGACTTGGTTTATTTCAGCAAACTGTAAGGTTCCACTGAGTAGATAATGTGCTGTTACTGAAAGTAACTTCTAAACCTTAGCTAGCACATTCATATAATTGATTGCAGACTACTCTAAATCATATTGTGAGTATAATAATGAGGTTTACATCATGTTAGCACATACTACTTTTAGGCAAAATTGAACTGTACACTCCATTGAGTTGAATGCACTGCTTTCTATTCAAAGCATTTTGTGATAAGGTTGTGTTCATAACTACACAGGGTGCATTGGAACAGTATGGATATTGCATGCAGAGTGCTCAGTGCCATGGAATACTTTAATGCAAGCTGAATTCAGTAACTTAACAGGTCCCATTTACAGTGGAACAGCCATTGACTTGGATTACTTCAGCAAACTGTAATGTTAAACTGAGTAAATAATGTGATGTTACTGAAAGTAACTTCTAAACCTTAGGTAGCACATTCATATTATTGATTGCAGATTACTCCAATTCATATTGTGAGTATAATAATAAGGTTTACATCATGTTAGCACATACTACTTTTAGGCGAAATTGAACTGTACACTCCATTGAGTTGAATGCACTGCTTTCTATTCAAAGCATTTTGTGATAAGGTTGTGTTCATAACAACACAGGGTGCATTGGAACTATGGATATTGCATGCAGAGTGCTCAGTGCCATGGAATACTTTAATGCAAGCTGAATTCAGTAACTTAACAGGTACCATTTACACTGCAACAGCCATTGACTTGGTTTACTTCAGCAAACTGTAATGTTACACTGAGTAGATAATGTGATGTTACGGGAAGGAACTTCTAAACCTTAGCTAGCACATTCATATAATTGATTGCAGACTACTCTAAATCATATTGTGAGTATAATAATGAGGTTTGCATCATGTTAGCGCATACTACTTTTAGGCAAAATTGAACTGTACACTCCATTGAGTTGAATGCACTGCTTTCTATTCAAAGCATTTTGTGATAAGGTTGTGTTCATAACTACACAGGGTGCATTGGAACAGTATGGATATTGCATGCAGAGTGCTCAGTGCCATGGAATACTTTAATGCAAGCTGAATTCAGTAACTTAACAGGTACCATTTACACTGGAACAGCCATTGACTTGGTTTATTTCAGCAAACTGTAAGGTTCCACTGAGTAGATAATGTGCTGTTACTGAAAGTAACTTCTAAACCTTAGCTAGCACATTCATATAATTGATTGCAGACTACTCTAAATCATATTGTGAGTATAATAATGAGGTTTACATCATGTTAGCACATACTACTTTTAGGCAAAATTGAACTGTACACTCCATTGACGAATGCACTTTCAATTCAAAGCATTTTGTGAGAAGGTTGTGTTCATAACTACACAGGGTGCATTGGAACAGTATGGATATTGCATGCAGAGTGCTCAGTGCCATGGAATACTTTAATGCAAGCTGAATTCAGTAACTTAACAGGTACCATTTACAGTGGAACATCCATTGACTTGGATTACTTCAGCAAACTGTAATGTTACACTGAGTAGATAATGTGATGTTACTGAAAGTAACTTCTAAACCTTAGGTAGCACATTCATATTATTGATTGCAGATTACTCTAATTCATATTGTGAGTATAATAATGTTTACATCATGTTAGCAGATACTACTTTTAGGCAAAATTGAACTGTACACTCCATTGAGTTGAATGCACTGCTTTCTATTCAAAGCATTTTGTGATAAGGTTGTGTTCATAACTACATAGGGTGCATTGGAACAGTATGGATATAGCATGCAGAGTGCTCAGTTTCATGGAATACTTTAATGCAAGCTGAATTCAGTAACTTAACAGGTACCATTTATACTGCAACAGCCATTGACTTGGTTTACTTCAGCAAACTGTAATGTTACACTGAGTAGATAATGTGATGTTACTGGAAGTAACTTCTAAACCTTAGGTAGCACATTCATATTATTGATTGCAGATTACTGTAATTCATATTGTGAGTATAATAATAAGGTTTACATCATGTTAGCACATACTACTTTTAGGCAAAATTGAACTGTACACTCCATTGAGTTGAATGCACTGCTTCCTATTCAAAGCATTTTGTGATAAGGTTGTGTTCATAACAACACAGGGTGCATTGGAACTATGGATATTGCATGCAGAGTGCTCAGTGCCATGGAATACTTTAATGCAAGCTGAATTCAGTAACTTAACAGGTACCATTTACACTGCAGCAGCCATTGACTTGGTTTACTTCAGCAAACTGTAATGTTACACTGAGTAGATAATGTGATGTTACTAGAAGTAACTTCTAAACCTTAGCTAGCACATTCATATAATTGATTGCAGACTACTCTAAATCATATTGTGAGTGTAATAATGAGGTTTACATCATGTTAGCACATACTACTTTAAGGCAAAATTGAACTGTACACTCCATTGAGTTGAATGCACTGCTTTCTTTTCAAAGCATTTTGTGATAAGGTTGTGTTCATAACTACACAGGGTGCATTGGAACAGTATGGATATTGCATGCCGAGTGCTCAGTGCCATGGAATACTTTAATGCAAGCTGAATTCAGTAACTTAACAGGTACCATTTACAGTGGAACAGCCATTGACTTGGATTACTTCAGCAAACTGTAATGTTACACTGAGTAGATAATGTGATGTTACTGAAAGTAACTTATAAACCTTAGGTAGCACATTCATATTATTGATTGCAGATTACTCTAATTCATGTTGTGAGTATAATAATAAGGTTTACATCATGTTAGCGCATACTACTTTTAGGCAAAATTGAACTGTACACTCCATTGAGTTGAATGCACTGCTTTCTATTCAAAGCATTTTGTGATAAGGCTGTGTTCATAACTACACAGGGTGCATTGGAACAGTATGGATATTGCATGCAGAGTGCTCAGTGCCATGGAATACTTTAATGCAAGCTGAATTCAGTAACTTAACAGGTCCCATTTACAGTGGAACAGCCATTGACTTGGATTACTTCTGCAAACTGTAATGTTAAACTGAGTAGATAATGTGATGTTACTGAAAGTAACTTCTAAACCTTAGGTAGCACATTCATATTATTGATTGCGGATTACTCCAATTCATATTGTGAGTATAATAATAAGGTTTACATCATGTTAGCACATAGTACTTTTAGGCGAAATTGAACTGTACACTCCATTGAGTTGAATGCACTGCTTTCTATTCAAAGCATTTTGTGATAAGGTTGTGTTCATAACAACACAGGGTGCATTGGAACAGTATGGATATTGCATGCAGAGTGCTCAGTGCCATGGAATACTTTAATGCAAGCTGAATTCAGTAACTTAACAGGTACCATTTACACTGGAACAGCCATTGACTTGGATTACTTCAGCAAACTGTAATGTTAAACTGAGTAGATAATGTGATGTTACTGAAAGTAACCTAAACCTTAGGTAGCACATTCATATTATTAATTGCAGATTACTCTAATTCATATTGTGAGTATAATAATAAGGTTTACATCATGTTAGCACATACTACTTTTAGGCAAAATTGAACTGTACACTCCATTGAGTTGAATGCACTGCTTTCTATTCAAAGCATTTTGTGATAAGGTTGTGTTCATAACTACACAGGGTGCATTGGAAAAGTCTGGATATTGCATGCAGAGTGCTCAGTGCCATGGAATACTTTAATGCAAGCTTAATTCAGTAACTTAACAGGTACCATTTACACTGCAACAGCCATTGACTTGGTTTACTTCAGCAAACTGTAATGTTACACTGAGTAGATAATGTGATGTTACTGGAAGTAACTTCTAAACCTTAGCTAGCACATTCATATAATTGATTGCAGATTACTCTAAATCATATTGTGAGTATAATAATGAGGTTTACATCATGTTAGCACATACTACTTTTAGGCAAAATTGAACTGTACACTCCATTGAGTTGAAAGCACTGCTTTCTATTCAAAGCATTTTGTGATAAGGTTGTGTTCATAACTACACAGGGTGCATTGGAAGAGTATGGATATTGCATGCAGAGTGCTCAGTGCCATGGAATACTTTAATGCAAGCTGAATTCAGTAACTTAACAGGTACCATTTACAGTGGAACAGCCATTGACTTGGATTACTTCAGCAAACTGTAATGTTAAACTGAGTAGATAATGTGATGTTACTGAAAGTAACCTAAACCTTAGGTAGCACATTCATATTATTGATTGCAGATTACTCTAATTCATATTGTGAGTATAATAATAAGGTTTACATCCTGTTAGCACATACTACTTTTAGGCAAAATTGAACTGTACACTCCATTGAGTTGAATGCACTGCTTTCTATTCAAAGCATTTTGTGATAAGGTTGTGTTCATAACAACACAGGGTGCATTGGAACTATGGATATTGCATGCAGAGTGCTCAGTGCCATGGAATACTTTAATGCAAGCTGAATTCAGTAACTTAACAGGTACCATTTACAGTGGAACAGCCATTGACTTGGATTACTTCAGCAAACTGTAATGTTAAACTGAGTAGATAATGTGATGTTACTGAAAGTAACCTAAACCTTAGGTAGCACATTCATATTATTGATTGCAGATTACTCTAATTCATATTGTGAGTATAATAATAAGGTTTACATCATGTTAGCACATACTACTTTTAGGCAAAATTGAACTGTACACTCCATTGAGTTGAATGCACTGCTTTCTATTCAAAGCATTTTGTGATAAGGTTGTGTACATAACTACACAGGGTGCATTGGAAAAGTATGGATATTGCATGCAGAGTGCTCAGTGCCATGGAATACTTTAATGCAAGCTGAATTCAGTAACTTAACAGGTACCATTTACAGTGGAACAGCCATTGACTTGGATTACTTCAGCAAACTGTAATGTTACACTGAGTAGATAATGTGATGTTACTGAAAGTAACTTCTAAACCTTAGGTAGCACATTCATATTATTGATTGCAGATTACTCTAATTCATATTGTGAGTATAATAATAAGGTTTACATCATGTTAGCACATACTACTTTTAGGGAAAATTGAACTGTACACTCCATTGAGTTGAATGCACTGCTTCCTATTCAAAGCATTTTGTGATAAGGTTGTGTTCATAACAACACAGGGTGCATTGGAACTATGGATATTGCATGCAGAGTGCTCAGTGCCATGGAATACTTTAATGCAAGCTGAATTCAGTAACTTAACAGGTACCATTTACACTGCAGCAGCCATTGACTTGGTTTACTTCAGCAAACTGTAATGTTACACTGAGTAGATAATGTGATGTTACTAGAAGTAACTTCTAAACCTTAGCTAGCACATTCATATAATTGATTGCAGACTACTCTAAATCATATTGTGAGTGTAATAATGAGGTTTACATCATGTTAGCACATACTACTTTAAGGCAAAATTGAACTGTACACTCCATTGAGTTGAATGCACTGCTTTCTTTTCAAAGCATTTTGTGATAAGGTTGTGTTCATAACTACACAGGGTGCATTGGAACAGTATGGATATTGCATGCCGAGTGCTCAGTGCCATGGAATACTTTAATGCAAGCTGAATTCAGTAACTTAACAGGTACCATTTACAGTGGAACAGCCATTGACTTGGATTACTTCAGCAAACTGTAATGTTACACTGAGTAGATAATGTGATGTTACTGAAAGTAACTTATAAACCTTAGGTAGCACATTCATATTATTGATTGCAGATTACTCTAATTCATGTTGTGAGTATAATAATAAGGTTTACATCATGTTAGCGCATACTAGTTTTAGGCAAAATTGAACTGTACACTCCATTGAGTTGAATGCACTGCTTTCTATTCAAAGCATTTTGTGATAAGGCTGTGTTCATAACTACACAGGGTGCATTGGAACAGTGTGGATATTGCATGCAGAGTGCTCAGTGCCATGGAATACTTTAATGCAAGCTGAATTCAGTAACTTAACAGGTACCATTTACACTGGAACAGCCATTGACTTGGTTTATTTCAGCAAACTGTAAGGTTCCACTGAGTAGATAATGAGCTGTTACTGAAAGTAACTTCTAAACCTTAGCTAGCACATTCATATAATTGATTGCAGACTACTCTAAATCATATTGTGAGTATAATAATGAGGTTTACATCATGTTAGCACATACTACTTTTAGGCAAAATTGAACTGTACACTCCATTGAGTTGAATGCACTGCTTTCTATTCAAAGCATTTTGTGATAAGGTTGTGTTCATAACTACACAGGGTGCATTGGAACAGTATGGATATTGCATGCAGAGTGCTCAGTGCCATGGAATACTTTAATGCAAGCTGAATTCAGTAACTTAACAGGTCCCATTTACAGTGGAACAGCCATTGACTTGGATTACTTCAGCAAACTGTAATGTTAAACTGAGTAAATAATGTGATGTTACTGAAAGTAACTTCTAAACCTTAGGTAGCACATTCATATTATTGATTGCAGATTACTCCAATTCATATTGTGAGTATAATAATAAGGTTTACATCATGTTAGCACATACTACTTTTAGGCGAAATTGAACTGTACACTCCATTGAGTTGAATGCACTGCTTTCTATTCAAAGCATTTTGTGATAAGGTTGTGTTCATAACAACACAGGGTGCATTGGAACTATGGATATTGCATGCAGAGTGCTCAGTGCCATGGAATACTTTAATGCAAGCTGAATTCAGTAACTTAACAGGTACCATTTACACTGCAACATCCATTGACTTGGTTTACTTCAGCAAACTGTAATGTTACACTGAGTAGATAATGTGATGTTACGGGAAGGAACTTCTAAACCTTAGCTAGCACATTCATATAATTGATTGCAGACTACTCTAAATCATATTGTGAGTATAATAATGAGGTTTGCATCATGTTAGCGCATACTACTTTTAGGCAAAATTGAACTGTACACTCCATTGAGTTGAATGCACTGCTTTCTATTCAAAGCATTTTGTGATAAGGTTGTGTTCATAACTACACAGGGTGCATTGGAACAGTATGGATATTGCATGCAGAGTGCTCAGTGCCATGGAATACTTTAATGCAAGCTGAATTCAGTAACTTAACAGGTACCATTTACACTGGAACAGCCATTGACTTGGTTTATTTCAGCAAACTGTAAGGTTCCACTGAGTAGATAATGTGCTGTTACTGAAAGTAACTTCTAAACCTTAGCTAGCACATTCATATAATTGATTGCAGACTACTCTAAATCATATTGTGAGTATAATAATGAGGTTTACATCATGTTAGCACATACTACTTTTAGGCAAAATTGAACTGTACACTCCATTGACGAATGCACTTTCAATTCAAAGCATTTTGTGAGAAGGTTGTGTTCATAACTACACAGGGTGCATTGGAACAGTATGGATATTGCATGCAGAGTGCTCAGTGCCATGGAATACTTTAATGCAAGCTGAATTCAGTAACTTAACAGGTACCATTTACAGTGGAACATCCATTGACTTGGATTACTTCAGCAAACTGTAATGTTACACTGAGTAGATAATGTGATGTTACTGAAAGTAACTTCTAAACCTTAGGTAGCACATTCATATTATTGATTGCAGATTACTCTAATTCATATTGTGAGTATAATAATGTTTACATCATGTTAGCAGATACTACTTTTAGGCAAAATTGAACTGTACACTCCATTGAGTTGAATGCACTGCTTTCTATTCAAAGCATTTTGTGATAAGGTTGTGTTCATAACTACATAGGGTGCATTGGAACAGTATGGATATAGCATGCAGAGTGCTCAGTTTCATGGAATACTTTAATGCAAGCTGAATTCAGTAACTTAACAGGTACCATTTATACTGCAACAGCCATTGACTTGGTTTACTTCAGCAAACTGTAATGTTACACTGAGTAGATAATGTGATGTTACTGGAAGTAACTTCTAAACCTTAGGTAGCACATTCATATTATTGATTGCAGATTACTGTAATTCATATTGTGAGTATAATAATAAGGTTTACATCATGTTAGCACATACTACTTTTAGGCAAAATTGAACTGTACACTCCATTGAGTTGAATGCACTGCTTCCTATTCAAAGCATTTTGTGATAAGGTTGTGTTCATAACAACACAGGGTGCATTGGAACTATGGATATTGCATGCAGAGTGCTCAGTGCCATGGAATACTTTAATGCAAGCTGAATTCAGTAACTTAACAGGTACCATTTACACTGCAGCAGCCATTGACTTGGTTTACTTCAGCAAACTGTAATGTTACACTGAGTAGATAATGTGATGTTACTAGAAGTAACTTCTAAACCTTAGCTAGCACATTCATATAATTGATTGCA
Source organism: Hypanus sabinus (assembly GCF_030144855.1). Classification (NCBI taxonomy): domain Eukaryota; kingdom Metazoa; phylum Chordata; class Chondrichthyes; order Myliobatiformes; family Dasyatidae; genus Hypanus; species Hypanus sabinus. The sequence continues at coordinate 896,140 of NC_082727.1, forward strand.
GACTACTCTAAATCATATTGTGAGTGTAATAATGAGGTTTACATCATGTTAGCACATACTACTTTAAGGCAAAATTGAACTGTACACTCCATTGAGTTGAATGCACTGCTTTCTTTTCAAAGCATTTTGTGATAAGGTTGTGTTCATAACTACACAGGGTGCATTGGAACAGTATGGATATTGCATGCCGAGTGCTCAGTGCCATGGAATACTTTAATGCAAGCTGAATTCAGTAACTTAACAGGTCCCATTTACAGTGGAACAGCCATTGACTTGGATTACTTCAGCAAACTGTAATGTTAAACTGAGTAGATAATGTGATGTTACTGAAAGTAACTTCTAAACCTTAGGTAGCACATTCATATTATTGATTGCAGATTACTCCAATTCATATTGTGAGTATAATAATAAGGTTTACATCATGTTAGCAAATACTACTTTTAGGCGAAATTGAACTGTACACTCCATTGAGTTGAATGCACTGCTTTTTATTCAAAGCATTTTGTGATAAGGTTGTGTTCATAACAACACAGGGTGCATTGGAACTATGGATATTGCATGCAGAGTGCTCAGTGCCATGGAATAGTTTAATGCAAGCTGAATTCAGTAACTTAACAGGTACCATTTACACTGCAACAGCCTTTGACTTGGTTTACTTCAGCAAACTGTAATGTTACACTGAGTAGATAATGTGATGTTACGGGAAGGAACTTCTAAACCTTAGCTAGCACATTCATATAATTGATTGCAGACTACTCTAAATCATATTGTGAGTATAATAATGAGGTTTACATCATGTTAGCACATACTACTTTTAGGCAAAATTGAACTGTACACTCCATTGAGTTGAATGCACTGCTTTCTATTCAAAGCATTTTGTGATAAGGTTGTGTTCATAACTACACAGGGTGCATTGGAACAGTATGGATATTGCATGCAGAGTGCTCAGTGCCATGGAATACTTTAATGCAAGCTGAATTCAGTAACTTAACAGGTACCATTTACACTGGAACAGCCATTGACTTGGTTTATTTCAGCAAACTGTAAGGTTCCACTGAGTAGATAATGTGCTGTTACTGAAAGTAACTTCTAAACCTTAGCTAGCACATTCATATAATTGATTGCAGACTACTCTAAATCATATTGTGAGTATAATAATGAGGTTTACATCATGTTAGCACATACTACTTTTAGGCAAAATTGAACTGTACACTCCATTGACGAATGCACTTTCAATTCAAAGCATTTTGTGAGAAGGTTGTGTTCATAACTACACAGGGTGCATTGGAACAGTATGGATATTGCATGCAGAGTGCTCAGTGCCATGGAATACTTTAATGCAAGCTGAATTCAGTAACTTAACAGGTACCATTTACAGTGGAACATCCATTGACTTGGATTACTTCAGCAAACTGTAAAGTTACACTGAGTAGATAATGTGATGTTACTGAAAGTAACTTCTAAACCTTAGGTAGCACATTCATATTATTGATTGCAGATTACTCTAATTCATATTGTGAGTATAATAATGTTTACATCATGTTAGCAGATACTACTTTTAGGCAAAATTGAACTGTACACTCCATTGAGTTGAATGCACTGCTTTCTATTCAAAGCATTTTGTGATAAGGTTGTGTTCATAACTACACAGGGTGCATTGGAACAGTATGGATATAGCATGCAGAGTGCTCAGTGCCATGGAATACTTTAATGCAAGCTGAATTCAGTAACTTAACAGGTACCATTTATACTGCAACAGCCATTGACTTGGTTTACTTCAGCAAACTGTAATGTTACACTGAGTAGATAATGTGATGTTACGGGAAGGAACATCTAAACCTTAGCTAGCACATTCATATAATTGATTGCAGACTACTCTAAATCATATTGTGAGTATAATAATGAGGTTTACATCATGTTAGCACATACTACTTTTAGGCAAAATTGAACTGTACACTCCATTGAGTTGAATGCACTGCTTTCTATTCAAAGCATTTTGTGATAAGGGTGTGTTCATAACTACACAGGGTGCATTGGAACAGTATGGATATTGCATGCAGAGTGTTCAGTGCCATGGAATACTTTAATGCAAGCTGAATTCAGTAACTTAACAGGTACCATTTACACTGGAACAGCCATTGACTTGGTTTACTTCAGCAAACTGTAATGTTACACTGAGTAGATAATGTGATGTTACGGGAAGGAACTTCTAAACCTTAGCTAGCACATTCATATAATTGATTGCAGACTACTCTAAATCATATTGTGAGTATAATAATGAGGTTTGCATCATGTTAGCGCATTCTACTTTTAGGCAAAATTGAACTGTACACTCCATTGAGTTGAATGCACTGCTTTCTATTCAAAGCATTTTGTGATAAGGTTGTGTTCATAACTACACAGGGTGCATTGGAACAGTATGGATATTGCATGCAGAGTGCTCAGTGCCATGGAATACTTTAATGCAAGCTGAATTCAGTAACTTAACAGGTACCATTTACACTGGAACAGCCATTGACTTGGTTTATTTCAGCAAACTGTAAGGTTCCACTGAGTAGATAATGTGCTGTTACTGAAAGTAACTTCTAAACCTTAGCTAGCACATTCATATAATTGATTGCAGACTACTCTAAATCATATTGTGAGTATAATAATGAGGTTTACATCATGTTAGCACATACTACTTTTAGGCAAAATTGAACTGTACACTCCATTGACGAATGCACTTTCAATTCAAATCATTTTGTGAGAAGGTTGTGTTCATAACTACACAGGGTGCATTGGAACAGTATGGATATTGCATGCAGAGTGCTCAGTGCCATGGAATACTTTAATGCAAGCTGAATTCAGTAACTTAACAGGTACCATTTACAGTGGAACATCCATTGACTTGGATTACTTCAGCAAACTGTAATGTTACACTGAGTAGATAATGTGATGTTACTGAAAGTAACTTCTAAACCTTAGGTAGCACATTCATATTATTGATTGCAGATTACTCTAATTCATATTGTGAGTATAATAATGTTTACATCATGTTAGCAGATACTACTTTTAGGCAAAATTGAACTGTACACTCCATTGAGTTGAATGCACTGCTTTCTATTCAAAGCATTTTGTGATAAGGTTGTGTTCATAACTACATAGGGTGCATTGGAACAGTATGGATATAGCATGCAGAGTGCTCAGTTTCATGGAATACTTTAATGCAAGCTGAATTCAGTAACTTAACAGGTACCATTTATACTGCAACAGCCATTGACTTGGTTTACTTCAGCAAACTGTAATGTTACACTGAGTAGATAATGTGATGTTACTGGAAGTAACTTCTAAACCTTAGGTAGCACATTCATATTATTGATTGCAGATTACTGTAATTCATATTGTGAGTATAATAATAAGGTTTACATCATGTTAGCACATACTACTTTTAGGCAAAATTGAACTGTACACTCCATTGAGTTGAATGCACTGCTTCCTATTCAAAGCATTTTGTGATAAGGTTGTGTTCATAACAACACAGGGTGCATTGGAACTATGGATATTGCATGCAGAGTGCTCAGTGCCATGGAATACTTTAATGCAAGCTGAATTCAGTAACTTAACAGGTACCATTTACACTGCAGCAGCCATTGACTTGGTTTACTTCAGCAAACTGTAATGTTACACTGAGTAGATAATGTGATGTTACTAGAAGTAACTTCTAAACCTTAGCTAGCACATTCATATAATTGATTGCAGACTACTCTAAATCATATTGTGAGTGTAATAATGAGGTTTACATCATGTTAGCACATACTACTTTAAGGCAAAATTGAACTGTACACTCCATTGAGTTGAATGCACTGCTTTCTTTTCAAAGCATTTTGTGATAAGGTTGTGTTCATAACTACACAGGGTGCATTGGAACAGTATGGATATTGCATGCCGAATGCTCAGTGCCATGGAATACTTTAATGCAAGCTGAATTCAGTAACTTAACAGGTCCCATTTACAGTGGAACAGCCATTGACTTGGATTACTTCAGCAAACTGTAATTTTAAACTGAGTAGATAATGTGATGTTACTGAAAGTAACTTCTAAACCTTAGGTAGCACATTCATATTATTGATTGCAGATTACTCCAATTCATATTGTGAGTATAATAATAAGGTTTACATCATGTTAGCACATACTACTTTTAGGCGAAATTGAACTATACACTCCATTGAGTTGAATGCACTGCTTTCTATTCAAAGCATTTTGTGATAAGGTTGTGTTCATAAAAACACAGGGTGCATTGGAACTATGGATATTGCATGCAGAGTGCTCAGTGCCATGGAATACTTTAATGCAAGCTGAATTCAGTAACTTAACAGGTCCCATTTACAGTGGAACAGCCATTGACTTGGATTACTTCAGCAAACTGTAATGTTAAACTGAGTAGATAATGTGATGTTACTGAAAGTAACTTCTAAACCTTAGGTAGCACATTCATATTATTGATTGCAGATTACTCCAATTCATATTGTGAGTATAATAATAAGGTTTACATCATGTTAGCACATACTACTTTTAGGCGAAATTGAACTGTACACTCCATTGAGTTGAATGCACTGCTTTTTATTCAAAGCATTTTGTGATAAGGTTGTGTTCATAACAACACAGGGTGCATTGGAACTATGGATATTGCATGCAGAGTGCTCAGTGCCATGGAATAGTTTAATGCAAGCTGAATTCAGTAACTTAACAGGTACCATTTACACTGCAACAGCCATTGACTTGGTTTACTTCAGCAAACTGTAATGTTACACTGAGTAGATAATGTGATGTTACGGGAAGGAACTTCTAAACCTTAGCTAGCACATTCATATAATTGATTGCAGACTACTCTAAATCATATTGTGAGTATAATAATGAGGTTTACATCATGTTAGCACATACTACTTTTAGGCAAAATTGAACTGTACACTCCATTGAGTTGAATGCACTGCTTTCTATTCAAAGCATTTTGTGATAAGGTTGTGTTCATAACTACACAGGGTGCATTGGAACAGTATGGATATTGCATGCAGAGTGCTCAGTGCCATGGAATACTTTAATGCAAGCTGAATTCAGTAACTTAACAGGTACCATTTACACTGGAACAGCCATTGACTTGGTTTATTTCAGCAAACTGTAAGGTTCCACTGAGTAGATAATGTGCTGTTACTGAAAGTAACTTCTAAACCTTAGCTAGCACATTCATATAATTGATTGCAGACTACTCTAAATCATATTGTGAGTATAATAATGAGGTTTACATCATGTTAGCACATACTACTTTTAGGCAAAATTGAACTGTACACTCCATTGACGAATGCACTTTCAATTCAAAGCATTTTGTGAGAAGGTTGTGTTCATAACTACACAGGGTGCATTGGAACAGTATGGATATTGCATGCAGAGTGCTCAGTGCCATGGAATACTTTAATGCAAGCTGAATTCAGTAACTTAACAGGTACCATTTACAGTGGAACATCCATTGACTTTGATTACTTCAGCAAACTGTAATGTTACACTGAGTAGATAATGTGATGTTACTGAAAGTAACTTCTAAACCTTAGGTAGCACATTCATATTATTGATTGCAGATTACTCTAATTCATATTGTGAGTATAATAATGTTTACATCATGTTAGCAGATACTACTTTTAGGCAAAATTGAACTGTACACTCCATTGAGTTGAATGCACTGCTTTCTATTCAAAGCATTTTGTGATAAGGTTGTGTTCATAACTACACAGGGTGCATTGGAACAGTATGGATATAGCATGCAGAGTGCTCAGTGCCATGGAGTACTTTAATGCAAGCTGAATTCAGTAACTTAACAGGTACCATTTATACTGCAACAGCCATTGACTTGGTTTACTTAAGCAAACTGTAATGTTACACTGAGTAGATAATGTGATGTTACGGGAAGGAACTTCTAAACCTTAGCTAGCACATTCATATAATTGATTGCAGACTGCTCTAAATCATATTGTGAGTATAATAATGAGGTTTACATCATGTTAGCACATACTACTTTTAGGCAAAATTGAACTGTACACTCCATTGAGTTGAATGCACTGCTTTCTATTCAAAGCATTTTGTGATAAGGTTGTGTTCATAACTACACAGGGTGCATTGGAACAGTATGGATATTGCATGCAGAGTGCTCAGTGCCATGGAATACTTTAATGCAAGCTGAATTCAGTAACTTAACAGGTCCCATTTACAGTGGAACAGCCATTGACTTGGATTACTTCAGCAAACTGTAATGTTAAACTGAGTAAATAATGTGATGTTACTGAAAGTAACTTCTAAACCTTAGGTAGCACATTCATATTATTGATTGCAGATTACTCCAATTCATATTGTGAGTATAATAATAAGGTTTACATCATGTTAGCACATACTACTTTTAGGCGAAATTGAACTGTACACTCCATTGAGTTGAATGCACTGCTTTCTATTCAAAGCATTTTGTGATAAGGTTGTGTTCATAACAACACAGGGTGCATTGGAACTATGGATATTGCATGCAGAGTGCTCAGTGCCATGGAATACTTTAATGCAAGCTGAATTCAGTAACTTAACAGGTACCATTTACACTGCAACAGCCATTGACTTGGTTTACTTCAGCAAACTGTAATGTTACACTGAGTAGATAATGTGATGTTACGGGAAGGAACTTCTAAACCTTAGCTAGCACATTCATATAATTGATTGCAGACTACTCTAAATCATATTGTGAGTATAATAATGAGGTTTGCATCATGTTAGCGCATACTACTTTTAGGCAAAATTGAACTGTACACTCCATTGAGTTGAATGCACTGCTTTCTATTCAAAGCATTTTGTGATAAGGTTGTGTTCATAACTACACAGGGTGCATTGGAACAGTATGGATATTGCATGCAGAGTGCTCAGTGCCATGGAATACTTTAATGCAAGCTGAATTCAGTAACTTAACAGGTACCATTTACACTGGAACAGCCATTGACTTGGTTTATTTCAGCAAACTGTAAGGTTCCACTGAGTAGATAATGTGCTGTTACTGAAAGTAACTTCTAAACCTTAGCTAGCACATTCATATAATTGATTGCAGACTACTCTAAATCATATTGTGAGTATAATAATGAGGTTTACATCATGTTAGCACATACTACTTTTAGGCAAAATTGAACTGTACACTCCATTGACGAATGCACTTTCAATTCAAAGCATTTTGTGAGAAGGTTGTGTTCATAACTACACAGGGTGCATTGGAACAGTATGGATATTGCATGCAGAGTGCTCAGTGCCATGGAATACTTTAATGCAAGCTGAATTCAGTAACTTAACAGGTACCATTTACAGTGGAACATCCATTGACTTGGATTACTTCAGCAAACTGTAATGTTACACTGAGTAGATAATGTGATGTTACTGAAAGTAACTTCTAAACCTTAGGTAGCACATTCATATTATTGATTGCAGATTACTCTAATTCATATTGTGAGTATAATAATGTTTACATCATGTTAGCAGATACTACTTTTAGGCAAAATTGAACTGTACACTCCATTGAGTTGAATGCACTGCTTTCTATTCAAAGCATTTTGTGATAAGGTTGTGTTCATAACTACATAGGGTGCATTGGAACAGTATGGATATAGCATGCAGAGTGCTCAGTTTCATGGAATACTTTAATGCAAGCTGAATTCAGTAACTTAACAGGTACCATTTATACTGCAACAGCCATTGACTTGGTTTACTTCAGCAAACTGTAATGTTACACTGAGTAGATAATGTGATGTTACTTGAAGTAACTTCTAAACCTTAGGTAGCACATTCATATTATTGATTGCAGATTACTGTAATTCATATTGTGAGTATAATAATAAGGTTTACATCATGTTAGCACATACTACTTTTAGGCAAAATTGAACTGTACACTCCATTGAGTTGAATGCACTGCTTCCTATTCAAAGCATTTTGTGATAAGGTTGTGTTCATAACAACACAGGGTGCATTGGAACTATGGATATTGCATGCAGAGTGCTCAGTGCCATGGAATACTTTAATGCAAGCTGAATCCAGTAACTTAACAGGTACCATTTATACTGCAGCAGCCATTGACTTGGTTTACTTCAGCAAACTGTAATGTTACACTGAGTAGATAATGTGATGTTACTAGAAGTAACTTCTAAACCTTAGCTAGCACATTCATATAATTGATTGCAGACTACTCTAAATCATATTGTGAGTGTAATAATGAGGTTTACATCATGTTAGCACATACTACTTTAAGGCAAAATTGAACTGTACACTCCATTGAGTTGAATGCACTGCTTTCTTTTCAAAGCATTTTGTGATAAGGTTGTGTTCATAACTACACAGGGTGCATTGGAACAGTATGGATATTGCATGCCAAGTGCTCAGTGCCATGGAATACTTTAATGCAAGCTGAATTCAGTAACTTAACAGGTCCCATTTACAGTGGAACAGCCATTGACTTGGATTACTTCAGCAAACTGTAATGTTAAACTGAGTAGATAATGTGATGTTACTGAAAGTAACTTCTAAACCTTAGGTAGCAGATTCATATTATTGATTGCAGATTACTCCAATTCATATTGTGAGTATAATAATAAGGTTTACATCATGTTAGCACATACTACTTTTAGGCGAAATTGAACTATACACTCCATTGAGTTGAATGCACTGCTTTCTATTCAAAGCATTTTGTGATAAGGTTGTGTTCATAACAACACAGGGTGCATTGGAACTATGGATATTGCATGCAGAGTGCTCAGTGCCATGGAATAGTTTAATGCAAGCTGAATTCAGTAACTTTACAGGTACCATTTACACTGCAACAGCCATTGACTTGGTTTACTTCAGCAAACTGTAATGTTACACTGAGTAGATAATGTGATGTTACGGGAAGGAACTTCTAAACCTTAGCTAGCACATTCATATAATTGATTGCAGACTACTCTAAATCATATTGTGAGTATAATAATGAGGTTTACATCATGTTAGCACATACTACTTTTAGGCAAAATTGAACTGTACACTCCATTGAGTTGAATGCACTGCTTTCTATTCAAAGTATTTTGTGATAAGGTTGTGTTCATAAATACACAGGGTTCATTGGAACAGTATGGATATTGCATGCAGAGTGCTCAGTGCCATGGAATACTTTAATGCAAGCTGAATTCAGTAACTTAACAGGTACCATTTACACTGGAACAGCCATTGACTTGGTTTATTTCAGCAAACTGTAAGGTGCCACTGAGTAGATAATGTGCTGTTACTGAAAGTAACTTCTAAACCTTAGCTAGCACATTCATATAATTGATTGCAGACTACTCTAAATCATATTGTGAGTATAATAATGAGGTTTACATCATGTTAGCACATACTACTTTTAGGCAAAATTGAACTGTACACTCCATTGAGTTGAATGCACTGCTTTCTATTCAAAGCATTTTGTGATAAGGTTGTGTTCATAACTACACAGGGTGCATTGGAACAGTATGGATATTGCATGCAGAGTGCTCAGTGCCATGGAATACTTTAATGCAAGCTGAATTCAGTAACTTAACAGGTCCCATTTACAGTGGAACAGCCATTGACTTGGATTACTTCAGCAAACTGTAATGTTAAACTGAGTAAATAATGTGATGTTACTGAAAGTAACTTCTAAACCTTAGGTAGCACATTCATATAATTGATTGCAGACTACTCTAAATCATATTCTGAGTATAATAGTGAGGTTTACATCATGATAGCACATAACACTTTTAGGCAAAATTGAACTGTACTATACATAGTGTTGAATGCTTTAATTTCACTTCAAAGCAGTTTGTGATAAGGTTGTGTTCATATCTACAGAGGGAGAATTGAAACTGTATGGATATTGCATGTAGAGTGCTCAGTGCCATGGAATACTTTAATGCAAGCTGAATTCAGTAACTTAACAGGTACCATTTACACTGCAACAGCCATTGACTTGGTTTACTTCAGCAAACTGTAATGTTACACTGAGTAGATAATGTGATGTTACGGGAAGGAACTTCTAAACCTTAGCTAGCACATTCATATAATTGATTGCAGACTACTCTAAATCATATTGTGAGTATAATAATGAGGTTTACATCATGTTAGCACATACTACTTTTAGGCAAAATTGAACTGCACACTCCATTGAGTTGAATGCACTGCTTCCTATTCAAAGCATTTTGTGATAAGGTTGTGTTCATAACAACACAGGGTGCATTGGAACTATGGATATTGCATGCAGAGTGCTCAGTGCCATGGAATACTTTAATGCAAGCTGAATTCAGTAACTTAACAGGTATCATTTACAGTGGAACAGCCATTGACTTGGATTACTTCAGCAAACTGTAATGTTACACTGAGTAGATAATGTGATGTTACTGAAAGTAACTTCTAAACCTTAGGTAGCACATTCATATTATTGATTGCAGATTACTCTAATTCATATTGTGAGTATAATAATAAGGTTTACATCATGTTAGCACATACTAATTTTAGGCAAAATTGAACTGTACACTCCATCGAGTTGAATGCACTGCTTTCTATTCAACGCATTTTGTGATAAGGTTGTGTTCATGACAACACAGGGTGAATTGAAACTGTATGGATATTGCATGCAGACTGCTCAGTGCCATGGAATACTTTAATGCAAGCTGAATTCAGTAACTTAACAGGTCCCATTTACAGTGGAACAGCCATTGACCTGGATTACTTCAGCAAACTGTAATGTTAAACTGAGTAGATAATGTGATGTTACTGAAAGTAACTTCTAAACCTTAGGTAGCACATTCATATTATTGATTGCAGATTACTCTAGATCATATTGTGAGTATAATAATGAGGTTTACATCATGTTAGCACATACTACTTTTAGGCAAAATTGAACTGTACACTCCATTGACTTGAATGCACTTTCAATTCAAAGCATTTTGTGAGAAGGTTGTGTTCATAACTACACAGGGTGCAATGGAACAGTATGGATATTGCATGCAGAGTGCTCAGTGCCATGGAATACTTTAATGCAAGCTGAATTCAGTAACTTAACAGGTACCATTTACAGTGGAACATCCATTGACTTGGATTACTTCAGCAAACTGTAATGTTACACTGAGTAGATAATGTGATGTTACTGAAAGTAACTTCTAAACCTTAGGTAGCACATTCATATTATTGATTGCAGATTACTCTAATTCATATTGTGAGTATAATAATGTTTACATCATGTTAGCAGATACTACTTTTAGGCAAAATTGAACTGTACACTCCATTGAGTTGAATGCACTGCTTTCTATTCAAAGCATTTTGTGATAACGTTGTGTTCATAACTACACAGGGTGCATTGGAACAGTATGGATATTGCATGCAGAGTGCTCAGTGCCATGGAATACTTTAATGCAAGCTGAATTCAGTAACTTAACAGGTCCCATTTACAGTGGAACAGCCATTGACTTGGATTACTTAAGCAAACTGTAATGTTACACTGAGTAGATAATGTGATTTTACGGGAAGGAACTTCTAAACCTTAGGTAGCACATTCATATTATTGATTGCAGATTACTGTAATTCATATTGTGAGTATAATAATAAGGTTTACATCACCTTAGCACATACCACTTTTAGGCAAAATTGAACTGTACACTCCATTGAGTTGAATGCACTGCTTTCTATTCCAAGCATTTTGTGATAAGGTTGTGTTCTTAACTACACAGGGTGAATTGGAACAGTATGGATAATGCAAGTAGAGTGCTCAGTGCCATGGTATACTTTAATGCAAGCTGAATTCAGTAACTTAACAGGTACCATTTGCACTGGAACAGCCATTGACTTGGTTTACTTCAGCAAACTGTAATGTTACACTAAGTAAATAATCTGATGTTACTGATGGTAACCTCTAAACTTAGGTAGTACATTCATATAATTGATTGCAGACTACTCTAAATCATATTCTGAGTATAATAGTGAGGTTTACATCATGATAGCACATAACACTTTTAGGCAAAATTGAACTGTACTATACATAGTGTTGAATGCTTTAATTTCACTTCAAAGCAGTTTGTGATAAGGTTGTGTTCATATCTACAGAGGGAGAATTGAAACTGTATGGATATTGCATGTAGAGTGCTCAGTGCCATGGAATACTTTAATGCAAGCTGAATTCAGTAACTTAACAGGTACCATTTACACTGCAACAGCCATTGACTTGGTTTACTTCAGCAAACTGTAATGTTACACAGAGTAGATAATGTGATGTTACGGGAAGGAACTTCTAAACCTTAGCTAGCACATTCATATAATTGATTGCAGACTACTCTAAATCATATTGTGAGTATAATAATGAGGTTTACATCATGTTAGCACATACTACTTTTAGGCAAAATTGAACTGCACACTCCATTGAGTTGAATGCACTGCTTCCTATTCAAAGCATTTTGTGATAAGGTTGTGTTCATAACAACACAGGGTGCATTGGAACTATGGATATTGCATGCAGAGTGCTCAGTGCCATGGAATACTTTAATGCAAGCTGAATTCAGTAACTTAACAGGTATCATTTACAGTGGAACAGCCATTGACTTGGATTACTTCAGCAAACTGTAATGTTACACTGAGTAGATAATGTGATGTTACTGAAAGTAACTTCTAAACCTTAGCTAGCACATTCATATAATTGATTGCAGACTACTCTAAATCATATTGTGAGTGTAATAATGAGGTTTACATCATGTTAGCACATACTACTTTAAGGCAAAATTGAACTGTACACTCCATTGAGTTGAATGCACTGCTTTCTTTTCAAAGCATTTTGTGATAAGGTTGTGTTCATAACTACACAGGGTGCATTGGAACAGTATGGATATTGCATGCCGAGTGCTCAGTGCCATGGAATACTTTAATGCAAGCTGAATTCAGTAACTTAACAGGTCCCATTTACAGTGGAACAGCCATTGACTTGGATTACTTCAGCAAACTGTAATGTTAAACTGAGTAGATAATGTGATGTTACTGAAAGTAACTTCTAAACCTTAGGTAGCACATTCATATTATTGATTGCAGATTACTCCAATTCATATTGTGAGTATAATAATAAGGTTTACATCATGTTAGCACATACTACTTTTAGGCGAAATTGAACTATACACTCCATTGAGTTGAATGCACTGCTTTCTATTCAAAGCATTTTGTGATAAGGTTGTGTTCATAACAACACAGGGTGCATTGGAACTATGGATATTGCATGCAGTGTGCTCAGTGCCATGGAATACTTTAATGCAAGCTGAATTCAGTAACTTAACAGGTCCCATTTACAGTGGAACAGCCATTGACTTGGATTACTTCAGCAAACTGTAATGTTACACTGAGTAGATAATGTGATTTTACGGGAAGGAACTTCTAAACCTTAGGTAGCACATTCATATTATTGATTGCAGATTACTGTAATTCATATTGTGAGTATAATAATAAGGTTTACATCACCTTAGCACATACCACTTTTAGGCAAAATTGAACTGTACACTCCATTGAGTTGAATGCACTGCTTTCTATTCAAAGTATTTTGTGATAAGGTTGTGTTCATAAATACACAGGGTTCATTGGAACAGTATGGATATTGCATGCAGAGTGCTCAGTGCCATGGAATACTTTAATGCAAGCTGAATTCAGTAACTTAACAGGTACCATTTACACTGGAACAGCCATTGACTTGGTTTATTTCAGCAAACTGTAAGGTGCCACTGAGTAGATAATGTGCTGTTACTGAAAGTAACTTCTAAACCTTAGCTAGCACATTCATATAATTGATTGCAGACTACTCTAAATCATATTGTGAGTATAATAATGAGGTTTACATCATGTTAGCACATACTACTTTTAGGCAAAATTGAACTGTACACTCCATTGAGTTGAATGCACTGCTTTCTATTCAAAGCATTTTGTGATAAGGTTGTGTTCATAACTACACAGGGTGCATTGGAACAGTATGGATATTGCATGCAGAGTGCTCAGTGCCATGGAATACTTTAATGCAAGCTGAATTCAGTAACTTAACAGGTCCCATTTACAGTGGAACAGCCATTGACTTGGATTACTTCAGCAAACTGTAATGTTAAACTGAGTAAATAATGTGATGTTACTGAAAGTAACTTCTAAACCTTAGGTAGCACATTCATATAATTGATTGCAGACTACTCTAAATCATATTCTGAGTATAATAGTGAGGTTTACATCATGATAGCACATAACACTTTTAGGCAAAATTGAACTGTACTATACATAGTGTTGAATGCTTTAATTTCACTTCAAAGCAGTTTGTGATAAGGTTGTGTTCATATCTACAGAGGGAGAATTGAAACTGTATGGATATTGCATGTAGAGTGCTCAGTGCCATGGAATACTTTAATGCAAGCTGAATTCAGTAACTTAACAGGTACCATTTACACTGCAACAGCCATTGACTTGGTTTACTTCAGCAAACTGTAATGTTACACTGAGTAGATAATGTGATGTTACGGGAAGGAACTTCTAAACCTTAGCTAGCACATTCATATAATTGATTGCAGACTACTCTAAATCATATTGTGAGTATAATAATGAGGTTTACATCATGTTAGCACATACTACTTTTAGGCAAAATTGAACTGCACACTCCATTGAGTTGAATGCACTGCTTCCTATTCAAAGCATTTTGTGATAAGGTTGTGTTCATAACAACACAGGGTGCATTGGAACTATGGATATTGCATGCAGAGTGCTCAGTGCCATGGAATACTTTAATGCAAGCTGAATTCAGTAACTTAACAGGTATCATTTACAGTGGAACAGCCATTGACTTGGATTACTTCAGCAAACTGTAATGTTACACTGAGTAGATAATGTGATGTTACTGAAAGTAACTTCTAAACCTTAGGTAGCGCATTCATATTATTGATTGCAGATTACTCTAATTCATATTGTGAGTATAATAATAAGGTTTACATCATGTTAGCACATACTAATTTTAGGCAAAATTGAACTGTACACTCCATCGAGTTGAATGCACTGCTTTCTATTCAACGCATTTTGTGATAAGGTTGTGTTCATGACAACACAGGGTGAATTGAAACTGTATGGATATTGCATGCAGACTGCTCAGTGCCATGGAATACTTTAATGCAAGCTGAATTCAGTAACTTAACAGGTCCCATTTACAGTGGAACAGCCATTGACCTGGATTACTTCAGCAAACTGTAATGTTAAACTGAGTAGATAATGTGATGTTACTGAAAGTAACTTCTAAACCTTAGGTAGCACATTCATATTATTGATTGCAGATTACTCTAGATCATATTGTGAGTATAATAATGAGGTTTACATCATGTTAGCACATACTACTTTTAGGCAAAATTGAACTGTACACTCCATTGACTTGAATGCACTTTCAATTCAAAGCATTTTGTGAGAAGGTTGTGTTCATAACTACACAGGGTGCAATGGAACAGTATGGATATTGCATGCAGAGTGCTCAGTGCCATGGAATACTTTAATGCAAGCTGAATTCAGTAACTTAACAGGTACCATTTACAGTGGAACATCCATTGACTTGGATTACTTCAGCAAACTGTAATGTTACACTGAGTAGATAATGTGATGTTACTGAAAGTAACTTCTAAACCTTAGGTAGCACATTCATATTATTGATTGCAGATTACTCTAATTCATATTGTGAGTATAATAATGTTTACATCATGTTAGCAGATACTACTTTTAGGCAAAATTGAACTGTACACTCCATTGAGTTGAATGCACTGCTTTCTATTCAAAGCATTTTGTGATAACGTTGTGTTCATAACTACACAGGGTGCATTGGAACAGTATGGATATTGCATGCAGAGTGCTCAGTGCCATGGAATACTTTAATGCAAGCTGAATTCAGTAACTTAACAGGTCCCATTTACAGTGGAACAGCCATTGACTTGGATTACTTAAGCAAACTGTAATGTTACACTGAGTAGATAATGTGATTTTACGGGAAGGAACTTCTAAACCTTAGGTAGCACATTCATATTATTGATTGCAGATTACTGTAATTCATATTGTGAGTATAATAATAAGGTTTACATCACCTTAGCACATACCACTTTTAGGCAAAATTGAACTGTACACTCCATTGAGTTGAATGCACTGCTTTCTATTCAAAGCATTTTGTGATAAGGTTGTGTTCATAACTACACAGGGTGCATTGGAACAGTATGGATATTGCATGCAGAGTGCTCAGTGCCATGGAATACTTTAATGCAAGCTGAATTCAGTAACTTAACAGGTCCCATTTACAGTGGAACAGCCATTGACTTGGATTACTTCAGCAAACTGTAATGTTAAACTGAGTAAATAATGTGATGTTACTGAAAGTAACTTCTAAACCTTAGGTAGCACATTCATATAATTGATTGCAGACTACTCTAAATCATATTCTGAGTATAATAGTGAGGTTTACATCATGATAGCACATAACACTTTTAGGCAAAATTGAACTGTACTATACATAGTGTTGAATGCTTTAATTTCACTTCAAAGCAGTTTGTGATAAGGTTGTGTTCATATCTACAGAGGGAGAATTGAAACTGTATGGATATTGCATGTAGAGTGCTCAGTGCCATGGAATACTTTAATGCAAGCTGAATTCAGTAACTTAACAGGTACCATTTACACTGCAACAGCCATTGACTTGGTTTACTTCAGCAAACTGTAATGTTACACTGAGTAGATAATGTGATGTTACGGGAAGGAACTTCTAAACCTTAGCTAGCACATTCATATAATTGATTGCAGACTACTCTAAATCATATTGTGAGTATAATAATGAGGTTTACATCATGTTAGCACATACTACTTTTAGGCAAAATTGAACTGCACACTCCATTGAGTTGAATGCACTGCTTCCTATTCAAAGCATTTTGTGATAAGGTTGTGTTCATAACAACACAGGGTGCATTGGAACTATGGATATTGCATGCAGAGTGCTCAGTGCCATGGAATACTTTAATGCAAGCTGAATTCAGTAACTTAACAGGTATCATTTACAGTGGAACAGCCATTGACTTGGATTACTTCAGCAAACTGTAATGTTACACTGAGTAGATAATGTGATGTTACTGAAAGTAACTTCTAAACCTTAGGTAGCACATTCATATTATTGATTGCAGATTACTCTAATTCATATTGTGAGTATAATAATAAGGTTTACATCATGTTAGCACATACTAATTTTAGGCAAAATTGAACTGTACACTCCATCGAGTTGAATGCACTGCTTTCTATTCAACGCATTTTGTGATAAGGTTGTGTTCATGACAACACAGGGTGAATTGAAACTGTATGGATATTGCATGCAGACTGCTCAGTGCCATGGAATACTTTAATGCAAGCTGAATTCAGTAACTTAACAGGTCCCATTTACAGTGGAACAGCCATTGACCTGGATTACTTCAGCAAACTGTAATGTTAAACTGAGTAGATAATGTGATGTTACTGAAAGTAACTTCTAAACCTTAGGTAGCACATTCATATTATTGATTGCAGATTACTCTAGATCATATTGTGAGTATAATAATGAGGTTTACATCATGTTAGCACATACTACTTTTAGGCAAAATTGAACTGTACACTCCATTGACTTGAATGCACTTTCAATTCAAAGCATTTTGTGAGAAGGTTGTGTTCATAACTACACAGGGTGCAATGGAACAGTATGGATATTGCATGCAGAGTGCTCAGTGCCATGGAATACTTTAATGCAAGCTGAATTCAGTAACTTAACAGGTACCATTTACAGTGGAACATCCATTGACTTGGATTACTTCAGCAAACTGTAATGTTACACTGAGTAGATAATGTGATGTTACTGAAAGTAACTTCTAAACCTTAGGTAGCACATTCATATTATTGATTGCAGATTACTCTAATTCATATTGTGAGTATAATAATGTTTACATCATGTTAGCAGATACTACTTTTAGGCAAAATTGAACTGTACACTCCATTGAGTTCAATGCACTGCTTTCTATTCAAAGCATTTTGTGATAACGTTGTGTTCATAACTACACAGGGTGCATTGGAACAGTATGGATATTGCATGCAGAGTGCTCAGTGCCATGGAATACTTTAATGCAAGCTGAATTCAGTAACTTAACAGGTCCCATTTACAGTGGAACAGCCATTGACTTGGATTACTTAAGCAAACTGTAATGTTACACTGAGTAGATAATGTGATTTTACGGGAAGGAACTTCTAAACCTTAGGTAGCACATTCATATTATTGATTGCAGATTACTGTAATTCATATTGTGAGTATAATAATAAGGTTTACATCACCTTAGCACATACCACTTTTAGGCAAAATTGAACTGTACACTCCATTGAGTTGAATGCACTGCTTTCTATTCAAAGCATTTTGTGATAAGGTTGTGTTCTTAACTACACAGGGTGAATTGGAACAGTATGGATAATGCAAGTAGAGTGCTCAGTGCCATGGTATACTTTAATGCAAGCTGAATTCAGTAACTTAACAGGTACCATTTGCACTGGAACAGCCATTGACTTGGTTTACTTCAGCAAACTGTAATGTTACACTAAGTAAATAATCTGATGTTACTGATGGTAACCTCTAAACTTAGGTAGTACATTCATATAATTGATTGCAGACTACTCTAAATCATATTCTGAGTATAATAGTGAGGTTTACATCATGATAGCACATAACACTTTTAGGCAAAATTGAACTGTACTATACATAGTGTTGAATGCTTTAATTTCACTTCAAAGCAGTTTGTGATAAGGTTGTGTTCATATCTACAGAGGGAGAATTGAAACTGTATGGATATTGCATGTAGAGTGCTCAGTGCCATGGAATACTTTAATGCAAGCTGAATTCAGTAACTTAACAGGTACCATTTACACTGCAACAGCCATTGACTTGGTTTACTTCAGCAAACTGTAATGTTACACAGAGTAGATAATGTGATGTTACGGGAAGGAACTTCTAAACCTTAGCTAGCACATTCATATAATTGATTGCAGACTACTCTAAATCATATTGTGAGTATAATAATGAGGTTTACATCATGTTAGCACATACTACTTTTAGGCAAAATTGAACTGCACACTCCATTGAGTTGAATGCACTGCTTCCTATTCAAAGCATTTTGTGATAAGGTTGTGTTCATAACAACACAGGGTGCATTGGAACTATGGATATTGCATGCAGAGTGCTCAGTGCCATGGAATACTTTAATGCAAGCTGAATTCAGTAACTTAACAGGTATCATTTACAGTGGAACAGCCATTGACTTGGATTACTTCAGCAAACTGTAATGTTACACTGAGTAGATAATGTGATGTTACTGAAAGTAACTTCTAAACCTTAGGTAGCACATTCATATTATTGATTGCAGATTACTCTAATTCATATTGTGAGTATAATAATAAGGTTTACATCATGTTAGCACATACTAATTTTAGGCAAAATTGAACTGTACACTCCATCGAGTTGAATGCACTGCTTTCTATTCAACGCATTTTGTGATAAGGTTGTGTTCATGACAACACAGGGTGAATTGAAACTGTATGGATATTGCATGCAGAGTGCTCAGTGCCATGGAATACTTTAATGCAAGCTGAATTCAGTAACTTAACAGGTCCCATTTACAGTGGAACAGCCATTGACTTGGTTTACTTCAGCAAACTGTAATGTTTCACTGAGTAGATAATGTGATGTTACTGGAAGGAACTTCTAAACCTTAGCTAGCACATTCATATAATTGATTGCAGACTACACTAAATCATATTGTGAGTATAATAATGAGGTTTACATCATGTTAGCACATACTACTTTTAGGCAAAATTGAACTGTACACTCCATTGAGCTGAATGCACTGCTTTCTATTCAAAGCATTTTGTGATAAGGTTGTGTTCATAACAACACAGGGTGCATTGGAACTATGGATATTGCATGCAGAGTGCTCAGTGCCATGGAATACTTTAATGCAAGCTGAATTCAGTAACTTAACAGGTACCATTTACACTGCAACAGCCATTGACTTGGTTTACTTCAGCAAACTGTAATGTTACACTGAGTAGATAATGTGATGTTACGGGAAGGAACTTCTAAACCTTAGCTAGCACATTCATATAATTGATTGCAGACTACTCTAAATCATATTGTGAGTATAATAATGAGGTTTACATCATGTTAGCACATACTACTTTTAGGCAAAATTGAACTGTACACTCCATTGAGTTGAATGCACTGCTTTCTATTCAAAGCATTTTGTGATAAGGTTGTGTTCATAACTACACAGGGTGCATTGGAACAGTATGGATATTGCATGCAGAGTGCTCAGTGCCATGGAATACTTTAATGCAAGCTGAATTCAGTAACTTAACAGGTACCATTTACAGTGGAACAGCCATTGACTTGGTTTACTTCAGCAAACTGTAATGTTTCACTGAGTAGATAATGTGATGTTACTGGAAGGAACTTCTAAACCTTAGCTAGCACATTCATATAATTGATTGCAGACTACACTAAATCATATTGTGAGTATAATAATGAGGTTTACATCATGTTAGCACATACTACTTTTAGGCAAAATTGAACTGTACACTCCATTGAGCTGAATGCACTGCTTTCTATTCAAAGCATTTTGTGATAAGGTTGTGTTCATAACAACACAGGGTGCATTGGAACTATGGATATTGCATGCAGAGTGCTCAGTGCCATGGAATACTTTAATGCAAGCTGAATTCAGTAACTTAACAGGTCCCATTTACAGTGGAACAGCCATTGACTTGGTTTACTTCAGCAAACTGTAATGTTTCACTGAGTAGATAATGTGATGTTACTGGAAGGAACTTCTAAACCTTAGCTAGCACATTCATATAATTGATTGCAGACTACACTAAATCATATTGTGAGTATAATAATGAGGTTTACATCATGTTAGCACATACTACTTTTATGCAAAATTGAACTGTACACTCCATTGAGCTGAATGCACTGCTTTCTATTCAAAGCATTTTGTGATAAGGTTGTGTTCATAACAACACAGGGTGCATTGGAACTATGGATATTGCATGCAGAGTGCTCAGTGCCATGGAATACTTTAATGCAAGCTGAATTCAGTAACTTAACAGGTACCATTTACACTGCAACAGCCATTGACTTGGTTTACTTCAGCAAACTGTAATGTTACACTGAGTAGATAATGTGATGTTACGGGAAGGAACTTCTAAACCTTAGCTAGCACATTCATATAATTGATTGCAGACTACTCTAAATCATATTGTGAGTATAATAATGAGGTTTACATCATGTTAGCACATACTACTTTTAGGCAAAATTGAACTGTACACTCCATTGAGTTGAATGCACTGCTTTCTATTCAAAGCATTTTGTGATAAGGTTGTGTTCATAACTACACAGGGTGCATTGGAACAGTATGGATATTGCATGCAGAGTGCTCAGTGCCATGGAATACTTTAATGCAAGCTGAATTCAGTAACTTAACAGGTATCATTTACAGTGGAACAGCCATTGACTTGGATTACTTCAGCAAACTGTAATGTTACACTGAGTAGATAATGTGATGTTACTGAAAGTAACTTCTAAACCTTAGGTAGCACATTCATATTATTGATTGCAGATTACTCTAATTCATATTGTGAGTATAATAATAAGGTTTACATCATGTTAGCACATACTAATTTTAGGCAAAATTGAACTGTACACTCCATCGAGTTGAATGCACTGCTTTCTATTCAACGCATTTTGTGATAAGGTTGTGTTCATGACAACACAGGGTGAATTGAAACTGTATGGATATTGCATGCAGAGTGCTCAGTGCCATGGAATACTTTAATGCAAGCTGAATTCAGTAACTTAACAGGTCCCATTTACAGTGGAACAGCCATTGACTTGGATTACTTCAGCAAACTGTAATGTTAGACTGAGTAGATAATGTGATGTTACTGAAAGTAACTTCTAAACCTTAGGTAGCACATTCATATTATTGATTGCAGATTACTCCAATTCATATTGTGAGTATAATAATAAGGTTTACATCATGTTAGCACATACTACTTTTAGGCGAAATTGAACTGTACACTCCATTGAGTTGAATGCACTGCTTTCTATTCAAAGCATTTTGTGATAACGTTGTGTTCATAACAACACAGGGTGCATTGGAACTATGGATATTGCATGCAGAGTGCTCAGTGCCATGGAATACTTTAATGCAAGCTGAATTCAGTAACTTAACAGGTACCATTTACAGTGGAACAGCCATTGACTTGGTTTACTTCAGCAAACTGTAATGTTTCACTGAGTAGATAATGTGATGTTACTGGAAGGAACTTCTAAACCTTAGCTAGCACATTCATATAATTGATTGCAGACTACACTAAATCATATTGTGAGTATAATAATGAGGTTTACATCATGTTAGCACATACTACTTTTAGGCAAAATTGAACTGTACACTCCATTGAGCTGAATGCACTGCTTTCTATTCAAAGCATTTTGTGATAAGGTTGTGTTCATAACAACACAGGGTGCATTGGAACTATGGATATTGCATGCAGAGTGCTCAGTGCCATGGAATACTTTAATGCAAGCTGAATTCAGTAACTTAACAGGTACCATTTACACTGCAACAGCCATTGACTTGGTTTACTTCAGCAAACTGTAATGTTACACTGAGTAGATAATGTGATGTTACGGGAAGGAACTTCTAAACCTTAGCTAGCACATTCATATAATTGATTGCAGACTACTCTAAATCATATTGTGAGTATAATAATGAGGTTTACATCATGTTAGCACATACTACTTTTAGGCAAAATTGAACTGTACACTCCATTGAGTTGAATGCACTGCTTTCTATTCAAAGCATTTTGTGATAAGGTTGTTTTCATAACTACACAGGGTGCATTGGAACAGTATGGATATTGCATGCAGAGTGCTCAGTGCCATGGAATACTTTAATGCAAGCTGAATTCAGTAACTTAACAGGTACCATTTACACTGGAACAGCCATTGACTTGGTTTATTTCAGCAAACTGTAAGGTTCCACTGAGTAGATAATGTGCTGTTACTGAAAGTAACTTCTAAACCTTAGCTAGCACATTCATATAATTGATTGCAGACTACTCTAAATCATATTGTGAGTATAATAATGAGGTTTACATCATGTTAGCAGATACTACTTTTAGGCAAAATTGAACTGTACACTCCATTGACGAATGCACTTTCAATTCAAAGCATTTTGTGAGAAGGTTGTGTTCATAACTACACAGGGTGCATTGGAACAGTATGGATATTGCATGCAGAGTGCTCAGTGCCATGGAATAATTTAATGCAAGCTGAATTCAGTAACTTAACAGGTCCCATTTACAGTGGAACAGCCATTGACTTGGATTACTTAAGCAAACTGTAATGTTACACTGAGTAGATAATGTGATTTTACGGGAAGGAACTTCTAAACCTTAGGTAGCACATTCATATTATTGATTGCAGATTACTGTAATTCATATTGTGAGTATAATAATAAGGTTTACATCATGTTAGCACATACTACTTTTAGGCAAAATTGAACTGTACACTCCATTGAGTTGAATGCACTGCTTTCTATTCAAAGCATTTTGTGATAAGGTTGTGTTCATAACTACACAGGGTGAATTGAAACTGTATGGATATTGCATGTAGAGTGCTCAGTGCCATGGAATACTTTAATGCAAGCTGAATTCAGTAACTTATAAGGTACCATTTACTGTGGACCAGCCATTGACTTCGCTTACTTCAGCCAAATCTAATGTTCCACTGAGTAGATAATGTGATGTTACTGGAAGTAACTTCTAAACCTTAGCTAGCACTTTCATATAATTGATTGCAGACTACTCTAAATCATATTGTGAGTATAATAATAAGGTTTACATCACCTTAGCACATACCACTTTTAGGCAAAATTGAACTGTACACTCCATTGAGTTGAATGCACTGCTTTCTATTCAAAGCATTTTGTGATAAGGTTGTGTTCTTAACTACACAGGGTGAATTGGAACAGTATGGATAATGCAAGTAGAGTGCTCAGTGCCATGGTATACTTTAATGCAAGCTGAATTCAGTAACTTAACAGGTACCATTTGCACTGGAACAGCCATTGACTTGGTTTACTTCAGCAAACTGTAATGTTACACTAAGTAAATAATCTGATGTTACTGATGGTAACCTCTAAACTTAGGTAGTACATTCATATAATTGATTGCAGACTACTCTAAATCATATTCTGAGTATAATAGTGAGGTTTACATCATGATAGCACATAACACTTTTAGGCAAAATTGAACTGTACTATACATAGTGTTGAATGCTTTAATTTCACTTCAAAGCAGTTTGTGATAAGGTTGTGTTCATATCTACAGAGGGAGAATTGAAACTGTATGGATATTGCATGTAGAGTGCTCAGTGCCATGGAATACTTTAATGCAAGCTGAATTCAGTAACTTAACAGGTACCATTTACACTGCAACAACTATTGACTTGGTTTACTTCAGCAAACTGTAATGTTACACTGAATAGATAATGTGATGTTACGGGAAGGAACTTCTAAACCTTAGCTAGCACATTCATATAATTGATTGCAGACTACTCTAAATCATATTGTGAGTATAATAATGAGGTTTACATCATGTT
This sequence comes from Hypanus sabinus, assembly GCF_030144855.1. Lineage (NCBI taxonomy): Eukaryota > Metazoa > Chordata > Chondrichthyes > Myliobatiformes > Dasyatidae > Hypanus > Hypanus sabinus. The sequence goes on from NC_082727.1 coordinate 920,912, forward strand.
AGCACATACTACTTTTAGGCAAAATTGAACTGCACACTCCATTGAGTTGAATGCACTGCTTCCTATTCAAAGCATTTTGTGATAAGGTTGTGTTCATAACAACACAGGGTGCATTGGAACTATGGATATTGCATGCAGAGTGCTCAGTGCCATGGAATACTTTAATGCAAGCTGAATTCAGTAACTTAACAGGTATCATTTACAGTGGAACAGCCATTGACTTGGATTACTTCAGCAAACTGTAATGTTACACTGAGTAGATAATGTGATGTTACTGAAAGTAACTTCTAAACCTTAGGTAGCACATTCATATTATTGATTGCAGATTACTCTAATTCATATTGTGAGTATAATAATAAGGTTTACATCATGTTAGCACATACTAATTTTAGGCAAAATTGAACTGTACACTCCATTGAGTTGAATGCACTGCTTTCTATTCAACGCATTTTGTGATAAGGTTGTGTTCATGACAACACAGGGTGAATTGAAACTGTATGGATATTGCATGCAGAGTGCTCAGTGCCATGGAATACTTTAATGCAAGCTGAATTCAGTAACTTAACAGGTCCCATTTACAGTGAAACAGCCATTGACTTGGATTACTTCAGCAAACTGTAATGCTAAACTGAGTAGATAATGTGATGTTACTGAAAGTAACTTCTAAACCTTAGGTAGCACATTCATATTATTGATTGCAGATTACTCCAATTCATATTGTGAGTATAATAATAAGGTTTACATCATGTTAGCACATACTACTTTTAGGCGAAATTGAACTGTACACTCCATTGAGTTGAATGCACTGCTTTCTATTCAAAGCATTTTGTGATAACGTTGTGTTCATAACAACACAGGGTGCATTGGAACTATGGATATTGCATGCAGAGTGCTCAGTGCCATGGAATACTTTAATGCAAGCTGAATTCAGTAACTTAACAGGTACCATTTACAGTGGAACAGCCATTGACTTGGATTACTTCAGCAAACTGTAATGTTAAACTGAGTAGATAATGTGATGTTACTGAAAGTAACTTCTAAACCTTAGGTAGCACATTCATATTATTGATTGCAGATTACTCTAATTCATATTGTGAGTATAATAATAAGGAATACATCATGTTAGCACATACTACTTTTAGGCAAAATTGAACTGTACACTCCATTGAGTTGAATGCACTGCTTTCTATTCAAAGCATTTTGTGATAAGGTTGTGTTCATAACTACACAAGGTGCATTGGAACAGTATGGATATTGCATGCAGAGTGCTCAGTGCCATGGATTACTTTAATGCAAGCTGAATTCAGTAACTTAACAGGTACCATTTACAGTGGAACAGCCATTGACATGGATTACTTCAGCAAACTGTAATGTTACACTGAGTAGATAATGTGATGTTACTGAAAGTAACTTCTAAACCTTAGGTAGCACATTCATATTATTGATTGCAGATTACTCGAATTCATGTTGTGAGTATAATAATAAGGTTTACATCATGTTAGCACATACTACTTTTAGGCAAAATTGAACTGTACACTCCATTGAGCTGAATGCACTGCTTTCTAATCAAATCATTTTGTGATAAGGTTGTGTTCATAACTACAAAGGGTGCATTGGAACAGTATGGATATTGCATGCAGATTGCTCAGTGCCATGGAATACTTTAATGCAAGCTGAATTCAGTAACTTAACAGGTACCATTTACAGTGGAACAGCCATTGACTTGGATTACTTCAGCAAACTGTAATGTTAAACTGAGTAGATAATGTGATGTTACTGAAAGTAACTTCTAAACCTTAGGTAGCACATTCATATTATTGATTGCAGATTACTCTAATTCATATTGTGAGTATAATAATAAGGAATACATCATGTTAGCACATACTACTTTTAGGCAAAATTGAACTGTACACTCCATTGAGTTGAATGCACTTTCTATTCAAAGCATTTTGTGATAAGGTTGTGTTCATAACTACACAAGGTGCATTGGAACAGTATGGATATTGCATGCAGAGTGCTCAGTGCCATGGATTACTTTAATGCAAGCTGAATTCAGTAACCTAACAGGTAACATTTACAGTGGAACAGCCATTGACATGGATTACTTCATCAAACTGTAATGTTACACTGAGTAGAGAATGTGATGTTACTGAAAGTAACTTCTAAACCTTAGGTAGCACATTCATATTATTGATTGCAGATTACTCGAATTCATGTTGTGAGTATAATAATAAGGTTTACATCATGTTAGCACATACTACTTTTAGGCAAAATTGAACTGTACACTCCATTGAGTTGAATGCACTGCTTTCTATTCAAAGCATTATGTGATAAGGTTGTGTTCATAACTACACAGGGTGCATTGGAACAGTATGGATATTGCATGCAGAGTGCTCAGTGCCATGGAATACTTTAATGCATGCTGAATTCAGTAACTTAACAGGTACCATTTATACTGCAACAGCCATTGACTTGGTTTACTTCAGCAAACTGTAATGTTACACTGAGTAGATAATGTGATGTTACGGGAAGGAACTTCTAAACCTTAGCTAGCACATTCATATAATTGATTGCAGACTACTCTAAATCATATTGTGAGTATAATAATGAGGTTTACATCATGTTAGCACATACTACTTTTAGGCAAAATTGAACTGTACACTCCATTGAGTTGAATGCACTGCTTTCTATTCAAAGCATTTTGTGATAAGGGTGTGTTCATAACTACACAGGGTGCATTGGAACAGTATGGATATTGCATGCAGAGTGCTCAGTGCCATGGAATACTTTAATGCAAGCTGAATTCAGTAACTTAACAGGTACCATTTACACTGGAACAGCCATTGACTTGGTTTATTTCAGCAAACTGTAAGGTTCCACTGAGTAGATAATGTGCTGTTACTGAAAGTAACTTCTAAACCTTAGCTAGCACATTCATATAATTGATTGCAGACTACTCTAAATCATATTGTGAGTATAATAATGAGGTTTACATCATGTTAGCACATACTACTTTTAGGCAAAATTGAACTGTACACTCCATTGAGTTGAATGCACTGCTTTCTATTCAAAGCATTTTGTGATAAGGTTGTGTTCATAACTACACAGGGTGCATTGGAACAGTATGGATATTGCATGCAGAGTGCTCAGTGCCATGGAATACTTTAATGCAAGCTGAATTCAGTAACTTAACAGGTCCCATTTACAGTGGAACAGCCATTGACTTGGATTACTTCAGCAAACTGTAATGTTAAACTGAGTAAATAATGTGATGTTACTGAAAGTAACTTCTAAACCTTAGGTAGCACATTCATATTATTGATTGCAGATTACTCCAATTCATATTGTGAGTATAATAATAAGGTTTACATCATGTTAGCACATACTACTTTTAGGCGAAATTGAACTGTACACTCCATTGAGTTGAATGCACTGCTTTCTATTCAAAGCATTTTGTGATAAGGTTGTGTTCATAACAACACAGGGTGCATTGGAACTATGGATATTGCATGCAGAGTGCTCAGTGCCATGGAATACTTTAATGCAAGCTGAATTCAGTAACTTAACAGGTACCATTTACACTGCAACAGCCATTGACTTGGTTTACTTCAGCAAACTGTAATGTTACACTGAGTAGATAATGTGATGTTACGGGAAGGAACTTCTAAACCTTAGCTAGCACATTCATATAATTGATTGCAGACTACTCTAAATCATATTGTGAGTATAATAATGAGGTTTGCATCATGTTAGCGCATACTACTTTTAGGCAAAATTGAACTGTACACTCCATTGAGTTGAATGCACTGCTTTCTATTCAAAGCATTTTGTGATAAGGTTGTGTTCATAACTACACAGGGTGCATTGGAACAGTATGGATATTGCATGCAGAGTGCTCAGTGCCATGGAATACTTTAATGCAAGCTGAATTCAGTAACTTAACAGGTACCATTTACACTGGAACAGCCATTGACTTGGTTTATTTCAGCAAACTGTAAGGTTCCACTGAGTAGATAATGTGCTGTTACTGAAAGTAACTTCTAAACCTTAGCTAGCACATTCATATAATTGATTGCAGACTACTCTAAATCATATTGTGAGTATAATAATGAGGTTTACATCATGTTAGCACATACTACTTTTAGGCAAAATTGAACTGTACACTCCATTGACGAATGCACTTTCAATTCAAAGCATTTTGTGAGAAGGTTGTGTTCATAACTACACAGGGTGCATTGGAACAGTATGGATATTGCATGCAGAGTGCTCAGTGCCATGGAATACTTTAATGCAAGCTGAATTCAGTAACTTAACAGGTACCATTTACAGTGGAACATCCATTGACTTGGATTACTTCAGCAAACTGTAATGTTACACTGAGTAGATAATGTGATGTTACTGAAAGTAACTTCTAAACCTTAGGTAGCACATTCATATTATTGATTGCAGATTACTCTAATTCATATTGTGAGTATAATAATGTTTACATCATGTTAGCAGATACTACTTTTAGGCAAAATTGAACTGTACACTCCATTGAGTTGAATGCACTGCTTTCTATTCAAAGCATTTTGTGATAAGGTTGTGTTCATAACTACATAGGGTGCATTGGAACAGTATGGATATAGCATGCAGAGTGCTCAGTTTCATGGAATACTTTAATGCAAGCTGAATTCAGTAACTTAACAGGTACCATTTATACTGCAACAGCCATTGACTTGGTTTACTTCAGCAAACTGTAATGTTACACTGAGTAGATAATGTGATGTTACTGGAAGTAACTTCTAAACCTTAGGTAGCACATTCATATTATTGATTGCAGATTACTGTAATTCATATTGTGAGTATAATAATAAGGTTTACATCATGTTAGCACATACTACTTTTAGGCAAAATTGAACTGTACACTCCATTGAGTTGAATGCACTGCTTCCTATTCAAAGCATTTTGTGATAAGGTTGTGTTCATAACAACACAGGGTGCATTGGAACTATGGATATTGCATGCAGAGTGCTCAGTGCCATGGAATACTTTAATGCAAGCTGAATTCAGTAACTTAACAGGTACCATTTACACTGCAGCAGCCATTGACTTGGTTTACTTCAGCAAACTGTAATGTTACACTGAGTAGATAATGTGATGTTACTAGAAGTAACTTCTAAACCTTAGCTAGCACATTCATATAATTGATTGCAGACTACTCTAAATCATATTGTGAGTGTAATAATGAGGTTTACATCATGTTAGCACATACTACTTTAAGGCAAAATTGAACTGTACACTCCATTGAGTTGAATGCACTGCTTTCTTTTCAAAGCATTTTGTGATAAGGTTGTGTTCATAACTACACAGGGTGCATTGGAACAGTATGGATATTGCATGCCGAGTGCTCAGTGCCATGGAATACTTTAATGCAAGCTGAATTCAGTAACTTAACAGGTCCCATTTACAGTGGAACAGCCATTGACTTGGATTACTTCAGCAAACTGTAATGTTAAACTGAGTAGATAATGTGATGTTACTGAAAGTAACTTCTAAACCTTAGGTAGCACATTCATATTATTGATTGCAGATTACTCCAATTCATATTGTGAGTATAATAATAAGGTTTACATCATGTTAGCACATACTACTTTTAGGCAAAATTGAACTGTACACTCCATTGAGTTGAATGCACTGCTTTCTATTCAAAGCATTTTGTGATAACGTTGTGTTCATAACTACACAGGGTGCATTGGAACAGTATGGATATTGCATGCAGAGTGCTCAGTGCCATGGAATACTTTAATGCAAGCTGAATTCAGTAACTTAACAGGTCCCATTTACAGTGGAACAGCCATTGACTTGGATTACTTAAGCAAACTGTAATGTTACACTGAGTAGATAATGTGATTTTACGGGAAGGAACTTCTAAACCTTAGGTAGCACATTCATATTATTGATTGCAGATTACTGTAATTCATATTGTGAGTATAATAATAAGGTTTACATCATGTTAGCACATACTACTTTTAGGCAAAATTGAACTGTACACTCCATTGAGTTGAATGCACTGCTTTCTATTCAAAGCATTTTGTGATAAGGTTGTGTTCATAACTACACAGGGTGAATTGAAACTGTATGGATATTGCATGTAGAGTGCTCAGTGCCATGGAATACTTTAATGCAAGCTGAATTCAGTAACTTATAAGGTACCATTTACTGTGGACCAGCCATTGACTTCGCTTACTTCAGCCAAATCTAATGTTCCACTGAGTAGATAATGTGATGTTACTGGAAGTAACTTCTAAACCTTAGCTAGCACTTTCATATAATTGATTGCAGACTACTCTAAATCATATTGTGAGTATAATAATAAGGTTTACATCACCTTAGCACATACCACTTTTAGGCAAAATTGAACTGTACACTCCATTGAGTTGAATGCACTGCTTTCTATTCAAAGCATTTTGTGATAAGGTTGTGTTCTTAACTACACAGGGTGAATTGGAACAGTATGGATAATGCAAGTAGAGTGCTCAGTGCCATGGTATACTTTAATGCAAGCTGAATTCAGTAACTTAACAGGTACCATTTGCACTGGAACAGCCATTGACTTGGTTTACTTCAGCAAACTGTAATGTTACACTAAGTAAATAATCTGATGTTACTGATGGTAACCTCTAAACTTAGGTAGTACATTCATATAATTGATTGCAGACTACTCTAAATCATATTCTGAGTATAATAGTGAGGTTTACATCATGATAGCACATAACACTTTTAGGCAAAATTGAACTGTACTATACATAGTGTTGAATGCTTTAATTTCACTTCAAAGCAGTTTGTGATAAGGTTGTGTTCATATCTACAGAGGGAGAATTGAAACTGTATGGATATTGCATGTAGAGTGCTCAGTGCCATGGAATACTTTAATGCAAGCTGAATTCAGTAACTTAACAGGTACCATTTACACTGCAACAGCTATTGACTTGGTTTACTTCAGCAAACTGTAATGTTACACTGAGTAGATAATGTGATGTTACGGGAAGGAACTTCTAAACCTTAGCTAGCACATTCATATAATTGATTGCAGACTACTCTAAATCATATTGTGAGTATAATAATGAGGTTTACATCATGTTAGCACATACTACTTTTAGGCAAAATTGAACTGCACACTCCATTGAGTTGAATGCACTGCTTCCTATTCAAAGCATTTTGTGATAAGGTTGTGTTCATAACAACACAGGGTGCATTGGAACTATGGATATTGCATGCAGAGTGCTCAGTGCCATGGAATACTTTAATGCAAGCTGAATTCAGTAACTTAACAGGTATCATTTACAGTGGAACAGCCATTGACTTGGATTACTTCAGCAAACTGTAATGTTACACTGAGTAGATAATGTGATGTTACTGAAAGTAACTTCTAAACCTTAGGTAGCACATTCATATTATTGATTGCAGATTACTCTAATTCATATTGTGAGTATAATAATAAGGTTTACATCATGTTAGCACATACTAATTTTAGGCAAAATTGAACTGTACACTCCATTGAGTTGAATGCACTGCTTTCTATTCAACGCATTTTGTGATAAGGTTGTGTTCTTGACAACACAGGGTGAATTGAAACTGTATGGATATTGCATGCAGAGTGCTCAGTGCCATGGAATACTTTAATGCAAGCTGAATTCAGTAACTTAACAGGTCCCATTTACAGTGAAACAGCCATTGACTTGGATTACTTCAGCAAACTGTAATGCTAAACTGAGTAGATAATGTGATGTTACTGAAAGTAACTTCTAAACCTTCGGTAGCACATTCATATTATTGATTGCAGATTACTCCAATTCATATTGTGAGTATAATAATAAGGTTTACATCATGTTAGCACATACTACTTTTAGGCGAAATTGAACTGTACACTCCATTGAGTTGAATGCACTGCTTTCTATTCAAAGCATTTTGTGATAACGTTGTGTTCATAACAACACAGGGTGCATTGGAACTATGGATATTGCATGCAGAGTGCTCAGTGCCATGGAATACTTTAATGCAAGCTGAATTCAGTAACTTAACAGGTACCATTTACAGTGGAACAGCCATTGACTTGGTTTACTTCAGCAAACTGTAATGTTTCACTGAGTAGATAATGTGATGTTACTGGAAGGAACTTCTAAACCTTAGCTAGCACATTCATATAATTGATTGCAGACTACTCTAAATCATATTGTGAGTATAATAATGTTTACATCATGTTAGCACATACTACTTTTAGGCAAAATTGAACTGTACACTCCATTGAGCTGAATGCACTGCTTTCTAATCAAAGCATTTTGTGATAAGGTTGTGTTCATAACTACAAAGGGTGCATTGGAACAGTATGGATATTGCATGCAGAGTGCTCAGTGCCATGGAATACTTTAATGCAAGCTGAATTCAGTAACTTAACAGGTACCATTTACAGTGGAACAGCCATTGACTTGGATTACTTCAGCAAACTGTAATGTTAAACTGAGTAGATAATGTGATGTTACTGAAAGTAACTTCTAAACCTTAGGTAGCACATTCATATTATTGATTGCAGATTACTCTAATTCATATTGTGAGTATAATAATAAGGAATACATCATGTTAGCACATACTACTTTTAGGCAAAATTGAACTGTACACTCCATTGAGTTGAATGCACTGCTTTCTATTCAAAGCATTTTGTGATAAGGTTGTGTTCATAACTACACAAGGTGCATTGGAACAGTATGGATATTGCATGCTGAGTGCTCAGTGCCATGGATTACTTTAATGCAAGCTGAATTCAGTAACTTAACAGGTACCATTTACAGTGGAACAGCCATTGACATGGATTACTTCAGCAAACTGTAATGTTACACTGAGTAGATAATGTGATGTTACTGAAAGTAACTTCTAAACCTTAGGTAGCACATTCATATTATTGATTGCAGATTACTCGAATTCATGTTGTGAGTATAATAATAAGGTTTACATCATGTTAGCACATACTACTTTTAGGCAAAATTGAACTGTACACTCCATTGAGCTGAATGCACTGCTTTCTAATCAAAGCATTTTGTGATAAGGTTGTGTTCATAACTACAAAGGGTGCATTGGAACAGTATGGATATTGCATGCAGATTGCTCAGTGCCATGGAATACTTTAATGCAAGCTGAATTCAGTAACTTAACAGGTACCATTTACAGTGGAACAGCCATTGACTTGGATTACTTCAGCAAACTGTAATGTTAAACTGAGTAGATAATGTGATGTTACTGAAAGTAACTTCTAAACCTTAGGTAGCACATTCATATTATTGATTGCAGATTACTCTAATTCATATTGTGAGTATAATAATAAGGAATACATCATGTTAGCACATACTACTTTTAGGCAAAATTGAACTGTACACTCCATTGAGTTGAATGCACTTTCTATTCAAAGCATTTTGTGATAAGGTTGTGTTCATAACTACACAAGGTGCATTGGAACAGTATGGATATTGCATGCAGAGTGCTCAGTGCCATGGATTACTTTAATGCAAGCTGAATTCAGTAACCTAACAGGTAACATTTACAGTGGAACAGCCATTCACATGGATTACTTCAGCAAACTGTAATGTTACACTGAGTAGAGAATGTGATGTTACTGAAAGTAACTTCTAAACCTTAGGTAGCACATTCATATTATTGATTGCAGATTACTCGAATTCATGTTGTGAGTATAATAATAAGGTTTACATCATGTTAGCACATACTACCTTTAGGCAAAATTGAACTGTACACTCCATTGAGTTGAATGCACTGCTTTCTATTCAAAGCATTATGTGATAAGGTTGTGTTCATAACTACACAGGGTGCATTGGAACAGTATGGATATTGCATGCAGAGTGCTCAGTGCCATGGAATACTTTAATGCATGCTGAATTCAGTAACTTAACAGGTACCATTTATACTGCAACAGCCATTGACTTGGTTTACTTCAGCAAACTGTAATGTTACACTGAGTAGATAATGTGATGTTACGGGAAGGAACTTCTAAACCTTAGCTAGCACATTCATATAATTGATTGCAGACTACTCTAAATCATATTGTGAGTATAATAATGAGGTTTACATCATGTTAGCCCATACTACTTTTAGGCAAAATTGAACTGTACACTCCATTGAGTTGAATGCACTGCTTTCTATTCAAAGCATTTTGTGATAAGGGTGTGTTCATAACTACACAGGGTGCATTGGAACAGTATGGATATTGCATGCAGAGTGCTCAGTGCCATGGAATACTTTAATGCAAGCTGAATTCAGTAACTTAACAGGTACCATTTACACTGGAACAGCCATTGACTTGGTTTATTTCAGCAAACTGTAAGGTTCCACTGAGTAGATAATGTGCTGTTACTGAAAGTAACTTCTAAACCTTAGCTAGCACATTCATATAATTGATTGCAGACTACTCTAAATCATATTGTGAGTATAATAATGAGGTTTACATCATGTTAGCACATCCTACTTTTAGGCAAAATTGAACTGTACACTCCATTGAGTTGAATGCACTGCTTTCTATTCAAAGCATTTTGTGATAAGGTTGTGTTCATAACTACACAGGGTGCATTGGAACAGTATGGATATTGCATGCAGAGTGCTCAGTGCCATGGAATACTTTAATGCAAGCTGAATTCAGTAACTTAACAGGTCCCATTTACAGTGGAACAGCCATTGACTTGGATTACTTCAGCAAACTGTAATGTTAAACTGAGTAAATAATGTGATGTTACTGAAAGTAACTTCTAAACCTTAGGTAGCACATTCATATTATTGATTGCAGATTACTCCAATTCATATTGTGAGTATAATAATAAGGTTTACATCATGTTAGCACATACTACTTTTAGGCGAAATTGAACTGTACACTCCATTGAGTTGAATGCACTGCTTTCTATTCAAAGCATTTTGTGATAAGGTTGTGTTCATAACAACACAGGGTGCATTGGAACTATGGATATTGCATGCAGAGTGCTCAGTGCCATGGAATACTTTAATGCAAGCTGAATTCAGTAACTTAACAGGTACCATTTACACTGCAACAGCCATTGACTTGGTTTACTTCATCAAACTGTAACGTTACACTGAGTAGATAATGTGATGTTACGGGAAGGAACTTCTAAACCTTAGCTAGCACATTCATATAATTGATTGCAGACTACTCTAAATCATATTGTGAGTATAATAATGAGGTTTGCATCATGTTAGCGCATACTACTTTTAGGCAAAATTGAACTGTACACTCCATTGAGTTGAATGCACTGCTTTCTATTCAAAGCATTTTGTGATAAGGTTGTGTTCATAACTACACAGGGTGCATTGGAACAGTATGGATATTGCATGCAGAGTGCTCAGTGCCATGGAATACTTTAATGCAAGCTGAATTCAGTAACTTAACAGGTACCATTTACACTGGAACAGCCATTGACTTGGTTTATTTCAGCAAACTGTAAGGTTCCACTGAGTAGATAATGTGCTGTTACTGAAAGTAACTTCTAAACCTTAGCTAGCACATTCATATAATTGATTGCAGACTACTCTAAATCATATTGTGAGTATAATAATGAGGTTTACATCATGTTAGCACATACTACTTTTAGGCAAAATTGAACTGTACACTACATTGACGAATGCACTTTCAATTCAAAGCATTTTGTGAGAAGGTTGTGTTCATAACTACACAGGGTGCATTGGAACAGTATGGATATTGCATGCAGAGTGCTCAGTGCCATGGAATACTGTAATGCAAGCTGAATTCAGTAACTTAACAGGTACCATTTACAGTGGAACATCCATTGACTTGGATTACTTCAGCAAACTGTAATGTTACACTGAGTAGATAATGTGATGTTACTGAAAGTAACTTCTAAACCTTAGGTAGCACATTCATATTATTGATTGCAGATTACTCTAATTCATATTGTGAGTATAATAATGTTTACATCATGTTAGCAGATACTACTTTTAGGCAAAATTGAACTGTACACTCCATTGAGTTGAATGCACTGCTTTCTATTCAAAGCATTTTGTGATAAGGTTGTGTTCATAACTACATAGGGTGCATTGGAACAGTATGGATATAGCATGCAGAGTGCTCAGTTTCATGGAATACTTTAATGCAAGCTGAATTCAGTAACTTAACAGGTACCATTTATACTGCAACAGCCATTGACTTGGTTTACTTCAGCAAACTGTAATGTTACACTGAGTAGATAATGTGATGTTACTGGAAGTAACTTCTAAACCTTAGGTAGCACATTCATATTATTGATTGCAGATTACTGTAATTCATATTGTGAGTATAATAATAAGGTTTACATCATGTTAGCACATACTACTTTTAGGCAAAATTGAACTGTACACTCCATTGAGTTGAATGCACTGCTTCCTATTCAAAGCATTTTGTGATAAGGTTGTGTTCATAACAACACAGGGTGCATTGGAACTATGGATATTGCATGCAGAGTGCTCAGTGCCATGGAATACTTTAATGCAAGCTGAATTCAGTAACTTAACAGGTACCATTTATACTGCAGCAGCCATTGACTTGGTTTACTTCAGCAAACTGTAATGTTACACTGAGTAGATAATGTGATGTTACTAGAAGTAACTTCTAAACCTTAGCTAGCACATTCATATAATTGATTGCAGACTACTCTAAATCATATTGTGAGTGTAATAATGAGGTTTACATCATGTTAGCACATACTACTTTAAGGCAAAATTGAACTGTACACTCCATTGAGTTGAATGCACTGCTTTCTTTTCAAAGCATTTTGTGATAAGGTTGTGTTCATAACTACACAGGGTGCATTGGAACAGTATGGATATTGCATGCCGAGTGCTCAGTGCCATGGAATACTTTAATGCAAGCTGAATTCAGTAACTTAACAGGTACCATTTACACTGCAACAGCCATTGACTTGGTTTACTTCAGCAAACTGTAATGTTACACTGAGTAGATAATGTGATGTTACGGGAAGGAACTTCTAAACCTTAGCTAGCACATTCATATAATTGATTGCAGACTACTCTAAATCATATTGTGAGTATAATAATGAGGTTTACATCATGTTAGCACATACTACTTTTAGGCAAAATTGAACTGTACACTCCATTGAGTTGAATGCACTGCTTTCTATTCAAAGTATTTTGTGATAAGGTTGTGTTCATAAATACACAGGGTTCATTGGAACAGTATGGATATTGCATGCAGAGTGCTCAGTGCCATGGAATACTTTAATGCAAGCTGAATTCAGTAACTTAACAGGTACCATTTACACTGGAACAGCCATTGACTTGGTTTATTTCAGCAAACTGTAAGGTGCCACTGAGTAGATAATGTGCTGTTACTGAAAGTAACTTCTAAACCTTAGCTAGCACATTCATATAATTGATTGCAGACTACTCTAAATCATATTGTGAGTATAATAATGAGGTTTACATCATGTTAGCACATACTACTTTTAGGCAAAATTGAACTGTACACTCCATTGAGTTGAATGCACTGCTTTCTATTCAAAGCATTTTGTGATAAGGTTGTGTTCATAACTACACAGGGTGCATTGGAACAGTATGGATATTGCATGCAGAGTGCTCAGTGCCATGGAATACTTTAATGCAAGCTGAATTCAGTAACTTAACAGGTCCCATTTACAGTGGAACAGCCATTGACTTGGATTACTTCAGCAAACTGTAATGTTAAACTGAGTAAATAATGTGATGTTACTGAAAGTAACTTCTAAACCTTAGGTAGCACATTCATATAATTGATTGCAGACTACTCTAAATCATATTCTGAGTATAATAGTGAGGTTTACATCATGATAGCACATAACACTTTTAGGCAAAATTGAACTGTACTATACATAGTGTTGAATGCTTTAATTTCACTTCAAAGCAGTTTGTGATAAGGTTGTGTTCATATCTACAGAGGGAGAATTGAAACTGTATGGATATTGCATGTAGAGTGCTCAGTGCCATGGAATACTTTAATGCAAGCTGAATTCAGTAACTTAACAGGTACCATTTACACTGCAACAGCCATTGACTTGGTTTACTTCAGCAAACTGTAATGTTACACTGAGTAGATAATGTGATGTTACGGGAAGGAACTTCTAAACCTTAGCTAGCACATTCATATAATTGATTGCAGACTACTCTAAATCATATTGTGAGTATAATAATGAGGTTTACATCATGTTAGCACATACTACTTTTAGGCAAAATTGAACTGCACACTCCATTGAGTTGAATGCACTGCTTCCTATTCAAAGCATTTTGTGATAAGGTTGTGTTCATAACAACACAGGGTGCATTGGAACTATGGATATTGCATGCAGAGTGCTCAGTGCCATGGAATACTTTAATGCAAGCTGAATTCAGTAACTTAACAGGTATCATTTACAGTGGAACAGCCATTGACTTGGATTACTTCAGCAAACTGTAATGTTACACTGAGTAGATAATGTGATGTTACTGAAAGTAACTTCTAAACCTTAGGTAGCACATTCATATTATTGATTGCAGATTACTCTAATTCATATTGTGAGTATAATAATAAGGTTTACATCATGTTAGCACATACTAATTTTAGGCAAAATTGAACTGTACACTCCATCGAGTTGAATGCACTGCTTTCTATTCAACGCATTTTGTGATAAGGTTGTGTTCATGACAACACAGGGTGAATTGAAACTGTATGGATATTGCATGCAGACTGCTCAGTGCCATGGAATACTTTAATGCAAGCTGAATTCAGTAACTTAACAGGTCCCATTTACAGTTGAACAGCCATTGACCTGGATTACTTCAGCAAACTGTAATGTTAAACTGAGTAGATAATGTGATGTTACTGAAAGTAACTTCTAAACCTTAGGTAGCACATTCATATTATTGATTGCAGATTACTCTAGATCATATTGTGAGTATAATAATGAGGTTTACATCATGTTAGCACATACTACTTTTAGGCAAAATTGAACTGTACACTCCATTGACTTGAATGCACTTTCAATTCAAAGCATTTTGTGAGAAGGTTGTGTTCATAACTACACAGGGTGCAATGGAACACTATGGATATTGCATGCAGAGTGCTCAGTGCCATGGAATACTTTAATGCAAGCTGAATTCAGTAACTTAACAGGTACCATTTACAGTGGAACATCCATTGACTTGGATTACTTCAGCAAACTGTAATGTTACACTGAGTAGATAATGTGATGTTACTGAAAGTAACTTCTAAACCTTAGGTAGCACATTCATATTATTGATTGCAGATTACTCTAATTCATATTGTGAGTATAATAATGTTTACATCATGTTAGCAGATACTACTTTTAGGCAAAATTGAACTGTACACTCCATTGAGTTGAATGCACTGCTTTCTATTCAAAGCATTTTGTGATAACGTTGTGTTCATAACTACACAGGGTGCATTGGAACAGTATGGATATTGCATGCAGAGTGCTCAGTGCCATGGAATACTTTAATGCAAGCTGAATTCAGTAACTTAACAGGTCCCATTTACAGTGGAACAGCCATTGACTTGGATTACTTAAGCAAACTGTAATGTTACACTGAGTAGATAATGTGATTTTACGGGAAGGAACTTCTAAACCTTAGGTAGCACATTCATATTATTGATTGCAGATTACTGTAATTCATATTGTGAGTATAATAATAAGGTTTACATCACCTTAGCACATACCACTTTTAGGCAAAATTGAACTGTACACTCCATTGAGTTGAATGCACTGCTTTCTATTCAAAGCATTTTGTGATAAGGTTGTGTTCTTAACTACACAGGGTGAATTGGAACAGTATGGATAATGCAAGTAGAGTGCTCAGTGCCATGGTATACTTTAATGCAAGCTGAATTCAGTAACTTAACAGGTACCATTTGCACTGGAACAGCCATTGACTTGGTTTACTTCAGCAAACTGTAATGTTACACTAAGTAAATAATCTGATGTTACTGATGGTAACCTCTAAACTTAGGTAGTACATTCATATAATTGATTGCAGACTACTCTAAATCATATTCTGAGTATAATAGTGAGGTTTACATCATGATAGCACATAACACTTTTAGGCAAAATTGAACTGTACTATACATAGTGTTGAATGCTTTAATTTCACTTCAAAGCAGTTTGTGATAAGGTTGTGTTCATATCTACAGAGGGAGAATTGAAACTGTATGGATATTGCATGTAGAGTGCTCAGTGCCATGGAATACTTTAATGCAAGCTGAATTCAGTAACTTAACAGGTACCATTTACACTGCAACAGCCATTGACTTGGTTTACTTCAGCAAACTGTAATGTTACACAGAGTAGATAATGTGATGTTACGGGAAGGAACTTCTAAACCTTAGCTAGCACATTCATATAATTGATTGCAGACTACTCTAAATCATATTGTGAGTATAATAATGAGGTTTACATCATGTTAGCACATACTACTTTTAGGCAAAATTGAACTGCACACTCCATTGAGTTGAATGCACTGCTTCCTATTCAAAGCATTTTGTGATAAGGTTGTGTTCATAACAACACAGGGTGCATTGGAACTATGGATATTGCATGCAGAGTGCTCAGTGCCATGGAATACTTTAATGCAAGCTGAATTCAGTAACTTAACAGGTATCATTTACAGTGGAACAGCCATTGACTTGGATTACTTCAGCAAACTGTAATGTTACACTGAGTAGATAATGTGATGTTACTGAAAGTAACTTCTAAACCTTAGGTAGCACATTCATATTATTGATTGCAGATTACTCTAATTCATATTGTGAGTATAATAATAAGGTTTACATCATGTTAGCACATACTAATTTTAGGCAAAATTGAACTGTACACTCCATCGAGTTGAATGCACTGCTTTCTATTCAACGCATTTTGTGATAAGGTTGTGTTCATGACAACACAGGGTGAATTGAAACTGTATGGATATTGCATGCAGAGTGCTCAGTGCCATGGAATACTTTAATGCAAGCTGAATTCAGTAACTTAACAGGTCCCATTTACAGTGGAACAGCCATTGACTTGGTTTACTTCAGCAAACTGTAATGTTTCACTGAGTAGATAATGTGATGTTACTGGAAGGAACTTCTAAACCTTAGCTAGCACATTCATATAATTGATTGCAGACTA
This sequence comes from Hypanus sabinus, assembly GCF_030144855.1. Taxonomy (NCBI): domain Eukaryota; kingdom Metazoa; phylum Chordata; class Chondrichthyes; order Myliobatiformes; family Dasyatidae; genus Hypanus; species Hypanus sabinus. The sequence goes on from NC_082727.1 coordinate 938,110, forward strand.
CACTAAATCATATTGTGAGTATAATAATGAGGTTTACATCATGTTAGCACATACTACTTTTAGGCAAAATTGAACTGTACACTCTTTGATTTGAATGCACTGCTTTCAATTCAAAGCATTTTGTGATAAGGCTGTGTTCATAACTACACAGGGTGCACTGGAAAAGTATGGATATTGCATGCAGAGTGCTCAGTGCCATGGAATACTTTAATGCAAGCTGAATTCAGTAACTTAACAGGTACCATTTACAGTGGAACAGCCATTGACTTGGATTACTTCAGCAAACTGTAATGTTACACTGAGTAGATAATGTGATGTTACTGAAAGTAACTTCTAAACCTTAGGTAGCACATTCATATTATTGATTGCAGATTACTCTAATTCATATTGTGAGTATAATAATGTTTACATCATGTTAGCACATACTACTTTTAGGCAAAATTGAACTGTACACTCCATTGAGTTGAATGCACTGCTTTCTATTCAAAGCATTTTGTGATAAAGTTGTGTTCATAACTACACAGGGTGCATTGGAACAGTATGGATATTGCATGCAGAGTGCTCAGTGCCATGGAATACTTTAATGCATGCTGAATTCAGTAACTTAACAGGTAACATTTACAGTGGAACAGCCATTGACTTGGATTACTTCAGCAAACTGTAATGTTACACTGAGTAGATAATGTGATGTTACTGAAAGTAACTTCTAACCCTTAGCTAGCACATTCATATAATTGATTGCAGACTACTCTAAATCATATTGTGAGTATAATAATGAGGTTTACATCATGTTAGCACATTCTACTTTTAGGCAAAATTGAACAGTACACTCCATTGAGTTGAATGCACTGCTTTCTATTCAAAGCATTTTGTGATAAGGTTGTGTTCATAACAACACAGGTGCATTGGAACTATGGATATTGCATGCAGAGTGCTCAGTGCCATGGAATACTTTAATGCAAGCTGAATTCAGTAACTTAACAGGTACCATTTACAGTGGAACAGCCATTGACTTGGATTACTTCAGTAAACTGTAATGTTACACTGAGTAGATAATGTGATGTTACTGAAAGTAACTTCTAAACCTTAGGTAGCACATTCATATTATTGATTGCAGATTACTCTAGATCATATTGTGAGTATAATAATGTTTACATCATGTTAGCACATACTACTTTTAGGCAAAATTGAACTGTACACTCCATTGAGTTGAATGCACTGCTTTCTATTCAAAGCATTTTGTGATAAGGTTGTGTTCATAACTACACAGGGTGCATTGGAAAAGTATGGATATTGCATGCAGAGTGCTCCGTGCCATGGAATACTTTAATGCAAGCTGAATTCAGTAACTTAACAGGTACCATTTACAGTGGAACAGCCATTGACTTGGATTACTTCAGCAAACTGTAATGTTACACTGAGTAGATAATGTGATGTTACTGAAAGTAACTTCTAACCCTTAGCTAGCACATTCATATAATTGATTGCAGACTACTCTAAATCATATTGTGAGTATAATAATGAGGTTTACATCATGTTAGCACATACTACTTTTAGTCAAAATTGAACTGTACACTCCTTTGATTTGAATGCACTGCTTTCAATTCAAAGCATTTTGTGATAAGGTTGTGTTCATAACTACACAGGGTGCACTGGAAAAGTATGGATATTGCATGCAGAGTGCTCAGTGCCATGGAATACTTTAATGCAAGCTGAATTCAGTAACTTAACAGGTACCATTTACAGTGGAACAGCCATTGACTTGGATTACTTCAGCAAACTGTAATGTTACACTGAGTAGATAATGTGATGTTACTGAAAGTAACTTCTAAACCTTAGGTAGCACATTCATATTATTGATTGCAGATTACTCTAATTCATATTGTGAGTATAATAATAAGGTTTACATCATGTTAGCACATACTACTTTTAGGCAAAATTGAACTGTACACTCCATTGAGTTGAATGCACTGCTTTCTATTCAAAGCATTTTGTGATAAAGTTGTGTTCATAACTACACAGGGTGCATTGGAACAGTATGGATATTGCATGCAGAGTGCTCAGTGCCATGGAATACTTTAATGCAAGCTGAATTCAGTAACTTAACAGGTACCATTTACAGTGGAACAGCCATTGACTTGGATTACTTCAGCAAACTGTAATGTTAAACTGAGTAGATAATGTGATGTTACTGAAAGTAACTTCTAAACCTTAGGTAGCACATTCATATTATTGATTGCAGATTACTCTAATTCATATTGTGAGTATAATAATGTTTACATCATGTTAGCACATACTACTTTTAGGTAAAATTGAACTGTACACTCCTTTGAGTTGAATGCACTGCTTTCTATTCAACGCATTTTGTGATAAGGTTGTGTTCATGACAACACAGGGTGCATTGGAACTATGGATATTGCATGCAGAGTGCACAGTGCCATGGATTACTTTAATGCAAGCTGAATTCAGTAACTTAACAGGTACCATTTACACTGCAACAGCCATTGACTTGGTTTACTTCAGCAAACTGTAATGTTACACTGAGTAGATAATGTGATGTTACTGGAAGTAACTTCTAAACCTTAGGTAGCACATTCATATTATTGATTGCAGATTACTCTAGATCATATTGTGAGTATAATAATGTTTACATCATGTTAGCACATACTACATTTAGGCAAAATTGAACTGTACACTCCTTTGATTTGAATGCACTGCTTTCAATTCAAAGCATTTTGTGATAAGGCTGTGTTCATAACTACACAGGGTGCATTGGAAGAGTATGGATATTGCATGCAGAGTGCTCAGTGCCATGGAATACTTTAATGCAAGCTGAATTCAGTAACTTAACAGGTACCATTTACAGTGGAACAGCCATTGACTTGGATTACTTCAGCAAACTGTAATGTTACACTGAGTAGATAATGTGGTGTTACTGAAAGTAACTTCTAAACCTTAGGTAGCACATTCATATTATTGATTGCAGATTACTCTAATTCATGTTGTGAGTATAATAATAAGGTTTACATCATGTTAGCGCATACTAGTTTTAGGCAAAATTGAACTGTACACTCCATTGAGTTGAATGCACTGCTTTCTATTCAAAGCATTTTGTGATAAGGCTGTGTTCATAACTACACAGGGTGCATTGGAACAGTATGGATATTGCATGCAGAGTGCTCAGTGCCATGGAATACTTTAATGCAAGCTGAATTCAGTAACTTAACAGGTCCCATTTACAGTGGAACAGCCATTGACTTGGATTACTTCAGCAAACTGTAATGTTAAACTGAGTAGATAATGTGATGTTACTGAAAGTAACTTCTAAACCTTAGGTAGCACATTCATATTATTGATTGCGGATTACTCCAATTCATATTGTGAGTATAATAATAAGGTTTACATCATGTTAGCACATAGTACTTTTAGGCGAAATTGAACTGTACACTCCATTGAGTTGAATGCACTGCTTTCTATTCAAAGCATTTTGTGATAAGGTTGTGTTCATAACAACACAGGGTGCATTGGAACTATGGATATTGCATGCAGAGTGCTCAGTGCCATGGAATACTTTAATGCAAGCTGAATTCAGTAACTTAACAGGTCCCATTTACAGTGGAACAGCCATTGACTTGGATTACTTCAGCAAACTGTAATGTTAAACTGAGTAGATAATGTGATGTTACTGAAAGTAACTTCTAAACCTTAGGTAGCACATTCATATTATTGATTGCAGATTACTCCAATTCATATTGTGAGTATAATAATAAGGTTTACATCATGTTAGCACATACTACTTTTAGGCGAAATTGAACTGTACACTCCATTGAGTTGAATGCACTGCTTTATATTCAAAGCATTTTGTGATAAGGTTGTGTTCATAACAACACAGGGTGCATTGGAACTATGGATATTGCATGCAGAGTGCTCAGTGCCATGGAATACTTTAATGCAAGCTGAATTCAGTAACTTAACAGGTACCATTTACACTGCAACAGCCATTGACTTGGTTTACTTCAGCAAACTGTAATGTTACACTGAGTAGATAATGTGATGTTACGGGAAGGAACTTCTAAACCTTAGCTAGCACATTCATATAATTGATTGCAGACTACTCTAAATCATATTGTGAGTATAATAATGAGGTTTACATCATGTTAGCACATACTACTTTTAGGCAAAATTGAACTGTACACTCCATTGAGTTGAATGCACTGCTTTCTATTCAAAGCATTTTGTGATAAGGTTGTGTTCATAACTACACAGGGTTCATTGGAACAGTATGGATATTGCATGCAGAGTGCTCAGTGCCATGGAATACTTTAATGCAAGCTGAATTCAGTAACTTAACAGGTACCATTTACACTGGAACAGCCATTGACTTGGTTTATTTCAGCAAACTGTAAGGTGCCACTGAGTAGATAATGTGCTGTTACTGAAAGTAACTTCTAAACCTTAGCTAGCACATTCATATAATTGATTGCAGACTACTCTAAATCATATTGTGAGTATAATAATGAGGTTTACATCATGTTAGCACATACTACTTTTAGGCAAAATTGAACTGTACACTCCATTGAGTTGAATGCACTGCTTTCTATTCAAAGCATTTTGTGATAAGGTTGTGTTCATAACTACACAAGGTGCATTGGAACAGTATGGATATTGCATGCAGAGTGCTCAGTGCCATGGAATACTTTAATGCAAGCTGAATTCAGTAACTTAACAGGTCCCATTTACAGTGGAACAGCCATTGACTTGGATTACTTCAGCAAACTGTAATGTTAAACTGAGTAAATAATGTGATGTTACTGAAAGTAACTTCTAAACCTTAGGTAGCACATTCATATTATTGATTGCAGATTACTCCAATTCATATTGTGAGTATAATAATAAGGTTTACATCATGTTAGCACATACTACTTTTAGGCGAAATTGAACTGTACACTCCATTGAGTTGAATGCACTGCTTTCTATTCAAAGCATTTTGTGATAAGGTTGTGTTCATAACAACACAGGGTGCATTGGAACTATGGATATTGCATGCAGAGTGCTCAGTGCCATGGAATACTTTAATGCAAGCTGAATTCAGTAACTTAACAGGTACCATTTACACTGCAACAGCCATTGACTTGGTTTACTTAAGCAAACTGTAATGTTACACTGAGTAGATAATGTGATGTTACGGGAAGGAACTTCTAAACCTTAGCTAGCACATTCATATAATTGATTGCAGACTACTCTAAATCATATTGTGAGTATAATAATGAGGTTTACATCATGTTAGCACATACTACTTTTAGGCAAAATTGAACTGTACACTCCATTGACGAATGCACTTTCAATTCAAAGCATTTTGTGAGAAGGTTGTGTTCATAACTACACAGGGTGCATTGGAACAGTATGGATATTGCATGCAGAGTGCTCAGTGCCATGGAATACTTTAATGCAAGCTGAATTCAGTAACTTAACAGGTACCATTTACAGTGGAACATCCATTGACTTGGATTACTTCAGCAAACTGTAATGTTACACTGAGTAGATAATGTGATGTTACTGAAAGTAACTTCTAAACCTTAGGTAGCACATTCATATTATTGATTGCAGATTACTCTAATTCATATTGTGAGTATAATAATGTTTACATCATGTTAGCAGATACTACTTTTAGGCAAAATTGAACTGTACACTCCATTGAGTTGAATGCACTGCTTTCTATTCAAAGCATTTTGTGATAAGGTTGTGTTCATAACTACACAGGGTGCATTGGAACAGTATGGATATAGCATGCAGAGTGCTCAGTGCCATGGAATACTTTAATTCAAGCTGAATTCAGTAACTTAACAGGTACCATTTATACTGCAACAGCCATTGACTTGGTTTACTTCAGCAAACTGTAATGTTACACTGAGTAGATAATGTGATGTTACGGGAAGGAACTTCTAAACCTTAGCTAGCACATTCATATAATTGATTGCAGACTACTCTAAATCATATTGTGAGTATAATAATGAGGTTTACATCATGTTAGCACATACTACTTTTAGGCAAAATTGAACTGTACACTCCATTGAGTTGAATGCACTGCTTTCTATTCAAAGCATTTTGTGATAAGGGTGTGTTCATAACTACACAGGGTGCATTGAAACAGTATGGATATTGCATGCAGAGTGCTCAGTGCCATGGAATACTTTAATGCAAGCTGAATTCAGTAACTTAACAGGTACCATTTACACTGGAACAGCCATTGACTTGGTTTATTTCAGCAAACTGTAAGGTTCCACTGAGTAGATAATGTGCTGTTACTGAAAGTAACTTCTAAACCTTAGCTAGCAGATTCATATAATTGATTGCAGACTACTCTAAATCATATTGTGAGTATAATAATGAGGTTTACATCATGTTAGCACATACTACTTTTAGGCAAAATTGAACTGTACACTCCATTGAGTTGAATGCACTGCTTTCTATTCAAAGCATTTTGTGATAAGGTTGTGTTCATAACTACACAAGGTGCATTGGAACAGTATGGATATTGCATGCAGAGTGCTCAGTGCCATGGAATACTTTAATGCAAGCTGAATTCAGTAACTTAACAGGTCCCATTTACAGTGGAACAGCCATTGACTTGGATTACTTCAGCAAACTGTAATGTTAAACTGAGTAAATAATGTGATGTTACTGAAAGTAACTTCTAAACCTTAGGTAGCACATTCATATTATTGATTGCAGATTACTCCAATTCATATTGTGAGTATAATAATAAGGTTTACATCATGTTAGCACATACTACTTTTAGGCGAAATTGAACTGTACACTCCATTGAGTTGAATGCACTGCTTTCTATTCAAAGCATTTTGTGATAAGGTTGTGTTCATAACAACACAGGGTGCATTGGAACTATGGATATTGCATGCAGAGTGCTCAGTGCCATGGAATACTTTAATGCAAGCTGAATTCAGTAACTTAACAGGTACCATTTACACTGCAACAGCCATTGACTTGGTTTACTTAAGCAAACTGTAATGTTACACTGAGTAGATAATGTGATGTTACGGGAAGGAACTTCTAAACCTTAGCTAGCACATTCATATAATTGATTGCAGACTACTCTAAATCATATTGTGAGTATAATAATGAGGTTTACATCATGTTAGCACATACTACTTTTAGGCAAAATTGAACTGTACACTCCATTGACGAATGCACTTTCAATTCAAAGCATTTTGTGAGAAGGTTGTGTTCATAACTACACAGGGTGCATTGGAACAGTATGGATATTGCATGCAGAGTGCTCAGTGCCATGGAATACTTTAATGCAAGCTGAATTCAGTAACTTAACAGGTACCATTTACAGTGGAACATCCATTGACTTGGATTACTTCAGCAAACTGTAATGTTACACTGAGTAGATAATGTGATGTTACTGAAAGTAACTTCTAAACCTTAGGTAGCACATTCATATTATTGATTGCAGATTACTCTAATTCATATTGTGAGTATAATAATGTTTACATCATGTTAGCAGATACTACTTTTAGGCAAAATTGAACTGTACACTCCATTGAGTTGAATGCACTGCTTTCTATTCAAAGCATTTTGTGATAAGGTTGTGTTCATAACTACACAGGGTGCATTGGAACAGTATGGATATAGCATGCAGAGTGCTCAGTGCCATGGAATACTTTAATTCAAGCTGAATTCAGTAACTTAACAGGTACCATTTATACTGCAACAGCCATTGACTTGGTTTACTTCAGCAAACTGTAATGTTACACTGAGTAGATAATGTGATGTTACGGGAAGGAACTTCTAAACCTTAGCTAGCACATTCATATAATTGATTGCAGACTACTCTAAATCATATTGTGAGTATAATAATGAGGTTTACATCATGTTAGCACATACTACTTTTAGGCAAAATTGAACTGTACACTCCATTGAGTTGAATGCACTGCTTTCTATTCAAAGCATTTTGTGATAAGGGTGTGTTCATAACTACACAGGGTGCATTGAAACAGTATGGATATTGCATGCAGAGTGCTCAGTGCCATGGAATACTTTAATGCAAGCTGAATTCAGTAACTTAACAGGTACCATTTACACTGGAACAGCCATTGACTTGGTTTATTTCAGCAAACTGTAAGGTTCCACTGAGTAGATAATGTGCTGTTACTGAAAGTAACTTCTAAACCTTAGCTAGCAGATTCATATAATTGATTGCAGACTACTCTAAATCATATTGTGAGTATAATAATGAGGTTTACATCATGTTAGCACATACTACTTTTAGGCAAAATTGAACTGTACACTCCATTGAGTTGAATGCACTGCTTTCTATTCAAAGCATTTTGTGATAAGGTTGTGTTCATAACTACACAGGGTGCATTGGAACAGTATGGATATTGCATGCAGAGTGCTCAGTGCCATGGAATACTTTAATGCAAGCTGAATTCAGTAACTTAACAGGTCCCATTTACAGTGGAACAGCCATTGACTTGGATTACTTCAGCAAACTGTAATGTTAAACTGAGTAAATAATGTGATGTTACTGAAAGTAACTTCTAAACCTTAGGTAGCACATTCATATTATTGATTGCAGATTACTCCAATTCATATTGTGAGTATAATAATAAGGTTTACATCATGTTAGCACATACTACTTTTAGGTAAAATTGAACTGTACACTCCATTGAGTTGAATGCACTGCTTTCTATTCAAAGCATTTTGTGATAAGGTTGTGTTCATAACAACACAGGGTGCATTGGAACTATGGATATTGCATGCAGAGTGCTCAGTGCCATGGAATACTTTAATGCAAGCTGAATTCAGTAACTTAACAGGTACCATTTACACTGCAACAGCCATTGACTTGGTTTACTTCAGCAAACTGTAATGTTACACTGAGTAGATAATGTGATGTTACGGGAAGGAACTTCTAAACCTTAGCTAGCACATTCATATAATTGATTGCAGACTACTCTAAATCATATTGTGAGTATAATAATGAGGTTTGCATCATGTTAGCGCATACTTCTTTTAGGCAAAATTGAACTGTACACTCCATTGAGTTGAATGCACTGCTTTCTATTCAAAGCATTTTGTGATAAGGTTGTGTTCATAACTACACAGGGTGCATTGGAACACTATGGATATTGCATGCAGAGTGCTCAGTGCCATGGAATACTTTAATGCAAGCTGAATTCAGTAACTTAACAGGTACCATTTACACTGGAACAGCCATTGACTTGGTTTATTTCAGCAAACTGTAAGGTTCCACTGAGTAGATAATGTGCTGTTACTGAAAGTAACTTCTAAACCTTAGCTAGCACATTCATATAATTGATTGCAGACTACTCTAAATCATATTGTGAGTATAATAATGAGGTTTACATCATGTTAGCACATACTACTTTTAGGCAAAATTGAACTGTACACTCCATTGACGAATGCACTTTCAATTCAAAGCATTTTGTGAGAAGGTTGTGTTCATAACTACACAGGGTGCATTGGAACAGTATGGATATTGCATGCAGAGTGCTCAGTGCCATGGAATACTTTAATGCAAGCTGAATTCAGTAACTTAACAGGTACCATTTACAGTGGAACATCCATTGACTTGGATTACTTCAGCAAACTGTAATGTTACACTGAGTAGATAATGTGATGTTACTGAAAGTAACTTCTAAACCTTAGGTAGCACATTCATATTATTGATTGCAGATTACTCTAATTCATATTGTGAGTATAATAATGTTTACATCATGTTAGCAGATACTACTTTTAGGCAAATTTGACCTGTACACTCCATTGAGTTGAATGCACTGCTTTCTATTCAAAGCATTTTGTGATAAGGTTGTGTTCATAACTACATAGGGTGCATTGGAACAGTATGGATATAGCATGCAGAGTGCTCAGTTTCATGGAATACTTTAATGCAAGCTGAATTCAGTAACTTAACAGGTACCATTTATACTGCAACAGCCATTGACTTGGTTTACTTCAGCAAACTGTAATGTTACACTGAGTAGATAATGTGATGTTACTGGAAGTAACTTCTAAACCTTAGGTAGCACATTCATATTATTGATTGCAGATTACTGTAATTCATATTGTGAGTATAATAATAAGGTTTACATCATGTTAGCACATACTACTTTTAGGCAAAATTGAACTGTACACTCCATTGAGTTGAATGCACTGCTTCCTATTCAAAGCATTTTGTGATAAGGTTGTGTTCATAACAACACAGACTGCATTGGAACTATGGATATTGCATGCAGAGTGCTCAGTGCCATGGAATACTTTAATGCAAGCTGAATTCAGTAACTTAACAGGTACCATTTACACTGCAGCAGCCATTGACTTGGTTTACTTCAGCAAACTGTAATGTTACACTGAGTAGATAATGTGATGTTACAAGAAGTAACTTCTAAACCTTAGCTAGCACATTCATATAATTGATTGCAGACTACTCTAAATCATATTGTGAGTGTAATAATGAGGTTTACATCATGTTAGCACATACTACTTTAAGGCAAAATTGAACTGTACACTCCATTGAGTTGAATGCACTGCTTTCTTTTCAAAGCATTTTGTGATAAGGTTGTGTTCATAACTACACAGGGTGCATTGGAACTGTATGGATATTGCATGCCGAGTGCTCAGTGCCATGGAATACTTTAATGCAAGCTGAATTCAGTAACTTAACAGGTCCCATTTACAGTGGAACAGCCATTGACTTGGATTACTTCAGCAAACTGTAATGTTAAACTGAGTAGATAATGTGATGTTACTGAAAGTAACTTCTAAACCTTAGGTAGCACATTCATATTATTGATTGCAGATTACTCCAATTCATATTGTGAGTATAATAATAAGGTTTACATCATGTTAGCACATACTACTTTTAGGCGAAATTGAACTATACACTCCATTGAGTTGAATGCACTGCTTTCTATTCAAAGCATTTTGTGATAAGGTTGTGTTCATAACAACACAGGGTGCATTGGAACTATGGATATTGCATGCAGAGTGCTCAGTGCCATGGAATACTTTAATGCAAGCTGAATTCAGTAACTTAACAGGTCCCATTTACAGTGGAACAGCCATTGACTTGGATTACTTCAGCAAACTGTAATGTTAAACTGAGTAGATAATGTGATGTTACTGAAAGTAACTTCTAAACCTTAGGTAGCACATTCATATTATTGATTGCAGATTACTCCAATTCATATTGTGAGTATAATAATAAGGTTTACATCATGTTAGCACATACTACTTTTAGGCGAAATTGAACTGTACACTCCATTGAGTTGAATGCACTGCTTTTTATTCAAAGCATTTTGTGATAAGGTTGTGTTCATAACAACACAGGGTGCATTGGAACTATGGATATTGCATGCAGAGTGCTCAGTGCCATGGAATACTTTAATGCAAGCTGAATTCAGTAACTTAACAGGTACCATTTACACTGGAACAGCCATTGACTTGGTTTATTTCAGCAAACTGTAAGGTGCCACTGAGTAGATAATGTGCTGTTACTGAAAGTAACTTCTAAACCTTAGCTAGCACATTCATATAATTGATTGCAGACTACTCTAAATCATATTGTGAGTATAATAATGAGGTTTACATCATGTTAGCACATACTACTTTTAGGCAAAATTGAACTGTACACTCCATTGAGTTGAATGCACTGCTTCTATTCAAAGCATTTTGTGATAAGGTTGTGTTCATAACAACACAGGGTGCATTGGAACAGTATGGATATAGCATGCAGAGTGCTCAGTTTCATGGAATACTTTAATGCAAGCTGAATTCAGTAACTTAACAGGTACCATTTATACTGCAACAGCCATTGACTTGGTTTACTTCAGCAAACTGTAATGTTACACTGAGTAGATAATGTGATGTTACTGGAAGTAACTTCTAAACCTTAGGTAGCACATTCATATTATTGATTGCAGACTACTCTAAATCATATTGTGAGTATAATAATGAGGTTTACATCATGTTAGCACATACTACTTTTAGGCAAAATTGAACTGTACACTCCATTGACGAATGCACTTTCAATTCAAAGCATTTTGTGAGAAGGTTGTGTTCATAACTACACAGGGTGCATTGGAACAGTATGGATATTGCATGCAGAGTGCTCAGTGCCATGGAATACTTTAATGCAAGCTGAATTCAGTAACTTAACAGGTACCATTTACAGTGGAACATCCATTGACTTGGATTACTTCAGCAAACTGTAATGTTACACTGAGTAGATAATGTGATGTTACTGAAAGTAACTTCTAAACCTTAGGTAGCACATTCATATTATTGATTGCAGATTACTCTAATTCATATTGTGAGTATAATAATGTTTACATCATGTTAGCAGATACTACTTTTAGGCAAATTTGACCTGTACACTCCATTGAGTTGAATGCACTGCTTTCTATTCAAAGCATTTTGTGATAAGGTTGTGTTCATAACTACATAGGGTGCATTGGAACAGTATGGATATAGCATGCAGAGTGCTCAGTTTCATGGAATACTTTAATGCAAGCTGAATTCAGTAACTTAACAGGTACCATTTATACTGCAACAGCCATTGACTTGGTTTACTTCAGCAAACTGTAATGTTACACTGAGTAGATAATGTGATGTTACTGGAAGTAACTTCTAAACCTTAGGTAGCACATTCATATTATTGATTGCAGATTACTGTAATTCATATTGTGAGTATAATAATAAGGTTTACATCATGTTAGCACATACTACTTTTAGGCAAAATTGAACTGTACACTCCATTGAGTTGAATGCACTGCTTCCTATTCAAAGCATTTTGTGATAAGGTTGTGTTCATAACAACACAGACTGCATTGGAACTATGGATATTGCATGCAGAGTGCTCAGTGCCATGGAATACTTTAATGCAAGCTGAATTCAGTAACTTAACAGGTACCATTTACACTGCAGCAGCCATTGACTTGGTTTACTTCAGCAAACTGTAATGTTACACTGAGTAGATAATGTGATGTTACAAGAAGTAACTTCTAAACCTTAGCTAGCACATTCATATAATTGATTGCAGACTACTCTAAATCATATTGTGAGTGTAATAATGAGGTTTACATCATGTTAGCACATACTACTTTAAGGCAAAATTGAACTGTACACTCCATTGAGTTGAATGCACTGCTTTCTTTTCAAAGCATTTTGTGATAAGGTTGTGTTCATAACTACACAGGGTGCATTGGAACTGTATGGATATTGCATGCCGAGTGCTCAGTGCCATGGAATACTTTAATGCAAGCTGAATTCAGTAACTTAACAGGTCCCATTTACAGTGGAACAGCCATTGACTTGGATTACTTCAGCAAACTGTAATGTTAAACTGAGTAGATAATGTGATGTTACTGAAAGTAACTTCTAAACCTTAGGTAGCACATTCATATTATTGATTGCAGATTACTCCAATTCATATTGTGAGTATAATAATAAGGTTTACATCATGTTAGCACATACTACTTTTAGGCGAAATTGAACTATACACTCCATTGAGTTGAATGCACTGCTTTCTATTCAAAGCATTTTGTGATAAGGTTGTGTTCATAACAACACAGGGTGCATTGGAACTATGGATATTGCATGCAGAGTGCTCAGTGCCATGGAATACTTTAATGCAAGCTGAATTCAGTAACTTAACAGGTACCATTTACACTGGAACAGCCATTGACTTGGTTTATTTCAGCAAACTGTAAGGTGCCACTGAGTAGATAATGTGCTGTTACTGAAAGTAACTTCTAAACCTTAGCTAGCACATTCATATAATTGATTGCAGACTACTCTAAATCATATTGTGAGTATAATAATGAGGTTTACATCATGTTAGCACATACTACTTTTAGGCAAAATTGAACTGTACACTCCATTGAGTTGAATGCACTGCTTTCTATTGAAAGCATTTTGTGATAAGGTTGTGTTCATAACTACACAGGGTGCATTGGAACAGTATGGATATTGCATGCAGAGTGCTCAGTGCCATGGAATACTTTAATGCAAGCTGAATTCAGTAACTTAACAGGTCCCATTTACAGTGGAACAGCCATTGACTTGGATTACTTCAGCAAACTGTAATGTTAAACTGAGTAAATAATGTGATGTTACTGAAAGTAACTTCTAAACCTTAGGTAGCACATTCATATTATTGATTGCAGATTACTCCAATTCATATTGTGAGTATAATAATAAGGTTTACATCATGTTAGCACATACTACTTTTAGGCGAAATTGAACTGTACACTCCATTGAGTTGAATGCACTGCTTTCTATTCAAAGCATTTTGTGATAAGGTTGTGTTCATAACAACACAGGGTGCATTGGAACTATGGATATTGCATGCAGAGTGCTCAGTGCCATGGAATACTTTAATGCAAGCTGAATTCAGTAACTTAACAGGTACCATTTACACTGCAACAGCCATTGACTTGGTTTACTTCAGCAAACTGTAATGTTACACTGAGTAGATAATGTGATGTTACGGGAAGGAACTTCTAAACCTTAGCTAGCACATTCATATAATTGATTGCAGACTACTCTAAATCATATTGTGAGTATAATAATGAGCTTTACATCATGTTAGCACATACTACTTTTAGGCAAAATTGAACTGTACACTCCATTGAGTTGAATGCACTGCTTTCTATTCAAAGCATTTTGTGATAAGGTTGTGTTCATAACTACACAGGGTGCATTAGAACAGTATGGATATTGCATGCAGAGTGCTCAGTGCCATGGAATACTTTAATGCAAGCTGAATTCAGTAACTTAACAGGTACCATTTACACTGGAACAGCCATTGACTTGGTTTATTTCAGCAAACTGTAAGGTTCCACTGAGTAGATAATGTGCTGTTACTGAAAGTAACTTCTAAACCTTAGCTAGCACATTCATATAATTGATTGCAGACTACTCTAAATCATATTGTGAGTATAATAATGAGGTTTACATCATGTTAGCACATACTACTTTTAGGCAAAATTGAACTGTACACTCCATTGATGAATGCACTTTCAATTCAAAGCATTTTGTGAGAAGGTTGTGTTCATAACTACACAGGGTGCATTGGAACAGTATGGATATTGCATGCAGAGTGCTCAGTGCCATGGAATACTTTAATGCAAGCTGAATTCAGTAACTTAACAGGTACCATTTACACTGGAACAGCCATTGACTTGGTTTATATCAGCAAACTGTAAGGTTCCACTGAGTAGATAATGTGCTGTTACTGAAAGTAACTTCTAAACCTTAGCTAGCACATTCATATAATTGATTGCAGACTACTCTAAATCATATTGTGAGTATAATAATGAGGTTTACATCATGTTAGCACATACTACTTTTAGGCAAAATTGAACTGTATACTCCATTGACGAATGCACTTTCAATTCAAAGCATTTTGTGAGAAGGTTGTGTTCATAACTACACAGGGTGCATTGGAACAGTATGGATATTGCATGCAGAGTGCTCAGTGCCATGGAATACTTTAATGCAAGCTGAATTCAGTAACTTAACAGGTACCATTTACTGTGGAACAGCCATTGACTTGGATTACTTCAGCAAACTGTAATGTTACACTGAGTAGATTATGTGATGTTACTGAAAGTAACTTCTAAACCTTAGGTAGCACATTCATATTATTGATTGCAGATTACTGTAATTCATATTGTGAGTATAATAATCAGGTTTACATCATGTTAGCACATACTACTTTTAGGCAAAATTGAACTGTACACTCCATTGAGTTGAATGCACTGCTTTCTATTCAAAGCATTTTGTGATAAGGTTGTGTTCATAACTACACAGGGTGCATTGGAACAGTATGGATATTGCATGCAGTGTGCTCAGTGCCATGGAATATTTTAATGCAAGCTGAATTCAATAACTTAACAGGTACCATTTACAGTGGAACAGCCATTGACTTGGATTACTTCAGCAAACTGCAATGTTACACTGAGTAGATAATGTGATGTTACTGAAAGTAACTTCTAAACCTTAGGTAGCACATTCATATTATTGATCGCAGATTACTGTAATTCATATTGTGAGTATAATAATAAGGTTTACATCATGTTAGCACATACTACTTTTAGGTAAAATTGAACTGTACACTCCTTTGAGTTGAATGCACTGCTTTCTATTCAACGCATTTTGTGATAACATTGTGTTCATGACAACACAGGGTGCATTGGAACTATGGATATTGCATGCAGAGTGCTCAGTGCCATGGAATACTTTAATGCAAGCTGAATTCCGTAACTTAACAGGTACCATTTACAGTGGAACATCCATTGACTTGGATTACTTCAGCAAACTGTAATGTTAAACTGAGTAAATAATGTGATGTTACTGAAAGTAACTTCTAAACCTTAGGTAGCACATTCATATTATTGATTGCAGATTACTCCAATTCATATTGTGAGTATAATAATAAGGTTTACATCATGTTAGCACATACTACTTTTAGGCGAAATTGAACTGTACACTCCATTGAGTTGAATGCACTGCTTTCTATTCAAAGCATTTTGTGATAAGGTTGTGTTCATAACAACACAGGGTGCATTGGAACTATGGATATTGCATGCAGAGTGCTCAGTGCCATGGAATACTTTAATGCAAGCTGAATTCAGTAACTTAACAGGTACCATTTACACTGCAACAGCCATTGACTTGGTTTACTTCAGCAAACTGTAATGTTACACTGAGTAGATAATGTGATGTTACGGGAAGGAACTTCTAAACCTTAGCTAGCACATTCATATAATTGATTGCAGACTACTCTAAATCATATTGTGAGTATAATAATGAGGTTTATATCATGTTAGCACATACTACTTTTAGGCAAAATTGAACTGTACACTCCATTGAGTTGAATGCACTGCTTTCTATTCAAAGCATTTTGTGATAAGGTTGTGTTCATAACTACACAGGGAGCATTGGAACAGTATGGATATTGCATGCAGAGTGCTCAGTGCCATGGAATACTTTAATGCAAGCTGAATTCAGTAACTTAACAGGTACCATTTACACTGCAACAGCCATTGACTTGGTTTACTTCAGCAAACTGTAATGTTACACTGAGTAGATAATGTGATGTTACGGGAAGGAACTTCTAAACCTTAGCTAGCACATTCATATAATTGATTGCAGACTACTCTAAATCATATTGTGAGTATAATAATGAGGTTTATATCATGTTAGCACATACTACTTTTAGGCAAAATTGAACTGTACACTCCATTGAGTTGAATGCACTGCTTTCTATTCAAAGCATTTTGTGATAAGGTTGTGTTCATAACTACACAGGGTGCATTGGAACAGTATGGATATTGCATGCAGAGTGCTCAGTGCCATGGAATACTTTAATGCAAGCTGAATTCAGTAACTTAACAGGTACCATTTACACTGCAACAGCCATTGACTTGGTTTACTTCAGCAAACTGTAATGTTACACTGAGTAGATAATGTGATGTTACGGGAAGGAACTAAACCTTAGCTAGCACATTCATATAATTGATTGCAGACTACTCTAAATCATATTGTGAGTATAATAATGAGGTTTACATCATGTTAGCACATACTACTTTTAGGCAAAATTGAACTGTACACTCCATTGAGTTGAATGCACTGCTTTCTATTCAAAGTATTTTGTGATAAGGTTGTGTTCATAAATACACAGGGTTCATTGGAACAGTATGGATATTGCATGCAGAGTGCTCAGTGCCATGGAATACTTTAATGCAAGCTGAATTCAGTAACTTAACAGGTACCATTTACACTGGAACAGCCATTGACTTGGTTTATTTCAGCAAACTGTAAGGTGCCACTGAGTAGATAATGTGCTGTTACTGAAAGTAACTTCTAAACCTTAGCTAGCACATTCATATAATTGATTGCAGACTACTCTAAATCATATTGTGAGTATAATAATGAGGTTTACATCATGTTAGCACATACTACTTTTAGGCAAAATTGAACTGTACACTCCATTGAGTTGAATGCACTGCTTTCTATTCAAAGCATTTTGTGATAAGGTTGTGTTCATAACTACACAGGGTGCATTGGAACAGTATGGATATTGCATGCAGAGTGCTCAGTGCCATGGAATACTTTAATGCAAGCTGAATTCAGTAACTTAACAGGTCCCATTTACAGTGGAACAGCCATTGACTTGGATTACTTCAGCAAACTGTAATGTTAAACTGAGTAAATAATGTGATGTTACTGAAAGTAACTTCTAAACCTTAGGTAGCACATTCATATTATTGATTGCAGATTACTCCAATTCATATTGTGAGTATAATAATAAGGTTTACATCATGTTAGCACATACTACTTTTAGGCGAAATTGAACTGTACACTCCATTGAGTTGAATGCACTGCTTTCTATTCAAAGCATTTTGTGATAAGGTTGTGTTCATAACAACACAGGGTGCATTGGAACTATGGATATTGCATGCAGAGTGCTCAGTGCCATGGAATACTTTAATGCAAGCTGAATTCAGTAACTTAACAGGTACCATTTACACTGCAACAGCCATTGACTTGGTTTACTTCAGCAAACTGTAATGTTACACTGAGTAGATAATGTGATGTTACGGGAAGGAACTTCTAAACCTTAGCTAGCACATTCATATAATTGATTGCAGACTACTCTAAATCATATTGTGAGTATAATAATGAGGTTTACATCATGTTAGCACATACTACTTTTAGGCAAAATTGAACTGTACACTCCATTGAGTTGAATGCACTGCTTTCTATTCAAAGCATTTTGTGATAAGGTTGTGTTCATAACTACACAGGGTGCATTAGAACAGTATGGATATTGCATGCAGAGTGCTCAGTGCCATGGAATACTTTAATGCAAGCTGAATTCAGTAACTTAACAGGTACCATTTACACTGGAACAGCCATTGACTTGGTTTATTTCAGCAAACTGTAAGGTTCCACTGAGTAGATAATGTGCTGTTACTGAAAGTAACTTCTAAACCTTAGCTAGCACATTCATATAATTGATTGCAGACTACTCTAAATCATATTGTGAGTATAATAATGAGGTTTACATCATGTTAGCACATACTACTTTTAGGCAAAATTGAACTGTACACTCCATTGACGAATGCACTTTCAATTCAAAGCATTTTGTGAGAAGGTTGTGTTCATAACTACACAGGGTGCATTGGAACAGTATGGATATTGCATGCAGAGTGCTCAGTGCCATGGAATACTTTAATGCAAGCTGAATTCAGTAACTTAACAGGTACCATTTACACTGGAACAGCCATTGACTTGGTTTATATCAGCAAACTGTAAGGTTCCACTGAGTAGATAATGTGCTGTTACTGAAAGTAACTTCTAAACCTTAGCTAGCACATTCATATAATTGATTGCAGACTACTCTAAATCATATTGTGAGTATAATAATGAGGTTTACATCATGTTAGCACATACTACTTTTAGGCAAAATTGAACTGTATACTCCATTGACGAATGCACTTTCAATTCAAAGCATTTTGTGAGAAGGTTGTGTTCATAACTACACAGGGTGCATTGGAACAGTATGGATATTGCATGCAGAGTGCTCAGTGCCATGGAATACTTTAATGCAAGCTGAATTCAGTAACTTAACAGGTACCATTTACTGTGGAACAGCCATTGACTTGGATTACTTCAGCAAACTGTAATGTTACACTGAGTAGATTATGTGATGTTACTGAAAGTAACTTCTAAACCTTAGGTAGCACATTCATATTATTGATTGCAGATTACTGTAATTCATATTGTGAGTATAATAATCAGGTTTACATCATGTTAGCACATACTACTTTTAGGCAAAATTGAACTGTACACTCCATTGAGTTGAATGCACTGCTTTCTATTCAAAGCATTTTGTGATAAGGTTGTGTTCATAACTACACAGGGTGCATTGGAACAGTATGGATATTGCATGCAGTGTGCTCAGTGCCATGGAATATTTTAATGCAAGCTGAATTCAATAACTTAACAGGTACCATTTACAGTGGAACAGCCATTGATTTGGATTACTTCAGCAAACTGCAATGTTACACTGAGTAGATAATGTGATGTTACTGAAAGTAACTTCTAAACCTTAGGTAGCACATTCATATTATTGATCGCAGATTACTGTAATTCATATTGTGAGTATAATAATAAGGTTTACATCATGTTAGCACATACTACTTTTAGGCAAAATTGAACTGTACACTCCATTGAGTTGAATGCACTGCTTCCTATTCAAAGCATTTTGTGATAAGGTTGTGTTCATAACAACACAGACTGCATTGGAACTATGGATATTGCATGAGGAGTGCTCAGTGCCATGGAATACTTTAATGCAAGCTGAATTCAGTAACTTAACAGGTACCATTTACACTGCAGCAGCCATTGACTTGGTTTACTTCAGCAAACTGTAATGTTACACTGAGTAGATAATGTGATGTTACAAGAAGTAACTTCTAAACCTTAGCTAGCACATTCATATAATTGATTGCAGACTACTCTAAATCATATTGTGAGTGTAATAATGAGGTTTACATCATGTTAGCACATACTACTTTAAGGCAAAATTGAACTGTACACTCCATTGAGTTGAATGCACTGCTTTCTTTTCAAAGCATTTTGTGATAAGGTTGTGTTCATAACTACACAGGGTGCATTGGAACTGTATGGATATTGCATGCCGAGTGCTCAGTGCCATGGAATACTTTAATGCAAGCTGAATTCAGTAACTTAACAGGTCCCATTTACAGTGGAACAGCCATTGACTTGGATTACTTCAGCAAACTGTAATGTTAAACTGAGTAGATAATGTGATGTTACTGAAAGTAACTTCTAAACCTTAGGTAGCACATTCATATTATTGATTGCAGATTACTCCAATTCATATTGTGAGTATAATAATAAGGTTTACATCATGTTAGCACATACTACTTTTAGGCGAAATTGAACTATACACTCCATTGAGTTGAATGCACTGCTTTCTATTCAAAGCATTTTGTGATAAGGTTGTGTTCATAACAACACAGGGTGCATTGGAACTATGGATATTGCATGCAGAGTGCTCAGTGCCATGGAATACTTTAATGCAAGCTGAATTCAGTAACTTAACAGGTCCCATTTACAGTGGAACAGCCATTGACTTGGATTACTTCAGCAAACTGTAATGTTAAACTGAGTAGATAATGTGATGTTACTGAAAGTAACTTCTAAACCTTAGGTAGCACATTCATATTATTGATTGCAGATTACTCCAATTCATATTGTGAGTATAATAATAAGGTTTACATCATGTTAGCACATACTACTTTTAGGCGAAATTGAACTGTACACTCCATTGAGTTGAATGCACTGCTTTTTATTCAAAGCATTTTGTGATAAGGTTGTGTTCATAACAACACAGGGTGCATTGGAACTATGGATATTGCATGCAGAGTGCTCAGTGCCATGGAATACTTTAATGCAAGCTGAATTCAGTAACTTAACAGGTACCATTTACACTGGAACAGCCATTGACTTGGTTTATTTCAGCAAACTGTAAGGTGCCACTGAGTAGATAATGTGCTGTTACTGAAAGTAACTTCTAAACCTTAGCTAGCACATTCATATAATTGATTGCAGACTACTCTAAATCATATTGTGAGTATAATAATGAGGTTTACATCATGTTAGCACATACTACTTTTAGGCAAAATTGAACTGTACACTCCATTGAGTTGAATGCACTGCTTTCTATTCAAAGCATTTTGTGATAAGGTTGTGTTCATAACTACACAGGGTGCATTGGAACAGTATGGATATTGCATGCAGAGTGCTCAGTGCCATGGAATACTTTAATGCAAGCTGAATTCAGTAACTTAACAGGTCCCATTTACAGTGGAACAGCCATTGACTTGGATTACTTCAGCAAACTGTAATGTTAAACTGAGTAAATAATGTGATGTTACTGAAAGTAACTTCTAAACCTTAGGTAGCACATTCATATTATTGATTGCAGATTACTCCAATTCATATTGTGAGTATAATAATAAGGTTTACATCATGTTAGCACATACTACTTTTAGGCGAAATTGAACTGTACACTCCATTGAGTTGAATGCACTGCTTTCTATTCAAAGCATTTTGTGATAAGGTTGTGTTCATAACAACACAGGGTGCATTGGAACTATGGATATTGCATGCAGAGTGCTCAGTGCCATGGAATACTTTAATGCAAGCTGAATTCAGTAACTTAACAGGTACCATTTACACTGCAACAGCCATTGACTTGGTTTACTTCAGCAAACTGTAATGTTACACTGAGTAGATAATGTGATGTTACGGGAAGGAACTTCTAAACCTTAGCTAGCACATTCATATAATTGATTGCAGACTACTCTAAATCATATTGTGAGTATAATAATGAGGTTTACATCATGTTAGCACATACTACTTTTAGGCAAAATTGAACTGTACACTCCATTGAGTTGAATGCACTGCTTTCTATTCAAAGCATTTTGTGATAAGGTTGTGTTCATAACTACACAGGGTGCATTAGAACAGTATGGATATTGCATGCAGAGTGCTCAGTGCCATGGAATACTTTAATGCAAGCTGAATTCAGTAACTTAACAGGTCCCATTTACAGTGGAACAGCCATTGACTTGGATTACTTCAGCAAACTGTAATGTTAAACTGAGTAGATAATGTGATGTTACTGAAAGTAACTTCTAAACCTTAGGTAGCACATTCATATTATTGATTGCAGATTACTCCAATTCATATTGTGAGTATAATAATAAGGTTTACATCATGTTAGCACATACTACTTTTAGGCGAAATTGAACTGTACACTCCATTGAGTTGAATGCACTGCTTTTTATTCAAAGCATTTTGTGATAAGGTTGTGTTCATAACAACACAGGGTGCATTGGAACTATGGATATTGCATGCAGAGTGCTCAGTGCCATGGAATACTTTAATGCAAGCTGAATTCAGTAACTTAACAGGTACCATTTACACTGGAACAGCCATTGACTTGGTTTATTTCAGCAAACTGTAAGGTGCCACTGAGTAGATAATGTGCTGTTACTGAAAGTAACTTCTAAACCTTAGCTAGCACATTCATATAATTGATTGCAGACTACTCTAAATCATATTGTGAGTATAATAATGAGGTTTACATCATGTTAGCACATACTACTTTTAGGCAAAATTGAACTGTACACTCCATTGAGTTGAATGCACTGCTTTCTATTCAAAGCATTTTGTGATAAGGTTGTGTTCATAACTACACAGGGTGCATTGGAACAGTATGGATATTGCATGCAGAGTGCTCAGTGCCATGGAATACTTTAATGCAAGCTGAATTCAGTAACTTAACAGGTCCCATTTACAGTGGAACAGCCATTGACTTGGATTACTTCAGCAAACTGTAATGTTAAACTGAGTAAATAATGTGATGTTACTGAAAGTAACTTCTAAACCTTAGGTAGCACATTCATATTATTGATTGCAGATTACTCCAATTCATATTGTGAGTATAATAATAAGGTTTACATCATGTTAGCACATACTACTTTTAGGCGAAATTGAACTGTACACTCCATTGAGTTGAATGCACTGCTTTCTATTCAAAGCATTTTGTGATAAGGTTGTGTTCATAACAACACAGGGTGCATTGGAACTATGGATATTGCATGCAGAGTGCTCAGTGCCATGGAATACTTTAATGCAAGCTGAATTCAGTAACTTAACAGGTACCATTTACACTGCAACAGCCATTGACTTGGTTTACTTCAGCAAACTGTAATGTTACACTGAGTAGATAATGTGATGTTACGGGAAGGAACTTCTAAACCTTAGCTAGCACATTCATATAATTGATTGCAGACTACTCTAAATCATATTGTGAGTATAATAATGAGGTTTACATCATGTTAGCACATACTACTTTTAGGCAAAATTGAACTGTACACTCCATTGAGTTGAATGCACTGCTTTCTATTCAAAGCATTTTGTGATAAGGTTGTGTTCATAACTACACAGGGTGCATTAGAACAGTATGGATATTGCATGCAGAGTGCTCAGTGCCATGGAATACTTTAATGCAAGCTGAATTCAGTAACTTAACAGGTACCATTTACACTGGAACAGCCATTGACTTGGTTTATTTCAGCAAACTGTAAGGTTCCACTGAGTAGATAATGTGCTGTTACTGAAAGTAACTTCTAAACCTTAGCTAGCACATTCATATAATTGATTGCAGACTACTCTAAATCATATTGTGAGTATAATAATGAGGTTTACATCATGTTAGCACATACTACTTTTAGGCAAAATTGAACTGTACACTCCATTGACGAATGCACTTTCAATTCAAAGCATTTTGTGAGAAGGTTGTGTTCATAACTACACAGGGTGCATTGGAACAGTATGGATATTGCATGCAGAGTGCTCAGTGCCATGGAATACTTTAATGCAAGCTGAATTCAGTAACTTAACAGGTACCATTTACACTGGAACAGCCATTGACTTGGTTTATATCAGCAAACTGTAAGGTTCCACTGAGTAGATAATGTGCTGTTACTGAAAGTAACTTCTAAACCTTAGCTAGCACATTCATATAATTGATTGCAGACTACTCTAAATCATATTGTGAGTATAATAATGAGGTTTACATCATGTTAGCACATACTACTTTTAGGCAAAATTGAACTGTATACTCCATTGACGAATGCACTTTCAATTCAAAGCATTTTGTGAGAAGGTTGTGTTCATAACTACACAGGGTGCATTGGAACAGTATGGATATTGCATGCAGAGTGCTCAGTGCCATGGAATACTTTAATGCAAGCTGAATTCAGTAACTTAACAGGTACCATTTACTGTGGAACAGCCATTGACTTGGATTACTTCAGCAAACTGTAATGTTACACTGAGTAGATTATGTGATGTTACTGAAAGTAACTTCTAAACCTTAGGTAGCACATTCATATTATTGATTGCAGATTACTGTAATTCATATTGTGAGTATAATAATCAGGTTTACATCATGTTAGCACATACTACTTTTAGGCAAAATTGAACTGTACACTCCATTGAGTTGAATGCACTGCTTTCTATTCAAAGCATTTTGTGATAAGGTTGTGTTCATAACTACACAGGGTGCATTGGAAAAGTATGGATATTGCATGCAGTGTGCTCAGTGCCATGGAATATTTTAATGCAAGCTGAATTCAATAACTTAACAGGTACCATTTACAGTGGAACAGCCATTGACTTGGATTACTTCAGCAAACTGCAATGTTACACTGAGTAGATAATGTGATGTTACTGAAAGTAACTTCTAAACCTTAGCTAGCACATTCATATAATTGATTGCAGACTACTCTAAATCATATTGTGAGTATAATAATGAGGTTTACATCATGTTAGCACATACTACTTTTAGGCAAAATTGAACTGTACACTCCATTGACGAATGCACTTTCAATTCAAAGCATTTTGTGAGAAGGTTGTGTTCATAACTACACAGGGTGCATTGGAACAGTATGGATATTGCATGCAGAGTGCTCAGTGCCATGGAATACTTTAATGCAAGCTGAATTCAGTAACTTAACAGGTACCATTTACACTGGAACAGCCATTGACTTGGTTTATATCAGCAAACTGTAAGGTTCCACTGAGTAGATAATGTGCTGTTACTGAAAGTAACTTCTAAACCTTAGCTAGCACATTCATATAATTGATTGCAGACTACTCTAAATCATATTGTGAGTATAATAATGAGGTTTACATCATGTTAGCACATACTACTTTTAGGCAAAATTGAACTGTATACTCCATTGACGAATGCACTTTCAATTCAAAGCATTTTGTGAGAAGGTTGTGTTCATAACTACACAGGGTGCATTGGAACAGTATGGATATTGCATGCAGAGTGCTCAGTGCCATGGAATACTTTAATGCAAGCTGAATTCAGTAACTTAACAGGTACCATTTACTGTGGAACAGCCATTGACTTGGATTACTTCAGCAAACTGTAATGTTACACTGAGTAGATTATGTGATGTTACTGAAAGTAACTTCTAAACCTTAGGTAGCACATTCATATTATTGATTGCAGATTACTGTAATTCATATTGTGAGTATAATAATCAGGTTTACATCATGTTAGCACATACTACTTTTAGGCAAAATTGAACTGTACACTCCATTGAGTTGAATGCACTGCTTTCTATTCAAAGCATTTTGTGATAAGGTTGTGTTCATAACTACACAGGGTGCATTGGAAAAGTATGGATATTGCATGCAGTGTGCTCAGTGCCATGGAATATTTTAATGCAAGCTGAATTCAATAACTTAACAGGTACCATTTACAGTGGAACAGCCATTGACTTGGATTACTTCAGCAAACTGCAATGTTACACTGAGTAGATAATGTGATGTTACTGAAAGTAACTTCTAAACCTTAGGTAGCACATTCATATTATTGATCGCAGATTACTGTAATTCATATTGTGAGTATAATAATAAGGTTTACATCATGTTAGCACATACTACTTTTAGGTAAAATTGAACTGTACACTCCTTTGAGTTGAATGCACTGCTTTCTATTCAACGCATTTTGTGATAACATTGTGTTCATGACAACACAGGGTGCATTGGAACTATGGATATTGCATGCAGAGTGCTCAGTGCCATGGAATACTTTAATGCAAGCTGAATTCAGTAACTTAACAGGTACCATTTACAGTGGAACATCCATTGACTTGGATTACTTCAGCAAACTGTAATGTTAAACTGAGTAAATAATGTGATGTTACTGAAAGTAACTTCTAAACCTTAGGTAGCACATTCATATTATTGATTGCAGATTACTCCAATTCATATTGTGAGTATAATAATAAGGTTTACATCATGTTAGCACATACTACTTTTAGGCGAAATTGAACTGTACACTCCATTGAGTTGAATGCACTGCTTTCTATTCAAAGCATTTTGTGATAAGGTTGTGTTCATAACAACACAGGGTGCATTGGAACTATGGATATTGCATGCAGAGTGCTCAGTGCCATGGAATACTTTAATGCAAGCTGAATTCAGTAACTTAACAGGTACCATTTACACTGCAACAGCCATTGACTTGGTTTACTTCAGCAAACTGTAATGTTACACTGAGTAGATAATGTGATGTTACGGGAAGGAACTTCTAAACCTTAGCTAGCACATTCATATAATTGATTGCAGACTACTCTAAATCATATTGTGAGTATAATAATGAGGTTTATATCATGTTAGCACATACTACTTTTAGGCAAAATTGAACTGTACACTCCATTGAGTTGAATGCACTGCTTTCTATTCAAAGCATTTTGTGATAAGGTTGTGTTCATAACTACACAGGGTGCATTGGAACAGTATGGATATTGCATGCAGAGTGCTCAGTGCCATGGAATACTTTAATGCAAGCTGAATTCAGTAACTTAACAGGTACCATTTACACTGCAACAGCCATTGACTTGGTTTACTTCAGCAAACTGTAATGTTACACTGAGTAGATAATGTGATGTTACGGGAAGGAACTTCTAAACCTTAGCTAGCACATTCATATAATTGATTGCAGACTACTCTAAATCATATTGTGAGTATAATAATGAGGTTTATATCATGTTAGCACATACTACTTTTAGGCAAAATTGAACTGTACACTCCATTGAGTTCAATGCACTGCTTTCTATTCAAAGCATTTTGTGATAAGGTTGTGTTCATAACTACACAGGGTGCATTGGAACAGTATGGATATTGCATGCAGAGTGCTCAGTGCCATGGAATACTTTAATGCAAGCTGAATTCAGTAACTTAACAGGTACCATTTACACTGCAACAGCCATTGACTTGGTTTACTTCAGCAAACTGTAATGTTACACTGAGTAGATAATGTGATGTTACGGGAAGGAACTAAACCTTAGCTAGCACATTCATATAATTGATTGCAGACTACTCTAAATCATATTGTGAGTATAATAATGAGGTTTACATCATGTTAGCACATACTACTTTTAGGCAAAATTGAACTGTACACTCCATTGAGTTGAATGCACTGCTTTCTATTCAAAGTATTTTGTGATAAGGTTGTGTTCATAAATACACAGGGTTCATTGGAACAGTATGGATATTGCATGCAGAGTGCTCAGTGCCATGGAATACTTTAATGCAAGCTGAATTCAGTAACTTAACAGGTACCATTTACACTGGAACAGCCATTGACTTGGTTTATTTCAGCAAACTGTAAGGTGCCACTGAGTAGATAATGTGCTGTTACTGAAAGTAACTTCTAAACCTTAGCTAGCACATTCATATAATTGATTGCAGACTACTCTAAATCATATTGTGAGTATAATAATGAGGTTTACATCATGTTAGCACATACTACTTTTAGGCAAAATTGAACTGTACACTCCATTGAGTTGAATGCACTGCTTTCTATTCAAAGCATTTTGTGATAAGGTTGTGTTCATAACTACACAGGGTGCATTGGAACAGTATGGATATTGCATGCAGAGTGCTCAGTGCCATGGAATACTTTAATGCAAGCTGAATTCAGTAACTTAACAGGTCCCATTTACAGTGGAACAGCCATTGACTTGGATTACTTCAGCAAACTGTAATGTTAAACTGAGTAAATAATGTGATGTTACTGAAAGTAACTTCTAAACCTTAGGTAGCACATTCATATTATTGATTGCAGATTACTCCAATTCATATTGTGAGTATAATAATAAGGTTTACATCATGTTAGCACATACTACTTTTAGGCGAAATTGAACTGTACACTCCATTGAGTTGAATGCACTGCTTTCTATTCAAAGCATTTTGTGATAAGGTTGTGTTCATAACAACACAGGGTGCATTGGAACTATGGATATTGCATGCAGAGTGCTCAGTGCCATGGAATACTTTAATGCAAGCTGAATTCAGTAACTTAACAGGTACCATTTACACTGCAACAGCCATTGACTTGGTTTACTTCAGCAAACTGTAATGTTACACTGAGTAGATAATGTGATGTTACGGGAAGGAACTTCTAAACCTTAGCTAGCACATTCATATAATTGATTGCAGACTACTCTAAATCATATTGTGAGTATAATAATGAGGTTTACATCATGTTAGCACATACTACTTTTAGGCAAAATTGAACTGTACACTCCATTGAGTTGAATGCACTGCTTTCTATTCAAAGCATTTTGTGATAAGGTTGTGTTCATAACTACACAGGGTGCATTAGAACAGTATGGATATTGCATGCAGAGTGCTCAGTGCCATGGAATACTTTAATGCAAGCTGAATTCAGTAACTTAACAGGTACCATTTACACTGGAACAGCCATTGACTTGGTTTATTTCAGCAAACTGTAAGGTTCCACTGAGTAGATAATGTGCTGTTACTGAAAGTAACTTCTAAACCTTAGCTAGCACATTCATATAATTGATTGCAGACTACTCTAAATCATATTGTGAGTATAATAATGAGGTTTACATCATGTTAGCACATACTACTTTTAGGCAAAATTGAACTGTACACTCCATTGACGAATGCACTTTCAATTCAAAGCATTTTGTGAGAAGGTTGTGTTCATAACTACACAGGGTGCATTGGAACAGTATGGATATTGCATGCAGAGTGCTCAGTGCCATGGAATACTTTAATGCAAGCTGAATTCAGTAACTTAACAGGTACCATTTACACTGGAACAGCCATTGACTTGGTTTATATCAGCAAACTGTAAGGTTCCACTGAGTAGATAATGTGCTGTTACTGAAAGTAACTTCTAAACCTTAGCTAGCACATTCATATAATTGATTGCAGACTACTCTAAATCATATTGTGAGTATAATAATGAGGTTTACATCATGTTAGCACATACTACTTTTAGGCAAAATTGAACTGTATACTCCATTGACGAATGCACTTTCAATTCAAAGCATTTTGTGAGAAGGTTGTGTTCATAACTACACAGGGTGCATTGGAACAGTATGGATATTGCATGCAGAGTGCTCAGTGCCATGGAATACTTTAATGCAAGCTGAATTCAGTAACTTAACAGGTACCATTTACTGTGGAACAGCCATTGACTTGGATTACTTCAGCAAACTGTAATGTTACACTGAGTAGATTATGTGATGTTACTGAAAGTAACTTCTAAACCTTAGGTAGCACATTCATATTATTGATTGCAGATTACTGTAATTCATATTGTGAGTATAATAATCAGGTTTACATCATGTTAGCACATACTACTTTTAGGCAAAATTGAACTGTACACTCCATTGAGTTGAATGCACTGCTTTCTATTCAAAGCATTTTGTGATAAGGTTGTGTTCATAACTACACAGGGTGCATTGGAACAGTATGGATATTGCATGCAGTGTGCTCAGTGCCATGGAATATTTTAATGCAAGCTGAATTCAATAACTTAACAGGTACCATTTACAGTGGAACAGCCATTGACTTGGATTACTTCAGCAAACTGCAATGTTACACTGAGTAGATAATGTGATGTTACTGAAAGTAACTTCTAAACCTTAGGTAGCACATTCATATTATTGATCGCAGATTACTGTAATTCATATTGTGAGTATAATAATAAGGTTTACATCATGTTAGCACATACTACTTTTAGGTAAAATTGAACTGTACACTCCTTTGAGTTGAATGCACTGCTTTCTATTCAACGCATTTTGTGATAACATTGTGTTCATGACAACACAGGGTGCATTGGAACTATGGATATTGCATGCAGAGTGCTCAGTGCCATGGAATACTTTAATGCAAGCTGAATTCAGTAACTTAACAGGTACCATTTACAGTGGAACATCCATTGACTTGGATTACTTCAGCAAACTGTAATGTTAAACTGAGTAAATAATGTGATGTTACTGAAAGTAACTTCTAAACCTTAGGTAGCACATTCATATTATTGATTGCAGATTACTCCAATTCATATTGTGAGTATAATAATAAGGTTTACATCATGTTAGCACATACTACTTTTAGGCGAAATTGAACTCTACACTCCATTGAGTTGAATGCTCTGCTTTCTATTCAAAGCATTTTTTGATAAGGTTGTGTTCATAACAACACAGGGTGCATTGGAACTATGGATATTGCATGCAGAGTGCTCAGTGCCATGGAATACTTTAATGCAAGCTGAATTCAGTAACTTAACAGGTACCATTTACACTGCAACAGCCATTGACTTGGTTTACTTCAGCAAACTGTAATGTTACACTGAGTAGATAATGTGATGTTACGGGAAGGAACTTCTAAACCTTAGCTAGCACATTCATATAATTGATTGCAGACTACTCTAAATCATATTGTGAGTATAATAATGAGGTTTATATCATGTTAGCACATACTACTTTTAGGCAAAATTGAACTGTACACTCCATTGAGTTGAATGCACTGCTTTCTATTCAAAGCATTTTGTGATAAGGTTGTGTTCATAACTACACAGGGTGCATTGGAACAGTATGGATATTGCATGCAGAGTGCTCAGTGCCATGGAATACTTTAATGCAAGCTGAATTCAGTAACTTAACAGGTACCATTTACACTGCAACAGCCATTGACTTGGTTTACTTCAGCAAACTGTAATGTTACACTGAGTAGATAATGTGATGTTACGGGAAGGAACTTCTAAACCTTAGCTAGCACATTCATATAATTGATTGCAGACTACTCTAAATCATATTGTGAGTATAATAATGAGGTTTATATCATGTTAGCACATACTACTTTTAGGCAAAATTGAACTGTACACTCCATTGAGTTGAATGCACTGCTTTCTATTCAAAGCATTTTGTGATAAGGTTGTGTTCATAACTACACAGGGTGCATTGGAACAGTATGGATATTGCATGCAGAGTGCTCAGTGCCATGGAATACTTTAATGCAAGCTGAATTCAGTAACTTAACAGGTACCATTTACACTGGAACAGCCATTGACTTGGTTTATTTCAGCAAACTGTAAGGTTCCACTGAGTAGATAATGTGCTGTTACTGAAAGTAACTTCTAAACCTTAGCTAGCACATTCATATAATTGATTGCAGACTACTCTAAATCATATTGTGAGTATAATAATGAGGTTTACATCATGTTAGCACATACTACTTTTAGGCAAAATTGAACTGTACACTCCATTGACGAATGCACTTTCAATTCAAAGCATTTTGTGAGGTTGTGTTCATAACTACACAGGGTGCATTGGAACAGTATGGATATTGCATGCAGAGTGCTCAGTGCCATGGAATACTTTAATGCAAGCTGAATTCAGTAACTTAACAGGTACCATTTACACTGGAACAGCCATTGACTTGGTTTATTTCAGCAAACTGTAAGGTTCCACTGAGTAGATAATGTGCTGTTACTGAAAGTAACTTCTAAACCTTAGCTAGCACATTCATATAATTGATTGCAGACTACTCTAAATCATATTGTGAGTATAATAATGAGGTTTACATCATGTTAGCACATACTACTTTTAGGCAAAATTGAACTGTACACTCCATTGACGAATGCACTTTCAATTCAAAGCATTTTGTGAGAAGGTTGTGTTCATAACTACACAGGGTGCATTGGAACAGTATGGATATTGCATGCAGAGTGCTCAGTGCCATGGAATACTTTAATGCAAGCTGAATTCAGTAACTTAACAGGTACCATTTACTGTGGAACAGCCATTGACTTGGATTACTTCAGCAAACTGTAATGTTACACTGAGTAGATTATGTGATGTTACTGAAAGTAACTTCTAAACCTTAGGTAGCACATTCATATTATTGATTGCAGATTACTGTAATTCATATTGTGAGTATAATAATAAGGTTTACATCATGTTAGCACATACTACTTTTAGGCAAAATTGAACTGTACACTCCATTGAGTTGAATGCACTGCTTTCTATTCAAAGCATTTTGTGATAAGGTTGTGTTCATAACTACACAGGGTGCATTGGAACAGTATGGATATTGCATGCAGTGTGCTCAGTGCCATGGAATATTTTAATGCAAGCTGAATTCAATAACTTAACAGGTACCATTTACAGTGGAACAGCCATTGACTTGGATTACTTCAGCAAACTGCAATGTTACACTGAGTAGATAATGTGATGTTACTGAAAGTAACTTCTAAACCTTAGGTAGCACATTCATATTATTGATCGCAGATTACTGTAATTCATATTGTGAGTATAATAATAAGGTTTACATCATGTTAGCAGATACTACTTTTAGGCAAAATTGAACTGTACACTCCATTGAGTTGAATGCACTGCTTTCTATTCAAAGCATTTTGTGATAAGGTTGTGTTCATAACAACACAGGGTGCATTGGAACTATGGATATTGCATGCAGAGTGCTCAGTGCCATGGAATACTTTAATGCAAGCTGAATTCAGTAACTTAACAGGTACCATTTACACTGGAGCAGCCATTGACTTGGTTTACTTAAGCAAACTGTAATGTTACACTGAGTAGATAATGTGATGTTACGGGAAGGAACTTCTAAACCTTAGCTAGCACATTCATATAATTGATTGCAGACTACTCTAAATCATATTGTGAGTATAATAATGAGGTTTACATCATGTTAGCACATACTACTTTTAGGCAAAATTGAACTGTACACTCCATTGACGAATGCACTTTCAATTCAAAGCATTTTGTGAGAAGGTTGTGTTCATAACTACACAGGGTGCATTGGAACAGTATGGATATTGCATGCAGAGTGCTCAGTGCCATGGAATACTTTAATGCAAGCTGAATTCAGTAACTTAACAGGTACCATTTACAGTGGAACATCCATTGACTTGGATTACTTCAGCAAACTGTAATGTTACACTGAGTAGATAATGTGATGTTACTGAAAGTAACTTCTAAACCTTAGGTAGCACATTCATATTATTGATTGCAGATTACTCTAATTCATATTGTGAGTATAATAATGTTTACATCATGTTAGCAGATACTACTTTTAGGCAAAATTGAACTGTACACTCCATTGAGTTGAATGCACTGCTTTCTATTCAAAGCATTTTGTGATAAGGTTGTGTTCATAACTACACAGGGTGCATTGGAACAGTATGGATATAGCATGCAGAGTGCTCAGTGCCATGGAATACTTTAATGCAAGCTGAATTCAGTAACTTAACAGGTACCATTTATACTGCAACAGCCATTGACTTGGTTTACTTCAGCAAACTGTAATGTTACACTGAGTAGATAATGTGATGTTACGGGAAGGAACTTCTAAACCTTAGCTAGCACATTCATATAATTGATTGCAGACTACTCTAAATCATATTGTGAGTATAATAATGAGGTTTACATCATGTTAGCACATACTACTTTTAGGCAAAATTGAACTGTACACTCCATTGAGTTGAATGCACTGCTTTCTATTCAAAGCATTTTGTGATAAGGGTGTGTTCATAACTACACAGGGTGCATTGAAACAGTATGGATATTGCATGCAGAGTGCTCAGTGCCATGGAATACTTTAATGCAAGCTGAATTCAGTAACTTAACAGGTACCATTTACACTGGAACAGCCATTGACTTGGTTTATTTCAGCAAACTGTAAGGTTCCACTGAGTAGATAATGTGCTGTTACTGAAAGTAACTTCTAAACCTTAGCTAGCACATTCATATAATTGATTGCAGACTACTCTAAATCATATTGTGAGTATAATAATGAGGTTTACATCATGTTAGCACATACTACTTTTAGGCAAAATTGAACTGTACACTCTATTGAGTTGAATGCACTGCTTTCTATTCAAAGCATTTTGTGATAAGGTTGTGTTCATAACTACACAGGGTGCATTGGAACAGTATGGATATTGCATGCAGAGTGCTCAGTGCCATGGAATACTTTAATGCAAGCTGAATTCAGTAACTTAACAGGTCCCATTTACAGTGGAACAGCCATTGACTTGGATTACTTCAGCAAACTGTAATGTTAAACTGAGTAAATAATGTGATGTTACTGAAAGTAACTTCTAAACCTTAGGTAGCACATTCATATTATTGATTGCAGATTACTCCAATTCATATTGTGAGTATAATAATAAGGTTTACATCATGTTAGCACATACTACTTTTAGGCGAAATTGAACTGTACACTCCATTGAGTTGAATGCACTGCTTTCTATTCAAAGCATTTTGTGATAAGGTTGTGTTCATAACAACACAGGGTGCATTGGAACTATGGATATTGCATGCAGAGTGCTCAGTGCCATGGAATACTTTAATGCAAGCTGAATTCAGTAACTTAACAGGTACCATTTACACTGCAACAGCCATTGACTTGGTTTACTTCAGCAAACTGTAATGTTACACTGAGTAGATAATGTGATGTTACGGGAAGGAACTTCTAAACCTTAGCTAGCACATTCATATAATTGATTGCAGACTACTCTAAATCATATTGTGAGTATAATAATGAGGTTTGCATCATGTTAGCGCATACTACTTTTAGGCAAAATTGAACTGTACGCTCCATTGAGTTGAATGCACTGCTTTCTATTCAAAGCATTTTGTGATAAGGTTGTGTTCATAACTACACAGGGTGCATTGGAACACTATGGATATTGCATGCAGAGTGCTCAGTGCCATGGAATACTTTAATGCAAGCTGAATTCAGTAACTTAACAGGTACCATTTACACTGGAACAGCCATTGACTTGGTTTATTTCAGCAAACTGTAAGGTTCCACTGAGTAGATAATGTGCTGTTACTGAAAGTAACTTCTAAACCTTAGCTAGCACATTCATATAATTGATTGCAGACTAAATCATATTGTGAGTATAATAATGAGGTTTACATCATGTTAGCACATACTACTTTTAGGCAAAATTGAACTGTACACTCCATTGACGAATGCACTTTCAATTCAAAGCATTTTGTGAGAAGGTTGTGTTCATAACTACACAGGGTGCATTGGAACAGTATGGATATTGCATGCAGAGTGCTCAGTGCCATGGAATACTTTAATGCAAGCTGAATTCAGTAACTTAACAGGTACCATTTACAGTGGAACATCCATTGACTTGGATTACTTCAGCAAACTGTAATGTTACACTGAGTAGATAATGTGATGTTACTGAAAGTAACTTCTAAACCTTAGGTAGCACATTCATATTATTGATTGCAGATTACTCTAATTCATATTGTGAGTATAATAATGTTTACATCATGTTAGCAGATACTACTTTTAGGCAAATTTGAACTGTACACTCCATTGAGTTGAATGCACTGCTTTCTATTCAAAGCATTTTGTGATAAGGTTGTGTTCATAACTACATAGGGTGCATTGGAACAGTATGGATATAGCATGCAGAGTGCTCAGTTTCATGGAATACTTTAATGCAAGCTGAATTCAGTAACTTAACAGGTACCATTTATACTGCAACAGCCATTGACTTGGTTTACTTCAGCAAACTGTAATGTTACACTGAGTAGATAATGTGATGTTACTGGAAGTAACTTCTAAACCTTAGGTAGCACATTCATATTATTGATTGCAGATTACTGTAATTCATATTGTGAGTATAATAATAAGGTTTACATCATGTTAGCACATACTACTTTTAGGCAAAATTGAACTGTACACTCCATTGAGTTGAATGCACTGCTTCCTATTCAAAGCATTTTGTGATAAGGTTGTGTTCATAACAACACAGGGTGCATTGGAACTATGGATATTGCATGCAGAGTGCTCAGTGCCATGGAATACTTTAATGCAAGCTGAATTCAGTAACTTAACAGGTACCATTTACACTGCAGCAGCCATTGACTTGGTTTACTTCAGCAAACTGTAATGTTACACTGAGTAGATAATGTGATGTTACAAGAAGTAACTTCTAAACCTTAGCTAGCACATTCATATAATTGATTGCAGACTACTCTAAATCATATTGTGAGTGTAATAATGAGGTTTACATCATGTTAGCACATACTACTTTAAGGCAAAATTGAACTGTACACTCCATTGAGTTGAATGCACTGCTTTCTATTCAAAGCATTTTGTGATAAGGTTGTGTTCATAACTACACAGGGTGCATTGGAACAGTATGGATATTGCATGCA
Organism: Hypanus sabinus; assembly: GCF_030144855.1. Taxonomy (NCBI): domain Eukaryota; kingdom Metazoa; phylum Chordata; class Chondrichthyes; order Myliobatiformes; family Dasyatidae; genus Hypanus; species Hypanus sabinus. The sequence goes on from NC_082727.1 coordinate 975,321, forward strand.
GAGTGCTCAGTGCCATGGAATACTTTAATGCAAGCTGAATTCAGTAACTTAACAGGTACCATTTACACTGGAACAGCCATTGACTTGGTTTATTTCAGCAAACTGTAAGGTTCCACTGAGTAGATAATGTGCTGTTACTGAAAGTAACTTCTAAACCTTAGCTAGCACATTCATATAATTGATTGCAGACTACTCTAAATCATATTGTGAGTATAATAATGAGGTTTACATCATGTTAGCACATACTACTTTTAGGCAAAATTGAACTGTACACTCCATTGACGAATGCACTTTCAATTCAAAGCATTTTGTGAGGTTGTGTTCATAACTACACAGGGTGCATTGGAACAGTATGGATATTGCATGCAGAGTGCTCAGTGCCATGGAATACTTTAATGCAAGCTGAATTCAGTAACTTAACAGGTACCATTTACACTGGAACAGCCATTGACTTGGTTTATTTCAGCAAACTGTAAGGTTCCACTGAGTAGATAATGTGCTGTTACTGAAAGTAACTTCTAAACCTTAGCTAGCACATTCATATAATTGATTGCAGACTACTCTAAATCATATTGTGAGTATAATAATGAGGTTTACATCATGTTAGCACATACTACTTTTAGGCAAAATTGAACTGTACACTCCATTGACGAATGCACTTTCAATTCAAAGCATTTTGTGAGAAGGTTGTGTTCATAACTACACAGGGTGCATTGGAACAGTATGGATATTGCATGCAGAGTGCTCAGTGCCATGGAATACTTTAATGCAAGCTGAATTCAGTAACTTAACAGGTACCATTTACACTGGAACAGCCATTGACTTGGTTTATATCAGCAAACTGTAAGGTTCCACTGAGTAGATAATGTGCTGTTACTGAAAGTAACTTCTAAACCTTAGCTAGCACATTCATATAATTGATTGCAGACTACTCTAAATCATATTGTGAGTATAATAATGAGGTTTACATCATGTTAGCACATACTACTTTTAGGCAAAATTGAACTGTACACTCCATTGACGAATGCACTTTCAATTCAAAGCATTTTGTGAGAAGGTTGTGTTCATAACTACACAGGGTGCATTGGAACAGTATGGATATTGCATGCAGAGTGCTCAGTGCCATGGAATACTTTAATGCAAGCTGAATTCAGTAACTTAACAGGTACCATTTACTGTGGAACAGCCATTGACTTGGATTACTTCAGCAAACTGTAATGTTACACTGAGTAGATTATGTGATGTTACTGAAAGTAACTTCTAAACCTTAGGTAGCACATTCATATTATTGATTGCAGATTACTGTAATTCATATTGTGAGTATAATAATCAGGTTTACATCATGTTAGCACATACTACTTTTAGGCAAAATTGAACTGTACACTCCATTGAGTTGAATGCACTGCTTTCTATTCAAAGCATTTTGTGATAAGGTTGTGTTCATAACTACACAGGGTGCATTGGAACAGTATGGATATTGCATGCAGAGTGCTCAGTGCCATGGAATATTTTAATGCAAGCTGAATTCAATAACTTAACAGGTACCATTTACAGTGGAACAGCCATTGACTTGGATTACTTCAGCAAACTGCAATGTTACACTAGGTAGATAATGTGATGTTACTGAAAGTAACTTCTAAACCTTAGGTAGCACATTCATATTATTGATCGCAGATTACTGTAACTCATATTGTGAGTATAATAATAAGGTTTACATCATGTTAGCACATACTACTTTTAGGTAAAATTGAACTGTACACTCCTTTGAGTTGAATGCACTGCTTTCTATTCAACGCATTTTGTGATAACATTGTGTTCATGACAACACAGGGTGCATTGGAACTATGGATATTGCATGCAGAGTGCTCAGTGCCATGGAATACTTTAATGCAAGCTGAATTCAGTAACTTAACAGGTACCATTTACAGTGGAACATCCATTGACTTGGATTACTTCAGCAAACTGTAATGTTAAACTGAGTAAATAATGTGATGTTACTGAAAGTAACTTCTAAACCTTAGGTAGCACATTCATATTATTGATTGCAGATTACTCCAATTCATATTGTGAGTATAATAATAAGGTTTACATCATGTTAGCACATACTACTTTTAGGCGAAATTGAACTGTACACTCCATTGAGTTGAATGCACTGCTTTCTATTCAAAGCATTTTGTGATAAGGTTGTGTTCATAACAACACAGGGTGCATTGGAACTATGGATATTGCATGCAGAGTGCTCAGTGCCATGGAATACTTTAATGCAAGCTGAATTCAGTAACTTAACAGGTACCATTTACACTGCAACAGCCATTGACTTGGTTTACTTCAGCAAACTGTAATGTTACACTGAGTAGATAATGTGATGTTACGGGAAGGAACTTCTAAACCTTAGCTAGCACATTCATATAATTGATTGCAGACTACTCTAAATCATATTGTGAGTATAATAATGAGGTTTATATCATGTTAGCACATACTACTTTTAGGCAAAATTGAACTGTACACTACATTGAGTTGAATGCACTGCTTTCTATTCAAAGCATTTTGTGATAAGGTTGTGTTCATAACTACACAGGGTGCATTGGAACAGTATGGATATTGCATGCAGAGTGCTCAGTGCCATGGAATACTTTAATGCAAGCTGAATTCAGTAACTTAACAGGTACCATTTACACTGGAACAGCCATTGACTTGGTTTATTTCAGCAAACTGTAAGGTTCCACTGAGTAGATAATGTGCTGTTACTGAAAGTAACTTCTAAACCTTAGCTAGCACATTCATATAATTGATTGCAGACTACTCTAAATCATATTGTGAGTATAATAATGAGGTTTACATCATGTTAGCACATACTACTTTTAGGCAAAATTGAACTGTACACTCCATTGACGAATGCACTTTCAATTCAAAGCATTTTGTGAGAAGGTTGTGTTCATAACTACACAGGGTGCATTGGAACAGTATGGATATTGCATGCAGAGTGCTCAGTGCCATGGAATACTTTAATGCAAGCTGAATTCAGTAACTTAACAGGTACCATTTACACTGGAACAGCCATTGACTTGGTTTATTTCAGCAAACTGTAAGGTTCCACTGAGTTGATAATGTGCTGTTACTGAAAGTAACTTCTAAACCTTAGCTAGCACATTCATATAATTGATTGCAGACTACTCTAAATCATATTGTGAGTATAATAATGAGGTTTACATCATGTTAGCACATACTACTTTTAGGCAAAATTGAACTGTACACTCCATTGACGAATGCACTTTCAATTCAAAGCATTTTGTGAGAAGGTTGTGTTCATAACTACACAGGGTGCATTGGAACAGTATGGATATTGCATGCAGAGTGCTCAGTGCCATGGAATACTTTAATGCAAGCTGAATTCAGTAACTTAACAGGTACCATTTACTGTGGAACAGCCATTGACTTGGATTACTTCAGCAAACTGTAATGTTACACTGAGTAGATTATGTGATGTTACTGAAAGTAACTTCTAAACCTTAGGTAGCACATTCATATTATTGATTGCAGATTACTGTAATTCATATTGTGAGTATAATAATAAGGTTTACATCATGTTAGCACATACTACTTTTAGGCAAAATTGAACTGTACACTCCATTGAGTTGAATGCACTGCTTTCTATTCAAAGCATTTTGTGATAAGGTTGTGTTCATAACTACACAGGGTGCATTGGAACAGTATGGATATTGCATGCAGTGTGCTCAGTGCCATGGAATATTTTAATGCAAGCTGAATTCAATAACTTAACAGGTACCATTTACAGTGGAACAGCCATTGACTTGGATTACTTCAGCAAACTGCAATGTTACACTGAGTAGATAATGTGATGTTACTGAAAGTAACTTCTAAACCTTAGGTAGCACATTCATATTATTGATCGCAGATTACTGTAATTCATATTGTGAGTATAATAATAAGGTTTACATCATGTTAGCACATACTACTTTTAGGTAAAATTGAACTGTACACTCCTTTGAGTTGAATGCACTGCTTTCTATTCAAAGCATTTTGTGATAACATTGTGTTCATGACAACACAGGGTGCATTGGAACTATGGATATTGCATGCAGAGTGCTCAGTGCCATGGAATACTTTAATGCAAGCTGAATTCAGTAACTTAACAGGTACCATTTAGAGTGGAACATCCATTGACTTGGATTACTTCAGCAAACTGTAATGTTACACTGAGTAGATAATGTGATTTACGGGAAGGAACTTCTAAACCTTAGGTAGCACATTCATATTATTGATTGCAGATTACTGTAATTCATATTGTGAGTATAATAATAAGGTTTACATCATGTTAGCACATACTACTTTTAGGCAAAATTGAACTGTACACTCCATTGAGTTGAATGCACTGCTTTCTATTCAAAGCATTTTGTGATAAGGTTGTGTTCATAACTACACAGGGTGAATTGAAACTGTATGGATATTGCATGTAGAGTGCTCAGTGCCATGGAATACTTTAATGCAAGCTGAATTCAGTAACTTATAAGGTACCATTTACTGTGGACCAGCCATTGACTTCGCTTACTTCAGCCAAATCTAATGTTCCACTGAGTAGATAATGTGATGTTACTGGAAGTAACTTCTAAACCTTAGCTAGCACTTTCATATAATTGATTGCAGACTACTCTAAATCATATTGTGAGTATAATAATAAGGTTTACATCACCTTAGCACATACCACTTTTAGGCAAAATTGAACTGTACACTCCATTGAGTTGAATGCACTGCTTTCTATTCAAAGCATTTTGTGATAAGGTTGTGTTCTTAACTACACAGGGTGAATTGGAACAGTATGGATAATGCAAGTAGAGTGCTCAGTGCCATGGTATACTTTAATGCAAGCTGAATTCAGTAACTTAACAGGTACCATTTGCACTGGAACAGCCATTGACTTGGTTTACTTCAGCAAACTGTAATGTTACACTAAGTAAATAATCTGATGTTACTGATGGTAACCTCTAAACTTAGGTAGTACATTCATATAATTGATTGCAGACTACTCTAAATCATATTCTGAGTATAATAGTGAGGTTTACATCATGATAGCACATAACACTTTTAGGCAAAATTGAACTGTACTATACATAGTGTTGAATGCTTTAATTTCACTTCAAAGCAGTTTGTGATAAGGTTGTGTTCATATCTACAGAGGGAGAATTGAAACTGTATGGATATTGCATGTAGAGTGCTCAGTGCCATGGAATACTTTAATGCAAGCTGAATTCAGTAACTTAACAGGTACCATTTACACTGCAACAGCTATTGACTTGGTTTACTTCAGCAAACTGTAATGTTACACTGAGTAGATAATGTGATGTTACGGGAAGGAACTTCTAAACCTTAGCTAGCACATTCATATAATTGATTGCAGACTACTCTAAATCATATTGTGAGTATAATAATGAGGTTTACATCATGTTAGCACATACTACTTTTAGGCAAAATTGAACTGCACACTCCATTGAGTTGAATGCACTGCTTCCTATTCAAAGCATTTTGTGATAAGGTTGTGTTCATAACAACAAAGGGTGCATTGGAACTATGGATATTGCATGCAGAGTGCTCAGTGCCATGGAATACTTTAATGCAAGCTGAATTCAGTAACTTAACAGGTACCATTTACAGTGGAACAGCCATTGACTTGGATTACTTCAGCAAACTGTAATGTTACACTGAGTAGATAATGCGATGTTACTGAAAGTAACTTCTAAACCTTAGGTAGCACATTCATATTATTGATTGCAGATTACTCTAATTCATATTGTGAGTATAATAATAAGGTTTACATCATGTTAGCACATACTAATTTTAGGCAAAATTGAACTGTACACTCCATTGAGTTGAATGCACTGCTTTCTATTCAACGCATTTTGTGATAAGGTTGTGTTCATGACAACACAGGGTGAATTGAAACTGTATGGATATTGCATGCAGAGTGCTCAGTGCCATGGAATACTTTAATGCAAGCTGAATTCAGTAACTTAACAGGTCCCATTTACAGTGAAACAGCCATTGACTTGGATTACTTCAGCAAACTGTAATGCTAAACTGAGTAGATAATGTGATGTTACTGAAAGTAACTTCTAAACCTTAGGTAGCACATTCATATTATTGATTGCAGATTACTCCAATTCATATTGTGAGTATAATAATAAGGTTTACATCATGTTAGCACATACTACTTTTAGGCGAAATTGAACTGTACACTCCATTGAGTTGAATGCACTGCTTTCTATTCAAAGCATTTTGTGATAACGTTGTGTTCATAACAACACAGGGTGCATTGGAATTATGGATATTGCATGCAGAGTGCTCAGTGCCATGGAATACTTTAATGCAAGCTGAATTCAGTAACTTAACAGGTACCATTTACAGTGGAACAGCCATTGACTTGGTTTACTTCAGCAAACTGTAATGTTTCACTGAGTAGATAATGTGATGTTACTGGAAGGAACTTCTAAACCTTAGCTAGCACATTCATATAATTGATTGCAGACTACTCTAAATCATATTGTGAGTATAATAATGTTTACATCATGTTAGCACATACTACTTTTAGGCAAAATTGAACTGTACACTCCATTGAGCTGAATGCACTGCTTTCTAATCAAAGCATTTTGTGATAAGGTTGTGTTCATAACTACAAAGGGTGCATTGGAACAGTATGGATATTGCATGCAGAGTGCTCAGTGCCATGGAATACTTTAATGCAAGCTGAATTCAGTAACTTAACAGGTACCATTTACAGTGGAACAGCCATTGACTTGGATTACTTCAGCAAACTGTAATGTTAAACTGAGTAGATAATGTGATGTTACTGAAAGTAACTTCTAAACCTTAGGTAGCACATTCATATTATTGATTGCAGATTACTCTAATTCATATTGTGAGTATAATAATAAGGAATACATCATGTTAGCACATACTACTTTTAGGCAAAATTGAACTGTACACTCCATTGAGTTGAATGCACTGCTTTCTATTCAAAGCATTTTGTGATAAGTTTGTGTTCATAACTACACAAGGTGCATTGGAACAGTATGGATATTGCATGCAGAGTGCTCAGTGCCATGGATTACTTTAATGCAAGCTGAATTCAGTAACTTAACAGGTACCATTTACAGTGGAACAGCCATTGACATGGATTACTTCAGCAAACTGTAATGTTACACTGAGTAGATAATGTGATGTTACTGAAAGTAACTTCTAAACCTTAGGTAGCACATTCATATTATTGATTGCAGATTACTCGAATTCATGTTGTGAGTATAATAATAAGGTTTACATCATGTTAGCACATACTACTTTTAGGCAAAATTGAACTGTACACTCCATTGAGCTGAATGCACTGCTTTCTAATCAAAGCATTTTGTGATAAGGTTGTGTTCATAACTACAAAGGGTGCATTGGAACAGTATGGATATTGCATGCAGAGTGCTCAGTGCCATGGAATACTTTAATGCAAGCTGAATTCAGTAACTTAACAGGTACCATTTACAGTGGAACAGCCATTGACTTGGATTACTTCAGCAAACTGTAATGTTAAACTGAGTAGATAATGTGATGTTACTGAAAGTAACTTCTAAACCTTAGGTAGCACATTCATATTATTGATTGCAGATTACTCTAATTCATATTGTGAGTATAATAATAAGGAATACATCATGTTAGCACATACTACTTTTAGGCAAAATTGAACTGTACACTCCATTGAGTTGAATGCACTTTCTATTCAAAGCATTTTGTGATAAGATTGTGTTCATAACTACACAAGGTGCATTGGAACAGTATGGATATTGCATGCAGAGTGCTCAGTGCCATGGATTACTTTAATGCAAGCTGAATTCAGTAACTTAACAGGTACCATTTACAGTGGAACAGCCATTGACTTGGATTACTTCAGCAAACTGTAATGTTACACTGAGTAGAGAATGTGATGTTACTGAAAGTAACTTCTAAACCTTAGCTAGCACATTCATATAATTGATTGCAGACTACTCTAAATCATATTGTGAGTATAATAATGTTTACATCATGTTTGCACATACTACTTTTAGGCAAAATTGAACTGTACACTCCATTGAGTTGAATGAACTGCTTTCTATTCAAAGCATTTTGTGATAAAGTTGTGTTCATAACTACACAGGGTGCATTGGAACAGTATGGATATTGCATGCAGAGTGCTCAGTGCCATGGAATACTTTAATGCATGCTGAATTCAGTAACTTAACAGGTAACATTTACAGTGGAACAGCCATTGACTTGGATTACTTCAGCAAACTGTAATGTTACACTGAGTAGATAATGTGATGTTACTGAAAGTAACTTCTAAACCTTAGGTAGCACATTCATATTATTGATTCCAGATTACTCTAATTCATATTGTGAGTATAATAATAAGGTTTACATCATGTTAGCACATACTACTTTTAGGCAAAATTGAACTGTACACTCCATTGAGTTGAATGCACTGCTTTCTATTCAAAGCATTTTGTGATAAGGTTGTGTTCATAACTACACAAGATGCATTGGAACAGTATGGATATTGCATGCAGAGTGCTCAGTGCCATGGAATACTTTAATGCAAGCTGAATTCAGTAACTTAACAGGTACCATTTACAGTGGAACAGCCATTGACTTGGATTACTTCAGCAAACTGTAATGTTACACTGAGTAGATAATGTGATGTTACTTAAAGTAACTTCTAACCCTTAGCTAGCACATTCATATAATTGATTGCAGACTACTCTAAATCATATTGTGAGTATAATAATGAGGTTTACATCATGTTAGCACATTCTACTTTTAGGCAAAATTGAACAGTACACTCCATTGAGTTGAATGCACTGCTTTCTATTCAAAGCATTTTGAGATAAGGTTGTGTTCATAACAACACAGGGTGCATTGGAACTATGGATATTGCATGCAGAGTGCTCAGTGCCATGGAATACTTTAATGCAAGCTGAATTCAGTAACTTAACAGGTACCATTTACAGTGGAACAGCCATTGACTTGGATTACTTCAGTAAACTGTAATGTTACACTGAGTAGATAATGTGATGTTACTGAAAGTAACTTCTAAACCTTAGGTAGCACATTCATATTATTGATTGCAGACTACTCTAAATCATATTGTGAGTATAATAATGAGGTTTACATCATGTTAGCACATACTACTTTTAGGCAAAATTGAACTGTACACTCCTTTGATTTGAATGCACTGCTTTCAATTCAAAGCATTTTGTGATTAGGTTGTGTTCATAACTACACAGGGTGCACTGGAAAAGTATGGATATTGCATGCAGAGTGCTCAGTGCCATGGAATACTTTAATGCAAGCTGAATTCAGTAACTTAACAGGTACCATTTACAGTGGAACAGCCATTGACTTGGATTACTTCAGCAAACTGTAATGTTACACCGAGTAGATAATGTGATGTTACTGAAAGTAACTTCTAAACCTTAGGTAGCACATTCATATTATTGATTGCAGATTACTCTAATTCATATTGTGAGTATAATAATAAGGTTTACATCATGTTAGCACATACTACTTTTAGGCAAAATTGAACTGTACACTCCATTGAGTTGAATGCACTGCTTTCTATTCAAAGCATTTTGTGATAAAGTTGTGTTCATAAGTACACAGGGTGCATTGGAACAGTATGGATATTGCATGCAGAGTGCTCAGTGCCATGGAATACTTTAATGCAAGCTGAATTCAGTAACTTAACAGGTACCATTTACAGTGGAACAGCCATTGACTTGGATTACTTCAGCAAACTGTAATGTTACACTGAGTAGATAATGTGATGTTACTGAAAGTAACTTCTAAACCTTAGGTAGCACATTCATATTATTGATTGCAGATTACTCTAATTCATATTGTGACTATAATAATAAGGTTTACATCATGTTAGCACATACTACTTTTAGGCAAAATTGAACTGTACACTCCATTGAGTTGAATGCACTGCTTTCTATTCAAAGCATTTTGTGATAAAGTTGTGTTCATAACTACACAGGGTGCATTGGAACAGTATGGATATTGCATGCAGAGTGCTCAGTGCCATGGAATACTTTAATGCAAGCTGAATTCAGTAACTTAACAGGTACCATTTACAGCGGAACAGCCATTGACTTGGATTACTTCAGCAAACTGTAATGATAAACTGAGTAGATAATGTGATGTTACTGAAAGTAACTTCTAAACCTTAGGTGGCACATTCATATTATTGATTGCAGATATCTCTAATTCATATTGTGAGTATAATAATGTTTACATCATGTTAGCACATACTACTTTTAGCTAAAATTGAACTGTACACTCCTTTGAGTTGAATGCACTGCTTTCTATTCAACGCATTTTGTGATAAGGTTGTGTTCATGACAACACAGGGTGCATTGGAACTATGGATATTGCATGCAGAGTGCACAGTGCCATGGATTACTTTAATGCAAGCTGAATTCAGTAACTTAACAGGTACCATTTACACTGCAACAGCCATTGACTTGGTTTACTTCAGCAAACTGTAATGTTACACTGAGTAGATAATGTGATGTTACTGGAAGTAACTTCTAAACCTTAGCTAGCACATTCATATAATTGATTGCAGACTACTCTAAATCATATTGTGAGTATAATAATGAGGTTTACATTATGTTAGCACATACTACTTTTAGGCAAAATTGAACTGTACACTCCATTGAGTTGAATGCACTGCTTTCTATTCAAAGCATTATGTGATAAGGTTGTGTTCATAACTACACAGGGTGCATTGGAACAGTATGGATATTGCATGCAGAGTGCTCAGTGCCATGGAATACTTTAATGCAAGCTGAATTCAGTAACTTAACAGGTACCATTTACAGTGGAACAGCCATTGACTTGGATTACTTCAGCAAACTGTAATGTTAAACTGTGTAGATAATGTGATGTTACTGAAAGTAACTTCTAAACCTTAGGTAGCACATTCATATTATTGATTGTAGATTACTCCAATTCATATTGTGAGTATACTAATAAGGTTTACATCATGTTAGCACATTCTACTTTTAGGCAAAATTGAACAGTACACTCCATTGAGTTGAATGCACTGCTTTCTATTCAAAGCATTTTGTGATAAGGTTGTGTTCATAACAACACAGGTGCATTGGAACTATGGATATTGCATGCAGAGTGATCAGTGCCATGGAATACTTTAATGTAAGCTGAATTCAGTAACTTAACAGGTACCATTTACAGTGGAACAGCCATTGACTTTGATTATTTCAGTAAACTGTAATGTTACACTGAGTAGATAATGTGATGTTACTGAAAGTAACTTCTAAACCTTAGGTAGCACATTCATATTATTGATTGCAGATTACTCTAGATCATATTGTGAGTATAATAATGTTTACATCATGTTAGCACATACTACTTTTAGGCAAAATTGAACTGTACAATCCATTGAGTTGAATACACTGCTTTCTATTCAAAGCATTTTGTGATAAGGTTGTGTTCATAATTACACAGGGTGCATTGGAAAAGTATGGATATTGCATGCAGAGTGCTCCGTGCCATGGAATACTTTAATGCAAGCTGAATTCAGTAACTTAACAGGTACCATTTACAGTGGAACAGCCATTGACTTGGATTACTTCAGCAAACTGTAATGTTACACTGAGTAGATAATGTGATGTTACTAAAAGTAACTTCTAACCCTTAGCTAGCACATTCATATAATTGATTGCAGACTACTCTAAATCATATTGTGAGTATAATAATGAGGTTTACATCATGTTAGCACATACTACTTTTAGGCAAAATTGAACTGTACACTCCATTGACGAATGCACTTTCAATTCAAAGCATTTTGTGAGAAGGTTGTGTTCATAACTACACAGGGTGCATTGGAACAGTATGGATATTGCATGCAGAGTGCTCAGTGCCATGGAATACTTTAATGCAAGCTGAATTCAGTAACTTAACAGGTACCATTTACTGTGGAACAGCCATTGACTTGGATTACTTCAGCAAACTGTAATGTTACACTGAGTAGATTATGTGATGTTACTGAAAGTAACTTCTAAACCTTAGGTAGCACATTCATATTATTGATTGCAGATTACTGTAATTCATATTGTGAGTATAATAATAAGGTTTACATCATGTTAGCACATACTACTTTTAGGCAAAATTGAACTGTACACTCCATTGAGTTGAATGCACTGCTTTCTATTCAAAGCATTTTGTGATAAGGTTGTGTTCATAACTACACAGGGTGCATTGGAACAGTATGGATATTGCATGCAGTGTGCTCAGTGCCATGGAATATTTTAATGCAAGCTGAATTCAATAACTTAACAGGTACCATTTACAGTGGAACAGCCATTGACTTGGATTACTTCAGCAAACTGCAATGTTACACTGAGTAGATAATGTGATGTTACTGAAAGTAACTTCTAAACCTTAGGTAGCACATTCATATTATTGATCGCAGATTACTGTAATTCATATTGTGAGTATAATAATAAGGTTTACATCATGTTAGCACATACTACTTTTAGGTAAAATTGAACTGTACACTCCTTTGAGTTGAATGCACTGCTTTCTATTCAACGCATTTTGTGATAACATTGTGTTCATGACAACACAGGGTGCATTGGAACTATGGATATTGCATGCAGAGTGCTCAGTGCCATGGAATACTTTAATGCAAGCTGAATTCAGTAACTTAACAGGTACCATTTACAGTGGAACATCCATTGACTTGGATTACTTCAGCAAACTGTAATGTTACACTGAGTAGATAATGTGATTTTACGGGAAGGAACTTCTAAACCTTAGGTAGCACATTCATATTATTGATTGCAGATTACTGTAATTCATATTGTGAGTATAATAATAAGGTTTACATCATGTTAGCACATACTACTTTTAGGCAAAATTGAACTGTACACTCCATTGAGTTGAATGCACTGCTTTCTATTCAAAGCATTTTGTGATAAGGTTGTGTTCTTAACTACACAGGGTGAATTGGAACAGTATGGATAATGCAAGTAGAGTGCTCAGTGCCATAGTATACTTTAATGCAAGCTGAATTCAGTAACTTATAAGGTACCATTTACTGTGGACCAGCCATTGACTTCGCTTACTTCAGCCAAATCTAATGTTCCACTGAGTAGATAATGTGATGTTACTGGAAGTAACTTCTAAACCTTAGCTAGCACATTCATATAATTGATTGCAGACTACTCTAAATCATATTGTGAGTATAATAATGAGGTTTATATCATGTTAGCACATACTACTTTTAGGCAAAATTGAACTGTACACTCCATTGAGTTGAATGCACTGCTTTCTATTCAAAGCATTTTGTGATAAGGTTGTGTTCATAACTACACAGGGTGCATTGGAACAGTATGGATATTGCATGCAGAGTGCTCAGTGCCATGGAATACTTTAATGCAAGCTGAATTCAGTAACTTAACAGGTACCATTTACACTGGAACAGCCATTGACTTGGTTTATTTCAGCAAACTGTAAGGTTCCACTGAGTAGATAATGTGCTGTTACTGAAAGTAACTTCTAAACCTTAGCTAGCACATTCATATAATTGATTGCAGACTACTCTAAATCATATTGTGAGTATAATAATGAGGTTTACATCATGTTAGCACATACTACTTTTAGGCAAAATTGAACTGTACACTCCATTGACGAATGCACTTTCAATTCAAAGCATTTTGTGAGAAGGTTGTGTTCATAACTACACAGGGTGCATTGGAACAGTATGGATATTGCATGCAGAGTGCTCAGTGCCATGGAATACTTTAATGCAAGCTGAATTCAGTAACTTAACAGGTACCATTTACACTGGAACAGCCATTGACTTGGTTTATTTCAGCAAACTGTAATGTTACACTGAGTAGATAATATGATGTTACTGAAAGTAACTTCTAAACCTTAGGTAGCACATTCATATTATTGTTTGCAGATTACTCTAATTCATATTGTGAGTATAATAATAAGGTTTACATCATGTTAGCACATACTACATTTAGGCAAAATTGAACTGTACACTCCATTGAGTTGAATGCACTACTTTCTATTCAAAGCATTTCGTGATAAGGTTGTGTTCATAACTACACAAGGTGCATTGGAACAGTATGGATATTGCATGCAGAGTGCTCAGTGCCATGGAATACTTTAATGCAAGCTGAATTCAGTAACTTAACAGGTACCATTTACAGTGGAACAGCCATTGACTTGGATTACTTCAGCAAACTGTAATGTTAAACTGAGTAGATAATGTGATGTTACTGAAAGTAACCTAAACCTTAGGTAGCACATTCATATTATTGATTGCAGATTACTCTAATTCATATTGTTAGTATAATAATAATGTTTACATCATGATAGCACATAATACTTTTAGGCAAAATTGAACTGTACACTCCATTGAGTTGAATGCACTGCTTTCTATTCAAAGCATTTTGTGATAAGGTTGTGTTCATAACTACACAGGGTGCATTGGAACAGTATGGATATTGCATGCAGAGTGCTCAGTGCCATGGAATACTTTAATGCAAGCTGAATTCAGTAACTTAACAGGTACCATTTACAGTGGAACAGCGTTTGACTTGGATTACTTCAGCAAACTGTAATGTTACACTGAGTAGATAATATGATGTTACTGAAAGTAACTTCTAAACCTTAGGTAGCACATTCATATTATTGTTTGCAGATTACTCTAATTCATATTGTGAGTATAATAATAAGGTTTACATCATGTTAGCACATACTACATTTAGGCAAAATTGAACTGTACACTCCATTGAGTTGAATGCACTACTTTCTATTCAAAGCATTTCGTGATAAGGTTGTGTTCATAACTACACAAGGTGCATTGGAACAGTATGGATATTGCATGCAGAGTGCTCAGTGCCATGGAATACTTTAATGCAAGCTGAATTCAGTAACTTAACAGGCACCATTTACAGTGGAACAGCCATTGACTTGGATTACTTCAGCAAACTGTAATGTTAAACTGAGTAGATAATGTGATGTTACTGAAAGTAACCTAAACCTTAGGTAGCACATTCATATTATTGATTGCAGATTACTCTAATTCATATTGTTAGTATAATAATAATGTTTACATCATGATAGCACATAATACTTTTAGGCAAAATTGAACTGTACACTCCATTGAGTTGAATGCA
Organism: Hypanus sabinus; assembly: GCF_030144855.1. Lineage (NCBI taxonomy): Eukaryota > Metazoa > Chordata > Chondrichthyes > Myliobatiformes > Dasyatidae > Hypanus > Hypanus sabinus. Next base: position 990,575 of record NC_082727.1, read on the forward strand.
CTGCTTTCTATTCAAAGCATTTTGTGATAAGGTTGTGTTCATAACAACACAGGGTGCATTGGAACTATGGATATTGCATGCAGAGTGCTCAGTGCCATGGAAGACTTTAATGCAAGCTGAATTCAGTAACTTAACAGGTACCATTTACAGTGGAACAGCCATTGACTTGGATTACTTCAGCAAACTGTAATGTTACACTGAGTAGATAATGTGATGTTACTGAAAGTAACTTCTAAATCTTAGGTAGCACATTCATATTATTGATTGCAGATTACTCTAGATCATATTGTGAGTATAATAATGAGGTTTACATCATGTTAGCACATACTACTTTTAGGCAAAATTGAACTATACACTCCATTGAGTTGAATGCACTGCTTTCTATTCAAAGCATTTTGTGATAAGGTTGTGTTCATAACTACACAGGTTGCATTGGAACAGTATGGATATTGCATGCAGAGTGCTCAGTGCCATGGAATACTTTAATGCAAGCTGAATTCAGTAACTTAACAGGTACCATTTACAGTGGAACAGCCATTGACTTGGATTACTTCAGCAAACTGTAATGTTACACTGAGTAGATAATGTGATGTTACTGGAAGTAACTTCTAAACCTTAGGTAGCACATTCATATTATTGATTGCAGATTACTCTAGATCATATTGTGAGTATAATAATGAGGTTTACATCATGTTAGCACATACTACTTTTAGGCAACATTGAACTGTACACTCCATTGAGTTGAATGCACTGCTTTCTATTCAAAGCATTTTGTGATAAGTTTGTGTTCATAACTACACAGGGTGCATTGGAACAGTATGGATATTGCATGCAGAGTGCTCAGTGCCATGGAATACTTTAATGCAAGCTGAATTCAGTAACTTAACAGGTACCATTTACAGTGGAACAGCCATTGACTTGGATTACTTCAGCAAACTGTAATGTTACACTGAGTAGATAATATGATGTTACTGAAAGTAACTTCTAAACCTTAGGTAGCACATTCATATTATTGATTGCAGATTACTCTAATTCATATTGTGAGTATAATAATAAGGTTTACATCATGTTAGCACATACTACTTTTAGGCAAAATTGAACTGTACACTCCATTGAGTTGAATGCACTACTTTCTATTCAAAGCATTTCGTGATAAGGTTGTGTTCATAACTACACAAGGTGCATTGGAACAGTATGGATATTGCATGCAGAGTGCTCAGTGCCATGGAATACTTTAATGCAAGCTGAATTCAGTAACTTAACAGGTACCATTTACAGTGGAACAGCCATTGACTTGGATTACTTCAGCAAACTGTAATGTTAAACTGAGTAGATAATGTGATGTTACTGAAAGTAACCTAAACCTTAGGTAGCACATTCATATTATTGATTGCAGATTACTCTAATTCATATTGTTAGTATAATAATAATGTTTACATCATGATAGCACATAATACTTTTAGGCAAAATTGAACTGTACACTCCATTGAGTTGAATGCACTGCTTTCTATTCAAAGCATTTTGTGATAAGGTTGTGTTCATAACAACACAGGGTGCATTGGAACTATGGATATTGCATGCAGAGTGCTCAGTGCCATGGAAGACTTTAATGCAAGCTGAATTCAGTAACTTAACAGGTACCATTTACAGTGGAACAGCCATTGACTTGGATTACTTCAGCAAACTGTAATGTTACACTGAGTAGATAATGTGATGTTACTGAAAGTAACTTCTAAATCTTAGGTAGCACATTCATATTATTGATTGCAGATTACTCTAGATCATATTGTGAGTATAATAATGAGGTTTACATCATGTTAGCACATACTACTTTTAGGCAAAATTGAACTATACACTCCATTGAGTTGAATGCACTGCTTTCTATTCAAAGCATTTTGTGATAAGGTTGTGTTCATAACTACACAGGGTGCATTGGAACAGTATGGATATTGCATGCAGAGTGCTCAGTGCCATGGAATACTTTAATGCAAGCTGAATTCAGTAACTTAACAGGTACCATTTACAGTGGAACAGCCATTGACTTGGATTACTTCAGCAAACTGTAATGTTACACTGAGTAGATAATATGATGTTACTGAAAGTAACTTCTAAACCTTAGGTAGCACATTCATATTATTGATTGCAGATTACTCTAATTCATATTGTGAGTATAATAATAAGGTTTACATCATGTTAGCACATACTACCTTTAGGCAAAATTGAACTGTACACTCCATTGAGTTGAATGCTCTACTTTCTATTCAAAGCATTTCGTGATAAGGCTGTGTTCATAACTACACAGGGTGCATTGGAACAGTATGGATATTGCATGCAGAGTGCTCAGTGCCATGGAATACTTTAATGCAAGCTGAATTCAGTAACTTAACAGGTACCATTTACAGTGGAACAGCCATTGACTTGGATTACTTCAGCAAACTGTAATGTTAGAGTGAGTAGATAATGTGATGTTACTGAATGTAACCTAAACCTTAGGTAGCACATTCATATTATTGATTGCAGATTACTCTAATTCATATTGTGAGTATAATAATAATGTTTACATCATGTTAGCACATACTACTTTTAGGCAAAATTGAACTGTACACTCCATTGAGTTGAATGCACTGCTTTCTATTCAAAGCATTTTGTGATAAGGTTGTGTTCATAACAACACAGGGTGCATTGGAACTATGGATATTGCATGCAGATTGCTCAGTGCCATGGAATACTTTAATGCAAGCTGAATTCAGTAATTTAACAGGTACCATTTACAGTGGAACAGCCATTGACTTGGATTACTTCAGCAAACTGTAATGTTACACTGAGTAGATAATGTGATGTTACTGAAAGTAACTTCTAAATCTTAGGTAGCACATTCATATTATTGATTGCAGATTACTCTAGATCATATTGTGAGTATAATAATGAGGTTTACATCATGTTAGCACATACTACTTTTAGGCAAAATTGAACTGTACACTCCATTGAGTTGAATGCACTGCTTTCTATTCAAAGCATTTTGTGATAAGTTTGTGTTCATAACTACACAGGGTGCATTGGAACAGTATGGATATTGCATGTAGAGTGCTCAGTGCCATGGAATACTTTAATGCAAGCTGAATTCAGTAACTTAACAGGTACCATTTACAGTGGAACAGCCATTGACTTGGATTAGTTCAGCAAACTGTAATGTTACACTGAGTAGATAATATGATGTTACTGAAAGTAACTTCTAAACCTTAGGTAGCACATTCATATTATTGATTGCAGATTACTCTAATTCATATTGTGAGTATAATAATAAGGTTTACATCATGTTAGCACATACTACTTTTAGGCAAAATTGAACTGCACACTCCATTGAGTTGAATGCACTACTTTCTATTCAAAGCATTTCGTGATAAGGTTGTGTTCATAACTACACAAGGTGCATTGGAACAGTATGGATATTGCATGCAGAGTGCTCAGTTCCATGGAATACTTTAATGCAAGCTGAATTCAGTAACTTAACAGGTACCATTTACAGTGGAACAGCCATTGACTTGGATTACTTCAGCAAACTGTAATGTTACACTGAGTAGATAATGTGATGTTACTGAAAGTAACTTCTAAACCTTAGGTAGCACATTCATATTATTGGTTGCAGATTACTCTAATTCATGTTCTGAGTATAATAATAAGGTTTACATCATGTTAGCACATACTACTTTTAGGCAAAATTGAACTGTACACTCCATTGAGTTGAATGCACTGCTTTCTATTCAAAGCATTTTGTGATAAGGCTGTGTTCATAACTACACAGGGTGCATTGGAACAGTATGGATATTGCATGCAGAGTGCTCAGTGCCATGGAATACTTTAATGCAAGCTGAATTCAGTAACTTAAAAGGTACCATTTACAGTGGAACAGCCATTGACTTGGATTACTTCAGCAAACTGTAATGTTAAACTGAGTTGATAATGTGATGTTACTGAAAGTAACCTAAACCTTAGGTAGCACATTCATATTATTGATTGCAGATTACTCTAATTCATATTGTGAGTATAATAATAATGTTTACATCATGTTAGCACATACTACTTTTAGGCAAAATTGAACTGTACACTCCATTGAGTTGAATGCAATGCTTTCTATTCAAAGCATTCTGTGATAAGGTTGTGTTCATAACAACACAGGGTGCATTGGAACTATGGATATTGCATGCAGATTGCTCAGTGCCATGGAATACTTTAATGCAAGCTGAATACAGTAACTTAACAGGTACCGTTTACAGTGGAACAGCCATTGACTTGGATTACTTCAGCAAACTGTAATGTTACACTGAGTAGATAATGTGATGTTACTGAAAGTAACTTCTAAATCTTAGGTAGCACATTCATATTATTGATTGCAGATTACTCTAGATCATATTGTGAGTATAATAATGAGGTTTACATCATGTTAGCACATACTACTTTTAGGCAAAATTGAACTGTACACTCCATTGAGTTGAATGCACTGCTTTCTATTCAAAGCATTTTGTGATTAGGTTGTGTTCATAACTACACAGGGTGCATTGGAAAAGTATGGATATTGCATGCAGAGTGCTCAGTGCCATGGAATACTTTAATGCAAGCTGAATTCAGTAACTTAACAGGTACCATTTACACTGGAACAGCCATTGACTTGGTTTACTTCAGCAAACTGTAATGTTACACTGAGTAGATAATGTGATGTTACTGGAAGTAACTTCTAGACCTTAGCTAGCACATTCATATAATTGATTGCAGATTACTCTAAATCATATTGTGAGTATAATAATGAGGTTTACATCATGTTAGCACATACTACTTTTAGGCAAAATTGAACTGTACACTCCTTTGAGTTGAATGCACTGCTTTCTATTCAAAGCATTTTGTGATAAGGTTGTGTTCATAACTACACAGGGTGCATTGGAAGAGTATGGATATTGCATGCAGAGTGCTCAGTGCCATGGAATACTTTAATGCAAGCTGAATTCAGTAACTTAACAGGTACCATTTACAGTGGAACAGCCATTGACTTGGATTACTTCAGCAAACTGTAATGTTACACTGAGTAGATAATATGATGTTACTGAAAGTAACTTCTAAACCTTAGGTAGCACATTCATATTATTCATTGCAGATTACTCTAATTCATGTTGTGAGTATAATAATAAGGTTTACATCATGTTAGCACATACTACTTTTAGGCAAAATTGAACTGTACACTCCATTGAGTTGAATGCACTGCTTTCTATTCAAAGCATTTTGTGATAAGGTTGTGTTCATAACTACACAAGGTGCATTGGAACAGTATGGATATTGCATGCACAGTGCTCAGTGCCATGGAATACTTTAATGCAAGCTGAATTCAGTAACTTAACAGGTACCATTTACAGTGGAACAGCCATTGACTTGGATTACTTCAGCAAACTGTAATGTTACACTGAGTAGATAATGTGATGTTACTGGAAGTAACTTCTAAACCTTAGCTAGCACATTCATATAAATGATTGCATACTACTCTAAATCATATTGTGAGTATAATAATGAGGTTTACATCATCATAGCACATACTACTTTTAGGCAAAATTGAACTGTACACTCCATTGAGTTGAATGCACTGCTTTGTATTCAAAGCGTTTTGTGATAAGGTTGTGTTCATAACTACACAGGGTGCATTGAAACTGTATGGATATTGCATGTAGAGTGCTCAGTGCCATGGAATACTTTAATGCAAGCTGAATTTAGTAACTTAACAGGTAACATTTACACTGCAACAGTCATTGACTTGGTTTACTTCAGCAAACTGTAATGTTAAACTGAGTAGATAATGTGATGTTACTGGAAGTAACTTCTAAACCTTAGCTAGCACATTCATATAATTGTTTGCAGACTACTCTAAATCATATTGTGAGTATAATAATGAGGTTTACATCATGTTAGCACATACTACTTTTAGGCAAAATTGAACTGTACACTCCATTGAGTTGAATGCACTGCTTCTATTCAAAGCATTTTGTGATAAGGTTGTGTTCATAACAACACAGGGTGCATTGGAACTATGGATATTGCATGCAGAGTGCTCAGTGCCATGGAATACTTTAATGCAAGCTGAATTCAGTAACTTAACAGGGACCATTTACAGTGGAACAGCCATTGACTTGGATTACTTCAGCAAACTGTAATGTTACACTGCGTAGATAATATGATGTTACTGAAAGCAACTTCTAAACCTTAGGTAGCACATTCATATTATTCATTGCAGATTACTCTCATTCATTTTGTGAGTATAATAATAAGGTTTACATCCTGTTAGCACATACTACTTTTAGGCAAAATTGAACTGTACACTCCATTGAGTTGAATGCACTGCTTTCTATTCAAAGCATTTTGTGATAAGGTTGTGTTCATAACTACACAAGGTGCATTGGAACAGTATGGATATTGCATGCAGAGTGCTCAGTGCCATGGAATACTTTAATGCAAGCTGAATTCAGTAACGTAACAGGTACCATTTACAGTGGAACAGCCATTGACTTGGATTACTTCAGCAAACTGTAATGTTACAATTAGATAATGTGATGTTCCTGAAGGTAACTTCTAAACCTTAGGTAGCACATTCATATTATTGATTGCAGATTACTCTAATTCATATTGTGTGTATAATAATAAGGTTGACATCATGTTAGCACATACTACTTTTAGGCAAAATTGAACTGTACACTCCATTGAGTTGAATGCACTGCTTTCTATTCAAAGCATTTTGTGATAAGGTTGTGTTCATAACAACACAGGGTGCATTGGAACTATGGATATTGCATGCAGAGTGCTCAGTGCCATGGAATACTTTAATGCAAGCTGAATTCAGTAACTTAACAGGTACCATTTACAGTGGAACAGCCATTGACTTGGATTAATTCAGCAAACTGTAATGTTACACTGAGTAGATAATGTGATGTTACTGAAAGTAACTTCTAAACCTTAGGTAGCACATTCATATTATTGATTGCAGATTACTCTAGATCATATTGTGAGTATAATAATGAGGTTTACATCATGTTAGCACATACTACTTTTAGGCAAAATTGAACTGTACACTCCATTGAGTTGAATGCACTGCTTTCTATTGAAAGCATTTTGTGATAAGGTTGTGTTCATAACTACACAGGGTGCATTGGAAAAGTATGGATATTGCATGCAGAGTGCTCAGTGCCATGGAATACTTTAATGCAAGCTGAATTCAGTAACTTAACAGGTGCCATTTACACTGCAACAGCCATTGACTTGGTTTACTTCAGCAAACTGTAATGTTACACTGAGTAGATAATGTGATGTTACTGGAAGTAACTTCTAAACCTTAGCTAGCACATTCATATAATTGATTGCAGACTACTCTAATTCATGTTGTGAGTATAATAATGAGGTTTACATCATGTTAGCACATACTACTTTTAGGCAAAATTGAACTGTACACTCCATTGAGTTGAATGCACTGCTTTCTATTCAAAGCATTTTGTGATAAGGTTGTGTTCATAACTACACAGGGTGTGCATTGGAAGAGTATGGATATTGCATGCAGAGTGCTCAGTGCCATGGAATACTTTAATGCAACCTGAATTCAGTAACTTAACAGGTACCATTTACAGTGGAACAGCCATTGACTTGGATTACTTCAGCAAACTGTAATGTTACACTGAGTAGATAATGTGATGTTACTGGAAGTAACTTCTAAACCTTAGCTAGCACATTCATATAATTGATTGCATACTACTCTAAATCATATTGTGAGTATAATAATGAGGTTTACATCATGTTAGCACATACTACTTTTAGGCAAAATTGAACTGTACACTCCATTGAGTTGAATGCACTGCTTTCTATTCAAAGCGTTTTGTGATAAGGTTGTGTTCATAACTACACAGGGTGCATTGGAACTATGGATATTGCATGCAGAGTGCTCAGTGCCATGGAATACTTTAATGCAAGCTGAATTCAGTATCTTAACAGGTACCATTTACAGTGGAACAGCCATTGACTTGGATTACTTCAGCAAACTGTAATGTTACACTGAGTAGATAATGTGATGTTACTGAAAGTAACTTCTAAACCTTAGGTAGCACATTCATATTATTGATTGCAGATTACTCTAATTCATATTGTGAGTATAATAATAAGGTTTACATCACCTTAGAACATACCACTTTTAGGCAAAATTGAACTGTACACTCCATTGAGTTGAATGCACTGCTTTCTATTCAAAGCATTTTGTGATAAGATTGCGTTCATAACTACACAGGGTGCATTGGAACAGTATGGATATTGCATGCAGAGTGCTCAGTGCCATGGAATACTTTAATGCAAGCTGAATTCAGTAACTTAACAGGTACCATTTACAGTGGTACAGCCATTGACTTGGATTACTTGAGCAAACTGTAATGTTAAACTGAGTAGATAATGTGATGTTACAGGAAGTAACTTCTAAACCTTAGCTAGCACATTCATATAATTGTTTGCAGACTACTCTAAATCATATTGTGAGTATAATAATGAGGTTTACATCATGTTAGCACATACTACTTTCAGGCAAAATTGAACTGTACACTCCATTGAGTTGAATGCACTGCTTTTATTCAAAGCATTTTATGATAAGGTTGTGTTCATAACTACACAAGGTGCATTGGAACAGTATGCATATTGCATGCAGAGTGCTCAGTGCCATGGAATACTTTAATGCAAGCTGAATTCAGTAACTTAACAGGTACCATTTACAGTGGAACAGCCATTGACTTGGATTACTTCAGCAAACTGTAATGTTACAATTAGATAATGTGATGTTCCTGAAAGTAACTTCTAAACCTTAGGTAGCACATTCATATTATTGATTGCAGATTACTCTAATTCATATTGTGTGTATAATAATAAGGTTTACATCATGTTAGCACATACTACTTTTAGGCAAAATTGAACTGTACACTCCATTGAGTTGAATGCACTGCTTTCTATTCAAAGCATTTTGTGATAAGGTTGTGTTCATAACTACACAGGGTGCATTGGAACAGTATGGATATTGCATGCAGAGTGCTCAGTGCCATGGAATACTTTAATGCAAGCTGAATTCAGTAACTTAACAGGTACCATTTACAGTGGAACAGCCATTGACTTGGATTACTTCAGCAAACTGTAATGTTACACTGCGTAGATAATATGATGTTACTGAAAGCAACTTCTAAACCTTAGGTAGCACATTCATATTATTGATTGCAGATTACTCTAATTCATTTTGTGAGTATAATAATAAGGTTTACATCCTGTTAGCACATACTACTTTTAGGCAAAATTGAACTGTACACTCCATTGAGTTGAATGCACTGCTTTCTATTCAAAGCATTTTGTGATAAGGTTGTGTTCATAACTACACAAGGTGCATTGGAACAGTATGGATATTGCATGCAGATTGCTCAGTGCCATGGAATACTTTAATGCAAGCTGAATTCAGTAACTTAACAGGTACCATTTACAGTGGAACAGCCATTGACGTGGATTACTTCAGCAAACTGTAATGTTACAATTAGATAATGTGATGTTCCTGAAATTAACTTCTAAACCTTAGGTAGCACATTCATATTATTGAATGCAGATTACTCTAATTCATATTGTGTGTAAAATAATAAGGTTTACATCATGTTAGCACATACTACTTTTAGGCAAAATTGAACTGTACACTCCATTGAGTTGAATGCACTGCTTTCTATTCAAAGCATTTTGTGATAAGGTTGTGTTCATAACTACACAGGGTGCATTGGAACAGTATGGATATTGCATGCAGAGTGCTCAGTGCCATGGAATACTTTAATGCAAGCTGAATTCAGTAACTTAACAGGTACGATTTACAGTGGAACAGCCATTGACTTGGATTACTTCAGCAAACTGTAATGTTACACTGCGTAGATAATATGATGTTACTGAAAGCAACTTCTAAACCTTAGGTAGCACATTCATATTATTGATTGCAGATTACTCTAATTCATTTTGTGAGTATAATAATAAGGTTTACATCCTGTTAGCACATACTACTTTTAGGCAAAATTGAATTGTACACTCCATTGAGTTGAATGCACTGCTTTCTATTCAAAGCATTTTGTGATAAGGTTGTGTTCATAACTACACAAGGTGCATTGGAACAGTATGGATATTGCATGCAGAGTGCTCAGTGCCATGGAATACTTTAATGCAAGCTGAATTCAGTAACTTAACAGGTACCATTTACAGTGGAACAGCCATTGTCTTGGATTACTTCAGCAAACTGTAATGTTACAATTAGATAATGTGATGTTCCTGAAAGTAACTTCTAAACCTTAGGTAGCACATTCATATTATTGATTGCAGATTACTCTAATTCATATTGTGTGTAAAATAATAAGGTTTACATCATGTTAGCACATACTACTTTTAGGCAAAATTGAACTGTACACTCCATTGAGTTGAATGCACTGCTTTCTATTCAAAGCATTTTGTGATAAGTTTGTGTTCATAACTACACAGGGTGCATTGGAACAGTATGGATATTGCATGCAGAGTGCTCAGTGCCATGGAATACTTTAATGCAAGCTGAATTCAGTAACTTAACAGGTACGATTTAAAGTGGAACAGCCATTGACTTGGATTACTTCAGCAAACTGTAATGTTAAACTGAGTAGATAATGTGATGTTACTGAAAGTAACCTAAACCTTAGGTAGCACATTCATATTATTGATTGCAGATTACTCTAATTCATATTGTGAGTATAATAATAAGGTTTACATCATGTTAGCACATACTACTTTTAGGCAAAATTGAACTGTACACTCCATTGAGTTGAATGCACTGCTTTCTATTCAAAGCATTTTGTGCTAAGGTTGTGTTCATAACAACACAGGGTGCATTGGAACTATGGATATTGCATGCAGAGTGCTCAGTGCCATGGAATACTTTAATGCAAGCTGAATTTAGTAACTTAACAGGTACCATTTACAGTGGAACAGCCATTGACTTGGATTAATTCAGCAAACTGTAATGTTACACTGAGTAGATAATGTGATGTTACTGAAAGTAACTTCTAAACCTTAGGTAGCACATTCATATTATTGATTGCAGATTACTCTAGATCATATTGTGAGTATAATAATGAGGTTCACATCATGTTAGCACATACTACTTTTAGGCAAAATTGAACTGTACACTCCATTGAGTTGAATGCACTGCTTTCTATTCAAAGCATTTTGTGATAAGGTTGTGTTCATAACTACACAGGGTGCATTGGAAAAGTATGGATATTGCATGCAGAGTGCTCAGTGCCATGGAATACTTTAATGCAAGCTGAATTCAGTAACTTAACAGGTGCCATTTACACTGCAACAGCCATTGACTTGGTTTACTTCAGCAAACTGTAATGTTACACTGAGTAGATAATGTGATGTTACTGGAAGTAACTTCTAAACCTTAGCTAGCACATTCATATTATTGATTGCAGACTACTCTAATTCATGTTGTGAGTATAATAATGAGGTTTACATCATGTTAGCACATACTACTTTTAGGCAAAATTGAACTGTACACTCCATTGTGTTGAATGCACTGCTTTCTATTCAAAGCATTTTGTGATAAGTTTGTGTTCATAACTACACAGGGTGCATTGGAAGAGTATGGATATTGCATGCAGAGTGCTCAGTGCCATGGAATACTTTAATGCAAGCTGAATTCAGTAACTTAACAGGTACCATTTACAGTGGAACAGCCATTGACTTGGATTACTTCAGCATACTGTAATGTTACACTGAGTAGATAATGTGATGTTACTGAAAGTAACTTCTAAACCTTAGGTAGCACATTCATATTATTGATTGCAGATTACTCTAATTCATATTGTGAGTATAATAATAAGGTTTACATCACCTTAGAACATACCACTTTTAGGCAAAATTGAACTGTACACTCCATTGAGTTGAATGCACTGCTTTCTATTCAAAGCATTTTGTGATAAGGTTGTGTTCATAACAACACAGGGTGCATTGGAACTATGGATATTGCATGCAGAGTGCTCAGTGCCATGGAATACTTTAATGCAAGCTGAATTCAGTAACTTAACAGGTACCATTTACAGTGGAACAGCCATTGACTTGGATTAATTCAGCAAACTGTAATGTTACACTGAGTAGATAATGTGATGTTACTGAAAGTAACTTCTAAACCTTAGGTAGCACATTCATATTATTGATTGCAGATTACTCTAGATCATATTGTGAGTATAATAATGAGGTTTACATCATGTTAGCACATACTACCTTTAGGCAAAATTGAACTGTACACTCCATTGAGTTGAATGCACTGCTTTGTATTCAAAGCGTTTTGTGATAAGGTTGTGTTCATAACTACACAGGGTGCATTGAAACTGAATGGATATTGCATGTAGAGTGCTGAGTGCCATGGAATACTTTAATGCAAGCTGAATTTAGTAACTTAACAGGTAACATTTACACTGCAACAGCCATTGACTTGGTTTACTTCAGCAAACTGTAAAGTTACACTGAGTAGATAATGTGATGTTACTGGAAGTAACTTCTAAACCTTAGGTAGCACATTCATATTATTGATTGCAGATTACTCTAATTCATGTTGTGAGTATAATAATAAGGTTTACATCATGTTAGCACATACTACTTTTAGGCAAAATTGAACTGTACACTCCATTGAGTTGAATGCACTGCTTTCTATTCAAAGCATTTTGTGATAAGGTTGTGTTCATAACTACACAAGGTGCATTGGAACAGTATGGATATTGCATGCAGAGTGCTCAGTGCCATGGAATACTTTAATGCAAGCTGAATTCAGTAACTTAACAGGTACCATTTACAGTGGAACAGCCATTGACTTGGATTACTTCAGCAAACTGTAATGTTACACTTAGATAATGTGATGTTCCTGAAAGTAACTTCTAAACCTTAGGTAGCACATTCATATTATTGATTGCAGATTACTCTAATTCATATTGTGTGTATAATAATAAGGTTTACATCATGTTAGCACATACTACTTTTAGGCAAATTTGAACTGTACACTCCATTGAGTTGAATGCACTGCTTTCTATTCAAAGCATTTTGTGATAAGGTTGTGTTCATAACTACACAGGGTGCATTGGAACAGTATGGATATTGCAGAGTGCTCAGTGCCATGGAATACTTTAATGCAAGCTGAAATCAGTAACTTAACAGGTACCATTTACAGTGGAACAGCCATTGACTTGGATTACTTCAGCAAACTGTAATGTTAAACTGAGTAGATAATGTGATGTTACTGAAAGTAACCTAAACCTTAGGTAGCACATTCATATTATTGATTGCAGATTACTCTAATTCATATTGTGAGTATAATAATAAGGTTTACATCATGTTAGCACATACTACTTTTAGGCAAAATTGAACTGTACACTCCATTGAGTTGAATGCACTGCTTTCTATTCAAAGCATTTTGTGATAAGGTTGTGTTCATAACAACACAGGGTGCATTGGAACTATGGATATTGCATGCAGAGTGCTCAGTGCCATGGAATACTTTAATGCAAGCTGAATTCAGTAACTTAACAGGTACCATTTACAGTGGAACAGCCATTGACTTGGATTACTTCAGCAAACTGTAATGTTAAACTGAGTAGATAATGTGATGTTACTGGAAGTAACTTCTAAACCTTAGGTAGCACATTCATATTATTGATTGCAGATTACTCTAATTCATGTTGTGAGTATAATAATAAGGTTTACATCATGTTAGCACATACTACTTTTAGGCAAAATTGAACTGTACACTCCATTGAGTTGAATGCACTGCTTTCTATTCAAAGCATTTTGTGATAAGGTTGTGTTCATAACTACACAAGGTGCATTGGAACAGTATGGATATTGCATGCAGAGTGCTCAGTGCCATGGAATACTTTAATGCAAGCTGAATTCAGTAACTTAACAGGTTCCATTTACAGTGGAACAGCCATTGACTTGGATTACTTCAGCAAACTGTAATGTTACAATTAGATAATGTGATGTTCCTGAAGGTAACTTCTAAACCTTAGGTAGCACATTCATATTATTGATTGCAGATTACTCTAATTCATATTGTGTGTATAATAATAAGGTTTACATCATGTTAGCACATACTACTTTTAGGCAAAATTGAACTGTACACTCCATTGAGTTGAATGCACTGCTTTCTATTGAAAGCATTTTGTGATAAGGTTCTGTTCATAACTACACAGGGTGCATTGGAACAGTATGGATATTGCCTGCAGAGTGCTCAGTGCCATGGAATACTTTAATGCAAGCTGAATTCAGTAACTTAACAGGTACCATTTACAGTGGAACAGCCATTGACTTGGATTACTTCAGCAAACTGTAATGTTACAATTAGATAATGTGATGTTCCTGAAAGTAACTTCTAAACCTTAGGTAGCACATTCATATTATTGATTGCAGATTACTCTAGATCATATTGTGAGTATAATAATGAGGTTTACATCATGTTAGCACATACTACTTTTAGGCAAAATTGAACTGTACACTCCATTGAGTTGAATGCACTGCTTTCTATTCAAAGCATTTTGTGATAAGTTTGTGTTCATAACTACACAGGGTGCATTGGAAAAGTATGGATATTGCATGCAGAGTGCTCAGTGCCATGGAATACTTTAATGCAAGCTGAATTCAGTAACTTAACAGGTGCCATTTACACTGCAACAGCCATTGACTTGGTTTACTTCATCAAACTGTAATGTTACACTGAGTAGATATTGTGATGTTACTGGAAGTAACTTCTAAACCTTAGCTAGCACTTTCATATTATTGATTGCAGATTACTCTAATTCATATTGTGAGTATAATAATAAGGTTTACATTACCTTAGAACATACCACTTTTAGGCAAAATTGAACTGTCCACTCCATTGAGTTGAATGCACTGCTTTCTATTCAAAGCATTTTGTGATAAGATTGTGTTCATAACTACACAGGGTGCATTGGAACAGTATGGATATTGCATGCAGAGTGCTCAGTGCCATGGAATACTTTAATGCAAGCTGAATTCAGTAACTTAACAGGTACCATTTACAGTGGAACAGCCATTGACTTGGATTACTTCAGCAAACTGTAATGTTAAACTGAGTAGATAATGTGATGTTACTGGAAGTAACTTCTAAACTTTAGCTAGCACATTCATATAATTGTTTGCAGACTACTCTAAATCATATTGTGAGTATAATAATGAGGTTTACATCATGTTAGCACATACTACTTTTAGGCAAAATTGAACTGTACACTCCATTGAGTTGAATGCACTGCTTTGTATTCAAAGCGTTTTGTGATAAGGTTGTGTTCATAACTACACAGGGTGCATTGAAACTGTATGGATATTGCATGTAGAGTGCTCAGTGCCATGGAATACTTTAATGCAAGCTGAATTTAGTAACTTAACAGGTAACGTTTACACTGCAACAGCCATTGACTTGGTTTACTTCAGCAAACTGTAAAGTTACACTCATTAGATAATGTGATGTTACTGGAAGTAACTTCTAAACCTTAGCTAGCACATTCATATAATTGATTGCATACTACTCTAAATCATATTGTGAGTATAATAATGAGGTTTACATCATGTTAGCACATACTACTTTTAGGCAAAATAGAACTGTACACTCCATTGAGTTGAATGCACTGCTTTCTATTCAAAGCGTTTTGTGATAAGGTTGTGTTCATAACTACACAGGGTGCATTGGAACTATGGATATTGCATGCAGAGTGCTCAGTGCCATGGAATACTTTAATGCAAGCTGAATTTAGTAACTTAACAGGTAACATTTACACTGCAACAGCCATTGACTTGGTTTACTTCAGCAAACTGTAAAGTTACACTGAGTAGATAATGTGATGTTACTGGAAGTAACTTCTAAACCTTAGCTAGCACATTCATATAATTGATTGCATACTACTCTAAATCATATTGTGAGTATAATAATGAGGTTTACATCATGTTAGCACATACTACTTTTAGGCAAAATTGAACTGTACACTCCATTGAGTTGAATGCACTGCTTTCTATTCAAAGCGTTTTGTGATAAGGTTGTGTTCATAACTACACAGGGTGCATTGGAACTATGGATATTGCATGCAGAGTGCTCAGTGCCATGGAATACTTTAATGCAAGCTGAATTCAGTAACTTAACAGGTACCATTTACAGTGGAACAGCCATTGACTTGGATTACTTCAGCAAACTGTAATGTTACACTGAGTAGATAATGTGATGTTACTGAAAGTAACTTCTAAACCTTACGTAGCACATTCATATTATTGATTGCAGATTACTCTAACTCATATTGTGAGTATAATAATAAGGTTTACATTACCTTAGAACATACCACTTTTAGGCAAAATTGAACTGTACACTCCATTGAGTTGAATGCACTGCTTTCTATTCAAAGCATTTTGTGATAAGATTGTGTTCATAACTACACAGGGTGCATTGGAACAGTATGGATATTGCATGCAGAGTGCTCAGTGCCATGGAATACTTTAATGCAAGCTGAATTCAGTAACTTAACAGGTACCATTTACAGTGGAACAGCCATTGACTTGGATTACTTCAGCAAACTGTAATGTTAAACTGAGTAGATAATGTGATGTTACTGGAAGTAACTTCTAAACTTTAGCTAGCACATTCATATAATTGTTTGCAGACTACTCTAAATCATATTGTGAGTATAATAATGAGGTTTACATCATGTTAGCACATACTACTTTTAGGCAAAATTGAACTGTACACTCCATTGAGTTGAATGCACTGCTTTCTATTCAAAGCGTTTTGTGATAAGGTTGTGTTCATAACAACACAGGGTGCATTGGAACTATGGATATTGCATGCAGATTGCTCAGTGCCATGGAATACTTAAATGCAAGCTGAATTCAGTAACTTAACAGGTACCATTTACAGTGGAACAGCCATTGACTTGGAATACTTCAGCAAACTGTAATGTTACACTGTGTAGATAATGTGATGTTACTGAAAGTAACTTCTAAATCTTAGGTAGCACATTCATATTATTGATTGCAGATTACTCTAGATCATATTGTGAGTATAATAATGAGGTTTACATCATGTTAGCACATACTACTTTTAGGCAAAATTGAACTGTACACTCCATTGAGTTGAATGCACTGCTTTCTATTCAAAGCATTTTGTGATTAGGTTGTGTTCATAACTACACAGGGTGCATTGGAAAAGTATGGATATTGCATGCAGAGTGCTCAGTGCCATGGAATACTTTAATGCAAGCTGAATTCAGTAACTTAACAGGTACCATTTACACTGGAACAGCCATTGACTTGGTTTACTTCAGCAAACTGTAATGTTACACTGAGTAGATAATGTGATGTTACTGGAAGTAACTTCTAAACCTTAGCTAGCACATTCATATAATTGATTGCAGATTACTCTAAATCATATTGTGAGTATAATAATGAGGTTTACATCATGTTAGCACATACTACTTTTAGGCAAAATTGAACTGTACACTCCATTGAGTTGAATGCACTGCTTTCTATTCAAAGCATTTTGTGATAAGGTTGTGTTCATAACTACACAGGGTGCATTGGAAGAGTATGGATATTGCATGCAGAGTGCTCAGTGCCATGGAATACTTTAATGCAAGCTGAATTCAGTAACTTAACAGGTTCCATTTACAGTGGAACAGCCATTGACTTGGATTACTTCAGCAAACTATAATGTTACACTGAGTAGATAATGTGATGTTACTGGAAGTAACTTCTAAACCATTGCTAGCACATTCATATAATTGATTGCAGATTACTCTAAATCATATTGTGAGTATAATAATGAGGTTTACATCATGTTAGCACATACTACTTTTAGGCAAAATTGAACTGCACACTCCATTGAGTTGAATGCACTGTTTTTTATTCAAAGCATTTTGTGATACGTTTATGTTCATAACTACACAGGGTGCATTGGAAGAGTATGGATATTGCATGCAGAGTGCTCAGTGCCATGGAATACTTTAATGCAAGCTGAATTCAGTAACTTAACAGGTACCATTTACAGTGGAACAGCCATTGACTTGGATTACTTCAGCAAACTGTAATGTTACACTGAGTAGATAATATGATGTTACTGAAAGTAACTTCTAAACCTTAGGTAGCACATTCATATTATTCATTGCAGATTACTCTAATTCATGTTGTGAGTATAATAATAAGGTTTACATCATGTTAGCACATACTACTTTTAGGCAAAATTGAACTGTACACTCCATTGAGTTGAATGCACTGCTTTCTATTCAAAGCATTTTGTGATAAGGTTGTGTTCATAACTACACAAGGTGCATTGGAACAGTATGGATATTGCATGCAGAGTGCTCAGTGCCATGGAATACTTTAATGCATGCTGAATTCAGTAACTTAACAGGTACCATTTACAGTGGAACAGCCATTGACTTGGATTACTTCAGCAAACTGTAATGTTACACTGAGTAGATAATGTGATGTTACTGGAAGTAACTTCTAAACCTTAGCTAGCACATTCATATAAATGATTGCATACTACTCTAAATCATATTGTGAGTATAATAATGAGGTTTACATCATCTTAGCACATACTACTTTTAGGCAAAATTGAACTGTACACTCCATTGAGTTGAATGCACTGCTTTGTATTCAAAGCGTTTTGTGATAAGGTTGTGTTCATAACTACACAGGGTGCATTGAAACTGTATGGATATTGCATGTAGAGTGCTCAGTGCCATGGAATACTTTAATGCAAGCTGAATTTAGTAACTTAACAGGTAACATTTACACTGCAACAGTCATTGATTTGGTTTACTTCAGCAAACTGTAATGTTAAACTGAGTAGATAATGTGATGTTACTGGAAGTAACTTCTAAACCTTAGCTAGCACATTCATATAATTGTTTGCAGACTACTCTAAATCATATTGTGAGTATAATAATTGGGTTTACATCATGTTAGCACATACTACTTTTAGGCAAAATTGAACTGTACACTCCATTGAGTTGAATGCACTGCTTTCTATTCAAAGCATTTTGTGATAAGGTTGTGTTCATAACAACACAGGGTGCATTGGAACTATGGATATTGCATGCAGAGTGCTCAGTGCCATGGAATACTTTAATGCAAGCTGAATTCGGTAACTTAACAGGGACCATTTACAGTGGAACAGCCATTGACTTGGATTACTTCAGCAAACTGTAATGTTACACTGCGTAGAAAACATGATGTTACTGAAAGCAACTTCTAAACCTTAGGTAGCACATTCATATTATTCATTGCAGATTACTCTCATTCATTTTGTGAGTATAATAATGTTTACATCCTGTTAGCACATACTACTTTTAGGCAAAATTGAACTGTACACTCCATTGAGTTTAATGCACTGCTTTCTATTCAAAGCATTTTGTGATAAGGTTGTGTTCATAACTACACAAGGTGCATTGGAACAGTATGGATATTGCATGCAGAGTGCTCAGTGCCATGGAATACTTTAATGCAAGCTGAATTCAGTAACGTAACAGGTACCATTTACAGTGGAACAGCCATTGACTTGGATTACTTCAGCAAACAGTAATGTTACAATTAGATAATGTGATGTTCCTGAAGGTAACTTCTAAACCTTAGGTAGCACATTCATATTATTGATTGCAGATTACTCTAATTCATATTGTGTGTATAATAATAAGGTTTACATCATGTTAGCACATACTACTTTTAGGCAAAATTGAACTGTACACTCCATTGAGTTGAATGCACTGCTTTCTATTCAAAGCATTTTGTGATAAGGTTCTGTTCATAACTACACAGGGTGCATTGGAACAGTATGGATATTGCATGCAGAGTGCTCAGTGCCATGGAATACTTTAATGCAAGCTGAATTCAGTAACTTAACAGGTACCATTTACAGTGGAACAGCCATTGACTTGGATTACTTCAGCAAACTGTAATGTTACAATTAGATAATGTGATGTTCCTGAAAGTAACTTCTAAACCTTAGGTAGCACATTCATATTATTGATTGCAGATTACTCTAGATCATATTGTGAGTATAATAATGAGGTTTACATCATGTTAGCACATACTACTTTTAGGCAAAATTGAACTGTACACTCCATTGAGTTGAATGCACTGCTTTCTATTCAAAGCATTTTGTGATAAGTTTGTGTTCATAACTACACAGGGTGCATTGGAAAAGTATGGATATTGCATGCAGAGTGCTCAGTGCCATGGAATACTTTAATGCAAGCTGAATTCAGTAACTTAACAGGTGCCATTTACACTGCAACAGCCATTGACTTGGTTTACTTCATCAAACTGTAATGTTACACTGAGTAGATATTGTGATGTTACTGGAAGTAACTTCTAAACCTTAGCTAGCACTTTCATATTATTGATTGCAGATTACTCTAATTCATATTGTGAGTATAATAATAAGGTTTACATTACCTTAGAACATACCACTTTTAGGCAAAATTGAACTGTACACTCCATTGAGTTGAATGCACTGCTTTCTATTCAAAGCATTTTGTGATAAGATTGTGTTCATAACTACACAGGGTGCATTGCAACAGTATGGATATTGCATGCAGAGTGCTCAGTGCCATGGAATACTTTAATGCAAGCTGAATTCAGTAACTTAACAGGTACCATTTACAGTGGAACAGCCATTGACTTGGATTACTTCAGCAAACTGTAATGTTAAACTGAGTAGATAATGTGATGTTACTGGAAGTAACTTCTAAACTTTAGCTAGCACATTCATATAATTGTTTGCAGACTACTCTAAATCATATTGTGAGTATAATAATGAGGTTTACATCATGTTAGCACATACTACTTTTAGGCAAAATTGAACTGTACACTCCATTGAGTTGAATGCACTGCTTTCTATTCAAAGCGTTTTGTGATAAGGTTGTGTTCATAACAACACAGGGTGCATTGGAACTATTGATATTGCATGCAGAGTGCTCAGTGCCATGGAATACTTTAATGCAAGCTGAATTCAGTAACTTAACAGGTACCATTTACACTGCAACAGCCATTGACTTGGTTTACTTCAGCAAACTGTAATGTTACACTGAGTAGATAATATGATGTTACTGAAAGTAACTTCTAAACCTTACGTAGCACATTCATATTATTGATTGCAGATTACTCTAATTCATATTGTGAGTATAATAATAAGGTTTACATTACCTTAGAACATACCACTTTTAGGCAAAATTGAACTGTCCACTCCATTGAGTTGAATGCACTGCTTTCTATTCAAAGCATTTTGTGATAAGATTGTGTTCATAACTACACAGGGTGCATTGGAACAGTATGGATATTGCATGCAGAGTGCTCAGTGCCATGGAATACTTTAATGCAAGCTGAATTCAGTAACTTAACAGGTACCATTTACAGTGGAACAGCCATTGACTTGGATTACTTCAGCAAACTGTAATGTTAAACTGAGTAGATAATGTGATGTTACTGGAAGTAACTTCTAAACTTTAGCTAGCACATTCATATAATTGTTTGCAGACTACTCTAAATCATATTGTGAGTATAATAATGAGGTTTACATCATGTTAGCACATACTACTTTTAGGCAAAATTGAACTGTACACTCCATTGAGTTGAATGCACTGCTTTGTATTCAAAGCGTTTTGTGATAAGGTTGTGTTCATAACTACACAGGGTGCATTGAAACTGTATGGATATTGCATGTAGAGTGCTCAGTGCCATGGAATACTTTAATGCAAGCTGAATTTAGTAACTTAACAGGTAACGTTTAAACTGCAACAGCCATTGACTTGGTTTACTTCAGCAAACTGTAAAGTTACACTCATTAGATAATGTGATGTTACTGGAAGTAACTTCTAAACCTTAGCTAGCACATTCATATAATTGATTGCATACTACTCTAAATCATATTGTGAGTATAATAATGAGGTTTACATCATGTTAGCACATACTACTTTTAGGCAAAATAGAACTGTACACTCCATTGAGTTGAATGCACTGCTTTCTATTCAAAGCGTTTTGTGATAAGGTTGTGTTCATAACAACACAGGGTGCATTGGAACTATTGATATTGCATGCAGAGTGCTCAGTGCCATGGAATACTTTAATGCAAGCTGAATTCAGTAACTTAACAGGTACCATTTACACTGCAACAGCCATTGACTTGGTTTACTTCAGCAAACTGTAATGTTACACTGAGTAGATAATATGATGTTACTGAAAGTAACTTCTAAACCTTACGTAGCACATTCATATTATTGATTGCAGATTACTCTAATTGATATTGTGAGTATAATAATAAGGTTTACATTACCTTAGAACATACCACTTTTAGGCAAAATTGAACTGTACACTCCATTGAGTTGAATGCACTGCTTTCTATTCAAAGCATTTTGTGATAAGATTGTGTTCATAACTACACAGGGTGCATTGGAACAGTATGGATATTGCATGCAGAGTGCTCAGTGCCATGGAATACTTTAATGCAAGCTGAATTCAGTAACTTAACAGGTACCATTTACAGTGGAACTGCCATTGACTTGGATTACTTCAGCAAACTGCAATGTTAAACTGAGTAGATAATGTGATGTTACTGGAAGTAACTTCTAAACTTTAGCTAGCACATTCATATAATTGTTTGCAGACTACTCTAAATCATATTGTGAGTATAATAATGAGGTTTACATCATGTTAGCACATACTACTTTTAGGCAAAATTGAACTGTACACTCCATTGAGTTGCATGCACTGCTTTGTATTCAAAGCGTTATGTGATAAGGTTGTGTTCATAACTACACAGGGTGCATTGAAAATGTATGGATATTGCATGTAGAGTGCTCAGTGCCATGGAATACTTTAATGCAAGCTGAATTTAGTAACTTAACAGGTAACATTTACACTGCAACAGCCATTGACTTGGTTTACTTCAGCAAACTGTAAAGTTACACTGAGTAAATAATGTAATGTTACTGGAAGTAACTTCTAAACATTAGCTAGCACATTCATATAATTGATTGCATACTACTCTAAATCATATTGTGAGTATAATAATGAGGTTTACATCATGTTAGCACATACTACTTTTAGGCAAAATTGAACTGTACACTCCATTGAGTTGAATGCACTGCTTTCTATTCAAAGCGTTTTGTGATAAGTTTGTGTTCATAACTACACAGGGTGCATTGGAACTATGGATATTGCATGCAGAGTGCTCAGTGCCATGGAATACTTTAATGCAAGCTGAATTCAGTAACTTAACAGGTACCATTTACAGTGGAACAGCCATTGACTTGGATTACTTCAGCAAACTGTAATGTTACACTGAGTAGATAATGTGATGTTACTGAAAGTAACTTCTAAAGCTTACGTAGCACATTCATATTATTGATTCCAGATTACTCTAATTCATATTGTGAGTATAATAATAAGGTTTACATTACCTTAGAACATACCACTTTTAGTCAAAATTGAACTGTACACTCCATTGAGTTGAATGCACTGCTTTCTATTCAAAGCATTTTGTGATAAGATTGTGTTCATAACTACACAGGGTGCATTGGAACAGTATGGATATTGCATGCAGAGTGCTCAGTGCCATGGAATACTTTAATGCAAGCTGAATTCAGTAACTTAACAGGTACCATTTACAGTGGAACAGCCATTGACTTGGATTACTTCAGCAAACTGTAATGTTAAACTGAGTAGATAATGTGATGTTACTGGAAGTAACTTCTAAACTTTAGCTAGCACATTCATATAATTGATTGCATACTACTCTAAATCATATTGTGAGTATAATAATGAGGTTTACATCATGTTAGCACATACTACTTTTAGGCAAAATTGAACTGTACACTACATTGAGTTGAATGCACTGCTTTCTATTCAAAGCGTTTTGTGATAAGGTTGTGTTCATAACAACACAGGGTGCATTGGAACTATGGATATTGCATGCAGATTGCTCAGTGCCATGGAATACTTTAATGCAAGCTGAATTCAGTAACTTAACAGGTACCATTTACAGTGGAACAGCCATTGACTTGGAATACTTCAGCAAACTGTAATGTTACACTGAGTAGATAATGTGATGTTACTGAAAGTAACTTCTAAATCTTAGGTAGCACATTCATATTATTGATTGCAGATTACTCTAGATCATATTGTGAGTATAATAATGAGGTTTACATCATGTTAGCACATACTACTTTTAGGCAAAATTGAACTGTACACTCCATTGAGTTGAATGCACTGCTTTCTATTCAAAGCATTTTGTGATTAGGTTGTGTTCATAACTACACAGGGTGCATTGGAAAAGTATGGATATTGCATGCAGAGTGCTCAGTGCCATGGAATACTTTAATGCAAACTGAATTCAGTAACTTAACAGGTACCATTTACACTGGAACAGCCATTGACTTGGTTTACTTCAGCAAACTGTAATGTTACACTGAGTAGATAATGTGATGTTACTGGAAGTAACTTCTAAACCTTAGCTAGCACATTCATATAATTGATTGCAGATTACTCTAAATCATATTGTGAGTATAATAATGAGGTTTACATCATGTTAGCACATACTACTTTTAGGCAAAATTGAACTGTACACTCCATTGAGTTGAATGCACTGCTTTCTATTCAAAGCATTTTGTGATAAGGTTGTGTTCATAACTACACAGGGTGCATTGGAAGAGTATGGATATTGCATGCAGAGTGCTCACTGCCATGGAATACTTTAATGCAAGCTGAATTCAGTAACTTAACAGGTTCCATTTACAGTGGAACAGCCATTGACTTGGATTACTTCAGCAAACTATAATGTTACACTGAGTAGATAATGTGATGTTACTGGAAGTAACTTCTAAACCTTTGCTAGCACATTCATATAATTGATTGCAGATTACTCTAAATCATATTGTGAGTATAATAATGAGGTTTACATCATGTTAGCACATACTACTTTTAGGCAAAATTGAACTGCACACTCCATTGAGTTGAATGCACTGTTTTTTATTCAAAGCATTTTGTGATACGGTTCTGTTCATAACTACACAGGGTGCATTGGAAGAGTATGGATATTGCATGCAGAGTGCTCAGTGCCATGGAATACGTTAATGCAAGCTGAATTCAGTAACTTAACAGGTACCATTTACAGTGGAACAGCCATTGACTTGGATTACTTCAGCAAACTGTAATGTTACACTGAGTAGATAATATGATGTTACTGAAAGTAACTTCTAAACCTTAGGTAGCACATTCATATTATTCATTGCAGATTACTCTAATTCATGTTGTGAGTATAATAATAAGGTTTACATCATGTTAGCACATACTACTTTTAGGCAAAATTGAACTGTACACTCCATTGAGTTGAATGCACTGCTTTCTATTCAAAGCATTTTGTGATAAGGTTGTGTTCATAACTACACAAGGTGCATTGGAACAGTATGGATATTGCATGCAGAGTGCTCAGTGCCATGGAATACTTTAATGCAAGCTGAATTCAGTAACTTAACAGGTACCATTTACAGTGGAACAGCCATTGACTTGGATTACTTCAGCAAACTGTAATGTTACACTGAGTAGATAATGTGATGTTACTGGAAGTAACTTCTAAACCTTAGCTAGCACATTCATATAAATGATTGCATACTACTCTAAATCATATTGTGAGTATAATAATGAGGTTTACATCATCTTAGCACATACTACTTTTAGGCAAAATTGAACTGTACACTCCATTGAGTTGAATGCACTGCTTTGTATTCAAAGCGTTTTGTGATAAGGTTTTGTTCATAACTACACAGGGTGCATTGAAACTGTATGGATATTGCATGTAGAGTGCTCAGTGCCATGGAATACTTTAATGCAAGCTGAATTTAGTAACTTAACAGGTAACATTTACACTGCAACAGGCATTGACTTGGTTTACTTCAGCAAACTGTAATGTTAAACTGAGTAGATAATGTGATGTTACTGGAAGTAACTTCTAAACCTTAGCTAGCACATTCATATAATTGTTTGCAGACTACTCTAAATCATATTGTGAGTATAATAATTGGGTTTACATCATGTTAGCACATACTACTTTTAGGCAAAATTGAACTGTACACTCCATTGAGTTGAATGCACTGCTTTCTATTCAAAGCATTTTGTGATAAGGTTGTGTTCATAACTACACAGGGTGCATTGGAACAGTATGGATATTGCATGCAGAGTGCTCAGCGCCATGGAATACTTTAATGCAAGCTGAATTCAGTAACTTAACAGGTACCATTTACAGTGGAACAGCCATTGACTTGAATTACTTCAGCAAACTGTAATGTTAAACTGAGTTGATAATGTGATGTTACTGAAAGTAACTTCTAAACCTTAGGTAGCACATTCATATTATTGATTGCAGATTACTCTAATTCATATTGTGTGTATAATAGTAAGGTTTACATCATGTTAGCACATACTACTTTTAGGTAAAATTGAACTGTACACTCCTTTGAGTTGAATGCACTGCTTTCTATTCAAAGCATTTTGTGATAAGGTTGTGTTCATAACAACACAGGGTGCATTGGAACTATGCATATTGCATGCAGAGTGCTCAGTGCCATGGAATACTTTAATGCAAGCTGAATTCAGTAACTTAACAGGTACCATTTACAGTGGAACAGCCATTGACTTGGATTACTTCAGCAAACTGTAATGTTACACTGAGTAGATAATATGATGTTACTGAAAGTAACTTCTAAACCTTAGGTAGCACATTCATATTATTGATTGCAGATTACTCTAATTCATATTGTGAGTATAATAATACGGTTTACATCATGTTAGCACATACTACTTTTAGGCAAAATTGAACTGTACACTCCATTGAGTTGAATGCACTGCTTTCTATTCAAAGCATTTTGTGATAAGGTTGTGTTCATAACAACACTGTGTGCATTGGAACAGTATGGATATTGCATGCAGAGTGCTCAGTGCCATGGAATACTTTAATGCAAGCTGAATTCAGTAACTTAACAGGTACCATTTACAGTGGAACAGCCATTGACTTGGATTACTTCAGCAAATTTTAATGTTAAACTGAGTAGATAATGTGATGTTACTGAAAGTAACTTCTAAACCTTAGGTAGCACATTCATATTATTGATTGCAGATTGCTCTAATTCATATTGTGAGTATAATAATAAGGTTTACATCATGTTAGCACATACTACTTTTAGGTAAAATTGAACTGTACACTCCTTTGAGTTGAATGCACTGCTTTCAATTCAAAGCATCTTGTGATAAGGTTGTGTTCATAACAACACAGGGTGCATTGGAACTATGGATATTGCATGCAGAGTGCTCAGTGCCATGGAATACTTTAATGCAAGCTGAATTCAGTAACTTAACAGGTACCATTTACAGTGGAACAGCCATTGACTTGGATTACTTCAGCAAACTGTAATGTTACACTGAGTAGATAATATGATGTTACTGAAAGTAACTTCTAAACCTTAGGTAGCACATTCATTATATTGATTGCAGATTACTCTAATTCATATTGTGAGTATAACAATACGGTTTACATCCTGTTAGCACATACTACTTTTAGGCAAAATTGAACTGTACACTCCATTGAGTTGAATGCACTGCTTTCTATTCAAAGCATTTTGTGATAAGGTTGTGTTCATAACTACACAGGGTGCATTGGAAGAGTATGGATATTGCATGCAGAGTGCTCAGTGCCATGGAATACTTTAATGCAAGCTGAATTCAGTAACTTAACAGGTACCATTTACAGTGGAACAGCCATTGACTTGGATTACTTCAGCAAACTGTAATGTTAAACTGAGTAGATAATGTGATGTTACTGAAAGTAACTTCTAAACCTTAGGTAGCACATTCATATTATTGATTGCAGATTACTCTAATTCATATTGTGAGTATAATAATAAGGTTTACATCATGTTAGCACATACTACTTTTAGGTAAAATTGAACTGTACACTCCTTTGAGTTGAATGCACTGCTTTCTATTCAAAGCATCTTGTGATAAGGTTGTGTTCATAACAACACAGGGTGCATTGCAACTATGGATATTGCATGCAGAGTGCTCAGTGCCATGGAATACTTTAATGCAAGCTGAATTCAGTAACTTAACAGGTACCATTTACAGTGGAACAGCCATTGACTTGGATTACTTCAGCAAACTGTAATGTTACACTGAGTAGATAATATGATGTTACTGAAAGTAACATCTAAACCTTAGGTAGCACATTCATTATATTGATTGCAGATTACTCTAATTCATATTGTGAGTATAATAATACGGTTTACATCCTGTTAGCACATACTACTTTTAGGCAAAATTGAACTGTACACTCCTTTGAGTTGAATGCACTGCTTTCTATTCAAAGCATTTTGTGATAAGGTTGTGTTCATAACTACACAGGGTGCATTGGAAGAGTATGGATATTGCATGCAGAGTGCTCAGTGCCATGGAATACTTTAATGCAAGCTGAATTCAGTAACTTAACAGGTACCATTTACAGTGGAACAGCCATTGACTTGGATTACTTCAGCAAACTGTAATGTTAAACTGAGTAGATAATGTGATGTTACTGAAAGTAACTTCTAAACCTTAGGTAGCACATTCATATTATTGATTGCAGATTACTCTAATTCATATTGTGAGTATAATAATAAGGTTTACATCATGTTAGCACATACTACTTTTAGGTAAAATTGAACTGTACACTCCTTTGAGTTGAATGCACTGCTTTCTATTCAAAGCATTTTGTGATAAGGTTGTGTTCATAACAACACAGGGTGCATTGGAACTACGGATATTGCATGCAGAGTGCTCAGTGCCATGGAATACTTTAATGCAAGCTGAATTCAGTAACTTAACAGGTACCATTTACAGTGGAACAGCCATTGACTTGGTTTACTTCAGCAAACTTAGATAATGTGATGTTACTGGAAGTAACTTCTAAACCTTAGCTAGCACATTCATATAATTGATTGCAGATTACTCTAAATCATATAGTCAGTATAATAATGAGGTTTACATCATGTTAGCACATACTACTTTTGGGCAAAATTGAATTGTACCCTCCATTGAGTTGAATGCACTGCTTTCTAATCAAAGCATTTTGTGATAAGGTTGTGTTCATAACTACACAGGGTGCATTGGAACAGTATGGATATTGCATGCAGAGTGCTCAGTGCCATGGAATACTTTAATGCAAGCAGAATTCAGTAACTTAACAGGTACCATTTACAGTGGAACAGCCATTGACTTGGATTACTTCAGCAAACTGTAATGTTGCACTGAGTAGATAATGTGATGTTACTGAAAGTAACTTCTAAACCTTAGGTAGCACATTCATATTATTGATTGCAGATTACTCTAATTCATATTGTGAGTATAATAATACGGTTTACATCATGTTAGCACATACTACTTTTAGGCAAAATTGAACTGTACACTCCATTGAGTTGAATGCACTGCTTTCTATTCAAAGCATTTTGTGATAAGGTTGTGTTCATAACTACACAGGGTGCATTGGAACTACGGATATTGCATGCAGTGTGCTCAGTGCCATGGAATACTTTAATGCAAGCTGAATTCAATATCTTACCAGGTAACATTTACTGTGGACCAGCCATTGACTTCGCTTACTTCTGCCACATGTAATGTTCCACTGAGTAGATAATGTGATGTTACTGAAAGAAACTTCTAAACCTTAGGTAGCACATTCATATTACTGATTGCAGATTACTCTAATTCATATTGTGAGTATAATAATGAGGTTTACATCATGTTAGCAGATACTAATTTTAGGCAAAATTGAAATGTACACTACATTGTGTTAGCTTTACATTCAATTCAAAGCATTTTGTGATAAGGTTTTGTTCATAACTACAAAGGGTGAATTGGAACAGTATGGATATTGCATGTAGAGTGCTCAGTGCCATGGAATACTTTAATGCAAGCTGAATTCAATATCTTACCAGGTAACATTTACTGTGGACCAGCCATTGACTTCGCTTACTTCAGCCAAATGTAATGTTCCACTGAGTAGATAATGTGATGTTACTGAAAGTAACTTCTAAACCTTAGGTAGCACATACATATTATTGATTGCAGACTACTCTAAATCATATTCTGAGTGCAATAATAAGGTTTACATCATGTTAGCAGATACCACTTTTAGGCAAAATTGAACTGTACTATACATTGTGTTGAATGCTTTACTTTCAATTCAAAGCATTTTGTGATAAGGTTGTGTTCATATCTCCGCAGGGTGAATTGAAACTGTATGGATATTGCATGTAGAGTGCTCAGTGCCATGGAATACTTTAATGCAAGCTGAATTTAGTAACTTAACAGGTACCATTTCCACTGCAACAGCCATTGACTTGGTTTACTTCAGCAAACTGTAATGTTACACTGAGTAGATAATGTGATGTTACTGGAAGTAACTTCTAAACCTTAGCTAGCACATTCATATAATTGATTGCAGAATACTCTAAATCATATTGTGAGTATAATAATGAGGTTTACATCATGTTAGCACATACTACTTTTAGGCAAAATTGAACTGTACACTCCATTGAGTTGAATGCACTGCTTTCTATTCAAAGCATTTTGTGATAAGGTTGTGTTCATAACTACACAGGGTGCATTGCACCAGTATGGATATTGCATGCAGAGTGCTCAGTTCCATGGAATACTTTAATGCAAGTTGAATTCAGTAACTTAACAGGTACCATTTACAGTGGAACAGCCATTGACTTGGATTACTTCAGCAAACTGTAATGTTACACTGAGTAGATAATGTGATGTTACTGAAAGTAACGTCTAAACCTTAGGTAGCACATTCATATTATTGATTGCAGATTACTCTAATTCATATTGTGAGTATAATAATTAGGTTTACATCATGTTAGCACATACTACTTTTAGGCAAAATTGAACTGTACACTCCATTGAGTTGAATGCACTGCTTTCTATTCAAAGCATTTTGTGATAAGGTTGTGTTCATAACTACACAAGGTGCATTGGAACAGTATGGATATTGCATGCAGAGTGCTCAGTGCCATGGAATACTATAATGCAAGCTGAATTCAGTAACTTACCAGGTAACATTTACTGTGGACCAGCCATTGACTTTGCTTACTTCAGCCAAATGTAATGTTCCACTGAGTAGATAATGTGATGTTACTGAAAGTAACTTCTAAACCTTGGGTAGCACATTCATATTATTGATTGCAGATTACTATGATTCATATTGTGAGTATAATAATGAGGTTTACATCACGTTAGCACATGCTACTTTTAGGCAAAATTGAACTGTACACTCCATTGAGTTGAATGCACTGCTTTCTATTCAAAGCATTTTGTGATAAGGTTGTGTTCATAACTACACAGGGTGCATTGGAACAGTATGGATATTGCATGCAGAGTGCTCAGTGCCATGGAATACTTTAATGCAAGCAGAATTCAGTAACTTAACAGGTACCATTTACAGTGGAACAGCCATTGACTTGGATTACTTCAGCAAACTGTAATGTTGCACTGAGTAGATAATGTGATGTTACTGAAAGTAACTTCTAAACCTTAGGTAGCACATTCATATTATTGATTGCAGATTACTCTAATTCATATTGTGAGTATAATAATACGGTTTACATCATGTTAGCACATACTACTTTTAGGCAAAATTGAACTGTACACTCCATTGAGTTGAATGCACTGCTTTCTATTCAAAGCATTTTGTGATAAGGTTGTGTTCATAACTACACAGGGTGCATTGGAACTACGGATATTGCATGCAGTGTGCTCAGTGCCATGGAATACTTTAATGCAAGCTGAATTCAATATCTTACCAGGTAACATTTACTGTGGACCAGCCATTGACTTCGCTTACTTCTGCCACATGTAATGTTCCACTGAGTAGATAATGTGATGTTACTGAAAGAAACTTCTAAACCTTAGGTAGCACATTCATATTACTGATTGCAGATTACTCTAATTCATATTGTGAGTATAATAATGAGGTTTACATCATGTTAGCAGATACTAATTTTAGGCAAAATTGAAATGTACACTACATTGTGTTAGCTTTACATTCAATTCAAAGCATTTTGTGATAAGGTTTTGTTCATAACTACAAAGGGTGAATTGGAACAGTATGGATATTGCATGTAGAGTGCTCAGTGCCATGGAATACTTTAATGCAAGCTGAATTCAATATCTTACCAGGTAACATTTACTGTGGACCAGCCATTGACTTCGCTTACTTCAGCCAAATGTAATGTTCCACTGAGTAGATAATGTGATGTTACTGAAAGTAACTTCTAAACCTTAGGTAGCACATATATATTATTGATTGCAGACTACTCTAAATCATATTCTGAGTGCAATAATAAGGTTTACATCATGTTAGCAGATACCACTTTTAGGCAAAATTGAACTGTACTATACATTGTGTTGAATGCTTTACTTTCAATTCAAAGCATTTTGTGATAAGGTTGTGTTCATATCTCCGCAGGGTGAATTGAAACTGTATGGATATTGCATGTAGAGTGCTCAGTGCCATGGAATACTTTAATGCAAGCTGAATTTAGTAACTTAACAGGTACCATTTCCACTGCAACAGCCATTGACTTGGTTTACTTCAGCAAACTGTAATGTTACACTGAGTAGATAATGTGATGTTACTGGAAGTAACTTCTAAACCTTAGCTAGCACATTCATATAATTGATTGCAGAATACTCTAAATCATATTGTGAGTATAATAATGAGGTTTACATCATGTTAGCACATACTACTTTTAGGCAAAATTGAACTGTACACTCCATTGAGTTGAATGCACTGCTTTCTATTCAAAGCATTTTGTGATAAGGTTGTGTTCATAACTACACAGGGTGAATTGAAACTGTATGGACATTGCATGTAGAGTTCTCAATGCCATGGAATGCTTTAATGCAAAATGAATTTATTAACTTAACAGGTACCATTTACACTTGAACAGCCATTGACTGGTTTACTTCAGCAAACTGTAAAGTTACACTTAGATAATGTGATGTTACTGGAATTAACTTCTAAACCTTAGCTAGCACATACATATAATTGATTGCAGACTATAAATCATATTGTGAGTATAATAATGAGGTTTACATCATGTTAGCACATACTACTTTTAGGCAAAATTGAACTGTACACTCCATTGAGTTGAATGCACTGCTTTCTATTCAAAGCATTTTGTGATAAGGTTGTGTTCATAACTACACAGGGTGCATTGAAACAGTATGGATATTGCATGCAGAGTGCTCAGTGCCATGGAATACTTTAATGCAAGCTGAATTCAGTAACTTAACAGGTACCATTTACAGTGGAACAGCCATTGACTTGGATTACTTCAGCAAACTGTAATGTTACACTGAGTAGATAATATGATGTTACTGAAAGTAACTTCTAAACCTTAGGTAGCACATTCATTATATTGATTGCAGATTACTCTAATTCATATTGTGAGTATAACAATACGGTTTACATCCTGTTAGCACATACTACTTTTAGGCAAAATTGAACTGTACACTCCATTGAGTTGAATGCACTGCTTTCTATTCAAAGCATTTTGTGATAAGGTTGTGTTCATAACTACACAGGGTGCATTGGAAGAGTATGGATATTGCATGCAGAGTGCTCAGTGCCATGGAATACTTTAATGCAAGCTGAATTCAGTAACTTAACAGGTACCATTTACAGTGGAACAGCCATTGACTTGGATTACTTCAGCAAACTGTAATGTTAAACTGAGTAGATAATGTGATGTTACTGAAAGTAACTTCTAAACCTTAGGTAGCACATTCATATTATTGATTGCAGATTACTCTAATTCATATTGTGAGTATAATAATAAGGTTTACATCATGTTAGCACATACTACTTTTAGGTAAAATTGAACTGTACACTCCTTTGAGTTGAATGCACTGCTTTCTATTCAAAGCATCTTGTGATAAGGTTGTGTTCATAACAACACAGGGTGCATTGCAACTATGGATATTGCATGCAGAGTGCTCAGTGCCATGGAATACTTTAATGCAAGCTGAATTCAGTAACTTAACAGGTACCATTTACAGTGGAACAGCCATTGACTTGGATTACTTCAGCAAACTGTAATGTTACACTGAGTAGATAATATGATGTTACTGAAAGTAACATCTAAACCTTAGGTAGCACATTCATTATATTGATTGCAGATTACTCTAATTCATATTGTGAGTATAATAATACGGTTTACATCCTGTTAGCACATACTACTTTTAGGCAAAATTGAACTGTACACTCCTTTGAGTTGAATGCACTGCTTTCTATTCAAAGCATTT
The DNA here is from genome assembly GCF_030144855.1 of Hypanus sabinus. Classification (NCBI taxonomy): domain Eukaryota; kingdom Metazoa; phylum Chordata; class Chondrichthyes; order Myliobatiformes; family Dasyatidae; genus Hypanus; species Hypanus sabinus. The sequence continues at coordinate 1,025,066 of NC_082727.1, forward strand.
TGTGATAAGGTTGTGTTCATAACTACACAGGGTGCATTGGAAGAGTATGGATATTGCATGCAGAGTGCTCAGTGCCATGGAATACTTTAATGCAAGCTGAATTCAGTAACTTAACAGGTACCATTTACAGTGGAACAGCCATTGACTTGGATTACTTCAGCAAACTGTAATGTTAAACTGAGTAGATAATGTGATGTTACTGAAAGTAACTTCTAATCCTTAGGTAGCACATTCATATTATTGATTGCAGATTACTCTAATTCATATTGTGAGTATAATAATAAGGTTTACATCATGTTAGCACATACTACTTTTAGGTAAAATTGAACTGTACACTCCTTTGAGTTGAATGCACTGCTTTCTATTCAAAGCATTTTGTGATAAGGTTGTGTTCATAACAACACAGGGTGCATTGGAACTACGGATATTGCATGCAGAGTGCTCAGTGCCATGGAATACTTTAATGCAAGCTGAATTCAGTAACTTAACAGGTACCATTTACAGTGGAACAGCCATTGACTTGGTTTACTTCAGCAAACTTAGATAATGTGATGTTACTGGAAGTAACTTCTAAACCTTAGCTAGCACATTCATATAATTGATTGCAGATTACTCTAAATCATATAGTCAGTATAATAATGAGGTTTACATCATGTTAGCACATACTACTTTTGGGCAAAATTGAATTGTACCCTCCATTGAGTTGAATGCACTGCTTTCTAATCAAAGCATTTTGTGATAAGGTTGTGTTCATAACTACACAGGGTGCATTGGAACAGTATGGATATTGCATGCAGAGTGCTCAGTGCCATGGAATACTTTAATGCAAGCAGAATTCAGTAACTTAACAGGTACCATTTACAGTGGAACAGCCATTGACTTGGATTACTTCAGCAAACTGTAATGTTGCACTGAGTAGATAATGTGATGTTACTGAAAGTAACTTCTAAACCTTAGGTAGCACATTCATATTATTGATTGCAGATTACTCTAATTCATATTGTGAGTATAATAATACGGTTTACATCATGTTAGCACATACTACTTTTAGGCAAAATTGAACTGTACACTCCATTGAGTTGAATGCACTGCTTTCTATTCAAAGCATTTTGTGATAAGGTTGTGTTCATAACTACACAGGGTGCATTGGAACTACGGATATTGCATGCAGTGTGCTCAGTGCCATGGAATACTTTAATGCAAGCTGAATTCAATATCTTACCAGGTAACATTTACTGTGGACCAGCCATTGACTTCGCTTACTTCTGCCACATGTAATGTTCCACTGAGTAGATAATGTGATGTTACTGAAAGAAACTTCTAAACCTTAGGTAGCACATTCATATTACTGATTGCAGATTACTCTAATTCATATTGTGAGTATAATAATGAGGTTTACATCATGTTAGCAGATACTAATTTTAGGCAAAATTGAAATGTACACTACATTGTGTTAGCTTTACATTCAATTCAAAGCATTTTGTGATAAGGTTTTGTTCATAACTACAAAGGGTGAATTGGAACAGTATGGATATTGCATGTAGAGTGCTCAGTGCCATGGAATACTTTAATGCAAGCTGAATTTAGTAACTTAACAGGTACCATTTCCACTGCAACAGCCATTGACTTGGTTTACTTCAGCAAACTGTAATGTTACACTGAGTAGATAATGTGATGTTACTGGAAGTAACTTCTAAACCTTAGCTAGCACATTCATATAATTGATTGCAGAATACTCTAAATCATATTGTGAGTATAATAATGAGGTTTACATCATGTTAGCACATACTACTTTTAGGCAAAATTGAACTGTACACTCCATTGAGTTGAATGCACTGCTTTCTATTCAAAGCATTTTGTGATAAGGTTGTGTTCATAACTACACAAGGTGCATTGGAACAGTATGGATATTGCATGCAGAGTGCTCAGTGCCATGGAATACTATAATGCAAGCTGAATTCAGTAACTTACCAGGTAACATTTACTGTGGACCAGCCATTGACTTTGCTTACTTCAGCCAAATGTAATGTTCCACTGAGTAGATAATGTGATGTTACTGAAAGTAACTTCTAAACCTTGGGTAGCACATTCATATTATTGATTGCAGATTACTATGATTCATATTGTGAGTATAATAATGAGGTTTACATCACGTTAGCACATGCTACTTTTAGGCAAAATTGAACTGTACACTCCATTGAGTTGAATGCACTGCTTTCTATTCAAAGCATTTTGTGATAAGGTTGTGTTCATAACTACACAGGGTGCATTGGAACAGTATGGATATTGCATGCAGAGTGCTCAGTGCCATGGAACACTTTAATGCAAGCTGAATTCAGTAACTTAACAGGTACCATTTACAGTGGAACAGCCATTGACTTGGTTTACTTCAGCAAACCGTAAAGTTACACTGAGTAGATAATGTGATGTTACTGGAAGTAACTTCTAAACCTTAGCTAGCACATTCATATAATTGATTGCAGACTACTCTAAATCATATTGTGAGTATAATAATGAGGTTTACATCATGTTAGCACATACTACTTTTACGCAAAATTGAACTGTACACTCCATTGAGTTGAATGCACTGCTTTCTATTCAAAGCATTTTGTGATAAGGTTGTGTTCATAACTACACAGGGTGCATTGGAACAGTATGGATATTGCATGCAGAGTGCTCAGTGCCATGGAATACTTTAATGCAAGCTGAATTCAGTAACTTAACAGGTACCATTTACAGTGGAACAGCCATTGACCTGGATTACTTCAGCAAACTGTAAAGTTACACTGAGTAGATAATGTGATGTTACTGGAAGTAACTTCTAAACCTTAGCTAGCACATTCATATAATTGATTGCAGACTACTCTAAATCATATTGTGAGTATAATAATGAGGTTTACATCATGTTAGCACATACTACTTTTAGGCAAAATTGAACTGTACACTCCATTGAGTTGAATGCACTGCTTTCTATTCAAAGCATTTTGTGATAAGGTTGTGTTCATAACTACACAGGGTGCATTGGAACTATGGATATTGCTTGCAGAGTGCTCAGTGCCATGGAATACTTTAATGCAAGCTGAATTCAGTAACTTAACAGGTACCATTTACACTGCAACAGCCATTGACTTGGTTTACTTCAGCAAAGTGTAATGTTACACTCAGTAGATAATGTGATGTTACTGGATGTAACCTCTAAACCTTAGCTAGCACATTCATATAATTGATTGCAGACTACTCTAAATCATATTGTGAGTATAATAATGAGGTTTACATCATGTTAGCACATACTACTTTTAGGCAAAATTGAACTGTACACTCCATTGAATTGAATGCACTGCTTTCTATTCAAAGCATTTTGTGATAAGGTTGTGTTCATAACTACACAGGGTGCATTGGAACAGTATGGATATTGCATGCAGAGTGCTCAGTGCCATGGAATACTTTAATGCAAGCTGAATTCAGTATCTTAACAGGTACCATTTACAGTGGAACAGCCATTGACTTGGATTACTTCAGCAAACTGTAATGTTACACTGAGTAGATAATGTGATGTTACTGGAAGTAACTTCTAAACCTTAGCTAGCACATTCATATAATTGATTGCAGACTACTCTAAATTATATTGTGAGTATAATAATGAGGTTTACATCATGTTAGCGCATACTACTTTTAGGCAAAATTGAACTGTACACTCCATTGAGTTGAATGCACTGCTTTCTATTCAAAGCATTTTGTGATAAGGTTGTGTTCATAACTACACAGGGTGCATTGGAACAGTATGGATATTGCATGCAGAGTGCTCAGTGCCATGGAATACTTTAATGCAAGCTGAATTCAGTAACTTAACAGGTACCATTTACAGTGGAACAGCCATTGACCTGGATTACTTCAGCAAACTGTAAAGTTACACTGAGTAGATAATGTGATGTTACTGGAAGTAACTTCTAAACCTTAGCTAGCACATTCATATAATTGATTGCAGACTACTCTAAATCATATTGTGAGTATAATAATGAGGTTTACATCATGTTAGCACATACTACTTTTAGGCAAAATTGAACTGTACACTCCATTGAGTTGAATGCACTGCTTTCTATTCAAAGCATTTTGTGATAAGGTTGTGTTCATAACTACACAGGGTGCATTGGAACTATGGATATTGCTTGCAGAGTGCTCAGTGCCATGGAATACTTTAATGCAAGCTGAATTCAGTAACTTAACAGGTACCATTTACACTGCAACAGCCATTGACTTGGTTTACTTCAGCAAAGTGTAATGTTACACTCAGTAGATAATGTGATGTTACTGGATGTAACCTCTAAACCTTAGCTAGCACATTCATATAATTGATTGCAGACTACTCTAAATCATATTGTGAGTATAATAATGAGGTTTACATCATGTTAGCACATACTACTTTTAGGCAAAATTGAACTGTACACTCCATTGAATTGAATGCACTGCTTTCTATTCAAAGCATTTTGTGATAAGGTTGTGTTCATAACTACACAGGGTGCATTGGAACAGTATGGATATTGCATGCAGAGTGCTCAGTGCCATGGAATACTTTAATGCAAGCTGAATTCAGTATCTTAACAGGTACCATTTACAGTGGAACAGCCATTGACTTGGATTACTTCAGCAAACTGTAATGTTACACTGAGTAGATAATGTGATGTTACTGGAAGTAACTTCTAAACCTTAGCTAGCACATTCATATAATTGATTGCAGACTACTCTAAATTATATTGTGAGTATAATAATGAGGTTTACATCATGTTAGCGCATACTACTTTTAGGCAAAATTGAACTGTACACTCCATTGAGTTGAATGCACTGCTTTCTATTCAAAGCATTTTGTGATAAGGTTGTGTTCATAACTACACAGGTTGCATTGGAACAGTATGGATATTGCATGCAGAGTGCTCAGTGCCATGGAATACTTTAATGCAAGCTGAATTCAGTAACTTAACAGGTACCATTTACAGTGGAACAGCCATTGACTTGGATTACTTCAGCAAACTGTAATGTTACACTGAGTAGATAATGTGATGTTACTGAAAGTAACTTCTAAACCTTAGGTAGCACATTCATATTATTGATTGCAGATTACTCTAATTCATGTTGTGAGTAATATAATAAGGTTTACATCATTTTAGCACATACTACTTTTAGGCAAAATTGAACTGTACACTCCATTGAGTTGAATGCACTGCTTTCTATTCAAAGCATTTTGTGATAAGGTTGTGTTCATAACTACACAGGGTGCATTGGAAAAGTATGGATATTGCATGCAGAGTGCTCAGTGCCATGGAATACTTTAATGCAAGCTGAATTCAGTAACTTAACAGGTACCATTTACAGTGGAACAGCCATTGACTTGGATTACTTCAGCAAACTGTAATGTTAAACTGAGTAGATAATGTGATGTTACTGAAAGTAACCTAAATCTTAGGTAGCACATTCATATTATTGATTGCAGATTACTCTAGATCATATTGTGAGTATAATAATGAGGTTTACATCATGTTAGCACATACTACTTTTAGGCAAAATTGAACTGTACACTCCATTGAGTTGAATGCACTGCTTTCTATTCAAAGCATTTTGTGATAAGGTTGTGTTCATAACTACACAGGGTGCATTGGAAAAGTATGGATATTGCATGCAGAGTGCTCAGTGCCATGGAATACTTTAATGCAAGCTGAATTCAGTATCTTAACAGGTACCATTTACAGTGGAACAGCCATTGACTTGGATTACTTCAGCAAACTGTAATGTTACACTGAGTAGATAATGTGATATTACTGGAAGTAACTTCTAAACCTTAGCTAGCACATTCATATAATTGTTTGCAGACTACTCTAAATCATATTCTGAGTATAATAATGAGGTTTACATCATGTTAGCACATACTACTTTTAGGCAAAATTGAACTGTACACTCCATTGAGTTGAATGCACTGCTTTCTATTCAAAGCATTTTGTGATAAGGTTGTGTTCATAACAACACAGGGTGCATTGGAACTACGGATATTGCATGCGGAGTGCTCAGTGCCATGGAATACTTTAATGCAAGCTGAATTCAGTAACTTAACAGGTACCATTTACACTGCATCAGCCATTGACTTGGTTTACTTCAGCAAACTGTAATGTTACACTGAGTAGATAATGTGATGTTACTGGAAGTAACTTCTAAACCTTAGCTAGCACATTCATATAATTGATTGCAGACTACTCTTAATCATATTGTGAGTATAATAATGAGGTTTACATCATGTTAGCGCATACTACTTTTAGGCAAAATTGAACTGTACACTCCATTGAGTTGAATGCACTGCTTTCTATTCAAAGCATTTTCTGATAAGGTTGTGTTCATAACTACACAGGGTGCATTGGAACAGTATGGATATTGCATGCAGAGTGCTCAGTGCCATGGAATACTTTAATGCAAGCTGAATTCGGTAACTTAGCAGGTACCATTTACAGTGGAACAGACATTGACGTGGATTACTTCAGCAAACTGTAATGTTACAGTGAGTAGATAATATGATGTTACTGAAAGTAACTTCTAAACCTTAGGTAGCACATTCATATTATTGATTGCAGATTACTCTAATTCATATTGTGAGTATAATAATAAGGTTTACATCATGTTAGCACATACTACTTTTAGGCAAAATTGAACTGTACACTCCATTGAGTTGAATGCACTGCTTTCTATTCAAAGCATTTTGTGATAAGGTTGTGTTCATAACTACACAGCGTGCATTGGAACAGTATGGATATTGCATGCAGAGCGCTCAGTGCCATCGAAAACTTTAATGCAAGCTGAATTCAGTAACTTAACAGGTACGATTTACAGTGGAACAGCCATTGACTTGGATTACTTCAGCAAACTGTAATGTTAAACTGAGTAGATAATGTGATGTTACTGAAAGTAACTTCTAAACCTTAGGTAGCACATTCATATTATTGATTGCAGATTACTCTAATTCATGTTGTGAGTATAATAATGAGGTTTATATCATGTTAGCACATACTACTTTTAGGCAAAATTGAACTGTACACTCCATTGAGTTGAATGCACTGCTTTCTATTCAAAGCATTTTGTGATAAGGTTGTGTTCATAACAACACAGGGTGCATTGGAACTATGGATATTGCATGCAGAGTGCTCAGTGCCATGGAATACTTTAATGCAAGCTGAATTCAGTAACTTAACAGGTACCATTCACACTGCAACAGCCATTGACTTGGTTTACTTCAGCAAACTGTAATGTTACACTGAGTAGATAATGTGATGTTACTGGAAGTAACTTCTAAACCTTAGCTAGCACATTCATATAATTGATTGCAGACTACTCTAAATTATATTGTGAGTATAATAATGAGGTTTACATCATGTTAGCGCATACTACTTTTAGGCAAAATTGAACTGTACACTCCATTGAGTTCAATGCACTGCTTTCTATTCAAAGCATTTTGTGATAAGGTTGTGTTCATAACTACACAGGTTGCATTGGAACAGTATGGATATTGCATGCAGAGTGCTCAGTGCCATGGAATACTTTAATGCAAGCTGAATTCAGTAACTTAACAGGTACCATTTACAGTGGAACAGCCATTGACTTGGATTACTTCAGCAAACTGTAATGTTACACTGAGTAGATAATGTGATGTTACTGAAAGTAACTTCTAAACCTTAGGTAGCACATTCATATTATTGATTGCAGATTACTCTAATTCATGTTGTGAGTAATATAATAAGGTTTACATCATTTTAGCACATACTACTTTTAGGCAAAATTGAACTGTACACTCCATTGAGTTGAATGCACTGCTTTCTATTCAAAGCATTTTGTGATAAGGTTGTGTTCATAACTACACAGGGTGCATTGGAAAAGTATGGATATTGCATGCAGAGTGCTCAGTGCCATGGAATACTTTAATGCAAGCTGAATTCAGTAACTTAACAGGTACCATTTACAGTGGAACAGCCATTGACTTGGATTACTTCAGCAAACTGTAATGTTAAACTGAGTAGATAATGTGATGTTACTGAAAGTAACCTAAATCTTAGGTAGCACATTCATATTATTGATTGCAGATTACTCTAGATCATATTGTGAGTATAATAATGAGGTTTACATCATGTTAGCACATACTACTTTTAGGCAAAATTGAACTGTACACTCCATTGAGTTGAATGCACTGCTTTCTATTCAAAGCATTTTGTGATAAGGTTGTGTTCATAACTACACAGGGTGCATTGGAAAAGTATGGATATTGCATGCAGAGTGCTCAGTGCCATGGAATACTTTAATGCAAGCTGAATTCAGTATCTTAACAGGTACCATTTACAGTGGAACAGCCATTGACTTGGATTACTTCAGCAAACTGTAATGTTACACTGAGTAGATAATGTGATATTACTGGAAGTAACTTCTAAACCTTAGCTAGCACATTCATATAATTGTTTGCAGACTACTCTAAATCATATTCTGAGTATAATAATGAGGTTTACATCATGTTAGCACATACTACTTTTAGGCAAAATTGAACTGTACACTCCATTGAGTTGAATGCACTGCTTTCTATTCAAAGCATTTTGTGATAAGGTTGTGTTCATAACAACACAGGGTGCATTGGAACTACGGATATTGCATGCGGAGTGCTCAGTGCCATGGAATACTTTAATGCAAGCTGAATTCAGTAACTTAACAGGTACCATTTACACTGCATCAGCCATTGACTTGGTTTACTTCAGCAAACTGTAATGTTACACTGAGTAGATAATGTGATGTTACTGGAAGTAACTTCTAAACCTTAGCTAGCACATTCATATAATTGATTGCAGACTACTCTAAATCATATTGTGAGTATAATAATGAGGTTTACATCATGTTAGCGCATACTACTTTTAGGCAAAATTGAACTGTACACTCCATTGAGTTGAATGCACTGCTTTCTATTCAAAGCATTTTCTGATAAGGTTGTGTTCATAACTACACAGGGTGCATTGGAACAGTATGGATATTGCATGCAGAGTGCTCAGTGCCATGGAATACTTTAATGCAAGCTGAATTCGGTAACTTAGCAGGTACCATTTACAGTGGAACAGCCATTGACGTGGATTACTTCAGCAAACTGTAATGTTACACTGAGTAGATAATATGATGTTACTGAAAGTAACTTCTAAACCTTAGGTAGCACATTCATATTATTGATTGCAGATTACTCTAATTCATATTGTGAGTATAATAATAAGGTTTACATCATGTTAGCACATACTACTTTTAGGCAAAATTGAACTGTACACTCCATTGAGTTGAATTCACTGCTTTCTATTCAAAGCATTTTGTGATAAGGTTGTGTTCATAACTACACAGCGTGCATTGGAACAGTATGGATATTGCATGCAGAGCGCTCAGTGCCATCGAAAACTTTAATGCAAGCTGAATTCAGTAACTTAACAGGTACGATTTACAGTGGAACAGCCATTGACTTGGATTACTTCAGCAAACTGTAATGTTAAACTGAGTAGATAATGTGATGTTACTGAAAGTAACTTCTAAACCTTAGGTAGCACATTCATATTATTGATTGCAGATTACTCTAATTCATGTTGTGAGTATAATAATAAGGTTTACATCATGTTAGCACATACTACTTTTAGGCAAAATTGAACTGTACACTCCATTGAGTTGAATGCCCTGCTTTCTATTCAAAGCATTTTGTGATAAGGTTGTGTTCATAACTACACAGGGTGCATTGGAACAGTATGGATATTGCATGCAGAGTGCTCAGTGCCATGGAATACTTTAATGCAAGCTGAATTCAGTAACTTAACAGGTACCATTTACAGTGGAACAGCCATTGACTTGGATTACTTCAGCAAACTGTAATGTTAAACTGAGTAGATAGTGTGATATTACTGGAAGTAACTTCTAAACCTTAGCTAACACATTCATATAATTGTTTGCAGACTACTCTAAATCATATTGTGAGTATAATAATGAGGTTTATATCATGTTAGCACATACTACTTTTAGGCAAAATTGAACTGTACACTCCATTGAGTTGAATGCACTGCTTTCTATTCAAAGCATTTTGTGATAAGGTTGTGTTCATAACAACACAGGGTGCATTGGAACTATGGATATTGCATGCAGAGTGCTCAGTGCCATGGAATACTTTAATGCAAGCTGAATTCAGTAACTTAACAGGTACCATTTACACTGCAACAGCCATTGACTTGGTTTACTTCAGCAAACTGTAATGTTACACTGAGTAGATAATGTGATGTTACTGGAAGTAACTTCTAAACCTTAGCTAGCACATTCATATAATTGATTGCAGACTACTCTAAATCATATTGTGAGTATAATAATGAGGTTTGCATCATGTTAGCGCATACTACTTTTAGGCAAAATTGAACTGTACACTCCATTGAGTTGAATGCACTGCTTTCTATTCAAAGCATTTTGTGATAAGGTTGTGTTCATAACTACACATGGTGCATTGGAAAAGTATGGATATTGCATGCAGAGTGCTCAGTGCCATGGAATACTTTAATGCAAGCTGAATTCAGTAACTTAGCAGGTACCATTTATAGTGGAACAGCCATTGACTTGGATTACTTCAGCAAACTGTAATGTTACACTGAGTAGATAATGTGATGTTACTGAAAGTAACTTCTAAACCTTAGCTAGCACATTCATATAATTGATTGCAGACTACTCTAATTCATGTTGTGAGTATAATAATGAGGTTTACATCATGTTAGCTCATACTACTTTTAGGCAAAATTGAACTGTACACTCCATTGAGTTGAATGCACTGCTTTCTATTCAAAGCATTTTGTGATAGGGTTGTGTTCATAACAACACAGGGTGCATTGGAACTATGGATATTGCATGCAGAGTGCTCAGTGCCATGGAATACTTTAATGCAAGCTGAATTCAGTAACTTAACAGGTCCCATTTACACTGCAACAGCCATTGACTTGGTTTACTTCAGCAAACTGTAATGTTACACTGAGTAGATAATGTGATGTTACTGGAAGTAACTTCTAAACCTTAGCTAGCACATTCATATAATTGATTGCAGACTACTCTAAATCATATTGTGAGTATAATAATGAGGTTTACATCATGTTAGCACATACTACTTTTAGGCAAAATTGAACTGTACACTCCATTGAGTTGAATGCACTGCTTTCTATTCAAAGCATTTTCTTATAAGGTTGTGTTCATAACTACACAGGGTGCATTGGAACAGTATGGATATTGCATGCAGAGTGCTCAGTGCCATGGAATACTTTAATGCAAGCTGAATTCAGTAACTTAACAGGTACCATTTACAGTGGAACAGCCATTGACTTGGATTACTTCAGCAAACTGTAATGTTACACTGAGTAGATAATATGATGTTACTGAAAGTAACTTCTAAACCTTAGGTAGCACATTCATATTATTGATTGCAGATTACTCTAATTCATATTGTGAGTATAATAATAAGGTTTACATCATGTTAGCACATACTACTTTTAGGCAAAATTGAACTGTACACTCCATTGAGTTGAAAGCACTGCTTTCTATTCAAAGCATTTTGTGATAAGGTTGTGTTCATAACTACACAGGGTGCATTGGAAGAGTATGGATATTGCATGCAGAGTGCTCAGTGCCATGGAATACTTTTATGCAAGCTGAATTCAGTAACTTAACAGGTAGCATTTACAGTGGAACAGCCATTGACTTGGATCACTTCAGCAAACTGTAATGTTACACTGAGTAGATAATGTGATGTTACTGGAAGTAACTTCTAAACCTTAGCTAGCACATTCATATAATTGATTGCAGATTACTCTAAATCATATTGTGAGTATGATAATTAGGTTTACATCATGTTAGCACATACTACTTTTAGGCAAAATTGAACTGTACACTCCATTGAGTTGAATGCACTGCTTTCTATTCAAAGCATTTTGTGATAAGGTTGTGTTCATAACTACACAGGGTGCATTGGAACAGTATGGATATTGCATGCAGAGTGCTCAGTGCCATGGAATACTTTAATGCAAGCTGAATTCAGTAACTTAACAGGTACCATTTACAGTGGAACAGCCATTGACTTGGATTACTTCAGCAAACTGTAATGTTACACTGAGTAGATAATGTGCTGTTACTGAAAGTAACTTCTAAACCTTAGGTAGCACATGCATATTATTGATTGCAGATTACTCTAATTCATATTGTGAGTATACTAATAAGGTTTACATCACCTTAGAACATACCACTTTTAGGCAAAATTGAACTGTACACTCCATTGAGTTGAATGCACTGCTTTCTATTCAAAGCATTTTGTGTTAAGATTGTGTTCATAACTACACAGGGTGCATTGGAACAGTATGGATATTGCATGCAGAGTGCTCAGTGCCATGGAATACTTTAATGCAAGCTGAATTCAGTAACTTAACAGGTACCATTTACAGTGGAACAGCCATTGACTTGGATTACTTCAGCAAACTGTAATGTTAAACTGAGTAGATAATGTGATGTTACTGGAAGTAACTTCTAAACCTTAGCTAGCACATTCATATAATTGTTTGCAGACTACTCTAAATCATATTGTGAGTATAATAATGAGGTTTACATCATGTTAGCACATACTACTTTTAGGCAAAATTGAACTGTACACTCCATTGAGTTGAATGCACTGCTTTCTATTCAAAGCATTTTGTGATAAGGTTGTGTTCATAACAACACAGGGTGCATTGGAACTATGGATATTGCATGCAGAGTGCTCAGTGCCATGGAATACTTTTATGCAAGCTGAATTCAGTAACTTAACAGGTAGCATTTACAGTGGAACAGCCATTGACTTGGATCACTTCAGCAAACTGTAATGTTACACTGAGTAGATAATGTGATGTTACTGGAAGTAACTTCTAAACCTTAGCTAGCACATTCATATAATTGATTGCAGATTACTCTAAATCATATTGTGAGTATAATAATTAGGTTTACATCATGTTAGCACATACTACTTTTAGGCAAAATTGAACTGTACACTCCATTGAGTTGAATGCACTGCTTTCTATTCAAAGCATTTTGTGATAAGGTTGTGTTCATAACTACACAGGGTGCATTGGAACAGTATGGATATTGCATGCAGAGTGCTCAGTGCGATGGAATACTTTAATGCAAGCTGAATTCAGTAACTTAACAGGTACCATTTACAGTGGAACAGCCATTGACTTGGATTACTTCAGCAAACTGTAATGTTACACTGAGTAGATAATGTGCTGTTACTGAAAGTAACTTCTAAACCTTAGGTAGCACATGCATATTATTGATTGCAGATTACTCTAATTCATATTGTGAGTATACTAATAAGGTTTACATCACCTTAGAACATACCACTTTTAGGCAAAATTGAACTGTACACTCCATTGAGTTGAATGCACTGCTTTCTATTCAAAGCATTTTGTGTTAAGATTGTGTTCATAACTACACAGGGTGCATTGGAACAGTATGGATATTGCATGCAGAGTGCTCAGTGCCATGGAATACTTTAATGCAAGCTGAATTCAGTAACTTAACAGGTACCATTTACAGTGGAACAGCCATTGACTTGGATTACTTCAGCAAACTGTAATGTTAAACTGAGTAGATAATGTGATGTTACTGGAAGTAACTTCTAAACCTTAGCTAGCACATTCATATAATTGTTTGCAGACTACTCTAAATCATATTGTGAGTATAATAATGAGGTTTACATCATGTTAGCACATACTACTTTTAGGCAAAATTGAACTGTACACTCCATTGAGTTGAATGCACTGCTTTCTATTCAAAGCATTTTGTGATAAGGTTGTGTTCATAACAACACAGGGTGCATTGGAACTATGGATATTGCATGCAGAGTGCTCAGTGCCATGGAATACTTTTATGCAAGCTGAATTCAGTAACTTAACAGGTAGCATTTACAGTGGAACAGCCATTGACTTGGATCACTTCAGCAAACTGTAATGTTACACTGAGTAGATAATGTGATGTTACTGGAAGTAACTTCTAAACCTTAGCTAGCACATTCATATAATTGATTGCAGATTACTCTAAATCATATTGTGAGTATAATAATTAGGTTTACATCATGTTAGCACATACTACTTTTAGGCAAAATTGAACTGTACACTCCATTGAGTTGAATGCACTGCTTTCTATTCAAAGCATTTTGTGATAAGGTTGTGTTCATAACTACACAGGGTGCATTGGAACAGTATGGATATTGCATGCAGAGTGCTCAGTGCGATGGAATACTTTAATGCAAGCTGAATTCAGTAACTTAACAGGTACCATTTACAGTGGAACAGCCATTGACTTGGATTACTTCAGCAAACTGTAATGTTACACTGAGTAGATAATGTGCTGTTACTGAAAGTAACTTCTAAACCTTAGGTAGCACATGCATATTATTGATTGCAGATTACTCTAATTCATATTGTGAGTATACTAATAAGGTTTACATCACCTTAGAACATACCACTTTTAGGCAAAATTGAACTGTACACTCCATTGAGTTGAATGCACTGCTTTCTATTCAAAGCATTTTGTGATAAGGTTGTGTTCATAACTACACAGGGTGCATTGGAACAGTATGGATATTGCATGCAGAGTGCTCAGTGCCATGGAATACTTTAATGCAAGCTGAATTCAGTAACTTAACAGGTACCATTTACAGTGGAACAGCCATTGACTTGGATTACTTCAGCAAACTGTAATGTTACACTGAGTAGATAATGTGCTGTTACTGAAAGTAACTTCTAAACCTTAGGTAGCACATGCATATTATTGATTGCAGATTACTCTAATTCATATTGTGAGTATACTAATAAGGTTTACATCACCTTAGAACATACCACTTTTAGGCAAAATTGAACTGTACACTCCATTGAGTTGAATGCACTGCTTTCTATTCAAAGCATTTTGTGTTAAGATTGTGTTCATAACTACACAGGGTGCATTGGAACAGTATGGATATTGCATGCAGAGTGCTCAGTGCCATGGAATACTTTAATGCAAGCTGAATTCAGTAACTTAACAGGTACCATTTACAGTGGAACAGCCATTGACTTGGATTACTTCAGCAAACTGTAATGTTAAACTGAGTAGATAATGTGATGTTACTGGAAGTAACTTCTAAACCTTAGCTAGCACATTCATATAATTGTTTGCAGACTACTCTAAATCATATTGTGAGTATAATAATGAGGTTTA
This sequence comes from Hypanus sabinus, assembly GCF_030144855.1. Lineage (NCBI taxonomy): Eukaryota > Metazoa > Chordata > Chondrichthyes > Myliobatiformes > Dasyatidae > Hypanus > Hypanus sabinus. The sequence continues at coordinate 1,040,351 of NC_082727.1, forward strand.
CATCATGTTAGCACATACTACTTTTAGGCAAAATTGAACTGTACACTCCATTGAGTTGAATGCACTGCTTTCTATTCAAAGCATTTTGTGATAAGGTTGTGTTCATAACAACACAGGGTGCATTGGAACTATGGATATTGCATGCAGAGTGCTCAGTGCCATGGAATACTTTTATGCAAGCTGAATTCAGTAACTTAACAGGTAGCATTTACAGTGGAACAGCCATTGACTTGGATCACTTCAGCAAACTGTAATGTTACACTGAGTAGATAATGTGATGTTACTGGAAGTAACTTCTAAACCTTAGCTAGCACATTCATATAATTGATTGCAGATTACTCTAAATCATATTGTGAGTATAATAATTAGGTTTACATCATGTTAGCACATACTACTTTTAGGCAAAATTGAACTGTACACTCCATTGAGTTGAATGCACTGCTTTCTATTCAAAGCATTTTGTGATAAGGTTGTGTTCATAACTACACAGGGTGCATTGGAACAGTATGGATATTGCATGCAGAGTGCTCAGTGCGATGGAATACTTTAATGCAAGCTGAATTCAGTAACTTAACAGGTACCATTTACAGTGGAACAGCCATTGACTTGGATTACTTCAGCAAACTGTAATGTTACACTGAGTAGATAATGTGCTGTTACTGAAAGTAACTTCTAAACCTTAGGTAGCACATGCATATTATTGATTGCAGATTACTCTAATTCATATTGTGAGTATACTAATAAGGTTTACATCACCTTAGAACATACCACTTTTAGGCAAAATTGAACTGTACACTCCATTGAGTTGAATGCACTGCTTTCTATTCAAAGCATTTTGTGTTAAGATTGTGTTCATAACTACACAGGGTGCATTGGAACAGTATGGATATTGCATGCAGAGTGCTCAGTGCCATGGAATACTTTAATGCAAGCTGAATTCAGTAACTTAACAGGTACCATTTACAGTGGAACAGCCATTGACTTGGATTACTTCAGCAAACTGTAATGTTAAACTGAGTAGATAATGTGATGTTACTGGAAGTAACTTCTAAACCTTAGCTAGCACATTCATATAATTGTTTGCAGACTACTCTAAATCATATTGTGAGTATAATAATGAGGTTTACATCATGTTAGCACATACTACTTTTAGGCAAAATTGAACTGTACACTCCATTGAGTTGAATGCACTGCTTTCTATTCAAAGCATTTTGTGATAAGGTTGTGTTCATAACAACACAGGGTGCATTGGAACTATGGATATTGCATGCAGAGTGCTCAGTGCCATGGAATACTTTTATGCAAGCTGAATTCAGTAACTTAACAGGTAGCATTTACAGTGGAACAGCCATTGACTTGGATCACTTCAGCAAACTGTAATGTTACACTGAGTAGATAATGTGATGTTACTGGAAGTAACTTCTAAACCTTAGCTAGCACATTCATATAATTGATTGCAGATTACTCTAAATCATATTGTGAGTATAATAATTAGGTTTACATCATGTTAGCACATACTACTTTTAGGCAAAATTGAACTGTACACTCCATTGAGTTGAATGCACTGCTTTCTATTCAAAGCATTTTGTGATAAGGTTGTGTTCATAACTACACAGGGTGCATTGGAACAGTATGGATATTGCATGCAGAGTGCTCAGTGCGATGGAATACTTTAATGCAAGCTGAATTCAGTAACTTAACAGGTACCATTTACAGTGGAACAGCCATTGACTTGGATTACTTCAGCAAACTGTAATGTTACACTGAGTAGATAATGTGCTGTTACTGAAAGTAACTTCTAAACCTTAGGTAGCACATGCATATTATTGATTGCAGATTACTCTAATTCATATTGTGAGTATACTAATAAGGTTTACATCACCTTAGAACATACCACTTTTAGGCAAAATTGAACTGTACACTCCATTGAGTTGAATGCACTGCTTTCTATTCAAAGCATTTTGTGATAAGGTTGTGTTCATAACTACACAGGGTGCATTGGAACAGTATGGATATTGCATGCAGAGTGCTCAGTGCCATGGAATACTTTAATGCAAGCTGAATTCAGTAACTTAACAGGTACCATTTACAGTGGAACAGCCATTGACTTGGATTACTTCAGCAAACTGTAATGTTAAACTGAGTAGATAATGTGATGTTACTGGAAGTAACTTCTAAACCTTAGCTAGCACATTCATATAATTGTTTGCAGACTACTCTAAATCATATTGTGAGTATAATAATGAGGTTTACATCATGTTAGCACATACTACTTTTAGGCAAAATTGAACTGTACACTCCATTGAGTTGAATGCACTGCTTTCTATTCAAAGCATTTTGTGATAAGGTTGTGTTCATAACAACACAGGGTGCATTGGAACAGTATGGATATTGCATGCAGAGTGCTCAGTGCCATGGAATACTTTAATGCAAGCTGAATTCAGTAACTTAACAGGTACCATTTACAGTGGAACAGCCATTGACTTGGATTACTTCAGCAAACTGTAATGTTAAACTGAGTAGATAATGTGATGTTACTGGAAGTAACTTCTAAACCTTAGCTAGCACATTCATATAATTGTTTGCAGACTACTCTAAATCATATTGTGAGTATAATAATGAGGTTTACATCATGTTAGCACATACTACTTTTAGGTAAAATTGAACTGTGCACTCCATTGAGTTGAATGCACTGCTTTCTATTCAAAGCATTTTGTGATAAGGTTGTGTTCATAACTGCACAGGGTGCATTGGAACAGTATGGATATTGCATGCAGAGTGCTCAGTGCCATGGAATACTTTAATGCAAGCTGAATTCAGTAACTTAACAGGTACCATTTACAGTGGAACAGCCATTGACTTGGATTACTTCAGCAAACTGTAATGTTACACTGAGTAGATAATGTGATGTTACTGAAAGTAACTTCTAAACCTTAGGTAGCACATTCATAGTATTGATTGCAGATTACTCTAATTTATATTGTGAGTATAATAATAAGGTTTACATCACCTTAGAACATACCACTTTTAGGCAAAATTGAACTGTACACTCCATTGAGTTGAATGCACTGCTTTCTATTCAAAGCATTTTGTGATAGGGTTGTGTTCATAACAACACAGGGTGCATTGGAACTATGGATATTGCATGCAGAGTGCTCAGTGCCATGGAATACTTTAATGCAAGCTGAATTCAGTAACTTAACAGGTACCATTTACACTGCAACAGCCATTGACTTGGTTTACTTCAGCAAACTGTAATGTTACACTGAGTAGATAATGTGATGTTACTGGAAGTAACTTCTAAACCTTAGCTAGCACATTCATATAATTGATTGCAGACTACTCTAAATCATATTGTGAGTATAATAATGAGGTTTACATCATGTTAGCACATACTACTTTTAGGCAAAATTGAACTGTACACTCCATTGAGTTGAATGCACTGCTTTCTATTCAAAGCATTTTGTGATAAGGTTGTGTTCATAACTACACAGCGTGCATTGGAACAGTATGGATATTGCATGCAGAGCGCTCAGTGCCATGGAAAACTTTAATGCAAGCTGAATTCAGTAACTTAACAGGTACGATTTACAGTGGAACAGCCATTGACTTGGATTACTTCAGCAAACTGTAATGTTAAACTGAGTAGATAATGTGATGTTACTGAAAGTAACTTCTAAACCTTAGGTAGCACATTCATATTATTGATTGCAGATTACTCTAATTCATGTTGTGAGTATAATAATAAGGTTTACATCATGTTAGCACATACTACTTTTAGGCAAAATTGAACTGTACACTCCATTGAGTTGAATGCCCTGCTTTCTATTCAAAGCATTTTGTGATAAGGTTGTGTTCATAACTACACAGGGTGCATTGGAACAGTATGGATATTGCATGCAGAGTGCTCAGTGCCATGGAATACTTTAATGCAAGCTGAATTCAGTAACTTAACAGGTACCATTTACAGTGGAACAGCCATTGACTTGGATTACTTCAGCAAACTGTAATGTTAAACTGAGTAGATAGTGTGATATTACTGGAAGTAACTTCTAAACCTTAGCTAGCACATTCATAAAATTGTTTGCAGACTACTCTAAATCATATTGTGAGTATAATAATGAGGTTTACATCATGTTAGCACATACTACTTTTAGGCAAAATTGAACTGTACACTCCATTGAGTTGAATGCACTGCTTTCTATTCAAAGCATTTTGTGATAGGGTTGTGTTCATAACAACACAGGGTGCATTGGAACTATGGATATTGCATGCAGAGTGCTCAGTGCCATGGAATACTTTAATGCAAGCTGAATTCAGTAACTTAACAGGTCCCATTTACACTGCAACAGCCATTGACTTGGTTTACTTCAGCAAACTGTAATGTTACACTGAGTAGATAATATGATGTTACTGAAAGTAACTTCTAAACCTTAGGTAGCACATTCATATTATTGATTGCAGATTACTCTAATTCATATTGTGAGTATAATAATAAGGTTTACATCATGTTAGCACATACTACTTTTAGGCAAAATTGAACTGTACACTCCATTGAGTTGAAAGCACTGCTTTCTATTCAAAGCATTTTGTGATAAGGTTGTGTTCATAACTACACAGGGTGCATTGGAAGAGTATGGATATTGCATGCAGAGTGCTCAGTGCCATGGAATACTTTTATGCAAGCTGAATTCAGTAACTTAACAGGTAGCATTTACAGTGGAACAGCCATTGACTTGGATCACTTCAGCAAACTGTAATGTTACACTGAGTAGATAATGTGATGTTACTGGAAGTAACTTCTAAACCTTAGCTAGCACATTCATATAATTGATTGCAGATTACTCTAAATCATATTGTGAGTATGATAATTAGGTTTACATCATGTTAGCACATACTACTTTTAGGCAAAATTGAACTGTACACTCCATTGAGTTGAATGCACTTCTTTCTATTCAAAGCATTTTGTGATAAGGTTGTGTTCATAACTACACAGGGTGCATTGGAACAGTATGGATATTGCATGCAGAGTGCTCAGTGCCATGGAATACTTTAATGCAAGCTGAATTCAGTAACTTAACAGGTACCATTTACAGTGGAACAGCCATTGACTTGGATTACTTCAGCAAACTGTAATGTTACACTGAGTAGATAATGTGCTGTTACTGAAAGTAACTTCTAAACCTTAGGTAGCACATGCATATTATTGATTGCAGATTACTCTAATTCATATTGTGAGTATACTAATAAGGTTTACATCACCTTAGAACATACCACTTTTAGGCAAAATTGAACTGTACACTCCATTGAGTTGAATGCACTGCTTTCTATTCAAAGCATTTTGTGTTAAGATTGTGTTCATAACTACACAGGGTGCATTGGAACAGTATGGATATTGCATGCAGAGTGCTCAGTGCCATGGAATACTTTAATGCAAGCTGAATTCAGTAACTTAACAGGTACCATTTACAGTGGAACAGCCATTGACTTGGATTACTTCAGCAAACTGTAATGTTAAACTGAGTAGATAATGTGATGTTACTGGAAGTAACTTCTAAACCTTAGCTAGCACATTCATATAATTGTTTGCAGACTACTCTAAATCATATTGTGAGTATAATAATGAGGTTTACATCATGTTAGCACATACTACTTTTAGGCAAAATTGAACTGTACACTCCATTGAGTTGAATGCACTGCTTTCTATTCAAAGCATTTTGTGATAAGGTTGTGTTCATAACAACACAGGGTGCATTGGAACTATGGATATTGCATGCAGAGTGCTCAGTGCCATGGAATACTTTAATGCAAGCTGAATTCAGTAACTTAACAGGTACCATTTACAGTGGAACAGCCATTGACTTGGATTACTTCAGCAAACTGTAATGTTACACTGAGTAGATAATGTGATGTTCCTGAAAGTAACTTCTAAACCTTAGGTAGCACATTCATATTATTGATTGCAGATTACTCTAATTCATATTGTGTGTATAATAATAAGGTTTACATCATGTTAGCACATACTACTTTTAGGTAAAATTGAACTGTACACTCCATTGAGTTGAATTCACTGCTTTCTATTCAAAGCATTTTGTGATAAGGTTGTGTTCATAACTACACAGGGTGCATAGGAACAGTATGGATATTGCATGCAGAGTGCTCAGTGCCATGGAATACTTTAATGCAAGCTGAATTCAGTAAGTTAACAGGTACCATTTACAGTGGAACAGCCATTGACTTGGATTACTTCAGCAAACTGTAATGTTAAACTGAGTAGATAATGTGATGTTACTGAAAGTAACCTAAACCTTAGGTAGCACATTCATAGTATTGATTGCAGATTACTCTAATTCATATTGTGAGTATAATAATAAGGTTTACATCATGTTAGCACATACTACTTTTAGGCAAAATTGAACTGTACACTCCATTGAGTTGAATGCACTGCTTTCTATTCAAAGCATTTTGTGATAAGGTTGTGTTCATAACAACACAGGGTGCATTGGAACTATGGATATTGCATGCAGAGTGCTCAGTGCCATGGAATACTTTAATGCAAGCTGAATTCAGTATCTTAAAAGGTACCATTTGCAGTGGAACAGCCATTGACTTGGATTACTTCAGCAAACTGTAATGTTACACTGAGTAGATAAAGTGATGTTACTGAAAGTAACTTCTAAACCTTAGGTAGCACATTCATATTATTGATTGCAGATTACTCTAGATCATATTGTGAGTATAATAATGAGGTTTACATCATGTTAGCACATACTACTTTTAGGTAAAATTGAACTGTGCACTCCATTGAGTTGAATGCACTGCTTTCTATTCAAAGCATTTTGTGATAAGGTTGTGTTCATAACTACACAGGGTGCATTGGAACAGTATGGATATTGCATGCAGAGTGCTCAGTGCCATGGAATACTTTAATGCAAGCTGAATTCAGTAACTTAACAGGTACCATTTACAGTGGAACAGCCATTGACTTGGATTACTTCAGCAAACTGTAATGTTACACTGAGTAGATAATGTGCTGTTACTGAAAGTAACTTCTAAACCTTAGGTAGCACATGCATATTATTGATTGCAGATTACTCTAATTCATATTGTGAGTATACTAATAAGGTTTACATCACCTTAGAACATACCACTTTTAGGCAAAATTGAACTGTACACTCCATTGAGTTGAATGCACTGCTTTCTATTCAAAGCATTTTGTGTTAAGATTGTGTTCATAACTACACAGGGTGCATTGGAACAGTATGGATATTGCATGCAGAGTGCTCAGTGCCATGGAATACTTTAATGCAAGCTGAATTCAGTAACTTAACAGGTACCATTTACAGTGGAACAGCCATTGACTTGGATTACTTCAGCAAACTGTAATGTTAAACTGAGTAGATAATGTGATGTTACTGGAAGTAACTTCTAAACCTTAGCTAGCACATTCATATAATTGTTTGCAGACTACTCTAAATCATATTGTGAGTATAATAATGAGGTTTACATCATGTTAGCACATACTACTTTTAGGCAAAATTGAACTGTACACTCCATTGAGTTGAATGCACTGCTTTCTATTCAAAGCATTTTGTGATAAGGTTGTGTTCATAACAACACAGGGTGCATTGGAACTATGGATATTGCATGCAGAGTGCTCAGTGCCATGGAATACTTTAATGCAAGCTGAATTCAGTAACTTAACAGGTACCATTTACAGTGGAACAGCCATTGACTTGGATTACTTCAGCAAACTGTAATGTTACACTGAGTAGATAATGTGATGTTCCTGAAAGTAACTTCTAAACCTTAGGTAGCACATTCATATTATTGATTGCAGATTACTCTAATTCATATTGTGTGTATAATAATAAGGTTTACATCATGTTAGCACATACTACTTTTAGGTAAAATTGAACTGTACACTCCATTGAGTTGAATTCACTGCTTTCTATTCAAAGCATTTTGTGATAAGGTTGTGTTCATAACTACACAGGGTGCATAGGAACAGTATGGATATTGCATGCAGAGTGCTCAGTGCCATGGAATACTTTAATGCAAGCTGAATTCAGTAAGTTAACAGGTACCATTTACAGTGGAACAGCCATTGACTTGGATTACTTCAGCAAACTGTAATGTTAAACTGAGTAGATAATGTGATGTTACTGAAAGTAACCTAAACCTTAGGTAGCACATTCATAGTATTGATTGCAGATTACTCTAATTCATATTGTGAGTATAATAATAAGGTTTACATCATGTTAGCACATACTACTTTTAGGCAAAATTGAACTGTACACTCCTTTGAGTTGAATGCACTGCTTTCTATTCAAAGCATTTTGTGATAAGGTTGTGTTCATAACAACACAGGGTGCATTGGAACTATGGATATTGCATGCAGAGTGCTCAGTGCCATGGAATACTTTAATGCAAGCTGAATTCAGTATCTTAAAAGGTACCATTTGCAGTGGAACAGCCATTGACTTGGATTACTTCAGCAAACTGTAATGTTACACTGAGTAGATAAAGTGATGTTACTGAAAGTAACTTCTAAACCTTAGGTAGCACATTCATATTATTGATTGCAGATTACTCTAGATCATATTGTGAGTATAATAATGAGGTTTACATCATGTTAGCACATACTACTTTTAGGTAAAATTGAACTGTGCACTCCATTGAGTTGAATGCACTGCTTTCTATTCAAAGCATTTTGTGATAAGGTTGTGTTCATAACTGCACAGGGTGCATTGGAACAGTATGGATATTGCATGCAGAGTGCTCAGTGCCATGGAATACTTTAATGCAAGCTGAAATCAGTAACTTAACAGGTACCATTTACACTGCAACAGCCATTGACTTGGTTTACTTCAGCAAACTGAAATGTTACACTGAGTAGATAATGTGATGTTACTGGAAGTTACTTCTAAACCTTAGCTAGCACATTCATATAATTGATTGCAGATTACTCTAAATCATATTGTGAGTATAATAATGAGGTTTACATCATGTTAGCACATACTACTTTTAGGCAAAATTGAACTGTACACTCCATTGAGTTGAATGCACTGCTTTCTATTCAAAGCATTTTGTGATAAGGTTGTGTTCATAACTACGCAGGGTGCATTGGAAGAGTATGGATATTGCATGCAGAGTGCTCAGTGCCATGGAATACTTTAATGCAAGCTGAATTCAGTAACTTAACAGGTACCATTTACAGTGGAGCAGCCATTGACTTGGATTACTTCAGCAAACTGTAATGTTAAACTGAGTAGATAATATGATGTTACTGAAAGTAACTTCTAAACCTTAGGTAGCACATTCATATTATTCATTGCAGATTACTCTAATTCATGTTGTGAGTATAATAATAAGGTTTACATCATGTTACCACATACTACTTTTAGGCAAAATTGAACTGTACACTCCATTGAGTTGAATGCACTGCTTTCTATTCAAAGCATTTTGTGATAAGGTTGTGTTCATAACTACACAAGGTGCATTGGAACAGTATGAATATTGCATGCAGAGTGCTCAGTGCCATGGAATACTTTAATGCAAGCTGAATTCAGTAACTTAACAGGTACCATTTACAGTGGAACAGCCATTCACTGGGATTACTTCAGCAAACTGTAATATTACACTGAGTAGATAATGTGATGTTACTGGAAGTAACTTCTAAACCTTAGCTAGCACATTCATATAATTGATTGCATACTACTCTAAATCATATTGTGAGTATAATAATGAGGTTTACATCATGTTAGCACATACTACTTTTAGGCAAAATTGAACTGTACACTCCATTGAGTTGAATGCACTGCTTTGTATTCAAAGCGTTTTGTGATAAGGTTGTGTTCATAACTACACAGGGTGCATTGAAACTGTATGGATATTGCATGTAGAGTGCTCAGTGCCATGGAATACTTTAATGCAAGCTGAATTTAGTAACTTAACAGGTAACATTTACACTGCAACAGCCATTGACTTGGTTTACTTCAGCAAACTGTAAAGTTACACTGAGTAGATAATGTGATGTTACTGGAAGTAACTTCTAAACCTTAGCTAGCACATTCATATTATTGATTGCAGATTACTCTAATTCATATTGTGAGTATAATAATAAGGTTTACATCACCTTAGAACATACCACTTTTAGGCAAAATTGAACTGTACACTCCATTGAGTTGAATGCACTGCTCTCTATTCAAAGCATTTTGTGTTAAGATTGTGTTCATAACTACACAGGGTGCATTGGAACAGTATGGATATTGCATGCAGAGTGCTCAGTGCCATGGAATACTTTAATGCAAGCTGAATTCAGTAACTTAACAGGTACCATTTACAGTGGAACAGCCATTGACTTGGATTACTTCAGCAAACTGTAATGTTAAACTGAGTAGATAATGTGATGTTACTGGAAGTAACTTCTAAACCTTAGATAGCACATTCATATAATTGTTTGCAGACTACTCTAAATCATATTGTGAGTATAATAATGAGGTTTACATCATGTTAGCACATACTACTTTTAGGCAAATTGAACTGTACACTCCATTGAGTTGAATGCACTGCTTTCTATTCAAAGCATTTTGTGATAAGGTTGTGTTCATAACAACACAGGGTGCATTGGAACTATGGATATTGCAATGCAGAGTGCTCAGTGCCATGGAATACTTTAATGCAAGCTGAATTCAGTAACTTAACAGGTACCATTTACAGTGGAACAGCCATTGACTTGGATTACTTCAGCAAACTGTAATGTTACACTGAGTAGATAATGTGATGTTCCTGAAAGTAACTTCTAAACCTTAGGTAGCACATTCATATTATTGATTGCAGATTACTCTAATTCATATTGTGTGTATAATAATAAGGTTTACATCATGTTAGCACATACTACTTTTAGGCAAAATTGAACTGTACACTCCATTGAGTTGAATGCACTGCTTTCTATTCAAAGCATTTTGTGATAAGGTTGTGTTCATAACAACACAGGGTGCATTGGAACTATGGATATTGCATGTAGAGTGCTCAGTGCCATGGAATACTTTAATGCAAGCTGAAATCAGTAACTTAACAGGTACCATTTACACTGCAACAGCCATTGACTTGGTTTACTTCAGCAAACTGAAATGTTACACTGAGTAGATAATGTGATGTTACTGGAAGTTACTTCTAAACCTTAGCTAGCACATTCATATAATTGATTGCAGATTACTCTAAATCATATTGTGAGTATAATAATGAGGTTTACATCATGTTAGCACATACTACTTTTAGGCAAAATTGAACTGTACACTCCATTGAGTTGAATGCACTGCTTTCTATTCAAAGCATTTTGTGATAAGGTTGTGTTCATAACTACGCAGGGTGCATTGGAAGAGTATGGATATTGCATGCAGAGTGCTCAGTGCCATGGAATACTTTAATGCAAGCTGAATTCAGTAACTTAACAGGTACCATTTACAGTGGAGCAGCCATTGACTTGGATTACTTCAGCAAACTGTAATGTTAAACTGAGTAGATAATATGATGTTACTGAAAGTAACTTCTAAACCTTAGGTAGCACATTCATATTATTCATTGCAGATTACTCTAATTCATGTTGTGAGTATAATAATAAGGTTTACATCATGTTACCACATACTACTTTTAGGCAAAATTGAACTGTACACTCCATTGAGTTGAATGCACTGCTTTCTATTCAAAGCATTTTGTGATAATGTTGTGTTCATAACTACACAAGGTGCATTGGAACAGTATGAATATTGCATGCAGAGTGCTCAGTGCCATGGAATACTTTAATGCAAGCTGAATTCAGTAACTTAACAGGTACCATTTACAGTGGAACAGCCATTCACTGGGATTACTTCAGCAAACTGTAATATTACACTGAGTAGATAATGTGATGTTACTGGAAGTAACTTCTAAACCTTAGCTAGCACATTCATATAATTGATTGCATACTACTCTAAATCATATTGTGAGTATAATAATGAGGTTTACATCATGTTAGCACATACTACTTTTAGGCAAAATTGAACTGTACACTCCATTGAGTTGAATGCACTGCTTTGTATTCAAAGCGTTTTGTGATAAGGTTGTGTTCATAACTACACAGGGTGCATTGAAATGTATGGATATTGCATGTAGAGTGCTCAGTGCCATGGAATACTTTAATGCAAGCTGAATTTAGTAACTTAACAGGTAACATTTACACTGCAACAGCCATTGACTTGGTTTACTTCAGCAAACTGTAAAGTTACACTGAGTAGATAATGTGATGTTACTGGAAGTAACTTCTAAACCTTAGCTAGCACATTCATATTATTGATTGCAGATTACTCTAATTCATATTGTGAGTATAATAATAAGGTTTACATCACCTTAGAACATACCACTTTTAGGCAAAATTGAACTGTACACTCCATTGAGTTGAATGCACTGCTCTCTATTCAAAGCATTTTGTGTTAAGATTGTGTTCATAACTACACAGGGTGCATTGGAACAGTATGGATATTGCATGCAGAGTGCTCAGTGCCATGGAATACTTTAATGCAAGCTGAATTCAGTAACTTAACAGGTACCATTTACAGTGGAACAGCCATTGACTTGGATTACTTCAGCAAACTGTAATGTTAAACTGAGTAGATAATGTGATGTTACTGGAAGTAACTTCTAAACCTTAGATAGCACATTCATATAATTGTTTGCAGACTACTCTAAATCATATTGTGAGTATAATAATGAGGTTTACATCATGTTAGCACATACTACTTTTAGGCAAATTGAACTGTACACTCCATTGAGTTGAATGCACTGCTTTCTATTCAAAGCATTTTGTGATAAGGTTGTGTTCATAACAACACAGGGTGCATTGGAACTATGGATATTGCAATGCAGAGTGCTCAGTGCCATGGAATACTTTAATGCAAGCTGAATTCAGTAACTTAACAGGTACCATTTACAGTGGAACAGCCATTGACTTGGATTACTTCAGCAAACTGTAATGTTACACTGAGTAGATAATGTGATGTTCCTGAAAGTAACTTCTAAACCTTAGGTAGCACATTCATATTATTGATTGCAGATTACTCTAATTCATATTGTGTGTATAATAATAAGGTTTACATCATGTTAGCACATACTACTTTTAGGCAAAATTGAACTGTACACTCCATTGAGTTGAATGCACTGCTTTCTATTCAAAGCATTTTGTGATAAGGTTGTGTTCATAACAACACAGGGTGCATTGGAACTATGGATATTGCATGCAGAGTGCTCAGTGCCATGGAATACTTTAATGCAAGCTGAATTCAGTAACTTAACAGGTACCATTTACAGTGGAACAGCCATTGACTTGGATTACTTCAGCAAACTGTAATGTTACACTGAGTAGATAATGTGATGTTACTGGAAGTAACTTCTAGACCTTAGCTAGCACATTCATATAATTGATTGCAGATTACTCTAAATCATATTGTGAGTATAATAATGAGGTTTACATCATGTTAGCACATACTACTTTTAGGCAAAATTGAACTGTACACTCCTTTGAGTTGAATGCACTGCTTTCTATTCAAAGCATTTTGTGATAAGGTTGTGTTCATAACTACACAGGGTGCATTGGAAGAGTATGGATATTGCATGCAGAGTGCTCAGTGCCATGGAATACTTTAATGCAAGCTGAATTCAGTAACTTAACAGGTACCATTTACAGTGGAACAGCCATTGACTTGGATTACTTCAGCAAACTGTAATGTTACACTGAGTAGATAATATGATGTTACTGAAAGTAACTTCTAAACCTTAGGTAGCACATTCATATTATTCATTGCAGATTACTCTAATTCATGTTGTGAGTATAATAATAAGGTTTACATCATGTTAGCACATACTACTTTTAGGCAAAATTGAACTGTACACTCCATTGAGTTGAATGCACTGCTTTCTATTCAAAGCATTTTGTGATAAGGTTGTGTTCATAACTACACAAGGTGCATTGGAACAGTATGGATATTGCATGCACAGTGCTCAGTGCCATGGAATACTTTAATGCAAGCTGAATTCAGTAACTTAACAGGTACCATTTACAGTGGAACAGCCATTGACTTGGATTACTTCAGCAAACTGTAATGTTACACTGAGTAGATAATGTGATGTTACTGGAAGTAACTTCTAAACCTTAGCTAGCACATTCATATAATTGATTGCATACTACTCTAAATCATATTGTGAGTATAATAATGAGGTTTACATCATCTTAGCACATACTACTTTTAGGCAAAATTGAACTGTACACTCCATTGAGTTGAATGCACTGCTTTGTATTCAAAGCGTTTTGTGATAAGGTTGTGTTCATAACTACACAGGGTGCATTGAAACTGTATGGATATTGCATGTAGAGTGCTCAGTGCCATGGAATACTTTAATGCAAGCTGAATTTAGTAACTTAACAGGTAACATTTACACTGCAACAGCCATTGACTTGGTTTACTTCAGCAAACTGTAAAGTTACACTGAGTAGATAATGTGATGTTACTGGAAGTAACTTCTAAACCTTAGCTAGCACATTCATAGTATTGATTGCAGATTACTCTAATTCATATTGTGAGTATAATAATAAGGTTTACATCACCTTAGAACATACCACTTTTAGGCAAAATTGAACTGTACACTCCATTGAGTTGAATGCACTGCTCTCTATTCAAAGCATTTTGTGTTAAGATTGTGTTCATAACTACACAGGGTGCATTGGAACAGTATGGATATTGCATGCAGAGTGCTCAGTGCCATGGAATACTTTAATGCAAGCTGAATTCAGTAACTTAACAGGTACCATTTACAGTGGAACAGCCATTGACTTGGATTACTTCAGCAAACTGTAATGTTAAACTGAGTAGATAATGTGATGTTACTGGAAGTAACTTCTAAACCTTAGATAGCACATTCATATAATTGTTTGCAGACTACTCTAAATCATATTGTGAGTATAATAATGAGGTTTACATCATGTTAGCACATACTACTTTTAGGCAAATTGAACTGTACACTCCATTGAGTTGAATGCACTGCTTTCTATTCAAAGCATTTTGTGATAAGGTTGTGTTCATAACAACACAGGGTGCATTGGAACTATGGATATTGCAATGCAGAGTGCTCAGTGCCATGGAATACTTTAATGCAAGCTGAATTCAGTAACTTAACAGGTACCATTTACAGTGGAACAGCCATTGACTTGGATTACTTCAGCAAACTGTAATGTTACACTGAGTAGATAATGTGATGTTCCTGAAAGTAACTTCTAAACCTTAGGTAGCACATTCATATTATTGATTGCAGATTACTCTAATTCATATTGTGTGTATAATAATAAGGTTTACATCATGTTAGCACATACTACTTTTAGGCAAAATTGAACTGTACACTCCATTGAGTTGAATGCACTGCTTTCTATTCAAAGCATTTTGTGATAAGGTTGTGTTCATAACAACACAGGGTGCATTGGAACTATGGATATTGCATGTAGAGTGCTCAGTGCCATGGAATACTTTAATGCAAGCTGAAATCAGTAACTTAACAGGTACCATTTACACTGCAACAGCCATTGACTTGGTTTACTTCAGCAAACTGAAATGTTACACTGAGTAGATAATGTGATGTTACTGGAAGTTACTTCTAAACCTTAGCTAGCACATTCATATAATTGATTGCAGATTACTCTAAATCATATTGTGAGTATAATAATGAGGTTTACATCATGTTAGCACATACTACTTTTAGGCAAAATTGAACTGTACACTCCATTGAGTTGAATGCACTGCTTTCTATTCAAAGCATTTTGTGATAAGGTTGTGTTCATAACTACGCAGGGTGCATTGGAAGAGTATGGATATTGCATGCAGAGTGCTCAGTGCCATGGAATACTTTAATGCAAGCTGAATTCAGTAACTTAACAGGTACCATTTACAGTGGAGCAGCCATTGACTTGGATTACTTCAGCAAACTGTAATGTTAAACTGAGTAGATAATATGATGTTACTGAAAGTAACTTCTAAACCTTAGGTAGCACATTCATATTATTCATTGCAGATTACTCTAATTCATGTTGTGAGTATAATAATAAGGTTTACATCATGTTACCACATACTAATTTTAGGCAAAATTGAACTGTACACTCCATTGAGTTGAATGCACTGCTTTCTATTCAAAGCATTTTGTGATAATGTTGTGTTCATAACTACACAAGGTGCATTGGAACAGTATGAATATTGCATGCAGAGTGCTCAGTGCCATGGAATACTTTAATGCAAGCTGAATTCAGTAACTTAACAGGTACCATTTACAGTGGAACAGCCATTCACTGGGATTACTTCAGCAAACTGTAATATTACACTGAGTAGATAATGTGATGTTACTGGAAGTAACTTCTAAACCTTAGCTAGCACATTCATATAATTGATTGCATACTACTCTAAATCATATTGTGAGTATAATAATGAGGTTTACATCATGTTAGCACATACTACTTTTAGGCAAAATTGAACTGTACACTCCATTGAGTTGAATGCACTGCTTTGTATTCAAAGCGTTTTGTGATAAGGTTGTGTTCATAACTACACAGGGTGCATTGAAATGTATGGATATTGCATGTAGAGTGCTCAGTGCCATGGAATACTTTAATGCAAGCTGAATTTAGTAACTTAACAGGTAACATTTACACTGCAACAGCCATTGACTTGGTTTACTTCAGCAAACTGTAAAGTTACACTGAGTAGATAATGTGATGTTACTGGAAGTAACTTCTAAACCTTAGCTAGCACATTCATATTATTGATTGCAGATTACTCTAATTCATATTGTGAGTATAATAATAAGGTTTACATCACCTTAGAACATACCACTTTTAGGCAAAATTGAACTGTACACTCCATTGAGTTGAATGCACTGCTCTCTATTCAAAGCATTTTGTGTTAAGATTGTGTTCATAACTACACAGGGTGCATTGGAACAGTATGGATATTGCATGCAGAGTGCTCAGTGCCATGGAATACTTTAATGCAAGCTGAATTCAGTAACTTAACAGGTACCATTTACAGTGGAACAGCCATTGACTTGGATTACTTCAGCAAACTGTAATGTTAAACTGAGTAGATAATGTGATGTTACTGGAAGTAACTTCTAAACCTTAGATAGCACATTCATATAATTGTTTGCAGACTACTCTAAATCATATTGTGAGTATAATAATGAGGTTTACATCATGTTAGCACATACTACTTTTAGGCAAATTGAACTGTACACTCCATTGAGTTGAATGCACTGCTTTCTATTCAAAGCATTTTGTGATAAGGTTGTGTTCATAACAACACAGGGTGCATTGGAACTATGGATATTGCAATGCAGAGTGCTCAGTGCCATGGAATACTTTAATGCAAGCTGAATTCAGTAACTTAACAGGTACCATTTACAGTGGAACAGCCATTGACTTGGATTACTTCAGCAAACTGTAATGTTACACTGAGTAGATAATGTGATGTTCCTGAAAGTAACTTCTAAACCTTAGGTAGCACATTCATATTATTGATTGCAGATTACTCTAATTCATATTGTGTGTATAATAATAAGGTTTACATCATGTTAGCACATACTACTTTTAGGCAAAATTGAACTGTACACTCCATTGAGTTGAATGCACTGCTTTCTATTCAAAGCATTTTATGATAAGGTTGTGTTCATAACAACACAGGGTGCATTGGAACTATGGATATTGCATGCAGAGTGCTCAGTGCCATGGAATACTTTAATGCAAGCTGAATTCAGTAACTTAACAGGTACCATTTACAGTGGAACAGCCATTGACTTGGATTACTTCAGCAAACTGTAATGTTACACTGAGTAGATAATGTGATGTTACTGGAAGTAACTTCTAGACCTTAGCTAGCACATTCATATAATTGATTGCAGATTACTCTAAATCATATTGTGAGTATAATAATGAGGTTTACATCATGTTAGCACATACTACTTTTAGGCAAAATTGAACTGTACACTCCTTTGAGTTGAATGCACTGCTTTCTATTCAAAGCATTTTGTGATAAGGTTGTGTTCATAACTACACAGGGTGCATTGGAAGAGTATGGATATTGCATGCAGAGTGCTCAGTGCCATGGAATACTTTAATGCAAGCTGAATTCAGTAACTTAACAGGTACCATTTACAGTGGAACAGCCATTGACTTGGATTACTTCAGCAAACTGTAATGTTACACTGAGTAGATAATATGATGTTACTGAAAGTAACTTCTAAACCTTAGGTAGCACATTCATATTATTCATTGCAGATTACTCTAATTCATGTTGTGAGTATAATAATAAGGTTTACATCATGTTAGCACATACTACTTTTAGGCAAAATTGAACTGTACACTCCATTGAGTTGAATGCACTGCTTTCTATTCAAAGCATTTTGTGATAAGGTTGTGTTCATAACTACACAAGGTGCATTGGAACAGTATGGATATTGCATGCACAGTGCTCAGTGCCATGGAATACTTTAATGCAAGCTGAATTCAGTAACTTAACAGGTACCATTTACAGTGGAACAGCCATTGACTTGGATTACTTCAGCAAACTGTAATGTTACACTGAGTAGATAATGTGATGTTACTGGAAGTAACTTCTAAACCTTAGCTAGCACATTCATATAAATGATTGCATACTACTCTAAATCATATTGTGAGTATAATAATGAGGTTTACATCATCTTAGCACATACTACTTTTAGGCAAAATTGAACTGTACACTCCATTGAGTTGAATGCACTGCTTTGTATTCAAAGCGTTTTGTGATAAGGTTGTGTTCATAACTACACAGGGTGCATTGAAACTGTATGGATATTGCATGTAGAGTGCTCAGTGCCATGGAATACTTTAATGCAAGCTGAATTTAGTAACTTAACAGGTAACATTTACACTGCAACAGTCATTGACTTGGTTTACTTCAGCAAACTGTAATGTTAAACTGAGTAGATAATGTGATGTTACTGGAAGTAACTTCTAAACCTTAGCTAGCACATTCATATAATTGTTTGCAGACTACTCTAAATCATATTGTGAGTATAATAATGAGGTTTACATCATGTTAGCACATACTACTTTTAGGCAAAATTGAACTGTACACTCCATTGAGTTGAATGCACTGCTTCTATTCAAAGCATTTTGTGATAAGGTTGTGTTCATAACAACACAGGGTGCATTGGAACTATGGATATTGCATGCAGAGTGCTCAGTGCCATGGAATACTTTAATGCAAGCTGAATTCAGTAACTTAACAGGGACCATTTACAGTGGAACAGCCATTGACTTGGATTACTTCAGCAAACTGTAATGTTACACTGCGTAGATAATATGATGTTACTGAAAGCAACTTCTAAACCTTAGGTAGCACATTCATATTATTCATTGCAGATTACTCTCATTCATTTTGTGAGTATAATAATAAGGTTTACATCCTGTTAGCACATACTACTTTTAGGCAAAATTGAACTGTACACTCCATTGAGTTGAATGCACTGCTTTCTATTCAAAGCATTTTGTGATAAGGTTGTGTTCATAACTACACAAGGTGCATTGGAACAGTATGGATATTGCATGCAGAGTGCTCAGTGCCATGGAATACTTTAATGCAAGCTGAATTCAGTAACGTAACAGGTACCATTTACAGTGGAACAGCCATTGACTTGGATTACTTCAGCAAACTGTAATGTTACAATTAGATAATGTGATGTTCCTGAAGGTAACTTCTAAACCTTAGGTAGCACATTCATATTATTGATTGCAGATTACTCTAATTCATATTGTGTGTATAATAATAAGGTTGACATCATGTTAGCACATACTACTTTTAGGCAAAATTGAACTGTACACTCCATTGAGTTGAATGCACTGCTTTCTATTCAAAGCATTTTGTGATAAGGTTGTGTTCATAACAACACAGGGTGCATTGGAACTATGGATATTGCATGCAGAGTGTTCAGTGCCATGGAATACTTTAATGCAAGCTGAATTCAGTAACTTAACAGGTACCATTTACAGTGGAACAGCCATTGACTTGGATTAATTCAGCAAACTGTAATGTTACACTGAGTAGATAATGTGATGTTACTGAAAGTAACTTCTAAACCTTAGGTAGCACATTCATATTATTGATTGCAGATTACTCTAGATCATATTGTGAGTATAATAATGAGGTTTACATCATGTTAGCACATACTACTTTTAGGCAAAATTGAACTGTACACTCCATTGAGTTGAATGCACTGCTTTCTATTGAAAGCATTTTGTGATAAGGTTGTGTTCATAACTACACAGGGTGCATTGGAAAAGTATGGATATTGCATGCAGAGTGCTCAGTGCCATGGAATACTTTAATGCAAGCTGAATTCAGTAACTTAACAGGTGCCATTTACACTGCAACAGCCATTGACTTGGTTTACTTCAGCAAACTGTAATGTTACACTGAGTAGATAATGTGATGTTACTGGAAGTAACTTCTAAACCTTAGCTAGCACATTCATATAATTGATTGCAGACTACTCTAATTCATGTTGTGAGTATAATAATGAGGTTTACATCATGTTAGCACATACTACTTTTAGGCAAAATTGAACTGTACACTCCATTGAGTTGAATGCACTGCTTTCTATTCAAAGCATTTTGTGATAAGGTTGTGTTCATAACTACACAGGGTGTGCATTGGAAGAGTATGGATATTGCATGCAGAGTGCTCAGTGCCATGGAATACTTTAATGCAACCTGAATTCAGTAACTTAACAGGTACCATTTACAGTGGAACAGCCATTGACTTGGATTACTTCAGCAAACTGTAATGTTACACTGAGTAGATAATGTGATGTTACTGGAAGTAACTTCTAAACCTTAGCTAGCACATTCATATAATTGATTGCATACTACTCTAAATCATATTGTGAGTATAATAATGAGGTTTACATCATGTTAGCACATACTACTTTTAGGCAAAATTGAACTGTACACTCCATTGAGTTGAATGCACTGCTTTCTATTCAAAGCGTTTTGTGATAAGGTTGTGTTCATAACTACACAGGGTGCATTGGAACTATGGATATTGCATGCAGAGTGCTCAGTGCCATGGAATACTTTAATGCAAGCTGAATTCAGTATCTTAACAGGTACCATTTACAGTGGAACAGCCATTGACTTGGATTACTTCAGCAAACTGTAATGTTACACTGAGCAGATAATGTGATGTTACTGAAAGTAACTTCTAAACCTTAGGTAGCACATTCATATTATTGATTGCAGATTACTCTAATTCATATTGTGAGTATAATAATAAGGTTTACATCACCTTAGAACATACCACTTTTAGGCAAAATTGAACTGTACACTCCATTGAGTTGAATGCACTGCTTTCTATTCAAAGCATTTTGTGATAAGATTGCGTTCATAACTACACAGGGTGCATTGGAACAGTATGGATATTGCATGCAGAGTGCTCAGTGCCATGGAATACTTTAATGCAAGCTGAATTCAGTAACTTAACAGGTACCATTTACAGTGGTACAGCCATTGACTTGGATTACTTGAGCAAACTGTAATGTTAAACTGAGTAGATAATGTGATGTTACAGGAAGTAACTTCTAAACCTTAGCTAGCACATTCATATAATTGTTTGCAGACTACTCTAAATCATATTGTGAGTATAATAATGAGGTTTACATCATGTTAGCACATACTACTTTCAGGCAAAATTGAACTGTACACTCCATTGAGTTGAATGCACTGCTTTTATTCAAAGCATTTTATGATAAGGTTGTGTTCATAACTACACAAGGTGCATTGGAACAGTATGCATATTGCATGCAGAGTGCTCAGTGCCATGGAATACTTTAATGCAAGCTGAATTCAGTAACTTAACAGGTACCATTTACAGTGGAACAGCCATTGACTTGGATTACTTCAGCAAACTGTAATGTTACAATTAGATAATGTGATGTTCCTGAAAGTAACTTCTAAACCTTAGGTAGCACATTCATATTATTGATTGCAGATTACTCTAATTCATATTGTGTGTATAATAATAAGGTTTACATCATGTTAGCACATACTACTTTTAGGCAAAATTGAACTGTACACTCCATTGAGTTGAATGCACTGCTTTCTATTCAAAGCATTTTGTGATAAGGTTGTGTTCATAACTACACAGGGTGCATTGGAACAGTATGGATATTGCATGCAGAGTGCTCAGTGCCATGGAATACTTTAATGCAAGCTGAATTCAGTAACTTAACAGGTACCATTTACAGTGGAACAGCCATTGACTTGGATTACTTCAGCAAACTGTAATGTTACACTGCGTAGATAATATGATGTTACTGAAAGCAACTTCTAAACCTTAGGTAGCACATTCATATTATTGATTGCAGATTACTCTAATTCATTTTGTGAGTATAATAATAAGGTTTACATCCTGTTAGCACATACTACTTTTAGGCAAAATTGAACTGTACACTCCATTGAGTTGAATGCACTGCTTTCTATTCAAAGCATTTTGTGATAAGGTTGTGTTCATAACTACACAAGGTGCATTGGAACAGTATGGATATTGCATGCAGAGTGCTCAGTGCCATGGAATACTTTAATGCAAGCTGAATTCAGTAACTTAACAGGTACCATTTACAGTGGAACAGCCATTGACGTGGATTACTTCAGCAAACTGTAATGTTACAATTAGATAATGTGATGTTCCTGAAATTAACTTCTAAACCTTAGGTAGCACATTCATATTATTGAATGCAGATTACTCTAATTCATATTGTGTGTAAAATAATAAGGTTTACATCATGTTAGCACATACTACTTTTAGGCAAAATTGAACTGTACACTCCATTGAGTTGAATGCACTGCTTTCTATTCAAAGCATTTTGTGATAAGGTTGTGTTCATAACTACACAGGGTGCATTGGAACAGTATGGATATTGCATGCAGAGTGCTCAGTGCCATGGAATACTTTAATGCAAGCTGAATTCAGTAACTTAACAGGTACGATTTACAGTGGAACAGCCATTGACTTGGATTACTTCAGCAAACTGTAATGTTACACTGCGTAGATAATATGATGTTACTGAAAGCAACTTCTAAACCTTAGGTAGCACATTCATATTATTGATTGCAGATTACTCTAATTCATTTTGTGAGTATAATAATAAGGTTTACATCCTGTTAGCACATACTACTTTTAGGCAAAATTGAATTGTACACTCCATTGAGTTGAATGCACTGCTTTCTATTCAAAGCATTTTGTGATAAGGTTGTGTTCATAACTACACAAGGTGCATTGGAACAGTATGGATATTGCATGCAGAGTGCTCAGTGCCATGGAATACTTTAATGCAAGCTGAATTCAGTAACTTAACAGGTACCATTTACAGTGGAACAGCCATTGACTTGGATTACTTCAGCAAACTGTAATGTTACAATTAGATAATGTGATGTTCCTGAAAGTAACTTCTAAACCTTAGGTAGCACATTCATATTATTGATTGCAGATTACTCTAATTCATATTGTGTGTAAAATAATAAGGTTTACATCATGTTAGCACATACTACTTTTAGGCAAAATTGAACTGTACACTCCATTGAGTTGAATGCACTGCTTTCTATTCAAAGCATTTTGTGATAAGTTTGTGTTCATAACTACACAGGGTGCATTGGAACAGTATGGATATTGCATGCAGAGTGCTCAGTGCCATGGAATACTTTAATGCAAGCTGAATTCAGTAACTTAACAGGTACGATTTAAAGTGGAACAGCCATTGACTTGGATTACTTCAGCAAACTGTAATGTTAAACTGAGTAGATAATGTGATGTTACTGAAAGTAACCTAAACCTTAGGTAGCACATTCATATTATTGATTGCAGATTACTCTAATTCATATTGTGAGTATAATAATAAGGTTTACATCATGTTAGCACATACTACTTTTAGGCAAAATTGAACTGTACACTCCATTGAGTTGAATGCACTGCTTTCTATTCAAAGCATTTTGTGCTAAGGTTGTGTTCATAACAACACAGGGTGCATTGGAACTATGGATATTGCATGCAGAGTGCTCAGTGCCATGGAATACTTTAATGCAAGCTGAATTTAGTAACTTAACAGGTACCATTTACAGTGGAACAGCCATTGACTTGGATTAATTCAGCAAACTGTAATGTTACACTGAGTAGATAATGTGATGTTACTGAAAGTAACTTCTAAACCTTAGGTAGCACATTCATATTATTGATTGCAGATTACTCTAGATCATATTGTGAGTATAATAATGAGGTTCACATCATGTTAGCACATACTACTTTTAGGCAAAATTGAACTGTACACTCCATTGAGTTGAATGCACTGCTTTCTATTCAAAGCATTTTGTGATAAGGTTGTGTTCATAACTACACAGGGTGCATTGGAAAAGTATGGATATTGCATGCAGAGTGCTCAGTGCCATGGAATACTTTAATGCAAGCTGAATTCAGTAACTTAACAGGTGCCATTTACACTGCAACAGCCATTGACTTGGTTTACTTCAGCAAACTGTAATGTTACACTGAGTAGATAATGTGATGTTACTGGAAGTAACTTCTAAACCTTAGCTAGCACATTCATATAATTGATTGCAGACTACTCTAATTCATGTTGTGAGTATAATAATGAGGTTTACATCATGTTAGCACATACTACTTTTAGGCAAAATTGAACTGTACACTCCATTGTGTTGAATGCACTGCTTTCTATTCAAAGCATTTTGTGATAAGTTTGTGTTCATAACTACACAGGGTGCATTGGAAGAGTATGGATATTGCATGCAGAGTGCTCAGTGCCATGGAATACTTTAATGCAAGCTGAATTCAGTAACTTAACAGGTACCATTTACAGTGGAACAGCCATTGACTTGGATTACTTCAGCATACTGTAATGTTACACTGAGTAGATAATGTGATGTTACTGAAAGTAACTTCTAAACCTTAGGTAGCACATTCATATTATTGATTGCAGATTACTCTAATTCATATTGTGAGTATAATAATAAGGTTTACATCACCTTAGAACATACCACTTTTAGGCAAAATTGAACTGTACACTCCATTGAGTTGAATGCACTGCTTTCTATTCAAAGCATTTTGTGATAAGGTTGTGTTCATAACAACACAGGGTGCATTGGAACTATGGATATTGCATGCAGAGTGCTCAGTGCCATGGAATACTTTAATGCAAGCTGAATTCAGTAACTTAACAGGTACCATTTACAGTGGAACAGCCATTGACTTGGATTAATTCAGCAAACTGTAATGTTACACTGAGTAGATAATGTGATGTTACTGAAAGTAACTTCTAAACCTTAGGTAGCACATTCATATTATTGATTGCAGATTACTCTAGATCATATTGTGAGTATAATAATGAGGTTTACATCATGTTAGCACATACTACCTTTAGGCAAAATTGAACTGTACACTCCATTGAGTTGAATGCACTGCTTTGTATTCAAAGCGTTTTGTGATAAGGTTGTGTTCATAACTACACAGGGTGCATTGAAACTGAATGGATATTGCATGTAGAGTGCTGAGTGCCATGGAATACTTTAATGCAAGCTGAA
Organism: Hypanus sabinus; assembly: GCF_030144855.1. Taxonomy (NCBI): domain Eukaryota; kingdom Metazoa; phylum Chordata; class Chondrichthyes; order Myliobatiformes; family Dasyatidae; genus Hypanus; species Hypanus sabinus. The sequence goes on from NC_082727.1 coordinate 1,066,044, forward strand.
TTTAGTAACTTAACAGGTAACATTTACACTGCAACAGCCATTGACTTGGTTTACTTCAGCAAACTGTAAAGTTACACTGAGTAGATAATGTGATGTTACTGGAAGTAACTTCTAAACCTTAGGTAGCACATTCATATTATTGATTGCAGATTACTCTAATTCATGTTGTGAGTATAATAATAAGGTTTACATCATGTTAGCACATACTACTTTTAGGCAAAATTGAACTGTACACTCCATTGAGTTGAATGCACTGCTTTCTATTCAAAGCATTTTGTGATAAGGTTGTGTTCATAACTACACAAGGTGCATTGGAACAGTATGGATATTGCATGCAGAGTGCTCAGTGCCATGGAATACTTTAATGCAAGCTGAATTCAGTAACTTAACAGGTACCATTTACAGTGGAACAGCCATTGACTTGGATTACTTCAGCAAACTGTAATGTTACACTTAGATAATGTGATGTTCCTGAAAGTAACTTCTAAACCTTAGGTAGCACATTCATATTATTGATTGCAGATTACTCTAATTCATATTGTGTGTATAATAATAAGGTTTACATCATGTTAGCACATACTACTTTTAGGCAAATTTGAACTGTACACTCCATTGAGTTGAATGCACTGCTTTCTATTCAAAGCATTTTGTGATAAGGTTGTGTTCATAACTACACAGGGTGCATTGGAACAGTATGGATATTGCAGAGTGCTCAGTGCCATGGAATACTTTAATGCAAGCTGAAATCAGTAACTTAACAGGTACCATTTACAGTGGAACAGCCATTGACTTGGATTACTTCAGCAAACTGTAATGTTAAACTGAGTAGATAATGTGATGTTACTGAAAGTAACCTAAACCTTAGGTAGCACATTCATATTATTGATTGCAGATTACTCTAATTCATATTGTGAGTATAATAATAAGGTTTACATCATGTTAGCACATACTACTTTTAGGCAAAATTGAACTGTACACTCCATTGAGTTGAATGCACTGCTTTCTATTCAAAGCATTTTGTGATAAGGTTGTGTTCATAACAACACAGGGTGCATTGGAACTATGGATATTGCATGCAGAGTGCTCAGTGCCATGGAATACTTTAATGCAAGCTGAATTCAGTAACTTAACAGGTACCATTTACAGTGGAACAGCCATTGACTTGGATTACTTCAGCAAACTGTAATGTTAAACTGAGTAGATAATGTGATGTTACTGGAAGTAACTTCTAAACCTTAGGTAGCACATTCATATTATTGATTGCAGATTACTCTAATTCATGTTGTGAGTATAATAATAAGGTTTACATCATGTTAGCACATACTACTTTTAGGCAAAATTGAACTGTACACTCCATTGAGTTGAATGCACTGCTTTCTATTCAAAGCATTTTGTGATAAGGTTGTGTTCATAACTACACAAGGTGCATTGGAACAGTATGGATATTGCATGCAGAGTGCTCAGTGCCATGGAATACTTTAATGCAAGCTGAATTCAGTAACTTAACAGGTTCCATTTACAGTGGAACAGCCATTGACTTGGATTACTTCAGCAAACTGTAATGTTACAATTAGATAATGTGATGTTCCTGAAGGTAACTTCTAAACCTTAGGTAGCACATTCATATTATTGATTGCAGATTACTCTAATTCATATTGTGTGTATAATAATAAGGTTTACATCATGTTAGCACATACTACTTTTAGGCAAAATTGAACTGTACACTCCATTGAGTTGAAAGCACTGCTTTCTATTCAAAGCATTTTGTGATAAGGTTCTGTTCATAACTACACAGGGTGCATTGGAACAGTATGGATATTGCATGCAGAGTGCTCAGTGCCATGGAATACTTTAATGCAAGCTGAATTCAGTAACTTAACAGGTGCCATTTACACTGCAACAGCCATTGACTTGGTTTACTTCATCAAACTGTAATGTTACACTGAGTAGATATTGTGATGTTACTGGAAGTAACTTCTAAACCTTAGCTAGCACTTTCATATTATTGATTGCAGATTACTCTAATTCATATTGTGAGTATAATAATAAGGTTTACATTACCTTAGAACATACCACTTTTAGGCAAAATTGAACTGTCCACTCCATTGAGTTGAATGCACTGCTTTCTATTCAAAGCATTTTGTGATAAGATTGTGTTCATAACTACACAGGGTGCATTGGAACAGTATGGATATTGCATGCAGAGTGCTCAGTGCCATGGAATACTTTAATGCAAGCTGAATTCAGTAACTTAACAGGTACCATTTACAGTGGAACAGCCATTGACTTGGATTACTTCAGCAAACTGTAATGTTAAACTGAGTAGATAATGTGATGTTACTGGAAGTAACTTCTAAACTTTAGCTAGCACATTCATATAATTGTTTGCAGACTACTCTAAATCATATTGTGAGTATAATAATGAGGTTTACATCATGTTAGCACATACTACTTTTAGGCAAAATTGAACTGTACACTCCATTGAGTTGAATGCACTGCTTTGTATTCAAAGCGTTTTGTGATAAGGTTGTGTTCATAACTACACAGGGTGCATTGAAACTGTATGGATATTGCATGTAGAGTGCTCAGTGCCATGGAATACTTTAATGCAAGCTGAATTTAGTAACTTAACAGGTAACGTTTACACTGCAACAGCCATTGACTTGGTTTACTTCAGCAAACTGTAAAGTTACACTCATTAGATAATGTGATGTTACTGGAAGTAACTTCTAAACCTTAGCTAGCACATTCATATAATTGATTGCATACTACTCTAAATCATATTGTGAGTATAATAATGAGGTTTACATCATGTTAGCACATACTACTTTTAGGCAAAATAGAACTGTACACTCCATTGAGTTGAATGCACTGCTTTCTATTCAAAGCGTTTTGTGATAAGGTTGTGTTCATAACTACACAGGGTGCATTGGAACTATGGATATTGCATGCAGAGTGCTCAGTGCCATGGAATACTTTAATGCAAGCTGAATTTAGTAACTTAACAGGTAACATTTACACTGCAACAGCCATTGACTTGGTTTACTTCAGCAAACTGTAATGTTAAACTGAGTAGATAATGTGATGTTACTGGAAGTAACTTCTAAACTTTAGCTAGCACATTCATATAATTGTTTGCAGACTACTCTAAATCATATTGTGAGTATAATAATGAGGTTTACATCATGTTAGCACATACTACTTTTAGGCAAAATTGAACTGTACACTCCATTGAGTTGAATGCACTGCTTTCTATTCAAAGCGTTTTGTGATAAGGTTGTGTTCATAACAACACAGGGTGCATTGGAACTATGGATATTGCATGCAGATTGCTCAGTGCCATGGAATACTTAAATGCAAGCTGAATTCAGTAACTTAACAGGTACCATTTACAGTGGAACAGCCATTGACTTGGAATACTTCAGCAAACTGTAATGTTACACTGTGTAGATAATGTGATGTTACTGAAAGTAACTTCTAAATCTTAGGTAGCACATTCATATTATTGATTGCAGATTACTCTAGATCATATTGTGAGTATAATAATGAGGTTTACATCATGTTAGCACATACTACTTTTAGGCAAAATTGAACTGTACACTCCATTGAGTTGAATGCACTGCTTTCTATTCAAAGCATTTTGTGATTAGGTTGTGTTCATAACTACACAGGGTGCATTGGAAAAGTATGGATATTGCATGCAGAGTGCTCAGTGCCATGGAATACTTTAATGCAAGCTGAATTCAGTAACTTAACAGGTACCATTTACACTGGAACAGCCATTGACTTGGTTTACTTCAGCAAACTGTAATGTTACACTGAGTAGATAATGTGATGTTACTGGAAGTAACTTCTAAACCTTAGCTAGCACATTCATATAATTGATTGCAGATTACTCTAAATCATATTGTGAGTATAATAATGAGGTTTACATCATGTTAGCACATACTACTTTTAGGCAAAATTGAACTGTACACTCCATTGAGTTGAATGCACTGCTTTCTATTCAAAGCATTTTGTGATAAGGTTGTGTTCATAACTACACAGGGTGCATTGTAAGAGTATGGATATTGCATGCAGAGTGCTCAGTGCCATGGAATACTTTAATGCAAGCTGAATTCAGTAACTTAACAGGTTCCATTTACAGTGGAACAGCCATTGACTTGGATTACTTCAGCAAACTATAATGTTACACTGAGTAGATAATGTGATGTTACTGGAAGTAACTTCTAAACCATTGCTAGCACATTCATATAATTGATTGCAGATTACTCTAAATCATATTGTGAGTATAATAATGAGGTTTACATCATGTTAGCACATACTACTTTTAGGCAAAATTGAACTGCACACTCCATTGAGTTGAATGCACTGTTTTTTATTCAAAGCATTTTGTGATACGTTTCTGTTCATAACTACACAGGGTGCATTGGAAGAGTATGGATATTGCATGCAGAGTGCTCAGTGCCATGGAATACTTTAATGCAAGCTGAATTCAGTAACTTAACAGGTACCATTTACAGTGGAACAGCCATTGACTTGGATTACTTCAGCAAACTGTAATGTTACACTGAGTAGATAATATGATGTTACTGAAAGTAACTTCTAAACCTTAGGTAGCACATTCATATTATTCATTGCAGATTACTCTAATTCATGTTGTGAGTATAATAATAAGGTTTACATCATGTTAGCACATACTACTTTTAGGCAAAATTGAACTGTACACTCCATTGAGTTGAATGCACTGCTTTCTATTCAAAGCATTTTGTGATAAGCTTGTGTTCATAACTACACAAGGTGCATTGGAACAGTATGGATATTGCATGCAGAGTGCTCAGTGCCATGGAATACTTTAATGCAAGCTGAATTCAGTAACTTAACAGGTACCATTTACAGTGGAACAGCCATTGACTTGGATTACTTCAGCAAACTGTAATGTTACACTGAGTAGATAATGTGATGTTACTGGAAGTAACTTCTAAACCTTAGCTAGCACATTCATATAAATGATTGCATACTACTCTAAATCATATTGTGAGTATAATAATGAGGTTTACATCATCTTAGCACATACTACTTTTAGGCAAAATTGAACTGTACACTCCATTGAGTTGAATGCACTGCTTTGTATTCAAAGCGTTTTGTGATAAGGTTGTGTTCATAACTACACAGGGTGCATTGAAACTGTATGGATATTGCATGTAGAGTGCTCAGTGCCATGGAATACTTTAATGCAAGCTGAATTTAGTAACTTAACAGGTAACATTTACACTGCAACAGTCATTGATTTGGTTTACTTCAGCAAACTGTAATGTTAAACTGAGTAGATAATGTGATGTTACTGGAAGTAACTTCTAAACCTTAGCTAGCACATTCATATAATTGTTTGCAGACTACTCTAAATCATATTGTGAGTATAATAATTGGGTTTACATCATGTTAGCACATACTACTTTTAGGCAAAATTGAACTGTACACTCCATTGAGTTGAATGCACTGCTTTCTATTCAAAGCATTTTGTGATAAGGTTGTGTTCATAACAACACAGGGTGCATTGGAACTATGGATATTGCATGCAGAGTGCTCAGTGCCATGGAATACTTTAATGCAAGCTGAATTCGGTAACTTAACAGGGACCATTTACAGTGGAACAGCCATTGACTTGGATTACTTCAGCAAACTGTAATGTTACACTGCGTAGAAAACATGATGTTACTGAAAGCAACTTCTAAACCTTAGGTAGCACATTCATATTATTGATTGCAGATTACTCTAATTCATTTTGTGAGTATAATAATGTTTACATCCTGTTAGCACATACTACTTTTAGGCAAAATTGAACTGTACACTCCATTGAGTTTAATGCACTGCTTTCTATTCAAAGCATTTTGTGATAAGGTTGTGTTCATAACTACACAAGGTGCATTGGAACAGTATGGATATTGCATGCAGAGTGCTCAGTGCCATGGAATACTTTAATGCAAGCTGAATTCAGTAACGTAACAGGTACCATTTACAGTGGAACAGCCATTGACTTGGATTACTTCAGCAAACAGTAATGTTACAATTAGATAATGTGATGTTCCTGAAGGTAACTTCTAAACCTTAGGTAGCACATTCATATTATTGATTGCAGATTACTCTAATTCATATTGTGTGTATAATAATAAGGTTTACATCATGTTAGCACATACTACTTTTAGGCAAAATTGAACTGTACACTCCATTGAGTTGAATGCACTGCTTTCTATTCAAAGCATTTTGTGATAAGGTTCTGTTCATAACTACACAGGGTGCATTGGAACAGTATGGATATTGCATGCAGAGTGCTCAGTGCCATGGAATACTTTAATGCAAGCTGAATTCAGTAACTTAACAGGTACCATTTACAGTGGAACAGCCATTGACTTGGATTACTTCAGCAAACTGTAATGTTACAATTAGATAATGTGATGTTCCTGAAAGTAACTTCTAAACCTTAGGTAGCACATTCATATTATTGATTGCAGATTACTCTAGATCATATTGTGAGTATAATAATGAGGTTTACATCATGTTAGCACATACTACTTTTAGGCAAAATTGAACTGTACACTCCATTGAGTTGAATGCACTGCTTTCTATTCAAAGCATTTTGTGATAAGTTTGTGTTCATAACTACACAGGGTGCATTGGAAAAGTATGGATATTGCATGCAGAGTGCTCAGTGCCATGGAATACTTTAATGCAAGCTGAATTCAGTAACTTAACAGGTGCCATTTACACTGCAACAGCCATTGACTTGGTTTACTTCATCAAACTGTAATGTTACACTGAGTAGATATTGTGATGTTACTGGAAGTAACTTCTAAACCTTAGCTAGCACTTTCATATTATTGATTGCAGATTACTCTAATTCATATTGTGAGTATAATAATAAGGTTTACATTACCTTAGAACATACCACTTTTAGGCAAAATTGAACTGTACACTCCATTGAGTTGAATGCACTGCTTTCTATTCAAAGCATTTTGTGATAAGATTGTGTTCATAACTACACAGGGTGCATTGCAACAGTATGGATATTGCATGCAGAGTGCTCAGTGCCATGGAATACTTTAATGCAAGCTGAATTCAGTAACTTAACAGGTACCATTTACAGTGGAACAGCCATTGACTTGGATTACTTCAGCAAACTGTAATGTTAAACTGAGTAGATAATGTGATGTTACTGGAAGTAACTTCTAAACTTTAGCTAGCACATTCATATAATTGTTTGCAGACTACTCTAAATCATATTGTGAGTATAATAATGAGGTTTACATCATGTTAGCACATACTACTTTTAGGCAAAATTGAACTGTACACTCCATTGAGTTGAATGCACTGCTTTCTATTCAAAGCGTTTTGTGATAAGGTTGTGTTCATAACAACACAGGGTGCATTGGAACTATTGATATTGCATGCAGAGTGCTCAGTGCCATGGAATACTTTAATGCAAGCTGAATTCAGTAACTTAACAGGTACCATTTACACTGCAACAGCCATTGACTTGGTTTACTTCAGCAAACTGTAATGTTACACTGAGTAGATAATATGATGTTACTGAAAGTAACTTCTAAACCTTACGTAGCACATTCATATTATTGATTGCAGATTACTCTAATTCATATTGTGAGTATAATAATAAGGTTTACATTACCTTAGAACATACCACTTTTAGGCAAAATTGAACTGTCCACTCCATTGAGTTGAATGCACTGCTTTCTATTCAAAGCATTTTGTGATAAGATTGTGTTCATAACTACACAGGGTGCATTGGAACAGTATGGATATTGCATGCAGAGTGCTCAGTGCCATGGAATACTTTAATGCAAACTGAATTCAGTAACTTAACAGGTACCATTTACAGTGGAACAGCCATTGACTTGGATTACTTCAGCAAACTGTAATGTTAAACTGAGTAGATAATGTGATGTTACTGGAAGTAACTTCTAAACTTTAGCTAGCACATTCATATAATTGTTTGCAGACTACTCTAAATCATATTGTGAGTATAATAATGAGGTTTACATCATGTTAGCACATACTACTTTTAGGCAAAATTGAACTGTACACTCCATTGAGTTGAATGCACTGCTTTGTATTCAAAGCGTTTTGTGATAAGGTTGTGTTCATAACTACACAGGGTGCATTGAAACTGTATGGATATTGCATGTAGAGTGCTCAGTGCCATGGAATACTTTAATGCAAGCTGAATTTAGTAACTTAACAGGTAACGTTTAAACTGCAACAGCCATTGACTTGGTTTACTTCAGCAAACTGTAAAGTTACACATTAGATAATGTGATGTTACTGGAAGTAACTTCTAAACCTTAGCTAGCACATTCATATAATTGATTGCATACTACTCTAAATCATATTGTGAGTATAATAATGAGGTTTACATCATGTTAGCACATACTACTTTTAGGCAAAATAGAACTGTACACTCCATTGAGTTGAATGCACTGCTTTCTATTCAAAGCGTTTTGTGATAAGGTTGTGTTCATAACAACACAGGGTGCATTGGAACTATTGATATTGCATGCAGAGTGCTCAGTGCCATGGAATACTTTAATGCAAGCTGAATTCAGTAACTTAACAGGTACCATTTACACTGCAACAGCCATTGACTTGGTTTACTTCAGCAAACTGTAATGTTACACTGAGTAGATAATATGATGTTACTGAAAGTAACTTCTAAACCTTACGTAGCACATTCATATTATTGATTGCAGATTACTCTAATTGATATTGTGAGTATAATAATAAGGTTTACATTACCTTAGAACATACCACTTTTAGGCAAAATTGAACTGTACACTCCATTGAGTTGAATGCACTGCTTTCTATTCAAAGCATTTTGTGATAAGATTGTGTTCATAACTACACAGGGTGCATTGGAACAGTATGGATATTGCATGCAGAGTGCTCAGTGCCATGGAATACTTTAATGCAAGCTGAATTCAGTAACTTAACAGGTACCATTTACAGTGGAACTGCCATTGACTTGGATTACTTCAGCAAACTGTAATGTTAAACTGAGTAGATAATGTGATGTTACTGGAAGTAACTTCTAAACTTTAGCTAGCACATTCATATAATTGTTTGCAGACTACTCTAAATCATATTGTGAGTATAATAATGAGGTTTACATCATGTTAGCACATACTACTTTTAGGCAAAATTGAACTGTACACTCCATTGAGTTGCATGCACTGCTTTGTATTCAAAGCGTTATGTGATAAGGTTGTGTTCATAACTACACAGGGTGCATTGAAAATGTATGGATATTGCATGTAGAGTGCTCAGTGCCATGGAATACTTTAATGCAAGCTGAATTTAGTAACTTAACAGGTAACATTTACACTGCAACAGCCATTGACTTGGTTTACTTCAGCAAACTGTAAAGTTACACTGAGTAAATAATGTAATGTTACTGGAAGTAACTTCTAAACATTAGCTAGCACATTCATATAATTGATTGCATACTACTCTAAATCATATTGTGAGTATAATAATGAGGTTTACATCATGTTAGCACATACTACTTTTAGGCAAAATTGAACTGTACACTCCATTGAGTTGAATGCACTGCTTTCTATTCAAAGCGTTTTGTGATAAGTTTGTGTTCATAACTACACAGGGTGCATTGGAACTATGGATATTGCATGCAGAGTGCTCAGTGCCATGGAATACTTTAATGCAAGCTGAATTCAGTAACTTAACAGGTACCATTTACAGTGGAACAGCCATTGACTTGGATTACTTCAGCAAACTGTAATGTTACACTGAGTAGATAATGTGATGTTACTGAAAGTAACTTCTAAAGCTTACGTAGCACATTCATATTATTGATTCCAGATTACTCTAATTCATATTGTGAGTATAATAATAAGGTTTACATTACCTTAGAACATACCACTTTTAGTCAAAATTGAACTGTACACTCCATTGAGTTGAATGCACTGCTTTCTATTCAAAGCATTTTGTGATAAGATTGTGTTCATAACTACACAGGGTGCATTGGAACAGTATGGATATTGCATGCAGAGTGCTCAGTGCCATGGAATACTTTAATGCAAGCTGAATTCAGTAACTTAACAGGTACCATTTACAGTGGAACAGCCATTGACTTGGATTACTTCAGCAAACTGTAATGTTAAACTGAGTAGATAATGTGATGTTACTGGAAGTAACTTCTAAACTTTAGCTAGCACATTCATATAATTGATTGCATACTACTCTAAATCATATTGTGAGTATAATAATGAGGTTTACATCATGTTAGCACATACTACTTTTAGGCAAAATTGAACTGTACACTCCATTGAGTTGAATGCACTGCTTTCTATTCAAAGCGTTTTGTGATAAGGTTGTGTTCATAACAACACAGGGTGCATTGGAACTATGGATATTGCATGCAGATTGCTCAGTGCCATGGAATACTTTAATGCAAGCTGAATTCAGTAACTTAACAGGTACCATTTACAGTGGAACAGCCATTGACTTGGAATACTTCAGCAAACTGTAATGTTACACTGAGTAGATAATGTGATGTTACTGAAAGTAACTTCTAAATCTTAGGTAGCACATTCATATTATTGATTGCAGATTACTCTAGATCATATTGTGAGTATAATAATGAGGTTTACATCATGTTAGCACATACTACTTTTAGGCAAAATTGAACTGTACACTCCATTGAGTTGAATGCACTGCTTTCTATTCAAAGCATTTTGTGATTAGGTTGTGTTCATAACTACACAGGGTGCATTGGAAAAGTATGGATATTGCATGCAGAGTGCTCAGTGCCATGGAATACTTTAATGCAAACTGAATTCAGTAACTTAACAGGTACCATTTACACTGGAACAGCCATTGACTTGGTTTACTTCAGCAAAGTGTAATGTTACACTGAGTAGATAATGTGATGTTACTGGAAGTAACTTCTAAACCTTAGCTAGCACATTCATATAATTGATTGCAGATTACTCTAAATCATATTGTGAGTATAATAATGAGGTTTACATCATGTTAGCACATACTACTTTTAGGCAAAATTGAACTGTACACTCCATTGAGTTGAATGCACTGCTTTCTATTCAAAGCATTTTGTGATAAGGTTGTGTTCATAACTACACAGGGTGCATTGGAAGAGTATGGATATTGCATGCAGAGTGCTCACTGCCATGGAATACTTTAATGCAAGCTGAATTCAGTAACTTAACAGGTTCCATTTACAGTGGAACAGCCATTGACTTGGATTACTTCAGCAAACTATAATGTTACACTGAGTAGATAATGTGATGTTACTGGAAGTAACTTCTAAACCTTTGCTAGCACATTCATATAATTGATTGCAGATTACTCTAAATCATATTGTGAGTATAATAATGAGGTTTACATCATGTTAGCACATACTACTTTTAGGCAAAATTGAACTGCACACTCCATTGAGTTGAATGCACTGTTTTTTATTCAAAGCATTTTGTGATACGGTTCTGTTCATAACTACACAGGGTGCATTGGAAGAGTATGGATATTGCATGCAGAGTGCTCAGTGCCATGGAATACGTTAATGCAAGCTGAATTCAGTAACTTAACAGGTACCATTTACAGTGGAACAGCCATTGACTTGGATTACTTCAGCAAACTGTAATGTTACACTGAGTAGATAATATGATGTTACTGAAAGTAACTTCTAAACCTTAGGTAGCACATTCATATTATTCATTGCAGATTACTCTAATTCATGTTGTGAGTATAATAATAAGGTTTACATCATGTTAGCACATACTACTTTTAGGCAAAATTGAACTGTACACTCCATTGAGTTGAATGCACTGCTTTCTATTCAAAGCATTTTGTGATAAGGTTGTGTTCATAACTACACAAGGTGCATTGGAACAGTATGGATATTGCATGCAGAGTGCTCAGTGCCATGGAATACTTTAATGCAAGCTGAATTCAGTAACTTAACAGGTACCATTTACAGTGGAACAGCCATTGACTTGGATTACTTCAGCAAACTGTAATGTTACACTGAGTAGATAATGTGATGTTACTGGAAGTAACTTCTAAACCTTAGCTAGCACATTCATATAAATGATTGCATACTACTCTAAATCATATTGTGAGTATAATAATGAGGTTTACATCATCTTAGCACATACTACTTTTAGGCAAAATTGAACTGTACACTCCATTGAGTTGAATGCACTGCTTTGTATTCAAAGCGTTTTGTGATAAGGTTTTGTTCATAACTACACAGGGTGCATTGAAACTGTATGGATATTGCATGTAGAGTGCTCAGTGCCAAGGAATACTTTAATGCAAGCTGAATTTAGTAACTTAACAGGTAACATTTACACTGCAACAGGCATTGACTTGGTTTACTTCAGCAAACTGTAATGTTAAACTGAGTAGATAATGTGATGTTACTGGAAGTAACTTCTAAACCTTAGCTAGCACATTCATATAATTGTTTGCAGACTACTCTAAATCATATTGTGAGTATAATAATTGGGTTTACATCATGTTAGCACATACTACTTTTAGGCAAAATTGAACTGTACACTCCATTGAGTTGAATGCACTGCTTTCTATTCAAAGCATTTTGTGATAAGGTTGTGTTCATAACAACACAGGGTGCATTGGAACTATGGATATTGCATGCAGAGTGCTCAGTGCCATGGCATACTTTAATGCAAGCTGAATTCTGTAACTTAACAGGGACCATTTACAGAGGAACAGCCATTGACTTGGATTACTTCAGCAAACTGTAATGTTACACTGCGTAGATAATATGATGTTACTGAAAGCAACTTCTAAACCTTAGGTAGCACATTCATATTATTGATTGCAGATTACTCTAATTCATTTTGTGAGTATAATAATAAGGTTTACATCCTGTTAGCACGTACTACTTTTAGGCAAAATTGAACTGTACACTCCATTCAGTTGAATGCACTGCTTTCTATTCAAAGCATTTTGTGATAAGGTTGTGTTCATAACTACACAAGGTGCATTGGAACAGTATGGATATTGCATGCAGAGTGCTCAGTGCCATGGAATACTTTAATGCAAGCTGAATTCAGTAACGTAACAGGTACCATTTACAGTGGAACAGCCATTGACTTGGATTACTTCAGGAAACTGTAATGTTACAATTAGATAATGTGATGTTCCTGAAGGTAACTTCTAAACCTTAGGTAGCACATTCATATTATTGATTGCAGATTACTCTAATTCATATTGTGTGTATAATAATAAGGTTTACATCATGTTAGCGCATACTACTTTTAGGCAAAATTGAACTGTACACTCCATTGAGTTGAATGCACTGCTTTCTATTCAAAGCATTTTGTGATAAGGTTGTGTTCATAACTACACAGGGTGCATTGGAACAGTATGGATATTGCATGCAGAGTGCTCAGTGCCATGGAATACTTTAATGCAAGCTGAATTCAGTAACTTAACAGGTACCATTTACAGTGAAACAGCCATTGACTTGGATTACTTCAGCAAACTGTAATGTTAAACTGAGTAGATAATGTGATGTTACTGAAAGTAACCTAAACCTTAGGTAGCACATTCATATTATTGATTGCAGATTACTCTAATTCATATTGTGAGTATAATAATAAGGTTTACATTACCTTAGAACATACCACTTTTAGGCAAAATTGAACTGTACACTCCATTGAGTTGAATGCACTGCTTTCTATTCAAAGCATTTTGTGATAAGATTGTGTTCATAACTACACAGGGTGCATTGCAACAGTATGGATATTGCATGCAGAGTGCTCAGTGCCATGGAATACTTTAATGCAAGCTGAATTCAGTAACTTAACAGGTACCATTTACAGTGGAACAGCCATTGACTTGGATTACTTCAGCAAACTGTAATGTTAAACTGAGTAGATAATGTGATGTTACTGGAAGTAACTTCTAAACTTTAGCTAGCACATTCATATAATTGTTTGCAGACTACTCTAAATCATATTGTGAGTATAATAATGAGGTTTACATCATGTTAGCACATACTACTTTTAGGCAAAATTGAACTGTACACTCCATTGAGTTGAATGCACTGCTTTCTATTCAAAGCGTTTTGTGATAAGGTTGTGTTCATAACAACACAGGGTGCATTGGAACTATTGATATTGCATGCAGAGTGCTCAGTGCCATGGAATACTTTAATGCAAGCTGAATTCAGTAACTTAACAGGTACCATTTACACTGCAACAGCCATTGACTTGGTTTACTTCAGCAAACTGTAATGTTACACTGAGTAGATAATATGATGTTACTGAAAGTAACTTCTAAACCTTACGTAGCACATTCATATTATTGATTGCAGATTACTCTAATTCATATTGTGAGTATAATAATAAGGTTTACATTACCTTAGAACATACCACTTTTAGGCAAAATTGAACTGTCCACTCCATTGAGTTGAATGCACTGCTTTCTATTCAAAGCATTTTGTGATAAGATTGTGTTCATAACTACACAGGGTGCATTGGAACAGTATGGATATTGCATGCAGAGTGCTCAGTGCCATGGAATACTTTAATGCAAGCTGAATTCAGTAACTTAACAGGTACCATTTACAGTGGAACAGCCATTGACTTGGATTACTTCAGCAAACTGTAATGTTAAACTGAGTAGATAATGTGATGTTACTGGAAGTAACTTCTAAACTTTAGCTAGCACATTCATATAATTGTTTGCAGACTACTCTAAATCATATTGTGAGTATAATAATGAGGTTTACATCATGTTAGCACATACTACTTTTAGGCAAAATTGAACTGTACACTCCATTGAGTTGAATGCACTGCTTTGTATTCAAAGCGTTTTGTGATAAGGTTGTGTTCATAACAACACAGGGTGCATTGAAACTGTATGGATATTGCATGTAGAGTGCTCAGTGCCATGGAATACTTTAATGCAAGCTGAATTTAGTAACTTAACAGGTAACGTTTAAACTGCAACAGCCATTGACTTGGTTTACTTCAGCAAACTGTAAAGTTACACATTAGATAATGTGATGTTACTGGAAGTAACTTCTAAACCTTAGCTAGCACATTCATATAATTGATTGCATACTACTCTAAATCATATTGTGAGTATAATAATGAGGTTTACATCATGTTAGCACATACTACTTTTAGGCAAAATAGAACTGTACACTCCATTGAGTTGAATGCACTGCTTTCTATTCAAAGCGTTTTGTGATAAGGTTGTGTTCATAACAACACAGGGTGCATTGGAACTATTGATATTGCATGCAGAGTGCTCAGTGCCATGGAATACTTTAATGCAAGCTGAATTCAGTAACTTAACAGGTACCATTTACACTGCAACAGCCATTGACTTGGTTTACTTCAGCAAACTGTAATGTTACACTGAGTAGATAATATGATGTTACTGAAAGTAACTTCTAAACCTTACGTAGCACATTCATATTATTGATTGCAGATTACTCTAATTGATATTGTGAGTATAATAATAAGGTTTACATTACCTTAGAACATACCACTTTTAGGCAAAATTGAACTGTACACTCCATTGAGTTGAATGCACTGCTTTCTATTCAAAGCATTTTGTGATAAGATTGTGTTCATAACTACACAGGGTGCATTGGAACAGTATGGATATTGCATGCAGAGTGCTCAGTGCCATGGAATACTTTAATGCAAGCTGAATTCAGTAACTTAACAGGTACCATTTACAGTGGAACTGCCATTGACTTGGATTACTTCAGCAAACTGTAATGTTAAACTGAGTAGATAATGTGATGTTACTGGAAGTAACTTCTAAACTTTAGCTAGCACATTCATATAATTGTTTGCAGACTACTCTAAATCATATTGTGAGTATAATAATGAGGTTTACATCATGTTAGCACATACTACTTTTAGGCAAAATTGAACTGTACACTCCATTGAGTTGCATGCACTGCTTTGTATTCAAAGCGTTATGTGATAAGGTTGTGTTCATAACTACACAGGGTGCATTGAAAATGTATGGATATTGCATGTAGAGTGCTCAGTGCCATGGAATACTTTAATGCAAGCTGAATTTAGTAACTTAACAGGTAACATTTACACTGCAACAGCCATTGACTTGGTTTACTTCAGCAAACTGTAAAGTTACACTGAGTAAATAATGTAATGTTACTGGAAGTAACTTCTAAACATTAGCTAGCACATTCATATAATTGATTGCATACTACTCTAAATCATATTGTGAGTATAATAATGAGGTTTACATCATGTTAGCACATACTACTTTTAGGCAAAATTGAACTGTACACTCCATTGAGTTGAATGCACTGCTTTCTATTCAAAGCGTTTTGTGATAAGTTTGTGTTCATAACTACACAGGGTGCATTGGAACTATGGATATTGCATGCAGAGTGCTCAGTGCCATGGAATACTTTAATGCAAGCTGAATTCAGTAACTTAACAGGTACCATTTACAGTGGAACAGCCATTGACTTGGATTACTTCAGCAAACTGTAATGTTACACTGAGTAGATAATGTGATGTTACTGAAAGTAACTTCTAAAGCTTACGTAGCACATTCATATTATTGATTCCAGATTACTCTAATTCATATTGTGAGTATAATAATAAGGTTTACATTACCTTAGAACATACCACTTTTAGTCAAAATTGAACTGTACACTCCATTGAGTTGAATGCACTGCTTTCTATTCAAAGCATTTTGTGATAAGATTGTGTTCATAACTACACAGGGTGCATTGGAACAGTATGGATATTGCATGCAGAGTGCTCAGTGCCATGGAATACTTTAATGCAAGCTGAATTCAGTAACTTAACAGGTACCATTTACAGTGGAACAGCCATTGACTTGGATTACTTCAGCAAACTGTAATGTTAAACTGAGTAGATAATGTGATGTTACTGGAAGTAACTTCTAAACTTTAGCTAGCACATTCATATAATTGATTGCATACTACTCTAAATCATATTGTGAGTATAATAATGAGGTTTACATCATGTTAGCACATACTACTTTTAGGCAAAATTGAACTGTACACTCCATTGAGTTGAATGCACTGCTTTCTATTCAAAGCGTTTTGTGATAAGGTTGTGTTCATAACAACACAGGGTGCATTGGAACTATGGATATTGCATGCAGATTGCTCAGTGCCATGGAATACTTTAATGCAAGCTGAATTCAGTAACTTAACAGGTACCATTTACAGTGGAACAGCCATTGACTTGGAATACTTCAGCAAACTGTAATGTTACACTGAGTAGATAATGTGATGTTACTGAAAGTAACTTCTAAATCTTAGGTAGCACATTCATATTATTGATTGCAGATTACTCTAGATCATATTGTGAGTATAATAATGAGGTTTACATCATGTTAGCACATACTACTTTTAGGCAAAATTGAACTGTACACTCCATTGAGTTGAATGCACTGCTTTCTATTCAAAGCATTTTGTGATTAGGTTGTGTTCATAACTACACAGGGTGCATTGGAAAAGTATGGATATTGCATGCAGAGTGCTCAGTGCCATGGAATACTTTAATGCAAACTGAATTCAGTAACTTAACAGGTACCATTTACACTGGAACAGCCATTGACTTGGTTTACTTCAGCAAACTGTAATGTTACACTGAGTAGATAATGTGATGTTACTGGAAGTAACTTCTAAACCTTAGCTAGCACATTCATATAATTGATTGCAGATTACTCTAAATCATATTGTGAGTATAATAATGAGGTTTACATCATGTTAGCACATACTACTTTTAGGCAAAATTGAACTGTACACTCCATTGAGTTGAATGCACTGCTTTCTATTCAAAGCATTTTGTGATAAGGTTGTGTTCATAACTACACAGGGTGCATTGGAAGAGTATGGATATTGCATGCAGAGTGCTCACTGCCATGGAATACTTTAATGCAAGCTGAATTCAGTAACTTAACAGGTTCCATTTACAGTGGAACAGCCATTGACTTGGATTACTTCAGCAAACTATAATGTTACACTGAGTAGATAATGTGATGTTACTGGAAGTAACTTCTAAACCTTTGCTAGCACATTCATATAATTGATTGCAGATTACTCTAAATCATATTGTGAGTATAATAATGAGGTTTACATCATGTTAGCACATACTACTTTTAGGCAAAATTGAACTGCACACTCCATTGAGTTGAATGCACTGTTTTTTATTCAAAGCATTTTGTGATACGGTTCTGTTCATAACTACACAGGGTGCATTGGAAGAGTATGGATATTGCATGCAGAGTGCTCAGTGCCATGGAATACGTTAATGCAAGCTGAATTCAGTAACTTAACAGGTACCATTTACAGTGGAACAGCCATTGACTTGGATTACTTCAGCAAACTGTAATGTTACACTGAGTAGATAATATGATGTTACTGAAAGTAACTTCTAAACCTTAGGTAGCACATTCATATTATTCATTGCAGATTACTCTAATTCATGTTGTGAGTATAATAATAAGGTTTACATCATGTTAGCACATACTACTTTTAGGCAAAATTGAACTGTACACTCCATTGAGTTGAATGCACTGCTTTCTATTCAAAGCATTTTGTGATAAGGTTGTGTTCATAACTACACAAGGTGCATTGGAACAGTATGGATATTGCATGCAGAGTGCTCAGTGCCATGGAATACTTTAATGCAAGCTGAATTCAGTAACTTAACAGGTACCATTTACAGTGGAACAGCCATTGACTTGGATTACTTCAGCAAACTGTAATGTTACACTGAGTAGATAATGTGATGTTACTGGAAGTAACTTCTAAACCTTAGCTAGCACATTCATATAAATGATTGCATACTACTCTAAATCATATTGTGAGTATAATAATGAGGTTTACATCATCTTAGCACATACTACTTTTAGGCAAAATTGAACTGTACACTCCATTGAGTTGAATGCACTGCTTTGTATTCAAAGCGTTTTGTGATAAGGTTTTGTTCATAACTACACAGGGTGCATTGAAACTGTATGGATATTGCATGTAGAGTGCTCAGTGCCATGGAATACTTTAATGCAAGCTGAATTTAGTAACTTAACAGGTAACATTTACACTGCAACAGGCATTGACTTGGTTTACTTCAGCAAACTGTAATGTTAAACTGAGTAGATAATGTGATGTTACTGGAAGTAACTTCTAAACCTTAGCTAGCACATTCATATAATTGTTTGCAGACTACTCTAAATCATATTGTGAGTATAATAATTGGGTTTACATCATGTTAGCACATACTACTTTTAGGCAAAATTGAACTGTACACTCCATTGAGTTGAATGCACTGCTTTCTATTCAAAGCATTTTGTGATAAGGTTGTGTTCATAACAACACAGGGTGCATTGGAACTATGGATATTGCATGCAGAGTGCTCAGTGCCATGGCATACTTTAATGCAAGCTGAATTCTGTAACTTAACAGGGACCATTTACAGTGGAACAGCCATTGACTTGGATTACTTCAGCAAACTGTAATGTTACACTGCGTAGATAATATGATGTTACTGAAAGCAACTTCTAAACCTTAGGTAGCACATTCATATTATTGATTGCAGATTACTCTAATTCATTTTGTGAGTATAATAATAAGGTTTACATCCTGTTAGCACGTACTACTTTTAGGCAAAATTGAACTGTACACTCCATTCAGTTGAATGCACTGCTTTCTATTCAAAGCATTTTGTGATAAGGTTGTGTTCATAACTACACAAGGTGCATTGGAACAGTATGGATATTGCATGCAGAGTGCTCAGTGCCATGGAATACTTTAATGCAAGCTGAATTCAGTAACGTAACAGGTACCATTTACAGTGGAACAGCCATTGACTTGGATTACTTCAGGAAACTGTAATGTTACAATTAGATAATGTGATGTTCCTGAAGGTAACTTCTAAACCTTAGGTAGCACATTCATATTATTGATTGCAGATTACTCTAATTCATATTGTGTGTATAATAATAAGGTTTACATCATGTTAGCGCATACTACTTTTAGGCAAAATTGAACTGTACACTCCATTGAGTTGAATGCACTGCTTTCTATTCAAAGCATTTTGTGATAAGGTTGTGTTCATAACTACACAGGGTGCATTGGAACAGTATGGATATTGCATGCAGAGTGCTCAGTGCCATGGAATACTTTAATGCAAGCTGAATTCAGTAACTTAACAGGTACCATTTACAGTGAAACAGCCATTGACTTGGATTACTTCAGCAAACTGTAATGTTAAACTGAGTAGATAATGTGATGTTACTGAAAGTAACCTAAACCTTAGGTAGCACATTCATATTATTGATTGCAGATTACTCTAATTCATATTGTGAGTATAATAATAAGGTTTACATCCTGTTAGCACATACTACTTTTAGGCAAAATTGAACTGTACACTCCATTGAGTTGAATGCACTGCTTTCTATTCAAAGCATTTTGTGATAAGGTTGTGTTCATAACTACACAGGGTGCATTGGAAAAGTATGGATATTGCATGCAGAGTGCTCAGTGCCATGGAATACTTTAATGCAAGCTGAATTCAGTAACCTAACAGGTGCCATTTACACTGCAACAGCCATTGACTTGGTTTACTTCAGCAAACTGTAATGTTACACTGAGTAGATAATGTGATGTTACTGGAAGTAACTTCTAAACCTTAGCTAGCACATTCATATAATTGATTGCATACTACTCTAAATCATATTGTGAGTATAATAATGAGGTTTACATCATGTTAGCACATACTACTTTTAGGCAAAATTGAACTGTACACTCCATTGAGTTGAATGCACTGCTTTCTATTCAAAGCATTTTGTGATAAGGTTGTGTTCATGACTACACAGGGTGCATTGGAAGAGTATGGGTATTGCATGCAGAGTGCTCAGTGCCATGGAATACTTTAATGCAAGCTGAATTCAGTAACTTAACAGGTACCATTTACAGTGGAACAGCCATTGACTTGGATTACTTCAGCAAACTGTAATGTTACACTGAGTAGATAATGTGATGTTACTGGAAGTAACTTCTAAACCTTAGCTAGCACATTCATATAATTGATTGCATACTACTCTAAATCATATTGTGAGTATAATAATGAGGTTTACATCATGTTAGCACATACTACTTTTAGGCAAAATTGAACTGTACACTCCATTGAGTTGAATGCACTGCTTTCTATTCAAAGCGTTTTGTGATAAGGTTGTGTTCATAACTACACAGGGTGCATTGGAACTATGGATATTGCATGCAGAGTGCTCAGTGCCATGGAATACTTTAATGCAAGCTGAATTCAGTATCTTAACAGGTACCATTTACAGTGGAACAGCCATTGACTTGGATTACTTCAGCAAACTGTAATGTTACACTGAGTAGATAATGTGATGTTACTGAAAGTAACTTCTAAACCTTAGGTAGCACATTCATATTATTGATTGCAGATTACTCTAATTCATATTGTGAGTATAATTATAAGGTTTACATCACCTTAGAACATACCACTTTTAGGCAAAATTGAACTGTACACTCCATTGAGTTGAATGCACTGCTTTCTATTCAAAGCATTTTGTGATAAGATTGCGTTCATAACTACACAGGGTGCATTGGAACAGTATGGATATTGCATGCAGAGTGCTCAGTGCCATGGAATACTTTAATGCAAGCTGAATTCAGTAACTTAACAGGTACCATTTACAGTGGAACAGCCATTGACTTGGATTACTTGAGCAAACTGTAATGTTAAACTGAGTAGATAATGTGATGTTACTGGAAGTAACTTCTAAACCTTAGCTAGCACATTCATATAATTGTTTGCAGACTACTCTAAATCATATTGTGAGTATAATAATGAGGTTTACATCATGTTAGCACATACTACTTTTAGGCAAAATTGAACTGTACACTCCATTGAGTTGAATGCACTGCTTTCTATTCAAAGCATTTTGTGATAAGGTTGTGTTCATAACAACACAGGGTGCATTGGAACTATGGATATTGCATGCAGAGTGCTCAGTGCCATGGAATACTTTAATGCAAGCTGAATTCAGTAACTTAACAGGTACCATTTACAGTGGAACAGCCATTGACTTGGATTACTTCAGCAAACTGTAATGTGACACTTAGATAATGTGATGTTCCTGAAAGTAACCTAAACCTTAGGTAGCACATTCATATTATTGATTGCAGATTACTCTAATTCATATTGTGAGTATAATAATAAGGTTTACATCATGTTAGCACATACTACTTTTAGGTAAAATTGAACTGTACACTCCTTTGAGTTGAATGCACTGCTTTCTATTCAAAGCATTTTGTGATAAGGTTGTGTTCATAACAACACAGGGTGCATTGGAACTATGGATATTGCATGCAGAGTGCTCAGTGCCATGGAATACTTTAATGCAAGCTGAATTCAGTAACTTAACAGGTACCATTTACAGTGGAACAGCCATTGACTTGGATTAATTCAGCAAACTGTAATGTTACACTGAGTAGATAATGTGATGTTACTGAAAGTAACTTCTAAACCTTAGGTAGCACATTCATATTATTGATTGCAGATTACTCTAGATCATATTGTGAGTATAATAATGAGGTTTACATCATGTTAGCACATACTACCTTTAGGCAAAATTGAACTGTACACTCCATTGAGTTGAATGCACTGCTTTCTATTCAAAGCATTTTGTGATAAGTTTGTGTTCATAACTACACAGGGTGCATTGGAAGAGTATGGATATTGCATGCAGAGTGCTCAGTGCCATGGAATACTTTAATGCAAGCTGAATTCAGTAACTTAACAGGTACCATTTACAGTGGAACAGCCATTGACTTGGATTACTTCAGCAAACTGTAATGTGACACTTAGATAATGTGATGTTCCTGAAAGTAACCTAAACCTTAGGTAGCACATTCATATTATTGATTGCAGATTACTCTAATTCATATTGTGAGTATAATAATAAGGTTTACATCATGTTAGCACATACTACTTTTAGGTAAAATTGAACTGTACACTCCTTTGAGTTGAATGAACTGCTTTCTATTCAAAGCATTTTGTGATAAGGTTGTGTTCATAACAACACAGGGTGCATTGGAACTATGGATATTGCATGCAGAGTGCTCAGTGCCATGGAATACTTTAATGCAAGCTGAATTCAGTAACTTAACAGGTACCATTTACAGTGGAACAGCCATTGACTTGGATTACTTCAGCAAACTGTAATGTTACACTGAGTAGATAATATGATGTTACTGAAAGTAACTTCTAAACCTTAGGTAGCACATTCATATTATTGATTGCAGATTACTCTAATTCATATTGTGAGTATAATAATAAGGTTTACATCATGTTAGCACATACTACTTTTAGGTAAAATTGAACTGTACACTCCTTTGAGTTGAATGCACTGCTTTCTATTCAAAGCATTTTGTGATAAGGTTGTGTTCATAACAACACAGGGTGCATTGGAACTATGGATATTGCATGCAGAGTGCTCAGTGCCATGGAATACTGTAATGCAAGCTGAATTCAGTAACTTAACAGGTCCCATTTACAGTGGAACAGCCATTGACTTGGATTACTTCAGCAAACTGTAATGTTACACTGAGTAGATAATATGATGTTACTGAAAGTAACTCCAAAACCTTAGGTAGCACATTTATATTATTGATTACAGATTACTCTAATTCATATTGTGAGTATAATAATAAGGTTTACATCCTGTTAGCACATACTACTTTTAGGCAAAATTGAACTGTACACTCCATTGAGTTGAATGCACTGCTTTCTATTCAAAGATTTTTGTGATAAGGTTGTGTTCATAACTACACAGGGTGCATTGGAACAGAATGGATATTGCATGCAGTGTGCTCAGTGCCATGGAATACTTTAATGCAAGCTGAATTCAGTAACTTAACAGGTACCATTTACAGTGGAACAGCCATTAACTTGGATTACTTCAGCAAACTGTAATGTTAAACTGAGTAGATAATCTGATGTTACTGCAAGTAACTTCTAAACCTTAGGTAGCACATTCATATTATTGATTGCCGATTACTCTAATTCATATTGTGAGTATAATAATAAGATTTACATCATGTTAGCACATACTACTTTTAGGTAAAATTGAACTGTACACTCCTTTGAGTTGAATGCACTGCTTTCTATTCAAAGCATTTTGTGATAAGGTTGTGTTCATAACAACACAGGGTGCATTGGAACTATGGATATTGCATGCAGAGTGCTCAGTGCCATGGAATACTTTAATGCAAGCTGAATTCAGTAACTTAACAGGTACCATTTACAGTGGAACAGCCATTGACTTGGATTACTTCAGCGAACTGTAATGTTAAACTGAGTAGATAATGTGATGTTACTGAAAGTAACTTCTAAACCTTAGGTAGCACATTCATATTATTGATTGCAGATTACTCTAATTCATATTGTGAGTATAATAATAAGGTTTACATCATGTTAGCACATACTACTTTTAGGCAAAATTGAACTGTACACTCCATTGAGTTGAATGCACTGCTTTCTATTCAAAGCATTTTGTGATAAGGTTGTGTTCATAACTACACAGGGTGCATTGGAACAGTATGGATATTGCATGCAGAGTGCTCAGCGCCATGGAATACTTTAATGCAAGCTGAATTCAGTAACTTAACAGGTACCATTTACAGTGGAACAGCCATTGACTTGAATTACTTCAGCAAACTGTAATGTTAAACTGAGTTGATAATGTGATGTTACTGAAAGTAACTTCTAAACCTTAGGTAGCACATTCATATTATTGATTGCAGATTACTCTAATTCATATTGTGTGTATAATAGTAAGGTTTACATCATGTTAGCACATACTACTTTTAGGTAAAATTGAACTGTACACTCCTTTGAGTTGAATGCACTGCTTTCTATTCAAAGCATTTTGTGATAAGGTTGTGTTCATAACAACACAGGGTGCATTGGAACTATGCATATTGCATGCAGAGTGCTCAGTGCCATGGAATACTTTAATGCAAGCTGAATTCAGTAACTTAACAGGTACCATTTACAGTGGAACAGCCATTGACTTGGATTACTTCAGCAAACTGTAATGTTACACTGAGTAGATAATATGATGTTACTGAAAGTAACTTCTAAACCTTAGGTAGCACATTCATATTATTGATTGCAGATTACTCTAATTCATATTGTGAGTATAATAATACGGTTTACATCATGTTAGCACATACTACTTTTAGGCAAAATTGAACTGTACACTCCATTGAGTTGAATGCACTGCTTTCTATTCAAAGCATTTTGTGATAAGGTTGTGTTCATAACAACACTGTGTGCATTGGAACAGTATGGATATTGCATGCAGAGTGCTCAGTGCCATGGAATACTTTAATGCAAGCTGAATTCAGTAACTTAACAGGTACCATTTACAGTGGAACAGCCATTGACTTGGATTACTTCAGCAAATTTTAATGTTAAACTGAGTAGATAATGTGATGTTACTGAAAGTAACTTCTAAACCTTAGGTAGCACATTCATATTATTGATTGCAGATTGCTCTAATTCATATTGTGAGTATAATAATAAGGTTTACATCATGTTAGCACATACTACTTTTAGGTAAAATTGAACTGTACACTCCTTTGAGTTGAATGCACTGCTTTCAATTCAAAGCATCTTGTGATAAGGTTGTGTTCATAACAACACAGGGTGCATTGGAACTATGGATATTGCATGCAGAGTGCTCAGTGCCATGGAATACTTTAATGCAAGCTGAATTCAGTAACTTAACAGGTACCATTTACAGTGGAACAGCCATTGACTTGGATTACTTCAGCAAACTGTAATGTTACACTGAGTAGATAATATGATGTTACTGAAAGTAACTTCTAAACCTTAGGTAGCACATTCATTATATTGATTGCAGATTACTCTAATTCATATTGTGAGTATAACAATACGGTTTACATCCTGTTAGCACATACTACTTTTAGGCAAAATTG
Organism: Hypanus sabinus; assembly: GCF_030144855.1. Taxonomy (NCBI): domain Eukaryota; kingdom Metazoa; phylum Chordata; class Chondrichthyes; order Myliobatiformes; family Dasyatidae; genus Hypanus; species Hypanus sabinus. Next base: position 1,092,124 of record NC_082727.1, read on the forward strand.
AACTGTACACTCCATTGAGTTGAATGCACTGCTTTCTATTCAAAGCATTTTGTGATAAGGTTGTGTTCATAACTACACAGGGTGCATTGGAAGAGTATGGATATTGCATGCAGAGTGCTCAGTGCCATGGAATACTTTAATGCAAGCTGAATTCAGTAACTTAACAGGTACCATTTACAGTGGAACAGCCATTGACTTGGATTACTTCAGCAAACTGTAATGTTAAACTGAGTAGATAATGTGATGTTACTGAAAGTAACTTCTAAACCTTAGGTAGCACATTCATATTATTGATTGCAGATTACTCTAATTCATATTGTGAGTATAATAATAAGGTTTACATCATGTTAGCACATACTACTTTTAGGTAAAATTGAACTGTACACTCCTTTGAGTTGAATGCACTGCTTTCTATTCAAAGCATCTTGTGATAAGGTTGTGTTCATAACAACACAGGGTGCATTGCAACTATGGATATTGCATGCAGAGTGCTCAGTGCCATGGAATACTTTAATGCAAGCTGAATTCAGTAACTTAACAGGTACCATTTACAGTGGAACAGCCATTGACTTGGATTACTTCAGCAAACTGTAATGTTACACTGAGTAGATAATATGATGTTACTGAAAGTAACATCTAAACCTTAGGTAGCACATTCATTATATTGATTGCAGATTACTCTAATTCATATTGTGAGTATAATAATACGGTTTACATCCTGTTAGCACATACTACTTTTAGGCAAAATTGAACTGTACACTCCTTTGAGTTGAATGCACTGCTTTCTATTCAAAGCATTTTGTGATAAGGTTGTGTTCATAACTACACAGGGTGCATTGGAAGAGTATGGATATTGCATGCAGAGTGCTCAGTGCCATGGAATACTTTAATGCAAGCTGAATTCAGTAAGTTAACAGGTACCATTTACAGTGGAACAGCCATTGACTTGGATTACTTCAGCAAACTGTAATGTTAAACTGAGTAGATAATGTGATGTTACTGAAAGTAACTTCTAAACCTTAGGTAGCACATTCATATTATTGATTGCAGATTACTCTAATTCATATTGTGAGTATAATAATAAGGTTTACATCATGTTAGCACATACTACTTTTAGGTAAAATTGAACTGTACACTCCTTTGAGTTGAATGCACTGCTTTCTATTCAAAGCATTTTGTGATAAGGTTGTGTTCATAACAACACAGGGTGCATTGGAACTACGGATATTGCATGCAGAGTGCTCAGTGCCATGGAATACTTTAATGCAAGCTGAATTCAGTAACTTAACAGGTACCATTTACAGTGGAACAGCCATTGACTTGGTTTACTTCAGCAAACTTAGATAATGTGATGTTACTGGAAGTAACTTCTAAACCTTAGCTAGCACATTCATATAATTGATTGCAGATTACTCTAAATCATATAGTCAGTATAATAATGAGGTTTACATCATGTTAGCACATACTACTTTTGGGCAAAATTGAATTGTACCCTCCATTGAGTTGAATGCACTGCTTTCTAATCAAAGCATTTTGTGATAAGGTTGTGTTCATAACTACACAGGGTGCATTGGAACAGTATGGATATTGCATGCAGAGTGCTCAGTGCCATGGAATACTTTAATGCAAGCAGAATTCAGTAACTTAACAGGTACCATTTACAGTGGAACAGCCATTGACTTGGATTACTTCAGCAAACTGTAATGTTGCACTGAGTAGATAATGTGATGTTACTGAAAGTAACTTCTAAACCTTAGGTAGCACATTCATATTATTGATTGCAGATTACTCTAATTCATATTGTGAGTATAATAATACGGTTTACATCATGTTAGCACATACTACTTTTAGGCAAAATTGAACTGTACACTCCATTGAGTTGAATGCACTGCTTTCTATTCAAAGCATTTTGTGATAAGGTTGTGTTCATAACTACACAGGGTGCATTGGAACTACGGATATTGCATGCAGTGTGCTCAGTGCCATGGAATACTTTAATGCAAGCTGAATTCAATATCTTACCAGGTAACATTTACTGTGGACCAGCCATTGACTTCGCTTACTTCTGCCACATGTAATGTTCCACTGAGTAGATAATGTGATGTTACTGAAAGAAACTTCTAAACCTTAGGTAGCACATTCATATTACTGATTGCAGATTACTCTAATTCATATTGTGAGTATAATAATGAGGTTTACATCATGTTAGCAGATACTAATTTTAGGCAAAATTGAAATGTACACTACATTGTGTTAGCTTTACATTCAATTCAAAGCATTTTGTGATAAGGTTTTGTTCATAACTACAAAGGGTGAATTGGAACAGTATGGATATTGCATGTAGAGTGCTCAGTGCCATGGAATACTTTAATGCAAGCTGAATTCAATATCTTACCAGGTAACATTTACTGTGGACCAGCCATTGACTTCGCTTACTTCAGCCAAATGTAATGTTCCACTGAGTAGATAATGTGATGTTACTGAAAGTAACTTCTAAACCTTAGGTAGCACATACATATTATTGATTGCAGACTACTCTAAATCATATTCTGAGTGCAATAATAAGGTTTACATCATGTTAGCAGATACCACTTTTAGGCAAAATTGAACTGTACTATACATTGTGTTGAATGCTTTACTTTCAATTCAAAGCATTTTGTGATAAGTTTGTGTTCATATCTCCGCAGGGTGAATTGAAACTGTATGGATATTGCATGTAGAGTGCTCAGTGCCATGGAATACTTTAATGCAAGCTGAATTTAGTAACTTAACAGGTACCATTTCCACTGCAACAGCCATTGACTTGGTTTACTTCAGCAAACTGTAATGTTACACTGAGTAGATAATGTGATGTTACTGGAAGTAACTTCTAAACCTTAGCTAGCACATTCATATAATTGATTGCAGAATACTCTAAATCATATTGTGAGTATAATAATGAGGTTTACATCATGTTAGCACATACTACTTTTAGGCAAAATTGAACTGTACACTCCATTGAGTTGAATGCACTGCTTTCTATTCAAAGCATTTTGTGATAAGGTTGTGTTCATAACTACACAGGGTGCATTGCACCAGTATGGATATTGCATGCAGAGTGCTCAGTTCCATGGAATACTTTAATGCAAGTTGAATTCAGTAACTTAACAGGTACCATTTACAGTGGAACAGCCATTGACTTGGATTACTTCAGCAAACTGTAATGTTACACTGAGTAGATAATGTGATGTTACTGAAAGTAACGTCTAAACCTTAGGTAGCACATTCATATTATTGATTGCAGATTACTCTAATTCATATTGTGAGTATAATAATTAGGTTTACATCATGTTAGCACATACTACTTTTAGGCAAAATTGAACTGTACACTCCATTGAGTTGAATGCACTGCTTTCTATTCAAAGCATTTTGTGATAAGGTTGTGTTCATAACTACACAAGGTGCATTGGAACAGTATGGATATTGCATGCAGAGTGCTCAGTGCCATGGAATACTTTAATGCAAGCAGAATTCAGTAACTTAACAGGTACCATTTACAGTGGAACAGCCATTGACTTGGATTACTTCAGCAAACTGTAATGTTGCACTGAGTAGATAATGTGATGTTACTGAAAGTAACTTCTAAACCTTAGGTAGCACATTCATATTATTGATTGCAGATTACTCTAATTCATATTGTGAGTATAATAATACGGTTTACATCATGTTAGCACATACTACTTTTAGGCAAAATTGAACTGTACACTCCATTGAGTTGAATGCACTGCTTTCTATTCAAAGCATTTTGTGATAAGGTTGTGTTCATAACTACACAGGGTGCATTGGAACTACGGATATTGCATGCAGTGTGCTCAGTGCCATGGAATACTTTAATGCAAGCTGAATTCAATATCTTACCAGGTAACATTTACTGTGGACCAGCCATTGACTTCGCTTACTTCTGCCACATGTAATGTTCCACTGAGTAGATAATGTGATGTTACTGAAAGAAACTTCTAAACCTTAGGTAGCACATTCATATTACTGATTGCAGATTACTCTAATTCATATTGTGAGTATAATAATGAGGTTTACATCATGTTAGCAGATACTAATTTTAGGCAAAATTGAAATGTACACTACATTGTGTTAGCTTTACATTCAATTCAAAGCATTTTGTGATAAGGTTTTGTTCATAACTACAAAGGGTGAATTGGAACAGTATGGATATTGCATGTAGAGTGCTCAGTGCCATGGAATACTTTAATGCAAGCTGAATTCAATATCTTACCAGGTAACATTTACTGTGGACCAGCCATTGACTTCGCTTACTTCAGCCAAATGTAATGTTCCACTGAGTAGATAATGTGATGTTACTGAAAGTAACTTCTAAACCTTAGGTAGCACATACATATTATTGATTGCAGACTACTCTAAATCATATTCTGAGTGCAATAATAAGGTTTACATCATGTTAGCAGATACCACTTTTAGGCAAAATTGAACTGTACTATACATTGTGTTGAATGCTTTACTTTCAATTCAAAGCATTTTGTGATAAGGTTGTGTTCATATCTCCGCAGGGTGAATTGAAACTGTATGGATATTGCATGTAGAGTGCTCAGTGCCATGGAATACTTTAATGCAAGCTGAATTTAGTAACTTAACAGGTACCATTTCCACTGCAACAGCCATTGACTTGGTTTACTTCAGCAAACTGTAATGTTACACTGAGTAGATAATGTGATGTTACTGGAAGTAACTTCTAAACCTTAGCTAGCACATTCATATAATTGATTGCAGAATACTCTAAATCATATTGTGAGTATAATAATGAGGTTTACATCATGTTAGCACATACTACTTTTAGGCAAAATTGAACTGTACACTCCATTGAGTTGAATGCACTGCTTTCTATTCAAAGCATTTTGTGATAAGGTTGTGTTCATAACTACACAGGGTGCATTGCACCAGTATGGATATTGCATGCAGAGTGCTCAGTTCCATGGAATACTTTAATGCAAGTTGAATTCAGTAACTTAACAGGTACCATTTACAGTGGAACAGCCATTGACTTGGATTACTTCAGCAAACTGTAATGTTACACTGAGTAGATAATGTGATGTTACTGAAAGTAACGTCTAAACCTTGGGTAGCACATTCATATTATTGATTGCAGATTACTATGATTCATATTGTGAGTATAATAATGAGGTTTACATCACGTTAGCACATGCTACTTTTAGGCAAAATTGAACTGTACACTCCATTGAGTTGAATGCACTGCTTTCTATTCAAAGCATTTTGTGATAAGGTTGTGTTCATAACTACACAGGGTGAATTGAAACTGTATGGACATTGCATGTAGAGTTCTCAATGCCATGGAATGCTTTAATGCAAAATGAATTTATTAACTTAACAGGTACCATTTACACTTGAACAGCCATTGACTGGTTTACTTCAGCAAACTGTAAAGTTACACTTAGATAATGTGATGTTACTGGAATTAACTTCTAAACCTTAGCTAGCACATACATATAATTGATTGCAGACTATAAATCATATTGTGAGTATAATAATGAGGTTTACATCATGTTAGCACATACTACTTTTAGGCAAAATTGAACTGTACACTCCTTTGAGTTGAATGCACTGCTTTCTATTCAAAGCATTTTGTGATAAGGTTGTGTTCATAACTACACAGGGTGCATTGAAACAGTATGGATATTGCATGCAGAGTGCTCAGTGCCATGGAATACTTTAATGCAAGCTGAATTCAGTAACTTAACAGGTACCATTTACAGTGGAACAGCCATTGACTTGGATTACTTCAGCAAACTGTAATGTTACACTGAGTAGATAATATGATGTTACTGAAAGTAACTTCTAAACCTTAGGTAGCACATTCATTATATTGATTGCAGATTACTCTAATTCATATTGTGAGTATAACAATACGGTTTACATCCTGTTAGCACATACTACTTTTAGGCAAAATTGAACTGTACACTCCATTGAGTTGAATGCACTGCTTTCTATTCAAAGCATTTTGTGATAAGGTTGTGTTCATAACTACACAGGGTGCATTGGAAGAGTATGGATATTGCATGCAGAGTGCTCAGTGCCATGGAATACTTTAATGCAAGCTGAATTCAGTAACTTAACAGGTACCATTTACAGTGGAACAGCCATTGACTTTGCTTACTTCAGCCAAATGTAATGTTCCACTGAGTAGATAATGTGATGTTACTGAAAGTAACTTCTAAACCTTGGGTAGCACATTCATATTATTGATTGCAGATTACTATGATTCATATTGTGAGTATAATAATGAGGTTTACATCACGTTAGCACATGCTACTTTTAGGCAAAATTGAACTGTACACTCCATTGAGTTGAATGCACTGCTTTCTATTCAAAGCATTTTGTGATAAGGTTGTGTTCATAACTACACAGGGTGAATTGAAACTGTATGGACATTGCATGTAGAGTTCTCAATGCCATGGAATGCTTTAATGCAAAATGAATTTATTAACTTAACAGGTACCATTTACACTTGAACAGCCATTGACTGGTTTACTTCAGCAAACTGTAAAGTTACACTTAGATAATGTGATGTTACTGGAATTAACTTCTAAACCTTAGCTAGCACATACATATAATTGATTGCAGACTATAAATCATATTGTGAGTATAATAATGAGGTTTACATCATGTTAGCACATACTACTTTTAGGCAAAATTGAACTGTACACTCCTTTGAGTTGAATGCACTGCTTTCTATTCAAAGCATTTTGTGATAAGGTTGTGTTCATAACTACACAGGGTGCATTGAAACAGTATGGATATTGCATGCAGAGTGCTCAGTGCCATGGAATACTTTAATGCAAGCTGAATTCAGTAACTTAACAGGTACCATTTACAGTGGAACAGCCATTGACTTGGATTACTTCAGCAAACTGTAATGTTAAACTGAGTAGATAATGTGATGTTACTGAAAGTAACTTCTAAACCTTAGGTAGCACATTCATATTATTGATTGCAGATTACTCTAATTCATATTGTGAGTATAATAATACGGTTTACATCATGTTAGCACATACTACTTTTAGGCAAAATTGAACTGTACACTCCATTGAGTTGAATGCACTGCTTTCTATTCAAAGCATTTTGTGATAAGGTTGTGTTCATAACTACACAGGGTGCATTGGAACTACGGATATTGCATGCAGTGTGCTCAGTGCCATGGAATACTTTAATGCAAGCTGAATTCAATATCTTACCAGGTAACATTTACTGTGGACCAGCCATTGACTTCGCTTACTTCTGCCACATGTAATGTTCCACTGAGTAGATAATGTGATGTTACTGAAAGAAACTTCTAAACCTTAGGTAGCACATTCATATTACTGATTGCAGATTACTCTAATTCATATTGTGAGTATAATAATGAGGTTTACATCATGTTAGCAGATACTAATTTTAGGCAAAATTGAAATGTACACTACATTGTGTTAGCTTTACATTCAATTCAAAGCATTTTGTGATAAGGTTTTGTTCATAACTACAAAGGGTGAATTGGAACAGTATGGATATTGCATGTAGAGTGCTCAGTGCCATGGAATACTTTAATGCAAGCTGAATTCAATATCTTACCAGGTAACATTTACTGTGGACCAGCCATTGACTTCGCTTACTTCAGCCAAATGTAATGTTCCACTGAGTAGATAATGTGATGTTACTGAAAGTAACTTCTAAACCTTAGGTAGCACATACATATTATTGATTGCAGACTACTCTAAATCATATTCTGAGTGCAATAATAAGGTTTACATCATGTTAGCAGATACCACTTTTAGGCAAAATTGAACTGTACTATACATTGTGTTGAATGCTTTACTTTCAATTCAAAGCATTTTGTGATAAGGTTGTGTTCATATCTCCGCAGGGTGAATTGAAACTGTATGGATATTGCATGTAGAGTGCTCAGTGCCATGGAATACTTTAATGCAAGCTGAATTTAGTAACTTAACAGGTACCATTTCCACTGCAACAGCCATTGACTTGGTTTACTTCAGCAAACTGTAATGTTACACTGAGTAGATAATGTGATGTTACTGGAAGTAACTTCTAAACCTTAGCTAGCACATTCATATAATTGATTGCAGAATACTCTAAATCATATTGTGAGTATAATAATGAGGTTTACATCATGTTAGCACATACTACTTTTAGGCAAAATTGAACTGTACACTCCATTGAGTTGAATGCACTGCTTTCTATTCAAAGCATTTTGTGATAAGGTTGTGTTCATAACTACACAGGGTGCATTGCACCAGTATGGATATTGCATGCAGAGTGCTCAGTTCCATGGAATACTTTAATGCAAGTTGAATTCAGTAACTTAACAGGTACCATTTACAGTGGAACAGCCATTGACTTGGATTACTTCAGCAAACTGTAATGTTACACTGAGTAGATAATGTGATGTTACTGAAAGTAACGTCTAAACCTTAGGTAGCACATTCATATTATTGATTGCAGATTACTCTAATTCATATTGTGAGTATAATAATTAGGTTTACATCATGTTAGCACATACTACTTTTAGGCAAAATTGAACTGTACACTCCATTGAGTTGAATGCACTGCTTTCTATTCAAAGCATTTTGTGATAAGGTTGTGTTCATAACTACACAAGGTGCATTGGAACAGTATGGATATTGCATGCAGAGTGCTCAGTGCCATGGAATACTATAATGCAAGCTGAATTCAGTAACTTACCAGGTAACATTTACTGTGGACCAGCCATTGACTTTGCTTACTTCAGCCAAATGTAATGTTCCACTGAGTAGATAATGTGATGTTACTGAAAGAAACTTCTAAACCTTAGGTAGCACATTCATATTACTGATTGCAGATTACTCTAACTCATATTGTGAGTATAATAATACGGTTTACATCATGTTAGCACATACTACTTTTAGGCAAAATTGAACTGTACACTCCATTGAGTTGAATGCACTGCTTTCTATTCAAAGCATTTTGTGATAAGGTTGTGTTCATAACTACACAGGGTGCATTGGAACTACGGATATTGCATGCAGTGTGCTCAGTGCCATGGAATACTTTAATGCAAGCTGAATTCAATATCTTACCAGGTAACATTTACTGTGGACCAGCCATTGACTTCGCTTACTTCTGCCACATGTAATGTTCCACTGAGTAGATAATGTGATGTTACTGAAAGAAACTTCTAAACCTTAGGTAGCACATTCATATTACTGATTGCAGATTACTCTAATTCATATTGTGAGTATAATAATGAGGTTTACATCATGTTAGCAGATACTAATTTTAGGCAAAATTGAAATGTACACTACATTGTGTTAGCTTTACATTCAATTCAAAGCATTTTGTGATAAGGTTTTGTTCATAACTACAAAGGGTGAATTGGAACAGTATGGATATTGCATGTAGAGTGCTCAGTGCCATGGAATACTTTAATGCAAGCTGAATTCAATATCTTACCAGGTAACATTTACTGTGGACCAGCCATTGACTTCGCTTACTTCAGCCAAATGTAATGTTCCACTGAGTAGATAATGTGATGTTACTGAAAGTAACTTCTAAACCTTAGGTAGCACATACATATTATTGATTGCAGACTACTCTAAATCATATTCTGAGTGCAATAATAAGGTTTACATCATGTTAGCAGATACCACTTTTAGGCAAAATTGAACTGTACTATACATTGTGTTGAATGCTTTACTTTCAATTCAAAGCATTTTGTGATAAGGTTGTGTTCATATCTCCGCAGGGTGAATTGAAACTGTATGGATATTGCATGTAGAGTGCTCAGTGCCATGGAATACTTTAATGCAAGCTGAATTTAGTAACTTAACAGGTACCATTTCCACTGCAACAGCCATTGACTTGGTTTACTTCAGCAAACTGTAATGTTACACTGAGTAGATAATGTGATGTTACTGGAAGTAACTTCTAAACCTTAGCTAGCACATTCATATAATTGATTGCAGAATACTCTAAATCATATTGTGAGTATAATAATGAGGTTTACATCATGTTAGCACATACTACTTTTAGGCAAAATTGAACTGTACACTCCATTGAGTTGAATGCACTGCTTTCTATTCAAAGCATTTTGTGATAAGGTTGTGTTCATAACTACACAGGGTGCATTGCACCAGTATGGATATTGCATGCAGAGTGCTCAGTTCCATGGAATACTTTAATGCAAGTTGAATTCAGTAACTTAACAGGTACCATTTACAGTGGAACAGCCATTGACTTGGATTACTTCAGCAAACTGTAATGTTACACTGAGTAGATAATGTGATGTTACTGAAAGTAACGTCTAAACCTTAGGTAGCACATTCATATTATTGATTGCAGATTACTCTAATTCATATTGTGAGTATAATAATTAGGTTTACATCATGTTAGCACATACTACTTTTAGGCAAAATTGAACTGTACACTCCATTGAGTTGAATGCACTGCTTTCTATTCAAAGCATTTTGTGATAAGGTTGTGTTCATAACTACACAAGGTGCATTGGAACAGTATGGATATTGCATGCAGAGTGCTCAGTGCCATGGAATACTATAATGCAAGCTGAATTCAGTAACTTACCAGGTAACATTTACTGTGGACCAGCCATTGACTTTGCTTACTTCAGCCAAATGTAATGTTCCACTGATAATGTGATGTTACTGAAAGTAACTTCTAAACCTTGGGTAGCACATTCATATTATTGATTGCAGATTACTATGATTCATATTGTGAGTATAATAATGAGGTTTACATCACGTTAGCACATGCTACTTTTAGGCAAAATTGAACTGTACACTCCATTGAGTTGAATGCACTGCTTTCTATTCAAAGCATTTTGTGATAAGGTTGTGTTCATAACTACACAGGGTGAATTGAAACTGTATGGACATTGCATGTAGAGTTCTCAATGCCATGGAATGCTTTAATGCAAAATGAATTTATTAACTTAACAGGTACCATTTACACTTGAACAGCCATTGACTGGTTTACTTCAGCAAACTGTAAAGTTACACTTAGATAATGTGATGTTACTGGAATTAACTTCTAAACCTTAGCTAGCACATACATATAATTGATTGCAGACTATAAATCATATTGTGAGTATAATAATGAGGTTTACATCATGTTAGCACATACTACTTTTAGGCAAAATTGAACTGTACACTCCTTTGAGTTGAATGCACTGCTTTCTATTCAAAGCATTTTGTGATAAGGTTGTGTTCATAACTACACAGGGTGCATTGAAACAGTATGGATATTGCATGCAGAGTGCTCAGTGCCATGGAATACTTTAATGCAAGCTGAATTCAGTAACTTAACAGGTACCATTTACAGTGGAACAGCCATTGACTTGGATTACTTCAGCAAACTGTAATGTTACACTGAGTAGATAATATGATGTTACTGAAAGTAACTTCTAAACCTTAGGTAGCACATTCATTATATTGATTGCAGATTACTCTAATTCATATTGTGAGTATAACAATACGGTTTACATCCTGTTAGCACATACTACTTTTAGGCAAAATTGAACTCTACACTCCATTGAGTTGAATGCACTGCTTTCTATTCAAAGCATTTTGTGATAAGGTTGTGTTCATAACTACACAGGGTGCATTGGAAGAGTATGGATATTGCATGCAGAGTGCTCAGTGCCATGGAATACTTTAATGCAAGCTGAATTCAGTAACTTAACAGGTACCATTTACAGTGGAACAGCCATTGACTTGGATTACTTCAGCAAACTGTAATGTTAAACTGAGTAGATAATGTGATGTTACTGAAAGTAACTTCTAAACCTTAGGTAGCACATTCATATTATTGATTGCAGATTACTCTAATTCATATTGTGAGTATAATAATAAGGTTTACATCATGTTAGCACATACTACTTTTAGGTAAAATTGAACTGTACACTCCTTTGAGTTGAATGCACTGCTTTCTATTCAAAGCATCTTGTGATAAGGTTGTGTTCATAACAACACAGGGTGCATTGCAACTATGGATATTGCATGCAGAGTGCTCAGTGCCATGGAATACTTTAATGCAAGCTGAATTCAGTAACTTAACAGGTACCATTTACAGTGGAACAGCCATTGACTTGGATTACTTCAGCAAACTGTAATGTTACACTGAGTAGATAATATGATGTTACTGAAAGTAACATCTAAACCTTAGGTAGCACATTCATTATATTGATTGCAGATTACTCTAATTCATATTGTGAGTATAATAATACGGTTTACATCCTGTTAGCACATACTACTTTTAGGCAAAATTGAACTGTACACTCCTTTGAGTTGAATGCACTGCTTTCTATTCAAAGCATTTTGTGATAAGGTTGTGTTCATAACTACACAGGGTGCATTGGAAGAGTATGGATATTGCATGCAGAGTGCTCAGTGCCATGGAATACTTTAATGCAAGCTGAATTCAGTAACTTAACAGGTACCATTTACAGTGGAACAGCCATTGACTTGGATTACTTCAGCAAACTGTAATGTTAAACTGAGTAGATAATGTGATGTTACTGAAAGTAACTTCTAAACCTTAGGTAGCACATTCATATTATTGATTGCAGATTACTCTAATTCATATTGTGAGTATAATAATAAGGTTTACATCATGTTAGCACATACTACTTTTAGGTAAAATTGAACTGTACACTCCTTTGAGTTGAATGCACTGCTTTCTTTTCAAAGCATTTTGTGATAAGGTTGTGTTCATAACAACACAGGGTGCATTGGAACTACGGATATTGCATGCAGAGTGCTCAGTGCCATGGAATACTTTAATGCAAGCTGAATTCAGTAACTTAACAGGTACCATTTACAGTGGAACAGCCATTGACTTGGTTTACTTCAGCAAACTTAGATAATGTGATGTTACTGGAAGTAACTTCTAAACCTTAGCTAGCACATTCATATAATTGATTGCAGATTACTCTAAATCATATAGTCAGTATAATAATGAGGTTTACATCATGTTAGCACATACTACTTTTGGGCAAAATTGAATTGTACCCTCCATTGAGTTGAATGCACTGCTTTCTAATCAAAGCATTTTGTGATAAGGTTGTGTTCATAACTACACAGGGTGCATTGGAACAGTATGGATATTGCATGCAGAGTGCTCAGTGCCATGGAATACTTTAATGCAAGCAGAATTCAGTAACTTAACAGGTACCATTTACAGTGGAACAGCCATTGACTTGGATTACTTCAGCAAACTGTAATGTTGCACTGAGTAGATAATGTGATGTTACTGAAAGTAACTTCTAAACCTTAGGTAGCACATTCATATTATTGATTGCAGATTACTCTAATTCATATTGTGAGTATAATAATACGGTTTACATCATGTTAGCACATACTACTTTTAGGCAAAATTGAACTGTACACTCCATTGAGTTGAATGCACTGCTTTCTATTCAAAGCATTTTGTGATAAGGTTGTGTTCATAACTACACAGGGTGCATTGGAACTACGGATATTGCATGCAGTGTGCTCAGTGCCATGGAATACTTTAATGCAAGCTGAATTCAATATCTTACCAGGTAACATTTACTGTGGACCAGCCATTGACTTCGCTTACTTCTGCCACATGTAATGTTCCACTGAGTAGATAATGTGATGTTACTGAAAGAAACTTCTAAACCTTAGGTAGCACATTCATATTACTGATTGCAGGTTACTCTAATTCATATTGTGAGTATAATAATGAGGTTTACATCATGTTAGCAGATACTAATTTTAGGCAAAATTGAAATGTACACTACATTGTGTTAGCTTTACATTCAATTCAAAGCATTTTGTGATAAGGTTTTGTTCATAACTACAAAGGGTGAATTGGAACAGTATGGATATTGCATGTAGAGTGCTCAGTGCCATGGAATACTTTAATGCAAGCTGAATTCAATATCTTACCAGGTAACATTTACTGTGGACCAGCCATTGACTTCGCTTACTTCAGCCAAATGTAATGTTCCACTGAGTAGATAATGTGATGTTACTGAAAGTAACTTCTAAACCTTAGGTAGCACATACATATTATTGATTGCAGACTACTCTAAATCATATTCTGAGTGCAATAATAAGGTTTACATCATGTTAGCAGATACCACTTTTAGGCAAAATTGAACTGTACTATACATTGTGTTGAATGCTTTACTTTCAATTCAAAGCATTTTGTGATAAGGTTGTGTTCATATCTCCGCAGGGTGAATTGAAACTGTATGGATATTGCATGTAGAGTGCTCAGTGCCATGGAATACTTTAATGCAAGCTGAATTTAGTAACTTAACAGGTACCATTTCCACTGCAACAGCCATTGACTTGGTTTACTTCAGCAAACTGTAATGTTACACTGAGTAGATAATGTGATGTTACTGGAAGTAACTTCTAAACCTTAGCTAGCACATTCATATAATTGATTGCAGAATACTCTAAATCATATTGTGAGTATAATAATGAGGTTTACATCATGTTAGCACATACTACTTTTAGGCAAAATTGAACTGTACACTCCATTGAGTTGAATGCACTGCTTTCTATTCAAAGCATTTTGTGATAAGGTTGTGTTCATAACTACACAGGGTGCATTGCACCAGTATGGATATTGCATGCAGAGTGCTCAGTTCCATGGAATACTTTAATGCAAGTTGAATTCAGTAACTTAACAGGTACCATTTACAGTGGAACAGCCATTGACTTGGATTACTTCAGCAAACTGTAATGTTACACTGAGTAGATAATGTGATGTTACTGAAAGTAACGTCTAAACCTTAGGTAGCACATTCATATTATTGATTGCAGATTACTCTAATTCATATTGTGAGTATAATAATTAGGTTTACATCATGTTAGCACATACTACTTTTAGGCAAAATTGAACTGTACACTCCATTGAGTTGAATGCACTGCTTTCTATTCAAAGCATTTTGTGATAAGGTTGTGTTCATAACTACACAAGGTGCATTGGAACAGTATGGATATTGCATGCAGAGTGCTCAGTGCCATGGAATACTATAATGCAAGCTGAATTCAGTAACTTACCAGGTAACATTTACTGTGGACCAGCCATTGACTTTGCTTACTTCAGCCAAATGTAATGTTCCACTGAGTAGATAATGTGATGTTACTGAAAGTAACTTCTAAACCTTGGGTAGCACATTCATATTATTGATTGCAGATTACTATGATTCATATTGTGAGTATAATAATGAGGTTTACATCACGTTAGCACATGCTACTTTTAGGCAAAATTGAACTGTACACTCCATTGAGTTGAATGCACTGCTTTCTATTCAAAGCATTTTGTGATAAGGTTGTGTTCATAACTACACAGGGTGAATTGAAACTGTATGGACATTGCATGTAGAGTTCTCAATGCCATGGAATGCTTTAATGCAAAATGAATTTATTAACTTAACAGGTACCATTTACACTTGAACAGCCATTGACTGGTTTACTTCAGCAAACTGTAAAGTTACACTTAGATAATGTGATGTTACTGGAATTAACTTCTAAACCTTAGCTAGCACATACATATAATTGATTGCAGACTATAAATCATATTGTGAGTATAATAATGAGGTTTACATCATGTTAGCACATACTACTTTTAGGCAAAATTGAACTGTACACTCCTTTGAGTTGAATGCACTGCTTTCTATTCAAAGCATTTTGTGATAAGGTTGTGTTCATAACTACACAGGGTGCATTGGAAGAGTATGGATATTGCATGCAGAGTGCTCAGTGCCATGGAATACTTTAATGCAAGCTGAATTCAGTAACTTAACAGGTACCATTTACAGTGGAACAGCCATTGACTTGGATTACTTCAGCAAACTGTAATGTTAAACTGAGTAGATAATGTGATGTTACTGAAAGTAACTTCTAAACCTTAGGTAGCACATTCATATTATTGATTGCAGATTACTCTAATTCATATTGTGAGTATAATAATAAGGTTTACATCATGTTAGCACATACTACTTTTAGGTAAAATTGAACTGTACACTCCTTTGAGTTGAATGCACTGCTTTCTATTCAAAGCATTTTGTGATAAGGTTGTGTTCATAACAACACAGGGTGCATTGGAACTACGGATATTGCATGCAGAGTGCTCAGTGCCATGGAATACTTTAATGCAAGCTGAATTCAGTAACTTAACAGGTACCATTTACAGTGGAACAGCCATTGACTTGGTTTACTTCAGCAAACTTAGATAATGTGATGTTACTGGAAGTAACTTCTAAACCTTAGCTAGCACATTCATATAATTGATTGCAGATTACTCTAAATCATATAGTCAGTATAATAATGAGGTTTACATCATGTTAGCACATACTACTTTTGGGCAAAATTGAATTGTACCCTCCATTGAGTTGAATGCACTGCTTTCTAATCAAAGCATTTTGTGATAAGGTTGTGTTCATAACTACACAGGGTGCATTGGAACAGTATGGATATTGCATGCAGAGTGCTCAGTGCCATGGAATACTTTAATGCAAGCAGAATTCAGTAACTTAACAGGTACCATTTACAGTGGAACAGCCATTGACTTGGATTACTTCAGCAAACTGTAATGTTGCACTGAGTAGATAATGTGATGTTACTGAAAGTAACTTCTAAACCTTAGGTAGCACATTCATATTATTGATTGCAGATTACTCTAATTCATATTGTGAGTATAATAATACGGTTTACATCATGTTAGCACATACTACTTTTAGGCAAAATTGAACTGTACACTCCATTGAGTTGAATGCACTGCTTTCTATTCAAAGCATTTTGTGATAAGGTTGTGTTCATAACTACACAGGGTGCATTGGAACTACGGATATTGCATGCAGTGTGCTCAGTGCCATGGAATACTTTAATGCAAGCTGAATTCAATATCTTACCAGGTAACATTTACTGTGGACCAGCCATTGACTTCGCTTACTTCTGCCACATGTAATGTTCCACTGAGTAGATAATGTGATGTTACTGAAAGAAACTTCTAAACCTTAGGTAGCACATTCATATTACTGATTGCAGATTACTCTAATTCATATTGTGAGTATAATAATGAGGTTTACATCATGTTAGCAGATACTAATTTTAGGCAAAATTGAAATGTACACTACATTGTGTTAGCTTTACATTCAATTCAAAGCATTTTGTGATAAGGTTTTGTTCATAACTACAAAGGGTGAATTGGAACAGTATGGATATTGCATGTAGAGTGCTCAGTGCCATGGAATACTTTAATGCAAGCTGAATTCAATATCTTACCAGGTAACATTTACTGTGGACCAGCCATTGACTTCGCTTACTTCAGCCAAATGTAATGTTCCACTGAGTAGATAATGTGATGTTACTGAAAGTAACTTCTAAACCTTAGGTAGCACATACATATTATTGATTGCAGACTACTCTAAATCATATTCTGAGTGCAATAATAAGGTTTACATCATGTTAGCAGATACCACTTTTAGGCAAAATTGAACTGTACTATACATTGTGTTGAATGCTTTACTTTCAATTCAAAGCATTTTGTGATAAGGTTGTGTTCATCTCTCCGCAGGGTGAATTGAAACTGTATGGATATTGCATGTAGAGTGCTCAGTGCCATGGAATACTTTAATGCAAGCTGAATTTAGTAACTTAACAGGTACCATTTTCACTGCAACAGCCATTGACTTGGTTTACTTCAGCAAACTGTAATGTTACACTGAGTAGATAATGTGATGTTACTGGAAGTAACTTCTAAACCTTAGCTAGCACATTCATATAATTGATTGCAGAATACTCTAAATCATATTGTGAGTATAATAATGAGGTTTACATCATGTTAGCACATACTACTTTTAGGCAAAATTGAACTGTACACTCCATTGAGTTGAATGCACTGCTTTCTATTCAAAGCATTTTGTGATAAGGTTGTGTTCATAACTACACAGGGTGCATTGCACCAGTATGGATATTGCATGCAGAGTGCTCAGTTCCATGGAATACTTTAATGCAAGTTGAATTCAGTAACTTAACAGGTACCATTTACAGTGGAACAGCCATTGACTTGGATTACTTCAGCAAACTGTAATGTTACACTGAGTAGATAATGTGATGTTACTGAAAGTAACGTCTAAACCTTAGGTAGCACATTCATATTATTGATTGCAGATTACTCTAATTCATATTGTGAGTATAATAATTAGGTTTACATCATGTTAGCACATACTACTTTTAGGCAAAATTGAACTGTACACTCCATTGAGTTGAATGCACTGCTTTCTATTCAAAGCATTTTGTGATAAGGTTGTGTTCATAACTACACAAGGTGCATTGGAACAGTATGGATATTGCATGCAGAGTGCTCAGTGCCATGGAATACTATAATGCAAGCTGAATTCAGTAACTTACCAGGTAACATTTACTGTGGACCAGCCATTGACTTTGCTTACTTCAGCCAAATGTAATGTTCCACTGAGTAGATAATGTGATGTTACTGAAAGTAACTTCTAAACCTTGGGTAGCACATTCATATTATTGATTGCAGATTACTATGATTCATATTGTGAGTATAATAATGAGGTTTACATCACGTTAGCACATGCTACTTTTAGGCAAAATTGAACTGTACACTCCATTGAGTTGAATGCACTGCTTTCTATTCAAAGCATTTTGTGATAAGGTTGTGTTCATAACTACACAGGGTGAATTGAAACTGTATGGACATTGCATGTAGAGTTCTCAATGCCATGGAATGCTTTAATGCAAAATGAATTTATTAACTTAACAGGTACCATTTACACTTGAACAGCCATTGACTGGTTTACTTCAGCAAACTGTAAAGTTACACTTAGATAATGTGATGTTACTGGAATTAACTTCTAAACCTTAGCTAGCACATACATATAATTGATTGCAGACTATAAATCATATTGTGAGTATAATAATGAGGTTTACATCATGTTAGCACATACTACTTTTAGGCAAAATTGAACTGTACACTCCTTTGAGTTGAATGCACTGCTTTCTATTCAAAGCATTTTGTGATAAGGTTGTGTTCATAACTACACAGGGTGCATTGGAACAGTATGGATATTGCATGCAGAGTGCTCAGTGCCATGGAATACTTTAATGCAAGCTGAATTCAGTAACTTAACTGGTACCATTCACAGTGGAACAGCCATTAACTTGGATTACTTCAGCAAACTGTAATGTTACACTGAGTAGATAATGTGATGTTACTGAAAGTAACTTCTAAACCTAAGGTAGCACATTCATATTATTGATTGCAGGTTACTCTAATTCATATTGTGAGTATAATAATAAGGTTTACATCATGTTAGCACATACTAATTTTAGGCAAAATTGAACTGTACACTCCATTGAGTTGAATGCACTGCTTTCTATTCAATGCATTTTCTGATAAGGTTGTGTTCATAACTACACAGGGTGCATTGGAACTGTATGGATAGTGCATGGTGAGTGCTCAGTGCCATGGAATACTTTAATGCAAGCTGAATTCAGTAACTTAACAGGTACCATTTACAGTGGAACAGCCATTGACTTGGATTACTTCAGCAAACTGTAATGTTACACTGAGTAGATAATGTGATGTTACTGAAAGTAACTTCTAAACCTTAGGTAGCACATTCATATTATTGATTGCAGATTACTCTAATTCATATTGTGAGTATAATAATGAGGTTTACATCATGTTAGCAGATACTAATTTTAGGCAAAATTGAACTGTACACTACATTGTGTTAGCTTTACATTCAATTCAAAGCATTTTGTGATAAGGTTTTGTTCATAACTACAAAGGGTGAATTGGAACAGTATGGATATTGCATGTAGAGTGCTCAGTGCCATGGAATACTTTAATGCAAGCTGAATTCAATATCTTACCAGGTAACATTTACTGTGGACCAGCCATTGACTTCGCTTACTTCAGCCAAATGTAATGTTCCACTGAGTAGATAATGTGATGTTACTGAAAGTAACTTCTTCACCTTAGGTAGCACATACATATTATTGATTGCAGACTACTCTAAATCATATTCTGAGTACAAAAATAAGGTTTACATCATGTTAGCAGATACCACTTTTAGGCAAAATTGAACTGTACTATACATTGTGTTGAATGCTTTACTTTCAATTCAAAGCATTTTGTGATGTTGTGTTCATATCTCCGCAGGGTGCATTGGAACAGTATGGATTGTGCATGGAGAGTGCTCAGTGCCATGGAATACTTTAAAGCAAGCTGAATTCAGTAACTTAACAGGTACCATTTACAGTGGAACAGCCATTGACTTGGATTACTTCAGCAAACTGTAATGTTACACTGAGTAGATAATGTGATGTTACTGAAAGTAACTTCTAAACCTTAGGTAGCACATTCATATTATTGATTGCAGATTACTCTAATTCATATTGTGAGTATAATAATCAGGTTTACATCACGTTAGCACATACTACTTTTAGGCAAAATTGAACTGTACACTCCATTGAGTTGAATGCACTGCTTTCTATTCAAAGCATTTTGTGATAAGGTTGTGTTCATAACTACACAGGGTGAATTGAATCTGTGTGGACACTGCATGTAGAGTTCTCAGTGCCATGGAATGCTTTAATGCAAAATGAATTTATTAACTTAACAGGTACCATTTACACTTGAACACCCATTGACTTGGTTTACTTCAGCAAACTGTAAAGTTACACTTAGATAATGTGATGTTACTGGAAGTAACTTCTAAACCTTAGCTAGCACATTCATATAATTGATTGCAGACTACTCTAAATCATATTGTGAGTATAATAATGAGGTTTACATCATGTTAGCACATACTACTTTTAGGCAAAATTGAACTGTACACTCCATTGAGTTGAATGCACTGCTTTCTATTCAAAGCATTTTGTGATAAGGTTGTGTTCATAACTACACAGGGTGCATTGGAACAGTATGGATATTGCATGCAGAGTGCTCAGTGCCATGGAATACTTTAATGCAAGCTGAATTCAGTAACTTAACAGGTACCATTTACAGTGGAACAGCCATTGACTTGGATTACTTCAGCAAACTGTAATGTTACACTGAGTAGATAATGTGATGTTACTGAAAGTAACTTCTAAACCTTAGGTAGCACATTCATATTATTGATTGCAGATTACTCTAATTCATATTGTGAGTATAATAATAAGGTTTACATCATGTTAGCACATACTACTTTTAGGCAAAATTGAACTATACACTCCATTGAGTTGAATGCACTGCTTTCTATTCAAAGCCTTTTGTGATAAGGTTGTGTTCATAACTACACAGGGTGCATTGGCACAGTATGGATATTGCATGCAGAGTGCTCAGTGCCATGGAATACTTTAATGCAAGCTGAATTCAATATCTTAACAGGTAACATTTACTGTGGACCAGCCATTGACTTCGCTTACTTCAGCCACATGTAATGTTCCACTGAGTAGATAATGTGATGTTACTGAAAGAAACTTCTAAACCTTAGGTAGCACATTCATATTACTGATTGCAGATTCCTCTAATTCATATTGTGAGTATAAAAATGAGGTTTACATCATGTTAGCAGATACTAATTTTAGGCAAAATTGAACTGTACTCTACATTGTGTTAGCTTCACATTCAATTCAAAGCATTTTATGATAAGGTTTTGTTCATAACTACAAACGGTGAATTGGAACAGTATGGATATTGCATGTAGAGTGCTCAGTGCCATGGAATACTTTAATGCAAGCTGAATTCAATATCTTACCAGGTAACATTTACTGTGGACCAGCCATTGACTTCGCTTACTTCAGCCAAATGTAATGTTCCACTGAGTAGATAATGTGATGTTACTGAAAGTAACTTCTAAACCTTAGGTAGCACATACATATTATTGATTGCAGACTACTCTAAATCATATTCTGAGTAGAATAATAAGGTTTACATCATGTTAGCAGATACCACTTTTAGGCAAAATTGAACTGTACTATACATTGTGTTGAATGCTTTACTTTCAATTCAAAGCATTTTGTGATAAGGTTGTGTTCATATCTCCGCAGGGTGAATTGGAACTGTATGGATATTGCATGTAGAGTGCTCAGTGCCATGGAATACTTTAATGCAAGCTGAATTTAGTAACTTAACAGGTACCATTTACACTGCAACAGCCATTGACTTGGTTTACTTCAGCAAACTGTAATGTTACACTGAGTAGATAATGTGATGTTACTGGAAGTAACTTCTAAACCTTAGCTAGCACATTCATATAATTGATTGCAGACTACTCTAAATCATATTGTGAGTATAATAATGTGGTTTACATCATGTTAGCAGATACTACTTTTAGGCAAAATTGAACTGTACACTCCATTGAGTTGAATGCACTGCTTTCTATTCAAAGCATTTTGTGATAAGGTTGTGTTCATAACTACACAGGGTGCATTGGAAGAGTATGGATATTGCATGCAGAGTGCTCAGTGCCATGGAATACTTTAATGCAAGCTGAATTCAGTAACTTAACAGGTACCATTTACTGTGGACCAGCCATTGACTTCGCTTACTTCAGCCACATGTAATGTTCCACTGAGTAGATAATGTGATGTTACTGAAAGAAACTTCTAAACCTTAGGTAGCACATTCATATTACTGATTGCAGATTACTCTAATTCATATTGTGAGTATAATAATGAGGTTTACATCATGTTAGCAGATACTAATTTTAGGCAAAATTGAACTGTACACTACATTGTGTTAGCTTTACATTCAATTCAAAGCATTTTGTGATAAGGTTTTGTTCATAACTACAAAGGGTGCATTGGAACAGTATGGATATTGCATGCAGAGTGCTCAGTGCCATGGAATACTCTAATGCAAGCTGAATTCAGTAACTTAACAGGTACCATTTACAGTGGAACAGCCATTGACTTGGATTACTTCAGCAAACTGTAATGTTACACTGAGTAGATAATGTGATGTTACTGAAAGTAACTTCTAAACCTTAGCTAGCACATTCATATTATTGATTGCAGATTACTCTAATTCATATTGTGAGTATAATAATAAGGTTTACATCATGTTAGCACATACTACTTTTAGGCAAAATTGAACTGTACACTCCATTGAGTTGAATGCACTGCTTTCTATTCAAAGCATTTTGTGATAAGGTTGTGTTCATAACTACACAAGGTGCATTGGAACAGTATGGATATTGCATGCAGAGTGCTCAGTGCCATGGAATACTTTAATGCAAGCTGAATTCAGTAACTTACCAGGTAACATTTACTGTGGACCAGCCATTGACTTCGCTTACTTCAGCCAAATGTAATGTTCCACTGAGTAGATAATGTGATGTTACTGAAATTAACTTCTAAACCTTAGGTAGCACATACATATTATTGATTGCAGATTACTATAATTCATATTGTGAGTATAATAATGAGGTTTACATCATGTTAGCAGATACCACTTTTAGGCAAAATTGAACTGTACTATACATTGTGTTGAATGCTTTACTTTCAATTCAAAGCACATTCATATTATTGATTGCAGATTACTCTAATTCATATTGTGAGTATAATAATAAGGTTTACATCATGTTAGCACATACTACTTTTAGGTAAAATTGAACTGTACACTCCTTTGAGTTGAATGCACTGCTTTCTATTCAAAGCATATTGTGATAAGGTTGTGTTCATAACAACACAGGGTGCATTGGAACTATGGATGTTGCATGCAGAGTGCTCAGTGCCATGGAATACTTTAATGCAAGCTGAATTCAGTAAGTTAACAGGTACCATTTACAGTGGAACAGCCATTCACTTGGATTACTTCAGCAAACTGTAATGTTACACTGAGTAGATAATATGATGTTACTGAAAGTAACTTCTAAACCTTAGGTAGCACATTCATATTATTGATTGCAGATTCTTCTAATTCATATTGTGAGTATAATAATAAGGTTTACATCCTGTTAGCACATACTACTTTTAGGCAAAATTGAACTGTACACTCCATTGAGTTGTATGCACTGCTTTCTATTCAAAGCATTTTGTGATAAGGTTGTGTTCATAACTACACAGGGTGCATTGCAACAGTATGGATAATGCATGCAGAGTGCTCAGTGCCATGGAATACTTTAATGCAAGCTGAATTCAGTAACTTAACAGGTACCATTTACAGTGGAACAGCCATTGACTTGGATTACTTCAGCAAACTGTAATGTTACACTGAGTAGATAATATGATGTTACTGAAAGTAACTTCTAAACCTTAGGTAGCACATTCATATTATTGATTGCAGATTACTCTAATTCATATTGTGAGTATAATAATAAGGTTTACATCCTGTTAGCACATACTACTTTTAGGCAAAATTGAACTGTACACTCCATTGAGTTGAATGCACTGCTTTCTATTCAAAGCATTTTGTGATAAGGTTGTGTTCATAACAACACAGGGTGCATTGGAACTATGGATATTGCATGCAGAGTGCTCAGTGCCATGGAATACTTTAATGCAAGCTGAATTCGGTAACTTAACAGGGACCATTTACAGTGGAACAGCCATTGACTTGGATTACTTCAGCAAACTGTAATGTTACACTGCGTAGAAAATATGATGTTACTGAAAGCAACTTCTAAACCTTAGGTAGCACATTCATATTATTGATTGCAGATTACTCTAATTCATTTTGTGAGTATAATAATGTTTACATCCTGTTAGCACATACTACTTTTAGGCAAAATTGAACTGTACACTCCATTGAGTTTAATGCACTGCTTTCTATTCAAAGCATTTTGTGATAACGTTGTGTTCATAACTACACAAGGTTCATTGGGACAGTATGGATATTGCATGCAGAGTGCTCAGTGCCATGGAATACTTTAATGCAAGCTGAATTCAGTAACTTAACAGGTACCATTTACAGTGGAACAGCCATTGACTTGGATTACTTCAGCAAACTGTAATGTTACACTGAGTAGATAATGTGATGTTACTGAAAGTAACTTCTAAACCTTAGGTAGCACATTCATATTATTGATTGCAGATTACTCTAATTCATATTGTGAGTATAATAATAAGGTTTACATCATGTTAGCACATACTACTTTTAGGCAAAATTGAACTGTACACTCCATTGAGTTGAATGCCCTGCTTTCTATTCAAAGCATTTTGTGATAAGTTTGTGTTCATAACTACACAGGGTGCATTGGAACAGTATGGATATTGCATGCAGAGTGCTCAGTGCCATGGAATACTTTAATGCAAGCTGAATTCAGTAACTTAACAGGTACCATTTACAGTGGAACAGCCATTGACTTGGATTACTTCAGCAAACTGTAATGTTACACTGAGTAGATAGTGTGATATTACTGGAAGTAACTTCTAAACCTTAGCTAGCACATTCATATAATTGTTTGCAGACTACTCTAAATCATATTGTGAGTATAATAATGAGGTTTACATCATGTTAGCACATACTACTTTTAGGCAAAATTGAACTGTACACTCCATTGAGTTGAATGCACTGCTTTCTATTCAAAGCATTTTGTTATAAGGTTGTGTTCATAACAACACAGGGTGCATTGGAACTATGGATATTGCATGCAGAGTGCTCAGTGCCATGGAATACTTTAATGCAAGCTGAATTCAGTAACTTAACAGGTACCATTTACAGTGGAACAGCCATTGACTTGGATTACTTCAGCAAACTGTAATGTTACACTGAGTAGTTAATATGATGTTACTGAAAGTAGCTTCTAAACCTTAGGTAGCACATTCATATTATTGATTGCAGATTACTCTAATTCATATTGTGAGTATAATAATAAGGTTTACATCATGTTAGCACATACTACTTTTAGGCAAAATTGAACTGTACACTCTATTGAGTTGAATGCACTTTCTATTCAAAGCATTTTGTGATAAGGTTGTGTTCATAACTACTCAAGGTACATTGGAACAGTATGGATATTGCAAGCAGAGTGCTCAGTGCCATGGAATACTTTAATGCAAGCTGAATTCAGTAACTTAACAGGTACCATTTACAGTGGAACAGCCATTGACTTGGATTACTTCAGCAAACTGTAATGTTACACTGAGTAGATAATGTGATGTTACTGAAAGTAACTTCTAAACCTTAGATAGCACATTCATATAATTGATTGCAGACTACTCGAAATCATATTGTGAGAATAATAATGAGGTTTACATCATGTTAGCTCATACTACTTTTAGTCAAAATTGAACTGTACACTCCAATGAGTTGAATGCACTGCTTTCTATTCAAAGCATTTTGTGATAAGGTTGTGTTCATAACTACACAGGGTGCATTGGAACAGTATGGAGATTGCATTCAGAGTGCTCAGTGCCATGGAATACTTTAATGCAAGCTGAATTCAGTAACTTAACAGGTACCATTTACAGTGGAACAGCCATTGACTTGGATTATTTCAGCAAACTGTAATGTTATACTGAGTAGATAATGTGATGTTACTGAAAGTAACTTCTAAACCTTAGGTAGCACATTCATATTATTGATTGCAGATTACTCTAAATCATATTGTGAGTATAATAATGAGGTTTACATCATGTTAGCACATACTACTTTTAGGCAAAATTGAACTGTACACTCCATTGTGTTGAATGCACTTTCTATTCAAGGCATTTTGTGATAAGGTTGTGTTCATAACTACACAAGGTGCATTGGAACAGTATGGATATTGCATGCAGAGTGCTCAGTGCCATGGAATACTTTAATGCAAGCTGAATTCAGTAACTTAACAGGTACCATTTTCAGTGGAACAGCCATTGACTTGGTTTACTTCAGCAAACTGTAAAGTTACACTGAGTAGATAATGTGATGTTACTGGAAGTAACTTCTAAACCTTAGCTAGCACATTCATATAATTGATTGCAGACTACTCTAAATCATATTGTGAGTATAATAATGAGGTTTACATCATGTTAGCACATACTACTTTTAGGCAAAATTGAACTGTACACTCCATTGAGTTGAATGCACTGCTTTCTATTCAAAGCATTTTGTGATAAGGTTGTGTTCATAACTACACAGGGTGCATTGGAACAGTATGGATATTGCATGCAGAGTGCTCAGTGCCATGGAACACTTTAATGCAAGCTGAATTCAGTAACTTAACAGGTACCATTTACAGTGGAACAGCCATTGACTTGGTTTACTTCAGCAAACCGTAAAGTTACACTGAGTAGATAATGTGATGTTACTGGAAGTAACTTCTAAACCTTAGCTAGCACATTCATATAATTGATTGCAGACTACTCTAAATCATATTGTGAGTATAATAATGAGGTTTACATCATGTTAGCACATACTACTTTTACGCAAAATTGAACTGTACACTCCATTGAGTTGAATGCACTGCTTTCTATTCAAAGCATTTTGTGATAAGGTTGTGTTCATAACTACACAGGGTGCATTGGAACAGTATGGATATTGCATGCAGAGTGCTCAGTGCCATGGAATACTTTAATGCAAGCTGAATTCAGTAACTTAACAGGTACCATTTACAGTGGAACAGCCATTGACCTGGATTACTTCAGCAAACTGTAAAGTTACACTGAGTAGATAATGTGATGTTACTGGAAGTAACTTCTAAACCTTAGCTAGCACATTCATATAATTGATTGCAGACTACTCTAAATCATATTGTGAGTATAATAATGAGGTTTACATCATGTTAGCACATACTACTTTTAGGCAAAATTGAACTGTACACTCCATTGAGTTGAATGCACTGCTTTCTATTCAAAGCATTTTGTGATAAGGTTGTGTTCATAACTACACAGGGTGCATTGGAACTATGGATATTGCTTGCAGAGTGCTCAGTGCCATGGAATACTTTAATGCAAGCTGAATTCAGTAACTTAACAGGTACCATTTACACTGCAACAGCCATTGACTTGGTTTACTTCAGCAAAGTGTAATGTTACACTCAGTAGATAATGTGATGTTACTGGATGTAACCTCTAAACCTTAGCTAGCACATTCATATAATTGATTGCAGACTACTCTAAATCATATTGTGAGTATAATAATGAGGTTTACATCATGTTAGCACATACTACTTTTAGGCAAAATTGAACTGTACACTCCATTGAATTGAATGCACTGCTTTCTATTCAAAGCATTTTGTGATAAGGTTGTGTTCATAACTACACAGGGTGCATTGGAACAGTATGGATATTGCATGCAGAGTGCTCAGTGCCATGGAATACTTTAATGCAAGCTGAATTCAGTATCTTAACAGGTACCATTTACAGTGGAACAGCCATTGACTTGGATTACTTCAGCAAACTGTAATGTTACACTGAGTAGATAATGTGATGTTACTGGAAGTAACTTCTAAACCTTAGCTAGCACATTCATATAATTGATTGCAGACTACTCTAAATTATATTGTGAGTATAATAATGAGGTTTACATCATGTTAGCGCATACTACTTTTAGGCAAAATTGAACTGTACACTCCATTGAGTTGAATGCACTGCTTTCTATTCAAAGCATTTTGTGATAAGGTTGTGTTCATAACTACACAGGTTGCATTGGAACAGTATGGATATTGCATGCAGAGTGCTCAGTGCCATGGAATACTTTAATGCAAGCTGAATTCAGTAACTTAACAGGTACCATTTACAGTGGAACAGCCATTGACTTGGATTACTTCAGCAAACTGTAATGTTACACTGAGTAGATAATGTGATGTTACTGAAAGTAACTTCTAAACCTTAGGTAGCACATTCATATTATTGATTGCAGATTACTCTAATTCATGTTGTGAGTAATATAATAAGGTTTACATCATTTTAGCACATACTACTTTTAGGCAAAATTGAACTGTACACTCCATTGAGTTGAATGCACTGCTTTCTATTCAAAGCATTTTGTGATAAGGTTGTGTTCATAACTACACAGGGTGCATTGGAAAAGTATGGATATTGCATGCAGAGTGCTCAGTGCCATGGAATACTTTAATGCAAGCTGAATTCAGTAACTTAACAGGTACCATTTACAGTGGAACAGCCATTGACTTGGATTACTTCAGCAAACTGTAATGTTAAACTGAGTAGATAATGTGATGTTACTGAAAGTAACCTAAATCTTAGGTAGCACATTCATATTATTGATTGCAGATTACTCTAGATCATATTGTGAGTATAATAATGAGGTTTACATCATGTTAGCACATACTACTTTTAGGCAAAATTGAACTGTACACTCCATTGAGTTGAATGCACTGCTTTCTATTCAAAGCATTTTGTGATAAGGTTGTGTTCATAACTACACAGGGTGCATTGGAAAAGTATGGATATTGCATGCAGAGTGCTCAGTGCCATGGAATACTTTAATGCAAGCTGAATTCAGTATCTTAACAGGTACCATTTACAGTGGAACAGCCATTGACTTGGATTACTTCAGCAAACTGTAATGTTACACTGAGTAGATAATGTGATATTACTGGAAGTAACTTCTAAACCTTAGCTAGCACATTCATATAATTGTTTGCAGACTACTCTAAATCATATTCTGAGTATAATAATGAGGTTTACATCATGTTAGCACATACTACTTTTAGGCAAAATTGAACTGTACACTCCATTGAGTTGAATGCACTGCTTTCTATTCAAAGCATTTTGTGATAAGGTTGTGTTCATAACAACACAGGGTGCATTGGAACTACGGATATTGCATGCGGAGTGCTCAGTGCCATGGAATACTTTAATGCAAGCTGAATTCAGTAACTTAACAGGTACCATTTACACTGCATCAG
Source organism: Hypanus sabinus (assembly GCF_030144855.1). NCBI lineage: Eukaryota > Metazoa > Chordata > Chondrichthyes > Myliobatiformes > Dasyatidae > Hypanus > Hypanus sabinus. The sequence goes on from NC_082727.1 coordinate 1,121,996, forward strand.
CCATTGACTTGGTTTACTTCAGCAAACTGTAATGTTACACTGAGTAGATAATGTGATGTTACTGGAAGTAACTTCTAAACCTTAGCTAGCACATTCATATAATTGATTGCAGACTACTCTTAATCATATTGTGAGTATAATAATGAGGTTTACATCATGTTAGCGCATACTACTTTTAGGCAAAATTGAACTGTACACTCCATTGAGTTGAATGCACTGCTTTCTATTCAAAGCATTTTCTGATAAGGTTGTGTTCATAACTACACAGGGTGCATTGGAACAGTATGGATATTGCATGCAGAGTGCTCAGTGCCATGGAATACTTTAATGCAAGCTGAATTCGGTAACTTAGCAGGTACCATTTACAGTGGAACAGCCATTGACGTGGATTACTTCAGCAAACTGTAATGTTACACTGAGTAGATAATATGATGTTACTGAAAGTAACTTCTAAACCTTAGGTAGCACATTCATATTATTGATTGCAGATTACTCTAATTCATATTGTGAGTATAATAATAAGGTTTACAACATGTTAGCACATACTACTTTTAGGCAAAATTGAACTGTACACTCCATTGAGTTGAATGCACTGCTTTCTATTCAAAGCATTTTGTGATAAGGTTGTGTTCATAACTACACAGCGTGCATTGGAACAGTATGGATATTGCATGCAGAGCGCTCAGTGCCATCGAAAACTTTAATGCAAGCTGAATTCAGTAACTTAACAGGTACGATTTACAGTGGAACAGCCATTGACTTGGATTACTTCAGCAAACTGTAATGTTAAACTGAGTAGATAATGTGATGTTACTGAAAGTAACTTCTAAACCTTAGGTAGCACATTCATATTATTGATTGCAGATTACTCTAATTCATGTTGTGAGTATAATAATGAGGTTTATATCATGTTAGCACATACTACTTTTAGGCAAAATTGAACTGTACACTCCATTGAGTTGAATGCACTGCTTTCTATTCAAAGCATTTTGTGATAAGGTTGTGTTCATAACAACACAGGGTGCATTGGAACTATGGATATTGCATGCAGAGTGCTCAGTGCCATGGAATACTTTAATGCAAGCTGAATTCAGTAACTTAACAGGTACCATTTACACTGCAACAGCCATTGACTTGGTTTACTTCAGCAAACTGTAATGTTACACTGAGTAGATAATGTGATGTTACTGGAAGTAACTTCTAAACCTTAGCTAGCACATTCATATAATTGATTGCAGACTACTCTAAATTATATTGTGAGTATAATAATGAGGTTTACATCATGTTAGCGCATACTACTTTTAGGCAAAATTGAACTGTACACTCCATTGAGTTGAATGCACTGCTTTCTATTCAAAGCATTTTGTGATAAGGTTGTGTTCATAACTACACAGGTTGCATTGGAACAGTATGGATATTGCATGCAGAGTGCTCAGTGCCATGGAATACTTTAATGCAAGCTGAATTCAGTAACTTAACAGGTACCATTTACAGTGGAACAGCCATTGACTTGGATTACTTCAGCAAACTGTAATGTTACACTGAGTAGATAATGTGATGTTACTGAAAGTAACTTCTAAACCTTAGGTAGCACATTCATATTATTGATTGCAGATTACTCTAATTCATGTTGTGAGTAATATAATAAGGTTTACATCATTTTAGCACATACTACTTTTAGGCAAAATTGAACTGTACACTCCATTGAGTTGAATGCACTGCTTTCTATTCAAAGCATTTTGTGATAAGGTTGTGTTCATAACTACACAGGGTGCATTGGAAAAGTATGGATATTGCATGCAGAGTGCTCAGTGCCATGGAATACTTTACTGCAAGCTGAATTCAGTAACTTAACAGGTACCATTTACAGTGGAACAGCCATTGACTTGGATTACTTCAGCAAACTGTAATGTTAAACTGAGTAGATAATGTGATGTTACTGAAAGTAACCTAAATCTTAGGTAGCACATTCATATTATTGATTGCAGATTACTCTAGATCATATTGTGAGTATAATAATGAGGTTTACATCATGTTAGCACATACTACTTTTAGGCAAAATTGAACTGTACACTCCATTGAGTTGAATGCACTGCTTTCTATTCAAAGCATTTTGTGATAAGGTTGTGTTCATAACTACACAGGGTGCATTGGAAAAGTATGGATATTGCATGCAGAGTGCTCAGTGCCATGGAATACTTTAATGCAAGCTGAATTCAGTATCTTAACAGGTACCATTTACAGTGGAACAGCCATTGACTTGGATTACTTCAGCAAACTGTAATGTTACACTGAGTAGATAATGTGATATTACTGGAAGTAACTTCTAAACCTTAGCTAGCACATTCATATAATTGTTTGCAGACTACTCTAAATCATATTCTGAGTATAATAATGAGGTTTACATCATGTTAGCACATACTACTTTTAGGCAAAATTGAACTGTACACTCCATTGAGTTGAATGCACTGCTTTCTATTCAAAGCATTTTGTGATAAGGTTGTGTTCATAACAACACAGGGTGCATTGGAACTACGGATATTGCATGCGGAGTGCTCAGTGCCATGGAATACTTTAATGCAAGCTGAATTCAGTAACTTAACAGGTACCATTTACACTGCATCAGCCATTGACTTGGTTTACTTCAGCAAACTGTAATGTTACACTGAGTAGATAATGTGATGTTACTGGAAGTAACTTCTAAACCTTAGCTAGCACATTCATATAATTGATTGCAGACTACTCTAAATCATATTGTTAGTATAATAATGAGGTTTACATCATGTTAGCGCATACTACTTTTAGGCAAAATTGAACTGTACACTCCATTGAGTTGAATGCACTGCTTTCTATTCAAAGCATTTTCTGATAAGGTTGTGTTCATAACTACACAGGGTGCATTGGAACAGTATGGATATTGCATGCAGAGTGCTCAGTGCCATGGAATACTTTAATGCAAGCTGAATTCGGTAACTTAGCAGGTACCATTTACAGTGGAACAGCCATTGACGTGGATTACTTCAGCAAACTGTAATGTTACACTGAGTAGATAATATGATTTTACTGAAAGTAACTTCTAAACCTTAGGTAGCACATTCATATTATTGATTGCAGATTACTCTAATTCATGTTGTGAGTATAATAATAAGGTTTACATCATGTTAGCACATACTACTTTTAGGCAAAATTGAACTGTACACTCCATTGAGTTGAATGCCCTGCTTTCTATTCAAAGCATTTTGTGATAAGGTTGTGTTCATAACTACACAGGGTGCATTGGAACAGTATGGATATTGCATGCAGAGTGCTCAGTGCCATGGAATACTTTAATGCAAGCTGAATTCAGTAACTTAACAGGTACCATTTACAGTGGAACAGCCATTGACTTGGATTACTTCAGCAAACTGTAATGTTAAACTGAGTAGATAGTGTGATATTACTGGAAGTAACTTCTAAACCTTAGCTAACACATTCATATAATTGTTTGCAGACTACTCTAAATCATATTGTGAGTATAATAATGAGGTTTATATCATGTTAGCACATACTACTTTTAGGCAAAATTGAACTGTACACTCCATTGAGTTGAATGCACTGCTTTCTATTCAAAGCATTTTGTGATAAGGTTGTGTTCATAACAACACAGGGTGCATTGGAACTATGGATATTGCATGCAGAGTGCTCAGTGCCATGGAATACTTTAATGCAAGCTGAATTCAGTAACTTAACAGGTACCATTTACACTGCAACAGCCATTGACTTGGTTTACTTCAGCAAACTGTAATGTTACACTGAGTAGATAATGTGATGTTACTGGAAGTAACTTCTAAACCTTAGCTAGCACATTCATATAATTGATTGCAGACTACTCTAAATCATATTGTGAGTATAATAATGAGGTTTGCATCATGTTAGCGCATACTACTTTTAGGCAAAATTGAACTGTACACTCCATTGAGTTGAATGCACTGCTTTCTATTCAAAGCATTTTGTGATAAGGTTGTGTTCATAACTACACATGGTGCATTGGAAAAGTATGGATATTGCATGCAGAGTGCTCAGTGCCATGGAATACTTTAATGCAAGCTGAATTCAGTAACTTAGCAGGTACCATTTATAGTGGAACAGCCATTGACTTGGATTACTTCAGCAAACTGTAATGTTACACTGAGTAGATAATGTGATGTTACTGAAAGTAACTTCTAAACCTTAGCTAGCACATTCATATAATTGATTGCAGACTACTCTAATTCATGTTGTGAGTATAATAATGAGGTTTACATCATGTTAGCTCATACTACTTTTAGGCAAAATTGAACTGTACACTCCATTGAGTTGAATGCACTGCTTTCTATTCAAAGCATTTTGTGATAGGGTTGTGTTCATAACAACACAGGGTGCATTGGAACTATGGATATTGCATGCAGAGTGCTCAGTGCCATGGAATACTTTAATGCAAGCTGAATTCAGTAACTTAACAGGTCCCATTTACACTGCAACAGCCATTGACTTGGTTTACTTCAGCAAACTGTAATGTTACACTGAGTAGATAATGTGATGTTACTGGAAGTAACTTCTAAACCTTAGCTAGCACATTCATATAATTGATTGCAGACTACTCTAAATCATATTGTGAGTATAATAATGAGGTTTACATCATGTTAGCACATACTACTTTTAGGCAAAATTGAACTGTACACTCCATTGAGTTGAATGCACTGCTTTCTATTCAAAGCATTTTCTTATAAGGTTGTGTTCATAACTACACAGGGTGCATTGGAACAGTATGGATATTGCATGCAGAGTGCTCAGTGCCATGGAATACTTTAATGCAAGCTGAATTCAGTAACTTAACAGGTACCATTTACAGTGGAACAGCCATTGACTTGGATTACTTCAGCAAACTGTAATGTTACACTGAGTAGATAATATGATGTTACTGAAAGTAACTTCTAAACCTTAGGTAGCACATTCATATTATTGATTGCAGATTACTCTAATTCATATTGTGAGTATAATAATAAGGTTTACATCATGTTAGCACATACTACTTTTAGGCAAAATTGAACTGTACACTCCATTGAGTTGAAAGCACTGCTTTCTATTCAAAGCATTTTGTGATAAGGTTGTGTTCATAACTACACAGGGTGCATTGGAAGAGTATGGATATTGCATGCAGAGTGCTCAGTGCCATGGAATACTTTTATGCAAGCTGAATTCAGTAACTTAACAGGTAGCATTTACAGTGGAACAGCCATTGACTTGGATCACTTCAGCAAACTGTAATGTTACACTGAGTAGATAATGTGATGTTACTGGAAGTAACTTCTAAACCTTAGCTAGCACATTCATATAATTGATTGCAGATTACTCTAAATCATATTGTGAGTATGATAATTAGGTTTACATCATGTTAGCACATACTACTTTTAGGCAAAATTGAACTGTACACTCCATTGAGTTGAATGCACTGCTTTCTATTCAAAGCATTTTGTGATAAGGTTGTGTTCATAACTACACAGGGTGCATTGGAACAGTATGGATATTGCATGCAGAGTGCTCAGTGCCATGGAATACTTTAATGCAAGCTGAATTCAGTAACTTAACAGGTACCATTTACAGTGGAACAGCCATTGACTTGGATTACTTCAGCAAACTGTAATGTTACACTGAGTAGATAATGTGCTGTTACTGAAAGTAACTTCTAAACCTTAGGTAGCACATGCATATTATTGATTGCAGATTACTCTAATTCATATTGTGAGTATACTAATAAGGTTTACATCACCTTAGAACATACCACTTTTAGGCAAAATTGAACTGTACACTCCATTGAGTTGAATGCACTGCTTTCTATTCAAAGCATTTTGTGTTAAGATTGTGTTCATAACTACACAGGGTGCATTGGAACAGTATGGATATTGCATGCAGAGTGCTCAGTGCCATGGAATACTTTAATGCAAGCTGAATTCAGTAACTTAACAGGTACCATTTACAGTGGAACAGCCATTGACTTGGATTACTTCAGCAAACTGTAATGTTAAACTGAGTAGATAATGTGATGTTACTGGAAGTAACTTCTAAACCTTAGCTAGCACATTCATATAATTGTTTGCAGACTACTCTAAATCATATTGTGAGTATAATAATGAGGTTTACATCATGTTAGCACATACTACTTTTAGGCAAAATTGAACTGTACACTCCATTGAGTTGAATGCACTGCTTTCTATTCAAAGCATTTTGTGATAAGGTTGTGTTCATAACAACACAGGGTGCATTGGAACTATGGATATTGCATGCAGAGTGCTCAGTGCCATGGAATACTTTTATGCAAGCTGAATTCAGTAACTTAACAGGTAGCATTTACAGTGGAACAGCCATTGACTTGGATCACTTCAGCAAACTGTAATGTTACACTGAGTAGATAATGTGATGTTACTGGAAGTAACTTCTAAACCTTAGCTAGCACATTCATATAATTGATTGCAGATTACTCTAAATCATATTGTGAGTATAATAATTAGGTTTACATCATGTTAGCACATACTACTTTTAGGCAAAATTGAACTGTACACTCCATTGAGTTGAATGCACTGCTTTCTATTCAAAGCATTTTGTGATAAGGTTGTGTTCATAACTACACAGGGTGCATTGGAACAGTATGGATATTGCATGCAGAGTGCTCAGTGCCATGGAATACTTTAATGCAAGCTGAATTCAGTAACTTAACAGGTACCATTTACAGTGGAACAGCCATTGACTTGGATTACTTCAGCAAACTGTAATGTTACACTGAGTAGATAATGTGCTGTTACTGAAAGTAACTTCTAAACCTTAGGTAGCACATGCATATTATTGATTGCAGATTACTCTAATTCATATTGTGAGTATACTAATAAGGTTTACATCACCTTAGAACATACCACTTTTAGGCAAAATTGAACTGTACACTCCATTGAGTTGAATGCACTGCTTTCTATTCAAAGCATTTTGTGTTAAGATTGTGTTCATAACTACACAGGGTGCATTGGAACAGTATGGATATTGCATGCAGAGTGCTCAGTGCCATGGAATACTTTAATGCAAGCTGAATTCAGTAACTTAACAGGTACCATTTACAGTGGAACAGCCATTGACTTGGATTACTTCAGCAAACTGTAATGTTAAACTGAGTAGATAATGTGATGTTACTGGAAGTAACTTCTAAACCTTAGCTAGCACATTCATATAATTGTTTGCAGACTACTCTAAATCATATTGTGAGTATAATAATGAGGTTTACATCATGTTAGCACATACTACTTTTAGGCAAAATTGAACTGTACACTCCATTGAGTTGAATGCACTGCTTTCTATTCAAAGCATTTTGTGATAAGGTTGTGTTCATAACAACACAGGGTGCATTGGAACTATGGATATTGCATGCAGAGTGCTCAGTGCCATGGAATACTTTAATGCAAGCTGAATTCAGTAACTTAACAGGTACCATTTACAGTGGAACAGCCATTGACTTGGATTACTTCAGCAAACTGTAATGTTACACTGAGTAGATAATGTGATGTTCCTGAAAGTAACTTCTAAACCTTAGGTAGCACATTCATATTATTGATTGCAGATTACTCTAATTCATATTGTGTGTATAATAATAAGGTTTACATCATGTTAGCACATACTACTTTTAGGTAAAATTGAACTGTACACTCCATTGAGTTGAATTCACTGCTTTCTATTCAAAGCATTTTGTGATAAGGTTGTGTTCATAACTACACAGGGTGCATAGGAACAGTATGGATATTGCATGCAGAGTGCTCAGTGCCATGGAATACTTTAATGCAAGCTGAATTCAGTAAGTTAACAGGTACCATTTACAGTGGAACAGCCATTGACTTGGATTACTTCAGCAAACTGTAATGTTAAACTGAGTAGATAATGTGATGTTACTGAAAGTAACCTAAACCTTAGGTAGCACATTCATAGTATTGATTGCAGATTACTCTAATTCATATTGTGAGTATAATAATAAGGTTTACATCATGTTAGCACATACTACTTTTAGGCAAAATTGAACTGTACACTCCATTGAGTTGAATGCACTGCTTTCTATTCAAAGCATTTTGTGATAAGGTTGTGTTCATAACAACACAGGGTGCATTGGAACTATGGATATTGCATGCAGAGTGCTCAGTGCCATGGAATACTTTAATGCAAGCTGAATTCAGTATCTTAAAAGGTACCATTTGCAGTGGAACAGCCATTGACTTGGATTACTTCAGCAAACTGTAATGTTACACTGAGTAGATAAAGTGATGTTACTGAAAGTAACTTCTAAACCTTAGGTAGCACATTCATATTATTGATTGCAGATTACTCTAGATCATATTGTGAGTATAATAATGAGGTTTACATCATGTTAGCACATACTACTTTTAGGTAAAATTGAACTGTGCACTCCATTGAGTTGAATGCACTGCTTTCTATTCAAAGCATTTTGTGATAAGGTTGTGTTCATAACTGCACAGGGTGCATTGGAACAGTATGGATATTGCATGCAGAGTGCTCAGTGCCATGGAATACTTTAATGCAAGCTGAATTCAGTAACTTAACAGGTACCATTTACAGTGGAACAGCCATTGACTTGGATTACTTCAGCAAACTGTAATGTTACACTGAGTAGATAATGTGATGTTACTGAAAGTAACTTCTAAACCTTAGGTAGCACATTCATAGTATTGATTGCAGATTACTCTAATTTATATTGTGAGTATAATAATAAGGTTTACATCACCTTAGAACATACCACTTTTAGGCAAAATTGAACTGTACACTCCATTGAGTTGAATGCACTGCTTTCTATTCAAAGCATTTTGTGATAGGGTTGTGTTCATAACAACACAGGGTGCATTGGAACTATGGATATTGCATGCAGAGTGCTCAGTGCCATGGAATACTTTAATGCAAGCTGAATTCAGTAAGTTAACAGGTACCATTTACAGTGGAACAGCCATTGACTTGGATTACTTCAGCAAACTGTAATGTTAAACTGAGTAGATAATGTGATGTTACTGAAAGTAACCTAAACCTTAGGTAGCACATTCATAGTATTGATTGCAGATTACTCTAATTCATATTGTGAGTATAATAATAAGGTTTACATCATGTTAGCACATACTACTTTTAGGCAAAATTGAACTGTACACTCCATTGAGTTGAATGCACTGCTTTCTATTCAAAGCATTTTGTGATAAGGTTGTGTTCATAACTACACAGCGTGCATTGGAACAGTATGGATATTGCATGCAGAGCGCTCAGTGCCATGGAAAACTTTAATGCAAGCTGAATTCAGTAACTTAACAGGTACGATTTACAGTGGAACAGCCATTGACTTGGATTACTTCAGCAAACTGTAATGTTAAACTGAGTAGATAATGTGATGTTACTGAAAGTAACTTCTAAACCTTAGGTAGCAGATTCATATTATTGATTGCAGATTACTCTAATTCATGTTGTGAGTATAATAATAAGGTTTACATCATGTTAGCACATACTACTTTTAGGCAAAATTGAACTGTACACTCCATTGAGTTGAATGCCCTGCTTTCTATTCAAAGCATTTTGTGATAAGGTTGTGTTCATAACTACACAGGGTGCATTGGAACAGTATGGATATTGCATGCAGAGTGCTCAGTGCCATGGAATACTTTAATGCAAGCTGAATTCAGTAACTTAACAGGTACCATTTACAGTGGAACAGCCATTGACTTGGATTACTTCAGCAAACTGTAATGTTAAACTGAGTAGATAGTGTGATATTACTGGAAGTAACTTCTAAACCTTAGCTAGCACATTCATAAAATTGTTTGCAGACTACTCTAAATCATATTGTGAGTATAATAATGAGGTTTACATCATGTTAGCACATACTACTTTTAGGCAAAATTGAACTGTACACTCCATTGAGTTGAATGCACTGCTTTCTATTCAAAGCATTTTGTGATAGGGTTGTGTTCATAACAACACAGGGTGCATTGGAACTATGGATATTGCATGCAGAGTGCTCAGTGCCATGGAATACTTTAATGCAAGCTGAATTCAGTAACTTAACAGGTCCCATTTACACTGCAACAGCCATTGACTTGGTTTACTTCAGCAAACTGTAATGTTACACTGAGTAGATAATGTGATGTTACTGGAAGTAACTTCTAAACCTTAGCTAGCACATTCATATAATTGATTGCAGACTACTCTAAATCATATTGTGAGTATAATAATGAGGTTTACATCATGTTAGCACATACTACTTTTAGGCAAAATTGAACTGTACACTCCATTGAGTTGAATGCACTGCTTTCTATTCAAAGCATTTTCTGATAAGGTTGTGTTCATAACTACACAGGGTGCATTGGAACAGTATGGATATTGCATGCAGAGTGCTCAGTGCCATGGAATACTTTAATGCAAGCTGAATTCAGTAACTTAACAGGTACCATTTACAGTGGAACAGCCATTGACTTGGATTACTTCAGCAAACTGTAATGTTACACTGAGTAGATAATATGATGTTACTGAAAGTAACTTCTAAACCTTAGGTAGCACATTCATATTATTGATTGCAGATTACTCTAATTCATATTGTGAGTATAATAATAAGGTTTACATCATGTTAGCACATACTACTTTTAGGCAAAATTGAACTGTACACTCCATTGAGTTGAAAGCACTGCTTTCTATTCAAAGCATTTTGTGATAAGGTTGTGTTCATAACTACACAGGGTGCATTGGAAGAGTATGGATATTGCATGCAGAGTGCTCAGTGCCATGGAATACTTTTATGCAAGCTGAATTCAGTAACTTAACAGGTAGCATTTACAGTGGAACAGCCATTGACTTGGATCACTTCAGCAAACTGTAATGTTACACTGAATAGATAATGTGATGTTACTGGAAGTAACTTCTAAACCTTAGCTAGCACATTCATATAATTGATTGCAGATTACTCTAAATCATATTGTGAGTATGATAATTAGGTTTACATCATGTTAGCACATACTACTTTTAGGCAAAATTGAACTGTACACTCCATTGAGTTGAATGCACTGCTTTCTATTCAAAGCATTTTGTGATAAGGTTGTGTTCATAACTACACAGGGTGCATTGGAACAGTATGGATATTGCATGCAGAGTGCTCAGTGCCATGGAATACTTTAATGCAAGCTGAATTCAGTAACTTAACAGGTACCATTTACAGTGGAACAGCCATTGACTTGGATTACTTCAGCAAACTGTAATGTTACACTGAGTAGATAATGTGCTGTTACTGAAAGTAACTTCTAAACCTTAGGTAGCACATGCATATTATTGATTGCAGATTACTCTAATTCATATTGTGAGTATACTAATAAGGTTTACATCACCTTAGAACATACCACTTTTAGGCAAAATTGAACTGTACACTCCATTGAGTTGAATGCACTGCTTTCTATTCAAAGCATTTTGTGTTAAGATTGTGTTCATAACTACACAGGGTGCATTGGAACAGTATGGATATTGCATGCAGAGTGCTCAGTGCCATGGAATACTTTAATGCAAGCTGAATTCAGTAACTTAACAGGTACCATTTACAGTGGAACAGCCATTGACTTGGATTACTTCAGCAAACTGTAATGTTAAACTGAGTAGATAATGTGATGTTACTGGAAGTAACTTCTAAACCTTAGCTAGCACATTCATATAATTGTTTGCAGACTACTCTAAATCATATTGTGAGTATAATAATGAGGTTTACATCATGTTAGCACATACTACTTTTAGGCAAAATTGAACTGTACACTCCATTGAGTTGAATGCACTGCTTTCTATTCAAAGCATTTTGTGATAAGGTTGTGTTCATAACAACACAGGGTGCATTGGAACTATGGATATTGCATGCAGAGCGCTCAGTGCCATGGAAAACTTTAATGCAAGCTGAATTCAGTAACTTAACAGGTACGATTTACAGTGGAACAGCCATTGACTTGGATTACTTCAGCAAACTGTAATGTTAAACTGAGTAGATAATGTGATGTTACTGAAAGTAACTTCTAAACCTTAGGTAGCACATTCATATTATTGATTGCAGATTACTCTAATTCATGTTGTGAGTATAATAATAAGGTTTACATCATGTTAGCACATACTACTTTTAGGCAAAATTGAACTGTACACTCCATTGAGTTGAATGCCCTGCATTCTATTCAAAGCATTTTGTGATAAGGTTGTGTTCATAACTACACAGGGTGCATTGGAACAGTATGGATATTGCATGCAGAGTGCTCAGTGCCATGGAATACTTTAATGCAAGCTGAATTCAGTAACTTAACAGGTACCATTTACAGTGGAACAGCCATTGACTTGGATTACTTCAGCAAACTGTAATGTTAAACTGAGTAGATAGTGTGATATTACTGGAAGTAACTTCTAAACCTTAGCTAGCACATTCATAAAATTGTTTGCAGACTACTCTAAATCATATTGTGAGTATAATAATGAGGTTTACATCATGTTAGCACATACTACTTTTAGGCAAAATTGAACTGTACACTCCATTGAGTTGAATGCACTGCTTTCTATTCAAAGCATTTTGTGATAGGGTTGTGTTCATAACAACACAGGGTGCATTGGAACTATGGATATTGCATGCAGAGTGCTCAGTGCCATGGAATACTTTAATGCAAGCTGAATTCAGTAACTTAACAGGTCCCATTTACACTGCAACAGCCATTGACTTGGTTTACTTCAGCAAACTGTAATGTTACACTGAGTAGATAATGTGATGTTACTGGAAGTAACTTCTAAACCTTAGCTAGCACATTCATATAATTGATTGCAGACTACTCTAAATCATATTGTGAGTATAATAATGAGGTTTACATCATGTTAGCACATACTACTTTTAGGCAAAATTGAACTGTACACTCCATTGAGTTGAATGCACTGCTTTCTATTCAAAGCATTTTCTGATAAGGTTGTGTTCATAACTACACAGGGTGCATTGGAACAGTATGGATATTGCATGCAGAGTGCTCAGTGCCATGGAATACTTTAATGCAAGCTGAATTCAGTAACTTAACAGGTACCATTTACAGTGGAACAGCCATTGACTTGGATTACTTCAGCAAACTGTAATGTTACACTGAGTAGATAATATGATGTTACTGAAAGTAACTTCTAAACCTTAGGTAGCACATTCATATTATTGATTGCAGATTACTCTAATTCATATTGTGAGTATAATAATAAGGTTTACATCATGTTAGCACATACTACTTTTAGGCAAAATTGAACTGTACACTCCATTGAGTTGAAAGCACTGCTTTCTATTCAAAGCATTTTGTGATAAGGTTGTGTTCATAACTACACAGGGTGCATTGGAAGAGTATGGATATTGCATGCAGAGTGCTCAGTGCCATGGAATACTTTTATGCAAGCTGAATTCAGTAACTTAACAGGTAGCATTTACAGTGGAACAGCCATTGACTTGGATCACTTCAGCAAACTGTAATGTTACACTGAGTAGATAATGTGATGTTACTGGAAGTAACTTCTAAACCTTAGCTAGCACATTCATATAATTGATTGCAGATTACTCTAAATCATATTGTGAGTATGATAATTAGGTTTACATCATGTTAGCACATACTACTTTTAGGCAAAATTGAACTGTACACTCCATTGAGTTGAATGCACTGCTTTCTATTCAAAGCATTTTGTGATAAGGTTGTGTTCATAACTACACAGGGTGCATTGGAACAGTATGGATATTGCATGCAGAGTGCTCAGTGCCATGGAATACTTTAATGCAAGCTGAATTCAGTAACTTAACAGGTACCATTTACAGTGGAACAGCCATTGACTTGGATTACTTCAGCAAACTGTAATGTTACACTGAGTAGATAATGTGCTGTTACTGAAAGTAACTTCTAAACCTAGGTAGCACATGCATATTATTGATTGCAGATTACTCTAATTCATATTGTGAGTATACTAATAAGGTTTACATCACCTTAGAACATACCACTTTTAGGCAAAATTGAACTGTACACTCCATTGAGTTGAATGCACTGCTTTCTATTCAAAGCATTTTGTGTTAAGATTGTGTTCATAACTACACAGGGTGCATTGGAACAGTATGGATATTGCATGCAGAGTGCTCAGTGCCATGGAATACTTTAATGCAAGCTGAATTCAGTAACTTAACAGGTACCATTTACAGTGGAACAGCCATTGACTTGGATTACTTCAGCAAACTGTAATGTTAAACTGAGTAGATAATGTGATGTTACTGGAAGTAACTTCTAAACCTTAGCTAGCACATTCATATAATTGTTTGCAGACTACTCTAAATCATATTGTGAGTATAATAATGAGGTTTACATCATGTTAGAACATACTACTTTTAGGCAAAATTGAACTGTACACTCCATTGAGTTGAATGCACTGCTTTCTATTCAAAGCATTTTGTGATAAGGTTGTGTTCATAACAACACAGGGTGCATTGGAACTATGGATATTGCATGCAGAGTGCTCAGTGCCATGGAATACTTTAATGCAAGCTGAATTCAGTAACTTAACAGGTACCATTTACAGTGGAACAGCCATTGACTTGGATTACTTCAGCAAACTGTAATGTTACACTGAGTAGATAATGTGATGTTCCTGAAAGTAACTTCTAAACCTTAGGTAGCACATTCATATTATTGATTGCAGATTACTCTAATTCATATTGTGTGTATAATAATAAGGTTTACATCATGTTAGCACATACTACTTTTAGGTAAAATTGAACTGTACACTCCATTGAGTTGAATTCACTGCTTTCTATTCAAAGCATTTTGTGATAAGGTTGTGTTCATAACTACACAGGGTGCATAGGAACAGTATGGATATTGCATGCAGAGTGCTCAGTGCCATGGAATACTTTAATGCAAGCTGAATTCAGTAAGTTAACAGGTACCATTTACAGTGGAACAGCCATTGACTTGGATTACTTCAGCAAACTGTAATGTTAAACTGAGTAGATAATGTGATGTTACTGAAAGTAACCTAAACCTTAGGTAGCACATTCATAGTATTGATTGCAGATTACTCTAATTCATATTGTGAGTATAATAATAAGGTTTACATCATGTTAGCACATACTACTTTTAGGCAAAATTGAACTGTACACTCCATTGAGTTGAATGCACTGCTTTCTATTCAAAGCATTTTGTGATAAGGTTGTGTTCATAACAACACAGGGTGCATTGGAACTATGGATATTGCATGCAGAGTGCTCAGTGCCATGGAATACTTTAATGCAAGCTGAATTCAGTATCTTAAAAGGTACCATTTGCAGTGGAACAGCCATTGACTTGGATTACTTCAGCAAACTGTAATGTTACACTGAGTAGATAAAGTGATGTTACTGAAAGTAACTTCTAAACCTTAGGTAGCACATGCATATTATTGATTGCAGATTACTCTAATTCATATTGTGAGTATACTAATAAGGTTTACATCACCTTAGAACATACCACTTTTAGGCAAAATTGAACTGTACACTCCATTGAGTTGAATGCCCTGCATTCTATTCAAAGCATTTTGTGATAAGGTTGTGTTCATAACTACACAGGGTGCATTGGAACAGTATGGATATTGCATGCAGAGTGCTCAGTGCCATGGAATACTTTAATGCAAGCTGAATTCAGTAACTTAACAGGTACCATTTACAGTGGAACAGCCATTGACTTGGATTACTTCAGCAAACTGTAATGTTACACTGAGTAGATAATATGATGTTACTGAAAGTAACTTCTAAACCTTAGGTAGCACATTCATATTATTGATTGCAGATTACTCTAATTCATATTGTGAGTATAATAATAAGGTTTACATCATGTTAGCACATACTACTTTTAGGCAAAATTGAACTGTACACTCCATTGAGTTGAAAGCACTGCTTTCTATTCAAAGCATTTTGTGATAAGGTTGTGTTCATAACTACACAGGGTGCATTGGAAGAGTATGGATATTGCATGCAGAGTGCTCAGTGCCATGGAATACTTTTATGCAAGCTGAATTCAGTAACTTAACAGGTAGCATTTACAGTGGAACAGCCATTGACTTGGATCACTTCAGCAAACTGTAATGTTACACTGAGTAGATAATGTGATGTTACTGGAAGTAACTTCTAAACCTTAGCTAGCACATTCATATAATTGATTGCAGATTACTCTAAATCATATTGTGAGTATGATAATTAGGTTTACATCATGTTAGCACATACTACTTTTAGGCAAAATTGAACTGTACACTCCATTGAGTTGAATGCACTGCTTTCTATTCAAAGCATTTTGTGATAAGGTTGTGTTCATAACTACACAGGGTGCATTGGAACAGTATGGATATTGCATGCAGAGTGCTCAGTGCCATGGAATACTTTAATGCAAGCTGAATTCAGTAACTTAACAGGTACCATTTACAGTGGAACAGCCATTGACTTGGATTACTTCAGCAAACTGTAATGTTACACTGAGTAGATAATGTGCTGTTACTGAAAGTAACTTCTAAACCTTAGGTAGCACATGCATATTATTGATTGCAGATTACTCTAATTCATATTGTGAGTATAATAATAATGTTTACATCATGTTAGCACATACTACTTTTAGGCAAAATTGAACTGTACACTCCATTGAGTTGAATGCACTGCTTTCTATTCAAAGCATTTTGTGATAAGGTTGTGTTCATAACTGCACAGGGTGCATTGGAACAGTATGGATATTGCATGCAGAGTGCTCAGTGCCATGGAATACTTTAATGCAAGCTGAATTCAGTAACTTAACAGGTACCATTTACAGTGGAACAGCCATTGACTTGGATTACTTCAGCAAACTGTAATGTTAAACTGAGTAGATAATGTGATGTTACTGAAAGTAACCTAAACCTTAGGTAGCACATTCATATTATTGATTGCAGATTACTCTAATTCATATTGTGAGTATAATAATAATGTTTACATCATGTTAGCACATACTACTTTTAGGCAAAATTGAACTGTACACTCCATTGAGTTGAATGCACTGCTTTCTATTCAATCATTTTGTGATAAGGTTGTGTTCATAACAACACAGAGTGCATTGGAACTATGGATTACAGTTTGCATGCAGAGTGCTCATTGCCATGGAATACTTTAATGCAAACTGAATTCAGTGACTTAACAGGTACCATTTACAGTGGAACAGCCATTGACTTGGATTACTTCAGCAAACTGTAATGTTACACTGAGTAGATAATGTGATGTTACTGGAAGTAACTTCTAAACCTTAGCTAGCACATTCATATAAGTGATTGCATATTACTCTAAATCATATTGTGAGTATAATAATGAGGTTTACATCATGTTATCACATACTACTTTTATGCAAAATTGAACTGTACACTCCATTGAGTTGAATGCACTGCATTCTATTCAAAGCGTTTTGTGATAAGGTTGTGTTCATAACTACACAGGGTGTATTGGAACTATGGATATTGCATGCAGAGTGCTCAGTGCCATGGAATACTTTAATGCAAGCTGAATTCAGTAACTTAACAGGTACCATTTACAGTGGAACAGCCATTGACATGGATTACTTCAGCAAACTGTAATGTTAAACTGAGTAGATAATGTGATGTTACTGAAAGTAACTTCTAAACCTTAAGTAGCACATTCATATTATTGATTGCAGATTACTCTAATTCATATTGTGAGTATAATAATAAGGTTTACATCACCTTAGAACATACCACTTTTAGGCAAAATTGAACTGTACACTCCATTGAGTTGAATGCACTGCTTTCTATTCAAAGCATTTTGTGATAAGATTGTGTTCATAACTACACAGGGTGCATTGGAACAGTATGGATATTGCATGCAGAGTTCTCAGTGCCATGGAATACTTTAATGCAAGCTGAATTCAGTAACTTAACAGATACCATTTACAGTGGAACAGCCATTGACTTGGATTACTTCAGCAAACTGTAATGTTAAACTGAGTAGATAATGTGATGGTACTGGAAGTAACTTCTAAACCTTAGCTAGCACATTCATATATGTGATTGCAGATTACTCTAAATCATATTGTGAGTATAATAATAAGGTTTACATCATGTTATCACATACTACTTTTAGGCAAAATTGAACTGTACACTCCATTGAGTTGAATGCACTGCTTTCTATTCAAAGCGTTTTGTGATAAGGTTGTGTTCATAACTACACAGGGTGCATTGGAACTATGGATATTGCATGCAGAGTGCTCAGTGCCATGGAATACTTTAATGCAAGCTGAATTCAGTAACTTAACAGGTACCATTTACAGTGGAACAGCCATTGACTTGGATTACTTCAGCAAACTGTAATGTTAAACTGAGTAGATAATGTGATGTTACTGAAAGTAACTTCTAAACCTTAGGTAGCACATTCATATTATTGATTGCAGATTACTCTAATTCATATTGTGAGTATAATAATAAGGTTTACATCACCTTAGAACATACCACTTTTAGGCAAAATTGAACTGTACACTCCATTGAGTTGAATGCACTGCTTTCTATTCAAAGCATTTTGTGATAAGATTGTGTTCATAACTACACAGGGTGCATTGGAACAGTATGGATATTGCATGCAGAGTTCTCAGTGCCATGGAATACTTTAATGCAAGCTGAATTCAGTAACTTAACAGATACCATTTACAGTGGAACAGCCATTGACTTGGATTACTTCAGCAAACTGTAATGTTAAACTGAGTAGATAATGTGATGTTACTGGAAGTAACTTCTAAACCTTAGCTAGCACATTCATATATGTGATTGCAGATTACTCTAAATCATATTGTGAGTATAATAATAAGGTTTACATCACCTTAAAACATACCACTTTTAGGCAAAATTGAACTGTACACTCCATTGAGTTGAATGCACTGCTTTCTATTCAAAGCATTTTGTGATAAGATTGTGTTCATAACTACACAAGGTGCATTGGAACAGTATGGATATTGCATGCAGAGTGCTCAGTGCCATGGAATACTTTAATGCAAGCTGAATTCAGTAACTTAACAGGTACCATTTACAGTGGAACAGCCATTGACTTGGATTACTTCAGCAAACTGTAATGTTACCCTTAGATAATGTGATGTTCCTGAAGGTAACTTCTAAACCTTAGGTAGCACATTCATATTATTGATTGCAGATTACTCTAATTCATATTGTGAGTATAATAATAAGGTTTACATCATGTTAGCACATACTACTTTTAGGCAAAATTGAACTGTACACTCCATTGAGTTGAATGCACTGCTTTCTATTCAAAGCATTTTGTGATAAGGTTGTGTTCATAACAACACAGGGTGCATTGGAACTATGGATATTGCATGCAGAGTGCTCAGTGCCATGGAATACTTTAATGCAAGCTGAATTCAGTAACTTAACAGGTACCATTTACAGTGGAACAGCCATTGACTTGGATTAATTCAGCAAACTGTAATGTTACACTGAGTAGATAATGTGATGTTACTGAAAGTAACTTCTAAACCTTAGGTAGCACATTCATATTATTGATTGCAGATTACTCTAGATCATATTGTGAGTATAATAATGAGGTTTACATCATGGTAGCACATACTACTTTTAGGCAAAATTGAACTGTACACTCCATTGAGTTGAATGCACTGTTTTCTATTCAAAGCATTTTGTGATAAGGTTGTGTTCATAACTACACAGGGTGCATTGGAAAAGTATGGATATTGCATGCAGAGTGCTCAGTGCCATGGAATACTTTAATGCAAGCTGAAATCAGTAACTTAACAGGTACCATTTACACTGCAACAGCCATTGACTTGGTTTACTTCAGCAAACTGAAATGTTACACTGAGTAGATAATGTGATGTTACTGGAAGTTACTTCTAAACCTTAGCTAGCACATTCATATAATTGATTGCAGATTACTCTAAATCATATTGTGAGTATAATAATGAGGTTTACATCATGTTAGCACATACTACTTTTAGGCAAAATTGAACTGTACACTCCATTGAGTTGAATGCACTGCTTTCTATTCAAAGCATTTTGTGATAAGGTTGTGTTCATAACTACGCAGGGTGCATTGGAAGAGTATGGATATTGCATGCAGAGTGCTCAGTGCCATGGAATACTTTAATGCAAGCTGAATTCAGTAACTTAACAGATACCATTTACAGTGGAACAGCCATTGACTTGGATTACTTCAGCAAACTGTAATGTTAAACTGAGTAGATAATGTGATGTTACTGGAAGTAACTTCTAAACCTTAGCTAGCACATTCATATATGTGATTGCAGATTACTCTAAATCATATTGTGAGTATAATAATAAGGTTTACATCACCTTAAAACATTCCACTTTTAGGCAAAATTGAACTGTACACTCCATTGAGTTGAATGCACTGCTTTCTATTCAAAGCATTTTGTGATAAGATTGTGTTCATAACTACACAAGGTGCATTGGAACAGTATGGATATTGCATGCAGAGTGCTCAGTGCCATGGAATACTTTAATGCAAGCTGAATTCAGTAACTTAACAGGTACCATTTACAGTGGAACAGCCATTGACTTGGATTACTTCAGCAAACTGTAATGTTACCCTTAGATAATGTGATGTTCCTGAAGGTAACTTCTAAACCTTAGGTAGCACATTCATATTATTGATTGCAGATTACTCTAATTCATATTGTGAGTATAATAATAAGGTTTACATCATGTTAGCACATACTACTTTTAGGCAAAATTGAACTGTACACTCCATTGAGTTGAATGCACTGCTTTCTATTCAAAGCATTTTGTGATAAGGTTGTGTTCATAACAACACAGGGTGCATTGGAACTATGGATATTGCATGCAGAGTGCTCAGTGCCATGGAATACTTTAATGCAAGCTGAATTCAGTAACTTAACAGGTACCATTTACAGTGGAACAGCCATTGACTTGGATTAATTCAGCAAACTGTAATGTTACACTGGGTAGATAATGTGATGTTACTGAAAGTAACTTCTAAACCTTAGGTAGCACATTCATATTATTGATTGCAGATTACTCTAGATCATATTGTGAGTATAATAATGAGGTTTACATCATGGTAGCACATACTACTTTTAGGCAAAATTGAACTGTACACTCCATTGAGTTGAATGCACTGTTTTCTATTCAAAGCATTTTGTGATAAGGTTGTGTTCATAACTACACAGGGTGCATTGGAAAAGTATGGATATTGCATGCAGAGTGCTCAGTGCCATGGAATACTTTAATGCAAGCTGAAATCAGTAACTTAACAGGTACCATTTACACTGCAACAGACATTGACTTGGTTTACTTCAGCAAACTGAAATGTTACACTGAGTAGATAATGTGATGTTACTGGAAGTTACTTCTAAACCTTAGCTAGCACATTCATATAATTGATTGCAGATTACTCTAAATCATATTGTGAGTATAATAATGAGGTTTACATCATGTTAGCACATACTACTTTTAGGCAAAATTGAACTGTACACTCCATTGAGTTGAATGCACTGCTTTCTATTCAAAGCATTTTGTGATAAGGTTGTGTTCATAACTACGCAGGGTGCATTGGAAGAGTATGGATATTGCATGCAGAGTGCTCAGTGCCATGGAATACTTTAATGCAAGCTGAATTCAGTAACTTAACAGGTACCATTTACAGTGGAGCAGCCATTGACTTGGATTACTTCAGCAAACTGTAATGTTAAACTGAGTAGATAATATGATGTTACTGAAAGTAACTTCTAAACCTTAGGTAGCACATTCATATTATTCATTGCAGATTACTCTAATTCATGTTGTGAGTATAATAATAAGGTTTACATCATGTTACCACATACTACTTTTAGGCAAAATTGAACTGTACACTCCATTGAGTTGAATGCACTGCTTTCTATTCAAAGCATTTTGTGATAAGGTTGTGTTCATAACTACACAAGGTGCATTGGAACAGTATGAATATTGCATGCAGAGTGCTCAGTGCCATGGAATACTTTAATGCAAGCTGAATTCAGTAACTTAACAGGTACCATTTACAGTGGAACAGCCATTCACTGGGATTACTTCAGCAAACTGTAATATTACACTGAGTAGATAATGTGATGTTACTGGAAGTAACTTCTAAACCTTAGCTAGCACATTCATATAATTGATTGCATACTACTCTAAATCATATTGTGAGTATAATAATGAGGTTTACATCATGTTAGCACATACTACTTTTAGGCAAAATTGAACTGTACACTCCATTGAGTTGAATGCACTGCTTTGTATTCAAAGCGTTTTGTGATAAGGTTGTGTTCATAACTACACAGGGTGCATTGAAACTGTATGGATATTGCATGTAGAGTGCTCAGTGCCATGGAATACTTTAATGCAAGCTGAATTTAGTAACTTAACAGGTAACATTTACACTGCAACAGCCATTGACTTGGTTTACTTCAGCAAACTGTAAAGTTACACTGAGTAGATAATGTGATGTTACTGGAAGTAACTTCTAAACCTTAGCTAGCACATTCATATAATTGATTGCAGATTACTCTAAATCATATTGTGAGTATGATAATTAGGTTTACATCATGTTAGCACATACTACTTTTAGGCAAAATTGAACTGTACACTCCATTGAGTTGAATGCACTGCTTTCTATTCAAAGCATTTTGTGATAAGGTTGTGTTCATAACTACACAGGGTGCATTGGAACAGTATGGATATTGCATGCAGAGTGCTCAGTGCCATGGAATACTTTAATGCAAGCTGAATTCAGTAACTTAACAGGTACCATTTACAGTGGAACAGCCATTGACTTGGATTACTTCAGCAAACTGTAATGTTACACTGAGTAGATAATGTGCTGTTACTGAAAGTAACTTCTAAACCTTAGGTAGCACATGCATATTATTGATTGCAGATTACTCTAATTCATATTGTGAGTATACTAATAAGGTTTACATCACCTTAGAACATACCACTTTTAGGCAAAATTGAACTGTACACTCCATTGAGTTGAATGCACTGCTTTCTATTCAAAGCATTTTGTGTTAAGATTGTGTTCATAACTACACAGGGTGCATTGGAACAGTATGGATATTGCATGCAGAGTGCTCAGTGCCATGGAATACTTTAATGCAAGCTGAATTCAGTAACTTAACAGGTACCATTTACAGTGGAACAGCCATTGACTTGGATTACTTCAGCAAACTGTAATGTTAAACTGAGTAGATAATGTGATGTTACTGGAAGTAACTTCTAAACCTTAGCTAGCACATTCATATAATTGTTTGCAGACTACTCTAAATCATATTGTGAGTATAATAATGAGGTTTACATCATGTTAGCACATACTACTTTTAGGCAAAATTGAACTGTACACTCCATTGAGTTGAATGCACTGCTTTCTATTCAAAGCATTTTGTGATAAGGTTGTGTTCATAACAACACAGGGTGCATTGGAACTATGGATATTGCATGCAGAGTGCTCAGTGCCATGGAATACTTTTATGCAAGCTGAATTCAGTAACTTAACAGGTAGCATTTACAGTGGAACAGCCATTGACTTGGATCACTTCAGCAAACTGTAATGTTACACTGAGTAGATAATGTGATGTTACTGGAAGTAACTTCTAAACCTTAGCTAGCACATTCATATAATTGATTGCAGATTACTCTAAATCATATTGTGAGTATAATAATTAGGTTTACATCATGTTAGCACATACTACTTTTAGGCAAAATTGAACTGTACACTCCATTGAGTTGAATGCACTGCTTTCTATTCAAAGCATTTTGTGATAAGGTTGTGTTCATAACTACACAGGGTGCATTGGAACAGTATGGATATTGCATGCAGAGTGCTCAGTGCCATGGAATACTTTAATGCAAGCTGAATTCAGTAACTTAACAGGTACCATTTACAGTGGAACAGCCATTGACTTGGATTACTTCAGCAAACTGTAATGTTACACTGAGTAGATAATGTGCTGTTACTGAAAGTAACTTCTAAACCTTAGGTAGCACATGCATATTATTGATTGCAGATTACTCTAATTCATATTGTGAGTATACTAATAAGGTTTACATCACCTTAGAACATACCACTTTTAGGCAAAATTGAACTGTACACTCCATTGAGTTGAATGCACTGCTTTCTATTCAAAGCATTTTGTGTTAAGATTGTGTTCATAACTACACAGGGTGCATTGGAACAGTATGGATATTGCATGCAGAGTGCTCAGTGCCATGGAATACTTTAATGCAAGCTGAATTCAGTAACTTAACAGGTACCATTTACAGTGGAACAGCCATTGACTTGGATTACTTCAGCAAACTGTAATGTTAAACTGAGTAGATAATGTGATGTTACTGGAAGTAACTTCTAAACCTTAGCTAGCACATTCATATAATTGTTTGCAGACTACTCTAAATCATATTGTGAGTATAATAATGAGGTTTACATCATGTTAGCACATACTACTTTTAGGCAAAATTGAACTGTACACTCCATTGAGTTGAATGCACTGCTTTCTATTCAAAGCATTTTGTGATAAGGTTGTGTTCATAACAACACAGGGTGCATTGGAACTATGGATATTGCATGCAGAGTGCTCAGTGCCATGGAATACTTTAATGCAAGCTGAATTCAGTAACTTAACAGGTACCATTTACAGTGGAACAGCCATTGACTTGGATTACTTCAGCAAACTGTAATGTTACACTGAGTAGATAATGTGATGTTCCTGAAAGTAACTTCTAAACCTTAGGTAGCACATTCATATTATTGATTGCAGATTACTCTAATTCATATTGTGTGTATAATAATAAGGTTTACATCATGTTAGCACATACTACTTTTAGGTAAAATTGAACTGTACACTCCATTGAGTTGAATTCACTGCTTTCTATTCAAAGCATTTTGTGATAAGGTTGTGTTCATAACTACACAGGGTGCATAGGAACAGTATGGATATTGCATGCAGAGTGCTCAGTGCCATGGAATACTTTAATGCAAGCTGAATTCAGTAAGTTAACAGGTACCATTTACAGTGGAACAGCCATTGACTTGGATTACTTCAGCAAACTGTAATGTTAAACTGAGTAGATAATGTGATGTTACTGAAAGTAACCTAAACCTTAGGTAGCACATTCATAGTATTGATTGCAGATTACTCTAATTCATATTGTGAGTATAATAATAAGGTTTACATCATGTTAGCACATACTACTTTTAGGCAAAATTGAACTGTACACTCCATTGAGTTGAATGCACTGCTTTCTATTCAAAGCATTTTGTGATAAGGTTGTGTTCATAACAACACAGGGTGCATTGGAACTATGGATATTGCATGCAGAGTGCTCAGTGCCATGGAATACTTTAATGCAAGCTGAATTCAGTATCTTAAAAGGTACCATTTGCAGTGGAACAGCCATTGACTTGGATTACTTCAGCAAACTGTAATGTTACACTGAGTAGATAAAGTGATGTTACTGAAAGTAACTTCTAAACCTTAGGTAGCACATTCATATTATTGATTGCAGATTACTCTAGATCATATTGTGAGTATAATAATGAGGTTTACATCATGTTAGCACATACTACTTTTAGGTAAAATTGAACTGTGCACTCCATTGAGTTGAATGCACTGCTTTCTATTCAAAGCATTTTGTGATAAGGTTGTGTTCATAACTGCACAGGGTGCATTGGAACAGTATGGATATTGCATGCAGAGTGCTCAGTGCCATGGAATACTTTAATGCAAGCTGAATTCAGTAACTTAACAGGTACCATTTACAGTGGAACAGCCATTGACTTGGATTACTTCAGCAAACTGTAATGTTACACTGAGTAGATAATGTGATGTTACTGAAAGTAACTTCTAAACCTTAGGTAGCACATTCATAGTATTGATTGCAGATTACTCTAATTTATATTGTGAGTATAATAATAAGGTTTACATCACCTTAGAACATACCACTTTTAGGCAAAATTGAACTGTACACTCCATTGAGTTGAATGCACTGCTTTCTATTCAAAGCATTTTGTGATAGGGTTGTGTTCATAACAACACAGGGTGCATTGGAACTATGGATATTGCATGCAGAGTGCTCAGTGCCATGGAATACTTTAATGCAAGCTGAATTCAGTAAGTTAACAGGTACCATTTACAGTGGAACAGCCATTGACTTGGATTACTTCAGCAAACTGTAATGTTAAACTGAGTAGATAATGTGATGTTACTGAAAGTAACCTAAACCTTAGGTAGCACATTCATAGTATTGATTGCAGATTACTCTAATTCATATTGTGAGTATAATAATAAGGTTTACATCATGTTAGCACATACTACTTTTAGGCAAAATTGAACTGTACACTCCATTGAGTTGAATGCACTGCTTTCTATTCAAAGCATTTTGTGATAAGGTTGTGTTCATAACTACACAGCGTGCATTGGAACAGTATGGATATTGCATGCAGAGCGCTCAGTGCCATGGAAAACTTTAATGCAAGCTGAATTCAGTAACTTAACAGGTACGATTTACAGTGGAACAGCCATTGACTTGGATTACTTCAGCAAACTGTAATGTTAAACTGAGTAGATAATGTGATGTTACTGAAAGTAACTTCTAAACCTTAGGTAGCAGATTCATATTATTGATTGCAGATTACTCTAATTCATGTTGTGAGTATAATAATAAGGTTTACATCATGTTAGCACATACTACTTTTAGGCAAAATTGAACTGTACACTCCATTGAGTTGAATGCCCTGCTTTCTATTCAAAGCATTTTGTGATAAGGTTGTGTTCATAACTACACAGGGTGCATTGGAACAGTATGGATATTGCATGCAGAGTGCTCAGTGCCATGGAATACTTTAATGCAAGCTGAATTCAGTAACTTAACAGGTACCATTTACAGTGGAACAGCCATTGACTTGGATTACTTCAGCAAACTGTAATGTTAAACTGAGTAGATAGTGTGATATTACTGGAAGTAACTTCTAAACCTTAGCTAGCACATTCATAAAATTGTTTGCAGACTACTCTAAATCATATTGTGAGTATAATAATGAGGTTTACATCATGTTAGCACATACTACTTTTAGGCAAAATTGAACTGTACACTCCATTGAGTTGAATGCACTGCTTTCTATTCAAAGCATTTTGTGATAGGGTTGTGTTCATAACAACACAGGGTGCATTGGAACTATGGATATTGCATGCAGAGTGCTCAGTGCCATGGAATACTTTAATGCAAGCTGAATTCAGTAACTTAACAGGTCCCATTTACACTGCAACAGCCATTGACTTGGTTTACTTCAGCAAACTGTAATGTTACACTGAGTAGATAATGTGATGTTACTGGAAGTAACTTCTAAACCTTAGCTAGCACATTCATATAATTGATTGCAGACTACTCTAAATCATATTGTGAGTATAATAATGAGGTTTACATCATGTTAGCACATACTACTTTTAGGCAAAATTGAACTGTACACTCCATTGAGTTGAATGCACTGCTTTCTATTCAAAGCATTTTCTGATAAGGTTGTGTTCATAACTACACAGGGTGCATTGGAACAGTATGGATATTGCATGCAGAGTGCTCAGTGCCATGGAATACTTTAATGCAAGCTGAATTCAGTAACTTAACAGGTACCATTTACAGTGGAACAGCCATTGACTTGGATTACTTCAGCAAACTGTAATGTTACACTGAGTAGATAATATGATGTTACTGAAAGTAACTTCTAAACCTTAGGTAGCACATTCATATTATTGATTGCAGATTACTCTAATTCATATTGTGAGTATAATAATAAGGTTTACATCATGTTAGCACATACTACTTTTAGGCAAAATTGAACTGTACACTCCATTGAGTTGAAAGCACTGCTTTCTATTCAAAGCATTTTGTGATAAGGTTGTGTTCATAACTACACAGGGTGCATTGGAAGAGTATGGATATTGCATGCAGAGTGCTCAGTGCCATGGAATACTTTTATGCAAGCTGAATTCAGTAACTTAACAGGTAGCATTTACAGTGGAACAGCCATTGACTTGGATCACTTCAGCAAACTGTAATGTTACACTGAATAGATAATGTGATGTTACTGGAAGTAACTTCTAAACCTTAGCTAGCACATTCATATAATTGATTGCAGATTACTCTAAATCATATTGTGAGTATGATAATTAGGTTTACATCATGTTAGCACATACTACTTTTAGGCAAAATTGAACTGTACACTCCATTGAGTTGAATGCACTGCTTTCTATTCAAAGCATTTTGTGATAAGGTTGTGTTCATAACTACACAGGGTGCATTGGAACAGTATGGATATTGCATGCAGAGTGCTCAGTGCCATGGAATACTTTAATGCAAGCTGAATTCAGTAACTTAACAGGTACCATTTACAGTGGAACAGCCATTGACTTGGATTACTTCAGCAAACTGTAATGTTACACTGAGTAGATAATGTGCTGTTACTGAAAGTAACTTCTAAACCTTAGGTAGCACATGCATATTATTGATTGCAGATTACTCTAATTCATATTGTGAGTATACTAATAAGGTTTACATCACCTTAGAACATACCACTTTTAGGCAAAATTGAACTGTACACTCCATTGAGTTGAATGCACTGCTTTCTATTCAAAGCATTTTGTGTTAAGATTGTGTTCATAACTACACAGGGTGCATTGGAACAGTATGGATATTGCATGCAGAGTGCTCAGTGCCATGGAATACTTTAATGCAAGCTGAATTCAGTAACTTAACAGGTACCATTTACAGTGGAACAGCCATTGACTTGGATTACTTCAGCAAACTGTAATGTTAAACTGAGTAGATAATGTGATGTTACTGGAAGTAACTTCTAAACCTTAGCTAGCACATTCATATAATTGTTTGCAGACTACTCTAAATCATATTGTGAGTATAATAATGAGGTTTACATCATGTTAGCACATACTACTTTTAGGCAAAATTGAACTGTACACTCCATTGAGTTGAATGCACTGCTTTCTATTCAAAGCATTTTGTGATAAGGTTGTGTTCATAACAACACAGGGTGCATTGGAACTATGGATATTGCATGCAGAGCGCTCAGTGCCATGGAAAACTTTAATGCAAGCTGAATTCAGTAACTTAACAGGTACGATTTACAGTGGAACAGCCATTGACTTGGATTACTTCAGCAAACTGTAATGTTAAACTGAGTAGATAATGTGATGTTACTGAAAGTAACTTCTAAACCTTAGGTAGCACATTCATATTATTGATTGCAGATTACTCTAATTCATGTTGTGAGTATAATAATAAGGTTTACATCATGTTAGCACATACTACTTTTAGGCAAAATTGAACTGTACACTCCATTGAGTTGAATGCCCTGCATTCTATTCAAAGCATTTTGTGATAAGGTTGTGTTCATAACTACACAGGGTGCATTGGAACAGTATGGATATTGCATGCAGAGTGCTCAGTGCCATGGAATACTTTAATGCAAGCTGAATTCAGTAACTTAACAGGTACCATTTACAGTGGAACAGCCATTGACTTGGATTACTTCAGCAAACTGTAATGTTAAACTGAGTAGATAGTGTGATATTACTGGAAGTAACTTCTAAACCTTAGCTAGCACATTCATAAAATTGTTTGCAGACTACTCTAAATCATATTGTGAGTATAATAATGAGGTTTACATCATGTTAGCACATACTACTTTTAGGCAAAATTGAACTGTACACTCCATTGAGTTGAATGCACTGCTTTCTATTCAAAGCATTTTGTGATAGGGTTGTGTTCATAACAACACAGGGTGCATTGGAACTATGGATATTGCATGCAGAGTGCTCAGTGCCATGGAATACTTTAATGCAAGCTGAATTCAGTAACTTAACAGGTCCCATTTACACTGCAACAGCCATTGACTTGGTTTACTTCAGCAAACTGTAATGTTACACTGAGTAGATAATGTGATGTTACTGGAAGTAACTTCTAAACCTTAGCTAGCACATTCATATAATTGATTGCAGACTACTCTAAATCATATTGTGAGTATAATAATGAGGTTTACATCATGTTAGCACATACTACTTTTAGGCAAAATTGAACTGTACACTCCATTGAGTTGAATGCACTGCTTTCTATTCAAAGCATTTTCTGATAAGGTTGTGTTCATAACTACACAGGGTGCATTGGAACAGTATGGATATTGCATGCAGAGTGCTCAGTGCCATGGAATACTTTAATGCAAGCTGAATTCAGTAACTTAACAGGTACCATTTACAGTGGAACAGCCATTGACTTGGATTACTTCAGCAAACTGTAATGTTACACTGAGTAGATAATATGATGTTACTGAAAGTAACTTCTAAACCTTAGGTAGCACATTCATATTATTGATTGCAGATTACTCTAATTCATATTGTGAGTATAATAATAAGGTTTACATCATGTTAGCACATACTACTTTTAGGCAAAATTGAACTGTACACTCCATTGAGTTGAAAGCACTGCTTTCTATTCAAAGCATTTTGTGATAAGGTTGTGTTCATAACTACACAGGGTGCATTGGAAGAGTATGGATATTGCATGCAGAGTGCTCAGTGCCATGGAATACTTTTATGCAAGCTGAATTCAGTAACTTAACAGGTAGCATTTACAGTGGAACAGCCATTGACTTGGATCACTTCAGCAAACTGTAATGTTACACTGAGTAGATAATGTGATGTTACTGGAAGTAACTTCTAAACCTTAGCTAGCACATTCATATAATTGATTGCAGATTACTCTAAATCATATTGTGAGTATGATAATTAGGTTTACATCATGTTAGCACATACTACTTTTAGGCAAAATTGAACTGTACACTCCATTGAGTTGAATGCACTGCTTTCTATTCAAAGCATTTTGTGATAAGGTTGTGTTCATAACTACACAGGGTGCATTGGAACAGTATGGATATTGCATGCAGAGTGCTCAGTGCCATGGAATACTTTAATGCAAGCTGAATTCAGTAACTTAACAGGTACCATTTACAGTGGAACAGCCATTGACTTGGATTACTTCAGCAAACTGTAATGTTACACTGAGTAGATAATGTGCTGTTACTGAAAGTAACTTCTAAACCTTAGGTAGCACATGCATATTATTGATTGCAGATTACTCTAATTCATATTGTGAGTATACTAATAAGGTTTACATCACCTTAGAACATACCACTTTTAGGCAAAATTGAACTGTACACTCCATTGAGTTGAATGCACTGCTTTCTATTCAAAGCATTTTGTGTTAAGATTGTGTTCATAACTACACAGGGTGCATTGGAACAGTATGGATATTGCATGCAGAGTGCTCAGTGCCATGGAATACTTTAATGCAAGCTGAATTCAGTAACTTAACAGGTACCATTTACAGTGGAACAGCCATTGACTTGGATTACTTCAGCAAACTGTAATGTTAAACTGAGTAGATAATGTGATGTTACTGGAAGTAACTTCTAAACCTTAGCTAGCACATTCATATAATTGTTTGCAGACTACTCTAAATCATATTGTGAGTATAATAATGAGGTTTACATCATGTTAGAACATACTACTTTTAGGCAAAATTGAACTGTACACTCCATTGAGTTGAATGCACTGCTTTCTATTCAAAGCATTTTGTGATAAGGTTGTGTTCATAACAACACAGGGTGCATTGGAACTATGGATATTGCATGCAGAGTGCTCAGTGCCATGGAATACTTTAATGCAAGCTGAATTCAGTAACTTAACAGGTACCATTTACAGTGGAACAGCCATTGACTTGGATTACTTCAGCAAACTGTAATGTTACACTGAGTAGATAATGTGATGTTCCTGAAAGTAACTTCTAAACCTTAGGTAGCACATTCATATTATTGATTGCAGATTACTCTAATTCATATTGTGTGTATAATAATAAGGTTTACATCATGTTAGCACATACTACTTTTAGGTAAAATTGAACTGTACACTCCATTGAGTTGAATTCACTGCTTTCTATTCAAAGCATTTTGTGATAAGGTTGTGTTCATAACTACACAGGGTGCATAGGAACAGTATGGATATTGCATGCAGAGTGCTCAGTGCCATGGAATACTTTAATGCAAGCTGAATTCAGTAAGTTAACAGGTACCATTTACAGTGGAACAGCCATTGACTTGGATTACTTCAGCAAACTGTAATGTTAAACTGAGTAGATAATGTGATGTTACTGAAAGTAACCTAAACCTTAGGTAGCACATTCATAGTATTGATTGCAGATTACTCTAATTCATATTGTGAGTATAATAATAAGGTTTACATCATGTTAGCACATACTACTTTTAGGCAAAATTGAACTGTACACTCCATTGAGTTGAATGCACTGCTTTCTATTCAAAGCATTTTGTGATAAGGTTGTGTTCATAACAACACAGGGTGCATTGGAACTATGGATATTGCATGCAGAGTGCTCAGTGCCATGGAATACTTTAATGCAAGCTGAATTCAGTATCTTAAAAGGTACCATTTGCAGTGGAACAGCCATTGACTTGGATTACTTCAGCAAACTGTAATGTTACACTGAGTAGATAAAGTGATGTTACTGAAAGTAACTTCTAAACCTTAGGTAGCACATGCATATTATTGATTGCAGATTACTCTAATTCATATTGTGAGTATACTAATAAGGTTTACATCACCTTAGAACATACCACTTTTAGGCAAAATTGAACTGTACACTCCATTGAGTTGAATGCCCTGCATTCTATTCAAAGCATTTTGTGATAAGGTTGTGTTCATAACTACACAGGGTGCATTGGAACAGTATGGATATTGCATGCAGAGTGCTCAGTGCCATGGAATACTTTAATGCAAGCTGAATTCAGTAACTTAACAGGTACCATTTACAGTGGAACAGCCATTGACTTGGATTACTTCAGCAAACTGTAATGTTACACTGAGTAGATAATATGATGTTACTGAAAGTAACTTCTAAACCTTAGGTAGCACATTCATATTATTGATTGCAGATTACTCTAATTCATATTGTGAGTATAATAATAAGGTTTACATCATGTTAGCACATACTACTTTTAGGCAAAATTGAACTGTACACTCCATTGAGTTGAAAGCACTGCTTTCTATTCAAAGCATTTTGTGATAAGGTTGTGTTCATAACTACACAGGGTGCATTGGAAGAGTATGGATATTGCATGCAGAGTGCTCAGTGCCATGGAATACTTTTATGCAAGCTGAATTCAGTAACTTAACAGGTAGCATTTACAGTGGAACAGCCATTGACTTGGATCACTTCAGCAAACTGTAATGTTACACTGAGTAGATAATGTGATGTTACTGGAAGTAACTTCTAAACCTTAGCTAGCACATTCATATAATTGATTGCAGATTACTCTAAATCATATTGTGAGTATGATAATTAGGTTTACATCATGTTAGCACATACTACTTTTAGGCAAAATTGAACTGTACACTCCATTGAGTTGAATGCACTGCTTTCTATTCAAAGCATTTTGTGATAAGGTTGTGTTCATAACTACACAGGGTGCATTGGAACAGTATGGATATTGCATGCAGAGTGCTCAGTGCCATGGAATACTTTAATGCAAGCTGAATTCAGTAACTTAACAGGTACCATTTACAGTGGAACAGCCATTGACTTGGATTACTTCAGCAAACTGTAATGTTACACTGAGTAGATAATGTGCTGTTACTGAAAGTAACTTCTAAACCTTAGGTAGCACATGCATATTATTGATTGCAGATTACTCTAATTCATATTGTGAGTATACTAATAAGGTTTACATCACCTTAGAACATACCACTTTTAGGCAAAATTGAACTGTACACTCCATTGAGTTGAATGCACTGCTTTCTATTCAAAGCATTTTGTGTTAAGATTGTGTTCATAACTACACAGGGTGCATTGGAACAGTATGGATATTGCATGCAGAGTGCTCAGTGCCATGGAATACTTTAATGCAAGCTGAATTCAGTAACTTAACAGGTACCATTTACAGTGGAACAGCCATTGACTTGGATTACTTCAGCAAACTGTAATGTTAAACTGAGTAGATAATGTGATGTTACTGGAAGTAACTTCTAAACCTTAGCTAGCACATTCATATAATTGTTTGCAGACTACTCTAAATCATATTGTGAGTATAATAATGAGGTTTACATCATGTTAGAACATACTACTTTTAGGCAAAATTGAACTGTACACTCCATTGAGTTGAATGCACTGCTTTCTATTCAAAGCATTTTGTGATAAGGTTGTGTTCATAACAACACAGGGTGCATTGGAACTATGGATATTGCATGCAGAGTGCTCAGTGCCATGGAATACTTTAATGCAAGCTGAATTCAGTAACTTAACAGGTACCATTTACAGTGGAACAGCCATTGACTTGGATTACTTCAGCAAACTGTAATGTTACACTGAGTAGATAATGTGATGTTCCTGAAAGTAACTTCTAAACCTTAGGTAGCACATTCATATTATTGATTGCAGATTACTCTAATTCATATTGTGTGTATAATAATAAGGTTTACATCATGTTAGCACATACTACTTTTAGGTAAAATTGAACTGTACACTCCATTGAGTTGAATTCACTGCTTTCTATTCAAAGCATTTTGTGATAAGGTTGTGTTCATAACTACACAGGGTGCATAGGAACAGTATGGATATTGCATGCAGAGTGCTCAGTGCCATGGAATACTTTAATGCAAGCTGAATTCAGTAAGTTAACAGGTACCATTTACAGTGGAACAGCCATTGACTTGGATTACTTCAGCAAACTGTAATGTTAAACTGAGTAGATAATGTGATGTTACTGAAAGTAACCTAAACCTTAGGTAGCACATTCATAGTATTGATTGCAGATTACTCTAATTCATATTGTGAGTATAATAATAAGGTTTACATCATGTTAGCACATACTACTTTTAGGCAAAATTGAACTGTACACTCCATTGAGTTGAATGCACTGCTTTCTATTCAAAGCATTTTGTGATAAGGTTGTGTTCATAACAACACAGGGTGCATTGGAACTATGGATATTGCATGCAGAGTGCTCAGTGCCATGGAATACTTTAATGCAAGCTGAATTCAGTATCTTAAAAGGTACCATTTGCAGTGGAACAGCCATTGACTTGGATTACTTCAGCAAACTGTAATGTTACACTGAGTAGATAAAGTGATGTTACTGAAAGTAACTTCTAAACCTTAGGTAGCACATGCATATTATTGATTGCAGATTACTCTAATTCATATTGTGAGTATACTAATAAGGTTTACATCACCTTAGAACATACCACTTTTAGGCAAAATTGAACTGTACACTCCATTGAGTTGAATGCACTGCTTTCTATTCAAAGCATTTTGTGTTAAGATTGTGTTCATAACTACACAGGGTGCATTGGAACAGTATGGATATTGCATGCAGAGTGCTCAGTGCCATGGAATACTTTAATGCAAGCTGAATTCAGTAACTTAACAGGTACCATTTACAGTGGAACAGCCATTGACTTGGATTACTTCAGCAAACTGTAATGTTAAACTGAGTAGATAATGTGATGTTACTGGAAGTAACTTCTAAACCTTAGCTAGCACATTCATATAATTGTTTGCAGACTACTCTAAATCATATTGTGAGTATAATAATGAGGTTTACATCATGTTAGCACATACTACTTTTAGGCAAAATTGAACTGTACACTCCATTGAGTTGAATGCACTGCTTTCTATTCAAAGCATTTTGTGATAAGGTTGTGTTCATAACAACACAGGGTGCATTGGAACTATGGATATTGCATGCAGAGTGCTCAGTGCCATGGAATACTTTAATGCAAGCTGAATTCAGTAACTTAACAGGTACCATTTACAGTGGAACAGCCATTGACTTGGATTACTTCAGCAAACTGTAATGTTACACTGAGTAGATAATGTGATGTTCCTGAAAGTAACTTCTAAACCTTAGGTAGCACATTCATATTATTGATTGCAGATTACTCTAATTCATATTGTGTGTATAATAATAAGGTTTACATCATGTTAGCACATACTACTTTTAGGTCAAATTGAACTGTACACTCCATTGAGTTGAATTCACTGCTTTCTATTCAAAGCATTTTGTGATAAGGTTGTGTTCATAACTACACAGGGTGCATAGGAACAGTATGGATATTGCATGCAGAGTGCTCAGTGCCATGGAATACTTTAATGCAAGCTGAATTCAGTAAGTTAACAGGTACCATTTACAGTGGAACATCCATTGACTTGGATTACTTCAGCAAACTGTAATGTTAAACTGAGTAGATAATGTGATGTTACTGAAAGTAACCTAAACCTTAGGTAGCACATTCATAGTATTGATTGCAGATTACTCTAATTCATATTGTGAGTATAATAATAAGGTTTACATCATGTTAGCACATACTACTTTTAGGCAAAATTGAACTGTACACTCCTTTGAGTTGAATGCACTGCTTTCTATTCAAAGCATTTTGTGATAAGGTTGTGTTCATAACAACACAGGGTGCATTGGAACTATGGATATTGCATGCAGAGTGCTCAGTGCCATGGAATACTTTAATGCAAGCTGAATTCAGTATCTTAAAAGGTACCATTTGCAGTGGAACAGCCATTGACTTGGATTACTTCAGCAAACTGTAATGTTACACTGAGTAGATAAAGTGATGTTACTGAAAGTAACTTCTAAACCTTAGGTAGCACATTCATATTATTGATTGCAGATTACTCTAATTCATATTGTGAGTATAATAATAATGTTTACATCATGTTAGCACATACTACTTTTAGGCAAAATTGAACTGTACACTCCATTGAGTTGAATGCACTGCTTTCTATTCAAAGCATTTTGTGATAAGGTTGTGTTCATAACTGCACAGGGTGCATTGGAACAGTATGGATATTGCATGCAGAGTGCTCAGTGCCATGGAATACTTTAATGCAAGCTGAATTCAGTAACTTAACAGGTACCATTTACAGTGGAACAGCCATTGACTTGGATTACTTCAGCAAACTGTAATGTTAAACTGAGTAGATAATGTGATGTTACTGAAAGTAACCTAAACCTTAGGTAGCACATTCATATTATTGATTGCAGATTACTCTAATTCATATTGTGAGTATAATAATAATGTTTACATCATGTTAGCACATACTACTTTTAGGCAAAATTGAACTGTACACTCCATTGAGTTGAATGCACTGCTTTCTATTCAATCATTTTGTGATAAGGTTGTGTTCATAACAACACAGAGTGCATTGGAACTATGGATTACAGTTTGCATGCAGAGTGCTCATTGCCATGGAATACTTTAATGCAAACTGAATTCAGTGACTTAACAGGTACCATTTACAGTGGAACAGCCATTGACTTGGATTACTTCAGCAAACTGTAATGTTACACTGAGTAGATAATGTGATGTTACTGGAAGTAACTTCTAAACCTTAGCTAGCACATTCATATAAGTGATTGCATATTACTCTAAATCATATTGTGAGTATAATAATGAGGTTTACATCATGTTATCACATACTACTTTTATGCAAAATTGAACTGTACACTCCATTGAGTTGAATGCACTGCATTCTATTCAAAGCGTTTTGTGATAAGGTTGTGTTCATAACTACACAGGGTGTATTGGAACTATGGATATTGCATGCAGAGTGCTCAGTGCCATGGAATACTTTAATGCAAGCTGAATTCAGTAACTTAACAGGTACCATTTACAGTGGAACAGCCATTGACATGGATTACTTCAGCAAACTGTAATGTTAAACTGAGTAGATAATGTGATGTTACTGAAAGTAACTTCTAAACCTTAAGTAGCACATTCATATTATTGATTGCAGATTACTCTAATTCATATTGTGAGTATAATAATAAGGTTTACATCACCTTAGAACATACCACTTTTAGGCAAAATTGAACTGTACACTCCATTGAGTTGAATGCACTGCTTTCTATTCAAAGCATTTTGTGATAAGATTGTGTTCATAACTACACAGGGTGCATTGGAACAGTATGGATATTGCATGCAGAGTTCTCAGTGCCATGGAATACTTTAATGCAAGCTGAATTCAGTAACTTAACAGATACCATTTACAGTGGAACAGCCATTGACTTGGATTACTTCAGCAAACTGTAATGTTAAACTGAGTAGATAATGTGATGGTACTGGAAGTAACTTCTAAACCTTAGCTAGCACATTCATATATGTGATTGCAGATTACTCTAAATCATATTGTGAGTATAATAATAAGGTTTACATCATGTTATCACATACTACTTTTAGGCAAAATTGAACTGTACACTCCATTGAGTTGAATGCACTGCTTTCTATTCAAAGCGTTTTGTGATAAGGTTGTGTTCATAACTACACAGGGTGCATTGGAACTATGGATATTGCATGCAGAGTGCTCAGTGCCATGGAATACTTTAATGCAAGCTGAATTCAGTAACTTAACAGGTACCATTTACAGTGGAACAGCCATTGACTTGGATTACTTCAGCAAACTGTAATGTTAAACTGAGTAGATAATGTGATGTTACTGAAAGTAACTTCTAAACCTTAGGTAGCACATTCATATTATTGATTGCAGATTACTCTAATTCATATTGTGAGTATAATAATAAGGTTTACATCACCTTAGAACATACCACTTTTAGGCAAAATTGAACTGTACACTCCATTGAGTTGAATGCACTGCTTTCTATTCAAAGCATTTTGTGATAAGATTGTGTTCATAACTACACAGGGTGCATTGGAACAGTATGGATATTGCATGCAGAGTTCTCAGTGCCATGGAATACTTTAATGCAAGCTGAATTCAGTAACTTAACAGATACCATTTACAGTGGAACAGCCATTGACTTGGATTACTTCAGCAAACTGTAATGTTAAACTGAGTAGATAATGTGATGTTACTGGAAGTAACTTCTAAACCTTAGCTAGCACATTCATATATGTGATTGCAGATTACTCTAAATCATATTGTGAGTATAATAATAAGGTTTACATCACCTTAAAACATACCACTTTTAGGCAAAATTGAACTGTACACTCCATTGAGTTGAATGCACTGCTTTCTATTCAAAGCATTTTGTGATAAGATTGTGTTCATAACTACACAAGGTGCATTGGAACAGTATGGATATTGCATGCAGAGTGCTCAGTGCCATGGAATACTTTAATGCAAGCTGAATTCAGTAACTTAACAGGTACCATTTACAGTGGAACAGCCATTGACTTGGATTACTTCAGCAAACTGTAATGTTACCCTTAGATAATGTGATGTTCCTGAAGGTAACTTCTAAACCTTAGGTAGCACATTCATATTATTGATTGCAGATTACTCTAATTCATATTGTGAGTATAATAATAAGGTTTACATCATGTTAGCACATACTACTTTTAGGCAAAATTGAACTGTACACTCCATTGAGTTGAATGCACTGCTTTCTATTCAAAGCATTTTGTGATAAGGTTGTGTTCATAACAACACAGGGTGCATTGGAACTATGGATATTGCATGCAGAGTGCTCAGTGCCATGGAATACTTTAATGCAAGCTGAATTCAGTAACTTAACAGGTACCATTTACAGTGGAACAGCCATTGACTTGGATTAATTCAGCAAACTGTAATGTTACACTGAGTAGATAATGTGATGTTACTGAAAGTAACTTCTAAACCTTAGGTAGCACATTCATATTATTGATTGCAGATTACTCTAGATCATATTGTGAGTATAATAATGAGGTTTACATCATGGTAGCACATACTACTTTTAGGCAAAATTGAACTGTACACTCCATTGAGTTGAATGCACTGTTTTCTATTCAAAGCATTTTGTGATAAGGTTGTGTTCATAACTACACAGGGTGCATTGGAAAAGTATGGATATTGCATGCAGAGTGCTCAGTGCCATGGAATACTTTAATGCAAGCTGAAATCAGTAACTTAACAGGTACCATTTACACTGCAACAGCCATTGACTTGGTTTACTTCAGCAAACTGAAATGTTACACTGAGTAGATAATGTGATGTTACTGGAAGTTACTTCTAAACCTTAGCTAGCACATTCATATAATTGATTGCAGATTACTCTAAATCATATTGTGAGTATAATAATGAGGTTTACATCATGTTAGCACATACTACTTTTAGGCAAAATTGAACTGTACACTCCATTGAGTTGAATGCACTGCTTTCTATTCAAAGCATTTTGTGATAAGGTTGTGTTCATAACTACGCAGGGTGCATTGGAAGAGTATGGATATTGCATGCAGAGTGCTCAGTGCCATGGAATACTTTAATGCAAGCTGAATTCAGTAACTTAACAGATACCATTTACAGTGGAACAGCCATTGACTTGGATTACTTCAGCAAACTGTAATGTTAAACTGAGTAGATAATGTGATGTTACTGGAAGTAACTTCTAAACCTTAGCTAGCACATTCATATATGTGATTGCAGATTACTCTAAATCATATTGTGAGTATAATAATAAGGTTTACATCACCTTAAAACATTCCACTTTTAGGCAAAATTGAACTGTACACTCCATTGAGTTGAATGCACTGCTTTCTATTCAAAGCATTTTGTGATAAGATTGTGTTCATAACTACACAAGGTGCATTGGAACAGTATGGATATTGCATGCAGAGTGCTCAGTGCCATGGAATACTTTAATGCAAGCTGAATTCAGTAACTTAACAGGTACCATTTACAGTGGAACAGCCATTGACTTGGATTACTTCAGCAAACTGTAATGTTACCCTTAGATAATGTGATGTTCCTGAAGGTAACTTCTAAACCTTAGGTAGCACATTCATATTATTGATTGCAGATTACTCTAATTCATATTGTGAGTATAATAATAAGGTTTACATCATGTTAGCACATACTACTTTTAGGCAAAATTGAACTGTACACTCCATTGAGTTGAATGCACTGCTTTCTATTCAAAGCATTTTGTGATAAGGTTGTGTTCATAACAACACAGGGTGCATTGGAACTATGGATATTGCATGCAGAGTGCTCAGTGCCATGGAATACTTTAATGCAAGCTGAATTCAGTAACTTAACAGGTACCATTTACAGTGGAACAGCCATTGACTTGGATTAATTCAGCAAACTGTAATGTTACACTGGGTAGATAATGTGATGTTACTGAAAGTAACTTCTAAACCTTAGGTAGCACATTCATATTATTGATTGCAGATTACTCTAGATCATATTGTGAGTATAATAATGAGGTTTACATCATGGTAGCACATACTACTTTTAGGCAAAATTGAACTGTACACTCCATTGAGTTGAATGCACTGTTTTCTATTCAAAGCATTTTGTGATAAGGTTGTGTTCATAACTACACAGGGTGCATTGGAAAAGTATGGATATTGCATGCAGAGTGCTCAGTGCCATGGAATACTTTAATGCAAGCTGAAATCAGTAACTTAACAGGTACCATTTACACTGCAACAGACATTGACTTGGTTTACTTCAGCAAACTGAAATGTTACACTGAGTAGATAATGTGATGTTACTGGAAGTTACTTCTAAACCTTAGCTAGCACATTCATATAATTGATTGCAGATTACTCTAAATCATATTGTGAGTATAATAATGAGGTTTACATCATGTTAGCACATACTACTTTTAGGCAAAATTGAACTGTACACTCCATTGAGTTGAATGCACTGCTTTCTATTCAAAGCATTTTGTGATAAGGTTGTGTTCATAACTACGCAGGGTGCATTGGAAGAGTATGGATATTGCATGCAGAGTGCTCAGTGCCATGGAATACTTTAATGCAAGCTGAATTCAGTAACTTAACAGGTACCATTTACAGTGGAGCAGCCATTGACTTGGATTACTTCAGCAAACTGTAATGTTAAACTGAGTAGATAATATGATGTTACTGAAAGTAACTTCTAAACCTTAGGTAGCACATTCATATTATTCATTGCAGATTACTCTAATTCATGTTGTGAGTATAATAATAAGGTTTACATCATGTTACCACATACTACTTTTAGGCAAAATTGAACTGTACACTCCATTGAGTTGAATGCACTGCTTTCTATTCAAAGCATTTTGTGATAAGGTTGTGTTCATAACTACACAAGGTGCATTGGAACAGTATGAATATTGCATGCAGAGTGCTCAGTGCCATGGAATACTTTAATGCAAGCTGAATTCAGTAACTTAACAGGTACCATTTACAGTGGAACAGCCATTCACTGGGATTACTTCAGCAAACTGTAATATTACACTGAGTAGATAATGTGATGTTACTGGAAGTAACTTCTAAACCTTAGCTAGCACATTCATATAATTGATTGCATACTACTCTAAATCATATTGTGAGTATAATAATGAGGTTTACATCATGTTAGCACATACTACTTTTAGGCAAAATTGAACTGTACACTCCATTGAGTTGAATGCACTGCTTTGTATTCAAAGCGTTTTGTGATAAGGTTGTGTTCATAACTACACAGGGTGCATTGAAACTGTATGGATATTGCATGTAGAGTGCTCAGTGCCATGGAATACTTTAATGCAAGCTGAATTTAGTAACTTAACAGGTAACATTTACACTGCAACAGCCATTGACTTGGTTTACTTCAGCAAACTGTAAAGTTACACTGAGTAGATAATGTGATGTTACTGGAAGTAACTTCTAAACCTTAGCTAGCACATTCATATTATTGATTGCAGATTACTCTAATTCATATTGTGAGTATAATAATAAGGTTTACATCACCTTAGAACATACCACTTTTAGGCAAAATTGAACTGTACACTCCATTGAGTTGAATGCACTGCTCTCTATTCAAAGCATTTTGTGTTAAGATTGTGTTCATAACTACACAGGGTGCATTGGAACAGTATGGATATTGCATGCAGAGTGCTCAGTGCCATGGAATACTTTAATGCAAGCTGAATTCAGTAACTTAACAGGTACCATTTACAGTGGAACAGCCATTGACTTGGATTACTTCAGCAAACTGTAATGTTAAACTGAGTAGATAATGTGATGTTACTGGAAGTAACTTCTAAACCTTAGATAGCACATTCATATAATTGTTTGCAGACTACTCTAAATCATATTGTGAGTATAATAATGAGGTTTACATCATGTTAGCACATACTACTTTTAGGCAAATTGAACTGTACACTCCATTGAGTTGAATGCACTGCTTTCTATTCAAAGCATTTTGTGATAAGGTTGTGTTCATAACAACACAGGGTGCATTGGAACTATGGATATTGCAATGCAGAGTGCTCAGTGCCATGGAATACTTTAATGCAAGCTGAATTCAGTAACTTAACAGGTACCATTTACAGTGGAACAGCCATTGACTTGGATTACTTCAGCAAACTGTAATGTTACACTGAGTAGATAAT
Organism: Hypanus sabinus; assembly: GCF_030144855.1. Taxonomy (NCBI): domain Eukaryota; kingdom Metazoa; phylum Chordata; class Chondrichthyes; order Myliobatiformes; family Dasyatidae; genus Hypanus; species Hypanus sabinus. The sequence continues at coordinate 1,165,563 of NC_082727.1, forward strand.
GTGATGTTCCTGAAAGTAACTTCTAAACCTTAGGTAGCACATTCATAGTATTGATTGCAGATTACTCTAATTCATATTGTGTGTATAATAATAAGGTTTACATCATGTTAGCACATACTACTTTTAGGCAAAATTGAACTGTACACTCCATTGAGTTGAATGCACTGCTTTCTATTCAAAGCATTTTGTGATAAGGTTGTGTTCATAACTACACAGGGTGCATTGGAACAGTATGGATATTGCATGCAGAGTGCTCAGTGCCATGGAATACTTTAATGCAAGCTGAATTCAGTAACTTAACAGGTACCATTTACAGTGGAACAGCCATTGACTTGGATTACTTCAGCAAACTGTAATGTTAAACTGAATAGATAATGTGATGTTACTGAAAGTAACCTAAACCTTAGGTAGCACATTCATATAATTGATTGCATACTACTCTAAATCATATTGTGAGTATAATAATGAGGTTTACATCATGTTAGCACATACTACTTTTAGGCAAAATTGAACTGTACACTCCATTGAGTTGAATGCACTGCTTTGTATTCAAAGCGTTTTGTGATAAGGTTGTGTTCATAACTACACAGGGTGCATTGAAACTGTATGGATATTGCATGTAGAGTGCTCAGTGCCATGGAATACTTTAATGCAAGCTGAATTTAGTAACTTAACAGGTAACATTTACACTGCAACAGCCATTGACTTGGTTTACTTCAGCAAACTGTAAAGTTACACTGAGTAGATAATGTGATGTTACTGGAAGTAACTTCTAAACCTTAGCTAGCACATTCATATTATTGATTGCAGATTACTCTAATTCATATTGTGAGTATAATAATAAAGTTTACATCACCTTAGAACATACCACTTTTAGGCAAAATTGAACTGTACACTCCTTTGAGTTGAATGCACTGCTCTCTATTCAAAGCATTTTGTGTTAAGATTGTGTTCATAACTACACAGGGTGCATTGGAACAGTATGGATATTGCATGCAGAGTGCTCAGTGCCATGGAATACTTTAATGCAAGCTGAATTCAGTAACTTAACAGGTACCATTTACAGTGGAACAGCCATTGACTTGGATTACTTCAGCAAACTGTAATGTTAAACTGAGTAGATAATGTGATGTTACTGGAAGTAACTTCTAAACCTTAGATAGCACATTCATATAATTGTTTGCAGACTACTCTAAATCATATTGTGAGTATAATAATGAGGTTTACATCATGTTAGCACATACTACTTTTAGGCAAATTGAACTGTACACTCCATTGAGTTGAATGCACTGCTTTCTATTCAAAGCATTTTGTGATAAGGTTGTGTTCATAACAACACAGGGTGCATTGGAACTATGGATATTGCAATGCAGAGTGCTCAGTGCCATGGAATACTTTAATGCAAGCTGAATTCAGTAACTTAACAGGTACCATTTACAGTGGAACAGCCATTGACTTGGATTACTTCAGCAAACTGTAATGTTACACTGAGTAGATAATGTGATGTTCCTGAAAGTAACTTCTAAACCTTAGGTAGCACATTCATAGTATTGATTGCAGATTACTCTAATTCATATTGTGTGTATAATAATAAGGTTTACATCATGTTAGCACATACTACTTTTAGGCAAAATTGAACTGTACACTCCATTGAGTTGAATGCACTGCTTTCTATTCAAAGCATTTTGTGATAAGGTTGTGTTCATAACTACACAGGGTGCATTGGAACAGTATGGATATTGCATGCAGAGTGCTCAGTGCCATGGAATACTTTAATGCAAGCTGAATTCAGTAACTTAACAGGTACCATTTACAGTGGAACAGCCATTGACTTGGATTACTTCAGCAAACTGTAATGTTAAACTGAATAGATAATGTGATGTTACTGAAAGTAACCTAAACCTTAGGTAGCACATTCATATTATTGATTGCAGATTACTCTAATTCATATTGTGAGTATAATAATAAGGTTTACATCATGTTAGCACATACTACTTTTAGGCAAAATTGAACTGTACACTCCATTGAGTTGAATGCACTGCTTTCTATTCAAAGCATTTTGTGATAAGGTTGTGTTCATAACAACACAGGGTGCATTGGAACTATCGATATTGCATGCAGAGTGCTCAGTGCCATGGAATACTTTAATGCAAGCTGAATTCAGTAACTTAACAGGTACCATTTACAGTGGAACAGCCATTGACTTGGATTACTTCAGCAAACTGTAATGTTACACTGAGTAGATAATGTGATGTTACTGAAAGTAACTTCTAAACCTTAGGTAGCACATTCATATTATTGATTGCAGATTACTCTAATTCATATTGTGAGTATACTAATAAGGTTTACATCACCTTAGAACATACCACTTTTAGGCAAAATTGAACTGTACACTCCATTGAGTTGAATGCACTGCTTTCTATTCAAAGCATTTTGTGATAAGATTGTGTTCATAACTACACAAGGTGCATTGGAACAGTATGGATATTGCATGCAGAGTGCTCAGTGCCATGGAATACTTTAATGCAAGCTGAATTCAGTAACTTAACAGGTACCATTTACAGTGGAACAGCCATTGACTTGGATTACTTCAGCAAACTGTAATGTTAAACTGCGTAGATAATATGATGTTACTGAAAGCAACTTCTAAACCTTAGATAGCACATTCATATTATTGATTGCAGATTACTCTAATTCATTTTGTGAGTATAATAATAAGGTTTACATCCTGTTAGCACATACTACTTTTAGGCAAAATTGAACTGTACACTCCTTTGAGTTGAATGCACTGCTTTCTATTCAAAGCATTTTGTGATAAGGTTGTGTTCATAACTACACAAGGTGCATTGGAACAGTATGGATATTGCATGCAGAGTGCTCAGTGCTATGGAATACTTTAATGCAAGCTGAATTCAGTAACTTAACAGGTACCATTTACAGTGGAACAGCCATTGACTTGGATTACTTCAGCAAACTGTAATGTTACACTGAGTAGATAATGTGATGTTCCTGAAAGTAACTTCTAAACCTTAGGTAGCACATTCATATTATTGATTGCAGATTACTCTAATTCATATTGTGTGTATAATAATAAGGTTTACATCTTGTTAGCACATACTACTTTTAGGCAAAATTGAACTGTACACTCCATTGAGTTGAATGCACTGCTTTGTATTCAAAGCGTTTTGTGATAAGGTTGTGTTCATAACTACACAGGGTGCATTGAAACTGTATGGATATTGCATGTAGAGTGCTCAGTGCCATGGAATACTTTAATGCAAGCTGAATTTAGTAACTTAACAGGTAACATTTACACTGCAACAGCCATTGACTTGGTTTACTTCAGCAAACTGTAAAGTTACACTGAGTAGATAATGTGATGTTACTGGAAGTAACTTCTAAACCTTAGCTAGCACATTCATATAATTGATTGCATACTACTCTAAATCATATTGTGAGTATAATAATGAGGTTTACATCATGTTAGCACATACTACTTTTAGGCAAAATTGAACTGTACACCATTGAGTTGAATGCACTGCTTTCTATTCAAAGTGTTTTGTGATAAGGTTGTGTTCATAACTACACAGGGTGCTTTGGAACTATGGATATTGCATGCAGAGTGCTCAGTGCCATGGAATACTTTAATGCAAGCTGAATTCAGTAACTTAACAGGTACCATTTACAGTGGAACAGCCATTGACTTGGATTACTTCAGCAAACTGTAATGTTACACTGAGTAGATAATGTGATGTTACTGAAAGTAACCTAAACCTTAGGTAGCACATTCATATTATTGATTGCAGATTACTCTAATTCATATTGTGAGTATAATAATAAGGTTTACATCATGTTAGCACTTGCTACTTTTAGGCAAAATTGAACTGTACACTCCATTGAGTTGAATGCACTGCTTTGTATTCAAAGCGTTTTGTGATAAGGTTGTGTTCATAACTACACAGGGTGCATTGAAACTGTATGGATATTGCATGTAGAGTGCTCAGTGCCATGGAATACTTTAATGCAAGCTGAATTTAGTAACTTAACAGGTAACATTTACACTGCAACAGACATTGACTTGGTTTACTTCAGCAAACTGTAAAGTTACACTGAGTAGATAATGTGATGTTACTGGAAGTAACTTCTAAACCTTAGCTAGCACATTCATATAATTGATTGCATACTGCTCTAAATCATATTCTGAGTATAATAATGAGGTTTACATCATGTTAGCACATACTACTTTTAGGCAAAATTGAACTGTACACTCCATTGAGTTGAATGCACTGCTTTCTATTCAAAGTGTTTTGTGATAAGGTTGTGTTCATAACTACACAGGGTGCATTGGAACTATGGATATTGCATGCAGAGTGCTCAGTGCCATGGAATACTTTAATGCAAGCTGAATTCAGTAACTTAACAGGTACCATTTACAGTGGAACAGCCATTGACTTGGATTACTTCAGCAAACTGTAATGTTACACTGAGTAGATAATGTGATGTTACTGAAAGTAACTTCTAAACCTTAGGTAGCACATTCATATTATTGATTGCAAATTACTCTAATTCATATTGTGAGTATAATAATGTTTACATCACCTTAGAACATACCACTTTTCGGCAAAATTGAACTGTACACTCCATTGAGTTGAATGCACTGCTTTCTATTCAAAGCATTTTGTGTTAAGATTGTGTTCATAACTACACAGGGTGCATTGGAACAGTATGGATATTGCATGCAGAGTGCTCAGTGCCATGGAATACTTTAATGCAAGCTGAATTCAATAACTTAACAGGTACCATTTACAGTGGAACAGCCATTGACTTGGATTACTTCAGCAAACTGTAATGTTAAACTGAGTAGATAATGTGATGTTACTGGAAGTAACTTCTAAACCTTAGCTAGCACATTCATATAATTGTTTGCAGACTACTCTAAATCATATTCTGAGTATAATAATGAGGTTTACATCATGTTAGCACATACTACTTTTAGGCAAAATTGAACTGTACACTCCATTGAGTTGAATGCACTGCTTTCTATTCAACGCATTTTGTGATAAGGTTGTGTTCATAACAACACAGGGTGCATTGGAACTATGGATATTGCATGCAGAGTGCTCAGTGCCATGGAATACTTTAATGCAAGCTGAATTCAGTAACTTAACAGGTACCATTTACAGTGGAACAGCCATTGACTTGGATTACTTCAGCAAACTGTAATGTTACACTGAGTAGATAATGTGATGTTACTGAAAGTAACCTAAACCTTAGGTAGCACATTCATATTATTGATTGCAGATTACTCTAATTCATATTGTGAGTATAATAATAAGGTTTGCATCATGTTAGCACATACTACTTTTAGGCAAAATTGAACTATACACTCCATTGAGTTGAATGCACTGCTTTCTATTCAAAGTGTTTTGTGATAAGGTTGTGTTCATAACTACACAGGGTGCATTGCAACTATGGATATTGCATGCAGAGTGCTCGGTGCCATGGAATACTTTAATGCAAGCTGAATTCAGTAACTTAACAGGTACCATTTACAGTGGAACAGCCATTGACTTGGATTACTTCAGCAAACTGTAATGTTACACTGAGTAGATAATGTGATGTTACTGAAAGTAACTTCTAAACCTTAGGTAGCACATTCATATTATTGATTGCAGATTACTCTAATTCATATTGTGAGTATAATAATAAGGTTTACATCACCTTAGAACATACCACTTTTAGGCAAAATTGAACTGTACACTCCATTGAGTTGAATGCACTGCTTTCTATTCAAAGCATTTTGTGTTAAGATTGTGTTCATAACTACACAGGGTGCATTGGAACAGTATGGATATTGCATGCAGAGTGCTCAGTGCCATGGAATACTTTAATGCAAGCTGAATTCAATAACTTAACAGGTACCATTTACAGTGGAACAGCCATTGACTTGGATTACTTCAGCAAACTGTAATGTTAAACTGAGTAGATAATGTGATGTTACTGGAAGTAACTTCTAAACCTTAGCTAGCACATTCATATAATTGTTTGCAGACTACTCTAAATCATATTCTGAGTATAATAATGAGGTTTACATCATGTTAGCACATACTACTTTTAGGCAAAATTGAACTGTACACTCCATTGAGTTGAATGCACTGCTTTCTATTCAACGCATTTTGTGATAAGGTTGTGTTCATAACAACACAGGGTGCATTGGAACTATGGATATTGCATGCAGAGTGCTCAGTGCCATGGAATACTTTAATGCAAGCTGAATTCAGTAACTTAACAGGTACCATTTACAGTGGAACAGCCATTGACTTGGATTACTTCAGCAAACTGTAATGTTACACTGAGTAGATAATGTGATGTTACTGAACGTAACTTCTAAACCTTAGGTAGCACATTCATATTATTGATGGCAGATTACTCTAATTCATATTGTGAGTATAATAATGAGGTTTACATCATGTTAGCATATACTACTTTTAGGCAAAATTGAACTGTACACTCCATTGAGTTGAATGCACTGCTTTCTATTCAAAGCATTTTGTGATAAGGTTGTGTTCATAACTACACAGGGTGCATTGGAACAGTATGGATATTGCATGCAGAGTGCTCAGTGCCATGGAATACTTTAATGCAAGCTGAATTCAGTAACTTAACAGGTACCATTTACAGTGGAACAGCCATTGACTTGGATTACTTCAGCAAACTGTAATGTTACACTGAGTAGATGATGTGATGTTACTGAAAGTAACTTCTAAACATTAGGTAGCACATTCATATTATTGATTGCAGATTACTCTAATTCATATTGTGAGTAAACTAATAAGGTAAACATCACCTTAGAACATACCACTTTTAGGCAAAATTGAACTGTACACTCCATTGAGTTGAATGCTCTGCTTTCTATTCAAAGCATTTTGTGATAAGATTGTGTTCATAACTACACAGGGTGCATTGGAACAGTATGGATATTGCATGCAGAGTGCTCAGTGCCATGGAATACTTTAATGCAAGCTGAATTCAGTAACTTAACAGGTACCATTTACAGTGGAACAGCCATTGACTTGGATTACTTCAGCAAACTGTAATGTTAAACTGAGTAGATAATGTGATGTTACTGGAAGTAACTTCTAAACCTTAGCTAGCACATTAATATAATTGTTTGCAGACTACTCTAAATCATATTGTGAGTATAATAATGAGGTTTACATCATGTTAGCACATACTACTTTTAGGCAAAATTGAACTGTACACTCCATTGAGTTGAATGCACTGCTTTCTATTCAAAGCATTTTGTGATAAGGTTGTGTTCATAACAACACAGGGTGCATTGGAACTATGGATATTGCATGCAGAGTGCTCAGTGCCATGGAATACTTTAATGCAAGCTGAATTCAGTAACTTAACAGGTACCATTTACAGTGGAACAGCCATTGACTTGGATTACTTCAGCAAACTGTAATGTTACACTGAGTAGATAATGTGATGTTACTGAAAGTAACCTAAACCTTAGGTAGCACATTCATATTATTGATTGCAGATTACTCTAATTCATATTGTGAGTATAATAATAAGGTTTGCATCATGTTAGCACATACTACTTTTAGGCAAAATTGAACTATACACTCCATTGAGTTGAATGCACTGCTTTCTATTCAAAGTGTTTTGTGATAAGGTTGTGTTCATAACTACACAGGGTGCATTGCAACTATGGATATTGCATGCAGAGTGCTCGGTGCCATGGAATACTTTAATGCAAGCTGAATTCAGTAACTTAACAGGTACCATTTACAGTGGAACAGCCATTGACTTGGATTACTTCAGCAAACTGTAATGTTACACTGAGTAGATAATGTGATGTTACTGAAAGTAACTTCTAAACCTTAGGTAGCACATTCATATTATTGATTGCAGATTACTCTAATTCATATTGTGAGTATAATAATAAGGTTTACATCACCTTAGAACATACCAATTTTAGGCAAAATTGAACTGTACACTCCATTGAGTTGAATGCACTGCTTTCTATTCAAAGCATTTTGTGTTAAGATTGTGTTCATAACTACACAGGGTGCATTGGAACAGTATGGATATTGCATGCAGAGTGCTCAGTGCCATGGAATACTTTAATGCAAGCTGAATTCAATAACTTAACAGGTACCATTTACAGTGGAACAGCCATTGACTTGGATTACTTCAGCAAACTGTAATGTTAAACTGAGTAGATAATGTGATGTTACTGGAAGTAACTTCTAAACCTTAGCTAGCACATTCATATAATTGTTTGCAGACTACTCTAAATCATATTCTGAGTATAATAATGAGGTTTACATCATGTTAGCACATACTACTTTTAGGCAAAATTGAGCTGTACACTCCATTGAGTTGAATGCACTGCTTTCTATTCAACGCATTTTGTGATAAGGTTGTGTTCATAACAACACAGGGTGCATTGGAACTATGGATATTGCATGCAGAGTGCTCAGTGCCATGGAATACTTTAATGCAAGCTGAATTCAGTAACTTAACAGGTACCATTTACAGTGGAACAGCCATTGACTTGGATTACTTCAGCAAACTGTAATGTTACACTGAGTAGATAATGTGATGTTACTGAACGTAACTTCTAAACCTTAGGTAGCACATTCATATTATTGATGGCAGATTACTCTAATTCATATTGTGAGTATAATAATGAGGTTTACATCATGTTAGCATATACTACTTTTAGGCAAAATTGAACTGTACACTCCATTGAGTTGAATGCACTGCTTTCTATTCAAAGCATTTTGTGATAAGGTTGTGTTCATAACTACACAGGGTGCATTGGAACAGTATGGATATTGCATGCAGAGTGCTCAGTGCCATGGAATACTTTAATGCAAGCTGAATTCAGTAACTTAACAGGTACCATTTACAGTGGAACAGCCATTGACTTGGATTACTTCAGCAAACTGTAATGTTACACTGAGTAGATGATGTGATGTTACTGAAAGTAACTTCTAAACATTAGGTAGCACATTCATATTATTGATTGCAGATTACTCTAATTCATATTGTGAGTAAACTAATAAGGTAAACATCACCTTAGAACATACCACTTTTAGGCAAAATTGAACTGTACACTCCATTGAGTTGAATGCTCTGCTTTCTATTCAAAGCATTTTGTGATAAGATTGTGTTCATAACTACACAGGGTGCATTGGAACAGTATGGATATTGCATGCAGAGTGCTCAGTGCCATGGAATACTTTAATGCAAGCTGAATTCAGTAACTTAACAGGTACCATTTACAGTGGAACAGCCATTGACTTGGATTACTTCAGCAAACTGTAATGTTAAACTGAGTAGATAATGTGATGTTACTGGAAGTAACTTCTAAACCTTAGCTAGCACATTAATATAATTGTTTGCAGACTACTCTAAATCATATTGTGAGTATAATAATGAGGTTTACATCATGTTAGCACATACTACTTTTAGGCAAAATTGAACTGTACACTCCATTGAGTTGAATGCACTGCTTTCTATTCAAAGCATTTTGTGATAAGGTTGTGTTCATAACAACACAGGGTGCATTGGAACTATGGATATTGCATGCAGAGTGCTCAGTGCCATGGAATACTTTAATGCAAGCTGAATTCAGTAACTTAACAGGTACCATTTACAGTGGAACAGCCATTGACTTGGATTACTTCAGCAAACTGTAATGTTACACTGAGTAGATAATGTGATGTTACTGAAAGTAACTTCTAAACCTTAGGTAGCACATTCATATTATTGATTGCAGATTACTCTAATTCATATTGTGAGTATACTAATAAGGTTTACATCACCTTAGAACATACCACTTTTAGGCAAAATTGAACTGTACACTCCATTGAGTTGAATGCACTGCTTTCTATTCAAAGCATTTTGTGATAAGATTGTGTTCATAACTACACAAGGTGCATTGGAACAGTATGGATATTGCATGCAGAGTGCTCAGTGCCATGGAATACTTTAATGCAAGCTGAATTCAGTAACTTAACAGGTACCATTTACAGTGGAACAGCCATTGACTTGGATTACTTCAGCAAACTGTAATGTTAAACTGCGTAGATAATATGATGTTACTGAAAGCAACTTCTAAACCTTAGATAGCACATTCATATTATTGATTGCAGATTACTCTAATTCATTTTGTGAGTATAATAATAAGGTTTACATCCTGTTAGCACATACTACTTTTAGGCAAAATTGAACTGTACACTCCATTGAGTTGAATGCACTGCTTTCTATTCAAAGCATTTTGTGATAAGGTTGTGTTCATAACTACACAAGGTGCATTGGAACAGTATGGATATTGCATGCAGAGTGCTCAGTGCCATGGAATACTTTAATGCAAGCTGAATTCAGTAACTTAACAGGTACCATTTACAGTGGAACAGCCATTGACTTGGATTACTTCAGCAAACTGTAATGTTACACTGAGTAGATAATGTGATGTTCCTGAAAGTAACTTCTAAACCTTAGGTAGCACATTCATATTATTGATTGCAGATTACTCTAATTCATATTGTGTGTATAATAATAAGGTTTACATCTTGTTAGCACATACTACTTTTAGGCAAAATTGAACTGTACACTCCATTGAGTTGAATGCACTGCTTTGTATTCAAAGCGTTTTGTGATAAGGTTGTGTTCATAACTACACAGGGTGCATTGAAACTGTATGGATATTGCATGTAGAGTGCTCAGTGCCATGGAATACTTTAATGCAAGCTGAATTTAGTAACTTAACAGGTAACATTTACACTGCAACAGCCATTGACTTGGTTTACTTCAGCAAACTGTAAAGTTACACTGAGTAGATAATGTGATGTTACTGGAAGTAACTTCTAAACCTTAGCTAGCACATTCATATAATTGATTGCATACTACTCTAAATCATATTGTGAGTATAATAATGAGGTTTACATCATGTTAGCACATACTACTTTTAGGCAAAATTGAACTGTACACTCCATTGAGTTGAATGCACTGCTTTCTATTCAAAGTGTTTTGTGATAAGGTTGTGTTCATAACTACACAGGGTGCTTTGGAACTATGGATATTGCATGCAGAGTGCTCAGTGCCATGGAATACTTTAATGCAAGCTGAATTCAGTAACTTAACAGGTACCATTTACAGTGGAACAGCCATTGACTTGGATTACTTCAGCAAACTGTAATGTTACACTGAGTAGATAATGTGATGTTACTGAAAGTAACCTAAACCTTAGGTAGCACATTCATATTATTGATTGCAGATTACTCTAATTCATATTGTGAGTATAATAATAAGGTTTACATCATGTTAGCACATACTACTTTTAGGCAAAATTGAACTGTACACTCCATTGAGTTGAATGCACTGCTTTGTATTCAAAGCGTTTTGTGATAAGGTTGTGTTCATAACTACACAGGGTGCATTGAAACTGTATGGATATTGCATGTAGAGTGCTCAGTGCCATGGAATACTTTAATGCAAGCTGAATTTAGTAACTTAACAGGTAACATTTACACTGCAACAGACATTGACTTGGTTTACTTCAGCAAACTGTAAAGTTACACTGAGTAGATAATGTGATGTTACTGGAAGTAACTTCTAAACCTTAGCTAGCACATTCATATAATTGATTGCATACTGCTCTAAATCATATTCTGAGTATAATAATGAGGTTTACATCATGTTAGCACATACTACTTTTAGGCAAAATTGAACTGTACACTCCATTGAGTTGAATGCACTGCTTTCTATTCAAAGTGTTTTGTGATAAGGTTGTGTTCATAACTACACAGGGTGCATTGGAACTATGGATATTGCATGCAGAGTGCTCAGTGCCATGGAATACTTTAATGCAAGCAGAATTCAGTAACTTAACAGGTACCATTTACAGTGGAACAGCCATTGACTTGGATTACTTCAGCAAACTGTAATGTTACACTGAGTAGATAATGTGATGTTACTGAAAGTAACTTCTAAACCTTAGGTAGCACATTCATATTATTGATTGCAAATTACTCTAATTCATATTGTGAGTATAATAATGTTTACATCACCTTAGAACATACCACTTTTCGGCAAAATTGAACTGTACACTCCATTGAGTTGAATGCACTGCTTTCTATTCAAAGCATTTTGTGTTAAGATTGTGTTCATAACTACACAGGGTGCATTGGAACAGTATGGATATTGCATGCAGAGTGCTCAGTGCCATGGAATACTTTAATGCAAGCTGAATTCAATAACTTAACAGGTACCATTTACAGTGGAACAGCCATTGACTTGGATTACTTCAGCAAACTGTAATGTTAAACTGAGTAGATAATGTGATGTTACTGGAAGTAACTTCTAAACCTTAGCTAGCACATTCATATAATTGTTTGCAGACTACTCTAAATCATATTCTGAGTATAATAATGAGGTTTACATCATGTTAGCACATACTACTTTTAGGCAAAATTGAACTGTACACTCCATTGAGTTGAATGCACTGCTTTCTATTCAACGCATTTTGTGATAAGGTTGTGTTCATAACAACACAGGGTGCATTGGAACTATGGATATTGCATGCAGAGTGCTCAGTGCCATGGAATACTTTAATGCAAGCTGAATTCAGTAACTTAACAGGTACCATTTACAGTGGAACAGCCATTGACTTGGATTACTTCAGCAAACTGTAATGTTACACTGAGTAGATAATGTGATGTTACTGAAAGTAACCTAAACCTTAGGTAGCACATTCATATTATTGATTGCAGATTACTCTAATTCATATTGTGAGTATAATAATAAGGTTTACATCATGTTAGCACATACTACTTTTAGGCAAAATTGAACTGTACACTCCATTGAGTTGAATGCACTGCTTTCTATTCAAAGTGTTTTGTGATAAGGTTGTGTTCATAACTACACAGGGTGCATTGCAACTATGGATATTGCATGCAGAGTGCTCAGTGCCATGGAATACTTTAATGCAAGCTGAATTCAGTAACTTAACAGGTACCATTTACAGTGGAACAGCCATTGACTTGGATTACTTCAGCAAACTGTAATGTTACACTGAGTAGATAATGTGATGTTACTGAAAGTAACTTCTAAACCTTAGGTAGCACATTCATATTATTGATTGCAGATTACTCTAATTCATATTGTGAGTATAATAATAAGGTTTACATCACCTTAGAACATACCACTTTTAGGCAAAATTGAACTGTACACTCCATTGAGTTGAATGCACTGCTTTCTATTCAAAGCATTTTGTGTTAAGATTGTGTTCATAACTACACAGGGTGCATTGGAACAGTATGGATATTGCATGCAGAGTGCTCAGTGCCATGGAATACTTTAATGCAAGCTGAATTCAATAACTTAACAGGTACCATTTACAGTGGAACAGCCATTGACTTGGATTACTTCAGCAAACTGTAATGTTACACTGAGTAGATAATGTGATGTTACTGAAAGTAACCTAAACCTTAGGTAGCACATTCATATTATTGATTGCAGATTACTCTAATTCATATTGTGAGTATAATAATAAGGTTTACATCATGTTAGCACATACTACTTTTAGGCAAAATTGAACTGTACACTCCATTGAGTTGAATGCACTGCTTTCTATTCAAAGTGTTTTGTGATAAGGTTGTGTTCATAACTACACAGGGTGCATTGCAACTATGGATATTGCATGCAGAGTGCTCAGTGCCATGGAATACTTTAATGCAAGCTGAATTCAGTAACTTAACAGGTACCATTTACAGTGGAACAGCCATTGACTTGGATTACTTCAGCAAACTGTAATGTTACACTGAGTAGATAATGTGATGTTACTGAAAGTAACTTCTAAACCTTAGGTAGCACATTCATATTATTGATTGCAGATTACTCTAATTCATATTGTGAGTATAATAATAAGGTTTACATCACCTTAGAACATACCACTTTTAGGCAAAATTGAACTGTACACTCCATTGAGTTGAATGCACTGCTTTCTATTCAAAGCATTTTGTGTTAAGATTGTGTTCATAACTACACAGGGTGCATTGGAACAGTATGGATATTGCATGCAGAGTGCTCAGTGCCATGGAATACTTTAATGCAAGCTGAATTCAATAACTTAACAGGTACCATTTACAGTGGAACAGCCATTGACTTGGATTACTTCAGCAAACTGTAATGTTAAACTGAGTAGATAATGTGATGTTACTGGAAGTAACTTCTAAACCTTAGCTAGCACATTCATATAATTGTTTGCAGACTACTCTAAATCATATTCTGAGTATAATAATGAGGTTTACATCATGTTAGCACATACTACTTTTAGGCAAAATTGAACTGTACACTCCATTGAGTTGAATGCACTGCTTTCTATTCAACGCATTTTGTGATACGGTTGTGTTCATAACAACACAGGGTGCATTGGAACTATGGATATTGCATGCAGAGTGCTCAGTGCCATGGAATACTTTAATGCAAGCTGAATTCAGTAACTTAACAGGTACCATTTACAGTGGAACAGCCATTGACTTGGATTACTTCAGCAAACTGTAATGTTACACTGAGTAGATAATGTGATGTTACTGAACGTAACTTCTAAACCTTAGGTAGCACATTCATATTATTGATGGCAGATTACTCTAGATCATATTGTGAGTATAATAATGAGGTTTACATCATGTTAGCATATACTACTTTTAGGCAAAATTGAACTGTACACTCCATTGAGTTGAATGCACTGCTTTCTATTCAAAGCATTTTGTGATAAGGTTGTGTTCATAACTACACAGGGTGCATTGGAACAGTATGGATATTGCATGCAGAGTGCTCAGTGCCATGGAATACTTTAATGCAAGCTGAATTCAGTAACTTAACAGGTACCATTTACAGTGGAACAGCCATTGACTTGGATTACTTCAGCAAACTGTAATGTTACACTGAGTAGATAATGTGATGTTACTGAAAGTAACTTCTAAACATTAGGTAGCACATTCATATTATTGATTGCAGATTACTCTAATTCATATTGTGAGTAAACTAATAAGGTAAACATCACCTTAGAACATACCACTTTTAGGCAAAATTGAACTGTACACTCCATTGAGTTGAATGCTCTGCTTTCTATTCAAAGCATTTTGTGATAAGATTGTGTTCATAACTACACAGGGTGCATTGGAACAGTATGGATATTGCATGCAGAGTGCTCAGTGCCATGGAATACTTTAATGCAAGCTGAATTCAGTAACTTAACAGGTACCATTTACAGTGGAACAGCCATTGACTTGGATTACTTCAGCAAACTGTAATGTTAAACTGAGTAGATAATGTGATGTTACTGGAAGTAACTTCTAAACCTTAGCTAGCACATTAATATAATTGTTTGCAGACTACTCTAAATCATATTGTGAGTATAATAATGAGGTTTACATCATGTTAGCACATACTACTTTTAGGCAAAATTGAACTGTACACTCCATTGAGTTGAATGCACTGCTTTGTATTCAAAGCGTTTTGTGATAAGGTTGTGTTCATAACTACACAGGGTGCATTGAAACTGTATGGATATTGCATGTAGAGTGCTCAGTGCCATGGAATACTTTAATGCAAGCTGAATTTAGTAACTTAACAGGTAACATTTACACTGCAACAGACATTGACTTGGTTTACTTCAGCAAACTGTAAAGTTACACTGAGTAGATAATGTGATGTTACTGGAAGTAACTTCTAAACCTTAGCTAGCACATTCATATAATTGATTGCATACTGCTCTAAATCATATTCTGAGTATAATAATGAGGTTTACATCATGTTAGCACATACTACTTTTAGGCAAAATTGAACTGTACACTCCATTGAGTTGAATGCACTGCTTTCTATTCAAAGTGTTTTGTGATAAGGTTGTGTTCATAACTACACAGGGTGCATTGGAACTATGGATATTGCATGCAGAGTGCTCAGTGCCATGGAATACTTTAATGCAAGCTGAATTCAGTAACTTAACAGGTACCATTTACAGTGGAACAGCCATTGACTTGGATTACTTCAGCAAACTGTAATGTTACACTGAGTAGATAATGTGATGTTACTGAAAGTAACTTCTAAACCTTAGGTAGCACATTCATATTATTGATTGCAAATTACTCTAATTCATATTGTGAGTATAATAATGTTTACATCACCTTAGAACATACCACTTTTCGGCAAAATTGAACTGTACACTCCATTGAGTTGAATGCACTGCTTTCTATTCAAAGCATTTTGTGTTAAGATTGTGTTCATAACTACACAGGGTGCATTGGAACAGTATGGATATTGCATGCAGAGTGCTCAGTGCCATGGAATACTTTAATGCAAGCTGAATTCAATAACTTAACAGGTACCATTTACAGTGGAACAGCCATTGACTTGGATTACTTCAGCAAACTGTAATGTTAAACTGAGTAGATAATGTGATGTTACTGGAAGTAACTTCTAAACCTTAGCTAGCACATTCATATAATTGTTTGCAGACTACTCTAAATCATATTCTGAGTATAATAATGAGGTTTACATCATGTTAGCACATACTACTTTTAGGCAAAATTGAACTGTACACTCCATTGAGTTGAATGCACTGCTTTCTATTCAACGCATTTTGTGATAAGGTTGTGTTCATAACAACACAGGGTGCATTGGAACTATGGATATTGCATGCAGAGTGCTCAGTGCCATGGAATACTTTAATGCAAGCTGAATTCAGTAACTTAACAGGTACCATTTACAGTGGAACAGCCATTGACTTGGATTACTTCAGCAAACTGTAATGTTACACTGAGTAGATAATGTGATGTTACTGAAAGTAACCTAAACCTTAGGTAGCACATTCATATTATTGATTGCAGATTACTCTAATTCATATTGTGAGTATAATAATAAGGTTTACATCATGTTAGCACATACTACTTTTAGGCAAAATTGAACTGTACACTCCATTGAGTTGAATGCACTGCTTTCTATTCAAAGTGTTTTGTGATAAGGTTGTGTTCATAACTACACAGGGTGCATTGCAACTATGGATATTGCATGCAGAGTGCTCAGTGCCATGGAATACTTTAATGCAAGCTGAATTCAGTAACTTAACAGGTACCATTTACAGTGGAACAGCCATTGACTTGGATTACTTCAGCAAACTGTAATGTTACACTGAGTAGATAATGTGATGTTACTGAAAGTAACTTCTAAACCTTAGGTAGCACATTCATATTATTGATTGCAGATTACTCTAATTCATATTGTGAGTATAATAATAAGGTTTACATCACCTTAGAACATACCACTTTTAGGCAAAATTGAACTGTACACTCCATTGAGTTGAATGCACTGCTTTCTATTCAAAGCATTTTGTGTTAAGATTGTGTTCATAACTACACAGGGTGCATTGGAACAGTATGGATATTGCATGCAGAGTGCTCAGTGCCATGGAATACTTTAATGCAAGCTGAATTCAATAACTTAACAGGTACCATTTACAGTGGAACAGCCATTGACTTGGATTACTTCAGCAAACTGTAATGTTACACTGAGTAGATAATGTGATGTTACTGAAAGTAACTTCTAAACCTTAGGTAGCACATTCATATTATTGATTGCAGATTACTCTAATTCATATTGTGAGTATAATAATAAGGTTTACATCACCTTAGAACATACCACTTTTAGGCAAAATTGAACTGTACACTCCATTGAGTTGAATGCACTGCTTTCTATTCAAAGCATTTTGTGTTAAGATTGTGTTCATAACTACACAGGGTGCATTGGAACAGTATGGATATTGCATGCAGAGTGCTCAGTGCCATGGAATACTTTAATGCAAGCTGAATTCAATAACTTAACAGGTACCATTTACAGTGGAACAGCCATTGACTTGGATTACTTCAGCAAACTGTAATGTTAAACTGAGTAGATAATGTGATGTTACTGGAAGTAACTTCTAAACCTTAGCTAGCACATTCATATAATTGTTTGCAGACTACTCTAAATCATATTCTGAGTATAATAATGAGGTTTACATCATGTTAGCACATACTACTTTTAGGCAAAATTGAACTGTACACTCCATTGAGTTGAATGCACTGCTTTCTATTCAACGCATTTTGTGATAAGGTTGTGTTCATAACAACACAGGGTGCATTGGAACTATGGATATTGCATGCAGAGTGCTCAGTGCCATGGAATACTTTAATGCAAGCTGAATTCAGTAACTTAACAGGTACCATTTACAGTGGAACAGCCATTGACTTGGATTACTTCAGCAAACTGTAATGTTACACTGAGTAGATAATGTGATGTTACTGAAAGTAACCTAAACCTTAGGTAGCACATTCATATTATTGATTGCAGATTACTCTAATTCATATTGTGAGTATAATAATAAGGTTTACATCATGTTAGCACATACTACTTTTAGGCAAAATTGAACTGTACACTCCATTGAGTTGAATGCACTGCTTTCTATTCAAAGCATTTTGTGATACGGTTGTGTTCATAACAACACAGGGTGCATTGGAACTATGGATATTGCATGCAGAGTGCTCAGTGCCATGGAATACTTTAATGCAAGCTGAATTCAGTAACTTAACAGGTACCATTTACAGTGGAACAGCCATTGACTTGGATTACTTCAGCAAACTGTAATGTTACACTGAGTAGATAATGTGATGTTACTGAAAGTAACTTCTAAACCTTAGGTAGCACATTCATATTATTGATTGCAGATTACTCTAATTCATATTGTGAGTATAATAATAAGGTTTACATTTTGTTAGCACATACTACTTTTAGGCAAAATTGAACTGTACACTCCATTGAGTTGAATGCACTGCTTTCTATTCAAAGTGTTTTGTGATAAGGTTGTGTTCATAACTACACAGGGTGCATTGCAACTATGGATATTGCATGCAGAGTGCTCAGTGCCATGGAATACTTTAATGCAAGCTGAATTCAGTAACTTAACAGGTACCATTTACAGTGGAACAGCCATTGACTTGGATTACTTCAGCAAACTGTAATGTTACACTGAGTAGATAATGTGATGTTACTGAAAATAACTTCTAAACCTTAGGTAGCACATTCATATTATTGATTGCAGATTACTCTAATTCATATTGTGAGTATAATAATAAGGTTTACATCACCTTAGAACATACCACTTTTAGGCAAAATTGAACTGTACACTCCATTGAGTTGAATGCACTGCTTTCTATTCAAAGCATTTTGTGTTAAGATTGTGTTCATAACTACACAGGGTGCATTGGAACAGTATGGATATTGCATGCAGAGTGCTCAGTGCCATGGAATACTTTAATGCAAGCTGAATTCAATAACTTAACAGGTACCATTTACAGTGGAACAGCCATTGACTTGGATTACTTCAGCAAACTGTAATGTTACACTGAGTAGATAATGTGATGTTACTGAAAGTAACCTAAACCTTAGGTAGCACATTCATATTATTGATTGCAGATTACTCTAATTCATATTGTGAGTATAATAATAAGGTTTACATCATGTTAGGACATACTACTTTTAGGCAAAATTGAACTGTACACTCCATTGAGTTGAATGCACTGCTTTCTATTCAAAGTGTTTTGTGATAAGGTTGTGTTCATAACTACACAGGGTGCATTGCAACTATGGATATTGCATGCAGAGTGCTCAGTGCCATGGAATACTTTAATGCAAGCTGAATTCAGTAACTTAACAGGTACCATTTACAGTGGAACAGCCATTGACTTGGATTACTTCAGCAAACTGTAATGTTACACTGAGTAGATAATGTGATGTTACTGAAAGTAACTTCTAAACCTTAGGTAGCACATTCATATTATTGATTGCAGATTACTCTAATTCATATTGTGAGTATAATAATAAGGTTTACATCACCTTAGAACATACCACTTTTAGGCAAAATTGAACTGTACACTCCATTGAGTTGAATGCACTGCTTTCTATTCAAAGCATTTTGTGTTAAGATTGTGTTCATAACTACACAGGGTGCATTGGAACAGTATGGATATTGCATGCAGAGTGCTCAGTGCCATGGAATACTTTAATGCAAGCTGAATTCAATAACTTAACAGGTACCATTTACAGTGGAACAGCCATTGACTTGGATTACTTCAGCAAACTGTAATGTTAAACTGAGTAGATAATGTGATGTTACTGGAAGTAACTTCTAAACCTTAGCTAGCACATTCATATAATTGTTTGCAGACTACTCTAAATCATATTCTGAGTATAATAATGAGGTTTACATCATGTTAGCACATACTACTTTTAGGCAAAATTGAACTGTACACTCCATTGAGTTGAATGCACTGCTTTCTATTCAACGCATTTTGTGATAAGGTTGTGTTCATAACAACACAGGGTGCATTGGAACTATGGATATTGCATGCAGAGTGCTCAGTGCCATGGAATACTTTAATGCAAGCTGAATTCAGTAACTTAACAGGTACCATTTACAGTGGAACAGCCATTGACTTGGATTACTTCAGCAAACTGTAATGTTACACTGAGTAGATAATGTGATGTTACTGAAAGTAACCTAAACCTTAGGTAGCACATTCATATTATTGATTGCAGATTACTCTAATTCATATTGTGAGTATAATAATAAGGTTTACATCATGTTAGCACATACTACTTTTAGGCAAAATTGAACTGTACACTCCATTGAGTTGAATGCACTGCTTTCTATTCAAAGCATTTTGTGATACGGTTGTGTTCATAACAACACAGGGTGCATTGGAACTATGGATATTGCATGCAGAGTGCTCAGTGCCATGGAATACTTTAATGCAAGCTGAATTCAGTAACTTAACAGGTACCATTTACAGTGGAACAGCCATTGACTTGGATTACTTCAGCAAACTGTAATGTTACACTGAGTAGATAATGTGATGTTACTGAACGTAACTTCTAAACCTTAGGTAGCACATTCATATTATTGATGGCAGATTACTCTAGATCATATTGTGAGTATAATAATGAGGTTTACATCATGTTAGCATATACTACTTTTAGGCAAAATTGAACTGTACACTCCATTGAGTTGAATGCACTGCTTTCTATTCAAAGCATTTTGTGATAAGGTTGTGTTCATAACTACACAGGGTGCATTGGAACAGTATGGATATTGCATGCAGAGTGCTCAGTGCCATGGAATACTTTAATGCAAGCTGAATTCAGTAACTTAACAGGTACCATTTACAGTGGAACAGCCATTGACTTGGATTACTTCAGCAAACTGTAATGTTACACTGAGTAGATAATGTGATGTTACTGAAAGTAACTTCTAAACATTAGGTAGCACATTCATATTATTGATTGCAGATTACTCTAATTCATATTGTGAGTAAACTAATAAGGTAAACATCACCTTAGAACATACCACTTTTAGGCAAAATTGAACTGTACACTCCATTGAGTTGAATGCACTGCTTTCTATTCAAAGCATTTTGTGATAAGGTTGTGTTCATAACAACACAGGGTGCATTGGAACTATGGATATTGCATGCAGAGTGCTCAGTGCCATGGAATACTTTAATGCAAGCTGAATTCAGTAACTTAACAGGTACCATTTACAGTGGAACAGCCATTGACTTGGATTACTTCAGCAAACTGTAATGTTACACTGCGTAGATAATATGATGTTACTGAAAGCAACTTCTAAACCTTAGATAGCACATTCATATTATTGATTGCACATTACTCTAATTCATTTTGTGAGTATAATAATAAGGTTTACATCCAGTTAGCACATACTACTTTTAGGCAAAATTGAACTGTACACTCCATTGAGTTGAATGCACTGCTTTCTATTCAAAGCATTTTGTGATAAGGTTGTGTTCATAACTACACAAGGTGCATTGGAACAGTATGGATATTGCATGCAGAGTGCTCAGTGCCATGGAATACTTTAATGCAAGCTGAATTCAGTAACTTAACAGGTACCATTTACAGTGGAACAGCCATTGACTTGGATTACTTCAGCAAACTGTAATGTTACACTGAGTAGATAATGTGATGTTCCTGAAAGTAACTTCTAAACCTTAGGTAGCACATTCATATTATTGATTGCAGATTACTCTAATTCATATTGTGTGTATAATAATAAGGTTTACATCATGTTAGCACATACTACTTTTAGGCAAAATTGAACTGTACACTCCATTGAGTTGAATGCACTGCTTTCTATTCAAAGCATTTTGTGATAAGGTTGTGTTCATAACTACACAGGGTGCATTGGAACAGTATGGATATTGCATGCAGAGTGCTCAGTGCCATGGAATACTTTAATGCAAGCTGAATTCAGTAACTTAACAGGTACCATTTACAGTGGAACAGCCATTGACTTGGATTACTTCAGCAAACTGTAATGTTAAACTGAGTAGATAATGTGATGTTACTGAAAGTAACCTAAACTTTAGGTAGCACATTCATATTATTGATTGCAGATTACTCTAATTCATATTGTGAGTATAATAATAAGGTTTACATCATATTAGCACATACTACTTTTAGGCAAAATTGAACTGTACACTCCATTGAGTTGAATGCACTGCTTTCTATTCAAAGCATTTTGTGATAAGGTTGTGTTCATAACAACACAGGGTGCATTGGAACTATGGATATTGCATGCAGAGTTCTCAGTGCCATGGAATACTTTAATGCAAGCTGAATTCAGTAACTTAACAGGTACCATTTACAGTGGAACAGCCATTGACTTGGATTACTTCAGCAAACTGTAATGTTACACTGAGTAGATAATGTGATGTTACTGAAAGTAACTTCTAAACCTTAGGTAGCACATTCATATTATTGATTGCAGATTACTCTAGATCATATTGTGAGTATAATAATGAGGTTTACATCATGTTAGCACATACTACTTTTAGGCAAAATTGAACTGTACACTCCATTGAGTTGAATGCACTGCATTCTATTCAAAGCATTTTGTGATAAGGTTGTGTTCATAACCTCACAGGGTGCATTGGAAAAGTATGGATATTGCATGCAGAGAGCTCAGTGCCATGGAATACTTTAATGCACGCTGAATTCAGTAACTTAACAGGTACCATTTACACTGCAACAGCCATTGACTTGGTTTACTTCAGCAAACTGTAATGTTACACTGAGTAGATAATGTGATGTTACTGGAAGTAACTTCTAAACCTTAGCTAGCACATTCATATAATTGATTGCAGACTACTCTAAATCATATTGTGAGTATAATAATGAGGTTTACATCATGTTAGCACATACTACTTTTAGGCAAAATTGAACTGTACACTCCATTGAGTTGAATGCACTGCTTTCTATTCAAAGCATTTTGTGATAAGGTTGTGTTCATAACTACACAGGGTGCATTGGAAGAGTATGGATATTGCGTGCAGAGTGCTCAGTGCCATGGAATACTTTAATGCAAGCTGAATTCAGTAACTTAACAGGTACCATTTACAGTGGAACAGCCATTGACTTGGATTACTTCAGCAAACTGTAATGTTACACGGAGTAGATAATGTGATGTTACTGGAAGTAACTTCTAAACCTTAGCTAGCACATTCATATAATTGATTGCAGATTACTCTAAATCATATTGTGAGTATAATAATGAGGTTTACATCATGTTAGCACATACTACCTTTATGCAAAATTGACCTGTACGCTCCATTGAGTTGAATGCACTGCTTTCTATTCAAAGCATTTTGTGATAAGGTTGTGTTCATAACTACACAGGGTGCATTGGAAGAGTATGGATATTGCATGCAGAGTGCTCAGTGCCATGGAATACTTTAATGCAAGCTGAATTCAGTAACTTAACAGGTACCATTTACACTGCAACAGCCATTGACTTGGATTACTTCAGCAAACTGTAATGTTACACTGAGTAGATAATATGATGTTACTGAAAGTAACTTCTAAACCTTAGGTAGCACATTCATATTATTCATTGCAGATTACTCTAATTCATGTTGTGAGTATAATAATAAGGTTTACATCATGTTAGCACATACTACTTTTAGGCAAAATTGAACTGTACACTCCATTGAGTTGAATGCACTGCTTTCTATTCAAAGCATTTTGTGATAAGGTTGTGTTCATAACTACACAAGGTCATTGGAACAGTATGGATATTGCATGCAGAGTGCTCAGTGCCATGGAATACTTTAATGCAAGCTGAATTCAGTAACTTAACAGGTACCATTTACAGTGGAACAACCTTTGACTTGGATTACTTCAGCAAACTGTAATGTTACACTGAGTAGATAATGTGATGTTACTGAAAGTAACTTCTAAACCTTAGGTAGCACATTCATATTATTGATTGCAGATTACTCTAATTCATATTGTGAGTATAATAATAAGGTTTACATCACCTTAGAACATACCACTTTTAGGCAAAATTGAACTGTACACTCCATTGAGTTGAATGCACTGCTTTCTATTCAAAGCATTTTGTGATAAGATTGTGTTCATAACTACACAGGGTGCATTGGAACAGTATGGATATTGCATGCAGAGTGCTCAGTGCCATGGAATACTTTAATGCAAGCTGAATTCAGTAACTTAACAGGTACCATTTACAGTGGAACAGCCATTGACTTGGATTACTTCAGCAAACTGTAATGTTAAACTGAGTCGATAATGTGATGTTACTGGAAGTAACTTCTAAACCTTAGCTAGCACATTCATATAATTGTTTGCAGACTACTCTAAACCATATTGTGAGTATAATAATGAGGTTTACATCATGTTAGCACATACTACTTTTAGGCAAAATTGAACTGTACACTCCGTTGAGTTGAATGCACTGCATTCTATTCAAAGCATTTTGTGATAATGTTGTGTTCATAACTACACAGGGTGCATTGGAAAAGAATGGATATTGCATGCAGAGTGCTCAGTGCCATGGAATACTTTAATGCACGCTGAATTCAGTAACTTAACAGGTACCATTTACAGTGGAACAGCCATTGACTTGGATTACTTCAGCAAACTGTAATGTTACACTGAGTAGATAATGTGATTTTACTGGAAGTAACTTCTAAACCTTAGCTAGCACATTCATATAATTGATTGCAGATTACTCTGAATCATATTGTGAGTACAATAATGACGTTTACATCATGTTAGCACATACTACCTTTAGGCAAAATTGACCTGTACGCTCCATTGAGTTGAATGCACTGCTTTCTATTCAAAGCATTTTGTGATAAGGTTGTGTTCATAACTACACAGGGTGCATTGGAAGAGTATGGATATTGCATGCAGAGTGCTCAGTGCCATGGAATACTTTAATGCAAGCTGAATTCAGTAACTTAACAGGTACCATTTACAGTGGAACAGCCATTGACTTGGATTACTTCAGCAAACTGTAATGTTACACTGAGTAGATAATATGATGTTACTGAAAGTAACTTCTAAACCTTAGGTAGCACATTCATATTATTCATTGCAGATTACTCTAATTCATGTTGTGAGTATAATAATAAGGTTTACATCATGTTAGCACATACTACTTTTAGGCAAAATTGAACTGTACACTCCATTGAGTTGAATGCACTGCTTTCTATTCAAAGCATTTTGTGATAAGGTTGTGTTCATAACTACACAAGGTGCATTGGAACAGTATGGATATTGCATGCACAGTGCTCAGTGCCATGGAATACTTTAATGCAAGCTGAATTCAGTAACTTAACAGGTACCATTTACAGTGGAACAGCCATTGACTTGGATTACTTCAGCAAACTGTAATGTTACACTGAGTAGATAATGTGATGTTACTGGAAGTAACTTCTAAACCTTAGCTAGCACATTCATATAATTGATTGCAGATTACTCTAAATCATATTGTGAGTATAATAATGAGGTTTACATCATGTTAGCACATACTACCTTTAGGCAAAATTGACCTGTACGCTCCATTGAGTTGAATGCACTGCTTTCTATTCAAAGCATTTTGTGATAATGTTGGGTTCATAACTACACAGGGTGCATTGGAAGAGTATGGATATTGCATGCAGAGTGCTCAGTGCCATGGAATACTTTAATGCAAGCTGAATTCAGTAACTTAACAGGTACCATTTACACTGCAACAGCCATTGACTTGGATTACTTCAGCAAACTGTAATGTTACACTGAGTAGATAATATGATGTTACTGAAAGTAACTTCTAAACCTTAGGTAGCACATTCATATTATTCATTGCAGATTACTCTAATTCATGTTGTGAGTATAATAATAAGGTTTACATCATGTTAGCACATACTACTTTTAGGCAAAATTGAACTGTACACTCCATTGAGTTGAATGCACTGCTTTCTATTCAAAGCATTTTGTGATAAGGTTGTGTTCATAACTACACAAGGTGCATTGGAACAGTATGGATATTGCATGCAGAGTGCTCAGTGCCATGGAATACTTTAATGCAAGCTGAATTCAGTAACTTAACAGGTACCATTTACAGTGGAACAGCCATTGACTTGGATTACTTCAGCAAACTGTAATGTTACACTGAGTAGATAATGTGATGTAACTGGAAGTAACTTCTAAACCTTAGCTAGCACATTCATATAATTGATTGCATACTACTCTAAATCATATTGTGAGTATAATAATGAGGTTTACATCATGTTAGCACATACTACTTTTAGGCAAAATTGAACTGTACACTCCATTGAGTTGAATGCACTGCTTTGTATTCAAAGCGTTTTGTGATAAGGTTGTGTTCATAACTACACAGGGTGCATTGAAACTGTATGGATATTGCATGTAGAGTGCTCAGTGCCATGGAATACTTTAATGCAAGCTGAATTTAGTAACTTAACAGGTAACATTTACACTGCAACAGCCATTGTCTTGGTTTACTTCAGCAAACTGTAAAGTTACACTGAGTAGATAATGTGATGTTACTGGAAGTAACTTCTAAACCTTAGCTAGCACATTCATATAATTGATTGCATACTACTCTAAATCAGATTGTGAGTATAATAATGAGGTTTACATCATGTTAGCAGATACTACTTTTAGGCAAAATTGAACTGTACACTACATTGAGTTGAATGCACTGCTTTCTATTCAAAGCGTTTTGTGATAAGGTTGTGTTCATAACTACACAGGGTGCATTGGAACTATGGATATTGCATGCAGAGTGCTCAGTGCCATGGAATACTTTAATGCAAGCTGAATTCAGTAACTTAACAGGTACCATTTACAGTGGAACAGCCATTGACTTGGATTACTTCAACAAACTGTAATGTTACACTGAGTAGATAATGTGATGTTACTGGAAGTAACTTCTAAACCTTAGCTAGCACATTCATATAATTGATTGCATACTACTCTAAATCATATTGTGAGTATAATAATGAGGTTTACATCATGTTAGCACATACTACTTTTAGGCAAAATTGAACTGTACACTCCATTGAGTTGAATGCACTGCTTTCTATTCAAAGCGTTTTGTGATAAGGTTGTGTTCATAACTACACAGGGTGCATTGGAACTATGGATATTGCATGCAGAGTGCTCAGTGCCATGGAATACTTTAATGCAAGCTGAATTCAGTAACTTAACAGGTACCATTTACAGTGGAACAACCATTGACTTGGATTACTTCAGCAAACTGTAATGTTACACTGAGTAGATAATGTGATGTTACTGAAAGTAACTTCTAAACCTTAGGTAGCACATTCATATTATTGATTGCAGATTACTCTAATTCATATTCTGAGTATAATAATAAGGTTTACAACACCTTAGAACATACCACTTTTAGGCAAAATTGAACTGTACACTCCTTTGAGTTGAATGCACTGCTTTCTATTCAAAGCATTTTGTGATAAGATTGTGTTCATAACTACACAGGGTGCATTGGAACAGTATGGATATTGCATGCAGAGTGCTCAGTGCCATGGAATACTTTAATGCAAGCTGAATTCAGTAACTTAACAGGTACCATTTACAGTGGAACAGCCATTGACTTCGATTACTTCAGCAATCTATAATGTTACACTGAGTAGATAATGTGATGTTACTGGAAGTAACTTCTAAACCTTAGCTAGCACATTCATATTATTGATTGCAGATTAATCTAATTCATTTTGTGAGTATAATAATAAGGTTTACATCCTGTTAGCACATACTGCTTTTAGGCAAAATTGAACTGTACACTCCATTGAGTTGAATGCACTCTTTTCTATTCAA
Organism: Hypanus sabinus; assembly: GCF_030144855.1. Taxonomy (NCBI): domain Eukaryota; kingdom Metazoa; phylum Chordata; class Chondrichthyes; order Myliobatiformes; family Dasyatidae; genus Hypanus; species Hypanus sabinus. Next base: position 1,193,844 of record NC_082727.1, read on the forward strand.
AGCATTTTGTGATAAGGTTGTGTTCATAACAACACAGGGTGCATTGGAACTATGGATATTGCATGCAGAGTGCTCAGTGCCATGGAATACTTTAAGGCCAGCTGAATTCAGTAACTTAACAGGTACCATTTACAGTGGAACAGCCAGTGACTTGGATTACTTCAGCAAACTATAATGTTACACTGCATAGATAATGTGATGTTACTGGAAGTAACTTCTAAACCTTAGCTAGCACATTCATATAATTGATTGCAGACTACTCTAAATCATATTGTGAGTATAATAATGAGGTTTACATCATGTTAGCACATACTACTTTTAGGCAAAATTGAACTGTACACTCCATTGAGTTGAATGCACTGCTTTCTATTCAAAGCATTTTGTGATAAGGTTGTGTTCATAACTACACAGGGTGCATTGGAACAGTATGGATATTGCATGCAGAGTGCTCAGTGCCATGGAATACTTTAATGCAAGCTGAATTCAGTAACTTAACAGGTACCATTTACAGTGGAACAGCCATTGACTTGGATTACTTCAGCAAACTGTTATGTTAAACTGAGTAGATAATGTGATGTTACTGAAAGTAACTTCTAAACCTTAGGTAGCACATTCATATTATTGATTGCAGATTACTCTAATTCATATTGTGAGTATAATAATAAGGTTTACATCCTGTTAGCACATACTACTTTTAGGCAAAATTGAACTGTACACTCCATTGAGTTGAATGCACTGCTTTCTATTCAAAGCATTTTGTGATAAGGTTGTGTTCATAACTACACAGGCTGCATTGGAACAGTATGGATATTGCATGCAGAGTGCTCAGTGCCATGGAATACTTTAATGCAAGCTGAATTCAGTAACTTAACAGGTACCATTTACAGTGGAACAGCCATTGACTTGGATTACTGAGTAGATAATGTGATGTTACTGAAAGTAACTTCTAAACCTTAGGTAGCACATTCATATTATTGATTGCAGATTACTCTAATTCATATTGTGAGTATAATAATAAGGTTTACATCATGTTAGCACATACTACTTTTAGGTAAAATTGAACTGTACACTCCTTTGAATTGAATGCACTGCTTTCAATTCAAAGCATCTTGTGATAAGGTTGTGTTCATAACAACACAGGGTGCATTGGAACTATGGATATTGCATGCAGAGTGCTCAGTGCCATGGAATACTTTAATGCAAGCTGAATTCAGTAACTTAACAGGTACCATTTACAGTGGAACAGCCATTGACTTGGATTACTTCAGCAAACTGTAATGTTACACTGAGTAGATAATATGATGTTACTGAAAGTAACTTCTAAACCTTAGGTAGCACATTCATTATATTGATTGCAGATTACTCTAATTCATATTGTGAGTATAATAATAAGGTTTACATCCTGTTAGCACATACTACTTATAGGCAAAATTGAACTTTACACTCCATTGAGTTGAATGCACTGCTTTCTATTCAAAGCATTTTGTGATAAGGTTGTGTTCATAACAACACAGGGTGCATTGGAACTATCGATATTGCATGCAGAGTGCTCAGTGCCATGGAATACTTTAATGCAAGCTGAATTCAGTAACTTAACAGGTACCATTTACAGTGGAACAGCCATTGACTTGGATTACTTCAGCAAACTGTAATGTTAAACTGAGTAGACAATGTGATGTTACTGAAAGTAACTTGTAAACCTTAGGTAGCACATTCATATTATTGATTGCAGATTACTCTAATTCATATTGTGAGTATAATAATAAGGTTTACATCCTGTTAGCACATACTACTTTTAGGCAAAATTGAACTGTACACTCCATTGAGTTGAATGCACTGCTTTCTATTCAAAGCATTTTGTGATAAGGTTGTGTTCATAACTACACAGGCTGCATTGGAACAGTATGGATATTGCATGCAGAGTGCTCAGTGCCATGGAATACTTTAATGCAAGCTGAATTCAGTAACTTAACAGGTACCATTTACAGTGGAACAGCCATTGACTTGGATTACTGAGTAGATAATGTGATGTTACTGAAAGTAACTTCTAAACCTTAGGTAGCACATTCATATTATTGATTGCAGATTACTCTAATTCATATTGTGAGTATAATAATAAGGTTTACATCATGTTAGCACATACTACTTTTAGGTAAAATTGAACTGTACACTCCTTTGAATTGAATGCACTGCTTTCAATTCAAAGCATCTTGTGATAAGGTTGTGTTCATAACAACACAGGGTGCATTGGAACTATCGATATTGCATGCAGAGTGCTCAGTGCCATGGAATACTTTAATGCAAGCTGAATTCAGTAACTTAACAGGTACCATTTACAGTGGAACAGCCATTGACTTGGATTACTTCAGCAAACTGTAATGTTAAACTGAGTAGACAATGTGATGTTACTGAAAGTAACTTCTAAACCTTAGGTAGCACATTCATATTATTGATTGCAGATTACACTAATTCATATTGTGAGTATAATAATAAGGTTTACATCCTGTTAGCACATACTACTTTTAGGCAAAATTGAACTGTACACTCCATTGAGTTGAATGCACTGCTTTCTATTCAAAGCATTTTGTGATAAGGTTGTGTTCATAACAACACAGGGTGCATTGGAACTATGGATATTGCATGCAGAGTGCTCAGTGCAATGGAATACTTTAATGCAAGCTGAATTCAGTAACTTAACAGGTACCATTTACAGTGGAACAGCCATTGACTTGGATTACTTCAGCAAACTGTAATGTTACACCGAGTAGATAATGTGATGTTACTGGAAGTAACTTCTAAACCTTAGCTAGCACATTCATATAATTGATTGCAGACTACTCTAAATCATATTGTGAGTATAATAATGAGGTTTACATCATGTTAGCACATACTAATTTTAGGCAAAATTGAACTGTACACTCCATTGAGTTGAATGCACTGCTTTCTATTCAAAGCATTTTGTGATAATGTTGTGTTCATAACTACACAGGGTGCATTGGAACAGTATGGATATTGCATGCAGAGTGCTCAGTGCCATGGAATACTTTAATGCAAGCTGAATTCAGTAACTTAACAGGTACCATTTACAGTGGAACAGCCATTGACTTGGATTACTTCAGCAAACTGTAATGTTAAACTGAGTCGATAATGTGATGTTACTGGAAGTAACTTCTAAACCTTAGCTAGCACATTCATATAATTGTTTGCAGACTACTCTAAACCATATTGTGAGTATAATAATGAGGTTTACATCATGTTAGCACATACTACTTTTAGGCAAAATTGAACTGTACACTCCGTTGAGTTGAATGCACTGCATTCTATTCAAAGCATTTTGTGATAATGTTGTGTTCATAACTACACAGGGTGCATTGGAAAAGAATGGATATTGCATGCAGAGTGCTCAGTGCCATGGAATACTTTAATGCACGCTGAATTCAGTAACTTAACAGGTACCATTTACACTGCAACAGCCATTGACTTGGTTTACTTCAGCAAACTGTAATGTTACACTGAGTAGATAATGTGATGTTACTGGAAGTAACTTCTAAACCTTAGCTAGCACATTCATATAATTGATTGCAGATTACTCTAAATCATATTGTGAGTATAATAATGAGCTTTACATCATGTTAGCACATACTACTTTTAGGCAAAATTGAACTGTACACTCCATTGAGTTGAATGCACTGCTTTCTATTCAAAGCATTTTGTGATAAGGTTGTGTTCATAACTACACAGGGTGCATTGGAAGAGTATGGATATTGCATGCAGAGTGCTCAGTGCCATGGAATACTTTAATGCAAGCTGAATTCAGTAACTTAACAGGTACCATTTACAGTGGAACAGCCATTGACTTGGATTACTTCAGCAAACTGTAATGTTACACTGAGTAGATAATGTGATTTTACTGGAAGTAACTTCTAAACCTTAGCTAGCACATTCATATAATTGATTGCAGATTACTCTGAATCATATTGTGAGTACAATAATGACGTTTACATCATGTTAGCACATACTACCTTTAGGCAAAATTGACCTGTACGCTCCATTGAGTTGAATGCACTGCTTTCTATTCAAAGCATTTTGTGATAAGGTTGTGTTCATAACTACACAGGGTGCATTGGAAGAGTATGGATATTGCATGCAGAGTGCTCAGTGCCATGGAATACTTTAATGCAAGCTGAATTCAGTAACTTAACAGGTACCATTTACAGTGGAACAGCCATTGACTTGGATTACTTCAGCAAACTGTAATGTTACACTGAGTAGATAATATGATGTTACTGAAAGTAACTTCTAAACCTTAGGTAGCACATTCATATTATTCATTGCAGATTACTCTAATTCATGTTGTGAGTATAATAATAAGGTTTACATCATGTTAGCACATACTACTTTTAGGCAAAATTGAACTGTACACTCCATTGAGTTGAATGCACTGCTTTCTATTCAAAGCATTTTGTGATAAGGTTGTGTTCATAACTACACAAGGTGCATTGGAACAGTATGGATATTGCATGCACAGTGCTCAGTGCCATGGAATACTTTAATGCAAGCTGAATTCAGTAACTTAACAGGTACCATTTACAGTGGAACAGCCATTGACTTGGATTACTTCAGCAAACTGTAATGTTACACTGAGTAGATAATATGATGTTACTGAAAGTAACTTCTAAACCTTAGGTAGCACATTCATATTATTCATTGCAGATTACTCTAATTCATGTTGTGAGTATAATAATAAGGTTTACATCATGTTAGCACATACTACTTTTAGGCAAAATTGAACTGTACACTCCATTGAGTTGAATGCACTGCTTTCTATTCAAAGCATTTTGTGATAAGGTTGTGTTCATAACTACACAAGGTGCATTGGAACAGTATGGATATTGCATGCAGAGTGCTCAGTGCCATGGAATACTTTAATGCAAGCTGAATTCAGTAACTTAACAGGTACCATTTACAGTGGAACAGCCATTGACTTGGATTACTTCAGCAAACTGTAATGTTACACTGAGTAGATAATGTGATGTAACTGGAAGTAACTTCTAAACCTTAGCTAGCACATTCATATAATTGATTGCATACTACTCTAAATCATATTGTGAGTATAATAATGAGGTTTACATCATGTTAGCACATACTACTTTTAGGCAAAATTGAACTGTACACTCCATTGAGTTGAATGCACTGCTTTGTATTCAAAGCGTTTTGTGATAAGGTTGTGTTCATAACTACACAGGGTGCATTGAAACTGTATGGATATTGCATGTAGAGTGCTCAGTGCCATGGAATACTTTAATGCAAGCTGAATTTAGTAACTTAACAGGTAACATTTACACTGCAACAGCCATTGTCTTGGTTTACTTCAGCAAACTGTAAAGTTACACTGAGTAGATAATGTGATGTTACTGGAAGTAACTTCTAAACCTTAGCTAGCACATTCATATAATTGATTGCATACTACTCTAAATCAGATTGTGAGTATAATAATGAGGTTTACATCATGTTAGCAGATACTACTTTTAGGCAAAATTGAACTGTACACTACATTGAGTTGAATGCACTGCTTTCTATTCAAAGCGTTTTGTGATAAGGTTGTGTTCATAACTACACAGGGTGCATTGGAACTATGGATATTGCATGCAGAGTGCTCAGTGCCATGGAATACTTTAATGCAAGCTGAATTCAGTAACTTAACAGGTACCATTTACAGTGGAACAGCCATTGACTTGGATTACTTCAACAAACTGTAATGTTACACTGAGTAGATAATGTGATGTTACTGGAAGTAACTTCTAAACCTTAGCTAGCACATTCATATAATTGATTGCATACTACTCTAAATCATATTGTGAGTATAATAATGAGGTTTACATCATGTTAGCACATACTACTTTTAGGCAAAATTGAACTGTACACTCCATTGAGTTGAATGCACTGCTTTCTATTCAAAGCGTTTTGTGATAAGGTTGTGTTCATAACTACACAGGGTGCATTGGAACTATGGATATTGCATGCAGAGTGCTCAGTGCCATGGAATACTTTAATGCAAGCTGAATTCAGTAACTTAACAGGTACCATTTACAGTGGAACAACCATTGACTTGGATTACTTCAGCAAACTGTAATGTTACACTGAGTAGATAATGTGATGTTACTGAAAGTAACTTCTAAACCTTAGGTAGCACATTCATATTATTGATTGCAGATTACTCTAATTCATATTCTGAGTATAATAATAAGGTTTACAACACCTTAGAACATACCACTTTTAGGCAAAATTGAACTGTACACTCCTTTGAGTTGAATGCACTGCTTTCTATTCAAAGCATTTTGTGATAAGATTGTGTTCATAACTACACAGGGTGCATTGGAACAGTATGGATATTGCATGCAGAGTGCTCAGTGCCATGGAATACTTTAATGCAAGCTGAATTCAGTAACTTAACAGGTACCATTTACAGTGGAACAGCCATTGACTTCGATTACTTCAGCAATCTATAATGTTACACTGAGTAGATAATGTGATGTTACTGGAAGTAACTTCTAAACCTTAGCTAGCACATTCATATTATTGATTGCAGATTAATCTAATTCATTTTGTGAGTATAATAATAAGGTTTACATCCTGTTAGCACATACTGCTTTTAGGCAAAATTGAACTGTACACTCCATTGAGTTGAATGCACTCTTTTCTATTCAAAGCATTTTGTGATAAGGTTGTGTTCATAACAACACAGGGTGCATTGGAACTATGGATATTGCATGCAGAGTGCTCAGTGCCATGGAATACTTTAAGGCCAGCTGAATTCAGTAACTTAACAGGTACCATTTACAGTGGAACAGCCAGTGACTTGGATTACTTCAGCAAACTATAATGTTACACTGCATAGATAATGTGATGTTACTGGAAGTAACTTCTAAACCTTAGCTAGCACATTCATATAATTGATTGCAGACTACTCTAAATCATATTGTGAGTATAATAATGAGGTTTACATCATGTTAGCACATACTACTTTTAGGCAAAATTGAACTGTACACTCCATTGAGTTGAATGCACTGCTTTCTATTCAAAGCATTTTGTGATAAGGTTGTGTTCATAACTACACAGGGTGCATTGGAACAGTATGGATATTGCATGCAGAGTGCTCAGTGCCATGGAATACTTTAATGCAAGCTGAATTCAGTAACTTAACAGGTACCATTTACAGTGGAACAGCCATTGACTTGGATTACTTCAGCAAACTGTTATGTTAAACTGAGTAGATAATGTGATGTTACTGAAAGTAACTTCTAAACCTTAGGTAGCACATTCATATTATTGATTGCAGATTACTCTAATTCATATTGTGAGTATAATAATAAGGTTTACATCCTGTTAGCACATACTACTTTTAGGCAAAATTGAACTGTACACTCCATTGAGTTGAATGCACTGCTTTCTATTCAAAGCATTTTGTGATAAGGTTGTGTTCATAACTACACAGGCTGCATTGGAACAGTATGGATATTGCATGCAGAGTGCTCAGTGCCATGGAATACTTTAATGCAAGCTGAATTCAGTAACTTAACAGGTACCATTTACAGTGGAACAGCCATTGACTTGGATTACTGAGTAGATAATGTGATGTTACTGAAAGTAACTTCTAAACCTTAGGTAGCACATTCATATTATTGATTGCAGATTACTCTAATTCATATTGTGAGTATAATAATAAGGTTTACATCATGTTAGCACATACTACTTTTAGGTAAAATTGAACTGTACACTCCTTTGAATTGAATGCACTGCTTTCAATTCAAAGCATCTTGTGATAAGGTTGTGTTCATAACAACACAGGGTGCATTGGAACTATGGATATTGCATGCAGAGTGCTCAGTGCCATGGAATACTTTAATGCAAGCTGAATTCAGTAACTTAACAGGTACCATTTACAGTGGAACAGCCATTGACTTGGATTACTTCAGCAAACTGTAATGTTACACTGAGTAGATAATATGATGTTACTGAAAGTAACTTCTAAACCTTAGGTAGCACATTCATTATATTGATTGCAGATTACTCTAATTCATATTGTGAGTATAATAATAAGGTTTACATCCTGTTAGCACATACTACTTATAGGCAAAATTGAACTTTACACTCCATTGAGTTGAATGCACTGCTTTCTATTCAAAGCATTTTGTGATAAGGTTGTGTTCATAACAACACAGGGTGCATTGGAACTATCGATATTGCATGCAGAGTGCTCAGTGCCATGGAATACTTTAATGCAAGCTGAATTCAGTAACTTAACAGGTACCATTTACAGTGGAACAGCCATTGACTTGGATTACTTCAGCAAACTGTAATGTTAAACTGAGTAGACAATGTGATGTTACTGAAAGTAACTTGTAAACCTTAGGTAGCACATTCATATTATTGATTGCAGATTACTCTAATTCATATTGTGAGTATAATAATAAGGTTTACATCCTGTTAGCACATACTACTTTTAGGCAAAATTGAACTGTACACTCCATTGAGTTGAATGCACTGCTTTCTATTCAAAGCATTTTGTGATAAGGTTGTGTTCATAACTACACAGGCTGCATTGGAACAGTATGGATATTGCATGCAGAGTGCTCAGTGCCATGGAATACTTTAATGCAAGCTGAATTCAGTAACTTAACAGGTACCATTTACAGTGGAACAGCCATTGACTTGGATTACTGAGTAGATAATGTGATGTTACTGAAAGTAACTTCTAAACCTTAGGTAGCACATTCATATTATTGATTGCAGATTACTCTAATTCATATTGTGAGTATAATAATAAGGTTTACATCATGTTAGCACATACTACTTTTAGGTAAAATTGAACTGTACACTCCTTTGAATTGAATGCACTGCTTTCAATTCAAAGCATCTTGTGATAAGGTTGTGTTCATAACAACACAGGGTGCATTGGAACTATCGATATTGCATGCAGAGTGCTCAGTGCCATGGAATACTTTAATGCAAGCTGAATTCAGTAACTTAACAGGTACCATTTACAGTGGAACAGCCATTGACTTGGATTACTTCAGCAAACTGTAATGTTAAACTGAGTAGACAATGTGATGTTACTGAAAGTAACTTCTAAACCTTAGGTAGCACATTCATATTATTGATTGCAGATTACACTAATTCATATTGTGAGTATAATAATAAGGTTTACATCCTGTTAGCACATACTACTTTTAGGCAAAATTGAACTGTACACTCCATTGAGTTGAATGCACTGCTTTCTATTCAAAGCATTTTGTGATAAGGTTGTGTTCATAACAACACAGGGTGCATTGGAACTATGGATATTGCATGCAGAGTGCTCAGTGCAATGGAATACTTTAATGCAAGCTGAATTCAGTAACTTAACAGGTACCATTTACAGTGGAACAGCCATTGACTTGGATTACTTCAGCAAACTGTAATGTTACACCGAGTAGATAATGTGATTTTACTGGAAGTAACTTCTAAACCTTAGCTAGCACATTCATATAATTGATTGCAGACTACTCTAAATCATATTGTGAGTATAATAATGAGGTTTACATCATGTTAGCACATACTAATTTTAGGCAAAATTGAACTGTACACTCCATTGAGTTGAATGCACTGCTTTCTATTCAAAGCATTTTGTGATAATGTTGTGTTCATAACTACACAGGGTGCATTGGAACAGTATGGATATTGCATGCAGAGTGCTCAGTGCCATGGAATACTTTAATGCAAGCTGAATTCAGTAACTTAACAGGTACCATTTACAGTGGAACAGCCATTGACTTGGATTACTTCAGCAAACTGTTATGTTAAACTGAGTAGATAATGTGATGTTACTGAAAGTAACTTCTAAACCTTAGGTAGCACATTCATATTATTGATTGCAGATTACTCTAATTCATATTGTGAGTATAATAATAAGGTTTACATCCTGTTAGCACATACTACTTTTAGGCAAAATTGAACTGTACACTCCATTGAGTTGAATGCACTGCTTTCTATTCAAAGCATTTTGTGATAAGGTTGTGTTCATAACTACATAGGGTGCATTGGAACAGTATGGATATTGCATGCAGAGTGCTCAGTGCCATGGAATACTTTAATGCAAGCTGAATTCAGTAACTTAACAGGTACCATTTACAGTGGAACAGCCATTGACTTGGATTACTTCAGCAAATTGTAATGTTACACTGAGTAGATAATATGATGTTACTGAAAGTAACTTCTAAACCTTAGGTAGTACATTCATATTATTGATTGCAGATTACTCTAATTCATATTGTGAGTATAATAATACGGTTTACATCATGTTAGCACATACTACTTTTAGGTAAAATTGAACTGTACACTCCTTTGAGTTGAATGCACTGCTTTCTATTCAAAGCATTTTGTGATAAGGTTGTGTTCATAACAACACAGGGTGCATTGGAACAATGGATATTGCATGCAGAGTGCTCAGTGCAATGGAATACTTTAATGCAAGCTGAATTCAGTAACTTAACAGGTACCATTTACAGTGGAACAGCCATTGACTTGGATTACTTCAGCAAACTGTAATGTTACACTGATTAGATAATGTGATGTTACTGGAAGTAACTTCTAAACCTTAGCTAGCACATTCATATAATTGATTGCAGACTACTCTAAATCATATTGTGAGTATAATAATGAGGTTTACATCATGTTAGCACATACTACTTTTAGGCAAAATTGAACTGTACACTCCATTGAGTTGAATGCACTGCTTTCTATTCAAAGCATTTTGTGATAATGTTGTGTTCATAACTACACAGGGTGCATTGGAACAGTATGGATATTGCATGCAGAGTGCTCAGTGCCATGGAATACTTTAATGCAAGCTGAATTCAGTAACTTAACAGGTACCATTTACAGTGGAACAGCCATTGACTTGGATTACTTCAGCAAACTGTAATGTTAAACTGAGTAGATAATGTGATGTTACTGAAAGTAACTTCTAAACCTTAGGTAGCACATTCATATTATTGATTGCAGATTACTCTAATTCATATTGTGAGTATAATAATAAGGTTTACATCCTGTTAGCAGATACTACTTTTAGGCAAAATTGAACTGTACACTCCATTGAGTTGAATGCACTGCTTTCTATTCAATGCATTTTGTGATAAGGTTGTGTTCATAACTACACAGGGTGCATTGGAACAGTATGGATATTGCATGCAGAGTGCTCAGTGCCATGGAATACTTTAATGCAAGCTGAATTCAGTAACTTAACAGGTACCATTTACAGTGGAACAGCCATTGACTTGGATTACTTCAGCAAATTGTAATGCTACACTGAGTAGATAATATGATGTTACTGAAAGTAACTTCTAAACCTTAGGTAGCACATTCATATTATTGATTGCAGATTACTCTAATTCATATTGTGAGTATAATAATACGGTTTACATCATGTTAGCACATACTACTTTTAGGTAAAATTGAACTGTACACTCCTTTGAGTTGAATGCACTGCTTTCTATTCAAAGCATTTTGTGATAAGGTTGTGTTCATAACAACACAGGGTGCATTGGAACAATGGATATTGAATGCAGAGTGCTCAGTGCAATGGAATACTTTAATGCAAGCTGAATTCAGTAACATAACAGGTACCATTTACAGTGGAACAGCCATTGACTTGGATTACTTCAGCAAACTGTAATGTTACACTGAGTAGATAATGTGATGTTACTGGAAGTAACTTCTAAACCTTAGCTAGCACATTCATATAATTGATTGCAGACTACTCTAAATCATATTGTGAGTATAATAATGAGGTTTACATCATGTTAGCACATACTACTTTTAGGCAAAATTGAACTGTACACTCCATTGAGTTGAATGCACTGCTTTCTATTCAAAGCATTTTGTGATAATGTTGTGTTCATAACTACACAGGGTGCATTGGAACAGTATGGATATTGCATGCAGAGTGCTCAGTGCCATGGAATACTTTAATGCAAGCTGAATTCAGTAACTTAACAGGTACCATTTACAGTGGAACAGCCATTGACTTGGATTACTTCAGCAAACTGTTATGTTAAACTGAGTAGATAATGTGATGTTACTGAAAGTAACTTCTAAACCTTAGGTAGCACATTCATATTATTGATTGCAGATTACTCTAATTCATATTGTGAGTATAATAATAAGGTTTACATCCTGTTAGCACATACTACTTTTAGGCAAAATTGAACTGTACACTCCATTGAGTTGAATGCACTGCTTTCTATTCAAAGCATTTTGTGATAAGGTTGTGTTCATAACTACATAGGGTGCATTGGAACAGTATGGATATTGCATGCAGAGTGCTCAGTGCCATGGAATACTTTAATGCAAGCTGAATTCAGTAACTTAACAGGTACCATTTACAGTGGAACAGCCATTGACTTGGATTACTTCAGCAAATTGTAATGTTACACTGAGTAGATAATATGATGTTACTGAAAGTAACTTCTAAACCTTAGGTAGTACATTCATATTATTGATTGCAGATTACTCTAATTCATATTGTGAGTATAATAATACGGTTTACATCATGTTAGCACATACTACTTTTAGGTAAAATTGAACTGTACACTCCTTTGAGTTGAATGCACTGCTTTCTATTCAAAGCATTTTGTGATAAGGTTGTGTTCATAACAACACAGGGTGCATTGGAACAATGGATATTGCATGCAGAGTGCTCAGTGCAATGGAATACTTTAATGCAAGCTGAATTCAGTAACTTAACAGGTACCATTTACAGTGGAACAGCCATTGACTTGGATTACTTCAGCAAACTGTAATGTTACACTGATTAGATAATGTGATGTTACTGGAAGTAACTTCTAAACCTTAGCTAGCACATTCATATAATTGATTGCAGACTACTCTAAATCATATTGTGAGTATAATAATGAGGTTTACATCATGTTAGCACATACTACTTTTAGGCAAAATTGAACTGTACACTCCATTGAGTTGAATGCACTGCTTTCTATTCAAAGCATTTTGTGATAATGTTGTGTTCATAACTACACAGGGTGCATTGGAACAGTATGGATATTGCATGCAGAGTGCTCAGTGCCATGGAATACTTTAATGCAAGCTGAATTCAGTAACTTAACAGGTACCATTTACAGTGGAACAGCCATTGACTTGGATTACTTCAGCAAACTGTAATGTTAAACTGAGTAGATAATGTGATGTTACTGAAAGTAACTTCTAAACCTTAGGTAGCACATTCATATTATTGATTGCAGATTACTCTAATTCATATTGTGAGTATAATAATAAGGTTTACATCCTGTTAGCAGATACTACTTTTAGGCAAAATTGAACTGTACACTCCATTGAGTTGAATGCACTGCTTTCTATTCAATGCATTTTGTGATAAGGTTGTGTTCATAACTACACAGGGTGCATTGGAACAGTATGGATATTGCATGCAGAGTGCTCAGTGCCATGGAATACTTTAATGCAAGCTGAATTCAGTAACTTAACAGGTACCATTTACAGTGGAACAGCCATTGACTTGGATTACTTCAGCAAATTGTAATGCTACACTGAGTAGATAATATGATGTTACTGAAAGTAACTTCTAAACCTTAGGTAGCACATTCATATTATTGATTGCAGATTACTCTAATTCATATTGTGAGTATAATAATACGGTTTACATCATGTTAGCACATACTACTTTTAGGTAAAATTGAACTGTACACTCCTTTGAGTTGAATGCACTGCTTTCTATTCAAAGCATTTTGTGATAAGGTTGTGTTCATAACAACACAGGGTGCATTGGAACAATGGATATTGCATGCAGAGTGCTCAGTGCAATGGAATACTTTAATGCAAGCTGAATTCAGTAACATAACAGGTACCATTTACAGTGGAACAGCCATTGACTTGGATTACTTCAGCAAACTGTAATGTTACACTGAGTAGATAATGTGATGTTACTGGAAGTAACTTCTAAACCTTAGCTAGCACATTCATATAATTGATTGCAGACTACTCTAAATCATATTGTGAGTATAATAATGAGGTTTACATCATGTTAGCACATACTACTTTTAGGCAAAATTGAACTGTACACTCCATTGAGTTGAATGCACTGCTTTCTATTCAAAGCATTTTGTGATAAGGTTGTGTTCATAACTACACAGGGTGCATTGGAACAGTATGGATATTGCATGCAGAGTGCTCAGTGCCATGGAATACTTTAATGCAAGCTGAATTCAGTAACTTAACAGGTACCATTTACAGTGAAACAGCCATTGACTTGGATTACTTCAGCAAACTGTAATGTTACACTGAGTAGATAATGTGATGATACTGAAAGTAACTTCTAAACCTTAGGTAGCACATTCATATTATTGATTGCAGATTACTCTAATTCATATTGTGAGTATAATAATAAGGTTTACATCATGTTAGCACATACTACTTTTAGGTAAAATTGAACTGTACACTCCTTTGAGTTGAATGCACTGCTTTCTATTCAAAGCATTTTGTGATAAGGTTGTGTTCATAACAACACAGGGTGCATTGGAACTATGGATATTGCATGCAGAGTGCTCAGTGCCATGGAATACTTTAAGGCAAGCTGAATTCAGTAACTTAACAGGTACCATTTACAGTGGAACAGCCATTGACTTGGATTACTTAAGCAAATTGTAATCTTACACTGAGTAGATAATATGATGTTACTGAAAGTAACTTCTAAACCTTAGGTAGCACATTCATATTATTGATTGCAGATTACTCTAATTCATATTGTGAGTATAATAATACGGTTTACATCATGTTAGCACATACTACTTTTAGGTCAAATTGAACTGTACACTCCTTTGAGTTGAATGCACTGCTTTCTATTCAAAGCATTTTGTGATAAGGTTGTGTTCATAACAACACAGGGTGCATTGGAACTATGGATATTGCATGCAGAGTGCTCAGTGCAATGGAATACTTTAGTGCAAGCTGAATTCAGTAACTTAACAGGTACCATTTACAGTGGAACAGCCATTGACTTGGATTACTTCAGCAAACTGTAATGTTACACTGAGTAGATAATGTGATGTTACTGGAAGTAACTTCTAAACCTTAGCTAGCACATTCATATAATTGATTGCAGACTACTCTAAATCATATTGTGAGTATAATAATGAGGTTTACATCATGTTAGCACATACTACTTTTAGGCAAAATTGAACTGTACACTCCATTGAGTTGAATGCACTGCTTTCTAATCAAAGCATTTTGTGATAATGTTGTGTTCATAACTACACAGGGTGCATTGGAACAGTATGGATATTGCATGCAGAGTGCTCAGTGCCATGGAATACTTTAATGCAAGCTGAATTCAGTAACTTAACAGGTACCATTTACAGTGGAACAGCCATTGACTTGGATTACTTCAGCAAACTGTAATGTTAAACTGAGTAGATAATGTGATGTTACTGAAAGTAACTTCTAAACCTTAGGTAGCACATTCATATTATTGATTGCAGATTACTCTAATTCATATTGTGAGTATAATAATAAGGTTTACATCCTGTTAGCACATACTACTTTTAGGCAAAATTGAACTGTACACTCCATTGAGTTGAATGCACTGCTTTCTATTCAAAGCATTTTGTGATAAGGTTGTGTTCATAACTACACAGGGTGCATTGGAACAGTATGGATATTGCATGCAGAGTGCTCAGTGCCATGGAATACTTTAATGCAAGCTGAATTCAGTAACTTAACAGGTACCATTTACAGTGGAACAGCCATTGACTTGGATTACTTCAGCAAATTGTAATGTTACACTGAGTAGATAATATGATGTTACTGAAAGTAACTTCTAAACCTTAGGTAGCACATTCATATTATTGATTGCAGATTACTCTAATTCATATTGTGAGTATAATAATACGGTTTACATCATGTTAGCACATACTACTTTTAGGTAAAATTGAACTGTATACTCCTTTGAGTTGAATGCACTGCTTTCTATTCAAAGCATTTTGTGATAAGGTTGTGTTCATAACAACACAGGGTGCATTGGAACAATGGATATTGCATGCAGAGTGCTCAGTGCAATGGAATACTTTAATGCAAGCTGAATTCAGTAACTTAACAGGTACCATTTACAGTGGAACAGCCATTGACTTGGATTACTTCAGCAAACTGTAATGTTACACTTAGATAATGTGATGTTACTGGAAGTAACTTCTAAACCTTAGCTAGCACATTCATATAATTGATTGCAGACTACTCTAAATCATATTGTGAGTATAATAATGAGGTTTACATCATGTTAGCACATACTACTTTTAGGCAAAATTGAACTGTACACTCCATTGAGTTGAATGCACTGCTTTCTATTCAAAGCATTTTGTGATAAGGTTGTGTTCATAACTACACAGGGTGCATTGGAACAGTATGGATATTGCATGCAGAGTGCTCAGTGCCATGGAATACTTTAATGCAAGCTGAATTCAGTAACTTAACAGGTACCATTTACAGTGGAACAGCCATTGACTTGGATTACTTCAGCAAACTGTAATGTTAAACTGAGTAGATAATGTGATGTTACTGAAAGTAACTTCTAAACCTTAGGTAGCACATTCATATTATTGATTGCAGATTACTCTAATTCATATTGTGAGTATAATAATAAGGTTTACATCATGTTAGCACATACTACTTTTAGGTAAAATTGAACTGTACACTCCTTTGAGTTGAATGCACTGCTTTCTATTCAAAGCATTTTGTGATAAGGTTGTGTTCATAACAACACAGGGTGCATTGGAACTATGGATATTGCATGCAGAGTGCTCAGTGCCATGGAATACTTTAAGACAAGCTGAATTCAGTAACTTAACAGGTACCATTTACAGTGGAACAGCCATTGACTTGGATTACTTCAGCAAATTGTAATGTTACACTGAGTAGATAATATGATGTTACTGAAAGTAACTTCTAAACCTTAGGTAGCACATTCATATTATTGATTGCAGATTACTCTAATTCATATTGTGAGTATAATAATACGGTTTACATCATGTTAGCACATACTACTTTTAGGTCAAATTGAACTGTACACTCCTTTGAGTTGAATGCACTGCTTTCTATTCAAAGCATTTTGTGATAAGGTTGTGTTCATAACAACACAGGGTGCATTGGAACTATGGATATTGCATGCAGAGTGCTCAGTGCAATGGAATACTTTAAAGCAAGCTGAATTCAGTAACTTAACAGGTACCATTTACAGTGGAACAGCCATTGACTTGGATTACTTCAGCAAACTGTAATGTTACACTGAGTAGATAATGTGATGTTACTGGAAGTAACTTCTAAACCTTAGCTAGCACATTCATATAATTGATTGCAGACTACTCTAAATCATATTGTGAGTATAATAATGAGGTTTACATCATGTTAGCACATACTACTTTTAGGCAAAATTGAACTGTACACTCCATTGAGTTGAATGCACTGCTTTCTATTCAAAGCATTTTGTGATAAGGTTGTGTTCATAACTACACAGGCTGCATTGGAACAGTATGGATATTGCATGCAGAGTGCTCAGTGCCATGGAATACTTTAATGCAAGCTGAATTCAGTAACTTAACAGGTACCATTTACAGTGGAACAGCCATTGACTTGGATTACTGAGTAGATAATGTGATGTTACTGAAAGTAACTTCTAAACCTTAGGTAGCACATTCATATTATTGATTGCAGATTACTCTAATTCATATTGTGAGTATAATAATAAGGTTTACATCATGTTAGCACATACTACTTTTAGGTAAAATTGAACTGTACACTCCTTTGAATTGAATGCACTGCTTTCAATTCAAAGCATCTTGTGATAAGGTTGTGTTCATAACAACACAGGGTGCATTGGAACTATCGATATTGCATGCAGAGTGCTCAGTGCCATGGAATACTTTAATGCAAGCTGAATTCAGTAACTTAACAGGGACCATTTACAGTGGAACAGCCATTGACTTGGATTACTTCAGCAAACTGTAATGTTAAACTGAGTAGTCAATGTGATGTTACTGAAAGTAACTTCTAAACCTTAGGTAGCACATTCATATTATTGATTGCAGATTACTCTAATTCATATTGTGAGTATAATAATAAGGTTTACATCCTGTTAGCACATACTACTTTTAGGCAAAATTGAACTGTACACTCCATTGAGTTGAATGCACTGCTTTCTATTCAAAGCATTTTGTGATAAGGTTGTGTTCATAACAACACAGGGTGCATTGGAACTATGGATATTGCATGCAGAGTGCTCAGTGCAATGGAATACTTTAATGCAAGCTGAATTCAGTAACTTAACAGGTACCATTTACAGTGGAACAGCCATTGACTTGGATTACTTCAGCAAACTGTAATGTTACACCGAGTAGATAATGTGATGTTACTGGAAGTAACTTCTAAACCTTAGCTAGCACATTCATATAATTGATTGCAGACTACTCTAAATCATATTGTGAGTATAATAATGAGGTTTACATCATGTTAGCACATACTAATTTTAGGCAAAATTGAACTGTACACTCCATTGAGTTGAATGCACTGCTTTCTATTCAAAGCATTTTGTGATAATGTTGTGTTCATAACTACACAGGGTGCATTGGAACAGTATGGATATTGCATGCAGAGTGCTCAGTGCCATGGAATACTTTAATGCAAGCTGAATTCAGTAACTTAACAGGTACCATTTACAGTGGAACAGCCATTGACTTGGATTACTTCAGCAAACTGTAATGTTAAACTGAGTAGATAATGTGATGTTACTGAAAGTAACTTCTAAACCTTAGGTAGCACATTCATATTATTGATTGCAGATTACTCTAATTCATATTGTGAGTATAATAATAAGGTTTACATCCTGTTAGCACATACTACTTTTAGGCAAAATTGAACTGTACACTCCATTGAGTTGAATGCACTGCTTTCTATTCAAAGCATTTTGTGATAAGGTTGTGTTCATAACTACATAGGGTGCATTGGAACAGTATGGATATTGCATGCAGAGTGCTCAGTGCCATGGAATACTTTAATGCAAGCTGAATTCAGTAACTTAACAGGTACCATTTACAGTGGAACAGCCATTGACTTGGATTACTTCAGCAAATTGTAATGTTACACTGAGTAGATAATATGATGTTACTGAAAGTAACTTCTAAACCTTAGGTAGCACATTCATATTATTGATTGCAGATTACTCTAATTCATATTGTGAGTATAATAATACGGTTTACATCATGTTAGCACATACTACTTTTAGGTAAAATTGAACTGTACACTCCTTTGAGTTGAATGCACTGCTTTCTATTCAAAGCATTTTGTGATAAGGTTGTGTTCATAACAACACAGGGTGCATTGGAACTATGGATATTGCATGCAGAGTGCTCAGTGCAATGGAATACTTTAATGCAAGCTGAATTCAGTAACTTAACAGGTACCATTTACAGTGGAACAGCCATTGACTTGGATTACTTCAGCAAACTGTAATGTTACACTGATTAGATAATGTGATGTTACTGGAAGTAACTTCTAAACCTTAGCTAGCACATTCATATAATTGATTGCAGACTACTCTAAATCATATTGTGAGTATAATAATGAGGTTTACATCATGTTAGCACATACTACTTTTAGGCAAAATTGAACTGTACACTCCATTGAGTTGAATGCACTGCTTTCTATTCAAAGCATTTTGTGATAATGTTGTGTTCATAACTACACAGGGTGCATTGGAACAGTATGGATATTGCATGCAGAGTGCTCAGTGCCATGGAATACTTTAATGCAAGCTGAATTCAGTAACTTAACAGGTACCATTTACAGTGGAACAGCCATTGACTTGGATTACTTCAGCAAACTGTAATGTTAAACTGAGTAGATAATGTGATGTTACTGAAAGTAACTTCTAAACCTTAGGTAGCACATTCATATTATTGATTGCAGATTACTCTAATGCATATTGTGAGTATAATAATAAGGTTTACATCCTGTTAGCAGATACTACTTTTAGGCAAAATTGAACTGTACACTCCATTGAGTTGAATGCACTGCTTTCTATTCAAAGCATTTTGTGATAAGGTTGTGTTCATAACTACACAGGGTGCATTGGAACAGTATGGATATTGCATGCAGAGTGCTCAGTGCCATGGAATACTTTAATGCAAGCTGAATTCAGTAACTTAACAGGTACCATTTACAGTGGAACAGCCATTGACTTGGATTACTTCAGCAAATTGTAATGCTACACTGAGTAGATAATATGATGTTACTGAAAGTAACTTCTAAACCTTAGGTAGCACATTCATATTATTGATTGCAGATTACTCTAATTCATATTGTGAGTATAATAATACGGTTTACATCATGTTAGCACATACTACTTTTAGGTAAAATTGAACTGTACACTCCTTTGAGTTGAATGCACTGCTTTCTATTCAAAGCATTTTGTGATAAGGTTGTGTTCATAACAACACAGGGTGCATTGGAACAATGGATATTGCATGCAGAGTGCTCAGTGCAATGGAATACTTTAATGCAAGCTGAATTCAGTAACATAACAGGTACCATTTACAGTGGAACAGCCATTGACTTGGATTACTTCAGCAAACTGTAATGTTACACTGAGTAGATAATGTGATGTTACTGGAAGTAACTTCTAAACCTTAGCTAGCACATTCATATAATTGATTGCAGACTACTCTAAATCATATTGCGAGTATAATAATGAGGTTTACATCATGTTAGCACATACTACTTTTAGGCAAAATTGAACTGTACACTCCATTGAGTTGAATGCACTGCTTTCTATTCAAAGCATTTTGTGATAAGGTTGTGTTCATAACTACACAGGGTGCATTGGAACAGTATGGATATTGCATGCAGAGTGCTCAGTGCCATGGAATACTTTAATGCAAGCTGAATTCAGTAACTTAACAGGTACCATTTACAGTGAAACAGCCATTGACTTGGATTACTTCAGCAAACTGTAATGTTACACTGAGTAGATAATGTGATGTTACTGAAAGTAACTTCTAAACCTTAGGTAGCACATTCATATTATTGATTGCAGATTACTCTAATTCATATTGTGAGTATAATAATACGGTTTACATCATGTTAGCACATACTACTTTTAGGTAAAATTGAACTGTACACTCCTTTGAGTTGAATGCACTGCTTTCTATTCAAAGCATTTTGTGATAAGGTTGTGTTCATAACAACACAGGGTGCATTGGAACAATGGATATTGCATGCAGAGTGCTCAGTGCAATGGAATACTTTAATGCAAGCTGAATTCAGTAACATAACAGGTACCATTTACAGTGGAACAGCCATTGACTTGGATTACTTCAGCAAACTGTAATGTTACACTGAGTAGATAATGTGATGTTACTGGAAGTAACTTCTAAACCTTAGCTAGCACATTCATATAATTGATTGCAGACTACTCTAAATCATTTGTGAGTATAATAATGAGGTTTACATCATGTTAGCACATACTACTTTTAGGCAAAATTGAACTGTACACTCCATTGAGTTGAATGCACTGCTTTCTATTCAAAGCATTTTGTGATAAGGTTGTGTTCATAACTACACAGGGTGCATTGGAACAGTATGGATATTGCATGCAGAGTGCTCAGTGCCATGGAATACTTTAATGCAAGCTGAATTCAGTAACTTAACAGGTACCATTTACAGTGGAACAGCCATTGACTTGGATTACTTCAGCAAACTGTAATGTTACACTGATTAGATAATGTGATGTTACTGGAAGTAACTTCTAAACCTTAGCTAGCACATTCATATAATTGATTGCAGACTACTCTAAATCATATTGTGAGTATAATAATGAGGTTTACATCATGTTAGCACATACTACTTTTAGGCAAAATTGAACTGTACACTCCATTGAGTTGAATGCACTGCTTTCTATTCAAAGCATTTTGTGATAATGTTGTGTTCATAACTACACAGGGTGCATTGGAACAGTATGGATATTGCATGCAGAGTGCTCAGTGCCATGGAATACTTTAATGCAAGCTGAATTCAGTAACTTAACAGGTACCATTTACAGTGGAACAGCCATTGACTTGGATTACTTCAGCAAACTGTAATGTTAAACTGAGTAGATAATGTGATGTTACTGAAAGTAACTTCTAAACCTTAGGTAGCACATTCATATTATTGATTGCAGATTACTCTAATTCATATTGTGAGTATAATAATAAGGTTTACATCCTGTTAGCAGATACTACTTTTAGGCAAAATTGAACTGTACACTCCATTGAGTTGAATGCACTGCTTTCTATTCAAAGCATTTTGTGATAAGGTTGTGTTCATAACTACACAGGGTGCATTGGAACAGTATGGATATTGCATGCAGAGTGCTCAGTGCCATGGAATACTTTAATGCAAGCTGAATTCAGTAACTTAACAGGTACCATTTACAGTGGAACAGCCATTGACTTGGATTACTTCAGCAAATTGTAATGCTACACTGAGTAGATAATATGATGTTACTGAAAGTAACTTCTAAACCTTAGGTAGCACATTCATATTATTGATTGCAGATTACTCTAATTCATATTGTGAGTATAATAATACGGTTTACATCATGTTAGCACATACTACTTTTAGGTAAAATTGAACTGTACACTCCTTTGAGTTGAATGCACTGCTTTCTATTCAAAGCATTTTGTGATAAGGTTGTGTTCATAACAACACAGGGTGCATTGGAACAATGGATATTGCATGCAGAGTGCTCAGTGCAATGGAATACTTTAATGCAAGCTGAATTCAGTAACATAACAGGTACCATTTACAGTGGAACAGCCATTGACTTGGATTACTTCAGCAAACTGTAATGTTACACTGAGTAGATAATGTGATGTTACTGGAAGTAACTTCTAAACCTTAGCTAGCACATTCATATAATTGATTGCAGACTACTCTAAATCATATTGCGAGTATAATAATGAGGTTTACATCATGTTAGCACATACTACTTTTAGGCAAAATTGAACTGTACACTCCATTGAGTTGAATGCACTGCTTTCTATTCAAAGCATTTTGTGATAAGGTTGTGTTCATAACTACACAGGGTGCATTGGAACAGTATGGATATTGCATGCAGAGTGCTCAGTGCCATGGAATACTTTAATGCAAGCTGAATTCAGTAACTTAACAGGTACCATTTACAGTGAAACAGCCATTGACTTGGATTACTTCAGCAAACTGTAATGTTACACTGAGTAGATAATGTGATGTTACTGAAAGTAACTTCTAAACCTTAGGTAGCACATTCATATTATTGATTGCAGATTACTCTAATTCATATTGTGAGTATAATAATAAGGTTTACATCATGTTAGCACATACTACTTTTAGGTAAAATTGAACTGTACACTCCTTTGAGTTGAATGCACTGCTTTCTATTCAAAGCATTTTGTGATAAGGTTGTGTTCATAACAACACAGGGTGCATTGGAACAGTATGGATATTGCATGCAGAGTGCTCAGTGCCATGGAATACTTTAATGCAAGCTGAATTCAGTAACTTAACAGGTACCATTTACAGTGGAACAGCCATTGACTTGGATTACTTCAGCAAACTGTAATGTTAAACTGAGTAGATAATGTGATGTTACTGAAAGTAACTTCTAAACCTTAGGTAGCACATTCATATTATTGATTGCAGATTACTCTAATTCATATTGTGAGTATAATAATAAGGTTTACATCCTGTTAGCAGATACTACTTTTAGGCAAAATTGAACTGTACACTCCATTGAGTTGAATGCACTGCTTTCTATTCAAAGCATTTTGTGATAAGGTTGTGTTCATAACTACACAGGGTGCATTGGAACAGTATGGATATTGCATGCAGAGTGCTCAGTGCCATGGAATACTTTAATGCAAGCTGAATTCAGTAACTTAACAGGTACCATTTACAGTGGAACAGCCATTGACTTGGATTACTTCAGCAAATTGTAATGCTACACTGAGTAGATAATATGATGTTACTGAAAGTAACTTCTAAACCTTAGGTAGCACATTCATATTATTGATTGCAGATTACTCTAATTCATATTGTGAGTATAATAATACGGTTTACATCATGTTAGCACATACTACTTTTAGGTAAAATTGAACTGTACACTCCTTTGAGTTGAATGCACTGCTTTCTATTCAAAGCATTTTGTGATAAGGTTGTGTTCATAACAACACAGGGTGCATTGGAACAATGGATATTGCATGCAGAGTGCTCAGTGCAATGGAATACTTTAATGCAAGCTGAATTCAGTAACATAACAGGTACCATTTACAGTGGAACAGCCATTGACTTGGATTACTTCAGCAAACTGTAATGTTACACTGAGTAGATAATGTGATGTTACTGGAAGTAACTTCTAAACCTTAGCTAGCACATTCATATAATTGATTGCAGACTACTCTAAATCATATTGTGAGTATAATAATGAGGTTTACATCATGTTAGCACATACTACTTTTAGGCAAAATTGAACTGTACACTCCATTGAGTTGAATGCACTGCTTTCTATTCAAAGCATTTTGTGATAAGGTTGTGTTCATAACTACACAGGGTGCATTGGAACAGTATGGATATTGCATGCAGAGTGCTCAGTGCCATGGAATACTTTAATGCAAGCTGAATTCAGTAACTTAACAGGTACCATTTACAGTGAAACAGCCATTGACTTGGATTACTTCAGCAAACTGTAATGTTACACTGAGTAGATAATGTGATGTTACTGAAAGTAACTTCTAAACCTTAGGTAGCACATTCATATTATTGATTGCAGATTACTCTAATTCATATTGTGAGTATAATAATAAGGTTTACATCATGTTAGCACATACTACTTTTAGGTAAAATTGAACTGTACACTCCTTTGAGTTGAATGCACTGCTTTCTATTCAAAGCATTTTGTGATAAGGTTGTGTTCATAACAACACAGGGTGCATTGGAACTATGGATATTGCATGCAGAGTGCTCAGTGCCATGGAATACTTTAAGGCAAGCTGAATTCAGTAACTTAACAGGTACCATTTACAGTGGAACAGCCATTGACTTGGATTACTTCAGCAAATTGTAATCTTACACTGAGTAGATAATATGATGTTACTGAAAGTAACTTCTAAACCTTAGGTAGCACATTCATATTATTGATTGCAGATTACTCTAATTCATATTGTGAGTATAATAATACGGTTTACATCATGTTAGCACATACTACTTTTAGGTCAAATTGAACTGTACACTCCTTTGAGTTGAATGCACTGCTTTCTATTCAAAGCATTTTGTGATAAGGTTGTGTTCATAACAACACCGGGTGCATTGGAACTATGGATATTGCATGCAGAGTGCTCAGTGCAATGGAATACTTTAGTGCAAGCTGAATTCAGTAACTTAACAGGTACCATTTACAGTGGAACAGCCATTGACTTGGATTACTTCAGCAAACTGTAATGTTACACTGAGTAGATAATGTGATGTTACTGGAAGTAACTTCTAAACCTTAGCTAGCACATTCATATAATTGATTGCAGACTACTCTAAATCATATTGTGAGTATAATAATGAGGTTTACATCATGTTAGCACATACTACTTTTAGGCAAAATTGAACTGTACACTCCATTGAGTTGAATGCACTGCTTTCTATTCAAAGCATTTTGTGATAATGTTGTGTTCATAACTACACAGGGTGCATTGGAACAGTATGGATATTGCATGCAGAGTGCTCAGTGCCATGGAATACTTTAATGCAAGCTGAATTCAGTAACTTAACAGGTACCATTTACAGTGGAACAGCCATTGACTTGGATTACTTCAGCAAACTGTAATGTTAAACTGAGTAGATAATGTGATGTTACTGAAAGTAACTTCTAAACCTTAGGTAGCACATTCATATTATTGATTGCAGATTACTCTAATTCATATTGTGAGTATAATAATAAGGTTTACATCCTGTTAGCACATACTACTTTTAGGCAAAATTGAACTGTACACTCCATTGAGTTGAATGCACTGCTTTCTATTCAAAGCATTTTGTGATAAGGTTGTGTTCATAACTACACAGGGTGCATTGGAACAGTATGGATATTGCATGCAGAGTGCTCAGTGCCATGGAATACTTTAATGCAAGCTGAATTCAGTAACTTAACAGGTACCATTTACAGTGGAACAGCCATTGACTTGGATTACTTCAGCAAATTGTAATGCTACACTGAGTAGATAATATGATGTTACTGAAAGTAACTTCTAAACCTTAGGTAGCACATTCATATTATTGATTGCAGATTACTCTAATTCATATTGTGAGTATAATAATACGGTTTACATCATGTTAGCACATACTACTTTTAGGTAAAATTGAACTGTACACTCCTTTGAGTTGAATGCACTGCTTTCTATTCAAAGCATTTTGTGATAAGGTTGTGTTCATAACAACACAGGGTGCATTGGAACAATGGATATTGCATGCAGAGTGCTCAGTGCAATGGAATACTTTAATGCAAGCTGAATTCAGTAACATAACAGGTACCATTTACAGTGGAACAGCCATTGACGGATTACTTCAGCAAACTGTAATGTTACACTGAGTAGATAATGTGATGTTACTGGAAGTAACTTCTAAACCTTAGCTAGCACATTCATATAATTGATTGCAGACTACTCTAAATCATATTGTGAGTATAATAATGAGGTTTACATCATGTTAGCACATACTACTTTTAGGCAAAATTGAACTGTACACTCCATTGAGTTGAATGCACTGCTTTCTATTCAAAGCATTTTGTGATAAGGTTGTGTTCATAACTACACAGGGTGCATTGGAACAGTATGGATATTGCATGCAGAGTGCTCAGTGCCATGGAATACTTTAATGCAAGCTGAATTCAGTAACTTAACAGGTACCATTTACAGTGAAACAGCCATTGACTTGGATTACTTCAGCAAACTGTAATGTTACACTGAGTAGATAATGTGATGTTACTGAAAGTAACTTCTAAACCTTAGGTAGCACATTCATATTATTGATTGCAGATTACTCTAATTCATATTGTGAGTATAATAATAAGGTTTACATCATGTTAGCACATACTACTTTTAGGTAAAATTGAACTGTACACTCCTTTGAGTTGAATGCACTGCTTTCTATTCAAAGCATTTTGTGATAAGGTTGTGTTCATAACAACACAGGGTGCATTGGAACTATGGATATTGCATGCAGAGTGCTCAGTGCCATGGAATACTTTAAGGCAAGCTGAATTCAGTAACTTAACAGGTACCATTTACAGTGGAACAGCCATTGACTTGGATTACTTCAGCAAATTGTAATCTTACACTGAGTAGATAATATGATGTTACTGAAAGTAACTTCTAAACCTTAGGTAGCACATTCATATTATTGATTGCAGATTACTCTAATTCATATTGTGAGTATAATAATACGGTTTACATCATGTTAGCACATACTACTTTTAGGTCAAATTGAACTGTACACTCCTTTGAGTTGAATGCACTGCTTTCTATTCAAAGCATTTTGTGATAAGGTTGTGTTCATAACAACACAGGGTGCATTGGAACTATGGATATTGCATGCAGAGTGCTCAGTGCAATGGAATACTTTAGTGCAAGCTGAATTCAGTAACTTAACAGGTACCATTTACAGTGGAACAGCCATTGACTTGGATTACTTCAGCAAACTGTAATGTTACACTGAGTAGATAATGTGATGTTACTGGAAGTAACTTCTAAACCTTAGCTAGCACATTCATATAATTGATTGCAGACTACTCTAAATCATATTGTGAGTATAATAATGAGGTTTACATCATGTTAGCACATAGTACTTTTAGGCAAAATTGAACTGTACACTCCATTGAGTTGAATGCACTGCTTTCTATTCAAAGCATTTTGTGATAATGTTGTGTTCATAACTACACAGGGTGCATTGGAACAGTATGGATATTGCATGCAGAGTGCTCAGTGCCATGGAATACTTTAATGCAAGCTGAATTCAGTAACTTAACAGGTACCATTTACAGTGGAACAGCCATTGACTTGGATTACTTCAGCAAACTGTAATGTTAAACTGAGTAGATAATGTGATGTTACTGAAAGTAACTTCTAAACCTTAGGTAGCACATTCATATTATTGATTGCAGATTACTCTAATTCATATTGTGAGTATAATAATAAGGTTTACATCCTGTTAGCACATACTACTTTTAGGCAAAATTGAACTGTACACTCCATTGAGTTGAATGCACTGCTTTCTATTCAAAGCATTTTGTGATAAGGTTGTGTTCATAACTACACAGGGTGCATTGGAACAGTATGGATATTGCATGCAGAGTGCTCAGTGCCATGGAATACTTTAATGCAAGCTGAATTCAGTAACTTAACAGGTACCATTTACAGTGGAACAGCCATTGACTTGGATTACTTCAGCAAATTGTAATGTTACACTGAGTAGATAATATGATGTTACTGAAAGTAACTTCTAAACCTTAGGT
Organism: Hypanus sabinus; assembly: GCF_030144855.1. Taxonomy (NCBI): domain Eukaryota; kingdom Metazoa; phylum Chordata; class Chondrichthyes; order Myliobatiformes; family Dasyatidae; genus Hypanus; species Hypanus sabinus. The sequence continues at coordinate 1,222,465 of NC_082727.1, forward strand.
AGCACATTCATATTATTGATTGCAGATTACTCTAATTCATACTGTGAGTATAATAATACGGTTTACATCATGTTAGCACATACTACTTTTAGGTAAAATTGAACTGTATACTCCTTTGAGTTGAATGCACTGCTTTCTATTCAAAGCATTTTGTGATAAGGTTGTGTTCATAACAACACAGGGTGCATTGGAACAATGGATATTGCATGCAGAGTGCTCAGTGCAATGGAATACTTTAATGCAAGCTGAATTCAGTAACTTAACAGGTACCATTTACAGTGGAACAGCCATTGACTTGGATTACTTCAGCAAACTGTAATGTTACACTGAGTAGATAATGTGATGTTACTGGAAGTAACTTCTAAACCTTAGCTAGCACATTCATATAATTGATTGCAGACTACTCTAAATCATATTGTGAGTATAATAATGAGGTTTACATCATGTTAGCACATACTACTTTTAGGCAAAATTGAACTGTACACTCCATTGAGTTGAATGCACTGCTTTCTATTCAAAGCATTTTGTGATAAGGTTGTGTTCATAACTACACAGGGTGCATTGGAACTATGGATATTGCATGCAGAGTGCTCAGTGCCATGGAATACTTTAAGGCAAGCTGAATTCAGTAACTTAACAGGTACCATTTACAGTGGAACAGCCATTGACTTGGATTACTTCAGCAAATTGTAATGTTACACTGAGTAGATAATATGATGTTACTGAAAGTAACTTCTAAACCTTAGGTACACATTCATATTATTGATTGCAGATTACTCTAATTCATATTGTGAGTATAATAATACAGTTTACATCATGTTAGCACATACTACTTTTAGGTCAAATTGAACTGTACACTCCTTTGAGTTGAATGCACTGCTTTCTATTCAAAGCATTTTGTGATAAGGTTGTGTTCATAACAACACAGGGTGCATTGGAACTATGGATATTGCATGCAGAGTGCTCAGTGCAATGGAATACTTTAATGCAAGCTGAATTCAGTAACTTAACAGGTACCATTTACAGTGGAACAGCCATTGACTTGGATTACTTCAGCAAACTGTAATGTTACACTGAGTAGATAATGTGATGTTACTGGAAGTAACTTCTAAACCTTAGCTAGCACATTCATATAATTGATTGCAGACTACTCTAAATCATATTGTGAGTATAATAATGAGGTTTACATCATGTTAGCACATACTACTTTTAGGCAAAATTGAACTGTACACTCCATTGAGTTGAATGCACTGCTTTTTATTCAAAGAATTTTGTGATAAGGTTGTGTTCATAACTACACAGGGTGCATTGGAACAGTATGGATATTGCATGCAGAGTGCTCAGTGCCATGGAATACTTTAATGCAAGCTGAATTCAGTAACTTAACAGGTACCATTTACAGTGGAACAGCCATTGACTTGGATTACTTCAGCAAACTGTAATGTTAAACTGAGTAGATAATGTGATGTTACTGAAAGTAACTTCTAAACCTTAGGTAGCACATTCATATTATTGATTGCAGATTACTCTAATTCATATTGTGAGTATAATAATAAGGTTTACATCATGTTAGCACATACTACTTTTAGGTAAAATTGAACTGTACACTCCTTTGAGTTGAATGCACTGCTTTCTATTCAAAGCATTTTGTGATAAGGTTGTGTTCATAACAACACAGGGTGCATTGGAACTATGGATATTGCATGCAGAGTGCTCAGTGCCATGGAATACTTTAAGGCAAGCTGAATTCAGTAACTTAACAGGTACCATTTACAGTGGAACAGCCATTGACTTGGATTACTTCAGCAAATTGTAATGTTACACTGAGTAGATAATATGATGTTACTGAAAGTAACTTCTAAACCTTAGGTAGCACATTCATATTATTGATTGCAGATTACTCTAATTCATATTGTGAGTATAATAATACGGTTTACATCATGTTAGCACATACTACTTTTAGGTCAAATTGAACTGTACACTCCTTTGAGTTGAATGCACTGCTTTCTATTCAAAGCATTTTGTGATAAGGTTGTGTTCATAACAACACAGGGTGCATTGGAACTATGGATATTGCATGCAGAGTGCTCAGTGCAATGGAATACTTTAATGCAAGCTGAATTCAGTAACTTAACAGGTACCATTTACAGTGGAACAGCCATTGACTTGGATTACTTCAGCAAACTGTAATGTTACACTGAGTAGATAATGTGATGTTACTGGAAGTAACTTCTAAACCTTAGCTAGCACATTCATATAATTGATTGCAGACTGCTCTAAATCATATTGTGAGTATAATAATGAGGTTTACATCATGTTAGCACATACTACTTTTAGGCAAAATTGAACTGTACACTCCATTGAGTTGAATGCACTGCTTTTTATTCAAAGAATTTTGTGATAAGGTTGTGTTCATAACTACACAGGGTGCATTGGAACAGTATGGATATTGCATGCAGAGTGCTCAGTGCCATGGAATACTTTAATGCAAGCTGAATTCAGTAACTTAACAGGTACCATTTACAGTGGAACAGCCATTGACTTGGATTACTTCAGCAAACTGTAATGTTAAACTGAGTAGATAATGTGATGTTACTGAAAGTAACTTCTAAACCTTAGGTAGCACATTCATATTATTGATTGCAGATTACTCTAATTCATATTGTGAGTATAATAATAAGGTTTACATCATGTTAGCACATACTACTTTTAGGTAAAATTGAACTGTACACTCCTTTGAGTTGAATGCACTGCTTTCTATTCAAAGCATTTTGTGATAAGGTTGTGTTCATAACAACACAGGGTGCATTGGAACTATGGATATTGCATGCAGAGTGCTCAGTGCCATGGAATACTTTAAGGCAAGCTGAATTCAGTAACTTAACAGGTACCATTTACAGTGGAACAGCCATTGACTTGGATTACTTCAGCAAATTGTAATGTTACACTGAGTAGATAATATGATGTTACTGAAAGTAACTTCTAAACCTTAGGTAGCACATTCATATTATTGATTGCAGATTACTCTAATTCATATTGTGAGTATAATAATACGGTTTACATCATGTTAGCACATACTACTTTTAGGTCAAATTGAACTGTACACTCCTTTGAGTTGAATGCACTGCTTTCTATTCAAAGCATTTTGTGATAAGGTTGTGTTCATAACAACACAGGGTGCATTGGAACTATGGATATTGCATGCAGAGTGCTCAGTGCAATGGAATACTTTAAAGCAAGCTGAATTCAGTAACTTAACAGGTACCATTTACAGTGGAACAGCCATTGACTTGGATTACTTCAGCAAACTGTAATGTTACACTGAGTAGATAATGTGATGTTACTGGAAGTAACTTCTAAACCTTAGCTAGCACATTCATATAATTGATTGCAGACTACTCTAAATCATATTGTGAGTATAATAATGAGGTTTACATCATGTTAGCACATACTACTTTTAGGCAAAATTGAACTGTACACTCCATTGAGTTGAATGCACTGCTTTCTATTCAAAGCATTTTGTGATAAGGTTGTGTTCATAACTACACAGGGTGCATTGCAACAGTATGGATATTGCATGCAGAGTGCTCAGTGCCATGGAATACTTTAATGCAAGCTGAATTCAGTAACTTAACAGGTACCATTTACAGTGGAACAGCCATTGACTTGGATTACTTCAGCAAACTGTAATGTTAAACTGAGTAGATAATGTGATGTTACTGAAAGTAACTTCTAAACCTTAGGTAGCACATTCATATTATTGATTGCAGATTACTCTAATTCATATTGTGAGTATAATAATAAGGTTTACATCATGTTAGCACATACTACTTTTAGGTAAAATTGAACTGTACACTCCTTTGAGTTGAATGCACTGCTTTCTATTCAAAGCATTTTGTGATAAGGTTGTGTTCATAACAACACAGGGTGCATTGGAACTATGGATATTGCATGCAGAGTGCTCAGTGCCATGGAATACTTTAAGGCAAGCTGAATTCAGTAACTTAACAGGTACCATTTACAGTGGAACAGCCATTGACTTGGATTACTTCAGCAAATTGTAATGTTACACTGAGTAGATAATATGATGTTACTGAAAGTAACTTCTAAACCTTAGGTAGCACATTCATATTATTGATTGCAGATTACTCTAATTCATATTGTGAGTATAATAATACGGTTTACATCATGTTAGCACATACTACTTTTAGGTCAAATTGAACTGTACACTCCTTTGAGTTGAATGCACTGCTTTCTATTCAAAGCATTTTGTGATAAGGTTGTGTTCATAACAACACAGGGTGCATTGGAACTATGGATATTGCATGCAGAGTGCTCAGTGCAATGGAATACTTTAAAGCAAGCTGAATTCAGTAACTTAACAGGTACCATTTACAGTGGAACAGCCATTGACTTGGATTACTTCAGCAAACTGTAATGTTACACTGAGTAGATAATGTGATGTTACTGGAAGTAACTTCTAAACCTTAGCTAGCACATTCATATAATTGATTGCAGACTACTCTAAATCATATTGTGAGTATAATAATGAGGTTTACATCATGTTAGCACATACTACTTTTAGGCAAAATTGAACTGTACACTCCATTGAGTTGAATGCACTGCTTTCTATTCAAAGCATTTTGTGATAAGGTTGTGTTCATAACTACACAGGGTGCATTGCAACAGTATGGATATTGCATGCAGAGTGCTCAGTGCCATGGAATACTTTAATTCAGCTGAATTCAGTAACTTAACAGGTACCATTTACAGTGGAACAGCCATTGACTTGGATTACTTCAGCAAACTGTAATGTAACACTTAGATAATGTGATGTTACTGAAAGTAACGTCTAAACCTTAGGTAGCACATTCATATTATTGATTGCAGATTACCCTAATTCATATTGTGAGTATAATAATGAGGTTTACATCATGTTAGCAGATACTAATTTTAGGCAAAATTGAACTGTACACTACATTGTGTTAGCTTTACATTCAATTCAAAGCATTTTGTGATAAGGTTTTGTTCATAACTACAAAGGGTGAATTGGAACAGTATGGATAATGCAAGTAGAGTGCTCAGTGCCATGGTATACTTTAATGCAAGCTGAATTCAGTAACTTAACAGGTACCATTTGCACTGGAACAGCCATTGACTTGGTTTACTTCAGCAAACTGTAATGTTACACTAAGTAAATAATCTGATGTTACTGATGGTAACCTCTAAACTTAGGTAGTACATTCATATAATTGATTGCAGACTACTCTAAATCATATTCTGAGTATAATAGTGAGGTTTACATCATGATAGCACATAACACTTTTAGGCAAAATTGAACTGTACTATACATAGTGTTGAATGCTTTAATTTCACTTCAAAGCAGTTTGTGATAAGGTTGTGTTCATATCTACAGAGGGAGAATTGAAACTGTATGGATATTGCATGTAGAGTGCTCAGTGCCATGGAATACTTTAATGCAAGCTGAATTCAGTAACTTAACAGGTACCATTTACACTGCAACAGCTATTGACTTGGTTTACTTCAGCAAACTGTAATGTTACACTGAGTAGATAATGTGATGTTACGGGAAGGAACTTCTAAACCTTAGCTAGCACATTCATATAATTGATTGCAGACTACTCTAAATCATATTGTGAGTATAATAATGAGGTTTACATCATGTTAGCACATACTACTTTTAGGCAAAATTGAACTGCACACTCCATTGAGTTGAAAGCACTGCTTCCTATTCAAAGCATTTTGTGATAAGGTTGTGTTCATAACAACACAGGGTGCATTGGAACTATGGATATTGCATGCAGAGTGCTCAGTGCCATGGAATACTTTAATGCAAGCTGAATTCAGTAACTTAACAGGTATCATTTACAGTGGAACAGCCATTGACTTGGATTACTTCAGCAAACTGTAATGTTACACTGAGTAGATAATGTGATGTTACTGAAAGTAACTTCTAAACCTTAGGTAGCACATTCATATTATTGATTGCAGATTACTCTAATTCATATTGTGAGTATAATAATAAGGTTTACATCATGTTAGCACATACTAATTTTAGGCAAAATTGAACTGTACACTCCATTGAGTTGAATGCACTGCTTTCTATTCAACGCATTTTGTGATAAGGTTGTGTTCATGACAACACAGGGTGAATTGAAACTGTATGGATATTGCATGCAGAGTGCTCAGTGCCATGGAATACTTTAATGCAAGCTGAATTCAGTAACTTAACAGGTCCCATTTACAGTGAAACAGCCATTGACTTGGATTACTTCAGCAAACTGTAATGCTAAACTGAGTAGATAATGTGATGTTACTGAAAGTAACTTCTAAACCTTAGGTAGCACATTCATATTATTGATTGCAGATTACTCCAATTCATATTGTGAGTATAATAATGTTTACATCATGTTAGCACATACTACTTTTAGGCAAAATTGAACTCTACACTCCATTGAGCTGAATGCACTGCTTTCTAATCAAAGCATTTTGTGATAAGGTTGTGTTCATAACTACAAAGGGTGCATTGGAACAGTATGGATATTGCATGCAGAGTGCTCAGTGCCATGGAATACTTTAATGCAAGCTGAATTCAGTAAATTAACAGGTACCATTTACAGTGGAACAGCCATTGACTTGGATTACTTCAGCAAACTGTAATGTTAAACTGAGTAGATAATGTGATGTTACTGAAAGTAACTTCTAAACCTTAGGTAGCACATTCATATTATTGATTGCAGATTACTCTAATTCATATTGTGAGTATAATAATAAGGAATACATCATGTTAGCACATACTACTTTTAGGCAAAATTGAACTGTACACTCCATTGAGTTGAATGCACTGCTTTCTATTCAAAGCATTTTGTGATAAGGTTGTGTTCATAACTACACAAGGTGCATTGGAACAGTATGGATATTGCATGCAGAGTGCTCAGTGCCATGGATTACTTTAATGCAAGCTGAATTCAGTAACTTAACAGGTACCATTTACAGTGGAACAGCCATTGACATGTATTACTTCAGCAAACTGTAATGTTACACTGAGTAGATAATGTGATGTTACTGAAAGTAACTTCTAAACCTTAGGTAGCACATTCATATTATTGATTGCAGATTACTCGAATTCATGTTGTGAGTATAATAATAAGGTTTACATCATGTTAGCACATACTACTTTTAGGCAAAATTGAACTGTACACTCCATTGAGTTCAATGCACTGCTTTCTAATCAAAGCATTTTGTGATAAGGTTGTGTTCATAACTACAAAGGGTGCATTGGAACAGTATGGATATTGCATGCAGAGTGCTCAGTGCCATGGAATACTTTAATGCACGCTGAATTCAGTAACTTAACAGGTACCATTTACAGTGGAACAGCCATTGACTTGGATTACTTCAGCAAACTGTAATGTTAAACTGAGTAGATAATGTGATGTTACTGAAAGTAACTTCTAAACCTTAGGTAGCACATTCATATTATTGATTGCAGATTACTCTAATTCATATTGTGAGTATAATAATAAGGAATACATCATGTTAGCACATACTACTTTTAGGCAAAATTGAACTGTACACTCCATTGAGTTGAATGCACTTTCTATTCAAAGCATTTTGTGATAAGATTGTGTTCATAACTACACAAGGTGCATTGGAACAGTATGGATATTGCATGCAGAGTGCTCAGTGCCATGGATTACTTTAATGCAAGCTGAATTCAGTAACTTAACAGGTTCCATTTACAGTGGAACAGCCATTGACATGGATTACTTCAGCAAACTGTAATGTTACACTGAGTAGAGAATGTGATGTTACTGAAAGTAACTTCTAAACCTTAGGTAGCACATTCATATTATTGATTGCAGATTACTCGAATTCATGTTGTGAGTATAATAATAAGGTTTACATCATGTTAGCACATACTACTTTTAGGCAAAATTGAACTGTACACTCCATTGAGTTCAATGCACTGCTTTCTATTCAAAGCATTATGTGATAAGGTTGTGTTCATAACTACACAGGGTGCATTGGAACAGTATGGATATTGCATGCAGAGTGCTCCGTGCCATGGAATACTTTAATGCAAGTTGAATTCAGTAACTTAACAGGTACCATTTACAGTGGAACAGCCATTGACTTGGATTACTTCAGCAAACTGTAATGTTACACTGAGTAGATAATGTGATGTTACTGAAAGTAACTTCTAAACCTTAGCTAGCACATTCATATTATTGATTGCAGATTACTCTAATTCATATTGTGAGTATAATAATAAGGTTTACATCATGTTAGCACATACTACTTTTAGGCAAAATTGAACTGTACACTCCATTGAGTTGAATGCACTGCTTTCTATTCAAAGCGTTTTGTGATAAGGTTGTGTTCATAACTACACAAGATGCATTGGAACAGTATGGATATTGCATGCAGAGTGCTCAGTGCCATGGAATACTTTAATGCAAGCTGAATTCAGTAACTTAACAGGTACCATTTACAGTGGAACAGCCATTGACTTGGATTACTTCAGCAAACTGTAATGTTACACTGAGTAGATAATGTGATGTTACTTAAAGTAACTTCTAACCCTTAGCTAGCACATTCATATAATTGATTGCAGACTACTCTAAATCATATTGTGAGTATAATAATGAGGTTTACATCATGTTAGCACATTCTACTTTTAGGCAAAATTGAACAGTACACTCCATTGAGTTGAATGCACTGCTTTCTATTCAAAGCATTTTGAGATAAGGTTGTGTTCATAACAACACAGGGTGCATTGGAACTATGGATATTGCATGCAGAGTGCTCAGTGCCATGGAATACTTTAATGCAAGCTGAATTCAGTAACTTAACAGGTACCATTTACAGTGGAACAGCCATTGACTTGGATTACTTCAGTAAACTGTAATGTTACACTGAGTAGATAATGTGATGTTACTGAAAGTAACTTCTAAACCTTAGGTAGCACATTCATATTATTGATTGCAGACTACTCTAAATCATATTGTGAGTATAATAATGAGGTTTACATCATGTTAGCACATACTACTTTTAGGCAAAATTGAACTGTACACTCCTTTGATTTGAATGCACTGCTTTCAATTCAAAGCATTTTGTGATTAGGTTGTGTTCATAACTACACAGGGTGCACTGGAAAAGTATGGATATTGCATGCAGAGTGCTCAGTGCCATGGAATACTTTAATGCAAGCTGAATTCAGTAACTTAACAGGTACTATTTACAGTGGAACAGCCATTGACTTGGATTACTTCAGCAAACTGTAATGTTACACCGAGTAGATAATGTGATGTTACTGAAAGTAACTTCTAAACCTTAGGTAGCACATTCATATTATTGATTGCAGATTACTCTAATTCATATTGTGAGTATAATAATAAGGTTTACATCATGTTAGCACATACTACTTTTAGGCAAAATTGAACTGTACACTCCATTGAGTTGAATGCACTGCTTTCTATTCAACGCATTTTGTGATAAGGTTGTGTTCATGACAACACAGGGTGAATTGAAACTGTATGGATATTGCATGCAGAGTGCTCAGTGCCATGGAATACTTTAATGCAAGCTGAATTCAGTAACTTAACAGGTCCCATTTACAGTGAAACAGCCATTGACTTGGATTACTTCAGCAAACTGTAATGCTAAACTGAGTAGATAATGTGATGTTACTGAAAGTAACTTCTAAACCTTAGGTAGCACATTCATATTATTGATTGCAGATTACTCCAATTCATATTGTGAGTATAATAATGTTTACATCATGTTAGCACATACTACTTTTAGGCAAAATTGAACTCTACACTCCATTGAGCTGAATGCACTGCTTTCTAATCAAAGCATTTTGTGATAAGGTTGTGTTCATAACTACAAAGGGTGCATTGGAACAGTATGGATATTGCATGCAGAGTGCTCAGTGCCATGGAATACTTTAATGCAAGCTGAATTCAGTAACTTAACAGGTACCATTTACAGTGGAACAGCCATTGACTTGGATTACTTCAGCAAACTGTAATGTTAAACTGAGTAGATAATGTGATGTTACTGAAAGTAACTTCTAAACCTTAGGTAGCACATTCATATTATTGATTGCAGATTACTCTAATTCATATTGTGAGTATAATAATAAGGAATACATCATGTTAGCACATACTACTTTTAGGCAAAATTGAACTGTACACTCCATTGAGTTGAATGCACTGCTTTCTATTCAAAGCATTTTGTGATAAGGTTGTGTTCATAACTACACAAGGTGCATTGGAACAGTATGGATATTGCATGCAGAGTGCTCAGTGCCATGGATTACTTTAATGCAAGCTGAATTCAGTAACTTAACAGGTACCATTTACAGTGGAACAGCCATTGACATGGATTACTTCAGCAAACTGTAATGTTACACTGAGTAGATAATGTGATGTTACTGAAAGTAACTTCTAAACCTTAGGTAGCACATTCATATTATTGATTGCAGATTACTCGAATTCATGTTGTGAGTATAATAATAAGGTTTACATCATGTTAGCACATACTACTTTTAGGCAAAATTGAACTGTACACTCCATTGAGCTGAATGCACTGCTTTCTAATCAAAGCATTTTGTGATAAGGTTGTGTTCATAACTACAAAGGGTGCATTGGAACAGTATGGATATTGCATGCAGAGTGCTCAGTGCCATGGAATACTTTAATGCACGCTGAATTCAGTAACTTAACAGGTACCATTTACAGTGGAACAGCCATTGACTTGGATTACTTCAGCAAACTGTAATGTTAAACTGAGTAGATAATGTGATGTTACTGAAAGTAACTTCTAAACCTTAGGTAGCACATTCATATTATTGATTGCAGATTACTCTAATTCATATTGTGAGTATAATAATAAGGAATACATCATGTTAGCACATACTACTTTTAGGCAAAATTGAACTGTACACTCCATTGAGTTGAATGCACTTTCTATTCAAAGCATTTTGTGATAAGATTGTGTTCATAACTACACAAGGTGCATTGGAACAGTATGGATATTGCATGCAGAGTGCTCAGTGCCATGGATTACTTTAATGCAAGCTGAATTCAGTAACTTAACAGGTACCATTTACAGTGGAACAGCCATTGACATGGATTACTTCAGCAAACTGTAATGTTACACTGAGTAGAGAATGTGATGTTACTGAAAGTAACTTCTAAACCTTAGGTAGCACATTCATATTATTGATTGCAGATTACTCGAATTCATGTTGTGAGTATAATAATAAGGTTTACATCATGTTAGCACATACTACTTTTAGGCAAAATTGAACTGTACACTCCATTGAGTTCAATGCACTGCTTTCTATTCAAAGCATTATGTGATAAGGTTGTGTTCATAACTACACAGGGTGCATTGGAACAGTATGGATATTGCATGCAGAGTGCTCCGTGCCATGGAATACTTTAATGCAAGTTGAATTCAGTAACTTAACAGGTACCATTTACAGTGGAACAGCCATTGACTTGGATTACTTCAGCAAACTGTAATGTTACACTGAGTAGATAATGTGATGTTACTGAAAGTAACTTCTAAACCTTAGCTAGCACATTCATATTATTGATTGCAGATTACTCTAATTCATATTGTGAGTATAATAATAAGGTTTACATCATGTTAGCACATACTACTTTTAGGCAAAATTGAACTGTACACTCCATTGAGTTGAATGCACTGCTTTCTATTCAAAGCATTTTGTGATAAGGTTGTGTTCATAACAACACAGGGTGCATTGGAACAATGGATATTGCATGCAGAGTGCTCAGTGCAATGGAATACTTTAATGCAAGCTGAATTCAGTAACTTAACAGGTACCATTTACAGTGGAACAGCCATTGACTTGGATTACTTCAGCAAACTGTAATGTTACACTGATTAGATAATGTGATGTTACTGGAAGTAACTTCTAAACCTTAGCTAGCACATTCATATAATTGATTGCAGACTACTCTAAATCATATTGTGAGTATAATAATGAGGTTTACATCATGTTAGCACATACTACTTTTAGGCAAAATTGAACTGTACACTCCATTGAGTTGAATGCACTGCTTTCTATTCAAAGCATTTTGTGATAATGTTGTGTTCATAACTACACAGGGTGCATTGGAACAGTATGGATATTGCATGCAGAGTGCTCAGTGCCATGGAATACTTTAATGCAAGCTGAATTCAGTAACTTAACAGGTACCATTTACAGTGGAACAGCCATTGACTTGGATTACTTCAGCAAACTGTAATGTTAAACTGAGTAGATAATGTGATGTTACTGAAAGTAACTTCTAAACCTTAGGTAGCACATTCATATTATTGATTGCAGATTACTCTAATTCATATTGTGAGTATAATAATAAGGTTTACATCCTGTTAGCAGATACTACTTTTAGGCAAAATTGAACTGTACACTCCATTGAGTTGAATGCACTGCTTTCTATTCAATGCATTTTGTGATAAGGTTGTGTTCATAACTACACAGGGTGCATTGGAACAGTATGGATATTGCATGCAGAGTGCTCAGTGCCATGGAATACTTTAATGCAAGCTGAATTCAGTAACTTAACAGGTACCATTTACAGTGGAACAGCCATTGTCTTGGATTACTTCAGCAAATTGTAATGCTACACTGAGTAGATAATATGATGTTACTGAAAGTAACTTCTAAACCTTAGGTAGCACATTCATATTATTGATTGCAGATTACTCTAATTCATATTGTGAGTATAATAATACGGTTTACATCATGTTAGCACATACTACTTTTAGGTAAAATTGAACTGTACACTCCTTTGAGTTGAATGCACTGCTTTCTATTCAAAGCATTTTGTGATAAGGTTGTGTTCATAACAACACAGGGTGCATTGGAACAATGGATATTGCATGCAGAGTGCTCAGTGCAATGGAATACTTTAATGCAAGCTGAATTCAGTAACATAACAGGTACCATTTACAGTGGAACAGCCATTGACTTGGATTACTTCAGCAAACTGTAATGTTACACTGAGTAGATAATGTGATGTTACTGGAAGTAACTTCTAAACCTTAGCTAGCACATTCATATAATTGATTGCAGACTACTCTAAATCATATTGTGAGTATAATAATGAGGTTTACATCATGTTAGCACATACTACTTTTAGGCAAAATTGAACTGTACACTCCATTGAGTTGAATGCACTGCTTTCTATTCAAAGCATTTTGTGATAAGGTTGTGTTCATAACTACACAGGGTGCATTGGAACAGTATGGATATTGCATGCAGAGTGCTCAGTGCCATGGAATACTTTAATGCAAGCTGAATTCAGTAACTTAACAGGTACCATTTACAGTGAAACAGCCATTGACTTGGATTACTTCAGCAAACTGTAATGTTACACTGAGTAGATAATGTGATGATACTGAAAGTAACTTCTAAACCTTAGGTAGCACATTCATATTATTGATTGCAGATTACTCTAATTCATATTGTGAGTATAATAATAAGGTTTACATCATGTTAGCACATACTACTTTTAGGTAAAATTGAACTGTACACTCCTTTGAGTTGAATGCACTGCTTTCTATTCAAAGCATTTTGTGATAAGGTTGTGTTCATAACAACACAGGGTGCATTGGAACTATGGATATTGCATGCAGAGTGCTCAGTGCCATGGAATACTTTAAGGCAAGCTGAATTCAGTAACTTAACAGGTACCATTTACAGTGGAACAGCCATTGACTTGGATTACTTAAGCAAATTGTAATCTTACACTGAGTAGATAATATGATGTTACTGAAAGTAACTTCTAAACCTTAGGTAGCACATTCATATTATTGATTGCAGATTACTCTAATTCATATTGTGAGTATAATAATACGGTTTACATCATGTTAGCACATACTACTTTTAGGTCAAATTGAACTGTACACTCCTTTGAGTTGAATGCACTGCTTTCTATTCAAAGCATTTTGTGATAAGGTTGTGTTCATAACAACACAGGGTGCATTGGAACTATGGATATTGCATGCAGAGTGCTCAGTGCAATGGAATACTTTAGTGCAAGCTGAATTCAGTAACTTAACAGGTACCATTTACAGTGGAACAGCCATTGACTTGGATTACTTCAGCAAACTGTAATGTTACACTGAGTAGATAATGTGATGTTACTGGAAGTAACTTCTAAACCTTAGCTAGCACATTCATATAATTGATTGCAGACTACTCTAAATCATATTGTGAGTATAATAATGAGGTTTACATCATGTTAGCACATACTACTTTTAGGCAAAATTGAACTGTACACTCCATTGAGTTGAATGCACTGCTTTCTATTCAAAGCATTTTGTGATAATGTTGTGTTCATAACTACACAGGGTGCATTGGAACAGTATGGATATTGCATGCAGAGTGCTCAGTGCCATGGAATACTTTAATGCAAGCTGAATTCAGTAACTTAACAGGTACCATTTACAGTGGAACAGCCATTGACTTGGATTACTTCAGCAAACTGTAATGTTAAACTGAGTAGATAATGTGATGTTACTGAAAGTAACTTCTAAACCTTAGGTAGCACATTCATATTATTGATTGCAGATTACTCTAATTCATATTGTGAGTATAATAATAAGGTTTACATCCTGTTAGCACATACTACTTTTAGGCAAAATTGAACTGTACACTCCATTGAGTTGAATGCACTGCTTTCTATTCAAAGCATTTTGTGATAAGGTTGTGTTCATAACTACACAGGGTGCATTGGAACAGTATGGATATTGCATGCAGAGTGCTCAGTGCCATGGAATACTTTAATGCAAGCTGAATTCAGTAACTTAACAGGTACCATTTACAGTGGAACAGCCATTGACTTGGATTACTTCAGCAAATTGTAATGTTACACTGAGTAGATAATATGATGTTACTGAAAGTAACTTCTAAACCTTAGGTAGCACATTCATATTATTGATTGCAGATTACTCTAATTCATATTGTGAGTATAATAATACGGTTTACATCATGTTAGCACATACTACTTTTAGGTAAAATTGAACTGTATACTCCTTTGAGTTGAATGCACTGCTTTCTATTCAAAGCATTTTGTGATAAGGTTGTGTTCATAACAACACAGGGTGCATTGGAACAATGGATATTGCATGCAGAGTGCTCAGTGCAATGGAATACTTTAATGCAAGCTGAATTCAGTAACTTAACAGGTACCATTTACAGTGGAACAGCCATTGACTTGGATTACTTCAGCAAACTGTAATGTTACACTTAGATAATGTGATGTTACTGGAAGTAACTTCTAAACCTTAGCTAGCACATTCATATAATTGATTGCAGACTACTCTAAATCATATTGTGAGTATAATAATGAGGTTTACATCATGTTAGCACATACTACTTTTAGGCAAAATTGAACTGTACACTCCATTGAGTTGAATGCACTGCTTTCTATTCAAAGCATTTTGTGATAAGGTTGTGTTCATAACTACACAGGGTGCATTGGAACAGTATGGATATTGCATGCAGAGTGCTCAGTGCCATGGAATACTTTAATGCAAGCTGAATTCAGTAACTTAACAGGTACCATTTACAGTGGAACAGCCATTGACTTGGATTACTTCAGCAAACTGTAATGTTAAACTGAGTAGATAATGTGATGTTACTGAAAGTAACTTCTAAACCTTAGGTAGCACATTCATATTATTGATTGCAGATTACTCTAATTCATATTGTGAGTATAATAATAAGGTTTACATCATGTTAGCACATACTACTTTTAGGTAAAATTGAACTGTACACTCCTTTGAGTTGAATGCACTGCTTTCTATTCAAAGCATTTTGTGATAAGGTTGTGTTCATAACAACACAGGGTGCATTGGAACTATGGATATTGCATGCAGAGTGCTCAGTGCCATGGAATACTTTAAGACAAGCTGAATTCAGTAACTTAACAGGTACCATTTACAGTGGAACAGCCATTGACTTGGATTACTTCAGCAAATTGTAATGTTACACTGAGTAGATAATATGATGTTACTGAAAGTAACTTCTAAACCTTAGGTAGCACATTCATATTATTGATTGCAGATTACTCTAATTCATATTGTGAGTATAATAATACGGTTTACATCATGTTAGCACATACTACTTTTAGGTCAAATTGAACTGTACACTCCTTTGAGTTGAATGCACTGCTTTCTATTCAAAGCATTTTGTGATAAGGTTGTGTTCATAACAACACAGGGTGCATTGGAACTATGGATATTGCATGCAGAGTGCTCAGTGCAATGGAATACTTTAAAGCAAGCTGAATTCAGTAACTTAACAGGTACCATTTACAGTGGAACAGCCATTGACTTGGATTACTTCAGCAAACTGTAATGTTACACTGAGTAGATAATGTGATGTTACTGGAAGTAACTTCTAAACCTTAGCTAGCACATTCATATAATTGATTGCAGACTACTCTAAATCATATTGTGAGTATAATAATGAGGTTTACATCATGTTAGCACATACTACTTTTAGGCAAAATTGAACTGTACACTCCATTGAGTTGAATGCACTGCTTTCTATTCAAAGCATTTTGTGATAAGGTTGTGTTCATAACTACACAGGCTGCATTGGAACAGTATGGATATTGCATGCAGAGTGCTCAGTGCCATGGAATACTTTAATGCAAGCTGAATTCAGTAACTTAACAGGTACCATTTACAGTGGAACAGCCATTGACTTGGATTACTGAGTAGATAATGTGATGTTACTGAAAGTAACTTCTAAACCTTAGGTAGCACATTCATATTATTGATTGCAGATTACTCTAATTCATATTGTGAGTATAATAATAAGGTTTACATCATGTTAGCACATACTACTTTTAGGTAAAATTGAACTGTACACTCCTTTGAATTGAATGCACTGCTTTCAATTCAAAGCATCTTGTGATAAGGTTGTGTTCATAACAACACAGGGTGCATTGGAACTATCGATATTGCATGCAGAGTGCTCAGTGCCATGGAATACTTTAATGCAAGCTGAATTCAGTAACTTAACAGGGACCATTTACAGTGGAACAGCCATTGACTTGGATTACTTCAGCAAACTGTAATGTTAAACTGAGTAGACAATGTGATGTTACTGAAAGTAACTTCTAAACCTTAGGTAGCACATTCATATTATTGATTGCAGATTACTCTAATTCATATTGTGAGTATAATAATAAGGTTTACATCCTGTTAGCACATACTACTTTTAGGCAAAATTGAACTGTACACTCCATTGAGTTGAATGCACTGCTTTCTATTCAAAGCATTTTGTGATAAGGTTGTGTTCATAACAACACAGGGTGCATTGGAACTATGGATATTGCATGCAGAGTGCTCAGTGCAATGGAATACTTTAATGCAAGCTGAATTCAGTAACTTAACAGGTACCATTTACAGTGGAACAGCCATTGACTTGGATTACTTCAGCAAACTGTAATGTTACACCGAGTAGATAATGTGATGTTACTGGAAGTAACTTCTAAACCTTAGCTAGCACATTCATATAATTGATTGCAGACTACTCTAAATCATATTGTGAGTATAATAATGAGGTTTACATCATGTTAGCACATACTAATTTTAGGCAAAATTGAACTGTACACTCCATTGAGTTGAATGCACTGCTTTCTATTCAAAGCATTTTGTGATAATGTTGTGTTCATAACTACACAGGGTGCATTGGAACAGTATGGATATTGCATGCAGAGTGCTCAGTGCCATGGAATACTTTAATGCAAGCTGAATTCAGTAACTTAACAGGTACCATTTACAGTGGAACAGCCATTGACTTGGATTACTTCAGCAAACTGTAATGTTAAACTGAGTAGATAATGTGATGTTACTGAAAGTAACTTCTAAACCTTAGGTAGCACATTCATATTATTGATTGCAGATTACTCTAATTCATATTGTGAGTATAATAATAAGGTTTACATCCTGTTAGCACATACTACTTTTAGGCAAAATTGAACTGTACACTCCATTGAGTTGAATGCACTGCTTTCTATTCAAAGCATTTTGTGATAAGGTTGTGTTCATAACTACATAGGGTGCATTGGAACAGTATGGATATTGCATGCAGAGTGCTCAGTGCCATGGAATACTTTAATGCAAGCTGAATTCAGTAACTTAACAGGTACCATTTACAGTGGAACAGCCATTGACTTGGATTACTTCAGCAAATTGTAATGTTACACTGAGTAGATAATATGATGTTACTGAAAGTAACTTCTAAACCTTAGGTAGCACATTCATATTATTGATTGCAGATTACTCTAATTCATATTGTGAGTATAATAATACGGTTTACATCATGTTAGCACATACTACTTTTAGGTAAAATTGAACTGTACACTCCTTTGAGTTGAATGCACTGCTTTCTATTCAAAGCATTTTGTGATAAGGTTGTGTTCATAACAACACAGGGTGCATTGGAACTATGGATATTGCATGCAGAGTGCTCAGTGCAATGGAATACTTTAATGCAAGCTGAATTCAGTAACTTAACAGGTACCATTTACAGTGGAACAGCCATTGACTTGGATTACTTCAGCAAACTGTAATGTTACACTGATTAGATAATGTGATGTTACTGGAAGTAACTTCTAAACCTTAGCTAGCACATTCATATAATTGATTGCAGACTACTCTAAATCATATTGTGAGTATAATAATGAGGTTTACATCATGTTAGCACATACTACTTTTAGGCAAAATTGAACTGTACACTCCATTGAGTTGAATGCACTGCTTTCTATTCAAAGCATTTTGTGATAATGTTGTGTTCATAACTACACAGGGTGCATTGGAACAGTATGGATATTGCATGCAGAGTGCTCAGTGCCATGGAATACTTTAATGCAAGCTGAATTCAGTAACTTAACAGGTACCATTTACAGTGGAACAGCCATTGACTTGGATTACTTCAGCAAACTGTAATGTTAAACTGAGTAGATAATGTGATGTTACTGAAAGTAACTTCTAAACCTTAGGTAGCACATTCATATTATTGATTGCAGATTACTCTAATGCATATTGTGAGTATAATAATAAGGTTTACATCCTGTTAGCAGATACTACTTTTAGGCAAAATTGAACTGTACACTCCATTGAGTTGAATGCACTGCTTTCTATTCAAAGCATTTTGTGATAAGGTTGTGTTCATAACTACACAGGGTGCATTGGAACAGTATGGATATTGCATGCAGAGTGCTCAGTGCCATGGAATACTTTAATGCAAGCTGAATTCAGTAACTTAACAGGTACCATTTACAGTGGAACAGCCATTGACTTGGATTACTTCAGCAAATTGTAATGCTACACTGAGTAGATAATATGATGTTACTGAAAGTAACTTCTAAACCTTAGGTAGCACATTCATATTATTGATTGCAGATTACTCTAATTCATATTGTGAGTATAATAATACGGTTTACATCATGTTAGCACATACTACTTTTAGGTAAAATTGAACTGTACACTCCTTTGAGTTGAATGCACTGCTTTCTATTCAAAGCATTTTGTGATAAGGTTGTGTTCATAACAACACAGGGTGCATTGGAACAATGGATATTGCATGCAGAGTGCTCAGTGCAATGGAATACTTTAATGCAAGCTGAATTCAGTAACATAACAGGTACCATTTACAGTGGAACAGCCATTGACTTGGATTACTTCAGCAAACTGTAATGTTACACTGAGTAGATAATGTGATGTTACTGGAAGTAACTTCTAAACCTTAGCTAGCACATTCATATAATTGATTGCAGACTACTCTAAATCATATTGCGAGTATAATAATGAGGTTTACATCATGTTAGCACATACTACTTTTAGGCAAAATTGAACTGTACACTCCATTGAGTTGAATGCACTGCTTTCTATTCAAAGCATTTTGTGATAAGGTTGTGTTCATAACTACACAGGGTGCATTGGAACAGTATGGATATTGCATGCAGAGTGCTCAGTGCCATGGAATACTTTAATGCAAGCTGAATTCAGTAACTTAACAGGTACCATTTACAGTGAAACAGCCATTGACTTGGATTACTTCAGCAAACTGTAATGTTACACTGAGTAGATAATGTGATGTTACTGAAAGTAACTTCTAAACCTTAGGTAGCACATTCATATTATTGATTGCAGATTACTCTAATTCATATTGTGAGTATAATAATACGGTTTACATCATGTTAGCACATACTACTTTTAGGTAAAATTGAACTGTACACTCCTTTGAGTTGAATGCACTGCTTTCTATTCAAAGCATTTTGTGATAAGGTTGTGTTCATAACAACACAGGGTGCATTGGAACAATGGATATTGCATGCAGAGTGCTCAGTGCAATGGAATACTTTAATGCAAGCTGAATTCAGTAACATAACAGGTACCATTTACAGTGGAACAGCCATTGACTTGGATTACTTCAGCAAACTGTAATGTTACACTGAGTAGATAATGTGATGTTACTGGAAGTAACTTCTAAACCTTAGCTAGCACATTCATATAATTGATTGCAGACTACTCTAAATCATTTGTGAGTATAATAATGAGGTTTACATCATGTTAGCACATACTACTTTTAGGCAAAATTGAACTGTACACTCCATTGAGTTGAATGCACTGCTTTCTATTCAAAGCATTTTGTGATAAGGTTGTGTTCATAACTACACAGGGTGCATTGGAACAGTATGGATATTGCATGCAGAGTGCTCAGTGCCATGGAATACTTTAATGCAAGCTGAATTCAGTAACTTAACAGGTACCATTTACAGTGGAACAGCCATTGACTTGGATTACTTCAGCAAACTGTAATGTTACACTGATTAGATAATGTGATGTTACTGGAAGTAACTTCTAAACCTTAGCTAGCACATTCATATAATTGATTGCAGACTACTCTAAATCATATTGTGAGTATAATAATGAGGTTTACATCATGTTAGCACATACTACTTTTAGGCAAAATTGAACTGTACACTCCATTGAGTTGAATGCACTGCTTTCTATTCAAAGCATTTTGTGATAATGTTGTGTTCATAACTACACAGGGTGCATTGGAACAGTATGGATATTGCATGCAGAGTGCTCAGTGCCATGGAATACTTTAATGCAAGCTGAATTCAGTAACTTAACAGGTACCATTTACAGTGGAACAGCCATTGACTTGGATTACTTCAGCAAACTGTAATGTTAAACTGAGTAGATAATGTGATGTTACTGAAAGTAACTTCTAAACCTTAGGTAGCACATTCATATTATTGATTGCAGATTACTCTAATTCATATTGTGAGTATAATAATAAGGTTTACATCCTGTTAGCAGATACTACTTTTAGGCAAAATTGAACTGTACACTCCATTGAGTTGAATGCACTGCTTTCTATTCAAAGCATTTTGTGATAAGGTTGTGTTCATAACTACACAGGGTGCATTGGAACAGTATGGATATTGCATGCAGAGTGCTCAGTGCCATGGAATACTTTAATGCAAGCTGAATTCAGTAACTTAACAGGTACCATTTACAGTGGAACAGCCATTGACTTGGATTACTTCAGCAAATTGTAATGCTACACTGAGTAGATAATATGATGTTACTGAAAGTAACTTCTAAACCTTAGGTAGCACATTCATATTATTGATTGCAGATTACTCTAATTCATATTGTGAGTATAATAATACGGTTTACATCATGTTAGCACATACTACTTTTAGGTAAAATTGAACTGTACACTCCTTTGAGTTGAATGCACTGCTTTCTATTCAAAGCATTTTGTGATAAGGTTGTGTTCATAACAACACAGGGTGCATTGGAACAATGGATATTGCATGCAGAGTGCTCAGTGCAATGGAATACTTTAATGCAAGCTGAATTCAGTAACTTAACAGGTACCATTTACAGTGAAACAGCCATTGACTTGGATTACTTCAGCAAACTGTAATGTTACACTGAGTAGATAATGTGATGTTACTGAAAGTAACTTCTAAACCTTAGGTAGCACATTCATATTATTGATTGCAGATTACTCTAATTCATATTGTGAGTATAATAATAAGGTTTACATCATGTTAGCACATACTACTTTTAGGTAAAATTGAACTGTACACTCCTTTGAGTTGAATGCACTGCTTTCTATTCAAAGCATTTTGTGATAAGGTTGTGTTCATAACAACACAGGGTGCATTGGAACAGTATGGATATTGCATGCAGAGTGCTCAGTGCCATGGAATACTTTAATGCAAGCTGAATTCAGTAACTTAACAGGTACCATTTACAGTGGAACAGCCATTGACTTGGATTACTTCAGCAAACTGTAATGTTAAACTGAGTAGATAATGTGATGTTACTGAAAGTAACTTCTAAACCTTAGGTAGCACATTCATATTATTGATTGCAGATTACTCTAATTCATATTGTGAGTATAATAATAAGGTTTACATCCTGTTAGCAGATACTACTTTTAGGCAAAATTGAACTGTACACTCCATTGAGTTGAATGCACTGCTTTCTATTCAAAGCATTTTGTGATAAGGTTGTGTTCATAACTACACAGGGTGCATTGGAACAGTATGGATATTGCATGCAGAGTGCTCAGTGCCATGGAATACTTTAATGCAAGCTGAATTCAGTAACTTAACAGGTACCATTTACAGTGGAACAGCCATTGACTTGGATTACTTCAGCAAATTGTAATGCTACACTGAGTAGATAATATGATGTTACTGAAAGTAACTTCTAAACCTTAGGTAGCACATTCATATTATTGATTGCAGATTACTCTAATTCATATTGTGAGTATAATAATACGGTTTACATCATGTTAGCACATACTACTTTTAGGTAAAATTGAACTGTACACTCCTTTGAGTTGAATGCACTGCTTTCTATTCAAAGCATTTTGTGATAAGGTTGTGTTCATAACAACACAGGGTGCATTGGAACAATGGATATTGCATGCAGAGTGCTCAGTGCAATGGAATACTTTAATGCAAGCTGAATTCAGTAACATAACAGGTACCATTTACAGTGGAACAGCCATTGACTTGGATTACTTCAGCAAACTGTAATGTTACACTGAGTAGATAATGTGATGTTACTGGAAGTAACTTCTAAACCTTAGCTAGCACATTCATATAATTGATTGCAGACTACTCTAAATCATATTGTGAGTATAATAATGAGGTTTACATCATGTTAGCACATACTACTTTTAGGCAAAATTGAACTGTACACTCCATTGAGTTGAATGCACTGCTTTCTATTCAAAGCATTTTGTGATAAGGTTGTGTTCATAACTACACAGGGTGCATTGGAACAGTATGGATATTGCATGCAGAGTGCTCAGTGCCATGGAATACTTTAATGCAAGCTGAATTCAGTAACTTAACAGGTACCATTTACAGTGAAACAGCCATTGACATGGATTACTTCAGCAAACTGTAATGTTACACTGAGTAGATAATGTGATGTTACTGAAAGTAACTTCTAAACCTTAGGTAGCACATTCATATTATTGATTGCAGATTACTCTAATTCATATTGTGAGTATAATAATAAGGTTTACATCATGTTAGCACATACTACTTTTAGGTAAAATTGAACTGTACACTCCTTTGAGTTGAATGCACTGCTTTCTATTCAAAGCATTTTGTGATAAGGTTGTGTTCATAACAACACAGGGTGCATTGGAACTATGGATATTGCATGCAGAGTGCTCAGTGCCATGGAATACTTTAAGGCAAGCTGAATTCAGTAACTTAACAGGTACCATTTACAGTGGAACAGCCATTGACTTGGATTACTTCAGCAAATTGTAATCTTACACTGAGTAGATAATATGATGTTACTGAAAGTAACTTCTAAACCTTAGGTAGCACATTCATATTATTGATTGCAGATTACTCTAATTCATATTGTGAGTATAATAATACGGTTTACATCATGTTAGCACATACTACTTTTAGGTCAAATTGAACTGTACACTCCTTTGAGTTGAATGCACTGCTTTCTATTCAAAGCATTTTGTGATAAGGTTGTGTTCATAACAACACCGGGTGCATTGGAACTATGGATATTGCATGCAGAGTGCTCAGTGCAATGGAATACTTTAGTGCAAGCTGAATTCAGTAACTTAACAGGTACCATTTACAGTGGAACAGCCATTGACTTGGATTACTTCAGCAAACTGTAATGTTACACTGAGTAGATAATGTGATGTTACTGGAAGTAACTTCTAAACCTTAGCTAGCACATTCATATAATTGATTGCAGACTACTCTAAATCATATTGTGAGTATAATAATGAGGTTTACATCATGTTAGCACATACTACTTTTAGGCAAAATTGAACTGTACACTCCATTGAGTTGAATGCACTGCTTTCTATTCAAAGCATTTTGTGATAATGTTGTGTTCATAACTACACAGGGTGCATTGGAACAGTATGGATATTGCATGCAGAGTGCTCAGTGCCATGGAATACTTTAATGCAAGCTGAATTCAGTAACTTAACAGGTACCATTTACAGTGGAACAGCCATTGACTTGGATTACTTCAGCAAACTGTAATGTTAAACTGAGTAGATAATGTGATGTTACTGAAAGTAACTTCTAAACCTTAGGTAGCACATTCATATTATTGATTGCAGATTACTCTAATTCATATTGTGAGTATAATAATAAGGTTTACATCCTGTTAGCACATACTACTTTTAGGCAAAATTGAACTGTACACTCCATTGAGTTGAATGCACTGCTTTCTATTCAAAGCATTTTGTGATAAGGTTGTGTTCATAACTACACAGGGTGCATTGGAACAGTATGGATATTGCATGCAGAGTGCTCAGTGCCATGGAATACTTTAATGCAAGCTGAATTCAGTAACTTAACAGGTACCATTTACAGTGGAACAGCCATTGACTTGGATTACTTCAGCAAATTGTAATGCTACACTGAGTAGATAATATGATGTTACTGAAAGTAACTTCTAAACCTTAGGTAGCACATTCATATTATTGATTGCAGATTACTCTAATTCATATTGTGAGTATAATAATACGGTTTACATCATGTTAGCACATACTACTTTTAGGTAAAATTGAACTGTACACTCCTTTGAGTTGAATGCACTGCTTTCTATTCAAAGCATTTTGTGATAAGGTTGTGTTCATAACAACACAGGGTGCATTGGAACAATGGATATTGCATGCAGAGTGCTCAGTGCAATGGAATACTTTAATGCAAGCTGAATTCAGTAACATAACAGGTACCATTTACAGTGGAACAGCCATTGACGGATTACTTCAGCAAACTGTAATGTTACACTGAGTAGATAATGTGATGTTACTGGAAGTAACTTCTAAACCTTAGCTAGCACATTCATATAATTGATTGCAGACTACTCTAAATCATATTGTGAGTATAATAATGAGGTTTACATCATGTTAGCACATACTACTTTTAGGCAAAATTGAACTGTACACTCCATTGAGTTGAATGCACTGCTTTCTATTCAAAGCATTTTGTGATAAGGTTGTGTTCATAACTACACAGGGTGCATTGGAACAGTATGGATATTGCATGCAGAGTGCTCAGTGCCATGGAATACTTTAATGCAAGCTGAATTCAGTAACTTAACAGGTACCATTTACAGTGAAACAGCCATTGACTTGGATTACTTCAGCAAACTGTAATGTTACACTGAGTAGATAATGTGATGTTACTGAAAGTAACTTCTAAACCTTAGGTAGCACATTCATATTATTGATTGCAGATTACTCTAATTCATATTGTGAGTATAATAATAAGGTTTACATCATGTTAGCACATACTACTTTTAGGTAAAATTGAACTGTACACTCCTTTGAGTTGAATGCACTGCTTTCTATTCAAAGCATTTTGTGATAAGGTTGTGTTCATAACAACACAGGGTGCATTGGAACTATGGATATTGCATGCAGAGTGCTCAGTGCCATGGAATACTTTAAGGCAAGCTGAATTCAGTAACTTAACAGGTACCATTTACAGTGGAACAGCCATTGACTTGGATTACTTCAGCAAATTGTAATCTTACACTGAGTAGATAATATGATGTTACTGAAAGTAACTTCTAAACCTTAGGTAGCACATTCATATTATTGATTGCAGATTACTCTAATTCATATTGTGAGTATAATAATACGGTTTACATCATGTTAGCACATACTACTTTTAGGTCAAATTGAACTGTACACTCCTTTGAGTTGAATGCACTGCTTTCTATTCAAAGCATTTTGTGATAAGGTTGTGTTCATAACAACACAGGGTGCATTGGAACTATGGATATTGCATGCAGAGTGCTCAGTGCAATGGAATACTTTAGTGCAAGCTGAATTCAGTAACTTAACAGGTACCATTTACAGTGGAACAGCCATTGACTTGGATTACTTCAGCAAACTGTAATGTTACACTGAGTAGATAATGTGATGTTACTGGAAGTAACTTCTAAACCTTAGCTAGCACATTCATATAATTGATTGCAGACTACTCTAAATCATATTGTGAGTATAATAATGAGGTTTACATCATGTTAGCACATACTACTTTTAGGCAAAATTGAACTGTACACTCCATTGAGTTGAATGCACTGCTTTCTATTCAAAGCATTTTGTGATAATGTTGTGTTCATAACTACACAGGGTGCATTGGAACAGTATGGATATTGCATGCAGAGTGCTCAGTGCCATGGAATACTTTAATGCAAGCTGAATTCAGTAACTTAACAGGTACCATTTACAGTGGAACAGCCATTGACTTGGATTACTTCAGCAAACTGTAATGTTAAACTGAGTAGATAATGTGATGTTACTGAAAGTAACTTCTAAACCTTAGGTAGCACATTCATATTATTGATTGCAGATTACTCTAATTCATATTGTGAGTATAATAATAAGGTTTACATCCTGTTAGCACATACTACTTTTAGGCAAAATTGAACTGTACACTCCATTGAGTTGAATGCACTGCTTTCTATTCAAAGCATTTTGTGATAAGGTTGTGTTCATAACTACACAGGGTGCATTGGAACAGTATGGATATTGCATGCAGAGTGCTCAGTGCCATGGAATACTTTAATGCAAGCTGAATTCAGTAACTTAACAGGTACCATTTACAGTGGAACAGCCATTGACTTGGATTACTTCAGCAAATTGTAATGTTACACTGAGTAGATAATATGATGTTACTGAAAGTAACTTCTAAACCTTAGGTAGCACATTCATATTATTGATTGCAGATTACTCTAATTCATACTGTGAGTATAATAATACGGTTTACATCATGTTAGCACATACTACTTTTAGGTAAAATTGAACTGTATACTCCTTTGAGTTGAATGCACTGCTTTCTATTCAAAGCATTTTGTGATAAGGTTGTGTTCATAACAACACAGGGTGCATTGGAACAATGGATATTGCATGCAGAGTGCTCAGTGCAATGGAATACTTTAATGCAAGCTGAATTCAGTAACTTAACAGGTACCATTTACAGTGGAACAGCCATTGACTTGGATTACTTCAGCAAACTGTAATGTTACACTGAGTAGATAATGTGATGTTACTGGAAGTAACTTCTAAACCTTAGCTAGCACATTCATATAATTGATTGCAGACTACTCTAAATCATATTGTGAGTATAATAATGAGGTTTACATCATGTTAGCACATACTACTTTTAGGCAAAATTGAACTGTACACTCCATTGAGTTGAATGCACTGCTTTCTATTCAAAGCATTTTGTGATAAGGTTGTGTTCATAACTACACAGGGTGCATTGGAACTATGGATATTGCATGCAGAGTGCTCAGTGCCATGGAATACTTTAAGGCAAGCTGAATTCAGTAACTTAACAGGTACCATTTACAGTGGAACAGCCATTGACTTGGATTACTTCAGCAAATTGTAATGTTACACTGAGTAGATAATATGATGTTACTGAAAGTAACTTCTAAACCTTAGGTACACATTCATATTATTGATTGCAGATTACTCTAATTCATATTGTGAGTATAATAATACAGTTTACATCATGTTAGCACATACTACTTTTAGGTCAAATTGAACTGTACACTCCTTTGAGTTGAATGCACTGCTTTCTATTCAAAGCATTTTGTGATAAGGTTGTGTTCATAACAACACAGGGTGCATTGGAACTATGGATATTGCATGCAGAGTGCTCAGTGCAATGGAATACTTTAATGCAAGCTGAATTCAGTAACTTAACAGGTACCATTTACAGTGGAACAGCCATTGACTTGGATTACTTCAGCAAACTGTAATGTTACACTGAGTAGATAATGTGATGTTACTGGAAGTAACTTCTAAACCTTAGCTAGCACATTCATATAATTGATTGCAGACTACTCTAAATCATATTGTGAGTATAATAATGAGGTTTACATCATGTTAGCACATACTACTTTTAGGCAAAATTGAACTGTACACTCCATTGAGTTGAATGCACTGCTTTTTATTCAAAGAATTTTGTGATAAGGTTGTGTTCATAACTACACAGGGTGCATTGGAACAGTATGGATATTGCATGCAGAGTGCTCAGTGCCATGGAATACTTTAATGCAAGCTGAATTCAGTAACTTAACAGGTACCATTTACAGTGGAACAGCCATTGACTTGGATTACTTCAGCAAACTGTAATGTTAAACTGAGTAGATAATGTGATGTTACTGAAAGTAACTTCTAAACCTTAGGTAGCACATTCATATTATTGATTGCAGATTACTCTAATTCATATTGTGAGTATAATAATAAGGTTTACATCATGTTAGCACATACTACTTTTAGGTAAAATTGAACTGTACACTCCTTTGAGTTGAATGCACTGCTTTCTATTCAAAGCATTTTGTGATAAGGTTGTGTTCATAACAACACAGGGTGCATTGGAACTATGGATATTGCATGCAGAGTGCTCAGTGCCATGGAATACTTTAAGGCAAGCTGAATTCAGTAACTTAACAGGTACCATTTACAGTGGAACAGCCATTGACTTGGATTACTTCAGCAAATTGTAATGTTACACTGAGTAGATAATATGATGTTACTGAAAGTAACTTCTAAACCTTAGGTAGCACATTCATATTATTGATTGCAGATTACTCTAATTCATATTGTGAGTATAATAATACGGTTTACATCATGTTAGCACATACTACTTTTAGGTCAAATTGAACTGTACACTCCTTTGAGTTGAATGCACTGCTTTCTATTCAAAGCATTTTGTGATAAGGTTGTGTTCATAACAACACAGGGTGCATTGGAACTATGGATATTGCATGCAGAGTGCTCAGTGCAATGGAATACTTTAAAGCAAGCTGAATTCAGTAACTTAACAGGTACCATTTACAGTGGAACAGCCATTGACTTGGATTACTTCAGCAAACTGTAATGTTACACTGAGTAGATAATGTGATGTTACTGGAAGTAACTTCTAAACCTTAGCTAGCACATTCATATAATTGATTGCAGACTACTCTAAATCATATTGTGAGTATAATAATGAGGTTTACATCATGTTAGCACATACTACTTTTAGGCAAAATTGAACTGTACACTCCATTGAGTTGAATGCACTGCTTTCTATTCAAAGCATTTTGTGATAAGGTTGTGTTCATAACTACACAGGGTGCATTGCAACAGTATGGATATTGCATGCAGAGTGCTCAGTGCCATGGAATACTTTAATGCAAGCTGAATTCAGTAACTTAACAGGTACCATTTACAGTGGAACAGCCATTGACTTGGATTACTTCAGCAAACTGTAATGTTAAACTGAGTAGATAATGTGATGTTACTGAAAGTAACTTCTAAACCTTAGGTAGCACATTCATATTATTGATTGCAGATTACTCTAATTCATATTGTGAGTATAATAATAAGGTTTACATCATGTTAGCACATACTACTTTTAGGTAAAATTGAACTGTACACTCCTTTGAGTTGAATGCACTGCTTTCTATTCAAAGCATTTTGTGATAAGGTTGTGTTCATAACAACACAGGGTGCATTGGAACTATGGATATTGCATGCAGAGTGCTCAGTGCCATGGAATACTTTAAGGCAAGCTGAATTCAGTAACTTAACAGGTACCATTTACAGTGGAACAGCCATTGACTTGGATTACTTCAGCAAATTGTAATGTTACACTGAGTAGATAATATGATGTTACTGAAAGTAACTTCTAAACCTTAGGTAGCACATTCATATTATTGATTGCAGATTACTCTAATTCATATTGTGAGTATAATAATACGGTTTACATCATGTTAGCACATACTACTTTTAGGTCAAATTGAACTGTACACTCCTTTGAGTTGAATGCACTGCTTTCTATTCAAAGCATTTTGTGATAAGGTTGTGTTCATAACAACACAGGGTGCATTGGAACTATGGATATTGCATGCAGAGTGCTCAGTGCAATGGAATACTTTAAAGCAAGCTGAATTCAGTAACTTAACAGGTACCATTTACAGTGGAACAGCCATTGACTTGGATTACTTCAGCAAACTGTAATGTTACACTGAGTAGATAATGTGATGTTACTGGAAGTAACTTCTAAACCTTAGCTAGCACATTCATATAATTGATTGCAGACTACTCTAAATCATATTGTGAGTATAATAATGAGGTTTACATCATGTTAGCACATACTACTTTTAGGCAAAATTGAACTGTACACTCCATTGAGTTGAATGCACTGCTTTCTATTCAAAGCATTTTGTGATAAGGTTGTGTTCATAACTACACAGGGTGCATTGCAACAGTATGGATATTGCATGCAGAGTGCTCAGTGCCATGGAATACTTTAATTCAGCTGAATTCAGTAACTTAACAGGTACCATTTACAGTGGAACAGCCATTGACTTGGATTACTTCAGCAAACTGTAATGTAACACTTAGATAATGTGATGTTACTGAAAGTAACGTCTAAACCTTAGGTAGCACATTCATATTATTGATTGCAGATTACCCTAATTCATATTGTGAGTATAATAATGAGGTTTACATCATGTTAGCAGATACTAATTTTAGGCAAAATTGAACTGTACACTACATTGTGTTAGCTTTACATTCAATTCAAAGCATTTTGTGATAAGGTTTTGTTCATAACTACAAAGGGTGAATTGGAACAGTATGGATAATGCAAGTAGAGTGCTCAGTGCCATGGTATACTTTAATGCAAGCTGAATTCAGTAACTTAACAGGTACCATTTGCACTGGAACAGCCATTGACTTGGTTTACTTCAGCAAACTGTAATGTTACACTAAGTAAATAATCTGATGTTACTGATGGTAACCTCTAAACTTAGGTAGTACATTCATATAATTGATTGCAGACTACTCTAAATCATATTCTGAGTATAATAGTGAGGTTTACATCATGATAGCACATAACACTTTTAGGCAAAATTGAACTGTACTATACATAGTGTTGAATGCTTTAATTTCACTTCAAAGCAGTTTGTGATAAGGTTGTGTTCATATCTACAGAGGGAGAATTGAAACTGTATGGATATTGCATGTAGAGTGCTCAGTGCCATGGAATACTTTAATGCAAGCTGAATTCAGTAACTTAACAGGTACCATTTACACTGCAACAGCTATTGACTTGGTTTACTTCAGCAAACTGTAATGTTACACTGAGTAGATAATGTGATGTTACGGGAAGGAACTTCTAAACCTTAGCTAGCACATTCATATAATTGATTGCAGACTACTCTAAATCATATTGTGAGTATAATAATGAGGTTTACATCATGTTAGCACATACTACTTTTAGGCAAAATTGAACTGCACACTCCATTGAGTTGAAAGCACTGCTTCCTATTCAAAGCATTTTGTGATAAGGTTGTGTTCATAACAACACAGGGTGCATTGGAACTATGGATATTGCATGCAGAGTGCTCAGTGCCATGGAATACTTTAATGCAAGCTGAATTCAGTAACTTAACAGGTATCATTTACAGTGGAACAGCCATTGACTTGGATTACTTCAGCAAACTGTAATGTTACACTGAGTAGATAATGTGATGTTACTGAAAGTAACTTCTAAACCTTAGGTAGCACATTCATATTATTGATTGCAGATTACTCTAATTCATATTGTGAGTATAATAATAAGGTTTACATCATGTTAGCACATACTAATTTTAGGCAAAATTGAACTGTACACTCCATTGAGTTGAATGCACTGCTTTCTATTCAACGCATTTTGTGATAAGGTTGTGTTCATGACAACACAGGGTGAATTGAAACTGTATGGATATTGCATGCAGAGTGCTCAGTGCCATGGAATACTTTAATGCAAGCTGAATTCAGTAACTTAACAGGTCCCATTTACAGTGAAACAGCCATTGACTTGGATTACTTCAGCAAACTGTAATGCTAAACTGAGTAGATAATGTGATGTTACTGAAAGTAACTTCTAAACCTTAGGTAGCACATTCATATTATTGATTGCAGATTACTCCAATTCATATTGTGAGTATAATAATGTTTACATCATGTTAGCACATACTACTTTTAGGCAAAATTGAACTCTACACTCCATTGAGCTGAATGCACTGCTTTCTAATCAAAGCATTTTGTGATAAGGTTGTGTTCATAACTACAAAGGGTGCATTGGAACAGTATGGATATTGCATGCAGAGTGCTCAGTGCCATGGAATACTTTAATGCAAGCTGAATTCAGTAAATTAACAGGTACCATTTACAGTGGAACAGCCATTGACTTGGATTACTTCAGCAAACTGTAATGTTAAACTGAGTAGATAATGTGATGTTACTGAAAGTAACTTCTAAACCTTAGGTAGCACATTCATATTATTGATTGCAGATTACTCTAATTCATATTGTGAGTATAATAATAAGGAATACATCATGTTAGCACATACTACTTTTAGGCAAAATTGAACTGTACACTCCATTGAGTTGAATGCACTGCTTTCTATTCAAAGCATTTTGTGATAAGGTTGTGTTCATAACAACACAGGGTGCATTGGAACTATGGATATTGCATGCAGAGTGCTCAGTGCAATGGAATACTTTAAAGCAAGCTGAATTCAGTAACTTAACAGGTACCATTTACAGTGGAACAGCCATTGACTTGGATTACTTCAGCAAACTGTAATGTTACACTGAGTAGATAATGTGATGTTACTGGAAGTAACTTCTAAACCTTAGCTAGCACATTCATATAATTGATTGCAGACTACTCTAAATCATATTGTGAGTATAATAATGAGGTTTACATCATGTTAGCACATACTACTTTTAGGCAAAATTGAACTGTACACTCCATTGAGTTGAATGCACTGCTTTCTATTCAAAGCATTTTGTGATAAGGTTGTGTTCATAACTACACAGGGTGCATTGCAACAGTATGGATATTGCATGCAGAGTGCTCAGTGCCATGGAATACTTTAATGCAAGCTGAATTCAGTAACTTAACAGGTACCATTTACAGTGGAACAGCCATTGACTTGGATTACTTCAGCAAACTGTAATGTTAAACTGAGTAGATAATGTGATGTTACTGAAAGTAACTTCTAAACCTTAGGTAGCACATTCATATTATTGATTGCAGATTACTCTAATTCATATTGTGAGTATAATAATAAGGTTTACATCATGTTAGCACATACTACTTTTAGGTAAAATTGAACTGTACACTCCTTTGAGTTGAATGCACTGCTTTCTATTCAAAGCATTTTGTGATAAGGTTGTGTTCATAACAACACAGGGTGCATTGGAACTATGGATATTGCATGCAGAGTGCTCAGTGCCATGGAATACTTTAAGGCAAGCTGAATTCAGTAACTTAACAGGTACCATTTACAGTGGAACAGCCATTGACTTGGATTACTTCAGCAAATTGTAATGTTACACTGAGTAGATAATATGATGTTACTGAAAGTAACTTCTAAACCTTAGGTAGCACATTCATATTATTGATTGCAGATTACTCTAATTCATATTGTGAGTATAATAATACGGTTTACATCATGTTAGCACATACTACTTTTAGGTCAAATTGAACTGTACACTCCTTTGAGTTGAATGCACTGCTTTCTATTCAAAGCATTTTGTGATAAGGTTGTGTTCATAACAACACAGGGTGCATTGGAACTATGGATATTGCATGCAGAGTGCTCAGTGCAATGGAATACTTTAAAGCAAGCTGAATTCAGTAACTTAACAGGTACCATTTACAGTGGAACAGCCATTGACTTGGATTACTTCAGCAAACTGTAATGTTACACTGAGTAGATAATGTGATGTTACTGGAAGTAACTTCTAAACCTTAGCTAGCACATTCATATAATTGATTGCAGACTACTCTAAATCATATTGTGAGTATAATAATGAGGTTTACATCATGTTAGCACATACTACTTTTAGGCAAAATTGAACTGTACACTCCATTGAGTTGAATGCACTGCTTTCTATTCAAAGCATTTTGTGATAAGGTTGTGTTCATAACTACACAGGGTGCATTGCAACAGTATGGATATTGCATGCAGAGTGCTCAGTGCCATGGAATACTTTAATTCAGCTGAATTCAGTAACTTAACAGGTACCATTTACAGTGGAACAGCCATTGACTTGGATTACTTCAGCAAACTGTAATGTAACACTTAGATAATGTGATGTTACTGAAAGTAACGTCTAAACCTTAGGTAGCACATTCATATTATTGATTGCAGATTACCCTAATTCATATTGTGAGTATAATAATGAGGTTTACATCATGTTAGCAGATACTAATTTTAGGCAAAATTGAACTGTACACTACATTGTGTTAGCTTTACATTCAATTCAAAGCATTTTGTGATAAGGTTTTGTTCATAACTACAAAGGGTGAATTGGAACAGTATGGATAATGCAAGTAGAGTGCTCAGTGCCATGGTATACTTTAATGCAAGCTGAATTCAGTAACTTAACAGGTACCATTTGCACTGGAACAGCCATTGACTTGGTTTACTTCAGCAAACTGTAATGTTACACTAAGTAAATAATCTGATGTTACTGATGGTAACCTCTAAACTTAGGTAGTACATTCATATAATTGATTGCAGACTACTCTAAATCATATTCTGAGTATAATAGTGAGGTTTACATCATGATAGCACATAACACTTTTAGGCAAAATTGAACTGTACTATACATAGTGTTGAATGCTTTAATTTCACTTCAAAGCAGTTTGTGATAAGGTTGTGTTCATATCTACAGAGGGAGAATTGAAACTGTATGGATATTGCATGTAGAGTGCTCAGTGCCATGGAATACTTTAATGCAAGCTGAATTCAGTAACTTAACAGGTACCATTTACACTGCAACAGCTATTGACTTGGTTTACTTCAGCAAACTGTAATGTTACACTGAGTAGATAATGTGATGTTACGGGAAGGAACTTCTAAACCTTAGCTAGCACATTCATATAATTGATTGCAGACTACTCTAAATCATATTGTGAGTATAATAATGAGGTTTACATCATGTTAGCACATACTACTTTTAGGCAAAATTGAACTGCACACTCCATTGAGTTGAAAGCACTGCTTCCTATTCAAAGCATTTTGTGATAAGGTTGTGTTCATAACAACACAGGGTGCATTGGAACTATGGATATTGCATGCAGAGTGCTCAGTGCCATGGAATACTTTAATGCAAGCTGAATTCAGTAACTTAACAGGTATCATTTACAGTGGAACAGCCATTGACTTGGATTACTTCAGCAAACTGTAATGTTACACTGAGTAGATAATGTGATGTTACTGAAAGTAACTTCTAAACCTTAGGTAGCACATTCATATTATTGATTGCAGATTACTCTAATTCATATTGTGAGTATAATAATAAGGTTTACATCATGTTAGCACATACTAATTTTAGGCAAAATTGAACTGTACACTCCATTGAGTTGAATGCACTGCTTTCTATTCAACGCATTTTGTGATAAGGTTGTGTTCATGACAACACAGGGTGAATTGAAACTGTATGGATATTGCATGCAGAGTGCTCAGTGCCATGGAATACTTTAATGCAAGCTGAATTCAGTAACTTAACAGGTCCCATTTACAGTGAAACAGCCATTGACTTGGATTACTTCAGCAAACTGTAATGCTAAACTGAGTAGATAATGTGATGTTACTGAAAGTAACTTCTAAACCTTAGGTAGCACATTCATATTATTGATTGCAGATTACTCCAATTCATATTGTGAGTATAATAATGTTTACATCATGTTAGCACATACTACTTTTAGGCAAAATTGAACTCTACACTCCATTGAGCTGAATGCACTGCTTTCTAATCAAAGCATTTTGTGATAAGGTTGTGTTCATAACTACAAAGGGTGCATTGGAACAGTATGGATATTGCATGCAGAGTGCTCAGTGCCATGGAATACTTTAATGCAAGCTGAATTCAGTAAATTAACAGGTACCATTTACAGTGGAACAGCCATTGACTTGGATTACTTCAGCAAACTGTAATGTTAAACTGAGTAGATAATGTGATGTTACTGAAAGTAACTTCTAAACCTTAGGTAGCACATTCATATTATTGATTGCAGATTACTCTAATTCATATTGTGAGTATAATAATAAGGAATACATCATGTTAGCACATACTACTTTTAGGCAAAATTGAACTGTACACTCCATTGAGTTGAATGCACTGCTTTCTATTCAAAGCATTTTGTGATAAGGTTGTGTTCATAACTACACAAGGTGCATTGGAACAGTATGGATATTGCATGCAGAGTGCTCAGTGCCATGGATTACTTTAATGCAAGCTGAATTCAGTAACTTAACAGGTACCATTTACAGTGGAACAGCCATTGACATGTATTACTTCAGCAAACTGTAATGTTACACTGAGTAGATAATGTGATGTTACTGAAAGTAACTTCTAAACCTTAGGTAGCACATTCATATTATTGATTGCAGATTACTCGAATTCATGTTGTGAGTATAATAATAAGGTTTACATCATGTTAGCACATACTACTTTTAGGCAAAATTGAACTGTACACTCCATTGAGTTCAATGCACTGCTTTCTAATCAAAGCATTTTGTGATAAGGTTGTGTTCATAACTACAAAGGGTGCATTGGAACAGTATGGATATTGCATGCAGAGTGCTCAGTGCCATGGAATACTTTAATGCACGCTGAATTCAGTAACTTAACAGGTACCATTTACAGTGGAACAGCCATTGACTTGGATTACTTCAGCAAACTGTAATGTTAAACTGAGTAGATAATGTGATGTTACTGAAAGTAACTTCTAAACCTTAGGTAGCACATTCATATTATTGATTGCAGATTACTCTAATTCATATTGTGAGTATAATAATAAGGAATACATCATGTTAGCACATACTACTTTTAGGCAAAATTGAACTGTACACTCCATTGAGTTGAATGCACTTT
The DNA here is from genome assembly GCF_030144855.1 of Hypanus sabinus. NCBI lineage: Eukaryota > Metazoa > Chordata > Chondrichthyes > Myliobatiformes > Dasyatidae > Hypanus > Hypanus sabinus. The sequence continues at coordinate 1,260,041 of NC_082727.1, forward strand.
CTATTCAAAGCATTTTGTGATAAGATTGTGTTCATAACTACACAAGGTGCATTGGAACAGTATGGATATTGCATGCAGAGTGCTCAGTGCCATGGATTACTTTAATGCAAGCTGAATTCAGTAACTTAACAGGTTCCATTTACAGTGGAACAGCCATTGACATGGATTACTTCAGCAAACTGTAATGTTACACTGAGTAGAGAATGTGATGTTACTGAAAGTAACTTCTAAACCTTAGGTAGCACATTCATATTATTGATTGCAGATTACTCGAATTCATGTTGTGAGTATAATAATAAGGTTTACATCATGTTAGCACATACTACTTTTAGGCAAAATTGAACTGTACACTCCATTGAGTTCAATGCACTGCTTTCTATTCAAAGCATTATGTGATAAGGTTGTGTTCATAACTACACAGGGTGCATTGGAACAGTATGGATATTGCATGCAGAGTGCTCCGTGCCATGGAATACTTTAATGCAAGTTGAATTCAGTAACTTAACAGGTACCATTTACAGTGGAACAGCCATTGACTTGGATTACTTCAGCAAACTGTAATGTTACACTGAGTAGATAATGTGATGTTACTGAAAGTAACTTCTAAACCTTAGCTAGCACATTCATATTATTGATTGCAGATTACTCTAATTCATATTGTGAGTATAATAATAAGGTTTACATCATGTTAGCACATACTACTTTTAGGCAAAATTGAACTGTACACTCCATTGAGTTGAATGCACTGCTTTCTATTCAAAGCGTTTTGTGATAAGGTTGTGTTCATAACTACACAAGATGCATTGGAACAGTATGGATATTGCATGCAGAGTGCTCAGTGCCATGGAATACTTTAATGCAAGCTGAATTCAGTAACTTAACAGGTACCATTTACAGTGGAACAGCCATTGACTTGGATTACTTCAGCAAACTGTAATGTTACACTGAGTAGATAATGTGATGTTACTTAAAGTAACTTCTAACCCTTAGCTAGCACATTCATATAATTGATTGCAGACTACTCTAAATCATATTGTGAGTATAATAATGAGGTTTACATCATGTTAGCACATTCTACTTTTAGGCAAAATTGAACAGTACACTCCATTGAGTTGAATGCACTGCTTTCTATTCAAAGCATTTTGAGATAAGGTTGTGTTCATAACAACACAGGGTGCATTGGAACTATGGATATTGCATGCAGAGTGCTCAGTGCCATGGAATACTTTAATGCAAGCTGAATTCAGTAACTTAACAGGTACCATTTACAGTGGAACAGCCATTGACTTGGATTACTTCAGTAAACTGTAATGTTACACTGAGTAGATAATGTGATGTTACTGAAAGTAACTTCTAAACCTTAGGTAGCACATTCATATTATTGATTGCAGACTACTCTAAATCATATTGTGAGTATAATAATGAGGTTTACATCATGTTAGCACATACTACTTTTAGGCAAAATTGAACTGTACACTCCTTTGATTTGAATGCACTGCTTTCAATTCAAAGCATTTTGTGATTAGGTTGTGTTCATAACTACACAGGGTGCACTGGAAAAGTATGGATATTGCATGCAGAGTGCTCAGTGCCATGGAATACTTTAATGCAAGCTGAATTCAGTAACTTAACAGGTACTATTTACAGTGGAACAGCCATTGACTTGGATTACTTCAGCAAACTGTAATGTTACACCGAGTAGATAATGTGATGTTACTGAAAGTAACTTCTAAACCTTAGGTAGCACATTCATATTATTGATTGCAGATTACTCTAATTCATATTGTGAGTATAATAATAAGGTTTACATCATGTTAGCACATACTACTTTTAGGCAAAATTGAACTGTACACTCCATTGAGTTGAATGCACTGCTTTCTATTCAACGCATTTTGTGATAAGGTTGTGTTCATGACAACACAGGGTGAATTGAAACTGTATGGATATTGCATGCAGAGTGCTCAGTGCCATGGAATACTTTAATGCAAGCTGAATTCAGTAACTTAACAGGTCCCATTTACAGTGAAACAGCCATTGACTTGGATTACTTCAGCAAACTGTAATGCTAAACTGAGTAGATAATGTGATGTTACTGAAAGTAACTTCTAAACCTTAGGTAGCACATTCATATTATTGATTGCAGATTACTCCAATTCATATTGTGAGTATAATAATGTTTACATCATGTTAGCACATACTACTTTTAGGCAAAATTGAACTCTACACTCCATTGAGCTGAATGCACTGCTTTCTAATCAAAGCATTTTGTGATAAGGTTGTGTTCATAACTACAAAGGGTGCATTGGAACAGTATGGATATTGCATGCAGAGTGCTCAGTGCCATGGAATACTTTAATGCAAGCTGAATTCAGTAACTTAACAGGTACCATTTACAGTGGAACAGCCATTGACTTGGATTACTTCAGCAAACTGTAATGTTAAACTGAGTAGATAATGTGATGTTACTGAAAGTAACTTCTAAACCTTAGGTAGCACATTCATATTATTGATTGCAGATTACTCTAATTCATATTGTGAGTATAATAATAAGGAATACATCATGTTAGCACATACTACTTTTAGGCAAAATTGAACTGTACACTCCATTGAGTTGAATGCACTGCTTTCTATTCAAAGCATTTTGTGATAAGGTTGTGTTCATAACTACACAAGGTGCATTGGAACAGTATGGATATTGCATGCAGAGTGCTCAGTGCCATGGATTACTTTAATGCAAGCTGAATTCAGTAACTTAACAGGTACCATTTACAGTGGAACAGCCATTGACATGGATTACTTCAGCAAACTGTAATGTTACACTGAGTAGATAATGTGATGTTACTGAAAGTAACTTCTAAACCTTAGGTAGCACATTCATATTATTGATTGCAGATTACTCGAATTCATGTTGTGAGTATAATAATAAGGTTTACATCATGTTAGCACATACTACTTTTAGGCAAAATTGAACTGTACACTCCATTGAGCTGAATGCACTGCTTTCTAATCAAAGCATTTTGTGATAAGGTTGTGTTCATAACTACAAAGGGTGCATTGGAACAGTATGGATATTGCATGCAGAGTGCTCAGTGCCATGGAATACTTTAATGCACGCTGAATTCAGTAACTTAACAGGTACCATTTACAGTGGAACAGCCATTGACTTGGATTACTTCAGCAAACTGTAATGTTAAACTGAGTAGATAATGTGATGTTACTGAAAGTAACTTCTAAACCTTAGGTAGCACATTCATATTATTGATTGCAGATTACTCTAATTCATATTGTGAGTATAATAATAAGGAATACATCATGTTAGCACATACTACTTTTAGGCAAAATTGAACTGTACACTCCATTGAGTTGAATGCACTTTCTATTCAAAGCATTTTGTGATAAGATTGTGTTCATAACTACACAAGGTGCATTGGAACAGTATGGATATTGCATGCAGAGTGCTCAGTGCCATGGATTACTTTAATGCAAGCTGAATTCAGTAACTTAACAGGTACCATTTACAGTGGAACAGCCATTGACATGGATTACTTCAGCAAACTGTAATGTTACACTGAGTAGAGAATGTGATGTTACTGAAAGTAACTTCTAAACCTTAGGTAGCACATTCATATTATTGATTGCAGATTACTCGAATTCATGTTGTGAGTATAATAATAAGGTTTACATCATGTTAGCACATACTACTTTTAGGCAAAATTGAACTGTACACTCCATTGAGTTCAATGCACTGCTTTCTATTCAAAGCATTATGTGATAAGGTTGTGTTCATAACTACACAGGGTGCATTGGAACAGTATGGATATTGCATGCAGAGTGCTCCGTGCCATGGAATACTTTAATGCAAGTTGAATTCAGTAACTTAACAGGTACCATTTACAGTGGAACAGCCATTGACTTGGATTACTTCAGCAAACTGTAATGTTACACTGAGTAGATAATGTGATGTTACTGAAAGTAACTTCTAAACCTTAGCTAGCACATTCATATTATTGATTGCAGATTACTCTAATTCATATTGTGAGTATAATAATAAGGTTTACATCATGTTAGCACATACTACTTTTAGGCAAAATTGAACTGTACACTCCATTGAGTTGAATGCACTGCTTTCTATTCAAAGCATTTTGTGATAAGGTTGTGTTCATAACTACACAAGATGCATTGGAACAGTATGGATATTGCATGCAGAGTGCTCAGTGCCATGGAATACTTTAATGCAAGCTGAATTCAGTAACTTAACAGGTACCATTTACAGTGGAACAGCCATTGACTTGGATTACTTCAGCAAACTGTAATGTTACACTGTAGATAATGTGATGTTACTTAAAGTAACTTCTAACCCTTAGCTAGCACATTCATATAATTGATTGCAGACTACTCTAAATCATATTGTGAGTATAATAATGAGGTTTACATCATGTTAGCACATTCTACTTTTAGGCAAAATTGAACAGTACACTCCATTGAGTTGAATGCACTGCTTTCTATTCAAAGCATTTTGAGATAAGGTTGTGTTCATAACAACACAGGGTGCATTGGAACTATGGATATTGCATGCAGAGTGCTCAGTGCCATGGAATACTTTAATGCAAGCTGAATTCAGTAACTTAACAGGTACCATTTACAGTGGAACAGCCATTGACTTGGATTACTTCAGTAAACTGTAATGTTACACTGAGTAGATAATGTGATGTTACTGAAAGTAACTTCTAAACCTTAGGTAGCACATTCATATTATTGATTGCAGACTACTCTAAATCATATTGTGAGTATAATAATGAGGTTTACATCATGTTAGCACATACTACTTTTAGGCAAAATTGAACTGTACACTCCTTTGATTTGAATGCACTGCTTTCAATTCAAAGCATTTTGTGATTAGGTTGTGTTCATAACTACACAGGGTGCACTGGAAAAGTATGGATATTGCATGCAGAGTGCTCAGTGCCATGGAATACTTTAATGCAAGCTGAATTCAGTAACTTAACAGGTACTATTTACAGTGGAACAGCCATTGACTTGGATTACTTCAGCAAACTGTAATGTTACACCGAGTAGATAATGTGATGTTACTGAAAGTAACTTCTAAACCTTAGGTAGCACATTCATATTATTGATTGCAGATTACTCTAATTCATATTGTGAGTATAATAATAAGGTTTACATCATGTTAGCACATACTACTTTTAGGCAAAATTGAACTGTACACTCCATTGAGTTGAATGCACTGCTTTCTATTCAAAGCATTTTGTGATAAAGTTGTGTTCATAAGTACACAGGGTGCATTGGAACAGTATGGATATTGCATGCAGAGTGCTCAGTGCCATGGAATACTTTAATGCAAGCTGAATTCAGTAACTTAACAGGTACCATTTACAGTGGAACAGCCATTGACTTGGATTACTTCAGCAAACTGTAATGTTACACTGAGTAGATAATGTGATGTTACTGAAAGTAACTTCTAAACCTTAGGTAGCACATTCATATTATTGATTGCAGATTACTCTAATTCATATTGTGAGTATAATAATAAGGTTTACATCATGTTAGCACATACCACTTTTAGGCAAAATTGAACTGTACACTCCATTGAGTTGAATGCACTGCTTTCTATTCAAAGCATTTTGTGATAAAGTTGTGTTCATAACTACACAGGGTGCATTGGAACAGTATGGATATTGCATGCAGAGTGCTCAGTGCCATGGAATACTTTAATGCAAGCTGAATTCAGTAACTTAACAGGTACCATTTACAGCGGAACAGCCATTGACTTGGATTACTTCAGCAAACTGTAATGATAAACTGAGTAGATAATGTGATGTTACTGAAAGTGACTTCTAAACCTTAGGTGGCACATTCATATTATTGATTGCAGATATCTCTAATTCATATTGTGAGTATAATAATGTTTACATCATGTTAGCACATACTACTTTTAGCTAAAATTGAACTGTACACTCCTTTGAGTTGAATGCACTGCTTTCTATTCAACGCATTTTGTGATAAGGTTGTGTTCATGACAACACAGGGTGCATTGGAACTATGCATATTGCATGCAGAGTGCACAGTGCCATGGATTACTTTAATGCAAGCTGAATTCAGTAACTTAACAGGTACCATTTACACTGCAACAGCCATTGACTTGGTTTACTTCAGCAAACTGTAATGTTACACTGAGTAGATAATGTGATGTTACTGGAAGTAACTTCTAAACCTTAGCTAGCACATTCATATAATTGATTGCAGACTACTCTAAATCATATTGTGAGTATAATAATGAGGTTTACATTATGTTAGCACATACTACTTTTAGGCAAAATTGAACTGTACACTCCATTGAGTTGAATGCACTGCTTTCTATTCAAAGCATTATGTGATAAGGTTGTGTTCATAACTACACAGGGTGCATTGGAACAGTATGGATATTGCATGCAGAGTGCTCAGTGCCATGGAATACTTTAATGCAAGCTGAATTCAGTAACTTAACAGGTACCATTTACAGTGGAACAGCCATTGACTTGGATTACTTCAGCAAACTGTAATGTTAAACTGTGTAGATAATGTGATGTTACTGAAAGTAACTTCTAAACCTTAGGTAGCACATTCATATTATTGATTGTAGATTACTCCAATTCATATTGTGAGTATACTAATAAGGTTTACATCATGTTAGCACATTCTACTTTTAGGCAAAATTGAACAGTACACTCCATTGAGTTGAATGCACTGCTTTCTATTCAAAGCATTTTGTGATAAGGTTGTGTTCATAACAACACAGGTGCATTGGAACTATGGATATTGCATGCAGAGTGATCAGTGCCATGGAATACTTTAATGTAAGCTGAATTCAGTAACTTAACAGGTACCATTTACAGTGGAACAGCCATTGACTTTGATTACTTCAGTAAACTGTAATGTTACACTGAGTAGATAATGTGATGTTACTGAAAGTAACTTCTAAACCTTAGGTAGCACATTCATATTATTGATTGCAGATTACTCTAGATCATATTGTGAGTATAATAATGTTTACATCATGTTAGCACATACTACTTTTAGGCAAAATTGAACTGTACAATCCATTGAGTTGAATACACTGCTTTCTATTCAAAGCATTTTGTGATAAGGTTGTGTTCATAATTACACAGGGTGCATTGGAAAAGTATGGATATTGCATGCAGAGTGCTCCGTGCCATGGAATACTTTAATGCAAGCTGAATTCAGTAACTTAACAGGTACCATTTACAGTGGAACAGCCATTGACTTGGATTACTTCAGCAAACTGTAATGTTACACTGAGTAGATAATGTGATGTTACTAAAAGTAACTTCTAACCCTTAGCTAGCACATTCATATAATTGATTGCAGACTACTCTAAATCATATTGTGAGTATAATAATGAGGTTTACATCATGTTAGCACATACTACTTTTAGGCAAAATTGAACTGTACACTCCATTGAGTTGAATGCACTTTCTATTCAAAGCATTTTGTGATAAGATTGTGTTCATAACTACACAAGGTGCATTGGAACAGTATGGATATTGCATGCAGAGTGCTCAGTGCCATGGATTACTTTAATGCAAGCTGAATTCAGTAACTTAACAGGTACCATTTACAGTGGAACAGCCATTGACATGGATTACTTCAGCAAACTGTAATGTTACACTGAGTAGAGAATGTGATGTTACTGAAAGTAACTTCTAAACCTTAGGCAGCACATTCATATTATTGATTGCAGATTACTCGAATTCATGTTGTGAGTATAATAATAAGGTTTACATCATGTTAGCACATACTACTTTTAGGCAAAATTGAACTGTACACTCCATTGAGTTGAATGCACTGCTTTCTATTCAAAGCATTATGTGATAAGGTTGTGTTCATAACTACACAGGGTGCATTGGAACTATGGATAATGCATGCAGAGTGCTCAGTGCCATGGAATACTTTAATGCAAGCTGAATTCAGTAACTTAACAGGTACCATTTACAGTGGAACAGCCATTGACTTGGATTACTTCAGTAAACTGTAATGTTACACTGAGTAGATAATGTGATGTTACTGAAAGTAACTTCTAAACCTTAGGTAGCACATTCATATTATTGATTGCAGATTACTCTAGATCATACTGTGAGTATAATACTGTTTACATCATGTTAGCACATACTACTTTTAGGCAAAATTGAACTGTACACTCCATTGAGTTGAATGCACTGCTTTCTATTCAAAGCATTTTGTGATAAGGTTGTGTTCATAACTACACAGGGTGCATTGGAACAGTATGGATATTGCATGCAGAGTGCTCAGTGCCATGGAATACTTTAATGCAAGCTGAATTCAGTAACTTAACAGGTACCATTTACAGTGGAACAGCCATTGACTTGGAATACTTCAGCAAACTGTAATGTTACACTGAGTAGATAATGTGATGTTACTGAAAGTAACTTCTAAACCTTAGGTAGCACATTCATATTATTGATTGTAGATTACTAATTCATATTGTGTGTATAATAATAAGGTTTACATCATGTTAGCACATACTACTTTTAGGTAAAATTGAACTGTACACTCCTTTGAGTTGAATGCACTGCTTTCTATTCAAAGCATTTTGTGATAAGGTTGTGTTCATAACTACACAGGGTGCATTGGAACAGTATGGATATTGCATGCAGAGTGCTCAGTGCCATGGAATACTTTAATGCAAGCTGAATTCAGTAACTTAACAGGTACCATTTACAGTGGAACAGCCATTGACTTGGAATACTTCAGCAAACTGTAATGTTACACTGAGTAGATAATGTGATGTTACTGAAAGTAACTTCTAAACCTTAGGTAGCACATTCATATTATTGATTGTAGATTACTAATTCATATTGTGTGTATAATAATAAGGTTTACATCATGTTAGCACATACTACTTTTAGGTAAAATTGAACTGTACACTCCTTTGAGTTGAATGCACTGCTTTGTATTCAACGCATTTTGTGAAAAGGTTGTGTTCATGACAACACAGGGTGCATTGGAACTATGGATATTGCATGCAGAGTGCTCAGTGCCATGGCATACTTTAATGCAAGCTGAATTCAGTAACTTAACAGGTACCATTTGCACTGGAACAGCCATTGACTTGGTTTACTTCAGCAAACTGTAATGTTACACTAAGTAAATAATCTGATGTTCCTGATGGTAACCTCTAAACTTAGGTAGTACATTCATATAATTGATTGCAGACTACTCTAAATCATATTCTGAGTATAATAGTGAGGTTTACATCATGATAGCACATAACACTTTTAGGCAAAATTGAACTGTACTATACATAGTGTTGAATGCTTTAATTTCACTTCAAAGCAGTTTGTGATAAGGTTGTGTTCATATCTACAGAGGGAGAATTGAAACTGTATGGATATTGCATGTAGAGTGCTCAGTGCCATGGAATACTTTAATGCAAGCTGAATTCAATATCTTACCAGGTAAAATTTACAGTGGAACAGCCATTGACATGGTTTACATCAGCAAACTGTAATGTTACACTGAGTAGATAATGTGATGTTACTGGAAGTAACTTCTAAACCTTAGGTAGCACATTCATATAATTGATTGCAGACTACTCTAAATCATATTGTGAGTATAATAATGAGGTTTACATCATGTTAGCACATACTACTTTTAGGCAAAATTGAACTGTACACTCCATTGAGTTGAATGCACTGCTTTCTATTCAAAGCATTTTGAGATAAGGTTGTGTTCATAACTACACAGGGTGCATTGGAACAGTATGGATATTGCATGCAGAGTGCTCAGTGTCATGGAATACTTTAATGCAAGCTGAATTCAGTAACTTAACAGGTACCATTTACAGTGGAACAGCCATTGACTTGGTTTATTTCAGCAAACTGTAAGGTTCCACTGAGTAGATAATGTGCTGTTACTGAAAGTAACTTCTAAACCTTAGCTAGCACATTCATATAATTGATTGCAGACTACTCTAAATCATATTGTGAGTATAATAATGAGGTTTACATCATGTTAGCACATACGACTTTTAGGCAAAATTGAACTGTACACTCCATTGAGCTGAATGCGCTGCTTTCTATTCAAAGCATTTTGTGATAAGGTTGTGTTCTTAACTACACAGGGTGAATTGGAACAGTATGGATAATGCAAGTAGAGTGCTCAGTGCCATGGTATACTTTAATGCAAGCTGAATTCAGTAACTTAACAGGTACCATTTGCACTGGAACAGCCATTGACTTGGTTTACTTCAGCAAACTGTAATGTTACACTAAGTAAATAATCTGATGTTACTGATGGTAACCTCTAAACTTAGGTAGTACATTCATATAATTGATTGCAGACTACTCTAAATCATATTCTGAGTATAATAGTGAGGTTTACATCATGATAGCACATAACACTTTTAGGCAAAATTGAACTGTACTATACATAGTGTTGAATGCTTTAATTTCACTTCAAAGCATTTTGTGATAAGTTTGTGTTCATGACAACACAGGGTGCATTGGAACTATGGATATTGCATGCAGAGTGCTCAGTGCCATGGAATACTTTAATGCATGCTGAATTCAGTAACTTAACAGGTACCATTTATACTGCAACAGCCATTGAGATGTTTACTTCAGCAAACTGTAATGTTACACTGAGTAGATAATGTGATGTTACTGAAAGTAACTTCTAAACCTTAGGTAGCACATTCATATTATTGATTGCAGATTACTAATTCATATTGTGTGTATAATAATAAGGTTTACATCATGTTAGCACATACTACTTTTAGGTAAAATTGAACTGTACACTCCTTTGAGTTGAATGCACTGCTTTCTATTCAACGCATTTTGTGATAAGGTTGTGTTCATGACAACACAGGGTGCATTGGAACTATGGATATTGCATGCAGAGTGCTCAGTGCCATGGCATACTTTAATGCAAGCTGAATTCAGTAACTTAACAGGTACCATTTGCACTGGAACAGCCATTGACTTGGTTTACTTCAGCAAACTGTAATGTTACACTAAGTAAATAATCTGATGTTACTGATGGTAACCTCTAAACTTAGGTAGTACATTCATATAATTGATTGCAGACTACTCTAAATCATATTCTGAGTATAATAGTGAGGTTTACATCATGATAGCACATAACACTTTTAGGCAAAATTGAACTGTACTATACATAGTGTTGAATGCTTTAATTTCACTTCAAAGCAGTTTGTGATAAGGTTGTGTTCATATCTACAGAGGGAGAATTGAAACTGTATGGATATTGCATGTAGAGTGCTCAGTGCCATGGAATACTTTAATGCAAGCTGAATTCAATATCTTACCAGGTAAAATTTACAGTGGAACAGCCATTGACATGGTTTACATCAGCAATCTGTAATGTTACACTGAGTAGATAATGTGATGTTACTGGAAGTAACTTCTAAACCTTAGCTAGCACATTCATATAATTGATTGCAGACTACTCTAAATCATATTGTGAGTATAATAATAAGGTTTACATCACCTTAGCACATACCACTTTTAGGCAAAATTGAACTGTACACTCCATTGAGCTGAATGCACTGCTTTCTATTCAAAGCATTTTGTGATAAGGTTGTGTTCATAACTACACAGGGTGCATTGGAACAGTATGGATATTGCATGCAGAGTGCTCAGTGCCATGGAATACTTTAATGCAAGCTGAATTCAGTAACTTAACAGGTACCATTTACAGTGGAACAGCCATTGCCATGGTTTACATTAGCAAACTGTAATGTTACACTGAGTAGATAATGTGATGTTACTGGAAGTAACTTCTAAACCTTAGCTAGCACATTCATATAATAGATTGCAGACTACTCTAAATCATATTGTGAGTATAATAATAAGGTTTACATCACCTTAGCACATACCACTTTTAGGCAAAATTGAACTGTACACTCCATTGAGCTGAATGCACTGCTTTCTATTCAAAGCATTTTGTGATAAGGTTGTGTTCTTAACTACACAGGGTGAATTGGAACAGTATGGATATTGCAAGTAGAGTGCTCAGTGCCATGGTATACTTTAATGCAAGCTGAATTCAGTAACTTAACAGGTACCATTTGACCTGGAACAGCCATTGACTTGGATTACTTCAGCAAACTGTAATGTTACACTGAGTAGATAATGTGATGCTACTGAAAGTAACTTCTAAACCTTAGGTTGCACATTCATATTATTGTTTGCAGATTACTCTAATTCATATTGTGAGTATAATAATAAGGTTTACATCATGTTAGCACATACTACTTTTAGGCAAAATTGAACTGTACACTCCATTGAGTTGAATGCACTGCTTTCTATTCAAAGCATTTTGTGGTAAGGTTGTGTTCATAACTACACAGGGTGCATTGGAACAGTATGGATATTGCATGCAGAGTGCTCAGTGCCATGGAATACTTTAATGCAAGCTGAATTCAGTACCTTAACATGTACCATTTACAGTGGAACAGCGATTGACTTGGATTACTTCAGCAAACTGTAATGTTACACTGAGTAGATAATGTGATGCTACTGAAAGTAACTTCTAAACCTTAGGTTGCACATTCATATTATTGTTTGCAGATTACTCTAATTCATATTGTGAGTATAATAATAAGGTTTACATCATGTTAGCACATACTACTTTTAGGTAAAATTGAACTGTACACTGCTTTGAGTTGAATGCTCTGCTTTCTATTCAAAGCATTTTGTGATAAGGTTGTGTTCATGACAACACAGGGTGCATTGGAACTATGGATATTGCATGCAGAATGCTCAGTGCCATGGAATACTTTAATGCATGCTGAATTCAGTAACTTAACAGGTACCATTTATACTGCAACAGCCATTGAGTTTGTTTACTTCAGCAAACTGTAATGTTACACTGAGTAGATAATGTGATGTTAATGGAAGTAACTTCTAAACCTTAGGTAGCACATTTATATAATTGATTGCAGACTACTCTAAATCATATTGTGAGTATAATAATGAGGTTTACATCATGTTAGCACATACTACTTTTAGGCAAAATTGAACTGTACACTCCATTGAGTTGAGTGCACTGCTTTCTATTCAAAGCATTTTGTGATAAGGTTGTGTTCATAAATACACAGGGTGCATTGGAACAGTATGGATATTGCATGCAGAGTGCTCAGTGCCATGGAATACTTTAATGCAAGCTGAAATCAGTAACTTAACAGGTACCATTTACAGTGGAACAGCCATTGACTTGGAATACTTCAGCAAACTGTAATGTTACACTGAGTAGATAATGTGATGTTACTGAAAGTAACTTCTAAACCTTAGGTAGCACATTCATATTATTGATTGCAGATTACTAATTCATATTGTGTGTATAATAATAAGGTTTACATCATGTTAGCACACTACTTTTAGGTAAAATTGAACTGTACACTCCTTTGAGTTGAATGCACTGCTTTCTATTCAACGCATTTTGTGATAAGGTTGTGTTCATGACAACACAGGGTGCATTGGAACTATGGATATTGCATGCAGAGTGCTCAGTGCCATGGAATACTTTAATGCAAGCTGAATTCAGTAACTTAACAGGTACCATTTACAGTGGAACAGCCATTGACTTGGATTACTTCAGCAAACTGTAATGTTACACTGAGTAGATAATGTGATGCTACTGAAAGTAACTTCTAAACCTTAGGTTGCACATTCATATTATTGTTTGCAGATTACTCTAATTCATATTGTGAGTATAATAATAAGGTTTACATCATGTTAGCACATACTACTTTTAGGCAAAATTGAACTGTACACTCCATTGAGTTGAATGCACTGCTTTCTATTCAAAGCATTTTGTGATAAGGTTGTGTTCATAACTACACAGGGTGCATTGGAACAGTATGGATATTGCATGCAGAGTGCTCAGTGCCATGGAATACTTTAATGCAAGCTGAATTCAGTACCTTAACAGGTACCATTTACAGTGGAACAGCCATTGACTTGGATTACTTCAGCAAACTGTAATGTTACACTGAGTAGATAATGTGATGTTACTGAAAGTAACTTCTAAACCTTAGGTAGCACATTCATATTATTGATTGCAGATTACTCTAATTCATATTGTGAGTATAATAATAAGGCCTACATCATGTTAGCACATACTACTTTTAGGCAAAATTGAACTGTATACTCCATTGAGTTGAATGCACTGCTTTCTATTCAAAGCATTTTGTGATAAGGTTGTATTCATAACTACACAGGGTGCATTGGAACAGTATGGATATTGCATGTAGAGTGCTCAGTGCCATGGTATACTTTAATGCAAGCTGAATTCAGTAACTTAACAGGTACCATTTACACTGGAACAGCCATTGACTTGGTTTACTTCAGCAAACTGTAATGTTCCACTGTGTAGATAATGTGCTGTTACTGAAACTAACTTGTAACCCATAGATAGCACATTCATATTATTCATTGCATATTACTATAATTCATAATGTGAGTATAATAATGAGGTTTACATCATGTTAGCAGATACTAATTTTAGGCAAAATTGAACTGTACTATACATCGTGTTGAATGCTTTACTTTCACTTCAAAGCAGTTTGTGATAAGGTTGTGTTCTTAACTACACAGGGTGAATTGGAACAGTATGGATAATGCAAGTAGAGTGCTCAGTGCCATGGTATACTTTAATGCAAGCTGAATTCAGTAACTTAACAGGTACCATTTGCACTGGAACAGCCATTGACTTGGTTTACTTCAGCAAACTGTAATGTTACACTAAGTAAATAATCTGATGTTACTGATGGTAACCTCTAAACTTAGGTAGTACATTCATATAATTGATTGCAGACTACTCTAAATCATATTCTGAGTATAATAGTGAGGTTTACATCATGATAGCACATAACACTTTTAGGCAAAATTGAACTGTACTATACATAGTGTTGAATGCTTTAATTTCACTTCAAAGCCGTTTGTGATAAGGTTGTGTTCATATCTACAGAGGGAGAATTGAAACTGTATGGATATTGCATGTAGAGTGCTCAGTGCCATGGAATACTTTAATGCAAGCTGAATTCAATATCTTACCAGGTAAAATTTACAGTGGAACAGCCATTGACATGGTTTACATCAGCAAACTGTAATGTTACACTGAGTAGATAATGTGATGTTACTGAAAGTAACTTCTAAACCTTAGCTAGCACATTCATATAATTGATTGCAGACTACTATAATTCATATTGTGAGTATAATAATGAGGTGTACATCATGTTAGCAGATACTTCTTTTAGGCAAAATTGAACTGTACACTCCATTGAGTTGAATGCACTGCTTTCTATTCAAAGCATTTTGTGATAAGGTTGTGTTCATAACAACACAGGGTGCATTGGAACTATGGATATTGCATGCAGAGTGCTCAGTGCCATGGAATACTTTAATGCAAGCTGAATTCAGTAACTTAACAGGTACCATTTACAGTGGAACAGCCATTGACTTGGATTACTTCAGTAAACTGTAATGTTACACTGAGTAGATAATGTGATGTTACTGAAAGTAACTTCTAAACCTTAGGTAGCACATTCATATTATTGATTGCAGACTACTCTAAATCATATTGTGAGTATAATAATGAGGTTTACATCATGTTAGCACATACTACTTTTAGGCAAAATTGAACTGTACACTCCTTTGATTTGAATGCACTGCTTTCAATTCAAAGCATTTTGTGATTAGGTTGTGTTCATAACTACACAGGGTGCACTGGAAAAGTATGGATATTGCATGCAGAGTGCTCAGTGCCATGGAATACTTTAATGCAAGCTGAATTCAGTAACTTAACAGGTACTATTTACAGTGGAACAGCCATTGACTTGGATTACTTCAGCAAACTGTAATGTTACACCGAGTAGATAATGTGATGTTACTGAAAGTAACTTCTAAACCTTAGGTAGCACATTCATATTATTGATTGCAGATTACTCTAATTCATATTGTGAGTATAATAATAAGGTTTACATCATGTTAGCACATACTACTTTTAGGCAAAATTGAACTGTACACTCCATTGAGTTGAATGCACTGCTTTCTATTCAAAGCATTTTGTGATAAGGTTGTGTTCATAACTACACAGGGTGCATTGGAACAGTATGGATATTGCATGCAGAGTGCTCAGTGCCATGGAATACTTTAATGCAAGCTGAATTCAGTACCTTAACAGGTACCATTTACAGTGGAACAGCCATTGACTTGGATTACTTCAGCAAACTGTAATGTTACACTGAGTAGATAATGTGATGTTACTGAAAGTAACTTCTAAACCTTAGGTAGCACATTCATATTATTGATTGCAGATTACTCTAATTCATATTGTGAGTATAATAATAAGGCTTACATCATGTTAGCACATACTACTTTTAGGCAAAATTGAACTGTATACTCCATTGAGTTGAATGCACTGCTTTCTATTCAAAGCATTTTGTGATAAGGTTGTATTCATAACTACACAGGGTGCATTGGAACAGTATGGATATTGCATGTAGAGTGCTCAGTGCCATGGTATACTTTAATGCAAGCTGAATTCAGTAACTTAACAGGTACCATTTACACTGGAACAGCCATTGACTTGGTTTACTTCAGCAAACTGTAATGTTCCACTGTGTAGATAATGTGCTGTTACTGAAACTAACTTGTAACCCATAGATAGCACATTCATATTATTCATTGCATATTACTATAATTCATAATGTGAGTATAATAATGAGGTTTACATCATGTTAGCAGATACTAATTTTAGGCAAAATTGAACTGTACTATACATCGTGTTGAATGCTTTACTTTCACTTCAAAGCAGTTTGTGATAAGGTTGTGTTCTTAACTACACAGGGTGAATTGGAACAGTATGGATAATGCAAGTAGAGTGCTCAGTGCCATGGTATACTTTAATGCAAGCTGAATTCAGTAACTTAACAGGTACCATTTGCACTGGAACAGCCATTGACTTGGTTTACTTCAGCAAACTGTAATGTTACACTAAGTAAATAATCTGATGTTACTGATGGTAACCTCTAAACTTAGGTAGTACATTCATATAATTGATTGCAGACTACTCTAAATCATATTCTGAGTATAATAGTGAGGTTTACATCATGATAGCACATAACACTTTTAGGCAAAATTGAACTGTACTATACATAGTGTTGAATGCTTTAATTTCACTTCAAAGCCGTTTGTGATAAGGTTGTGTTCATATCTACAGAGGGAGAATTGAAACTGTATGGATATTGCATGTAGAGTGCTCAGTGCCATGGAATACTTTAATGCAAGCTGAATTCAATATCTTACCAGGTAAAATTTACAGTGGAACAGCCATTGACATGGTTTACATCAGCAAACTGTAATGTTACACTGAGTAGATAATGTGATGTTACTGAAAGTAACTTCTAAACCTTAGTTAGCACATTCATATAATTGATTGCAGACTACTATAATTCATATTGTGAGTATAATAATGAGGTGTACATCATGTTAGCAGATACTTCTTTTAGGCAAAATTGAACTGTACACTCCATTGAGTTGAATGCACTGCTTTCTATTCAAAGCATTTTGTGATAAGGTTGTGTTCATAACAACACAGGGTGCATTGGAACTATGGATATTGCATGCAGAGTGCTCAGTGCCATGGAATACTTTAATGCAAGCTGAATTCAGTAACTTAACAGGTACCATTTACAGTGGAACAGCCATTGACTTGGATTACTTCAGTAAACTGTAATGTTACACTGAGTAGATAATGTGATGTTACTGAAAGTAACTTCTAAACCTTAGGTAGCACATTCATATTATTGATTGCAGACTACTCTAAATCATATTGTGAGTATAATAATGAGGTTTACATCATGTTAGCACATACTACTTTTAGGCAAAATTGAACTGTACACTCCTTTGATTTGAATGCACTGCTTTCAATTCAAAGCATTTTGTGATTAGGTTGTGTTCATAACTACACAGGGTGCACTGGAAAAGTATGGATATTGCATGCAGAGTGCTCAGTGCCATGGAATACTTTAATGCAAGCTGAATTCAGTAACTTAACAGGTACTATTTACAGTGGAACAGCCATTGACTTGGATTACTTCAGCAAACTGTAATGTTACACCGAGTAGATAATGTGATGTTACTGAAAGTAACTTCTAAACCTTAGCTAGCACATTCATATTATTGATTGCAGATTACTAATTCATATTGTGTGTATAATAATAAGGTTTACATCATGTTAGCACACTACTTTTAGGTAAAATTGAACTGTACACTCCTTTGAGTTGAATGCACTGCTTTCTATTCAACGCATTTTGTGATAAGGTTGTGTTCATGACAACACAGGGTGCATTGGAACTATGGATATTGCATGCAGAGTGCTCAGTGCCATGGAATACTTTAATGCAAGCTGAATTCAGTAACTTAACAGGTACCATTTACAGTGGAACAGCCATTGACTTGGATTACTTCAGCAAACTGTAATGTTACACTGAGTAGATAATGTGATGCTACTGAAAGTAACTTCTAAACCTTAGGTTGCACATTCATATTATTGTTTGCAGATTACTCTAATTCATATTGTGAGTATAATAATAAGGTTTACATCATGTTAGCACATACTACTTTTAGGCAAAATTGAACTGTACACTCCATTGAGTTGAATGCACTGCTTTCTATTCAAAGCATTTTGTGATAAGGTTGTGTTCATAACTACACAGGGTGCATTGGAACAGTATGGATATTGCATGCAGAGTGCTCAGTGCCATGGAATACTTTAATGCAAGCTGAATTCAGTACCTTAACAGGTACCATTTACAGTGGAACAGCCATTGACTTGGATTACTTCAGCAAACTGTAATGTTACACTGAGTAGATAATGTGATGTTACTGAAAGTAACTTCTAAACCTTAGGTAGCACATTCATATTATTGATTGCAGATTACTCTAATTCATATTGTGAGTATAATAATAAGGCTTACATCATGTTAGCACATACTACTTTTAGGCAAAATTGAACTGTATACTCCATTGAGTTGAATGCACTGCTTTCTATTCAAAGCATTTTGTGATAAGGTTGTATTCATAACTACACAGGGTGCATTGGAACAGTATGGATATTGCATGTAGAGTGCTCAGTGCCATGGTATACTTTAATGCAAGCTGAATTCAGTAACTTAACAGGTACCATTTACACTGGAACAGCCATTGACTTGGTTTACTTCAGCAAACTGTAATGTTCCACTGTGTAGATAATGTGCTGTTACTGAAACTAACTTGTAACCCATAGATAGCACATTCATATTATTCATTGCATATTACTATAATTCTTAATGTGAGTATAATAATGAGGTTTACATCATGTTAGCAGATACTAATTTTAGGCAAAATTGAACTGTACTATACATCGTGTTGAATGCTTTACTTTCACTTCAAAGCAGTTTGTGATAAGGTTGTGTTCTTAACTACACAGGGTGAATTGGAACAGTATGGATAATGCAAGTAGAGTGCTCAGTGCCATGGTATACTTTAATGCAAGCTGAATTCAGTAACTTAACAGGTACCATTTGCACTGGAACAGCCATTGACTTGGTTTACTTCAGCAAACTGTAATGTTACACTAAGTAAATAATCTGATGTTACTGATGGTAACCTCTAAACTTAGGTAGTACATTCATATAATTGATTGCAGACTACTCTAAATCATATTCTGAGTATAATAGTGAGGTTTACATCATGATAGCACATAACACTTTTAGGCAAAATTGAACTGTACTATACATAGTGTTGAATGCTTTAATTTCACTTCAAAGCCGTTTGTGATAAGGTTGTGTTCATATCTACAGAGGGAGAATTGAAACTGTATGGATATTGCATGTAGAGTGCTCAGTGCCATGGAATACTTTAATGCAAGCTGAATTCAATATCTTACCAGGTAAAATTTACAGTGGAACAGCCATTGACATGGTTTACATCAGCAAACTGTAATGTTACACTGAGTAGATAATGTGATGTTACTGAAAGTAACTTCTAAACCTTAGCTAGCACATTCATATAATTGATTGCAGACTACTATAATTCATATTGTGAGTATAATAATGAGGTGTACATCATGTTAGCAGATACTTCTTTTAGGCAAAATTGAACTGTACACTCCATTGAGTTGAATGCACTGCTTTCTATTCAAAGCATTTTGTGATAAGGTTGTGTTCATAACAACACAGGGTGCATTGGAACTATGGATATTGCATGCAGAGTGCTCAGTGCCATGGAATACTTTAATGCAAGCTGAATTCAGTAACTTAACAGGTACCATTTACAGTGGAACAGCCATTGACTTGGATTACTTCAGTAAACTGTAATGTTACACTGAGTAGATAATGTGATGTTACTGAAAGTAACTTCTAAACCTTAGGTAGCACATTCATATTATTGATTGCAGACTACTCTAAATCATATTGTGAGTATAATAATGAGGTTTACATCATGTTAGCACATACTACTTTTAGGCAAAATTGAACTGTACACTCCTTTGATTTGAATGCACTGCTTTCAATTCAAAGCATTTTGTGATTAGGTTGTGTTCATAACTACACAGGGTGCACTGGAAAAGTATGGATATTGCATGCAGAGTGCTCAGTGCCATGGAATACTTTAATGCAAGCTGAATTCAGTAACTTAACAGGTACTATTTACAGTGGAACAGCCATTGACTTGGATTACTTCAGCAAACTGTAATGTTACACTGAGTAGATAATGTGATGTTACTGAAAGTAACTTCTAAACCTTAGGTAGCACATTCATATTATTGATTGCAGATTACTCTAATTCATATTGTGAGTATAATAATAAGGCTTACATCATGTTAGCACATACTACTTTTAGGCAAAATTGAACTGTATACTCCATTGAGTTGAATGCACTGCTTTCTATTCAAAGCATTTTGTGATAAGGTTGTATTCATAACTACACAGGGTGCATTGGAACAGTATGGATATTGCATGTAGAGTGCTCAGCGCCATGGTATACTTTAATGCAAGCTGAATTCAGTAACTTAACAGGTACCATTTACACTGGAACAGCCATTGACTTGGTTTACTTCAGCAAACTGTAATGTTCCAATGTGTAGATAATGTGCTGTTACTGAAACTAACTTGTAACCCATAGATAGCACATTCATATTATTCATTGCATATTACTATAATTCATAATGTGAGTATAATAATGAGGTTTACATCATGTTAGCAGATACTAATTTTAGGCAAAATTGAACTGTACTATACATCGTGTTGAATGCTTTACTTTCACTTCAAAGCAGTTTGTGATAAGGTTGTGTTCTTAACTACACAGGGTGAATTGGAACAGTATGGATAATGCAAGTAGAGTGCTCAGTGCCATGGTATACTTTAATGCAAGCTGAATTCAGTAACTTAACAGGTACCATTTGCACTGGAACAGCCATTGACTTGGTTTACTTCAGCAAACTGTAATGTTACACTAAGTAAATAATCTGATGTTACTGATGGTAACCTCTAAACTTAGGTAGTACATTCATATAATTGATTGCAGACTACTCTAAATCATATTCTGAGTATAATAGTGAGGTTTACATCATGATAGCACATAACACTTTTAGGCAAAATTGAACTGTACTATACATAGTGTTGAATGCTTTAATTTCACTTCAAAGCCGTTTGTGATAAGGTTGTGTTCATATCTACAGAGGGAGAATTGAAACTGTATGGATATTGCATGTAGAGTGCTCAGTGCCATGGAATACTTTAATGCAAGCTGAATTCAATATCTTACCAGGTAAAATTTACAGTGGAACAGCCATTGACATGGTTTACATCAGCAAACTGTAATGTTACACTGAGTAGATAATGTGATGTTACTGAAAGTAACTTCTAAACCTTAGCTAGCACATTCATATAATTGATTGCAGACTACTATAATTCATATTGTGAGTATAATAATGAGGTGTACATCATGTTAGCAGATACTTCTTTTAGGCAAAATTGAACTGTACACTCCATTGAGTTGAATGCACTGCTTTCTAATCAAAGCATTTTGTGATAAGGTTGTGTTCATAACAACACAGGGTGCATTGGAACTATGGATATTGCATGCAGAGTGCTCAGTGCCATGGAATACTTTAATGCAAGCTGAATTCAGTAACTTAACAGGTACCATTTACAGTGGAACAGCCATTGACTTGGATTACTTCAGTAAACTGTAATGTTACACTGAGTAGATAATGTGATGTTACTGAAAGTAACTTCTAAACCTTAGGTAGCACATTCATATTATTGATTGCAGACTACTCTAAATCATATTGTGAGTATAATAATGAGGTTTACATCATGTTAGCACATACTACTTTTAGGCAAAATTGAACTGTACACTCCTTTGATTTGAATGCACTGCTTTCAATTCAAAGCATTTTGTGATTAGGTTGTGTTCATAACTACACAGGGTGCACTGGAAAAGTATGGATATTGCATGCAGAGTGCTCAGTGCCATGGAATACTTTAATGCAAGCTGAATTCAGTAACTTAACAGGTACTATTTACAGTGGAACAGCCATTGACTTGGATTACTTCAGCAAACTGTAATGTTACACCGAGTAGATAATGTGATGTTACTGAAAGTAACTTCTAAACCTTAGGTAGCACATTCATATTATTGATTGCAGATTACTCTAATTCATATTGTGAGTATAATAATAAGGTTTACATCATGTTAGCACGTACTACTTTTAGGCAAAATTGAACTGTACACTCCATTGAGTTGAATGCACTGCTTTCTATTCAAAGCATTTTGTGATAAAGTTGTGTTCATAAGTACACAGGGTGCATTGGAACAGTATGGATATTGCATGCAGAGTGCTCAGTGCCATGGAATACTTTAATGCAAGCTGAATTCAGTAACTTAACAGGTACCATTTACAGTGGAACAGCCATTGACTTGGATTACTTCAGCAAACTGTAATGTTACACTGAGTAGATAATGTGATGTTACTGAAAGTAACTTCTAAACCTTAGGTAGCACATTCATATTATTGATTGCAGATTACTCTAATTCATATTGTGAGTATAATAATAAGGTTTACATCATGTTAGCACATACTACTTTTAGGCAAAATTGAACTGTACACTCCATTGAGTTGAATGCACTGCTTTCTATTCAAAGCATTTTGTGATAAAGTTGTGTTCATAACTACACAGGGTGCATTGGAACAGTATGGATATTGCATGCAGAGTGCTCAGTGCCATGGAATACTTTAATGCAAGCTGAATTCAGTAACTTAACAGGTACCATTTACAGCGGAACAGCCATTGACTTGGATTACTTCAGCAAACTGTAATGATAAACTGAGTAGATAATGTGATGTTACTGAAAGTAACTTCTAAACCTTAGGTGGCACATTCATATTATTGATTGCAGATATCTCTAATTCATATTGTGAGTATAATAATGTTTACATCATGTTAGCACATACTACTTTTAGCTAAAATTGAACTGTACACTCCTTTGAGTTGAATGCACTGCTTTCTATTCAACGCATTTTGTGATAAGGTTGTGTTCATGACAACACAGGGTGCATTGGAACTATGCATATTGCATGCAGAGTGCACAGTGCCATGGATTACTTTAATGCAAGCTGAATTCAGTAACTTAACAGGTACCATTTACACTGCAACAGCCATTGACTTGGTTTACTTCAGCAAACTGTAATGTTACACTGAGTAGATAATGTGATGTTACTGGAAGTAACTTCTAAACCTTAGCTAGCACATTCATATAATTGATTGCAGACTACTCTAAATCATATTGTGAGTATAATAATGAGGTTTACATTATGTTAGCACATACTACTTTTAGGCAAAATTGAACTGTACACTCCATTGAGTTGAATGCACTGCTTTCTATTCAAAGCATTATGTGATAAGGTTGTGTTCATAACTACACAGGGTGCATTGGAACAGTATGGATATTGCATGCAGAGTGCTCAGTGCCATGGAATACTTTAATGCAAGCTGAATTCAGTAACTTAACAGGTACCATTTACAGTGGAACAGCCATTGACTTGGATTACTTCAGCAAACTGTAATGTTAAACTGTGTAGATAATGTGATGTTACTGAAAGTAACTTCTAAACCTTAGGTAGCACATTCATATTATTGATTGTAGATTACTCCAATTCATATTGTGAGTATACTAATAAGGTTTACATCATGTTAGCACATTCTACTTTTAGGCAAAATTGAACAGTACACTCCATTGAGTTGAAAGCACTGCTTTCTATTCAAAGCATTTTGTGATAAGGTTGTGTTCATAACAACACAGGTGCATTGGAACTATGGATATTGCATGCAGAGTGATCAGTGCCATGGAATACTTTAATGTAAGCTGAATTCAGTAACTTAACAGGTACCATTTACAGTGGAACAGCCATTGACTTTGATTACTTCAGTAAACTGTAATGTTACACTGAGTAGATAATGTGATGTTACTGAAAGTAACTTCTAAACCATAGGTAGCACATTCATATTATTGATTGCAGATTACTCTAGATCATATTGTGAGTATAATAATGTTTACATCATGTTAGCACATACTACTTTTAGGCAAAATTGAACTGTACAATCCATTGAGTTGAATACACTGCTTTCTATTCAAAGCATTTTGTGATAAGGTTGTGTTCATAATTACACAGGGTGCATTGGAAAAGTATGGATATTGCATGCAGAGTGCTCCGTGCCATGGAATACTTTAATGCAAGCTGAATTCAGTAACTTAACAGGTACCATTTACAGTGGAACAGCCATTGACTTGGATTACTTCAGCAAACTGTAATGTTACACTGAGTAGATAATGTGATGTTACTAAAAGTAACTTCTAACCCTTAGCTAGCACATTCAGATAATTGATTGCAGACTACTCTAAATCATATTGTGAGTATAATAATGAGGTTTACATCATGTTAGCACATACTACTTTTAGGCAAAATTGAACTGTACACTCCATTGAGTTGAATGCACTTTCTATTCAAAGCATTTTGTGATAAGATTGTGTTCATAACTACACAAGGTGCATTGGAACAGTATGGATATTGCATGCAGAGTGCTCAGTGCCATGGATTACTTTAATGCAAGCTGAATTCAGTAACTTAACAGGTACCATTTACAGTGGAACAGCCATTGACATGGATTACTTCAGCAAACTGTAATGTTACACTGAGTAGAGAATGTGATGTTACTGAAAGTAACTTCTAAACCTTAGGTAGCACATTCATATTATTGATTGCAGATTACTCGAATTCATGTTGTGAGTATAATAATAAGGTTTACATCATGTTAGCACATACTACTTTTAGGCAAAATTGAACTGTACACTCCATTGAGTTGAATGCACTGCTTTCTATTCAAAGCATTATGTGATAAGGTTGTGTTCATAACTACACAGGGTGCATTGGAACAGTATGGATATTGCATGCAGAGTGCTCAGTGCAATGGAATACTTTAATGCAAGCTGAATTCAGTAACTTAACAGGTACCATTTACAGTGGAACAGCCATTGACTTGGATTACTTCAGCAAACTGTAATGTTAAACTGTGTAGATAATGTGATGTTACTGAAAGTAACTTCTAAACCTTAGGTAGCACATTCATATTATTGATTGCAGATTACTCCAATTCATATTGTGAGTATACTAATAAGGTTTACATCATGTTAGCACATTCTACTTTTAGGCAAAATTGAACAGTACACTCCATTGATTTGAATGCACTGCTTTCTATTCAAAACATTTTGTGATGAGGTTGTGTTCATAACAACACAGGGTGCATTGGAACTATGGATAATGCATGCAGAGTGCTCAGTGCCATGGAATACTTTAATGCAAGCTGAATTCAGTAACTTAACAGGTACCATTTACAGTGGAACAGCCATTGACTTGGATTACTTCAGTAAACTGTAATGTTACACTGAGTAGATAATGTGATGTTACTGAAAGTAACTTCTAAACCTTAGGTAGCACATTCATATTATTGATTGCAGATTACTCTAGATCATATTGTGAGTATAATACTGTTTACATCATGTTAGCACATACTACTTTTAGGCAAAATTGAACTGTACACTCCATTGAGTTGAATGCACTGCTTTATATTCAAAGAATTTTGTGATAAGGTTGTGTTCATAACTACACAAGGTGCACTGGAAAAGTATGGATATTGCATGCAGAGTGCTCCGTGCCATGGAATACTTTAATGCAAGTTGAATTCAGTAACTTAACAGGTACCATTTACAGTGGAACAGCCATTGACTTGGATTACTTCAGCAAACTGTAATGTTACACTGAGTAGATAATGTGATGTTACTGAAAGTAACTTCTAAACCTTAGCTAGCACATTCATATAATTGATTGCAGACTACTCTAAATCATATTGTGAGTATAATAATGTTTACATCATGTTAGCACATACTACTTTTAGGCAAAATTGAACTGTACACTCCATTGAGTTGAATGCACTGCTTTCTATTCAAAGCATTTTGTGATAAAGTTGTGTTCATAACTACACAGGGTGCATTGGAACAGTATGGATATTGCATGCAGAGTGCTCAGTGCCATGGAATACTTTAATGCATGCTGAATTCAGTAACTTAACAGGTAACATTTACAGTGGAACAGCCATTGACTTGGATTACTTCAGCAAACTGTAATGTTACACTGAGTAGATAATGTGATGTTACTGAAAGTAACTTCTAAACCTTAGGTAGCACATTCATATTATTGATTGCAGATTACTCTAATTCATATTGTGAGTATAATAATAAGGTTTACATCATGTTAGCACATACTACTTTTAGGCAAAATTGAACTGTACACTCCATTGAGTTGAATGCACTGCTTTCTATTCAAAGCATTTTGTGATAAGGTTGTGTTCATAACTACACAAGATGCATTGGAACAGTATGGATATTGCATGCAGAGTGCTCAGTGCCATGGAATACTTTAATGCAAGCTGAATTCAGTAACTTAACAGGTACCATTTACAGTGGAACAGCCATTGACTTGGATTACTTCAGCAAACTGTAATGTTACACTGAGTAGATAATGTGATGTTACTTAAAGTAACTTCTAACCCTTAGCTAGCACATTCATATAATTGATTGCAGACTACTCTAAATCATATTGTGAGTATAATAATGAGGTTTACATCATGTTAGCACATTCTACTTTTAGGCAAAATTGAACAGTACACTCCATTGAGTTGAATGCACTGCTTTCTATTCAAAGCATTTTGAGATAAGGTTGTGTTCATAACAACACAGGGTGCATTGGAACTATGGATATTGCATGCAGAGTGCTCAGTGCCATGGAATACTTTAATGCAAGCTGAATTCAGTAACTTAACAGGTACCATTTACAGTGGAACAGCCATTGACTTGGATTACTTCAGTAAACTGTAATGTTACACTGAGTAGATAATGTGATGTTACTGAAAGTAACTTCTAAACCTTAGGTAGCACATTCATATTATTGATTGCAGACTACTCTAAATCATATTGTGAGTATAATAATGAGGTTTACATCATGTTAGCACATACTACTTTTAGGCAAAATTGAACTGTAGACTCCTTTGATTTGAATGCACTGCTTTCAATTCAAAGAATTTTGTGATTAGGTTGTGTTCATAACTACACAGGGTGCACTGGAAAAGTATGGATATTGCATGCAGAGTGCTCAGTGCCATGGAATACTTTAATGCAAGCTGAATTCAGTAACTTAACAGGTACCATTTACAGTGGAACAGCCATTGACTTGGATTACTTCAGCAAACTGTAATGTTACACCGAGTAGATAATGTGATGTTACTGAAAGTAACTTCTAAACCTTAGGTAGCACATTCATATTATTGATTGCAGATTACTCTAATTCATATTGTGAGTATAATAATAAGGTTTACATCATGTTAGCACATACTACTTTTAGGCAAAATTGAACTGTACACTCCATTGAGTTGAATGCACTGCTTTCTATTCAAAGCATTTTGTGATAAAGTTGTGTTCATAAGTACACAGGGTGCATTGGAACAGTATGGATATTGCATGCAGAGTGCTCAGTGCCATGGAATACTTTAATGCAAGCTGAATTCAGTAACTTAACAGGTACCATTTACAGTGGAACAGCCATTGACTTGTATTACTTCAGCAAACTGTAATGTTACACTGAGTAGATAATGTGATGTTACTGAAAGTAACTTCTAAACTTTAGGTAGCACATTCATATTATTGATTGCAGATTACTCTAATTCATATTGTGAGTATAATAATAAGGTTTACATCATGTTAGCACATACTACTTTTAGGCAAAATTGAACTGTACACTCCATTGAGTTGAATGCACTGCTTTCTATTCAAAGCATTTTGTGATAAAGTTGTGTTCATAACTACACAGGGTGCATTGGAACAGTATGGATATTGCATGCAGAGTGCTCAGTGCCATGGAATACTTTAATGCAAGCTGAATTCAGTAACTTAACAGGTACCATTTACAGTGGAACAGCCATTGACTTGGATTACTTCAGCAAACTGTAATGGTAAACTGAGTAGATAATGTGATGTTACTGAAAGTAACTTCTAAACCTTAGGTGGCACATTCATATTATTGATTGCAGATTACTCTAATTCATATTGTGAGTATAATAATGTTTACATCATGTTAGCACATACTACTTTTAGGTAAAATTGAACTGTACACTCCTTTGAGTTGAATGCACTGCTTTCTATTCAACGCATTTTGTGATAAGGTTGTGTTCATGACAACACAGGGTGCATTGGAACTATGGATATTGCATGCAGAGTGCACAGTGCCATGGATTACTTTAATGCAAGCTGAATTCAGTAACTTAACAGGTACCATTTACACTGCAACAGCCATTGACTTGGTTTACTTCAGCAAACTGTAATGTTACACTGAGTAGATAATGTGATGTTACTGGAAGTAACTTCTAAACCTTAGCTAGCACATTCATATAATTGATTGCAGACTACTCTAAATCATATTGTGAGTATAATAATGAGGTTTACATTATGTTAGCACATACTACTTTTAGGCAAAATTGAACTGTACACTCCATTGAGTTGAATGTACTGCTTTCTATTCAAAGCATTATGTGATTAGGTTGTGTTCATAACTACACAGGGTGCATTGGAACAGTATGGATATTGCATGCAGAGTGCTCAGTGCCATGGAATACTTGAATGCAAGCTGAATTCAGTAACTTAACAGGTACCATTTACAGTGGAACAGCCATTGACTTGGATTACTTCAGCAAACTGTAATGTTAAACTGTGTAGATAATGTGATGTTACTGAAAGTAACTTCTAAACCTTAGGTAGCACATTCATATTATTGATTGCAGATTACTCCAATTCATATTGTGAGTATACTAATAAGGTTTACATCATGTTAGCACATTCTACTTTTAGGCAAAATTGAACAGTACACTCCATTGAGTTGAATGCACTGCTTTCTATTCAAAGCATTTTGTGATAAGGTTGTGTTCATAACAACACAGGTGCATTGGAACTATGGATATTGCATGCAGAGTGATCAGTGCCATGGAATACTTTAATGTAAGCTGAATTCAGTAACTTAACAGGTACCATTTACAGTGGAACAGCCATTGACTTTGATTACTTCAGTAAACTGTAATGTTACACTGAGTAGATAATGTGATGTTACTGAAAGTAACTTCTAAACCTTAGGTAGCACATTCATATTATTGATTGCAGATTACTCTAGATCATATTGTGAGTATAATAATGTTTACATCATGTTAGCACATACTACTTTTAGGCAAAATTGAACTGTACAATCCATTGAGTTGAATACACTGCTTTCTATTCAAAGCATTTTGTGATAAGGTTGTGTTCATAATTACACAGGGTGCATTGGAAAAGTATGGATATTGTATGCAGAGTGCTCCATGCCATGGAATACTTTAATGCAAGCTGAATTCAGTAACTTAACAGGTACCATTTACAGTGGAACAGCCATTGACTTGGATTACTTCAGCAAACTGTAATGTTACACTGAGTAGATAATGTGATGTTACTGAAAGTAACTTCTAACCCTTAGCTAGCACATTCATATAATTGATTGCAGACTACTCTAAATCATATTGTGAGTATAATAATGAGGTTTACATCATGTTAGCACATACTACTTTTAGGCAAAATTGAACTGTACACTCCTTTGATTTGAATGCACTGCTTTCAATTCAAAGCATTTTGTGATAAGGCTGTGTTCATAACTACACAGGGTGCATTGGAAAAGTATGGATATTGCATGCAGAGTG
The DNA here is from genome assembly GCF_030144855.1 of Hypanus sabinus. NCBI lineage: Eukaryota > Metazoa > Chordata > Chondrichthyes > Myliobatiformes > Dasyatidae > Hypanus > Hypanus sabinus. The sequence continues at coordinate 1,290,471 of NC_082727.1, forward strand.
CTCCGTGCCATGGAATACTTTAATGCAAGCTGAATTCAGTAACTTAACAGGTACCATTTACAGTGGAACAGCCATTGACTTGGATTACTTCAGCAAACTGTAATGTTACACTGAGTAGATAATGTGATGTTACTAAAAGTAACTTCTAACCCTTAGCTAGCACATTCATATAATTGATTGCAGACTACTCTAAATCATATTGTGAGTATAATAATGAGGTTTACATCATGTTAGCACATACTACTTTTAGGCAAAATTGAACTGTACACTCTTTGATTTGAATGCACTGCTTTCAATTCAAAGCATTTTGTGATAAGGCTGTGTTCATAACTACACAGGGTGCACTGGAAAAGTATGGATATTGCATGCAGAGTGCTCAGTGCCATGGAATACTTTAATGCAAGCTGAATTCAGTAACTTAACAGGTACCATTTACAGTGGAACAGCCATTGACTTGGATTACTTCAGCAAACTGTAATGTTACACTGAGTAGATAATGTGATGTTACTGAAAGTAACTTCTAAACCTTAGGTAGCACATTCATATTATTGATTGCAGATTACTCTAATTCATATTGTGAGTATAATAATGTTTACATCATGTTAGCACATACTACTTTTAGGCAAAATTGAACTGTACACTCCATTGAGTTGAATGCACTGCTTTCTATTCAAAGCATTTTGTGATAAAGTTGTGTTCATAACTACACAGGGTGCATTGGAACAGTATGGATATTGCATGCAGAGTGCTCAGTGCCATGGAATACTTTAATGCATGCTGAGTTCAGTAACTTAACAGGTAACATTTACAGTGGAACAGCCATTGACTTGGATTACTTCAGCAAACTGTAATGTTACACTGAGTAGATAATGTGATGTTACTGAAAGTAACTTCTAACCCTTAGCTAGCACATTCATATAATTGATTGCAGACTACTCTAAATCATATTGTGAGTATAATAATGAGGTTTACATCATGTTAGCACATTCTACTTTTAGGCAAAATTGAACAGTACACTCCATTGAGTTGAATGCACTGCTTTCTATTCAAAGCATTTTGTGATAAGGTTGTGTTCATAACAACACAGGGTGCATTGGAACTATGGATATTGCATGCAGAGTGCTCAGTGCCATGGAATACTTTAATGCAAGCTGAATTCAGTAACTTAACAGGTACCATTTACAGTGGAACAGCCATTGACTTGGATTACTTCAGCAAACTGTAATGGTAAACTGAGTAGATAATGTGATGTTACTGAAAGTAACTTCTAAACCTTAGGTGGCACATTCATATTATTGATTGCAGATTACTCTAATTCATATTGTGAGTATAATAATGTTTACATCATGTTAGCACATACTACTTTTAGGGAAAATTGAACTGTACACTCCTTTGAGTTGAATGCACTGCTTTCTATTCAACGCATTTTGTGATAAGGTTGTGTTCATGACAACACAGGGTGCATTGGAACTATGGATATTGCATGCAGAGTGCACAGTGCCATGGATTACTTTAATGCAAGCTGAATTCAGTAACTTAACAGGTACCATTTACACTGCAACAGCCATTGACTTGGTTTACTTCAGCAAACTGTAATGTTACACTGAGTAGATAATGTGATGTTACTGGAAGTAACTTCTAAACCTTAGCTAGCACATTCATATAATTGATTGCAGACTACTCTAAATCATATTGTGAGTATAATAATGAGGTTTACATTATGTTAGCACATACTACTTTTAGGCAAAATTGAACTGTACACTCCATTGAGTTGAATGTACTGCTTTCTATTCAAAGCATTATGTGATTAGGTTGTGTTCATAACTACACAGGGTGCATTGGAACAGTATGGATATTGCATGCAGAGTGCTCAGTGCCATGGAATACTTGAATGCAAGCTGAATTCAGTAACTTAACAGGTACCATTTACAGTGGAACAGCCATTGACTTGGATTACTTCAGCAAACTGTAATGTTAAACTGTGTAGATAATGTGATGTTACTGAAAGTAACTTCTAAACCTTAGGTAGCACATTCATATTATTGATTGCAGATTACTCCAATTCATATTGTGAGTATACTAATAAGGTTTACATCATGTTAGCACATTCTACTTTTAGGCAAAATTGAACAGTACACTCCATTGAGTTGAATGCACTGCTTTCTATTCAAAGCATTTTGTGATAAGGTTGTGTTCATAACAACACAGGTGCATTGGAACTATGGATATTGCATGCAGAGTGATCAGTGCCATGGAATACTTTAATGTAAGCTGAATTCAGTAACTTAACAGGTACCATTTACAGTGGAACAGCCATTGACTTTGATTACTTCAGTAAACTGTAATGTTACACTGAGTAGATAATGTGATGTTACTGAAAGTAACTTCTAAACCTTAGGTAGCACATTCATATTATTGATTGCAGATTACTCTAGATCATATTGTGAGTATAATAATGTTTACATCATGTTAGCACATACTACTTTTAGGCAAAATTGAACTGTACAATCCATTGAGTTGAATACACTGCTTTCTATTCAAAGCATTTTGTGATAAGGTTGTGTTCATAATTACACAGGGTGCATTGGAAAAGTATGGATATTGTATGCAGAGTGCTCCATGCCATGGAATACTTTAATGCAAGCTGAATTCAGTAACTTAACAGGTACCATTTACAGTGGAACAGCCATTGACTTGGATTACTTCAGCAAACTGTAATGTTACACTGAGTAGATAATGTGATGTTACTGAAAGTAACTTCTAACCCTTAGCTAGCACATTCATATAATTGATTGCAGACTACTCTAAATCATATTGTGAGTATAATAATGAGGTTTACATCATGTTAGCACATACTACTTTTAGGCAAAATTGAACTGTACACTCCTTTGATTTGAATGCACTGCTTTCAATTCAAAGCATTTTGTGATAAGGCTGTGTTCATAACTACACAGGGTGCATTGGAAAAGTATGGATATTGCATGCAGAGTGCTCCGTGCCATGGAATACTTTAATGCAAGCTGAATTCAGTAACTTAACAGGTACCATTTACAGTGGAACAGCCATTGACTTGGATTACTTCAGCAAACTGTAATGTTACACTGAGTAGATAATGTGATGTTACTAAAAGTAACTTCTAACCCTTAGCTAGCACATTCATATAATTGATTGCAGACTACTCTAAATCATATTGTGAGTATAATAATGAGGTTTACATCATGTTAGCACATACTACTTTTAGGCAAAATTGAACTGTACACTCTTTGATTTGAATGCGCTGCTTTCAATTCAAAGCATTTTGTGATAAGGCTGTGTTCATAACTACACAGGGTGCACTGGAAAAGTATGGATATTGCATGCAGAGTGCTCAGTGCCATGGAATACTTTAATGCAAGCTGAATTCAGTAACTTAACAGGTACCATTTACAGTGGAACAGCCATTGACTTGGATTACTTCAGCAAACTGTAATGTTACACTGAGTAGATAATGTGATGTTACTGAAAGTAACTTCTAAACCTTAGGTAGCACATTCATATTATTGATTGCAGATTACTCTAATTCATATTGTGAGTATAATAATGTTTACATCATGTTAGCACATACTACTTTTAGGCAAAATTGAACTGTACACTCCATTGAGTTGAATGCACTGCTTTCTATTCAAAGCATTTTGTGATAAAGTTGTGTTCATAACTACACAGGGTGCATTGGAACAGTATGGATATTGCATGCAGAGTGCTCAGTGCCATGGAATACTTTAATGCATGCTGAATTCAGTAACTTAACAGGTAACATTTACAGTGGAACAGCCATTGACTTGGATTACTTCAGCAAACTGTAATGTTACACTGAGTAGATAATGTGATGTTACTGAAAGTAACTTCTAAACCTTAGGTAGCACATTCATATTATTGATTGCAGATTACTCTAATTCATATTGTGAGTATAATAATAAGGTTTACATCATGTTAGCACATACTACTTTTAGGCAAAATTGAACTGTACACTCCATTGAGTTGAATGCACTGCTTTCTATTCAAAGCATTTTGTGATAAGGTTGTGTTCATAACTACACAAGATGCATTGGAACAGTATGGATATTGCATGCAGAGTGCTCAGTGCCATGGAATACTTTAATGCAAGCTGAATTCAGTAACTTAACAGGTACCATTTACAGTGGAACAGCCATTGACTTGGATTACTTCAGCAAACTGTAATGTTACACTGAGTAGATAATGTGATGTTACTTAAAGTAACTTCTAACCCTTAGCTAGCACATTCATATAATTGATTGCAGACTACTCTAAATCATATTGTGAGTATAATAATGAGGTTTACATCATGTTAGCACATTCTACTTTTAGGCAAAATTGAACAGTACACTCCATTGAGTTGAATGCACTGCTTTCTATTCAAAGCATTTTGAGATAAGGTTGTGTTCATAACAACACAGGGTGCATTGGAACTATGGATATTGCATGCAGAGTGCTCAGTGCCATGGAATACTTTAATGCAAGCTGAATTCAGTAACTTAACAGGTACCATTTACAGTGGAACAGCCATTGACTTGGATTACTTCAGTAAACTGTAATGTTACACTGAGTAGATAATGTGATGTTACTGAAAGTAACTTCTAAACCTTAGGTAGCACATTCATATTATTGATTGCAGACTACTCTAAATCATATTGTGAGTATAATAATGAGGTTTACATCATGTTAGCACATACTACTTTTAGGCAAAATTGAACTGTACACTCCTTTGATTTGAATGCACTGCTTTCAATTCAAAGAATTTTGTGATTAGGTTGTGTTCATAACTACACAGGGTGCACTGGAAAAGTATGGATATTGCATGCAGAGTGCTCAGTGCCATGGAATACTTTAATGCAAGCTGAATTCAGTAACTTAACAGGTACCATTTACAGTGGAACAGCCATTGACTTGGATTACTTCAGCAAACTGTAATGTTACACCGAGTAGATAATGTGATGTTACTGAAAGTAACTTCTAAACCTTAGGTAGCACATTCATATTATTGATTGCAGATTACTCTAATTCATATTGTGAGTATAATAATAAGGTTTACATCATGTTAGCACATACTACTTTTAGGCAAAATTGAACTGTACACTCCATTGAGTTGAATGCACTGCTTTCTATTCAAAGCATTTTGTGATAAAGTTGTGTTCATAAGTACACAGGGTGCATTGGAACAGTATGGATATTGCATGCAGAGTGCTCAGTGCCATGGAATACTTTAATGCAAGCTGAATTCAGTAACTTAACAGGTACCATTTACAGTGGAACAGCCATTGACTTGTATTACTTCAGCAAACTGTAATGTTACACTGAGTAGATAATGTGATGTTACTGAAAGTAACTTCTAAACTTTAGGTAGCACATTCATATTATTGATTGCAGATTACTCTAATTCATATTGTGAGTATAATAATAAGGTTTACATCATGTTAGCACATACTACTTTTAGGCAAAATTGAACTGTACACTCCATTGAGTTGAATGCACTGCTTTCTATTCAAAGCATTTTGTGATAAAGTTGTGTTCATAACTACACAGGGTGCATTGGAACAGTATGGATATTGCATGCAGAGTGCTCAGTGCCATGGAATACTTTAATGCAAGCTGAATTCAGTAACTTAACAGGTACCATTTACAGTGGAACAGCCATTGACTTGGATTACTTCAGCAAACTGTAATGGTAAACTGAGTAGATAATGTGATGTTACTGAAAGTAACTTCTAAACCTTAGGTGGCACATTCATATTATTGATTGCAGATTACTCTAATTCATATTGTGAGTATAATAATGTTTACATCATGTTAGCACATACTACTTTTAGGTAAAATTGAACTGTACACTCCTTTGAGTTGAATGCACTGCTTTCTATTCAACGCATTTTGTGATAAGGTTGTGTTCATGACAACACAGGGTGCATTGGAACTATGGATATTGCATGCAGAGTGCACAGTGCCATGGATTACTTTAATGCAAGCTGAATTCAGTAACTTAACAGGTACCATTTACACTGCAACAGCCATTGACTTGGTTTACTTCAGCAAACTGTAATGTTACACTGAGTAGATAATGTGATGTTACTGGAAGTAACTTCTAAACCTTAGCTAGCACATTCATATAATTGATTGCAGACTACTCTAAATCATATTGTGAGTATAATAATGAGGTTTACATTATGTTAGCACATACTACTTTTAGGCAAAATTGAACTGTACACTCCATTGAGTTGAATGTACTGCTTTCTATTCAAAGCATTATGTGATTAGGTTGTGTTCATAACTACACAGGGTGCATTGGAACAGTATGGATATTGCATGCAGAGTGCTCAGTGCCATGGAATACTTGAATGCAAGCTGAATTCAGTAACTTAACAGGTACCATTTACAGTGGAACAGCCATTGACTTGGATTACTTCAGCAAACTGTAATGTTAAACTGTGTAGATAATGTGATGTTACTGAAAGTAACTTCTAAACCTTAGGTAGCACATTCATATTATTGATTGCAGATTACTCCAATTCATATTGTGAGTATACTAATAAGGTTTACATCATGTTAGCACATTCTACTTTTAGGCAAAATTGAACAGTACACTCCATTGAGTTGAATGCACTGCTTTCTATTCAAAGCATTTTGTGATAAGGTTGTGTTCATAACAACACAGGTGCATTGGAACTATGGATATTGCATGCAGAGTGATCAGTGCCATGGAATACTTTAATGTAAGCTGAATTCAGTAACTTAACAGGTACCATTTACAGTGGAACAGCCATTGACTTTGATTACTTCAGTAAACTGTAATGTTACACTGAGTAGATAATGTGATGTTACTGAAAGTAACTTCTAAACCTTAGGTAGCACATTCATATTATTGATTGCAGATTACTCTAGATCATATTGTGAGTATAATAATGTTTACATCATGTTAGCACATACTACTTTTAGGCAAAATTGAACTGTACAATCCATTGAGTTGAATACACTGCTTTCTATTCAAAGCATTTTGTGATAAGGTTGTGTTCATAATTACACAGGGTGCATTGGAAAAGTATGGATATTGTATGCAGAGTGCTCCATGCCATGGAATACTTTAATGCAAGCTGAATTCAGTAACTTAACAGGTACCATTTACAGTGGAACAGCCATTGACTTGGATTACTTCAGCAAACTGTAATGTTACACTGAGTAGATAATGTGATGTTACTGAAAGTAACTTCTAACCCTTAGCTAGCACATTCATATAATTGATTGCAGACTACTCTAAATCATATTGTGAGTATAATAATGAGGTTTACATCATGTTAGCACATACTACTTTTAGGCAAAATTGAACTGTACACTCCTTTGATTTGAATGCACTGCTTTCAATTCAAAGCATTTTGTGATAAGGCTGTGTTCATAACTACACAGGGTGCATTGGAAAAGTATGGATATTGCATGCAGAGTGCTCCGTGCCATGGAATACTTTAATGCAAGCTGAATTCAGTAACTTAACAGGTACCATTTACAGTGGAACAGCCATTGACTTGGATTACTTCAGCAAACTGTAATGTTACACTGAGTAGATAATGTGATGTTACTAAAAGTAACTTCTAACCCTTAGCTAGCACATTCATATAATTGATTGCAGACTACTCTAAATCATATTGTGAGTATAATAATGAGGTTTACATCATGTTAGCACATACTACTTTTAGGCAAAATTGAACTGTACACTCTTTGATTTGAATGCACTGCTTTCAATTCAAAGCATTTTGTGATAAGGCTGTGTTCATAACTACACAGGGTGCACTGGAAAAGTATGGATATTGCATGCAGAGTGCTCAGTGCCATGGAATACTTTAATGCAAGCTGAATTCAGTAACTTAACAGGTACCATTTACAGTGGAACAGCCATTGACTTGGATTACTTCAGCAAACTGTAATGTTACACTGAGTAGATAATGTGATGTTACTGAAAGTAACTTCTAAACCTTAGGTAGCACATTCATATTATTGATTGCAGATTACTCTAATTCATATTGTGAGTATAATAATGTTTACATCATGTTAGCACATACTACTTTTAGGCAAAATTGAACTGTACACTCCATTGAGTTGAATGCACTGCTTTCTATTCAAAGCATTTTGTGATAAAGTTGTGTTCATAACTACACAGGGTGCATTGGAACAGTATGGATATTGCATGCAGAGTGCTCAGTGCCATGGAATACTTTAATGCATGCTGAATTCAGTAACTTAACAGGTAACATTTACAGTGGAACAGCCATTGACTTGGATTACTTCAGCAAACTGTAATGTTACACTGAGTAGATAATGTGATGTTACTGAAAGTAACTTCTAACCCTTAGCTAGCACATTCATATAATTGATTGCAGACTACTCTAAATCATATTGTGAGTATAATAATGAGGTTTACATCATGTTAGCACATTCTACTTTTAGGCAAAATTGAACAGTACACTCCATTGAGTTGAATGCACTGCTTTCTATTCAAAGCATTTTGTGATAAGGTTGTGTTCATAACAACACAGGGTGCATTGGAACTATGGATATTGCATGCAGAGTGCTCAGTGCCATGGAATACTTTAATGCAAGCTGAATTCAGTAACTTAACAGGTACCATTTACAGTGGAACAGCCATTGACTTGGATTACTTCAGCAAACTGTAATGGTAAACTGAGTAGATAATGTGATGTTACTGAAAGTAACTTCTAAACCTTAGGTGGCACATTCATATTATTGATTGCAGATTACTCTAATTCATATTGTGAGTATAATAATGTTTACATCATGTTAGCACATACTACTTTTAGGTAAAATTGAACTGTACACTCCTTTGAGTTGAATGCACTGCTTTCTATTCAACGCATTTTGTGATAAGGTTGTGTTCATGACAACACAGGGTGCATTGGAACTATGGATATTGCATGCAGAGTGCACAGTGCCATGGATTACTTTAATGCAAGCTGAATTCAGTAACTTAACAGGTACCATTTACACTGCAACAGCCATTGACTTGGTTTACTTCAGCAAACTGTAATGTTACACTGAGTAGATAATGTGATGTTACTGGAAGTAACTTCTAAACCTTAGCTAGCACATTCATATAATTGATTGCAGACTACTCTAAATCATATTGTGAGTATAATAATGAGGTTTACATTATGTTAGCACATACTACTTTTAGGCAAAATTGAACTGTACACTCCATTGAGTTGAATGTACTGCTTTCTATTCAAAGCATTATGTGATTAGGTTGTGTCCATAACTACACAGGGTGCATTGGAACAGTATGGATATTGCATGCAGAGTGCTCAGTGCCATGGAATACTTGAATGCAAGCTGAATTCAGTAACTTAACAGGTACCATTTACAGTGGAACAGCCATTGACTTGGATTACTTCAGCAAACTGTAATGTTAAACTGTGTAGATAATGTGATGTTACTGAAAGTAACTTCTAAACCTTAGGTAGCACATTCATATTATTGATTGCAGATTACTCCAATTCATATTGTGAGTATACTAATAAGGTTTACATCATGTTAGCACATTCTACTTTTAGGCAAAATTGAACAGTACACTCCATTGAGTTGAATGCACTGCTTTCTATTCAAAGCATTTTGTGATAAGGTTGTGTTCATAACAACACAGGTGCATTGGAACTATGGATATTGCATGCAGAGTGATCAGTGCCATGGAATACTTTAATGTAAGCTGAATTCAGTAACTTAACAGGTACCATTTACAGTGGAACAGCCATTGACTTTGATTACTTCAGTAAACTGTAATGTTACACTGAGTAGATAATGTGATGTTACTGAAAGTAACTTCTAAACCTTAGGTAGCACATTCATATTATTGATTGCAGATTACTCTAGATCATATTGTGAGTATAATAATGTTTACATCATGTTAGCACATACTACTTTTAGGCAAAATTGAACTGTACAATCCATTGAGTTGAATACACTGCTTTCTATTCAAAGCATTTTGTGATAAGGTTGTGTTCATAATTACACAGGGTGCATTGGAAAAGTATGGATATTGTATGCAGAGTGCTCCATGCCATGGAATACTTTAATGCAAGCTGAATTCAGTAACTTAACAGGTACCATTTACAGTGGAACAGCCATTGACTTGGATTACTTCAGCAAACTGTAATGTTACACTGAGTAGATAATGTGATGTTACTGAAAGTAACTTCTAACCCTTAGCTAGCACATTCATATAATTGATTGCAGACTACTCTAAATCATATTGTGAGTATAATAATGAGGTTTACATCATGTTAGCACATACTACTTTTAGGCAAAATTGAACTGTACACTCCTTTGATTTGAATGCACTGCTTTCAATTCAAAGCATTTTGTGATAAGGCTGTGTTCATAACTACACAGGGTGCATTGGAAAAGTATGGATATTGCATGCAGAGTGCTCCGTGCCATGGAATACTTTAATGCAAGCTGAATTCAGTAACTTAACAGGTACCATTTACAGTGGAACAGCCATTGACTTGGATTACTTCAGCAAACTGTAATGTTACACTGAGTAGATAATGTGATGTTACTAAAAGTAACTGCTAACCCTTAGCTAGCACATTCATATAATTGATTGCAGACTACTCTAAATCATATTGTGAGTATAATAATGAGGTTTACATCATGTTAGCACATACTACTTTTAGGCAAAATTGAACTGTACACTCTTTGATTTGAATGCGCTGCTTTCAATTCAAAGCATTTTGTGATAAGGCTGTGTTCATAACTACACAGGGTGCACTGGAAAAGTATGGATATTGCATGCAGAGTGCTCAGTGCCATGGAATACTTTAATGCAAGCTGAATTCAGTAACTTAACAGGTACCATTTACAGTGGAACAGCCATTGACTTGGATTACTTCAGCAAACTGTAATGTTACACTGAGTAGATAATGTGATGTTACTGAAAGTAACTTCTAAACCTTAGGTAGCACATTCATATTATTGATTGCAGATTACTCTAATTCATATTGTGAGTATAATAATGTTTACATCATGTTAGCACATACTACTTTTAGGCAAAATTGAACTGTACACTCCATTGAGTTGAATGCACTGCTTTCTATTCAAAGCATTTTGTGATAAAGTTGTGTTCATAACTACACAGGGTGCATTGGAACAGTATGGATATTGCATGCAGAGTGCTCAGTGCCATGGAATACTTTAATGCATGCTGAATTCAGTAACTTAACAGGTAACATTTACAGTGGAACAGCCATTGACTTGGATTACTTCAGCAAACTGTAATGTTACACTGAGTAGATAATGTGATGTTACTGAAAGTAACTTCTAACCCTTAGCTAGCACATTCATATAATTGATTGCAGACTACTCTAAATCATATTGTGAGTATAATAATGAGGTTTACATCATGTTAGCACATTCTACTTTTAGGCAAAATTGAACAGTACACTCCATTGAGTTGAATGCACTGCTTTCTATTCAAAGCATTTTGTGATAAGGTTGTGTTCATAACAACACAGGGTGCATTGGAACTATGGATATTGCATGCAGAGTGCTCAGTGCCATGGAATACTTTAATGCAAGCTGAATTCAGTAACTTAACAGGTACCATTTACAGTGGAACAGCCATTGACTTGGATTACTTCAGTAAACTGTAATGTTACACTGAGTAGATAATGTGATGTTACTGAAAGTAACTTCTAAACCTTAGGTAGCACATTCATATTATTGATTGCAGATTACTCTAGATCATATTGTGAGTATAATAATGTTTACATCATGTTAGCACATACTACTTTTAGGCAAAATTGAACTGTACACTCCATTGAGTTGAATGCACTGCTTTCTATTCAAAGCATTTTGTGATAAGGTTGTGTTCATAACTACACAGGGTGCATTGGAAAAGTATGGATATTGCATGCAGAGTGCTCCGTGCCATGGAATACTTTAATGCAAGCTGAATTCAGTAACTTAACAGGTACCATTTACAGTGGAACAGCCATTGACTTGGATTACTTCAGCAAACTGTAATGTTAAACTGAGTAGATAATGTGATGTTACTGAAAGTAACTTCTAAACCTTAGGTAGCACATTCATATTATTGATTGCAGATTACTCTAATTCATATTGTGAGTATAATAATGTTTACATCATGTTAGCAGATACTACTTTTAGGTAAAATTGAACTGTACACTCCATTGAGTTGAATGCACTGCTTTCTATTCAAAGCATTTTGTGATAAGGTTGTGTTCTTAACTACACAGGGTGAATTGGAACAGTATGGATATTGCAAGTAGAGTGCTCAGTGCCATGGTATACTTTAATGCAAGCTGAATTCAGTAACTTAACAGGTACCATTTGCACTGGAACAGCCATTGACTTGGATTACTTCAGCAAACTGTAATGTTACACTGAGTAGATAATGTGATGTTAATGGAAGTAACTTCTAAACCTTAGGTAGCACATTCATATAATTGATTGCAGACTACTCTAAATCATATTGTGAATATAATAATGAGGTTTACATCATGTTAGCACATACTACTTTTAGGCAAAATTGAACTGTACACTCCATTGAGTTGAATGCACTGCTTTCTATTCAAAGCATTTTGTGATAAGGTTGTGTTCATAACTACACAGGGTGCATTGGAACAGTATGGATATTGCATGCAGAGTGCTCAGTGCCATGGAATACTTTAATGCAAGCTGAATTCAGTAACTTAACAGGTACCATTTACAGTGGAACAGCCATTGACTTGGAATACTTCAGCAAACTGTAATGTTACACTGAGTAGATAATGTGATGTTACTGAAAGTAACTTCTAAACCTTAGGTAGCACATTCATATTATTGATTGCAGATTACTAATTCATATTGTGTGTATAATAATGTTTACATCATGTTAGCACATACTACTTTTAGGTAAAATTGAACTGTACACTCCTTTGAGTTGAATGCACTGCTTTCTATTCAACGCATTTTGTGATAAGGTTGTGTTCATGACAACACAGGGTGCATTGGAACTATGGATATTGCATGCAGAGTGCTCAGTGCCATGGCATACTTTAATGCAAGCTGAATTCAGTAACTTAACAGGTACCATTTGCACTGGAACAGCCATTGACTTGGTTTACTTCAGCAAACTGTAATGTTACACTAAGTAAATAATCTGATGTTCCTGTTGGTAACCTCTAAACTTAGGTAGTACATTCATATAATTGATTGCAGACTACTCTAAATCATATTCTGAGTATAATAGTGAGGTTTACATCATGATAGCACGTAACACTTTTAGGCAAAATTGAACTGTACTATACATAGTGTTGAATGCTTTAATTTCACTTCAAAGCAGTTTGTGATAAGGTTGTGTTCATATCTACAGAGGGAGAATTGAAACTGTATGGATATTGCATGTAGAGTGCTCAGTGCCATGGAATACTTTAATGCAAGCTGAATTCAATATCTTACCAGGTAAAATTTACAGTGGAACAGCCATTGACATGGTTTACATCAGCAAACTGTAATGTTACACTTAGATAATGTGATGTTACTGGAAGTAACTTCTAAACCTTAGCTAGCACATTCATATAATTGATTGCAGACTACTCTAAATCATATTGTGAGTATAATAATAAGGTTTACATCACCTTAGCACATACCACTTTTAGGCAAAATTGAACTGTACACTCCATTGAGCTGAATGCACTGCTTTCTATTCAAAGCATTTTGTGATAAGGTTGTGTTCTTAACTACACAGGGTGAATTGGAACAGTATGGATATTGCAAGTAGAGTGCTCAGTGCCATGGTATACTTTAATGCAAGCTGAATTCAGTAACTTAACAGGTACCATTTGCACTGGAACAGCCATTGACTTGGATTACTTCAGCAAACTGTAATGTTACACTGAGTAGATAATGTGATGCTACTGAAAGTAACTTCTAAACCTAGGTTGCACATTCATATTATTGTTTGCAGATTACTCTAATTCATATTGTGAGTATAATAATAAGGTTTACATCATGTTAGCACATACTACTTTTAGGCAAAATTGAACTGTACACTCCATTGAGTTGAATGCACTGCTTTCTATTCAAAGCATTTTGTGGTAAGGTTGTGTTCATAACTACACAGGGTGCATTGGAACAGTATGGATATTGCATGCAGAGTGCTCAGTGCCATGGAATACTTTAATGCAAGCTGAATTCAGTACCTTAACAGGTACCATTTACAGTGGAACAGCCATTGAGTTTGTTTACTTCAGCAAACTGTAATGTTACACTGAGTAGATAATGTGATGTTAATGGAAGTAACTTCTAAACCTTAGGTAGCACATTCATATAATTGATTGCAGACTACTCTAAATCATATTGTGAGTATAATAATGAGGTTTACATCATGTTAGCACATACTACTTTTAGGCAAAATTGAACTGTACACTCCATTGAGTTGAATGCACTGCTTTCTATTCAAAGCATTTTGTGATAAGGTTGTGTTCATAACTACACAGGGTGCATTGGAACAGTATGGATATTGCATGCAGAGTGCTCAGTGCCATGGAATACTTTAATGCAAGCTGAATTCAGTAACTTAACAGGTACCATTTACAGTGGAACAGCCATTGACTTGGAATACTTCAGCAAACTGTAATGTTACACTGAGTAGATAATGTGATGTTACTGAAAGTAACTTCAAAACCTTAGGTAGCACATTCATATTATTGATTGCAGATTACTAATTCATATTGTGTGTATAATAATAAGGTTTACATCATGTTAGCACATACTACTTTTAGGTAAAATTGAACTGTACACTCCTTTGAGTTGAATGCACTGCTTTCTATTCAACGCATTTTGTGATAAGGTTGTGTTCATGACAACACAGGGTGCATTGGAACTATGGATATTGCATGCAGAGTGCTCAGTGCCATGGCATACTTTAATGCAAGCTGAATTCAGTAACTTAACAGGTACCATTTGCACTGGAACAGCCATTGACTTGGTTTACTTCAGCAAACTGTAATGTTACACTAAGTAAATAATCTGATGTTACTGATGGTAACCTCTAAACTTAGGTAGTACATTCATATAATTGATTGCAGACTACTCTAAATCATATTCTGAGTATAATAGTGAGGTTTACATCATGATAGCACATAACACTTTTAGGCAAAATTGAACTGTACTATACATAGAGTTGAATGCTTTAATTTCACTTCAAAGCAGTTTGTGATAAGGTTGTGTTCATATCTACAGAGGGAGAATTGAAACTGTATGGATATTGCATGTAGAGTGCTCAGTGCCATGGAATAATTTAATGCAAGCTGAATTCAATATCTTACCAGGTAAAATTTACAGTGGAACAGCCATTGACATGGTTTACATCAGCAAACTGAAATGTTACACTGAGTAGATAATGTGATGTTACTGGAAGTAACTTCTAAACCTTAGCTAGCACATTCATATAATTGATTGCAGACTACTCTAAATCATATTGTGAGTATAATAATAAGGTTTACATCACCTTAGCACATACCACTTTTAGGCAAAATTGAACTGTACACTCCATTGAGCTGAATGCACTGCTTTCTATTCAAAGCATTTTGTGATAAGGTTGTGTTCATAAGTACACAGGGTGCATTGGAACAGTATGGATATTGCATGCAGAGTGCTCAGTGCCATGGAATACTTTAATGCAAGCTGAATTCAGTAACTTAACAGGTACCATTTACAGTGGAACAGCCATTGCCATGGTTTACATTAGCAAACTGTAATGTTACACTGAGTAGATAATGTGATGTTACTGGAAGTAACTTCTAAACCTTAGCTAGCACATTCATATAATTGATTGCAGACTACTCTAAATCATATTGTGAGTATAATAATGAGGTTTACATCATGTTAGCACATACTACTTTTAGGCAAAATTGAACTGTACACTCCTTTGATTTGAATGCACTGCTTTCAATTCAAAGCATTTTGTGATAAGGCTGTGTTCATAACTACACAGGGTGCATTGGAAAAGTATGGATATTGCATGCAGAGTGCTCCGTGCCATGGAATACTTTAATGCAAGCTGAATTCAGTAACTTAACAGGTACCATTTACAGTGGAACAGCCATTGACTTGGATTACTTCAGCAAACTGTAATGTTACACTGAGTAGATAATGTGATGTTACTAAAAGTAACTTCTAACCCTTAGCTAGCACATTCATATAATTGATTGCAGACTACTCTAAATCATATTGTGAGTATAATAATGAGGTTTACATCATGTTAGCACATACTACTTTTAGGCAAAATTGAACTGTACACTCTTTGATTTGAATGCGCTGCTTTCAATTCAAAGCATTTTGTGATAAGGCTGTGTTCATAACTACACAGGGTGCACTGGAAAAGTATGGATATTGCATGCAGAGTGCTCAGTGCCATGGAATACTTTAATGCAAGCTGAATTCAGTAACTTAACAGGTACCATTTACAGTGGAACAGCCATTGACTTGGATTACTTCAGCAAACTGTAATGTTACACTGAGTAGATAATGTGATGTTACTGAAAGTAACTTCTAAACCTTAGGTAGCACATTCATATTATTGATTGCAGATTACTCTAATTCATATTGTGAGTATAATAATGTTTACATCATGTTAGCACATACTACTTTTAGGCAAAATTGAACTGTACACTCCATTGAGTTGAATGCACTGCTTTCTATTCAAAGCATTTTGTGATAAAGTTGTGTTCATAACTACACAGGGTGCATTGGAACAGTATGGATATTGCATGCAGAGTGCTCAGTGCCATGGAATACTTTAATGCATGCTGAATTCAGTAACTTAACAGGTAACATTTACAGTGGAACAGCCATTGACTTGGATTACTTCAGCAAACTGTAATGTTACACTGAGTAGATAATGTGATGTTACTGAAAGTAACTTCTAACCCTTAGCTAGCACATTCATATAATTGATTGCAGACTACTCTAAATCATATTGTGAGTATAATAATGAGGTTTACATCATGTTAGCACATTCTACTTTTAGGCAAAATTGAACAGTACACTCCATTGAGTTGAATGCACTGCTTTCTATTCAAAGCATTTTGTGATAAGGTTGTGTTCATAACAACACAGGGTGCATTGGAACTATGGATATTGCATGCAGAGTGCTCAGTGCCATGGAATACTTTAATGCAAGCTGAATTCAGTAACTTAACAGGTACCATTTACAGTGGAACAGCCATTGACTTGGATTACTTCAGTAAACTGTAATGTTACACTGAGTAGATAATGTGATGTTACTGAAAGTAACTTCTAAACCTTAGGTAGCACATTCATATTATTGATTGCAGATTACTCTAGATCATATTGTGAGTATAATAATGTTTACATCATGTTAGCACATACTACTTTTAGGCAAAATTGAACTGTACACTCCATTGAGTTGAATGCACTGCTTTCTATTCAAAGCATTTTGTGATAAGGTTGTGTTCATAACTACACAGGGTGCATTGGAAAAGTATGGATATTGCATGCAGAGTGCTCCGTGCCATGGAATACTTTAATGCAAGCTGAATTCAGTAACTTAACAGGTACCATTTACAGTGGAACAGCCATTGACTTGGATTACTTCAGCAAACTGTAATGTTAAACTGAGTAGATAATGTGATGTTACTGAAAGTAACTTCTAAACCTTAGGTAGCACATTCATATTATTGATTGCAGATTACTCTAATTCATATTGTGAGTATAATAATGTTTACATCATGTTAGCAGATACTACTTTTAGGTAAAATTGAACTGTACACTCCATTGAGTTGAATGCACTGCTTTCTATTCAAAGCATTTTGTGATAAGGTTGTGTTCTTAACTACACAGGGTGAATTGGAACAGTATGGATATTGCAAGTAGAGTGCTCAGTGCCATGGTATACTTTAATGCAAGCTGAATTCAGTAACTTAACAGGTACCATTTGCACTGGAACAGCCATTGACTTGGATTACTTCAGCAAACTGTAATGTTACACTGAGTAGATAATGTGATGTTAATGGAAGTAACTTCTAAACCTTAGGTAGCACATTCATATAATTGATTGCAGACTACTCTAAATCATATTGTGAATATAATAATGAGGTTTACATCATGTTAGCACATACTACTTTTAGGCAAAATTGAACTGTACACTCCATTGAGTTGAATGCACTGCTTTCTATTCAAAGCATTTTGTGATAAGGTTGTGTTCATAACTACACAGGGTGCATTGGAACAGTATGGATATTGCATGCAGAGTGCTCAGTGCCATGGAATACTTTAATGCAAGCTGAATTCAGTAACTTAACAGGTACCATTTACAGTGGAACAGCCATTGACTTGGAATACTTCAGCAAACTGTAATGTTACACTGAGTAGATAATGTGATGTTACTGAAAGTAACTTCTAAACCTTAGGTAGCACATTCATATTATTGATTGCAGATTACTAATTCATATTGTGTGTATAATAATGTTTACATCATGTTAGCACATACTACTTTTAGGTAAAATTGAACTGTACACTCCTTTGAGTTGAATGCACTGCTTTCTATTCAACGCATTTTGTGATAAGGTTGTGTTCATGACAACACAGGGTGCATTGGAACTATGGATATTGCATGCAGAGTGCTCAGTGCCATGGCATACTTTAATGCAAGCTGAATTCAGTAACTTAACAGGTACCATTTGCACTGGAACAGCCATTGACTTGGTTTACTTCAGCAAACTGTAATGTTACACTAAGTAAATAATCTGATGTTCCTGTTGGTAACCTCTAAACTTAGGTAGTACATTCATATAATTGATTGCAGACTACTCTAAATCATATTCTGAGTATAATAGTGAGGTTTACATCATGATAGCACGTAACACTTTTAGGCAAAATTGAACTGTACTATACATAGTGTTGAATGCTTTAATTTCACTTCAAAGCAGTTTGTGATAAGGTTGTGTTCATATCTACAGAGGGAGAATTGAAACTGTATGGATATTGCATGTAGAGTGCTCAGTGCCATGGAATACTTTAATGCAAGCTGAATTCAATATCTTACCAGGTAAAATTTACAGTGGAACAGCCATTGACATGGTTTACATCAGCAAACTGTAATGTTACACTTAGATAATGTGATGTTACTGGAAGTAACTTCTAAACCTTAGCTAGCACATTCATATAATTGATTGCAGACTACTCTAAATCATATTGTGAGTATAATAATAAGGTTTACATCACCTTAGCACATACCACTTTTAGGCAAAATTGAACTGTACACTCCATTGAGCTGAATGCACTGCTTTCTATTCAAAGCATTTTGTGATAAGGTTGTGTTCTTAACTACACAGGGTGAATTGGAACAGTATGGATATTGCAAGTAGAGTGCTCAGTGCCATGGTATACTTTAATGCAAGCTGAATTCAGTAACTTAACAGGTACCATTTGCACTGGAACAGCCATTGACTTGGATTACTTCAGCAAACTGTAATGTTACACTGAGTAGATAATGTGATGCTACTGAAAGTAACTTCTAAACCTAGGTTGCACATTCATATTATTGTTTGCAGATTACTCTAATTCATATTGTGAGTATAATAATAAGGTTTACATCATGTTAGCACATACTACTTTTAGGCAAAATTGAACTGTACACTCCATTGAGTTGAATGCACTGCTTTCTATTCAAAGCATTTTGTGGTAAGGTTGTGTTCATAACTACACAGGGTGCATTGGAACAGTATGGATATTGCATGCAGAGTGCTCAGTGCCATGGAATACTTTAATGCAAGCTGAATTCAGTACCTTAACAGGTACCATTTACAGTGGAACAGCCATTGAGTTTGTTTACTTCAGCAAACTGTAATGTTACACTGAGTAGATAATGTGATGTTAATGGAAGTAACTTCTAAACCTTAGGTAGCACATTCATATAATTGATTGCAGACTACTCTAAATCATATTGTGAGTATAATAATGAGGTTTACATCATGTTAGCACATACTACTTTTAGGCAAAATTGAACTGTACACTCCATTGAGTTGAATGCACTGCTTTCTATTCAAAGCATTTTGTGATAAGGTTGTGTTCATAACTACACAGGGTGCATTGGAACAGTATGGATATTGCATGCAGAGTGCTCAGTGCCATGGAATACTTTAATGCAAGCTGAATTCAGTAACTTAACAGGTACCATTTACAGTGGAACAGCCATTGACTTGGAATACTTCAGCAAACTGTAATGTTACACTGAGTAGATAATGTGATGTTACTGAAAGTAACTTCAAAACCTTAGGTAGCACATTCATATTATTGATTGCAGATTACTAATTCATATTGTGTGTATAATAATAAGGTTTACATCATGTTAGCACATACTACTTTTAGGTAAAATTGAACTGTACACTCCTTTGAGTTGAATGCACTGCTTTCTATTCAACGCATTTTGTGATAAGGTTGTGTTCATGACAACACAGGGTGCATTGGAACTATGGATATTGCATGCAGAGTGCTCAGTGCCATGGCATACTTTAATGCAAGCTGAATTCAGTAACTTAACAGGTACCATTTGCACTGGAACAGCCATTGACTTGGTTTACTTCAGCAAACTGTAATGTTACACTAAGTAAATAATCTGATGTTACTGATGGTAACCTCTAAACTTAGGTAGTACATTCATATAATTGATTGCAGACTACTCTAAATCATATTCTGAGTATAATAGTGAGGTTTACATCATGATAGCACATAACACTTTTAGGCAAAATTGAACTGTACTATACATAGAGTTGAATGCTTTAATTTCACTTCAAAGCAGTTTGTGATAAGGTTGTGTTCATATCTACAGAGGGAGAATTGAAACTGTATGGATATTGCATGTAGAGTGCTCAGTGCCATGGAATAATTTAATGCAAGCTGAATTCAATATCTTACCAGGTAAAATTTACAGTGGAACAGCCATTGACATGGTTTACATCAGCAAACTGAAATGTTACACTGAGTAGATAATGTGATGTTACTGGAAGTAACTTCTAAACCTTAGCTAGCACATTCATATAATTGATTGCAGACTACTCTAAATCATATTGTGAGTATAATAATAAGGTTTACATCACCTTAGCACATACCACTTTTAGGCAAAATTGAACTGTACACTCCATTGAGCTGAATGCACTGCTTTCTATTCAAAGCATTTTGTGATAAGGTTGTGTTCATAAGTACACAGGGTGCATTGGAACAGTATGGATATTGCATGCAGAGTGCTCAGTGCCATGGAATACTTTAATGCAAGCTGAATTCAGTAACTTAACAGGTACCATTTACAGTGGAACAGCCATTGCCATGGTTTACATTAGCAAACTGTAATGTTACACTGAGTAGATAATGTGATGTTACTGGAAGTAACTTCTAAACCTTAGCTAGCACATTCATATAATTGATTGCAGACTACTCTAAATCATATTGTGAGTATAATAATAAGGTTTACATCACCTTAGCACATACCACTTTTAGGCAAAATTGAACTGTACACTCCATTGAGCTGAATGCACTGCTTTCTATTCAAAGCATTTTGTGATAAGGTTGTGTTCTTAACTACACAGGGTGAATTGGAACAGTATGGATATTGCAAGTAGAGTGCTCAGTGCCATGGTATACTTTAATGCAAGCTGAATTCAGTAACTTAACAGGTACCATTTGCACTGGAACAGCCATTGACTTGGATTACTTCAGCAAACTGTAATGTTACACTGAGTAGATAATGTGATGTTAATGGAAGTAACTTCTAAACCTTAGGTAGCACATTCATATAATTTATTGCAGACTACTCTAAATCATATTGTGAGTATAATAATGAGGTTTACATCATGTTAGCACATACTACTTTTAGGCAAAATTGAACTGTACACTCCATTGAGTTGAATGCACTGCTTTCTATTCAAAGCATTTTGTGATAAGGTTGTGTTCATAACTACACAGGGTGCATTGGAACAGTATGGATATTGCATGCAGAGTGCTCAGTGCCATGGAATACTTTAATGCAAGCTGAATTCAGTAACTTAACAGGTACCATTTACAGTGGAACAGCCATTGACTTGGAATACTTCAGCAAACTGTAATGTTACACTGAGTAGATAATGTGATGTTACTGAAAGTAACTTCTAAACCTTAGGTAGCACATTCATATTATTGATTGTAGATTACTAATTCATATTGTGTGTATAATAATAAGGTTTACATCATGTTAGCACATACTACTTTTAGGTAAAATTGAACTGTACACTCCTTTGAGTTGAATGCACTGCTTTCTATTCAACGCATTTTGTGAAAAGGTTGTGTTCATGACAACACAGGGTGCATTGGAACTATGGATATTGCATGCAGAGTGCTCAGTGCCATGGCATACTTTAATGCAAGCTGAATTCAGTAACTTAACAGGTACCATTTGCACTGGAACAGCCATTGACTTGGTTTACTTCAGCAAACTGTAATGTTACACTAAGTAAATAATCTGATGTTCCTGATGGTAACCTCTAAACTTAGGTAGTACATTCATATAATTGATTGCAGACTACTCTAAATCATATTCTGAGTATAATAGTGAGGTTTACATCATGATAGCACATAACACTTTTAGGCAAAATTGAACTGTACTATACATAGTGTTGAATGCTTTAATTTCACTTCAAAGCAGTTTGTGATAAGGTTGTGTTCATATCTACAGAGGGAGAATTGAAACTGTATGGATATTGCATGTAGAGTGCTCAGTGCCATGGAATACTTTAATGCAAGCTGAATTCAATATCTTACCAGGTAAAATTTACAGTGGAACAGCCATTGACATGGTTTACATCAGCAAACTGTAATGTTACACTGAGTAGATAATGTGATGTCACTGGAATTAACTTCTAAACCTTAGCTAGCACATTCATATAATTGATTGCAGACTACTCTAAATCATATTGTGAGTATAATAATAAGGTTTACATCACCTTAGCACATACCACTTTTAGGCAAAATTGAACTGTACACTCCATTGAGCTGAATGCACTACTTTCTATTCAAAGCATTTTGTGATAAGGTTGTGTTCATAACTACACAGGGTGCATTGGAACAGTATGGATATTGCATGCAGAGTGGTCAGTGCCATGGAATACTTTAATGCAAGCTGAATTCAGTAACTTAACAGGTACCATTTACAGTGGAACAGCCATTGCCATGGTTTACATTAGCAAACTGTAATGTTACACTGAGTAGATAATGTGATGTTACTGGAAGTAACTTCTAAACCTTAGCTAGCACATTCATATAATTGATTGCAGACTACTCTAAATCATATTGTGAGTATAATAATAAGGTTTACATCACCTTAGCACATACCACTTTTAGGCAAAATTGAACTGTACACTCCATTGAGCTGAATGCACTGCTTTCTATTCAAAGCATTTTGTGATAAGGTTGTGTTCTTAACTACACAGGGTGAATTGGAACAGTATGGATATTGCAAGTAGAGTGCTCAGTGCCATGGTATACTTTAATGCAAGCTGAATTCAGTAACTTAACAGGTACCATTTACAGTGGAACAGCCATTGACTTGGATTACTTCAGCAAACTGTAATGTTAAACTGTGTAGATAATGTGATGTTACTGAAAGTAACTTCTAAACCTTAGGTAGCACATTCATATTATTGATTGTAGAATACTCCAATTCATATTGTGAGTATACTAATAAGGTTTACATCATGTTAGCACATTGTACTTTTAGGCAAAATTGAACAGTACACTCCATTGAGTTGAATGCACTGCTTTCTATTCAAAGCATTTTGTGATAAGGTTGTGTTCATAACAACACAGGTGCATTGGAACTATGGATATTGCATGCAGAGTGATCAGTGCCATGGAATACTTTAATGTAAGCTGAATTCAGTAACTTAACAGGTACCATTTACAGTGGAACAGCCATTGACTTTGATTACTTCAGTAAACTGTAATGTTACACTGAGTAGATAATGTGATGTTACTGAAAGTAACTTCTAAACCTTAGGTAGCACATTCATATTATTGATTGCAGATTACTCTAGATCATATTGTGAGTATAATAATGTTTACATCATGTTAGCACATACTACTTTTAGGCAAAATTGAACTGTACAATCCATTGAGTTGAATACACTGCTTTCTATTCAAAGCATTTTGTGATAAGGTTGTGTTCATAATTACACAGGGTGCATTGGAAAAGTATGGATATTGCATGCAGAGTGCTCCGTGCCATGGAATACTTTAATGCAAGCTGAATTCAGTAACTTAACAGGTACCATTTACAGTGGAACAGCCATTGACTTGGATTACTTCAGCAAACTGTAATGTTACACTGAGTAGATAATGTGATGTTACTAAAAGTAACTTCTAACCCTTAGCTAGCACATTCAGATAATTGATTGCAGACTACTCTAAATCATATTGTGAGTATAATAATGAGGTTTACATCATGTTAGCACATACTACTTTTAGGCAAAATTGAACTGTACACTCCATTGAGTTGAATGCACTTTCTATTCAAAGCATTTTGTGATAAGATTGTGTTCATAACTACACAAGGTGCATTGGAACAGTATGGATATTGCATGCAGAGTGCTCAGTGCCATGGATTACTTTAATGCAAGCTGAATTCAGTAACTTAACAGGTACCATTTACAGTGGAACAGCCATTGACATGGATTACTTCAGCAAACTGTAATGTTACACTGAGTAGAGAATGTGATGTTACTGAAAGTAACTTCTAAACCTTAGGTAGCACATTCATATTATTGATTGCAGATTACTCGAATTCATGTTGTGAGTATAATAATAAGGTTTACATCATGTTAGTACATACTACTTTTAGGCAAAATTGAACTGTACACTCCATTGAGTTGAATGCACTGCTTTCTATTCAAAGCATTATGTGATAAGGTTGTGTTCATAACTACACAGGGTGCATTGGAACAGTATGGATATTGCATGCAGAGTGCTCAGTGCAATGGAATACTTTAATGCAAGCTGAATTCAGTAACTTAACAGGTACCATTTACAGTGGAACAGCCATTGACTTGGATTACTTCAGCAAACTGTAATGTTAAACTGTGTAGATAATGTGATGTTACTGAAAGTAACTTCTAAACCTTAGGTAGCA
Organism: Hypanus sabinus; assembly: GCF_030144855.1. NCBI lineage: Eukaryota > Metazoa > Chordata > Chondrichthyes > Myliobatiformes > Dasyatidae > Hypanus > Hypanus sabinus. The sequence goes on from NC_082727.1 coordinate 1,315,702, forward strand.
CATTCATATTATTGATTGCAGATTACTCCAATTCATATTGTGAGTATACTAATAAGGTTTACATCATGTTAGCACATTCTACTTTTAGGCAAAATTGAACAGTACACTCCATTGATTTGAATGCACTGCTTTCTATTCAAAACATTTTGTGATGAGGTTGTGTTCATAACAACACAGGGTGCATTGGAACTATGGATAATGCATGCAGAGTGCTCAGTGCCATGGAATACTTTAATGCAAGCTGAATTCAGTAACTTAACAGGTACCATTTACAGTGGAACAGCCATTGACTTGGATTACTTCAGTAAACTGTAATGTTACACTGAGTAGATAATGTGATGTTACTGAAAGTAACTTCTAAACCTTAGGTAGCACATTCATATTATTGATTGCAGATTACTCTAGATCATATTGTGAGTATAATACTGTTTACATCATGTTAGCACATACTACTTTTAGGCAAAATTGAACTGTACACTCCATTGAGTTGAATGCACTGCTTTATATTCAAAGAATTTTGTGATAAGGTTGTGTTCATAACTACACAAGGTGCACTGGAAAAGTATGGATATTGCATGCAGAGTGCTCCGTGCCATGGAATACTTTAATGCAAGTTGAATTCAGTAACTTAACAGGTACCATTTACAGTGGAACAGCCATTGACTTGGATTACTTCAGCAAACTGTAATGTTACACTGAGTAGATAATGTGATGTTACTGAAAGTAACTTCTAAACCTTAGCTAGCACATTCATATAATTGATTGCAGACTACTCTAAATCATATTGTGAGTATAATAATGTTTACATCATGTTAGCACATACTACTTTTAGGCAAAATTGAACTGTACACTCCATTGAGTTGAATGCACTGCTTTCTATTCAAAGCATTTTGTGATAAAGTTGTGTTCATAACTACACAGGGTGCATTGGAACAGTATGGATATTGCATGCAGAGTGCTCAGTGCCATGGAATACTTTAATGCATGCTGAATTCAGTAACTTAACAGGTAACATTTACAGTGGAACAGCCATTGACTTGGATTACTTCAGCAAACTGTAATGTTACACTGAGTAGATAATGTGATGTTACTGAAAGTAACTTCTAAACCTTAGGTAGCACATTCATATTATTGATTGCAGATTACTCTAATTCATATTGTGAGTATAATAATAAGGTTTACATCATGTTAGCACATACTACTTTTAGGCAAAATTGAACTGTACACTCCATTGAGTTGAATGCACTGCTTTCTATTCAAAGCATTTTGTGATAAGGTTGTGTTCATAACTACACAAGATGCATTGGAACAGTATGGATATTGCATGCAGAGTGCTCAGTGCCATGGAATACTTTAATGCAAGCTGAATTCAGTAACTTAACAGGTACCATTTACAGTGGAACAGCCATTGACTTGGATTACTTCAGCAAACTGTAATGTTACACTGAGTAGATAATGTGATGTTACTTAAAGTAACTTCTAACCCTTAGCTAGCACATTCATATAATTGATTGCAGACTACTCTAAATCATATTGTGAGTATAATAATGAGGTTTACATCATGTTAGCACATTCTACTTTTAGGCAAAATTGAACAGTACACTCCATTGAGTTGAATGCACTGCTTTCTATTCAAAGCATTTTGAGATAAGGTTGTGTTCATAACAACACAGGGTGCATTGGAACTATGGATATTGCATGCAGAGTGCTCAGTGCCATGGAATACTTTAATGCAAGCTGAATTCAGTAACTTAACAGGTACCATTTACAGTGGAACAGCCATTGACTTGGATTACTTCAGTAAACTGTAATGTTACACTGAGTAGATAATGTGATGTTACTGAAAGTAACTTCTAAACCTTAGGTAGCACATTCATATTATTGATTGCAGACTACTCTAAATCATATTGTGAGTATACTAATAAGGTTTACATCATGTTAGCACATTGTACTTTTAGGCAAAATTGAACAGTACACTCCATTGAGTTGAATGCACTGCTTTCTATTCAAAGCATTTTGTGATAAGGTTGTGTTCATAACAACACAGGTGCATTGGAACTATGGATATTGCATGCAGAGTGATCAGTGCCATGGAATACTTTAATGTAAGCTGAATTCAGTAACTTAACAGGTACCATTTACAGTGGAACAGCCATTGACTTTGATTACTTCAGTAAACTGTAATGTTACACTGAGTAGATAATGTGATGTTACTGAAAGTAACTTCTAAACCTTAGGTAGCACATTCATATTATTGATTGCAGATTACTCTAGATCATATTGTGAGTATAATAATGTTTACATCATGTTAGCACATACTACTTTTAGGCAAAATTGAACTGTACAATCCATTGAGTTGAATACACTGCTTTCTATTCAAAGCATTTTGTGATAAGGTTGTGTTCATAATTACACAGGGTGCATTGGAAAAGTATGGATATTGCATGCAGAGTGCTCCGTGCCATGGAATACTTTAATGCAAGCTGAATTCAGTAACTTAACAGGTACCATTTACAGTGGAACAGCCATTGACTTGGATTACTTCAGCAAACTGTAATGTTACACTGAGTAGATAATGTGATGTTACTAAAAGTAACTTCTAACCCTTAGCTAGCACATTCAGATAATTGATTGCAGACTACTCTAAATCATATTGTGAGTATAATAATGAGGTTTACATCATGTTAGCACATACTACTTTTAGGCAAAATTGAACTGTACACTCCATTGAGTTGAATGCACTTTCTATTCAAAGCATTTTGTGATAAGATTGTGTTCATAACTACACAAGGTGCATTGGAACAGTATGGATATTGCATGCAGAGTGCTCAGTGCCATGGATTACTTTAATGCAAGCTGAATTCAGTAACTTAACAGGTACCATTTACAGTGGAACAGCCATTGACATGGATTACTTCAGCAAACTGTAATGTTACACTGAGTAGAGAATGTGATGTTACTGAAAGTAACTTCTAAACCTTAGGTAGCACATTCATATTATTGATTGCAGATTACTCGAATTCATGTTGTGAGTATAATAATAAGGTTTACATCATGTTAGTACATACTACTTTTAGGCAAAATTGAACTGTACACTCCATTGAGTTGAATGCACTGCTTTCTATTCAAAGCATTATGTGATAAGGTTGTGTTCATAACTACACAGGGTGCATTGGAACAGTATGGATATTGCATGCAGAGTGCTCAGTGCAATGGAATACTTTAATGCAAGCTGAATTCAGTAACTTAACAGGTACCATTTACAGTGGAACAGCCATTGACTTGGATTACTTCAGCAAACTGTAATGTTAAACTGTGTAGATAATGTGATGTTACTGAAAGTAACTTCTAAACCTTAGGTAGCACATTCATATTATTGATTGCAGATTACTCCAATTCATATTGTGAGTATACTAATAAGGTTTACATCATGTTAGCACATTCTACTTTTAGGCAAAATTGAACAGTACACTCCATTGATTTGAATGCACTGCTTTCTATTCAAAACATTTTGTGATGAGGTTGTGTTCATAACAACACAGGGTGCATTGGAACTATGGATAATGCATGCAGAGTGCTCAGTGCCATGGAATACTTTAATGCAAGCTGAATTCAGTAACTTAACAGGTACCATTTACAGTGGAACAGCCATTGACTTGGATTACTTCAGTAAACTGTAATGTTACACTGAGTAGATAATGTGATGTTACTGAAAGTAACTTCTAAACCTTAGGTAGCACATTCATATTATTGATTGCAGATTACTCTAGATCATATTGTGAGTATAATACTGTTTACATCATGTTAGCACATACTACTTTTAGGCAAAATTGAACTGTACACTCCATTGAGTTGAATGCACTGCTTTATATTCAAAGAATTTTGTGATAAGGTTGTGTTCATAACTACACAAGGTGCACTGGAAAAGTATGGATATTGCATGCAGAGTGCTCCGTGCCATGGAATACTTTAATGCAAGTTGAATTCAGTAACTTAACAGGTACCATTTACAGTGGAACAGCCATTGACTTGGATTACTTCAGCAAACTGTAATGTTACACTGAGTAGATAATGTGATGTTACTGAAAGTAACTTCTAAACCTTAGCTAGCACATTCATATAATTGATTGCAGACTACTCTAAATCATATTGTGAGTATAATAATGTTTACATCATGTTAGCACATACTACTTTTAGGCAAAATTGAACTGTACACTCCATTGAGTTGAATGCACTGCTTTCTATTCAAAGCATTTTGTGATAAAGTTGTGTTCATAACTACACAGGGTGCATTGGAACAGTATGGATATTGCATGCAGAGTGCTCAGTGCCATGGAATACTTTAATGCATGCTGAATTCAGTAACTTAACAGGTAACATTTACAGTGGAACAGCCATTGACTTGGATTACTTCAGCAAACTGTAATGTTACACTGAGTAGATAATGTGATGTTACTGAAAGTAACTTCTAAACCTTAGGTAGCACATTCATATTATTGATTGCAGATTACTCTAATTCATATTGTGAGTATAATAATAAGGTTTACATCATGTTAGCACATACTACTTTTAGGCAAAATTGAACTGTACACTCCATTGAGTTGAATGCACTGCTTTCTATTCAAAGCATTTTGTGATAAGGTTGTGTTCATAACTACACAAGATGCATTGGAACAGTATGGATATTGCATGCAGAGTGCTCAGTGCCATGGAATACTTTAATGCAAGCTGAATTCAGTAACTTAACAGGTACCATTTACAGTGGAACAGCCATTGACTTGGATTACTTCAGCAAACTGTAATGTTACACTGAGTAGATAATGTGATGTTACTTAAAGTAACTTCTAACCCTTAGCTAGCACATTCATATAATTGATTGCAGACTACTCTAAATCATATTGTGAGTATAATAATGAGGTTTACATCATGTTAGCACATTCTACTTTTAGGCAAAATTGAACAGTACACTCCATTGAGTTGAATGCACTGCTTTCTATTCAAAGCATTTTGAGATAAGGTTGTGTTCATAACAACACAGGGTGCATTGGAACTATGGATATTGCATGCAGAGTGCTCAGTGCCATGGAATACTTTAATGCAAGCTGAATTCAGTAACTTAACAGGTACCATTTACAGTGGAACAGCCATTGACTTGGATTACTTCAGTAAACTGTAATGTTACACTGAGTAGATAATGTGATGTTACTGAAAGTAACTTCTAAACCTTAGGTAGCACATTCATATTATTGATTGCAGACTACTCTAAATCATATTGTGAGTATAATAATGAGGTTTACATCATGATAGCACATACTACTTTTAGGCAAAATTGAACTGTACACTCCTTTGATTTGAATGCACTGCTTTCAATTCAAAGAATTTTGTGATTAGGTTGTGTTCATAACTACACAGGGTGCACTGGAAAAGTATGGATATTGCATGCAGAGTGCTCAGTGCCATGGAATACTTTAATGCAAGCTGAATTCAGTAACTTAACAGGTACCATTTACAGTGGAACAGCCATTGACTTGGATTACTTCAGCAAACTGTAATGTTACACCGAGTAGATAATGTGATGTTACTGAAAGTAACTTCTAAACCTTAGGTAGCACATTCATATTATTGATTGCAGATTACTCTAATTCATATTGTGAGTATAATAATAAGGTTTACATCATGTTAGCACATACTACTTTTAGGCAAAATTGAACTGTACACTCCATTGAGTTGAATGCACTGCTTTCTATTCAAAGCATTTTGTGATAAAGTTGTGTTCATAAGTACACAGGGTGCATTGGAACAGTATGGATATTGCATGCAGAGTGCTCAGTGCCATGGAATACTTTAATGCAAGCTGAATTCAGTAACTTAACAGGTACCATTTACAGTGGAACAGCCATTGACTTGTATTACTTCAGCAAACTGTAATGTTACACTGAGTAGATAATGTGATGTTACTGAAAGTAACTTCTAAACTTTAGGTAGCACATTCATATTATTGATTGCAGATTACTCTAATTCATATTGTGAGTATAATAATAAGGTTTACATCATGTTAGCACATACTACTTTTAGGCAAAATTGAACTGTACACTCCATTGAGTTGAATGCACTGCTTTCTATTCAAAGCATTTTGTGATAAAGTTGTGTTCATAACTACACAGGGTGCATTGGAACAGTATGGATATTGCATGCAGAGTGCTCAGTGCCATGGAATACTTTAATGCAAGCTGAATTCAGTAACTTAACAGGTACCATTTACAGTGGAACAGCCATTGACTTGGATTACTTCAGCAAACTGTAATGGTAAACTGAGTAGATAATGTGATGTTACTGAAAGTAACTTCTAAACCTTAGGTGGCACATTCATATTATTGATTGCAGATTACTCTAATTCATATTGTGAGTATAATAATGTTTACATCATGTTAGCACATACTACTTTTAGGTAAAATTGAACTGTACACTCCTTTGAGTTGAATGCACTGCTTTCTATTCAACGCATTTTGTGATAAGGTTGTGTTCATGACAACACAGGGTGCATTGGAACTATGGATATTGCATGCAGAGTGCACAGTGCCATGGATTACTTTAATGCAAGCTGAATTCAGTAACTTAACAGGTACCATTTACACTGCAACAGCCATTGACTTGGTTTACTTCAGCAAACTGTAATGTTACACTGAGTAGATAATGTGATGTTACTGGAAGTAACTTCTAAACCTTAGCTAGCACATTCATATAATTGATTGCAGACTACTCTAAATCATATTGTGAGTATAATAATGAGGTTTACATTATGTTAGCACATACTACTTTTAGGCAAAATTGAACTGTACACTCCATTGAGTTGAATGTACTGCTTTCTATTCAAAGCATTATGTGATTAGGTTGTGTTCATAACTACACAGGGTGCATTGGAACAGTATGGATATTGCATGCAGAGTGCTCAGTGCCATGGAATACTTGAATGCAAGCTGAATTCAGTAACTTAACAGGTACCATTTACAGTGGAACAGCCATTGACTTGGATTACTTCAGCAAACTGTAATGTTAAACTGTGTAGATAATGTGATGTTACTGAAAGTAACTTCTAAACCTTAGGTAGCACATTCATATTATTGATTGCAGATTACTCCAATTCATATTGTGAGTATACTAATAAGGTTTACATCATGTTAGCACATTCTACTTTTAGGCAAAATTGAACAGTACACTCCATTGAGTTGAATGCACTGCTTTCTATTCAAAGCATTTTGTGATAAGGTTGTGTTCATAACAACACAGGTGCATTGGAACTATGGATATTGCATGCAGAGTGATCAGTGCCATGGAATACTTTAATGTAAGCTGAATTCAGTAACTTAACAGGTACCATTTACAGTGGAACAGCCATTGACTTTGATTACTTCAGTAAACTGTAATGTTACACTGAGTAGATAATGTGATGTTACTGAAAGTAACTTCTAAACCTTAGGTAGCACATTCATATTATTGATTGCAGATTACTCTAGATCATATTGTGAGTATAATAATGTTTACATCATGTTAGCACATACTACTTTTAGGCAAAATTGAACTGTACAATCCATTGAGTTGAATACACTGCTTTCTATTCAAAGCATTTTGTGATAAGGTTGTGTTCATAATTACACAGGGTGCATTGGAAAAGTATGGATATTGTATGCAGAGTGCTCCATGCCATGGAATACTTTAATGCAAGCTGAATTCAGTAACTTAACAGGTACCATTTACAGTGGAACAGCCATTGACTTGGATTACTTCAGCAAACTGTAATGTTACACTGAGTAGATAATGTGATGTTACTGAAAGTAACTTCTAACCCTTAGCTAGCACATTCATATAATTGATTGCAGACTACTCTAAATCATATTGTGAGTATAATAATGAGGTTTACATCATGTTAGCACATACTACTTTTAGGCAAAATTGAACTGTACACTCCTTTGATTTGAATGCACTGCTTTCAATTCAAAGCATTTTGTGATAAGGCTGTGTTCATAACTACACAGGGTGCATTGGAAAAGTATGGATATTGCATGCAGAGTGCTCCGTGCCATGGAATACTTTAATGCAAGCTGAATTCAGTAACTTAACAGGTACCATTTACAGTGGAACAGCCATTGACTTGGATTACTTCAGCAAACTGTAATGTTACACTGAGTAGATAATGTGATGTTACTAAAAGTAACTTCTAACCCTTAGCTAGCACATTCATATAATTGATTGCAGACTACTCTAAATCATATTGTGAGTATAATAATGAGGTTTACATCATGTTAGCACATACTACTTTTAGGCAAAATTGAACTGTACACTCTTTGATTTGAATGCACTGCTTTCAATTCAAAGCATTTTGTGATAAGGCTGTGTTCATAACTACACAGGGTGCACTGGAAAAGTATGGATATTGCATGCAGAGTGCTCAGTGCCATGGAATACTTTAATGCAAGCTGAATTCAGTAACTTAACAGGTACCATTTACAGTGGAACAGCCATTGACTTGGATTACTTCAGCAAACTGTAATGTTACACTGAGTAGATAATGTGATGTTACTGAAAGTAACTTCTAAACCTTAGGTAGCACATTCATATTATTGATTGCAGATTACTCTAATTCATATTGTGAGTATAATAATGTTTACATCATGTTAGCACATACTACTTTTAGGCAAAATTGAACTGTACACTCCATTGAGTTGAATGCACTGCTTTCTATTCAAAGCATTTTGTGATAAAGTTGTGTTCATAACTACACAGGGTGCATTGGAACAGTATGGATATTGCATGCAGAGTGCTCAGTGCCATGGAATACTTTAATGCATGCTGAATTCAGTAACTTAACAGGTAACATTTACAGTGGAACAGCCATTGACTTGGATTACTTCAGCAAACTGTAATGTTACACTGAGTAGATAATGTGATGTTACTGAAAGTAACTTCTAACCCTTAGCTAGCACATTCATATAATTGATTGCAGACTACTCTAAATCATATTGTGAGTATAATAATGAGGTTTACATCATGTTAGCACATTCTACTTTTAGGCAAAATTGAACAGTACACTCCATTGAGTTGAATGCACTGCTTTCTATTCAAAGCATTTTGTGATAAGGTTGTGTTCATAACAACACAGGGTGCATTGGAACTATGGATATTGCATGCAGAGTGCTCAGTGCCATGGAATACTTTAATGCAAGCTGAATTCAGTAACTTAACAGGTACCATTTACAGTGGAACAGCCATTGACTTGGATTACTTCAGTAAACTGTAATGTTACACTGAGTAGATAATGTGATGTTACTGAAAGTAACTTCTAAACCTTAGGTAGCACATTCATATTATTGATTGCAGATTACTCTAGATCATATTGTGAGTATAATAATGTTTACATCATGTTAGCACATACTACTTTTAGGCAAAATTGAACTGTACACTCCATTGAGTTGAATGCACTGCTTTCTATTCAAAGCATTTTGTGATAAGGTTGTGTTCATAACTACACAGGGTGCATTGGAAAAGTATGGATATTGCATGCAGAGTGCTCCGTGCCATGGAATACTTTAATGCAAGCTGAATTCAGTAACTTAACAGGTACCATTTACAGTGGAACAGCCATTGACTTGGATTACTTCAGCAAACTGTAATGTTAAACTGAGTAGATAATGTGATGTTACTGAAAGTAACTTCTAAACCTTAGGTAGCACATTCATATTATTGATTGCAGATTACTCTAATTCATATTGTGAGTATAATAATGTTTACATCATGTTAGCAGATACTACTTTTAGGTAAAATTGAACTGTACACTCCATTGAGTTGAATGCACTGCTTTCTATTCAAAGCATTTTGTGATAAGGTTGTGTTCTTAACTACACAGGGTGAATTGGAACAGTATGGATATTGCAAGTAGAGTGCTCAGTGCCATGGTATACTTTAATGCAAGCTGAATTCAGTAACTTAACAGGTACCATTTGCACTGGAACAGCCATTGACTTGGATTACTTCAGCAAACTGTAATGTTACACTGAGTAGATAATGTGATGTTAATGGAAGTAACTTCTAAACCTTAGGTAGCACATTCATATAATTGATTGCAGACTACTCTAAATCATATTGTGAATATAATAATGAGGTTTACATCATGTTAGCACATACTACTTTTAGGCAAAATTGAACTGTACACTCCATTGAGTTGAATGCACTGCTTTCTATTCAAAGCATTTTGTGATAAGGTTGTGTTCATAACTACACAGGGTGCATTGGAACAGTATGGATATTGCATGCAGAGTGCTCAGTGCCATGGAATACTTTAATGCAAGCTGAATTCAGTAACTTAACAGGTACCATTTACAGTGGAACAGCCATTGACTTGGAATACTTCAGCAAACTGTAATGTTACACTGAGTAGATAATGTGATGTTACTGAAAGTAACTTCTAAACCTTAGGTAGCACATTCATATTATTGATTGCAGATTACTAATTCATATTGTGTGTATAATAATGTTTACATCATGTTAGCACATACTACTTTTAGGTAAAATTGAACTGTACACTCCTTTGAGTTGAATGCACTGCTTTCTATTCAACGCATTTTGTGATAAGGTTCTGTTCATGACAACACAGGGTGCATTGGAACTATGGATATTGCATGCAGAGTGCTCAGTGCCATGGCATACTTTAATGCAAGCTGAATTCAGTAACTTAACAGGTACCATTTGCACTGGAACAGCCATTGACTTGGTTTACTTCAGCAAACTGTAATGTTACACTAAGTAAATAATCTGATGTTCCTGTTGGTAACCTCTAAACTTAGGTAGTACATTCATATAATTGATTGCAGACTACTCTAAATCATATTCTGAGTATAATAGTGAGGTTTACATCATGATAGCACGTAACACTTTTAGGCAAAATTGAACTGTACTATACATAGTGTTGAATGCTTTAATTTCACTTCAAAGCAGTTTGTGATAAGGTTGTGTTCATATCTACAGAGGGAGAATTGAAACTGTATGGATATTGCATGTAGAGTGCTCAGTGCCATGGAATACTTTAATGCAAGCTGAATTCAATATCTTACCAGGTAAAATTTACAGTGGAACAGCCATTGACATGGTTTACATCAGCAAACTGTAATGTTACACTGAGTAGATAATGTGATGTTACTGGAAGTAACTTCTAAACCTTAGCTAGCACATTCATATAATTGATTGCAGACTACTCTAAATCATATTGTGAGTATAATAATAAGGTTTACATCACCTTAGCACATACCACTTTTAGGCAAAATTGAACTGTACACTCCATTGAGCTGAATGCACTGCTTTCTATTCAAAGCATTTTGTGATAAGGTTGTGTTCTTAACTACACAGGGTGAATTGGAACAGTATGGATATTGCAAGTAGAGTGCTCAGTGCCATGGTATACTTTAATGCAAGCTGAATTCAGTAACTTAACAGGTACCATTTGCACTGGAACAGCCATTGACTTGGATTACTTCAGCAAACTGTAATGTTACACTGAGTAGATAATGTGATGCTACTGAAAGTAACTTCTAAACCTAGGTTGCACATTCATATTATTGTTTGCAGATTACTCTAATTCATATTGTGAGTATAATAATAAGGTTTACATCATGTTAGCACATACTACTTTTAGGCAAAATTGAACTGTACACTCCATTGAGTTGAATGCACTGCTTTCTATTCAAAGCATTTTGTGGTAAGGTTGTGTTCATAACTACACAGGGTGCATTGGAACAGTATGGATATTGCATGCAGAGTGCTCAGTGCCATGGAATACTTTAATGCAAGCTGAATTCAGTACCTTAACAGGTACCATTTACAGTGGAACAGCCATTGAGTTTGTTTACTTCAGCAAACTGTAATGTTACACTGAGTAGATAATGTGATGTTAATGGAAGTAACTTCTAAACCTTAGGTAGCACATTCATATAATTGATTGCAGACTACTCTAAATCATATTGTGAGTATAATAATGAGGTTTACATCATGTTAGCACATACTACTTTTAGGCAAAATTGAACTGTACACTCCATTGAGTTGAATGCACTGCTTTCTATTCAAAGCATTTTGTGATAAGGTTGTGTTCATAACTACACAGGGTGCATTGGAACAGTATGGATATTGCATGCAGAGTGCTCAGTGCCATGGAATACTTTAATGCAAGCTGAATTCAGTAACTTAACAGGTACCATTTACAGTGGAACAGCCATTGACTTGGAATACTTCAGCAAACTGTAATGTTACACTGAGTAGATAATGTGATGTTACTGAAAGTAACTTCAAAACCTTAGGTAGCACATTCATATTATTGATTGCAGATTACTAATTCATATTGTGTGTATAATAATAAGGTTTACATCATGTTAGCACATACTACTTTTAGGTAAAATTGAACTGTACACTCCTTTGAGTTGAATGCACTGCTTTCTATTCAACGCATTTTGTGATAAGGTTGTGTTCATGACAACACAGGGTGCATTGGAACTATGGATATTGCATGCAGAGTGCTCAGTGCCATGGCATACTTTAATGCAAGCTGAATTCAGTAACTTAACAGGTACCATTTGCACTGGAACAGCCATTGACTTGGTTTACTTCAGCAAACTGTAATGTTACACTAAGTAAATAATCTGATGTTACTGATGGTAACCTCTAAACTTAGGTAGTACATTCATATAATTGATTGCAGACTACTCTAAATCATATTCTGAGTATAATAGTGAGGTTTACATCATGATAGCACATAACACTTTTAGGCAAAATTGAACTGTACTATACATAGTGTTGAATGCTTTAATTTCACTTCAAAGCAGTTTGTGATAAGGTTGTGTTCATATCTACAGAGGGAGAATTGAAACTGTATGGATATTGCATGTAGAGTGCTCAGTGCCATGGAATAATTTAATGCAAGCTGAATTCAATATCTTACCAGGTAAAATTTACAGTGGAACAGCCATTGACATGGTTTACATCAGCAAACTGAAATGTTACACTGAGTAGATAATGTGATGTTACTGGAAGTAACTTCTAAACCTTAGCTAGCACATTCATATAATTGATTGCAGACTACTCTAAATCATATTGTGAGTATAATAATAAGGTTTACATCACCTTAGCACATACCACTTTTAGGCAAAATTGAACTGTACACTCCATTGAGCTGAATGCACTGCTTTCTATTCAAAGCATTTTGTGATAAGGTTGTGTTCATAAGTACACAGGGTGCATTGGAACAGTATGGATATTGCATGCAGAGTGCTCAGTGCCATGGAATACTTTAATGCAAGCTGAATTCAGTAACTTAACAGGTACCATTTACAGTGGAACAGCCATTGCCATGGTTTACATTAGCAAACTGTAATGTTACACTGAGTAGATAATGTGATGTTACTGGAAGTAACTTCTAAACCTTAGCTAGCACATTCATATAATTGATTGCAGACTACTCTAAATCATATTGTGAGTATAATAATAAGGTTTACATCACCTTAGCACATACCACTTTTAGGCAAAATTGAACTGTACACTCCATTGAGCTGAATGCACTGCTTTCTATTCAAAGCATTTTGTGATAAGGTTGTGTTCTTAACTACACAGGGTGAATTGGAACAGTATGGATATTGCAAGTAGAGTGCTCAGTGCCATGGTATACTTTAATGCAAGCTGAATTCAGTAACTTAACAGGTACCATTTGCACTGGAACAGCCATTGACTTGGATTACTTCAGCAAACTGTAATGTTACACTGAGTAGATAATGTGATGTTAATGGAAGTAACTTCTAAACCTTAGGTAGCACATTCATATAATTTATTGCAGACTACTCTAAATCATATTGTGAGTATAATAATGAGGTTTACATCATGTTAGCACATACTACTTTTAGGCAAAATTGAACTGTACACTCCATTGAGTTGAATGCACTGCTTTCTATTCAAAGCATTTTGTGATAAGGTTGTGTTCATAACTACACAGGGTGCATTGGAACAGTATGGATATTGCATGCAGAGTGCTCAGTGCCATGGAATACTTTAATGCAAGCTGAATTCAGTAACTTAACAGGTACCATTTACAGTGGAACAGCCATTGACTTGGAATACTTCAGCAAACTGTAATGTTACACTGAGTAGATAATGTGATGTTACTGAAAGTAACTTCTAAACCTTAGGTAGCACATTCATATTATTGATTGCAGATTACTCTAGATCATATTGTGAGTATAATAATGTTTACATCATGTTAGCACATACTACTTTTAGGCAAAATTGAACTGTACACTCCATTGAGTTGAATGCACTGCTTTCTATTCAAAGCATTTTGTGATAAGGTTGTGTTCATAACTACACAGGGTGCATTGGAAAAGTATGGATATTGCATGCAGAGTGCTCCGTGCCATGGAATACTTTAATGCAAGCTGAATTCAGTAACTTAACAGGTACCATTTACAGTGGAACAGCCATTGACTTGGATTACTTCAGCAAACTGTAATGTTAAACTGAGTAGATAATGTGATGTTACTGAAAGTAACTTCTAAACCTTAGGTAGCACATTCATATTATTGATTGCAGATTACTCTAATTCATATTGTGAGTATAATAATGTTTACATCATGTTAGCAGATACTACTTTTAGGTAAAATTGAACTGTACACTCCATTGAGTTGAATGCACTGCTTTCTATTCAAAGCATTTTGTGATAAGGTTGTGTTCTTAACTACACAGGGTGAATTGGAACAGTATGGATATTGCAAGTAGAGTGCTCAGTGCCATGGTATACTTTAATGCAAGCTGAATTCAGTAACTTAACAGGTACCATTTGCACTGGAACAGCCATTGACTTGGATTACTTCAGCAAACTGTAATGTTACACTGAGTAGATAATGTGATGTTAATGGAAGTAACTTCTAAACCTTAGGTAGCACATTCATATAATTGATTGCAGACTACTCTAAATCATATTGTGAATATAATAATGAGGTTTACATCATGTTAGCACATACTACTTTTAGGCAAAATTGAACTGTACACTCCATTGAGTTGAATGCACTGCTTTCTATTCAAAGCATTTTGTGATAAGGTTGTGTTCATAACTACACAGGGTGCATTGGAACAGTATGGATATTGCATGCAGAGTGCTCAGTGCCATGGAATACTTTAATGCAAGCTGAATTCAGTAACTTAACAGGTACCATTTACAGTGGAACAGCCATTGACTTGGAATACTTCAGCAAACTGTAATGTTACACTGAGTAGATAATGTGATGTTACTGAAAGTAACTTCTAAACCTTAGGTAGCACATTCATATTATTGATTGCAGATTACTAATTCATATTGTGTGTATAATAATGTTTACATCATGTTAGCACATACTACTTTTAGGTAAAATTGAACTGTACACTCCTTTGAGTTGAATGCACTGCTTTCTATTCAACGCATTTTGTGATAAGGTTCTGTTCATGACAACACAGGGTGCATTGGAACTATGGATATTGCATGCAGAGTGCTCAGTGCCATGGCATACTTTAATGCAAGCTGAATTCAGTAACTTAACAGGTACCATTTGCACTGGAACAGCCATTGACTTGGTTTACTTCAGCAAACTGTAATGTTACACTAAGTAAATAATCTGATGTTCCTGTTGGTAACCTCTAAACTTAGGTAGTACATTCATATAATTGATTGCAGACTACTCTAAATCATATTCTGAGTATAATAGTGAGGTTTACATCATGATAGCACGTAACACTTTTAGGCAAAATTGAACTGTACTATACATAGTGTTGAATGCTTTAATTTCACTTCAAAGCAGTTTGTGATAAGGTTGTGTTCATATCTACAGAGGGAGAATTGAAACTGTATGGATATTGCATGTAGAGTGCTCAGTGCCATGGAATACTTTAATGCAAGCTGAATTCAATATCTTACCAGGTAAAATTTACAGTGGAACAGCCATTGACATGGTTTACATCAGCAAACTGTAATGTTACACTGAGTAGATAATGTGATGTTACTGGAAGTAACTTCTAAACCTTAGCTAGCACATTCATATAATTGATTGCAGACTACTCTAAATCATATTGTGAGTATAATAATAAGGTTTACATCACCTTAGCACATACCACTTTTAGGCAAAATTGAACTGTACACTCCATTGAGCTGAATGCACTGCTTTCTATTCAAAGCATTTTGTGATAAGGTTGTGTTCTTAACTACACAGGGTGAATTGGAACAGTATGGATATTGCAAGTAGAGTGCTCAGTGCCATGGTATACTTTAATGCAAGCTGAATTCAGTAACTTAACAGGTACCATTTGCACTGGAACAGCCATTGACTTGGATTACTTCAGCAAACTGTAATGTTACACTGAGTAGATAATGTGATGCTACTGAAAGTAACTTCTAAACCTAGGTTGCACATTCATATTATTGTTTGCAGATTACTCTAATTCATATTGTGAGTATAATAATAAGGTTTACATCATGTTAGCACATACTACTTTTAGGCAAAATTGAACTGTACACTCCATTGAGTTGAATGCACTGCTTTCTATTCAAAGCATTTTGTGGTAAGGTTGTGTTCATAACTACACAGGGTGCATTGGAACAGTATGGATATTGCATGCAGAGTGCTCAGTGCCATGGAATACTTTAATGCAAGCTGAATTCAGTACCTTAACAGGTACCATTTACAGTGGAACAGCCATTGAGTTTGTTTACTTCAGCAAACTGTAATGTTACACTGAGTAGATAATGTGATGTTAATGGAAGTAACTTCTAAACCTTAGGTAGCACATTCATATAATTGATTGCAGACTACTCTAAATCATATTGTGAGTATAATAATGAGGTTTACATCATGTTAGCACATACTACTTTTAGGCAAAATTGAACTGTACACTCCATTGAGTTGAATGCACTGCTTTCTATTCAAAGCATTTTGTGATAAGGTTGTGTTCATAACTACACAGGGTGCATTGGAACAGTATGGATATTGCATGCAGAGTGCTCAGTGCCATGGAATACTTTAATGCAAGCTGAATTCAGTAACTTAACAGGTACCATTTACAGTGGAACAGCCATTGACTTGGAATACTTCAGCAAACTGTAATGTTACACTGAGTAGATAATGTGATGTTACTGAAAGTAACTTCAAAACCTTAGGTAGCACATTCATATTATTGATTGCAGATTACTAATTCATATTGTGTGTATAATAATAAGGTTTACATCATGTTAGCACATACTACTTTTAGGTAAAATTGAACTGTACACTCCTTTGAGTTGAATGCACTGCTTTCTATTCAACGCATTTTGTGATAAGGTTGTGTTCATGACAACACAGGGTGCATTGGAACTATGGATATTGCATGCAGAGTGCTCAGTGCCATGGCATACTTTAATGCAAGCTGAATTCAGTAACTTAACAGGTACCATTTGCACTGGAACAGCCATTGACTTGGTTTACTTCAGCAAACTGTAATGTTACACTAAGTAAATAATCTGATGTTACTGATGGTAACCTCTAAACTTAGGTAGTACATTCATATAATTGATTGCAGACTACTCTAAATCATATTCTGAGTATAATAGTGAGGTTTACATCATGATAGCACATAACACTTTTAGGCAAAATTGAACTGTACTATACATAGTGTTGAATGCTTTAATTTCACTTCAAAGCAGTTTGTGATAAGGTTGTGTTCATATCTACAGAGGGAGAATTGAAACTGTATGGATATTGCATGTAGAGTGCTCAGTGCCATGGAATAATTTAATGCAAGCTGAATTCAATATCTTACCAGGTAAAATTTACAGTGGAACAGCCATTGACATGGTTTACATCAGCAAACTGAAATGTTACACTGAGTAGATAATGTGATGTTACTGGAAGTAACTTCTAAACCTTAGCTAGCACATTCATATAATTGATTGCAGACTACTCTAAATCATATTGTGAGTATAATAATAAGGTTTACATCACCTTAGCACATACCACTTTTAGGCAAAATTGAACTGTACACTCCATTGAGCTGAATGCACTGCTTTCTATTCAAAGCATTTTGTGATAAGGTTGTGTTCATAAGTACACAGGGTGCATTGGAACAGTATGGATATTGCATGCAGAGTGCTCAGTGCCATGGAATACTTTAATGCAAGCTGAATTCAGTAACTTAACAGGTACCATTTACAGTGGAACAGCCATTGCCATGGTTTACATTAGCAAACTGTAATGTTACACTGAGTAGATAATGTGATGTTACTGGAAGTAACTTCTAAACCTTAGCTAGCACATTCATATAATTGATTGCAGACTACTCTAAATCATATTGTGAGTATAATAATAAGGTTTACATCACCTTAGCACATACCACTTTTAGGCAAAATTGAACTGTACACTCCATTGAGCTGAATGCACTGCTTTCTATTCAAAGCATTTTGTGATAAGGTTGTGTTCTTAACTACACAGGGTGAATTGGAACAGTATGGATATTGCAAGTAGAGTGCTCAGTGCCATGGTATACTTTAATGCAAGCTGAATTCAGTAACTTAACAGGTACCATTTGCACTGGAACAGCCATTGACTTGGATTACTTCAGCAAACTGTAATGTTACACTGAGTAGATAATGTGATGTTAATGGAAGTAACTTCTAAACCTTAGGTAGCACATTCATATAATTTATTGCAGACTACTCTAAATCATATTGTGAGTATAATAATGAGGTTTACATCATGTTAGCACATACTACTTTTAGGCAAAATTGAACTGTACACTCCATTGAGTTGAATGCACTGCTTTCTATTCAAAGCATTTTGTGATAAGGTTGTGTTCATAACTACACAGGGTGCATTGGAACAGTATGGATATTGCATGCAGAGTGCTCAGTGCCATGGAATACTTTAATGCAAGCTGAATTCAGTAACTTAACAGGTACCATTTACAGTGGAACAGCCATTGACTTGGAATACTTCAGCAAACTGTAATGTTACACTGAGTAGATAATGTGATGTTACTGAAAGTAACTTCTAAACCTTAGGTAGCACATTCATATTATTGATTGTAGATTACTAATTCATATTGTGTGTATAATAATAAGGTTTACATCATGTTAGCACATACTACTTTTAGGTAAAATTGAACTGTACACTCCTTTGAGTTGAATGCACTGCTTTCTATTCAACGCATTTTGTGAAAAGGTTGTGTTCATGACAACACAGGGTGCATTGGAACTATGGATATTGCATGCAGAGTGCTCAGTGCCATGGCATACTTTAATGCAAGCTGAATTCAGTAACTTAACAGGTACCATTTGCACTGGAACAGCCATTGACTTGGTTTACTTCAGCAAACTGTAATGTTACACTAAGTAAATAATCTGATGTTCCTGATGGTAACCTCTAAACTTAGGTAGTACATTCATATAATTGATTGCAGACTACTCTAAATCATATTCTGAGTATAATAGTGAGGTTTACATCATGATAGCACATAACACTTTTAGGCAAAATTGAACTGTACTATACATAGTGTTGAATGCTTTAATTTCACTTCAAAGCAGTTTGTGATAAGGTTGTGTTCATATCTACAGAGGGAGAATTGAAACTGTATGGATATTGCATGTAGAGTGCTCAGTGCCATGGAATACTTTAATGCAAGCTGAATTCAATATCTTACCAGGTAAAATTTACAGTGGAACAGCCATTGACATGGTTTACATCAGCAAACTGTAATGTTACACTGAGTAGATAATGTGATGTCACTGGAATTAACTTCTAAACCTTAGCTAGCACATTCATATAATTGATTGCAGACTACTCTAAATCATATTGTGAGTATAATAATAAGGTTTACATCACCTTAGCACATACCACTTTTAGGCAAAATTGAACTGTACACTCCATTGAGCTGAATGCACTACTTTCTATTCAAAGCATTTTGTGATAAGGTTGTGTTCATAACTACACAGGGTGCATTGGAACAGTATGGATATTGCATGCAGAGTGGTCAGTGCCATGGAATACTTTAATGCAAGCTGAATTCAGTAACTTAACAGGTACCATTTACAGTGGAACAGCCATTGCCATGGTTTACATTAGCAAACTGTAATGTTACACTGAGTAGATAATGTGATGTTACTGGAAGTAACTTCTAAACCTTAGCTAGCACATTCATATAATTGATTGCAGACTACTCTAAATCATATTGTGAGTATAATAATAAGGTTTACATCACCTTAGCACATACCACTTTTAGGCAAAATTGAACTGTACACTCCATTGAGCTGAATGCACTGCTTTCTATTCAAAGCATTTTGTGATAAGGTTGTGTTCTTAACTACACAGGGTGAATTGGAACAGTATGGATATTGCAAGTAGAGTGCTCAGTGCCATGGTATACTTTAATGCAAGCTGAATTCAGTAACTTAACAGGTACCATTTGCACTGGAACAGCCATTGACTTGGATTACTTCAGCAAACTGTAATGTTACACTGAGTAGATAATGTGATGCTACTGAAAGTAACTTCTAAACCTTAGGTTGCACATTCATATTATTGTTTGCAGATTACTCTAATTCATATTGTGAGTATAATAATAAGGTTTACATCATGTTAGCACATACTACTTTTAGGTAAAATTGAACTGTACACTCCTTTGTGTTGAATGCACTGCTTTCTATTCAACGCATTTTGTGATAACGTTGTGTTCATGACAACACAGGGTGCATTGGAACTATGGATATTGCATGCAGAGTGCTCAGTGCCATGGAATACTTTAATGCAAGCTGAATTCAGTAACTTAACAGGTACCATTTATACTGCAACAGCAATTGACTTGGTTTACTTCAGCAAACTGTAATGTTACACTGAGTAGATAATGTGATGTTACTGGAAGTAACTTCTAAACCTTAGGTAGCACATTCATATAATTGATTGCAGACTACTCTAAATCATATTGTGAGTATAATAATGAGGTTTACATCATGTTAGCACATACTACTTTTAGGCAAAATTGAACTGTACACTCCATTGAGTTGAATGCACTGCTTTCTATTCAAAGCATTTTGAGATAAGGTTGTGTTCATAACTACACAGGGTGCATTGGAACAGTATGGATATTGCATGCAGAGTGCTCAGTGTCATGGAATACTTTAATGCAAGCTGAATTCAGTAACTTAACAGGTACCATTTACAGTGGAACAGCCATTGACTTGGTTTATTTCAGCAAACTGTAAGGTTCCACTGAGTAGATAATGTGCTGTTACTGAAAGTAACTTCTAAACCTTAGCTAGCACATTCATATAATTGATTGCAGACTACTCTAAATCATATTGTGAGTATAATAATGAGGTTTACATCATGTTAGCACATACGACTTTTAGGCAAAATTGAACTGTACACTCCATTGAGCTGAATGCGCTGCTTTCTATTCAAAGCATTTTGTGATAAGGTTGTGTTCTTAACTACACAGGGTGAATTGGAACAGTATGGATAATGCAAGTAGAGTGCTCAGTGCCATGGTATACTTTAATGCAAGCTGAATTCAGTAACTTAACAGGTACCATTTGCACTGGAACAGCCATTGACTTGGTTTACTTCAGCAAACTGTAATGTTACACTAAGTAAATAATCTGATGTTACTGATGGTAACCTCTAAACTTAGGTAGTACATTCATATAATTGATTGCAGACTACTCTAAAACATATTCTGAGTATAATAGTGAGGTTTACATCATGATAGCACATAACACTTTTAGGCAAAATTGAACTGTACTATACATAGTGTTGAATGCTTTAATTTCACTTCAAAGCATTTTGTGATAAGTTTGTGTTCATGACAACACAGGGTGCATTGGAACTATGGATATTGCATGCAGAGTGCTCAGTGCCATGGAATACTTTAATGCATGCTGAATTCAGTAACTTAACAGGTACCATTTATACTGCAACAGCCATTGAGATGTTTACTTCAGCAAACTGTAATGTTACACTGAGTAGATAATGTGATGTTACTGAAAGTAACTTCTAAACCTTAGGTAGCACATTCATATTATTGATTGCAGATTACTAATTCATATTGTGTGTATAATAATAAGGTTTACATCATGTTAGCACATACTACTTTTAGGTAAAATTGAACTGTACACTCCTTTGAGTTGAATGCACTGCTTTCTATTCAACGCATTTTGTGATAAGGTTGTGTTCATGACAACACAGGGTGCATTGGAACTATGGATATTGCATGCAGAGTGCTCAGTGCCATGGCATACTTTAATGCAAGCTGAATTCAGTAACTTAACAGGTACCATTTGCACTGGAACAGCCATTGACTTGGTTTACTTCAGCAAACTGTAATGTTACACTAAGTAAATAATCTGATGTTACTGATGGTAACCTCTAAACTTAGGTAGTACATTCATATAATTGATTGCAGACTACTCTAAATCATATTCTGAGTATAATAGTGAGGTTTACATCATGATAGCACATAACACTTTTAGGCAAAATTGAACTGTACTATACATAGTGTTGAATGCTTTAATTTCACTTCAAAGCAGTTTGTGATAAGGTTGTGTTCATATCTACAGAGGGAGAATTGAAACTGTATGGATATTGCATGTAGAGTGCTCAGTGCCATGGAATACTTTAATGCAAGCTGAATTCAATATCTTACCAGGTAAAATTTACAGTGGAACAGCCATTGACATGGTTTACATCAGCAATCTGTAATGTTACACTGAGTAGATAATGTGATGTTACTGGAAGTAACTTCTAAACCTTAGCTAGCACATTCATATAATTGATTGCAGACTACTCTAAATCATATTGTGAGTATAATAATAAGGTTTACATCACCTTAGCACATACCACTTTTAGGCAAAATTGATCTGTACACTCCATTGAGCTGAATGCACTGCTTTCTATTCAAAGCATTTTGTGATAAGGTTGTGTTCATAACTACACAGGGTGCATTGGAACAGTATGGATATTGCATGCAGAGTGCTCAGTGCCATGGAATACTTTAATGCAAGCTGAATTCAGTAACTTAACAGGTACCATTTACAGTGGAACAGCCATTGCCATGGTTTACATTAGCAAACTGTAATGTTACACTGAGTAGATAATGTGATGTTACTGGAAGTAACTTCTAAACCTTAGCTAGCACATTCATATAATTGATTGCAGACTACTCTAAATCATATTGTGAGTATAATAATAAGGTTTACATCACCTTAGCACATACCACTTTTAGGCAAAATTGAACTGTACACTCCATTGAGCTGAATGCACTGCTTTCTATTCAAAGCATTTTGTGATAAGGTTGTGTTCTTAACTACACAGGGTGAATTGGAACAGTATGGATATTGCAAGTAGAGTGCTCAGTGCCATGGTATACTTTAATGCAAGCTGAATTCAGTAACTTAACAGGTACCATTTGACCTGGAACAGCCATTGACTTTGATTACTTCAGCAAACTGTAATGTTACACTGAGTAGATAATGTGATGCTACTGAAAGTAACTTCTAAACCTTAGGTTGCACATTCATATTATTGTTTGCAGATTACTCTAATTCATATTGTGAGTATAATAATAAGGTTTACATCATGTTAGCACATACTACTTTTAGGCAAAATTGAACTGTACACTCCATTGAGTTGAATGCACTGCTTTCTATTCAAAGCATTTTGTGGTAAGGTTGTGTTCATAACTACACAGGGTGCATTGGAACAGTATGGATATTGCATGCAGAGTGCTCAGTGCCATGGAATACTTTAATGCAAGCTGAATTCAGTACCTTAACATGTACCATTTACAGTGGAACAGCGATTGACTTGGATTACTTCAGCAAACTGTAATGTTACACTGAGTAGATAATGTGATGCTACTGAAAGTAACTTCTAAACCTTAGGTTGCACATTCATATTATTGTTTGCAGATTACTCTAATTCATATTGTGAGTATAATAATAAGGTTTACATCATGTTAGCACATACTACTTTTAGGTAAAATTGAACTGTACACTGCTTTGAGTTGAATGCACTGCTTTCTATTCAAAGCATTTTGTGATAAGGTTGTGTTCATGACAACACAGGGTGCATTGGAACTATGGATATTGCATGCAGAGTGCTCAGTGCCATGGAATACTTTAATGCATGCTGAATTCAGTAACTTAACAGGTACCATTTATACTGCAACAGCCATTGAGTTTGTTTACTTCAGCAAACTGTAATGTTACACTGAGTAGATAATGTGATGTTAATGGAAGTAACTTCTAAACCTTAGGTAGCACATTTATATAATTGATTGCAGACTACTCTAAATCATATTGTGAGTATAATAATGAGGTTTACATCATGTTAGCACATACTACTTTTAGGCAAAATTGAACTGTACACTCCATTGAGTTGAGTGCACTGCTTTCTATTCAAAGCATTTTGTGATAAGGTTGTGTTCATAAATACACAGGGTGCATTGGAACAGTATGGATATTGCATGCAGAGTGCTCAGTGCCATGGAATACTTTAATGCAAGCTGAATTCAGTAACTTAACAGGTACCATTTACAGTGGAACAGCCATTGACTTGGAATACTTCAGCAAACTGTAATGTTACACTGAGTAGATAATGTGATGTTACTGAAAGTAACTTCTAAACCTTAGGTAGCACATTCATATTATTGATTGCAGATTACTAATTCATATTGTGTGTATAATAATAAGGTTTACATCATGTTAGCACACTACTTTTAGGTAAAATTGAACTGTACACTCCTTTGAGTTGAATGCACTGCTTTCTATTCAACGCATTTTGTGATAAGGTTGTGTTCATGACAACACAGGGTGCATTGGAACTATGGATATTGCATGCAGAGTGCTCAGTGCCATGGAATACTTTAATGCAAGCTGAATTCAGTAACTTAACAGGTACCATTTACAGTGGAACAGCCATTGACTTGGATTACTTCAGCAAACTGTAATGTTACACTGAGTAGATAATGTGATGCTACTGAAAGTAACTTCTAAACCTTAGGTTGCACATTCATATTATTGTTTGCAGATTACTCTAATTCATATTGTGAGTATAATAATAAGGTTTACATCATGTTAGCACATACTACTTTTAGGCAAAATTGAACTGTACACTCCATTGAGTTGAATGCACTGCTTTCTATTCAAAGCATTTTGTGATAAGGTTGTGTTCATAACTACACAGGGTGCATTGGAACAGTATGGATATTGCATGCAGAGTGCTCAGTGCCATGGAATACTTTAATGCAAGCTGAATTCAGTACCTTAACAGGTACCATTTACAGTGGAACAGCCATTGACTTGGATTACTTCAGCAAACTGTAATGTTACACTGAGTAGATAATGTGATGTTACTGAAAGTAACTTCTAAACCTTAGGTAGCACATTCATATTATTGATTGCAGATTACTCTAATTCATATTGTGAGTATAATAATAAGGCTTACATCATGTTAGCACATACTACTTTTAGGCAAAATTGAACTGTATACTCCATTGAGTTGAATGCACTGCTTTCTATTCAAAGCATTTTGTGATAAGGTTGTATTCATAACTACACAGGGTGCATTGGAACAGTATGGATATTGCATGTAGAGTGCTCAGTGCCATGGTATACTTTAATGCAAGCTGAATTCAGTAACTTAACAGGTACCATTTACACTGGAACAGCCATTGACTTGGTTTACTTCAGCAAACTGTAATGTTCCACTGTGTAGATAATGTGCTGTTACTGAAACTAACTTGTAACCCATAGATAGCACATTCATATTATTCATTGCATATTACTATAATTCATAATGTGAGTATAATAATGAGGTTTACATCATGTTAGCAGATACTAATTTTAGGCAAAATTGAACTGTACTATACATCGTGTTGAATGCTTTACTTTCACTTCAAAGCAGTTTGTGATAAGGTTGTGTTCTTAACTACACAGGGTGAATTGGAACAGTATGGATAATGCAAGTAGAGTGCTCAGTGCCATGGTATACTTTAATGCAAGCTGAATTCAGTAACTTAACAGGTACCATTTGCACTGGAACAGCCATTGACTTGGTTTACTTCAGCAAACTGTAATGTTACACTAAGTAAATAATCTGATGTTACTGATGGTAACCTCTAAACTTAGGTAGTACATTCATATAATTGATTGCAGACTACTCTAAATCATATTCTGAGTATAATAGTGAGGTTTACATCATGATAGCACATAACACTTTTAGGCAAAATTGAACTGTACTATACATAGTGTTGAATGCTTTAATTTCACTTCAAAGCCGTTTGTGATAAGGTTGTGTTCATTTCTACAGAGGGAGAATTGAAACTGTATGGATATTGCATGTAGAGTGCTCAGTGCCATGGAATACTTTAATGCAAGCTGAATTCAATATCTTACCAGGTAAAATTTACAGTGGAACAGCCATTGACATGGTTTACATCAGCAAACTGTAATGTTACACTGAGTAGATAATGTGATGTTACTGAAAGTAACTTCTAAACCTTAGCTAGCACATTCATATAATTGATTGCAGACTACTATAATTCATATTGTGAGTATAATAATGAGGTGTACATCATGTTAGCAGATACTTCTTTTAGGCAAAATTGAACTGTACACTCCATTGAGTTGAATGCACTGCTTTCTATTCAAAGCATTTTGTGATAAGGTTGTGTTCATAACTATACAGGGTGCCTTGGAACAGTATGGATATTGCATGCAGAGTGCTCAGTGCCATGGAATACTTTAATGCAAGCTGAATTCAGTAACTTAACAGGTACCATTTACAGTTGAACAGCCATTGCCATGGTTTACATTAGCAAACTGTAATGTTACACTGAGTAGATAATGTGATGTTACTGGAAGTAACTTCTAAACCTTAGCTAGCACATTCATATAATTGATTGCAGACTACTCTAAATCATATTGTGAGTATAATAATAAGGTTTACATCACCTTAGCACATACCACTTTTAGGCAAAATTGAACTGTACACTCCATTGAGCTGAATGCACAGCTTTCTATTCAAAGCATTTTGTGATAAGGTTGTGTTCATAACTACACAGGGTGCATTGGAACAGTATGGATATTGCATACAGAGTGCTCAGTGCCATGGAATACTTTAATGCAAGCTGAATTCAGTAACTTAACAGGTACCATTTACAGTGGAACAGCCATTGACTTGGAATACTTCAGCAAACTGTAATGTTACACTGAGTAGATAATGTGATGTTACTGAAAGTAACTTCTAAACCTTAGGTAGCACATTCATATTATTGATTGCAGATTACTAATTCATATTGTGTGTATAATAATAAGGTTTACATCATGTTAGCAGATACTACTTTTAGGTAAAATTGAACTGTACACTCCTTTGAGTTGAATGCACTGCTTTCTATTCAACGCATTTTGTGATAAGGTTGTGTTCATGACAACACAGGGTGCATTGGAACTATGGATATTGCATGCAGAGTGCTCAGTGCCATGGCATACTTTAATGCAAGCTGAATTCAGTAACTTAACAGGTACCATTTGCACTGGAACAGCCATTGACTTGGTTTACTTCAGCAAACTGTAATGTTACACTAAGTAAATAATCTGATGTTACTGATGGTAACCTCTAAACTTAGGTAGTACATTCATATAATTGATTGCAGACTACTCTAAATCATATTCTGAGTATAATAGTGAGGTTTACATCATGATAGCACATAACACTTTTAGGCAAAATTGAACTGTACTATACATAGTGTTGAATGCTTTAATTTCACTTCAAAGCAGTTTGTGATAAGGTTGTGTTCATATCTACAGAGGGAGAATTGAAACTGTATGGATATTGCATGTAGAGTGCTCAGTGCCATGGAATACTTTAATGCAAGCTGAATTCAATATCTTACCAGGTAAAATTTACAGTGGAACAGCCATTGACATGGTTTACATCAGCAATCTGTAATGTTACACTGAGTAGATAATGTGATGTTACTGGAAGTAACTTCTAAACCTTAGCTAGCACATTCATATAATTGATTGCAGACTACTCTAAATCATATTGTGAGTATAATAATAAGGTTTACATCATGTTAGCACATACTACTTTTAGGTAAAATTGAACTGTACACTCCTTTGAGTTGAATGCACTGCTTTCTATTCAACGCATTTTGTGATAAGGTTGTGTTCATGACAACACAGGGTGCATTGGAACTATGGATATTGCATGCAGAGTGCTCAGTGCCATGGAATACTTTAATGCAAGCTGAATTCAGTAACTTAACAGGTACCATTTATACTGCAACAGCCATTGAGTTTGTTTACTTCAGCAAACTGTAATGTTACACTGAGTAGATAATGTGATGTTAATGGAAGTAACTTCTAAACCTTAGGTAGCACATTCATATAATTGATTGCAGACTACTCTAAATCATATTGTGAGTATAATAATGAGGTTTACATCATGTTAGCACATACTACTTTTAGGCAAAATTGAACTGTACACTCCATTGAGTTGAATGCACTGCTTTCTATTCAAAGCATTTTGTGATAAGGTTGTGTTCATAACTACACAGGGTGCATTGGAACAGTATGGATATTGCATGCAGAGTGCTCAGTGCCATGGAATACTTTAATGCAAGCTGAATTCAGTAACTTAACAGGTACCATTTACAGTGGAACAGCCATTGACTTGGATTACTTCAGCAAACTGTAATGTTACACTGAGTAGATAATGTGATGTTACTGAAAGTAACTTCTAAACCTTAGGTAGCACATTCATATTATTGATTGCAGATTACTAATTCATATTGTGAGTATAATAATGAGGTGTACATCATGTTAGCAGATACTTCTTTTAGGCAAAATTGAACTGTACACTCCATTGAGTTGAATGCACTGCTTTCTATTCAAAGCATTTTGTGATAAGGTTGTGTTCATAACTACACAGGGTGCATTGGAACAGTATGGATATTGCATGCAGAGTGCTCAGTGCCATGGAATACTTTAATGCAAGCTGAATTCAGTAACTTAACAGGTACCATTTACAGTTGAACAGCCATTGCCATGGTTTACATTAGCAAACTGTAATGTTACACTGAGTAGATAATGTGATGTTACTGGAAGTAACTTCTAAACCTTAGCTAGCACATTCATATAATTGATTGCAGACTACTCTAAATCATATTGTGAGTATAATAATAAGGTTTACATCACCTTAGCACATACCACTTTTAGGCAAAATTGAACTGTACACTCCATTGAGCTGAATGCACTGCTTTCTATTCAAAGCATTTTGTGATAAGGTTGTGTTCTTAACTACACAGGGTGAATTCGAACAGTATGGATATTGCAAGTAGAGTGCTCAGTGCCATGGTATACTTTAATGCAAGCTGAATTCAGTAACTTAACAGGTACCATTTGCACTGGAACAGCCATTGACTTGGATTACTTCAGCAAACTGTAATGTTACACTGAGTAGATAATGTGATGCTACTGAAAGTAACTTCTAAACCTTAGGTTGCACATTCATATTATTGTTTGCAGATTACTCTAATTCATACTGTGAGTATAATAATAAGGTTTACATCATGTTAGCACATACTACTTTTAGGCAAAATTGAACTGTACACTCCATTGAGTTGAATGCACTGCTTTCTATTCAAAGCATTTTGTGGTAATGTTGTGTTCATAACTACACAGGGTGCATTGGAACAGTATGGATATTGCATGCAGAGTGCTCAGTGCCATGGAATACTTTAATGCAAGCTGAATTCAGTACCTTAACAGGTCCCATTTACAGTGGAACAGCCATTGACTTGGATTACTTCAGCAAACTGTAATGTTACACTGAGTAGATAATGTGATGCTACTGAAAGTAACTTCTAAACCTTAGGTTGCACGTTCATATTATTGTTTGCAGATTACTCTAATTCATATTGTGAGTATAATAATAAGGTTTACATCATGTTAGCACATACTACTTTTAGGTAAAATTGAACTGTACACTCCTTTGAGTTGAATGCACTGCTTTCTATTCAACGCATTTTGTGATAAGGTTGTGTTCATGACAACACAGGGTGCATTGGAACTATGGATATTGCATGCAGAGTGCTCAGTGCCATGGAATACTTTAATGCAAGCTGAATTCAGTAACTTAACAGGTACCATTTATACTGCAACAGCCATTGAGTTTGTTTACTTCAGCAAACTGTAATGTTACACTGAGTAGATAATGTGATGTTAATGGAAGTAACTTCTAAACCTTAGGTAGCACATTCATATAATTGATTGCAGACTACTCTAAATCATATTGTGAGTATAATAATGAGGTTTACATCATGTTAGCACATACTACTTTTAGGCAAAATTGAACTGTACACTCCATTGAGTTGAATGCACTGCTTTCTATTCAAAGCATTTTGTGATAAGGTTGTGTTCATAACTACACAGGGTGCATTGGAACAGTATGGATATTGCATGCAGAGTGCTCAGTGCCATGGAATACTTTAATGCAAGCTGAATTCAGTAACTTAACAGGTACCATTTACAGTGGAACAGCCATTGACTTGGATTACTTCAGCAAACTGTAATGTTACACTGAGTAGATAATGTGATGTTACTGAAAGTAACTTCTAAACCTTAGGTAGCACATTCATATTATTGATTGCAGATTACTAATTCATATTGTGAGTATAATAATAAGGTTTACATCATGTTAGCACATACTACTTTTAGGTAAAATTGAACTGTACACTCCTTTGAGTTGAATGCACTGCTTTCTATTCAACGCATTTTGTGATAAGGTTGTGTTCATGACAACACAGGGTGCATTGGAACTATGGATATTGCATGCAGAGTGCTCAGTGCCATGGAATACTTTAATGCAAGCTGAATTCAGTAACTTAACAGGTACCATTTATACTGCAACAGCCATTGACTTGGTTTACTTCAGCAAACTGTAATGTTACACTGAGTAGATAATGTGATGTTACTGGAAGTAACTTCTAAACCTTAGGTAGCACATTCATATAATTGATTGCAGACTACTCTAAATCATAATGTGAGTATAATAGTGAGGTTTACATCATGTTAGCACATACTACTTTTAGGCAAAATTGAACTGTACACTCCATTGAGTTGAATGCACTGCTTTCTATTCAAAGCATTTTGTGATAAGGTTGTGTTCATAACTACACAGGGTGCATTGGAACAGTATGGATATTGCATGCAGAGTGCTCACTGCCATGGAATACTTTAATGCAAGCTGAATTCAGTAACTTAACAGGTACCATTTACAATGGAACAGCCATTGACTTGGATTACTTCAGCAAACTGTAATGTTACACTGAGTAGATTATGTGATGTTACTGAAAGTAACTTCTAAACCTTAGCTAGCACATTCATATAATTGATTGCAGACTACTCTAAATCATATTGTGAGTATAATAATAAGGTTTACATCACCTTAGCACATACCACTTTTAGGCAAAATTGAACTGTACACTCCATTGAGCTGAATGCACTGCTTTCTATTCAAAGCATTTTGTGATAAGGTTGTGTTCTTAACTACACAGGGTGAATTGGAACAGTATGGATATTGCAAGTAGAGTGCTCAGTGCCATGGTATACTTTAATGCAAGCTGAATTCAGTAACTTAACAGGTACCATTTGCACTGGAACAGCCATTGACTTGGATTACTTCAGCAAACTGTAATGTTACACTGAGTAGATAATGTGATGCTACTGAAAGTAACTTCTAAACCTTAGGTTGCACATTCATATTATTGTTTGCAGATTACTCTAATTCATATTGTGAGTATAATAATAAGGTTTACATCATGTTAGCACATACTACTTTTAGGCAAAATTGAACTGTACACTCCATTGAGTTGAATGCACTGCTTTCTATTCAAAGCATTTTGTGGTAATGTTGTGTTCATAACTACACAGGGTGCATTGGAACAGTAT
Organism: Hypanus sabinus; assembly: GCF_030144855.1. Taxonomy (NCBI): domain Eukaryota; kingdom Metazoa; phylum Chordata; class Chondrichthyes; order Myliobatiformes; family Dasyatidae; genus Hypanus; species Hypanus sabinus. The sequence continues at coordinate 1,347,731 of NC_082727.1, forward strand.
GGATATTGCATGCAGAGTGCTCAGTGCCATGGAATACTTTAATGCAAGCTGAATTCAGTACCTTAACAGGTCCCATTTACAGTGGAACAGCCATTGACTTGGATTACTTCAGCAAACTGTAATGTTACACTGAGTAGATAATGTGATGCTACTGAAAGTAACTTCTAAACCTTAGGTTGCACATTCATATTATTGTTTGCAGATTACTCTAATTCATATTGTGAGTATAATAATAAGGTTTACATCATGTTAGCACATACTACTTTTAGGTAAAATTGAACTGTACACTCCTTTGAGTTGAATGCACTGCTTTCTATTCAACGCATTTTGTGATAAGGTTGTGTTCATGATAACACAGGGTGCATTGGAACTATGGATATTGCATGCAGAGTGCTCAGTGCCATGGAATACTTTAATGCAAGCTGAATTCAGTAACTTAACAGGTACCATTTATACTGCAACAGCCATTGAGTTTGTTTACTTCAGCAAACTGTAATGTTACACTGAGTAGATAATGTGATGTTAATGGAAGTAACTTCTAAACCTTAGGTAGCACATTCATATAATTGATTGCAGACTACTCTAAATCATATTGTGAGTATAATAATGAGGTTTACATCATGTTAGCACATACTACTTTTAGGCAAAATTGAACTGTACACTCCTTTGAGTTGAATGCACTGCTTTCTATTCAAAGCATTTTGTGATAAGGTTGTGTTCATAACTACACAGGGTGCATTGGAACAGTATGGATATTGCATGCAGAGTGCTCAGTGCCATGGAATACTTTAATGCAAGCTGAATTCAGTAACTTAACAGGTACCATTTACAGTGGAACAGCCATTGACTTGGATTACTTCAGCAAACTGTAATGTTCCACTGAGTAGATAATGTGCTGTTACTGAAACTAACTTGTAACCCATAGATAGCACATTCATATTATTCATTGCATATTACTATAATTCATAATGTGAGTATAATAATGAGGTTTACATCATGTTAGCAGATACTAATTTTAGGCAAAATTGAACTGTACTATACATCGTGTTGAATGCTTTACTTTCACTTCAAAGCAGGTTGTGATAATGTTGTGTTCATAACTACACAGGGTGAATTGGAACAGTATGGATATTGCAAGTAGAGTGCTCAGTGCCATGGTATACTTTAATGCAAGCTGAATTCAGTAACTTAACAGGTACCATTTGCACTGGAACAGCCATTGACTTGGATTACTTCAGCAAACTGTAATGTTACACTGAGTAGATAATGTGATGCTACTGAAAGTAACTTCTAAACCTTAGGTTGCACATTCATATTATTGTTTGCAGATTACTCTAATTCATACTGTGAGTATAATAATAAGGTTTACATCATGTTAGCACATACTACTTTTAGGCAAAATTGAACTGTACACTGCATTGAGTTGAATGCACTGCTTTCTATTCAAAGCATTTTGTGGTAATGTTGTGTTCATAACTACACAGGGTGCATTGGAACAGTATGGATATTGCATGCAGAGTGCTCAGTGCCATGGAATACTTTAATGCAAGCTGAATTCAGTACCTTAACAGGTCCCATTTACAGTGGAACAGCCATTGACTTGGATTACTTCAGCAAACTGTAATGTTACACTGAGTAGATAATGTGATGCTACTGAAAGTAACTTCTAAACCTTAGGTTGCACATTCATATTATTGTTTGCAGATTACTCTAATTCATATTGTGAGTATAATAATAAGGTTTACATCATGTTAGCACATACTAATTTTAGGTAAAATTGAACTGTACACTCCTTTGAGTTGAATGCACTGCTTTCTATTCAACGCATTTTGTGATAAGGTTGTGTTCATGACAACACAGGGTGCATTGGAACTATGGATATTGCATGCAGAGTGCTCAGTGCCATGGAATACTTTAATGCAAGCTGAATTCAGTAACTTAACAGGTACCATTTATACTGCAACAGCCATTGAGTTTGTTTACTTCAGCAAACTGTAATGTTACACTGAGTAGATAATGTGATGTTAATGGAAGTAACTTCTAAACCTTAGGTAGCACATTCATATAATTGATTGCAGACTACTCTAAATCATATTGTGAGTATAATAATGAGGTTTACATCATGTTAGCACATACTACTTTTAGGCAAAATTGAACTGTACACTCCATTGAGTTGAATGCACTGCTTTCTATTCAAAGCATTTTGTGATAAGGTTGTGTTCATAACTACACTGGGTGCATTGGAACAGTATGGATATTGCATGCAGAGTGCTCAGTGCCATGGAATACTTTAATGCAAGCTGAATTCAGTAACTTAACAGGTACCATTTACAGTGGAACAGCCATTGACTTGGATTACTTCAGCAAACTGTAATGTTACACTGAGTAGATAATGTGATGTTACTGAAAGTAACTTCTAAACCTTAGGTAGCACATTCATATTATTGATTGCAGATTACTAATTCATATTGTGAGTATAATAATGAGGTGTACATCATGTTAGCAGATACTTCTTTTAGGCAAAATTGAACTGTACACTCCATTGAGTTGAATGCACTGCTTTCTATTCAAAGCATTTTGTGATAAGGTTGTGTTCATAACTACACAGGGTGCATTGGAACAGTATGGATATTGCATGCAGAGTGCTCAGTGCCATGGAATACTTTAATGCAAGCTGAATTCAGTAACTTAACAGGTACCATTTACAGTTGAACAGCCATTGCCATGGTTTACATTAGCAAACTGTAATGTTACACTGAGTAGATAATGTGATGTTACTGGAAGTAACTTCTAAACCTTAGCTAGCACATTCATATAATTGATTGCAGACTACTCTAAATCATATTGTGAGTATAATAATAAGGTTTACATCACCTTAGCACATACCACTTTTAGGCAAAATTGAACTGTACACTCCATTGAGCTGAATGCACTGCTTTCTATTCAAAGCATTTTGTGATAAGGTTGTGTTCTTAACTACACAGGGTGAATTGGAACAGTATGGATATTGCAAGTAGAGTGCTCAGTGCCATGGTATACTTTAATGCAAGCTGAATTCAGTAACTTAACAGGTACCATTTGCACTGGAACAGCCATTGACTTGGATTACTTCAGCAAACTGTAATGTTACACTGAGTAGATAATGTGATGCTACTGAAAGTAACTTCTAAACCTTAGGTTGCACATTCATATTATTGTTTGCAGATTACTCTAATTCATACTGTGAGTATAATAATAAGGTTTACATCATGTTAGCACATACTACTTTTAGGCAAAATTGAACTGTACACTCCATTGAGTTGAATGCACTGCTTTCTATTCAAAGCATTTTGTGGTAATGTTGTGTTCATAACTACACAGGGTGCATTGGAACAGTATGGATATTGCATGCAGAGTGCTCAGTGCCATGGAATACTTTAATGCAAGCTGAATTCAGTACCTTAACAGGTCCCATTTACAGTGGAACAGCCATTGACTTGGATTACTTCAGCAAACTGTAATGTTACACTGAGTAGATAATGTGATGCTACTGAAAGTAACTTCTAAACCTTAGGTTGCACGTTCATATTATTGTTTGCAGATTACTCTAATTCATATTGTGAGTATAATAATAAGGTTTACATCATGTTAGCACATACTACTTTTAGGTAAAATTGAACTGTACACTCCTTTGAGTTGAATGCACTGCTTTCTATTCAACGCATTTTGTGATAAGGTTGTGTTCATGACAACACAGGGTGCATTGGAACTATGGATATTGCATGCAGAGTGCTCAGTGCCATGGAATACTTTAATGCAAGCTGAATTCAGTAACTTAACAGGTACCATTTATACTGCAACAGCCATTGAGTTTGTTTACTTCAGCAAACTGTAATGTTACACTGAGTAGATAATGTGATGTTAATGGAAGTAACTTCTAAACCTTAGGTAGCACATTCATATAATTGATTGCAGACTACTCTAAATCATATTGTGAGTATAATAATGAGGTTTACATCATGTTAGCACATACTACTTTTAGGCAAAATTGAACTGTACACTCCATTGAGTTGAATGCACTGCTTTCTATTCAAAGCATTTTGTGATAAGGTTGTGTTCATAACTACACAGGGTGCATTGGAACAGTATGGATATTGCATGCAGAGTGCTCAGTGCCATGGAATACTTTAATGCAAGCTGAATTCAGTAACTTAACAGGTACCATTTACAGTGGAACAGCCATTGACTTGGATTACTTCAGCAAACTGTAATGTTACACTGAGTAGATAATGTGATGTTTCTGAAAGTAACTTCTAAACCTTAGGTAGCACATTCATATTATTGATTGCAGATTACTAATTCATATTGTGAGTATAATAATAAGGTTTACATCATGTTAGCACATACTACTTTTAGGTAAAATTGAACTGTACACTCCTTTGAGTTGAATGCACTGCTTTCTATTCAACGCATTTTGTGATAAGGTTGTGTTCATGACAACACAGGGTGCATTGGAACTATGGATATTGCATGCAGAGTGCTCAGTGCCATGGAATACTTTAATGCAAGCTGAATTCAGTAACTTAACAGGTACCATTTATACTGCAACAGCCATTGACTTGGTTTACTTCAGCAAACTGTAATGTTACACTGAGTAGATAATGTGATGTTACTGGAAGGAACTTCTAAACCTTAGCTAGCACATTCATATAATTGATTGCAGACTACTCTAAATCATAATGTGAGTATAATAGTGAGGTTTACATCATGTTAGCACATACTACTTTTAGGCAAAATTGAACTGTACACTCCATTGAGTTGAATGCACTGCTTTCTATTCAAAGCATTTTGTGATAAGGTTGTGTTCATAACTACACAGGGTGCATTGGAACAGTATGGATATTGCATGCAGAGTGCTCACTGCCATGGAATACTTTAATGCAAGCTGAATTCAGTAACTTAACAGGTACCATTTACAATGGAACAGCCATTGACTTGGATTACTTCAGCAAACTGTAATGTTACACTGAGTAGATTATGTGATGTTACTGAAAGTAACTTCTAAACCTTAGCTAGCACATTCATATAATTGATTGCAGACTACTCTAAATCATATTGTGAGTATAATAATAAGGTTTACATCACCTTAGCACATACCACTTTTAGGCAAAATTGAACTGTACACTCCATTGAGCTGAATGCACTGCTTTCTATTCAAAGCATTTTGTGATAAGGTTGTGTTCTTAACTACACAGGGTGAATTGGAACAGTATGGATATTGCAAGTAGAGTGCTCAGTGCCATGGTATACTTTAATGCAAGCTGAATTCAGTAACTTAACAGGTACCATTTACACTGGAACAGCCATTGACTTGGATTACTTCAGCAAACTGTAATGTTCCACTGAGTAGATAATGTGCTGTTACTGAAACTAACTTGTAACCCATAGATAGCACATTCATATTATTCATTGCATATTACTATAATTCATAATGTGAGTATAATAATGAGGTTTACATCATGTTAGCAGATACTAATTTTAGGCAAAATTGAACTGTACTATACATCGTGTTGAATGCTTTACTTTCACTTCAAAGCAGGTTGTGATAATGTTGTGTTCATAACTACACAGGGTGAATTGAAACTGTATGGATATTGCATGTAGAGTGCTCAGCGCCATGGAATACTTTAATGCAAGCTGAATTCAATAGCTTACCAGGTAAAATTTACAGTGGAACAGCCATTGCATTTACTGTGGACCAGCCATTGACTTCGCTTACTTCAGCCAAATCTAATGTTCCACAGAGTAGATAATGTGATGTTACTGGAAGTAACTTCTAAACCTTAGCTAGCACATTCATATAATTGATTGCAGACTACTCTAAATCATATTGTGAGTATAATAATGAGGTTTACATCATGGTAGCACATACTACTTTTAGGCAAAATTGAACAGTACACTCCATTGAGTTGAATGCACTGCTTTCTATTCAAAGCATTTTGTGATAATTTTGTGTTCATAACTACACAGGGTGAATTGCAACTGTATGGATATTGCATGTAGAGTGCTCAGTGCCATGGAATACTTTAATGCAAGCTGAATTCAGTAACTTATAAGGTACCATTTACAGTGGAACAGCCATTGACTTGGATTACTTAGGCAAACAGTAATGTTACACTGAGTAGATAATGTGATGTTACTGATGGTAACTTCTAAACTTAGGTAGTACATTCATATAATTGATTGCAGACTACTCTGAATCATATTCTGAGTATAATAGTGAGGTTTACATCATGATAGCACATAACACTTTTAGGCAAAATTGAACTGTACTATACATAGTGTTGAATGCTTTAATTTCAGTTCAAAGCAGTTTGTGATAAGGTTGTGTTCATAACTACACAGGGTGACTTGAAACTGTATGGATATTGCATGTAGAGTGCTCAGTGCCATGGAATACTTTAATGCAAGCTGAATTCAGTAACTTAACAGGTACCATTTACACTGGAACAGCCATTGACTTGGTTTATTTCAGCAAACTGTAATGTTCCACTGAGTAGATAATGTGCTGTTACTGAAACTAACTTGTAACCCATAGATAGCACATTCATATTATTCATTGCAGATTACTATAATTCATAATGTGAGTATAATAATGAGGTTTACATCATGTTAGCAGATACTAATTTTAGGCAAAATTGAACTGTACTATACATCGTGTTGAATGCTTTACTTTCACTTCAAAGCAGTTTGTGATAAGGTTGTGTTCATAACTACACAGGGTGCATTGGAACAGTATGGATATTGCATGTAGAATGCTCAGTGCCATGGAATACTTTAATGCAAGCTGAATTCAATATCTTACCAGGTAACATTTACAGTGGAACAGCCATTGACTTGGTTTACTTCAGCAAACTGTAATGTTACACTGAGTAGATAATGTGATGTTACTGAAAGTAACTTCTAAACCTTAGATAGCACATTCATATTATTGATTCCAGACTACTGTAAATCATATTCTGAGTATAATAATAAGGTTTACATCATGATAGCACATAACACTTTTAGGCAAAATTGAACTGTACTATACATTGTGTTGAATGCTTTACTTTCAATTCAAAGCATTTTGTGATAAGGTTGTGTTCATAACTACACAGGGTGAATTGAAACTGTATGGATATTGCATGTAGAGTGCTCAGTGCCATGCAATACTTTAATGCAAGCTGAATTCAGTAACTTTGCAGGTACCATTTACACTGGAACAGCCATTGACTTGGTTTAATTCAGCAAACTGTAATGTTCCTCTGAGTAAATAATGTGATGTTACTGAAGGTAACTTCTAAACCTTAGGTAGTACATTCATATAATAGAATGCAGACTACTCTAAAACATATTCTGAGTATAATAATAAGGTTTACATCATGATAGCACATACCACTTTTAGGCAAAATTGAACTATATTATACATTGTGTTGAATGCTTTACTTTCAATTCAAAGCATTTTGTGATAAGGTTGTGTTCATATCTACACAGGGAGAATTGAAACTGTATGGATATTGCATGTAGAGTGCTCAGTGCCATGGAATACTTTACTGCAAGATGAATTCAGTAACTTAACAGGTAAAATTTGCAGTGGAACAGCCATTGACATGGTTTACATCAGCAAACTGTAATGTTACACTGAGTAGATAATGTGATGTTACTGGAAGTAACTTCTAAACCTTAGGTAGCACATTCATATTATTGATTGCAGATTACTCTAATTCATATTGTGAGTATAATAATGTTTACATCATGTTAGCACATACTACTTTTAGGCAAAATTGAACTGTACACTCCTTTGAGTTGAATGCACTGCTTTCTATTCAAAGCATTTTGTGATAAAGTTGTGTTCATAACTACACAGGGTGCATTGGAACAGTATGGATATTGCATGCAGAGTGCTCAGTGCCATGGAATTCTTTAATGCAAGCTGAATTCAGTAACTTAACAGGTACCATTTACAGTGGAACAGCCATTGACTTGGATTACTTCAGCAAACTGTAATGTTACACTGAGTAGATAATGTGATGTTACTGAAAGTAACTTCTAACCCTTAGCTAGCACATTCATATAATTGATTGCAGACTACTCTAAATCATATTGTGAGTATAATAATGAGGTTTACATCATGTTAGCACATACTACTTTTAGGCAAAATTGAACTGTACACTCCTTTGATTTGAATGCACTGCTTTCAATTCAAAGCATTTTGTGATAAGGTTGTGTTCATAACTACACAGGGTGCACTGGAAAAGTATGGATATTGCATGCAGAGTGCTCAGTGCCATGGAATACTTTAATGCAAGCTGGATTCAATATCTTATCAGGTAACATTTACAGTGGAACAGCCATTGACTTTGTTTACTTCAGCAAACTGTAATGTTCCACTGAGTAGATAATGTGCTGTTACTGAAAGTAACTTGTAACCCATAGATAGCACATTCATATTATTTATTGCAGATTACTATAATTCATATTGTGAGTATAATAATGAGGTTTACATCATGTTAGCAGATACTAATTTTAGGCAAAATTGAACTGTACACTACATTGTGTTAGCTTTGCATTCAATTCAAAGAATTTTGTGATAAGGTTTTGTTCATAACTACAAAGGGTGAATTGGAACAGTATGGATATTGCATGTAGAGTGCTCAGTGCCATGGCATACTTTAATGCAAGCTGAATTCAGTAACTTAACAGGTACCATTTGCACTGGAACAGCCATTGACTTGGTTTACTTCAGCAAACTGTAACGTTACACTGAGTAAATAATCTGATGTTACTGATGGTAACTTCTAAACTTAGGTAGTACATTCATATAATTGATTGCAGACTACTCTAAATCATATTCTGAGTATAATACTGAGGTTTACATCATGATAGCACATAACACTTTTAGGCAAAATTGAACTGTACTATACATAGTGTTGAATGCTTTAATTTCACTTCAAAGCAGTTTGTGATAAGGTTGTGTTGATATCTACACAGGGTGAATTGAAACTGTATGGATATTTCATGTAGAGTGCTCAGTGCCATGGAATACTTTAATGCAAGCTGAATTCAGTAACTTATAAGGTACCATTTACTGTGGACCAGCCATTGACTTCGCTTACTTCAACCAAATCTAATGTTCCACTGAGTAGACAATGTGATGTTACTGAAAGTAACTTCTAAACCTTAGGTAGCACATTCATATATTTGATTGCAGACTACTCTAAATCATATTGTGAGTATAACAATAAGGTTTACATCACCTTAGCACATACCACTTTTAGGCAAAATTGAACTGCACTATACATTGTGTTGAATGCTTTACTTTCAATTCAAAGCATTTTGTGATAAGATTGTGTTCATATCTACACAGGGTGAATTGAAACTGTATGGATATTGCATGTAGAGTGCTCAGTGCCATGGAATACTTTAATGCAAGCTGAATTCAATAGCTTACCAGGTAAAATTTACAGTGGAACAGCCATTGAGTTGTTTTACATCAGCAAACTGTAATGTTACACTGAGTAGATAATGCGCTGTTACCGAAAGTAACTTCTAACCCATAGATAGCACATTCATATTATTGTTTGCAGATTACTATAATTCATATTGTGAGTATAATAATGAGGTTTACATCATGTTAGCAGATACTACTTTTAGGCAAAATTGAACTGTACACTCCATTGAGTTGAATGCACTGCTTTTATTCAAAGCATTTTGTGATAAGGTTGTGTTCATAACTACACAGGGTGCATTGGAACAGTACGGATATTGCATGCAGAGTGCTCAGTGCCATGGAATACTTTAATACAAGCTGAATTCAGTAACTTAACAGGTACCATTTTCAGTGGAATAGCCATTGACTTAGCCTAAAAGTGGTCTGTGCTAAGATGATGAAAACATTATTATACTCTCCATATCATTTACAGTACACTGCAACCAAGTTTATGAGTCTTCTAACTCAGGTCCAGGAGTTACAAACAGTAACATCACTTTTTCAACTCAGTGGAACATTAGAGTTTGCTGAACTAAACCAAGTCAATGGCTGTTCCACTGTAAATGGTACCTGTTAAGTACCTGTTCAGCTTGCATTAAAGTATTCCATGGCACTGAGCACTCTACATGCAATATCCATACATTTCCAATTCACCCAGTGCAGTTATGAACACAACCCTCTCAAAAAATGCTTTGAATTGAAAGTAAGGCTTTCAACACAATGTAGTATACAATTCAATTTTGTTAATAAGTGGTATGTGCTAACATGATGTAAACATTATTATTATACACAGAATATGATTTAGAGTAGTCTGCAATCAATTATATGAATGTACTATTTGTTTAGAAGTTACCTTCAGTAACATCAGATTATCTAAGTGTAACATTATAGTTTGCTGAAGTAAACGAAGTCAATGGCTGTTGCACTGTAAATGGTACATGTTAAGATATTGAATTCAGCTTGCATTAAAGTATTCCATGGCACTGAGCACTCTACATGCAATATCCATGCACTTCCAAATTACCCTGAGTAGATATGTTAACAAACATATTACAAAATGCATTGAATAGAAAGTAAAGCATTGAACATAATGTGGTGCACAGTTCACTTTTGCCAAAAAGTGGTATGTGATAACATGATGTAAACCTTATTTTTATACTCAGAATATGATTCAGAGTAGTCTGCAATCAATTATATGAATGGGCTACCTAAGTTCTAGAAGTTACTTTCAGTAACATCACATTATCTACTCAGTGTAACATTACAGTTTGCTGAAGTAAACCAAGTCAAAGGCTGTTCCACTGTAAATGGTACTTGTTAAGTTACTGAATTCAGCTTGCATTAAAGTATTCCATGGCACTGAGCACTCTACATGCAATATCCATACTGTTCTAATTCACCCTGTGTAGTTATGAACACAACCTTATCAGAAAATGCTTTGAATAGAAAGCAGTGCATTCAACTCAATGGAGTGTACAGTTCAATTTTGCCTAAAAGCGGAATGTGCTAAAATGATGAAAACATTATTATACTCACCATATCATTTACAGTACACTGCAACCAAGTTTATGAGTCTTCTAACTCAGGTCCAGGAGTTACAAACAGCAACATCACTTTTTCAACTCAGTGGAACATTAGAGTTTGCTGAACTAAACCAAGTCAATGGATATTCCATTTTAAATCGTACCAGGTAGGTTACTATATTCAGCTTGCATTTCAGTCTTCCATGGCACTGAGCACTCTACATGCAATATCCATGCACTTCCAAATTACCCTGAGTAGATATGTTAACAAACATTTCACAAAATGCTTTGAATAGAAAGTAAAGCATTGAAAATAATGTCGTGCACAGTTCACTTTTGCCAAAAACTGGTATGTGCTAACATGATGTAAACCTTAGTATTATACTCAGAATATGATTTAGAGTAGTCTGCAATCAATTATATGAATGTACTTTCTAAGGTTTAGAAGTTACCTTCAATAACATCACATTATCTACTCAGTCTAACATTACAGTTTGCTGAAGTAAACCAAGTCAATGGCTGTTCCACTGTAAATGTTACCTGGTAAGATATTGAATTCAGCTTGTATTGGAGTATTCCATGACACAGTACTCTACATGCAATATCCATACAGTTCCAATTCACCCTTTGTAGTTATGAACACAACCTTATATCAAAATGCTTTGAATAGAAAGCAGTGCATTCAACTCAATGCAGTGTACAGTTCAATTTAGCCTAAAAGTGGTATGTGCTAAGATGATGTAAACATTATTATACTCACAATATGAATTAGAGTAATCTGCAATCAATAATATGAATGTGCTACCTAAGGGTTAGAAGTTATTTTCAGTAACATCACATTATCTAAGTGGAACATTACAGTTTGCTGAAGTAAACCAAGTCAATGGCTGTTCCACTGTAAATGGTACCTGTTACGTTACTGAGTTCAGTTTGCATTGGAGTATTCCTTGGCACTGAGTACTCTACATGCAATATCCATACAGTTCCAATTCACCCTTTGTAGTTATGAACACAACCTTATATGAAAATGCTTTGAATAGAAAGCAGTGCATTCAGCTCAATGCAGTGTACAGTTCAATTTTGCCTAAAAGTGGTATGTGCTATCATGATGTAAACCTTATTATTATACTCAGAATATGATTTCGAGTAGTCTGCAATAAATTATATGAATGTACTGCCTAAGGTTTAGAAGTTACCTTCAGTAATATCACATTATTTACTCAGTGTAACATTACAGTTTGCTGAAGTAAACCAAGTCAATGGCTGTTCCACTGTAAATGGTACATGTTAAGTTACTGAATTCAGCTTGCATTAAAGTATTCCATGGCTCTGAGCACTCTATATGCAATATCCATACAGTTCCAATTCACCCTGTGTAGTTATGAACACAACCTTATCACGAAATGCTTTCAATTGAAAGTAAAGCTTTCAACACAATGTAGGGTACAGTTCAATTTTGCCTAAAAGTGGTATGTGCTAAGATGATGTAAACCTTATTATTATACTCACAATATGAATTAGAGTAATCTGCAATCAATTATTTGAATGTGCTACTTAAGGTTTAGAAGTTAGCTTCCGTAACATCACATTATCTACTCAGTGTAACATTAGACTTTGCTGAAGTAAACCAAGTCAATGGCTCTTCCACTCTAAATGGTACATGTTAAGATACTGAATACAGCTTGCATTAAAGTATTCCATGGCACTGAGCACTCTACATGCAATATCCATACAGTTCCAATTCACCCTGTGTAGTTATGAACACAACCTTATCACAAAATGCTTTGAATTGAATGTAAAGCTTTCAACACAATGTAGTGTACAGTTCAATTTTGCCTAAAAGTGGTATGTGCTAAGATGATGTAATCCTGATCATTATACTCACAATATGAATTAGAGTAATCTGCAATCAATTATTTGAATGTGCTACCTAAGGTCTATAAGTTAGCTTCAGTAACATCACATTATCTACTCAGTGTAACATTAGACTTTGCTGAAGTAAACCAAGTCAAAGGCTGTTCCAGTGTAAATGGTAGCTGTTAAGTTACTGAATTCAGCTAGCATTGAAGTATTCCATGGCACTGAGCACTCTACATGCAATATCCATACTGTTCCAATTCACCCTTATTTAGTTATGAACACAACCTTATCACAAAATCCTTTGAATTGAATGTAAAGCTTTCAACACAATGTAGTGTACAGTTCAATTATGCCTAAAAGTAGTATGTGCTAACATGATGTTAACCTCATTATTATACTCACAATATGAATTAGAGTAATCTGCAATCAATAATATGAATGTGCTATCTATGGGTTAGAAGTTACTTTCAGTAACAGCACATTATCTACTCAGTGGAACCTTACAGTTTGCTGAAATAAACCAAGTCAATGGCTGTTCCAGTATAAATGGTCCCTGTTAAGTTACTGAATTCAGCTTGCATTAAAGTATTCCATGGCATTGAGCACTCTACATGCAATATCCATACAGTTCCAATTCACCCTTTGTAGTTATGAACACAACCTTATCACAAAATGCTTTGAATTGAATGTAAAGATTTCAACGCAACGTAGTGTACAGTTCAATTTTGCCTAAAAGTGGTATGTGCTAACATGATGTAAACCTCATTATTATACTCAGAATATGATTTAGAGTAGTCTGCAATCAATTATATGAATGGGCTACCTAAGGTTTAGAAGTTACTTTCAGCAACATCACATTATCAACTCAGTGTAACATTATGGTTTGCTGAAGTAAACCAAGTCAATGGCTGTTCCACTGTAAATGGTACATGTTCAGTTACTGAATTCAGCTTGCATTAAAGTATTCCATGGCTCTGAGCACTCAATATGCAATATCCATACAGTTCCAATTCACCCTGTGTAGTTATGAACACAACCTTATCACGAAATGCTTTCAATTGAAAGTAAAGCTTTCAACACAATGTAGTGTACAGTTCAATTTTGCCTAAAAGTGGTATGTGCTAAGATGATGTAATCCTTATTATTATACTCACAATATGAATTAGAGTAATCTGCAATCAATTATTTGAATGTGCAACTTAAGGTTTAGAAGTTAGCTTCAGTAACATCACATTATCAGTGTAACATTAGACTTTGCTGAAGTAAACCAAGTCAATGGCTGTTCCAGTGTAAATGGTACCTGTTAAGATACTGAATTCAGCTTGCATTAAAGTATTCCATGGCACTGAGCACTCTACATGCAATATCCATACAGTTTCAATTCACCCTGTGTAGTTATGAACACAACCTTATCACAAAATGCTTTGAATTGAAAGTAAAGCATTCCACACAATGTATAGTACAGTTCAATTTTGCCTAAAAGTGGTATGTGCTATCATGATGTAAACCTTATTATTATACTCAGAATACGTTATAGAGTAGTCTGCAATCAATTATATGAATGTACTACCTAAGGTTTAGAAGTTACCTTCCGTAACATCACATTATCTACTCAGTCTAACATTACAGTTTGCTGAAGTAAACCAAGTCAATGGCTGTTCCACTGTAAATGTTACCTGGTAAGATATTGAATTCAGCTTGTATTGGAGTATTCCATGACACAGTACACTACATGCAATATCCATACAGTTCCAATTCACCCTTTGTAGTTATGAACACAACCTTATATCAAAATGCTTTGAATAGAAAGCAGTGCATTCAACTCAATGCAGTGTACAGTTCAATTTAGCCTAAAAGTGGTATGTGCTAAGATGATGTAAACATTATTATACTCACAATATGAATTAGAGTAATCTGCAATCAATAATATGAATGTGCTACCTAAGGGTTAGAAGTTATTTTCAGTAACATCACATTATCTAAGTGGAACATTACAGTTTGCTGAAGTAAACCAAGTCAATGGCTGTTCCACTGTAAATGGTACCTGTTACGTTACTGAGTTCAGTTTGCATTGGAGTATTCCATGGCACAGAGTACTCTACATGCAATATCCATACAGTTCCAATTCACCCTTTGTAGTTATGAACACAACCTTATATGAAAATGCTTTGAATAGAAAGCAGTGCATTCAGCTCAATGCAGCGTACAGTTCAATTTTGCCTAAAAGTGGTATGTGCTATCATGATGTAAACCTTATTATTATACTCAGAATATGATTTCGAGTAGTCTGCAATAAATTATATGAATGTACTGCCTAAGGTTTAGAAGTTACCTTCAGTAATATCACATTATTTACTCAGTGTAACATTACAGTTTGCTGAAGTAAACCAAGTCAATGGCTGTTCCACTGTAAATGGTACATGTTAAGTTACTGAATTCAGCTTGCATTAAAGTATTCCATGGCTCTGAGCACTCTATATGCAATATCCATACAGTTCCAATTCACCCTGTGTAGTTATGAACACAACCTTATCACGAAATGCTTTCAATTGAAAGTAAAGCTTTCAACACAATGTAGGGTACAGTTCAATTTTGCCTAAAAGTGGTATGTGCTAAGATGATGTAAACCTTATTATTATACTCACAATATGAATTAGAGTAATCTGCAATCAATTATTTGAATGTGCTACTTAAGGTTTAGAAGTTAGCTTCCGTAACATCACATTATCTACTCAGTGTAACATTAGACTTTGCTGAAGTAAACCAAGTCAATGGCTCTTCCACTCTAAATGGTACATGTTAAGATACTGAATACAGCTTGCATTAAAGTATTCCATGGCACTGAGCACTCTACATGCAATATCCATGCACTTCCAAATTACCCTGAGTAGATATGTTAACAAACATATTACAAAATGCATTGAATAGAAAGTAAAGCATTGAACATAATGTGGTGCACAGTTCACTTTTGCCAAAAAGTGGTATGTGATAACATGATGTAAACCTTATTTTTATACTCAGAATATGATTCAGAGTAGTCTGCAATCAATTATATGAATGGGCTACCTAAGTTCTAGAAGTTACTTTCAGTAACATCACATTATCTACTCAGTGTAACATTACAGTTTGCTGAAGTAAACCAAGTCAAAGGCTGTTCCACTGTAAATGGTACTTGTTAAGTTACTGAATTCAGCTTGCATTAAAGTATTCCATGGCACTGAGCACTCTACATGCAATATCCATACTGTTCTAATTCACCCTGTGTAGTTATGAACACAACCTTATCAGAAAATGCTTTGAATAGAAAGCAGTGCATTCAACTCAATGGAGTGTACAGTTCAATTTTGCCTAAAAGCGGAATGTGCTAAAATGATGAAAACATTATTATACTCACCATATCATTTACAGTACACTGCAACCAAGTTTATGAGTCTTCTAACTCAGGTCCAGGAGTTACAAACAGCAACATCACTTTTTCAACTCAGTGGAACATTAGAGTTTGCTGAACTAAACCAAGTCAATGGATATTCCATTTTAAATCGTACCAGGTAGGTTACTATATTCAGCTTGCATTTCAGTCTTCCATGGCACTGAGCACTCTACATGCAATATCCATGCACTTCCAAATTACCCTGAGTAGATATGTTAACAAACATTTCACAAAATGCTTTGAATAGAAAGTAAAGCATTGAAAATAATGTCGTGCACAGTTCACTTTTGCCAAAAACTGGTATGTGCTAACATGATGTAAACCTTAGTATTATACTCAGAATATGATTTAGAGTAGTCTGCAATCAATTATATGAATGTACTTTCTAAGGTTTAGAAGTTACCTTCAATAACATCACATTATCTACTCAGTCTAACATTACAGTTTGCTGAAGTAAACCAAGTCAATGGCTGTTCCACTGTAAATGTTACCTGGTAAGATATTGAATTCAGCTTGTATTGGAGTATTCCATGACACAGTACTCTACATGCAATATCCATACAGTTCCAATTCACCCTTTGTAGTTATGAACACAACCTTATATCAAAATGCTTTGAATAGAAAGCAGTGCATTCAACTCAATGCAGTGTACAGTTCAATTTAGCCTAAAAGTGGTATGTGCTAAGATGATGTAAACATTATTATACTCACAATATGAATTAGAGTAATCTGCAATCAATAATATGAATGTGCTACCTAAGGGTTAGAAGTTATTTTCAGTAACATCACATTATCTAAGTGGAACATTACAGTTTGCTGAAGTAAACCAAGTCAATGGCTGTTCCACTGTAAATGGTACCTGTTACGTTACTGAGTTCAGTTTGCATTGGAGTATTCCTTGGCACTGAGTACTCTACATGCAATATCCATACAGTTCCAATTCACCCTTTGTAGTTATGAACACAACCTTATATGAAAATGCTTTGAATAGAAAGCAGTGCATTCAGCTCAATGCAGTGTACAGTTCAATTTTGCCTAAAAGTGGTATGTGCTATCATGATGTAAACCTTATTATTATACTCAGAATATGATTTCGAGTAGTCTGCAATAAATTATATGAATGTACTGCCTAAGGTTTAGAAGTTACCTTCAGTAATATCACATTATTTACTCAGTGTAACATTACAGTTTGCTGAAGTAAACCAAGTCAATGGCTGTTCCACTGTAAATGGTACATGTTAAGTTACTGAATTCAGCTTGCATTAAAGTATTCCATGGCTCTGAGCACTCTATATGCAATATCCATACAGTTCCAATTCACCCTGTGTAGTTATGAACACAACCTTATCACGAAATGCTTTCAATTGAAAGTAAAGCTTTCAACACAATGTAGGGTACAGTTCAATTTTGCCTAAAAGTGGTATGTGCTAAGATGATGTAAACCTTATTATTATACTCACAATATGAATTAGAGTAATCTGCAATCAATTATTTGAATGTGCTACTTAAGGTTTAGAAGTTAGCTTCCGTAACATCACATTATCTACTCAGTGTAACATTAGACTTTGCTGAAGTAAACCAAGTCAATGGCTCTTCCACTCTAAATGGTACATGTTAAGATACTGAATACAGCTTGCATTAAAGTATTCCATGGCACTGAGCACTCTACATGCAATATCCATACAGTTCCAATTCACCCTGTGTAGTTATGAACACAACCTTATCACAAAATGCTTTGAATTGAATGTAAAGCTTTCAACACAATGTAGTGTACAGTTCAATTTTGCCTAAAAGTGGTATGTGCTAAGATGATGTAATCCTGATCATTATACTCACAATATGAATTAGAGTAATCTGCAATCAATTATTTGAATGTGCTACCTAAGGTCTATAAGTTAGCTTCAGTAACATCACATTATCTACTCAGTGTAACATTAGACTTTGCTGAAGTAAACCAAGTCAAAGGCTGTTCCAGTGTAAATGGTAGCTGTTAAGTTACTGAATTCAGCTAGCATTGAAGTATTCCATGGCACTGAGCACTCTACATGCAATATCCATACTGTTCCAATTCACCCTTATTTAGTTATGAACACAACCTTATCACAAAATCCTTTGAATTGAATGTAAAGCTTTCAACACAATGTAGTGTACAGTTCAATTATGCCTAAAAGTAGTATGTGCTAACATGATGTTAACCTCATTATTATACTCACAATATGAATTAGAGTAATCTGCAATCAATAATATGAATGTGCTATCTATGGGTTAGAAGTTACTTTCAGTAACAGCACATTATCTACTCAGTGGAACCTTACAGTTTGCTGAAATAAACCAAGTCAATGGCTGTTCCAGTATAAATGGTCCCTGTTAAGTTACTGAATTCAGCTTGCATTAAAGTATTCCATGGCATTGAGCACTCTACATGCAATATCCATACAGTTCCAATTCACCCTTTGTAGTTATGAACACAACCTTATCACAAAATGCTTTGAATTGAATGTAAAGATTTCAACGCAACGTAGTGTACAGTTCAATTTTGCCTAAAAGTGGTATGTGCTAACATGATGTAAACCTCATTATTATACTCAGAATATGATTTAGAGTAGTCTGCAATCAATTATATGAATGGGCTACCTAAGGTTTAGAAGTTACTTTCAGCAACATCACATTATCAACTCAGTGTAACATTATGGTTTGCTGAAGTAAACCAAGTCAATGGCTGTTCCACTGTAAATGGTACATGTTCAGTTACTGAATTCAGCTTGCATTAAAGTATTCCATGGCTCTGAGCACTCAATATGCAATATCCATACAGTTCCAATTCACCCTGTGTAGTTATGAACACAACCTTATCACGAAATGCTTTCAATTGAAAGTAAAGCTTTCAACACAATGTAGTGTACAGTTCAATTTTGCCTAAAAGTGGTATGTGCTAAGATGATGTAATCCTTATTATTATACTCACAATATGAATTAGAGTAATCTGCAATCAATTATTTGAATGTGCAACTTAAGGTTTAGAAGTTAGCTTCAGTAACATCACATTATCAGTGTAACATTAGACTTTGCTGAAGTAAACCAAGTCAATGGCTGTTCCAGTGTAAATGGTACCTGTTAAGATACTGAATTCAGCTTGCATTAAAGTATTCCATGGCACTGAGCACTCTACATGCAATATCCATACAGTTTCAATTCACCCTGTGTAGTTATGAACACAACCTTATCACAAAATGCTTTGAATTGAAAGTAAAGCATTCCACACAATGTATAGTACAGTTCAATTTTGCCTAAAAGTGGTATGTGCTATCATGATGTAAACCTTATTATTATACTCAGAATACGTTATAGAGTAGTCTGCAATCAATTATATGAATGTACTACCTAAGGTTTAGAAGTTACCTTCCGTAACATCACATTATCTACTCAGTCTAACATTACAGTTTGCTGAAGTAAACCAAGTCAATGGCTGTTCCACTGTAAATGTTACCTGGTAAGATATTGAATTCAGCTTGTATTGGAGTATTCCATGACACAGTACACTACATGCAATATCCATACAGTTCCAATTCACCCTTTGTAGTTATGAACACAACCTTATATCAAAATGCTTTGAATAGAAAGCAGTGCATTCAACTCAATGCAGTGTACAGTTCAATTTAGCCTAAAAGTGGTATGTGCTAAGATGATGTAAACATTATTATACTCACAATATGAATTAGAGTAATCTGCAATCAATAATATGAATGTGCTACCTAAGGGTTAGAAGTTATTTTCAGTAACATCACATTATCTAAGTGGAACATTACAGTTTGCTGAAGTAAACCAAGTCAATGGCTGTTCCACTGTAAATGGTACCTGTTACGTTACTGAGTTCAGTTTGCATTGGAGTATTCCATGGCACAGAGTACTCTACATGCAATATCCATACAGTTCCAATTCACCCTTTGTAGTTATGAACACAACCTTATATGAAAATGCTTTGAATAGAAAGCAGTGCATTCAGCTCAATGCAGCGTACAGTTCAATTTTGCCTAAAAGTGGTATGTGCTATCATGATGTAAACCTTATTATTATACTCAGAATATGATTTCGAGTAGTCTGCAATAAATTATATGAATGTACTGCCTAAGGTTTAGAAGTTACCTTCAGTAATATCACATTATTTACTCAGTGTAACATTACAGTTTGCTGAAGTAAACCAAGTCAATGGCTGTTCCACTGTAAATGGTACATGTTAAGTTACTGAATTCAGCTTGCATTAAAGTATTCCATGGCTCTGAGCACTCTATATGCAATATCCATACAGTTCCAATTCACCCTGTGTAGTTATGAACACAACCTTATCACGAAATGCTTTCAATTGAAAGTAAAGCTTTCAACACAATGTAGGGTACAGTTCAATTTTGCCTAAAAGTGGTATGTGCTAAGATGATGTAAACCTTATTATTATACTCACAATATGAATTAGAGTAATCTGCAATCAATTATTTGAATGTGCTACTTAAGGTTTAGAAGTTAGCTTCCGTAACATCACATTATCTACTCAGTGTAACATTAGACTTTGCTGAAGTAAACCAAGTCAATGGCTCTTCCACTCTAAATGGTACATGTTAAGATACTGAATACAGCTTGCATTAAAGTATTCCATGGCACTGAGCACTCTACATGCAATATCCATACAGTTCCAATTCACCCTGTGTAGTTATGAACGCAACCTTATCACAAAATGCTTTGAATTGAATGTAAAGCTTTCAACACAATGTAGTGTACAGTTCAATTTTGCCTAAAAGTGGTATGTGCTAAGATGATGTAATCCTGATCATTATACTCACAATATGAATTAGAGTAATCTGCAATCAATTATTTGAATGTGCTACCTAAGGTCTATAAGTTAGCTTCAGTAACATCACATTATCTACTCAGTGTAACATTAGACTTTGCTGAAGTAAACCAAGTCAATGGCTGTTCCAGTGTAAATGGTAGCTGTTAAGTTACTGAATTCAGCTAGCATTGAAGTATTCCATGGCACTGAGCACTCTACATGCAATATCCATACTGTTCCAATTCACCCTTATTTAGTTATGAACACAACCTTATCACAAAATCCTTTGAATTGAATGTAAAGCTTTCAACACAATGTAGTGTACAGTTCAATTATGCCTAAAAGTAGTATGTGCTAACATGATGTTAACCTCATTATTATACTCACAATATGAATTAGAGTAATCTGCAATCAATAATATGAATGTGCTATCTATGGGTTAGAAGTTACTTTCAGTAACAGCACATTATCTACTCAGTGGAACCTTACAGTTTGCTGAAATAAACCAAGTCAATGGCTGTTCCAGTATAAATGGTCCCTGTTAAGTTACTGAATTCAGCTTGCATTAAAGTATTCCATGGCATTGAGCACTCTACATGCAATATCCATACAGTTCCAATTCACCCTTTGTAGTTATGAACACAACCTTATCACAAAATGCTTTGAATTGAATGTAAAGATTTCAACGCAACGTAGTGTACAGTTCAATTTTGCCTAAAAGTAGTATGTGCTAACATGATGTAAACCTCATTATTATACTCACAATATGATTTAGAGTAGTCTGCAATCAATTATATGAATGGGCTACCTAAGGTTTAGAAGTTACTTTCAGCAACATCACATTATCAACTCAGTGTAACATTATGGTTTGCTGAAGTAAACCAAGTCAATGGCTGTTCCACTGTAAATGGTACATGTTCAGTTACTGAATTCAGCTTGCATTAAAGTATTCCATGGCTCTGAGCACTCAATATGCAATATCCATACAGTTCCAATTCACCCTGTGTAGTTATGAACACAACCTTATCACGAAATGCTTTCAATTGAAAGTAAAGCTTTCAACACAATGTAGTGTACAGTTCAATTTTGCCTAAAAGTGGTATGTGCTAAGATGATGTAATGCTTATTATTATACTCACAATATGAATTAGAGTAATCTGCAATCAATTATTTGAATGTGCAACTTAAGGTTTAGAAGTTAGCTTCAGTAACATCACATTATCAGTGTAACATTAGACTTTGCTGAAGTAAACCAAGTCAATGGCTGTTCCAGTGTAAATGGTACCTGTTAAGATACTGAATTCAGCTTGCATTAAAGTATTCCATGGCACTGAGCACTCTACATGCAATATCCATACAGTTTCAATTCACCCTGTGTAGTTATGAACACAACCTTATCACAAAATGCTTTGAATTGAAAGTAAAGCATTCCACACAATGTATAGTACAGTTCAATTTTGCCTAAAAGTGGTATGTGCTATCATGATGTAAAGCTTATTATTATACTCAGAATACGTTATAGAGTAGTCTGCAATCAATTATATGAATGTACTACCTAAGGTTTAGAAGTTACCTTCCGTAACATCACATTATTTGCTCAGTGTAACATTACAGTTTGCTGAAGTAAACCAAGTCAATGGCTGTTCCAGTGTAAATGGTAGCTGTTAAGTTACTGAATTCAGCTTGCATTAAAGTATTCCATGGCACTGAGCACTCTACATGCAATATCCATACTGTTCCAATTCACCCTTTTTTAGTTATGAACACAACCTTAGCACAAAATGCTTTGAATTGAATGTAAAGCTTTCAACACAATGTAGTATACAGTTCAATTTTGCCTAAAAGTAGTATGTGCTAACATGATGTAAACCTCATTATTATACTCACAATATGAATTAGAGTAATCTGCAATCAATAATATGAATGTGTTATCTATGGGTTAGAAGTTACTTTCAGTAACAGCACATTATCTACTCAGTGGAACCTTACAGTTTGCTGAAATAAACCAAGTCAATGGCTGTTCCAGTATAAATGGTACCTGTTAAGTTACTGAATTCAGCTTGCATTAAAGTATTCCATGGCATTGAGCACTCTATATGCAATATCCATACAGTTCCAATTCACCCTGTGTAGTTATGAACACAACCTTATCACGAAATGCTTTCAAATGAAAGTAAAGCTTTCAACACAATGTACAGTTCAATTTTGCCTAAAAGTGGTATGTGCTAAGATGATGTAATCCTTATTATTATGCTCACAATATGAATTAGAGTAATCTGTAATCAATTATTTGAATGTGCTATCTATGGGTTAGAAGTTACTTTCAGTAATAGCACATTATCTACTCAGTGGAACCTTACAGTTTGCTGAAATAAACCAAGTCAATGGCTGTTCCAGTGTAAATGGTACCTGTTAAGATACTGAATTCAGCTTGCATTAAAGTATTCCATGGCACTGATCACTCTACATGCAATATCCATACAGTTTCAATTCACCCTGTGTAGTTATGAACACAACCTTATCACAAAATGCTTTGAATTGAATGTAAAGCTTTCAACACAATGTAGAGTACAGTTCAATTTTGCCTAAAAGTAGTATGTGCTAACATGATGTAAACCTCATTATTATACTCACAATATGAATTAGAGTAATCAGCAATCAATAATATGAATGTGCTATCTATGGGTTAGAAGTTACTTTCAGTAATAGCACATTATCTACTCAGTGGAACCTTACAGTTTGCTGAAATAAACCAAGTCAATGGCTGTTCCAGTGTAAATGGTACCTGTTAAGTTACTGAATTCAGCTTGCATTAAAGTATTCCATGGCACTGAGCACTCTACATGCAATATCCATACAGTTTCAATTTACCCTGTGTAGTTATGAACACAACCTTATCACAAAATGCTTTGAATTGAAAGTAAAGCATTCCACACAATGTATAGTACAGTACAATTTTGCCTAAAAGTGGTATGTGCTATCATGATGTAAACCTCATTATTATACTCACAATATGAATTAGAGTAATCAGCAATCAATAATATGAATGTACTACCTAAGGTTTAGAAGTTACCTTCAGTAACATCACATTATTTACTCAGTGTAACATTACAGTTTGCTGAAGTAAACCAAGTCAATGGCTGTTCCAGTGTAAATGGTACCTGTCAAGTTACTGAATTCAGCTTGCATTAAAGTATTCCATGGCACTGAGCATTCTACATGCAATATCCATACTGTTCCAATTCACCCTTTGTAGTTATGAACACAACCTTATCACAAAATGCTTTGAATTGAATGTAAAGATTTCAATGCAACGTAGTGTACAGTTCAATTTTGCCTAAAAGTGGTATGTGCTAACATGATGTAAACCTCATTATTATACTCACAATATGATTTAGAGTAGTCAGCAATCAATTATATGAATGGGTTACCTAAGGTTTAGAAGTTACTTTCAGCAACATCACATTATCTACTCAGTGTAACATTATGGTTTGCTGAAGTAAACCAAGTCAATGGCTGTTCCACTGTAAATGGTACATGTTAAGTTACTGAATTCAGCTTGCATTAAAATATTCCATGGCACTGAGCACTCTACATGCAATATCCATACAGTTTCAATTCACCCTGTGTAGTTATGAACACAACCTTACCACAAAATGCTTTGAATTGAAAGTAAAGCTTTCAACACAATGTATAGTACAGTTCAATTTTGCCTAAAACTGGTATGTGCTATCATGATGTAAACCTTATTATTATACTCAGAATATGATTTACAGTAGTCTCCAATCAATTATATGAATGTACTACCTAAGGTTTAGAAGTTACCTTCCGTAACATCACATTATTTACTCAGTGTAACATTACAGTTTGCTGAAGTAAACCAAGTCAATGGCTGTTCCAGTGTAAATGTTAGCTGTTAAGTTACTGAATTCAGCTAGCATTAAAGTATTCCATGGCACTGAGCACTCTACATGCAATATCCATACTGTTCCAATTCACCATTTTTTAGTTATGAACACAACCTTATCACAAAATGCTTTGAATTGAATGTAAAGCTTTCAACACAATGTAGTGTACAGTTCAATTTTGCCTAAAAGTAGTATGTGCTAACATGATGTAAACCTCATTATTATACTCACAATATGAATTAGAGTAATCTGCAATCAATAATATGAATGTGCTATCTATGGGTTAGAAGTTACTTTCAGTAACAGCACATTATCTACTCAGTGGAACCTTACAGTTTGCTGAAATAAACCAAGTCAATGGCTGTTCCAGTATAAATGGTACCTGTTAAGTTACTGAATTCAGCTTGCATTAAAGTATTCCATGGCATTGAGCACTCTACATGCAATATCCATACAGTTTCAATTCACCCTGTGTAGTTATGAACACAACCTTATCACAAAATGCTTTGAATTGAAAGTAAAGCATTCCACACAATGTATAGTACAGTTCAATTTTGCCTAAAAGTGGTATGTGCTATCATGATGTAAACCTTATTATTATACTCAGAATACGTTATAGATTAGTCTGCAATCAATTATATGAATGTACTAACTAAGGTTTAGAAGTTACCTTCAGTAACATCATATTATTTACTCAGTGTAACATTACAGTTTGCTGAAGTAAACCACGTCAATGGCTGTTCCAGTGTAAATGGTACCTGTTAAGATATTGAATTCAGCTTGCATTAAAGTATTCCATGGCACTGAGCACTCTACATGCAATATCCATACAGTTTCAATTCACCCTGTGTAGTTATGAACACAACATTATCACAAAATGCTTTGAATTGAATGTAAAGCTTTCAACACAATGTAGTGTACAGTACAATTTTGCCTAAAAGTAGTATGTGCTAACATGATGTAAACCTCTTTATTATACTCACAATATGAATTAGAGTAATCTGCAATCAATAATATGAATGTGCTATCTATGGGTTAGAAGTTACTTTCAGTAACAACACATTATCTACTCAGTGTAACATTACAGTTTGCTGAAGTAAACCAAGTCAATGGCTGTTCCAGTGTAAATGGTAGCTGTTAAGTTACTGAATTCAGCTAGCATTAAAGTATTCCATGGCACTGAGCACTCTACATGCAATATCCATACTGTTCCAATTCACCCTTTTTTAGTTATGAACACAACCTTATCACAAAATGCTTTGCATTGAATGTAAAGCTTTCAACACAATGTAGTGTACAGTTCAATTTTGCCTAAAAGTAGTATGTGCTAACATGATGTAAACCTCATTATTATACTCACAATATGAATTAGAGTAATCTGCAATCAATAATATGAATGTGCTATCTATGGGTTAGAAGTTACTTTCAGTAACAGCACATTATCTACTCAGTGGAACCTTACAGTTTGCTGAAATAAACCAAGTCAATGGCTGTTCCAGTATAAATGGTACCTGTTAAGTTACTGAATTCAGCTTGCATTAAAGTATTCCATGGCATTGAGCACTCTACATGCAATATCCATACAGTTTCAATTCACCCTGTGTAGTTATGAACACAACCTTATCACAAAATGCTTTGAATTGAAAGTAAAGCATTCCACACAATGTATAGTACAGTTCAATTTTGCCTAAAAGTGGTATGTGCTATCATGATGTAAACCTTATTATTATACTCAGAATACGTTATAGATTAGTCTGCAATCAATTATATGAATGTACTACCGAAGGTTTAGAAGTTACCTTCAGTAACATCACATTATTTACTCAGTGTAACATTACAGTTTGCAGAAGTAAACCAAGTCAATGGCTGTTCCAGTGTAAATGGTACCTGTTAAGTTACTGAATTCAGCTTGCATTAAAATATTCCATGGCACTGAGCACTCTACATGCAATATCCATACAGTTTCAATTCACCCTGTGTAGTTATGAACACAACCTTACCACAAAATGCTTTGAATTGAAAGTAAAGCTTTCAACACAATGTATAGTACAGTTCAATTTTGCCTAAAACTGGTATGTGCTATCATGATGTAAACCTTATTATTATACTCAGAATATGATTTACAGTAGTCTCCAATCAATTATATGAATGTACTACCTAAGGTTTAGAAGTTACCTTCCGTAACATCACATTATTTACTCAGTGTAACATTACAGTTTGCTGAAGTAAACCAAGTCAATGGCTGTTCCAGTGTAAATGTTAGCTGTTAAGTTACTGAATTCAGCTAGCATTAAAGTATTCCATGGCACTGAGCACTCTGCATGCAATATCCATACAGTTTCAATTCACCCTGTGTAGTTATGAACACAACCTTATCACAAAATGCTTTGAATTGAATGTAAAGCTTTCAACACAATGTAGTGTACAGTTCAATTTTGCCTAAAAGTAGTATGTGCTAACATGATGTAAACCTCATTATTATACTCACAATATGAATTAGAGTAATCTGCAATCAATAATATGAATGTGCTATCTATGGGTTAGAAGTTACTTTCAGTAACAGCACATTATCTACTCAGTGGAACCTTACAGTTTGCTGAAATAAACCAAGTCAATGGCTGTTCCAGTATAAATGGTACCTGTTAAGTTACTGAATTCAGCTTGAATTAAAGTATTCCATGGCATTGAGCACTCTACATGCAATATCCATACAGTTTCAATTCACCCTGTGTAGTTATGAACACAGCCTTATCACGAAATGCTTTCAAATGAAAGTAAAGCTTTCAACACAATGTACAGTTCAATTTTGCCTAAAAGTGGTATGTGCTAAGATGATGTAATCCTTATTATTATGCTCACAATATGAATTAGAGTAATCTGCAATCAATTATTTGAATGTGCTACTTAAGGTTTAGAAGTCAGCTTCAGTAACTTCACATTATCTACTCAGTGTAACATTAGACTTTGCTGAAGTAAACCAAGTCAATGGCTGTTCCAGTGTAAATGGTACCTGTTAAGATACTGAATTCAGCTTGCAATAAAGCATTCCATGGCACTGATCACTCTACATGCAATATCCATACAGTTTCAATTCACCCTGTGTAGTTATGAACACAACCTTATCACAAAATGCTTTGAATTGAATGTAAAGCTTTCAACACAATGTAGTGTACAGTTCAATTTTGCCTAAAAGTAGTATGTGCTAACATGATGTAAACCTCATTATTATACTCACAATATGAATTAGAGTAATCAGCAATCAATAATATGAATGTGCTATCTATGGGTTAGAAGTTACTTTCAGTAATAGCACATTATCTACTCAGTGGAACCTTACAGTTTGTATGAAATAAACCAAGTCAATGGCTGTTCCAGTGTAAATGGTACCTGTTAAGTTACTGAATTCAGCTTGCATTAAAGTATCCCATGGCACTGAGCACTCTACATGCAATATCCATAGAGCTTCTATTCACCCTGTGTAGTTATGAACACAACCTTATGAATGTGCTATCTATGGGTCAGAAGTTACTTTCAGTAACATCACATTATCTACTCAGTGTAACATTATGGTTTGCTGAAGTAAACCAAGTCAATGGATGTTCCAGTGTAAATGGTACCTGTTAAGTTACTGAATTCAGCTTGCATTAAAGTATTCCATGGCACTGAGCACTGTACATGCAATATGCATACAGTTTCAATTCACCCTGTGTAGTTATGAACACAACCTTATCACAAAATGCTTCGAATTGAAAGTAAAGCATTCCACACAATGTATAGTACAGTTCAATTTTGCCTAAAAGTGGTATGTGCTATCATGATGTAAACCTTATTATTATACTCAGAATACGTTATAGAGTAGTCTGCAATCAATTATATGAATGTACTACCTGAGGTTTAGAAGTTACGTTCAGTAACATCACATTATTTACTCAGTGTAACATTACAGTTTGCTGAAGTAAACCAAGTCAATGGCTGTTCCAGTGTAAATGGTACCTGTTAAGTTACTGAATTCAGCTTGCATTAAAGTATTCCATGGCACTGAGCATTCTACATGCAATATCCATACTGTTCCAATTCACCCTTTGTAGTTATGAACACAACCTTATCACAAAATGCTTTGAATTGAATGTAAAGATTTCAACGCAACGTAGTGTACAGTTCAATTTTGCCTAAAAGTGGTATGTGGTAACATGATGTAAACCCCATTATTATACTCACTATATGATTTAGAGTAGTCAGCAATCAATTATATGAATGGGCTACCTAAGGTTTAGAAGTTACTTTCAGCAACATCACATTATCTGCTCAGTGTAACATTATGGTTTGCTGAAGTAAACCAAGTCAATGGCTGTTCCACTGTAAATGGTACATGTTAAGTTACTGAATTCAGCTTGTATTAAAGTATTCCATGGCTCTGAGCACTCTATATGCAATATCCATACAGTTCCAATTCACCCTGTGTAGTTATGAACACAACCTTATCACGAAATGCTTTCAATTGAAAGTAAAGCTTTCAACACAATGTAGTGTACAGTTCAATTTTGCCTAAAAGTGGTATGTGCTAAGATGATGTAATACTTATTATTATACTCACAATATGAATTAGAGTAATCTGCAATCAATTATTTGAATGTGCTACTTAAGGTTTAGAAGTTAGCTTCAGTAACATCACATTATCTACTCAGTGTAACATTAGACTTTGCTGAAGTAAACCAAGTCAATGGCTGTTCCAGTGTAAATGTTACCTGGTAAGATATTGTATTCAGCTTGCATTGGAGTATTCCATGGCACTGAGTACTCTACATGCAATATCCATACAGTTCCAATTCACCCTGTGTAGTTATGAACACAACCTTATCACAAAATGCTTTGAATTGAAAGTAAAGCATTCAACACAATGTATAGTACAGTTCAATTTTGCCTAAAAGTGGTATGTGCTATCATGATGTAAACCTTATTATTATACTCAGAATATGTTTTAGAGTAGTCTGCATTGAATTATATGAATGTACTACCTTAGGTTTAGAAGTTACCTTCAGTAACAGCAAATTATCTACTCAGAGGAACCTTACAGTTTGCTGAAATAAACCAAGTCAATGGCTGTTCCAGTGTAAATGGTACCTGTTAAGTTACTGAATTCAGCTTGCATTAAAGTATTCCATGGCGCTGAGCACTCTACATGCAATATCCATACAGTTTCAATTCACCCTGTGTAGTTAGGAACACAACCTTATCACAAAATGCTTTGAATTGAAAGTAAAGCATTCAACACAATGTACAATACAGTTCAATTTTGCCTAAAAGTGGTATGTGCTATCATGATGTAAACCTTATTATTATACTCAGAATATGTTTTAGAGTAGTCTGCATTCAATTATATCAATGTACTACCTAAGGTTTAGAAGTTACCTTCAGTAACATCACATTATTTACTCAGAGGAACATTACAGTTTGCTGAAGTAAACCAAGTTAATGGCTGTTCCAGTGTAAATGGTACCTGTTAAGTTACTGAATTCAGCTTGCATTAAAGTATTCCATGGCACTGAGCACTCTACATGCAATATCCATACAGTTTCAATTCACCCTGTGTAGTTATGAACACAACCTTATCACAAAATGCTTTGAATTGAAAGTAAAGCATTCAACACAATGTATAGTACAGTTCAATTTTGCCTAAAAGTGGTATGTGCTATCATGATGTAAACCTTATTACTATACTCAGAATATGATTTAGAGTAGTCTGCATTCAATTATATCAATGTACTACCTTAGGTTTAGAAGTTACCTTCAGTAACAGCAAATTATCTACTCAGAGGAACCTTACAGTTTGCTGAAATAAACCAAGTTAATGGCTGTTCCAGTGTAAATGGTACCTGTTAAGTTACTGAATTCAGCTTGCATTAAAGTATTCCATGGCACTGAGCACTCTACATGCAATATCGATAGAGCTTCTATTCACCCTGTGTAGTTATGAACATAACCTTATGAATGTGCTATCTATGGGTCAGAAGTTACTTTCAGTAACATCACATTATCTACTCAGTGTAACATTACAGTTTGCTGAAGTAAACCAAGTCAATGGCTGTTCCAGTGTAAATGGTACCTGTTAAGTTACTGAATTCAGCTTGCATTAAAGTGTTCCATGGCACTGAGCATTCTACATGCAATATCCATACTGTTCCAATTCACCCTTTTTAGTTATGAACACAACCTTATCACAAAATGCTTTGAATTGAAAGTAAAGCATTCAACACAATGTATAGTACAGTTCAATTTTGCCTAAAAGTGGTATGTGCTATCATGAGGTAAACCGTATTATTATACTCAGAATATGGTTTAGAGTAGTCTGCAATCAATTATATGAATGTACTACCTAAGGTTTAGACGTTGCCTTCAGTAACATCACATTATTTACTCAGTGTAACATTACAGTTTGCTGAAGTAAACCAAGTCAATGGCTATTCCAGAGTAAATGGAACCTGTTAAGATACTGAATTCAGCTTGCATTAAAGTATTCCATGGCACTGAGCACTCTACATGCAATATCCATAGAGCTTCTATTCACCCTGTGTAGTTATGAACACAACCTTATGAATGTGCTATCTATGGGTCAGAAGTTACTTTCAGCAACATCACATTATCTACTCAGTGTAACATTACAGTTTGCTGAAGTAAACCAAGTCAATGGCTGTTCCAGTGTAAATGGTACCTGTTAAGTTACTGAATTCAGCTTGCATTAAAGTGTTCCATGGCACTGAGCATTCTACATGCAATATCCATACTGTTCCAATTCACCCTTGGTAGTTATGAACACAACCTTATCACAAAATGCTTTGAATTGAAAGTAAAGCATTCAACACAATGTATAGTACAGTTCAATTTTGCCTAAAAGTGGTATGTGCTATCATGAGGTAAACCGTATTATTATACTCAGAATATGATTTAGAGTAGTCTGCAATCAATTATATGAATGTACTACCTGTTTAGACGTTACCTTCAGTAACATCACATTATTTACTCAGTGTAACATTACAGTTTGCTGAAGTAAACCAAGTCAATGGCTGTTCCAGAGTAAATGGAACCTGTTAAGATACTGAATTCAGCTTGCATTAAAGTATTCCATGGCACTGAGCACTCTACATGCAATATCCATACTGTTGCAATTCACCCTTTTTTAGTTATGAACACAACCTTATCACAAAATGCTTTGAATTGAATGTAAAGCTTTCAAAACAATGTAGTAAACAGTTCAATTTTGCCTAAAAGTGGTATGTGCTATCATGATGTAAACCTTATTATTATACTCAGAATATGTTTTAGAGTAGTCTGCATTCAATTATATGAATGTACTACCTAAGGTTTAGAAGTGACCTTCAGTAACATCACATTATTTACAGTGTAACATTACAGTTTGCTGAAGTAAACCACGTCAATGGCTGTTCCAGTGTAAATGGTACCTGTTAAGTTACTGAATTCAGCTTGCATTAAAGTATTCCATGGCACTGAGCACTTAACATGCAATATCCATAGAGCTTCTATTCACCCTGTGTAGTTATGAACACAACCTTATGAATGTGCTATCTATGGGTCAGAAGTTACTTTCAGTAACATCACATTATCTACTCAGTGTAACATTACAGTTTGCTGAAGTAAACCAAGTCAATGGCTGTTCCAGCGTAAATGGTACCTGTTAAGTTACTGAATTCAGCTTGCATTAAAGTATTCTATGGCACTGAGCATTCTACATGCAATATGCATACTGTTCCAATTCACCCTTTGTAGTTATGAACACAACCTTATCACAAAATGCTTTGAATTGAATGTAAAGCTTTCAACACAATGTAGTGTACAGTTCAATTTTGCCTAAAAGTAGTATGTGCTAACATGATGTAAACCTCATTATTATACTCACAATATGAATTAGAGTAATCTGCAATCAATTATTTGAATGTGCTACTTAAGGTTTAGAAGTTAGCTTCAGTAACATCACATTATCTACTCAGTGTAACATTAGACTTTGCTGAAGTAAACCAAGTCAATGGCTGTTCCAGTGTAAATGGTACCTGTTAAGATACTGAATTCAGCTTGCATTAAAGTATTCCATGGCACTGAGCACTCTACACGCAATATTCATACAGTTTCAATTCACCCTGTGTAGTTATGAACACAACCTTATCACAAAATGCTTTGAATTGAATGTAAAGCTTTGAACACAATGTAGTGTACAGTTCAATTTTGCCTAAAAGTAGTATGTGCTAACATGATGTAAACCTCATTATTATACTCACAATATGAATTAGAGTAATCTGCAATCAATAATATGAATGTGCTATCTATGGGTTAGAAGTTACTTTCAGTAACAGCACATTATCTACTCAGTGGAACCTTACAGTTTGCTGAAATAAACCAAGTCAATGGCTGTTCCAGTGTAAATGGTACCTGTTAAGTTTCTGAATTCTGCTTGCATTAAAGTATTCCATGGCACTGAGCACTCTACAGGCAATATCCATACAGTTTCAATTCACCCTGTGTAGTTATGAACACAACCTTATGAATGTGCTATCTATGGGTTAGAAGTTACTTTCAGTATCATCACATTATCTACTCAGTGAAACATTACAGTTTGCTGAAGTAAACAAAGTCAATGGATGTTCCTCTGTAAATGTTACCTGGTAAGATATTGAATTCAGCTTGCATTGGAGTATTCCATGGAACTGAGTACTCTACATGCAATATCCATACAGTTCCAATTCACCCTGTGTAGTTATGAACACAACCTTATCACAAAATGCTTTGAATTGAAAGTAAAGCATTCAACACAATGTATAGTACAGTTCAATTTTGCCTAAAAGTGGTATGTGCTATCATGATGTAAACCTTATTATTATACTCAGGATATGTTTTAGAGTAGTCTGCATTCAATTATATGAATGTACTACCTTAGGTTTAGAAGATACCTTCAGTAACAGCAAATTATCTACTCAGTGGAACCTTACAGTTTGCTGAAATAAACCAAGTCAATGGCTGTTCCAGTGTAAATGGTACCTGTTAAGTTACTGAATTCAGCTTGCATTAAAGTATTCCATGGCACTGAGCACTCTACATGCAATATCCATAGAGTTTCTATTCACCCTGTGTAGTTATGAACACAACCTTATGAATGTGCTATCTATGGGTCAGAAGTTACTATCAGTAACATCACATTATCTACTCAGTGTAACATTACAGTTTGCTGAAGTAAACCAAGTCAATGGCTGTTCCAGTGTAAATGGTACCTGTTAAGTTACTGAATTCAGCTTGCATTAAAGTATTCCATGGCACTGAGCATTCTACATGCAATACCCATACTGTTCCAATTCACCCTTTCTAGTTATGAACACAACCTTATCACAAAATGCTTTGAATTGAATGTAAAGCTTTCAACACAATGTACTGTACAGTTCAATTTTGCCTAAAAGTAGTATGTGCTAACATGATGTAAACCTCATTATTATACTCACAATATGAATTAGAGTAATCTGCAATCAATTATTTGAATGTGCTACTTAAGGTTTAGAAGTTAGCTTCAGTAACATCACATTATCTACTCAGTGTAACATTAGACTTTGCTGAAGTAAACCAAGTCAATGGCTGTTCCAGTGTAAATGGTACCTGTTAAGATACTGAATTCAGCTTGCATTAAAGTATTCCATGGCACTGAGCACTCTACATGCAATATCCATACAGTTTCAATTCACCCTGTGTAGTTATGAACACAACCTTATCACAAAATGCTTTGAATTGAATGTAAAGCTTTCAACACAATGTAGTGTACAGTTCAATTTTGCCTAAAAGTAGTATGTGCTAACATGATGTAAACCTCATTATTATACTCACAAAATGAATTAGAGTAATCTGCAATCAATAATATGAATGTGCTATCTATGGGTTAGAAGTTACTTTCAGTAACAGCACATTATCTACTCAGTGGAACCTTACAGTTTGCTGAAATAAACCAAGTCAATGGCTGTTCCAGTGTAAATGGTACCTGTTAAGTTACTGAATTCAGCTTGCATTAAAGTATTCCATGGCACTGAGCACTCTACATGCAATATCCATACAGTTTCAATTCACCCTGTGTAGTTATGAACACAACATTATGAATGTGCTATCTATGGGTTAGAAGTTACTTTCAGAATCATCACATTATCTACTCAGTGTAACATTACAGTTTGCTGAAGTAAACGAAGTCAATGGATGTTCCTCTGTAAATGTTACCTGGTAAGATATTGAATTCAGCTTGCATTGGAGTATTCCATGGCACTGAGTACTCTACATGCAATATCCATACAGTTCCAATTCACCCTGTGTAGTTATGAACACAACCTTATCACAAAATGCTTTGAATTGAAAGTAAAGCATTCAACACAATGTATAGTACAGTTCAATTTTGCCTAAAAGTGGTATGTGCTATCATGATGTAAACCTTATTATTATACTCAGAATATGTTTTAGAGTAGTCTGCATTCAATTATATGAATGTACTACCTTAGGTTTAGAAGTTACCTTCAGTAACAGCAAATTATCTACTCAGAGGAACCTTACAGTTTGCTGAAATAAACCAAGTCAATGGCTGTTCCAGTGTAAATGGTACCTGTTAAGTTACTAAATTCAGCTTGCATTAAAGTATTCCATGGCGCTGAGCACTCTACATGCAAATATCCATACAGTTTCAATTCACTCTGTGTCGTTAGGAACACAACCTTATCACAAAATGCTTTGAATTGAAAGTAAAGCATTCAACACAATGTATAATACAGTTCAATTTTGCCTAAAAGTGGTATGTGCTATCATGATGTAAACCTTATTATTATACTCAGAATATGTTTTAGAGTAGTCTGCATTCAATTATATGAATGTACTACCTAAGGTTTAGAAGTTACCTTCAGTAACATCACATTATTTACTCAGAGGAACATTACAGTTTGCTGAAGTAAACCAAGTCAATGGCTTTTCCAGTGTAAATGGTACCTGGTAAGTTACTGAATTCAGCTTGAATTAAAGTATTCCATGGCACTGAGCACTCTACATGCAATATCCATACAGTTTCAATTCACCCTGTGTAGTTATGAACACAACCTTATGAATGTGCTATCTATGGGTCAGAAGTTACTTTCAGTAACATCACATTATCTAAGTGTAACATTACAGTTTGCTGAAGTAAACCAAGTCAATGGCTGTTCCACTGTAAATGGTACATGTTAAGTTACTGAATTCAGCTTGCATTAAAGTATTCCATGGCTCTGAGCACTCTATATGCAATATCCATACAGTTCCAATTCACCCTGTGTAGTTATGAACACAACCTTATCACGAAATGCTTTCAATTGAAAGTAAAGCTTTCAACACAATGTAGTGTACAGTTCAATTTTGCCTAAAAGTGGTATGTGCTAAGATGATGTAATGCTTATTATTATACTCACAATATGAATTAGAGTAATCTGCAATCAATTATTTGAATGTGCTACTTAAGGTTTAGAAGTTAGCTTCAGTAACATCACATTATCTACTCAGTGTTACATTAGACTTTGCTGAAGTAAACCAAGTCAATGGCTGTTCCAGTGTAAATGGTACCTGTTAAGATACTGAATTCAGCTTGCATTAAAGTATTCCATGGCACTGAGCACTCTACATGCAATATCCATACAGTTTCAATTCACCCTGTGTAGTTATGAACACAACCTTATCACAAAATGCTTTGAATTGAATGTAAAGCTTTCAACACAATGTAGTGTACAGTTCAATTTTGCCTAAAAGTAGTATGTGCTAACATGATGTAAACCTCATTATTATACTCACAATATGAATTAGAGTAATCTGCAATCAATAATATGAATGTGCTATCTATGGGTTAGAAGTTACTTTCAGTAACAGCACATTATCTAATCAGTGGAACCTTACAGTTTGCTGAAATAAACCAAGTCAATGGCTGTTCCAGTGTAAATGGTACCTGTTAAGTTACTGAATTCAGCTTGCATTAAAGTATTCCATGGCACTGAGCACTGTACATGCAATATGCATACAGTTTCAATTCACCCTGTGTAGTTATGAACACAACCTTATCACAAAATGCTTCGAATTGAAAGTAAAGCATTCCACACAATGTATAGTACAGTTCAATTTTGCCTAAAAGTGGTATGTGCTATCATGATGTAAACCTTATTATTATACTCAGAATACGTTATAGAGTAGTCTGCAATCAATTATATGAATGTACTACCTGAGGTTTAGAAGTTACGTTCAGTAACATCACATTATTTACTCAGTGTAACATTACAGTTTGCTGAAGTAAACCAAGTCAATGGCTGTTCCAGTGTAAATGGTACCTGTTAAGTTACTGAATTCAGCTTGCATTAAAGTATTCCATGGCACTGAGCATTCTACATGCAATATCCATACTGTTCCAATTCACCCTTTGTAGTTATGAACACAACCTTATCACAAAATGCTTTGAATTGAATGTAAAGATTTCAACGCAACTTAGTGTACAGTTCAATTTTGCCTAAAAGTGGTATGTGGTAACATGATGTAAACCCCATTATTATACTCACTATATGATTTAGAGTAGTCAGCAATCAATTATATGAATGGGCTACCTAAGGTTTAGAAGTTACTTTCAGCAACATCACATTATCTGCTCAGTGTAACATTATGGTTTGCTGAAGTAAACCAAGTCAATGGCTGTTCCACTGTAAATGGTACATGTTAAGTTACTGAATTCAGCTTGTATTAAAGTATTCCATGGCTCTGAGCACTCTATATGCAATATCCATACAGTTCCAATTCACCCTGTGTAGTTATGAACACAACCTTATCACGAAATGCTTTCAATTGAAAGTAAAGCTTTCAACACAATGTAGTGTACAGTTCAATTTTGCCTAAAAGTGGTATGTGCTAAGATGATGTAATACTTATTATTATACTCACAATATGAATTAGAGTAATCTGCAATCAATTATTTGAATGTGCTACTTAAGGTTTAGAAGTTAGCTTCAGTAACATCACATTATCTACTCAGTGTAACATTAGACTTTGCTGAAGTAAACCAAGTCAATGGCTGTTCCAGTGTAAATGTTACCTGGTAAGATATTGTATTCAGCTTGCATTGGAGTATTCCATGGCACTGAGTACTCTACATGCAATATCCATACAGTTCCAATTCACCCTGTGTAGTTATGAACACAACCTTATCACAAAATGCTTTGAATTGAAAGTAAAGCATTCAACACAATGTATAGTACAGTTCAATTTTGCCTAAAAGTGGTATGTGCTATCATGATGTAAACCTTATTATTATACTCAGAATATGTTTTAGAGTAGTCTGCATTGAATTATATGAATGTACTACCTTAGGTTTAGAAGTTACCTTCAGTAACAGCAAATTATCTACTCAGAGGAACCTTACAGTTTGCTGAAATAAACCAAGTCAATGGCTGTTCCAGTGTAAATGGTACCTGTTAAGTTACTGAATTCAGCTTGCATTAAAGTATTCCATGGCGCTGAGCACTCTACATGCAATATCCATACAGTTTCAATTCACCCTGTGTAGTTAGGAACACAACCTTATCACAAAATGCTTTGAATTGAAAGTAAAGCATTCAACACAATGTACAATACAGTTCAATTTTGCCTAAAAGTGGTATGTGCTATCATGATGTAAACCTTATTATTATACTCAGAATATGTTTTAGAGTAGTCTGCATTCAATTATATCAATGTACTACCTAAGGTTTAGAAGTTACCTTCAGTAACATCACATTATTTACTCAGAGGAACATTACAGTTTGCTGAAGTAAACCAAGTTAATGGCTGTTCCAGTGTAAATGGTACCTGTTAAGTTACTGAATTCAGCTTGCATTAAAGTATTCCATGGCACTGAGCACTCTACATGCAATATCCATACAGTTTCAATTCACCCTGTGTAGTTATGAACACAACCTTATCACAAAATGCTTTGAATTGAAAGTAAAGCATTCAACACAATGTATAGTACAGTTCAATTTTGCCTAAAAGTGGTATGTGCTATCATGATGTAAACCTTATTACTATACTCAGAATATGATTTAGAGTAGTCTGCATTCAATTATATCAATGTACTACCTTAGGTTTAGAAGTTACCTTCAGTAACAGCAAATTATCTACTCAGAGGAACCTTACAGTTTGCTGAAATAAACCAAGTTAATGGCTGTTCCAGTGTAAATGGTACCTGTTAAGTTACTGAATTCAGCTTGCATTAAAGTATTCCATGGCACTGAGCACTCTACATGCAA
The DNA here is from genome assembly GCF_030144855.1 of Hypanus sabinus. Classification (NCBI taxonomy): domain Eukaryota; kingdom Metazoa; phylum Chordata; class Chondrichthyes; order Myliobatiformes; family Dasyatidae; genus Hypanus; species Hypanus sabinus. The sequence continues at coordinate 1,387,091 of NC_082727.1, forward strand.
TATCGATAGAGCTTCTATTCACCCTGTGTAGTTATGAACATAACCTTATGAATGTGCTATCTATGGGTCAGAAGTTACTTTCAGTAACATCACATTATCTACTCAGTGTAACATTACAGTTTGCTGAAGTAAACCAAGTCAATGGCTGTTCCAGTGTAAATGGTACCTGTTAAGTTACTGAATTCAGCTTGCATTAAAGTGTTCCATGGCACTGAGCATTCTACATGCAATATCCATACAGTTTCAATTCACCCTGTGTAGTTATGAACACAACCTTATCACAAAATGCTTTGAATTGAATGTAAAGCTTTCAACACAATGTAGTGTACAGTTCAATTTTGCCTAAAAGTAGTATGTGCTAACATGATGTAAACCTCATTATTATACTCACAATATGAATTAGAGTAATCTGCAATCAATAATATGAATGTGCTATCTATGGGTTAGAAGTTACTTTCAGTAACAGCACATTATCTAATCAGTGGAACCTTACAGTTTGCTGAAATAAACCAAGTCAATGGCTGTTCCAGTGTAAATGGTACCTGTTAAGTTACTGAATTCAGCTTGCATTAAAGTATTCCATGGCACTGAGCACTGTACATGCAATATGCATACAGTTTCAATTCACCCTGTGTAGTTATGAACACAACCTTATCACAAAATGCTTCGAATTGAAAGTAAAGCATTCCACACAATGTATAGTACAGTTCAATTTTGCCTAAAAGTGGTATGTGCTATCATGATGTAAACCTTATTATTATACTCAGAATACGTTATAGAGTAGTCTGCAATCAATTATATGAATGTACTACCTGAGGTTTAGAAGTTACGTTCAGTAACATCACATTATTTACTCAGTGTAACATTACAGTTTGCTGAAGTAAACCAAGTCAATGGCTGTTCCAGTGTAAATGGTACCTGTTAAGTTACTGAATTCAGCTTGCATTAAAGTATTCCATGGCACTGAGCATTCTACATGCAATATCCATACTGTTCCAATTCACCCTTTGTAGTTATGAACACAACCTTATCACAAAATGCTTTGAATTGAATGTAAAGATTTCAACGCAACGTAGTGTACAGTTCAATTTTGCCTAAAAGTGGTATGTGGTAACATGATGTAAACCCCATTATTATACTCACTATATGATTTAGAGTAGTCAGCAATCAATTATATGAATGGGCTACCTAAGGTTTAGAAGTTACTTTCAGCAACATCACATTATCTGCTCAGTGTAACATTATGGTTTGCTGAAGTAAACCAAGTCAATGGCTGTTCCACTGTAAATGGTACATGTTAAGTTACTGAATTCAGCTTGTATTAAAGTATTCCATGGCTCTGAGCACTCTATATGCAATATCCATACAGTTCCAATTCACCCTGTGTAGTTATGAACACAACCTTATCACGAAATGCTTTCAATTGAAAGTAAAGCTTTCAACACAATGTAGTGTACAGTTCAATTTTGCCTAAAAGTGGTATGTGCTAAGATGATGTAATACTTATTATTATACTCACAATATGAATTAGAGTAATCTGCAATCAATTATTTGAATGTGCTACTTAAGGTTTAGAAGTTAGCTTCAGTAACATCACATTATCTACTCAGTGTAACATTAGACTTTGCTGAAGTAAACCAAGTCAATGGCTGTTCCAGTGTAAATGTTACCTGGTAAGATATTGTATTCAGCTTGCATTGGAGTATTCCATGGCACTGAGTACTCTACATGCAATATCCATACAGTTCCAATTCACCCTGTGTAGTTATGAACACAACCTTATCACAAAATGCTTTGAATTGAAAGTAAAGCATTCAACACAATGTATAGTACAGTTCAATTTTGCCTAAAAGTGGTATGTGCTATCATGATGTAAACCTTATTATTATACTCAGAATATGTTTTAGAGTAGTCTGCATTCAATTATATGAATGTACTACCTTAGGTTTAGAAGTTACCTTCAGTAACAGCAAATTATCTACTCAGAGGAACCTTACAGTTTGCTGAAATAAACCAAGTCAATGGCTGTTCCAGTGTAAATGGTACCTGTTAAGTTACTGAATTCAGCTTGCATTAAAGTATTCCATGGCGCTGAGCACTCTACATGCAATATCCATACAGTTTCAATTCACCCTGTGTAGTTAGGAACACAACCTTATCACAAAATGCTTTGAATTGAAAGTAAAGCATTCAACACAATGTACAATACAGTTCAATTTTGCCTAAAAGTGGTATGTGCTATCATGATGTAAACCTTATTATTATACTCAGAATATGTTTTAGAGTAGTCTGCATTCAATTATATCAATGTACTACCTAAGGTTTAGAAGTTACCTTCAGTAACATCACATTATTTACTCAGAGGAACATTACAGTTTGCTGAAGTAAACCAAGTTAATGGCTGTTCCAGTGTAAATGGTACCTGTTAAGTTACTGAATTCAGCTTGCATTAAAGTATTCCATGGCACTGAGCACTCTACATGCAATATCCATACAGTTTCAATTCACCCTGTGTAGTTATGAACACAACCTTATCACAAAATGCTTTGAATTGAAAGTAAAGCATTCAACACAATGTATAGTACAGTTCAATTTTGCCTAAAAGTGGTATGTGCTATCATGATGTAAACCTTATTACTATACTCAGAATATGATTTAGAGTAGTCTGCATTCAATTATATCAATGTACTACCTTAGGTTTAGAAGTTACCTTCAGTAACAGCAAATTATCTACTCAGAGGAACCTTACAGTTTGCTGAAATAAACCAAGTTAATGGCTGTTCCAGTGTAAATGGTACCTGTTAAGTTACTGAATTCAGCTTGCATTAAAGTATTCCATGGCACTGAGCACTCTACATGCAATATCGATAGAGCTTCTATTCACCCTGTGTAGTTATGAACATAACCTTATGAATGTGCTATCTATGGGTCAGAAGTTACTTTCAGTAACATCACATTATCTACTCAGTGTAACATTACAGTTTGCTGAAGTAAACCAAGTCAATGGCTGTTCCAGTGTAAATGGTACCTGTTAAGTTACTGAATTCAGCTTGCATTAAAGTGTTCCATGGCACTGAGCATTCTACATGCAATATCCATACTGTTCCAATTCACCCTTTTTAGTTATGAACACAACCTTATCACAAAATGCTTTGAATTGAAAGTAAAGCATTCAACACAATGTATAGTACAGTTCAATTTTGCCTAAAAGTGGTATGTGCTATCATGAGGTAAACCGTATTATTATACTCAGAATATGGTTTAGAGTAGTCTGCAATCAATTATATGAATGTACTACCTAAGGTTTAGACGTTGCCTTCAGTAACATCACATTATTTACTCAGTGTAACATTACAGTTTGCTGAAGTAAACCAAGTCAATGGCTATTCCAGAGTAAATGGAACCTGTTAAGATACTGAATTCAGCTTGCATTAAAGTATTCCATGGCACTGAGCACTCTACATGCAATATCCATAGAGCTTCTATTCACCCTGTGTAGTTATGAACACAACCTTATGAATGTGCTATCTATGGGTCAGAAGTTACTTTCAGTAACATCACATTATCTACTCAGTGTAACATTACAGTTTGCTGAAGTAAACCAAGTCAATGGCTGTTCCAGTGTAAATGGTACCTGTTAAGTTACTGAATTCAGCTTGCATTAAAGTGTTCCATGGCACTGAGCATTCTACATGCAATATCCATACTGTTCCAATTCACCCTTGGTAGTTATGAACACAACCTTATCACAAAATGCTTTGAATTGAAAGTAAAGCATTCAACACAATGTATAGTACAGTTCAATTTTGCCTAAAAGTGGTATGTGCTATCATGAGGTAAACCGTATTATTATACTCAGAATATGATTTAGAGTAGTCTGCAATCAATTATATGAATGTACTACCTAAGGTTTAGACGTTACCTTCAGTAACATCACATTATTTACTCAGTGTAACATTACAGTTTGCTGAAGTAAACCAAGTCAATGGCTGTTCCAGAGTAAATGGAACCTGTTAAGATACTGAATTCAGCTTGCATTAAAGTATTCCATGGCACTGAGCACTCTACATGCAATATCCATACTGTTGCAATTCACCCTTTTTTAGTTATGAACACAACCTTATCACAAAATGCTTTGAATTGAATGTAAAGCTTTCAAAACAATGTAGTAAACAGTTCAATTTTGCCTAAAAGTGGTATGTGCTAAGATGATGTAATCCTTATTATTATACTCACAATATGAATTAGTGTAATCTGCAATCAATTATTTGAAAGTGCTACTTAAGGTTTAGAAGTTAGCTTCAGTAACATCACATTATCTACTCAGTATAACATTAGACTTTGCTGAAGTAAACCAAGTCAATGGCTGTTCCAGTGTAAATGGTACCTGTTAAGATACTGAATTCAGCTTGCATTAAAGTATTCCATGGCACTGAGCACTCTACATGCAATATCCATACAGTTTCAATTCACCCTGTGTAGTTATGAACACAACCTTATCACAAAATGCTTTGAACTGAAAGTAAAGCATTCAACACAATGTAGAGTGCAGTTCAATTTTGCCTAAAAGTGGTATGTGCTATCATGATGTAAACCTTATTATTATACTCAGAATATGTTTTAGAGTAGTCTGCATTCAATTATATGAATGTACTACCTAAGGTTTAGAAGTGACCTTCAGTAACATCACATTATTTACAGTGTAACATTACAGTTTGCTGAAGTAAACCACGTCAATGGCTGTTCCAGTGTAAATGGTACCTGTTAAGTTACTGAATTCAGCTTGCATTAAAGTATTCCATGGCACTGAGCACTTAACATGCAATATCCATAGAGCTTCTATTCACCCTGTGTAGTTATGAACACAACCTTATGAATGTGCTATCTATGGGTCAGAAGTTACTTTCAGTAACATCACATTATCTACTCAGTGTAACATTACAGTTTGCTGAAGTAAACCAAGTCAATGGCTGTTCCAGCGTAAATGGTACCTGTTAAGTTACTGAATTCAGCTTGCATTAAAGTATTCTATGGCACTGAGCATTCTACATGCAATATGCATACTGTTCCAATTCACCCTTTGTAGTTATGAACACAACCTTATCACAAAATGCTTTGAATTGAATGTAAAGCTTTCAACACAATGTAGTGTACAGTTCAATTTTGCCTAAAAGTAGTATGTGCTAACATGATGTAAACCTCATTATTATACTCACAATATGAATTAGAGTAATCTGCAATCAATTATTTGAATGTGCTACTTAAGGGTTAGAAGTTAGCTTCAGTAACATCACATTATCTACTCAGTGTAACATTAGACTTTGCTGAAGTAAACCAAGTCAATGGCTGTTCCAGTGTAAATGGTACCTGTTAAGATACTGAATTCAGCTTGCATTAAAGTATTCCATGGCACTGAGCACTCTACACGCAATATTCATACAGTTTCAATTCACCCTGTGTAGTTATGAACACAACCTTATCACAAAATGCTTTGAATTGAATGTAAAGCTTTGAACACAATGTAGTGTACAGTTCAATTTTGCCTAAAAGTAGTATGTGCTAACATGATGTAAACCTCATTATTATACTCACAATATGAATTAGAGTAATCTGCAATCAATAATATGAATGTGCTATCTATGGGTTAGAAGTTACTTTCAGTAACAGCACATTATCTACTCAGTGGAACCTTACAGTTTGCTGAAATAAACCAAGTCAATGGCTGTTCCAGTGTAAATGGTACCTGTTAAGTTTCTGAATTCTGCTTGCATTAAAGTATTCCATGGCACTGAGCACTCTACAGGCAATATCCATACAGTTTCAATTCACCCTGTGTAGTTATGAACACAACCTTATGAATGTGCTATCTATGGGTTAGAAGTTACTTTCAGTATCATCACATTATCTACTCAGTGAAACATTACAGTTTGCTGAAGTAAACAAAGTCAATGGATGTTCCTCTGTAAATGTTACCTGGTAAGATATTGAATTCAGCTTGCATTGGAGTATTCCATGGAACTGAGTACTCTACATGCAATATCCATACAGTTCCAATTCACCCTGTGTAGTTATGAACACAACCTTATCACAAAATGCTTTGAATTGAAAGTAAAGCATTCAACACAATGTATAGTACAGTTCAATTTTGCCTAAAAGTGGTATGTGCTATCATGATGTAAACCTTATTATTATACTCAGGATATGTTTTAGAGTAGTCTGCATTCAATTATATGAATGTACTACCTTAGGTTTAGAAGATACCTTCAGTAACAGCAAATTATCTACTCAGTGGAACCTTACAGTTTGCTGAAATAAACCAAGTCAATGGCTGTTCCAGTGTAAATGGTACCTGTTAAGTTACTGAATTCAGCTTGCATTAAAGTATTCCATGGCACTGAGCACTCTACATGCAATATCCATAGAGTTTCTATTCACCCTGTGTAGTTATGAACACAACCTTATGAATGTGCTATCTATGGGTCAGAAGTTACTATCAGTAACATCACATTATCTACTCAGTGTAACATTACAGTTTGCTGAAGTAAACCAAGTCAATGGCTGTTCCAGTGTAAATGGTACCTGTTAAGTTACTGAATTCAGCTTGCATTAAAGTATTCCATGGCACTGAGCATTCTACATGCAATACCCATACTGTTCCAATTCACCCTTTCTAGTTATGAACACAACCTTATCACAAAATGCTTTGAATTGAATGTAAAGCTTTCAACACAATGTAGTGTACAGTTCAATTTTGCCTAAAAGTAGTATGTGCTAACATGATGTAAACCTCATTATTATACTCACAATATGAATTAGAGTAATCTGCAATCAATTATTTGAATGTGCTACTTAAGGTTTAGAAGTTAGCTTCAGTAACATCACATTATCTACTCAGTGTAACATTAGACTTTGCTGAAGTAAACCAAGTCAATGGCTGTTCCAGTGTAAATGGTACCTGTTAAGATACTGAATTCAGCTTGCATTAAAGTATTCCATGGCACTGAGCACTCTACATGCAATATCCATACAGTTTCAATTCACCCTGTGTAGTTATGAACACAACCTTATCACAAAATGCTTTGAATTGAATGTAAAGCTTTCAACACAATGTAGTGTACAGTTCAATTTTGCCTAAAAGTAGTATGTGCTAACATGATGTAAACCTCATTATTATACTCACAAAATGAATTAGAGTAATCTGCAATCAATAATATGAATGTGCTATCTATGGGTTAGAAGTTACTTTCAGTAACAGCACATTATCTACTCAGTGGAACCTTACAGTTTGCTGAAATAAACCAAGTCAATGGCTGTTCCAGTGTAAATGGTACCTGTTAAGTTACTGAATTCAGCTTGCATTAAAGTATTCCATGGCACTGAGCACTCTACATGCAATATCCATACAGTTTCAATTCACCCTGTGTAGTTATGAACACAACATTATGAATGTGCTATCTATGGGTTAGAAGTTACTTTCAGAATCATCACATTATCTACTCAGTGTAACATTACAGTTTGCTGAAGTAAACGAAGTCAATGGATGTTCCTCTGTAAATGTTACCTGGTAAGATATTGAATTCAGCTTGCATTGGAGTATTCCATGGCACTGAGTACTCTACATGCAATATCCATACAGTTCCAATTCACCCTGTGTAGTTATGAACACAACCTTATCACAAAATGCTTTGAATTGAAAGTAAAGCATTCAACACAATGTATAGTACAGTTCAATTTTGCCTAAAAGTGGTATGTGCTATCATGATGTAAACCTTATTATTATACTCAGAATATGTTTTAGAGTAGTCTGCATTCAATTATATGAATGTACTACCTTAGGTTTAGAAGTTACCTTCAGTAACAGCAAATTATCTACTCAGAGGAACCTTACAGTTTGCTGAAATAAACCAAGTCAATGGCTGTTCCAGTGTAAATGGTACCTGTTAAGTTACTAAATTCAGCTTGCATTAAAGTATTCCATGGCGCTGAGCACTCTACATGCAAATATCCATACAGTTTCAATTCACTCTGTGTCGTTAGGAACACAACCTTATCACAAAATGCTTTGAATTGAAAGTAAAGCATTCAACACAATGTATAATACAGTTCAATTTTGCCTAAAAGTGGTATGTGCTATCATGATGTAAACCTTATTATTATACTCAGAATATGTTTTAGAGTAGTCTGCATTCAATTATATGAATGTACTACCTAAGGTTTAGAAGTTACCTTCAGTAACATCACATTATTTACTCAGAGGAACATTACAGTTTGCTGAAGGAAACCAAGTCAATGGCTTTTCCAGTGTAAATGGTACCTGGTAAGTTACTGAATTCAGCTTGAATTAAAGTATTCCATGGCACTGAGCACTCTACATGCAATATCCATACAGTTTCAATTCACCCTGTGTAGTTATGAACACAACCTTATGAATGTGCTATCTATGGGTCAGAAGTTACTTTCAGTAACATCACATTATCTAAGTGTAACATTACAGTTTGCTGAAGTAAACCAAGTCAATGGATGTTCCACTGTAAATGTTACCTGGTAAGATATTGAATTCAGCTTGCATTGGAGTATTCCATGGCACTGAGTACTCTACATGCAATATCCATACAGTTCCAATTCACCCTTGGTAGTTATGAACACAACCTGATCACAAAATGCTTCGAATTGAATGTAAAGCTTTCAACACAATGTAGTGTACAGTTCAATTTTGCCTTAAAGTGGTATGTGCTAACATGATGTAAACCTCATTATTATACTCACAAAATGAATTAGAGTAGTCTGCAATCAATTATATGAATGGGCTACCTAAGGTTTAGAAGTTACTTTCAGTAACATCACATTATCTACTCAGTTTAACATTACAGTTTGCTGAAGTAAACCAAGTCAATGGCTGTTCCACTGTAAATGGTACATGTTAAGTTACTGAATTCAGCTTGCATTAAAGTATTCCATGGCTCTGAGCACTCTATATGCAATATCCATACAGTTCCAATTCACCCTGTGTAGTTATGAACACAACCTTATCACGAAATGCTTTCAATTGAAAGTAAAGCTTTCAACACAATGTAGTGTACAGTTCAATTTTGCCTAAAAGTGGTATGTGCTAAGATGATGTAATCCTTATTATTATACTCACAATATGAATTAGAGTAATCTGCAATCAATTATTTGAATGTGCTACTTAAGGTTTAGAAGTTAGCTTCAGTAACATCACATTATCTACTCAGTGTAACATTAGACTTTGCTGAAGTAAACCAAGTCAATGGCTGTTCCAGTGTAAATGGTACCTGTTAAGATACTGAATTCAGCTTGCATTAAAGTATTCCATGGCACTGAGCACTCTACATGCAATATCCATACGGTTTCAATTCACCCTGTGTAGTTATGAACACAACCTTATCACAAAATGTTTTGAATTGAATGTAAAGCTTTCAACACAATGTAGTGTACAGTTCAATTTTGCCTAAAAGTAGTATGTGCTAACATGATGTAAACCTCATTATTATACTCACAATATGAATTAGAGTAATCTGCAATCAATAATATGAATGTGCTATCTATGGGTTAGAAGTTACTTTCAGTAACAGCACATTATCTACTCAGTGGAACCTTACAGTTTGCTGAAATAAACCAAGTCAATGGCTGTTCCAGTGTAAATGGTACCTGTTAAGTTACTGAATTCAGCTTGCATTAAAGTATTCCATGGCACTGAGCACTCTACATGCAATATCCATACAGTTTCAATTCACCCTGTGTAGTTATGAACACAACCTTATCACAAAATGCTTCGAATTGAAAGTGAAGCATTCCACACAATGTATAGTACATTTCAATTTTGCCTAAAAGTGGTATGTGCTATCATGATGTAAACCTTATTATTATACTCAGAATACGTTATAGAGTAGTCTGCAATCAATTATATGAATGGGCTACCTAAGGTTTAGAAGTTACGTTCAGTAACATCACATTATTTACTGTGTAACATTACAGTTTGCTGAAGTAAACCAAGTTAATGGCTGTTCCAGTGTAAATGGTACCTGTTAAGTTACTGAATTCAGCTTGCATTAAAGTATTCCATGGCACTGAGCACTCTACATGCAATATCCATACAGTTCCAATTCACCCTTTGTAGTTATGAACACAACCTTATCACAAAATGCTTTGAATTGAATGTAAAGCATTCAACACAATGTATAGTACAGTTCAATTTTGCCTTAAAGTGCTATGTGCTAAGATGATGTAAACCTCATTATTATACTCAGAATACGTTATAGAGTAGTCTGCAATCAATTATATGAATGTACTACCTAAGGTTTAGAAGTTACGTTCAGTAACATCACATTATTTACTCCGTGTAACATTACAGTTTGCTGAAGTAAACCAAGTCAATGGCTGTTCCAGTGTAAATGGTACCTGTTAAGTTACTGAATTCAGCTTGCATTAAAGTATTCCATGGCACTGAGCATTCTACATGCAATATCCATACTGTTCCAATTCACCCTTTGTAGTTATGAACACAACCTTATCACAAAATGCTTTGAATTGAATGTAAAGATTTCAACGCAACGTAGTGTACAGTTCAATTTTGCCTAAAAGTGGTATGTGGTAACATGATGTAAACATTATTATACTCACAATATGATTTAGAGTAGTCAGCAATCAATTATATGAATGGGCTACCTAAGGTTTAGAAGTTACTTTCAGCAACATCACATTATCTACTCAGTGTAACATTATGGTTTGCTGAAGTAAACCATGTCAATGGCTGTTCCACTGTAAATGGTACATGTTAAGTTACTGAATTCAGCTTGCATTAAAGTATTCCATGGCTCTGAGCACTCTATATGCAATATCCATACAGTTCCAATTCACCCTGTGTAGTTATGAACACAACCTTATCACGAAATGCTTTCAATTGAAAGTAAAGCTTTCAACACAATGTAGTGTACAGTTCAATTTTGCCTAAAAGTGGTATGTGCTAAGATGATGTAATACTTATTATTATACTCACAATATGAATTAGAGTAATCTGCAATCAATGATTTGAATGTGCTACTTAAGGTTTAGAAGTTAGCTTCAGTAACATCACATTATCTACTCAGTGTAACATTAGACTTTGCTGAAGTAAACCAAGTCAATGGCTGTTCCAGTGTAAATGTTACCTGGTAAGATATTGTATTCAGCTTGCATTGGAGTATTCCATGGCACTGAGTACTCTACATGCAATATCCATACAGTTCCAATTCACCCTGTGTAGCAATGAACACAACCTTATCACAAAATGCTTTGAATTGAAAGTAAAGCATTCAACACAATGTATAGTACAGTTCAATTTTGCCTAAAAGTGGTATGTGCTATCATGATGTAAACCTTATTATTATACTCAGAATATGTTTTAGAGTAGTCTGCATTCAATTATATGAATGTACTACCTTAGGTTTAGAAGTTACCTTCAGTAACAGCAAATATCTACTCAGAGGAACCTTACATTTTGCTGAAATAAACCAAGTCAATGGCTGTTCCAGTGTAAATGGTACCTGTTAAGTTACTGAATTCAGCTTGCATTAAAGTATTCCATGGCGCTGAGCACTCTACATGCAAATATCCATACAGTTTCAATTCACCCTGTGTAGTTAGGAACACAACCTTATCACAAAATGCTTTGAATTGAAAGTAAAGCATTCAACACAATGTATAATACAGTTCAATTTTGCCTAAAAGTGGTATGTGCTATCATGATGTAAACCTTATTATTATACTCAGAATATGTTTTAGAGTAGTCTGCATTCAATTATATGAATGTACTACCTAAGGTTTAGAAGTTACCTTCAGTAACATCACATTATTTACTCAGAGGAACATTACAGTTTGCTGAAGTAAACCAAGTCAATGGCTGTTCCAGTGTAAATGGTACCTGTTAAGTTACTGAATTCAGCTTGCATTAAAGTATTCCATGGCACTGAGCACTCTACATGCAATATCCATACAGTTTCAATTCACCCTGTGTAGTTATGAACACAACCTTATCACAAAATGCTTTGAGTTGAAAGTAAAGCATTCAACACAATGTATAGTACAGTTCAATTTTGCCTAAAAGTGGTATGTGCTATCTTGATGTAAACCTTATTACTATACTCAGAATATGATTTAGAGTAGTCTGCAATCAATTATATGAATGTTCTACCTAAGGTTTAGAAGTTACCTTCAGTAACATCACATTATTTACTCAGTGTAACATTACAGTTTGCTGAAGTAAACCAAGTCAATGGCTGTTCCAGTGTAAATGGTACCTGTTAAGTTACTGAATTCAGCTTGCATTAAAGTATTCCATGGCACTGAGCACTCTACATGCAATATCCATAGAGCTTCTATTCACCCTGTGTAGTTATGAACACAACCTTATGAATGTGCTATCTATGGGTCAGAAGTTACTTTCAGTAACATCACATTATCTACTCAGTGTAACATTACAGTTTGCTGAAGTAAACCAAGTCAATGGCTGTTCCAGTGTAAATGGTACCTGTTAAGTTACTGAATTCAGCTTGCATTAAAGTATTCCTTGGCACTGAGCATTCTACATGCAATATCCATACTGTTCCAATTTACCCTTTGTAGTTATGAACACAACCTTATCACAAAATGCTTTGAATTGAAAGTAAAGCATTCAACACAATGTATAGTACAGATCAATTTTGCCTAAAAGTGGTATGTGCTAACATGATGTAAACCTCATTATTATACTCACAATATGATTTAGAGTAGTCTGCAATCAATAATATGAATGGGCTACCTAAGGTTTAGAAGTTACTTTCAGCAACATCACATTATCTACTCAGTGTAAAATTATGGTTTGCTGAAGTAAACCAAGTCAATGGCTGTTCCACTGTAAATGGTACATGTTAAGTTACTGAATTCAGCTTGCATTAAAGTATTCCATGGCTCTGAGCACTCTATATGCAATATCCATACAGTTCCAATTCACCCTGTGTAGTTATGAACACAACCTTATCACGAAATTCTTTCAATTGAAAGTAAAGCTTTCAACACAATGTAGTGTACAGTTAAATTTTGCCTAAAAGTGGTATGTGCTAAGATGATGTAATCCTTATTAATATACTCACAATATGAATTAGAGTAATCTGCAATCAATTATTTGAATGTGCAACTTAAGGTTTAGAAGTTAGCTTCAGTAACATCACACTATCTACTCAGTGTAACATTACAGTTTGCTGAAGTAAACCAAGTCAATGGCTGTTCCAGTGTAAATGGTAGCTGTTAAGTTACTGAATTCAGCTCGCATTAAAGTATTCCATGGCACTGAGCACTCTACATGCAATATCCATACTGTTCCAATTCACCCTTTTTTAGTTATGAACACAACCTTATCACAAAATGCTTTGAATTGAAAGTAAAGCATTCCACACAATGTATAGTACAGTTCAATTTTGCCTAAAAGTGGTATGTGCTATCATGATGTAAACCTTATTATTATACTCAGAATACGTTATAGAGTAGTCTGCAATCAATTATATGAATGTACTACCTAAGGTTTAGAAGTTACCTTCAGTAACATCACATTATTTACTCAGTGTAACATTACAGTTTGCTGAAGTAAACCAAGTCAATGGCTGTTCCAGTGTAAATGGTACCTGTTAAGTTACTGAATTCAGCTTGCATTAAAGTATTCCATGGCACTGAGCATTCTACATGCAATATCCATACTGTTCCAATTCACCCTTTCTAGTTATGAACACAACCTTATCACAAAATGCTTTGAATTGAATGTAAAGATTTCAACGCAACGTAGTGTACAGTTCAATTTTGCTTAAAAGTGGTATGTGCTAACATGATGTAAACCTCATTATTATACTCACAATATGATTTAGAGTAGTCTGCAATCAATTATATGAATGGGCTACCTAAGGTTTAGAAGTTACTTTCAGCAACATCACATTATCTACTCAGTGTAACATTATGGTTTGCTGAAGTAAACCAAGTCAATGGCTGTTCCACTGTAAATGGTACATGTTAAGTTACTGAATTCAGCTTGCATTAAAGTATTCCATGGCTCTGAGCACTCTATATGCAATATCCATACAGTTCCAATTCACCCTGTGTAGTTATGAACACAACCTTATCACGAAATGATTTCAATTGAAAGTAAAGCTTTCAACACAATGTAGTGTACAGTTCAATTTTGCCTAAAAGTGGTATGTGCTAAGATGATGTAATCCTTATTATTATACTCACAATATGAATTAGAGTAATCTGCAATCAATTATTTGAATGTGCTACTTAAGGTTTAGAAGTTAGCTTCAGTAACATCACATTATCTACTCAGTGTAACATTAGACTTTGCTGAAGTATACCAAGTCAATGGCTGTTCCAGTGTAAATGGTACCTGTTAAGATACTGAATTCAGCTTGCATTAAAGTATTCCATGGCACTGAGCACTCTACATGCAATATCCATACAGTTTCAATTCACCCTGTGTAGTTATGAACACAACCTTATCACAAAATGCTTTGAATTGAATGTAAAGCTTTCAACACAATGTAGTGTACAGTTCAATTTTGCCTAAAAGTAGTATGTGCTAACATGATGTAAACCTCATTATTATACTCACAATATGAATTAGAGTAATCTGCAATCAATAATATGAATGTGCTATCTATGGGTTAGAAGTTACTTTCAGTAACAGCACATTATCTACTCAGTGGAATCTTACAGTTTGCTGAAATAAACCAAGTCAATGGCTGTTCCAGTGTAAATGGTACCTGTTAAATTACTGAATACAGCTTGCATTAAAGTATTCCATGGCACTGAGCACTCTACATGCAATATCCATACAGTTTCAATTCACCCTGTGTAGTTATGAACACAACCTTATCACAAAATGCTTTGAATTGAAAGTAAAGCATTCCACACAATGTATAGTACAGTTCAATTTTGCCTAAAAGTGGTATGTGCTATCATGATGTAAACCTTATTATTATACTCAGAATACGTTATAGAGTAGTCTGCAATCAATTATATGAATGTACTACCTAAGGTTAAGAAGTTACTTTCAGCAACATCACATTATCTACTCAGTGTAACATTATGGTTTGCTGAAGTAAACCAAGTCAATGGATGTTCCACTGCAAATGGTACATGTTAAGTAACTGAATTCAGCTTGCATTAAAATATTCCATGGCACTGAGCACTCTACATGCAATATCCATACAGTTTCAATTCACCCTGTGTAGTTATGAACACAACCTTACCACAAAATGCTTTGAATTGAAAGTAAAGCTTTCAACACAATGTATAGTACAGTTCAATTTTGCCTAAAAGTGGTATGTGCTATCATGATGTAAACCTTATTATTATACTCAGAATATGATTTACAGTAGTCTCCAATGAATTATATGAATGTACTACCTAAGGTTTAGAAGTTACCTTCCGTAACATCACATTATTTACTCAGTGTAACATTACAGTTTGCTGAAGTAAACCAAGTCAATGGCTGTTCCAGTGTAAATGGTAGCTGTTAAGTTACTGAATTCAGCTAGCATTAAAGTATTCCATGGCACTGAGCACTCTACATGCAATATCCATACTGTTCCAATTCACCCTTTTTTAGTTATGAACACAACCTTATCACAAAATGCTTTGAATTGAATGTAAAGCTTTCAACACAATGTAGTGTACATCTCCATGGCACTGAGCACTCTACATGCAATATCCATAGAGTTTCTATTCACCCTGTGTAGTTATGAACACATCCTTATGAATGTGCTATCTATGGGTCAGAAGTTACTTTCAGTAACATCACATTATCTACTCAGTGTAACATTACAGTTTGCTGAAGTAAACCAAGTCAATGGATGTTCCACTGTAAATGTTACCTGGTAAGATATTGAATTCAGCTTGCATTGGAGTATTCCATGGCACTGAGTACTCTACATGCAATATCCGTACAGTTCCAATTCACCCTTGGTAGTTATGAACACAACCTTATCACAAAATGCTTTGAATTGAAAGTAAAGCATTCAACACAATGTATAGTACAGTTCAATTTTGCCTAAAAGTAGTATGTGCTAACATGATGTAAACCTCATTATTATACTCACAATATGAATTAGAGTAATCTGCAATCAATAATATGAATGTGCTATCTATGGGTTAGAAGTTACTTTCAGTAACAGCACATTATCTACTCAGTGGAACCTTACAGTTTGCTGAAATAAACCAAGTCAATGGCTGTTCCAGTATAAATGGTACCTGTTACGTTACTGAATTCAGCTTGCATTAAAGTATTCCATGGCACTGAGCACTCTACATGCAATATCCATACAGTTTCAATTCACCCTGTGTAGTTATGAACACAACCTTATCACAAAATGCTTTGAATTGAAAGTAAAGCATTCCACACAATGTATAGTACAGTTCAATTTTGCCTAAAAGTGGTATGTGCTATCATGATGTAAACCTTATTATTATACTCAGAATACGTTATAGAGTAGTCTGCAATCAATTATATGAATGTACTACCTAAGGTTAAGAAGTTACTTTCAGCAACATCACATTATCTACTCAGTGTAACATTATGGTTTGCTGAAGTAAACCAAGTCAATGGATGTTCCACTGCAAATGGTACATATTAAGTTACTGAATTCAGCTTGCATTAAAATATTCCATGGCACTGAGCACTCTACATGCAATATCCATACAGTTTCAATTCACCCTGTGTAGTTATGAACACAACCTTACCACAAAATGCTTTGAATTGAAAGTAAAGCTTTCAACACAATGTATAGTACAGTTCAATTTTGCCTAAAAGTGGTATGTGCTATCATGATGTAAACCTTATTATTATACTCAGAATATGATTTACAGTAGTCTCCAATCAATTATATGAATGTGCTATCTATGGGTTAGAAGTTACTTTCAGTAACAGCACATTATCTACTCAGTGGAACCTTACAGTTTGCTGAAATAAACCAAGTCAATGGCTGTTCCAGTATAAATGGTACCTGTTAAGTTACTGAATTCAGCTTGCATTAAAGTATTCCATGGCATTGAGCACTCTATATGCAATATCCATACAGTTCCAATTCACCCTGTGTAGTTATGAACACAACCTTATCACGAAATGCTTTCAAATGAAAGTAAAGCTTTCAACACAATGTACAGTTCAATTTTGCCTAAAAGTGGTATGTGCTAAGATGATGTAATCCTTATTATTATGCTCACAATATGAATTAGAGTAATCTGTAATCAATTATTTGAATGTGCTACTTAAGGTTTAGAAGTTACTTTCAGTAACTTCACATCATCTACTCAGTGTAACTTTAGACTTTGCTGAAGTAAACCAAGTCAATGGCTGTTCCAGTGTAAATGGTACCTGTTAAGATACTGAATTCAGCTTGCATTAAAGTAATCCAGGGCACTGATTACTCTACATGCAATATCCATACAGTTTCAATTCACCCTGTGTAGTTATGAACACAACCTTATCACAAAATGCTTTGAATTGAATGTAAAGCTTTCAACACAATGTAGTGTACAGTTCAATTTTGCCTAAAAGTAGTATGTGCTAACATGATGTAAACCTCATTATTATACTCACAATATGAATTAGAGTAATCAGCAATCAATAATATGAATGTGCTATCTATGGGTTAGAAGTTACTTTCAGTAACAGCACATTATCTACTCAGTGGAACCTTACAGTTTGCTGAAATAAACCAAGTCAATGGCTGTTCCAGTGTAAATGGTACCTGTTACGTTACTGAATTCAGCTTGCATTAAAGTATTCCATGGCACTGAGCACTCTACATGCAATATCCATACAGTTTCAATTCACCCTGTGTAGTTATGAACACAACCTTATCACAAAATGCTTTGAATTGAAAGTAAAGCATTCCACACAATGTATAGTACAGTTCAATTTTGCCTAAAAGTGGTATGTGCTATCATGATGTAAACCTTATTATTATACTCAGAATACGTTATAGAGTAGTCTGCAATCAATTATATGAATGTACTACCTAAGGTTAAGAAGTTACTTTCAGCAACATCAGATTATCTACTCAGTGTAACATTATGGTTTGCTGAAGTAAACCAAGTCAATGGATGTTCCACTGCAAATGGTACATGTTAAGTTACTGAATTCAGCTTGCATTAAAATATTCCATGGCACTGAGCACTCTACATGCAATATCCATACAGTTTCAATTCACCCTGTGTAGTTATGAACACAACCTTACCACAAAATGCTTTGAATTGAAAGTAAAGCTTTCAACACAATGTATAGTACAGTTCAATTTTGCCTAAAAGTGGTATGTGCTATCATGATGTAAACCTTATTATTATACTCAGAATATGATTTACAGTAGTCTCCAATGAATTATATGAATGTACTACCTAAGGTTTAGAAGTTACCTTCCGTAACATCACATTATTTACTCAGTGTAACATTACAGTTTGCTGAAGTAAACCAAGTCAATGGCTGTTCCAGTGTAAATGGTAGCTGTTAAGTTACTGAATTCAGCTAGCATTAAAGTATTCCATGGCACTGAGCACTCTACATGCAATATCCATACTGTTCCAATTCACCCTTTTTTAGTTATGAACACAACCTTATCACAAAATGCTTTGAATTGAATGTAAAGCTTTCAACACAATGTAGTGTACATCTCCATGGCACTGAGCACTCTACATGCAATATCCATAGAGTTTCTATTCACCCTGTGTAGTTATGAACACATCCTTATGAATGTGCTATCTATGGGTCAGAAGTTACTTTCAGTAACATCACATTATCTACTCAGTGTAACATTACAGTTTGCTGAAGTAAACCAAGTCAATGGATGTTCCACTGTAAATGTTACCTGGTAAGATATTGAATTCAGCTTGCATTGGAGTATTCCATGGCACTGAGTACTCTACATGCAATATCCGTACAGTTCCAATTCACCCTTGGTAGTTATGAACACAACCTTATCACAAAATGCTTTGAATTGAAAGTAAAGCATTCAACACAATGTATAGTACAGTTCAATTTTGCCTAAAAGTGGTATGTGCTATCATGATGTAAACCTTATTACTATACTCAGAATATGATTTAGAGTAGTCTGCAATCAATTATATGAATGTACTACCTAAGGTTTAGAAGTTACTTTCAGTAACATCAGATTATCTACTCAGCGTAACATTATGGTTTGCTAAAGTAAACCAAGTCAATGGCTGTTCCACTATAAATGGTACATGTTAAGTTACTGAATTCAGCTTGCATTAAAGTATTCCATGGCTCTGAGCACTCTATATGCAATATCCATACAGTTCCAATTCACCCTGTGTAGTTATGAACACAACCTTATCAAGACATGCTTTTAATTGAAAGTAAAGCTTTCAACACAATGTAGTGTACAGTTCAATTTTGCCTAAATGTGGTATGTGCTAAGATGATGTAATCCTTATTATTATACTCACAATATGAATTAGAGTAATCTGCAATCAATTATATGAACGTACTACCTAAGGTTTAGACGTTACCTTCAGTAACATCACATTATTTACTCAGTGTAACATTACAGTTTGCTGAAGTAAACCAAGTCAATGGCTGTTCCAGAGTAAATGGAACCTGTTAAGATACTGAATTCAGCTTGCATTAAAGTATTCCATGGCGCTGAGCACTCTACATGCAAATATCCATACAGTTTCAATTCACCCTGTGTAGTTAGGAACACAACCTTATCACAAAATGCTTTGAATTGAATGTAAAGCTTTCAAAACAATGTAGTGTACAGTTCAATTTTGCCTAAAAGTGGTATGTGCTAAGATGATGTAAACCTTATTATTATACTCAGAATATGTTTTAGAGTAGTCTGCATTCAATTATATGAATGTACTACCTAAGGTTTAGAAGTTACCTTCAGTAACATCACATTATTTACTCAGTGTAACATTACAGTTTGCTGAAGTAAACCACGTCAATGGCTGTTCCAGTGTAAATGGTACCTGTTAAGTTACTGAATTCAGCTTGCATTAAAGTATTCCATGGCACTGAGCACTCTACATGCAATATCCATAGAGTTTCTATTCACCCTGTGTAGTTATGAACACAACCTTATGAATGTGCTATCTGTGGGTCAGAAGTTACTTTCAGTAACATCACATTATCTACTCAGTGTAACATTACAGTTTGCTGAAGTAAACCAAGTCAATGGATGTTCCACTGTAAATGTTACCTGGTAAGATATTGAATTCAGCTTGCATTGGAGTATTCCACGGCACTGAGTACTCTACATGCAATATCCATACAGTTCCAATTCACCCTTGGTAGTTATGAACACAACCTTATCACAAAATGCTTTGAATTGAATGTAAAGCTTTCAACACAATGTAGTGTACAGTTCAATTTTGCCTTAAAGTGGTATGTGCTAAGATGATGTAAACCTCATTATTATACTCACAATATGATTTAGAGTAGTCTGCAATCAATTATATGAATGGGCTACCTAAGGTTTAGAAGTTATTTCAGTAACATCACATTATCTACTCAGTGTAACATTATGGTTTGCTGAAGTAAACCAAGTCAATGGCTGTTCCACTGTAAATGGTACATATTAAGTTTCTGAATTCAGCTTGCATTAAAGTATTCCACGGCTCTGAGTACTCTATATGCAATATCCATACAGTTTCAATTCACCCTGTGTAGTTATGAACACAACCTTATCACAAAATGCTTTGAATTGAATGTAAAGCTTTCAACACAATGTAGTGTACAGTTCAATTTTGCCTAAAAGTGGTATGTGCTATCATGATGTAAACCTTATTATTATACTCAGAATATGTTTTAGAGTAGTCTGCATTCAATTATATGAATGTACTACCTTAGGTTTAGAAGTTACCTTCAGTAACAGCAAATTATCTACTCAGAGGAACCTTACAGTTTGCTGAAATAAACCAAGTCAATGGCTGTTCCAGTGTAAATGGTACCTGTTAAGTTACTGAATTCAGCTTGCATTAAACTATTCCATGGCGCTGAGCACTCTACATGCAAATATCCATACAGTTTCAATTCACCCTGTGTAGTTAGGAACACAACCTTATCACAAAATGCTTTGAATTGAAAGTAAAGCATTCAACACAATGTATAATATAGTTCAATTTTGCCTAAAAGTGGTATGTGCTATCATGATGTAAACCTTATTATTATACTCAGAATATGTTTTAGAGTAGTCTGCATTCTATTATATGAATGTACTACCTAAGGTTTAGAAGTTACCTTCAGTAACATCACATTATTTACTCAGAGGAACATTACAGTTTGCTGAATTAAACCAAGTCAATGGCTGTTCCAGTGTAAATGATACCTGCAAAGTTACTGAATTCAGCTTGCATTAAAGTATTCCATGGCACTGAGCACTCTACATGCAATATCCATACAGTTTCAATTCACCCTGTGTAGTTATGAACACAACCTTATCACAAAATGCTTTGAATTGAAAGTAAAGCATTCAACACAATGTATAGTACAGTTCAATTTTGCCTAAAAGTGGTATGTGCTATCATGATGTAAACCTTATTACTATACTCAGAATATGATTTAGAGTAGTCTGCAATCAATTATATGAATGTACTACCTAAGGTTTAGAAGTTACCTTCAGTAACATCACATTATTTACTCAGTGTAACATTACAGTTTGCTGAAGTAAACCAAGTCAATGGCTGTTCCAGTGTAAATGGTACCTGTTAAGTTACTGAATTCAGCTTGCATTAAAGTATTCCATGGCACTGAGCACTCTACATGCAATATCCAGACAGTTCCAATTCACCCTTTGTAGTTATGAACACAACCTTATCACAAAATGCTTTGAATTGAATGTAAAGCTTTCAACACAATGTAGTGTACAGTTCAATTTTGCCTTAAAGTGCTATGTGCTAAGATGATGTAAACCTCATTATTATACTCAGAATATGATTTAGAGTAGTCTGCAATCAATTATATGAATGGGGTACCTAAGGTTTAGAAGTTACTTTCAGTAACATCAGATTATCTACTCAGTGTAACATTAGACTTTGCTGAAGTAAACCAAGTCAATGGCTGTTCCATAGTAAATGGAACCTGTTAAGATACTGAATTCAGCTTGCATTAAAGTATTCCATGGCACTGAGCGCTCTACATGCAATATCCATACTGTTGCAATTCACCCTTTTTTAGTTATGAACACAACCTTATCACAAAATGCTTTGAATTGAATGTAAAGCTTTCAAAACAATGTAGTGTACAGTTCAATTTTGCCTAAAAGTGGTATGTGCTAAGATCATGTAAACCTTATTATTAAACTCAGAATATGTTTTAGAGTAGTCTGCATTCAATTATATGAATGTACTACCTAAGGTTTAGAAGTTACCTTCAGTAACATCACATTATTTACTCAGAGGAACATTACAGTTTGCTGAAGTAAACCAAGTCAATGGCTGTTCCAGTGTAAATGGTACCTGTTAAGTTACTGAATTCAGCTTGCATTAAAGTATTCCATGGCACTGAGCACTCTACATGCAATATCCATAGAGTTTCTATTCACCCTGTGTAGTTATGAACACATCCTTATGAATGTGCTATCTATGGGTCAGAAGTTACTTTCAGTAACATCACATTATCTACTCAGTGTAACATTACAGTTTGCTGAAGTAAACCAAGTCAATGGATGTTCCACTGTAAATGGTACCTGGTGAGATATAGAATTCAGCTTGGATTGGAGTATTCCATGGCACTGAGTACTCTACATGCAATATCCATCCAGTTCTAATTCACCCTTGGTAGTTATGAACACAACCTTATCACAAAATGCTTTGAATTGAATGTAAAGCTTTCAACACAATGTAGTGAACAGTTCAATTTTGCCTTAAAGTGGTATGTGCTAAGATGATGTAAACCTCATTATTATACTCACAATATGATTTAGAGTAGTCTGCAATCAATTATATGAATGGGCTACCTAAGGTTTAGAAGTTACTTTCAGTAACATCACATTATCTACTCAGTGTAACATTAGACCTTGCTGAAGTAAACCAAGTCAATGGCTGTTCCAGTGTAAATGGTACCTGTTAAGTTACTGAATTCAGCTTGCATTAAAGTATTCCATGGCACTGAGCATTCTACATGCAATATCCATACTGTTCCAATTCACCCTTTGTAGTTATGAACACAACCTTATCACAAAATGCTTTGAATTGAATGTAAAGCTTTCAACACAATGTAGTGTACAGTTCAATTTTGCCTAAAAGTAGTATGTGCTAACATGATGTAAACCTCATTATTATACTCACAATATGAATTAGAGTAATCTGCAATCAATAATATGAATGTGCTATCTATGGGTTAGAAGTTACTTTCAGTAACAGCACATTATCTACTCAGTGGGACATTACAGTTTGCTGAAATAAACCAAGTCAATGGCTGTTCTAGTGTAAATGGTACCTGTTAAGTTACTGAATTCAGCTTGCATTAAAGTATTCCATGGCACTGAGCACTCTACATGCAATATCCATACAGTTTCAAGTCACCCTGTGTAGTTATGAACACAACCTTATCACAAAATGCTTTGAATTGAAAGTAAAGCATTCAACACAATGTATAGTACAGTTCAATTTTGCCTAAAAGTGGTATGTGCTATCATGATGTAAACCTTATTATTATACTCGGAATATGGTTTAGAGTAGTCTGCATTCAATTATATGAATGTACTACCTAAGGTTTAGAAGTTACCTTCAGTAACATCACATTATTTACTCAGTGTAACATTACAGTTTGCTGAAGTAAACCAAGTCAATGGCTGTTCCAGTGTAAATGGTACCTGTTAATTTACTGAATTCAGCTTGCATTAAAGTATTCCATGGCACTGAGCACTCTACATGCAATATCCATAGAGTTTCTATTCACCCTGTGCAGTTATGAACACAACCTTATGAATGTGCTATCTATGGGTTAGAAGTTACTTTCAGTAACATCACATTATCTACTCAGTGTAACATTACAGTTTGCTGAAATAAACCAAGTCAATGGCTGTTCCAGTGTAAATGGTACCTGTTAAGTTACTGAATTCAGCTTGCATTAAAGTATTCCATGGCACTGAGCACTCTACATGCAATATCCAGACAGTTCCAATTCACCCTTTGTAGTTATGAACACAACCTTATCACAAAATGCTTTGAATTGAATGTAAAGCTTTCAACACAATGTAGTGTACAGTTCAATTTTGCCTTAAAGTGCTATGTGCTAAGATGATGTAAACCTCATTATTATACTCAGAATATGATTTAGAGTAGTCTGCAATCAATTATATGAATGGGGTACCTAAGGTTTAGAAGTTACTTTCAGTAACATCAGATTATCTACTCAGCGTAACATTATGGTTTGCTGAAGTAAACCAAGTCAATGGCTGTTCCACTATAAATGGTACATGTTAAGTTACTGAATTCAGCTTGCATTAAAGTATTCCATGGCTCTGAGCACTCTATATGCAATATCCATACAGTTCCAATTCACCCTGTGTAGTTATGAACACAACCTTATCACGAAATGCTTTTAATTGAAAGTAAAGCTTTCAACACAATGTAGTGTACAGTTCAATTTTGCCTTAAAGTGCTATGTGCTAAGATGATGTAAACCTCATTATTATACTCAGAATATGATTTAGAGTAGTCTGCAATCAATTATATGAATGGGGTACCTAAGGTTTAGAAGTTACCTTCAGTAACATCACATTATTTACTCAGAGGAACATTACAGTTTGCTGAATTAAACCAAGTCAGTGGCTGTTCCAGTGTAAATGGTACCTGCTAAGTTACTGAATTCAGCTTGCATTAAAGTATTCCATGGCACTGAGCACTCTACATGCAATATCCATACAGTTTCAATTCACCCTGTGTAGTTATGAACACAACCTTATCACAAAATGCTTTGAATTGAAAGTAAAGCATTCAACACAATGTATAGTACAGTTCAATTTTGCCTAAAAGTGGTATGTGCTATCATGATGTAAACCTTATTACTATACTCAGAATATGATTTAGAGTAGTCTGCAATCAATTATATGAATGTACTACCTAAGAAGGTTTAGAAGTTACCTTCAGTAACATCACATTATTTACTCAGTGTAACATTACAGTTTGCTGAAGTAAACCAAGTCATTGGCTGTTCCAGTGTAAATGGTACCTGTTAAGTTACTGAATTCAGCTTGCATTAAAGTATTCCATGGCACTGAGCACTCTACATGCAATATCCATACAGTTTCAAGTCACCCTGTGTAGTTATGAACACAACCTTATCACAAAATGCTTTGAATTGAAAGTAAAGCATTCAACACAATGTATAGTGCAGTTCAATTTTGCCTAAAAGTGGTATGTGCTATCATGATGTAAACCTTATTATTATACTCGGAATATGGTTTAGAGTAGTCTGCATTCAATTATATGAATGTACTACCTAAGGTTTAGAAGTTACCTTCAGTAACATCACATTATTTACTCAGTGTAACATTACAGTTTGCTGAAGTAAACCAAGTCAATGGCTGTTCCAGTGTAAATGGTACCTGTTAATTTACTGAATTCAGCTTGCATTAAAGTATTCCATGGCACTGAGCACTCTACATGCAATATCCATAGAGTTTCTATTCACCCTGTGTAGTTATGAACACAACCTTATGAATGTGCTATCTATGGGTTAGAAGTTACTTTCAGTAACATCACATTATCTACTCAGTGTAACATTACAGTTTGCTGAAATAAACCAAGTCAATGGCTGTTCCAGTGTAAATGGTACCTGTTAAGTTACTGAATTCAGCTTGCATTAAAGTATTCCATGGCACTGAGCACTCTACATGCAATATCCAGACAGTTCCAATTCACCCTTTGTAGTTATGAACACAACCTTATCACAAAATGCTTTGAATTGAATGTAAAGCTTTCAACACAATGTAGTGTACAGTTCAATTTTGCCTTAAAGTGCTATGTGCTAAGATGATGTAAACCTCATTATTATACTCAGAATATGATTTAGAGTAGTCTGCAATCAATTATAT
Organism: Hypanus sabinus; assembly: GCF_030144855.1. Lineage (NCBI taxonomy): Eukaryota > Metazoa > Chordata > Chondrichthyes > Myliobatiformes > Dasyatidae > Hypanus > Hypanus sabinus. The sequence continues at coordinate 1,413,175 of NC_082727.1, forward strand.
GAATGGGGTACCTAAGGTTTAGAAGTTACTTTCAGTAACATCAGATTATCTACTCAGCGTAACATTATGGTTTGCTGAAGTAAACCAAGTCAATGGCTGTTCCACTATAAATGGTACATGTTAAGTTACTGAATTCAGCTTGCATTAAAGTATTCCATGGCTCTGAGCACTCTATATGCAATATCCATACAGTTCCAATTCACCCTGTGTAGTTATGAACACAACCTTATCACGAAATGCTTTTAATTGAAAGTAAAGCTTTCAACACAATGTAGTGTACAGTTCAATTTTGCCTTAAAGTGCTATGTGCTAAGATGATGTAAACCTCATTATTATACTCAGAATATGATTTAGAGTAGTCTGCAATCAATTATATGAATGGGGTACCTAAGGTTTAGAAGTTACCTTCAGTAACATCACATTATTTACTCAGAGGAACATTACAGTTTGCTGAATTAAACCAAGTCAATGGCTGTTCCAGTGTAAATGGTACCTGCTAAGTTACTGAATTCAGCTTGCATTAAAGTATTCCATGGCACTGAGCACTGTACATGCAATATCCATACAGTTTCAATTCACCCTGTGTAGTTATGAACACAACCTTATCACAAAATGCTTTGAATTGAAAGTAAAGCATTCAACACAATGTATAGTACAGTTCAATTTTGCCTAAAAGTGGTATGTGCTATCATGATGTAAACCTTATTACTATACTCAGAATATGATTTAGAGTAGTCTGCAATCAATTATATGAATGTACTACCTAAGGTTTAGAAGTTACCTTCAGTAACATCACATTATTTACTCAGTGTAACATTACAGTTTGCTGAAGTAAACCAAGTCAATGGCTGTTCCATAGTAAATGGAACCTGTTAAGATACTGAATTCAGCTTGCATTAAAGTATTCCATGGCACTGAGCGCTCTACATGCAATATCCATACTGTTGCAATTCACCCTTTTTTAGTTATGAACACAACCTTATCACAAAATGCTTTGAATTGAATGTAAAGCTTTCAAAACAATGTAGTGTACAGTTCAATTTTGCCTAAAAGTGGTATGTGCTAAGGTGATGTAAACCTTATTATTAAACTCAGAATATGTTTTAGAGTAGTCTGCATTCAATTATATGAATGTACTACCTAAGGTTTAGAAGTTACCTTCAGTAACATCATATTATTTACTCAGAGGAACATTACAGTTTGCTGAAGTAAACGAAGTCAATGGCTGTTCCAGTGTAAATGGTACCTGTTAAGTTACTGAATTCAGCTTGCATTAAAGTATTCCATGGCACTGAGCACTCTACATGCAATATCCATAGAGTTTCTATTCACCCTGTGTAGTTATGAACACATCCTTATGAATGTGCTATCTATGGGTCAGAAGTTACTTTCAGTAACATCACATTATCTACTCAGTGTAACATTACAGTTTGCTGAAGTAAACCAAGTCAATGGATGTTCCACTGTAAATGGTACCTGGTGAGATATAGAATTCAGCTTGGATTGGAGTATTCCATGGCACTGAGTACTCTACATGCAATATCCATCCAGTTCTAATTCACCCTTGGTAGTTATGAACACAACCTTATCACAAAATGCTTTGAATTGAATGTAAAGCTTTCAACACAATGTAGTGAACAGTTCAATTTTGCCTTAAAGTGGTATGTGCTAAGATGATGTAAACCTCATTATTATACTCACAATATGATTTAGAGTAGTCTGCAATCAATTATATGAATGGGCTACCTAAGGTTTAGAAGTTACTTTCAGTAACATCACATTATCTACTCAGTGTAACATTAGACCTTGCTGAAGTAAAGCAAGTCAATGGCTGTTCCAGTGTAAATGGTACCTGTTAAGTTACTGAATTCAGCTTGCATTAAAGTATTCCATGGCACTGAGCATTCTACATGCAATATCCATACTGTTCCAATTCACCCATTGTAGTTATGAACACAACCTTATCACAAAATGCTTTGAATTGAATGTAAAGCTTTCAACACAATGTAGTGTACAGTTCAATTTTGCCTAAAAGTAGTATGTGCTAACATGATGTAAACCTCATTATTATACTCACAATATGAATTAGAGTAATCTGCAATCAATAATATGAATGTGCTATCTATGGGTTAGAAGTTACTTTCAGTAACAGCACATTATCTACTCAGTGGAACATTACAGTTTGCTGAAATAAACCAAGTCAATGGCTGTTCTAGTGTAAATGGTACCTGTTAAGTTACTGAATTCAGCTTGCATTAAAGTATTCCATGGCACTGAGCACTCTACATGCAATATCCATACAGTTTCAAGTCACGCTGTGTAGTTATGAACACAACCTTATCACAAAATGCTTTGAATTGAAAGTAAAGCATTCAACACAATGTATAGTACAGTTCAATTTTGCCTAAAAGTGGTATGTGCTATCATGATGTAAACCTTATTATTATACTCGGAATATGGTTTAGAGTAGTCTGCATTCAATTATATGAATGTACTACCTAAGGTTTAGAAGTTACCTTCAGTAACATCACATTATTTACTCAGTGTAACATTACAGTTTGCTGAAATAAACCAAGTCAATGGCTGTTCCAGTGTAAATGGTACCTGTTAATTTACTGAATTCAGCTTGCATTAAAGTATTCCATGGCACTGAGCACTCTACATGCAATATCCATAGAGTTTCTATTCACCCTGTGTAGTTATGAACACAACCTTATGAATGTGCTATCTATGGGTTAGAAGTTACTTTCAGTAACATCACATTATCTACTCAGTGTAACATTACAGTTTGCTGAAATAAACCAAGTCAATGGCTGTTCCAGTGTAAATGGTACCTGTTAAGTTACTGAATTCAGCTTGCATTAAAGTATTCCATGGCACTGAGCACTCTACATGCAATATCCATACAGTTTCAATTCACCCTGTGTAGTTATGAACACAACCTTATCACAAAATGCTTTGAATTGAAAGTAAAGCATTCAACACAATGTATAGTACAGTTCAATTTTGCCTAAAAGTGGTATGTGCTATCATGATGTAAACCTTATTACGATACTCAGAATATGATTTAGAGTAGTCTGCAATCAATTATATGAATGTACTACCTAAGGTTTAGAAGTTACCTTCAGTAACATCACATTATTTACTCAGTGTAACATTACAGTTTGCTGAAGTAAACCAAGTCAATGGCTGTTCCAGTGTAAATGGTACCTGTTAATTTACTGAATTCAGCTTGCATTAAAGTATTCCATGGCACTGAGCACTCTACATGCAATATCCATAGAGTTTCTATTCACCCTGTGCAGTTATGAACACAACCTTATGAATGTGCTATCTATGGGTTAGAAGTTACTTTCAGTAACATCACATTATCTACTCAGTGTAACATTACAGTTTGCTGAAATAAACCAAGTCAATGGCTGTTCCAGTGTAAATGGTACCTGTTAAGTTACTGAATTCAGCTTGCATTAAAGTATTCCATGGCACTGAGCACTCTACATGCAATATCCAGACAGTTCCAATTCACCCTTTGTAGTTATGAACACAACCTTATCACAAAATGCTTTGAATTGAATGTAAAGCTTTCAACACAATGTAGTGTACAGTTCAATTTTGCCTTAAAGTGCTATGTGCTAAGATGATGTAAACCTCATTATTATACTCAGAATATGATTTAGAGTAGTCTGCAATCAATTATATGAATGGGGTACCTAAGGTTTAGAAGTTACTTTCAGTAACATCAGATTATCTACTCAGCGTAACATTATGGTTTGCTGAAGTAAACCAAGTCAATGGCTGTTCCACTATAAATGGTACATGTTAAGTTACTGAATTCAGCTTGCATTAAAGTATTCCATGGCTCTGAGCACTCTATATGCAATATCCATACAGTTCCAATTCACCCTGTGTAGTTATGAACACAACCTTATCACGAAATGCTTTTAATTGAAAGTAAAGCTTTCAACACAATGTAGTGTACAGTTCAATTTTGCCTTAAAGTGCTATGTGCTAAGATGATGTAAACCTCATTATTATACTCAGAATATGATTTAGAGTAGTCTGCAATCAATTATATGAATGGGGTACCTAAGGTTTAGAAGTTACCTTCAGTAACATCACATTATTTACTCAGAGGAACATTACAGTTTGCTGAATTAAACCAAGTCAGTGGCTGTTCCAGTGTAAATGGTACCTGCTAAGTTACTGAATTCAGCTTGCATTAAAGTATTCCATGGCACTGAGCACTCTACATGCAATATCCATAAAGTTTCAATTCACCCTGTGTAGTTATGAACACAACCTTATCACAAAATGCTTTGAATTGAAAGTAAAGCATTCAACACAATGTATAGTACAGTTCAATTTTGCCTAAAAGTGGTATGTGCTATCATGATGTAAACCTTATTACTATACTCAGAATATGATTTAGAGTAGTCTGCAATCAATTATATGAATGTACTACCTAAGAAGGTTTAGAAGTTACCTTCAGTAACATCACATTATTTACTCAGTGTAACATTACAGTTTGCTGAAGTAAACCAAGTCATTGGCTGTTCCAGTGTAAATGGTACCTGTTAAGTTACTGAATTCAGCTTGCATTAAAGTATTCCATGGCACTGAGCACTCTACATGCAATATCCATACAGTTTCAAGTCACCCTGTGTAGTTATGAACACAACCTTATCACAAAATGCTTTGAATTGAAAGTAAAGCATTCAACACAATGTATAGTGCAGTTCAATTTTGCCTAAAAGTGGTATGTGCTATCATGATGTAAACCTTATTATTATACTCGGAATATGGTTTAGAGTAGTCTGCATTCAATTATATGAATGTACTACCTAAGGTTTAGAAGTTACCTTCAGTAACATCACATTATTTACTCAGTGTAACATTACAGTTTGCTGAAGTAAACCAAGTCAATGGCTGTTCCAGTGTAAATGGTACCTGTTAATTTACTGAATTCAGCTTGCATTAAAGTATTCCATGGCACTGAGCACTCTACATGCAATATCCATAGAGTTTCTATTCACCCTGTGTAGTTATGAACACAACCTTATGAATGTGCTATCTATGGGTTAGAAGTTACTTTCAGTAACATCACATTATCTACTCAGTGTAACATTACAGTTTGCTGAAATAAACCAAGTCAATGGCTGTTCCAGTGTAAATGGTACCTGTTAAGTTACTGAATTCAGCTTGCATTAAAGTATTCCATGGCACTGAGCACTCTACATGCAATATCCAGACAGTTCCAATTCACCCTTTGTAGTTATGAACACAACCTTATCACAAAATGCTTTGAATTGAATGTAAAGCTTTCAACACAATGTAGTGTACAGTTCAATTTTGCCTTAAAGTGCTATGTGCTAAGATGATGTAAACCTCATTATTATACTCAGAATATGATTTAGAGTAGTCTGCAATCAATTATATGAATGGGGTACCTAAGGTTTAGAAGTTACCTTCAGTAACATCACATTATTTACTCAGAGGAACATTACAGTTTGCTGAATTAAACCAAGTCAGTGGCTGTTCCAGTGTAAATGGTACCTGCTAAGTTACTGAATTCAGCTTGCATTAAAGTATTCCATGGCACTGAGCACTCTACATGCAATATCCATACAGTTTCAATTCACCCTGTGTAGTTATGAACACAACCTTATCACAAAATGCTTTGAATTGAAAGTAAAGCATTCAACACAATGTATAGTACAGTTCAATTTTGCCTAAAAGTGGTATGTGCTATCATGATGTAAACCTTATTACTATACTCAGAATATGATTTAGAGTAGTCTGCAATCAATTATATGAATGTACTACCTAAGAAGGTTTAGAAGTTACCTTCAGTAACATCACATTATTTACTCAGTGTAACATTACAGTTTGCTGAAGTAAACCAAGTCATTGGCTGTTCCAGTGTAAATGGTACCTGTTAAGTTACTGAATTCAGCTTGCATTAAAGTATTCCATGGCACTGAGCACTCTACATGCAATATCCATACAGTTTCAAGTCACCCTGTGTAGTTATGAACACAACCTTATCACAAAATGCTTTGAATTGAAAGTAAAGCATTCAACACAATGTATAGTGCAGTTCAATTTTGCCTAAAAGTGGTATGTGCTATCATGATGTAAACCTTATTATTATACTCGGAATATGGTTTAGAGTAGTCTGCATTCAATTATATGAATGTACTACCTAAGGTTTAGAAGTTACCTTCAGTAACATCACATTATTTACTCAGTGTAACATTACAGTTTGCTGAAGTAAACCAAGTCAATGGCTGTTCCAGTGTAAATGGTACCTGTTAATTTACTGAATTCAGCTTGCATTAAAGTATTCCATGGCACTGAGCACTCTACATGCAATATCCATAGAGTTTCTATTCACCCTGTGTAGTTATGAACACAACCTTATGAATGTGCTATCTATGGGTTAGAAGTTACTTTCAGTAACATCACATTATCTACTCAGTGTAACATTACAGTTTGCTGAAATAAACCAAGTCAATGGCTGTTCCAGTGTAAATGGTACCTGTTAAGTTACTGAATTCAGCTTGCATTAAAGTATTCCATGGCACTGAGCACTCTACATGCAATATCCAGACAGTTCCAATTCACCCTTTGTAGTTATGAACACAACCTTATCACAAAATGCTTTGAATTGAATGTAAAGCTTTCAACACAATGTAGTGTACAGTTCAATTTTGCCTTAAAGTGCTATGTGCTAAGATGATGTAAACCTCATTATTATACTCAGAATATGATTTAGAGTAGTCTGCAATCAATTATATGAATGGGGTACCTAAGGTTTAGAAGTTACTTTCAGTAACATCAGATTATCTACTCAGCGTAACATTATGGTTTGCTGAAGTAAACCAAGTCAATGGCTGTTCCACTATAAATGGTACATGTTAAGTTACTGAATTCAGCTTGCATTAAAGTATTCCATGGCTCTGAGCACTCTATATGCAATATCCATACAGTTCCAATTCACCCTGTGTAGTTATGAACACAACCTTATCACGAAATGCTTTTAATTGAAAGTAAAGCTTTCAACACAATGTAGTGTACAGTTCAATTTTGCCTTAAAGTGCTATGTGCTAAGATGATGTAAACCTCATTATTATACTCAGAATATGATTTAGAGTAGTCTGCAATCAATTATATGAATGGGGTACCTAAGGTTTAGAAGTTACCTTCAGTAACATCACATTATTTACTCAGAGGAACATTACAGTTTGCTGAATTAAACCAAGTCAATGGCTGTTCCAGTGTAAATGGTACCTGCTAAGTTACTGAATTCAGCTTGCATTAAAGTATTCCATGGCACTGAGCACTGTACATGCAATATCCATACAGTTTCAATTCACCCTGTGTAGTTATGAACACAACCTTATCACAAAATGCTTTGAATTGAAAGTAAAGCATTCAACACAATGTATAGTACAGTTCAATTTTGCCTAAAAGTGGTATGTGCTATCATGATGTAAACCTTATTACTATACTCAGAATATGATTTAGAGTAGTCTGCAATCAATTATATGAATGTACTACCTAAGGTTTAGAAGTTACCTTCAGTAACATCACATTATTTACTCAGTGTAACATTACAGTTTGCTGAAGTAAACCAAGTCAATGGCTGTTCCATAGTAAATGGAACCTGTTAAGATACTGAATTCAGCTTGCATTAAAGTATTCCATGGCACTGAGCGCTCTACATGCAATATCCATACTGTTGCAATTCACCCTTTTTTAGTTATGAACACAACCTTATCACAAAATGCTTTGAATTGAATGTAAAGCTTTCAAAACAATGTAGTGTACAGTTCAATTTTGCCTAAAAGTGGTATGTGCTAAGGTGATGTAAACCTTATTATTAAACTCAGAATATGTTTTAGAGTAGTCTGCATTCAATTATATGAATGTACTACCTAAGGTTTAGAAGTTACCTTCAGTAACATCATATTATTTACTCAGAGGAACATTACAGTTTGCTGAAGTAAACGAAGTCAATGGCTGTTCCAGTGTAAATGGTACCTGTTAAGTTACTGAATTCAGCTTGCATTAAAGTATTCCATGGCACTGAGCACTCTACATGCAATATCCATAGAGTTTCTATTCACCCTGTGTAGTTATGAACACATCCTTATGAATGTGCTATCTATGGGTCAGAAGTTACTTTCAGTAACATCACATTATCTACTCAGTGTAACATTACAGTTTGCTGAAGTAAACCAAGTCAATGGATGTTCCACTGTAAATGGTACCTGGTGAGATATAGAATTCAGCTTGGATTGGAGTATTCCATGGCACTGAGTACTCTACATGCAATATCCATCCAGTTCTAATTCACCCTTGGTAGTTATGAACACAACCTTATCACAAAATGCTTTGAATTGAATGTAAAGCTTTCAACACAATGTAGTGAACAGTTCAATTTTGCCTTAAAGTGGTATGTGCTAAGATGATGTAAACCTCATTATTATACTCACAATATGATTTAGAGTAGTCTGCAATCAATTATATGAATGGGCTACCTAAGGTTTAGAAGTTACTTTCAGTAACATCACATTATCTACTCAGTGTAACATTAGACCTTGCTGAAGTAAAGCAAGTCAATGGCTGTTCCAGTGTAAATGGTACCTGTTAAGTTACTGAATTCAGCTTGCATTAAAGTATTCCATGGCACTGAGCATTCTACATGCAATATCCATACTGTTCCAATTCACCCATTGTAGTTATGAACACAACCTTATCACAAAATGCTTTGAATTGAATGTAAAGCTTTCAACACAATGTAGTGTACAGTTCAATTTTGCCTAAAAGTAGTATGTGCTAACATGATGTAAACCTCATTATTATACTCACAATATGAATTAGAGTAATCTGCAATCAATAATATGAATGTGCTATCTATGGGTTAGAAGTTACTTTCAGTAACAGCACATTATCTACTCAGTGGAACATTACAGTTTGCTGAAATAAACCAAGTCAATGGCTGTTCTAGTGTAAATGGTACCTGTTAAGTTACTGAATTCAGCTTGCATTAAAGTATTCCATGGCACTGAGCACTCTACATGCAATATCCATACAGTTTCAAGTCACGCTGTGTAGTTATGAACACAACCTTATCACAAAATGCTTTGAATTGAAAGTAAAGCATTCAACACAATGTATAGTACAGTTCAATTTTGCCTAAAAGTGGTATGTGCTATCATGATGTAAACCTTATTATTATACTCGGAATATGGTTTAGAGTAGTCTGCATTCAATTATATGAATGTACTACCTAAGGTTTAGAAGTTACCTTCAGTAACATCACATTATTTACTCAGTGTAACATTACAGTTTGCTGAAATAAACCAAGTCAATGGCTGTTCCAGTGTAAATGGTACCTGTTAATTTACTGAATTCAGCTTGCATTAAAGTATTCCATGGCACTGAGCACTCTACATGCAATATCCATAGAGTTTCTATTCACCCTGTGTAGTTATGAACACAACCTTATGAATGTGCTATCTATGGGTTAGAAGTTACTTTCAGTAACATCACATTATCTACTCAGTGTAACATTACAGTTTGCTGAAATAAACCAAGTCAATGGCTGTTCCAGTGTAAATGGTACCTGTTAAGTTACTGAATTCAGCTTGCATTAAAGTATTCCATGGCACTGAGCACTCTACATGCAATATCCATACAGTTTCAATTCACCCTGTGTAGTTATGAACACAACCTTATCACAAAATGCTTTGAATTGAAAGTAAAGCATTCAACACAATGTATAGTACAGTTCAATTTTGCCTAAAAGTGGTATGTGCTATCATGATGTAAACCTTATTACTATACTCAGAATATGATTTAGAGTAGTCTGCAATCAATTATATGAATGTACTACCTAAGGTTTAGAAGTTACCTTCAGTAACATCACATTATTTACTCAGTGTAACATTACAGTTTGCTGAAGTAAACCAAGTCAATGGCTGTTCCAGTGTAAATGGTACCTGTTAAGTTACTGAATTCAGCTTGCATTAAAGTATTCCATGGCACTGAGCACTCTACATGCAATATCCAGACAGTTCCAATTCACCCTTTGTAGTTATGAACACAACCTTATCACAAAATGCTTTGAATTGAATGTAAAGCTTTCAACACAATGTAGTGTACAGTTCAATTTTGCCTTAAAGTGCTATGTGCTAAGATGATGTAAACCTCATTATTATACTCAGATTATGATTTAGAGTAGTCTGCAATCAATTATATGAATGGGGTACCTAAGGTTTAGAAGTTACTTTCAGTAACATCAGATTATCTACTCAGTGTAACATTAGACTGTGCTGAAGTAAACCAAGTCAATGGCTGTTCCATAGTAAATGGAACCTGTTAAGATACTGAATTCAGCTTGCATTAAAGTATTCCATGGCACTGAGCGCTCTACATGCAATATCCATACTGTTGCAATTCACCCTTTTTTAGTTATGAACACAACCTTATCACAAAATGCTTTGAATTGAATGTAAAGCTTTCAAAACAATGTAGTGTACAGTTCAATTTTGCCTAAAAGTTGTATGTGCTAAGATGATGTAAACCTTATTATTAAACTCAGAATATGTTTTAGAGTAGTCTGCATTCAATTATATGAATGTACTACCTAAGGTTTAGAAGTTACCTTCAGTAACATCACATTATTTACTCAGAGGAACATTACAGTTTGCTGAAGTAAACCAAGTCAATGGCTGTTCCAGTGTAAATGGTACCTGTTAAGTTACTGAATTCAGCTTGCATTAAAGTATTCCATGGCACTGAGCACTCTACATGCAATATCCATAGAGTTTCTATTCACCCTGTGTAGTTATGAACACATCATTATGAATGTGCTATCTATGGGTCAGAAGTTACTTTCAGTAACATCACATTATCTACTCAGTGTAACATTACAGTTTGCTGAAGTAAACCAAGTCAATGGATGTTCCACTGTAAATGGTACCTGGTGAGATATAGAATTCAGCTTGGATTGGAGTATTCCATGGCACTGAGTACTCTACATGCAATATCCATCCAGTTCTAATTCACCCTTGGTAGTTATGAACACAACCTTATCACAAAATGCTTTGAATTGAATGTAAAGCTTTCAACACAATGTAGTGAACAGTTCAATTTTGCCTTAAAGTGGTATGTGCTAAGATGATGTAAACCTCATTATTATACTCACAATATGATTTAGAGTAGTCTGCAATCAATTATATGAATGGGCTACCTAAGGTTTAGAAGTTACTTTCAGTAACATCACATTATCTACTCAGTGTAACATTAGACCTTGCTGAAGTAAACCAAGTCAATGGCTGTTCCAGTGTAAATGGTACCTGTTAAGTTACTGAATTCAGCTTGCATTAAAGTATTACATGGCACTGAGCATTCTACATGCAATATCCATACTGTTCCAATTCACCCTTTGTAGTTATGAACACAACCTTATCACAAAATGCTTTGAATTGAATGTAAAGCTTTCAACACAATGTAGTGTACAGTTCAATTTTGCCTAAAAGTAGTATGTGCTAACATGATGTAAACCTCATTATTATACTCACAATATGAATTAGAGTAATCTGCAATCAATAATATGAATGTGCTATCTATGGGTTAGAAGTTACTTTCAGTAACAGCACATTATCTACTCAGTGGAACATTACAGTTTGCTGAAATAAACCAAGTCAATGGCTGTTCTAGTGTAAATGGTACCTGTTAAGTTATTGAATTCAGCTTGCATTAAAGTATTCCATGGCACTGAGCACTCTACATGCAATATCCATACAGTTTCAAGTCACGCTGTGTAGTTATGAACACAACCTTATCACAAAATGCTTTGAATTGAAAGTAAAGCATTCAACACAATGTATAGTACAGTTCAATTTTGCCTAAAAGTGGTATGTGCTATCATGATGTAAACCTTATTATTATACTCGGAATATGGTTTAGAGTAGTCTGCATTCAATTATATGAATGTACTACCTAAGGTTTAGAAGTTACCTTCAGTAACATCACATTATTTACTCAGTGTAACATTACAGTTTGCTGAAATAAACCAAGTCAATGGCTGTTCCAGTGTAAATGGTACCTGTTAATTTACTGAATTCAGCTTGCATTAAAGTATTCCATGGCACTGAGCACTCTACATGCAATATCCATAGAGTTTCTATTCACCCTGTGTAGTTATGAACACAACCTTATGAATGTGCTATCTATGGGTTAGAAGTTACTTTCAGTAACATCACATTATCTACTCAGTGTAACATTACAGTTTGCTGAAGTAAACCAAGTCAATGGCTGTTCCAGTGTAGATGGTACCTGTTAAGATACTGAATTCAGCTTGCATTAAAGTATTCCATGGCACTGAGCACTCTACATGCAATATCCATACAGTTTCAATTCACCCTGTGTAGTTATGAACACAACCTTATCACAAAATGCTTTGAATTGAAAGTAAAGCATTCAACACAATGTATAGTACAGTTCAATTTTGCCTAAAAGTGGTATGTGCTATCATGAGGTAAACCGTATTATTATACTCAGAATATGATTTAGAGGAGTCTGCAATCAATTATATGAATGTACTACCTAAGGTTTAGACGTTACCTTCAGTAACATCACATTATTTACTCAGTGTAACATTACAGTTTGCTGAAGTAAACCAAGTCAATGGCTGTTCCAGAGTAAATGGTACCTGTTAAGTTACTGAATTCAGCTTGCATTAAAGTATTCCATGGCACTGAGCACTCTACATGCAATATCCAGACAGTTCCAATTCACCCTTTGTAGTTATGAACACAACCTTATCACAAAATGCTTTGAATTGAATGTGAAGCTTTCAACACAATGTAGTGTACAATTCAATTTTGCCTTAAAGTGCTATGTGCTAAGATGATGTAAACCTCATTATTATACTCAGAATATGATTTAGAGTAGTCTGCAATCAATTATATGAATGGGGTACCTAAGGTTTAGAAGTTACTTTCAGTAACATCAGATTATCTACTCAGCGTAACATTATGGTTTGCTGAAGTAAACCAAGTCAATGGCTGTTCCACTATAAATGGTACATGTTAAGTTACTGAATTCAGCTTGCATTAAAGTATTCCATGGCTCTGAGCACTCTATATGCAATATCCATACAGTTCCAATTCACCCTGTGTAGTTATGAACACAACCTTATCACGAAATGCTTTTAATTGAAAGTAAAGCTTTCAACACAATGTAGTGTACAGTTCAATTTTGCCTAAAAGTGGTATGTGCTAAGATGATGTAATCCTTATTATTATACTCACAATATGAATTAGAGTAATCTGCAATCAATTATTTGAATGTGCTACCTAAGGTTTAGAAGTTAGCTTCAGTAACATCACATTATCTACTCAGTGTAACATTAGACTTTGCTGAAGTAAACCAAGTCAATGGGTGTTCCAGTGTAGATGGTACCTGTTAAGATACTGAATTCAGCTTGCATTAAAGTATTCCATGGCACTGAGCACTCTACATGCAATATCCATACAGTTTCAATTCACCCTTGGTAGTTATGAACACAACCTTATCACAAAATGCTTTGAATTGAATGTAAAGCTTTCAACACAATGTAGTGAACAGTTCAATTTTGCCTTAAAGTGGTATGTGCTAAGATGATGTAAACCTCATTATTATACTCACAATATGATTTAGAGTAGTCTGCAATCAATTATATGAATGGGCTACCTAAGGTTTAGAAGTTACTTTCAGTAACATCACATTATCTACTCAGTGTAACATTAGACCTTGCTGAAGTAAACCAAGTCAATGGCTGTTCCAGTGTAAATGGTACCTGTTAAGTTACTGAATTCAGCTTGCATTAAAGTATTCCATGGCACTGAGCATTCCACATGCAATATCCATACTGTTCCAATTCACCCTTTGTAGTTATGAACACAACCTTATCACAAAATGCTTTGAATTGAAAGTAAAGCATTCAACACAATGTATAGTACAGTTCAATTTTGCCTAAAAGTGGTATGTGCTATCATGATGTAAACCTTATTATTATACTCGGAATATGGTTTAGAGTAGTCTGCATTCAATTATATGAATGTACTACCTAAGGTTTAGAAGTTACCTTCAGTAACATCACATTATTTACTCAGTGTAACATTACAGTTTGCTGAAGTAAACCAAGTCAATGGCTGTTCCAGTGTAAATGGTACCTGTTAATTTACTGAATTCAGCTTGCATTAAAGTATTCCATGGCACTGAGCACTCTACATGCAATATCCAGACAGTTCCAATTCACCCTTTGTAGTTATGAACACAACCTTATCACAAAATGCTTTGAATTGAATGTGAAGCTTTCAACACAATGTAGTGTACAGTTCAATTTTGCCTTAAAGTGCTATGTGCTAAGATGATGTAAACCTCATTATTATACTCAGAATATGATTTAGAGTAGTCTGCAATCAATTATATGAATGGGGTACCTAAGGTTTAGAAGTTACTTTCAGTAACATCAGATTATCTACTCAGCGTAACATTATGGTTTGCTGAAGTAAACCAAGTCAATGGCTGTTCCACTATAAATGGTACATGTTAAGTTACTGAATTCAGCTTGCATTAAAGTATTCCATGGCTCTGAGCACTCTATATGCAATATCCATACAGTTCCAATTCACCCTGTGTAGTTATGAACACAACCTTATCACGAAATGTTTTTAATTGAAAGTAAAGCTTTCAACACAATGTAGTGTACAGTTCAATTTTGCCTAAAAGTGGTATGTGCTAAGATGATGTAATCCTTATTATTATACTCACAATATGAATTAGAGTAATCTGCAATCAATTATTTGAATGTGCTACCTAAGGTTTAGAAGTTAGCTTCAGTAACATCACATTATCTACTCAGTGTAACATTAGACCTTGCTGAAGTAAACCAAGTCAATGGCTGTTCCAGTGTAAATGGTACCTGTTAAGTTACTGAATTCAGCTTGCATTAAAGTATTCCATGGCACTGAGCATTCTACATGCAATATCCATACTGTTCCAATTCACCCTTTGTAGTTATGAACACAACCTTATCACAAAATGCTTTGAATTGAATGTAAAGCTTTCAACACAATGTAGTGTACAGTTCAATTTTGCCTAAAAGTAGTATGTGCTAACATGATGTAAACCTCATTATTATACTCACAATATGAATTAGAGTAATCTGCAATCAATAATATGAATGTGCTATCTATGGGTTAGAAGTTACTTTCAGTAACAGCACATTATCTACTCAGTGGAACATTACAGTTTGCTGAAATAAACCAAGTCAATGGCAGTTCTAGTGTAAATGGTACCTGTTAAGTTACTGAATTCAGCTTGCATTAAAGTATTCCATGGCACTGAGCACTCTACATGCAATATCCATACAGTTTCAAGTCACCCTGTGTAGTTATGAACACAACCTTATCACAAAATGCTTTGAATTGAAAGTAAAGCATTCAACACAATGTATAGTACAGTTCAATTTTGCCTAAAAGTGGTATGTGCTATCATGATGTAAACCTTATTATTATACTCGGAATATGGTTTAGAGTAGTCTGCATTCAATTATATGAATGTACTACCTAAGGTTTAGAAGTTACCTTCAGTAACATCACATTATTTACTCAGTGTAACATTACAGTTTGCTGAAGTAAACCAAGTCAATGGCTGTTCCAGTGTAAATGGTACCTGTTAATTTACTGAATTCAGCTTGCATTAAAGTATTCCATGGCACTGAGCACTCTACATGCAATATCCATAGAGTTTCTATTCACCCTGTGTAGTTATGAACACAACCTTATGAATGTGCTATCTATGGGTTAGAAGTTACTTTCAGTAACATCACATTATCTACTCAGTGTAACATTACAGTTTGCTGAAATAAACCAAGTCAATGGCTGTTCCAGTGTAAATGGTACCTGTTAAGTTACTGAATTCAGCTTGCATTAAAGTATTCCATGGCACTGAGCACTCTACATGCAATATCCAGACAGTTCCAATTCACCCTTTGTAGTTATGAACACAACCTTATCACAAAATGCTTTGAATTGAATGTAAAGCTTTCAACACAATGTAGTGTACAGTTCAATTTTGCCTTAAAGTGCTATGTGCTAAGATGATGTAAACCTCATTATTATACTCAGAATATGATTTAGAGTAGTCTGCAATCAATTATATGAATGGGGTACCTAAGGTTTAGAAGTTACTTTCAGTAACATCAGATTATCTACTCAGCGTAACATTATGGTTTGCTGAAGTAAACCAAGTCAATGGCTGTTCCACTATAAATGGTACATGTTAAGTTACTGAATTCAGCTTGCATTAAAGTATTCCATGGCTCTGAGCACTCTATATGCAATATCCATACAGTTCCAATTCACCCTGTGTAGTTATGAACACAACCTTATCACGAAATGCTTTTAATTGAAAGTAAAGCTTTCAACACAATGTAGTGTACAGTTCAATTTTGCCTAAAAGTAGTATGTGCTAACATGATGTAAACCTCATTATTATACTCACAATATGAATTAGAGTAATCTGCAATCAATAATATGAATGTGCTATCTATGGGTTAGAAGTTACTTTCAGTAACAGCACATTATCTACTCAGTGGAACATTACAGTTTGCTGAAATAAACCAAGTCAATGGCTGTTCTAGTGTAAATGGTACCTGTTAAGTTACTGAATTCAGCTTGCATTAAAGTATTCCATGGCACTGAGCACTCTACATGCAATATCCATACAGTTTCAAGTCACCCTGTGTAGTTATGAACACAACCTTATCACAAAATGCTTTGAATTGAAAGTAAAGCATTCAACACAATGTATAGTACAGTTCAATTTTGCCTAAAAGTGGTATGTGCTATCATGATGTAAACCTTATTATTATACTCGGAATATGGTTTAGAGTAGTCTGCATTCAATTATATGAATGTACTACCTAAGGTTTAGAAGTTACCTTCAGTAACATCACATTATTTACTCAGTGTAACATTACAGTTTGCTGAAATAAACCAAGTCAATGGCTGTTCCAGTGTAAATGGTACCTGTTAATTTACTGAATTCAGCTTGCATTAAAGTATTCCATGGCACTGAGCACTCTACATGCAATATCCATAGAGTTTCTATTCACCCTGTGTAGTTATGAACACAACCTTATGAATGTGCTATCTATGGGTTAGAAGTTACTTTCAGTAACATCAGATTATCTACTCAGCGTAACATTATGGTTTGCTGAAGTAAACCAAGTCAATGGCTGTTCCACTATAAATGGTACATGTTAAGTTACTGAATTCAGCTTGCATTAAAGTATTCCATGGCTCTGAGCACACTAAATGCAATATCCATACAGTTCCAATTCACCCTGTGTAGTTATGAACACAACCTTATCACGAAATGCTTTTAATTGAAAGTAAAGCTTTCAACACAATGTAGTGTACAGTTCAATTTTGCATAAAAGTGGTATGTGCTAAGTTGATGGAATCCGTATTATTATACTCACAATATGAATTAGAGTAGTCTGCAATCAATTATTTGAATGTGCTACCTAAGGTTTAGAAGTTAGCTTCAGTAACATCACGTTATCTACTCAGTGTAACATTAGACTTTGCTGAAGTAAACCAAGTCAATGGCTGTTCCATAGTAAATGGAACCTGTTAAGATACTGAATTCAGCTTGCATTAAAGTATTCCATGGCACTGAGCGCTCTACATGCAATATCCATACTGTTGCAATTCACCCTTTTTTAGTTATGAACACAACCTTATCACAAAATGCTTTGAATTGAATGTAAAGCTTTCAAAACAATGTAGTGTACTGTTCAATTTTGCCTAAAAGTGGTATGTGCTAAGGTGATGTAAACCTTATTATTAAACTCAGAATATGTTTTAGAGTAGTCTGCATTCAATTATATGAATGTACTACCTAAGGTTTAGAAGTTACCTTCAGTAACATCACATTATTTACTCAGAGGAACATTACAGTTTGCTGAAGTAAACGAAGTCAATGGCTGTTCCAGTGTAAATGGTACCTGTTAAGTTACTGAATTCAGCTTGCATTAAAGTATTCCATGGCACTGAGCACTCTACATGCAATATCCATAGAGTTTCTATTCACCCTGTGTAGTTATGAACACATCCTTATGAATGTGCTATCTATGGGTCAGAAGTTACTTTCAGTAACATCATATTATCTACTCAGTGTAACATTACAGTTTGCTGAAGTAAACCAAGTCAATGGATGTTCCACTGTAAATGGTACCTGGTGAGATATAGAATTCAGCTTGGATTGGAGTATTCCATGGCACTGAGTACTCTACATGCAATATCCATCCAGTTCTAATTCACCCTTTGTAGTTATGAACACAACCTTATCACAAAATGCTTTGAATTGAATGTAAAGATTTCAACGCAACGTAGTGTACAGTTCAATTTTGCCTTAAAGTGCTCTGTGCTAAGATGATGTAAACCTCATTATTATACTCAGAATATGATTTAGAGTAGTCTGCAATCAATTATATGAATGGGCTACCTAAGGTTTAGAAGTTACTTTCAGTAACATCAGATTATCTACTCAGCGTAACATTATGGTTTGCTGAAGTAAACCAAGTCAATGGCTGTTCCACTATAAATGGTACATGTTAAGTTACTGAATTCAGCTTGCATTAAAGTATTCCATGGCTCTGAGCACACTATATGCAATATCCATACAGTTCCAATTCACCCTGTGTAGTTATGAACACAACCTTATCACGAAATGCTTTTAATTGAAAGTAAAGCTTTCAACACAATGTAGTGTACAGTTCAATTTTGCATAAAAGTGGTATGTGCTAAGTTGATGGAATCCTTATTATTATACTCACAATATGAATTAGAGTAGTCTGCAATCAATTATTTGAATGTGCTACCTAAGGTTTAGAAGTTAGCTTCAGTAACATCACGTTATCTACTCAGTGTAACATTAGACTTTGCTGAAGTAAACCAAGTCAATGGCTGTTCCATAGTAAATGGAACCTGTTAAGATACTGAATTCAGCTTGCATTAAAGTATTCCATGGCACTGAGCGCTCTACATGCAATATCCATACTGTTGCAATTCACCCTTTTTTAGTTATGAACACAACCTTATCACAAAATGCTTTGAATTGAATGTAAAGCTTTCAAAACAATGTAGTGTACTGTTCAATTTTGCCTAAAAGTGGTATGTGCTAAGGTGATGTAAACCTTATTATTAAACTCAGAATATGTTTTAGAGTAGTCTGCATTCAATTATATGAATGTACTACCTAAGGTTTAGAAGTTACCTTCAGTAACATCACATTATTTACTCAGAGGAACATTACAGTTTGCTGAAGTAAACCAAGTCAATGGCTGTTCCAGTGTAAATGGTACCTGTTAAGTTACTGAATTCAGCTTGCATTAAAGTATTCCATGGCACTGAGCACTCTACATGCAATATCCATAGAGTTTCTATTCACCCTGTGTAGTTATGAACACATCCTTATGAATGTGCTATCTATGGGTCAGAAGTTACTTTCAGTAACATCATATTATCTACTCAGTGTAACATTACAGTTTGCTGAAGTAAACCAAGTCAATGGATGTTCCACTGTAAATGGTACCTGGTGAGATATAGAATTCAGCTTGGATTGGAGTATTCCATGGCACTGAGTACTCTACATGCAATATCCATCCAGTTCTAATTCACCCTTGGTAGTTATGAACACAACCTTATCACAAAATGCTTTGAATTGAATGTAAAGCTTTCAACACAATGTAGTGAACAGTTCAATTTTGCCTTAAAGTGGTATGTGCTAAGATGATGTAAACCTCATTATTATACTCACAATATGATTTAGAGTAGTCTGCAATCAATTATATCAATGGGCTACCTAAGGTTTAGAAGTTACTTTCAGTAACATCACATTATCTACTCAGTGTAACATTAGACCTTGCTGAAGTAAACCAAGTCAATGGCTGTTCCAGTGTAAATGGTACCTGTTAAGTTACTGAATTCAGCTTGCATTAAAGTATTCCATGGCACTGAGCATTCTACATGCAATATCCATACTGTTCCAATTCACCCTTTGTAGTTATGAACACAACCTTATCACAAAATGCTTTGAATTGAATGTAAAGCTTTCAACACAATGTAGTGTACAGTTCAATTTTGCCTAAAAGTAGTATGTGCTAACATGATGTAAACCTCATTATTATACTCACAATATGAATTAGAGTAATCTGCAATCAATAATATGAATGTGCTATCTTTGGGTTAGAAGTTACTTTCAGTAACAGCACATTATCTACTCAGTGGAACATTACAGTTTGCTGAAATAAACCAAGTCAATGGCTGTTCTAGTGTAAATGGTACCTGTTAAGTTACTGAATTCAGCTTGCATTAAAGTATTCCATGGCACTGAGCACTCTACATGCAATATCCATACAGTTTCAAGTCACCCTGTGTAGTTATGAACACAACCTTATCACAAAATGCTTTGAATTGAAAGTAAAGCATTCAACACAATGTATAGTACAGTTCAATTTTGCCTAAAAGTGGTATGTGCTATCATGATGTAAACCTTATTATTATACTCGGAATATGGTTTAGAGTAGTCTGCATTCAATTATATGAATGTACTACCTAAGGTTTAGAAGTTACCTTCAGTAACATCACATTATTTACTCAGTGTAACATTACAGTTTGCTGAAGTAAACCAAGTCAATGGCTGTTCCAGTGTAAATGGTACCTGTTAATTTACTGAATTCAGCTTGCATTAAAGTATTCCATGGCACTGAGCACTCTACATGCAATATCCATAGAGTTTCTATTCACCCTGTGTAGTTATGAACACAACCTTATGAATGTGCTATCTATGGGTTAGAAGTTACTTTCAGTAACATCACATTATCTACTCAGTGTAACATTACAGTTTGCTGAAATAAACCAAGTCAATGGCTGTTCCAGTGTAAATGGTACCTGTTAAGTTACTGAATTCAGCTTGCAATAAAGTATTCCATGGCACTGAGCAATCTACATGCAATATCCAGACAGTTCCAATTCACACTTTGTAGTTATGAACACAACCTTATCACAAAATGCTTTGAATTGAATGTAAAGCTTTCAACACAATGTAGTGTACAGTTCAATTTTGCCTTAAAGTGCTATGTGCTAAGATGATGTAAACCTCATTATTATACTCAGAATATGATTTAGAGTAGTCTGCAATCAATTATATGAATGGGGTACCTAAGGTTTAGAAGTTACTTTCAGTAACATCAGATTATCTACTCAGCGTAACATTATGGTTTGCTGAAGTAAACCAAGTCAATGGCTGTTCCACTATAAATGGTACACGTTAAGTTACTGAATTCAGCTTGCATTAAAGTATTCCATGGCTCTGAGCACTCTATATGCAATATCCATACAGTTCCAATTCACCCTGTGTAGTTATGAACACAACCTTATCACGAAATGCTTTTAATTGAAAGTAAAGCTTTCAACACAATGTAGTGTACAGTTCAATTTTGCCTAAAAGTGGTATGTGCTAAGATGATGTAATCCTTATTATTATACTCACAATATGAATTAGAGTAATCTGCAATCAATTATTTGAATGTGCTACCTAAGGTTTAGAAGTTAGCTTCAGTAACATCACATTATCTATTCAGTGTAACATTAGACTTTGCTGAAGTAAACCAAGTCAATGGCTGTTCCAGTGTAGATGGTACCTGTTAAGATACTGAATTCAGCTTGCATTAAAGTATTCCATGGCACTGAGCACTCTACATGCAATATCCATACAGTTTCAATTCACCCTGTGTAGTTATGAACACAACCTTATCACAAAATGCTTTGAATTGAAAGTAAAGCATTCAACACAATGTATAGTACAGTTCAATTTTGCCTAAAAGTGTTATGTGCTATCATGAGGTAAACCGTATTATTATACTCAGAATATGATTTAGAGGAGTCTGCAATCAATTATATGAATGTACTACCTAAGGTTTAGACGTTACCTTCAGTAACATCACATTATTTACTCAGTGTAACATTACAGTTTGCTGAAGTAAACCAAGTCAATGGCTGTTCCAGAGTAAATGGTACCTGTTAAGTTACTGAATTCAGCTTGCATTAAAGTATTCCATGGCACTGAGCACTCTACATGCAATATCCAGACAGTTCCAATTCACCCTTTGTAGTTATGAACACAACCTTATCACAAAATGCTTTGAATTGAATGTAAAGCTTTCAACACAATGTAGTGTACAGTTCAATTTTGCCTAAAAGTAGTATGTGCTAACATGATGTAAACCTCATTATTATACTCACAATATGAATTAGAGTAATCTGCAATCAATAATATGAATGTGCTACCTAAGGTTTAGAAGTTAGCTTCAGTAACATCACATTATCTACTCAGTGTAACATTAGACTTTGCTGAAGTAAACCAAGTCAATGGCTGTTCCAGTGTAGATGGTACCTGTTAAGATACTGAATTCAGCTTGCATTAAAGTATTCCATGGCACTGAGCACTCTACATGCAATATCCATACAGTTTCAATTCACCCTGTGTAGTTATGAACACAACCTTATCACAAAATGCTTTGAATTGAAAGTAAAGCATTCAACACAATGTATAGTACAGTTCAATTTTGCCTAAAAGTGGTATGTGCTATCATGAGGTAAACCGTATTATTATACTCAGAATATGATTTAGAGGAGTCTGCAATCAATTATATGAATGTACTACCTAAGGTTTAGACGTTACCTTCAGTAACATCACATTATTTACTCAGTGTAACATTACAGTTTGCTGAAGTAAACCAAGTGAATGGCTGTTCCAGAGTAAATGGAACCTGTTAAGATACTGAATTCAGCTTGCATTAAAGTATTCCATGGCACTGAGCGCTCTACATGCAATATCCATACTGTTGCAATTCACCCTTTTTTAGTTATGAACACAACCTTATCACAAAATGCTTTGAATTGAATGTAAAGCTTTCAAAACAATGTAGTGTACAGTTCAATTTTGCCTAAAAGTGGTATGTGCTAAGATGATGTAAACCTCATTATTATACTCAGAATATGTTTTAGAGTAGTCTGCATTCAATTATATGAATGTACTACCTAAGGTTTAGAAGTTACCTTCAGTAACATCATATTATTTACTCAGAGGAACATTACAGTTTGCTGAAGTAAACCAAGTCAATGGCTGTTCCAGTGTAAATGGTACCTGTTAAGTTACTGAATTCAGCTTGCATTAAAGTATTCCATGGCACTGAGCACTCTACATGCAATATCCATAGAGTTTCTATTCACCCTGTGTAGTTATGAACACATCCTTATGAATGTGCTATCTATGGGTCAGAAGTTACTTTCAGTAACATCACATTATCTACTCAGTGTAACATTACAGTTTGCTGAAGTAAACCAAGTCAATGGATGTTCCACTGTAAATGTTACCTGGTAAGATATTGAATTCAGCTTGCATTGGAGTATTCCATGGCACTGTGTACTCTACATGCAATATCCATCCAGTTCCAATTCACCCTTGGTAGTTATGAACACAACCTTATCACAAAATGCTTTGAATTGAATGTAAAGCTTTCAACACAATGTAGTGTACAGTTCAATTTTGCCTTAAAGTGGTATGTGCTAACATGATGTAAACCTCATTATTATACTCACAATATGAATTAGAGTAATCTGCAATCAATAATATGAAAGTGCTATCTATGGGTTAGAAGTTACTTTCAGTAACAGCACATTATCTACTCAGTGGAACATTACAGTTTGCTGAAATAAACCAAGTCAATGGCTGTTCTAGTGTAAATGGTACCTGTTAAGTTACTGAATTCAGCTTGCATTAAAGTATTCCATGGCACTGAGCACTCTACATGCAATATCCATACAGTTTCAAGTCACCCTGTGTAGTTATGAACACAACCTTATCACAAAATGCTTTGAATTGAAAGTAAAGCATTCAACACAATGTATAGTACAGTTCAATTTTGCCTAAAAGTGGTATGTGCTATCATGATGTAAACCTTATTATTATACTCGGAATATGGTTTAGAGTAGTCTGCATTCAATTATATGAATGTACTACCTAAGGTTTAGAAGTTACCTTCAGTAACATCACATTATTTACTCAGTGTAACATTACAGTTTGCTGAAGTAAACCAAGTCAATGGCTGTTCCAGTGTAAATGGTACCTGTTAATTTACTGAATTCAGCTTGCATTAAAGTATTCCATGGCACTGAGCACTCTACATGCAATATCCATAGAGTTTCTATTCACCCTGTGTAGTTATGAACACAACCTTATGAATGTGCTATCTATGGGTTAGAAGTTACTTTCAGTAACATCACATTATCTACTCAGTGTAACATTATGATTTGCTGAAGTAAACCAAGTCAATGGCTGTTCCACTGTAAATGGTACATGTTAAGTTTCTGAATTCAGCTTGCATTAAAGTATTCCATGGCACTGAGCACTCTACATGCAATATCCATACAGTTTCAATTCACCCTGTGTAGTTATGAACACAACCTTATGAATGTGCTATCTATGGGTTAGAAGTTACTTTCAGTTACATCACATTATCTACTCAGTGGAACATTAGACTTTGCTGAAGTAAACCAAGTCAATGGCTGTTCCACTGTAAATGGTACCTGTTAAGTTTCTGAATTCAGCTTGCATTAAAGTATTCCATGTCACTGAGAACTCCGCATGCAATATCCATACTGTTCCAATTCACCATGTGTAGTTATGAACACAACCTTATCACAAAATGCTTTGAATAGAAAGCAGTGCATTCTACTCAATGGGGTGTACAGTTAAATTTTGCCTAAAAGTGATATGTGCTAAGATGATGTAAACATTATTATACTCACAATATGATTTAGAGTAGTCTGCAATCAATAATATGAATGTGCTATTTATGGGTTAGAAGTTACATTCTGTAACAGCACATTATCGAATCAGTGGAACATTACAGTTTGCTGAAGTAAACCAAGACAATGGCTGTTCCACTGTAAATGTTACCTGGTAAGATATTGAATTCAGATTGCATTGGAATATTCCATGGCACTGAGCACTCTACATGCAATATCCATACATTTCCAATTCACCGTTTGTAGTTATGAACACAACCTTATCACAAAATGCTTTGAATTGAATTTAAAGCTTTCAACACAATGTAGTGTACAGTTCAATTTTGCCTAAAAGTGGTATGTGCTTTGATGATGTAAACGTCATTATTATACTCACAATGTGATTTAGAGTAGTCTGCAATCAATTATATCAATGTGCTATCTAAGGTTTAGAAGTTACTTTCCGTAACATCACATTATCTACTCAGTGTAACATTACAGTTTGCTGAAGTAAACCAAGTCAATGGATGTTCCACTGTAAATGGTACCTGGTGAGATATTGAATTCAGCTTGGATTGGAGTATTCCATGGCACTGAGTACTCTACATGCAATATCCATACAGTTCCAATTCACCCTTTGTAGTTATGAACACAACCTTATCACAAAATGCTTTGAATTGAATGTAAAGCTTTCAACACTATGTAGTGTACAGTTCAATTTTGCCTAAAAGTGGTATGTGCTATCATGATGTAAACCTTATTATTATACTCAGAATATGATTTAGAGTAGTCTGCAATCAATTATATGAATGTACTACCTAAGGTTTAGAAGTTACCTTCAGTAACATCACATTATCTACTCAGTGTAACATTATGGTTTGCTGAAGTAAACCAAGTCAATGGCTGTTCCACTGTAAATGGTACATGTTAAGTTTCTGAATTCAGCTTGCATTAAAGTATTCCATGGCTCTGAGCACTCTATATGCAATATCCATACAGTTTCAATTCACCCTGTGTAGTTATGAACACAACCTTATCACAAAATGCTTTAAATTGAAAGTAAATCAGTCAACACAATGTAGTGTACAGTTCAGTTTTGCCTAAAAGTGGTATGTGCTATCATGATGTAAACCTTATTATTATACTCAGAATATGATTTAGAGTAGTCTGCAATCAATTATATGAATGTACTACCTAAGGTTTAGAAGTTACCTTCAGTAACATCACATTATTTACTCAGTGTAACATTACAGTTTGCTGAAGTAAACCAAGTCAATGGCTGATCCAGTGTAAATGGTACCTGTTAAGTTACTGAATTCAGCTTGCATTAAAGTATTCCATGGCACTGAGCACTCTACATGCAATATCCATAGAGTTTCTATTCACCCTGTGTAGTTATGAACACAACCTTATGAATGTGCTATCTATGGGTTAGAAGTTACTTTCAGTAACATCACATTATCTACTCAGTGTAACATTATGGTTTGCTGAAGTAAACCAAGTCAATGGCTGTTCCACTGTAAATGGTACATGTTAAGTTTCTGAATTCAGCTTGCATTAAAGTATTCCATGGCTCTGAGCACTCTATATGAAATATCCATACAGTTTCAATTCACCCTGTGTAGTTATGAAAACAACCTTATCACAAAATGCTTTAAAGTGAAAGTAAAGCATTCAACACAAAGTAGTGTACAGTTCAGTTTTGCCTAAAAGTGGTATGTGCTATCATGATGTAAACGTTATTATTATACTCAGAAAATGATTTAGAGTAGTCTGCAATCAATTATATGAATGTAGTACCTAAGGTTTAGAAGTTACCTTCAGTAACATCACATTATTTACTCAGTGTAACATTACAGTATGCTGAAGTAAACCAAGTCAATGGCAGTTCCAGTGTAAATGGTACCTGTTAAGTTACTGAATTCAGCTTGCATTAAAGTATTCCATGGCACTGAGCACTCTACATGCAATATCTATAGAGTTTCTATTCACCCTGTGTAGTTATGAACACAACCTTATGAATGTGCTATCTATGGGTTAGAAGTTACTTTCAGTAAGATCACATTATCTACTCAGTGTAACATTACATTTTGCTGAAGTAAACCAAGTCAATGGCTGTTCCAGTGTAAATGGTACCTGTTAAGTTACTGAATTCAGCTTGCATTAAAGTATTCCATGGCACTGAGCATTCTACATGCAATATCCATACTGTTCCAAATCACCATTTGTAGTTATGAACACAACCTTATCACAAAATGCTTTGAATTGAATGTAAAGTTTTCAACACAATGTAGTGTACAGTTCAATTTTGCCTAAAAGTAGTATGTGCTAACATGATGTAAACCTCATTATTATACTCACAATATGAATTAAAGTAATCTGCAATCAATTATTTGAATGTTCTACCTAAGGTTTATAAGTTAGCTTCAGTAACATCACATTATCTACTCAGTGTAACATTAGACTTTGCTGAAGTAAACCAAGTCAATGGCTGTTCCAGTGTAAACGATACCTGTTAAGATACTGAATTCAGCTTGCATTAAAGTATTCCATGGCACTGAGCACTCTACATGCAATATCCATACAGTTTCAATTCACCCTGTGTAGTTATGAACACAACCTTATCACAAAATGCTTTGAATTGAAAATAAAGCATTCAACACAATGTATAGTACAGTTCAATTTTGCCTAAAAGTGGTATGTGATATCATGATGTAAACCTTATTATTATTCTCAGAATATGTTTTAGAGTAGTCTGCATTCAATTATATGAATGTACTACCTAAGGTTTAGAAGTTACCTTCAGTAACATCACATTATCTACTCAGTGTAACATTAGACCTTGCTGAAGTAAACCAAGTCAATGGCTGTTCCAGTGTAAAAGGTACCTGTTAAGATACTGAATTCAGCTTGCATTAAAGTATTCCATGGCACTGAGCACTCTACATGCAATATCCATACAGTTTCAATTCACCCTGTGTAGTTATGAACACAACCTTATCACAAAATGCTTTGAATTGAAAATAAAGCATTCAACACAATGTATAGTACAGTTCAATTTTGCCTAAAAGTGGTTTGTGCTATCATGATGTAAACCTTATTATTATACTCAGAATATGTTTTAGAGTAGTCTGCATTCAATTATATGAATGTACTACCTAAGGTTTAGAAGTTACCTTCAGTAACATCACATTATCTACTCAGTGGAACATTACAGTTTGCTGAAATAAACCAAGTCAATGGCTGTTCCAGTGTAAATGGTACCTGTTAAGTTACTGAATTCAGCTTGCATTAAAGTATTCCATGGCACTGAGCACTCTACATGCAATATCCATACAGTTTCAATTCACCCTGTGTAGTTATGAACACAACCTTATGAATGTGCTATCTATGGGTTAGAAGTTACTTTCAG
This sequence comes from Hypanus sabinus, assembly GCF_030144855.1. Taxonomy (NCBI): domain Eukaryota; kingdom Metazoa; phylum Chordata; class Chondrichthyes; order Myliobatiformes; family Dasyatidae; genus Hypanus; species Hypanus sabinus. The sequence goes on from NC_082727.1 coordinate 1,441,507, forward strand.
TAAGATCACATTATCTACTCAGTGTAACATTACATTTTGCTGAAGTAAACCAAGTCAATGGCTGTTCCAGTGTAAATGGTACCTGTTAAGTTACTGAATTCAGCTTGCATTAAAGTATTCCATGGCAGTGAGCATTCTACATGCAATATCCATACTGTTCCAATTCACCCTTTGTAGTTATGAACACAACCTTATCACAAAATGCTTTGAATTGAATGTAAAGCTTTCAACACAATGTAGTGTACAGTTCAATTTTGCCTAAAAGTAGTATGTGCTAACATGATGTAAACCTCATTATTATACTCACAATATGAATTAGAGTAATCTGCAATCAATAATATGAATGTGCTATCTATGGGTTAGAAGTTACTTTCAGTAACAGCACATTATCTACTCAGTGGAACGTTACAGTTTGCTGAAATAAACCAAGTCAATGGCTGTTCCAGTGTAAATGGTACCTGTTAAGTTACTGAATTCAGCTTGCATTAAAGTTTTCCATGGCACTGAGCACTCTACATGCAATATCCATAGAGTTTCTATTCACCCTGTGTAGTTATGAACACAACCTTATGAATGTGCTATCTATGGGTTAGAAGTTACTTTCAGTAACATCACATTATCTACTCAGTGTAACATTATGATTTGCTGAAGTAAACCAAGTCAATGGCTGTTCCACTGTAAATGGTACATGTTAAGTTTCTGAATTCAGCTTGCATTAAAGTATTCCATGGCTCTGAGCACTCTATATGCAATATCCATACAGTTTCAATTCACCCTGTGTAGTTATGAACACAACCTTATCACGAAATGCTTTAAAGTGAAAGTAAAGCATTCAACACAAAGTAGTGTACAGTTCAGTTTTGCCTAAAAGTGGTATGTGCTATCATGATGTAAACCTTATTATTATACTCAGAATATGATTTAGAGTAGTCTGCAATCAATTATATGAATGTACTACCTAAGGTTTAGAAGTTACCTTCAGTAACATCACATTATTTACTCAGTGTAACATTACAGTTTGCTGAAGTAAACCAAGTCAATGGCTGTTCCAGTGTAAATGGTACCTGTTAAGTTACTGAATTCAGCTTGCATTAAAGTATTCCATGGCACTGAGCACTCTACATGCAATATCTATAGAGTTTCTATTCACCCTGTGTAGTTATGAACACAACCTTATGAATGTGCTATCTATGGGTTAGAAGTTACTTTCAGGAAGATCACATTATCTACTCAATGTAACATTACATTTTGCTGAAGTAAACCAAGTCAATGGCTGTTCCAGTGTAAATGGTACCTGTTAAGTTACTGAATTCAGCTTGCATTAAAGTATTCCATGGCACTGAGCATTCTACATGCAATATCCATACTGTTCCAAATCACCATTTGTAGTTATGAACACAACCTTATCACAAAATGCTTTGAATTGAATGTAAAGCTTTCAACACAATGTAGTGTACAGTTCAATTTTGCCTAAAAGTAGTATGTGCTAACATGATGTAAATCTCATTATTATACTCACAATATGAATTAAAGTAATCTGCAATCAATTATTTGAATGTTCTACCTAAGGTTTATAAGTTAGCTTCAGTAACATCACATTATCTACTCAGTGTAACATTAGACTTTGCTGAAGTAAACCAAGTCAATGGCTGTTCCAGTGTAAACGATACCTGTTAAGATACTGAATTCAGCTTGCATTAAAGTATTCCATGGCACTGAGCACTCTACATGCAATATCCATGCAGTTTCAATTCACCCTGTGTAGTTATGAACACAACCTTATCACAAAATGCTTTGAATTGAAAATAAAGCATTCAACACAATGTATAGTACAGTTCAATTTTGCCTAAAAGTGGTATGTGCTATCATGATGTAAACCTTATTATTATACTCAGAATATGATTTAGAGTAGTCTGCAATCAATTATATGAATGTACTACCTAAGGTTTAGAAGTTACCTTCAGTAACATCACATTATTTACTCAGTGTAACATTACAGTTTGCTGAAGTAAACCACGTCAATGGCTGTTCCAGTGTAAATGGTACCTGTTAAGTTACTGAATTCAGCTTGCATTAAAGTATTCCATGGCACTGAGCACTCTACATGCAATATCCATCGAGTTTCTATTCACCCTGTGTAGTTATGAACACAACCTTATGAATGTGCTATCTATGGGTTAGAAGTTACTTTCAGTAACATCACATTATCTACTCAGTGTAACATTACATTTTGCTGAAGTAAACCAAGTCAATGGCTGTTCCAGTGTAAATGGTACCTGTTAAGTTACTGAATTCAGCTTGCATTAAAGTATTCCATGGCACTGAGCATTCTGCATGTAATATCCATACTGTTCCAATTCACCCTTTGTAGTTATGAACACAACCTTATCACAAAATGCTTTGAATTGAATGTAAAGCTTTCAACACAATGTAGTGTACAGTTCAATTTTGCCTAAATGTAGTATGTGCTAACATGATGTAAACCTCATTATTATACTCACAATATGAATTAAAGTAATCTGCAATCAATTATTTGAATGTTCTACCTAAGGTTTATAAGTTAGCTTCAGTAACATCACATTATCTACTCAGTGTAACATTAGACTTTGCTGAAGTAAACCAAGTCAATGGCTGTTCCAGTGTAAATGGTACCTGTTAAGTTACTGAATTCAGCTTGCATTAAAGTATTCCATGGCACTGAGCATTCTGCATGTAATATCCATACTGTTCCAATTCACCCTTTGTAGTTATGAACACAACCTTATCACAAAATGCTTTGAATTGAATGTAAAGCTTTCAACACAATGTATAGTACAGTTCAATTTTGCCTAAAAGTGGTATGTGCTATCATGATGTAAACCTTATTATTATACTCAGAATATGATTTAGAGTAGTCTGCAATCAATTATATGAATGGGCTACCTAAGGTTTAGAAGTTACTTTCAGTAACATCACATTATCTACTCAGTGTAACATTAGACCTTGCTGAAGTAAACCAAGTCAATGGCTGTTCCAGTGTAAATGGTACCTGTTAAGTTACTGAATTCAGCTTGCATTAAAGTATTCCATGGCACTGAGCACTCTACATGCAATATCCATAGAGCTTCTATTCACCCTGTGTAGTTATGAACACAACCTTTTGAATGTGCTATCTATGGGTCAGAAGTTACTTTCAGTAACATCACATTATCTACTCAGTGTAACATTACAGTTTGCTGAAGTAAACCAAGTCAATGGATGTTCCACTGTAAATGTTAACTGGTAAGATATTGAATTCAGCTTGCATTGGAGTATTCCATGGCACTGAGTACTCTACATGCAATATCCATACAGTTCCAATTCACCCTTGGTAGTTATGAAAACAACCTTATCACAAAATGCTTTGAATTGAATGTAAAGCTTTCAACACAATGTAGTCTACAGTTCAATTTTGCCTTAAAGTGGTATGTGCTAAGATGATGTAAACCTCATTATTATACTCACAATATGATTTAGAGTAGTCTGCAATCAATTATATGAATGGGCTACCTCAGGTTTAGAAGTTACTTTCAGTAACATCACATTATCTACTCAGTGTAACATTAGCCCTTGCTGAAGTAAACCAAGTCAATGGCTGTTCCAGTGTAAATGGTACCTGTTAAGATACTGAATTCAGCTTGCATTAAAGTATTCCATGGCACTGAGCACTCTACATGCAATATCCATACAGTTTCAATTCACCCTGTATAGTTATGAACACAACATTATCACAAAATGCTTTGAATTTAAAGTAAAGCATTCAACACAATGTATAGTACAGTTCAATTTTGCCTAAAAGTGGTATGTGCTATCATGATGTAAACCTTATTATTATACTCAGAATATGGTTTAGAGTAGTCTGCATTCAATTATATGAATGTACTACCTAAGGTTTAGAAGTTACCTTCAGTAACATCACATTATTTACTCAGTGTAACATTACAGTTTGCTGAAGTAAACCAAGTCAATGGCTGTTCCAGTGTAAATGGTACCTGTTAATTTACTGAATTCAGCTTGCATTAAAGTATTCCATGGCACTGAGCACTCTACATGCATTATCCATAGAGTTTCTATTCACCCTGTGTAGTTATGAACACAACCTTATGAATGTGCTATCTATGGGTTAGAAGTTACTTTCAGTAACATCACATTATCTACTCAGTGTAACATTATGGTTTGCTGAAGTAAACCAAGTCAATGGCTGTTCCACTGTAAATGGTACATGTTAAGTTTCTGAATTCAGCTTGCATTAAAGTATTCCACGGCTCTGAGCACTCTATATGCAATATCCATAAAGTTTCAATTCACCCTGTGTAGTTATGAACACAACCTTATCACAAAATGCTTTGAATTGAAAGTAAAGCATTCAACACAATGTATCGGACAGTTCAATTTTGCCTAAAAGTGGTATGTGCTATGATGATGTAAACCTTATTATTATACTCAGAATATGATTTAGAGTAGTCTGCAATCAATTATATGAATGTACTACCTAAGGTTTAGAAGTTACCTTCAGTAACATCATATTATTCACTGAGTGTAACATTACAGTTTGCTGAAGTAAACCAAGTCAATGGCTGTTCCAGTGTAAAAGGTACCTGTTAAGATACTGAATTCAGCTTGCATTAAAGTATTCCTTGGCACTGAGCACTCTACATGCAATATCCATACAGTTTCAATTCACCCTGTGTAGTTATGAACACAACCTTATCACAAAATGCTTTGAATTGAAAATAAAGCATTCAACACAATGTATAGTACAGTTCAATTTTGCCTAAAAGTGGTTTGTGCTATCATGATGTAAACCTTATTATTATACTCAGAATATGTTTTAGAGTAGTCTGCATTCAATTATATGAATGTACTACCTAAGGTTTAGAAGTTACCTTCAGTAACATCACATTATCTACTCAGTGGAACATTACAGTTTGCTTAAATAAACCAAGTCAATGGCTGTTCCAGTGTAAATGGTACCTGTTAAGTTACTGAATTCAGCTTGCATTAAAGTATTCCATGGCACTGAGCACTCTACATGCAATATCCATACAGTTTCAGTTCACCCTGTGTAGTTATGAACACAACCTTATGAATGTGCTATCTATGGGTTAGAAGTTACTTTCAGTAAGATCACATTATCTACTCAGTGTAACATTACATTTTGCTGAAGTAAACCAAGTCAATGGCTGTTCCAGTGTAAATGGTACCTGTTAAGTTACTGAATTCAGCTTGCATTAAAGTATTCCATGGCACTGAGCATTCTACATGCAATATCCATACTGTTCCAATTCACCCTTTGTAGTTATGAACACAACCTTATCACAAAATGCTTTGAATTGAATGTAAAGCTTTCAACACAATGTAGTGTACAGTTCAATTTTGCCTAAAAGTAGTATGTGCTAACATGATGTAAACCTCATTATTATACTCACAATATGAATTAGAGTAATCTGCAATCAATAATATGAATGTGCTATCTATGGGTTAGAAGTTACTTTCAGTAACAGCACATTATCTACTCAGTGGAACATTACAGTTTGCTGAAATAAACCAAGTCAATGGCTGTTCCAGTGTAAATGGTACCTGTTAAGTTACTGAATTCAGCTTGCATTAAAGTATTCCATTGCACTGAGCACTCTACATGCAATATCCATAGAGTTTCTAGTCACCCTGTGTAATTATGAACACAACCTTATGAATGTGCTATCTATGGGTTAGAAGTTACTTTCAGTAACATCACATTATCTACTCAGTGTAACATTATGATTTGCTGAAGTAAACCAAGTCAATGGCTGTTCCACTGTAAATGGTACATGTTAAGTTTCTGAATTCAGCTTGCATTAAAGTATTCCATGGCACTGAGCACTCTACATGCAATATCCATACAGTTTCAATTCACCCTGTGTAGTTATGAACACAACCTTATGAATGTGCTATCTATGGGTTAGAAGTTACTTTCAGTAACATCACATTAACTACTCAGTGTAACATTACAGTTTGCTGAAATAAACCAAGTCAATGGCTGTTCCAGTGTAAATGGTACCTGTTAAGTTACTGAATTCAGCTTGCATTAAAGTATTCCATGGCACTGAGCACTCTACATGCAATATCCATACAGTTTCAAGTCACCCTGTGTAGTTATGAACACAACCTTATCACAAAATGCTTTGAATTGAATGTAAAGCTTTCAACACAATGTAGTGTACAGTTCAATTTTGCCTAAAAGTAGTATGTGCTATCATGATGTAAACCTCATTATTATACTCACAATATGAATTAGAGTAATCTGCAATCAATAATATGAATGTGCTATCTATGGGTTAGAAGTTACTTTCAGTAACAGCACATTATGTACTCAGTGGAACATTACAGTTTGCTGAAATAAACCAAGTCAATGGCTGTTCCAGTGTAAATGGTACCTGTTAAGTTACTGAATTCAGCTTGCATTAAAGTATTCCATGGCACTGAGCACTCTACATGCAATATCAATACAGTTTCAATTCACCCTGTGTAGTTATGAACACAACCTTATCAAAAAATGCTGTGAATTGAAAGTAAAGCATTCAACACAATGTATAGTACAGTTCAATCTTGCCTAAAAGTGGTGTGTGCTAACATGATCTAAACCTCATTATTATACTCACAATATGAATTAGAGCAATCTGCAATCAATAATATCAATGTGCTATCTATGGGTTAGAAGTTACTTTCAGTTACATCACATTATCTACTCAGTGGAACATTAGACTTTGCTGAAGTAAACCAAGTCAATGGCTGTTCCACTGTAAATGGTACCTGTTAAGTTTCTGAATTCAGCTTGCATTAAAGTATTCCATGTCACTGAGAACTCCGCATGCAATATCCATACTGTTCCAATTCACCATGTGTAGTTATGAACACAACCTTATCACAAAATGCTTTGAATAGAAAGCAGTGCATTCTACTCAATGGGGTGTACAGTTAAATTTTGCCTAAAAGTGATATGTGCTAAGATGACGTAAACCTCATTATTATACTCACAATATGATTTAGAGTAGTCTGCAATCAATAATATGAATGTGCTATTTATGGGTTAGAAGTTACATTCTGTAACAGCACATTATCGAATCAGTGGAACATTACAGTTTGCTGAAGTAAACCAACTCAATGGCTGTTCCACTGTAAATGTTACCTGGTAAGATATTGAATTCAGATTGCATTGGAATATTCCATGGCACTGAGCACTCTACATGCAATATCCATACATTTCCAATTCACCCTTTGTAGTTATGAACACAACCTTATCACAGAATGCTTTGAATTGAATTTAAAGCTTTCAACACAATGTAGTGTACAGTTCAATTTTGCCTAAAAGTGGTATGTGCTTTGATGATGTAAACCTTATTATTATACTCAGAATATGATTTAGAGTAGTCTGCAATCAATTATATGAATGTACTACCTGAGGTTTAGAAGTTACCTTCAGTAACATCACATTATTTACTCAGTGTAACATTAAAGTTTGCTGAAGTAAACCAAGTCAATGGCTGTTCCAGTGTAAATGGTACCTGTTAAGTTACTGGATTCAGCTTGCATTAAAGTATTCCATGGCACTGAGCACTCTACATGCAATATCCATAGAGTTTCTATTCACCCTGTGTAGTTATGAACACAACCTTATTAATGTGCTATCTATGGGTTAGAAGTTACTTTCAGTAACATCACATTATCTACTCAGTGTAACATTATGGTTTGCTGAAGTAAACCAAGTCAATGGCTGTTCCACTGTAAATGGTACATGTTAAGTTTCTGAATTCAGCTTGCATTAAAGTATTCCATGGCTCTGAGCACTCTATATGCAATATCCATACAGTTTCAATTCACCCTGTGTAGTTATGAACACAACCTTATCACAAAATGCTTTAAAGTGAAAGTAAAGCATTCAACACAAAGTAGTGTACAGTTCAGTTTTGCCTAAAAGTGGTATGTGCTATCATGATGTAAACCTTATTATTATACTCAGAATATGATTTAGAGTAGTCTGCAATCAATTATATGAATGTACTACCTAAGGTTTAGAAGTTACCTTTAGTAACATCACATTATTTACTCAGTGTAATATTACAGTTTGCTGAAGTAAACCAAGTCAATGGCTGCTCCAGTGTAAATGGTACCTGTTAAGTTACTGAATTCAGCTTGCATTAAAGTATTCCATGGCACTGAGCCCTCTACATGCAATATCCATAGAGTTTCTATTCACCCTGTGTAGTTATGAACACAACCTTATGAATGTGCTATCTATGGGTTAGAAGTTACTTTCAGTAACATCACATTATCTACTCAGTGTAACATTACATTTTGCTGAAGTAAACCAAGTCAATGGGTGTTCCAGTGTAAATGGTACCTGTTAAGTTACTGAATTCAGCTTGCATTAAAGTATTCCATGGCACTGAGCATTCTACATGCAATATCCATACTGTTCCAATTCACCCTTTGTAGTTATGAACACAACCTTATCACAAAATGCTTTGAATTGAATGTAAAGCTTTCAACACAATGTAGTGTACAGTTCAATTTTGCCTAAAAGTAGTATGTGCTAACATGATGTAAACCTCATTATTATACTCACAATATGAATTAGAGTAATCTGCAATCAATTATTTGAATGTTCTACCTAAGGTTTATAAGTTAGCTTCAGTAACATCACATTATGTACTCAGTGTAACATTAGACTTTGCTGAAGTAAACCAAGTCAATGGCTGTTCCAGTGTAAATGATGCCTGTTAAGATACTGAATTCAGCTTGCATTAAAGTATTCCATGGCACTGAGCACTCTACATGCAATATCCATACAGTTTCAATTCACCCTGTGTAGTTATGAACACAACCTTATCACAAAATGCTTTGAATTGAAAATAAAGCATTCAACACAATGTATAATACAGTTCAATTTTGCCTAAAAGTGGTATGTGCTATCATGATGTAAACCTTATTATTATACTCAGAATATGATTTAGAGTAGTCTGCAATCAATTATATGAATGTACTACCTAAGGTTTAGAAGTTACCTTCAGTAACATCACATTATTTACTCAGTGTAACATTAAAGTTTGCTGAAGTAAACCAAGTCAATGGCTGTTCCTGTGGAAATGGTACCTGTTAAGTTACTGAATTCAGCTTGCATTAAAGTATTCCATGGCACTGAGCACTCTACATGCAATATCCAGAGAGTTTCTATTCACCCTGTGTAGTTATGAACACAACCTTATGAATGTGCTATCTATGGGTTAGAAGTTACTTTCAGTAACATCACATTATCTACTCAGTGTAACATTATGGTTTGCTGAAGTAAACCAAGTCAATGGCTGTTCCACTGTAAATGGTACATGTTAAGTTTCTGAATTCAGCTTGCATTAAAGTATTCCATGGCTCTGAGCACTCCATATGCAATATCCATACAGTTTAAATTCACCCTGTGTAGTTATGAACACAACCTTATCACAAAATGCTTTAAAGTGAAAGTAAAGCATTCAACACAAAGTAGTGTACAGTTCAGTTTTGCCTAAAAGTGGTATGTGCTATCATGATGTAAACCTTATTATTATACTCAGAATATGATTTAGAGTAGTCTGCAATCAATTATATGAATGTACTACCTAAGGTTTAGAAGTTACCTTCAGTAACATCACATTATTTACACAGTGTAACATTACAGTTTGCTGAAGTAAACCAAGTCAATGGCTGTTCCAGTGTAAATGGTACCTGTTAAGTTACTGAATTCAGCTTGCATTAAAGTATTCCATGGCACTGAGCACTCTACATGCAATATCCATAGAGTTTCTATTCACCCTGTGTAGTTATGAACACAACCTTATGAATGTGCTATCTATGGGTTAGAAGTTACTTTCAGTAACATCACATTATCTACTCAGTGTAACATTACATTTTGCTGAAGTAAACCAAGTCAATGGCTGTTCCAGTGTAAATGGTACCTGTTAAGTTACTGAATTCAGCTTGCATTAAAGTATTCCATGGCACTGAGCATTCTACATGCAATATCCATACTGTTCCAATTCACCCTTTGTAGTTATGAACACAACCTTATCACAAAATACTTTGAATTGAATGTAAAGCTTTCAACACAATGTAGTGTACAGTTCAATTTTGCCTAAAAGTAGTATGTGCTAACATGATGTAAACCTCATTATTATACTCACAATATGAATTAAAGTAATCTGCAATCAATTATTTGAATGTTCTACCTAAGGTTTATAAGTTAGCTTCAGTAACATCACATTATCTACTCAGTGTAACATTAGACTTTGCTGAAGTAAACCAAGTCAATGGCTGTTCCAGTGTAAATGATGCCTGTTAAGATACTGAATTCAGCTTGCATTAAAGTATTCCATGGCACTGAGCACTCTACATGCAATATCCATACAGTTTCAATTCACCCTGTGTAGTTATGAACACAACCTTATCACAAAATGCTTTGAATTGAAAATAAAGCATTCAACACAATGTATAGTACAGTTCAATTTTGCCTAAAAGTGGTATGTGCTATCATGATGTAAACCTTATTATTATACTCAGAATATGTTTTAGAGTAGTCTGCATTCAATTATATGAATGTACTACCTAAGGTTTAGAAGTTACCTTCAGTAACATCACATTATTTACTCAGTGTAACATTACAGTTTGCTGAAGTAAACCACGTCAATGGCTGTTCCAGTGTAAATGGTACCTGTTAAGTTACTGAATTCAGCTTGCATTAAAGTATTCCATGGCACTGAGCACTCTACATGCAATATCCATAGAGTTTCTATTCACCCTGTGTAGTTATGAACACAACCTTATGAATGTGCTATCTATGGGTTAGAAGTTACTTTCAGTAACATCACATTATCTACTCAGTGTAACATTATGGTTTGCTGAAGTAAACCAAGTCAATGGCTGTTCCACTGTAAATGGTACATGTTAAGTTTCTGAATTCAGCTTGCATTAAAGTATTCCACGGCTCTGAGCACTCTATATGCAATATCCATACAGTTTCAAATCACCCTGTGTAGTTATGAACAGAACCTTATCACAAAATGCTTTGAATTGAAAGTAAAGCATTCAACACAATGTATAGGACAGTTCAATTTTGCCTAAAAGTGGTATGTGCTATGATGATTTAAACCTTATTATTATACTCAGAATATGATTTAGAGTAGTCTGCAATCAATTATATGAATGTACTACCTAAGGTTTAGAAGTTACCTTCAGTAACATCATATTATTCACTCAGTGTAACATTACAGTTTGCTGAAGTAAACCAAGTCAATGGCTGTTACAGTGTAAATGGTACCTGTTAAGATACTGAATTCAGCTTGCATTAAAGTATTCCATGGCACCGAGCACCCTACATGCAATATCCATACAGTTTCAATTCACCCTGTGTAGTTATGAACACAACCTTATCACAAAATGCTTTGAATTGAAAATAAAGCATTCAACACAATGTATAGTACAGTTCAATTTTGCCTAAAAGTGGTATGTGCTATCATGATGTAAACCTTATTATTATACTCAGAATATGGTTTAGAGTAGTCTGCATTCAATTATATGAATGTACTACCTAAGGTTTAGAAGTTACCTTCAGTAACATCACATTATTTACTCAGTGTAACATTACAGTTTGCTGAAGTTAACCAAGTCAATGGCTGTTCCAGTGTAAATGGTACCTGTTAATTTACTGAATTCAGCTTGCATTAAAGTATTCCATGGCACTGAGCACTCTACATGCAATATCCATAGAGTTTCTATTCACCCTGTGTAGTTATGAACACAACCTTATGAATGTGCTATCTATGGGTTAGAAGTTACTTTCAGTAACATCACATTATCTACTCAGTGTAACATTATGATTTGCTGAAGTAAACCAAGTCAATGGCTGTTCCACTGTAAATGGTACATGTTAAGTTTCTGAATTCAGCTTGCATTAAAGTATTCCCCGGCTCTGAGCACTCTATATGCAATATCCATACAGTTTCAATTCACCCTGTGTAGTTATGAACACAACCTTATCACAAAATGCTTTGAATTGAAAGTAAAGCATTCAACACAATGTATAGGACAGTTCAATTTTGCCTAAAAGTGGTATGTGCTATGATGATTTAAACCTTATTATTATACTCAGAATATGATTTAGAGTAGTCTGCAATCAATTATATGAATGTACTACCTAAGGTTTAGAAGTTACCTTCAGTAACATCACATTATCTACTCAGTGGAACATTACAGTTTGCTGAAATAAACCAAGTCAATGGCTGTTCCAGTGTAAATGGTACCTGTTAAGTTACTGAATTCAGCTTGCATTAAATTATTCCATGGCACTGAGCATTCTACATGCAATATCCATACTGTTCCAATTCACCCTTTGTAGTTATGAACACAACCTTATCACAAAATGCTTTGAATTGAATGTAAAGCTTTCAACACAATGTAGTGTCCAGTTCAATTTTGCCTAAAAGTAGTATGTGCTAACATGATGTAAACCTCATTATTATACTCACAATATGAATTAGAGTAATCTGCAATCAATAATATGAATGTGCTATCTATGGGTTAGAAGTTACTTTCAGTAACAGCACATTATGTACTCAGTGGAACATTACAGTTTGCTGAAATAAACCAAGTCAATGGCTGTTCCAGTGTAAATGGTACCTGTTAAGTTTCTGAATTCAGCTTGCATTAAAGTATTCCATGGCTCTGAGCACTCCATATGCAATATCCATACAGTTTAAATTCACCCTGTGTAGTTATGAACACAACCTTATCACAAAATGCTTTAAAGTGAAAGTAAAGCATTCAACACAAAGTAGTGTACAGTTCAGTTTTGCCTAAAAGTGGTATGTGCTATCATGATGTAAACCTTATTATTATACTCAGAATATGATTTAGAGTAGTCTGCAATCAATTATATGAATGTACTACCTAAGGTTTAGAAGTTACCTTCAGTAACATCACATTATTTACACAGTGTAACATTACAGTTTGCTGAAGTAAACCAAGTCAATGGCTGTTCCAGTGTAAATGGTACCTGTTAAGTTACTGAATTCAGCTTGCATTAAAGTATTCCATGGCACTGAGCACTCTACATGCAATATCCATAGAGTTTCTATTCACCCTGTGTAGTTATGAACACAACCTTATGAATGTGCTATCTATGGGTTAGAAGTTACTTTCAGTAACATCACATTATCTACTCAGTGTAACATTACATTTTGCTGAAGTAAACCAAGTCAATGGCTGTTCCAGTGTAAATGGTACCTGTTAAGTTACTGAATTCAGCTTGCATTAAAGTATTCCATGGCACTGAGCATTCTACATGCAATATCCATACTGTTCCAATTCACCCTTTGTAGTTATGAACACAACCTTATCACAAAATACTTTGAATTGAATGTAAAGCTTTCAACACAATGTAGTGTACAGTTCAATTTTGCCTAAAAGTAGTATGTGCTAACATGATGTAAACCTCATTATTATACTCACAATATGAATTAAAGTAATCTGCAATCAATTATTTGAATGTTCTACCTAAGGTTTATAAGTTAGCTTCAGTAACATCACATTATCTACTCAGTGTAACATTAGACTTTGCTGAAGTAAACCAAGTCAATGGCTGTTCCAGTGTAAATGATGCCTGTTAAGATACTGAATTCAGCTTGCATTAAAGTATTCCATGGCACTGAGCACTCTACATGCAATATCCATACAGTTTCAATTCACCCTGTGTAGTTATGAACACAACCTTATCACAAAATGCTTTGAATTGAAAATAAAGCATTCAACACAATGTATAGTACAGTTCAATTTTGCCTAAAAGTGGTATGTGCTATCATGATGTAAACCTTATTATTATACTCAGAATATGTTTTAGAGTAGTCTGCATTCAATTATATGAATGTACTACCTAAGGTTTAGAAGTTACCTTCAGTAACATCACATTATTTACTCAGTGTAACATTACAGTTTGCTGAAGTAAACCACGTCAATGGCTGTTCCAGTGTAAATGGTACCTGTTAAGTTACTGAATTCAGCTTGCATTAAAGTATTCCATGGCACTGAGCACTCTACATGCAATATCCATAGAGTTTCTATTCACCCTGTGTAGTTATGAACACAACCTTATGAATGTGCTATCTATGGGTTAGAAGTTACTTTCAGTAACATCACATTATCTACTCAGTGTAACATTATGGTTTGCTGAAGTAAACCAAGTCAATGGCTGTTCCACTGTAAATGGTACATGTTAAGTTTCTGAATTCAGCTTGCATTAAAGTATTCCACGGCTCTGAGCACTCTATATGCAATATCCATACAGTTTCAAATCACCCTGTGTAGTTATGAACAGAACCTTATCACAAAATGCTTTGAATTGAAAGTAAAGCATTCAACACAATGTATAGGACAGTTCAATTTTGCCTAAAAGTGGTATGTGCTATGATGATTTAAACCTTATTATTATACTCAGAATATGATTTAGAGTAGTCTGCAATCAATTATATGAATGTACTACCTAAGGTTTAGAAGTTACCTTCAGTAACATCATATTATTCACTCAGTGTAACATTACAGTTTGCTGAAGTAAACCAAGTCAATGGCTGTTACAGTGTAAATGGTACCTGTTAAGATACTGAATTCAGCTTGCATTAAAGTATTCCATGGCACCGAGCACCCTACATGCAATATCCATACAGTTTCAATTCACCCTGTGTAGTTATGAACACAACCTTATCACAAAATGCTTTGAATTGAAAATAAAGCATTCAACACAATGTATAGTACAGTTCAATTTTGCCTAAAAGTGGTATGTGCTATCATGATGTAAACCTTATTATTATACTCAGAATATGGTTTAGAGTAGTCTGCATTCAATTATATGAATGTACTACCTAAGGTTTAGAAGTTACCTTCAGTAACATCACATTATTTACTCAGTGTAACATTACAGTTTGCTGAAGTTAACCAAGTCAATGGCTGTTCCAGTGTAAATGGTACCTGTTAATTTACTGAATTCAGCTTGCATTAAAGTATTCCATGGCACTGAGCACTCTACATGCAATATCCATAGAGTTTCTATTCACCCTGTGTAGTTATGAACACAACCTTATGAATGTGCTATCTATGGGTTAGAAGTTACTTTCAGTAACATCACATTATCTACTCAGTGTAACATTATGATTTGCTGAAGTAAACCAAGTCAATGGCTGTTCCACTGTAAATGGTACATGTTAAGTTTCTGAATTCAGCTTGCATTAAAGTATTCCCCGGCTCTGAGCACTCTATATGCAATATCCATACAGTTTCAATTCACCCTGTGTAGTTATGAACACAACCTTATCACAAAATGCTTTGAATTGAAAGTAAAGCATTCAACACAATGTATAGGACAGTTCAATTTTGCCTAAAAGTGGTATGTGCTATGATGATTTAAACCTTATTATTATACTCAGAATATGATTTAGAGTAGTCTGCAATCAATTATATGAATGTACTACCTAAGGTTTAGAAGTTACCTTCAGTAACATCACATTATCTACTCAGTGGAACATTACAGTTTGCTGAAATAAACCAAGTCAATGGCTGTTCCAGTGTAAATGGTACCTGTTAAGTTACTGAATTCAGCTTGCATTAAAGTATTCCATGGCACTGAGCATTCTACATGCAATATCCATACTGTTCCAATTCACCCTTTGTAGTTATGAACACAACCTTATCACAAAATGCTTTGAATTGAATGTAAAGCTTTCAACACAATGTAGTGTCCAGTTCAATTTTGCCTAAAAGTAGTATGTGCTAACATGATGTAAACCTCATTATTATACTCACAATATGAATTAGAGTAATCTGCAATCAATAATATGAATGTGCTATCTATGGGTTAGAAGTTACTTTCAGTAACAGCACATTATCTACTCAGTGGAACATTACAGTTTGCTGAAATAAACCAAGTCAATGGCTGTTCCAGTGTAAATGGTACCTGTTAAGTTACTGAATTCAGCTTGCATTAAAGTATTCCATGGCACTGAGCAGCCTACATGCAATATCCATACAGTTTCAAGTCACCCTGTGTAGTTATGAACACAACCTTATCACAAAATGCTTTGAATTGAAAGTAAAGCATTCAACACAATGTATAGTACAGTTCAATTTTGCCTAAAAGTGGTATGTGCTATCATGATGTAAACCTTATTATTATACTCAGAATATGGTTTAGAGTAGTCTGCATTCAATTATATGAATGTACTACCTAAGGTTTAGAAGTTACCTTCAGTAACATCACATTATTTACTCAGTGTAACATTACAGTTTGCTGAAGTAAACCACGTCAATGGCTGTTCCAGTGTAAATGGTACCTGTTAAGTTACTGAATTCAGCTTGCATTAAAGTATTCCATGGCACTGAGCACTCTACATGCAATATCCATAGAGTTTCTATTCACCCTGTGTAGTTATGAACACAACCTTATGAATGTGCTATCTATGGGTTAGAAGTTACTTTCAGTAACATCACATTATCTACTCAGTGTAACATTATGGTTTGCTGAAGTAAACCAAGTCAATGGCTGTTCCACTGTAAATGGTACATGTTAAGTTTCTGAATTCAGCTTGCATTAAAGTATTCCACGGCTCTGAGCACTCTATATGCAATATCCATACAGTTTCAATTCACCCTGTGTAGTTATGAACAGAACCTTATCACAAAATGCTTTGAATTGAAAGTAAAGCATTCAACACAATGTATAGGACAGTTCAATTTTGCCTAAAAGTGGTATGTGCTATGATGATTTAAACCTTATTATTATACTCAGAATATGATTTAGAGTAGTCTGCAATCAATTATATGAATGTACTACCTAAGGTTTAGAAGTTACCTTCAGTAACATCATATTATTCACTCAGTGTAACATTACAGTTTGCTGAAGTAAACCAAGTCAATGGCTGTTACAGTGTAAATGGTACCTGTTAAGATACTGAATTCAGCTTGCATTAAAGTATTCCATGGCACCGAGCACCCTACATGCAATATCCATACAGTTTCAATTCACCCTGTGTAGTTATGAACACAACCTTATCACAAAATGCTTTGAATTGAAAATAAAGCATTCAACACAATGTATAGTACAGTTCAATTTTGCCTAAAAGTGGTATGTGCTATCATGATGTAAACCTTATTATTATACTCAGAATATGGTTTAGAGTAGTCTGCATTCAATTATATGAATGTACTACCTAAGGTTTAGAAGTTACCTTCAGTAACATCACATTATTTACTCAGTGTAACATTACAGTTTGCTGAAGTTAACCAAGTCAATGGCTGTTCCAGTGTAAATGGTACCTGTTAATTTACTGAATTCAGCTTGCATTAAAGTATTCCATGGCACTGAGCACTCTACATGCAATATCCATAGAGTTTCTATTCACCCTGTGTAGTTATGAACACAACCTTATGAATGTGCTATCTATGGGTTAGAAGTTACTTTCAGTAACATCACATTATCTACTCAGTGTAACATTATGATTTGCTGAAGTAAACCAAGTCAATGGCTGTTCCACTGTAAATGGTACATGTTAAGTTTCTGAATTCAGCTTGCATTAAAGTATTCCCCGGCTCTGAGCACTCTATATGCAATATCCATACAGTTTCAATTCACCCTGTGTAGTTATGAACACAACCTTATCACAAAATGCTTTGAATTGAAAGTAAAGCATTCAACACAATGTATAGTACAGTTCAATTTTGCCTAAAAGTGGTATGTGCTATCATGATGTAAACCTTATTATTATACTCAGAATATGGTTTAGAGTAGTCTGCATTCAATTATATGAATGTACTACCTAAGGTTTAGAAGTTACCTTCAGTAACATCACATTATTTACTCAGTGTAACATTACAGTTTGCTGAAGTAAACCAAGTCAATGGCTGTTCCAGTGTAAATGGTACCTGTTAATTTACTGAATTCAGCTTGCATTAAAGTATTCCATGGCACTGAGCACTCTACATGCAATATCCATAGAGTTTCTATTCACCCTGTGTAGTTATGAACACAACCTTATGAATGTGCTATCTATGGGTTAGAAGTTACTTTCAGTAACATCACATTATCTACTCAGTGTAACATTATGATTTGCTGAAGTAAACCAAGTCAATGGCTGTTCCACTGTAAATGGTACATGTTAAGTTTCTGAATTCAGCTTGCATTAAAGTATTCCACGGCTCTGAGCACTCTATATGCAATATCCATACAGTTTCAATTCACCCTGTGTAGTTATGAACACAACCTTATCACAAAATGCTTTGAATTGAAAGTAAGGCATTCAACACAATGTATAGGACTGTTCAATTTTGCCTAAAAGTGGTATGTGCTATCATGATGTAAACCTTATTATTATACTCAGAATATGATTTAGAGTAGTCTGCAATCAATTATATGAATGTACTACCTAAGGTTTAGAAGTTACCTTCAGTAACATCATATTATTCACTCAGTGTAACATTACAGTTTGCTGAGGTAAACCAAGTCAATGGCTGTTCCAGTGTAAATGGTACCTGTTAAGATACTGAATTCAGCTTGCATTAAAGTATTCCATGGCACTGAGCACTCTACATGCAATATCCATACAGTTTCAATTCACCCTGTGTAGTTATGAACACAACCTTATCACAAAATGCTTTGAATTGAAAATAAAGCATTCAACACAATGTATAGTACAGTTCAATTTTGCCTAAAAGTGGTATGTGCTATCATGATGTAAACCTTATTATTATACTCAGAATATGTTTTAGAGTTGTCTGCATTCAATTATATCAATGTACTACCTAAGGTTTAGAAGTTACCTTCAGTAACATCACATTATCTACTCAGTGGAACATTACAGTTTGCTGAAATAAACCAAGTTAATGGCTGTTCCAGTGTAAATGGTACCTGTTAAGTTACTGAATTCAGCTTGCATTAAAGTATTCCATGGCGCTGAGCACTCTACATGCAATATCCATACAGTTTCAATTCACCCTGTGTAGTTATGAACACAACCTTATCAGAAAATGCATTGAATTGAATGTAAAGCTTTCAACACAATGTAGTGTACAGTTCAATTTTGCCTAAAAGTAGTATGTGCTATCATGATGTAAACCTCATTATTATACTCACAATATGAATTAGAGTAATCTGCAATCAATAATATGAATGTGCTATCTATGGGTTAGAAGTTACTTTCAGTAACAGCACATTATGTACTCAGTGGAACATTACAGTTTGCTGAAATAAACCAAGTCAATGGCTGTTCCAGTGTAAATGGTACCTGCTAAGTTACTGAATTCAGCTTGCATTAAAGTATTCCATGGCACTGAGCACTCTACATGCAGTATCCATACAGTTTCAATTCACCCTGTGTAGTTATGAACACAACCTTATCAACAAATGCTGTGAATTGAAAGTAAAGCATTCAACACAATGTATAGTACAGTTCAATTTTGCCTAAAAGTGGTGTGTGCTAACATGATCTAAACTTCATTATTATACTCACAATATGAATTAGAGCAATCTGCAATCAATAATATCAATGTGCTATCTATGGGTTAGAAGTTACTTTCAGTTACATCACATTATCTACTCAGTGGAACATTAGACTTTGCTGAAGTAAACCAAGTCAATGGCTGTTCCACTGTAAATGGTACCTGTTAAGTTTCTGAATTCAGCTTGCATTAAAGTATTCCATGTCACTGAGAACTCCGCATGCAATATCCATACTGTTCCAATTCACCATGTGTAGTTATGAACACAACCTTATCACAAAATGCTTTGAATAGAAAGCAGTGCATTCTACTCAATGGGGTGTACAGTTAAATTTTGCCTAAAAGTGATATGTGCTAAGATGATGTAAACCTCATTATTATACTCACAATATGATTTAGAGTAGTCTGCAATCAATAATATGAATGTGCTATTTATGGGTTAGAAGTTACATTCTGTAACAGCACATTATCGAATCAGTGGAACATTACAGTTTGCTGAAGTAAACCAAGTCAATGGCTGTTCCACTGTAAATGGTACCTGTTAAGTTACTGAATTCAGCTTGCATTAAAGTATTCCATGGCACTGAGCACTCTACATGCAATATCCATAGAGTTTCAATTCACCCTGTGTAGTTATGAACACAACCTTATCAGAAAATGCTTTGAATTGAATGTAAAGCTTTCAACACAATGTAGTGTACAGTTCAATTTTGCCTAAAAGTAGTATGTGCTATCATGATGTAAACCTCATTATTATACTCACAATATGAATTAGAGTAATCTGCAATCAATAATATGAATGTGCTATCTATGGGTTAGAAGTTACTTTCAGTAACAGCACATTATGTACTCAGTGGAACATTACAGTTTGCTGAAATAAACCAAGTCAATGGCTGTTCCAGTGTAAATGGTACCTGCTAAGTTACTGAATTCAGATTGCATTAAAGTATTCCATGGCACTGAGCACTCTAAATGCAATATCCATACAGTTTCAATTCACCCTGTGTAGTTATGAACACAACCTTATCAAAAAATGCTGTGAATTGAAAGTAAAGCATTCAACACAATGTATAGTACAGTTCAATTTTGCCTAAAAGTGGTGTGTGCTAACATGATCTAAACTTCATTATTATACTCACAATATGAATTAGAGCAATCTGCAATCAATAATATCAATGTGCTATCTATGGGTTAGAAGTTACTTTCAGTTACATCACATTATCTACTCAGTGGAACATTAGACTTTGCTGAAGTAAACCAAGTCAATGGCTGTTCCACTGTAAATGGTACCTGTTAAGTTTCTGAATTCAGCTTGCATTAAAGTATTCCATGTCACTGAGAACTCCGCATGCAATATCCATACTGTTCCAATTCACCATGTGTAGTTATGAACACAACCTTATCACAAAATGCTTTGAATAGAAAGCAGTGCATTCTACTCAATGGGGTGTACAGTTAAATTTTGCCTAAAAGTGATATGTGCTAAGATGATGTAAACCTCATTATTATACTCACAATATGATTTAGAGTAGTCTGCAATCAATAATATGAATGTGCTATTTATGGGTTAGAAGTTACATTCTGTAACAGCACATTATCGAATCAGTGGAACATTACAGTTTGCTGAAGTAAACCAAGTCAATGGCTGTTCCACTGTAAATGGTACCTGTTAAGTTACTGAATTCAGCTTGCATTAAAGTATTCCATGGCACTGAGCACTCTACATGCAATATCCATAGAGTTTCTATTCACCCTGTGTAGTTATGAACACAACCTTATGAATGTGCTATCTATGGGTTAGAAGTTACTTTCAGTAACATCACATTATCTACTCAGTGTAACATTATGGTTTGCTGAAGTAAACCAAGTCAATGGCTGTTCCACTGTAAATGGTACATGTTAAGTTTCTGAATTCAGCTTGCATTAAAGTATTCCACGGCTCTGAGCACTCTATATGCAATATCCATACAGTTTCAATTCACCCTGTGTAGTTATGAACACAACCTTATCACAAAATGCTTTGAATTGAAAGTAAAGCATTCAACACAATGTATAGGACTGTTCAATTTTGCCTAAAAGTGGTATGTGCTATCATGATGTAAACCTTATTATTATACTCAGAATATGATTTAGAGTAGTCTGCAATCAATTATATGAATGTACTACCTAAGGTTTAGAAGTTACCTTCAGTAACATCATATTATTCACTCAGTGTAACATTACAGTTTGCTGAGGTAAACCAAGTCAATGGCTGTTCCAGTGTAAATGGTACCTGTTAAGATACTGAATTCAGCTTGCATTAAAGTATTCCATGGCACTGAGCACTCTACATGCAATATCCATACAGTTTCAATTCACCCTGTGTAGTTATGAACACAACCTTATCACAAAATGCTTTGAATTGAAAATAAAGCATTCAACACAATGTATAGTACAGTTCAATTTTGCCTAAAAGTGGTATGTGCTATCATGATGTAAACCTTATTATTATACTCAGAATATGTTTTAGAGTTGTCTGCATTCAATTATATCAATGTACTACCTAAGGTTTAGAAGTTACCTTCAGTAACATCACATTATCTACTCAGTGGAACATTACAGTTTGCTGAAATAAACCAAGTTAATGGCTGTTCCAGTGTAAATGGTACCTGTTAAGTTACTGAATTCAGCTTGCATTAAAGTATTCCATGGCGCTGAGCACTCTACATGCAATATCCATACAGTTTCAATTCACCCTGTGTAGTTATGAACACAACCTTATCACAAAATGCTTTGAATTGAAAGTAAAGCATTCAACACAATGTATAGTACAGTTCAATTTTGCCTAAAAGTGGTATGTGCTATCATGATGTAAACCTTATTATTATACTCAGAATATGGTTTAGAGTAGTCTGCATTCAATTATATGAATGTACTACCTAAGGTTTAGAAGTTACCTTCAGTAACATCACATTATTTACTCAGTGTAACATTACAGTTTGCTGAAGTAAACCAAGTCATTGGCTGTTCCAGTGTAAATGGTACCTGTTAATTTACTGAATTCAGCTTGCATTAAAGTATTCCATGGCACTGAGCACTCTACATGCAATATCCATAGATTTTCTATTCACCCTGTGTAGTTATGAACACAACCTTATGAATGTGCTATCTATGGGTTAGAAGTTACTTTCAGTAACATCACATTATCTACTCAGTGTAACATTATGATTTGCTGAAGTAAACCAAGTCAATGGCTGTTCCACTGTAAATGGTACCTGTTAAGATACTGAATTCAGCTTGCATTAAAGTATTCCATGGCACTGAGCACTCTACATGCAATATCCATACAGTTTCAATTCACCCTGTGTAGTTATGAACACAACCTTATCACAAAATGCTTTGAATTGAAAATAAAGCATTCAACACAATGTATAGTACAGTTCAATTTTGCCTAAAAGTGGTATGTGCTATCATGATGTAAACCTTATTATTATACTCAGAATATGTTTTAGAGTTGTCTGCATTCAATTATATCAATGTACTACCTAAGGTTTAGAAGTTAACTTCAGTAACATCACATTATCTACTCAGTGGAACATTACAGTTTGCTGAAATAAACCAAGTTAATGGCTGTTCCAGTGTAAATGGTACCTGTTAAGTTACTGAATTCAGCTTGCATTAAAGTATTCCATGGCGCTGAGCACTCTACATGCAATATCCATACAGTTTCAATTCACCCTGTGTAGTTATGAACACAACCTTATCAGAAAATGCTTTGAATTGAATGTAAAGCTTTCAACACAATGTAGTGTACAGTTCAATTTTGCCTAAAAGTAGTATGTGCTATCATGATGTAAACCTCATTATTATACTCACAATATGAATTAGAGTAATCTGCAATCAATAATATGAATGTGCTATCTATGGGTTAGAAGTTACTTTCAGTAACAGCACATTATGTACTCAGTGGAACATTACAGTTTGCTGAAATAAACCAAGTCAATGGCTGTTCCAGTGTAAATGGTACCTGCTAAGTTACTGAATTCAGCTTGCATTAAAGTATTCCATGGCACTGAGCACTCTACATGCAATATCCATACAGTTTCAATTCACCCTGTGTAGTTATGAACACAACCTTATCAAAAAATGCTGTGAATTGGAAGTAAAGCATTCAACACAATGTATAGTACAGTTCAATTTTGCCTAAAAGTGGTGTGTGCTAACATGATCTAAACTTCTTTATTATACTCACAATATGAATTAGAGCAATCTGCAATCAATAATATCAATGTGCTATCTATGGGTTAGAAGTTACTTTCAGTTACATCACATTATCTACTCAGTGGAACATTAGACTTTGCTGAAGTAAACCAAGTCAATGGCTGTTCCACTGTAAATGGTACCTGTTAAGTTTCTGAATTCAGCTTGCATTAAAGTATTCCATGTCACTGAGAACTCCGCATGCAATATCCATACTGTTCCAATTCACCATGTGTAGTTATGAACACAACCTTATCACAAAATGCTTTGAATAGAAAGCAGTGCATTCTACTCAATGGGGTGTACAGTTAAATTTTGCCTAAAAGTGATATGTGCTAAGATGATGTAAACCTCATTATTATACTCACAATATGATTTAGAGTAGTCTGCAATCAATAATATGAATGTGCTATTTATGGGTTAGAAGTTACATTCTGTAACAGCACATTATCGAATCAGTGGAACATTACAGTTTGCTGAAGTAAACCAAGTCAATGGCTGTTCCACTGTAAATGGTACCTGTTAAGTTACTGAATTCAGCTTGCATTAAAGTATTCCATGGCACTGAGCACTCTACATGCAATATCCATAGAGTTTCTATTCACCCTGTGTAGTTATGAACACTACCTTATGAATGTGCTATCTATGGGTTAGAAGTTACTTTCAGTAACATCACATTATCTACTCAGTGTAACATTATGGTTTGCTGAAGTAAACCAAGTCAATGGCTGTTGCACTGTAAATGGTACATGTTAAGTTTCTGAATTCAGCTTGCATTAAAGTATTCCATGGCTCTGAGCACTCTATATGCAATATCCATACAGTTTTCAATTCACCCTGTGTAGTTATGAACACAACCTTATCACAAAATGCTTTAAATTGAAAGTAAAGCATTCAACACAATGTAGTGTACAGTTCAGTTTTGTCTAAAAGTGGTATGTGCTATCATGATGTAAACCTTATTATTATACTCAGAATATGATTTAGAGTAGTCTGCAATCAATTATATGAATGTACTACCTAAGGTTTAGAAGTTACCTTCAGTAACATCACATTATTTACTCAGTGTAACATTACAGTTTGCTGAAGTAAACCAAGTCAATGGCTGTTCCAGTGTAAATGGTACCTGTTAAGTTACTGAATTCAGCTTGCATTAAAGTATTCCATGGCACTGAGCACTCTACATGCAATATCCATAGAGATTCTATTCACCCTGTGTAGTTATGAACACAACCTTATGAATGTGCTATCTATGGGTTAGAAGTTACTTTCAGTAACATCACATTATCTACTCAGTGTAACATTATGGTTTGCTGAAGTAAACCAAGTCAATGGCTGTTCCACTGTAAATGGTACATGTTAAGTTTCTGAATTCAGGTTGCATTAAAGTATTCCACGGCTCTGAGCACTCTATATGCAATATCCATACAGTTTCAATTCACCCTGTGTAGTTATGAACACAACCTTATCACAAAATGCTTTGAATTGAAAGTAAAGCATTCAACACAATGTATAGGACTGTTCAATTTTGCCTAAAAGTGGTATGTGCTATCATGATGTAAACCTTATTATTATACTCAGAATATGATTTAGAGTAGTCTGCAATCAATTATATGAATGTACTACCTAAGGTTTAGAAGTTACCTTCAGTAACATCATATTATTCACTCAGTGTAACATTACAGTTTGCTGAGGTAAACCAAGTCAATGGCTGTTCCAGTGTAAATGGTACCTGTTAAGATACTGAATTCAGCTTGCATTAAAGTATTCCATGGCACTGAGCACTCTACATGCAATATCCATACAGTTTCAATTCACCCTGTGTAGTTATGAACACAACCTTATCACAAAATGCTTTGAATTGAAAATAAAGCATTCAACACAATGTATAGTACAGTTCAATTTTGCCTAAAAGTGGTATGTGCTATCATGATGTAAACCTTATTATTATACTCAGAATATGTTTTAGAGTTGTCTGCATTCAATTATATCAATGTACTACCTAAGGTTTAGAAGTTACCTTCAGTAACATCACATTATCCACTCAGTGGAACATTACAGTTTGCTGAAATAAACCAAGTTAATGGCTGTTCCAGTGTAAATGGTACCTGTTAAGTTACTGAATTCAGCTTGCATTAAAGTATTCCATGGCGCTGAGCACTCTACATGCAATATCCATACAGTTTCAATTCACCCTGTGTAGTTATGAACACAACCTTATCACAAAATGCTTTGAATTGAAAGTAAAGCATTCAACACAATGTATAGTACAGTTCAATTTTGCCTAAAAGTGGTATGTGCTATCATGATGTAAACCTTATTATTATACTCAGAATATGGTTTAGAGTAGTCTGCATTCAATTATATGAATGTACTACCTAAGGTTTAGAAGTTACCTTCAGTAACATCACATTATTTACTCAGTGTAACATTACAGTTTGCTGAAGTAAACCAAGTCAATGGCTGTTCCAGTGTAAATGGTACCTGTTAATTTACTGAATTCAGCTTGCATTAAAGTATTCCATGGCACTGAGCACTCTACATGCAATATCCATAGATTTTCTATTCACCCTGTGTAGTTATGAACACAACCTTATGAATGTGCTATCTATGGGTTAGAAGTTACTTTCAGTAACATCACATTATCTACTCAGTGTAACATTATGATTTGCTGAAGTAAACCAAGTCAATGGCTGTTCCACTGTAAATGGTACCTGTTAAGATACTGAATTCAGCTTGCATTAAAGTATTCCATGGCACTGAGCACTCTACATGCAATATCCATACAGTTTCAATTCACCCTGTGTAGTTATGAACACAACCTTATCACAAAATGCTTTGAATTGAAAATAAAGCATTCAACACAATGTATAGTACAGTTCAATTTTGCCTAAAAGTGGTATGTGCTATCATGATGTAAACCTTATTATTATACTCAGAATATGTTTTAGAGTTGTCTGCATTCAATTATATCAATGTACTACCTAAGGTTTAGAAGTTAACTTCAGTAACATCACATTATCTACTCAGTGGAACATTACAGTTTGCTGAAATAAACCAAGTTAATGGCTGTTCCAGTGTAAATGGTACCTGTTAAGTTACTGAATTCAGCTTGCATTAAAGTATTCCATGGCGCTGAGCACTCTACATGCAATATCCATACAGTTTCAATTCACCCTGTGTAGTTATGAACACAACCTTATCACAAAATGCTTTGAATAGAAAGCAGTGCATTCTACTCAATGGGGTGTACAGTTAAATTTTGCCTAAAAGTGATATGCGCTAAGATGATGTAAACCTCATTATTATACTCACAATATGATTTAGAGTAGTCTGCAATCAATAATATGAATGTGCTATTTATGGGTTAGAAGTTACATTCTGTAACAGCACATTATCGAATCAGTGGAACATTACAGTTTGCTGAAGTAAACCAAGTCAATGGCTGTTCCACTGTAAATGGTACCTGTTAAGTTACTGAATTCAGCTTGCATTAAAGTATTCCATGGCACTGAGCACTCTACATGCAATATCCATAGAGTTTCTATTCACCCTGTGTAGTTATGAACACAACCTTATGAATGTGCTATCTATGGGTTAGAAGTTACTTTCAGTAACATCACATTATCTACTCAGTGTAACATTATGGTTTGCTGAAGTAAACCAAGTCAATGGCTGTTCCACTGTAAATGGTACATGTTAAGTTTCTGAATTCAGCTTGCATTAAAGTATTCCATGGCTCTGAGCACTCTATATGCAATATCCATACAGTTTCAATTCACCCTGTGTAGTTATGAACACAACCTTATCACAAAATGCTTTAAATTGAAAGTAAAGCATTCAACACAATGTAGTGTACAGTTCAGTTTTGCCTAAAAGTGGTATGTGCTATCATGATGTAAACCTTATTATTATACTCAGAATATGATTTAGAGTAGTCTGCAATCAATTATATGAATGTACTACCTAAGGTTTAGAAGTTACCTTCAGTAACATCACATTATTTACTCAGTGTAACATTACAGTTTGCTGAAGTAAACCAAGTCAATGGCTGTTCCAGTGTAAATGGTACCTGTTAAGTTACTGAATTCAGCTTGCATTAAAGTATTCCATGGCACTGAGCACTCTACATGCAATATCCATAGAGATTCTATTCACCCTGTGTAGTTATGAACACAACCTTATGAATGTGCTATCTATGGGTTAGAAGTTACTTTCAGTAACATCACTTTATCTACTCAGTGTAACATTACATTTTGCTGAAGTAAACCAAGTCAATGGCTGTTCCAGTGTAAATGGTACCTGTTAAGTTACTGAATTCAGCTTGCATTAAAGTATTCCATGGCACTGAGCATTCTACATGGAATATCCATACTGTTCCAATTCACCCTTTGTAGTTACGAACACAACCTTATCACAAAATGCTTTGAATTGAATGTAAAGCTTTCAACACAATGTAGTGTACAGTTCAATTTTGCCTAAAAGTAGTATGTGCTAACATGATGTAAACCTCATTATTATACTCACAATATGAATTAGAGTAATCTGCAATCAATTATTTGAATGTTCTACCTAAGGTTTATAAGTTAGCTTCAGTAACATCACATTATCTACTCAGTGTAACATTAGACTTTGCTGACGTAAACCAAGTCAATGGCTGTTCCAGTGTAAATGGCACCTGTTAAGATACTGAATTCAGCTTGCATTAAAGTACTCCATGGCACTGAGCACTCTACATGCAATATCCATACAGTTTCAAGTCACCCTGTGTAGTTATGAACACAACCTTATCACAAAATGCTTTGAATTGAAAGTAAAGCATTCAACACAATGTATAGTACAGTTCAATTTTGCCTAAAAGTGGTATGTGCTATCATGATGTAAACCTTATTATTATACTCAGAATATGGTTTAGAGTAGTCTGCATTCAATTATATGAATGTACTACCTAAGGTTTAGAAGTTACCTTCAGTAATATCACATTATTTACTCAGTGTAACATTACAGTTTGCTGAAGTAAACCAAGTCAATGGCTGTTCCAGTGTCAATGCTACCTGTTAATTTACTGAATTCAGCTTGCATTAAAGTATTCCATGGCACTGAGCACTCTACATGCAATATCCATAGAGTTTCTATTCACCCTGTGTAGTTATGAACACAACCTTATGAATGTGCTATCTATGGGTTAGAAGTTACTTTCAGTAACATCACATTATCTACTCAGTGTAACATTACAGTTTGCTGAAATAAACCAAGTCAATGGCTGTTCCAGTGTAAATGGTACCTGTTAAGTTCCTGAATTCAGCTTGCATTAAAGTATTCCATGGCACTGAGCACTCTACATGCAATATCCATAGAGTTTCAATTCACCCTGTGTAGTTATGAACACAACCTTATCAGAAAATGCTTTGAATTGAATGTAAAGCTTTCAACACAATGTAGTGTACAGTTCAATTTTGCCTAAAAGTAGTATGTGCTATCATGATGTAAACTTCATTATTATACTCACAATATGAATTAGAGTAATCTGCAATCAATAATATGAATGTGCTATCTATGGGTTAGAAGTTACTTTCAGTAACAGCACATTATGTCCCCAGTGGAACATTACAGTTTGCTGAAATAAACCAAGTCAATGGCTGTTCCAGTGTAAATGGTACCTGTTAAGTTACTGAATTCAGCTTGCATTAAAGTATTCCATGGCACTGAGCACTCTACATGCAATATCCATACAGTTTCAATTCACCCTGTGTAGTTATGAACACAACCTTATCAAAAAATGCTGTGAATTGAAAGTAAAGCATTCAACACAATGTATAGTACAGTTCAATTTTGCCTAAAAGTGGTGTGTGCTAACATGATCTAAACCTCATTATTATACTCACAATATGAATTAGAGCAATCTGCAATCAATAATATCAATGTGCTATCTATGGGTTAGAAGTTACTTTCAGTTACATCACATTATCTACTCAGTGGAACATTAGACTTTGCTGAAGTAAACCAAGTCAATGGCTGTTCCACTGTAAATGGTACCTGTTAAGTTTCTGAATTCAGCTTGCATTAAAGTATTCCATGTCACTGAGAACTCCGCATGCAATATCCATACTGTTCCAATTCACCATGTGTAGTTATGAACACAACCTTATCACAAAATGCTTTGAATAGAAAGCAGTGCATTCTACTCAATGGGGTGTACAGTTAAATTTTGCCTAAAAGTGATATGTGCTAAGATGATGTAAACCTCATTATTATACTCACAATATGATTTAGAGTAGTCTGCAATCAATAATATGAATGTGCTATTTATGGGTTAGAAGTTACATTCTGTAACAGCACATTATCGAATCAGTGGAATATTACAGTTTGCTGAAGTAAACCAAGTCAATGGCTGTTCCACTGTAAATGTTACCTGGTAAGATATTGAATTCAGATTGCATTGGAATATTCCATGGCACTGAGCACTCTACATGCAATATCCATACAGTTCCAATTCACCCTTTGTAGTTATGAACACAACCTTATCACAAAATGCTTTGAATTGAATTTAAAGCTTTCAACACAATGTAGAGTACAGTTCAATTTTGCCTAAAAGTGGTATGTGCTTTGATGACGTAAACGTCATTATTATACTCACAATGTGATTTAGAGTAGTCTGCAATCAATTATATCAATGTGCTATCTAAGGTTTAGAAGTTACTTTCCGTAACATCACATTATCTACTCAGTGTAACATTACAGTTTGCTGAAGTAAACCAAGTCAATGGATGTTCCACTGTAAATGGTACCTGGTGAGATATAGAATTCAGCTTGGATTGGAGTATTCCATGGCACTGAGTACTCTACATGCAATATCCATACAGTTCCAATTCACCCTTTGTAGTTATGAACACAACCTTATCACAAAATGCTTTGAATTGAATGTAAAGGTTTCAACACTATGTAGTGTACAGTTCAATTTTGCCTAAAAGTGGTATGTGCTATCATGATGTAAACCTTATTATTATACTCAGAATATGATTTAGAGTAGTCTGCAATCAATTATATGGATGTACTACCTAAGGTGTAGAAGTTACCTTCAGTAACATCACATTATTTACTCAGTGTAACATTAAAGTTTGCTGAAGTAAACCAAGTCAATGGCTGTTCCAGTGTAAATGGTACCTGTTAAGTTACTGAATTCCGCTTGCATTAAAGTATTCCATGGCACTGAGCACTCTACATGCAATATCCATAGAGTTTCTATTCACCCTGTGTAGTTATGAACACAACCTTATGAATGTGCTATCTATGGGTTAGAAGTTACTTTCAGTAACATCACATTATCTACAGTGTAACATTATGGTTTGCTGAAGTAAACCAAGTCAATGGCTGTTCCACTGTAAATGGTACATGTTAAGTTTCTGAATTCAGCTTGCATTAAAGTATTCCATGGCTCTGAGCACTCTATATGCAATATCCATACAGTTTCAATTCACCCTGTGTAGTTATGAACACAACCTTATCACAAAATGCTTTAAATTGAAAGTAAATCAGTCAACACAATGTAGTGTACAGTTCAGTTTTGCCTAAAAGTGGTATGTGCTATCATGATGTAAACCTTATTATTATACTCAGAATATGATTTAGAGTAGTCTGCAATCAATTATATGAATGTACTACCTAAGGTTTAGAAGTTACCTTCAGTAACATCACATTATTTACTCAGTGTAACATTACAGTTTGCTGAAGTAAACCAAGTCAATGGCTGATCCAGTGTAAATGGTACCTGTTAAGTTACTGAATTCAGCTTGCATTAAAGTATTCCATGGCACTGAGCACTCTACATGCAATATCCATAGAGTTTCTATTCACCCTGTGTAGTTATGAACACAACCTTATGAATGTGCTATCTATGGGTTAGAAGTTACTTTCAGTAACATCACATTATCTACTCAGTGTAACATTACATCTTGCTGAAGTAAACCTAGTCAATGGCTGTTCCAGTGTAAATGGTACCTGTTAAGTTACTGAATTCAGCTTGCATTAAAGTATTCCATGGCACTGAGCATTCTACATGCAATATCCATACTGTTCCAATTCACCCTTTGTAGTTATGAACACAACCTTATCACAAAATGCTTTGAATTGAATGTAAAGCTTTCAACACAATGTAGTGTACAGTTCAATTTTGCCTAAAAGTAGTATGTGCTAACATGATTTAAACCTCATTATTATACTCACAATATGAATTAGAGTAATCTGGAATCAATTATTTGAATGTTCTACCTAAGGTTTATAAGTTAGCTTCAGTAACATCACATTATCTATTCAGTGTAACATTAGACTTTGCTGAAGTAAACCAAGTCAATGGCTGTTCCAGTGTAAATGGTACCTGTTAAGATACTGAATTCAGCTTGCATTAAAGTATTCCATGGCACTGAGCACTCTACAAGCAATATCCATACAGTTTCAATTCACCCTGTGTAGTTATGAACACAACCTTATCACAAAATGCTTTGAATTGAATGTAAAGCTTTCAACACAATGTAGTGTACAGTTCAATTTTGCCTAAAAGTAGTATGTGCTATCATGATGTAAACCTCATTATTATACTCACAATATGAATTAGAGTAATCTGCAATCAATAATATGAATGTGCTATCTATGGGTTAGAAGTTACTTTCAGTAACAGCACATTATGTACTCAGTGGAACATTACAGTTTGCTGAAATAAACCAAGTCAATGGCTGTTCCAGTGTAAATGGTACCTGTTAAGTTACTGAATTCAGCTTGCATTAAAGTATTCCATGGCACTGAGCACTCTACATGCAATATCCATACAGTTTCAATTCACCCTGTGTAGTTATGAACACAACCTTATCAAAAAATGCTGTGAATTGAAAGTAAAGCATTCAACACAATGTATAGTACAGTTCAATTTTGCCTAAAAGTGGTGTGTGCTAACATGATCTAAACCTCATTCTTATACTCACAATATGAATTAGAGCAATCTGCAATCAATAATATGAATGTGTTATCTATGGGTTAGAAGTTACTTTCAGTTACATCACATTATCTACTCAGTGGAACATTAGACTTTGCTGAAGTAAACCAAGTCAATGGCTGTTCCACTGTAAATGGTACCTGTTAAGTTTCTGAATTCAGCTTGCATTAAAGTATTCCATGTCACTGAGAACTCTGCATGCAATATCCATACTGTTCCAATTCACCATGTGTAGTTATGAACACAACCTTATCACAAAATGCTTTGAATAGAAAGCAGTGCATTCTACTCAATGGGGTGTACAGTTAAATTTTGCCTAAAAGTGATATGTGCTAAGATGATGTAAACCTCATTATTATACTCACAATATGATTTAGAGTAGTCTGCAATCAATAATATGAATGTGCTATTTATGGGTTAGAAGTTACATTCTGTAACAGCACATTATCGAATCAGTGGAACATTACAGTTTGCTGAAGTAAACCAAGTCAATGGCTGTTCCACTGTAAATGTTACCTGGTAAGATATTGAATTCAGATTGCATTGGAATATTCCATGGCACTGAGCACTCTACATGCAATATCCATACATTTCCAATTCACCCTTTGTAGTTATGAACACAACCTTATCACAAAATGCTTTGAATTGAATTTAAAGCTTTCAACACAATGTAGTGTACAGTTCAATTTTGCCTAAAAGTGGTATGTGCTTTGATGATGTAAACGTCATTATTATACTCACAATGTGATTTAGAGTAGTCTGCAATCAATTATATCAATGTGCTATCTAAGGTTTAGAAGTTACTTTCCGTAACATCACATTATCTACTCAGTGTAACATTACAGTTTGCTGAAGTAAACCAAGTCAATGGATGTTCCACTGTAAATGGTACCTGGTGAGATATTGAATTCAGCTTGGATTGGAGTATTCCATGGCACTGAGTACTCTACATGCAATATCCATACAGTTCCAATTCACCCTTTGTAGTTATGAACACAACCTTATCACAAAATGCTTTGAATTGAATGTAAAGCATTCAACACAATGTAGTGTACAGTTCAGTTTTGCCTAATAGTGGTATGTGCTATCATGATGTAAACCTTATTATTATACTCAGAATATGATTTAGAGTAGTCTGCAATCAATTATATGAATGTACTACCTAAGGTTTAGAAGTTACCTTCAGTAACATCACATTATTTACTCAGTGTAACATTACAGTTTGCTGAAGTAAACCAAGTCAATGGCTGTTCCAGT
Source organism: Hypanus sabinus (assembly GCF_030144855.1). Classification (NCBI taxonomy): domain Eukaryota; kingdom Metazoa; phylum Chordata; class Chondrichthyes; order Myliobatiformes; family Dasyatidae; genus Hypanus; species Hypanus sabinus. The sequence goes on from NC_082727.1 coordinate 1,475,549, forward strand.
GTAAATGGTACCTGTTAAGTTACTGAATTCAGCTTGCATTAAAGTATTCCATGGCACTGAGCATTCTACATGCAATATCCATACTGTTCCAATTCACCCTTTGTAGTTATGAACACAACCTTATCACAAAATGCTTTGAATTGAATGTAAAGCTTTCAACACAATGTAGTGTACAGTTCAATTTTGCCTAAAAGTAGTATGTGCTAACATGATGTAAACCTCATTATTATACTCACAATATGAATTAGAGTAATCTGCAATCAATTATTTTAATGTTCTACCTAAGGTTTATAAGTTAGCTTCAGTAACATCACATTATCTACTCAGTGTAACATTAGACTTTGCTGAAGTAATCCAAGTCAATGGCTGTTCCAGTGTAAATTGTACCTGTTAAGATACTGAATTCAGCTTGCATTAAAGTATTCCATGGCACTGAGCACTCTACATGCAATATCCATACAGTTTCAATTCACCCTGTGTAGTTATGAACACAACCTTATCACAAAATGCTTTGAATTGAAAATAAAGCATTCAACACAATGTATAGTACAGTTCAATTTTGCCTAAAAGTGGTATGTGCTATCATGATGTAAACCTTATTATTATACTCAGAATATGTTTTAGAGTAGTCTGCATTCAATTATATCAATGTACTACCTGAGGTTTAGAAGTTACCTTCAGTAACATCACATTATCTACTCAGTGGAACATTACAGTTTGCTGAAATAAACCAAGTCAATGGCTGTTCCAGTGTAAATGGTACCTGTTAAGTTACTGAATTCAGCTTGCATTAAAGTATTCCATGGCACTGTGCACTCTACATGCAATATCCGTACAGTTTCAATTCACCCTGTGTAGTTATGAACACAACCTTATGATTGTGCTATCTATGGGTTAGAAGTTACTTTCAGTAACATCACATTATCTACTCAGTGTAACATTACATTTTGCTGAAGTAAACCAAGTCAATGGCTGTTCCAGTGTAAATGGTACCTGTTAAGTTACTGAATTCAGCTTGCATTAAAGTATTCCATGGCACTGAGCATTCTACATGCAATATCCATACTGTTCCAATTCACCCTTTGTAGTTATGAACACAACCTTATCACAAAATGCTTTGAATTGAATGTAAAGCTTTCAACACAATGTAGTGTATAGTTCAATTTTGCCTAAAAGTAGTATGTGCTAACATGATGTAAACCTCATTATTATAGTCACAATATGAATTAGAGTAATCTGTAATCAATAATATGAATGTGCTATCTATGGGTTAGAAGTTACTTTCAGTAACAGCACATTATCTACTCAGTTTAACATTACAGTTTGCTGAAATATACCAAGTCAATGGCTGTTCCAGTGTAAATGGTACCTGTTAAGTTACTGAATTCAGCTTGCATTAAAGTATTCCATGGCACTGAGCACTCTACATGCAATATCCATACAGTTTCAATTCACCCTGTGTAGTTATGAACACAACCTTATCAAAAAATGCTGTGAATTGAAAGTAAAACATTCAACACAATGTATAGTACAGTTCAATTTTGCCTAAAAGTGGTGTGTGCTAACATGATCTAAACCTCATTATTATACTCACAATATGAATTAGAGCAATCTGCAATCAATAATATGAATGTGCTATCTATGGGTTAGAAGTTACTTTCAGTAACATCACATTATCTACTCAGTGGAACATTAGACTTTGCTGAAGTAAACCAAGTCAATGGCTGTTCCAGTGTAAATGGTACCTGTTAAGTTACTGAATTCAGCTTGCATTAAAGTATTCCATGTCACTGAGAACTCTGCATGCAATATCCATACTGTTCCAATTCACCATGTGTTGTTATGAACACAACCTTATCACAAAATGCTTTGAATAGAAAGAAGTTGATTCTACTCAATGGGGTGTACAGTTAAATTTTGCCTAAAAGTGATATGTGCTAAGATGATGTAAACCTCATTATTATACTCACAATATGATTTAGAGTAGTCTGCAATCAATAATATGAATGTGCTATTTATGGGTTAGAAGTTACATTCTGTAACAGCACATTATCGAATCAGTGGAACATTACAGTTTGCTGAAGTAAACCAAGTCAATGGCTGTTCCACTGTAAATGTTACCTGGTAAGATATTGAATTCAGATTGCATTGGAATATTCCATGGCACTGAGCACTCTACATGCAATATCCATACATTTCCAATTCACCCTTTGTAGTTATGAACACAACCTTATCACAAAATGTTTTGAATTGAATGTAAAGCTTTCAACACAATGTAGTGTACAGTTAAATTTTGCCTAAAAGTAGTATGTGCTAACATGATGTAAACCTCATTATTATACTCACAATATGAATTAGAGTAATCTGTAATCAATAATATGAATGTGCTATCTATGGGTTAGAAGTTACTTTCAGTAACAGCACATTATATACTCAGTGGAACATTACAGTTTGCTGAAATAAACCAAGTCAATGGCTGTTCCAGTGTAAATGGTACCTGTTAAGTTACTGAATTCAGCTTGCATTAAAGTATTCCATGGCACTGAGCACTCTACATGCAATATCCATACAGTTTCAATTCACCCTGTGTAGTTATGAACACAACCTTATGAAAAAATGCTGTGAATTGAAAGTAAAGCATTCAACACAATGTATAGTACAGTTCAATTTTGCCTAAAAGTGGTGTGTGCTAACATGATCTAAACCTCATTATTATACTCACAATATGAATTAGAGCAATCTGCAATCAATAATATGAATGTGCTATCTATGGGTTAGAAGTTACTTTCAGTAACATCACATTATCTACTCAGTGGAACATTAGACTTTGCTGAAGTAAACCAAGTCAATGGCTGTTCCACTGTAAATGGTACCTGATAAGTTTCTGAATTCAGCTTGCATTAAAGTATTCCATGTCACTGAGAACTCTGCATGCAATATCCATACTGTTCCAATTCACCATGTGTTGTTATGAACACAAACTTATCACAAAATGCTTTGAATAGAAAGCAGTGCATTCTACTCAATGGGGTGTACAGTTAAATTTTGCCTAAAAGTGATATGTGCTAAGATGATGTAAACCTCATTATTATACTCACAATATGATTTAGAGTAGTCTGCAATCAATAATATGAATGTGCTATTTATGGGTTAGAAGTTACATTCTGTAACAGCACATTATCGAATCAGTGGAACATTACAGTTTGCTGAAGTAAACCAAGTCAATGGCTGTTCCACTGTAAATGTTACCTGGTAAGATATTGAATACAGATTGCATTGGAATATTCCATGGCACTGAGCACTCTACATGCAATATCCATACATTTCCAATTCACCCTTTGTAGTTATGAACACAACCTTATCACAAAATGTTTTGAATTGAATTTAAAGCTTTCAACACAATGTAGTGTACAGTTCAATTTTGCCTAAAAGTGGTATGTGCTAAGATGATGTAAACGTCATTATTATACTCACAATGTGATTTAGAGTAGTCTGCAATCAATTATATCAATGTGCTATCTAAGGTTTAGAAGTTACTTTCCGTAACATCACATTATCTACTCAGTGTAACATTACAGTTTGCTGAAGTAAACCAAGTCAATGGATGTTCCACTGTAAATGGTACCTGGTGAGATATTGAATTCAGCTTGGATTGGAGTATTCCATGGCACTGAGTACTCTACATGCAATATCCATACAGTTCCAATTCACCCTTTGTAGTTATGAACACAACCTTATCACAAAATGCTTTGAATTGAATGTAAAGCTTTCAACACTATGTAGTGTACAGTTCAATTTTGCCTAAAAGTGGTATGTGCTATCATGATGTAATCCTTATTATTATACTCAGAATATGATTTAGAGTAGTCTGCAATCAATTATATGAATGTACTACCTAAGGTTTAGAAGTTACCTTCAGTAACATCACATTATTTACTCAGTGTAACATTACAGTTTGCTTAAGTAAACCAAGTCAATGGCTGTTCCACTGTAAATGGTACATGTTAAGTTTCTGAATTCAGCTTGCATTAAAGTATTCCATGGCTCTGAGCACTCTATATGCAATATCCATACAGTTTCAATTCACCCTGTGTAGTTATGAACACAACCTTATCACAAAATGCTTTGAATTGAAAGTAAAGCATTCAACACAATGTATAGGACAGTTCTATTTTGCCTAAAAGTGGTATGTGCTATCATGATGTAAACCTTATTATTATACTCAGAATATGATTTAGAGTAGTTTGCAATCAATTATATGAATGTACTACCTAAGGTTTAGAAGTTACCTTCAGTAACATCACATTATTTACTCAGTGTAACATTACAGTTTGCTGAAGTAAACCAAGTCAATGGCTGTTCCAGTGTAAATGGTACCTGTTAAGTTACTGAATTCAGCTTGCATTAAAGTATTCCATGGCACTGAGCACTCTACATGCAATATCCATACTGTTCCAATTCACCCTTTTTTAGTTATGAACACAACCCTATCACAAAATGCTTTGAATTGAATGTAAAGCTTTCAACACAATGTAGTGTACAGTTCAATTTTGCCTAAAAGTAGTATGTGCTAACATGATGTAAACCTCATTATTATACTCACAATATGAATTAGAGTAATCTGCAATCAATTATTTGAATGTTCTACCTAAGGTTTATAAGTTAGCTTCAGTAACATCACATTATCTACTCAGTGTAACATTAGACTTTGCTGAAGTAAACCAAGTCAATGGCTGTTCCAGTGTAAATGGTACCTGTTAAGTTACTGAATTCAGCTTGCATTAAAGTATTCCATGGCACTGAGCACTCTACATGCAATATCCATTGAGTTTCTATTCACCCTGTGTAGTTATGAACACAACCTTATGAATGTGCTATCTATGGGTTAGAAGTTACTTTCAGTAACATCACATTATCTACTCAGTGTAACATTACAGTTTGCTGAAGTAAACCAAGTCAATGGATGTTCCACTGTAAATGTTACCTGGTAAGATATTGAATTCAGATTGCATTGGAGTATTCCATGGCACTGAGTACTCTACATGCAATATCCATACAGTTCCAATTCACCCTTGGTAGTTATGAACACAACCTTATCACAAAATGCTTTGAATTGAATGTAAAGCTCTCAACACAATGTAGTGTACAGTTCAATTTTGCCTTAAAGTGGTATGTGCTAAGATGATATAAACCTCATTATTATAGTCACAATATTATTTAGAGTAGTCTGCAATCAATTATATGAACGGGCTACCTGAGGTTTAGAAGTTACTTTCAGTAACATCACATTATCTACTCAGTGTCACATTATGGTTTGCTGAAGTAAACCAAGTCAATGGCTGTTCCACTGTAAATGGTACATGTTAAGTTACTGAATTCCGCTTGCATTAAAGTATTCCATGGCTCTGAGCACTCTATATGCAATATCCATACAGTTCCAATTCACCCTGTGTAGTTATGAACACAACCTTATCACGAAATGCTTTCAATTGAAAGTAAAGCTTTCAACACAATGTAGTGTACAGTTCAATTTTGCATAAAAGTGGTATGTGCTAAGATGATGTAATCCTTATTATTATACTCACAATATGAATTAGAGTAATCTGCAATCAATAATATGAATGTGCTATCTATGGGTTAGAAGTTACTTTCAGTAACAGCACATTATCTACACAGTGGAACATTACAGTTTGCTGAAGTAAACCAAGTCAATGGATGTTCCACTGTAAATGTTACCTGGTAAGATATTGAATTCAGCTTGCATTGGAGTATTCCATGGCACTGAGTACTCCACATGCAATATCCATACAGTTTCAATTCACCCTGTGTACTTATGAACACAACCTTATCACAAAATGCTTTGAATTGAAAGTAAAGCTTTCAACACAATGTAGTGTACAGTTCAATTTTGCCTTAAAGTGGTATGTGCTAAGATGATGTAATCCTTATTATTATACTCACAATCTGAATTAGAGTAATCTGCAATCAATTATATGAATGTGCTATCTATGGGTTAGAAGTTACTTTCAGTAAACAGCACATTATCTACTCAGTGGAACATTACGGTTTGCTGAAGTAAACCAAGTCAATGGTTGTTCCAGTGTAAATGGTACCTGTTAAGTTACTGAATTCAGCTTGCATTAAAGTATTCCATGGCACGGAGCACTCTACATGTAATATCCATACAGTTTCAATTCACCCTGTTTAGTTATGATCACAACCTTATCACAAAATGCTTTGAATTGAAAGTAAAGCATTCAACTCAATGGAGTGTACAGTTTAATTTTGCCCAGAAGTGGTATGTGCTAACATGATGTAAACCTTATTATTGTACACAGAATATGATTTAGAGTAGTCTGCAATCAATTATATGAATGTACTACCTAAGGCTTAGAAGTTACCTTCAGTAACATCACATTATCTACTCAGTGTAACATTACAGTTTGCTTAAGTAAACCAAGTCAATGGCTGTTCCAGTGTAAATGGTACCTGTTAAGTTACTGAATTCAGCTTGCATTAAAGTATTCCATGGCACTGAGCACTCCACATGCAATATCCATACAGTTCCAATTCACCCTGTGTAGTTATGAACACAACCTTATCACAAAATGCTTTGATTTGAAAGTAAAGCTTTCAACACAATGTAGTGTATAGTTCAATTTTGCCTTAAAGTGGTATGTGCTAAGATGATGTAATCCTTATTATTATACTCACAATATGAATTAGAGTAATCTGCAATCAATTATATGAATGTGCTACCTAAGGTTTAGAAGTTAGGTTCAGTAACATCACATTATCTACTCAGTGTAACATTACAGTTTGCTGAAGTAAACCAAGTCAATGGCTGTTCCATTGTAAATGGTACCCGTTAAGTTACTGAATTCAGCTTGCATTAAAGTATTCCATGGCACTGAGGACTCTACATGCAATATCCATACTGTTCCAATTCACCATGTGTAGTTATGAACACAACCTTATCACAAAATGCTTTGAATAGAAAGCAGTGCATTCTACTCAATGGGGTGTATAGTTCAATTTTGCCTAAAAGTGGTATGTGCTAAGATGATGTAAACCTCATTATTATACTCACAATATGAGTTAGAGAAGTCTGCAATCAATAATATGAATGTGCTACCTAAGGTTTAGAAGTTAGCTTCAGTAACATCACATTATCTACTCAGTGTAACATTGCAGTTTGCTGAAGTAAACCAAGTCAATGGCTGTTCCAGTGTAAATGGTACCTGTTAAGTTACTGAATTCAGCTTGCATTAAAGTATTCCATGGCACTGAGCACTCTACATGCAATATCCATACAGTTCCAATTCACCCTGTGTAGTTATGATCACAACCTTATCACAAAATGCTTTGAATTGAAAGTAAAGCTTTGAACACAATGTAGTGTACAGTTCAATTTTGCCTAAAAGTGGTATGTGCTAAGATGATGTAAACATTTTATACTCACAATATGAATTAGAGTAATCTGCAATCAATTATATGAATGTGCTACCTAAGGTTTAGAAGTTAGCTTCAGTAACATCACATTATCTACTCAGTGTAACATTACAGTTTGCTGAAGTAAACCAAGTCAATGGCTGTTCCACTGTAAATGGTACCTGTTAAGTTACTGAATTCAGCTTGCATTAAAGTATTCCATGGCACTGAGGACTCTACATGCAATATCCATACTGTTCCAATTCACCATGTGTAGTTATGAACACAACCTTATCACAAAATGCTTTGAATAGAAAGCAGTGCATTCTACTCAATGTGGTGTATAGTTCAATTTTGCCTAAAAGTGGTATGTGCTAAGATGATGTAAACCTCATTATTATACTCACAATATGATTTAGAGTAGTCTGCAATCAATAATATGAATGTTCTATCTATGGGTTAGAAGTTACTTTCAGTAAACAGCACATTATCTACTCAGTGGAACATTACAGTTTGCTGAAGTAAACCAAGTCAATGAATGTCCAACTGTAAATGTTACCTGGAAAGATATTGAATTCAGCTTGCATTAAAGTATTCCATCGCACTGAGCACTACATGCAATATCCTACTGTTCCAATTCACTATGTGTAGTTATGAACACAACCTTATCACAAAATGCTTTGAATAGAAAGCAGTGCATTCTACTGAATGGGGTGTATAGTTCAATTTTGCCTAAAAGTCGTATGTGCTAAGATGATGTAAACCTCATTATTATACTCACAATATGAGTTAGAGTAGTCTGCAATCAATAATATGAATGTGCTATCTATGGGTTAGAAGTTACTTTCAGTAAACAGCACATTATCTACTCAGTGGAACATTACGGTTTGCAGAAGTAAACCAAGTCAATGGCTGTTCCAGTGTAAATGGTACCAGTTAAGTTACTGAATTCAGCTTGCATTAAAGTATTCCATGGCACTGAGCACTCTACATGCAATATCCATACAGTTTCAATTCACCCTGTGTAGTTATGATCACAACCTTATCACAAAATGCTTTGAATTGAAAGTAAAGCTTTCAACACAATGTAGTGTACAGTTCAATTTTGCCTAAAAGTGGTATGTGCTAAGATCATGTAAACCTTATTATTATACTCACAATATGAATTACAGTAATCTGCAATCAATTATATGAATGTGCTACCTAAGGTTTACAAGTTAGCTTCAGTAACATCACATTATCTACTCAGTGCAACATTGCAGTTTGCTGAAGTAAACCAAGTCAATGGCTGTTCCACTGTAAATGGTACCTGTTAAGTTACTGAATTCAGCTCGCATTAAAGTATTCCATGGCACTGAGTACACTACATGCAATATCCATACAGTTCCAATTCACCTTTTGTAGTTATGAACACAACCTTATCACGATATGCTTTCAATTGAAAGTAAAGCTTTCAACACAATGTAGTGTACAGTTCAATTTTGCCTTAAAGTGGTATGGGCTAAGATGATGTAATCCTTATTATTATACTCACAATATGAATTAGAGTAATCTGCAATCAATTATATGAACGGGCTACCTGAGGTTTAGAAGTTACTTTCAGTAACATCACATTATCTACTCAGTGTCACATTATGGTTTGCTGAAGTAAACCAAGTCAATGGCTGTTCCACTGTAAATGGTACATGTTAAGTTACTGAATTCCGCTTGCATTAAAGTATTCCATGGCTCTGAGCACTCTATATGCAATATCCATACAGTTCCAATTCACCCTGTGTAGTTATGAACACAACCTTATCACGAAATGCTTTCAATTGAAAGTAAAGCTTTCAACACAATGTAGTGTACAGTTCAATTTTGCATAAAAGTGGTATGTGCTAAGATGATGTAATCCTTATTATTATACTCACAATATGAATTAGAGTAATCTGCAATCAATAATATGAATGTGCTATCTATGGGTTAGAAGTTACTTTCAGTAACAGCACATTATCTACACAGTGGAACATTACAGTTTGCTGAAGTAAACCAAGTCAATGGATGTTCCACTGTAAATGTTACCTGGTAAGATATTGAATTCAGCTTGCATTGGAGTATTCCATGGCACTGAGTACTCCACATGCAATATCCATACAGTTTCAATTCACCCTGTGTACTTATGAACACAACCTTATCACAAAATGCTTTGAATTGAAAGTAAAGCTTTCAACACAATGTAGTGTACAGTTCAATTTTGCCTTAAAGTGGTATGTGCTAAGATGATGTAATCCTTATTATTATACTCACAATCTGAATTAGAGTAATCTGCAATCAATTATATGAATGTGCTATCTATGGGTTAGAAGTTACTTTAAGTAAACAGCACATTATCTACTCAGTGGAACATTACGGTTTGCTGAAGTAAACCAAGTCAATGGTTGTTCCAGTGTAAATGGTACCTGTTAAGTTACTGAATTCAGCTTGCATTAAAGTATTCCATGGCACGGAGCACTCTACATGTAATATCCATACAGTTTCAATTCACCCTGTTTAGTTATGATCACAACCTTATCACAAAATGCTTTGAATTGAAAGTAAAGCATTCAACTCAATGGAGTGTACAGTTTAATTTTGCCCAGAAGTGGTATGTGCTAACATGATGTAAACCTTATTATTGTACACAGAATATGATTTAGAGTAGTCTGCAATCAATTATATGAATGTACTACCTAAGGCTTAGAAGTTACCTTCAGTAACATCACATTATCTACTCAGTGTAACATTACAGTTTGCTTAAGTAAACCAAGTCAATGGCTGTTCCAGTGTAAATGGTACCTGTTAAGTTACTGAATTCAGCTTGCATTAAAGTATTCCATGGCACTGAGCACTCCACATGCAATATCCATACAGTTTCAATTCACCCTGTGTAGTTATGAACACAACCTTATCACAAAATGCTTTGAATTGAAAGTAAAGCTTTCAACACAATGTAGTGTACAGTTCAATTTTGCCTTAAAGTGGTATGTGCTAAGATGATGTAATCCTTATTATTATACTCACAATATGAATTAGAGTAATCTGCAATCAATTATATGAATGTGCTACCTAAGGTTTAGAAGTTAGGTTCAGTAACATCACATTATCTACTCAGTGTAACATTACAGTTTGCTGAAGTAAACCAAGTCAATGGCTGTTCCATTGTAAATGGTACCCGTTAAGTTACTGAATTCAGCTTGCATTAAAGTATTCCATGGCACTGAGGACTCTACATGCAATATCCATACTGTTCCAATTCACCATGTGTAGTTATGAACACAACCTTATCACAAAATGCTTTGAATAGAAAGCAGTGCATTCTACTCAATGGGGTGTATAGTTCAATTTTGCCTAAAAGTGGTATGTGCTAAGATGATGTAAACCTCATTATTATACTCACAATATGAGTTAGAGTAGTCTGCAATCAATAATATGAATGTGCTACCTAAGGTTTAGAAGTTAGCTTCAGTAACATCACATTATCTACTCAGTGTAACATTGCAGTTTGCTGAAGTAAACCAAGTCAATGGCTGTTCCACTGTAAATGGTACCTGTTAAGTTACTGAATTCAGCTTGCATTAAAGTATTCCATGGCACTGAGCACTCTACATGCAATATCCATACAGTTCCAATTCACCCAGTGTAGTTTTGATCACAACCTTATCACAAAATGCTTTGAATTGAAAGTAAAGCTTTGAACACAATGTAGTGTACAGTTCAATTTTGCCTAAAAGTGGTATGTGCTAAGATGATGTAAACATTTTATACTCACAATATGAATTAGAGTAATCTGCAATCAATTATATGAATGTGCTACCTAAGGTTTAGAAGTTAGCTTCAGTAACATCACATTATCTACTCAGTGTAACATTACAGTTTGCTGAAGTAAACCAAGTCAATGGCTGTTCCACTGTAAATGGTACCTGTTAAGTTACTGAATTCAGCTTGCATTAAAGTATTCCATGGCACTGAGGACTCTACATGCAATATCCATACTGTTCCAATTCACCATGTGTAGTTATGAACACAACCTTATCACAAAATGCTTTGAATAGAAAGCAGTGCATTCTACTCAATGTGGTGTATAGTTCAATTTTGCCTAAAAGTGGTATGTGCTAAGATGATGTAAACCTCATTATTATACTCACAATATGATTTAGAGTAGTCTGCAATCAATAATATGAATGTTCTATCTATGGGTTAGAAGTTACTTTCAGTAAACAGCACATTATCTACTCAGTGGAACATTACAGTTTGCTGAAGTAAACCAAGTCAATGAATGTCCAACTGTAAATGTTACCTGGAAAGATATTGAATTCAGCTTGCATTAAAGTATTCCATCGCACTGAGCACTACATGCAATATCCATACTGTTCCAATTCACTATGTGTAGTTATGAACACAACCTTATCACAAAATGCTTTGAATAGAAAGCAGTGCATTCTACTGAATGGGGTGTATAGTTCAATTTTGCCTAAAAGTCGTATGTGCTAAGATGATGTAAACCTCATTATTATACTCACAATATGAGTTAGAGTAGTCTGCAATCAATAATATGAATGTGCTATCTATGGGTTAGAAGTTACTTTCAGTAAACAGCACATTATCTACTCAGTGGAACATTACGGTTTGCAGAAGTAAACCAAGTCAATGGCTGTTCCAGTGTAAATGGTACCAGTTAAGTTACTGAATTCAGCTTGCATTAAAGTATTCCATGGCACTGAGCACTCTACATGCAATATCCATACAGTTTCAATTCACCCTGTGTAGTTATGATCACAACCTTATCACAAAATGCTTTGAATTGAAAGTAAAGCTTTCAACACAATGTAGTGTACAGTTCAATTTTGCCTAAAAGTGGTATGTGCTAAGATCATGTAAACCTTATTATTATACTCACAATATGAATTACAGTAATCTGCAATCAATTATATGAATGTGCTACCTAAGGTTTAGAAGTTAGCTTCAGTAACATCACATTATCTACTCAGTGTAACATTGCAGTTTGCTGAAGTAAACCAAGTCAATGGCTGTTCCACTGTAAATGGTACCTGTTAAGTTACTGAATTCAGCTCGCATTAAAGTATTCCATGGCACTGAGTACACTACATGCAATATCCATACAGTTCCAATTCACCTTTTGTAGTTATGAACACAACCTTATCACGAAATGCTTTCAATTGAAAGTAAAGCTTTCAACACAATGTAGTGTACAGTTCAATTTTGCCTTAAAGTGGTATGGGCTAAGATGATGTAATCTTTATTATTATACTCAGAATATGATTTAGAGTAGTCTGCAATCAATTATATTAATGTACTACCTAAGGTTTGGAAGTTACCTTCAGTAACATCACATCATCTACTCAGTGTAACTTTACAGTTTGCTGAAGTAATCCAAGTCAATGGCTGTTCCACTGCAAATGGTACCTGTTAAGTTTCTGAATTCAGCTTGCATTAAAGTATTCCATGGCACTGAGCACTCTGCATGCAATATCCATACTGTTCCAATGCACCCTGTGAAGTTATGAACACAACCTTATCACAAAATGCTTTGAAGAGAAAGCAGTGCATTCAACTCAATGGAGTGTACAGTTCAATTTTGCCTAAAAGTAGTATGTGCTAACATGATGTAAACCTCATTATTATTCTCACAATATGATTTAGAGTAGTCTGCAATCAATTATATGAATGTGCTACCTAAGGTTTAGAAGTTACTTTAGGTAACATCACATTTTGTACTCAGTGTAACATTACAGTTTGCTGAAGTAAACCAAGTCAATGGCTGTTCCTCTGTAAATGGTAGCTGGTAAGATATTGAATGTAGCTTGCATTGGAGTATTCCATGGCACTGAGTACTCTACATGCAATATCCATACAGTTCCAATTCACCCTGTGTAGTTATGAACACAACCTTATCACAAAATGCTTTGAATTGAAAGTAAAGCATTCAACACAATGTAGAATACAGTTCAACTTTGTTTGTAAGTGGTATTTGCTAACATGATGTAAACCTTATTATTATACTCAGAATATGATTTAGAGTAGTCTGCAATCAATTATATGAATGTACTCCCTAAGGTTTAGAAGTTACCTTCAGTAACATCACATCATCTACTCAGTGTAACATTACACTTTGCTGAAGTAAACCAAGTGTAAATGTTCCAGTGTAAATGGTACCTGTTAAGTTACTGAATTCAGCTTGCATTAAAGTATTCCATGGCACTGTGCACTCTACCTGCAATATCCATACTGTTCCAATTCACCCTTTGTAGTTATGAACACAACCTTATCACAAAATGCTTTGAATTGAATGTAAAGCTTTCAACACAATGTAGTGTACAGTTCAATTTTGCCTAAAAGTAGTATGTGCTAACATGATGTAAACCTCATTATTAAACTCACAATATGAATTAGAGTAATCTGCAATCAATAATATGAATGTGCTATCTATGGGTTAGAAGTTACTTTCAGTAACTGCACATTATCTACTCAGTGGAACATTACAGTTTGCTGAAGTAAACCATGTCAATGGCTGTTCCACTGTAAATGGTACCTGGTAAGATACTGAATTCAGCTTGCATTGGAGTATTCCATGGCACAGAGCACTCTACATGCAATATCCATACAGTTCCAATTCACCCTGCGTAGTTATGAACACAACCTTATCACAAAATGCTTTGAATTGAAAGTAAAGATTTCAACACAATGTAGTGTAAATGGTACCTGTTAAGTTACTGAATTCAGCTTGCATTAAAGTATTCCATGGCACTGAGCACTCTACATGCAATATCCATACTGTTCCTATTCACCATGTGTAGTTATGAACACAACCTTATCACAAAATGCTTTGAATAGAAAGCAGTGCATTCTAATCAATGGGGTGTACAGTTCAATTTTGCCCAAAAGTAGTATGTGCTAACATGATGTAAACCTCATTATTATACTCACAATTTTATTTAGAGTAGTCTGCAATCAATTATACGCATGTGCTACCTAAGGTTTAGAAGTGACTTTCCGCAACATCACATTATCTACTCAGTGTAACATTACAGTTTGCTGAAGTAAACCAAGTCAATGGATGTTCCACTGTAAATGGTACCTGGTAAGATATTGAATTCAGCTTGCATTGGAGTATTCCATGGCACTGAGTACTCTACATGCAATATCCATACAGTTCCAATTCACCCTGTGTAGTTATGAACACAACCTTATCACAAAATGCTTTGAATTGAAAGCAAAGCATTCAACACAATGTAGTATACAGTTCAATTTTGTTTATAAGTGGTATGTGCTAACATGATGTAAACCTCATTATTATACTCACAGTATGATTTAGAGTCATCTGCAATCAATAATATGAATGTGCTATATATGGGTTAGAAGTTACTTTCAGTAACAGCGCATTATCTACTCAATGGAACATTACAGTTTGCTGAAGTAATCCAAGTCAATGGCTGTTCCACTGTAAATGGTACCTGTTAAGTTACTGAATTCAGCTTGCATTAAAGAATTCCATGGCACTGAGCACTCTACATGCAATATCCATACTGTTCCAATTCACCATGTGTAGTTATGAACACAACCTTATCACAAAATGCTTTGAATAGAAAGCAGTGCTTTCTAATCAATGGGGTGTACAGTTCAATTTTGCCCAAAAGTAGTATGTGCTAACATGATGTAAACCTCATTATTATACTCACAATTTGATATAGAGTAGTCTGCAATCAATTATATGGATGTGCTACCTAAGGTTTAGAAGTTACTTTCCGCAACATCACATTATCTACTCAGTGTAACATTACAGTTTGCTGAAGTAAACCAAGTCAATGGATGTTCCACTGGAAATGGTACCGGGTAAGATATTGAATTCAGCTTGCATTGGAGTATTCCATGGCACTGAGTACTCTACATGCAATGTCCATACAGTTCCAATTCACCCTGTGTAGTTATGAACATAACCTTATCACAAAATGCTTTGAATTGAAAGTAAAGCATTCAACACAATGTAGAATACAGTTCAATTTTGATTGTAAGTGGTATGTGCTAACATGATGTAAACCTCATTATTATACTCAGAATATGATTTAGAGTAGTCTGCAATCAATTATATGAATGGGCTACCTAAGGCTTAGAAGTTACTTTCAGTAACATCACATTATCTACTCAGTGTAACATTATGGTTTGCTGAAGTAAACCAAGTCAATGGTTGTTCCACTGTAAATGGTACCTGTTAAGTTACTGAATTCAGCTTGCATTAAAGTATTCCATGGCACTGAGCACTCTGTATGCAATATCCATACAGTTCCAATTCACCCTGTGTAGTTATGAACACAACCTTATCACGAAATGCTTTCAATTGAAAGTAAAGCTTTCAACACAATGTCGTGTACAGTTCAATTTTGCCTAAAAGTGGTATGTGCTAACATGATGTAAACCTCATTATTATACTCACAATATGAATTAGAGTAATCTGCAATCAATAACATGAATGTGCTATCTAAGGTTTAGAAGTTTGCTTCAGTAACATCACATTATCTACTCAGTGTAACATTAGACTTTGCTGAAGTAAACCAAGTCAATGGCTGTTCCACTCTAAATGGTACCTGTTAAGTTACTGAATTCAGCTTGCATTAAAGTATTCCATGGCACTGAGCATTCTACATGCAATATCCATACTGTTCCAATTCACCCTTTGTAGTTATGAACACAACCTTATCACAAAATGCTTTGAATTGAATGTAAAGATTTCAATGCAACGTAGTGTACAGTTCAATTTTGCCTAAAAGTAGTATGTGCTAACATGATGTAAACCTCATTATTATACTCACAATATGATTTAGAGTAGTCTGCAATCAATTATATGAATGTGCTACCTATGGTTTAGAAGTTACTTTAAGTAACATCACATTATCTACACAGTGTAACATTACAGTTTGCTGAAGTAAACCAAGTCAATGGCTGTTCCACTGTAAATGGTACCTGGTAAGATACTGAATGCAGCTTGCATTGGAGTATTCCATGGCACTGAGTACTCTACATGCAATATCCATACAGTTCCAATTCACCCTGCGTAGTGATGAACACAACCTTATCACAAAATGCTTTGAATTGAATGTAAAGCTTTCAACACAATGTAGTGTACAGTTCAATTTTGCCTAAAAGTAGTATGTGCTAACATGATGTAAACCTCATTATTATACTCACAATATGAATTAGAGTAATCTGCAATCAATAATATGAATGTGCTATCTATGGGGTAGAAGTTACTTTCAGTAACAGCAGATTATCTACTCAGTGGAACATTACAGTTTGCTGAAGTAAACCTAGTCAATGGCTGTTCCACTGTAAATGGTACCTGTTAAGTTACTGAATTCAGCTTGCATTAAAGTATTCCATGGCACTGAGCACTCTACATGCAATATCCATACTGTTCCAATTCATCATGTGTAGTTATGAACACAACCTTATCACAAAATGCTTTGAATAGAAAGCAGTGCATTCTAATCAATGGGGTGTACAGTTCAATTTTGCCCAAAAGTAGTATGTGCTAACATGATGTAAAGCTCATTATTATACTCACAATTTGATTTAGAGTAGTCTGCAATCAATTATATGCATTTGCTACCTAAGGTTTAGAAGTTACTTTCCGCAACATCACATTATCTACTCAGTGCAACATTACAGTTTGCTGAAGTAAACCAAGTCAATGGATGTTCCACTGTAAATTGTACCTGGTAAGATATTGAATTCAGCTTGCATTGGAGTATTCCATGGCACTGAGTACTCTGTATGCAATATCCATACAGTTCCAATTCACCCTGTGTAGTTATGAACACAACCTTATCACGAAATGCTTTCAATTGAAAGTAAAGCTTTCAACATAATGTAGTGTACAGTTCAATTTTGCCTAAAAGTGGTATGTGCTAACATGATGTAAAGCTCATTATTATACTCACAATATGAATTAGAGTAATCTGCAATCAATAATATGAATGTGCTATCTATGGGTTAGAAGTTACTTTCAGTAACAGCAGATTATCTACTCAGTGGAACATTACAGTTTGCTGAAGTAAACCAAGTCAATGGCTGTTCCACTGTAAATGGTACCTGTTAAGTTACTGAATTCAGCTTGCATTAAAGTATTCCATGGCACTGAGCACTCTGTATGCAATATCCATATAGTTCCAATTCTCCCTGTGTAGTTATGAACACAACCTTATCACAAAATGCTTTCAATTGAAAGTAAAGCTTTCAACACAATGTAGTGTACAGTTCAATTTTGCCTAAAAGTGGTATGTGCTAAGATGATGTAAACCTTATTATTATACTCACAATATGAATTAGAGTAATCTGCAATCAATAACATGAATGTGCTATCTAAGGTTTAGAAGTTACTTTCAGTAACAGCACATTATCTACTCAGTGGAACATTACAGTTGGGTGAAGTAAGCGAAGTCAATGGCTGGTCCACCGTAAATGGTACCTGTTAAGTTACTGAATTCAGCTTGCACTGGAGTATTCCATGGCACTGAGCACTCGACATGCAATATACATACTGTTCCAATTCACCATGTGTAGTTATGAACACAACCTTATCACGAGATGCTTTGAATTGAAAGTAAAGCATTCAACACAATGTAGAATACAGTTGAATTTTGTTTGTAAGTGGTATGTGCTAACATGATGTAAACCTTATTATTATACTCAGAATATGATTTGGAGTAGTCTGCAATCAATTATATGAATGTAGTACCTAAGGTTTGGAAATTACCTTCAGTAACATCACATTATCTACTCAGTGTAACATTACAGTTTGCTGAAGTAAACCAAGTCAATGGGTGTTCCACTCTAAATGGTACCTGTTAAGTTACTGAATTCAGCTTGCATTAAAGTATTCCATGGCACTGAGCACTCTATATGCAATATCCATACAGTTCCATTTCACCCTGTGTAGTTATGATCACAAACTTATCACAAAATGCTTTGAATGGAAAGTAAAGCTTTCAACACAATGTATAGTACAGTTCAATTTTGCCTAAAAGTAGTATGTGCTAACATGATGTAAACCTCATTATTATACTCACAATATGATTTAGAGTAGTCTGCAATCAATTATATGCATGTGCTACCTAAGGTTTAGAAGTTACTTTCCGCAACATCACGTTATCTACTCAGTGTAACATTGCAGTTTGCTGAAGTAAACCAAGACAATGGCTGTTCCACCGTAAATGGTACCTGGTAAGATACTGAATTCAGCTTGCATTGGAGTATTCCATGGCACTGAGTACTCTACATGCAATATCCATACAGTTCCAATTCACCCTGCGTAGTTATGAACACAAACTTATCAGAAAATGCTTTGAATTGAAAGTAAAGCTTTCAACACAATGTAGTGTAGAGTTCAATTTTGCCTAAAAGTGGTATGTGGTAAGATGATGTAAACCTTATTATTATACTCAGAATATGATTTAGAGTAGTCTGCAATCAATTATATGAATGTACTACCTAAGGTTTGGAAGTTACCTTCAGTAACATCACATTATCTACTCAGTGTAACATTACAGTTTGCTGAAGTAATCCAAGTGAATGGCTGTTCCACTGTAAATGGTACCTGTTAAGTTACTGAATTCAGCTTGCATTAAAGTATTCCATGGCACTGAGCACTCTACATGCAATATCCATACTGTTCCAATTCACCATGTGTAGTTATGAACACAACCTTATCAGAAAATGCTTTGAGTAGAAAGCAGTGCGTTCTAATCAAAGGGGTGTACAGTTCAATTTTGACCAAAAGTAGTATGTGCTAACATGATGTAAACCTTATTATTATACTCACTATTTGATTTAGAGTAGTCTGCAATCAATTATATGCATGCGCTACCTAAGGTTTAGAAGTTACTTTCCGCAACATCACGTTATCTACTCAGTGTAACATTGCAGTTTGCTGAAGTAAACCAAGTCAATGGCTGTTCCACCGTAAATGATAACTGGTAGTTTACTGAATTCAGCTTGCATTGGAGTATTCCATGGCACTGAGCAGTCTACATGCAATATCCATACTGTTCCAATTCACCCTGTGTAGTTATGTACACAACCTTATCACAAAATGCTTTGAATAGAAAGCAGTGCATTCAACTGAATGGAGTGTACAGTTCAATTTTGCCTAACAGCGGAATGTGCTAAAATGATGAAAACCTTATTATTATACTCACCATATCATTTACAGTACACTGCAACCAAGTTTATGAGTCTTCTAACTCAGGTCCAGGAGTTACAAACAGTGACATCAGTTTTTCTACTCAGTGGAACATTAGAGTTTGCTGAACTAAACCAAGTCAATGGCTGTTCCACTGTAAATGGTACCTGGTAAGATATTGAATTCAGCTTGCATTGGAGTATTCCATGGCACTGAGTACTCTACTTGCAATATCCATACAGTTCCAATTCACCCTGTGTAGTTATGAACACAAACTTATCACAAAATGCTTTGAATTGAAAGTAAAGCTTTCAACACAATGTAGTGTAGAGTTTAATTTTGCCTAAAAGTGGTATGTGGTAAGATGATGTAAACCTTATTATTATACTCAGAATATGATTTAGAGTAGTCTGCAATCAATTATATGAATGTACTACCTAAGGTTTGGAAGTTACCTTCAGTAACATCACATTATCTACTCAGTGTAACACTACAGTTTGCTGAAGTAATCCAAGTGAATGGCTGTTCCACTGTAAATGGTACCTGTTAAGTTACTGAATTCAGCTTGCATTAAAGTATTCCATGGCACTGAGCACTCTACATGCAATATCCATACTGTTCCAATTCACCATGTGTAGTTATGAACACAACCTTATCAGAAAATGCTTTGAGTAGAAAGCAGTGCATTCTAATCAATGGGGTGTACAGTTCAATTTTGACCAAAAGTAGTATGTGCTAACATGATGTAAACCTTATTATTATACTCACAATTTGATTTAGAGTAGTCTGCAATCAATTATATGCATGTGCTACCTAAGGTTTAGAAGTTACTTTCCGCAACATCACGTTATCTACTCAGTGTAACATTGCAGTTTGCTGAAGTAAACCAAGACAATGGCTGTTCCACCGTAAATGATAACTGGTAGTTTACTGAATTCAGCTTGCATTGGAGTATTCCATGGCACTGAGCAGTCTACATGCAATATCCATACTGTTCCAATTCACCCTGTGTAGTTATGTACACAACCTTATCACAAAATGCTTTGAATAGAAAGCAGTGCATTCAACTGAATGGAGTGTACAGTTCAATTTTGCCTAAAAGTAGTATGTGCTAACATGATGTAAACCTCATTATTATACTCACAATATGATTTAGAGTAGTCTGCAATCAATTATATGAATGTGCTACCTACGGTTTAGAAGTTACTTTCAGTAACATCACATTATCTACTCAGTGTAACATTACAGTTTGCAGAAGTAAACCAAGTCAATGGATGTTCCACTGTAAATGGTAGCTGGTAAGATATTGAATTTAGCTTGCATTGGAGTATTCCATGGCACTGAGTACTCTACATGCAATATCCATACAGTTCCAATTCACCCTGTGTAGTTATGAACACAACCTTATCACAAAATGCTTTGAATTGAAAGTAAAGCATTCAACACAATGTAGAATACAGTTCAATTTTGTTTGTAAGTGGTATGTGCTAACATGATGTAAACGTTATTATTATACTCAGAATATGATTTAGAGTAGTCTGCAATCAATTATATGAATGTACTACCTAAGGTTTAGAAGTTACCTTCAGTAACATCAGATTATCCACTCAGTGTAACATTACAGTTTGCTGAAGTAAACCAAGTCAATGGCTGTTCCAGTGTAAATGGTACCTGTTAATTTACTGAATTCAGCTTGCATTAAAGTATTCCATGGCACTGAGCACTCTACATGCAATATCCATACAGTTCCAATTCACCCTTTGTAGTTATGAACACAACCTTATCACAAAATGCTTTGAATTGAATGTAAAGCTTTCAACACAATGTAGTGTGCAGTTCAATTTTGCCTAAAAGTAGTATGTGCTAAGATGATGTAAACCTCATTATTATACTCACAATATGATTTAGAGTAGTCTGCAATCAATTATATGAATGTGCTACCTAAGGTTTAAAAGTTAATTTCAGTAACATCACATCATCTACTCAGTGTAACATTACAGTTTGCTGAAGTAAACCAAGTCAATGGATGTTCCACTGTAAATTGTACCTGGTAAGATATTGAATTCAGCTTGCATTGGGGTATTCCATGGCACTGAGTACTCTACATGCAATATCCATACAGTTCCAATTCACCCTGTGTAGTTATGAACACAACCTAATCTCAAAATGCTTTGAATTGAAAGTAGAGAGTCAGCTGGAGACGCTCATGGACTGAGTACCGTTTTGGATTCGCTCCATAACTTTTACTTTTTTTAACCTTTCATCACCCTTATTCAGCGTATTTTTACCTATACCGAAAGTTTCTTTATTCTTTTTTTTTGGATTTACTGCTAAGCGTTTGTTGTGAACTTTTGATGATATGCAAACAGAAATGTCTCTCAGGTCTAAGGGACGGGATCCCGGACGTAATCCGAACGGTAACGGAAAAAAGCAGGCTCCGACTCAACAAACACCATTAACTTTTGAATTGTTTATGGTGGTTTTGAATCAAAAATTTGCTGAACTACAACAATTTTTTGAAGAAGATATAAAGGCTTTTCAAGAGTACATGGTTAAGACGGATTTAGTAATTAAACAGCAACAAACTCTTATTGCGTCTCTGCAAGAAGAAGCTCGGAAGCGAGATTTGACTATTGGAAAACTGCAACAGGATTTAATTTCGACCATTAAGCTGATGGAAGCCCTTAAAGCCAAGAGTGACGATTTTGAGAATCGCTCCAGAAGACAGAACGTACGTATACTTGGTCTTCCAGACGGCATAGAAAAAGATGACCCTTCGAAATATTTTGCTCAACTTTTAAAAGAAGCGTTTCCGACAATTTTCCCGAATAACCCTCCTTTATTGGATCGGGCATATAGAATTCGGCGTCGATCACCGAGTGTTACAGACAAACCTTCGGTGATAATTGTCCGGTTCCATTATGTACATGACAAAGAACTAGTTATAAGAGCAGCTCGTCGACTAGGAATGATTAAAATCAAAGATTTTTCCTTCCGTCTGATCGAAGATTTTAGTTCAGATCTTTTAAAAAGAAGTCTTCTTTTTAAACCGTTGATGGCTGAATGTTATGAGAAAAATCTGAAACCTGCGCTTCTATACCCTGCGAAGCTTCGAATTTCTCCGTCGAATGCTCCACGACAAATTTTCCTTTCAACTTCAGAAGTGAGAAAATATCTGGAGGAGAACTTCCCTACTGCTACAGACACCAGTCTTTAATAAATGAATGATTCTGATCGTATAAGATGGTTCTCGATCTCTTAAACCAGAATTATAATCTGGTTATTGGTGTAGGTTCATCCTACACTTTATACTCAAGTTAAAGTGTGTTTGCGTCATGTTAATTGTTTTTGCCTTATACACTTTAATCATTTAACTACATACTTGTCTATTAACTTTGTTCCTTCGAAGGCATATTTTTAATTCTTTGAAGGTAAATTTTTCCTTGATTAAGATGGTGGTTTTTTGGAAAAGATTTTTGGTTTTGCTTAAGATGGCATTATGTTTATATTTTTCGTGTTTCTTCTAGACAAGGCATCGCTTATCTTAGCTTAATTATTTTTTGTTTTGTCTGGGCCAGAGCCCGAGTTATAATTGTTTTTAGTGATTATATTTTTATTCTTTTTACAACTATACTTAGAAATATGGTTTTTATTATAGCGATTTTATTTTTAAAGTCGGGGTGATTCTTTTATATATATCCTTTTTATATGGAGTGTTCTTCAGCTGACATGGGGGTAGGATTAGTCTTACTTTTTCTCTTTTTAAGTCATATTTTGGCTTTTTCTCTTTTTCTCGGGGGGTGGGGGGATAGTCTGTTTTCTAATTCTATTTTTTTTTGTACCAGTTTGTGTTAGTTTTTTTATTCGGGCTGTTTTTGAACTTCAAATATGTCTGTGTTGTCGTCACTTCCGGGTCTTCTCACTACTTTTGTTCCTCTTCCGGGTGCATGAGTTTATAAGTTGGTTAACCCTTTCTATACCAAAGGGTTGATTATAGAATTATGGCTCAGACCATTAATTTTGTGTCTTGGAATACTAATGGTTTAAATCATCCAATTAAACGAAAGAAGATTTTCAAAGTATTCCAAAGACTTAATGCTCATATCATTTTTGTACAAGAAACTCATGTGAGGAGGGAGGACAAATTTCGTTTTTTTAGATTTTGGCGGGGTCAACAGTATCATGCAAATTCGAATGCTAAAGTAAAAGGAGCTTCAATTTTTATTGACTCCTCTATTTCATTTGTTCAACATGATATTTTTTCGGATCCGAATGGCAGATTTTTGTTAATTACGGGTTTACTTTGTAATAAAAAGGTTGCTTTGGTTAATGTTTATGCTCCAAATGTGGATTGTCCTGACTTTTTTAAGTCTTTATTTACTTCTTTACCCAATCTAAACGAATATAAGTTAATAATGGGTGGTGACTTTAATTGTTGTTTAAATCCTCTGATGGATAAATCTTTATCTATTCAGACTTTACCTAATAAGTCGGCCACTTGTATTAACTCTTTTTTGACTGACAATGGAGTTTTTGATGTTTGGAGATTTCGGCATTCTAATGACAAAGAGTTTTCTTTTTTCTCACATGTTCATCACTCTTATTCAAGAATTGATTATTTTTTTGTAGACTCTTGTTTTATTCCATTGGTAATCAGTTGTAACTATGATATTATAGCTATCTCTGATCACGCTCCGTTATTACTTTCTATGAAATTTACGGATACAGCTTTTAATGCTAGACAATGGCGATTTGACTCTACCTTGTTGCAAGACTCTGACTTTATTAAATTTATGGAGGAGCAGATCGACTTCTTCTTCTCAACTAATTCTACGGATGATATTTCCTACGGAACACTTTGGGACACTTTTAAAGCTTATATACGTGGACAGATTATTTCTTATTCTGTTGGTTTGAGGAAACGTATCAAGATGGAAACTCTTTTATTGGTTGATAAAATTAAAGAGATTGATAAGAAATATTCGATTGCTCCTAGTAAGGAGCTTTACAAACAAAGGGTTGAACTTCAAATGGAACATAGTTTATTACTTACATCCTCGATTGAAAATCAATTAATGAAAACTAAATCTGATTTTTATATACATAGTGATAAATCTGGTAAACTGTTAGCTAGTCAATTGAAGAATGCTCTGTTTAAACGTCAAATCACTAAGATTGGTCAGCAGAATGGGAATCTGACAGTTAATCATGATGAGATAAATAAGGCATTTCAAGATTTCTATACCTCCCTGTATCAATCTGAATTTCCTCAAGATTATAATACCATGTCTGATTTTCTGGGGAAATTAAATTTTCCAAGGTTATCATCTGATGATCTTTTGATATTGGATACTCCTATTACGGATGTAGAAATTAAAGGGGCTATTTCCTCAATGAATTCTGGGAAAGCACCGGGTCCAGATGGTTATACAGTTGAATTTTTTAAATTTTTTTCCGCTACTCTTTCCCCTTGGTTAGGTAAGGTTTTTGAGGAGGCCATTAGATTAGGGAATTTGCCACAATCTTTTTATAGAGCTTCCATTTCTCTAATATTGAAGAAAGATAAAGACCCTACTAATTGTGCTTCTTATAGACCTATATCTTTATTGAATGTAGACTCCAAGATTTTTTCTAAGTTACTGGCATCTAGATTGGAGAAGGTATTACCCAAAATTATTTCAGATGATCAAACTGGCTTTATTAAAAATTGTTATTCTTTTTTTAACATTAGGAGATTGTTGAATATTGTTTATACTCCCTCACATGATACTTCAGAATGCGTGATTTCATTAGATGTGGA
The DNA here is from genome assembly GCF_030144855.1 of Hypanus sabinus. Taxonomy (NCBI): domain Eukaryota; kingdom Metazoa; phylum Chordata; class Chondrichthyes; order Myliobatiformes; family Dasyatidae; genus Hypanus; species Hypanus sabinus. The sequence goes on from NC_082727.1 coordinate 1,500,991, forward strand.
GAAAGCATTTGACAGAGTTGAATGGCCTTACTTATTTAATGTGTTGGAGAAGTTTAATTTTAGTCCGATATTTATATCATGGATTAAATTGATTTATCATACTCCAGTGGTTACCAATAATCAAAGATCTCCCTTTTTTCGCCTATTTCGGGGCACTAGACAGGGATGTCCTCTTAGTCCATTACTATTTAACATTGCCTTAGAACCTTTGGCAATTGCCATCAGACAATCACAGGATATTTTGGGTATTAATCGTGGGACAGATATTCATAAGTTATCTTTGTATGCAGATGATTTATTACTATTCATTTCTAACCCGGAGAAATCCATTCCAGCAGTTTTATCATTATTGGCTCAATTTAGTGAGTTTTCTGGGAAGAAGTTAAATCTTAATAAAAGTGAATTGTTTCCATTAAATAAACGGGTCCCAATTTATGGAAATTTACTCTTTAAATTAGTTAATGACTCTTTTACTTATTTAGGGATCAAAATCACAAAGAACCATAAAGATTTGTTTGGATTTAATTTTTTACCCTTAATTGATCAGATTAAAGGTTTGTTTACTAGGTGGTCACCTTTGACTCTATCTCTAATAGGCAGGATTAATGCTATTAAGATGGTTATTTTACCTAAGTTTTTATATATTTTTCAAGCGATACCAATTTTTATCCTGAAATCTTTTTTTACTAATGTTGACTCTAAAATTTCTTCATATATATGGCAGTATAAAAATCCCAGGTTAGGTAAAACATATTTACAGAAGACAAAAAAGGAAGGCGGGTTAGCATTACCTAATTTCAGATTTTACTATTGGGCAGCTAATATTAGATATTTGTTATGCTGGTTGAAAGATGGGGGTGGATCTTTTGGCCCTTGTTGGGTGAGTTTAGAAACTAAATCGGTATCAGCTTATGCTTTGGGTTCTATTTTAGGGACTTCTCTCCCTTTTGCTCTTTTTAAATTGCCGAAACGAATTGACAACCCGATAGTTAAACATACATTGCGTATATGGTTTCAATTTCGGAGATTTTTTGGGTTGACTCAATTCGTTTTAAATAGTCCTATTGTATCTAATTGTTTTTTTCACCCTTCCATTATAGATCAAGCTTATTCAGCTTGGAAAACTAAGGGATTACTAAGATTTTCTGATTTATTTTTAGATAATTGTTTCATGTCTTTTGAACAATTATCCAACAGATATAACTTGCCGAGATTTCATTTTTTTAGATATTTACAGATTAGACATTTTTTAAGTTCAGTACTCTCTACGTTTCCAAATTTTGTGCCTTCAGATACTTTGGAGAGTTTATTTGAATTAGACCCTTTTCAAAAAGGGCTTATTTCAAAACTTTATAATATAATTATGAAGATACGTTCAGAGCCCCTTTATAAGACTAAACAGGATTGGGAAAGAGAGCTTAGTTTTAGTATTTCTAGTGAGAATTGGGATAGAATTCTTCAATTAGTTAATACATCATCGTTATGTGCCAAACATTCACTAATACAATTTAAGGTTGTACATAGGGCCCATATGTCCAAGGATAAATTAGCTCATTTTTACTCTCATATAAGTCCAATTTGTGATAGATGTCATTCTGAAATTGCGTCTTTAACTCACATGTTTTGGTCGTGTTCATTTTTGGAGAAATATTGGAAAGATATTTTTGATATTATATCTGTGGTTTTGAATATTGATTTACAACCTCATCCTATTACCGCAATTTTTGGTTTACCAATGTTAGGTTCACAGCATTTACCTTCTTCAGCCCGTCGAATGATTGCATTTCTAACTTTGATGGCTAGAAGATCTATATTGTTGAATTGGAAAGAAATTGATCCTCCCACTGTATTTAATTGGTTCTCTCAAACTATGTTATGTTTAAATTTAGAAAAAATTAGAAGTGGTACTTTTGAGACTTCTATTAAATTTGAAAAGTTATGGAGACCATTTATTCAACATTTTCATATGATGTAATATGAGCCTTTGCCAAGTACATTTGATTTCCCAGCTTTTAGCTTATGTATTTTGAGAGGACCGGAAGTGACGGCATTGATGAATACTTATTTTTGTGAGATATTATAAACAGCCCACTTTTTTTTTTCCTTCTCTTTTGTTTGTTTTTTTTTCTTTTATATTACTTATTAGCTATAGTTATTAGATTAGATTAGTAAGTTCTGCATTATATAAATTTTTTTTGTTTTTTTTTTCTTTTTTCTGTTTTTTTTATATTATACATTATGAAATATTTAGATTTACTATGTCCATACATATATCTTATGGCTTATGTCTTGGTAAACTCATTTATATTGTAACTATTAAGTATGTTTTTTTTTCATATGTAATGGAATGTGTATGTTGGTAATTTCGTTATCAATATATCATCTGTATTCTGTCCATATTATTAATATTAATAAAAAGATTTAGAAAGAAAGAAAAGAATTGAAAGTAAAGCTTTCAACACAATGTAGTGTACAGTATAATTTTGCCTAAAAGTGGTATGTGCTAAGATGATGTAAACCTTATTATTATACTCACAATATGATTTAGAGTAATCTGCAATCAATAATATGAATGTGCTACCTATGGGTTAGAAGTTACTTTCAGTAATATCACATTATCTACTCAGTGGAACATTACAGTTTGCTGAAGTAAACCAAGTCAATGGCTGTTCCACTGTAAATGGTACCTGTTAAGTTACTGAATTTAGCTTGCATTAAAGTATTCCATGGCACTGAGCACTCTACATGCAATGTCCATACAGTTCCAATTCTCCCTGTGTAGTTATGAACACAACCTTATCACAAAATGCTTTGAATAGAAAGCAGTGCATTCAACTCAATGGAGTGTACAGTTCAATTTTGCCTAAAAGCGGAATGTGCTAAAATGATGAAAACCTTATTATTATACTCACAATATGAATTAGAGTAAACTGCAATCAATAATATTAATGTGCTACCTAAGGGTTAGAAGTTACTTTCAGTAACATCACATTATCTACTCAGTGGAACATTACAGTTTGCTGAAGTAAGCCAAGTCAATGGCTGGTCCACCGTAAATGATACCTGGTAGTTTACTGAATTCAGCTTGCATTGGAGTATTCCATGGCACTGAGCACTCTACATGCAATATCCATACAGTTCCAATTCACCCTGTGTAGTTATGAACACAACCATATCACAAAATGCTTTGAATAGAAAGCAGTGCATTCAACTCAATGGAGTGTACAGTTCAATTTTGACTAAAAGCGGAATGTGCTAAAAGGATGGAAACATTATTATTATACTCACCATATCATTTACAGTACACTGCAACCAAGTTTATGAGTATTCTAACTCAGGTCCAGGAGTTACAAACAGTAACATCACTTTTTCTACTCAGTGGAACATTAGAGTTTGCTGAACTAAACAAAGTCAATGGCTAATCCATTTTAAATTGTACCAGGTCGGTTAGTATATTCAGCTTGCAGTTCAGTCTTCCATGCCACTGAGCACTCTACTTTCAAAATCCATACAGTTGCAAATGAACCTGAGTAGTTATGAACACAACCTTATTCCAAAATGCTTTGAATTGAAAGTAAAGCATTGAACACAATGTATAGTACAGTTCAATTTTGCCTAAAAGTAGTATGTGCTAACATGATGTAAACCTTATTATTATACTCACAATACGATTTAGAGTAGTCTGCAATCAATTATTTGAATGTGCTACCTAAGGTTTAGAAGTTACTTTCAGTAACATCACATTATCTACTCAGTGTAACATTACAGATTGCTGAAGTAAACTAAGTCAATGGATATTCCACTGTAAATGGTACCTGGTAAGATATTGAATTCAGCTTGCATTGGAGTATTCCATGGCACTGAGTACTCTACATGCAATATCCATGCAGTTCCAATTCACCCTGTGTAGTTATGAACACAACCTTATCACAAAATGCTTTGAATTGAAAGTAAAGCTTTCAAGACAATGTAGTGTACAGTTCAATTTTGCCTAAAAGTGGTACGTGCTAAGATGATGTAAACCTTATTATTATACTCCCAATATGAATTAGAGTAATCTGCAATCAATAATATGAATGTGCTACCTATAGGTTAGAAGTTACTTTCAGTAACATCACATTTTCTACTCAGTGGAACATTACAGTTTGCTGAAGTAAACCAAGTCAATGGCTGTTCCACTGTAAATGGTACCTGTTAAGTTACTGAATGCATCTTGCATTAAAGTATTCCATGGCACTGAGCACTTTATATGCAATATCCATACAGTTCCAATTCACCCTGTGTAGTTATGAACACAACCTTATCTCAAAATGCTTTGATTTGAAAGTAATGCTTTCAACACAATGTAGTGTACAGTTCAATTTTGCCTAAAAGTGGTATGTGCTAAGATGATGTAAACCTTATTATTATACTCACAATATGAATTAGAGTAATCTGCAATCAATAATATGAATGTGCTACCTAAGGTTTAGAAGTTACTTTCAGTAACATCACATTATCTACTCAGTGGAACATTACAGTTGGCTGAAGTAAGCCAAGTCAATGGCTGGTCCACCGTAAATGATACCTGGTAGTTTACTGAATTCAGCTTGCATTGGAGTATTCCATGGCACTGAGCACTCTGCATGCAATATCCATACAGTTCCAATTCACCCTGTGTAGTTATGAACACAACCTTATCACAAAATGCTTTGAATAGAAAGCAGTACATTCAACTCAATGGAGTGTACAGTTGAATTTTGCCTAAAAGCGGAATGTGCTAAAATGATGAAAACCTTATTATTATACTCACCATATCATTTACAGTACACTGCAACCAAGTTTATGAGTCTTCTAACTCAGGTCCAGGAGTTACAAACAGTAACATCACTTTTTCTACTCAGTGGAGCATTACAGTTTGCTGAACTAAACCATGTCAATGGCTATTCCATTTTAAATCGTACCAGGTAGGTTACTATATTCAGCTTGCATTTCAGTCTTTCATGGCACTGAGCACTCTAGTTTCAATATCCATACAGTTGCAAATCAACCTGAGTAGTTATGAACACAAACTTATTCCAAAATGCTTTGATTTGAAAGTAAAGCATTCAACACAAGGTATAGTACAGTTCAATTTTGCCTAAAAGTGGTATGTGCTAACATGATGTAAACCTTATTATTATACTCAGAATATGATTTAGTGTAGTCTGCAATCGATTATATGAATGTACTACCTAAGGTTTAGAAGTTAACTTCAGTAACATCACATTATCTACTCAGTTTTAACATTACAGTTTGCTGAAGTAAACCAAGTCAATGGCTGTTCCAGTGTAAATGGTACCTGTTAAGATACTGAATTCAGCTTGCATTAAAGTATTCCATGGGACTGAGCACTCTACATGCTATATCCATACTGTTCCAATTCACCTTGTGTAGTTATGAACACAAACTTATCACAAAATGCTTTGAATAGAAAGCAGTGCATTCAACTCAAAGGAGTGTACAGTTCAATTTTGCCTATAAGTAGTATGTGCTAACATGATGTAAACCTCATTATTATACTCACAATATGATTTAGAGTAGTCTGCAATCAATTATATGAATGTGCTAGCTAAGGTTTAGAAGTTACTTCCAGTAACATCACATTATCTACAGTGTAACTTTACAGTTTGCTGAAGTAAACCAAGTCAATGGCTGTTCCACTGTAAATGGTACCTGTTAAGTTACTGAATTCAGCTTGCATTAAAGTATTGCATGGCACTGAGCACTCTATATGCAATATCCATACAGTTCAAATTCACCCTGTGTAGTTATGAACACAACCTTATCTCAAAATGCTTTGAATTGAAAGTAATGCTTTCAACACAATGTAGTGTACAGTTCAATTTTGCCTAAAAGTGGTATGTGCTAAGATGATGTAAACCTTATTATTATGCTCACAATATGAATTAGAGTAATCTGCAATCAATAATATGAATGTGCTACCTAAGGTTTAGAAGTTACTTTCAGTAACATCACATGATCTACTCAGTGGAACATTACAGTTGGCTGAAGTAAGCCAAGTCAATGGCTGGTCCACCGTGAATGATACCTGGTAGTTTACTGAATTCAGCTTGCATTGGAGTATTCCATGGCACTGAGCACTCTGCATGCAATATCCATACAGTTCCAATTCACCCTGTGTAGTTATGAACACAACCTTATCACAAAATGCTTTGAATAGAAAGCAGTGCATTCAACTCAATGGAGTGTACAGTTCAATTTTGCCTAAAAGCGGAATGTGCTAAAATGATGAAAACTTTATTATTATACTCACCATATCATTTACAGTACACTGCAACCAAGTTTATGAGTCTTCTAACTCAGGTCCAGGAGTTACAAACAGTAACATCACTTTTTCTACTCAGTGGAGCATTACAGTTTGCTGAACTAAACCATGTCAATGGCTATTCCATTTTAAATCGTACCAGGTAGGTTACTGTATTCAGCTTGCATTTCAGTCTTCCATGGCACTGAGCACTCTAGTTTCAATATCCATACAGTTGCAAATCAACCTGAGTAGTTATGAACACAACCTTATTCCAAAATGCTTTGAATTGAAAGTAAAGCATTCAACGCAAGGTATAGTACAGTTCAATTTTGCATAAAAGTGGTATGTGCTAAGATGATGTAAACCTCATTATTATACTCACAATATGATTTAGAGTAGTCTGCAATCAATTATATGAATGTGCTACCTAAGGTTTAGAAGTTAACTTCAGTAACATCACATTATCTACTCAGTTTTAACATTACAGTTTGCTGAAGTAAACCAAGTCAATGGCTGTTCCAGTTTAAATGGTACCTGTTAAGATACTGAATTCAGCTTGCATTAAAGTATTCCATGGTACTGAGCACTCTACATGCTATATCCATACTGTTCCAATTCACCATGTGTAGTTATGAACACAACCTTATCACAAAATGCTTTGAATAGAAAGCAGTGCGTTCAACTCAAAGGAGTGTACAGTTCAATTTTGCCTATAAGTAGTATGTGCTAACATGATGTAAACCTCATTATTATACTCACAATATGATTTAGAGTAGTCTGCAATCAATTATATGAATGTGCTACCTAAGGTTAAGAAGTTACTTTCAGTAACATCACATTATCTACTCAGTGTAACATTACAGTTTGCAGAAGTAAACCAAGACAATGGATGTTCCACTGTAAATGGTACCTGGTAAGATATTGAATTCAGCTTGCATTGGAGTATTCCATGGCACTGAGTACTCTACATGCAATATCCATACAGTTCCAATTCACCCTGTGTAGTTATGAACACAACCTTATCACAAAATGCTTTGAATAGAAAGCAGTGCATTCAACTCAATGGAGTGTACAGTTCAATTTTGCCTAAAAGCGGAATGTGCTAAAATGATGAAAACCTTATTATTATACTCAGAATATCATTTACAGTACACTGCAACCAAGTTTACGAGTCTTCTAACTCAGGTCCAGGAGTTACAAACAGTAACATCACTTTTTCTAGTCAGTGGAGCATTACAATTTGCTGAACTAAACCATGTCAATGGCTATTCCATTTTAAATCGTACCAGGTAGGTTACTGTATTCAGCTTGCATTTCAGTCTTCCATGGCACTGAGCACTCTAGTTTCAATATCCATACAGTTGCAAATCAACCTGAGTAGTTATGAACACAACCTTATTCCAAAATGCTTTGAATTGAAAGTAAAGCATTCAACACAAGGTATAGTACAGTTCAATTTTGCATAAAAGTGGTATGTGCTAACATGATGTAAACCTCATTATTATACTCACAATATGATTTAGAGTAGTCTGCAATCAATTATATGAATGTGCTACCTAAGGCTTAGAAGTTACTTTCAGTAACATCACATTATCTACTCAGTGTAACATTACAGTTTGCTGAAGTAAACCAAGTCAATGGCTGTTCCACTGTAAATGGTACCTGTTAAGCTACTGAATTCAGCTTGCATTAAAGTATTCCATGGCACTGAGCACTCTACATGCAATATCCATACTGTTCCAATTCACCCTGTGTAGTTATGAACACAACGTTATCACAAAATTCTTTGAATTGAAAGTAAAGCATTCAACACAATGTAGTATACAGTTCAATTTTGTTTATAAGTTGTATGTGCTAACATGATGTAAACCTTATTATTATACTCACAATATGATTTAGAGTAATCTAATATGAATGTGCTACCTGTGGGTTAGAAGTTACTTTCAGTAATATCACATTATCTACTCAGTGGAACATTACAGTTTGCTGAAGTAAACCAAGTCAATGGCTGTTCCACTGTAAATGGTACCTGTTAAGTTACTGAATTCAGCTTGCATTAAAGTATTCCATGGCACTGAGCACTCTACATGCAATATCCATACTGTTCCAATTCACCCTGTGTAGTTATGAACACAACCTTATCACAAAATGCTTTGAATTGAAAGTAAAGCTTTCAACACAATGTAGTGTACAGTATAATTTTGCCTAAAAGTGGTATGTGCTAAGATGATGTAAACCTTATTATTATACTCACAATATGATTTAGAGTAATCTGCAATCAATAATATGAATGTGCTACCTGTGGGTTAGAAGTTACTTTCAGTAATATCACATTATCTACTCAGTGGAACATTACAGTTTGCTGAAGTAAACCAAGTCAATGGCTGTTCCACTGTAAATGGTACCTGTTAAGTTACTGAATTCAGCTTGCATTAAAGTATTCCATGGCACTGAGCACTCTACATGCAATATCCATATAGTTCCAATTCTCCCTGTGTAGTTATGAACACAACCTTATCACAAAATGCATTGAATAGAAAGCTGTGCATTCAACTCAATGGAGTGTACAGTTGAATTTTGCCTAAAAGCGGAATGTGCTAAAATGATGAAAACCTTATTATTATACTCACCATATCATTTACAGTACACTGCAACCAAGTTTATGAGTCTTCTAACTCAGGTCCAGGAGTTACAAACAGTAACATCACTTTTTCTACTCAGTGGAGCATTACAGTTTGCTGAACTAAACCATGTCAATGGCTATTCCATTTTAAATCGTACCAGGTAGGTTACTGTATTCAGCTTGCATTTCAGTCTTCCATGGCACTGAGCACTCTAGTTTCAATATCCATACAGTTGCAAATCAACCTGAGTAGTTATGAACACAACCTTATTCCAAAATGCTTTGAATTGAAAGTAAAGCATTCAACACAAGGTATAGTACAGTTCAATTTTGCATAAAAGTGGTATGTGCTAACATGATGTAAACCTCATTATTATACTCACAATATGATTTAGAGTAGTCTGCAATCAATTATATGAATGTGCTACCTAAGGCTTAGAAGTTACTTTCAGTAACATCACATTATCTACTCAGTGTAACATTACAGTTTGCAGAAGTAAACCAAGTCAATGGATGTTCCACTGTAAATGGTACCTGGTAAGATATTGAATTCAGCTTGCATTGGAGTATTCCATGGCACTGAGTACTCTACATGCAATATCCATACAGTTCCAATTCACCCTGTGTAGTTATCAACACAACTTTATCACAAAATTCTTTGAATTGAAAGTAAAGCATTCAACACAATGTAGTATACAGTTCAATTTTGTTTATAAGTTGTATGTGCTAACATGATGTAAACCTTATTATTATACTCACAATATGATTTAGAGTAATCTGCAATCAATAATATGAATGTGCTACCTGTGGGTTAGAAGTTACTTTCAGTAATATCACATTATCTACTCAGTGGAACATTACAGTTTGCTGAAGTAAACCAAGTCAATGGCTGTTCCACTGTAAATGGTACCTGTTAAGTTACTGAATTCAGCTTGCATTAAAGTATTCCATGGCACTGAGCACTCTACATGCAATATCCATATAGTTCCAATTCTCCCTGTGTAGTTATGAACACAACCTTATCACAAAATGCATTGAATAGAAAGCAGTGCATTCAACTCAATGGAGTGTACAGTTGAATTTTGCCTAAAAGCGGAATGTGCTAAAATGATGAAAACCTTATTATTATACTCACCATATCATTTACAGTACACTGCAACCAAGTTTATGAGTCTTCTAACTCAGGTCCAGGAGTTACAAACAGTAACATCACTTTTTCTACTCAGTGGAGCATTACAGTTTGCTGAACTAAACCATGTCAATGGCTATTCCATTTTAAATCGTACCAGGTAGGTTACTGTATTCAGCTTGCATTTCAGTCTTCCATGGCACTGAGCACTCTAGTTTCAATATCCATACAGTTGCAAATCAACCTGAGTAGTTATGAACACAACCTTATTCCAAAATGCTTTGAATTGAAAGTAAAGCATTCAACACAAGGTACAGTACAGTTCAATTTTGCATAAAAGTGGTATGTGCTAATATGATGTAAACCTCATTATTATACTCACAATATGATTTGGAGTAGTCTGCAATCAATTATATGAATGTGCTACCTAAGGCTTAGAAGTTACTTTCAGTAACATCACATTATCTACTCAGTGTAACATTACAGTTTGCAGAAGTAAACCAAGTCAATGGATGTTCCACTGTAAATGGTACCTGGTAAGATATTGAATTCAGCTTGCATTGGAGTATTCCATGGCACTGAGTACTCTACATGCAATATCCATACAGTTCCAATTCACCCTGTGTAGTTATCAACACAACGTTATCACAAAATTCTTTGAATTGAAAGTAAAGCATTCAACACAATGTAGTATACAGTTCAATTTTGTTTATAAGTTGTATGTGCTAAGATGATGTAAACCTTATTATTATACTCACAATATGATTTAGAGTAATCTGCAATCAATAATATGAATGTGCTACCTGTGGGTTAGAAGTTACTTTCAGTAATATCACATTATCTACTCAGTGGAACATTACAGTTTGCTGAAGTAAACCAAGTCAATGGCTGTTCCACTGTAAATGGTACCTGTTAAGTTACTGAATTCAGCTTGCATTAAAGTATTCCATGGCACTGAGCACTCTACATGCAATATCCATATAGTTCCAATTCTCCCTGTGTAGTTATGAACACAACCTTATCACAAAATGCATTGAATAGAAAGCTGTGCATTCAACTCAATGGAGTGTACAGTTGAATTTTGCCTAAAAGTGGAATGTGCTAAAATGATGAAAACCTTATTATTATACTCACCATATCATTTACAGTACACTGCAACCAAGTTTATGAGTCTTCTAACTCAGGTCCAGGAGTTACAAACAGTAACATCACTTTTTCTACTCAGTGGAGCATTACAGTTTGCTGAACTAAACCATGTCAATGGCTATTCCATTTTAAATCGTACCAGGTAGGTTACTGTATTCAGCTTGCATTTCAGTCTTCCATGGCACTGAGCACTCTAGTTTCAATATCCATACAGTTGCAAATCAACCTGAGTAGTTATGAACACAACCTTATTCCAAAATGCTTTGAATTGAAAGTAAAGCATTCAACACAAGGTATAGTACAGTTCAATTTTGCATAAAAGTGGTATGTGCTAACATGATGTAAACCTCATTATTATACTCACAATATGATTTAGAGTAGTCTGCAATCAATTATATGAATGTGCTACCTAAGGCTTAGAAGTTACTTTCAGTAACATCACATTATCTACTCAGTGTAACATTACAGTTTGCTGAAGTAAACCAAGTCAATGGCTGTTCCACTGTAAATGGTACCTGTTAAGCTACTGAATTCAGCTTGCATTAAAGTATTCCATGGCACTGAGCACTCTACATGCAATTTCCATACTGTTCCAATTCACCCTGTGTAGTTATGAACACAACCTTATCACAAAATGCTTTGAATTGAAAGTAAAGCTTTCAACACAATGTAGTGTACAGTATAATTTTGCCTAAAAGTGGTATGTGCTAAGATGATGTAAACCTTATTATTATACTCACAATATGATTTAGAGTAATCTGCAATCAATAATATGAATGTGCTACCTGTGGGTTAGAAGTTACTTTCAGTAATATCACATTATCTACTCAGTGGAACATTACTGTTGGCTGAAGTAAGCCAAGTAAATGGCTGGTCCACCGTAAACGACACCTGGTAGTTTACTGAATTCAGCTTGCATTGGAGTATTCCATGGCACTGAGCACTCTACATGCAATATCCATACAGTTCCAATTCTCCCTGTGTAGTTATGAACACAACCTTATCACAAAATGCATTGAATAGAAAGCAGTGCATTCAACTCAATGGAGTGTACAGTTGAATTTTGCCTAAAAGCGGAATGTGCTAAAATGATGAAAACCTTATTATTATACTCACCATATCATTTACAGTACACTGCAACCAAGTTTATGAGTCTTCTAACTCAGGTCCAGGAGTTACAAACAGTAAGATCACTTTTTCTACTCAGTGGAATATTAGAGTTTGCTGAACTAAACCAAGTCAATGGATATTCCATTTTAAATCGTACCAGGTTGGTTACTATATTCATCTTGCATTTCATTCTTCCATGGCACTGTGCACTCTACTTTCAATATCCATACTGTTGCAATTCACCATGTGTAGTTATGAACACAACCTTATCACAAAATGCTTTGAATTGAAAGTAAAGCATTCCACACAATGTATAGTACAGTTCAATTTTGCCTAAAAGTGGTATGTGCTATCATGATGTAAACCTTATTATTATACTCAGAATATGATTTAGAGTAGTCTGCAATCAATTATATGAATGTGCTGCCTAAGGTTTAGAAGTTACTTTCAGTAACATCACATTATCTACTCAGTGTAACATTACAGTTTGCTGAAGTAAACCAAGTCAATGGCTGTTCCACTGTAAATGGTACCTGTTAAGTTACTGAATTCAGCTTGCATTAAAGTATTGCATGGCACTGAGCACTCTATATGCAATATCCATACAGTTCAAATTCACCCTGTGTAGTTATGAACACAACCTTATCTCAAAATGCTTTGATTTGAAAGTAATGCTTTCAACACAATGTAGTATACAGTTCAATTTTGCCTAAAAGTGGTATGTGCTAAGATGATGTAAACCTTATTATTATACTCACAATATGAATTAGAGTAATCTGCAATCAATAATATGAATGTGCTACCTAAGGGTTAGAAGTTACTTTCAGTAACATCACATTATCTACTCAGTGGAACATTACTGTTGGCTGAAGTAAGCCAAGTCAATGGCTGGTCCACCGTAAACGACACCTGGTAGTTTACTGAATTCAGCTTGCATTGGAGTATTCCATGGCACTGAGCACTCTACATGCAATATCCATACAGTTCCAATTCTCCCTGTGTAGTTATGAACACAACCTTATCACAAAATGCTTTGAATTGAAAGTAAAGAATTCAACACAATGTAGTATACAGTTCAATTTTGTTTATAAGTGGTATGTGCTAACATGAGGAAAACCTTATTATTATTCTCACCATATCATTTACAGTACACTGCAACCAAGTTTATGCGTCTTCTAACTCAGGTCCAGGAGTTACAAACAGTAACATCACTTTTTCTACTCAGTGGAACATTAGAGTTTGCTGAACTTAACCAAGTCAATGGCTATTCCATTTTAAATATTACCAGGTAGGTTACTATATTCAGCTTGCATTGGAGTATTCCATGGCACTGATCACAATACATGCAATATCGATGCCCTTCCAAATTACCCTGAGTAGATATAAAGAAAATTGAACTGTATACTACATTGTTTTGAATGCTTTACTTTAAATTCAAAGCATTTATCACAAAATACTTTGAATTCACGGTAATGTTTTCAACTCAATGGTGTGTACAGCTCTATTATGCCGAAAACGTCTATTTGCTAACATGATGTAAACATTATTATACTCACCATATGATTTAGTGTAGTCTGCAACCTATCTTGTGCTACCTAAGCTCCAGAAGTGACTTTCAGTAACATCAGGTTCTCTACACAGTAGAACATTACCGTTTACAGAACTCAACCATGTCATTGGCTGTTCCACTCCAAATGGAACCAGGTAGGTTACTGAATTCAGCTTGCATTGGAGTATTGTATGGCCGTGAACACTCCACATTCAATATCTATACAGTTCCACATCACACTGAGTAGTTATGTACACAAACTTGTCACAAAATGCTTTGAATACAAAGTAAAGCATTCAACACAAAGGAGTGTACAGTTCACTTTTGGTAAGTTTAATAATAAGGTTTACATCATGATAGCACATACCAGTTTTATGCAAAAGTGACTCCTTTGTGTTGAATGCTTAACTTTGTATTCAAAGCATTTTGTGATAAGTTTGTGTATACAACTACTCATGCTGATGTGGAACGGTATGGATATTGCATGTAGAGTGCTCAGTGCCATGCCACAATGCAATGCAAGCTGAATTCAGTAACGTACCTGGTACCATTTACAGTGGATCTGCCTTTCACTTGGTCTGGTTCTGCAAACGCTAGTGTCCAACTGTGTAGAAAACCTGATGTTACTGAAAGTCACTTCTGGAGTTTAGGTAGCACACTGAAGAAATTGGTTGCAGACCACTCTAAATCATATGCTGAGTATAATAATAAGGTTTACATCATGTTAGCACATACCAGTTTTATGCAAAAGTGAACTGTACACTCCTTTGTGTTGAATGCTTTACTTTGTATTCAAAGCATTTTGTGATAAGGTTGTGCGAAGAACTACTCAGTTTTAGTTGGAACTGTATAGATATAGAGTGCTCAGTGCCATGCAAAACTCCAATGCAAGTTCAATTCAGTAACCTACCTGGTACCATTTGGATTGGAACAGCCAATGACTTGGTTTATTACTGTAAACGGTAATGTTCTACTGTGCAGAAAACATGATGTTACTGAAAGTCCCTCTGGAGCTTGGGTATCACACACATAAAATTGGTTGCAGACTACTCTAATTCATCTACCGAGTATAATAATAAGGTTTACATCATGATAGCACATAGCAGTTTTAGGCCAAAGTGAGCTGTAAACTCCATTTTGCTGAAATCTTTACTTTCTATTCAAAGAATTTTGTGATAAGGTTGTGTACATAACTACTCAGAGTGATGTGGAACTGTATAGATATTCAATGTGGAGTGTTCACGGCCATACAATACTCCAATGCTAGCTGACCTACTTGGTAAACTACTTGGTACCATTTGGAATGGAACAGCCAATGACCGTTGAGTTCTGTAAACGATAATGTTCTACTGTGTAGAGAACCTGATATTACTGAAAGTCACTTCTGGAGCTTAGGTAGCACACTCTCAAGATAGTTTGCAGACTACACTAAATCATAATGCAAGTTGAATTCAGTAACCTACCTGGTACCATTTACAGTGGATCAGGATTTCACTTGGTTTCGTTCTGCAAACGCTAATGTACAACTGTGCAGAAAACTTGATGTTACTGACAGTAACTTCTGGAGCTTAGTTAGCACACACATAAAATTGGTTGCAGACTACTCTAAATCATATGGTGAGTATAATCATAAGGTGAACGTCATGTTAGCACTTTCTATTCAAACCAGATTGTGATAAAGTTGTGTATATACATACACAGTGTGGTTTTGAACTGTATTGGTATTGCTTGTGGAGTGCTCAGTGCCACGGAACTCTCCAATGCAAGCTTAATTCAGTAGCCCACCTGGTACCATTTATAGTGGAACAGCCAATGACTTGGTTTAGTTCTGTTAACGGTTATGTCCTACTGTGTAGAGAACATGATGTTACTGAACGTCACTTCTGGAGCTTAGGTAGCACACTGAAGAAATTGGTTGCAGAGTACTCTAAACCATATGCTGAGTATAATAATAAGGTTTACATCGTGTTAGCACATACCAGTTTTATGCAAAAGTGAACTGTACACTCCTTTGTGTTGAATGCTTTACTTTCTATTCAAAGCATTTTGTGATAAGGTTGTGCATATAACTACTCAGTGTTAGTTGGAACTGTATAGGTATTGCTTATAGAGTGCTCAGTGCCATGCAATACTCCAATGCAGGCTGAATTCAGAAATCTACCTGGTAGCATTTGGAGTGGAACAGCCAATGATTTGGTTTATTTCAGTAAACGGTAATGTTCTACTGTTTAGAGAACAAGATGTTACTGTAAGTAACCTCTGGAGCTTAGGTAGCACACTCTTAAAATAGATTGCAGACTACTCTAAATCATATGGTGAGTATAATCAGAAGGTGAACGTCATGTTAGCACATACAGTCTAAGGCGAAAGTGAACTGTACACTCCATTGTGTTGAACGCTTTTCTTTCTATTCAAAGCAGTTTGTGATAAAGTTGTGTATATAAATACACAGTGTGGTTTTTAACTGTATAGGTTTTGCTTGTAGAGTACTCAGTGCCACGGAATTCTCCAATGCAAGCTTAATTCTGTAAGCCACCTTGTAGCATTTAGAGCGGAACAGCCAATGACTTGGTTTAGTTCTGTTAACGGTTATGTTCTACTGTGCAGAGAACATGATGTTACTGAACGTCACTTCTGGAGCTTAGGTAGCACACTGAAGGAATAGGTTGCAGACTACACTAAATCATAATGCAAGCTGAATTCAGTAACTTACCTGGTACTTTTTACAGTGGATCAGAATTTCACTTGGTTTGGTTCTGCAAACGCTAATGTACAACTGTGTAGAAAACCTGATGTTACTGAAAGTCACTTCCTGAGCTTAGGTATCACACTCATAAAATTGGTTGCAGACTACTCTAAATTATCTGCTGAGTATAATAATAAGGTTTACATCATGATAGCAAATGCCAGTTTAAGGCAAAAGTGAACTGTATACTCCATTGTGTTGAATGCTTTACTTTCTATTCAAAGCAGATTGTGATAAATTTGTGTATATACATACACAGTGTGGTTTTGAACTGTATTGGTATTGCTTGTAGAGTGCTCAGTGCCTCGGAACTCTCCAATGCAAGCTTAATTCAGTAGCCCACCTTGTACCATTTGGAGTGGAACAGCCAATGACTTGGTTTAGTTCTGTTAACGGTTATGTCCTACTGTGTAGAGAACATGATGTTACTGAACGTCACTTCTGGAGCTTAGGTAGCACACTGAAGAAATTGGTTGCACAGTACTCTAAACCATATGCTGAGTATAACAATAAGGTTTACATCATGTTAGCACATACCAGTTTTATGCAAAAGTGAACTGTACACTCCATTGTGTTGAATGCTTCACTTACTCTTCAATGCATTTTGTGCTAGGTATGTGGACATAACTGCTCAGGGTGATGTGGAACTGTATAGAGATTGACTGTGCAGTGCTCAGTGCCATACTATACTCCAATGCAAGCTGAATTCAGTAACCTGCCTCGTAGCATTTACAGTGGATCAGCATTTCACTTGGTTTGGTTCTGCAAACGCTAATGTCCAACTGTATAGAAAACCCTTTGTTACTGACAGTAACTTCTGGAGCTTAGTTAGCACACGCATAAAATTGGTTGCAGACTACTCTAAATCATTTGGTGAGTATAATCATAAGGTGAACGTCCTGTTAGCACATACCAGTTTAAGGCAAAAGTGAACTGTACTCTCCATTGTGTTGAATGCTTTACTTTCTATTCAAAGCAGTTTGTGATAAAGTTGTGTATATAAATACAGTGTTATTTTGAACTGTATAGGTATTGCTTGTAGAGTGCTCAGTGCCATGGAATTCTCCAATGCAAGCTTAATTCAGTAACCCACCTTGTACCATTTGGTGTGGAACAACCAATAACTTGGTTTAGTTCTGTTAACGGTGATGTTCTACTGTGTAGAGAGCATGATGTTACTGAATGTCACTTCTGGAGCTTAGGTAGCACACTGAAGAAATTGTTTGCAGTCTACTCTAAATCATATGATGAGTATAGTAATAAGGTTTACATCATGTTAGCACATACCAGTTTTATGCAAAAGTGATCTGTACACTCCTTTGTGTTGAATGCTTTACTTTCTATTCAAAGCATTTTGTGATAAGGTTGTGCATATAACTACTGTGTTAGTTGGAACTGTATAGGTATTGCTTATAGAGTGCACAGTGCCATGCAATACTCCAATGCAGGCTGAATTCAGAATTCTACCTGGTAGCATTTGGAGTGTAACAGCCAATGATTTGGTTTATTTCAGTAAAAGGTAATGTTCTACTGTTTAGAGAACAAGATGTTACTGTAAGTAACTTCTGGAGCTTAGGTAGCACACTCTTAAAATAGGTTGCAGACTACTCTAAATCATATGGTGAGTATAATCATAAGGTGAACGTCATGTTAGCACATACAGTCTAAGACGAAAGTGAACTGTACACTCCATTGTGTTGAACGCTTTACTTTCTATTCAAAGCAGTTTGTGATAAAGTTGTGTATATAAATACACAGTGTGGTTTTGAACTGTATAGGCTTTGCTTGTAGAGTGCTCAGTGCCACGGTATTCTCCAATGCAAGCTTAATTCTGTAAGCCACCTTGTACCATTTAGAGCGGAACAGCCAATGACTTGGTTTAGTTCTGTTAACGGTTATGTTCTACTGTGTAGAGAACATGATGTTACTGAACGTCACTTCTGGAGCTTAGGTAGCACACTGAAGGAATAGGTTGCAGACTACACAAAGTAATAATGCAAGCTGAATTCAGTAACCTACCTGGTACTATTTACAGTGGATCAGCATTTCACTTGGTTTGGTTCTGCAAACGCTAATGTACAACTGTGTAGAAAACCTGATGTTACTGACAGTAACTTCTGGAGCTTAGTTAGTACACGCATAAAATTGGTTGCAGAGTACTCTAAATCATATGGTCAGTATAATCATAAGGTGAACGTCATGTTAGCACATACCAGTTTAAGGCAAAAGTGAACTGTACACTCAATTGTGTTGAATGCTTT
This sequence comes from Hypanus sabinus, assembly GCF_030144855.1. Classification (NCBI taxonomy): domain Eukaryota; kingdom Metazoa; phylum Chordata; class Chondrichthyes; order Myliobatiformes; family Dasyatidae; genus Hypanus; species Hypanus sabinus. The sequence continues at coordinate 1,519,844 of NC_082727.1, forward strand.
ACTTTGTATTCAAAGCAGTTTGTGATAAGCTTGTGCATATAACTACTCAGTGTTAGTTGGAACTGTCTCGGTATTGCTTATAGAGTGCTCAGTGCCATGCAATACTCCAATGCAGGCTGAATTTAGTAATCTACCTGGTATCATTTGGAGTGGAACAGCCAATGACTTGGTTTATTTCAGGAAACGGTAATGTTCTACTGTTTAGAGAACAAGATGTTACTGTAAGTAACTTCTGGAGCTTACGTAGCACAGTCTTAAAAGAGGTTGCAGACGACTCTAAATCATATGGTGAGTATAATAATAAGGTTTACATCATGCTAGCACATAGACGTTTTCGGCAAAACTGAGCTGTACACACCATTGAGTTGAAAACATTACCGCGAATTCAAAGTATTTTGTGATACGATTGTGTACACAACTACTAATGCTGATGTGGAACTGTATGGATATTTTATGTAGAGTGCACAGTGCCATGCAACAATGCAAAGCAAGCTGAAATCAGTAACCTACCTGGTACCATTTACAGTGGAGCAGCCTTTCACTTGGTCTGGTTCTGCAAACGCTTGTGTCCAACTGTGTAGAAAACCTGATGTTACTGAAAGTCACTTCTGGAGCTTAGGTAGCACACTGAAGAAATTGGTTGCAGACTACTCTGATTCATATGCTGAGTATAATAATAAGGTTTACATCATGTTAGCACATACCACTTTTAGGGAATAGTGAACTGTACACTCCATTGTGTTGAATGCTTTACTTTCTCTTCAATGCATTTTGTGCTAGGTATGTGGACATAACTGCTCAGGGTGATGTGGAACTGTATAGAGATTGACTGTGCAGTGCTCAGTGCCATACTATACTCCAATGCAAGCTGAATTCAGTAACCTGCCTGGTAGCATTTAGAGTGGATCAGCATTTCACTTGGTTTGGTTCTGCAAACGCTAATGTACAACTGTGTAGAAAACCTGATGTTACTGACAGTAACTTCTGGAGCTTAGTTAGCACAAGCATAAAATTGGTTGCGGACTACTCTAAATCATTTGGTGAGTATAATCATAAGGTGAACGTCCTGTTAGCACATACCAGTTTAAGGCAAAAGTGAACTGTACACTCCATTGTGTTGAATGCTTTACTTTCTATTCAAAGCAGTTTGTGATAAAGTTGTGTATATAAATACAGTGTGATTTTGAACTGTATAGGTATTGCTTGTAGAGTGTTCAGTGCCATGGAATTCTCCAATGCAAGCTTAATTCAGTAACCCACCTTGTACCATTTGGTGTGGAACAGCCAATGACTTGGTTTAGTTCTGTTAACGGTGATGTTCTTCTGTGTAGAGAGCATGATGTTACTGAATGTCACTTCTGGAGCTTAGGTAGCACACTGAAATTGTTTGCAGACTACTCTAAGTCATATGATGAGTATAGTAATAAGGTTTACATCATGTTAGCACATACCAGTTTTATGCAATATGTGATAAGGTTGTGCATATAACTACTCAGTGTTAGTTGTAACGGTATAGGTATTGCTTATAGAGTGCTCAGTGCCATGCAATACTCCAATGCAGGCTGAATTCAGAAATCTACCTGGTAGCATTTGGAGTGTAAAGGCCAATGATTTGGTTTATTTCAGTAAACGGTAATGTTCTACTGTTTAGAGAACAAGATGTTACTGTAAGTAACTTCTGGAGCTTAGGTAGCACACTCTTAAAATAGGTTGCAGACTACTCTAAATCATATGGTGAGTATAATCATAAGGTGAACGTCATGTTAGCACATTCAGTCTAAGGCGAAAGTGAACTGTACACTCCATTGTGTTGAACGCTTTACTTTCTATTCAAAGCAGTTTGTGATAATGTTCTGTATATAAATACACAGTGTGGTTTTGAACTGTATAGGTTTTGCTTGTAGAGTGCTCAGTGCCACGGAATTCTCCAATGCAAGCTTAATTCTGTAAGCCACCTTGTTTCATTTAGAGCGGAACAGCCAATGACTTGATTTACTTCTGTTAACGGTTATTTTCTACTGTGTAGATGTTACTGAACGTCACTTCTGGAGCTTAGGTAGCACACTGAAGGAATAGGTTGCAGACTACACAAAATCATAATGCAAGGTGAATTCAGTAACCTACCTGGTACTATTTACAGTGGATCAGCATTTCACTTGGTTTGGTTCTGCAAACGCTAATGTACAACGTGATCTGTACACTCCTTTGAAATCTACCTGGTAGCATTTGCAGTGGAACAGCCAATGATTTGGTTTATTTCAGTAAACGGTAATGTTCTACTGTTTAGAGAACAAGATGTTACTGTAAGTAACTTCTGGAGCTTACGTAGCACAGTCTTAAAAGAGGTTGCAGACGACTCTAAATCATATGGCAAGTATAATAATAAGGTTTACATCATGCTAGCACATAGACGTTTTCGGCAAAACTGAGCTGTACACACCATTGAGTTGAAAACATTACCGTGAATTCAAAGTATTTTGTGATACGATTGTGTACACAACTACTCATGCTGATGTGGAACTGTATGGATATTGCATGCAGAGTGCTCAGTGCCATGCAACAATGCAATACAAGTTCAATTCAGTAATCTACCTGGTACAATTTGGATTGGTTTATTTCGGTAAACGGTGATGTTCAGCTGTGTGGAAAACATGATGTTACTGAAAGTCACTTCTTGAGCTTAGGTATCACACTCATAAAATTGGTTGCAGACTACTCTAAATTATCTGCTGAGTATAATAATAAGGTTTACATCATGATAGCACATGCCAGTTTAAGGCAAAAGTGAACTGTACACTCCATTGTGTTGAATGCTTTACTTTCTATTCAAAGCAGATTGTGATAAAGTTGTGTATATACATACACAGTGTCGTTTTGAACTGTATTGGTATTGCTTGTAGAGTGCTCAGTGCCACGGAACTCTCCAATGCAAGCTTAATTCAGTAGCCCACCTTGTACCATTTGGAGTGGAACAGCCAATGACTTGGTTCAGTTCTGTTAACGGTTATGTCCTAATGTGTAGAGAACATGATGTTACTGAACGTCACTTCTGGAGCTTAGGTAGCACACTGAAGAAATTGGTTGCAGACTACTCTAAACCATATGCTGAGTATAATAATAAGGTTTACATCATGTTAGCACTTACCACTTTTAGGGAATAGTGAACTGTACACTCCATTGTGTTGAATGCTTTACTTTCTCTTCAATGCATTTTGTGCTAGGTATGTGGACATAACTGCTCAGGGTGATGTGGAACTGTATAGAGATTGACTGTGCAGTGCTCAGTGCCATACTATACTCCAATGCAAGCTGAATTCAGTAACCTGCCTGGTAGCATTTAGAGTGGATCAGCATTTCACTTGGTTTGGTTCTGCAAACGCTAATGTCCAACTGTGTAGAAAACCTGATGTTACTGACAGTAACTTCTGGAGCTTAGTTAGCACACGCATAAAATTGGTTGCAGACTACTCTAAATCATTTGGTGAGTATAATCAGAAGGTGAACGTCCTGTTAGCACATACAGTCTAAGGCGAAAGTGAACTGTACACTCCTTTGTGTTGAATGCTTTACTTTGTATTCAAAGCAGTTTGTGATAAGTTTGTGCATATATCTTCTCAGTGTTAGTTGGAACTGTCTAGGTATTGCTTATAGAGTGCTCAGTGCCATGCAATACTCCAATGCAAGCTGAATTCAGTAATCTACCTGGTATCATTTGGAGTGGAACAGCCAATGACTTGGTTTATTTCAGGAAACGGTAATGTTATACTGTTTAGAGAACAAGATGTTACTGTAAGTAACTTCTGGAGCTTACGTAGCACAGTCTTAAAAGAGGTTGCAGTCGACTCTAAATCATATGGTGAGTATAATAATAAGGTTTACATCATGCTAGCACATAGACGTTTTTGGCAAAACTGAGCTGTACAAAACATTGAGTTGAAAACATTACCGTGAATTCAAAGTATGTTGTGATAGAATTCTGTACACAACTACTCATGCTGATGTGGAACTGTATGGATATTGCATGTAGACTGCTCAGTGCCATGCAACAATGCAAAGCAAGCTGAAATCAGTAACCTACCTGGTACCATTTGGATTGGAATTGCCAATGACTTGGTTTATTTCGGTAAACGGTAAAGTTCAGCTGTGTGGAAAACATGATGTTACTGAAAGTCACTTCTGTTGCTTAGGTATCACACATAAAATTGGTTGCAGACTACTCTAACTTATCTGCTGAGTATAATAATAAGGTTTACATCATGATAGCACATGCCAGTTTAAGACAAAAGTGAACTGTACACTCCATTGTGTTGAATGATTTACTTTCTATTCAAAGCAGATTGTGATAAAGTTGTGTATATAAATACACAGTGTGGTTTTGAACTGTATAGGTATTGCTTGTAGAGTGCTCAGTGCCACGGAACTCTCCAATGCAAGCCTAATTCAGTAGCCCACCTTGTACCATTTGGAGTGGAACAGCCAATGAATTGGATTAGTTCTGTTAACGTTTATGTTCTACTGTGTAGAGAACATGATGTTACTGAACGTCACTTCTGGAGCTTAGGTAGCACTCTGAAGAAATTGGTTGCAGAGTACTCTAAACCATATGCTGAGTATAAAAATAAGGTTTACATCAGGTTAGCACATACCAGTTTTATGCAAAAGCGAACTGTACACTCCTTTGTGTTGAATGCTTTACTTTGTATTCAAAGCAGTTTGTGATAAGGTTGTGCATATAACTACTCAGTGTTAGTTGGAACTGTCTAGGTATTGCTTATAGAGTGCTCAGTGCCATGCAATACTCCAATGCAGGCTGAATTCAGTAATCTACCTGGTATCATTTGGAGTGGAACAGCCAATGACTTGGTTTATTACTCTAAACAGTAATGTTCTACTGAGTAGAAAACATGATGTTACTGAAAGTCACTTCTGGAGCTTCGGTATCACACTCATAAAATTGGTTGCAGACTACTCTAAATTATTTACTGAGTATAATAATAAGGTTTACATCATGATAGCACATACCAGTATTAGGCCAAAGTGAGCTGTACATTTTGTTGAAAGCTTTACTTTCTATTCAAAGCATTTTGTGATAAGGTTGTGTACATAACTACTCAGAGTGATGTGGAACTGTATAGATATTGAACGTGGAGTGTTCACTTCCATACAATACTCCAATGCAAGCTGAATTCAGTAACCTACCTGGTACCATTTGGAGTGGAACAGCCAATGACATGGTTGAGTTCTGTAAACGGTAATGTTCTACTGTGTAGAGAACCTGATGTTACTGAAAGTACCTTCTGGAGCTTAGGTAGCACACTCTTAAGATAGATTACAGACTACACTAAATCATATGGTGAGTATAATAATAAGGCTTACATCATGTTAGCACATAGACGTTTTCGGCAAAACAGAGTTGTAAACACCATTGAGTTGAAAACATTACCGTGAATTCAAAGTATTTTGTGATAAGATTGTATACACAACTACTAATGCTGATGTGGAACTGTATGGATATTTTATGTAGAGTGCACAGTGCCATGCAACAATGCAATGCAAGCTGAAATCAGTATCCTATCTGGCACCATTTACAGTGGAGCAGCCTTTCACGTGGTCCGCTTCTGCAAACGCTAATGTCCAACTGTGTAGAAAACCTGATGTTACTGAAAGTCACTACAGGAGCTTAGGTAGCAGACTGAAGAAATTGTTTGCAGTCCACTCCAAATCATATGCTGAGTATAATAATACGGTTTACATCATGATAGCACATGCCAGTTTAAGGCAAAAGTGAATTGTACACTCCATTGTGTTGAATGATTTACTTTCTATTCAAAGCAGATTGTGATAAAGTTGTGTATATCAATACACAGTGTGGTTTTGAACTGTATAGGTATTGCTTGTAGAGTGCTCAGTGCCATGGAACTCTCCAATGCAAGCCTAATTCAGTAGCCCAGCTTGTACCGTTTGGAGTCGAACAGCCAATGACTTGGATTAGTTCTGTTAACGTTTATGTTCAACTGTGTAGAGAACATGATGTTACTGAACGTCACTTCTGGAGCTTAGGTAGCACACTGAAGAAATTGGTTGCAGAGTACTCTAAACCATATGCTGAGTATAAAAATAAGGTTTACATCATGTTAGCACATACCAGTTTTATGCAAAAGCGAACTGTACACTCCTTTGTGTTGAATGCTTTACTTTGTATTCAAAGCAGTTTGTGATAAGGTTGTGCATATAACTACTCAGTGTTAGTTGGAACTGTCTAGGTATTGCTTATAGAGTGCTCAGTGCCATGCAATACTCCAATGCAGGCTGAATTCAGTAATCTACCAGGTATCATTTGGAGTGGAACAGCCAATGACTTGGTTTATTACTCTAAACAGTAATGTTCTACTGAGTAGAAAACATGATGTTACTGAAAGTCACTTCTGGAGCTTCGGTATCACACTCATAAAATTGGTTGCAGACTACTCTAAATTATTTACTGAGTATAATAATAAGGTTTACATCATGATAGCACATACCAGTATTAGGCCAAAGTGAGCTGTACATTTTGTTGAAAGCTTTACTTTCTATTCAAAGCATTTTGTGATAAGGTTGTGTACATAACTACTCAGAGTGATGTGGAACGGTATAGATATTGAACGTGGAGTGTTCACTTCCATACAATACTCCAATGCAAGCTGAATTCAGTAACCTACCTGGTACCATTTGGAGTGGAACAGCCAATGACATGGTTGAGTTCTGTAAACGGTAATGTTCTACTGTGTAGAGAACCTGATGTTACTGAAAGTACCTTCTGGAGCTTAGGTAGCACACTCTTAAGATAGAATACAGACTACACTAAATCAGATGGTGAGTATAATAATAAGGCTTACATCATGTTAGCACATAGACGTTTTCGGCAAAACAGAGTTGTAAACACCATTGAGTTGAAAACATTACCGTGAATTCAAAGTATTTTGTGATAAGATTGTGTACACAACTACTAATGCTGATGTGGAACTGTATGGATATTTTATGTAGAGTGCACAGTGCCATGCAACAATGCAATGCAAGCTGAAATCAGTATCCTACCTGGCACCATTTACAGTGGAGCAGCCTTTCACGTGGTCTGCTTCTGCAAACGCTAATGTCCAACTGTGTAGAAAACCTGATGTTACTGAAAGTCACTACAGGAGCTTAGGTAGCAGTCTGAAGAAATTGTTTGCAGTCCACTCCAAATCATATGCTGAGTATAATAATCAGGTTTACATCATGTTAGCATATACCAGTTTTATGCAAAAGTGAACTGTACACTCCTTTGTGTTGAAAGCTTTACCTTGTATTCAAAGCATTTTGTGATACGGTTGTGCATAGAACTACTCAGTATTAGTTGGAAATGTATAGGTATTCCTTATAGAGTGCTCAGGGCCATGCAATACTCCAATGCAAGTTGAATTCAGTAACCTACCTGGTACCATTTGGATTGGAACAGCCAATGACTTGGTTTATTTCGGTAAACGTTAATGTTCAACTGTGTGGAAAACATGATGTTACTGAAAGTCACTTCTGGAGCTTAGGTATCACACTCATAAAATTGTTTGCAGACTACTCTAAATTATCTGCTGAGTATAATAATAAGGTTTACATCATGATAGCACATGCCAGTTTAAGGCAAAAGTGAATTGTACACTCCATTGTGTTGAATGATTTACTTTCTATTCAAAGCAGATTGTGATAAAGTTGTGTATATAAATACACAGTGTGGTTTTGAACTGTATAGGTATTGCTTGTAGAGTGCTCAGTGCCATGGAATTCTCCAATGCAAGCTTAATTCTGTAACCCACCTTGTACCATTTGGATTGGAACAGCCAATGACTTGGATTAGTTCTGTTAACGTTTATGTTCTACTGTGTAGAGAACATGATGTTACTGAACGTCACTTCTGGAGCTTAGGTAGCACACTGAAGAAATTGGTTGCAGAGTACTCTAAACCATATGCTGAGTATAAAAATAAGGTTTACATCATGTTAGCACATACCAGTTTTATGCAAAAGTGAACTGTACACTCCTTTGTGTTGAATGCTTTACTTTGTATTCAAAGCAGTTTGTGATAAGGTTGTGCATATAACTACTCAGTGTTAGTTGGAACTGTCTAGGTATTGCTTATAGAGTGCTCAGTGCCATGCAATACTCCAATGCAGGCTGAATTCAGTAATCTACCTGGTATCATTTGGAGTGGAACAGCCAATGACTTGGTTTATTTCAGGAAACAGTAATGTTCTACTGTTTAGAGAACAAGATGTTACTGTAAGTAACTTCTGGCGCTTACGCAGCACAGTCTTAAAAGAGGGTGCAGACGACTCTAAATCATATGGTGAGTATAATAGTAAGGTTTCCATCATGCTAGCACATAGACGTTTTCGGCAAAACTGAGCTGTACACACCATTGAGTTGAAAAGATTACCGTGAATTCAAAGTATGTTGTGATAGAATTCTGTACACAACTACTCATGCTGATGTGGAACTGTATGGATATTGCATGTAGAGTGCTCAGTGCCATGCAATTCTCCAATGCAAGTTCAATTCAGTAACCTACCTGGTACCATTCGGATTGGAACAGCCAATGACTTGGTTTATTACTCTAAACAGTAATGTTCTACTGAGTAGAAAACATGATGTTACTGAAAGTCACTTCTGGAGCTTCGGTATCACACTCATAAAATTGGTTGCAGACTACTCTAAATTATTTACTGAGTTTAATAATGTTTACATCATGATAGCACATACCAGTATTAGGCCAAAGTGAGCTGTACATTTTGTTGAAAGCTTTACTTTCTATTCAAAGCATTTTGTGATAAGGTTGTGTACATAACTACTCAGAGTGATGTGGATCAGTATAGATATTGAACGTGGAGTGTTCACTTCCATACAATACTCCAATGCAAGCTGAATTCAGTAACCTACCTGGTACCATTTGGAGTGGAACAGCCAATGACATGGTTGAGTTCTGTAAACGGTAATGTTCTACTGTGTAGAGAACCTGATGTTACTGAAAGTACCTTCTGGAGCTTAGGTAGCACACTCTTAAGATGGATTACAGACTACACTAAATGATATGGTGAGTATAATACATCATGTTAGCTTACATCATGTTAGCACATAGACGTTTTCGGCAAAACAGAGTTGTAAACACCATTGAGTTGAAAACATTAGCGTGATTTCAAAGTATTTTGTGATAAGATTGTGTACACAACTACTAATGCTGATGTGGAACTGTATGGATATTTTATGTAGAGTGCACAGTGCCATGCAACAATGCAATGCAAGCTGAAATCAGTATCCTACCTGGCACCATTTACAGTGGAGCAGCCTTTCACGTGGTCCGCTTCTGCAAACGCTAATGTCCAACTGTGTAGAAAACCTGATGTTACTGAAAGTCACTACAGGAGCTTAGGTAGCAGTCTGAAGAAATTGTTTGCAGTCCACTCCAAATCATATGCTGAGTATAATAATACGGTTTACACAATGTTAGCATATACCAGTTTTAGGCAAATGTGAACTGTACACTCCTTTGTGTTGAAAGCTTTACCTTGTATTCAAAGCATTTTGTGATACGGTTGTGCATAGAACTACTCAGTATTAGTTGGAAATGTATAGGTATTCCTTATAGAGTGCTCAGGGCCATGCAATACTCCAATGCAAGTTGAATTCAGTAACCTACCTGGTACCATTTGGATTGGAACAGCCAATGACTTGGTTTATTTCGGTAAACGTTAATGTTCAACTGTGTGGAAAACATGATGTTACTGAAAGTCACTTCTGGAGCTTAGGTATCACACTCATAAAATTGTTTGCAGACTACTCTAAATTATCTGCTGAGTATAATAATAAGGTTTACATCATGATAGCACATGCCAGTTTAAGGCAAAAGTGAATTGTACACTCCATTGTGTTGAATGATTTACTTTCTATTCAAAGCAGATTGTGATAAAGTTGTGTATATAAATACACAGTGTGGTTTTGAACTGTATAGGTATTGCTTGTAGAGTGCTCAGTGCCATGGAATTCTCCAATGCAAGCTTAATTCTGTAACCCACCTTGTACCATTTGGAGTGGAACAGCCAATGACTTGGATTAGTTCTGTTAACGTTTATGTTCTACTGTGTAGAGAACATGATGTTACTGAACGTCACTTCTGGAGCTTAGGTAGCACACTGAAGAAATTGGTTGCAGAGTACTCTAAACCATATGCTGAGTATAAAAATAAGGTTTACATCATGTTAGCACATACCAGTTTTATGCAAAAGTGAACTGTACACTCCTTTGTGTTGAATGCTTTACTTTGTATTCAAAGCAGTTTGTGATAAGGTTGTGCATATAACTACTCAGTGTTAGTTGGAACTGTCTAGGTATTGCTTATAGAGTGCTCAGTGCCATGCAATACTCCAATGCAGGCTGAATTCAGTAATCTACCTGATATCAGTTGGAGTGGAACAGCCAATGACTTGGTTTATTTCAGGAAACGGTAATGTTCTACTGTTTAGAGAACAAGATGTTACTGTAAGTAACTTCTGGCGCTTACGCAGCACAGTCTTAAAAGAGGGTGCAGACGACTCTAAATCATATGGTGAGTATAATAGTAAGGTTTCCATCATGCTAGCACATAGACGTTTTCGGCAAAACTGAGCTGTACACACCATTGAGTTGAAAAGATTACCGTGAATTCAAAGTATGTTGTGATAGAATTCTGTACACAACTACTCATGCTGATGTGGAACTGTATGGATATTGCATGTAGAGTGCTCAGTGCCATGCAATTCTCCAATGCAAGTTCAATTCAGTAACCTACCTGGTACCATTCGGATTGGAACAGCCAATGACTTGGTTTATTACTCTAAACAGTAATGTTCTACTGAGTAGAAAACATGATGTTACTGAAAGTCACTTCTGGAGCTTCGGTATCACACTCATAAAATTGGTTGCAGACTACTCTAAATTATTTACTGAGTTTAATAATGTTTACATCATGATAGCACATACCAGTATTAGGCCAAAGTGAGCTGTACATTTTGTTGAAAGCTTTACTTTCTATTCAAAGCATTTTGTGATAAGGTTGTGTACATAACTACTCAGAGTGATGTGGATCAGTATAGATATTGAACGTGGAGTGTTCACTTCCATACAATACTCCAATGCAAGCTGAATTCAGTAACCTACCTGGTACCATTTGGAGTGGAACAGCCAATGACATGGTTGAGTTCTGTAAACGGTAATGTTCTACTGTGTAGAGAACCTGATGTTACTGAAAGTACCTTCTGGAGCTTAGGTAGCACACTCTTAAGATGGATTACAGACTACACTAAATGATATGGTGAGTATAATACATCATGTTAGCTTACATCATGTTAGCACATAGACGTTTTCGGCAAAACAGAGTTGTAAACACCATTGAGTTGAAAACATTAGCGTGATTTCAAAGTATTTTGTGATAAGATTGTGTACACAACTACTAATGCTGATGTGGAACTGTATGGATATTTTATGTAGAGTGCACAGTGCCATGCAACAATGCAATGCAAGCTGAAATCAGTATCCTACCTGGCACCATTTACAGTGGAGCAGCCTTTCACGTGGTCCGCTTCTGCAAACGCTAATGTCCAACTGTGTAGAAAACCTGATGTTACTGAAAGTCACTACAGGAGCTTAGGTAGCAGTCTGAAGAAATTGTTTGCAGTCCACTCCAAATCATATGCTGAGTATAATAATACGGTTTACACAATGTTAGCATATACCAGTTTTATGCAAAAGTGAACTGTACACTCCTTTGTGTTGAAAGCTTTACCTTGTATTCAAAGCATTTTGTGATACGGTTGTGCATAGAACTACTCAGTATTAGTTGGAAATGTATAGGTATTCCTTATAGAGTGCTCAGGGCCATGCAATACTCCAATGCAAGTTGAATTCAGTAACCTACCTGGTACCATTTGGATTGGAACAGCCAATGACTTGGTTTATTTCGGTAAACGTTAATGTTCAACTGTGTGGAAAACATGATGTTACTGAAAGTCACTTCTGGAGCTTAGGTATCACACTCATAAAATTGTTTGCAGACTACTCTAAATTATCTGCTGAGTATAATAATAAGGTTTACATCATGATAGCACATGCCAGTTTAAGGCAAAAGTGAATTGTACACTCCATTGTGTTGAATGATTTACTTTCTATTCAAAGCAGATTGTGATAAAGTTGTGTATATAAATACACAGTGTGGTTTTGAACTGTATAGGTATTGCTTGTAGAGTGCTCAGTGCCATGGAATTCTCCAATGCAAGCTTAATTCTGTAACCCACCTTGTACCATTTGGAGTGGAACAGCCAATGACTTGGATTAGTTCTGTTAACGTTTATGTTCTACTGTGTAGAGAACATGATGTTACTGAACGTCACTTCTGGAGCTTAGGTAGCACACTGAAGAAATTGGTTGCAGAGTACTCTAAACCATATGCTGAGTATAAAAATAAGGTTTACATCATGTTAGCACATACCAGTTTTATGCAAAAGTGAACTGTACACTCCTTTGTGTTGAATGCTTTACTTTGTATTCAAAGCAGTTTGTGATAAGGTTGTGCATATAACTACTCAGTGTTAGTTGGAACTGTCTAGGTATTGCTTATAGAGTGCTCAGTGCCATGCAATACTCCAATGCAGGCTGAATTCAGTAATCTACCTGATATCAGTTGGAGTGGAACAGCCAATGACTTGGTTTATTTCAGGAAACGGTAATGTTCTACTGTTTAGAGAACAAGATGTTACTGTAAGTAACTTCTGGAGCTTACGTAGCACAGTCTTAAAAGAGGTTGCAGTCGACTCTAAATCATATGGTGAGCATAATAATAAGGTTTACATCATGCTAGCACACAGACGTTTTCGGCAAAACTGAGCTGTACACACCATTGAGTTGAAAAGATTACCGTGAATTCAAAGTATGTTGTGATAGAATTCTGTACACAACTACTCATGCTGATGTGGAACTGTATGGATATTGCATGTAGAGTGCTCAGTGCCATGCAATTCTCCAATGCAAGTTCAATTCATTAACCTACCTGGTACCATTCGGATTGGAACAGCCAATGACTTGGTTTATTACTCTAAACAGTAATGTTCTACTGAGTAGAAAACATGATGTTACTGAAAGTCACTTCTGGAGCTTCGGTATCACACTCATAAAATTGGTTGCAGACTACTCTAAATTATTTACTGAGTTTAATAATAAGGTTTACATCATGATAGCACATACCAGTATTAGGCCAAAGTGAGCTGTACATTTTGTTGAAAGCTTTACTTTCTATTCAAAGCATTTTGTGATAAGGTTGTGTACATAACTACTCAGAGTGATGAGGAACTGTATAGATATTGAACGTGGAGTGTTCACTTCCATACAATACTCCAATGCAAGCTGAATTCAGTAACCTACCTGGTACCATTTGGAGTGGAACAGCCAATGACATGGTTGAGTTCTGTAAATGGTAATGTTCTACTTGTAGAGAACCTGATGTTACTGAAAGTACCTTCTGGAGCTTAGGTAGCACACTCTTAAGATAGATTACAGACTACACTAAATGATATGGTGAGTATAATACATCATGTTAGCTTACATCATGTTAGCACATAGACGTTTTCGGCAAAACAGAGTTGTAAACACCATTGAGTTGAAAACATTAGCGTGAATTCAAAGTATTTTGTGATAAGATTGTGTACACAACTACTAATGCTGATGTGGAACTGTATGGATATTTTATGTAGAGTGCACAGTGCCATGGAACAATGCAATGCAAGCTGAAATCAGTATCCTACCTGGCATCATTTACAGTGGAGCAGCCTTTCACGTGGTCTGCTTCTGCAAACGCTAATGTCCAACTGAGTAGAAAACCTGATGTTACTGAAAGTCACTACAGGAGCTTAGGTAGCAGTCTGAAGAAATTGTTTGCAGTCCACTCCAAATCATATGCTGAGTATAATAATACGGTTTACACAATGTTAGCATATACCAGTTTTATGAAAAAGTGAACTGTACACTCCTTTGTGTTGAAAGCTTTACCTTGTATTCAAAGCATTTTGTGATACGGTTGTGCATAGAACTACTCAGTATTAGTTGGAAATGTATAGGTATTCCTTAAAGAGTGCTCAGTGCCATGCAATACTCCAATGCAAGTTGAATTCAGTAACCTACCTGGTACCATTTGGATTGGAACAGCCAATGACTTGGTTTATTTCGGTAAACGTTAATGTTCAACTGTGTGGAAAACATGATGTTACTGAAAGTCACTTCTGGAGCTTAGGTATCACACTCATAAAATTGGTTGCAGACTACTCTAAATTATCTGCTGAGTATAAAAATAATGTTTGCATCATGATAGCACATACCAGTTTAAGGCAAAAGTGAATTGTACACTCCATTGTGTTGAATGCTTTACTTTCTATTCAAAGCAGTTTGTGATAAAGTTGTGTATATAAATACACAGTGTGGTTTTGAACTGTATAGGTATTGCTTGTAGAGTGCTCAGTGCCACGGAATTCTCCAATGCAAGCTTAATTCAGTAGCCCACCTTCTACCATTTGGAGTGGAACAGGCAATAACTTGGTTTAGTTCTGTTAACTCTTATGTTCTACTGTGTAGAGAACATGATGTTACTGAACGTCACTTCAGGAGCTTAGGAAGCACACTGAAGAATTTGGTTGCAGAGTGCTCTAAAACATATGCTGAGTATAATAATGAGGTTTACATCATGTTAGCACATACCACTTTTATGCAAAAGGGAACTGTACACACCTTTGTGTTGAATGCTTTACTTTGTATTCAAATCATTTTGTGATATGGTTGTGCATAGAACTACTCAGTATTAGTTGGAACTGTATAGGTATTGCTTATAGAGTGCTCAGTACCATGCAATACTCTAACGCAAGTTGAATTCAGTAACCTACCTGGTACCATTTGGATTGGAAAAGCCAATGACTTGGTTTATTACTGTAAAAGGTAATGTTCTACAGTGTAGAAAGCATGATGTTACTGAAATTCACTTCTGGAGCGTAGGTATCACACTCATAAAATTGGTTGCCGTCTACTCTAAATCATCTACTGAGTATAATAATGTTTAGAACATCATAGCACATACCAGTTTTTGGCCAAAGTGAGCTGTACACTCCATTTTGCTGAAAGCTTTACTTTCTATTCAAAGCATTTTGTGATATGGTTGTGTACATAACTACTCAGAGGGATGTGGAACCGTATAGATATTGAATGTGGAGTGTTCACGGCCATACAATACTCCAATGCAAGCTGAATTCAGTAGCCGAATTGGTACCATTTACAGTGGAGCAGCCTTTCACTTGGTTTGGTGCTGCAAACGCTAATGTCCAACTGTGTAGAAAACCTGATGTTACTGAAAGTCGCTACTGGAGCTTAGGAAGCACACTGAAGAAATTGGTTTCAGACTACTCTAAATTATCTGCTGAGTATAATAATAAGGTTTACGTCATGTTAGCACATGCCACGTTTAGGGAACAGTGAACTGTACACTCCTTTGTGTTGAATGCTTTACTTTGTATTCAAATCATTTTGTGATAAGGTTGTGCATAGAACTACTCAGTATTAGTTGGAACTGTATAGGTATTGCTTATAGAGTGCTCAGTGCCATACAATACTCCAATGCAAGTTGAATTCATTAACCTACCTGGTACCATTTGGATTGGAACAGCCAATGACTTGGTTTATTTCGGTAAACGTTAATGTTCAACTGTGTGGAAAACATGATGTTACTGAAAGTCACTTCTGAAGCTTAGGTATCACACACTTAAAATTCGTTGCACACTACTCTAAATTATCTGCTGCGTATAATAATAAGGTTTGCATCATGATAGCACATACCAGTTTAAGGCAAAAGTGAACTGTACACTCCATTGTGTTGAATGCTTTATTTTCTGTTCAAAGCAGTTTGTGATAAAGTTGTGTATATAAATACACAGTGTGGTTTTGAACTGTGTAGGTATTGCTTGTAGAGTGCTCAGTGCCACGGAATTCTCCAATGCAAGCTTAATTCTGTAAACCAACTTGTACCATTTGGAGTGGAACAGGCAATGACTTGGTTTAGTTGTGTTAACGGTGATGTTCTACTGTGTAGAGAACATGATGTTACTGAAAGTCAGTTCTGGAGCTTAGGTATCACACTCATAAAATTGGTTGCAGACTACTCTAAACCATATGCTGAGTATAATAATCAGGTTTACAACATGTTAGCACATACCAGTTTTATGCAAAAGGGAACTGTACACACCTTTGTGTTGAATGCTTTACTTTGTATTCAAATCATTTTGTGATAAGGTTGTGCATAGAACTACTCAGTATTAGTTGGAACTGTATAGGTATTGCATATAGAGTGCTCAGTGCCTTGCAATACTCCAATGCAAGTTGAATTCATTAACCTACCTGGTACCATTTGGATTGGAACAGCCAATGACTTGGTTTATTTCGGTAAACGTTAATGTTCAACTGTGTGGAAAACATGATGTTACTGAAAGTCACTTCTGGAGCTCAGGTATCACACTCATAAAATTGGTTGCAGACGACTCTAAATTATCTGCTGAGTATAATAATAAGGTGTGCATCATGATAGCACATACCAGCTTACGGCAAAAGTGAACTGTACACTGCATTGTGTTGAATGCTTTACTTTCTATTCAAAGCAGTTTGTGATAAAGTTGTGTATATAAATACACAGTGTGGTTTTGAACTGTATAGGTATTGCTTTTAGAGTGCTCAGTGCCACGGAATTCTCCAATGCAAGCTGAATTCAGTAGCCCACCTTCTACCATTTGGAGTGGAACAGCCAATAACTTGGTGTAATTCTGTTAACGCTTATGTTCTACTGTGTAGAGAACATGATGTTACTGAACGTCACTTCTGGAGCTTAGGTAGCACACTGAAGAAATTGGTTGCAGAGTGCTCTAAACCGTATGCTGAGTATAATAATAAGGTTTACATCATGTTAGCACATACCAGTTTTATGCAAAAGTGAACTGTACACTCCTTTGTGTTGAATGCTTTACTTTGTATTCAAATCATTTTGTGATAAGGTTGTGCATATAACTACTCAGTATTAGTTGGAACTGTATAGGAATTGCTTATAGAGTGCTCAGTGCCATGCAATACTCCAATGCAAGTTCAATTCAGTAACCTACCTGGTACCATTCGGATTGGAACAGCCAATGACTTCGTTTATAACTTTAAACGGTAATGTTTTACTGTGTAGAATACATGATGTTACTGAAAGTCACTTCTGGAGCTTAGGTATCACACTCATAAAATTGGTTGCAGACTACTCTAAATCATCTACTGAGTATAATAATAATGCTTACATCATGATAGCACATACAAAATTAAGGCCAAAGTGAGCTGTACACTCCATTTTGTTGAAAGCTTTACTTTCTATTCAAAGCATTTTGTGATAAGGTTGTGTACATAACTACTCAGTGTGATGTGGAACTGTATAGATATTGAATGTGGAGTGTTCACGGCCATTCAATACTCCAATGCAAGCTGAATTCAGTAACCTACTTGGTACCATTTGGAGTGGAACAGCCAATGACTTGGTTGAGTTCTGTTAACGGTAATGTTCTACTGTTTAGAGAACCTGATGTTACTGAAGGTAACTTCTGGAGCTTAGGTAGCACACTCTTAAGATAGGTTGCAGACTGCACTAAATCATATGGTGAGTATAATAAGAAGGCTTACATCATGTTAGCACATAGACGTTTTCAACAAAACTGAGCTGTACACACCATTGAGTTGAAAACTTTACCGTGAATTCAAAGTATTTTGTGATAAGATTGTGTACACAACTACTCATGCTGATGTGGAACTGTATGGATATTGCTGTAGAGTGCTCAGTGCCATGCAACAATGCAATAGAAGCTGAATTCAGTAACCTACCTGGTACCATTTACAGTGGAGCAGCCTTTCACTTGGTTTGGTTCTGCAAACGCTAATGTACATCTGAGTAGAAAACCTGATGTTACTGAAAGTCACTACTGGAGTTTAGGAAGCACACTGAAGAAATTGGTTTCAGACTTCTCCAAATCATAGGCTGAGTATAATAATAAGGTTTACATCATGTTAGCACATACCACGTTTAGGGATCAGTGAACTGTACACTCCATTGTGTTGAATGCTTTACTTTGTATTCAAAGCATTTTGTGATGTTGTACATAGAACTACTCAGTATTAGTTGGAACTGTATAGGTATTGCTTATAGAGTGCTCAGTGCCATGGAATACTCCAATGCAAGTTCAATTCAGTAACCTACCTGGTACCATTTGGATTGGAACAGCCAATGACTTGGTTTATTTCGGTAAACGTTAATGTTCAACTGTGTGGAAAACATGATGTTACTGAAAGTCATTTCTGGAGCTTAGGTATCACACTCATAAAATTGGTTGCAGACTACTCTAAACCATATGCTGAGTATAATAATCAGGTTTACAACATGTTAGCACATACCAGTTTTATGCAAAAGGGAACTGTACACACCTTTGTGTTGAATGCTTTACTTTGTATTCAAATCATTTTGTGATAAGGTTGTGCATAGAACTACTCAGTATTAGTTGGAACTGTATAGGTATTGCTTATAGAGTGCTCAGTGCCATGCAATACTCCAATGCAAGTTGAATTCATTAACCTACCTGGTACCATTTGGATTGGAACAGCCAATGACTTGGTTTATTTCGGTAAACGTTAATGTTCAACTGTGTGGAAAACATGATGTTACTGAAAGTCACTTCTGGAGCTCAGGTATCACACTCATAAAATTGGTTGCAGACGACTCTAAATTATCTGCTGAGTATAATAATAAGGTGTGCATCATGATAGCACATACCAGCTTACGGCAAAAGTGAACTGTACACTCCATTGTGTTGAATGCTTTACTTTCTATTCAAAGCAGTTTGTGATAAAGTTGTGTATATAAATACACAGTGTGGTTTTGAACTGTATAGGTATATCTTGTAGAGTGCTCAGTGCCACGGAATTCTCCAATGCAAGCTTAATTCAGTAGCCCACCTACCATTTGGAGTGGAACAGCCAATAACTTGGTTTAGTTCTGTTAACGCTTATGTTCTACTGTGTAGAGAACATGATGTTACTGAACGTCACTTCTGGAGCTTAGGGAGCACACTGAATAAATTGGTTGCAGAGTGCTCTAAACCATATGCTGAGTATAACAATAAGGTTTACATCATGTTAGCACATAACAGTTTTATGCAAAAGTGAACTGTACACTCCTTTGTGTTGAATGCTTTACTTCGTATTCAAATCATTTTGTGATAAGGTTGTGCATAGAACTACTCAGTATTAGTTGGAACTGTATAGGTATTGCTTGTTGAGTGCTCAGTGCCACGGAATTCTCCAATGCAAGCTGAATTCAGTAGCCCACCTTCTACGATTTGGAGTGGAACAGCCAATAACTTGGTTTAGTTCTGTTAACGCTTATGTTCTACTGTGTAGAGAACATGATGTTACTGAACGTCACTTCTGGAGCTTAGGTACCACACTCATAAAATTGGTTGCAGACTACTCTAAATTATCTGCTGAGTATAATAAGAAGGTTTACATCATGATAGCACATACCAGTTTTAGGCAAAAGTGAACTGTACACTCCATTGTGTTGAATGCTTTATTTTCTATTCAAAGCAGTTTGTGATAAAGTTGTGTATATAAATACACAGTGTTGTTTTGAACTGTATAGGTATTGCTTGTAGAGTGCTCAGTGCCACGGAATTCTCCAATGCAAGCTGAATTCTGTAACCCACCTTGTACCATTTGGAGCGGAACAGCCAATGACTTGGTTTAGTTGTGTTAACGGTGATGTTGTACTGAGCAGAGAACATGATGTTACTGAAAGTCACTTCTGGAGCTTAGGTATCACACTCATAAAATTGGTTGCAGACTACTCTAAACCATATGCTGAGTATAATAATCAGGTTTGCATCATGTTAGCACATACCAGTTTTATGCAAAAGGGAACTGTACACACTTTTGTGTTGAATGGTTTACTTTGTATTCAAATCATTTTGTGATAAGGTTGTGCATAGAACTACTCAGTATTAGTTGGAACTGTATAGGTATTGCTTATAGAGTGCTCAGTACCATGCAATACTCCAATGCAAGTTGAATTCAGTAACCTACCTGGTACCATTTGGATTGGAACAGCCAATGACTTGGTTTATTTCGGGAAACGTTAATGTTCAACTGTGTGGAAAACATGATGTTACTGAAAGTCACTTCTGGAGCTTAGGTATCACACTCATAAAATTGGTTGCAGACTGCTCCAAATCATCTACTGAGTACAATATTGTTTACATCATCATTGCACATACCAGTTTTAGGCCAAAGTGAGCTGTACACTCCATTTTGCTGAAAGCTTTACTTTCTATTCAAAGCATTTTGTGATAAGGTTGTGTACATAACTACTCAGAGGGATGTGGAACTGTATAGATATTGAATGTGGAGTGTTCACGGACATACAATACTCCAATGCAAGCTGAATTCAGTAATCGACCTGGTACCGTTTACAGTGGAGCAGCCTTTCACTTGGTTTGGTTCTGCAAACGCTAATGTCCAACTGTGTAGAAAACCTGATGTTACTGAAAGTCACTACTGGAGCTTAGGAAGCACACTGAAGAAATTGGTTTCAGACTACTCCAAATCATATGCTGAGTATAATAATAAGGTTTACATCATGTTAGCACATACCACGTTTAGGGAACAGTGAACTGTGCACTCCATTGTGTTGAATGCTTTACTTTGTACTCAAGTCATTTTGTGATAAGGTTGTGCATAGAACTACTCAGTATTAGTTGGAACTGTATAGGTATTGCTTATAGAGTGCTCAGTGCCATGCAATACTCCAATGCAAGTTGAATTCATTAACCTACCTGGTACCATTTGGATTGGAACAGCCAATGACTTGGTTTATTTCGGTAAACGTTAATGTTCAACTGTGTGGAAAACATGATGTTACTGAAAGTCACTTCTGGAGCTCAGGTATCACACTCATAAAATTGGTTGCAGACGACTCTAAATTATCTGCTGAGTATAATAATAAGGTGTGCATCATGATAGCACATACCAGCTTACGGCAAAAGTGAACTGTACACTCCATTGTGTTGAATGCTTTACTTTCTATTCAAAGCAGTTTGTGATAAAGTTGTGTATATAAATACACAGTGTGGTTTTGAACTGTATAGGTATATCTTGTAGAGTGCTCAGTGCCACGGAATTCTCCAATGCAAGCTTAATTCAGTAGCCCACCTACCATTTGGAGTGGAACAGCCAATAACTTGGTTTAGTTCTGTTAACGCTTATGTTCTACTGTGTAGAGAACATGATGTTACTGAACGTCACTTCTGGAGCTTAGGGAGCACACTGAATAAATTGGTTGCAGAGTGCTCTAAACCATATGCTGAGTATAACAATAAGGTTTACATCATGTTAGCACATAACAGTTTTATGCAAAAGTGAACTGTACACTCCTTTGTGTTGAATGCTTTACTTCGTATTCAAATCATTTTGTGATAAGGTTGTGCATAGAACTACTCAGTATTAGTTGGAACTGTATAGGTATTGCTTGTTGAGTGCTCAGTGCCACGGAATTCTCCAATGCAAGCTGAATTCAGTAGCCCACCTTCTACGATTTGGAGTGGAACAGCCAATAACTTGGTTTAGTTCTGTTAACGCTTATGTTCTACTGTGTAGAGAACATGATGTTACTGAACGTCACTTCTGGAGCTTAGGTACCACACTCATAAAATTGGTTGCAGACTACTCTAAATTATCTGCTGAGTATAATAAGAAGGTTTACATCATGATAGCACATACCAGTTTTAGGCAAAAGTGAACTGTACACTCCATTGTGTTGAATGCTTTATTTTCTATTCAAAGCAGTTTGTGATAAAGTTGTGTATATAAATACACAGTGTTGTTTTGAACTGTATAGGTATTGCTTGTAGAGTGCTCAGTGCCACGGAATTCTCCAATGCAAGCTGAATTCTGTAACCCACCTTGTACCATTTGGAGCGGAACAGCCAATGACTTGGTTTAGTTGTGTTAACGGTGATGTTGTACTGAGCAGAGAACATGATGTTACTGAAAGTCACTTCTGGAGCTTAGGTATCACACTCATAAAATTGGTTGCAGACTACTCTAAACCATATGCTGAGTATAATAATCAGGTTTGCATCATGTTAGCACATACCAGTTTTATGCAAAAGGGAACTGTACACACTTTTGTGTTGAATGGTTTACTTTGTATTCAAATCATTTTGTGATAAGGTTGTGCATAGAACTACTCAGTATTAGTTGGAACTGTATAGGTATTGCTTATAGAGTGCTCAGTACCATGCAATACTCCAATGCAAGTTGAATTCAGTAACCTACCTGGTACCATTTGGATTGGAACAGCCAATGACTTGGTTTATTTCGGGAAACGTTAATGTTCAACTGTGTGGAAAACATGATGTTACTGAAAGTCACTTCTGGAGCTTAGGTATCACACTCATAAAATTGGTTGCAGACTGCTCCAAATCATCTACTGAGTACAATATTGTTTACATCATCATTGCACATACCAGTTTTAGGCCAAAGTGAGCTGTACACTCCATTTTGCTGAAAGCTTTACTTTCTATTCAAAGCATTTTGTGATAAGGTTGTGTACATAACTACTCAGAGGGATGTGGAACTGTATAGATATTGAATGTGGAGTGTTCACGGACATACAATACTCCAATGCAAGCTGAATTCAGTAATCGACCTGGTACCGTTTACAGTGGAGCAGCCTTTCACTTGGTTTGGTTCTGCAAACGCTAATGTCCAACTGTGTAGAAAACCTGATGTTACTGAAAGTCACTACTGGAGCTTAGGAAGCACACTGAAGAAATTGGTTTCAGACTACTCCAAATCATATGCTGAGTATAATAATAAGGTTTACATCATGTTAGCACATACCACGTTTAGGGAACAGTGAACTGTGCACTCCATTGTGTTGAATGCTTTACTTTGTACTCAAGTCATTTTGTGATAAGGTTGTGCATAGAACTACTCAGTATTAGTTGGAACTGTATAGGTATTGCTTATAGAGTGCTCAGTGCCATGCAATACTCCAATGCAAGTTGAATTCATTAACCTACCTGGTACCATTTGGATTGGAACAGCCAATGACTTGGTTTATTTCGGTAAACGTTAATGTTCAACTGTGTGGAAAACATGATGTTACTGAAAGTCACTTCTGGAGCTCAGGTATCACACTCATAAAATTGGTTGCAGACGACTCTAAATTATCTGCTGAGTATAATAATAAGGTGTGCATCATGATAGCACATACCAGCTTACGGCAAAAGTGAACTGTACACTGCATTGTGTTGAATGCTTTACTTTCTATTCAAAGCAGTTTGTGATAAAGTTGTGTATATAAATACACAGTGTGGTTTTGAACTGTATAGGTATATCTTGTAGAGTGCTCAGTGCCACGGAATTCTCCAATGCAAGCTTAATTCAGTAGCCCACCTACCATTTGGAGTGGAACAGCCAATAACTTGGTTTAGTTCTGTTAACGCTTATGTTCTACTGTGTAGAGAACATGATGTTACTGAACGTCACTTCTGGAGCTTAGGGAGCACACTGAATAAATTGGTTGCAGAGTGCTCTAAACCATATGCTGAGTATAACAATAAGGTTTACATCATGTTAGCACATAACAGTTTTATGCAAAAGTGAACTGTACACTCCTTTGTGTTGAATGCTTTACTTCGTATTCAAATCATTTTGTGATAAGGTTGTGCATAGAACTACTCAGTATTAGTTGGAACTGTATAGGTATTGCTTGTTGAGTGCTCAGTGCCACGGAATTCTCCAATGCAAGCTGAATTCAGTAGCCCACCTTCTACGATTTGGAGTGGAACAGCCAATAACTTGGTTTAGTTCTGTTAACGCTTATGTTCTACTGTGTAGAGAACATGATGTTACTGACGTCACTTCTGGAGCTTAGGTACCACACTCATAAAATTGGTTGCAGACTACTCTAAATTATCTGCTGAGTATAATAAGAAGGTTTACATCATGATAGCACATACCAGTTTTAGGCAAAAGTGAACTGTACACTCCATTGTGTTGAATGCTTTATTTTCTATTCAAAGCAGTTTGTGATAAAGTTGTGTATATAAATACACAGTGTTGTTTTGAACTGTATAGGTATTGCTTGTAGAGTGCTCAGTGCCACGGAATTCTCCAATGCAAGCTGAATTCTGTAACCCACCTTGTACCATTTGGAGCGGAACAGCCAATGACTTGGTTTAGTTGTGTTAACGGTGATGTTGTACTGAGCAGAGAACATGATGTTACTGAAAGTCACTTCTGGAGCTTAGGTATCACACTCATAAAATTGGTTGCAGACTACTCTAAACCATATGCTGAGTATAATAATCAGGTTTGCATCATGTTAGCACATACCAGTTTTATGCAAAAGGGAACTGTACACACTTTTGTGTTGAATGGTTTACTTTGTATTCAAATCATTTTGTGATAAGGTTGTGCATAGAACTACTCAGTATTAGTTGGAACTGTATAGGTATTGCTTATAGAGTGCTCAGTACCATGCAATACTCCAATGCAAGTTGAATTCAGTAACCTACCTGGTACCATTTGGATTGGAACAGCCAATGACTTGGTTTATTTCGGGAAACGTTAATGTTCAACTGTGTGGAAAACATGATGTTACTGAAAGTCACTTCTGGAGCTTAGGTATCACACTCATAAAATTGGTTGCAGACTGCTCCAAATCATCTACTGAGTACAATATTGTTTACATCATCATTGCACATACCAGTTTTAGGCCAAAGTGAGCTGTACACTCCATTTTGCTGAAAGCTTTACTTTCTATTCAAAGCATTTTGTGATAAGGTTGTGTACATAACTACTCAGAGGGATGTGGAACTGTATAGATATTGAATGTGGAGTGTTCACGGACATACAATACTCCAATGCAAGCTGAATTCAGTAACCGACCTGGTACCGTTTACAGTGGAGCAGCCTTTCACTTGGTTTGGTTCTGCAAACGCTAATGTCCAACTGTGTAGAAAACCTGATGTTACTGAAAGTCACTACTGGAGCTTAGGAAGCACACTGAAGAAATTGGTTTCAGACTACTCCAAATCATATGCTGAGTATAATAATAAGGTTTACATCATGTTAGCACATACCACGTTTAGGGAACAGTGAACTGTGCACTCCATTGTGTTGAATGCTTTACTTTGTACTCAAGTCATTTTGTGATAAGGTTGTGCATAGAACTACTCAGTATTAGTTGGAACTGTATAGGTATTGCTTATAGAGTGCTCAGTGCCATGCAATACTCCAATGCAAGTTCAATTCAGTAACCTACCTGGTACCATTTGGATAGGAACAGACAATGACTTGGTTTATTTCGGGAAACGTTAATGTTCAACTGTGTGGAAAACATGATGTTACTGAATGTCACTTCTGGAGCTCAAGTATCACACTGATAAAATTGGTTGCAGACTACTCTAAACCATATGCTGAGTATAATAATCAGGTTTACATCATGTTAGCACATACCAGTTTTATGCAAAAGGGAACTGTATACACCTTTGTGTTGAATGCTTTACTTTGTATTCAAATCATTTTGTGATAAGGTTGTGCATAGTATTCAGTATTACTCAGTATTAGTTGGAACTGTATGGGTATTGCTTATAGAGTGGTCAGTGCCATGCAATTCTCCAATGCAAGTTCAATTCAGTAACCTACCTGCTACCATTCGGATTGGAACTGCCAATGACTTGGTTTATTACTGTAAACGGTAATGTTCTACTGTTTAGAAAACATGATTTTACTGAATGTCACTTCTGGAGCTCAGGTATCACACTCATAAAATTGGTTGCAGTCTACTCTAAATTATCTGCTGAGTATAATAAGAAGGTTTACATGGTGATAGCACATACCAGTTTTAGGCAAAAGTGAACTGTACACTCCATTGTGTTGAATGCTTTACTTTCTATTCAAAGCAGTTTGTGATAAAGTTGTGTATATAAATACTCAGTGTGGTTTTGAACTGTATAGGTATTGCTTGTAGAGTGCTCAGTGCCACGGAAATCTCCAATGCAAGCTTAATTCTGTAACCCACCTTGTACCATTTGGAGTGGAACAGCCAATGACTTGGTTTAGTTGTGTTAACGGTGATGTTGTACTGAGTAGAGAACATGATGTTACTGAAAGTCACTTCTGGAGCTTAGGTATCACACTCATAAAATTGGTTGCAGACTACTCTAAACCATATGCTGAGTATAATAATCAGGTTTACATCATGTTAGCACATACCAGTTTTATGCAAAAGGGAACTGTACACACTTTTGAGTTGAATGCTTTACTTTGTATTCGAATCATTTTGTGATAAGGTTGTGCATAGAACTACTCAGTATTAGTTGGAACTGTATAGGTAATGCTTATAGAGTGCTCAGAGCCATGCAATACTCCAATGCAAGTTGAATTCAGTAACCTACCTGGTACCATTTGGATTGGATCAGACAATGACCTGCTTTATTTCGGTAAACGTTAATGTTCAGCTGTGTGGAAAACATGATGTTACTGAAAGTCACTTCTGGAACTCAGGTATCACACACATAAAATTCGTTGCAGACTACTCTAAATTATCTGCTGAGTATAATAAGAAGGTTTGCATCATGATAGCACATAACAGTTTTAGGCAAAAGTGAACTGTACACTCCATTGTGTTGAATGCTTTACTTTCTATTCAAAGCAGTTTGTGATAAAGTTTTGTATATAAATACACAGTGTGGTTTTGAACTGTATAGGTATTGCTTGTAGAGTGCTCAATGCCACGGAATTGTCCAATGCAAGTTTAATTCTGTAACCCACCTTGTACCATTTGGAGTGGAACAGCCAATGACTTGGTTTAGTTCTGTTAACGCTTATGTTCTACTGCGTAGAGAACATGAAGTTACTGAATGTCACTTCCGGAGCTTAGGTAGCACTATGAAGAAATTGTTTGCAAAGTGCTCTAAACCATATGCTGAGTATAACAATAAGGTTTACATCATGTTAGCACATACCAGTTTTATGCAAAAGTGAACTGTACACACCTTTGTGCTGAATGCTTTACTTTGTATTCAAAGCATTTTGTGATAAGGTTGTGGATAGAACTACTCAGTATTAGTTGGAACTGTATAGGTATTGCTTATAGAGTGCTCAGTGCCATGCAATACTCCAATGCAAGTTCAATACAGTAACCTACCTGGTACCATTTTTATTGGAACTTCCAATGACTTGGTTTATTTCGGGAAACATTAATGTTCAACTGTGTGGAAAACATGATGTTACTGAATGTCACTTCTGGAGCTCAGGTATCACACTCATAAAATTGGTTGCAGACTACTCTAAATTATCTGCTGAGTATAATAAGAAGGTTTGCATCATGATAGCACATAACAGTTTTAGGCAAAAGTGAACTGTACACTCCATTGTGTTGAATGCTTTACTTTCTATTCAAAGCAGTTTGTGATAAAGTTGTGTATATAAATACACAGTCTGGTTTTGAACTGTATAGGTATTGCTTGTAGAGTGCTCAATGCCACGGAATTGTCCAATGCAAGCTTAATTCTGTAACCCACCTTGTACCAATTGGAGTGGAACAGCCAATGACTTGGTTTAGTTCTGTTAACGGTGATGTTCTACTGTGTAGAGAACATGATGTTACTGAAAGACACTTCTGGAGCTTAGGTAGCACACTGAAGACATTGGTTGCAGAGTACTCTAAACCATATGCAGAGTATAATAATCAGGTTTACATCATGTTAGCACATACCTGTTTTATGCAAAAGGGAACTGTACACACCTTTGTGTTGAATGCTTTACTTTGTATTCAAATCATTTTGTGATAAGGTTGTGCATAGAACTACTCAGTATTCGTTGGAACTGTATAGGTATTGCTCATAGAGTGCTCAGTGCCAGGCAATACTCCAATGCAAGTTGAATTCAGTAACCTACCTGGTACCATTTGGATTGGAACAGCCAATGACTTGGTTTATTTCGGTAAACGTTAATGTTCAACTGTGTGGAAAACATTATGTTACTGAAAGTCACTTCTGGAGCTTAGGTATCACACTCATAAAATTGGTTGCAGACTATAAATTATCTGCTGAGTATAATAATAAGGTTTGCATCATGATAGCAGATACCAGTTTAAGGCAAAACTGAACTGTACACTCCATTGTGTTGAATGCTTTACTTTCTATTCAAAGCAGTTTGTGATAAAATTGTGTATATAAATACACAGTGTGGTTTTGAACTGTATAGGTATTGCTTGTAGAGTGCTCAGAGCCACGGAATTCTCCAATGCAAGCTTAATTCAGTAGCCCACCTTTTACCATTTGGAGTGGTTCTGTTTTGGTTTAGGTTGTGTACATAACTACTCAGAGTGATGTGGAACTGTATAGATATTGAATGTGGAGTGTTCACGGCCATACAATACTCCAATGCAAGCTGAATTCAGTAACCTACCTGGTACCATTTACAGTGGAGCAGCCTTTCACTTGGTTTGGTTCTGCAAACGCTAATGTCCAACTGTGTAGAACACCTGATGTTACTGAAAGTCACTACTGGAGCTTAGGAAGCACACTGAAGAAATTGGTTTCAGACTGCTCCAAATCATATGCTGAGTATAATAATAAGGTTTACATCATGTTAGCAGATACCACGTTTAGGGAATAGTGAACTGTACACTCCATTGTGTTGAATGCTTTACTTTGTATTCAAAGCATTTTGTGATAAGGTTGTTTACATAACTACTCAGAGTGATGTGGAACTGTATAGATATTGAATGTGGAGTGTTCACGGCCATACAATACTCCAATGCAAGCTGAATTCAGTATCCTACCTGGTACCATTTGGATTGGAACAGCCAATGACTTGGTTTATTTCAGTAAAAGGTAATGTTCAACTGTCTGGAAAACATGATGTTACTGAAAGTCACTTCTGGAGCTTAGGTATCACCCTCATAAAATCGGTTGCAGACTACTCTAAATTATCTGCTGAGTATAATAATAAGGTTTATATCATGATAGCACATACCACTTTAAGGCAAAAGTGAACTGTACACTCCATTGTGTTGAATGCTTTACTTTGTATTCAACGCATTTTGTGATAAGGTTGTGCATAGAACTACTCAGTATTAGTTGGAACTGTATAGGTATTGCTTATAGAGTGCTCAGTGCCATGCAATACTCCAATGCAAGTTGAATTCAGTAACCTACCTGGTACCATTTGGATTAGAACAGCCAATGACTTGGTTTATTTCGGTAAACGTTAATGTTCAACTGTGTGGAAAAAATGATGTTACTGAAAGTCACTTCTGGAGCTTAGGTATCGCACTCATAAAATTGGTTGCAGACTATAAATTATCTGCTGAGTATAATAATAAGGTTTGCATTATGATAGCACATACCAGTTTAAGGCAAATGTGAACTGTACCCTCCATTGTGTTGAATGATTTACTTTCTATTCAAAGCAGTTTGTGATAAAGTTGTGTATATAAATACACAGTGTGGTTTTGAACTGTATAGTTATTGCTTATAGAGTGCTCAGTGCCGCGGAATTCTCCAATGCAAGCTTAATTCAGTAGCCCACCTTCTACGATTTGGAGTGGAACAGCGAATAATTTGGTTTAGTTCTGTTAACGCTTAAGTTCTACTGTGCAGAGAACATGATGTTACTGAACGTCACTTCTGGAGCTTAGGTAGCACACTGAAGAAATTGGTTGCCGAGTACTCTAAACCATATGCTGAGTATAATAATGAGGTTAACATCATGTTAGCATGTACCAGTTTTATGCAAAAGTGAACTGTACACTCCTTTGTGTTGAATGCTTTACTTTGTATTCAAAGCATTTTGTGATAAGGTTGTGCATATAACTACTCAGTATTAGTTGGAACTGTATAGGTATTGCTTATAGAGTGCTCAGTGCCATGCAATTCTCCAATGCAAGTTCAATTCAGTAAGCTACCTGGTACCATTTGGATTGGAACAGCCAATGACTTGGTTTATTTCGGTAAACGTTAATGTTCAACTGTGTGGAAAACATGATGTTACTGAAAGTCACTTCTGGAGCTTAGGTATCACACTCATAAAATTGGTTGCAGACTACTCTAAATCATCTACTGAGTATAATAATGTTTACATCATCATAGCACATACCGGTTTTAGGCCAAAGTGAGCTGTACACTCCATTTTGCTGAAAGCTTTACTTTGTATTTAAAGCATTTTGTGATAAGGTTGTGTACATAACTACTCAGTGTGATGTGGAACTGTATAGATACTGAATGTGGAGTGTTCACGGCCATACAATACTCCAATGCAGGCTGAATTCAGTAACCTACCTGGTACCATTTACAGTGGAGCAGCCAAACTTGGTTTGGTTCTGCAAACGCTAATGTCCAACTGTGTAGAAAACCTTATTTTACTGAAAGTCACTACTGGAGCTTAGGAAGTACACTGAAGAAATTGGTTTCAGACTACTCCAAATCATATGCTGAGTATAATAATAAGGTTTACATCATGTTAGCACATACCTCGTTTAGGGAATAGTGAACTGTACACTCCATTGTGTTGAAAGCTTTACTTTGTATTCAAAGCATTTTGTGATAAGGTTGTGTACATAACTACTCAGTGTGATGTGGAACTGTATAGATACTGAATGTGGAGTGTTCACGGCCATACAATACTCCAATGCAAGCTGAATTCAGTAAGCTACCTGGTACCATTTGGATTGGAACAGCCAATGACTTGGTTTATTTCGGTAAAAGGTAATGTTCAACTGTCTGGAAAACATGATGTTACTGAAAGTCACTTCTGGAGCATAGGTATCACACTCATAAAATCGGTTGCAGACTACTCTAAATTATCTGCTGAGTATAATAATAAGGTTTACATCATCATAGCACATACCACTTTAAGGCAAAAGTGAACTGTACACTCCATTGTGTAGAATGCTTTACTTTGCATTCAACACATTTTGTGATAAGGTTGTGCATAGAACTACTCAGTATTAGTTGGAACTGTATAGGTATTGCTTATAGAGTGCTCAGTGCCATGCAATACTCCAATGCAAGTTCAATTCAGTAACCTACCTGGTACCATTTGGATTGGAACAGCCAATGACTTGGTTTATTTCGGTAAACGTTAATGTTCAACTGTGTGGAAAACATGATGTTACTGAAAGTCACTTCTGGAGCTTAGGTATCACACTCATAAAATTGGTTGCAGACTATAAATTATCTGCTGAGTATAATAATAAGGTTTGCATCATGATAGCACATACCAGTTTTAGGCAAAAGTGAACTGTACACTCCATTGTGTTGAATGATTTACTTTCTATTCAAAGCAGTTTGTGATAAAGTTGTGTATATAAATGCACAGTGTGGTTTTGAACTGTATAGTTATTGCTTGTAGAGTGCTCAGTGCCACGGAATTCTCCAATGCAAGCTTAATTCTGTAACCCACCTTGTACCATTTGGAGTGGAGCAGCCAATGACTTGGTTTAGTTCTGTTAACGCTTAAGTTCTACTGTGTAGAGAACATGATGTTACTGAACGTCACTTCTGGAGCTTAGGTATCACACTCATAAAATTGGTTGCAGACTACTCTAAACCATATGCTGAGTATAATAATCAGGTTTACATCATGTTAGCACATACCAGTTTTATGCAAAAGGGAACTGTACACACCTTTGTGTTAAATGCTTTACTTTGTATTCAAATCATTTTGTGATAAGGTTGTGCATGGAACTACTCAGTATTAGTTGGAACTGTATAGGTATTGCTTATAGAGTGCTCAGTGCCATGCAATACTCCAATGCAAGTTGAATTCAGTAACCTACCTGGTACCATTTGGATTTTAACAGCCAATGACTTGGTTTATTTCGGTAAACGTTAATGTTCAACTGTGTGGAAAACATGATGTCACTGAAAGTCACTTCTGGAGCTTAGGTATCACACTCATAAAATTGGTTGCAGACTACTCTAAATTATCTGCTGAGTATAATAATAAGGTTTACATCATGATAGCACATACCACTTTTAGGCAAAAGTGAACTGTACACTCCATTGTGTTGAATGCTTTACTTTGCATTCAACGCATTTTGTGATAAGGTTGTGCATAGAACTACTCAGTATTAGTTGGAACTGTATAGGTATTCCTTATAGAGAGCTCAGTGCCATGCAATACTCCAATGCAAGTTCAATTCAGTAACCTACCTGGTACCATTTGGATTGGAACAGCCAATGACTTGTTTTATTTCGGGAAACGTTCATGTGGAAAACTTGATGTTACTGAAAGTCACATCTGGAGCTCAGGTATCACACTCATAAAATTGGTTGCAGACTACTCTAAATTATCTGCTGAGTATAATAAGAAGGTTTACATCATGGTAGCACATACCAGTTTTAGGCAAAAGTGAACTGTACACTCCATTGTGTTGAATGCTTTACTTTCTATTCAAAGCAGTTTGTGATAAAGTTGTGTATATAAATACACAGTGTGGTTTTGAACTGTATAGTTATTGCTTGTAGAGTGCTCAGAGCCACGGAATTCTCCAATGCAATCTGAATTCAGTAGCCCACCTTCTACGATTTGGTGTGGAACAGCCAATTACTTGGTTTAGTTCTGTTAACGCTTAAGTTCTACTGTGTAGAGAACATGATGTTACTGAACGTCACTTCTGGAGCTTAGGTATCACACTCATAAAATTGGTTGCAGACTACTCTAAATCATCTACTGAGTATAATAATAATGTTTACATCATGATAGCACATACCAGTTTTAGGCCAAAGTGAGCTGTACACTCCATTTTGTTGAAAGCTTTACTTTCTATACAGAGCATTTTGTGATAAGGTTGTGTACATAACTACTCAGAGTGATGTGGAACTGTATAGATATTGAATGTGGAGTATTCACGGCCATACAATACTCCAATGCAAGCTGAATTCAGTAACCTACTTGGTACCATTTGGAGTGGAACAGCCAATGACATGGTTTAGTTCTGTTAACGGTGATGTTCTACTGTGTAGAGAACCTGATGTTACTGAAAGTAACTTCTGGAGCTTAGGTAGCACACTCTTAAGATAGGTTGCGGACTACAGTATATCATATGGTGAGTATAATAATAATGTTTACATCATGTTAGCACATAGACATTTTTGGCAAAGCAGAGCTGTAAACACCATTGAGTTGAAAACATTACCGTGAATTCAAAATATATTGTGACAAGATTGTGTACACAACTACTCATGCTGATGTGGAACTGTATGGACATCATGTTAGCAGATACCACGTTTAGGGAACAGTGAACTGTACACTCCATTGTGTTGAATGCTTTACTTTGTATTCAAAGCATTTTGTGATAAGGTTGTGCATAGAACTACTCAGTATTAGTTGGATGTGTATAGGTATTGCTTATTGAGTGCTCAGTGCCATGCAATACTCCAATGCAAGTTCAATTCAGTAACCTACCTGGTACCATTTGGATTGGAACAGCCAATGACTTGGTTTATTTCGGGAAACCTTAATGTTCAACTGTGTGGAAAACATGATGTTATTGAAAGTCACTTCTGGAGCTCAGGTATCACACTCATAAAATTGGTTGCAGACTACTCTAAATTATCTGCTGAGTATAATAAGAAGGTTTACATCATGATAGCACATACCAGTTTAAGGCAAAAGTGAACTGTACACTCCATTGTGTTGAATGCTTTACTTTGTATTCAAAGCAGTTTGTGATAAAGTTGTGTAGATAAATACACAGTGTGGTTTTGAACTGTATAGGTATTGCTTGTAGAGTGCTCAGTGCCACGGAATTCTCCAATGCAAGCTTAATTCAGTTGCCCATCTTGTACCATTTGGAGTGGAACAGCCAATGACTTGCTTTAGTTCTGTTAACGGTGATGTTCTACTGTGTAGAGAACAAGATGTTATTGAAAGTCAATTCTGGAGCTTAGGTATCACGCTCATAAAGTTGGTTGCAGACTACTCTAAATCATCTACTGAGTATAATAATAAAGTTTACATCATGACAGTGCATACCAGTTTTAGGCCAAAGTGAGCTCTACACTCCATTTTGTTGAAAGCTTTACTTCCTATTCAAAACATTTTGTGATAAGGTTGTGTACATAACTACTCAGAGTGATGTGGAACTGTATAGATATTGAATGTGGAGTGTTCACGGCCATACAATACTCCAATGCAAGCTGAATTCAGTAACCTACCTGGTACCATTTACAGTGGAGCAGCCTTTCACTTGGTTTGGTTCTGCAAACGCTAATGTCCAACTGAGTAGAAAACCTGATGTTACTGAAAGTCACTACGGAGCTTAGGAAGCACACTGAAGAAATTGGTTTCAGACTACTCCAAATCATATGCTGAGTATAATAATAAGGTTTACATCATGTTAGCACATACCACGTTTAGGGAACAGTGAACTGTACACTCCATTGTGTTGAATGCTTTTCTTTGTATTCAAAGCATTTTGTGATAAGGTTGTGCATAGAACTACTCAGTATTAGTTGGAACTGTATAGGTGTTGCTTACAGAGTGCTCAGTGCCATGCAATACTCCAATGCAAGTTGAATTCAGTAAGCTACCTGGTACCATTTGGATTGGAACAGCCAATGACTTGGTTTATTTCGGTAAACGTTAATGTTCAACTGTGTGGAAAACATGATGTCACTGAAATTCACTTCTGGAGCTTAGGAATCACACTCATAAAATTGGTTGCAGACTACTCTAAATTATCTGCTGAGTATAATAATAAGGTTTACATCATGATAGCACATACCACTTTTAGGCAAAAGTGAACTGTACACTCCATTGTGTTGAATGCTTTACTTTCTATTCAAAGCAGTTTGTGATAAAGTTGTGTATATAAATACACAGTGTGGTTTTGAACTGTATAGTTATTGCTTGTAGAGTGCTCAGAGCCACGGAATTCTCCAATGCAATCTGAATTCAGTAGCCCACCTTCTACGATTTGGAGTGGAACAGCCAATTACTTGGTTTAGTTCTGTTAACGCTTAAGTTCTACTGTGTAGAGAACATGATGTTACTGAACGTCACTTCTGGAGCTTAGGTATCACACTCATAAAATTGGTTGCAGACAACTCTAAATCATCTACTGAGTATAATAATAATGTTTACATCATGATAGCACATACCAGTTTTAGGCCAAAGTGAGCTGTACACTCCATTTTGTTGAAAGCTTTACTTTCTATACAAAGCATTTTGTGATAAGGTTGTGTACATAACTACTCAGAGTGATGTGGAACTGTATAGATATTGAATGTGGAGTATTCACGGCCATACAATACTCCAATGCAAGCTGAATTCAGTAACCTACTTGGTACCATTTGGAGTGGAACAGCCAATGACATGGTTTAGTTCTGTTAACGGTGATGTTCTACTGTGTAGAGAACCTGATGTTACTGAAAGTAACTTCTGGAGCTTAGGTAGCACACTCTTAAGATAGGTTGCAGACTACAGTAAATCATATGGTGAGTATAATAATAATGTTTACATCATGTTAGCACATAGACATTTTTGGCAAAGCAGAGCTGTAAACACCATTGAGTTGAAAACATTACCGTGAATTCAAAATATATTGTGACAAGATTGTGTACACAACTACTCATGCTGATGTGGAACTGTATGGACATCATGTTAGCAGATACCACGTTTAGGGAACAGTGAACTGTACACTCCATTGTGTTGAATGCTTTACTTTGTATTCAAAGCATTTTGTGATAAGGTTGTGCATAGAACTACTCAGTATTAGTTGGATGTGTATAGGTATTGCTTATTGAGTGCTCAGTGCCATGCAATACTCCAATGCAAGTTCAATTCAGTAACCTACCTGGTACCATTTGGATTGGAACAGCCAATGACTTGGTTTATTTCGGGAAACCTTAATGTTCAACTGTGTGGAAAACATGATGTTATTGAAAGTCACTTCTGGAGCTCAGGTATCACACTCATAAAATTGGTTGCAGACTACTCTAAATTATCTGCTGAGTATAATAAGAAGGTTTACATCATGATAGCACATACCAGTTTAAGGCAAAAGTGAACTGTACACTCCATTGTGTTGAATGCTTTACTTTGTATTCAAAGCAGTTTGTGATAAAGTTGTGTAGATAAATACACAGTGTGGTTTTGAACTGTATAGGTATTGCTTGTAGAGTGCTCAGTGCCACGGAATTCTCCAATGCAAGCTTAATTCAGTTGCCCATCTTGTACCATTTGGAGTGGAACAGCCAATGACTTGCTTTAGTTCTGTTAACGGTGATGTTCTACTGTGTAGAGAACAAGATGTTATTGAAAGTCACTTCTGGAGCTTAGGTATCACGCTCATAAAGTTGGTTGCAGACTACTCTAAATCATCTACTGAGTATAATAATAAAGTTTACATCATGACAGTGCATACCAGTTTTAGGCCAAAGTGAGCTCTACACTCCATTTTGTTGAAAGCTTTACTTCCTATTCAAAACATTTTGTGATAAGGTTGTGTACATAACTACTCAGAGTGATGTGGAACTGTATAGATATTGAATGTGGAGTGTTCACGGCCATACAATACTCCAATGCAAGCTGAATTCAGTAACCTACCTGGTACCATTTACAGTGGAGCAGCCTTTCACTTGGTTTGGTTCTGCAAACGCTAATGTCCAACTGAGTAGAAAACCTGATGTTACTGAAAGTCACTACGGAGCTTAGGAAGCACACTGAAGAAATTGGTTTCAGACTACTCCAAATCATATGCTGAGTATAATAATAAGGTTTACATCATGTTAGCACATACCACGTTTAGGGAACAGTGAACTGTACACTCCATTGTGTTGAATGCTTTTCTTTGTATTCAAAGCATTTTGTGATAAGGTTGTGCATAGAACTACTCAGTATTAGTTGGAACTGTATAGGTGTTGCTTACAGAGTGCTCAGTGCCATGCAATACTCCAATGCAAGTTGAATTCAGTAACCTACCTGGTACCATTTGGATTGGAACAGCCAATGACTTGGTTTATTTCGGTAAACGTTAATGTTCAACTGTGTGGAAAACATGATGTTACTGAAAGTCACTTCTGGAGCTTAGGTATCACACTCATAAAATTGGTTGCAGACTACTCTAAATTATCTGCTGAGTATAATAATAAGGTGTGCATCATGATAGCACATACCAGTTTAAGGCAAAAGTGAACTGTACACTCCATTGTGTTGAATGCTTTACTTTCTATTCAAAGCAGTTTGTGATAAAGTTGTGTATACAAATACACAGTGTGGTTTTGAACTGTATAGGTATTGCTTGTACAGTGCTCAGTGCCACGGAATTATCCAATGCAAGCTTAATTCAGTAGCCCACCTTCTACCATTTGGAGTAGAACAGCCAATAACTTGGTTTAGTTCTGTTAACGCTTATGTTCTACTGTGTAGAGAACATGATGTTACTGAACGTCACTTCTGGAGCTTAGGTAGCACACTGAAGAAATTGGTTGCAGACTACTCTAAACCATATGCTGAGTATAATAATAAGGTTTACATCATGTTAGCACATACCAGTTTTATGAAAAAGTGAACTGTACACTCCTTTGTGTTGAATGCTTTACTTTGAATTCAAATCATTTTGTGATAAGGTTGTGCATCTAACTACTCAGTGTTAGTTGGAACTATATAGGTATTGCTTATAGAGTGCTCAGTGCCACGGAATTCTCCAATGCAAGCTTAATTCAGTAGCCCACCTTGTACCATTCGGATTGGAACTGCCAATGACTTGGTTTATTACTGTAAACGGTAATGTTCTACTGTGTAGAATACATGATGTTACTGAAAGTCACTTCTGGAGCTTAGGTATCACACTCATAAAATTGGTTGTAGACTACTCTAAATCATCTACTGAGTATAATAATAATGATTACATCATCATAGCACATACCAGTTTTAAGCCAAAGTGAGCTGTACACTCCATTTTGTTGAAAGCTTTACTTTCTATTCAAACCATTTTGTGATAAGGTTGTGTACATAACTACTCAGAGTAATGTGGAACTGTATAGATATTGAATGTGGAGTGTTCACGGCCATACAATACTCCAATGGAAGCTGAATTCAGTAACCTACTTGGTACCATTTGGAGTGGAACAGCCAATGACTTGGTTTAGTTCTGTTAACAGTGATGTTCTACTGTGTAGAGAACCTGATGTTACTGAAAGTAATTTCTGGAGCTTAGGTAGCACACTCTTAAGATAGGTTGCAGACTACATTAAATTGTATGGTGAGTATAATAATAAGGTTTACATCATGTTAGCACATAGACGTTTTCGGCAAAACAGAGCTGTAAACACCATTGAGTTGAAAACATTACCGTGAATTCAAAATATTTTGTGATAAGATTGTGTACACAACTACTCATGGTGATGTGGAACTGTATGGACATTGCATGTAGAGTGCTCAGTGCCATGCAACAATGCAATGGAAGCTGAATTCAGTAACCTACCTGGTACCATTTACAGTGGAGCAACCTTTCACTTGGTTTGGTTCTGCAAACGCTAATGTCCAACTGAGTAGAAAACCTGATGTTACTGAAAGTCACTACTGGAGCTTAGGAAGCACACTGAAGAAATTGGTTTCAGACTACTCCAAATCATATGCTGAGTATAATAATAAGGTTTACATCATGTTAGCACATACCACGTTTAGGGAACAGTGAACTGTACACTCCATTGTGTTGTATGGCCCTGAACACTCCACATTCAATATCTATACAGTTCCACATCACTCTGAGTAGTTATGTACACAACCTTATCACAAAATGCTTTGAATACAAAGTAAAGCATTCAACACAATGGAGTGTACAGTTCACTTTTGCCTTAAAGTGGTATGTGCTATCATGATGTAAACCTTCTTATTATACTCAGCAGATAATTTAGAGTAGTCTGCAATCAATTTTATGTGTGTGATACATGAGCTCCAGAAGTGACTTTCAGTCACATCGTGTTTTCCACATGAACGTTTCCCGAAATAAAACAAGTCATTGGCTGTTCCAATCCGAATGGTACCAGGTAGGTTACTGAATTGTACTTGCATTGGAGTATTGCATGGCACTGAGCACTCTATAAGCAATACCTATACAGTTCCAACCAATACTGAGTAGTTCTATGCACAACCTTATCACAAAATGCTTTGAATACAAAGTAAAGTATTCAACACAATGGAGTGTACAGTCACTTCTGGAGCTTAGGTATCACACTCATAAAATTGGTTGTAGACTACTCTAAATCATCTACTGAGTATAATAATAATGATTACATAATCATAGCACATACCAGTTTTAAGCCAAAGTGAGCTGTACACTCCATTTTGTTGAAAGCTTTACTTTCTATTCAAACCATTTTGTGATAAGGTTGTGTACATAACTACTCAGAGTAATGTGGAACTGTATAGATATTGAATGTGGAGTGTTCACGGACATGCAATACTCCAATGCAAGCTGAATTCAGTAACATACCTGGTACCATTTGGATTGGAACAGCCAATGACTTGGTTTATTTCGGTAAACGTTAATGTTCAACTGTGTGGAAAACATGATGTTACTGAAAGTCACTTCTGGAGCTTACGTATCACACTAATAAAATTGGTTGCAGACTACTCTAAATTATCTGCTGAGTATAATAATAAGGTGTGCATCATGATACCACATACCAGTTTAAGGCAAAAGTGAACTGTACACTCCATTGTGTTGAATGCTTTAGTTTGTATTCAAAGCAGTTTGTGATAAAGTTGTGTATATAAATACACAGTGTGGTTTTGAACTGTATAGGTATTGCTTGTACAGTGCTCAGTGCCACGGAATTCTCCAATGCAAGCTTAATTCAGTAGCCCACCTTCTACCATTTGGAGTGGAACAGCCAATAACTTGGTTTAGTTCTGTTAACGCTTATGTTCTACTGTGTAGAGAACATGATGTTACTGAACGTCACTTCAGGAGCTTAGGTAGCACACTGAAGAAATTGGTTGCAGAGTGCTCTAAACTATATGCTGAGTATAATAATAAGGTTTTCATCATGATAGCACATACAGGTTTTAGGCCGAAGTGAGCTGTACACTCCATTTTGTTGAAAGCTTTACTTTCTATTCAAAGCATTTTGTGATAAGGTTGTGCATATAACTACTCAGTATTAGTTGGAACTGTATAGGTATTGCTTATAGAGTGCTCAGTACCATGCAATACTCCAATGCAAGTTGAATTCAGTAACCTACCTGGTACCATTTGGATTGGAACAGCCAATGACTTGGTTTATTTCGGGAAACGTTAATGTTCAACTGTGTGGAAAACATGATGTTACTGAAAGTCACTTCTGGAGCTTAGGTATCACACTCATAAAATTGGTTGCAGACTGCTCCAAATCATCTACTGAGTACAATATTGTTTACATCATCATTGCACATACCAGTTTTAGGCCAAAGTGAGCTGTACACTCCTTTGTGTTGAATGCTTTACTTTGTATTCAAATCATTTTGTGATAAGGTTGTGCATATAACTACTCAGTATTAGTTGGAACTGTATAGGTATTGCTTGTAGAGTGCTCAGTGCCACGGAATTCTCCAATGCAAGCTTAATTCAGTAGCCCACCTTGTACCATTTGGAGTGGAACAGCAAATGACTTGGTTTAGTTCTGTTAACGGTGATGTTCTTCTGTGCAGAGAACAAGATGTTACTGAAAGTCACTTCTGGAGCTTAGGTATCACGCTCATAAAATTGGTTGCAGACTACTCTAAATCATCTACTGAGTATAATAATAATGTCTACATCATGATAGCACATACAGGTTTTAGGCCGAAGTGAGCTGTACACTCCATTTTGTTGAAAGCTTTACTTTCTATTCAAAGCATTTTGTGATAAGGTTGTGTACATAACTACTCAGAGTGATGTGGAACTGTATAGATATTGAATGTGGAGGGTTCACCGCCATACAATACTCCAATGCAAGCTGAATTCAGTAACCTACTTGGTACCATTTGGAGTGGAACAGCCAATGACTTGGTTTAGTTCTGTTAACGGTGATGTTCTAATGTGTAGGGAATCTGATGTTACTGAAAGTAACTTCTGGAGCTTAGGTAGCACACTCATAAGATAGGTTGCAGACTACACTAAATCATATGGTGGGTATAATAATAATGTTTACATCATGTTAGCACATACCAGTTTTATGCAAAAGTGAACTGTACACTCCGTTGTGTTGAATGCTTTACTTTGTATTCAAATCATTTTGTGATAAGGTTGTGCATATAACTACTCGGTATTAGTTGGAGCTGTATAGGTAATGCTTATAGAGTGCTCAGTGCCATGCAATTCTCCAATGGAAGTTCAATTCAGTAGCCTACCTGGTACCATTCCGATTGGAACAGCCAATGACTTCGTTTATAACTGTAAACGGTAATGTTGTATTGTGTAGAATACATGATGTTACTGAAAGTCACTTCTGGAGCTTAGGTATCACACTCATAAAATTGGTTGCAGACTACTCGAAATCATCTACTGAGTATAATAATGTTTACATCATCATAGCACATACCAGTTTTAAGCCAAAGTGAGCTGTACACTCCATTTTGCTGAAAGCTTTACTTTCTATTCAAAGCATTTTGTGATAAGGTTGTGTACATAAGTACTCAGAGTGATGTGGAACTGTATAGATATTGAATGTGGAGTGTTCACGGCCATACAATACTCCAATGCAAGCTGAATTCAGTAACCTACCTGGTACCATTTGGATTGGAACATCCAATGACTTGGTTTATTTCGGTAAACGGTAATGTTCAACTGTCTGGAAAACATGATGTTACTGAAAGTCACTTCTGGAGCTTAGGTATCACACTCATAAAATCGGTTGCAGACTACTCTAAATTATCTGCTGAGTATAATAATAAGGTTTACATCATGATAGCACGTACCACTTTA
The DNA here is from genome assembly GCF_030144855.1 of Hypanus sabinus. NCBI lineage: Eukaryota > Metazoa > Chordata > Chondrichthyes > Myliobatiformes > Dasyatidae > Hypanus > Hypanus sabinus. The sequence goes on from NC_082727.1 coordinate 1,561,950, forward strand.
AGGCAAAAGTGAACTGTACACTCCATTGTGTTGAATGCTTTACTTTGTATTCAAAGCATTTTGTGATAAGGTTGTGTACATAACTACTCAGTATTATTTGGAACTGTATAGGTATTGCTTATAGAGTGCTCAGTGCCATGAAGTACTCCAATGCAAGTTCAATTCAGTAACCTACCTGGAACCATTTGGATTGGAACAGCCAATGACTTGTTTTATTTCGGGAAACGTTCATGTGGAAAACATTATGTGACTGAAAGTCACTTCTGGAGCTCAGGTATCACACTCATAAAATTGGTTGCAGACTACTCTAAATTATCTGCTGAGTATAATAAGAAGGTTTACATCATGATAGCACATACCAGTTTTAGGCAAAAGTGAACTGTACACTCCATTGTGTTGAATGCTTTACTTTCTATTCAAAGCAGTTTGTGATAAAGTTGTGTATATAAATACACAGTGTGGTTTTGAACTGTATAGGTATTGCTTATAGAGTGCTCAGTGCCATGCAATACTCCAATGCAAGTTCAATTCAGTAACCTACCTGGTACCATTCGGATTGGAACAGCCAATGACTTTGTTTATAACTGTAAACGGTAATGTTGTATTGTGTAGAATCCATGATGTTACTGAAAGTCACTTCTGGAGCTTAGGTATCACACTCATAAAATTGGTTGCAGACTACTCTAAATCATCTACTGAGTATAATAATGTTTACATCATCATAGCACATACCAGTTTTAGGCCAAAGTGAGCTGTACACTACATTTTGCTGAAAGCTTTACTTTCTAATCAAAGCATTTTGTGATAAGTTTGTGTACATAACTTCTCAGAGTGATGTGGATCTGTATGGATATTGGATGTGGAGTGTTTACGGCCATACAATACTCCAATGGAAGCTGAATTCAGTAACCTACTTGGTACCATTTGGAGTGGAACAGCCAATGACTTGGTTGAGTTCTGTAAACGGTAATGTTCTACTGTGTAGAGAACCTGATGTTACTGAAAGTAACTTCTGGAGCTTAGGTAGCACACTCTTAAGATAGGTTGCAGACTACACTAAATCATATGGTGAGTGTAATAATAAGGTTTACATCATGTTAGCACATAGACGTTTTCGGCAAAACAGAGCTGTAAACACCATTGAGTTGAAAACATTACCGTGAATTCAAAATATTTTGTGATACGATTGTGTACACAACTACTCATGGTGATGTGGAACTGTATGGATATTGCATGTGGAGTGCTCAGTGCCATGCAACAATGCAATGGAAGCTGAATTCAGTAACCTACCTGGTACCATTTACAGTGGAGCAGCCTTTCACTTGGTTTGGTTCTGCAAACGCTAATGTCCAACTGAGTAGATAACCTGATGTTACTGAAAGTCACGACTGGAGCTTAGGAAGCACACTGAAGAAATTGGTTTCAGACTACTCCAAATCATATGCTGAGTATAATAATAAGGTTTACATCATGTTAGCACCTACCACGTTTAGGGAACAGTGAACTGTACACTCCTTTGTGTTGAATGCTTTACTTTGTATTCAAAGCATTTTGTGATAAGTTTGTGCATATAACTACTCAGTATTAGTTGGAACTGTATAGGTATTGCTTATAGAGTGCTCAGTGCCATGCAATTCTCCAATGCAAGTTCAATTCAGTAACCTACCTGGTACAATTCGGATTGGAACAGCCAATGAGTTGGTTTATTACTGTAAAAGGTAATGTTCTACAGCGTAGAAAACATGATGTTACTGAAAGTCACTTCTGGAGCTTAGTTATCACACTCATAAAATCGGCTGCAGACTACTCTAAATTATCTGCTGAGTATAATAATAAGGTTTACATCATGATAGCACATACCACTTTAAGGCAAAAGTGAACTGTACACTACTTTGTGTTGAATGCTTTACTTTGTATTCAAAGAATTTTGTGATAAGGTTGTGCATATAACTATTCAGTATTAGTTGGAACTGTATAGGTATTGCTTGTAGAGTGCTCAGTGCCATGCAATTCTCCAATGCAAGTTCAATTCAGTAACCTACCTGGTACCATTCGGATTGGAACTGCCAATGACTTGGTTTATTACTGTAAACGGTAATGTTCTACTGTGTAGAATACATGATGTTACTGAAAGTCACTTCTGGAGCTTAGGTATCACACTCATGAAATTGGTTGCAGACTACTCTAAATCATCTACTGAGTATAATAATAATGTCTACATCATGATAGCACATACAGGTTTTAGGCCGAAGTGAGCTGTACACTCCATTTTGTTGAAAGCTTTACTTTCTATTCAAAGCATTTTGTGATAAGGTTGTGTACATAACTACTCAGAGTGATGTGGAACTGTATAGATATTGAATGTGGAGGGTTCACCGCCATACAATACTCCAATGCAAGCTGAATTCAGTAACCTACTTGGTACCATTTGGAGTGGAACAGCCAATGACTTGGTTTAGTTCTGTTAACGGTGATGTTCTAATGTGTAGGGAATCTGATGTTACTGAAAGTAACTTCTGGAGCTTAGGTAGCACACTCATAAGATAGGTTGCAGACTACACTAAATCATATGGTGAGTATAATAATAAGGTTTACATCATGTTAGCACATACCACGTTTAGGGAACAGTGAACTGTACACTCCATTGTGTTGAATGCTTTACTTTGTATTCAAAGCATTTTGTGATAAGGTTGTGCATATAACTACTCAGTATTAGTTGGAACTGTATAGGAATTGCTTGTGGAGTGCTCAGTGCCACGGAATTCTCCAATGGAAGTTCAATTCAGCAGCCCACCTTGTACCATTTGGAGTGGAACAGCCAATTACTTGGTTTAGTTCTGTTAACGGTGATGTTCTACTGTGCAGAGAACAAGATGTTACTGAAAGTCACTTCTGGAGCTTAGGTATCACGGTCATAAAATTGGTTGCAGACTACTCTAAATCATCTACTGAGTATAATAATAATGTTTACATCATGATAGCACATACAAGTTTTACGCCGAAGTGAGCTGTACACTCCATTTTGTTGAATGCTTTACTTTGTATTCAAAGCATTTTGTGATAAGGTTGTGCATAGAACTACTCAGTATTAGTTGGAACTGTATAGGTATTGCTTATAGAGTGCTCAGTGCCATGCAATACTCCAATGCAAGTTCAATTCAGTAACCTACCTGGTACCATTCGGATTGGAACAGCCAATGACTTCGTTTATAACTGTAAACGGTAATGTTATATTGTGTAGAATACATGATGTTACTGAAAGTCACTTCTGGAGCTTAGGTATCACACTCATAAAATTGGTTGCAGACTAGTCTAAATCATCTACTGAGTATGATAATGTTTACATCATCATAGCACATACCAGTTTTAGGCCAAAGTGAGCTGTACATTTTGCTGAAAGCTTTACTTTCTAATCAAAGCATTTTGTGATACGTTTGTGTACATAACTACTCAGAGTGATGTGGAACTGTATGGATATTGGATGTGGAGTGTTCACGGCCATACAATACTCCAATGCAAGCTGAATTCAGTAACCTACTTGGTACCATTTAGAGTGGAACAGCCAATGACTTGGTTGAGTTCTATTAACGGTGATGTTCTAAAGTGTAGAGAACCTGATGTTATTGAAAGTAACTTCTGGAGCTTAGGTAGCACACTCTTAAGATAGGTTGCAGACTACACTAAATCATATGGTGAGTGTAATAATAAGGTTTACATCATGTTAGCACATAGACGTTTTCGGCAAAACAGAGCTGTAAACACCATTGAGTTGAAAACATTACTGTGAATTCAAAATATTTTGTGATAAGATTGTGTACACAACTACTCATGCTGATGTGGAACTGTATGGATATTGCATGTAGAGTGCTCAGTGCCATGCAACGATGCAATGGAAGCTGAATTCAGTAACCTACCTGGTACCATTTACAGTGGAGCAGCCTTTCACTTGGTTTGGTTCTGCAAACGCTAATGTACATCTGAGTAGAAAACCTGATGTTACTGAAAGTCACTACTGGAGTTTAGGAAGCACACTGAAGAAATTGGTTTCAGACTTCTCCAAATCATAGGCTGAGTATAATAATAAGGTTTACATCATGATAGCACATACCAGTTTAAGGCAAAAGTGAACTGTAAACTCCATTGTGTTGAATGCTTTACTTTGTATTCAAAGCATTTTGTGATAAGATTATGCATATAACTACTCAGTATTAGTTGGAACTGTATAGGTATTGCTTATAGAGTGCTCAGTGCCATGCAATTCTCCAATGCAAGTTCAATTCAGTAACCTACCTGGTACCATTCGGATTGGAACTGCCAATGACTTGGTTTATTACTGTAAACGGTAATGTTCTACTGTGTAGAAAACATGATGTTACTGAAAGTCACTTCTGGAGCTTAGGTATCAGACTCATAAAATCGGTTGCAGACTACTCTAAATCATCTACTGAGTATAATAATGTTTACATCATCATAGCACATACCAGTTTCAGGCCAAAGTGAGCTGTACACTCCATTTTGTTGAAAGCTTTACTTTCTATTCAAAGCATTTTGTGATAATGTTGTGTACATAACTACTCAGAGTGATGTGGAAGTGTATAGATATTGAATGTGGAGTGTTCACGGCCATACAATACTCCAATGCAAGCTGAATTCAGTAACCTACTTGGTACCATTTGTAGTGGAACAGCCAATGACTTGGTTTAGTTCTGTTAACGGTGATGTTCTACTGTGTAGAGAACCTGATGTTACTGAAAGTAACTGTTGGAGCTTAGGCAGCACACACTTAAGATAGGTTGCAGACTACACTAAATCATATGGTGAGTATAATAATAAGGTTTACATCATGTTAGCACATAGACGTTTTCGGTAAAACAGAGCTGTAAACACCATTGAGTTGAAAACATTACCGTGAATTCAAAATATTTTGTGATAAGATTGTGTACACAACTACTCATGCTGATGTGGAACTCTATGGATATTGCCTGTAGAGTGCTCAGTGCCATGCAACAATGCAATGGAAGCTGAATTCAGTAACCTACCTGGTATCATTTACAGTGGAGCAGCCTTTGACTTGGTTTGGTTCTGCAAACGCTAATGTCCAACTGAGTGGAAAACCTGATGTTACTGAAAGTCACTACTGGAGTTTAGGAAGCACACTGAAGAAATTGGTTTCAGACTACTCCAAATCATATGCTGAGTATAATAATAAGGTTTACATCATGTTAGCACATACCACGTTTAGGGAACAGTGAACTGTACACTCCATTGTGTTGAATGCTTTACTTTGTATTCAAAGCATTTTGTGATAAGGTTGTGCATAGAACTACTCAGTATTAGTTGGAACTGTATAGGTATTGCTTATAGAGTGCTCAGTGCCATGCAATTCTCCAATGCAAGTTCAATTCAGAAAACCTACCTGGTACCATTCGGATTGGAACTGCCAATGACTTCGTTTATTACTGTAAACGGTAATGTTCTACTGTGTAGAATACATGATGTTACTGAAAGTCACTTCTGGAGCTTAGGTATCACACTCATAAAATTGGTTGCAGACTACCCTAAATCATCTACTGAGTATAATAATGTTTACATCATCATAGCTCATACCAGTTTTAAGCCAAAGTGAGCTGTACACTCCATTTTGCTGAAAGCTTTATTTTCTATTCAAAGCATTTTGTGATAAGGTTGTGTACATAACTACTCAGAGTGATGTGGAACTGTATGGATATTGGATGTGGAGTGTTCACGGCCATATGATACTCCAAAGCAAGCTGAATTCAGTAACCTACTTGGTACCATTTGGAGTGGAACAGCCAATGACTTGGTTGAGTTCTGTAAACGGTAATGTTCTACTGAGTAGAGAACCTGATGTTACTGAAAGTAACTTCTGTAGCTTAGGTAGAACACTCTTAAGGTAGGTTGCAGACTACACTAAATCATATCGTGAGTACAATAATAAAGTTTACATCATGTTAGCACATAGACGTTTTCGGCAAAACTGTGCTGTACACACCATTGAGCTGAAAACATAACCGTAAACTCAAAGTATTTTGTGATAAGATTGTGTACACAACTTCTCATGCTGATGTGGAACTGTATGGATATTGCATGCAGGGTGCTTAGTGCCATGCAACAATGCAATGCATGCTGAATTCAGTAACCTACCTGGTACCATTTACAGTGGAGCAGCCTTTCACTTGGTTTGGTTCTGCAAACGCTAATGTCCAACTGTGTAGAAAACCTGATGTTACTGAAAGTCACTACTGGAGCTTAGGAAGCACACTGAAGAAATTGGTTGCAGACTACTCCAAATCATATGCTGAGTATAATAATAAGGTTTACATCATGTTAGCACATACCAGTTTTAGGGAACAGTGAACTGTACACTCCATTGTGTTGAAAGCTGTACTTTGTATTCAAAGCTTTTTGTGATAAGATTGTGCATAGAACTTTTCAGTATTAGTTGGAACTGTATAGGTATTGCTTATAGAGTGCTCAGTGCCATGCAATACGCCAATGCAGGCTGAATTCAGTAATCTACCTGGTATCATTTGGAGTGGAACAGCCAATGACCTGGCTTATTTCAGTAAACGGTAATATTCTACTGTGTAGAGAACCTGATGTTACTGAAAGTAACTTCTGGAGCTTGGGTAGCACACTCTTAAGATAGGTTGCAGACTACACTAAATCATAATGCAAGCTGAATTCAGTAACCCACCTGGTACCATTTACAGTGGATCAGCATTTCACTTGGTTTGGTTCTGCAAACGCTATTGTTCAACTGTGTAGAAAACCTGATGTTACTGAGAGTAACTTCTGGAGCTTAGTTCGCAGACGCATGAAATTGGTTGCAGACTACCCTAAATCATTTGGTGAGTATAATCATAAGGTGAACGTCATGTTAGCACATACCAGTTTAAGGCAAAAGTGAACTGTAGACACCATTGAGTTGAAGACATTACCGTGAATTCAAAGTATTTTCTGATAAGATTGTGTACACAACTACTCATACTGATGTGGAACTGTATGGATATTGCATGTAGAGTGCTCAGTGCCATGCAACAATGCAAAGCAAGCTAAAATCAGTAACCGACCTGGTACCATTTACAGTAGAGCAGCCTTTCACTTGGTCTGGTTCTGCAAACGCTAATGTCCAACTGTGTGGAAAACCTGATGCTACTGAAAGTCACTTCTGGAGCTTAGGTAGCACACTGAAGAAATTGGTTGCAGACCACTCTAAATGATATGGTGAGTATAATCATAAGGTGAACGTCATGTTAGCACATACCAGTTTAAGGCAAAAGTGAACTGTACACTGCATTGTGTTGAATGCTTTACTTTGTATTCAAAGCAGTTTGTGATACGTTTGTGCATATAACTACTCAGTGTTAGTTGGAACAGTATAGGTATTGCTTATAGAATGCTCAGTGCCATGCAATACTCCAATGCAGGCTGAATTCAGTAATCTAACTGGTATCATTTCGAGTGGAACAGACAATGACTTGGTTTATTTCAGTAAACGGTAATGTTCTACTGTTTAGAGAACAAGATGTTACTGTAAGTAACTTTTGGAGCTAAGGTAGCACACTCTTAAAATAGGTTGCAGACTACTCTAAATCATATGGTGAGTATAATAATAATAAGGTTTACATCATGCTAGCACATAGATGTTTTCGGCAAAACTGAGCTGTACACACCATTGAGTTGAAGACATTACCGTGAATTCAAAGTATTTTGTGATAAGATTGTGTACACAACTAGTCATGCTGATGTGGAACTGTATGGATCTTGCATGTAGAGTGCTCAGTGCCATGCAACAATGCAATGCAAGCTGAATTCTGTAACCTACCTGGTACCATTTACAGTGGATCAGCCTTTCACTTGGTCTGGTTCTGCAAACTCTAATGTCCAACCGTGTAGAAAACCTGATGTTACTGAAAGTCACTTCTCGAGCTTAGGTAGCACACTGAAGAAATTGGTTGCAGACTAGTCTAAATCATATGCTGAGTATAATAATAAGGTTTACATGATGTTAGCACATACCAGTTTTATGCAAAAGTGAACTGTACAGTCCTTTGTGTTGAATGCTTTACTTTGTATTCAAAGCTTTTTGTGATAAGTTTGTGCATATAACTACTCAGTATTAGTTGGAACTGTCCTATAGAGTGCTCAGTGCCATGTAATACTCCAATGCAGGCTGAATTCAGTAATCTACCTGATATCATTTGTAGTGGAACAGCCAATGACTTGGTTTATTTCAGTAAATGGTAATGTTCTACTGTGTAGAGAACTTGATGTTACTGAAAGTAACTTGTGGAGCTTAGGTAGCACACTCTTAAGATAGGTTGCAGACTACACTAAATCATAATGCAAGCTGAATTCAGTAACCTACCTGGTACCATTTACAGTGGATCAGCATTTCACTTGGTTTGGTTCTGCAAACGCTATTGTTCAACTGTGTTGAAAACCTGATGTTACTGAGAGTAACTTCTGGAGCTTAGTTTGCAGACGCATGAAATTGGTTGCAGACTACTCTAAATCATTTGGTGAGTATAATCATAAGGTGAACGTCATCTTAGCGCATATCAGTTTAAGTCAAAAGTGAACTGTACATTCCATTGTGTTGAATGCTTTACTTTGTATTCAAAGCAGTTTGTGATAAGTTTGTGCATATAACTACTCAGTGTTAGTTGGAACTGTATAGGTATTGCTTACAGAATGCTCAGTGCCATGCAATACTCCAAGGCAGGCTGAATTCAATAATCTAACTGGTATCATTTGGAGTGGAACAGCCAATGACTTGGTTTATTTCAATAAATAGTAATGTTCTATTGTTTAGAGAACAAGATGTTTCTGTAAGTAACTTCTGGAGCTTAGGTAGCACACTCTTAAAAGAGGTTGTAGACTACTCTAAATCATTTGGTGAGTATGTAATAAGGTTTACATCATGCTAGCACATAGACATTTTCGGCAAAACTGAGCTGTACACACCATTGAGTTGAAGAGATTACTGTGAATTCAAAGTATTTTGTGATAAGATTGTGTACACAACTACTCATGCTGATGTGGAACTGTATGGATCTTGCATGTAGAGTTCTCAGTGCCATGCAACAATGCAATGCAAGCTGAGTTCAGTAACCTACCTGGTACCATTTACAGTGGATCAGTCTTTCACTTGGTCTGTTTCTGCAAACACTAATGTCCAACTGTGTAGAGAACCTGATGTTACTGAAAGTCACTTCTGGAGCTTAGGTAGCACAGTGAAGAAATTGGTTGCAGACTAGTCTAAATCATATGCTGAGTATAATAATAAGGTTTACATCATGTTAGCATGTACCAGTTTTATGCAAAAGTGAACTGTACAGTCCTTTGTGTTGAATGCTTTACTTTGTATTCAAAGCATTTTGCGATACATTTGTGCATATAACTACTCAGTGTAAGTTGGAACTGTATAGGTATTGCTTATAGAGAGCTCAGTGCCATGCAATACGCCAATGCAGGCTGAATTCAGTAATCTACCTGATATCATTTGGAGTGGAACAGCCAATGACTTGGTTTATTTCAGTAAATGGTAATGTTCTACTGTGTAGAGAACTTGATGTTACTGAAAGTAACTTCTGGAGCTTAGGTAGCACACTCTTAAGATAGGTTGCAGTCTACACTAAATAATAATGTAAGCTGAGTTCACTAACCTACCTGGTACCATTTACAGTGGATCAGCATTTCACTTGGTTTGGTTCTGCAAACGCTATTGTTCAATTGTGTAGAAAACCTGATGTTACTGAGAGTAACTTCTGGAACTTAGTTCGCAGACGCATGAAATTGGTTGCAGACTACTCTAAATCATTTGGTGAGTATAATCATAAGGTGAACGTCATCTTAGCGCATACCAGTTTAAGTCAAAAGTGAACTGTACATTCCATTGTGTTGAATGCTTTACTTTGTATTCAAAGCAGTTTGTGATAAGGTTGTGCATATAACTACTCAGTGTTAGTTGGAACTGTATAGGTATTGCTTATCGAATGCTCAGTGCCATGCAATACAATGCAGGCTGAATTGAGTAATCTACCTGGTATCATTTGGAGTGGAACAGCCAATGACTTGGTTTATTTCAGTAAACGGTTGTTCAACTGTTTAGAGAACAAGATGTTACTGTAAGTAACTTCTGGATCTTAGGTAGCACACTCTTAAAATAGGTTGCAGACTACTCTAAATCATATGGTGAGTATAATAATAATGTTTACATCATGCTAGCACATAGAAGTTTTCGGCAAAACTGAGCTGTAGACACCATTGAGTTGAAGACATTACCGTGAATTCAAAGTAATTTCTGATAAGATTGTGTACACAACTACTCATGCTGATGTGGAACTGTATGGAGATTGCAACTGTTTAGGTATTGCTTATAGAGTGCTCAGTGCCATGCAATACTCCAATGCAAGCTCAATTCAGTAAACTACCTTGTACTATTTTCAGTGGAACAGCCTTTCACTTGGTTTGGTTCTGCAAACGCTAATGTCCAACTGTGTAGAAAACCTGATGTTACTGAAAGTCACTACTGGAGCTTAGGTAGCATACTGAAGAAATTGGTTGCAGACTACTCTAAATCATATGCTGAGTGTAATAATAAGGTTTACATCATGTTAGCACATAGAAGATTTCGGCAAAACTGAGCTGTAGACACCATTGAGTTGAAGACATTACCGTGAATTCAAAGTATTTTCTGATAAGATTGTGTACACAACTACTCATGCTGATGTGGAACTGTATGGATATTGCATGTAGAGTGCTCTGTGCCATGCAACAATGCAATGCAAGCTGAAATCAGTAACCTACCTGGTACCGTTGACAGTGGAGCATCCTTTCACTTGGTCTGGTTCTGCAAAAGCTAATGTCCAAATGTGTAGAAAACCTGATGTTACTGAAAGTCACTACTGGAGCTTAGGTAGCAAACTGAAGAAATTGGTTGCAGACTACTCTAAATCATATGCTGAGTGTAATAATAAGGTTTACATCATGTTAGCACATACCACTTTTAGTGAATAGTGAACTGTACTCTCCATTGTGTTGAATGCTTTACTTTGTATTCAAAGCATTTTGATATTAGTTGGAACTGTATAGGTATTGCTTATAGAGTGCTCAGTGCCATGCAATACTCCAATGCAAGTTGAATTCAGTAACCTACTTGGTCCCATTTGGAGTGGAACAGCCAATGACTTGGTTTATTTCAGTAAACGGTTGTTCAACTGTTTAGAGAACAAGATGTTACTGTAAGTAACTTCTGGAGCTTAGGTAGCACACTCTGAAAATAGGTTGCAGACTACTCTAAATCATATGGTGAGTATAATAATAATGTTTACATCATGCTAGCACATAGAAGATTTCGGCAAAACTGAGCTGTAGACACCATTGAGTTGAAGACATTACCGTGAATTCAAAGTATTTTCTGATAAGATTGTGTACACAACTACTCATGCTGATGTGGAACTGTATGGATATTGCATGTAGAGTGCTCAGTGCCATGCAACAATGCAAAGCAAGCTGAAATCAGTAACCTACCTGGTACCATTTACAGTGGAGCAGCCTTTCACTTGGTCTGGTTCTGCAAACGCTAATGACCAAGTGTGGAAAACCTGATGTTACTGAAAGTCACTTCTGGAGCTTAGGTAGCACACTGAAGAAATTGGTTGCAGACTACTCTAAATCATATGCTGAGTATAATAATAAGGTTTACATCATTTTAGCACATACCACTTTTAGCGAATAGTGAACTGTACACTCCATTGTATTGAATGCTTTACTTTGTATTCAAAGCATTTTGTGATAAGGTTGTGCATATAACTACTCAGTATTATTTGGAACTGTATAGGTATTGCTTATAGAGTGCTCAGTGCCATGCAATACTCCAATGCAAGCTGAATTCAGTAACTTACTTGGTCCCATTTGGAGTGGAACAACCAATTACTTGGCTGAGTTCTGTAAACGGTTATGTTCTACTGTGTAGAGAACCTGATGTTACTGAAAGTAATTTCTGGAGCTTAGGTAGCACACTCTTAAGATAGGTTGCAGACTACACTAAATCATAATGCAAGCTGAATTCAGTAACCTACCTCATACCATTTACAGTGGATCGGCATTTCACATGGTTTGGTTCTACAAACGCTATTGTACAACTGTGTAGAAAACCTGATGTTACTGACAGTAACTTCTGGAGCTTAGTTGGTTCACGCATAAAATTGGTTGCAGACTACTCTAAATCATATGGTGAGTATAATCATAAGGTGAACGTCATGTTAGCAGATACCAGTTTAAGGCAAAAGTGAACTGTACACTCCATTGTGTTGAATGCTTTACTTTGTATTCAAAGAAGTTTGTGATAAGGTTGTGCATATAACTTCTCAGTGTTAGTTGGAACTGTATAGGTATTGCTCAGTGCCATGCAATACTCCAATGCAGGCTGAATTCAGTAATCTATCTGGTATCATTTGGAGTGGAACAGCCAATGACTTGGTTTATTTCAGTAACGGTAATGTTCTACTGTGTAGAGAACCAGATGTTACTGAAAGTAACTTCTGGAGCTTAGGTAGCACACTCTTAAGATAGGTTGCAGACTACTCTAAATCATATGGTGAGTATAATAGTAAGGTTTACATCATGCTAGCACATAGACGTTTTCGGCAAAACTGAGCTGCACAGACCATTGTGTTGAAGAGATTACCGTGAATTCAAAGTATTTTGTGATAAGATTGTGTACACAACTACTCATGCTGATGTGGAACTGTATGGATATTGCATGTAGAGTGCTCAGTGCCATGCAACAATGCAATGCAAGCTGAAGTCAGTACCCTACCTGGTACCATTTACAGTGGAGCATCCTTTCACTTGGTCTGGTTCTGCAAACGCTAATGTCCAACTGTGTGGAAAACCTGATGTTACTGAAAGTCACTTCTGGAGCTTAGGTAGCACACTGAAGAAATTGGTTGCAGACTACTCTAAATCATATGGTGAGTATAATAATAAGGTTTACATCATGATAGCACATACCACTTTTAGGCAAAAGTGAGCTGTACACTCCATTGTTTTGAAAGCTTTACTTTGTATTCAAAACATTTTGTGATAAGGTTGTGTACATAACTACTCTGAGTGATTTGCAACTGTATAGGTATTGCTTATAGAGTGCTCAGTGCCATGCAACAATGCAATGCAAGCTGAAGTCAGTACCCTACCTGGTACCATTTACAGTGGAGCATCCTTTCACTTGGTCTGGTTCTGCAAACGCTAATGTCCAACTGTGTGGAAAACCTGATGTTACTGAAAGTCACTTCTGGAGCTTAGGTAGCACACTGAAGAAATTGGTTGCAGACTACTCTAAATCATATGGTGAGTATAATAATAAGGTTTACATCATGATAGCACATACCACTTTTAGGCAAAAGTGAGCTGTACACTCCATTGTTTTGAAAGCTTTACTTTCTATTCAAAACATTTTGTGATAAGGTTGTGTACATAACTACTCTGAGTGATTTGCAACAGTATAGGTATTGCTTATAGAGTGCTCAGTGCCATGCAATACTCCAATGCAAGCTCAATTCAGTAAACTACCTTGTACTATTTTCAGTGGAACAGCCTTTCACTTGGTTTGGTTCTGCAAACGCTAATGTCCAACTGTGTAGAAAACCTGATGTTACTGAAAGTCACTACTGGAGCTTAGGTAGCATACTGAAGAAATTGGTTGCAGACTACTCTAAATCATATGCTGAGTGTAATAATAAGGTTTACATCATGTTAGCACATACCACTTTTAGTGAATAGTGAACTGTACTCTCCATTGTGTTGAATGCATTACTTTGTATTCAAAGCATTTTGTGATAAGGTTGTGCATATAACTACTCAATGTTAGTTGGAACTGTATAGGTATTGCTTATAGAGTGCTCAGTGCCATGCAATACTCCAATGCAAGTTCAATTCAGTAACCTACTTGGTCCCATTTGGAGTGGAACAACCAATGACTTGGTTGAGTTCTGTAAACGGTTATGTTCTACTGTGTAGAGAACCTGATGTTACTGAAAGTAACTTCTGGAGCTTAGGTAGCACACTCTTAAGATATGTTGCAGACTACACTAAATCATAATGCAAGCTGAATTCAGTAACCTACCTCATAACATTTACAGTGGATCAGCATTTCACTTGGTTTGGTTCTACAAACGCTAATGTACAACTGTGTAGAAAACCTGATGTTACTGACAGTAACGTCTGGAGTTTAGTTGGCACACGCATAAAATTGGTTGCAGACTACTCTAAATCATATGGTGAGTATAATCATAAGGTGAACGTCATGTTAGCAGATACCAGTTTAAGGCAAAAGTGAACTGTACACTCCATTGTGTTGAATGCTTTACTTTGTATTCAAAGCAGTTTGTGATAAGTTTGTGGATATAACTTCTCAGTGTTAGTTGGAACTGTATAGGTATTGCTTAAAGAGTGCTCAGTGCCATGCAATACACCAATGCAAGTTCAATTCACTATCCTACCTGGTACCATTTGGATTGGAACATGCAATGACTTGGTTTATTTCGGTAAACGGTAATGTTCTTCTGTGTGGAAAACATGATGTTACTGAAAGTCGCTTCTGGAGCTTAGGTATAACACTCATAAAATTGGTTGCAGACTACTCTAAATTATCTGCTGAATATAATAATAAGGTTTACATCATGATAGCACATACCACTTTTAGGCAAAAGTGAGCTGTACACTCCATTGTGTTGAAAGCTTTACTTTCTATTCAAAACATTTTGTGATAAGATTGTGTACATAACTACTCTGAGTGATTTGCAACTGTTTAGGTATTGCTTGTAGAGTGCTCAGTGCCATGCAATACTCCAATGCAAGCTCAATTCAGTAACCTACCTTGTACTATTTTCAGTGGAACAGCCTTTCACTTGGTTTGGTTCTCTAAACGCTAATGTCCAACTGTGTAGAAAACCTGATGTTACTGAAAGTCACTACTGGAGCTTAGGTAGCAAACTGAAGAAATTGGTTGCAGACTACTCTAAATCATATGCTGAGTATAATAATAAGGTTTACATCATGTTAGCACATACCACTTTTAGTGAATAGTGAACTGTACTCTCCATTCTGTTGAATGCTTTACTTTGTATTCAAAGCATTTTGTGATAAGGTTGTGCATATAACTACTCAGTATTAGTTGGAACTGTATAGGTATTGCTTATAGAGTGCTCAGTGCCATGCAATACTCCAATGCAAGTTGAATTCAGTAACCTACTTGGTCCCATTTGGAGTGGAACAACCAATGACTTGGTTGAGTTCTGTAAACGGTTATGTTCTACTGTGTAGAGAACCTGATGTTACTGAAAGTAACTTCTGGAGCTTAGGTAGCATACTCTTAAGATATGTTGCAGACTACACTAAATCATAATGCAAGGTGAATTCAGTAACCTACCTCATACCATTTACAGTGGATCAGCATTTCACTTGGTTTCGTTCTACAAACGCTAATGTACAACTGTGTAGAAAACCTGATGTTACTGACAGTAACTTCTGGAGCTTAGTTAGCACACGAATAAAATTGGTTGCAGATTAGTCTAAATCTGATGGTGAGTATAATCATAAGGTGAACGTCATGTTAGCACATACCAGTTAAAGGCAAAAGTGAACTGTAAACTCCATTGTGTTGAATGCTTTACTTTGTATTCAAAGCAGTTTGTGATAAGGTTGTGCAGATAACTACTCAGTGTTAGTTGGAACTGTATAGGTATTGTTTATAGAGTGCTCAGTGCCATGCAATACTCCAATGCAGGCTGAATTCAGTAATCTACCTGGTATCATTTGGAGTGGAACAGCCAATGACTTGGTTTATTTCAGTAAACGGAAATGTTCTACTGTATAGAGAACAAGATGTTACTGTAAGTAACTTCTGGAGCTTATGTAGCACACTCTTTAAAGAGGTTGCAGACTACTCTAAATCATATGGTTAGTATAATAATAATAAGGTTTACATCATGCTAGCACATAGACGTTTTCGGCAAAACTGAGCTGTACACACCATTGAGTTGAAGAGATTACGGTGAATTCGAAGTATTTTATGATACGATTGTGTACACAACTATTCATGCTGATGTGGAAGTGTATGGATATTACATGTAGGGTGCTCACTGCCATGCAACAATGCAAAGTAAGCTGAAATCAGTAACCTACCTGGTAGCATTTACAGTGGAGCAGTTTTCACTTGGTCTGGTTCTGCAAACGCTAATGACCAACTGTGTGGAAAACCTGATGTTACTGAAAGTCACTTCTGGAGCTTAGGTAGCACACTGAAGAAATTGGTTGCAGACTACTCTAAATCATTTGCTGAGTATAATAATAAGGTTTACATCATTTTAGCACATACAACTTTTAGCGAATAGTGAACTGTACACTCCATTGTGTTGAATGCTTTACTTTGTATTCAATGCATTTTGTGATAGGTTTGTGCGTTTAACTACTCAGTATTAGTTGGAACTGCATAGGTATTGCTTATAGTGTGCTCAGTGCCATGCAATACTCCAATGCAAGCTGAATTCAGTAACCTACTTGGTCCCATTTGGAGTGGAACAACCAATGACTTGGTTGAGTTCTGTAAACGGTTATGTTCTACTGTGTAGAGAACCTGATGTTACTGAAAGTAACTTCTGGAGCTTAGGTAGCACACTCTTAAGATAGGTTGCAGACTACACTAAATCATAATGCAAGCTGAATTCAGTAACCTACCTCATACCATTTACAGTGGATCGGCATTTCACATGGTTTGGTTCTACAAACTCTATTGTACAACTGTCTAGATAACCTGATGTTACTGACAGTAACTTCAGGAGCTTAGTTGGTACACGCATAAAATTGGTTGCAGACTACTCTAAATCATATGGTGAGTATAATCATAAGGTGAACATCATGTTAGCAGATACCAGTTTAAGGCAAAAGTGAACTGTACACTCCATTGTGTTGAATGCTTTACTTTCTATTCAAAACATTTTGTGATAAGATTGTGTACATAACTACTCTGAGTGATTTGCAACTGTTTAGGTATTGCTTGTAGAGTGCTCAGTGCCATGCAATACTCCAATGCAAGCTCAATTCAGTAACCTACCTTGTACTATTTTCAGTGGAACAGCCTTTCACTTGGTTTGGTTCTCTAAACGCTAATGTCCAACTGTGTAGAAAACCTGATGTTACTGAAAGTCACTACTGGAGCTTAGGTAGCAAACTGAAGAAATTGGTTGCAGACTACTCTAAATCATATGCTGAGTATAATAATAAGGTTTACATCATGTTAGCACATACCACTTTTAGTGAATAGTGAACTGTACTCTCCATTCTGTTGAATGCTTTACTTTGTATTCAAAGCATTTTGTGATAAGGTTGTGCATATAACTACTCAATGTTAGTTGGAACTGTATAGGTATTGCTTATAGAGTGCTCAGTGCCATGCAATACTCCAATGCAAGTTCAATTCAGTAACCTACTTGGTCCCATTTGGAGTGGAACATCCAATGACTTGGTTGAGTTCTGTAAACGGTTATGTTCTACTGTGTAGAGAACCTGATGTTACTGAAAGTAACTTCTGGAGCTTAGGTAGCATACTCTTAAGATATGTTGCAGACTACACTAAATCATAATGCAAGGTGAATTCAGTAACCTACCTCATACCATTTACAGTGGATCAGCATTTCACTTGGTTTCGTTCTACAAACGCTAATGTACAACTGTGTAGAAAACCTGATGTTACTGACAGTAACTTCTGGAGCTTAGTTAGCACACTCATAAAATTGGTTGCAGACTACTCTAAATCATCTACTGAGTATAATAATAATGTTTACATCATGATAGCACATACCAGTTTTAGGCCAAAGTGAGCTGTACACTCCATTTTGTTGAAAGCTTTACTTTCTATACAAAGCATTTTGTGATAAGGTTGTGTACATAACTACTCAGAGTGATGTGGAACTGTATAGATATTGAATGTGGAGTATTCACGGCCATACAATACTCCAATGCAAGCTGAATTCAGTAACCTACTTGGTACCATTTGGAGTGGAACAGCCAATGACATGGTTTAGTTCTGTTAACGGTGATGTTCTACTGTGTAGAGAACCTGATGTTACTGAAAGTAACTTCTGGAGCTTAGGTAGCACACTCTTAAGATAGGTTGCAGACTACAGTAAATCATATGGTGAGTATAATAATAATGTTTACATCATGTTAGCACATAGACATTTTTGGCAAAGCAGAGCTGTAAACACCATTGAGTTGAAAACATTACCGTGAATTCAAAATATATTGTGACAAGATTGTGTACACAACTACTCATGCTGATGTGGAACTGTATGGACATCATGTTAGCAGATACCACGTTTAGGGAACAGTGAACTGTACACTCCATTGTGTTGAATGCTTTACTTTGTATTCAAAGCATTTTGTGATAAGGTTGTGCATAGAACTACTCAGTATTAGTTGGATGTGTATAGGTATTGCTTATTGAGTGCTCAGTGCCATGCAATACTCCAATGCAAGTTCAATTCAGTAACCTACCTGGTACCATTTGGATTGGAACAGCCAATGACTTGGTTTATTTCGGGAAACCTTAATGTTCAACTGTGTGGAAAACATGATGTTATTGAAAGTCACTTCTGGAGCTCAGGTATCACACTCATAAAATTGGTTGCAGACTACTCTAAATTATCTGCTGAGTATAATAAGAAGGTTTACATCATGATAGCACATACCAGTTTAAGGCAAAAGTGAACTGTACACTCCATTGTGTTGAATGCTTTACTTTGTATTCAAAGCAGTTTGTGATAAAGTTGTGTAGATAAATACACAGTGTGGTTTTGAACTGTATAGGTATTGCTTGTAGAGTGCTCAGTGCCACGGAATTCTCCAATGCAAGCTTAATTCAGTTGCCCATCTTGTACCATTTGGAGTGGAACAGCCAATGACTTGGTTTAGTTCTGTTAACGGTGATGTTCTACTGTGTAGAGAACAAGATGTTACTGAACGTCACTTCTGGAGCTCAGGTATCACACTCATAAAATTGGTTGCAGACTACTCTAAATTATCTGCTGAGTATAATAAGAAGGTTTACATCATGATAGCACATACCAGTTTAAGGCAAAAGTGAACTGTACACTCCATTGTGTTGAATGCTTTACTTTGTATTCAAAGCAGTTTGTGATAAAGTTGTGTAGATAAATACACAGTGTGGTTTTGAACTGTATAGGTATTGCTTGTAGAGTGCTCAGTGCCACGGAATTCTCCAATGCAAGCTTAATTCAGTTGCCCATCTTGTACCATTTGGAGTGGAACAGCCAATGACTTGCTTTAGTTCTGTTAACGGTGATGTTCTACTGTGTAGAGAACAAGATGTTATTGAAAGTCACTTCTGGAGCTTAGGTATCACGCTCATAAAGTTGGTTGCAGACTACTCTAAATCATCTACTGAGTATAATAATAAAGTTTACATCATGACAGTGCATACCAGTTTTAGGCCAAAGTGAGCTCTACACTCCATTTTGTTGAAAGCTTTACTTCCTATTCAAAACATTTTGTGATAAGGTTGTGTACATAACTACTCAGAGTGATGTGGAACTGTATAGATATTGAATGTGGAGTGTTCACGGCCATACAATACTCCAATGCAAGCTGAATTCAGTAACCTACCTGGTACCATTTACAGTGGAGCAGCCTTTCACTTGGTTTGGTTCTGCAAACGCTAATGTCCAACTGAGTAGAAAACCTGATGTTACTGAAAGTCACTACGGAGCTTAGGAAGCACACTGAAGAAATTGGTTTCAGACTACTCCAAATCATATGCTGAGTATAATAATAAGGTTTACATCATGTTAGCACATACCACGTTTAGGGAACAGTGAACTGTACACTCCATTGTGTTGAATGCTTTTCTTTGTATTCAAAGCATTTTGTGATAAGGTTGTGCATAGAACTACTCAGTATTAGTTGGAACTGTATAGGTGTTGCATACAGAGTGCTCAGTGCCATGCAATACTCCAATGCAAGTTGAATTCAGTAACCTACCTGGTACCATTTGGATTGGAACAGCCAATGACTTGGTTTATTTCGGTAAACGTTAATGTTCAACTGTGTGGAAAACATGATGTTACTGAAAGTCACTTCTGGAGCTTAGTTATCACACTCATAAAATTGGTTGCAGACTACTCTAAATTATCTGCTGAGTATAATAATAAGGTGTGCATCATGATAGCACATACCAGTTTAAGGCAAAAGTGAACTGTACACTCCATTGTGTTGAATGCTTTACTTTCTATTCAAAGCAGTTTGTGATAAAGTTGTGTATACAAATACACAGTGTGGTTTTGAACTGTATAGGTATTGCTTGTACAGTGCTCAGTGCCACGGAATTATCCAATGCAAGCTTAATTCAGTAGCCCACCTTCTACCATTTGGAGTAGAACAGCCAATAACTTGGTTTAGTTCTGTTAACGCTTATGTTCTACTGTGTAGAGAACATGATGTTACTGAACGTCACTTCTGGAGCTTAGGTAGCACACTGAAGAAATTGGTTGCAGACTACTCTAAACCATATGCTGAGTATAATAATAAGGTTTACATCATGTTAGCACATACCAGTTTTATGAAAAAGTGAACTGTACACTCCTTTGTGTTGAATGCTTTACTTTGAATTCAAATCATTTTGTGATAAGGTTGTGCATCTAACTACTCAGTGTTAGTTGGAACTATATAGGTATTGCTTATAGAGTGCTCAGTGCCACGGAATTCTCCAATGCAAGCTTAATTCAGTAGCCCACCTTGTACCATTCGGATTGGAACTGCCAATGACTTGGTTTATTACTGTAAACGGTAATGTTCTACTGTGTAGAATACATGATGTTACTGAAAGTCACTTCTGGAGCTTAGGTATCACACTCATAAAATTGGTTGTAGACTACTCTAAATCATCTACTGAGTATAATAATAATGATTACATCATCATAGCACATACCAGTTTTAAGCCAAAGTGAGCTGTACACTCCATTTTGTTGAAAGCTTTACTTTCTATTCAAACCATTTTGTGATAAGGTTGTGTACATAACTACTCAGAGTGATGTGGAACTGTATAGATATTGAATGTGGAGTGTTCACGGCCATACAATACTCCAATGGAAGCTGAATTCAGTAACCTACTTGGTACCATTTGGAGTGGAACAGCCAATGACTTGGTTTAGTTCTGTTAACAGTGATGTTCTACTGTGTAGAGAACCTGATGTTACTGAAAGTAATTTCTGGAGCTTAGGTAGCACACTCTTAAGATAGGTTGCAGACTACATTAAATTGTATGGTGAGTATAATAATAAGGTTTACATCATGTTAGCACATAGACGTTTTCGGCAAAACAGAGCTGTAAACACCATTGAGTTGAAAACATTACCGTGAATTCAAAATATTTTGTGATAAGATTGTGTACACAACTACTCATGGTGATGTGGAACTGTATGGACATTGCATGTAGAGTGCTCAGTGCCATGCAACAATGCAATGGAAGCTGAATTCAGTAACCTACCTGGTACCATTTACAGTGGAGCAACCTTTCACTTGGTTTGGTTCTGCAAACGCTAATGTCCAACTGAGTAGAAAACCTGATGTTACTGAAAGTCACTACTGGAGCTTAGGAAGCACACTGAAGAAATTGGTTTCAGACTACTCCAAATCATATGCTGAGTATAATAATAAGGTTTACATCATGTTAGCACATACCACGTTTAGGGAACAGTGAACTGTACACTCCATTGTGTTGTATGGCCCTGAACACTCCACATTCAATATCTATACAGTTCCACATCACTCTGAGTAGTTATGTACACAACCTTATCACAAAATGCTTTGAATACAAAGTAAAGCATTCAACACAATGGAGTGTACAGTTCACTTTTGCCTTAAAGTGGTATGTGCTATCATGATGTAAACCTTCTTATTATACTCAGCAGATAATTTAGAGTAGTCTGCAATCAATTTTATGTGTGTGATACATGAGCTCCAGAAGTGACTTTCAGTCACATCGTGTTTTCCACATGAACGTTTCCCGAAATAAAACAAGTCATTGGCTGTTCCAATCCGAATGGTACCAGGTAGGTTACTGAATTGTACTTGCATTGGAGTATTGCATGGCACTGAGCACTCTATAAGCAATACCTATACAGTTCCAACCAATACTGAGTAGTTCTATGCACAACCTTATCACAAAATGCTTTGAATACAAAGTAAAGTATTCAACACAATGGAGTGTACAGTCACTTCTGGAGCTTAGGTATCACACTCATAAAATTGGTTGTAGACTACTCTAAATCATCTACTGAGTATAATAATAATGATTACATAATCATAGCACATACCAGTTTTAAGCCAAAGTGAGCTGTACACTCCATTTTGTTGAAAGCTTTACTTTCTATTCAAACCATTTTGTGATAAGGTTGTGTACATAACTACTCAGAGTAATGTGGAACTGTATAGATATTGAATGTGGAGTGTTCACGGACATGCAAAACTCCAATGCAAGCTGAATTCAGTAACATACCTGGTACCATTTGGATTGGAACAGCCAATGACTTGGTTTATTTCGGTAAACGTTAATGTTCAACTGTGTGGAAAACATGATGTTACTGAAAGTCACTTCTGGAGCTTACGTATCACACTAATAAAATTGGTTGCAGACTACTCTAAATTATCTGCTGAGTATAATAATAAGGTGTGCATCATGATACCACATAACAGTTTAAGGCAAAAGTGAACTGTACACTCCATTGTGTTGAATGCTTTAGTTTGTATTCAAAGCAGTTTGTGATAAAGTTGTGTATATAAATACACAGTGTGGTTTTGAACTGTATAGGTATTGCTTGTACAGTGCTCAGTGCCATGGAATTCTCCAATGCAAGCTTAATTCAGTAGCCCACCTTCTACCATTTGGAGTGGAACAGCCAATAACTTGGTTTAGTTCTGTTAACGCTTATGTTCTACTGTGTAGAGAACATGATGTTACTGAACGTCACTTCAGGAGCTTAGGTAGCACACTGAAGAAATTGGTTGCAGAGTGCTCTAAACTATATGCTGAGTATAATAATAAGGTTTTCATCATGATAGCACATACAGGTTTTAGGCCGAAGTGAGCTGTACACTCCATTTTGTTGAAAGCTTTACTTTCTATTCAAAGCATTTTGTGATAAGGTTGTGCATATAACTACTCAGTATTAGTTGGAACTGTATAGGTATTGCTTATAGAGTGCTCAGTACCATGCAATACTCCAATGCAAGTTCAATTCAGTAACCTACCTGGTACCATTTGGATTGGAACAGCCAATGACTTGGTTTATTTCGGGAAACGTTAATGTTCAACTGTGTGGAAAACATGATGTTACTGAAAGTCACTTCTGGAGCTTAGGTATCACACTCATAAAATTGGTTGCAGACTGCTCCAAATCATCTACTGAGTACAATATTGTTTACATCATCATTGCACATACCAGTTTTAGGCCAAAGTGAGCTGTACACTCCTTTGTGTTGAATGCTTTACTTTGTATTCAAATCATTTTGTGATAAGGTTGTGCATATAACTACTCAGTATTAGTTGGAACTGTATAGGTATTGCTTGTAGAGTGCTCAGTGCCACGGAATTCTCCAATGCAAGCTTAATTCAGTAGCCCACCTTGTACCATTTGGAGTGGAACAGCAAATGACTTGGTTTAGTTCTGTTAACGGTGATGTTCTTCTGTGCAGAGAACAAGATGTTACTGAAAGTCACTTCTGGAGCTTAGGTATCACGCTCATAAAATTGGTTGCAGACTACTCTAAATCATCTACTGAGTATAATAATAATGTCTACATCATGATAGCACATACAGGTTTTAGGCCGAAGTGAGCTGTACACTCCATTTTGTTGAAAGCTTTACTTTCTATTCAAAGCATTTTGTGATAAGGTTGTGTACATAACTACTCAGAGTGATGTGGAACTGTATAGATATTGAATGTGGAGGGTTCACCGCCATACAATACTCCAATGCAAGCTGAATTCAGTAACCTACTTGGTACCATTTGGAGTGGAACAGCCAATGACTTGGTTTAGTTCTGTTAACGGTGATGTTCTAATGTGTAGGGAATCTGATGTTACTGAAAGTAACTTCTGGAGCTTAGGTAGCACACTCATAAGATAGGTTGCAGACTACACTAAATCATATGGTGGGTATAATAATAATGTTTACATCATGTTAGCACATACCAGTTTTATGCAAAAGTGAACTGTACACTCCGTTGTGTTGAATGCTTTACTTTGTATTCAAATCATTTTGTGATAAGGTTGTGCATATAACTACTCGGTATTAGTTGGAGCTGTATAGGTAATGCTTATAGAGTGCTCAGTGCCATGCAATTCTCCAATGGAAGTTCAATTCAGTAGCCTACCTGGTACCATTCCGATTGGAACAGCCAATGACTTCGTTTATAACTGTAAACGGTAATGTTGTATTGTGTAGAATACATGATGTTACTGAAAGTCACTTCTGGAGCTTAGGTATCACACTCATAAAATTGGTTGCAGACTACTCGAAATCATCTACTGAGTATAATAATGTTTACATCATCATAGCACATACCAGTTTTAAGCCAAAGTGAGCTGTACACTCCATTTTGCTGAAAGCTTTACTTTCTATTCAAAGCATTTTGTGATAAGGTTGTGTACATAAGTACTCAGAGTGATGTGGAACTGTATAGATATTGAATGTGGAGTGTTCACGGCCATACAATACTCCAATGCAAGCTGAATTCAGTAACCTACCTGGTACCATTTGGATTGGAACATCCAATGACTTGGTTTATTTCGGTAAACGGTAATGTTCAACTGTCTGGAAAACATGATGTTACTGAAAGTCACTTCTGGAGCTTAGGTATCACACTCATAAAATCGGTTGCAGACTACTCTAAATTATCTGCTGAGTATAATAATAAGGTTTACATCATGATAGCACGTACCACTTTAAGGCAAAAGTGAACTGTACACTCCATTGTGTTGAATGCTTTACTTTGTATTCAAAGCATTTTGTGATAAGGTTGTGTACATAACTACTCAGTATTATTTGGAACTGTATAGGTATTGCTTATAGAGTGCTCAGTGCCATGCAGTACTCCAATGCAAGTTCAATTCAGTAACCTACCTGGAACCATTTGGATTGGAACAGCCAATGACTTGTTTTATTTCGGGAAACGTTCATGTGGAAAACATTATGTGACTGAAAGTCACTTCTGGAGCTCAGGTATCACACTCATAAAATTGGTTGCAGACTACTCTAAATTATCTGCTGAGTATAATAAGAAGGTTTACATCATGATAGCACATACCAGTTTTAGGCAAAAGTGAACTGTACACTCCATTGTGTTGAATGCTTTACTTTCTATTCAAAGCAGTTTGTGATAAAGTTGTGTATATAAATACACAGTGTGGTTTTGAACTGTATAGGTATTGCTTATAGAGTGCTCAGTGCCATGCAATACTCCAATGCAAGTTCAATTCAGTAACCTACCTGGTACCATTCGGATTGGAACAGCCAATGACTTTGTTTATAACTGTAAACGGTAATGTTATATTGTGTAGAATACATGATGTTACTGAAAGTCACTTCTGGAGCTTAGGTATCACACTCATAAAATTGGTTGCAGACTACTCTAAATCATCTACTGAGTATAATAATGTTTACATCATCATAGCACATACCAGTTTTAGGCCAAAGTGAGCTGTACACTACATTTTGCTGAAAGCTTTACTTTCTAATCAAAGCATTTTGTGATAAGTTTGTGTACATAACTTCTCAGAGTGATGTGGATCTGTATGGATATTGGATGTGGAGTGTTCACGGCCATACAATACTCCAATGGAAGCTGAATTCAGTAACCTACTTGGTACCATTTGGAGTGGAACAGCCAATGACTTGGTTGAGTTCTGTAAACGGTAATGTTCTACTGTGTAGAGAACCTGATGTTACTGAAAGTAACTTCTGGAGCTTAGGTAGCACACTCTTAAGATAGGTTGCAGACTACACTAAATCATATGGTGAGTGTAATAATAAGGTTTACATCATGTTAGCACATAGACGTTTTCGGCAAAACAGAGCTGTAAACACCATTGAGTTGAAAACATTACCGTGAATTCAAAATATTTTGTGATACGATTGTGTACACAACTACTCATGCTGATGTGGAACTGTATGGATATTGCATGTGGAGTGCTCAGTGCCATGCAACAATGCAATGGAAGCTGAATTCAGTAACCTACCTGGTACCATTTACAGTGGAGCAGCCTTTCACTTGGTTTGGTTCTGCAAACGCTAATGTCCAACTGAGTAGATAACCTGATGTTACTGAAAGTCACGACTGGAGCTTAGGAAGCACACTGAAGAAATTGGTTTCAGACTACTCCAAATCATATGCTGAGTATAATAATAAGGTTTACATCATGTTAGCACCTACCACGTTTAGGGAACAGTGAACTGTACACTCCTTTGTGTTGAATGCTTTACTTTGTATTCAAAGCATTTTGTGATAAGTTTGTGCATATAACTACTCAGTATTAGTTGGAACTGTATAGGTATTGCTTATAGAGTGCTCAGTGCCATGCAATTCTCCAATGCAAGTTCAATTCAGTAACCTACCTGGTACAATTCGGATTGGAACAGCCAATGAGTTGGTTTATTACTGTAAAAGGTAATGTTCTACAGCGTAGAAAACATGATGTTACTGAAAGTCACTTCTGGAGCTTAGTTATCACACTCATAAAATCGGCTGCAGACTACTCTAAATTATCTGCTGAGTATAATAATAAGGTTTACATCATGATAGCACATACCACTTTAAGGCAAAAGTGAACTGTACACTACTTTGTGTTGAATGCTTTACTTTGTATTCAAAGAATTTTGTGATAAGGTTGTGCATATAACTATTCAGTATTAGTTGGAACTGTATAGGTATTGCTTATAGAGTGCTCAGTGCCATGCAATTCTCCAATGCAAGTTCAATTCAGTAACCTACCTGGTACCATTCGGATTGGAACTGCCAATGACTTGGTTTATTACTGTAAACGGTAATGTTCTACTGTGTAGAATACATGATGTTACTGAAAGTCACTTCTGGAGCTTAGGTATCACACTCATGAAATTGGTTGCAGACTACTCTAAGTCATCTACTGAGTATAATAATAATGTTTACATCATCATAGCACATACCAGTTTTAAGCCAAAGTGAGCTGTACACTCCATTTTGTTGAAAGCTTTAATTTCTATTCAAAGAATTTTGTGATAAGGTTGTGCATATAACTATTCAGTATTAGTTGGAACTGTATAGGTATTGCTATAGAGTGCTCAGTGCCATGCAATTCTCCAATGCAAGTTCAATTCAGTAACCTACCTGGTACCATTCGGATTGGAACTGCCAATGACTTCGTTTATAACTGTAAACGGTAATGTTCTATTGTGTAGAATACATGATGTTACTGAAAGTCACTTCTGGAGCTTAGGTATCACACTCATAAAATTGGTTGCAGACTACTCTAAATTATCTGCTGAGTATAATAAGAAGGTTTACATCATGATAGCACATACCAGTTTAAGGCAAAAGTGAACTGTAAACTCCATTGTGTTGAATGCTTTACTTTGTATTCAAAGCATTTTGTGATAAGATTATGCATATAACTACTCAGTTTTAGTTGGAACTGTATAGGTATAGAGTGCTCCATGCCATGCAAAACTCCAATGCAAGTTCCATTCAGTAACCTACCTGGTACCATTTGGATTGGAACAGCCAATGACTTGGTTTATTACTGTAAACGGTAATGTTCTACTGTGTAGAAAACATGATGTTACTGAAAGTCACTTCTGGAGCTTAGGTATCAGACTCATAAAATCGGTTGCAGACTACTCTAAATCATCTACTGAGTATAATAATGTTTACATCATCATAGCACATACCAGTTTCAGGCCAAAGTGAGCTGTACACTCCATTTTGTTGAAAGCTTTACTTTCTATTCAAAGCATTTTGTGATAATGTTGTGTACATAACTACTCAGAGTGATGTGGAAGTGTATAGATATTGAATGTGGAGTGTTCACGGCCATACAATACTCCAATGCAAGCTGAATTCAGTAACCTACTTGGTACCATTTGTAGTGGAACAGCCAATGACTTGGTTTAGTTCTGTTAACGGTGATGTTCTACTGTGTAGAGAACCTGATGTTACTGAAAGTAACTGTTGGAGCTTAGGCAGCACACACTTAAGATAGGTTGCAGACTACACTAAATCATATGGTGAGTATAATAATAAGGTTTACAACATGTTAGCACATAGACGTTTTCGGTAAAACAGAGCTGTAAACACCATTGAGTTGAAAACATTACCGTGAATTCAAAATATTTTGTGATAAGATTGTGTACACAACTACTCATGCTGATGTGGAACTCTATGGATATTGCCTGTAGAGTGCTCAGTGCCATGCAACAATGCAATGGAAGCTGAATTCAGTAACCTACCTGGTATCATTTACAGTGGAGCAGCCTTTGACTTGGTTTGGTTCTGCAAACGCTAATGTCCAACTGAGTGGAAAACCTGATGTTACTGAAAGTCACTACTGGAGTTTAGGAAGCACACTGAAGAAATTGGTTTCAGACTACTCCAAATCATATGCTGAGTATAATAATAAGGTTTACATCATGTTAGCACATACCACGTTTAGGGAACAGTGAACTGTACACTCCATTGTGTTGAATGCTTTACTTTGTATTCAAAGCATTTTGTGATAAGGTTGTGCATAGAACTACTCAGTATTAGTTGGAACTGTATAGGTATTGCTTATAGAGTGCTCAGTGCCATGCAATTCTCCAATGCAAGTTCAATTCAGAAAACCTACCTGGTACCATTCGGATTGGAACTGCCAATGACTTCGTTTATTACTGTAAACGGTAATGTTCTACTGTGTAGAATACATGATGTTACTGAAAGTCACTTCTGGAGCTTAGGTATCACACTCATAAAATTGGTTGCAGACTACCCTAAATCATCTACTGAGTATAATAATGTTTACATCATCATAGCTCATACCAGTTTTAAGCCAAAGTGAGCTGTACACTCCATTTTGCTGAAAGCTTTATTTTCTATTCAAAGCATTTTGTGATAAGGTTGTGTACATAACTACTCAGAGTGATGTGGAACTGTATGGATATTGGATGTGGAGTGTTCACGGCCATATGATACTCCAAAGCAAGCTGAATTCAGTAACCTACTTGGTACCATTTGGAGTGGAACAGCCAATGACTTGGTTGAGTTCTGTAAACGGTAATGTTCTACTGAGTAGAGAACCTGATGTTACTGAAAGTAACTTCTGTAGCTTAGGTAGAACACTCTTAAGGTAGGTTGCAGACTACACTAAATCATATCGTGAGTACAATAATAAAGTTTACATCATGTTAGCACATAGACGTTTTCGGCAAAACTGTGCTGTACACACCATTGAGCTGAAAACATAACCGTAAATTCAAAGTATTTTGTGATAAGATTGTGTACACAACTTCTCATGCTGATGTGGAACTGTATGGATATTGCATGCAGGGTGCTTAGTGCCATGCAACAATGCAATGCATGCTGAATTCAGTAACCTACCTGGTACCATTTACAGTGGAGCAGCCTTTCACTTGGTTTGGTTCTGCAAACGCTAATGTCCAACTGTGTAGAAAACCTGATGTTACTGAAAGTCACTACTGGAGCTTAGGAAGCACACTGAAGAAATTGGTTGCAGACTACTCCAAATCATATGCTGAGTATAATAATAAGGTTTACATCATGTTAGCACATACCAGTTTTAGGGAACAGTGAACTGTACACTCCATTGTGTTGAAAGCTGTACTTTGTATTCAAAGCTTTTTGTGATAAGATTGTGCATAGAACTTTTCAGTATTAGTTGGAACTGTATAGGTATTGCTTATAGAGTGCTCAGTGCCATGCAATACGCCAATGCAGGCTGAATTCAGTAATCTACCTGGTATCATTTGGAGTGGAACAGCCAATGACCTGGCTTATTTCAGTAAACGGTAATATTCTGCTGTGTAGAGAACCTGATGTTACTGAAAGTAACTTCTGGAGCTTGGGTAGCACACTCTTAAGATAGGTTGCAGACTACACTAAATCATAATGCAAGCTGAATTCAGTAACCCACCTGGTACCATTTACAGTGGATCAGCATTTCACTTGGTTTGGTTCTGCAAACGCTATTGTTCAACTGTGTAGAAAACCTGATGTTACTGAGAGTAACTTCTGGAGCTTAGTTCGCAGACGCATGAAATTGGTTGCAGACTACCCTAAATCATTTGGTGAGTATAATCATAAGGTGAACGTCATGTTAGCACATACCAGTTTAAGGCAAAAGTGAACTGTAGACACCATTGAGTTGAAGACATTACCGTGAATTCAAAGTATTTTCTGATAAGATTGTGTACACAACTACTCATACTGATGTGGAACTGTATGGATATTGCATGTAGAGTGCTCAGTGCCATGCAACAATGCAAAGCAAGCTAAAATCAGTAACCGACCTGGTACCATTTACAGTAGAGCAGCCTTTCACTTGGTCTGGTTCTGCAAACGCTAATGTCCAACTGTGTGGAAAACCTGATGCTACTGAAAGTCACTTCTGGAGCTTAGGTAGCACACTGAAGAAATTGGTTGCAGACCACTCTAAATGATATGGTGAGTATAATCATAAGGTGAACGTCATGTTAGCACATACCAGTTTAAGGCAAAAGTGAACTGTACACTGCATTGTGTTGAATGCTTTACTTTGTATTCAAAGCAGTTTGTGATACGTTTGTGCATATAACTACTCAGTGTTAGTTGGAACAGTATAGGTATTGCTTATAGAATGCTCAGTGCCATGCAATACTCCAATGCAGGCTGAATTCAGTAATCTAACTGGTATCATTTCGAGTGGAACAGACAATGACTTGGTTTATTTCAGTAAACGGTAATGTTCTACTGTTTAGAGAACAAGATGTTACTGTAAGTAACTTTTGGAGCTAAGGTAGCACACTCTTAAAATAGGTTGCAGACTACTCTAAAACATATGGTGAGTATAATAATAATAAGGTTTACATCATGCTAGCACATAGATGTTTTCGGCAAAACTGAGCTGTACACACCATTGAGTTGAAGACATTACCGTGAATTCAAAGTATTTTGTGATAAGATTGTGTACACAACTAGTCATGCTGATGTGGAACTGTATGGATCTTGCATGTAGAGTGCTCAGTGCCATGCAACAATGCAATGCAAGCTGAATTCTGTAACCTACCTGGTACCATTTACAGTGGATCAGCCTTTCACTTGGTCTGGTTCTGCAAACTCTAATGTCCAACCGTGTAGAAAACCTGATGTTACTGAAAGTCACTTCTCGAGCTTAGGTAGCACACTGAAGAAATTGGTTGCAGACTAGTCTAAATCATATGCTGTATAATAATAAGGTTTACATGATGTTAGCACATACCAGTTTTATGCAAAAGTGAACTGTACAGTCCTTTGTGTTGAATGCTTTACTTTGTATTCAAAGCTTTTTGTGATAAGTTTGTGCATATAACTACTCAGTATTAGTTGGAACTGTCCTATAGAGTGCTCAGTGCCATGTAATACTTCAATGCAGGCTGAATTCAGTAATCTACCTGATATCATTTGTAGTGGAACAGCCAATGACTTGGTTTATTTCAGTAAACGGTAATGTTCTACTGTGTAGAGAACTTGATGTTACTGAAAGTAACTTGTGGAGCTTAGGTAGCACACTCTTAAGATAGGTTGCAGACTACACTAAATCATAATGCAAGCTGAATTCAGTAACCTACCTGGTACCATTTACAGTGGATCAGCATTTCACTTGGTTTGGTTCTGCAAACGCTATTGTTCAACTGTGTTGAAAACCTGATGTTACTGAGAGTAACTTCTGGAGCTTAGTTTGCAGACGCATGAAATTGGTTGCAGACTACTCTAAATCATTTGGTGAGTATAATCATAAGGTGAACGTCATCTTAGCGCATATCAGTTTAAGTCAAAAGTGAACTGTACATTCCATTGTGTTGAATGCTTTACTTTGTATTCAAAGCAGTTTGTGATAAGTTTGTGCATATAACTACTCAGTGTTAGTTGGAACTGTATAGGTATTGCTTACAGAATGCTCAGTGCCATGCAATACTCCAAGGCAGGCTGAATTCAATAATCTAACTGGTATCATTTGGAGTGGAACAGCCAATGACTTGGTTTATTTCAATAAATAGTAATGTTCTATTGTTTAGAGAACAAGATGTTTCTGTAAGTAACTTCTGGAGCTTAGGTAGCACACTCTTAAAAGAGGTTGTAGACTACTCTAAATCATTTGGTGAGTATGTAATAAGGTTTACATCATGCTAGCACATAGACATTTTCGGCAAAACTGAGCTGTACACACCATTGAGTTGAAGAGATTACTGTGAATTCAAAGTATTTTGTGATAAGATTGTGTACACAACTACTCATGCTGATGTGGAACTGTATGGATCTTGCATGTAGAGTTCTCAGTGCCATGCAACAATGCAATGCAAGCTGAGTTCAGTAACCTACCTGGTACCATTTACAGTGGATCAGTCTTTCACTTGGTCTGTTTCTGCAAACACTAATGTCCAACTGTGTAGAGAACCTGATGTTACTGAAAGTCACTTCTGGAGCTTAGGTAGCACAGTGAAGAAATTGGTTGCAGACTAGTCTAAATCATATGCTGAGTATAATAATAAGGTTTACATCATGTTAGCATGTACCAGTTTTATGCAAAAGTGAACTGTACAGTCCTTTGTGTTGAATGCTTTACTTTGTATTCAAAGCATTTTGCGATACATTTGTGCATATAACTACTCAGTGTAAGTTGGAACTGTATAGGTATTGCTTATAGAGAGCTCAGTGCCATGCAATACGCCAATGCAGGCTGAATTCAGTAATCTACCTGATATCATTTGGAGTGGAACAGCCAATGACTTGGTTTATTTCAGTAAATGGTAATGTTCTACTGTGTAGAGAACTTGATGTTACTGAAAGTAACTTCTGGAGCTTAGGTAGCACACTCTTAAGATAGGTTGCAGTCTACACTAAATAATAATGTAAGCTGAGTTCACTAACCTACCTGGTACCATTTACAGTGGATCAGCATTTCACTTGGTTTGGTTCTGCAAACGCTATTGTTCAATTGTGTAGAAAACCTGATGTTACTGAGAGTAACTTCTGGAACTTAGTTCGCAGACGCATGAAATTGGTTGCAGACTACTCTAAATCATTTGGTGAGTATAATCATAAGGTGAACGTCATCTTAGCGCATACCAGTTTAAGTCAAAAGTGAACTGTACATTCCATTGTGTTGAATGCTTTACTTTGTATTCAAAGCAGTTTGTGATAAGGTTGTGCATATAACTACTCAGTGTTAGTTGGAACTGTATAGGTATTGCTTATCGAATGCTCAGTGCCATGCAATACAATGCAGGCTGAATTGAGTAATCTACCTGGTATCATTTGGAGTGGAACAGCCAATGACTTGGTTTATTTCAGTAAACGGTTGTTCAACTGTTTAGAGAACAAGATGTTACTGTAAGTAACTTCTGGATCTTAGGTAGCACACTCTTAAAATAGGTTGCAGACTACTCTAAATCATATGGTGAGTATAATAATAATGTTTACATCATGCTAGCACATAGAAGTTTTCGGCAAAACTGAGCTGTAGACACCATTGAGTTGAAGACATTACCGTGAATTCAAAGTAATTTCTGATAAGATTGTGTACACAACTACTCATGCTGATGTGGAACTGTATGGAGATTGCAACTGTTTAGGTATTGCTTATAGAGTGCTCAGTGCCATGCAATACTCCAATGCAAGCTCAATTCAGTAAACTACCTTGTACTATTTTCAGTGGAACAGCCTTTCACTTGGTTTGGTTCTGCAAACGCTAATGTCCAACTGTGTAGAAAACCTGATGTTACTGAAAGTCACTACTGGAGCTTAGGTAGCATACTGAAGAAATTGGTTGCAGACTACTCTAAATCATATGCTGAGTGTAATAATAAGGTTTACATCATGTTAGCACATACCACTTTTAGTGAATAGTGAACTGTACTCTCCATTGTGTTGAATGCTTTACTTTGTATTCAAAGCATTTTGATATTAGTTGGAACTGTATAGGTATTGCTTATAGAGTGCTCAGTGCCATGCAATACTCCAATGCAAGTTGAATTCAGTAACCTACTTGGTCCCATTTGGAGTGGAACAGCCAATGACTTGGTTTATTTCAGTAAACGGTTGTTCAACTGTTTAGAGAACAAGATGTTACTGTAAGTAACTTCTGGAGCTTAGGTAGCACACTCTGAAAATAGGTTGCAGACTACTCTAAATCATATGGTGAGTATAATAATAATGTTTACATCATGCTAGCACATAGAAGATTTCGGCAAAACTGAGCTGTAGACACCATTGAGTTGAAGACATTACCGTGAATTCAAAGTATTTTCTGATAAGATTGTGTACACAACTACTCATGCTGATGTGGAACTGTATGGATATTGCATGTAGAGTGCTCAGTGCCATGCAACAATGCAAAGCAAGCTGAAATCAGTAACCTACCTGGTACCATTTACAGTGGAGCAGCCTTTCACTTGGTCTGGTTCTGCAAACGCTAATGACCAAGTGTGGAAAACCTGATGTTACTGAAAGTCACTTCTGGAGCTTAGGTAGCACACTGAAGAAATTGGTTGCAGACTACTCTAAATCATATGCTGAGTATAATAATAAGGTTTACATCATTTTAGCACATACCACTTTTAGCGAATAGTGAACTGTACACTCCATTGTATTGAATGCTTTACTTTGTATTCAAAGCATTTTGTGATAAGGTTGTGCATATAACTACTCAGTATTATTTGGAACTGTATAGGTATTGCTTATAGAGTGCTCAGTGCCATGCAATACTCCAATGCAAGCTGAATTCAGTAACTTACTTGGTCCCATTTGGAGTGGAACAACCAATTACTTGGCTGAGTTCTGTAAACGGTTATGTTCTACTGTGTAGAGAACCTGATGTTACTGAAAGTAATTTCTGGAGCTTAGGTAGCACACTCTTAAGATAGGTTGCAGACTACACTAAATCATAATGCAAGCTGAATTCAGTAACCTACCTCATACCATTTACAGTGGATCGGCATTTCACATGGTTTGGTTCTACAAACGCTATTGTACAACTGTGTAGAAAACCTGATGTTACTGACAGTAACTTCTGGAGCTTAGTTGGTTCACGCATAAAATTGGTTGCAGACTACTCTAAATCATATGGTGAGTATAATCATAAGGTGAACGTCATGTTAGCAGATACCAGTTTAAGGCAAAAGTGAACTGTACACTCCATTGTGTTGAATGCTTTACTTTGTATTCAAAGAAGTTTGTGATAAGGTTGTGCATATAACTTCTCAGTGTTAGTTGGAACTGTATAGGTATTGCTCAGTGCCATGCAATACTCCAATGCAGGCTGAATTCAGTAATCTATCTGGTATCATTTGGAGTGGAACAGCCAATGACTTGGTTTATTTCAGTAACGGTAATGTTCTACTGTGTAGAGAACCAGATGTTACTGAAAGTAACTTCTGGAGCTTAGGTAGCACACTCTTAAGATAGGTTGCAGACTACTCTAAATCATATGGTGAGTATAATAGTAAGGTTTACATCATGCTAGCACATAGACGTTTTCGGCAAAACTGAGCTGCACAGACCATTGTGTTGAAGAGATTACCGTGAATTCAAAGTATTTTGTGATAAGATTGTGTACACAACTACTCATGCTGATGTGGAACTGTATGGATATTGCATGTAGAGTGCTCAGTGCCATGCAACAATGCAATGCAAGCTGAAGTCAGTACCCTACCTGGTACCATTTACAGTGGAGCATCCTTTCACTTGGTCTGGTTCTGCAAACGCTAATGTCCAACTGTGTGGAAAACCTGATGTTACTGAAAGTCACTTCTGGAGCTTAGGTAGCACACTGAAGAAATTGGTTGCAGACTACTCTAAATCATATGGTGAGTATAATAATAAGGTTTACATCATGATAGCACATACCACTTTTAGGCAAAAGTGAGCTGTACACTCCATTGTTTTGAAAGCTTTACTTTGTATTCAAAACATTTTGTGATAAGGTTGTGTACATAACTACTCTGAGTGATTTGCAACTGTATAGGTATTGCTTATAGAGTGCTCAGTGCCATGCAACAATGCAATGCAAGCTGAAGTCAGTACCCTACCTGGTACCATTTACAGTGGAGCATCCTTTCACTTGGTCTGGTTCTGCAAACGCTAATGTCCAACTGTGTGGAAAACCTGATGTTACTGAAAGTCACTTCTGGAGCTTAGGTAGCACACTGAAGAAATTGGTTGCAGACTACTCTAAATCATATGGTGAGTATAATCATAAGGTGAACGTCATGTTAGCACATACCAGTTTAAGGCAAAAGTGAACTGTACACTGCATTGTGTTGAATGCTTTACTTTGTATTCAAAGCAGTTTGTGATACGTTTGTGCATATAACTACTCAGTGTTAGTTGGAACAGTATAGGTATTGCTTATAGAATGCTCAGTGCCATGCAATACTCCAATGCAGGCTGAATTCAGTAATCTAACTGGTATCATTTCGAGTGGAACAGACAATGACTTGGTTTATTTCAGTAAACGGTAATGTTCTACTGTTTAGAGAACAAGATGTTACTGTAAGTAACTTTTGGAGCTAAGGTAGCACACTCTTAAAATAGGTTGCAGACTACTCTAAATCATATGGTGAGTATAATAATAATAAGGTTTACATCATGCTAGCACATAGATGTTTTCGGCAAAACTGAGCTGTACACACCATTGAGTTGAAGACATTACCGTGAATTCAAAGTATTTTGTGATAAGATTGTGTACACAACTAGTCATGCTGATGTGGAACTGTATGGATCTTGCATGTAGAGTGCTCAGTGCCATGCAACAATGCAATGCAAGCTGAATTCTGTAACCTACCTGGTACCATTTACAGTGGATCAGCCTTTCACTTGGTCTGGTTCTGCAAACTCTAATGTCCAACCGTGTAGAAAACCTGATGTTACTGAAAGTCACTTCTCGAGCTTAGGTAGCACACTGAAGAAATTGGTTGCAGACTAGTCTAAATCATATGCTGAGTATAATAATAAGGTTTACATGATGTTAGCACATACCAGTTTTATGCAAAAGTGAACTGTACAGTCCTTTGTGTTGAATGCTTTACTTTGTATTCAAAGCTTTTTGTGATAAGTTTGTGCATATAACTACTCAGTATTAGTTGGAACTGTCCTATAGAGTGCTCAGTGCCATGTAATACTCCAATGCAGGCTGAATTCAGTAATCTACCTGATATCATTTGTAGTGGAACAGCCAATGACTTGGTTTATTTCAGTAAACGGTAATGTTCTACTGTGTAGAGAACTTGATGTTACTGAAAGTAACTTGTGGAGCTTAGGTAGCACACTCTTAAGATAGGTTGCAGACTACACTAAATCATAATGCAAGCTGAATTCAGTAACCTACCTGGTACCATTTACAGTGGATCAGCATTTCACTTGGTTTGGTTCTGCAAACGCTATTGTTCAACTGTGTTGAAAACCTGATGTTACTGAGAGTAACTTCTGGAGCTTAGTTTGCAGACGCATGAAATTGGTTGCAGACTACTCTAAATCATTTGGTGAGTATAATCATAAGGTGAACGTCATCTTAGCGCATATCAGTTTAAGTCAAAAGTGAACTGTACATTCCATTGTGTTGAATGCTTTACTTTGTATTCAAAGCAGTTTGTGATAAGTTTGTGCATATAACTACTCAGTGTTAGTTGGAACTGTATAGGTATTGCTTACAGAATGCTCAGTGCCATGCAATACTCCAAGGCAGGCTGAATTCAATAATCTAACTGGTATCATTTGGAGTGGAACAGCCAATGACTTGGTTTATTTCAATAAATAGTAATGTTCTATTGTTTAGAGAACAAGATGTTTCTGTAAGTAACTTCTGGAGCTTAGGTAGCACACTCTTAAAAGAGGTTGTAGACTACTCTAAATCATTTGGTGAGTATGTAATAAGGTTTACATCATGCTAGCACATAGACATTTTCGGCAAAACTGAGCTGTACACACCATTGAGTTGAAGAGATTACTGTGAATTCAAAGTATTTTGTGATAAGATTGTGTACACAACTACTCATGCTGATGTGGAACTGTATGGATCTTGCATGTAGAGTTCTCAGTGCCATGCAACAATGCAATGCAAGCTGAGTTCAGTAACCTACCTGGTACCATTTACAGTGGATCAGTCTTTCACTTGGTCTGTTTCTGCAAACACTAATGTCCAACTGTGTAGAGAACCTGATGTTACTGAAAGTCACTTCTGGAGCTTAGGTAGCACAGTGAAGAAATTGGTTGCAGACTAGTCTAAATCATATGCTGAGTATAATAATAAGGTTTACATCATGTTAGCATGTACCAGTTTTATGCAAAAGTGAACTGTACAGTCCTTTGTGTTGAATGCTTTACTTTGTATTCAAAGCATTTTGCGATACATTTGTGCATATAACTACTCAGTGTAAGTTGGAACTGTATAGGTATTGCTTATAGAGAGCTCAGTGCCATGCAATACGCCAATGCAGGCTGAATTCAGTAATCTACCTGATATCATTTGGAGTGGAACAGCCAATGACTTGGTTTATTTCAGTAAATGGTAATGTTCTACTGTGTAGAGAACTTGATGTTACTGAAAGTAACTTCTGGAGCTTAGGTAGCACACTCTTAAGATAGGTTGCAGTCTACACTAAATAATAATGTAAGCTGAGTTCACTAACCTACCTGGTACCATTTACAGTGGATCAGCATTTCACTTGGTTTGGTTCTGCAAACGCTATTGTTCAATTGTGTAGAAAACCTGATGTTACTGAGAGTAACTTCTGGAACTTAGTTCGCAGACGCATGAAATTGGTTGCAGACTACTCTAAATCATTTGGTGAGTATAATCATAAGGTGAACGTCATCTTAGCGCATACCAGTTTAAGTCAAAAGTGAACTGTACATTCCATTGTGTTGAATGCTTTACTTTGTATTCAAAGCAGTTTGTGATAAGGTTGTGCATATAACTACTCAGTGTTAGTTGGAACTGTATAGGTATTGCTTATCGAATGCTCAGTGCCATGCAATACAATGCAGGCTGAATTGAGTAATCTACCTGGTATCATTTGGAGTGGAACAGCCAATGACTTGGTTTATTTCAGTAAACGGTTGTTCAACTGTTTAGAGAACAAGATGTTACTGTAAGTAACTTCTGGATCTTAGGTAGCACACTCTTAAAATAGGTTGCAGACTACTCTAAATCATATGGTGAGTATAATAATAATGTTTACATCATGCTAGCACATAGAAGTTTTCGGCAAAACTGAGCTGTAGACACCATTGAGTTGAAGACATTACCGTGAATTCAAAGTAATTTCTGATAAGATTGTGTACACAACTACTCATGCTGATGTGGAACTGTATGGAGATTGCAACTGTTTAGGTATTGCTTATAGAGTGCTCAGTGCCATGCAATACTCCAATGCAAGCTCAATTCAGTAAACTACCTTGTACTATTTTCAGTGGAACAGCCTTTCACTTGGTTTGGTTCTGCAAACGCTAATGTCCAACTGTGTAGAAAACCTGATGTTACTGAAAGTCACTACTGGAGCTTAGGTAGCATACTGAAGAAATTGGTTGCAGACTACTCTAAATCATATGCTGAGTGTAATAATAAGGTTTACATCATGTTAGCACATAGAAGATTTCGGCAAAACTGAGCTGTAGACACCATTGAGTTGAAGACATTACCGTGAATTCAAAGTATTTTCTGATAAGATTGTGTACACAACTACTCATGCTGATGTGGAACTGTATGGATATTGCATGTAGAGTGCTCTGTGCCATGCAACAATGCAATGCAAGCTGAAATCAGTAACCTACCTGGTACCGTTGACAGTGGAGCATCCTTTCACTTGGTCTGGTTCTGCAAAAGCTAATGTCCAAATGTGTAGAAAACCTGATGTTACTGAAAGTCACTACTGGAGCTTAGGTAGCAAACTGAAGAAATTGGTTGCAGACTACTCTAAATCATATGCTGAGTGTAATAATAAGGTTTACATCATGTTAGCACATACCACTTTTAGTGAATAGTGAACTGTACTCTCCATTGTGTTGAATGCTTTACTTTGTATTCAAAGCATTTTGATATTAGTTGGAACTGTATAGGTATTGCTTATAGAGTGCTCAGTGCCATGCAATACTCCAATGCAAGTTGAATTCAGTAACCTACTTGGTCCCATTTGGAGTGGAACAGCCAATGACTTGGTTTATTTCAGTAAACGGTTGTTCAACTGTTTAGAGAACAAGATGTTACTGTAAGTAACTTCTGGAGCTTAGGTAGCACACTCTGAAAATAGGTTGCAGACTACTCTAAATCATATGGTGAGTATAATAATAATGTTTACATCATGCTAGCACATAGAAGATTTCGGCAAAACTGAGCTGTAGACACCATTGAGTTGAAGACATTACCGTGAATTCAAAGTATTTTCTGATAAGATTGTGTACACAACTACTCATGCTGATGTGGAACTGTATGGATATTGCATGTAGAGTGCTCAGTGCCATGCAACAATGCAAAGCAAGCTGAAATCAGTAACCTACCTGGTACCATTTACAGTGGAGCAGCCTTTCACTTGGTCTGGTTCTGCAAACGCTAATGACCAAGTGTGGAAAACCTGATGTTACTGAAAGTCACTTCTGGAGCTTAGGTAGCACACTGAAGAAATTGGTTGCAGACTACTCTAAATCATATGCTGAGTATAATAATAAGGTTTACATCATTTTAGCACATACCACTTTTAGCGAATAGTGAACTGTACACTCCATTGTATTGAATGCTTTACTTTGTATTCAAAGCATTTTGTGATAAGGTTGTGCATATAACTACTCAGTATTATTTGGAACTGTATAGGTATTGCTTATAGAGTGCTCAGTGCCATGCAATACTCCAATGCAAGCTGAATTCAGTAACTTACTTGGTCCCATTTGGAGTGGAACAACCAATTACTTGGCTGAGTTCTGTAAACGGTTATGTTCTACTGTGTAGAGAACCTGATGTTACTGAAAGTAATTTCTGGAGCTTAGGTAGCACACTCTTAAGATAGGTTGCAGACTACACTAAATCATAATGCAAGCTGAATTCAGTAACCTACCTCATACCATTTACAGTGGATCGGCATTTCACATGGTTTGGTTCTACAAACGCTATTGTTCAACTGTGTTGAAAACCTGATGTTACTGAGAGTAACTTCTGGAGCTTAGTTTGCAGACGCATGAAATTGGTTGCAGACTACTCTAAATCATTTGGTGAGTATAATCATAAGGTGAACGTCATCTTAGCGCATATCAGTTTAAGTCAAAAGTGAACTGTACATTCCATTGTGTTGAATGCTTTACTTTGTATTCAAAGCAGTTTGTGATAAGTTTGTGCATATAACTACTCAGTGTTAGTTGGAACTGTATAGGTATTGCTTACAGAATGCTCAGTGCCATGCAATACTCCAAGGCAGGCTGAATTCAATAATCTAACTGGTATCATTTGGAGTGGAACAGCCAATGACTTGGTTTATTTCAATAAATAGTAATGTTCTATTGTTTAGAGAACAAGATGTTTCTGTAAGTAACTTCTGGAGCTTAGGTAGCACACTCTTAAAAGAGGTTGTAGACTACTCTAAATCATTTGGTGAGTATGTAATAAGGTTTACATCATGCTAGCACATAGACATTTTCGGCAAAACTGAGCTGTACACACCATTGAGTTGAAGAGATTACTGTGAATTCAAAGTATTTTGTGATAAGATTGTGTACACAACTACTCATGCTGATGTGGAACTGTATGGATCTTGCATGTAGAGTTCTCAGTGCCATGCAACAATGCAATGCAAGCTGAGTTCAGTAACCTACCTGGTACCATTTACAGTGGATCAGTCTTTCACTTGGTCTGTTTCTGCAAACACTAATGTCCAACTGTGTAGAGAACCTGATGTTACTGAAAGTCACTTCTGGAGCTTAGGTAGCACAGTGAAGAAATTGGTTGCAGACTAGTCTAAATCATATGCTGAGTATAATAATAAGGTTTACATCATGTTAGCATGTACCAGTTTTATGCAAAAGTGAACTGTACAGTCCTTTGTGTTGAATGCTTTACTTTGTATTCAAAGCATTTTGCGATACATTTGTGCATATAACTACTCAGTGTAAGTTGGAACTGTATAGGTATTGCTTATAGAGAGCTCAGTGCCATGCAATACGCCAATGCAGGCTGAATTCAGTAATC
The DNA here is from genome assembly GCF_030144855.1 of Hypanus sabinus. Lineage (NCBI taxonomy): Eukaryota > Metazoa > Chordata > Chondrichthyes > Myliobatiformes > Dasyatidae > Hypanus > Hypanus sabinus. The sequence continues at coordinate 1,604,488 of NC_082727.1, forward strand.
TACCTGATATCATTTGGAGTGGAACAGCCAATGACTTGGTTTATTTCAGTAAATGGTAATGTTCTACTGTGTAGAGAACTTGATGTTACTGAAAGTAACTTCTGGAGCTTAGGTAGCACACTCTTAAGATAGGTTGCAGTCTACACTAAATAATAATGTAAGCTGAGTTCACTAACCTACCTGGTACCATTTACAGTGGATCAGCATTTCACTTGGTTTGGTTCTGCAAACGCTATTGTTCAATTGTGTAGAAAACCTGATGTTACTGAGAGTAACTTCTGGAACTTAGTTCGCAGACGCATGAAATTGGTTGCAGACTACTCTAAATCATTTGGTGAGTATAATCATAAGGTGAACGTCATCTTAGCGCATACCAGTTTAAGTCAAAAGTGAACTGTACATTCCATTGTGTTGAATGCTTTACTTTGTATTCAAAGCAGTTTGTGATAAGGTTGTGCATATAACTACTCAGTGTTAGTTGGAACTGTATAGGTATTGCTTATCGAATGCTCAGTGCCATGCAATACAATGCAGGCTGAATTGAGTAATCTACCTGGTATCATTTGGAGTGGAACAGCCAATGACTTGGTTTATTTCAGTAAACGGTTGTTCAACTGTTTAGAGAACAAGATGTTACTGTAAGTAACTTCTGGATCTTAGGTAGCACACTCTTAAAATAGGTTGCAGACTACTCTAAATCATATGGTGAGTATAATAATAATGTTTACATCATGCTAGCACATAGAAGTTTTCGGCAAAACTGAGCTGTAGACACCATTGAGTTGAAGACATTACCGTGAATTCAAAGTAATTTCTGATAAGATTGTGTACACAACTACTCATGCTGATGTGGAACTGTATGGAGATTGCAACTGTTTAGGTATTGCTTATAGAGTGCTCAGTGCCATGCAATACTCCAATGCAAGCTCAATTCAGTAAACTACCTTGTACTATTTTCAGTGGAACAGCCTTTCACTTGGTTTGGTTCTGCAAACGCTAATGTCCAACTGTGTAGAAAACCTGATGTTACTGAAAGTCACTACTGGAGCTTAGGTAGCATACTGAAGAAATTGGTTGCAGACTACTCTAAATCATATGCTGAGTGTAATAATAAGGTTTACATCATGTTAGCACATACCACTTTTAGTGAATAGTGAACTGTACTCTCCATTGTGTTGAATGCTTTACTTTGTATTCAAAGCATTTTGATATTAGTTGGAACTGTATAGGTATTGCTTATAGAGTGCTCAGTGCCATGCAATACTCCAATGCAAGTTGAATTCAGTAACCTACTTGGTCCCATTTGGAGTGGAACAGCCAATGACTTGGTTTATTTCAGTAAACGGTTGTTCAACTGTTTAGAGAACAAGATGTTACTGTAAGTAACTTCTGGAGCTTAGGTAGCACACTCTGAAAATAGGTTGCAGACTACTCTAAATCATATGGTGAGTATAATAATAATGTTTACATCATGCTAGCACATAGAAGATTTCGGCAAAACTGAGCTGTAGACACCATTGAGTTGAAGACATTACCGTGAATTCAAAGTATTTTCTGATAAGATTGTGTACACAACTACTCATGCTGATGTGGAACTGTATGGATATTGCATGTAGAGTGCTCAGTGCCATGCAACAATGCAAAGCAAGCTGAAATCAGTAACCTACCTGGTACCATTTACAGTGGAGCAGCCTTTCACTTGGTCTGGTTCTGCAAACGCTAATGACCAAGTGTGGAAAACCTGATGTTACTGAAAGTCACTTCTGGAGCTTAGGTAGCACACTGAAGAAATTGGTTGCAGACTACTCTAAATCATATGCTGAGTATAATAATAAGGTTTACATCATTTTAGCACATACCACTTTTAGCGAATAGTGAACTGTACACTCCATTGTATTGAATGCTTTACTTTGTATTCAAAGCATTTTGTGATAAGGTTGTGCATATAACTACTCAGTATTATTTGGAACTGTATAGGTATTGCTTATAGAGTGCTCAGTGCCATGCAATACTCCAATGCAAGCTGAATTCAGTAACTTACTTGGTCCCATTTGGAGTGGAACAACCAATTACTTGGCTGAGTTCTGTAAACGGTTATGTTCTACTGTGTAGAGAACCTGATGTTACTGAAAGTAATTTCTGGAGCTTAGGTAGCACACTCTTAAGATAGGTTGCAGACTACACTAAATCATAATGCAAGCTGAATTCAGTAACCTACCTCATACCATTTACAGTGGATCGGCATTTCACATGGTTTGGTTCTACAAACGCTATTGTACAACTGTGTAGAAAACCTGATGTTACTGACAGTAACTTCTGGAGCTTAGTTGGTTCACGCATAAAATTGGTTGCAGACTACTCTAAATCATATGGTGAGTATAATCATAAGGTGAACGTCATGTTAGCAGATACCAGTTTAAGGCAAAAGTGAACTGTACACTCCATTGTGTTGAATGCTTTACTTTGTATTCAAAGAAGTTTGTGATAAGGTTGTGCATATAACTTCTCAGTGTTAGTTGGAACTGTATAGGTATTGCTCAGTGCCATGCAATACTCCAATGCAGGCTGAATTCAGTAATCTATCTGGTATCATTTGGAGTGGAACAGCCAATGACTTGGTTTATTTCAGTAACGGTAATGTTCTACTGTGTAGAGAACCAGATGTTACTGAAAGTAACTTCTGGAGCTTAGGTAGCACACTCTTAAGATAGGTTGCAGACTACTCTAAATCATATGGTGAGTATAATAGTAAGGTTTACATCATGCTAGCACATAGACGTTTTCGGCAAAACTGAGCTGCACAGACCATTGTGTTGAAGAGATTACCGTGAATTCAAAGTATTTTGTGATAAGATTGTGTACACAACTACTCATGCTGATGTGGAACTGTATGGATATTGCATGTAGAGTGCTCAGTGCCATGCAACAATGCAATGCAAGCTGAAGTCAGTACCCTACCTGGTACCATTTACAGTGGAGCATCCTTTCACTTGGTCTGGTTCTGCAAACGCTAATGTCCAACTGTGTGGAAAACCTGATGTTACTGAAAGTCACTTCTGGAGCTTAGGTAGCACACTGAAGAAATTGGTTGCAGACTACTCTAAATCATATGGTGAGTATAATAATAAGGTTTACATCATGATAGCACATACCACTTGTAGGCAAAAGTGAGCTGTACACTCCATTGTTTTGAAAGCTTTACTTTCTATTCAAAACATTTTGTGATAAGGTTGTGTACATAACTACTCTGAGTGATTTGCAACAGTATAGGTATTGCTTATAGAGTGCTCAGTGCCATGCAATACTCCAATGCAAGCTCAATTCAGTAAACTACCTTGTACTATTTTCAGTGGAACAGCCTTTCACTTGGTTTGGTTCTGCAAACGCTAATGTCCAACTGTGTAGAAAACCTGATGTTACTGAAAGTCACTACTGGAGCTTAGGTAGCATACTGAAGAAATTGGTTGCAGACTACTCTAAATCATATGCTGAGTGTAATAATAAGGTTTACATCATGTTAGCACATACCACTTTTAGTGAATAGTGAACTGTACTCTCCATTGTGTTGAATGCATTACTTTGTATTCAAAGCATTTTGTGATAAGGTTGTGCATATAACTACTCAATGTTAGTTGGAACTGTATAGGTATTGCTTATAGAGTGCTCAGTGCCATGCAATACTCCAATGCAAGTTCAATTCAGTAACCTACTTGGTCCCATTTGGAGTGGAACAACCAATGACTTGGTTGAGTTCTGTAAACGGTTATGTTCTACTGTGTAGAGAACCTGATGTTACTGAAAGTAACTTCTGGAGCTTAGGTAGCACACTCTTAAGATATGTTGCAGACTACACTAAATCATAATGCAAGCTGAATTCAGTAACCTACCTCATAACATTTACAGTGGATCAGCATTTCACTTGGTTTGGTTCTACAAACGCTAATGTACAACTGTGTAGAAAACCTGATGTTACTGACAGTAACGTCTGGAGTTTAGTTGGCACACGCATAAAATTGGTTGCAGACTACTCTAAATCATATGGTGAGTATAATCATAAGGTGAACGTCATGTTAGCAGATACCAGTTTAAGGCAAAAGTGAACTATACACTCCATTGTGTTGAATGCTTTACTTTGTATTCAAAGCAGTTTGTGATAAGTTTGTGGATATAACTTCTCAGTGTTAGTTGGAACTGTATAGGTATTGCTTAAAGAGTGCTCAGTGCCATGCAATACACCAATGCAAGTTCAATTCACTATCCTACCTGGTACCATTTGGATTGGAACATGCAATGACTTGGTTTATTTCGGTAAACGGTAATGTTCTTCTGTGTGGAAAACATGATGTTACTGAAAGTCGCTTCTGGAGCTTAGGTATAACACTCATAAAATTGGTTGCAGACTACTCTAAATTATCTGCTGAATATAATAATAAGGTTTACATCATGATAGCACATACCACTTTTAGGCAAAAGTGAGCTGTACACTCCATTGTGTTGAAAGCTTTACTTTCTATTCAAAACATTTTGTGATAAGATTGTGTACATAACTACTCTGAGTGATTTGCAACTGTTTAGGTATTGCTTGTAGAGTGCTCAGTGCCATGCAATACTCCAATGCAAGCTCAATTCAGTAACCTACCTTGTACTATTTTCAGTGGAACAGCCTTTCACTTGGTTTGGTTCTCTAAACGCTAATGTCCAACTGTGTAGAAAACCTGATGTTACTGAAAGTCACTACTGGAGCTTAGGTAGCAAACTGAAGAAATTGGTTGCAGACTACTCTAAATCATATGCTGAGTATAATAATAAGGTTTACATCATGTTAGCACATACCACTTTTAGTGAATAGTGAACTGTACTCTCCATTGTGTTGAATGCATTACTTTGTATTCAAAGCATTTTGTGATAAGGTTGTGCATATAACTACTCAATGTTAGTTGGAACTGTATAGGTATTGCTTATAGAGTGCTCAGTGCCATGCAATACTCCAATGCAAGTTCAATTCAGTAACCTACTTGGTCCCATTTGGAGTGGAACAACCAATGACTTGGTTGAGTTCTGTAAACGGTTATGTTCTACTGTGTAGAGAACCTGATGTTACTGAAAGTAACTTCTGGAGCTTAGGTAGCATACTCTTAAGATATGTTGCAGACTACACTAAATCATAATGCAAGGTGAATTCAGTAACCTACCTCATACCATTTACAGTGGATCAGCATTTCACTTGGTTTCGTTCTACAAACGCTAATGTACAACTGTGTAGAAAACCTGATGTTACTGACAGTAACTTCTGGAGCTTAGTTAGCACACGAATAAAATTGGTTGCAGATTAGTCTAAATCTGATGGTGAGTATAATCATAAGGTGAACGTCATGTTAGCACATACCAGTTAAAGGCAAAAGTGAACTGTAAACTCCATTGTGTTGAATGCTTTACTTTGTATTCAAAGCAGTTTGTGATAAGGTTGTGCAGATAACTACTCAGTGTTAGTTGGAACTGTATAGGTATTGTTTATAGAGTGCTCAGTGCCATGCAATACTCCAATGCAGGCTGAATTCAGTAATCTACCTGGTATCATTTGGAGTGGAACAGCCAATGACTTGGTTTATTTCAGTAAACGGAAATGTTCTACTGTATAGAGAACAAGATGTTACTGTAAGTAACTTCTGGAGCTTATGTAGCACACTCTTTAAAGAGGTTGCAGACTACTCTAAATCATATGGTTAGTATAATAATAATAAGGTTTACATCATGCTAGCACATAGACGTTTTCGGCAAAACTGAGCTGTACACACCATTGAGTTGAAGAGATTACGGTGAATTCGAAGTATTTTATGATACGATTGTGTACACAACTATTCATGCTGATGTGGAAGTGTATGGATATTACATGTAGGGTGCTCACTGCCATGCAACAATGCAAAGTAAGCTGAAATCAGTAACCTACCTGGTAGCATTTACAGTGGAGCAGTTTTCACTTGGTCTGGTTCTGCAAACGCTAATGACCAACTGTGTGGAAAACCTGATGTTACTGAAAGTCACTTCTGGAGCTTAGGTAGCACACTGAAGAAATTGGTTGCAGACTACTCTAAATCATTTGCTGAGTATAATAATAAGGTTTACATCATTTTAGCACATACAACTTTTAGCGAATAGTGAACTGTACACTCCATTGTGTTGAATGCTTTACTTTGTATTCAATGCATTTTGTGATAGGTTTGTGCGTTTAACTACTCAGTATTAGTTGGAACTGCATAGGTATTGCTTATAGTGTGCTCAGTGCCATGCAATACTCCAATGCAAGCTGAATTCAGTAACCTACTTGGTCCCATTTGGAGTGGAACAACCAATGACTTGGTTGAGTTCTGTAAACGGTTATGTTCTACTGTGTAGAGAACCTGATGTTACTGAAAGTAACTTCTGGAGCTTAGGTAGCACACTCTTAAGATAGGTTGCAGACTACACTAAATCATAATGCAAGCTGAATTCAGTAACCTACCTCATACCATTTACAGTGGATCGGCATTTCACATGGTTTGGTTCTACAAACTCTATTGTACAACTGTCTAGATAACCTGATGTTACTGACAGTAACTTCAGGAGCTTAGTTGGTACACGCATAAAATTGGTTGCAGACTACTCTAAATCATATGGTGAGTATAATCATAAGGTGAACATCATGTTAGCAGATACCAGTTTAAGGCAAAAGTGAACTGTACACTCCATTGTGTTGAATGCTTTACTTTCTATTCAAAACATTTTGTGATAAGATTGTGTACATAACTACTCTGAGTGATTTGCAACTGTTTAGGTATTGCTTGTAGAGTGCTCAGTGCCATGCAATACTCCAATGCAAGCTCAATTCAGTAACCTACCTTGTACTATTTTCAGTGGAACAGCCTTTCACTTGGTTTGGTTCTCTAAACGCTAATGTCCAACTGTGTAGAAAACCTGATGTTACTGAAAGTCACTACTGGAGCTTAGGTAGCAAACTGAAGAAATTGGTTGCAGACTACTCTAAATCATATGCTGAGTATAATAATAAGGTTTACATCATGTTAGCACATACCACTTTTAGTGAATAGTGAACTGTACTCTCCATTCTGTTGAATGCTTTACTTTGTATTCAAAGCATTTTGTGATAAGGTTGTGCATATAACTACTCAATGTTAGTTGGAACTGTATAGGTATTGCTTATAGAGTGCTCAGTGCCATGCAATACTCCAATGCAAGTTGAATTCAGTAACCTACTTGGTCCCATTTGGAGTGGAACAACCAATGACTTGGTTGAGTTCTGTAAACGGTTATGTTCTACTGTGTAGAGAACCTGATGTTACTGAAAGTAACTTCTGGAGCTTAGGTAGCATACTCTTAAGATATGTTGCAGACTACACTAAATCATAATGCAAGGTGAATTCAGTAACCTACCTCATACCATTTACAGTGGATCAGCATTTCACTTGGTTTCGTTCTACAAACGCTAATGTACAACTGTGTAGAAAACCTGATGTTACTGACAGTAACTTCTGGAGCTTAGTTAGCACACAAATAAAATTGGTTGCAGATTAGTCTAAATCTGATGGTGAGTATAATTATAAGGTGAACGTCATGTTAGCATATACCAGTTAAAGGCAAAAGTGAAATGTAAACTCCATTGTGTTGAATGCTTTACTTTGTATTCAAAGCAGTTTGTGATAAGGTTGTGCAGATAACTACTCAGTGTTAGTTGGAACTGTATAGGTATTGCTTATAGAGTGCTCAGTGCCATGCAATACTCCAATGCAGGCTGAATTCAGTAATCTACCTGGTATCATTTGGAGTGGAACAGCCAATGACTTGGTTTATTTCAGTAAACGGAAATGTTCTACTGTATAGAGAACAAGATGTTACTGTAAGTAACTTCTGGAGCTTATGTAGCACACTCTTTAAAGAGGTTGCAGACTACTCTAAATCATATGGTTAGTATAATAATAATAAGGTTTACATCATGCTAGCACATAGACGTTTTCGGCAAAACTGAGCTGTACACACCATTGAGTTGAAGAGATTACGGTGAATTCGAAGTATTTTATGATACGATTGTGTACACAACTATTCATGCTGATGTGGAAGTGTATGGATATTACATGTAGGGTGCTCACTGCCATGTAACAATGCAAAGTAAGCTGAAATCAGTAACCTACCTGGTAGCATTTACAGTGGAGCAGCCTTTCACTTGGTCTGGTTCTACACTAAATCATAATGCAAGCTGAATTCAGTAACCTACCTCATACCATTTACAGTGGATCGGCATTTCACATGGTTTGGTTCTACAAACTCTATTGTACAACTGTCTAGATAACCTGATGTTACTGACAGTAACTTCAGGAGCTTAGTTGGTACACGCATAAAATTGGTTGCAGACTACTCTAAATCATATGGTGAGTATAATCATAAGGTGAACATCATGTTAGCAGATACCAGTTTAAGGCAAAAGTGAACTGTACACTCCATTGTGTTGAATGCTTTACTTTGTATTCAATGCATTTTGTGATAGGTTTGTGCATATAACTACTCAGTGTTAGTTGGAACTGTATAGGTATTGCTTGTAGAGTACTCAGTGATATGGAATTCTCCAATGCAAGCTTAATTCAGTACCCACCTTGTACCATTTGGTGTGGAACAGCCAATGACTTGGTTTAGTTCTGTTAACGGTGATGTTCTACTGTGTAGAGAACAAGATGTTACTGAAAGTAACTTCTGGAGCTTAGGTAGCACACTCTTAGGATAGATTACAGACTACACTAAATCATATGGTGAGTATAATAATAATGTTTACATCATGCTAGCACATAGAAGTTTTCGGCAAAACTGAGCTGTAGACACCATTGAGTTGAAGACATTACCGTGAATTGAAAGTATTTTCTGATAAGATTGTGTACACAACTACTCATGCTGATGTGGAACTGTATGGATATTTTCTGTAGAGTGCTCAGTGCCATGCAACAATGCAATGCAAGCTGAAATCAGTAACCTACCTGGTACCATTTACAGTGGAGCAGCCTTTCACTTGGTCTGGTTCTGCAAACGCTGATGTCCAATTGTGTGGAAAACCTGATGCTACTGAAAGTCACTTCTGGAGCTTAGGTAGCACACTGAAGAAATTGGTTGCAGACTACTCTAAATCATATGGTGAGTATATTAATAAGGTTTACATCAAGTTAGCACATACCACTTTTAGCGAATAGTGAACTGTACACTCCTTTGTGTTGAATGCTTTACATTGTATTCAATGCATTTTGTGATAAGGTTGTGCATATAACTGTTGGAACTGTCTTATAGAGTGTTCAGTGCCATGCAATACTCCAATGCAAGCTGAATTCAGTAACCTACTTGGACCCATTTGGAGTGGAACAACCAATGACTTGGTTGAGTTCTGTAAACGGTTATGTTCTACTGTGTAGAGAACCTGATGTTACTGAAAGTAACTTCTGGAGCTTAGGTAGCACACTCTTAAGATATGTTGCAGACTACACTAAATCATAATGCAAGCTGATTTCAGTAACCTACCTCATACCATTTACAGTGGATCAGCATTTCACTTGGTTTGGTTCTACAAACGCTAATGTACAACTGTGTAGAAAACCTGATGTTACTGACAGTAACTTCTGGAGCTTAGTTGGCACACGCATAAAATTGGTTGCAGACTACTCTAAATCGTATGGTGAGAATAATCATAAGGTGAACGTCATGTTAGCAGATACCAGTTTAAGGCAAATGTGAACAGTACACTCCATTGTGTTGAATGCTTTACTTTGTATTCAAAGCAGTTTGTGATAAGGTTTTGCATGTAACTTCTCAGTGTTAGTTGGAACTGTATAGGTATTGCTTTTAGAGTGCTCAGTGCCATGCAATACTCCAAAGCAGGCTGAATTCAGTAATCTATCTGTGTACACAATTACTCATACAGATGTGGAGCTGTATGGATATTCCATGTAGAGTGCTCAGTGCCATGCAACAATGCAATGCAAGCTGAATTCAGCAACCTACCTGGTACCATTTACAGTGGAGCAGCCTTTCACTTGGTTTGGTTCTGCAAACGCTAATGTCCAACTGTGTAGAACACCTGATGTTACTGAAAGTCACTTCTGGAGCTTAGGTATAACACTCATAAAATTGGTTGCAGACTACTCTAAATTATCTGCTGAGTATAATAATAAGGTTTACAACATGATAGCACATACCACTTTTAGGCAAAATTGAGCTGTACACTCCATTGTGTTGAAAGCTTTACTTTCTATTCAAAACATTTTGTGATAAGGTTGTGTACATAACTACTCTGAGTGATTTGCAACTGTATAGGTATTGCTTATAGAGTGCTCAATGCCATGCAATACTCCAATGCAAGCTCAATTCAGTAACCTACCTTGTACTATTTTCAGTGGAACAGCCTTTCACTTGGTTTGGTTCTGCAAAAGCTAATGTCCAACTGTGTAGAAAACCTGATGTTACTGAATGTCACTACTGGAGCTTAGTTAGCACCCACATAAAATTGGTTGCAGACTACTCTAAATCATATGGTGAGTATAATAATAAGGTTAAAGTCATGTTAGCACATAGCAGTTTAAGGCAAAAGTGAACTGTAGACTCCATTGTGTTGAATGCTTTACTTTCTACTCAAAGCAGTTTGTGTTAAATTTGTGTATATAAATACTCAGTGTGATTTTGAACTGTATAGTTATTGCTTGTAGAGTGCTCAGTGCCATGGAATTCTCCAATGCAAGCTTAAATCAGTAACCCACCTTGAACCATTTGGAGTGGAACAGCCAATGACTTGGTTTAGTTCTGTTAACGGTGATGTTCTACTGTGTAGAGAACATGATGTTACTGAAAGTCACTTCTGGAGCTTAGGTAGCACACTGAAGAAATTGGTTGCAGACTACTCTAAACCATATGCTGAGTATAATAATAAGGTTTACATCATGTTAGCACATACCAGTTTTATACAAATGTGAACTGTACACTCCATTGTGTTGAAAGCTTTACTTTGTAATCAAAGCATTTTGTGATACGTTTGTGCATAGAACTACTCAGTATTAGTTGGAATTGTATAGGTATTGCTTATAGAGTGCTCAGTGCAATGCAATACTCCAATGCAAGTTGAATTCAGTAACCTACCTGGTACCATTTGGATTTGAACAGCCAATGACTTGGTTTATTTCAGTAAACGGTAATGTTCTACTGTTTAGAGAACAAGATGTTACTGAAAGTAACTTCTGGAGCTTATGTAGCACACTCTTAAAATTGGTTGCAGACTACTCTATATCATATGGTGAGTATAATAATAAGGTTTACATCATGTTAGCACATAGACGTTTTCGGCAAAACTGAGCTGTGTACACCATTGAGTTGAAGACATTACCGTGAATTCAAAGTATTTTGTGATAAGACTGTGTACACAATTACTCATACAGATGTGGAACTGTATGGATATTCCATGTAGAGTGCTCAGTGCCATGCAACAATGCAATGCAAGCTGAATTCAGCAACCTACCTGGTACCATTTACAGTGGAGCAGCCTTTCACTTGGTTTGGTTCTGCAAACGCTAATGTCCAACTGTGTAGAAAACCTGATGTTACTGAAAGTCACTACTGGAGCTTAGGTAGCAGACTGAAGAAATTGGTTGCAGACTACTCTAAATCATATGCTGAGTATAAATAATAAGGTTTACATCATGTTAGCACATACCACTTTTAGGGAACAGTGAACTGCACACTCCATTGTGTTGAATGCTGTTCTTTCTCTTCAATGCATTTTGTGATAGGTATGTGGACATAACTACTCAGGGTGTTGTGGAACTGTATAGATATTGACTGTGCAGTGCTAAGTGCCATACAATACTCCAATATTGAACTGTATAGGTATTGCTTATAGAGTGCTCAGTGCCATGCAATACTCCAATGCAAGTTCAATTCAGTTACCTACCTAGTACCATTTGGATTGGAACAGCCAATGACTTGGTTTATTTCAGTAAACGGTAATGTTCTACTGTTTAGAGAACAAGATGTTACTGAAAGTAACTTCTGGAGCTTATGTAGCACACTCTTAAAATTGGTTGCAGACTACTCTATATCATATGGTGAGTATAATAATAAGGTTTACATCATGTTAGCACATAGACGTTTTCGGCAAAACTGAGCTGTGTACACCATTGAGTTGAAGACATTACCGTGAATTCAAAGTATTTTGTGATAAGACTGTGTACACAATTACTCATACAGATGTGGAACTGTATGGATATTCCATGTAGAGTGCTCAGTGCCATGCAACAATGCAATGCAAGCTGAATTCAGCAACCTACCTGGTACCATTTACAGTGGAGCAGCCTTTCACTTGGTTTGGTTCTGCAAACGCTAATGTCCAACTGTGTAGAAAACCTGATGTTACTGAAAGTCACTACTGGAGCTTAGGTAGCACACTGAAGAAATTGGTTGCAGACTACTCTAAATCATATGCTGAGTATAAATAATAAGGTTTACATCATGTTAGCACATACCACTTTTAGGGAACAGTGAACTGCACACTCCATTGTGTTGAATACTGTTCTTTCTCTTCAATGCATTTTGTGATAGGTATGTGGACATAACTACTCAGGGTGTTGTGGAACTGTATAGATATTGACTGTGCAGTGCTAAGTGCCATACAATACTCCAATATTGAACTGTATAGGTATTGCTTATAGAGTGCTCAGTGCCATGCAATACTCCAATGCAAGTTCAATTCAGTAACCTACGTAGTACCATTTGGATTGGAACAGCCAATGACTTGGTTTATTTCTGTCAACGGTAATGTTCTACTGTGTAGAAAACATGATGATACTGAAAGTCACTTCTGGAGCTTAGGTATCACACTCATAAAATTGGTTTCAGACTACTCTAAAATATCTGCTGAGTATAATAATAAGGTTTACATCATGATAGCACATACCAGTTTTAGATAAAGTGAGCTGTACACTCCATTGTGTTGAAAGCTTTACTTTCTATTCAAAGCATTTTGTGATAAGGTTGTGTACATAACTACTCAGAGTGATGTGGAACTGTATAGATATTGAATGTGGAGTGTTCACGGCCATACAATCCTCCAATGTAAGCTGCATTCAGTAACCTACCTGGTACCATTTGGAGTGGAACAGCCAATGACTTGTTTTTTTTCGATAAACGGTGATGTTCTTCTGTGTGGAAAACATGATGTTACTGAAAGTCACTTCTGGAGCGTAGGTATCACACTCATAAAATTGGTTGCAGACTACTCTAAATTATCTGCTGAGTATAATAATAAAGTTTACATCATGATAGCACATACCACTTTAAGGCAAAAGTGAACTGTACACTCCATTGTGTTGAATGCATTACTTTGTATTCAACACATTTTGTGATAAGGTTGTGCATAGAACTACTAAGTATTAGCTGGAACTGTATAGGTATTGCTTATAGAGTGCTCAGTGCCATGTAATACTCCAATGCAAGTTCAATTCAGTAACCTACCTGGTACCATTTGGATTGGAACAGCCAATGTCTTGGTTTATTTCGGTAAACGTTAATGTTCAACTGTGTGGAATACATGATGTTACTGAAAGTCACTTCTGAAGCTTAGGTATCACACTCATAAAATTGGTTGCAGACTACTCTAAATTATCTGCTGAGTATAATAATAAGGTTTACATCATGATAGCACATACCAGTTTAAGGCAAAAGTGAACTGTACACTTCATTGTGTTGAATGCTTTAATTTCTATTCAAAGCACTTTGTGATAAAGTTGTGTATATAAATACACAGTGTGGTTTTGAACTGTATAGGTATTGCTTGCAGAGTGCTCAGTGCCACGGAATTCTACAATGCAAGCTTAATTCAGTAGCCCACCTTGTACCATTTGGAGTGGAACAGCCAATGACTTGGTTTAGTTCTGTTAATGGTTATGTTCTACTGTTTAGAGAACAGGATTTTACTGAACGTCACTTCTGGAGCTTAGGTAGCACACTGAAGAAATTGGTTGCAGAGTACTCTAAACCATATGCTGAGTATAATAATAAGGTTTACATCATGTTAGCACATACCAGTTTTATGCAAAAGTGAACTGTACACTCCTTTGTGTTGAATGCTTTACATTGTATTCAAATCATTTTGTGATAAGGTTGTGCATATAACTACTCAGTATTAGTTGGAATTGTATAGATATTGCTTATAGAGTGCTCAGTGCCATGCAATTCTCCAAAGCAAGTTCAATTCAGTAACCTACCTGGTGCCATTCGGATTGGAACAGCCAATGACCTGGTTTAATACTGTAAACGGTAATGTTCTACTGTGTAGAAAACATGATGTTACTGAAAGTCACTTCTGGAGCTTAGGTATCACACTCATAAAATTGGTTGCAGACTACTCTAAATCATCTACTGAGTATAATAATGTTTACATCATCATAGCACATACCGGTTTTAGGCCAAAGTGAGCTGTGCACACCATTGTGTTGAAGAGATTACCGTGAATTCTAAGTATTTTGTGATAAGATTGTGTACACAACTACTCATGCTGATGTGGAACTGTATGGATATTGCATGTAGAGTGCTCTGTGCCATGCAACAATGCAATGCAAGCTGAAATCAGTAACCTACCTGGTACCATTGACAGTGGAGCACTTGGTCTGGTTCTGCAAAAGCTAATGTCCAACTGTGTGGAAAAACTGATGTTACTGAAGAAATTGGTTGCAGACTACTCTAAATCATATGCTGAGTATAATAATAAGGTTTACATCATGTTAGCACATACCAGTTTTATGCAAAAGTGAACTGTACACTCCTTTGTGTTGAATGCTTTACTTTGTATTCAAAGCATTTTGTGATAAGGTTGTGCGAAGAACTACTCAGTTTTAGTTGGAACTGTATAGGTATAGAGTGCTCCGTGCCATGCAAAACTCCAATGCAAGTTCCATTCAGTAACCTACCTGGTACCATTTGGATTGGAACAGCCAATGACTTGGTTTATTCGGTAAACGGTAATGTTCTACTGTGTGGAAAAGATGATGTTACTGAAAGTCAATTCTGGAGCTTAGGTATCACACGCATAAAATTGGTTGCAGACAACTCTAAATTATCTGCTGAGTATAATAATAAGGTTTACATCATGATAGCACATACCAGTTTTAGGCAAAAGTGAGCTGTACACTCCATTGTGTTGAAAGCTTTACTTTCTATTCAAACATTTTGTGATAAGGTTGTGTACAGAACTACTCAGTGTGATTTGCAACTGTATAGGTATTGCTTGTAGAGTGCTCAGTGCCACGGAATTCTCCAATGCAAGCTTAATTCAGTAGCCCACCTTGTACCATTTGGAGTGGAACAGCCAATGACTTGGTTTAGTTCTGTTAACGGTGATGTTCTACTCTGTAGAGAACGTGATGTTACTGAAAGTCACTTCTGGAGCTTAGGTATCACACTCATAAAATTGGTTGCAGACTACTCTAAATCATCTACTGAGTATAATAATAATGTTTACATCATGATAGCACATACCAGTTTTAGGCCAAAGTGAGCTGTACACTCCATTTTGTTGAAAGCTTTACTTTCTATTCAAAGCATTTTGTGATAAGGTTGTGCACATAACTACTCAGAGTGACGTGGAACTGTATAGATATTGAATGTGGAGTGTTCACGGCCATATAATACTCCAATGCAAGCTGAATTCAGTAACCTACTTGGTACCATTTGGAGTGGAACAGCCAATGACTTGGTTTTTATTGATAAACGGTGATGTTCTTCTGTGTGGAAAACATGATGTTACTGAAAGTCACTTCTGGAGCTTAGGTATCACACGCATAAAATTGGTTGCAGACTACTCTAAATTATCTGCTGAGTATAATAATAAGGTTTACATCATGATAGCACATACCAGTTTTAGGCAAAAGTGAGCTGTACACTCCATTGTGTTGAAAGCTTTACTTTCTATTCAAAACATTTTGTGATAAGGTTGTGTACAGAACTATTCAGTGTGATTTGCAACTGTATAGGTATTGCTTATAGAGTGCTCAGTGCCATGCAATACTCGAATGCAAGCTTAATTCTGTAACCCACCTTGTACCATTTGGAGAGGAACAGCCAATGACTTGGTTTAGTTCTGTTAACGGTAATGTTCTACTGTGTAGAAAACATGATGTTACTGAAAGTCACTTCTGGAGCTTAGGTATCACACTGATAAAATTGGTTGCAGACTACCCTAAAACATCTACTGAGTCTAATAATGTTTACATCATCATAGCACATACCAGTTTTAGGCCAAAGTTGAGCTGTTCACTCCATTTTGCTGTGAGCTTTACTTTCTATTCAAAGCATTTTGTGATAAGGTTGTGTACATAACTACTCAGAGTGATGTGGAACTGTATAGATATTGAATGTGGAGTGTTCATGGCCATACAATACTCCAATGCAAGCTGAATACACTAACCTACTTGGTACCATTTGGAGTGCTACAGCCAATGACTTGGCTGAGTTCTGTAAACGGTAATGTTCTACTGTGTAGAGAACCTGATGTTACTGAAAGTAAATTCTGGAGCTTAGGTAGCACACTCTTAAGATAGGTTGCAGACTACACTAAATCATAATGTAAGCTGAATTCAGTAACCTACCTGGTACCATTTACAGTGGATCAGCATTTCACTTGGTTTGGTACTGCAAACGCTATTGTACAACTGTGTAGAAAACCTGATGTTACTGACAGTAACTTCTGGAGCTTTGTTCGCACACAGATAAAATTGGTTGCAGACTACTCTAAAATATATGGTGAGTATAATCATAAGGTGAACGTCATGTTAGCACATACCAGTTTAAGGCAAAAGTGAACTGTACAGTCCATTGTGTTGAAAGCTTTACTTTGTATTCAAAGCAGTTTGTGATAAGGTTGAGTACAGAACTACTCAGTGTGATTTGCAACTGTATAGGTATTGCTTATAGAATGCTCAGTGCCATGCAATACTCCAATGCAAGCTCACATCAGTAACCTACCTTGTACTATTTTCAGTGGAACAGCCTTTCACTTGGTTTGGTTCTGCAAACGCTAATGTCCAAATGTGTAGAAAACCTGATGTTACTGAAAGTCACTTCTGGAGCTTAGGTATCACACTCATAAAATTGTTTGCAGACTACTCTAAATTATCTGCTGAGTATAATAATAAGGTTTACATCATGATAGCACATACCAGTTTAAGGCAAAAGTGAACTGTACACTCCGTTGTATTAAATCTTTACTTTCTATTCAAAGCAGTTTGTGATAAAGTTGTGTATATAAATGCACAGTGTGGCTTTGAACTGTATAGGTATTGCTTGTACAGTGCTCAGTGCCACGGAATTCTCCAATGCAAGTTAATTCTGTAACCCACCTTGTACCATTTGGAGTGGAACAGCCAATGATTTGGTTTAGTTCTGTTAATGGTGATGTTCTACTGTGCAGAGAACATGATCTTACTGAAACTCACTTCTGGAGCTTAGGTAGCACACTGAAGAAATTGGTTGCAGACTACTCTAAACCATATGCTGAGTATAATAATAAGGTTTACATCATGTTAGCACATACCAGTTTTATACAAATGTGAACTGTACACTCCATTGTGTTGAAAGCTTTACTTTGTATTCAAAGCATTTTGTGATACGTTTGTGCATAGAACTACTCAGTATTAGTTGGAATTGTATAGGTATTGCTTATAGAGTGCTCAGTGCCATGCAATACTCCAATGCAAGTTGAATTCAGTAACCTACTTGGTACAATTTGGATTTGAACAGCCAATGACTTGGTTTTTTTCGATAAACGGTGATGTTCAACTGTGTGGAAAACATGATGTTACTGAAAGTCACTTCTGGAGCTTAGGTATCACATTCATAAAATATGTTGCAGACTACTCGAAATTATCTGCTGAGTATAATAATAAGGTTTACATCATGTTAGCACATACCACTTTAAGGCAAAAGTGAACTGTACACTCCATTGTGTTGAATGCTTTACTTTGTATTCAAAACATTTTGTGATAAGGTTGTGCATAGAACTACTCAGTATTAGCTGGAACTGTATAGGTATTGCTTATAGAGTGCTCAGTGCCATGCAATACTCCAATGCAAGTTCAATTCAGCAACCTACCTGGTACCATTTGGATTGGAACAGCCAATGACTTGGTTTATTTCAGTAAACGGTAATGTTCTACTGTTCAGAGAACAAAATGTTACTGTAAGTAACTTCTGGAGCTAAGGTAGCACACTCTTAAAATAGGTTGCAGACTACTCTAAATCATATGGTTAGTATAATAATAATAAGGTTGACATCACGCTAGCACATAGAAGTTTTCGGCAAAACTGAGCTGTACACACAATTGAGTTGAAGACATTACCGTGAATTCAAAGTATTTTGTGATAAGATTGTGTACACAACTACTCATGCTGATGTGGAACTGTATGGATCTTGCATGTAGAGTTCTCAGTGCCATGCAACAATGCAATGCAAGCTGAAATCAGTAACCTACCTGGTACCATTTACACTGGATCAGCCTTTCACTTTTTCTGTTTCTGCAAACACTAATGTCCAACTGTGTAGAGAACCTGATGTTACTGAACGTCACTTCTGGAGCTTAGGTAGCACACTGAAGAAATTGGTTGCAGACTAGTCTAAATCATATGCTGAGTATAATAATAAGGTTTACATCATGTTAGCACATACCAGTTTTATGCAAAAGTGAACTGTACAGTCCTTTGTGTTGAACGCTTTACTTTGTATTAAAAGCATTTTGCGATATGGTTGTGCATATAACTACTCAGTGTAAGTTGGAACTGTATAGGTATTGCTAATCAAGTGCTCAGTGCCATGCAATACGCCAATGCAGGCTGAATTCAGTAATCTACCTGATATCATTTGGAGTGGAACAGCCAATGACTTGGTTTAATTCAGTAAATGGTAATGTTCTACTGTGTAGAGAACGTGATGTTACTGAAAGTAACTTCTGGAGCTTAGGTAGCACACTCTTAAGATAGGTTGCAGACTACACTAAATCATAATGCAAGCTGAATTCAGTAACCTACCTGGTACCATTTACAGTGGATCAGCATTTCACTTGGTTTGGTTCTACAAACGCTATTGTTCAACTGTGTAGAAAACCTGATGTTACTGAGAGTAACTTCTGGAGGTTAGTTCGCAGACGCATGAAATTGGTTGCAGACTACTCTAAATCATATGGTGAGTATAATCATAAGGTGAACGTCATCTTAGCGTATACCAGTTAAAGTCAAAATTGAACTGTACATTCCATTGTGTTGAATGCTTTACTTTGTATTCAAAGCAGTTTGTGATAAGGTTGTGCATATAACTAATCAGTGTTAGTTGGAACTGTATAGGCATTGCTTATAGAATGCTCAGTGCCATGCAATACTCCAATGCAGGCTGAATTTAGTAATCTAACTGGTATCATTTCGAGTGGAACAGCCAATGACTTGGTTTATTTCAGTAAACGGTAATGTTCTACTGTTTAGAGAACAAGATGTTACTGTAAGTAACTTTTGGAGCTAAGGTAGCACACTCTGAAAATAGGTTGCAGACTACTCTAAATCATATGGTGAGTATAATAATAATAAGGTTTACATCATGCTAGCACATAGAAGTTTTTGGCAAAACTGAGCTGTACACACCATTGAGTTGAAGACATTACCGTGAATTCAAAGTATTTTGTGATAAGATTGTGTACACAACTACTCATGCTGATGTGGAACTGTATGGATCTTGCATGTAGAGTTCTCAGTGCCATGCAACAATGCAAAGCAAGCTGAAATCAGTAACCTACCTGGTACCATTTACAGTGGAGCAGCCTTTCACTTGGTCTGGTTCTGCAAACGCTAATGTCCAACTGTGTGGAAAACCTGATGTTACTGAAAGTCACTTCTGGAGCTTAGGTAGCACACTGAAGAAATTGGTTGCAGACTACTCTAAATCATATGGTGAGTATAATAATAAGGTTTACATCAAGTTAGCACATACCACTTTTAGCGAATAGTGAACTGTACACTCCTTTGTGTTGAATGCATTACTTTGTATTCAAAGCATTTTTTGATAAGGTTGTGCATAGAACTACTCAGTATTAGTTGGAACTGTATAGGTATTGCCTATTGAGTGCTCAGTGCCATGCAATACTCTAATGCAAGTTCAATTCAGTATCCTACCTGGTACCATTTGGATTGGAACAGCCAATGACTTGGTTCTTCTGTGTGGAAAACATGATGTTACTGACAGTAACTTCTGGAGCTTAGTTAGCACCCGCATAAAATTGGTTGCAGACTACTCTAAATCATATGGTGAGTATAATAATAAGGTTAAAGTCATGTTAGCACATAGCAGTTTAAGGCAAAAGTGAACTGTAGACTCCATTGTGTTGAATGCTTTACTTTCTACTCAAAGCAGTTTGTGATAAAGTTGTGTATATAAATACTCAGTGTGATTTTGAACTGTATAGTTATTGCTTGTAGAGTGCTCAGTGCCATGGAATTCTCCAATGCAAGCTTAATTCAGTAACCCAGCTTGAACCATTTGGGGTGGAACAGCCAATGACTTGGTTTAGTTCTGTTAACGGTGATGTTCTACTGTGTAGAGAACATGATGTTACTGAAAGTCACTTCTGGAGCTTAGGTAGCACACTGAAGAAATTGGTTGCAGACTACTCTAAACCATATGCCGAGTATAATAATAAGGTTTACATCATGTTAGCACATAGCAGTTTTATGCAAAAGTGAACTGTACACTCCTTTGTGTTGAATGCTTTACTTTGTATTCAAAGCATTTTGTGATAAAGTTGTGCATAGAACTACTCAGTATTAGTTGGAACTGTATAGGTATTGCTTATAGAGTGCTCAGTGCCATGCAATACTCCAATGCAGGCTGAATTCAGTAATCTACCTGGTATCATTTGAAGTGGAACAGCCAATGACTTGGTTTATTTCAGTAAACGGTAATGTTCTACTGTTTAGAGAACAAGATGTTACTGAAAGTAACTTCTGGAGCTTATGTAGCACACTCTTAAAATTGGTTGCAGACTACTCTATATCATATGGTGAGTATAATAATAAGGTTTACATCATGTTAGCACATAGACGTTTTCGGCAAAACTGAGCTGTGTACACCATTGAGTTGAAGACATTACCGTGAATTCAAAGTATTTTGTGATAAGACTGTGTACACAATTACTCATACAGATGTGGAGCTGTATGGATATTCCATGTAGAGTGCTCAGTGCCATGCAACAATGCAATGCAAGCTGAATTCAGCAACCTACCTGGTACCATTTACAGTGGAGCAGCCTTTCACTTGGTTTGGTTCTGCAAACGCTAATGTCCAACTGTGTAGAAAACCTGATGTTACTGAAAGTCACTACTGGAGCTTAGGTAGCAGACTGAAGAAATTGGTTGCAGAGTACTCTAAATCATATTGTCAGTATAATATCAGGGTTTACTTCATGTTAGCATATACCACTTTTAGGGAAAAGTGAACTGTACACTCCAGTGTGTTGAAAGCTTTACTTTCTATTCAAAGCATTTTGTGATAAGTTTGTGTACATAACTACTCAGAGTGATTTGCAACTGTATAGGTATTGCTTATACAGTGCTCAGTGCCATGCAATACTCCAATACAAGCTCAATTCAGTAACCTACCTTGTACCATTTTCAGTGGAACAGACTTTCACTTGGTTTGGTTCTGCAAACACTGATGTCCAACTGTGTAGAAATCCTGATGTTACTGAAAGTCACCTGGAGCTTAGTTAGCACACTGAAGAAATTGGTTGCAGCCTACTCTAAATCATATGCTGAATATAATAATAAGGTTTACATCATATTAGCACATACCACATTTAGCAAAAGTGAACTGTACACTCCATTGTGTTGAATGCTTTACTTTCTCTTCAATGCATTTTGTGATAGGTATGTGGACATAACTACTCAGGGTGATGTGGAACTGTATAGATAGTGCATGTCGAGTGCTCTGTGCCATGCAATACTCCAATGCAAGCTGAATTCAGTAACCTACCTGGTACCATTTACAGTGGAGCAGCCTTTCACTTGGTTTGGTTCTGCAAACGCTAATGTCCAACTGTGTAGAAAACCTGATGTTACTGACAGTAACTTCTGGAGCTTAGGTAGCACACGCATAAAATTGGTTGCAGACTACTCTAAATCATATGGTGAGTATGATAGTAAGGTGAATGTCATGTTAGCACATACCAGTTTAAGGCAAAAGTGAACTGTACACTCCATTGAGTTGAAAGCTTTACTTTCTATTCAAAGCAGTTTGTGATAAAGTTGTGTATATAAATACTCAGTGTGATTTTGAACTGTATAGGTATTGCTTGTAGAGTGCTCAGAGCCATGCAATACTGCAATGCAAGCTGAATTCAATAACCTACCTTGTACCATTTGGAGTGGAACAGCCAATGACTTGGTTGAGTTCTGAAACGGTTATGTTCCAACTGTGTAGAAAACCTGATGTAACTGAAAGTCACTTCTGGAGCTTAGGTAGCACACTGAAGAAATTGGTTGCAGACTACTCTAAATCATATGCTGAGTATAATAATAACGTTTACATCATGTTAGCACATACCAGTTTTATGCAAAAGTGAACTGTACACTCCTTTGTGTTCAATGCTTTACTTTGTATTCAAAACATTTTGTGATAAGGTTGTGTACATACCTGCTCAGAGTGATGTGGAACTGTATAGATATTGAATGTGGAGTGTTCACGGCCATACAATGCTCCAATGCAAGCTGAATTCAGTAACCTACCTGGTACCATTTGGTGGAACAGCCAATGACTTGGTGTAGTTGTGTAAACAGTGAGGTTCTACTGTGTAGAGAACATGATGTTACTGAAAGTCACCTGGAGCTTAGGTAGCACACTCAGGAAATTGTTTGCAGACTACTCTAAATCATATATCAGTATAATATCAAGGTTTACATCATGTTAGCATATACCACTTTTAGGGAAAAGTGAACTGTACACCATTGTGTTGAAAGCTTTACTTTGTATTCAAAGCATTTTGTGATAAGTTTGTGTACATAACTACTCAGAGTGATTTGCAACTGTATAGGTATTGCTTATATAGTGCTCAGTGCCATGCAATACTCCAATGCAAGCTCAATTCAGTAACCTACCTTGTACCATTTACAATGGAACAGACTTTCACTTGGTTTGGTTCTGCAAACGCTGATGTCCAACTGTGTAGAAATCCTGATGTTACTGAAAGTCACCTGGAGCTTAGTTAGCACACTCAAGAAATTGGTTGCAGCCTATCATATGCGAAATCATATGCTGAATATAATAATAAGGTTTACATCATGTTAGCACATACCAGTTTTAGGCAAAAGTGAACTGTGCACTCCATTGTGTTGAATGCTTTACTTTCTCTTCAATGCATTTTGTGATAGGTATGTGGACATAACTACTCAGGGTGATGTGGAACTGTATAGATATTGACTGTGGAGTGCTCAGTGCCATACAATACTCCAATGCAAGCTGAATTCAGTAACCTACCTGGTACCATTTGGAGTGGAACAGCGAATGACTTGGTTGAGTTCTGAAACGGTAATGTTCTACTGTGTAGTGTACCTGATGTTACTTAAAGTAACTTCTGGAGCTTAGGTAGCACACTCATAATATTGGTTGCAGACTACTCTAAATCTTATTGTGAGTATAACAATATGGTTTACATTGTGTTAGCGCAGACCACTTTTAAGGAAAAGTGACCTGTGCACTCCATTGAGTTGAATGCTTTACTTTCTATTCAAAGCATTTTGTGATAATGTTGTGTATATAACTACTCAGGGTGATTTGGAACTGTATAGATAGTGCATATAGAGTGCTCAGTGCCATTGAATACTCCAATGCAAGCTGAGTTCAGTAACCTACCTGGTATCATTTACAGTGGAGCAGCCTTTCACTTGGTTTGGTTCTGCAAACGCTAATGTCCAACTGTGTAGAAAACCTGATGTTACTGACAGTAACTTCTGGAGCTTAGGTAGCACACGCATAAAATTGGTTGCAGACTACTCTAAATCATATGGTGAGTATGATAGTAAGGTGAATGTCATGTTAGCACATACCAGTTTAAGGCAAAAGTGAACTGTACACTCTATTGAGTTGAAAGCTTTACTTTCTATTCAAAGCAGTTTGTGATAAAGTTGTGTATATAAATACTCAGTGTGATTTTGAACTGTATAGGTATTGCTTGTAGAGTGCTCAGAGCCTTGCAATACTGCAATGCAAGCTGAATTCAATAACCTACCTTGTACCATTTGGAGTGGAACAGCCAATGACTTGGTCGAGTTCTGAAACGGTTATGTTCCAACTGTGTAGAAAACCTGATGTAACTGAAAGTCACTTCTGGAGCTTAGGTAGCACACTGAAGAAATTGGTTGCAGACTACTCTAAATCATATGCTGAGTATAATAATAACGTTTACATAATGTTAGCACATACCAGTTTTATGCAAAAGTGAACTGTACACTCCTTTGTGTTCAATGCTTTACTTTGTATTCAAAACATTTTGTGATAAGGTTGTGTACATACCTGCTCAGAGTGATGTGGAACTGTATAGATATTGAATGTGGAGTGTTCACGGCCATATAATACTCCAATGCAAGCTGAATTCAGTAACCTACTTGGTACCATTTGGAGTGGAACAGCCAATGACTTGGTTTTTTTCGATAAACGGTGATGTTCTTCTGTGTGGAAAACATGATGTTACTGAAAGTCACTTCTGGAGCGTAGATATCACACTCATAAAATTGGATGCAGACTACTCTAAATTATCTGCTGAGTATAATAATAAAGTTTACATCATGATAGCACATACCACTTTAAGGCAAAAGTGAACTGTACACTCCATTGTGTTGAATGCATTACTTTGTATTCAACACATTTTGTGATAAGGTTGTGCATAGAACTACTAAGTATTAGCTGGAACTGTATAGGTATTGCTTATAGAGTGCTCAGTGCCATGCAATACTCCAATGCAAGTTCAATTCAGTAACCTACCTGGTACCATTTGGATTGGAACAGCCAATATCTTGGTTTATTTCGGTAAACGTTAATGTTCAACTGTGTGGAATACATGATGTTACTGAAAGTCACTTCTGAAGCTTAGGTATCACACTCATAAAATTGGTTGCAGACTACTCTAAATTATCTGCTGAGTATAATAATAAGGTTTACATCATGATAGCACATACCAGTTTAAGGCAAAAGTGAACTGCACACTTCATTGTGTTGAATGCTTTAATTTCTATTCAAAGCACTTTGTGATAAAGTTGTGTATATAAATACACAGTGTGGTTTTGAACTGTATAGGTATTGCTTGCAGAGTGCTCAGTGCCACGGAATTCTACAATGCAAGCTTAATTCAGTAGCCCACCTTGTACCATTTGGAGTGGAACAGCCAGTGACTTGGTTTAGTTCTGTTAATGGTTATGTTCTACTGTTTAGAGAACAGGATTTTACTGAACGTCACTTCTGGAGCTTAGGTAGCACACTGAAGAAATTGGTTGCAGAGTACTCTAAACCATATGCTGAGTATAATAATAAGGTTTACGTCATGTTAGCACATACCAGTTTTATGCAAAAGTGAACTGTACACTCCTTTGTGTTGAATGCTTTACATTGTATTCAAATCATTTTGTGATAAGGTTGTGCATATAACTACTCAGTATTAGTTGGAATTGTATAGGTATTGCTTATAGAGTGCTCAGTGCCATGCAATTCTTCAATGCAAGTTCAATTCAGTAACCTACCTGGTGCCATTCGGATTGGAACAGCCAATGACCTGGTTTAATACTGTAAACGGTAATGTTCTACTGTGTAGAAAACATGATGTTACTGAAAGTCACTTCTGGAGCTTAGGTATCACACTCATAAAATTGGTTGCAGACTACTCTAAATCATCTACTGAGTATAATAATGTTTACATCATCATAGCACATACCAGTTTTAGGCCAAAGTGAGCTGTGCACACCATTGTGTTGAAAAGATTACCGTGAATTCAAAGTATTTTGTGATAAGATTGTGTACACAACTACTCATGCTGATGTGGAACTGTATGGATATTGCATGTAGAGTGCTCTGTGCCATGCAACAATGCAATGCAAGCTGAAATCAGTAACCTACCTGGTACCATTGACAGTGGAGCATCCTTTCACTTGGTCTGGTTCTGCAAAAGCTAATGTCCAACTGTGTGGAAAACCTGATGTTACTGAAGAAATTGGTTGCAGACTACTCTAAATCATATGCTGAGTATAATAATAAGGTTTACATCATGTTAGCACATACCAGTTTTATGCAAAAGTGAACTGTACACTCCTTTGTGTTGAATGCTTTACTTTGTATTCAAAGCATTTTGTGATAAGGTTGTGCGAAGAACTACTCAGTTTTAGTTGGAACTGTATAGGTATAGAGTGCTCCGTGCCATGCAAAACTCCAATGCAAGTTCCATTCAGTAACCTACCTGGTACCATTTGGATTGGAACAGCCAATGACTTGGTTTATTCGGTAAACGGTAATGTTCTACTGTGTGGAAAAGATGATGTTACTGAAAGTCAATTCTGGAGCTTAGGTATCACACGCATAAAATTGGTTGCAGACAACTCTAAATTATCTGCTGAGTATAATAATAAGGTTTACATCATGATAGCACATACCAGTTTTAGGCAAAAGTGAGCTGTACACTCCATTGTGTTGAAAGCTTTACTTTCTATTCAAAACATTTTGTGATAAGGTTGTGTACAGAACTACTCAGTGTGATTTGCAACTGTATAGGTATTGCTTATAGAGTGCTCAGTGCCATGCAATACTCCAATGCAAGCTTAATTCTGTAACCCACCTTGTACCATTTGGAGAGGAACAGCCAATGACTTGGTTTAGTTCTGTTAACGGTAATGTTCTACTGTGTAGAAAACATGATGTTACTGAAAGTCACTTCTGGAGCTTAGGTATCACACTGATAAAATTGGTTGCAGACTACCCTAAAACATCTACTGAGTCTAATAATGTTTACATCATCATAGCACATACCAGTTTTAGGCCAAAGTTGAGCTGTTCACTCCATTTTGCTGTGAGCTTTACTTTCTATTCAAAGCATTTTGTGATAAGGTTGTGTACATAACTACTCAGAGTGATGTGGAACTGTATAGATATTGAATGTGGAGTGTTCACGGCCATACAATACTCCAATGCAAGCTGAATACAGTAACCTACTTGGTACCATTTGGAGTGCTACAGCCAATGACTTGGCTGAGTTCTGTAAACGGTAATGTTCTACTGTGTAGAGAACCTGATGTTACTGAAAGTAAATTCTGGAGCTTAGGTAGCACACTCTTAAGATAGGTTGCAGACTACACTAAATCATAATGTAAGCTGAATTCAGTAACCTACCTGGTACCATTTACAGTGGATCAGCATTTCACTTGGTTTGGTACTGCAAACGCTATTGTACAACTGTGTAGAAAACCTGATGTTACTGACAGTAACTTCTGGAGCTTTGTTCGCACACAGATAAAATTGGTTGCAGACTACTCTAAAGTATATGGTGAGTATAATCATAAGGTGAACGTCATGTTAGCACATACCAGTTTAAGGCAAAAGTGAACTGTACAGTCCATTGTGTTGAAAGCTTTACTTTGTATTCAAAGCAGTTTGTGATAAGGTTGAGTACAGAACTACTCAGTGTGATTTGCAACTGTATAGGTATTGCTTATAGAGTGCTCAGTGCCATGCAATACTCCAATGCAAGCTCACATCAGTAACCTACCTTGTACTATTTTCAGTGGAACAGCCTTTCACTTGGTTTGGTTCTGCAAACGCTAATGTCCAAATGTGTAGAAAACCTGATGTTACTGAAAGTCACTTCTGGAGCTTAGGTATCACACTCATAAAATTGTTTGCAGACTACTCTAAATTATCTGCTGAGTATAATAATAAGGTTTACATCATGATAGCACATACCAGTTTAAGGCAAAAGTGAACTGTACACTCCGTTGTATTAAATCTTTACTTTCTATTCAAAGCAGTTTGTGATAAAGTTGTGTATATAAATGCACAGTGTGGCTTTGAACTGTATAGGTATTGCTTGTACAGTGCTCAGTGCCACGGAATTCTCCAATGCAAGTTAATTCTGTAACCCACCTTGTACCATTTGGAGTGGAACAGCCAATGATTTGGTTTAGTTCTGTTAATGGTGATGTTCTACTGTGCAGAGAACATGATCTTACTGAAACTCACTTCTGGAGCTTAGGTAGCACACTGAAGAAATTGGTTGCAGACTACTCTAAACCATATGCTGAGTATAATAATAAGGTTTACATCATGTTAGCACATACCAGTTTAAGGCAAAAGTGAACTGTACAGTCCATTGTGTTGAAAGCTTTACTTTGTATTCAAAGCATTTTGTGATACGTTTGTGCATAGAACTACTCAGTATTAGTTGGAATTGTATAGGTATTGCTTATAGAGTGCTCAGTGCCATGCAATACTCCAATGCAAGTTGAATTCAGTAACCTACCTGGTACCATTTGGATTTGAACAGCCAATGACTTGGTTTTTTTCGATAAACGGTGATGTTCAACTGTGTGGAAAACATGATGTTACTGAAAGTCACTTCTGGAGCTTAGGTATCACATTCATGAAGTTGGTTGCAGACTACTCTAAATTATCTGCTGAGTATAATAATAAGGTTTACATCATGATAGCACATACCACTTTACGGCAAAAGTGAACTGTACACTCCATTGTGTTGAATGCTTTACTTTGTATTCAAAACATTTTGTGATAAGGTTGTGCATAGAACTACTCAGTATTAGCTGGAACTGTATAGGTATTGCTTATAGAGTGCTCAGTGCCATGCAATACTCCAATGCAAGTTCAATTCAGCAACCTACCTGGTACCATTTGGATTGGAACAGCCAATGACTTGGTTTATTTCAGTAAACGGTAATGTTCTACTGTTCAGAGAACAAAATGTTACTGTAAGTAACTTCTGGAGCTAAGGTAGCACACTCTTAAAATAGGTTGCAGACTACTCTAAATCATATGGTTAGTATAATAATAATAAGGTTGACATCACGCTAACACATAGAAGTTTTCGGCAAAACTGAGCTGTACACACAATTGAGTTGAAGACATTACCGTGAATTCAAAGTATTTTGTGATAAGATTGTGTACACAACTACTCATGCTGATGTGGAACTGTATGGATCTTGCATGTAGAGTTCTCAGTGCCATGCAACAATGCAATGCAAGCTGAAATCAGTAACCTACCTGGTACCATTTACACTGGATCAGCCTTTCACTTTTTCTGTTTCTGCAAACACTAATGTCCAACTGTGTAGAGAACCTGATGTTACTGAACGTCACTTCTGGAGCTTAGGTAGCACACTGAAGAAATTGGTTGCAGACTAGTCTAAATCATATGCTGAGTATAATAATAAGGTTTACATGATGTTAGCACATACCAGTTTTATGCAAAAGTGAACTGTACAGTCCTTTGTGTTGAACGCTTTACTTTGTATTAAAAGCATTTTGCGATAAGGTTGTGCATATAACTACTCAGTGTAAGTTGGAACTGTATAGGTATTGCTAATCGAGTGCTCAGTGCCATGCAATACGCCAATGCAGGCTGAATTCAGTAATCTACCTGATATCATTTGGAGTGGAACAGCCAATGACTTGGTTTATTTCAGTAAATGGTAATGTTCTACTGTGTAGAGAACGTGATGTTACTGAAAGTAACTTCTGGAGCTTAGGTAGCACACTCTTAAGATAGGTTGCAGACTACACTAAATCATAATGCAAGCTGAATTCAGTAACCTACCTGGTACCATTTACAGTGGATCTGCATTTCACTTGGTTTGGTTCTGCAAACGCTATTGTTCAACTGTGTAGAAAACCTGATGTTACTGAGAGTAACTTCTGGAGCTTAGTTCGCAGACGCATGAAATTGGTTGCAGACTACTCTAAATCATATGGTGAGTATAATCATAAGGTGAACGTCATCTTAGCGTATACCAGTTAAAGTCAAAATTGAACTGTACATTCCATTGTGTTGAATGCTTTACTTTGTATTCAAAGCAGTTTGTGATAAGGTTGTGCATATAACTAATCAGTGTTAGTTGGAACTGTATAGGCATTGCTTATAGAATTCTCAGTGCCATGCAATACTCCAGTGTAGGCTGAATTCAGTAATCTAACTGGTATCATTTCGAGTGGAACAGCCAATGACTTGGTTTATTTCAGTAAACGGTAATGTTCTACTGTTTAGAGAACAAGATGTTACTGTAAGTAACTTTTGGAGCTAAGGTAGCACACTCTGAAAATAGGTTGCAGACTACTCTAAATCATATGGTGAGTATAATAATAATAAGGTTTACATCATGCTAGCACATAGAAGTTTTCGGCAAAACTGAGCTGTACACACCATTGAGTTGAAGACATTACCGTGAATTCAAAGTATTTTGTGATAAGATTGTGTACACAACTACTCATGCTGATGTGGAACTGTATGGATCTTGCATGTAGAGTGCTCAGTGCCATGCAACAATGCAAAGCAAGCCGAAATCAGTAACCTACCTGGTACCATTTACAGTGGAGCAGCCTTTCACTTGGTCTGGTTCTGCAAACGCTAATGTCCAACTGTGTGGAAAACCTGATGTTACTGAAAGTCACTTCTGGAGCTTAGGTAGCACACTGAAGAAATTGGTTGCAGACTACTCTAAATCATATGGTGAGTATAATAATAAGGTTTACATCAAGTTAGCACATACCACTTTTAGCGAATAGTGAACTGTACACTCCATTGTGTTGAATACTTTACTTTGTATTCAAAGCATTTTGTGATAAGGTTGTGCATATAAATACTCAGTATTAGTTGGAACTGTATAGGTATTGCTTATAGAGTGCTCAGTGCCATGCAATACTCCAATGCAAGCTGAATTCAGTAACCTACTTGGTCCCATTTGGAGTGGAACAACCAATGACTTGGTTGAGTTCTGTAAACGGTTATGTTCTACTGTGTAGAGAACCTGATGTTACTGAAAGTAACTTCTGGAGCTTAGGTAGCACACTCTTAAGATATATTGCAGACTACACTAAATCATAATACAAGCTGAATTCAGTAACCTACCTCATACCATTTACAGTGGATCAGCATTTCACTTGATTTGGTTCTACAAACGCTAATGTACAACTGTGTAGAAAACCTGATGTTACTGACAGTAACTTCTGGAGCTTAGTTGGCACACGCATAAAATTGGCTGCAGACTACTCTAAATGATATGGTGAGTATAATCATAAGGTGAACGTCATGTTAGCAGATACCAGTTTAAGGCAAAAGTGAACTGTACACTCCATTGTGTTGAATGCTTTACTTTGTATTCAAAGCATTTTGTGATAAATTTGTGCATAGAACTACTCAGTATTAGTTGGAACTGTATAGGTATTGCTTATAGAGTGCTCAGTGCCATACAATACTCCAATGCAGGCTGAATTCAGTAATCTACCTGGTATCATTTGAAGTGGAACAGCCAATGACTTGGTTTATTTCAGTAAACAGTAATGTTCTACTGTTTAGAGAACAAGATGTTACTGAAAGTAACTTCTGGAGCTTATGTAGCACACTCTTAAAATTGGTTGCAGACTACTCTATATCATATGGTGAGTATAATAATAAGGTTTACATCATGTTAGCACATAGACGTTTTCGGCAAAACTGAGCTGTGTACACCATTGAGTTGAAGACATTACCGTGAATTCAAAGTATTTTGTGATAAGACTGTGTACACAATTACTCATACAGATGTGGAGCTGTAGGGATATTCCATGTAGAGTGCTCAGTGCCATGCAACAATGCAATGCAAGCTGAATTCAGCAACCTACCTGGTACCATTTACAGTGGAGCAGCCTTTCACTTGGTTTGGTTCTGCAAACGCTAATGTCCAACTGTGTAGAAAACCTGATGTTACTGAAAGTCACTACTGGAGCTTAGGTAGCAGACTGAAGAAATTGGTTGCAGAGTACTCTAAATCATATTGTCAGTATAATATCAGGGTTTACTTCATGTTAGCATATACCACTTTTAGGGAAAAGTGAACTGTACACTCCAGTGTGTTGAAAGCTTTACTTTCTATTCAAAGCAGTTTGTGATAAGGTTGAGTACAGAACTACTCAGTGTGATTTGCAACTGTATAGGTATTGCTTATAGAGTGCTCAGTGCCATGCAATACTCCAATGCAAGCTCACATCAGTAACCTACCTTGTACTATTTTCAGTGGAACAGCCTTTCACTTGGTTTGGTTCTGCAAACGCTAATGTCCAAATGTGTAGAAAACCTGATGTTACTGAAAGTCACTTCTGGAGCTTAGGTATCACACTCATAAAATTGTTTGCAGACTACTCTAAATTATCTGCTGAGTATAATAATAAGGTTTACATCATGATAGCACATACCAGTTTAAGGCAAAAGTGAACTGTACACTCCGTTGTATTAAATCTTTACTTTCTATTCAAAGCAGTTTGTGATAAAGTTGTGTATATAAATGCACAGTGTGGCTTTGAACTGTATAGGTATTGCTTGTACAGTGCTCAGTGCCACGGAATTCTCCAATGCAAGTTAATTCTGTAACCCACCTTGTACCATTTGGAGTGGAACAGCCAATGATTTGGTTTAGTTCTGTTAATGGTGATGTTCTACTGTGCAGAGAACATGATCTTACTGAAACTCACTTCTGGAGCTTAGGTAGCACACTGAAGAAATTGGTTGCAGACTACTCTAAACCATATGCTGAGTATAATAATAAGGTTTACATCATGTTAGCACATACCAGTTTAAGGCAAAAGTGAACTGTACAGTCCATTGTGTTGAAAGCTTTACTTTGTATTCAAAGCATTTTGTGATACGTTTGTGCATAGAACTACTCAGTATTAGTTGGAATTGTATAGGTATTGCTTATAGAGTGCTCAGTGCCATGCAATACTCCAATGCAAGTTGAATTCAGTAACCTACCTGGTACCATTTGGATTTGAACAGCCAATGACTTGGTTTTTTTCGATAAACGGTGATGTTCAACTGTGTGGAAAACATGATGTTACTGAAAGTCACTTCTGGAGCTTAGGTATCACATTCATGAAGTTGGTTGCAGACTACTCTAAATTATCTGCTGAGTATAATAATAAGGTTTACATCATGATAGCACATACCACTTTACGGCAAAAGTGAACTGTACACTCCATTGTGTTGAATGCTTTACTTTGTATTCAAAACATTTTGTGATAAGGTTGTGCATAGAACTACTCAGTATTAGCTGGAACTGTATAGGTATTGCTTATAGAGTGCTCAGTGCCATGCAATACTCCAATGCAAGTTCAATTCAGCAACCTACCTGGTACCATTTGGATTGGAACAGCCAATGACTTGGTTTATTTCAGTAAACGGTAATGTTCTACTGTTCAGAGAACAAAATGTTACTGTAAGTAACTTCTGGAGCTAAGGTAGCACACTCTTAAAATAGGTTGCAGACTACTCTAAATCATATGGTTAGTATAATAATAATAAGGTTGACATCACGCTAACACATAGAAGTTTTCGGCAAAACTGAGCTGTACACACAATTGAGTTGAAGACATTACCGTGAATTCAAAGTATTTTGTGATAAGATTGTGTACACAACTACTCATGCTGATGTGGAACTGTATGGATCTTGCATGTAGAGTTCTCAGTGCCATGCAACAATGCAATGCAAGCTGAAATCAGTAACCTACCTGGTACCATTTACACTGGATCAGCCTTTCACTTTTTCTGTTTCTGCAAACACTAATGTCCAACTGTGTAGAGAACCTGATGTTACTGAACGTCACTTCTGGAGCTTAGGTAGCACACTGAAGAAATTGGTTGCAGACTAGTCTAAATCATATGCTGAGTATAATAATAAGGTTTACATGATGTTAGCACATACCAGTTTTATGCAAAAGTGAACTGTACAGTCCTTTGTGTTGAACGCTTTACTTTGTATTAAAAGCATTTTGCGATAAGGTTGTGCATATAACTACTCAGTGTAAGTTGGAACTGTATAGGTATTGCTAATCGAGTGCTCAGTGCCATGCAATACGCCAATGCAGGCTGAATTCAGTAATCTACCTGATATCATTTGGAGTGGAACAGCCAATGACTTGGTTTATTTCAGTAAATGGTAATGTTCTACTGTGTAGAGAACGTGATGTTACTGAAAGTAACTTCTGGAGCTTAGGTAGCACACTCTTAAGATAGGTTGCAGACTACACTAAATCATAATGCAAGCTGAATTCAGTAACCTACCTGGTACCATTTACAGTGGATCTGCATTTCACTTGGTTTGGTTCTGCAAACGCTATTGTTCAACTGTGTAGAAAACCTGATGTTACTGAGAGTAACTTCTGGAGCTTAGTTCGCAGACGCATGAAATTGGTTGCAGACTACTCTAAATCATATGGTGAGTATAATCATAAGGTGAACGTCATCTTAGCGTATACCAGTTAAAGTCAAAATTGAACTGTACATTCCATTGTGTTGAATGCTTTACTTTGTATTCAAAGCAGTTTGTGATAAGGTTGTGCATATAACTAATCAGTGTTAGTTGGAACTGTATAGGCATTGCTTATAGAATTCTCAGTGCCATGCAATACTCCAGTGTAGGCTGAATTCAGTAATCTAACTGGTATCATTTCGAGTGGAACAGCCAATGACTTGGTTTATTTCAGTAAACGGTAATGTTCTACTGTTTAGAGAACAAGATGTTACTGTAAGTAACTTTTGGAGCTAAGGTAGCACACTCTGAAAATAGGTTGCAGACTACTCTAAATCATATGGTGAGTATAATAATAATAAGGTTTACATCATGCTAGCACATAGAAGTTTTCGGCAAAACTGAGCTGTACACACCATTGAGTTGAAGACATTACCGTGAATTCAAAGTATTTTGTGATAAGATTGTGTACACAACTACTCATGCTGATGTGGAACTGTATGGATCTTGCATGTAGAGTGCTCAGTGCCATGCAACAATGCAAAGCAAGCCGAAATCAGTAACCTACCTGGTACCATTTACAGTGGAGCAGCCTTTCACTTGGTCTGGTTCTGCAAACGCTAATGTCCAACTGTGTGGAAAACCTGATGTTACTGAAAGTCACTTCTGGAGCTTAGGTAGCACACTGAAGAAATTGGTTGCAGACTACTCTAAATCATATGGTGAGTATAATAATAAGGTTTACATCAAGTTAGCACATACCACTTTTAGCGAATAGTGAACTGTACACTCCATTGTGTTGAATACTTTACTTTGTATTCAAAGCATTTTGTGATAAGGTTGTGCATATAAATACTCAGTATTAGTTGGAACTGTATAGGTATTGCTTATAGAGTGCTCAGTGCCATGCAATACTCCAATGCAAGCTGAATTCAGTAACCTACTTGGTCCCATTTGGAGTGGAACAACCAATGACTTGGTTGAGTTCTGTAAACGGTTATGTTCTACTGTGTAGAGAACCTGATGTTACTGAAAGTAACTTCTGGAGCTTAGGTAGCACACTCTTAAGATATATTGCAGACTACACTAAATCATAATACAAGCTGAATTCAGTAACCTACCTCATACCATTTACAGTGGATCAGCATTTCACTTGATTTGGTTCTACAAACGCTAATGTACAACTGTGTAGAAAACCTGATGTTACTGACAGTAACTTCTGGAGCTTAGTTGGCACACGCATAAAATTGGCTGCAGACTACTCTAAATGATATGGTGAGTATAATCATAAGGTGAACGTCATGTTAGCAGATACCAGTTTAAGGCAAAAGTGAACTGTACACTCCATTGTGTTGAATGCTTTACTTTGTATTCAAAGCATTTTGTGATAAATTTGTGCATAGAACTACTCAGTATTAGTTGGAACTGTATAGGTATTGCTTATAGAGTGCTCAGTGCCATACAATACTCCAATGCAGGCTGAATTCAGTAATCTACCTGGTATCATTTGAAGTGGAACAGCCAATGACTTGGTTTATTTCAGTAAACAGTAATGTTCTACTGTTTAGAGAACAAGATGTTACTGAAAGTAACTTCTGGAGCTTATGTAGCACACTCTTAAAATTGGTTGCAGACTACTCTATATCATATGGTGAGTATAATAATAAGGTTTACATCATGTTAGCACATAGACGTTTTCGGCAAAACTGAGCTGTGTACACCATTGAGTTGAAGACATTACCGTGAATTCAAAGTATTTTGTGATAAGACTGTGTACACAATTACTCATACAGATGTGGAGCTGTAGGGATATTCCATGTAGAGTGCTCAGTGCCATGCAACAATGCAATGCAAGCTGAATTCAGCAACCTACCTGGTACCATTTACAGTGGAGCAGCCTTTCACTTGGTTTGGTTCTGCAAACGCTAATGTCCAACTGTGTAGAAAACCTGATGTTACTGAAAGTCACTACTGGAGCTTAGGTAGCAGACTGAAGAAATTGGTTGCAGAGTACTCTAAATCATATTGTCAGTATAATATCAGGGTTTACTTCATGTTAGCATATACCACTTTTAGGGAAAAGTGAACTGTACACTCCAGTGTGTTGAAAGCTTTACTTTCTATTCAAAGCATTTTGTGATAAGTTTGTGTACATAACTACTCAGAGTGATTTGCAACTGTATAGGTATTGCTTATACAGTGCTCAGTGCCATGCAATACTCCAATGCAAGCTCAATTCAGTAACCTACCTTGTACCATTTTCAGTGGAACAGACTTTCACTTGGTTTGGTTCTGCAAACGCTGATGACCAACTGTGTAGAAATCCTGATGTTACTGAAAGTCACCTGGAGCTTAGTTAGCACACTGAAGAAATTGGTTGCAGCCTACTCTAAATCATATGCTGAATATAATAATAAGGTTTACATCATATTAGCACTTACCAGTTTTAGGCAAAAGTGAATTGTGCACTCCGTTGTGTTGAATGCTTTACTTTGTATTCAATGCATTTTGTGATAGGTATGTGGACATAACTACTCAGGGTGATGTGGACCTGTATAGATATTGACTGTGGAGTGCTCAGTGCCATAAAATACTCCAATGCAAGCTGAATTCAGTAACCTACCTTGTACCATTTGGAGTGGAACAGCCAATGACTTGGTTGAGTTCTGTAAACGGTAATGTTCTACTGAGTATAGAACCAGATGTTACTGAAAGTATCTTCTGGAGCTTACGTTGCACACTCTTAAAATTGGTTGCAGACTACTCTAAATCATATGGTGAGTATAACAATAAGGTTTACATCATGTTAGCACATACCACATTTAGCAAAAGTGAACTGTACACTCCATTGTGTTGAATGCTTTACTTTCTCTTCAATGCATTTTGTGATAGGTATGTGGACATAACTACTCAGGGTGATGTGGAACTGTATAGATAGTGCATGTCGAGTGCTCTGTGCCATGCAATACTCCAATGCAAGCTGAATTCAGTAACCTACCTGGTACCATTTACAGTGGAGCAGCCTTTCACTTGGTTTGGTTCTGCAAACGCTAATGTCCAACTGTGTAGAAAACCTGATGTTACTGACAGTAACTTCTGGAGCTTAGGTAGCACACGCATAAAATTGGTTGCAGACTACTCTAAATCATATGGTGAGTATGATAGTAAGGTGAATGTCATGTTAGCACATACCAGTTTTAGGCAAAATAGAACTGTACTCTCCATTGTGTTGAATGCTTTACTTTGTATTCAATGCATTTTGTGATAGGTATGTGGACATACCTACTCAGGGTGATGTGGAAAAATATAGGTATTGAATGTGGAGTGTTTATGGCCATACAATACTCCAATGCAAGCTGAATTCAGTAACCTACCTGGTACCATTTTGAGTGGAACAGCCAATGACTTGGTTGAGTTCTGTAAACGGTAATGTTCTACTGTGTATAGAACCTGATGTTACTTAAAGTAACTTCTGGAGCTTAGGTAGCACATTCAAAAAATTGGTTGCAGACTGCTCTAACTCTTATTGTGAGTATAATAATATGGTTTACATTGTGTTAGCACATCCCACTTTTAGGGAAAAGTGAACTGTACACTCCATTGAGTGGAATGCTTTACTTTCTATTCAATGCATTTTGTGATAATGTTGTGTATATAACTACTCTGGCTGATTTGGAACTGTATAGATAGTGCTTGTAGAGTGCTCAGTGCTCATCATTCAGCGAATGTATTCAAAGTATTCAGCAAAGTTGAACTCTACATTCTATTGATCGAAATGCATTACTTTTTATTCTAAGCTTTTTGAGTTCAATATGTGTACATAACTATTGAAAGTGAGCTGGAACTGTAGAGATATTGTATGTGTCCTAGTCTGAGCCTTGTAATACTGAAATGCAAGCAGAATTCAGGTAGCTACGGTATAATATTTAGAATGGAACATGCAATCTCCTTGTTTAGTTCTGTAAACGCTGCTGTTCCATTCTGTTCAAAAGGTGATGTTGCTGAATGAAATTGTCGAACACTGGCAGCACACTCATAAAATTGGTTTCATATTAATCTAAATCATATGGTAGGTAAAATAATAAGCTTTCCATCAAGTTAGCATATAGTAGATTTCAGCAAAAATTCAGCTCTACACTCTATTGAGGTATTACTTTGTATTCTAAACTTTTGGAGTATAGCATGTGCACATAACTACTGAAGCTGAGCTGAAACTGTATGGATATTGCATTCGTCCTACTCAGAGCCTTGGAATACTCAAATGCAAGCTGAATTCATCCACCTACCTCATTACATTTAGAGTGGAATTGCTAATATTTTTTTTAGTTCAGTAAACGCCAAAGTTGCATTGTGTAGAAAAGGTCATGTTACTGAATGTAATTTCTTGAACACTGGCAGCACACTCATAAAATTGGTTCCATACTACTCTAAATCATAGGGTTGGTAAAATAATAAGCTTTACATCAAGTTAGCACATAGTAGTTTTCAGCAAATTTCAACTCTTCACTCTACTGAGCTTAATGCATTACTTTCTATTCTAAGCTTTTGGAGTTCAGCATGTGTACATAACTACTGAAGGTGAGCAGGAACAGTACAGAAATTGCATGGATGCAACTCAGAGCCTTGGAATACTCAATTGCAATCTGTATTAAGGAACCTATGTCATAACATTTAGAGTGGAATACCCAATATCTATGTTTAGTTCTGTAAAAGCTGATGTTCCATTGTGTACAAAAGGTGATGTTACTGAATGTAACTTGTCGAACATTGGTAGCACACTCATAAAATTGGTTGCATACTACTGTAAATCATCTGGTTGGTAAAATAATAAGGTTCACATCAAGGTAGCACATGGTTGTTTTCAGCAAAATTCAGCTCTACACTCTATTGAGCTGAATGCATTACTTTCTATTCTAAACTTTTGGAGTTCAGCATGTGCACATAACTACTGAAGGTGAGCTGAAACTGTATGGATATTGCATGCATCCTACTCAGAGCCTTGGAATACTCTAATGCAAGCTGAATTCATCCACCTACCTCATAACATTTAGAGTGGAATTGCAAATATCTTTTCTTAGTTCAGTAAACGCCAAAATTGCATTGTGTACAAAAGAAAATAGACAATAGACAATAGGTGCAGAAGTAGACCATTCGGCCCCTCGAGTCTGCACTGCCATTCTGAGATCATGGCTGATCATTCACTATCAATACCCAGTCCCTGCCTTGTCCCCATATCTCTTGATTCCCCTATCCATCAGATATCTATCTAGCTCCTTCCTGAAAGCATCCAGAGAATGGGCCTCCACCATCTTCCGAGGCAGTGCATTCCACACCTCCACAACTCTCTGGGAGAAGAAGTTCTTCCTCAACTCTGTTTTAAATAACTGACCTCTTATTCTCAATCCATGCCCTCTGGTACTGGACTCTCCCAACATCTGGAACATATTTCCTGCCTCAATCCTATCAAATCCTTTAATTATCTTAAGCGTTTCAATCAGATTCCCTCCCACTCTCCTCAATTCCAGCGTGTACAAGCCCAATCTCTCCAATCTCTCTGCGTAAGACAGCCCTGCCATCCCAGGAATCAACCTAGTGAATCTACGCTGCACTTCCTCAATTGCCAGAATGTTCTTCCTTAAACCTGGAGACCAAAACTGTACAGAATATTCCAGGTGTGGTCTCACCAGGGCCCTGTACAAATGCAAAAGGACATCCTTGCTCTTGTACTCAATTCCCCTTGTAACAAAGGCCAACATTCCATTTGCCCTCTTCACTGCCTGTTGCACTTGCTCATTCACCTTCATTGACTGGTGAACTAGGACTCCTAGGTCTCTTTGCATTTCTCCCTTACCTAATTCTACACCGTTCAGACAATACTCTGCCCTCTTGTTCCTGCTTCCAAAGTGGATAACTTCACATTTATTCACATTGAATGACATCTGCCAAGTATCTGCCCACCCACCCAGCCTAAACCAAGTCTCCCTGTATTCTACTAACATCCTCTTCGCATGTCACACTGCCACCCAGTTTAGTATCGTCAGCAAGCTTGCTGATATAGTTTTCAATGCCCTCATCTAAATCATTGACATAAATCGTAAAGAGCTGTGGTCCCAATACAGAGCCCTGTGGTACCCCACTAGTCACCTCCAGCCAGTCCGAGAAACACCCTTTGCTTTCTATCTGCCAACCAGTTTTCTATCCATGTTGAAACCTTGCCCCCAATGCCATGAGCTCTGATTTTACTCACTAATCTCCTATGTGGCACCTTATCGAATGCCTTCTGAAAATCTAGGTACACAACATCCACTGGCTTACCCTCATCTAACATCCTTGTTACACCCTCGAAAAACTCCAACAGATTAGTCAAGCATGATTTGCCCTTCCATGCTGGCTCGGCCTAATCCTATTTCTGCCATCTAGATGTGCCACTATTTTGTCCTTAATAATGGACTCAAGCATCTTCCCCACGACTGACGTTAGGCTAACAGGGCGATAGTTCTCCATTTTCTCCTTCCCTCCCTTCTTGAAAAGTGAGATAACATTAGTCACTCTCCAATCTTCAGGAACTGATCCTGAATCTAAGGAACATTGGAAAATGATTACGAATGCATCCGCAATTTCCTGAGCCACCTCTTTTAGAACGCTTGGATGCAGACCATCTGGACCCGGGGATTTATTAGCCTTCAGTCCTACCAGTCTACTCATCACAGTTTCTTTCCTAATGTCAATCTGTCTCAATTCCTCTGATATCTTATGACCCTGGCCCATCCATACATCTGGGAGATTGCTTGTGTCCTCCCTGGTGAAGACAGATCTAAAGTATGCATTAAATTCTGCTGCCATTTCCCTGTTTCCCATAACAATTTCTCCCAATTCATTGTTCTTAACTATCTTCTTTCTCTTCACATAGCTAAAACAGGTCATGTTACTGAATGTAATTTCTTGAACACTGGCAGCACACTCATAAAATTGGTTCCATACTACTCTAAATCATAGGGTTGGTAAAATAATAAGCTTTACATCAAGTTAGCACATAGTAGTTTTCAGCAAATTTCAACTCTTCACTCTACTGAGCTTAATGCATTACTTTCTATTCTAAGCTTTTGGAGTTCAGCATGTGTACACAACTACTGAAGGTGAGCAGGAACAGTATAGAAATTGCATGGATCCAACTCAGAGCCTTGGAATACTCAAATGCAGGCTGTATTCAGAAACCTACCTCATAACATTTGAAGTGGAATGTTAAATATGTTAGTTTAGTTTTGTAAACGCTAATGTTCGATTGTGTACAAAAGGTGATGTTGCTGAATGTAACTTGTCGAACACTGGAAGCACTGTAAATAACTTCTTGAACATTGGTAGTACACTCATAAAATTGGTGTCATACTAATCGAAATCATATGGTAGGTAAAATAATAACGTTTACATCAAGTTAGCACATAGTAGTTTTCAGCAAAATTCAACTCGACACTCTATTGAGCTGAATGCATCACTTTTTATTCTCTGCATTTTGAGTTCAGCATGTGTACATAACTAATCAGGGTGTGCTGGACCTGTATAGATATTGAATGTATCCCACTCAGAACCATGGAATACACAAATGCAAGCTGATTTCAGCCACATACCTCATAACACTTAGATTGGAATAGCTAATACCTTAGTTTAGTTCTGTAAACGCTAATGTTCCATTGTGTACAATAGGTAATGTTGCTGAATGAAACTTCTTGAACACTGGCAGCACACTCACAGTATTGGTTTAATGCTACTCTAAATCATATGGTAGGCAAAATAATAAGCTTTACATCAAGTTAGCACATAGTAGTTTTCAGCAAATTTCAACTCTTCAGTCTATTGAGCTGAATGCATTACTTTGTATTCTAAACTTTTGGAGTTCAGCATGTGCACGTAACTACTGAAGGTGAGCTGAAACTGTATAGATATTGCATGCGTCCTACTCAGAGCTTTGGAATACTCAAATGCAAGCTGAATTCAACCACCTACCGCATAACATTTGGAGAGGAATTGCTAATATCTTTGTTTAGTTCAGGAAACGCCAATGTTCCATTGTGTACAAAAGGTCATGTTACTGAATGTAATTTCTTGAACACTGGCAGCACACTCATAATATTGGTTCCATACTACTCTAAATCATATGGTTGGCAAAATAATAAGCTTTACATCAAGTTAGCACATAGTAGTATTCAGCAAATTTCAACTCTTCACTCTATTGAGCTTAATGCATTAGTTTATATTTTAAGCTTTTGGAGTTCAGCATGTGTACATAACTACTGAAGGTGAGCTGGAACTGTATAGATATTGCATGCATCCTACTCAGAGCCTTGGAATACTGAAATGCAAGCAGAATTCAGGTAGCTACATCATAACATTTAGAATGGAACACGCAATTTCTTTGTTTAGTTCTGTAAACGCTGATGTTCCACTCTGTACAAACAGTGAAGTTGCTGAATGAAATTGTCGAACAGGGCCAGCACCCTCATAGAATTGTTCCATACTACTCCAAATCATATGGTTGTTAAAATAATAAGGTTTACGTCAATTTAGCACATCGTATTTTTCAGCAAAATTCAACTCTACACTCTATTGAGCTGAATGCATTACTTTTTATTCTCTGCATTTTGAGTTCAGCATGTGTACATAACTAATCAGGGTGTGCTGGACCTGTATAGATATTGAATGTATCCCACTCAGAACCATGGAATACACAAATGCAAGCTGATTTCAGCCACATACCTCATAACATTTAGATTGGAATAGCTAATACCTTAGTTTAGTTCTGTAAACGCTAATGTTCCATTGTGTACAATAGGTAATGTTGCTGAATGAAACTTCTTGAACACTGGCAGCACACTCATAAAATTGGTTCCATACTACTCTAAATCTTAGGGTTGGACAAATATTAAGCTTTACTCAAATTTGCACATAGCAGTTTTCAGCAAAGTTCAACTCTTCACTCTATTGAGCTGAATGCATTATTTTCTATTCTCAGCATTTGGAGTTCAGCATGTGTACATAACTATTGAAGGTGAGCAGGACCTGTATAGAAATTGCATGGATCCAACTCAGAGGCTTGGTATACTCAAATGCAGGCTGTATTCAGGAACCTACCTCATAACATTTGGAGTGGAACATTAAATATGTTAGTTTAGTTTTGTAAACGCTAATGTTCCATTGTGTACAAAATGTGATTTTGCTGAATGTAACTTGTCGAACACTATCAACACACTCATAGAATTGTTTCACACTACTCCAAATCATATGGTTGTTAAAATAATAAGGTTTATATCAAGTTAGCACATAGTATTTTTCAGCAGAATTCAACTCTACAGTATATTGAGCTGAATGCATTAGTTTGTATTCTATAGATTTTAAGGATGTATACATAACTACCCAGGGTGTGCTGGACCTGTATAGATATAGCATGTATAACGCTCAATACTGTGGAATTCTCAAACGCAAGCTGAATTCAGCCACCTACCTCATAACCTTAGGAGTGGAATAGCTAATATCTTTGTTTAGTTTTGTGAACGGTAATGTTCCATTGTGTACAAAAGGTGATTTTGCTGAATGTAATTTCTTGAACACTGGCAGCACACTCACAGTATTGGTTTAATGCTACTCTAAATCATATGGTAGGCAAAATAATAAGCTTTACATCAAGTTAGCACATAGTAGTTTTCAGCAAATTTCAACTCTTCAGTCTATTGAGCTGAATGCATTACTTTGTATTCTAAACTT
Organism: Hypanus sabinus; assembly: GCF_030144855.1. Taxonomy (NCBI): domain Eukaryota; kingdom Metazoa; phylum Chordata; class Chondrichthyes; order Myliobatiformes; family Dasyatidae; genus Hypanus; species Hypanus sabinus. The sequence goes on from NC_082727.1 coordinate 1,648,825, forward strand.
TTGGAGTTCAGCATGTGCACGTAACTACTGAAGGTGAGCTGAAACTGTATAGATATTGCATGTGTCCTACTCAGAGCTTTGGAATACTCAAATGCAAGCTGAATTCAACCACCTACCGCATAACATTTGGAGAGGAATTGCTAATATCTTTGTTTAGTTCAGGAAACGCCAATGTTCCATTGTGTACAAAAGGTCATGTTACTGAATGTAATTTCTTGAACACTGGCAGCACACTCATAATATTGGTTCCATACTACTCTAAATCATATGGTTGGCAAAATAATAAGCTTTACATCAAGTTAGCACATAGTAGTATTCAGCAAATTTCAACTCTTCACTCTATTGAGCTTAATGCATTAGTTTATATTTTAAGCTTTTGGAGTTCAGCATGTGTACATAACTACTGAAGGTGAGCTGAAACTGTATAGATATTGCATGCATCCTACTCAGAGCCTTGGAATACTGAAATGCAAGCAGAATTCAGGTAGCTACATCATAACATTTAGAATGGAACACGCAATTTCTTTGTTTAGTTCTGTAAACGCTGATGTTCCACTCTGTACAAACAGTGAAGTTGCTGAATGAAATTGTCGAACAGGGCCAGCACCCTCATAGAATTGTTCCATACTACTCCAAATCATATGGTTGTTAAAATAATAAGGTTTACGTCAATTTAGCACATCGTATTTTTCAGCAAAATTCTACTCTACACTCTATTGCACTGAATGCATTACTTTTTATTCTCTGCATTTTGAGTTAAGGATGTATACATAACTACTCAGTGTGTGCTGGACCTGTATAGATATTGAAAGTATACCACTCAGAACGATGGAATACTCAAATGCAAGCTGATTTCAGCCACCTACCTCACAACATTTAGATTGGAATAGCTAATATCTTTGTTTAGTTCAGGAAACGCCAATGTTCCATTGTGTACAAAAGGTCATGTTACTGAATGTAATTTCTTGAACACTGGCAGCACACTCATAATATTGGTTCCATACTACTCTAAATCATATGGTTGGCAAAATAATAAGCTTTACATCAAGTTAGCACATAGTAGTATTCAGCAAATTTCAACTCTTCACTCTATTGAGCTTAATGCATTAGTTTATATTTTAAGCTTTTGGAGTTCAGCATGTGTACATAACTACTGAAGGTGAGCTGGAACTGTATAGATATTGCATGCATCCTACTCAGAGCCTTGGAATACTGAAATGCAAGCAGAATTCAGGTAGCTACATCATAACATTTAGAATGGAACACGCAATTTCTTTGTTTAGTTCTGTAAACGCTGATGTTCCACTCTGTACAAACAGTGAAGTTGCTGAATGAAATTGTCGAACAGGGCCAGCACCCTCATAGAATTGTTCCATACTACTCCAAATCATATGGTTGTTAAAATAATAAGGTTTACGTCAATTTAGCACATCGTATTTTTCAGCAAAATTCAACTCTACACTCTATTGAGCTGAATGCATTACTTTTTATTCTCTGCATTTTGAGTTCAGCATGTGTACATAACTAATCAGGGTGTGCTGGACCTGTATAGATATTGAATGTATCCCACTCAGAACCATGGAATACACAAATGCAAGCTGATTTCAGCCACATACCTCATAACATTTAGATTGGAATAGCTAATACCTTAGTTTAGTTCTGTAAACGCTAATGTTCCATTGTGTACAATAGGTAATGTTGCTGAATGAAACTTCTTGAACACTGGCAGCACACTCATAAAATTGGTTCCATACTACTCTAAATCTTAGGGTTGGACAAATATTAAGCTTTACTCAAATTTGCACATAGCAGTTTTCAGCAAAGTTCAACTCTTCACTCTATTGAGCTGAATGCATTATTTTCTATTCTCAGCATTTGGAGTTCAGCATGTGTACATAACTATTGAAGGTGAGCAGGACCTGTATAGAAATTGCATGGATCCAACTCAGAGGCTTGGTATACTCAAATGCAGGCTGTATTCAGGAACCTACCTCATAACATTTGGAGTGGAACATTAAATATGTTAGTTTAGTTTTGTAAACGCTAATGTTCCATTGTGTACAAAATGTGATTTTGCTGAATGTAACTTGTCGAACACTATCAACACACTCATAGAATTGTTTCACACTACTCCAAATCATATGGTTGTTAAAATAATAAGGTTTATATCAAGTTAGCACATAGTATTTTTCAGCAGAATTCAACTCTACAGTATATTGAGCTGAATGCATTAGTTTGTATTCTATAGATTTTAAGGATGTATACATAACTACCCAGGGTGTGCTGGACCTGTATAGATATAGCATGTATAACGCTCAATACTGTGGAATTCTCAAACGCAAGCTGAATTCAGCCACCTACCTCATAACCTTAGGAGTGGAATAGCTAATATCTTTGTTTAGTTTTGTGAACGGTAATGTTCCATTGTGTACAAAAGGTGATTTTGCTGAATGTAATTTCTTGAACACTGGCAGCACACTCACAGTATTGGTTTAATGCTACTCTAAATCATATGGTAGGCAAAATAATAAGCTTTACATCAAGTTAGCACATAGTAGTTTTCAGCAAATTTCAACTCTTCAGTCTATTGAGCTGAATGCATTACTTTGTATTCTAAACTTTTGGAGTTCAGCATGTGCACGTAACTACTGAAGGTGAGCTGAAACTGTATAGATATTGCATGTGTCCTACTCAGAGCTTTGGAATACTCAAATGCAAGCTGAATTCAACCACCTACCGCATAACATTTGGAGAGGAATTGCTAATATCTTTGTTTAGTTCAGGAAACGCCAATGTTCCATTGTGTACAAAAGGTCATGTTACTGAATGTAATTTCTTGAACACTGGCAGCACACTCATAATATTGGTTCCATACTACTCTAAATCATATGGTTGGCAAAATAATAAGCTTTACATCAAGTTAGCACATAGTAGTATTCAGCAAATTTCAACTCTTCACTCTATTGAGCTTAATGCATTAGTTTATATTTTAAGCTTTTGGAGTTCAGCATGTGTACATAACTACTGAAGGTGAGCTGAAACTGTATAGATATTGCATGCATCCTACTCAGAGCCTTGGAATACTGAAATGCAAGCAGAATTCAGGTAGCTACATCATAACATTTAGAATGGAACACGCAATTTCTTTGTTTAGTTCTGTAAACGCTGATGTTCCACTCTGTACAAACAGTGAAGTTGCTGAATGAAATTGTCGAACAGGGCCAGCACCCTCATAGAATTGTTCCATACTACTCCAAATCATATGGTTGTTAAAATAATAAGGTTTACGTCAATTTAGCACATCGTATTTTTCAGCAAAATTCTACTCTACACTCTATTGCACTGAATGCATTACTTTTTATTCTCTGCATTTTGAGTTAAGGATGTATACATAACTACTCAGTGTGTGCTGGACCTGTATAGATATTGAAAGTATACCACTCAGAACGATGGAATACTCAAATGCAAGCTGATTTCAGCCACCTACCTCACAACATTTAGATTGGAATAGCTAATATCTTTGTTTAGTTCAGGAAACGCCAATGTTCCATTGTGTACAAAAGGTCATGTTACTGAATGTAATTTCTTGAACACTGGCAGCACACTCATAATATTGGTTCCATACTACTCTAAATCATATGGTTGGCAAAATAATAAGCTTTACATCAAGTTAGCACATAGTAGTATTCAGCAAATTTCAACTCTTCACTCTATTGAGCTTAATGCATTAGTTTATATTTTAAGCTTTTGGAGTTCAGCATGTGTACATAACTACTGAAGGTGAGCTGGAACTGTATAGATATTGCATGCATCCTACTCAGAGCCTTGGAATACTGAAATGCAAGCAGAATTCAGGTAGCTACATCATAACATTTAGAATGGAACACGCAATTTCTTTGTTTAGTTCTGTAAACGCTGATGTTCCACTCTGTACAAACAGTGAAGTTGCTGAATGAAATTGTCGAACAGGGCCAGCACCCTCATAGAATTGTTCCATACTACTCCAAATCATATGGTTGTTAAAATAATAAGGTTTACGTCAATTTAGCACATCGTATTTTTCAGCAAAATTCAACTCTACACTCTATTGAGCTGAATGCATTACTTTTTATTCTCTGCATTTTGAGTTCAGCATGTGTACATAACTAATCAGGGTGTGCTGGACCTGTATAGATATTGAATGTATCCCACTCAGAACCATGGAATACACAAATGCAAGCTGATTTCAGCCACATACCTCATAACATTTAGATTGGAATAGCTAATACCTTAGTTTAGTTCTGTAAACGCTAATGTTCCATTGTGTACAATAGGTAATGTTGCTGAATGAAACTTCTTGAACACTGGCAGCACACTCATAAAATTGGTTCCATACTACTCTAAATCTTAGGGTTGGACAAATATTAAGCTTTACTCAAATTTGCACATAGCAGTTTTCAGCAAAGTTCAACTCTTCACTCTATTGAGCTGAATGCATTATTTTCTATTCTCAGCATTTGGAGTTCAGCATGTGTACATAACTATTGAAGGTGAGCAGGACCTGTATAGAAATTGCATGGATCCAACTCAGAGGCTTGGTATACTCAAATGCAGGCTGTATTCAGGAACCTACCTCATAACATTTGGAGTGGAACATTAAATATGTTAGTTTAGTTTTGTAAACGCTAATGTTCCATTGTGTACAAAATGTGATTTTGCTGAATGTAACTTGTCGAACACTATCAACACACTCATAGAATTGTTTCACACTACTCCAAATCATATGGTTGTTAAAATAATAAGGTTTATATCAAGTTAGCACATAGTATTTTTCAGCAGAATTCAACTCTACAGTATATTGAGCTGAATGCATTAGTTTGTATTCTATAGATTTTAAGGATGTATACATAACTACCCAGGGTGTGCTGGACCTGTATAGATATAGCATGTATAACGCTCAATACTGTGGAATTCTCAAACGCAAGCTGAATTCAGCCACCTACCTCATAACCTTAGGAGTGGAATAGCTAATATCTTTGTTTAGTTTTGTGAACGGTAATGTTCCATTGTGTACAAAAGGTGATTTTGCTGAATGTAATTTCTTGAACACTGGCAGCACACTCACAGTATTGGTTTAATGCTACTCTAAATCATATGGTAGGCAAAATAATAAGCTTTACATCAAGTTAGCACATAGTAGTTTTCAGCAAATTTCAACTCTTCAGTCTATTGAGCTGAATGCATTACTTTGTATTCTAAACTTTTGGAGTTCAGCATGTGCACGTAACTACTGAAGGTGAGCTGAAACTGTATAGATATTGCATGTGTCCTACTCAGAGCTTTGGAATACTCAAATGCAAGCTGAATTCAACCACCTACCGCATAACATTTGGAGAGGAATTGCTAATATCTTTGTTTAGTTCAGGAAACGCCAATGTTCCATTGTGTACAAAAGGTCATGTTACTGAATGTAATTTCTTGAACACTGGCAGCACACTCATAATATTGGTTCCATACTACTCTAAATCATATGGTTGGCAAAATAATAAGCTTTACATCAAGTTAGCACATAGTAGTATTCAGCAAATTTCAACTCTTCACTCTATTGAGCTTAATGCATTAGTTTATATTTTAAGCTTTTGGAGTTCAGCATGTGTACATAACTACTGAAGGTGAGCTGAAACTGTATAGATATTGCATGCATCCTACTCAGAGCCTTGGAATACTGAAATGCAAGCAGAATTCAGGTAGCTACATCATAACATTTAGAATGGAACACGCAATTTCTTTGTTTAGTTCTGTAAACGCTGATGTTCCACTCTGTACAAACAGTGAAGTTGCTGAATGAAATTGTCGAACAGGGCCAGCACCCTCATAGAATTGTTCCATACTACTCCAAATCATATGGTTGTTAAAATAATAAGGTTTACGTCAATTTAGCACATCGTATTTTTCAGCAAAATTCTACTCTACACTCTATTGCACTGAATGCATTACTTTTTATTCTCTGCATTTTGAGTTAAGGATGTATACATAACTACTCAGTGTGTGCTGGACCTGTATAGATATTGAAAGTATACCACTCAGAACGATGGAATACTCAAATGCAAGCTGATTTCAGCCACCTACCTCACAACATTTAGATTGGAATAGCTAATATCTTTGTTTAGTTCAGGAAACGCCAATGTTCCATTGTGTACAAAAGGTCATGTTACTGAATGTAATTTCTTGAACACTGGCAGCACACTCATAATATTGGTTCCATACTACTCTAAATCATATGGTTGGCAAAATAATAAGCTTTACATCAAGTTAGCACATAGTAGTATTCAGCAAATTTCAACTCTTCACTCTATTGAGCTTAATGCATTAGTTTATATTTTAAGCTTTTGGAGTTCAGCATGTGTACATAACTACTGAAGGTGAGCTGGAACTGTATAGATATTGCATGCATCCTACTCAGAGCCTTGGAATACTGAAATGCAAGCAGAATTCAGGTAGCTACATCATAACATTTAGAATGGAACACGCAATTTCTTTGTTTAGTTCTGTAAACGCTGATGTTCCACTCTGTACAAACAGTGAAGTTGCTGAATGAAATTGTCGAACAGGGCCAGCACCCTCATAGAATTGTTCCATACTACTCCAAATCATATGGTTGTTAAAATAATAAGGTTTACGTCAATTTAGCACATCGTATTTTTCAGCAAAATTCAACTCTACACTCTATTGAGCTGAATGCATTACTTTTTATTCTCTGCATTTTGAGTTCAGCATGTGTACATAACTAATCAGGGTGTGCTGGACCTGTATAGATATTGAATGTATCCCACTCAGAACCATGGAATACACAAATGCAAGCTGATTTCAGCCACATACCTCATAACATTTAGATTGGAATAGCTAATACCTTAGTTTAGTTCTGTAAACGCTAATGTTCCATTGTGTACAATAGGTAATGTTGCTGAATGAAACTTCTTGAACACTGGCAGCACACTCATAAAATTGGTTCCATACTACTCTAAATCTTAGGGTTGGACAAATATTAAGCTTTACTCAAATTTGCACATAGCAGTTTTCAGCAAAGTTCAACTCTTCACTCTATTGAGCTGAATGCATTATTTTCTATTCTCAGCATTTGGAGTTCAGCATGTGTACATAACTATTGAAGGTGAGCAGGACCTGTATAGAAATTGCATGGATCCAACTCAGAGGCTTGGTATACTCAAATGCAGGCTGTATTCAGGAACCTACCTCATAACATTTGGAGTGGAACATTAAATATGTTAGTTTAGTTTTGTAAACGCTAATGTTCCATTGTGTACAAAATGTGATTTTGCTGAATGTAACTTGTCGAACACTATCAACACACTCATAGAATTGTTTCACACTACTCCAAATCATATGGTTGTTAAAATAATAAGGTTTATATCAAGTTAGCACATAGTATTTTTCAGCAGAATTCAACTCTACAGTATATTGAGCTGAATGCATTAGTTTGTATTCTATAGATTTTAAGGATGTATACATAACTACCCAGGGTGTGCTGGACCTGTATAGATATAGCATGTATAACGCTCAATACTGTGGAATTCTCAAACGCAAGCTGAATTCAGCCACCTACCTCATAACCTTAGGAGTGGAATAGCTAATATCTTTGTTTAGTTTTGTGAACGGTAATGTTCCATTGTGTACAAAAGGTGATTTTGCTGAATGTAATTTCTTGAACACTGGCAGCACACTCACAGTATTGGTTTAATGCTACTCTAAATCATATGGTAGGCAAAATAATAAGCTTTACATCAAGTTAGCACATAGTAGTTTTCAGCAAATTTCAACTCTTCAGTCTATTGAGCTGAATGCATTACTTTGTATTCTAAACTTTTGGAGTTCAGCATGTGCACGTAACTACTGAAGGTGAGCTGAAACTGTATAGATATTGCATGTGTCCTACTCAGAGCTTTGGAATACTCAAATGCAAGCTGAATTCAACCACCTACCGCATAACATTTGGAGAGGAATTGCTAATATCTTTGTTTAGTTCAGGAAACGCCAATGTTCCATTGTGTACAAAAGGTCATGTTACTGAATGTAATTTCTTGAACACTGGCAGCACACTCATAATATTGGTTCCATACTACTCTAAATCATATGGTTGGCAAAATAATAAGCTTTACATCAAGTTAGCACATAGTAGTATTCAGCAAATTTCAACTCTTCACTCTATTGAGCTTAATGCATTAGTTTATATTTTAAGCTTTTGGAGTTCAGCATGTGTACATAACTACTGAAGGTGAGCTGAAACTGTATAGATATTGCATGCATCCTACTCAGAGCCTTGGAATACTGAAATGCAAGCAGAATTCAGGTAGCTACATCATAACATTTAGAATGGAACACGCAATTTCTTTGTTTAGTTCTGTAAACGCTGATGTTCCACTCTGTACAAACAGTGAAGTTGCTGAATGAAATTGTCGAACAGGGCCAGCACCCTCATAGAATTGTTCCATACTACTCCAAATCATATGGTTGTTAAAATAATAAGGTTTACGTCAATTTAGCACATCGTATTTTTCAGCAAAATTCTACTCTACACTCTATTGCACTGAATGCATTACTTTTTATTCTCTGCATTTTGAGTTAAGGATGTATACATAACTACTCAGTGTGTGCTGGACCTGTATAGATATTGAAAGTATACCACTCAGAACGATGGAATACTCAAATGCAAGCTGATTTCAGCCACCTACCTCACAACATTTAGATTGGAATAGCTAATATCTTAGTTTAGTTCTGTAAACGCTAATGTTCCATTGTGTACAATAGGTAATGTTGCTGAATGTAACTTCTTGAACACTGGCAGAACACTCATAAAATTGGTTCCATACTACTCTGAATCATATGGTTGGTAAAATAATAAGCTTTACAGCAATTTAGCATATAGTAGATTGCAGCAAAATTCAACTCTACACTCTATTGATCTGAATGTATTACTTTCTATTCTAAGCTTTTGGAGTTCAGCATGTGTACATAACTACTGAAGTGAGCAGGAACTGTATAGGTATTGCATGCATCCTACTCAGAGCCTTGGAGTACTGAAATGCAAGCAGAATTCAGGAAGCTGCATCATAACTTTTAGAGTGGAACACACAATATCTATGTTTAGTTCTGTAAACGCTGATGTTCCATTGTGTACAAAAGGTGATGTTACTGTAAATAACTTCTTCAACATTGGTAGCATACCCATAAAATTGATTGCATTCTTCTCCAAAGCATATGGTTGGTAAAATAATAAGGTTTACATCATGCTAGTACATAGTAGTTTTCAGCAAAATTCAACTCTACACTATATAGAGCTGAATGCATTAGTTTGTATTCAATACATTTTAAGGATGTATACATAACTACTCGGTCTGTGCTGGACCTGTATAGATATTGCATGTATAGCACTCAGAACAATGGACTACTGAAGTGCAAGCTGAATTCAGCGATCTACCGCATAACATTTAGAGTGGAATAGCTTACATCTTTGTTTAGTTCTGAAAACGCTAATGTTCCATTGTGAAGAAAAGGTGATGTTGCTGAATGTAACTTGTCGAACACTGGCAGCACACTCATAAAATTGTTTCCATACCAATCTAAATCATATGGTAGGTATAATAATCAGGTTTACATCATGTTAGCACATAGTAGTTTTCATCAAAATTCAACTCTACACTCTATTGAGCTGAATGCATTACTTTTTATTCTCTGCATTTTGAGTTCATCAAGTGTACATAACTACTCAGGGTGTGCTGGACCTGAATAGATATTGAATGTATACCACTCAGAACCATGGAATACTGAAATACAAGCTGATTTCAGCCACCTACCTCATAACTTTTAGATTGGAATAGCTAATATCTTAGTTTAGTTCTGTAAACGCTAATGTTCCATTCTGTACAATAGGTAATGTTGCTGAATGTAACTTCTTGAACACTGGCAGCACACTCATAAAATTGGTTCCATACTACTCTAAATCATAGGGTTAGTAAAATAATAATCTTTCCTCAAATTAGCACATAGTAGTTTTCAGCAAAGTTCAACTCTACACTCTATTGAGCTGAATGCATTACTTTCTATTCTAAGGTTTTGGAGTTCAGAATGTGTACATAACTACTGAAGTTGAGCAGGAACTGTATAGAAATTGCATGGTTCCAACTCAGAGCCTTGGAATACTCAAATGCAATCTGTATTCAGGAACCTACGGCATAATATTTAGAGTGGAACACCCAATATCTATGTTTAGTTCTGTGATCGCTGATGTTCCATTGTGTACAAAACGTGATGTAAATAACCTTGAACATTGGTAGCTCACTCATAAAATTGGTTGCATTCTACTCAAAAGCATATGGTTGGTAAAATAATAAGGTTTACATCAAGGTAGCACATAGTAGTATTCAGCAAAGTTGAACTCTACATTCTATTGATCTGAATGCAGTACTTTTTATACTAAGCTTTTGGAGTTCAGCATGTGTACATAACTACTGAAGGTGAGCTGGAACTGAAGAGATATTGCATGCGTCCTACTCAGAGCCTTGGAGTACTGAAATACAAGCAGAACTCAGGAAGCTATCTCATAACATTTAGATTGGAATAGCTAATATCTTAGTTTAGTTTTGTAAACGCTGATGTTCCATTCTGTACAAAAGGCGATGTTGCTGAATGAAATTGTCAAACACTGGCAGCACAGTTATAAAATTGGTTCCATACTACTCTAAATCATATGGTTGGTAAAATAATAAGCTTTACAGCAAGTTAGCATTGTAGATTTCAGCAAATTTCAACTCTTCACTCTGTTGAGCTTAATGCTTTACTTTCTATTCTAAGCTTATGGAGTTCAGCATGTGTACATAACTACTGAAGGTGAGCAGGAACAGTACAGAAATTGCATGGATCCAACTCAGAGCCTTGGAAAACTCAAATGCAAGCTGAATTCAACCACCTACCTCATAGCATTTAGAGTGGAATTGCTTATATTTTTTTTAGTTCAGTAAACGCCAGTTGCATTGTGTAGAAAAGGTCATGTTACTGAACGTAATTTCTTGAACACTGGCAGCATACTCATAAAATTGGTTCCATACTACTCTAAATCATCTAGTTGGTAAAATAATAAGCTTTACATCACGTTAGCACATTGTAGTTTTCAGCAAATTTCAACTCTTCACTCTATTGAGCTTAATGCATTACTTTCTATTCTCAGCTTTTGGAGTTCAGCATGTGTACACAACTACTGAAGGTGAGTAGGAACAGTACAGAAATTGCATGGATCAAACAGAGCCTTGGAATACTCAAATGCAATCTGTATTCAGGAACCTACGTCATAACATTTAGAGTGGAACACCCCATATCTATGTTTAGTTCTGTAAAAGCTGATGTTCCATTGTGTACAAAAGGTGATGTTACTGTAAATAACTACTTGAACATAAAATTGGTTGCATTCTACTCTAAAGCATATGGTTGTTAAAATAATAAGGTTTACATCAAGTTAGCACATAGTAGTTTTCAGCAAAATTCAACTCTACACTCTATTGAGCTGAATGCATTACTTACTATTCTCTGCATTTTGAGTTAAGGATGTATACTTAACTACTCAGGGCATGCTGGACCTGTATCGATATTGAATGTATACCACCCAGAGCCTTGGAATACTCAAATGCAAGCTGAATTCAGGAACTTATGTCATAACATTTAGAGTGGAACACCCAATATCTTTGTTTAGTTCTGTAAACGCTGTTTTTCCATGTGTACATAAGGTGATGTTGCTGTAGGTAACTTGTCGAACACTGGCAGCACACTCATAAAATTCATTCCATACTAATCTAAAGCATATGGTTGGTAAAACAATATGGTTTACATCAAGTTAGTACATAGTAGTTTTCAGCAAAATTCAACTCTCCCCACTATTGATCTGAATGCATTACTTTCTATTCTCTGCATTTTGTGTTAAAGTATGTATACATAACTACTCAGGGTGTGTTGGACCTGTATAGATATTGCATGTATAGCACTCAGAACTATGGAATACTCAAATGCAAGCTGAATTCAGGAAGATACCTCATAACACTTAGAGTGGAATATTAAATATGTTAGTTTAGTTCTGTAAACGCTGATGTTCCATTGTGTACAAAAGGTGATGTTACTGAATGTAACTTGTCGAACATTGGTAGCACACTGATAAAATTGGTTGCACACTACTGTAAATCATATGGTTGGTAAAATAATAAAGTTTACATCAAGGTAGCACATAGTAGTATTCAGCAAAGTTCAACTCTACATTCTATTGATCTGAATGCATTACTTTCTATTCCAAGCTTATGGAGTTCAACATGTGTACATAACTACTGAAGGTGAGCTGGAACTGTATAGATATTACATGCATCCTCCTGAGAGTCTTGGAATACTCAAATGCAAGCAGAACTCCGGAACCTACGTCATAACATTTAGAGTGGGACACTCAATCTCTTTGTTTAGTTCTGTAAACGCTGATGTTCCATTGTCTACAAAAGGTGATGTTGCTGAATGAAACTTGTCGAGCACTGGCTGCACAGTCATAAAATTGGTTCCATACTAATTTAAATTATATGTTAGGTAAAATAATTAGGTGTACATCAAGTTAGCACATAGTAGTTTTCAGCAAAATTCAACTATACACACTATTGAGCTGAAAGCATTATTTTTTATTCTCTGCATTTTGATTTAAGGATGTATACATAACTACTCAGGGTGTGCTGGACCTGTATAGATATTGAATGTTTCGCACTCAGAACCATGGAATACTCAAATGCAAGCTGATTTCAGCCACCTACCTCATAACAATTAGATTGGAATAGCTAATATCTTAGTTTAGTTCTGTAAACGCTGATGTTCGATTGTGTTCAAAAGGTGATTTTGCTGAATGTAACTTCTTGAACACTGGCAGCACTCTCATAAAATTGGTTCCATACTACTCTAAATCATATGGTTGGTAAAATAATAAGCTTTACGTCAAGTTAGAATATAGCAGTTTTCAGCAACGTTTAATTGTACACTCTACTGAGCTGAATGCATTACCTTCTATTCTAAGCTTTTGGAGTTAAGCATGTGTCCAGAACAACTGAAGGTGAGCTGAAACTGTATGGATATTTCATGGAACCTACTCGGAGGCTTGGAATACTCAAATGCAAGCTGAATTCACGAACCTACGTCATAATATTTAGAGTGGAACACGCAATATCTTTGTATAGTCCCTGATGTTCAATTGTGTACAAAAGGTGATGTTACGGTAAATATCTTCTTGAACATTGGTAGCACACTCATTGCTAGTTTCCAGCAAAATTCAACTCTACACTCTATTGAGTTGAATGCATTACTTTCTATTCTCTGCATTTTGAGTTAAGGATGTATACATAACTACTCAGGGTGTGCTGGACCTGTATAGATACTGAATGTACTGAATATTAGCTATTCCAATCTAAAAGTTATGAGGTAGGTGGCTGAAATCAGCTTGCATCTCAGAACCATGGAATACTGAGATGCAAGCTGATTTCAGCCACCTACCTCATAACTTTTAGATTGGAATAGCTAATATCTTAGTTTAGTTCTGTAAACTCTAATGTTCCATTGTGTACAATAGGTAATGTTGCTGAATGTAACTTCTTGAACACTGGCAGAACACTCATAAAATTGGTTCCATACTACTCTAAATCATATGGTTGGTAAAATAATAAGCTTTACAGCAAGTTAGCATAGAGTAGATTGCAGCAAAATTCAACTCTACACTCTATTGATCTGAATGCATTACTTTGTATTCTTTGCTTTTGGAGTTCAGCATGTGTACATAACTACTGAAGGTGTGCTGGAACTGTATAGGTATTGCATGTGCCTACTCATTGCCTTGGAATACTCAAAAGCAAGCTGAACTCAGGAACCTACGTCATAACAGTTAGAGTGAAAGACCCAATATCTTTGTTTAGTTCTGTAAACGCTGATGTTCCATTGTCTTCAAAAGGTGATTTTGCTGTCCGTAACTTGTCGAGCGCTGGCAGCGCACGCATAAAATTGCTTCCATACTAATCTAAATCACATGGTAGGTAAAACAATAAGGATTACATCAAGTTAGTACATAGTAGTTTCCAGCAAAATTCAACTCTACACTCTATTGAGCTGAATGTACTACTTTCTATTCTCTGCATTTTGAGTTCAGGACGTATACATAACTACTCAGGGTTTGCTGGACCTGTATAGATATTGAATGTATACAACTCAGAACCATGGAATACTCAAATGCAAGCTGATTTCAGCCACCTACCTCATAACATTTAGATTGGAATAGCTAATATCTTAGTTTAGTTCTGTAAACCCTGATGTTCCATTGTGTACAAAAGGTGATGTTACGGTAAATAACTTCTTGAACATTGGTAACACACTAATAAAGTTGGTTGCATTCTACTCTAAAGCATATGGTTGGTAAACCAATATGGTGTACATCAAGTTAGTACATAGTAGTTTTCAGCAAAATTCAACTCTACACTCTATTGATCTGAATGCATTACTTTCTATTCTAAACTTTTGGAGTTCAGCATGTGCATGTAACTACTGAAGGCGAGCTGGAACTGTATAGGTATTGCATGCGTCCTACTCATTGCCTTGGAATACTCAAATGCAAGCTGAATTCAGGGACCTACGTCATAACATTTAGAGTGGAACACCCAATCTCTTTGTTTAGTTCTGTAAACGCTGATGTTCCATTGTGTTCAAAAGGTGATTTTGCTGAATGAAACTTGTCTAACACTGGCAGCACACTCATAAAATTGGTTTCATACTAATCTAAATCACATGGTAGGTAAAATAATAAGGATTACATCAAGTTAGCACATAGTAGTTTTCAGCAAAATTCAACTCTACACTCTATTGAGCTGAATGTATTACTCTCTATTCTCTGCATTTTGAGTTAAGAATGTATACATAACTACTCAGGATGTGCTGGACTGTATAGATATTGCATGTATACCACTCAGAGCCATGGAATACTCAAATGCAAGCTGAATTCAGGAACCTACCGCATAACACTTAGAGTGGAATATTAAATATGTTAGTTTAGTTCTGTAAACGTTGATGTTCCCTTGTGTAGAAAAGGTGATGCTACTGAATGTAACTTATTTAATATTGGTAGCACACTGATAAAATTGGTTGCATACTACTTTAAATCATTTGGTTGGTAAGATAATAAGTTTTACATCAAGTTAGCCCATAGTAGTTTTCAGCAAAGTTCAACTCTACACTGCATTGAGCTGAATGCATTACTTTCTATTCTAAGCCTTTGGAGTTAATCATGTGTACATAACTACTGAAGGTGACCTGGAATGACATCAACTTCCTCTCTTTTGTGCTTGGTATGTCCTCAAAGTACTCTAACAGATGATCAGGCTAGTTTTGCTTTCACAGAAACCATGCTGATGTTGACTTGTTTTATCCAAGTACCCTGAAACCTCATCCTTAGAAACATAGAAAACCTACAGCACAATACAGGCCCTTCAGCCCACAAAGCTCTGCCAAACATGTCCCTAGCTTAGAAATTACTAGGCTTGCCCATAGCCCTCGCAAGGCAGGACCTGCCCTTGACAAAGCCATGCAGACTATTCCTGGGGTAGCCTGGGGCATGTCACATCCAGTCCTGGTGACTTATCCAACTTGATGCTTCCCATGCTCAAGCTTTTCAGTCTGCTGCAAGTCATCACTACAACTACCAAGATCCTTTTCCTTAGTGAATACTGAAGTAAAATATTCATTAGGTCCTGCGGTTCCATACACACTTTCCCACTGTCACACTTGATTGGTCCTATTCTTTGATGTCTTATCCTCTTGCTCTTCACATACTTGTAGAATGCCTTTGGGTTTTCCTTAATCCTGCCCACCAAGGCCTTCTCATGGCCCTTTCCGGCTCTCCTAATTTTCTTCTTAAGCTCCTTCCTGTTAGCCTTATAATCTTCTAGATCTCTAACATTACCTAGGTCTCTGAACCTTTTGTAAGCGTTAGTAATAGACTACAACACTTTCCCAATCACTGAGAGACTAATTGGCCTAGAATCTCCTCTCTTTTATCTCCTCCTTTTGTAAAGAATGGAGTGACATTTGCAATTTTCCAGTCCTAGGGACCAGACCAGAATTGAGAGATGCTTGAAAGATCATGACCAATGCATTATTATCTCTTCAGCAATCTCCTTCAGGACTCTGGGTAGTAGTTCATCTGGTTCAGGAGACTTATCCACTTTAAGACCTTTGAGTTTGCCTAGCACTATTTCCTTCTTAATAACGATAGCAGTCACTCCTGCTCCCTAACACTCATGGACCTCTGGCTCACTGCTAGTGTTTTCCACAGTGAGGACAGATGCAAAGTACCCATTAAGTTCATCTGCTATTTCTTTGTCCCCCATTATTACCTCACCAGTATCATTTCCACTGGTCCAATATCAACTCTCATCTCCCTTTTACTCTTCATGTAACTGAAAAAACTTTTAGTATTCTGCTTTATATCCTCCTCTAATCCACCTGGACAAGCTTCTCTCTTATGCCTCTGTAATTCCCTTTCTTCCATTGTGGTACTGATACATGTGACTTGTGTTTCTTCCTCTCATGCTGCAGTATGAATTCAATCATATTTGGATCATGTCTCCTAGGGGTTTCATTACAGTAAGATCCAAAATAAGATCTGGGTTATTACACAACACCTAATCTAATATAGCCTGTCCTGTAGTAGGCTCAAGCACAAGCTGCTCTAAAAAGCCACCTCATAGGCATTCAAAAAAATTGCCAGTCTTGCAATCTGACACCAACCTGAATTTCCCAAACCCCTTCCATATTGGTCCCCTATTACCATTAGAAACATAGAAAAATAGAAAACCTACAGTACAGACAGGCATTTCAGACCACAAAGCCGTGCCAAACATGTCCTTACCTTAGAAATTACCTAGGGTTACCAATAGCCCTCTAATTTCCTAAGATCTATGTACCTATCCAGAAGTCTCATAAAAGACCTTATCATATCCGCCTCCACCATGGTCAGCAACAGCCCCTTCCATGCGTCCACCATTTTCTGCGTAAAAAACTTAACCCTGACATCTCCTCTTTACCTGTTTCCAAGCATCTTAAAACTGTGTCTACTCATGTTAGCCATTTCAGTCTTGGTAAAAAAGCCTCTGACTATCCACATAATCAATACCTTTCATTTTCTTATGCACCTCTAACAGGTCACCTCTCATCCTCTGACATGTTGAGGAGAAAGGGCTGAGTTCACTCAAACATAAGGCATGTTCCTCAATCCAGGCAACACCTTTGTAGATCTCCTCTACACCCTTTTTATGGTTTCCACATCCTTCCTGCAGTGAGTTGACCAGAACTGAGCACAGTACTCCAAGTGGGGCCTGACCAGGGTCCTATATAGCTGCAACATTACCTTTTAGCTCTTAAACTCAATCCCGCGGTTGATGAAGATGTATGCACTGTATGTCTTCATAACCATAGAGTCATGCTTTGCAGCAGCTTTGAGTGTCCTTTGGACCAGTACCCCAAGATCCCTCTGATCCTCCACACTGCCAAGAGTCTTACTATGAATACCATATTCTGCATGATATTCGAACTACCAAAATGAACCACCTCACACTTATCTGGGTTGAACTCCATCTGCCACTTCACAGCCCAGTTTTGCATCCTATCAATGTCCTGTTGTAACCTCTGACAACCCTCCACACTGTCCACAACACCTCCCATCTTGTGTCATCAGCAAATTTCATAACCCATCCCTCCATCTCCTCAATCAGGTCATATATAAAAATCATGAAGAGCAGGGGTCCCAGAACAGATCATGAAGGCACACCACTGGTCACTGACCTCCATGTAGAATATGACCTGTCTACAACCACTCTTTGCCATCTGTGGACAAGCCAATTCTGTATCCACAAAGCAAGATCCCCTTCGATCCCATGCCTCCTCATTTCTCAATAAGCCTTGCATGTGGTACCTTATCAAATGCCTTGCTGAAATCCATAAACACTACCATTTGCTCTGTTGTTCTACCATCATCAACCTGTTTAGTCACATCCACAAAAAATTAAATCAGGCTCATAAGGCACGACCTGCCTTTGACAAAGCCATGCTAACTGTTCCTAATCATATTATGCTTCTCTAAATGTTCATAAATTCTGACTCTCTGGATCTTTTCCATCAACTTACCAACCACTGAATAAAACTCACTGGTCTGTAATTTCATGGGCTATCTCAACTCCCTTTCTTGAATAAGGGAACAACACTTGCAAACCTCCAATCCTCCAGAACGTCTCCTGTCCCCACTGATGATGCAAAGATCATTGCCAGAGGCTCAGAAATCTCCTCAATTACCTTACACAGTAGTCTGGAGTACATTTCATCTATTCCCAGAGACTTATCTAACAATGCTTTCCAAAAGCTCCTGCATATTCTGTTTCTTAATGTTTATATGCTCAAGCTTCTAAGTCCACTGTTATTCATCCCTACAATCATCAAGATAATTTTCTGTAGTGAATACTGAAGCAAAGCACCTCTGCTATCTCCTCTGGTTCCATACATACTTTTCCACTGTCCTTCCTGCTAGCCTTACAATCTTCTAGATCTCTATCATTGCCTAGTTCTTTGAACATTTCAACAGTTTTTCTTTTCTTCTTGACTAGATTTTCAACAGCCTTTGTATACCAGGGTTCCTGTACCCTACTATCCTTTCCCTTTCTCATTGGAATGTACCTATATCGAACGCCACACAAATATCCCCTGAATATTTGCCACATTTCTGCCGTAGATTTCCCTGATAACATCTGTTTCCAATTTATGCTTCCAAGTTTCTGCCTGATAGCATAATATTTCCCCTTATTCCAGTTAAACGCTTTCCTAACTTGTCTGTTCCCATCCCTCTCGAATGCTATGATAAAGGAAATAGAATTGTTATCTCTATCTCCAGGTCCGTTGCCCAATATTAGATCAAGAACAGCCTCTATTCTTGTAGGCGTATCTACATATTGTGCCAGGAAGCCTTCCGGAACACACCTAACTCCACCTCATCTAAACCCCTTGCTCTAGGGAGATGCCAATAAACATTTGGGAAATTAAATTCCTCTTGCCGGAAGCTCGCTCCTTAACTCAGAAGAACTGCTGAGCAACTCAGCTGTCAGAATCTTGATCGCCGTCCTGATTAAAAAACAGCTCTTTTCACGCACCTTTGGTGTGGATTGCCCAAGTCAGAGAAAACTGTTTCGAAGTTCTGCTTTCTAAATTTTGAACTGATACCTGATATAAAAGTAGCTTTTTCCATACATTGCCGATTGCTCATCTGCCGCGGAATTCTGCCTTCAAAATCTCGATAGCCGCTTTGATTAAAAAGTCGCCTTTTTCGCGCACCCAGTGTGGATTCTCTATTATATTGTTCAAAATTCTGGACCTCTCGAAATCAGTGCTAACATTGCATTTGTCTTCCTCACAACCGAATCAAGCTGCAAATTAGCCTTCAGGAATTCCTGCACGAGGACTCCTAAGTCCCTTTACACCTCAATACTTTTGAATTTTTTCTCCATTTAGTAAATGGTCTTCCCTTTTAATTATTCTACACGTGCATGACCAAATACTTATCGACACTTTGTCCATTCTCATAATCTGTCGAATTCCTTCTGTGGCCTCTCTTCTACCTCAACACTATTTGCCCCCTCCATCTTTCTTCATATGGTGCACAAACGTGACCACGACACCATCAATTCATCAACCAAATCATTGACATGTAATGTAAAAAGCAGTCCTCACACAGATCCCCTGCGGTATACCACTAGCTACCAGCAGCCATTCCGAAAAGGTTCCCTTTATTCCCACTCTTTGCCTCCTATTAATTAGCCAATGTTCCATCCATGCTGGTATCTTTGCTGTAATATCATCGGCCCTCTCGTGTGTGGCACCTTATCAAAGGCTTTCTGAAAATCGAAGTAAACAACATCCACTATTTCTCCAGAGATGTCCAACAGAGTTATCAGTCAACATTTGTCCCTTAAGGAAACATGCTGACTTCCATCTATTGTTTCATTGGCGTCGAAGTAGTATCGCCACATGTTTTGGTGGTTTCTTAATTAAATCTCCAAAGTTAATACAATTTGTCACATCGGATTTCACTTGGCTGACGTAAACTATTGTAGACAATTTAATATTTCTACACTTAGCTCTGTTGAAATCTCACATTCCCTGTGGGCTTCCTAACTGGTATAAAATTTGTGGAATGTTCTCCCTCAGTGGTACACTTAAAGATTAACTGTAGGATCGACCGACACGGAGTACGACAGAGAAAATGCTGGACAGATATTACGATGTCCAAAAAATATTGTACGTGATCACTGCCATCATTGGCGTTCCTGGTGAGTGAGATCTGCTCAATATTCGCCACTAGAAGAAATTCTGTAGATGCTGGAAATCCAGAGTAACACATACAACCAGCAGGTCAGGCAGCATCTATCGAAAGGAGTATACAGTCAACGGTTCGGGCTGGAACCTTTCATCAAGGCAGCATTTTGTATGTGTTACTCAAGATTCGTGACTGTGTGAACCGCTGTCGAGTTGATTATGATCTTAACTGATCGTTCAGCAAAAGTGAGTCAATTATATCAATCCGCATTATATATCCAAACTAACGCTGCAAATTTTCTTATTTTCAGAATCCGAAATTAGTCCTTTATAACTCATGGGATCTCCTGTATTATTAATATTAATATTATTTTACAGCTTTTATTTTATATAAGCCAGAAAGGCATCGCCACTCGCGGCAGACTACATTCCGGGAAGGCAGGACTGTTGCAGACTTGTGGGTCACAATACATATCTGATCCTCAGGGCAAGTCTCAGTGTGGAGTCTGTTACAGTTCGATCTCATTGTTTCTTGGTGAACAAATGGATCCAGTCACCTAAAACTGTGGCCACGGATGTGCTGACATGTGTTGTATCCATATTAACTCACGGTGGATTTAACTCATTAACGGCGCAGTAGGTCTACTATTAAAATTGTCATTCAACCCATTCTAGCGGATGCCATTTAGTCTTCTCATAGAACACAGAAAGCTACAGCACATAACAGGCCCTTCGGCCCACAATGTTGTGCCGACCATGTAACCTACTCTAGAAACTGCCTAGAAATTCCCCAGCGCATAGCCCACTATTTTTCTAAGCTCTTAAAATACCCTATTGCTCTTCATGCGTTTACCTGCCCACGGCCGCATCCCTTCTTTCCTGAAGCAGATAGGTTGAAATATAGCTTGAACCGTGCCTGATATTTTAAAACTTCCAGCCACGGAACCCGTAGAATGTGACACATATTGTTCAGTGACTCTTTTATTTTGTTTTCCAGTGAATTTAGTGGCGATTGCGATCTTGTCGCGTGGAAAGTGCGGCCTCTCCGCCTGTACCACTTGCTACTTAGTGGCCATGGCAGCGGCAGATCTACTGGTCATTATCTCTGAGGTTATATTGTACCACATCAATTACCATTACTTTCCGCGGAATTTCCTCGACATCACTCCTGTGTGTCGTGTTGTTCTTGTCCTGCGCCGTGCAGCTACTGACTCTTCTGTCTGGTTCACCGTCACTTTCACCTTTGATCGATATGTCGCCATTTGTTGCCAAAAGCTGAAAACTAGATATTGTACCAGGGAAAGTGCAGCTATTGTTCTAGAAACAATTGCCATACTGCTTTTCTTGAGAAATATTCCCTTCTACTTTTCCCGCGAACCTGGATGGATCATCAACAGTGTACCGTGGTTCTGTGTGGTTATTGACAGCTTTTACACTGACCCAAGGTGGGTAGGCTTCGACTGGTTTGATACAATTTTGACTCCTCTCCTTCCGTTCGGTATCATTTTACTGCTCAACGCTCTGACAGTCAGACATATTATACTGGCCAGTCGGGTCCGTAGGGGGCTGCGGCTGCAGAACAAGGGGGAGAACAACCGTGACCCAGAGATTGAGAGCAGGAGGAGGTCTGTAGTTTTACTCTTCACGCTCTCCGTGAATTTTATCATCTTGTGGCTGCCATATGTTGCAGAATTCGTCTATTCTCGGCTCACGGAAACTGGAGCAGAGAGGAATACTTCTGAAATTATATTTTACCAACTCGGATATTTGCTGAGTAATTTCAGCTGCTGCACGAACACTTTCATTTACGCGGTAACTCAGTCGAAGTTTAGGGAGCAGGCGATAAACGCGGTGAAATATCCGATCACCTCACTGCGTCAGTCTCTTCACAGGCGTGCGCCATGACCGCAACCCAGATACAGCCACAGAGTCTCCAGTCCAGGCTCTGGTTCCTGATATTCTGCACTGAAATTCCAGCTGCCACAGCAGACTGGATAAGTCAATTAACCCTCACCTCCGGAAATCCAGCCAATCAATCACAGCCGAATCGGCCGTTCGACAGCGTTCCGGTCAATTATATTGTAAGTATTGTCCGGGGATTGTTTCTTCTCTCTGCAATCACGGCCTCGTGAACGTGCAGGGCAAACAACAATTCACTGGCTTTACTCCCTGATGCATTCGGAGATCGCGATTCTCGGTTTCCAGTCCCTTTCCCGTGCAACAATTCAGTATCTTGACGAGTTTATCCGAAACTTTCGCCCTCTCGCGCGCCAATTCTCCGTAACATTCAAATCTCCGACCTTACCAAAAAAAACTTTAGGTTTTGTACTATTCCTTTACACCATTTGGAGTGGATTATCCGAGGGATATGCGGGAAGAGGTTTATACGCAACTCAATTTGCAGAACTGACCTTGTTACTATGATCTCTCCTTCAAACTATCTCACTGGTGTAAACCTCAAATAATCTTTCCATCCTCCTGGGTTTTTACATGACCTGTTCGTATTCATATTAATTTTCAACCGCAAAAGATTTAAGTGATCAGTCTGTCACGATCGAACACTAATTTTTGGAAATTCGGTGGGATTTTTTTCCCGATTCTTCCAGATTTATGAAATCAGCTGATTAGTTATTCTCGCGATACGTTGTGTGCAGCACCGTGAAAACAGGCTGGTAAAAAATATTGGTGAAAGTCTGCCATCGCGATATGTCCCGCGGATAATGAAGTCTCCATCTTTCTTTGCAATAGATCTACAATGAAACGTTAGTGTTTGCTTTGAATTTCCACCCGATATATGTTTTATCATTCTAATTCACAGTGCATTAATTATTCGCGAAAGACACTAATCTTGTGATGTACTTGTCCTTGCACCTTGTCTACTCTGCCTGCTTATTGAAAATGACCAGGGGCATTTAGTTACCACTTTTGTTTTTTTTGCTTTCTGGCATACTTTCTAGATTGAGAAATTTCATTTGAGTACTGTATTATTCATAAAATGTTCAACTCACCTACTGACTTGTTTATTAATTTGTTTACATAATCCAGTCTGGTCAACAATATCTTTATTGTTTATTAAAGGGGAAGACACTTTCTAGGCCGGGTTTTCACCATTAAGCTTTTATTTAGTGACACAGTACCGTAAGCCCTTCCAGCCATTCAAGCTACGCTGATTAACCTTGACTAAGCTTAACCTAATTACAGGGGAGTTTGCAACGATCAGTTAATCAACCTGCTATGTGTTTGGGCTGTGGGAGGAAACCGGAGTGTCCAAAGAAAACCTACGCATTTAATGGGGTGGGTGGCTAGATTTCAACCGCCTTTTACTCCGGACTAGCCACAAATTTTCATTAGCCACAAAATGTGGAAGGATGGAATTGTCTTGGAGTAATGACATTCGTTTACTGGTCGTAAAATGTTAAGCCATTTTTTACCATGAGATTTTGCTTCAAAACAGTATAACTTAGAAATATGGGAGAGCTTATTGACTTGATAGGTACATGTATTAAGAATTGACAGGCTTCACAGGGTCAGCATAGCAGCTTTATCATAATGTCGGAGTGTCAGAAAGTCATAGAAAGGTTAGTCATCAGTCCATTCTTTCAGAAAAGATCTGGCAAGTGTTGAGTGCGACAGGTTGTTTTCTGGTACAGCTGCACTTGCTGAGTGCAATGCCTTCAAAAGTGAAAACGTGAGTGCACTGAGTTTGCATGCTCCTGTTAGAATAAAAGGCAAGGATAGCAGCTTCAAGGAACCTTGGTTTTCAAGGGATATTGAGGCCTTGGTCAAGAAAAGTAAAGATGTGCATAGCAGGTATTGGCACGAGGAACGAAAGAGGCACTTAATTATAAGAAATGCAAGAGAACATCAATGAAGGAAACCACTGGGGCATAAAGAAGGCATGCATTTGCTCTAGCAGCCAAAGAGAAGGTGAATCCTAAGGGCTTCTGCAAATACACTATGTTATGAACAAAAGGAGATCAAGAGAAGTTCAGAATGGGTGAAGGCAAAGCAGTAGCGAAGTCATGGACCCCATACAGATTTACAGAGGAGAAGGTATTTGCTGCCTTGAGTCGAATTCGGGTGAATAAGTCCTTTGGAGCTGACAAAGTGTTCTCTTGGACCCTGTGGCAGGCTGATTTAGAAATTACAGATACCCCAACTGTCAGAGTCCGGTCCATGAAGTCCACGTTCTGGTTCACTGTCCTGTCCATGGACTCCAGACTCCGAATCTTCTGGCAGTCGGTTGATTCAGTTGGGCTTAATCACAGGCACCTGATTGTCATATTGGGGCTGGAATTTAAATGACTCTGGGTTGGAATATGGTTGCTGGCTCACCTTGTCAGTATTCTGTCCTTGCCTCTGTGGGGTAAGTCAGGCTGCCCTGCTGGCAACCTTGCCTGCGTCCTCGCCTATATCGCCGTCAAGTTCAGCCACCGGAGCGAGACTGGAGCCTTGCCACACCAACAGAAGGAACTATCTGTCGTTGAGCTTGGAACTGTCTTATTGTGTCCCTGTGTTTAGTGTCCGTGTATGTCCAGGTCCTACGTCCTGTTGCCAAGGAGGGGTCCTGACTCTGTGTAAAGCCCTGGTACTATGTCCTATTCCTAAGGAGGGGTCCTGGCTCTGTGTTCTGAGTTCCTGTGCCACAGTCCAAGGAGGTTCCAGTCCGCGTCCAAGGCTCTGAGGAGGTTCCAGTCCATGTCCAAGTCCAAGTCATAGCCTTGGCCCTGAGTCCTGGTCTTGTCCAGGGCTAGTGTCCATGTCCAGCTATGCCACTCCCTGCTTCTGCATTCCTGCTCTCCCTTGATCAAGACCAAGTCTGAGCTTCATGTCCTCGTCCAGCCCTGGAGTCCTGCGTCCTGCCCCCACGTCCAGTCCTGTTGCCTTGCCACATCCAGTCCTCACCTGGATCTGGAGTCTGAGCCCGAGTAAAGACCCAGATTTCAGGTCCCTGCCCAGTCACAGGCTCAGAGTCCTTTCCAGGTTTTTAGTTCCTAGTTCCTCATCCAGGTCTAGTCCTGTAGTTTCCTACTGTAGTCCTAGCCCATGCCCTGTCTCCTAGTCTTGTCCAGGGCCTGTGTCTTGACTGGCATCGTTTCTTCCCCACTTCCCTTGCTTTCTTGATACACCTAGTCCACTCCCTAGTGTGTCTTGCATTTGGTCCGTTCCCAATGCCCACCTTATGACATTAACAGAGATATTTAAAACCTCCTTCACCTGCCTTTCCACCAATCTTAATATCATCTGCATTGTTGCAACTGTAACAAAGCCATCTATTCCATCATCTAACTCATTGATATACCACATAAAAAGAAGCAGTCATAACACCAACTTCAGTGGAACACCACTAGTCACTGGCAGCCAAATAGTAAAAGGATCCTTTTATTCCCACTTGCTGCCTCTTATCAATCAGCCAAAGCTCTAACCACATCAACAACTTCCCTGTTAATGCCATACACTTGGTAAGCAGCCTCATGTGTGGCACTTTGTCAAAGGCCTTCTGAAAACCCAAATATACATCCACTTTATTTATCCTACTTGTAATCTCCTCAAGGAGTTCAAATAGTTTGTCAGGCAAGATTTTTCCTAAAGGGAACTATGCTGACTTGGTCCTATCTTGTCCTGTGTCACCAAGTACTGCATAACCTCATCCTTAACAATTGACTCCAGCATCTTCCCAACCACTGAGGTCAAACTAATTTGTCTAAAATCTCCTTTTGCTGCCTTCCTCCTTTCTCTTAAAGAGTGGAGTGACATTTGCAATTTTTTAGTCCTCTGGCACCATGCCAGAGTCCAATGATTTTTGAAAGATCATTAATTATGCCTCCACAATTTCAACTGCTACTTCTTTTAGAATCTTAGGGTCCCGTTGATCTGGCCTGGGAGACACATATATCCTATAGTCTTTCAGATTTTTTTTGAGCACCTTCTCCTTTGTAATAGTAGTTACATTCACTTCTCTTCACTCAATTCCTTCGACATCTGGCACACTGCTAGTGTCTTCTACAGTGAAGACTGATGTAAAATACTTATTTAGTTCATCTGCATCTCCTTGTCTCCTGTTATTATTTAGAACATAGAATAGTACAGAACATTACAGGCCCTTTGGTCCACAATGTTGTGCTGACCCTCAAACCCTGCTTCCCATATAACCCCCCACCTTATATTCCTCCATATACCTGTCTAGTAGTCTCTTAAACTTCACTAGTGTATCTGCCTCCACCACTGACTCAGGCAGTGCATTCCATGCACCAACCACCCTCTGAGTGAAAAACCTTCCACTAATATCCCCCTTGAACTTCCCTCCCCTTACCTTAGAGCTATGTCCTCTTGTACTGAGCAGTGGTGCCCTGGGGAAGAGGTGCTGGCTGTCCACTCTGTCTATTCCTCTTAATATTATGTCTCCTCTCATCCTCCTTCTCTCCAAAGAGTAAAGCCCAAGCTCCCTTAATCTCTGATCATAATCCATACTCTCTAAACCAGGCAGCATCCTGGTAAATCTACTCTGTACCCTTTCCAATGCTTCCACATCCTTCCTATACTGAGGCGACCAGAACTGGACACAGTACTCCAAGTGTGGCCTAACTAGAGTTTTATAGATACGCATCATTACATTATAATTTCTCTTACCTCATTTTCTAGTGGTCCTATATCCACTGTCATCTCTCTTTTTTTTATTACTTGAAAATGCTTTTACTATCCACTTCGATATTTTTTGCTAGCTTGCTTTCATATTTCATCTTTTCCCTCCTAATGATTCTTCTAGTTGCTCTCTGTAGGGTTTTAAAAGTTTCCTAATTCTCAGTCTTCCCACTAATGTTTGCTTTGTTCTATGCCGGCTCTTTTGCTTTTACATCAGCTTTGCTTCCCTTGTCAGCCAAGGTTGTACTATTTTGTCATTGAACTATTTATTTGTTTTGGAATACATCTACCTTGCACTTTCCTCATTTTTCCCAGAAGTTCGTGCAACTTCTGTTTTAAATATATCATGGACTTGGCCTTCACCACAGTATCTGGGAGAATATTCACTATTCTCTGACTAAAAATTTCCTCCACTCTGTTTTAAAAGGTCACTCCTCAATCTTGAGGCTGTGCTCTTTCTTCAGCATTTATGTTAGCTTTGACTTCTCTTGTTGGCCACTGTTGTGTCATCTTGCTTTTAGAACACTTCCTCTTTAGGGTGTATATATCCTGTGCCTTCCAAATTGCTTCCAGAACTTCCAGCCATTGTTGCTTTGCCATCATTCCTGACAGTGTTCTTTTCCAATCAATTCTGGCCTCTCATTCCTCTGTAATTCCCTGTAATTACATCTAACTTCAGCTCCTTCATCTCAAATTTCAGGGTGAATTCAATCATATTATGATCACTGATCAGTTAAGCTCTGTGATAAATTCTGGTTCATTGCACATCTCCTAATCCTGAATAGCTGATTCCCAATGGGCTGAACCATGAGCAACTCTAAAAATCAATCCTGTATGCATTCTAGAATTTCCTCCACTTGGAATCCAGCACCAATCTACCTGCATATTGATCACTAAGATCCTTTTCCATAGTAAAGCATTCATTAAGTACCTCTGCAATTGTCTCTTGTCAATTGTGCATTGTAACACTTGATAGGTCCTATTCTTTCATGTCTTATCCTCTTGCTCTTCACAAACTGGTAGAATGCCTTGGGGTTTTCCTTAATTGTGCCCATCAAAGCCTTCTCATGGTCTCTTCTGGCTGTCCTAATTTCCTTCTTAAGCTCCTTCCTAGTAGCCTTATAATCTTCTAGACCTCTAACATTACCTAGCTCTCTGAACCTTTTGAAAGATTTCCTTTGGTAAGCTTTTCTTTCCAGTTCATATAGGCAACTGTGGCTGACGAGGAAGTTAAGGACTACATAAAAATGAAGGAAAGGGTATATAAGTAGCAGAAGTGAGTGGGAAGTTGGATGATTTTGAAGCTTTTAAAATCCAACAAAAGGAAACTAAAATGGCTATAAGTAGAGAAAAGATGAAATATGAAGGCAAACTTGCCAATAATATAAAGCAGGATGCCAAAAGTGTTTTTAGTTATATAAAGAGTAAAAGGGAGGTGAGTAGGTTGACTCTGGGCTTAAGAAGGCACTCGGTGTTTTGGCCTTCACCAATTGTGGAATTGAATTTAGGAGATTTATAGTACCCTGGTCAGACCCCACTTGAAGTACTGTGCTCAGTTCTGGTCACCTCATTACAGGAAGAATGTGGAAGCCATAGAAAAGGTGCAGAGGAGATTTACAAGGATGTTGCCTGGACAGGGGAGCATGCCTTATGGGAATAGGTTGAGTGTGTTAGGGTCCGGTTCATAGCCTGCCTTCTGGGTCTTGCTCTGGTCTGTGGACTCCGGACTCCGGGCCTTGCAGCCAGCCCTCCTGTCACCTGGAGCCATTGGATCATCTTGGTACACCTGTCACCTATTAGGGGGCAAGTGTTTATAAGGGGCTTGGGGACTGAGCCTAGTTGGGGGGTTGTCCAGCTCCAAAGCCGGTTTAACCCGCTCTGTACCTGGTTTGCCAGCTCTGAATCCTGCTCTGTACCTGGTCCGCCGGCTCTGAATCCTGCTCATACCTGGTCCGCCGGCTCTGAATCCTGCTCCGTACCTGGTCCGCCAGCTCTGAATCCTGCTCTGTACTTGTTTCGCCTGCTCTGGATCCAGAGCAAGATCACACCTTGGAGTGCCTCATCATTCCACCCCGAGTCAGCCGCTAACGTTCGGAACTCCACGGAATATTCAGCCACACTGTGTGAGTCCTGGCGGAGAGTGAGTAGATGATTGGTGGCATCTCTACCATGAATGGGGTGGTCAAAGATATTGCTCATCTCCATGATAAAGTTGCGAAAGAAGAGCAGATATCCGGTCAGTTATCCCAAACAGTTGTGGCCCACGCTAATGCACTTCCCCGCAACAACCCCATGATAGAAGCAATCTTTGACTTCTCTGTGGAGTACATAGTTGACTGCTGTTCAAACACCAAGGAGCACTGAAGAAGGAAGGTCAGGCACTTCTCCAAATCTGCAGCAGAGTGCTCTGGTTCAGGTACATGCGCCTCTCTTGGTGGGGTGTTGCTGACATGTAGGGGGTTGCCACTACAGGCTGTCTGTGCTGGTTAGACAGGGTTCCAGGACTGGGTTGAGTAAAATGAGTGGAGACATGGTTAACCTTGTCCCCGATCTGCATGACGTGAGCAGACAGGGAATGAAGGTTCTCCATGACCTCCCAGTGGAGTTGGTTGTGTTGTCCCAGTAGGGAACCCTGGCTGGTGAGGGCTTGTTGAAGGGTATTTGTCTCTGCTGGGTCCATAGTGGCCAGATTGTTCTATTGCAAGGAAAGAGATGAACCCAAATGCAGGACACAGGCCTGGAGATTAGTTAGGAAGCAGGTGAGGGTGTGAGCATTTAACAGCAAACAGGAGGGCATGCAGGAAAGCAGAAGGCAGGCAGAACTATCTTGATATGGAGCACAGAAAGGAAAGTGGCAGACAAAACTTTCCTTAGCACAGAGAGACAGTGTTACACAGGTAAACCTCAGTGCTGAAGTAAATCTTAGAATACTTATCTTGACATGGAAAGACCAAGTTTCAGAGGTAACCCTCGGAACTGAAGTCAAACTTGGAAAACTTATCTTGATGCGGAGAGACTGAGTTTCACAGGTAAATCTCGGTACTGGAGAAAACTTAGAACATACAATCCTAAGCAGCTGGGAAATGTTAATTACCACACTGGCAAAACCAATGACCTGGCAACGAGTGGGTGCAAAGCCAGGGTTCTTATGCTGCAGGTCTTCATGAAAACCAGGTGTGTCGCCATCAAAGGAACTTAGGAGAAAATGGGGAATTAATTAACGTTCGAGACCATGTCAATGTGACCACAACACCAACCTGATTCCACAACTTATGGACTCAGGTTGGTGTTGTGGTTTATTTATGTATTTATTTCAATATTATACATTTTTTATTTGCATAGATTATCTTCATTTGCACATTGATTATCTTTAGACTGTGGGTCGACTTTTTGTTGATTCTATGTATTTCTTTGTTCTACTGTGAATGCCTGCAAGAAAATGAATTGTGTTGTTTTTCTCTTTCTTTCATGCTCAATGTACAAACTCAGCATTTCCTCCATTTTTGTCATAATCAGGTGACATACTTTGGTAACAATTTTTGAAGACTCTTGAGATGAATCAATCACTGCACTTTTTATTTTCTCAGCATTTTTCTTAATGTTCCTGATCGTGGACTCACCCAGGCTGAACTAGCATCTCGGAGTTGTGTTATCTTCACCTGACACGGCCCTGTTTATAATTTCCAACTTTTTTCAAGTGTTAAAGTGGTTCTCTGCTGCTTGGCTGATGGCCCAGGACTTGACATAGGATGCTTAGGAGGGATGGTTAAATACTTAGAGCACAAAATCACTGCACCATAGGGAATAACAACAAAAGGTTAAGAGCGCAAGATTGCACATCCATACGCTGCCACTACTAATGCGAAACTGGCGGGAGTGAGATTGTGAGGCGTGAGCGTGTGGCTTGTTTTGGCAGGAAAGCAGTGCGGCTTGTCCCACACAATACTGGTCTGCCAACAGCCTCGCAGACTCCACCACACATGCACACAAAACTGTGAGTTTTGGATGCACTTAAGGAGAAGTTGATAGAAATAGATTTGACACACAACTGTGAAAACGCATTGTCTGAAGGTGCATATAACGGGAATAGGATGTACTTTGAAGATTGTACTTTATTCTCTGTGCCCTTCCTGTGTCAGAACTCAAAACGCAATAAGATATGTCCGTTTTCCAAAAATGACGTGCAATGATTACAATGGGTTTCACATAAGAGAAGGGGATGATTGGAAGACAGCTTTCAACACCTCTAATGGCCACTATTAGTACCTGGTGTTGCCTTTTGGTCTGGCCAACTGTATTCCAGGCCTTGGTTAATGTGCTCAGGGTCATGTTGAACCATTTTGTGTATTTGGATGACATCCTTATCTATTCCCGCTCTCATCGGGTACCTGTTCAGCATGTCCAGAGAGTACTCAGATGCCTTCTTGAAAATATCGTGTACGCCAAACCCTAAAAAAAAGAGTTCCATAAAGACTAGGTGTTGTTTCTGGACTATATACTTTCCCCATCCAGTGTTCAAATGGATTCAGGCAGTTAGTGGCCCAAACCATTTAGTCACAGGTATGGCGCTTCATGGGGCTTGTGAACTTTTATCGCTGCTTCATCCGGAATTTCGGCTCTATCACGGCTCCAATTAATGCACTCACCAGGAAGACCTTGGCAGGATTCCATTGACAGATGGTGCTGACCAAACATTTGTGAAGTTAAAGCCATGTTTCACCAGTGCCCCGCTGCTGCAACACCCAGACCCATCTCAGCCATTCATTGCCGAGGTGGATGCATCTGATGTCGGCATTGGAGCTGTCCTCTCTCAGCGCTCATCTGCAGATAGCCAGCTGCACCCTTGTACCTTTCTTTCCCATCGCTTGACCCAGTTGAAAAGATTTACAGTGTTGGGAACCGGGAACTTCTGGCTGTCAAGGAGGCCCTGGAGGAATGGTGACACTGGCTGGAGAGCATCCATTCTTGGTCTGGACAGATCACAAGAACCTCTCCTACATTCAGTATTCAAAGAGACTCAGTCTCGTCAAGCCCGGCAGGCTCTCTTTACACAATGCAATTTCATCCTCACCTATCCTCCTGGCATCAAGAATACGAATGCCGACACTCTCTCCCAGAAGTTTGACGGACCTGAGGACAATGCCGATCCAGAGCCCATTCTCCCTCACTCATGAATTGCTGCTGCGGTAATCTGGGGAACACCCAATCGGTTGTTTGTCCCTGCTGCTGTGCATTCCAAAGTGTTGGAATGGGGTCACTCCTGCCCTCTGGCTGGGCATCTGGGAATTCAACAGATCCAAGAGTTTATAAAGAGACAACTTTGGTGGGCATCTATGTCCCAGGATGTCCACGACTTTGTATCTGCTTGTCCCACCTGTGGTTGGAACAAGAGGTTATGCCAGCATCCTGCAAGTCTGTTATGTCCACTGCCTGTGCCCCATCACCCCTGGTCCCACCTCTCAGTAGATTTCATCACTGGGCTACCCCCGTCTAATGGTAACACCACCATTTTGATTGTAGTGGATCAATTTTCCAAGGCTGCCCATTTCATTGCCCTCTTCAAGCTCCCTTCGGCTCGTGAGACTGATACTCCCATGGTTCAACATGTATTCAGGCTCCATGGGTTCCCCCAAGACATAGTGTTTGTTCGTGGACTGTAGTTTGCTTCTCGCTTTTGTAAGACTTTCTGCACTCTCGTAGGAGCCACGGCCAGCCTCTCATCAGATTTCCTCCCCCAATCTAATGCCTGGACTGAGAGAGTGAACAGGGTGGTGGAGACAACCCTGCACTGTCTTGCCTCTTCCAACCCCACATCCTGAAGTTCCCAATTGGTTTGGACAGAGATCACCCGCAATAACCTCCAGATGTCCTCCACGGGTATGTCTTCCTTTGAATGCCCGAAGGCATTCCAGCCCCTGCTCTTCCCCAATCAGGAGATTGACGTAAGAGTTCCTGCAGCTGAACCAGCTCTACAAGCACACCTTGAGACGATCCAGGGCTTCTCTGCTGTGTGCCCAGAACCAACAGGCAGGCTGATTGGCTCTGTTGACAAGTAAGGCCATTCAAGCTAGGAGAGGAGGTCTGGTTGGCATCAATGATCTTCCCCTGAAAGTCAAGAGCAGCAAATTGACACTACATTACGTGGGACTGTTTGTAGTGGAAAAGGCTGTCAACAAGGTGTCCTATAGATTGTGTCTACCAGCATCACTGAAGATCTATCCAGTATTCCACGTTCCCCAGCTCAAGTCAGTTACTACCTCTCCTCGGCTCCAGTCACCCACCTCCCCCCTCCCCATCTGGTAGATGGTTCCCTTGTCTATACTGTGCGGAGCCTCCTGGCATCTGGCTGGGTACGTGGCAAGGTCCAGTACCTTGTAGACTGGTAAGGGTATGGTCTGGAAGAATGTACTTGGATCCTGGTAAAGGACATCTCGGACAAGTCGCTCATCTGGGACTTCCAGTGGACATGGGTCTGTGGAGCCTTAGGGTCTGTGCCTAGGGAAGAGAACCCTGTCCTAAGCACAAATTTGACAGTGCAGCAGATATGGCATTTGCACTCATGAATATGCATGTATCAGCCAATTATTTTTTTCATTGTGATCATTTTTAACTCCATTCTTTTTGCTTATCAAGACTTGGACACTGCACAGCAATGTTTCATTGCCTGATTGACTTTGGCCTTGAATGAGAAATTGGACTATCCAGTCAACTGACTCTGTAGACTAGTGGTATTCATTTTATGTTTTTTAATGTTTAGTTTTTCCTTTCAGCTGCAGTGTTGGCTTCATTTTCCAATTGAGAGTTTTAGTTAATGGCCCTCGTTGGCCCTAGCATTTATTGTTTTCTTTTCCCATTAACTTTGTTCACATTAAAGTCTGTGACCTAACTGTGAATTACAGGGGCCACACCTTGTCAACTTTTCCCTCTCTACTGATCTCCTTCCTAGCATTTATCCTTGCAAGCAAAACAGGTGCTATAACGGCCCCACCACCTCCTCCCTTGCCCTAAATAGTCCTTCCCAGTGAGGCAACACTTCACCTGTTGGGGTCATATACTGTGTCTGGTGCTCCCGATGTGGCCTCCTGTATATCAGTGAGACCCAACCTAGATTGGGAGACTGCTTCACTGAGCATCTACATTTAATTTGCTAGAAAAGCGGGATCTTCCAGTGGCCACCCATGTCTTATGGTCTGCTCTACTTCCCATTCCCATTCTGATATGTCCATCTATGGCCTCCTCTACTGTTGTGATGAGGCCACACTTGGGTTGGAGAAACAACACCTTGTATTTTGTTTGGGTAACCTCCAGCCTAATGGTATGACCATTGATTTCTCAAACTTCCAGTAATTCCCCCTATCCCCCTTCACCATCTTCCAACTCCTTTTCTTACTCTCATCTTGTCTCCTTGCCCACCCATTGCCTCCCTGTGGTGCTTCTCCCTCCCCTGGTTCTTTCTTCCATGATCTTCTGTGTCTTTCACCAAACAACTTCCCAGCTCTTACTTCATCCTTCCCACTTCAAGTTTCACCTATCACATTGTGTGTCTCTCCCCTCCCCCACCCTCACTTTATTTTTCTTCAGTCTTCCAGAAAGGTTTGAGTCCAAAACATCAACTGTACTCTTTTCCATAGCTGTGCCTGGTCTGTTGAGTTCCTTCAGCATTTTGTGTGTGTTTAAAGAGAGCAGTTTGTGGAAGTTGGACATTTTCTTCGGAAGTTTAACGGGGGCACGACTGTGCAAGCGTGTGTAAGTCAGACCGTGAGGCCGCGGGAGTATTTAAAGAGAACAGTTAAATGGAGCGGGCGACGGAGTAGAGGGAGACAGAGTAGGAAGGCTTTGTCTTCAGAGGCTTCAGCGAGCAGAGGCTGAGGACAAGCTTCACTCCAAGTGAGGTAAGGTTGGGTAAGTTCCTTTAAAAGGAGAAAGTTTCAAAATTTAAGGCAACATATTGGGTAGGTCATGACAGCTGAGATCGGCCCCATGGTTGTTCATCCTGCAGCATGTGGGAAATCAGGGATACTTCCAGTGTCCCTGATGACTATGTGTGCAGGAAGTGTGTCCAGCTGCAGCTTCTGGCAGACCGCATTGAGCGACTGGAGCTACAATTGGATTCATACTGGAGCATCTGCAATGCTGAGAAAGTCGTGAATAGCACATTCAGTGAGTTGGCCTCACCGCAGGTAAAGGCTACACAGGCAGAAACAGAATGGGTGGCCACTAGACAGCGTAGCAGTAGGCAGGTAGTGCAGAAGTCCCCTGGGGTCATCTCCTTCCTAAACAGATATACTGTTTTGGATATTGTTGGTGGAGATGTCTCATCAGGGGAAGGCAGCAGCAGCCGAGTTCATGGCACAATGGGTGGCTCTGTGGCACAGGAGGGAAGGGTAAGGAGTGGGAGAGCTGTAGTGATAGGGGATTCAATTGTAAGGGGAATAGATAGGTGTTTCTGTGGCTGCAAATGAGACTCCAGGATGGTATGCTGCCTCTCTGATGCAAGGGTCAAGGATGTCTCTGAGCGTCTGCAGGATATTCTGGAATGGGAGGGTGAACAGCCAATGGTTGTGGTACACATAGGTACCAACAATATAGGTAAAAAATGGGATGAAGTCCTTCAAGGTGAATTTAGGGAGTTAGGAAATAAACTAAAAAGTAGGACCACAAAGGTAATAATCTCTGCATTACTACCAGTGCTACATGCTAGTCAGAGTAGAAATAGGAGGATATTTCAGATGAATACATGGCTTGAAAAATGGTGCAAGGGGGAGGGATTCAAATTTCTGGGGCATTGGAACCAGTTCTGGGGGAGGTGGGACCGGTATAAACAGGACGGTCTGCACCTGGGCTGGACTGGAACCAATGTCCTAGGGGGAGCATTTGCTACTGCACTTCAGGGGGATTTAAACTAATGTGGCAGGGGGATGGGAACAAGTGCAGAGAGACAGAGGGGTGTAAAATGAGGGTAGAAGCAAAAAGTAGTAAGGTGAAAAGTAAAAGTGGCAGGCAGGCAAATCCAGGGCAAAAAGCAAAAAGGGCCACTTTTCAACATAATTGTATAAGGGCTAAGAGTGTTGTAAAAACTAGCCTGAAGGCTTTGTGTGTCAATGCGAGGAGACAAGGTGGATGGATTGAATGTGCAGATAGTTATGAATGAATATGATATAGTTGGGATCACAGAGACATGGCTCCAGGGTGACCAAGGATGGGAGCTCAACATCCAGGGATATTCAATATTCAGGAAAGAAAAGGAGGTGGGGTAGCATTTTTAGTTAGAGAAGATTTTAAAGCAATAGAAAGGAAGAACATTAGCCTGGAGAATATGGAATCGATATGGGTAGAGCTGCATAACACTAAGGGGCAGAAAATGCTGGTGGGAGTTGTGTACAGGCCACCTAACAGTAGTAGTGAGGTTGGGGATGGCATTAAACAGGAAATTAGAAATGCGTGCAATAAAGGAACAGTAGTTATAATGGGTGACTTCAATCTACATATAGATTGGGTGAACCAAATTGGTAAGGGTGCTGAGGAAAAGGATTTCTTGGAATGTATGCGGGATGGTTTTCTGAACCAACATGTTGAGGAACCAACTAGAGAGCAGGCCATTCTAGATTGGGTATTGAGTAATGAGGAAGGGTTAGTTAGCAATCTTGTTGTGCGAGGCCCCTTGGGTAAGAGTGACCATAATATGGTGGAATTCTTCACTAAGATGGAGAGTGACATAGTTAATTCAGAAGCAAAGGTTCGGAACTTAAAGAAGGGTAACTTTGAAGGTATGAGATGTGAATTAGCTAAGATAGACTGGCAAATGACACTTAAAGGGTTGATGGTGGATTTGCATTGGCAAGCATTTAAAGATCGCATGGATGAACTACAACAATTGTTCATCCCAATTTGGCAAAAGAATAAACCAGGGAAGGTAGTGCACCCGTGGCTGACAAGGGAAATTAGAGATAGTATCACGTCCAAAGAAGAAACATTCAAATTAGCCAGAAAAAGTGGCACAGCTGAGGACTGGGAGAAATTCAGAGTCCAGCAGAGGAGGACAAAGGGCTTAATTAGGAAAGGTAAAAAAGATTATGAGAGAAAGCTGGCAGAGAACATAAAAACTGACTGTAAAAGCTTTTATAGATATGTGAAAAGAAAAAGATTGGTAAAGACAAATGTCCGTCCCTTACAGTCAGGAACAGGTGAATTGATCATGGGGAACAATTAGCAGACCAATTGAATAACTACTTTGCTTCTGTCTTCACTAAGGAGGACATAAATAATCTGGACAGAGGGTCTAGTGAGATAGAGGAACTGAGGGAAATACATGTGTTACGTATTCAGGCAACAATAAATATATGAGTTAGGCAAGGGTTTATATAACAAATAACACATTTATTAAACACTGAAAACAAACCCCCCAAAAGTAAACAAACACCAACGTAATCGGAAATCAGCTGCAGTGCGGCAGCTTGAACAGTTTTTAAAGTGACGTTGCAAAAACAGTTCTTAAAAGTAGTATTGCCAGAAGTTCAAAAATGCTCACAGTCCATTTGAAAGGAGAGACTTTATAAGACGATTTAAATTCTCTTTCACGTCGTTTTGCTTCGATCCCCGACGTTGAACTTTTCCCACGATGACTTTACAAAACGAAATGAAACGAAACGGCTTAAAGGCACTGACCTTTCCTTTATCACACTGTCCTCAATCTTTTCTGCTATCCCGCAGAGATTAACATGAGAACAGTCAATGAAATCCTTCCAAATAAGGATTAAATCAGGTCGAACCCATTTCACCGTCGAAAATCGATTCTCCTCGATTTTTAACTCCCGAACTCCGATCTTCACTCTCCACTGATTCTCAACTAGCAGTATTGTAAAGAAACTGCTGGCAATGACCTTTTAAACTTTAGGCATTAGATAAAAACTTCATCCTTCAACTAAACTGCGTCATCACATTAAATCACGCAGTGGCATGAAATCAACATGGCAAGTCCCGCCACAAACTGTCCACCCCCTCACAGGGTGGGGTCTTCCTTTTATAACCTGTAAAGAAACCTGTCACATGATCTCTACTGGCAGGAAAATGACATCACTCTACCATCACAAGACCATTACCTCAAGTCCAGTATAGCTTCAACTCCAGTCACGTGACAAGGGTACCACTGTCATGTGTCACGAGTACGTAACACATGTTAGTAGGGAAGTGGTAAATTAGGTAAATTGAAGGGATTAAAGGCAGATAAATCCCCAGGGCCAGATGGTCTGCATCCCAGAGTGCTTAAGGAAGTAGCCCAAGAAATAGTGGATGCATTAGTGATAATTTTTCAAAACTCCTTAGATTCTGGATTAGTTCCTGAGGATTGGAGGGTGGCTAATGTAACCCCACTTTTTAAAAAAAGAGTGAGAGAGAAACCAGGGAATTATAGACTGGTTAGTCTGACATAGGTGGTGGGGAAAATGCTGGAGTCGGTTATCAAAGATGTGATAACAGCACATTTGGAAAGAGATGAAATCATCGGACAAAGTCAGCATGGATTTGTGAAAGGAAAATCATGTCTGATGAATCTTATAGAATTTTTTGAAGATGTAACTAGTAGAGTGGATAGGGGAGAGCCAATGGATGTGGTATATTTGGATTTTCAAAAGGCTTTTGACAAGGTCCCACACAGGAGATTAGTGTGCAAACTTAAAGCACATGGTATGGGGGGTATGGTATTGATGTGGATAGAGAATTGGTTGGCAGACAGGAAGCAATGAGCAGGAGTAAACGAGACCTTTTCAGAATGGCAGGCAGTGACAGTGGGGTACCACAAGGCTCAGTGCTGGGACCCCAGTTGTTCACAATATATATTAATGATTTAGACAAGGGAATTAAATGCAGCATCTCTAAGTTTGCGGATGACACGAAACTGGGTGGCAGTGTTAGCTCTGAGGAGGATGCTAAGAGGATGCAGGGTGACTTGGATAGGTTAGGTGAGTGGGCAGATTCATGGCAGATGCAATTTAATGTGGATAAATGTGAGGTTATTCACTTTGGTTGCAAGAACAGAAAAACAGATTATTATCTGAATGGTGGCCGATTAGGAAAAGGGGAGGTGCAATGAGACCTGGGTGTCATTGTCCATCAGTCATTGAAAGTGGGCATGCAGGTACAGCAGGTGGTGAAAAAAGCAAATGTTATGTTGGCATTCATAGCAAAAGGATTTGAGTACAGGAGCAGGGAGGTTCTACTGCAGTTGTACAAGGCCTTGGTGAGACCGCACCTAGAGTATTGTGTGCAGTTCCATAGAGAGAGTACAAAGAAGGTTCACCAGATTGAATCCTGGGATGGCAGGACTCATATGAAGAAAGACTGGATTGACTAGGCTTATACTCGTTGGTATTTAGAAGATTGAGGGGGGATCTTATTGAAAAGTATAAAATTCTAAAGGGATTGGACAGGCTAGATGCAGGAAGATTGTTTCCAATGTTGGGGAAGTCCAGAACGAGGGCTCACAGTTTAAGGATAAAGGGGAAGCCCTTTAGGACCGAGATGAGGAAAATCTTCTTCACACAGAGAGTGGTGAATCTATGGAATTCTCTGCCACAGGAAACAGTTGAGGCCAGTTCATTGGCTATATTTAAGAGGAAGTTAGATATGGCCCTTGTGGCTAAAGGGATCAGGGGGTATGGAGAGAAAGCAGGTACAGGGTTCTGAGTTGGATGATCAGCCATGATCATACTGAATGGCGGTGCAGGGTCAAAGGGCCAAATTACCTACTCCTGCACCTATTTTCTATGTTTCTGTCTGTTGCTCGTTAATCCCCTTTGCACTTTATACAAGCAGCACAGGTCAAATTTCTAAGAACTTGGACAGATTAGGACAGGGGTCAGCAACGTTTACCACTGAAAGAGCCACTTGGACCCGTTTCCCACAGAAAAGAAAACACTGGGAGCCGCAAAACCCGTTTGACATTTAAAATGAAATAACACTGCATACAACGTTTTTTTTGCCTTTATGCTATGTATAAACAAACTATAATGTGTTGCATTTATGAAATTGATGAACTCCTGCAGAGAAAACGAAATTACATTTCTGCATGCAACAAAAACATTTTGAACTCCGAAAAAAAGACGTTGGGTTGAAAGTTACTTTTAAGTAAAATATTCAATGTCTATTTGAGTCCTTCTTGTATTTATGAAAAACGCCGAACTTAAATTTTCCGCCAGCAGCAAACCAAAAATAACGTCAGCCAGCTGTCATCCTGAAAAATGAAAGGACTATTTCACTGAACAATGAAAAAATATGAATATGAGTAAAATAATAGGCAATTAAAATATTTATCATACTTGGTTAATGGGATTTCTGCTCCTGGACCTCAGCGCACAGCGTCTGCACATCAGGGCTGTATGATGTCACCTTCATCTTTACACAGGATCGCAAGCTGTCATCTGTGAGGTTTTCAATATCACTCCATTTGTGTTTCTGAGCAAGAACGGCCTTCTGACGGGCAACATCTTCAAGGTCTGCTGTCAAGCGTCTAAACTTGGACACCCATATGTCTTTGTCGGCTATGTCGGCCAGTTCCATCTCAAGATCAGGTTGACTCACACCTGCCAATGCAGTCGTATTCAGTAGGGAAGGATCGATGCTTAAGGGAGTGACCGGGAAGGATAATGTGTTTTTTTCCTCTCTGAACTCACAGAAGCGTTTCCCAAACGATGTTTGCATTGCGATGATTGCAGAATGTAAATACTCCGAATTTATCATGTCGTGACCTTGTTTGAACTCTCTCAAATTGGGGAAGTGAGACAATGTGCCTTTCTGTAAATCTCTGGCAAGCAACGTCAACTTGCGCTCGAATGCCAAAACATCCTCCAACATGTGCAGGGCTGTACGTCCTTACCCCGTTGAAGAGCTGTGTTCAGCGTGTTCAGGTGCGCTGTCATGTCTACCATGAAGTGTAGCTTTTCCAGCCACTCTGGCTGTTCCAGCTCAGGAAAGGTGAGCCCTTTGCTGCCCAGGAAAGTTTTCACTTCTTCCAGACACGCGACAAAGCGTTTCAGCACCTTCCGTCTGGACAGCCAGCGATAAAAACACGTTGTAGCGGTGTCAGTAAACTGCAGTCAAAGATAGCTTTATTCGAACTAAACAGCCTTGCTTTTCAGCTTCCCTCAACCCAGCCCCCATGGACGCAGATGCTGCAAAAGACGCGTACTCACAAACCCCCGTAGGCTATCTCCCTTAGCCGGAATGCTGGCTAATTGTGAGCCGTTTTATGATGTGGCAGGAAATGTGTCGCTACACTTAGGTTGTACAAGATCACCATAATTACATTTCAAAAGCTAACAAACTAACATAAAATACATTTTAATTAAATACTGACCAATTATTTCCCAAAGCCACAGGGAGCCGCAGCACAGAGGTGAAAGAGCCACAAATGGCTCGGGAGCCGCAGGTTGCCGACCCCCGGATTAGGAGAATGCACAAAGAAGCGGCAGATGGAATAGTGTCAGTAAGTGTATGGTCATACAGTTTGGTAGAAGAAATGAAAGGGTTGACTATTTTCTAGATGGAGAGAAAATACAGAAATCTGAGGTGCGAAGGGACTTGTGCAGGATTCCCTAAAAGATTAATTTACAGGATGAGTCTGTGGTGAGGGAGACAAATGTGATGCTAGCATTCATTTCAGGAGGACTAGAATATAAAAGCAAAGATGCAATATTGAGATTTTATAAGTAACTGGTGTGGCCTCACATAGCAGGATTGGGCTTCTTATCTAAGGATGTTCTGAAACTTAGAGAGTTGAAATTAAGTTCACAAAAATGATTCCAGAATTAAATAGTTTGTCATCTGAAGATCGTTTGATGGCTCTGGGCCTGTATTCATTAGAATGAAGAAGAATGAGGGGTGATCTGATTGAAATCTATGAATGGTGAAAGGCCTTGATAGAGTGAATGTGGAGAGGATGTTTCCTATGGTGGGAGAGTCTAAGATCAGAGGACACCGACTCAGAATTCTAAAAGGCATCCTTTTAGAATGGAGATGAGGAAGAATTTCTTTAGTCAGTGAGTGGTGAATCTGTGGAATTCTTTGCCACAGGCAGCTGTGAAGGGCAAGTCTTTATGTATATTTAAGACAGACTGATAGATTCTTGATTGGTCAGGGCATGAAGGGTTAAGGCTGAGGGAAGGCAGGAGACTGGGGCTGAGAGGAGAAATGGATCATTCACAATGAAATGGCAGAGCAGACCTGATGGGCCATATGGCCTGGTTTTGCTCCCATGTCTTATGGTCTGCTATACTGTGTGTTAATCCATTACCTGTCATCCATTTTAAAAATTGCTTTCCGAAATTGTATAGATACAAGTTCCATTGGAGGCAGAACCAGAGCTGGGTTTAGTGTCACTGTGAAATTTGTTGTTTGAAGCAGCAGTACAATGCAATACATAAAACTACCATAAATTAGAATAGAAATGTATAAAAAAAATCAATCACATAGTGAAAGATGAGAACAAAATAATGTCACATGGAGAGAATGTTCCTCAAACATTGACTGTATGTCTTCAATCTACTGTACCTTCTCACTGATGAAAGTGGTATATTACTAGTCACAGACATCCCATCAAAATAAAACAACTTTCCACTATTGCTACCTCCTACCACCTGGACAATTTTTCACCCACTTATAGATCAGCTTGGATCCCTGTGTATTGAACTTCTGGACCAGTATGCCATGTGGAACCGTATCAAATGGCTCAAAACATTCAAATAGGCAATATCTAATACCCTCAAAGCATTGCAGCAATCAATAAAATGCAAGATCATAATGAGGTAGATTGTGAAGTCAAGTGTCCAACTTGTCTTACAGGAGGTCTGTTCAAGAGTCTGAGAGCAGCTGTATGTAAACTGTGAGATTCATGCTTTCAGGCTTTTGAATCTTCTGACTCATGGGAGACAGGGGAAGGCAAAATATCCTGGGTTTATGGGTTAGACAATAGACAATAGACAATAGGTGCAGAAGTAGACCATTCGGCCCCTCGAGTCTGCACCGCCATTCTGAGATCATGGCTGATCATTCACTATCAATACCCAGTCCCTGCCTTGTCCCCATATCCCTTGATTCCCCTATCCATCAGATATCTATCCAGCTCCTTCTTGAAAGCATCCAGAGAATTGGCCTCCACCGTCTTCCGAGGCAGTGCATTCCACACCTCCACAACTCTCTGGGAGAAGAAGCTCTTCCTCAACTCTGTTTTAAATAACTGACCTCTTATTCTCAATCCATGCCCTCTGGTACTGGACTCTCCCAACATCTGGAACATATTTCCTGCCTCAATCCTATCAAATCCTTTAATTATCTTAAACGTTTCAATCAGATCCCCTCTCAATCTCCTCAATTCCAGCGTGTAGAAGCCCAATCTCTCCAATCTCTCTGCGTAAGACAGCCCTGCCATCCCAGGAATCAACCTAGTGAATCTACGCTGCACTTCCTCAATTGCCAGAATGTCCTTCCTTAAACCTGGAGACCAAAACTGTACACAATATTCCAGGTGTGGTCTCACCAGGGCCCTGTACAAATGCAAAAGAAC
Organism: Hypanus sabinus; assembly: GCF_030144855.1. Taxonomy (NCBI): domain Eukaryota; kingdom Metazoa; phylum Chordata; class Chondrichthyes; order Myliobatiformes; family Dasyatidae; genus Hypanus; species Hypanus sabinus. Next base: position 1,692,425 of record NC_082727.1, read on the forward strand.
ATCCTTGCTCTTGTATTCAATTCCCCTTGTAACAAAGGCCAACATTCCATTTGCCCTCTTCACTGCCTGTTGCACTTGCTCATTCACCTTCATTGACTGGTGAACTAGGACTCCTAGGTCTCTTTGCATTTCTCCCTTACCAAAATCGACACCGTTCAGACAATACTCTGCCCTCTTGTTCCTGCTTCCAAAGTGGATAACTTCACATTTATTCACATTGAATGACATCTGCCAAGTATCTGCCCACTCACTCAGCCTATCCAAGTCTCCCTGTATTCTCCTAACGTCCTCTTCGCATGTCACACTGCCACCCAGTTTAGTATCATCAGCAAACTTGCTGATATAGTTTTCAATGCCCTCATCTAAATCGTTGACATAAATCGTAAAGAGCTGTGGTCCCAATACAGAGCCCTGTGGTACCCCACTAGTCACCTCCAGCCAGTCTGAGAAACACCCATTCACTGCTACCCTTTGCTTTCTATCTGCCAACCAGTTTTCTATCCATGTTGAAACCCTGCCCCCAATGCCATCTCTGATTTTACTCACCAATCTCCTATGTGGCACCTTATCGAATGCCTTCTGAAAATCTAGGTACACAACATCTACTGGCTTACCCTCGTCTAACATCCTTGTTACACCCTCAAAAAACTCCAACAGATTAGTCAAGCATGATTTGCCCTTGGTAAATCCATGCTGGCTCGGCCTAATCCTATTTCTGCCATCTAGATGTGCCACTATTTCGTCCTTAATAATGGACTCAAGCATCTTCCCCACGACTGACGTTAGACGTTAGGGCGATAGTTCTCCGTTTTCTCCTTCCCTCCCTTCTTGAAAAGTGGGACAACATTAGCCACTCTCCAATCTTCAGGAACTGATCCTGAATCTAAGGAACATTGGAAAATGATTACCAATGCATCCGCAATTTCCTGAGCCACCTCTTTTAGAACCCTCGGATGCAGACCATCTGGACCCGGGGATTTATTAGCCTTCAGTCCTACCAGTCTACTCATCACAGTTTCTTTCCTAATGTCAATCTGTCTCAATTCCTCTGATATCTTATGACCCTGGCCCATCCATACATCTGGGAGATTGCTTGTGTCCTCCCTGGTGAAGACAGATCTAAAGTATGCATTAAATTCTGTTGCCATTTCCCAAAGGGGCCAACATTGTTCTTAACTATCTTCTTTCTCTTCACATAGCTAAAAAAGCTCTTGCTATCCCCTTTTATATTCCTGGCTAGACTGAGCTCATACCTGATTTTTTTTCTCCGTATTGCTTTTTTAGTTAAGATCTGCTGTTCCTTAAAACTTTCCCAATCATCTGTATTCCTTGATTACTTTGATTACTCTGGCTGCTTTACTGAGTTAGAAGTATAGACAGAGTTTATTTTAATGACCATCCCAAATGCTGTTTGGAGAATTTAATACCAGATATTTTTCAATGCTATCTCATTTAAGTGCAAATTGTTGGTTGAATTATTCAATAAGGAATTAAATTCTAATTTAGTATACAAAAATGATTGTTACAATATATTTGCTACAATCAAAAAAATTGCCTTTGGTTTCTGATGAGGCACAATTAATTTTTTATATCTTCGTGTAACACTGAGTTCCAAATTGTGCAATTCAATGAACGTAGCGTGAGAACTGTAACCTCATCAAGTAACATAGAATTCAGTGTCACAATAAATCTACTTCCTTTTCAGTAGGTTTATTTTGACTTACAAATGTCAATATTGGATGATAGGATTGAAATGAACTGCGTATACTACAGTGAAGTAGTCAATATGTTTTATGAGCTGCTCAAAATAATTCAACCATTTTCTGATCTACTTGATCTACAGAGTGGATAATATTTTCATTGTGAGATCATCGAAATTACTTAAAGTGACTCAAAGTGGGAAATAACATGACTGTAATTTGTCATGCAAACCTATTCATTAAAAGGTCAGATCAACAAGATGAAATCCTATGGCATTACAGGAAAGATACTGACCTTGATAATGGAGCAACACATGCAAAATGTTGGAGAAACTCAACAGGCCAGACAGCATCTATGGAAAAGAGTACAGTCGACATTTCGGGCCGAAGCACTTTGATAGGTTTTGAGGACTCAGAAGAATACTGGAATCACAGATGCTTCCACAGAAGAGACAGGAAATCATAGAAGTGGTGGGTAAGTGGACAGTTTGAGATATGGTGTCCTGCTGCTTACATAGCCAACCACAGCCTTGTTGCTGGTGATGTAGGAGTTGAGAGGAGGCATTCATGCTTGTTCCTTTATTCTTTATTAGATTCGGAGGGTTATTCATTGCTGATACTTTTCCAATAACTTGGGATACCTACTGTGGGTGGTCGTTGTGCCAACCTATAAAATCCTACTCCATGATCAATCTAATCTCTACACAGCACATAACCCTCAATTTTTCTTACATCCATGTGCCTAAGAGTCTTTTAGATGCCCCTATTATATCAGCCTGTACTACCTCACAACAGCAGTGCACTTAGCACTGTGTAAAAGTCTATCACTGGAATTTTCCTTTAAACACTTCCTGAATTGAACAAATCTACATAGATAAGATGAACAGCATAGTATTTTACCCAATATATGGGAGTCTACAATATATGGTACAGTATGTGTTTAAAATGACCGAGGAAAAATTTAAAAGAGACCTCCAGAGTGAACTTTTTCATATAGAAGCTGGAACATATTGGGAATAAGCTGGGAGAGAAGTGATAGAGAAGGGTGCAATTACAATATTTAAAATAAACATTTTGGCATGTACATGGACAAGAAAGATTTAGAAGGATATAGGCAAAATGCAGGCAAAATTTGTCAAATATCAAGAATTTATGTTTTTCCTCCAAAAAACTGCAGAGAGCATCATAGCACCACAGATCAGAACAGAAAGCTCAAGTCAATCTGTAGAAGGCAAAAATGTTTATGTCAGCTATGCTTTTTCTACTGGTTGTAAAAAAAATGCAATATTCATTTTAATTTGTACAACTAATTGTAAATTTGCTGTCAACTATGAGTCAGAAAAGTTATGGTATGGAAGATGATTATTCATTCAACTGTATTTGGGGTGATTAAGAAAGATCTCTTCTGCCTATTCATACCTTCCACCACCTTCAGGTTATGGTACTTCAAATACACTTTAAATATGATGAGAGTTTCCTTCTGTAACCTGTTATTTCCAGACCCTTATTATCTCTGAATGAAAACCATTGTCATATATTCAAACATTCATAGAACATAGAATATTATGTTCGGCCCACAATGTTGGGTCGACCCTCAAAACCCTGCCTCCCATATAACCCCCCACCTTAAATTCCTCCATATACCTGTCTAGTAGTCTCTTAAACTTCACTAGTGTATCTGCCTCCACCACAGACTCAGGCAGTGCATTCCACACACCAACCACTCTCTGAGTAAAAAACCTTCCTTGAACTTCCCTCCCCTTACTCCCAATTCCTTTAATTTAATGCTAAATTATTTTTGACTCTGCAAAATTTATTCTTTCTAGATTCAATTTGCAAAATGTGGATGTAGTTGACAGCATTTATTGTGCAAACTTTATTGTGCTTGAAGATGAATGATTTGCAGGCCATTTAAGGCTCAACCTCATTGGTTTGAATATGAAGTCACATCTAGGCCAGGCAAGGTGAAGTTGCATCTTCTCTCCCCAGAAGGATTGTGGTAGACTAGATTGGGCTTTGTAACAAACAACAAAGTTTTTCAGTCATTATTATTCATCACTCCATTAAAAAAAATCCAAATTATAAAATGAATTTGAATTCCACATTTGTCATGGTGCGATTTAAACTCGTATGTATTTGTTTATTTTTCCTCAGTGCATTGGAACCTCAAATGAACCAGACTCCATTCCTGTCCCTGATAACTTTACACACCTTAATCAATTGTCTCCTCAGTTACTGATGCTCTTAAGAAAACATCTCCAACTGAAGCAAATCAGAAAGTCTGCAGATACTGGAAATCAAAAGTAAACACAGAAAATGCTGGAAACACAAACATTTTGTGGAAAGAGAAACTGTTAATTTTTCAGGGAGCTAAAGAAATGAAGGAGGTATTGATATAACAAATAGAATGTCTCTGATAAAGTGGTGTGTAACTACATATGAGAAGAGTCAAGATTAAAAAGGCAAAAGTTTGCAGCAGGTTCTCAGCATTGGACTGTGACCTCTCGCTGAGCAGGATTAATTAGAAAGGACAAATAAGATTAAGTGGAATGGTCATTCTTGGAGCAGCCATTGCTGTGAGTGGAACAGTGTTTGGAGTGGCTTTGGCTCATCAGGCTTGGGTAAGATTAGGCCAGGATGAGGGAAGTAACTGGTAAGTTTCCCTTTTTCATTTTAGTTCTTCATTCCTCATCTGTTAGGGCATGGTAGTGCAGTGAGAATGGCTCCAGGGTCAGTGTATTATTGTGTGTGTGAGATGTGGGAACAGTCTCCCAGATAACCATATCTGCATCAAGCTGCAGTTCAGAGAGGATGTCAAGGAAGCAAGAGGCAGAGAGGGAAGAAGTAAAGACATCTCGGAGAGAAGCTGTTTTTTTTAACTGATCGGGCAAAAGAGGCTAGACTGCGCAGGAGCGTAACATAACGCGTGAAAAGTTTAAAAAAAAAGACCACCATATACAGCGGCCATCGTCGGATTGGACTGAGGCAAAGTGGGATGGCTTTGGCTCAACGGGGTTTGGCGTGAACAGGCAGAGGGAAGGTTTGAATGGGGCATGACTGCGCAAGCGCGTGATAGTCGGCCGTGATGCTGCGGTAGAATTTAAAAACTGAGCAGAGGCTGAGGACAAGTTTCACTCCAAGTGAGGCAAGGCCGGGTAAGTTCCTTTAATTAATTTAATTACCTTAGGAATAGGTAATGGAGGCAGCAGTTAGGGCAGTTGAGTGCTCTGTTTGCAGTATGTGGGAAGTCAGGGCGAGCACAATTGTTCCTGATGACTACACCTGTAAAAGGTGCATCCAGCTGCAGCTCCTGACAAACCACGTTAGGGGACTGGAGCTGGAGCTGGATGAACTTCGGATCATTTGGTACGCAGAGGCAGAAATAAACAGGAGTCACAGGGAAATAGTCACCCCTAAGAGTCAGGAGTCAGGTAGCTGGTTGACTGTCAGGAGAGGGAAGGGGATTAGACAGAATGAGCATAGCACCCATGTGGTTGTTCCCATCAACAATAAGTATACCATTTTGGATACTGTTGACGGGGACGACCTACCAGGGACAAGTTGCAGTGGTTGCATTTCTGGCTCCGAGACTGGACCCTCAGCTCAGAAGGGAAGGAGGGAAAAGAGGAGAACAAATATAGGCAGCATGGAGTAAATGAGGTGCTCAAGGAATATAAATAATGTAAAAAGAATCTTAAGAAAGAAATTAGAAAAGCTAAAAGAAGATATGAAGTTGCTTTGGCAAGTAAGGTGAAAAAAAGGGATTCTACAGTTATATTAATAGTAAAAGGACAGTGAGGGATAAAATTGGTCCCTTAGAGAATCAGAGTGGACAGCTATGTGTGAAGCCAAAAGAGATGGGGGAGATTTTGAACAATTTCTTCGGTATTCACTAAGGAGAAGGATATTGAATTGTGCAACTTAAGGGAAAGAAGTAGGGAAGTTTTGGAAAACATGACAATTAGAGAGGAGGAAGTACTGGCACTTTTAAGGAATATAAAAGTGGATAAATCAGTTCCTGACAAGGTATCCCCTAGGACCTTGAGGGAAGTTAGTGCAGAAATAGCAGGGGCTCTGACAGAAATATTTCAAATGTCATTAGAAGTGGGGATGGTGCCAGAGGATTGGCACATTGCTCATGTTGGTCCATTGTTTAAAAAGGGTTCTAAGAGTAAATCTAGCAATTATAAGCCTGTAAGTTTGATGTCAGTGGTGGGTAAATTAATGGAAAGTATTCTCAGAGATGGTATGTATAATTATCTGGATAGACAGGGTCTGATTAGGAACAGTCAACATGGATTTGTGCGTGGATGGTCATGTTTGACAAATCTTATTGAATTTTTTGAAGAGGTTACTAGGAAAGTTGATGAGGGTTAAGCAGTGGATGTTGTCTATATGGACTTCAGTAAGGGCTTTGACAAGGTTCCACATGGAAGGTTAGTTAGGAAGGTTCAATCGTTAGGTATTAATATTGAAGTAGCAAAATGGATTCAACAGTGGCTGGATGGGAGTAGTGGTGGATAACTGTTTGTCAGGTTGGAGGCCGGTGACTGGTGGTGTGCCTCAAGGATCTGTACTGGGTCCAATGTTGTTTGTCATACACGTGAATGATCTGGATGATGGGGTGGTAAATTGGATTAGTAAGTATGCAGATGATACTAAGATAGGTGGCATTGTGGATAATGAAGTAGGTTTTCAAAGCTTGCAGAGAGATTTAGGCCAGTTAGAAGAATTGGTTGAAAGATGGCAGATGGAGTTTAATGCTGATAAGTGTGAGGTGCTACATTTTGGTAGGAATAATCCAAATAGGACATACATGGTAAATGATAGGGCATTGAAGAATGCAGTAGAACAGAGTGATTGGTGCATAGTTCCCTGAAGGTGGAATCTCATGTGGATGGGGTGGTGAAGAAAGCTTTTGGTATGCTGGCCTTTATAGATCAGAGCATTGAGAATAGGAGTTGGGATGTAATGTTAAAATTGTACAAGGCATTGGTAAGGACAAATTTGGAGTATTGTGTACAGTTCTGGTCACCGAATTATAGGAAAGATGTTAACAAAATAGAGAGAGTACAGAGAAGATTTACTAGAATGTTACCTGGGTTTCAGCACCTAAGTTTCAGAGAAAGGTTGAACAAGTTAGGTCTTTATTCTTTGGAGCGTAGAAGGTTGAAGGGGGACATGATAGAGGTATCTAAAGTTATGTGGAGGATAGATAAAGTTGACGTGGATAGGCTTTTTCCATTGAGAGTAGGGGAGATTCAAACAAGAGGACATGAGTTGAGACTTAGAGGGCAAAAGTTTAGGGGTAATTTGAGGGGGAACTTCTTTACTCAGAGAGTGGTAGCTGTGTGGAAGGAGCTTCCAGTAGAAGTGGTAGAGGCAGGTTCGATATTGTCATTTAAAGTAAAATTGGATAGGTATATGGACAGGAAAGGAATGGAGGGTTATGGGCTGAGTGTAGGTTGGTGGGACTAGGTGAGATTAAGTGTTCAGCATGGACTAGAAGGGCCAAGATGGCCTGCTTCCGTGCTGTTATTGTTATATGGTTTTCTGGTTATATGCTGCTCAGTGACCTTTTTCTCTTACAGGAGAATGAGGAGGTGATAGACAGGAGCTACAGGGAGCTTGGCACCACTTGGCTGCAGAGGAAAGGTCACTGTCTGGAGAAGGAAGAGAAATGAATAACCAGTGCAGAGTACCCCTATGGCTGTTCCTGCAAAAATAATACCAATCTGGATACTGTTGAAGGGGTCAACCTACCAGGAGAACCCACAGTGACTGAGTTTGCAGTGGTGATTGGAGATTCAATAGTCAGAAGAACAGAGATGAGATTCCATGGGCGTGATAAGACACCTGGATGTTAAATTGTCCCCCAAGTACCAGGGTCAGGGCTGTCTTGGATCGGGTACATGAGATTCTGAAGGGGAGAGTGTGCAGACAGAAGCCTTGGCACATGTTGACCAATGACATAACTGGAAAAGGTGAGGAGGTCCTGTAGAAGTCAGCTGAAAAACAGAACCTCCAGGGTATTAATCTCTGGATTGCTGTCCATGCTATGCATGGAAAGGGTAAGAATAGGATGATTTTGCAGATGAATGTGTGGCTGAGGGACTGGTGCAGAGGGCAGGCATGTAGATAAATGGATCATTGGCATCTCTCTGGGGAATGTACAACTTGTACAAAGAGATAGATTACACCAGAACCCAAGGGTGACCAATATCCTTGTGGGCAGGTTTACTTGAGTTGTTCACTTTTCTTTTACACTTTATGTATCTGAATAAACTTTTGATAACCTCTTCAATATTATTGGCTGACTTATTTTTGTATTCCATCTTTAATGACTTTAGTCATTGAAATCTAATTTGGCAGGGAGATGGGAACTGGATTTATGGTGCTCAGGATAAGGCAGTTGGCATACAGAATAAGATAGATGAACTTGCAGTACAGTTGCAGATTGTCAGGTATGATGTTGTAGGCATCACTGAATCATGGCTGAAACACTGTATCTGGGAGCTTAATGTCCAAGGATACACATTGTATCAAAAGGATAGGAAGGAAGGCAGAGGGGGCAGCATTGTTCTGTTGGTAAAAAATGAAATAAAATTATTAGAAAGAGCTGAGATAGGGTCGGAAGGTGTTGAATCATTGTGAATAGAACGAAGGATGAAGGGTAAAAAGATCCTGATAGGAGTTGTACACAGACCCTCAATCAGCACTAAGGCTGTGGGCTACAAATTACAATGGGAGATAGAAAATATATGCCAAAAGGACAATGATACAATAGTCATGGGGGACTTCAATATGCAGGTAGATTGGGAATATCAATTTGGTGCTGGATTACAGGAAGGAGAATTTCTAGAGTGCCTTTGAGATGGCATTTTTGAGAAGCTTGTGGTTGAGCCCACTAGAGGATCAGCTATTCTGGATTGGGTGTTGTGCAATGAACCTGAGTTGATGAGAGAGCTTAAGGTAAAAAAAAATTCTTTGGGGCAAGTGATCACAGTATGTTCAAATACATCCTGAAATTTGAGAAGGAGAAGGTAAAGTCAGAAGTATCAGTAATGCAGTGGAGAAAAGGCAATTAAAGGTGTGAGAGAGGAGTTGGCTAAAATTAATTGGGAAAACAACACTGGTAGGGATGATGGCACAGCAGCAATGGCTGAAATTTCTGGAAGCAATTCAGAAGGCACGGGATATATACATCCCAAAGAGGAAGAAGTATTTCAAAGCCAACATAAAAACCAAAGAGAGGGCATATAATAGAGCAAAAATTAGTGATAAATCTAGAGGATTGGGAAACTTTTACAAATGAACAAAAACTGACTAAAGTCATTAAAGATGGAATACAAAAATAAGCCAACCAATAATATAGAAGAGGATACCAAAAATCTCTTTCAATGCATAAAGTGTAAAAGAGAATTGAGAGTGGACATTGGACTGCCGGAAAATGATGCTGGAGAAGTAGTAAAGGGGGGCAATGAAATGGCAGATGAACTGAATAGGTATCTTGCATCAGTCTTCACTAGCAGTAAAGACTGCTAGACACTAGCAGTATGGTGGAAGTTCTAGGTGTCAGGGGCACCTGGAATGTGGAATATTTTTTTGAAGGTAGTTAAGTCATTTATACCAGATGGTGTACACATAAGGACATAAGAAATAGGAGCAGGAGTAGGCCAACTGGCCCGTCAAGCCTGCTGTGCTATTCAATAAGATCATGGCTGATCTGGCCATGTACTCATCTCCACTTACCTGTTTTTTTCCCTTTTAATTTCCCTACTATGTAACTATGTCTTAAATATATTTACTGAGTTAGCCTCCCTGCTTCATTGAGCAGAGAATTCCACACATTCACCACTCTCTGGTAAAGCAGTTCCTCCTCATCTACAGCCTAAATCGACTCCCCTGAATCTTGAGGCTATGTCCCCTAGTTCTATTATTACCTGCCAGTTGAAACAACTTTCCTGCCTCTATCTTATCTATCCTTTCATAATTTTGTTTCTATAAGATCTTCTGAATCCAGTGAGTGTAGTTTCTGGAGGGCAGCAATGAAGACCAACATCCCATTTTCCTTCTTGATAGCCTGCTGCACCTGAAAGCCAACCTTTTGTGATTCATGTACAAGCACTCCCAAGTCCCTCTGCACATCAGCATGCTGCAAATTGAACCATTTAAATACTAATCTGTACCATTTAAATAATTAACCAAACTTCTATCCAATTGAAGACATCACCTCTAACTCCATGCATCCTTATCTTACAGATAAGTCTTTTATGCGGTACCTTATCGAATGCCTTCTGGAAATCCCAAGTCAATAACGTCCATCTGTTCTCCTCCATCCACTGCTCTCATTATATCCTTAAATAACTCCAGTAAGTCTGTCAAACAGGACTTTGCTGAATCCATGCTGCATCTGCTTGATGGATCCATTTCTTTCCAGATGTCTCGCTATTTCTTTTTTAATGATAGCTTCGAACATTTTCCCTACTACAGAATTTAACCTAACTTGCCTGTGGTTACCTGCCTTTTGCCTACTTCCATTTTTGAACAGTAGCATGGCATTCACCATCTTCCAATCCACGAGGACCTGCCCAGTGTCTCAAGAATTTTGGTAAATTATCACCAAAGCCTCTACTATAACTTTTGCCATTTCTTTCAGTACCCTGGAATGCATTCCATCAGGACCAGGGACTTGACTATCTTCAGGCCTATAAGTTTGGTCAGCACTAACTCTTTAGTGATAGCTATTGTATCAAAGTCCTCACCTCCCATAGCATGATAGATGTGTTCTCCACCATGAAGACTGACACAACATGGTCACTCAAAGCCTCTGCCATTTCCTCACTACCTAATATCAATTCCACCAAAAACAATCAGATATCCTAATGTTATTAGTGGTATTTTCCCTACCAGCCGCCACCCCCTCTCCTTAACCCCCACTTCCGTAAAATTCCCTCTGTTTAATATGTTGGCCACTGTTAAATTCCTGGCTTGTTTATTTTGACTTTTTTTACAGAGGTGCCAGAGTGACGCTCCGGTCAGCTCCGGCAGCACTGCACCCCTGGCAGCCAAACAGAAAGGTTCCTTTTATTCCCACTCTTTACCTCCTGCCAATCAGACACTCCATTATATATGCTAGAAACTTTCTTCTTTCTTGTAATACCATGGCTCATGGTTTGTTAAGCAGCCTCACATGTAGCACTTTGTCTGAAAATCCAAAAGGATTGTACAACATCAACCAATTTCTTCAATAAAATTGGTTATTTCTTCAAAGAATCCCAATAAATATTCCTTTGTGGAAACCATACAGATGATGGCCTATTTTATCACATGCCTCCAAGTACCCTGAGACCTCATCCTTAATAATTGACTCCAACATCTTCCAAAAACTGATGTCTATAGTTTCCTTTTTTCTGCCTCTCTCCTTTCTTAACCTCTAGTCTTACAGAACTATTCCAGAATCTAGTGATTCTTGAAAAATCATTACTAATAATGCCTCCATGATCTCTTTAGCTACTTCTTTCAAAATTCTGGGGTGTATGGATAAAGTAAAAGAGACAAGTGTGGATAAAGATAAAGAGAAAGCAAAAGATAAAAAAGAGGAAAGTAGGAGTATAGTGAAAAAAAGAGTAAAAGATTACAAGATTTTAAAAGCACAATGAGTGTAAGGGCACTTTATCTGAATGCCCATAGTATTCAAAATAAGGTCAGTGAAATTGGGCACAAATAGGTACAAAGGGGTATGATTTAGTGGCCATTACAGAAATGTAGTTGCACGGTGGAGAGGATTGGGAATTAAATATCTAAGGATATCAGGTATTACAGAAGGATAGGCAGGAAGGTAAGGGAGGTGGGGTAGCACTCTTAATAAAGGATGAGATCAGGGCAATAGTGACAGACAATATGAGATCTAAGGAGCAGAATGTTGAATCCATCTGGGTAGAGATTAGGAATAGTAAAGGGAAAAAAAATCACAGATGGGAGTTGCCTATTAGCCACTGAATAATAACATTACAGTGCCACAGGCAATAAACAAAGTAATATCTGAGTCATGTAATTATCATGGGGGATTTTAACTTGCACATAGATTGGGTGAATCAGGTTGGTTGAGGTAGTGTTGAGGAGGACTTCATAGAATGCTTCTGTGATGTCTTCCTTGAACAGCATGTTATTGAACCTACAAGGTTAGATCTTGTCCTGTGCAATGAGACAGGTAAAATTAATGATCTTGTAGTTAGGGATCCTCTTGTAAAGAGTGATCATAGTATGATTGAGTTTGTCATACAAATGGAGGGTTCGATCTAATGGGTACATGAGGAAGAACCCGCAGCAGTCCTGGGCAGATTATGCGAGAGGCTCAGCAACCTGGCCCCCATACCCACTTTGCAGCATGTGCAGAACCCAACCTGCGTACCCAAAGACCTGCAGAACTGTAAGTTTGTGTTTGTATGAAGGGGCGGGCATTGGCTCTGCTACAGCGGCCCTACAAGGGGCCGTTTACAGTGATCAGGAACAACGGGTCCACGTTCGTGCTGGACGTTGGGGGGAGAGAGGAGGTTTTCACGGTGGACCGGCTCAAACTGGCCCAGGTGGACATGGTGCAACTGGTTGAGTTTCCAGCACTGCAGCGCAGAGGCCGACCTCCCAAACAGGGTCTGGCCCAGACTGTGGACATTGGGGGGTGTATTGCCGGTTCTGGGAGGGGGGGGGGTGTTATGTGGCGACCCACTTCCTAGCGCACTCGAACTGGCTCACAAATAGCCAGTGCGCCGGCATAAAGGCCAGTCCCAAAAGGGCGCCAGGTCTGCTTCACCAACAAAGGGAAAAGCCTGCGCAGGACTGTGAATACGTGCCCCCTACTGCATCCACGCCCAGGGAGGGCGGGATCAGGGAGGCTTTAAAGCGAGGCCGCGGTTCGAATAAAATCTTTTTTTAATTGCAGTTTACAGACTCCGTGTCATTATTTCAGCGCTGCGTGTAGCACACCACTACAATTGGTGACCCCGACAACCCAAATGATATTTGGGCCGAAGATGACCGATGCCGCATCTGTTCATGCCAAGCTTCTGGACGCCGCGACCTCACCTATGGTTCCAGCAAGCAGAAGCCCAATTCCATGTTCGGCAGATAACCTCGGAGGACACATGTTACTACTACGTGGTGAGCTCCCTCGACCAGGCCACAGCGGCCCAGGTTGAGGGGTTCATACAGTCTCCCCCAGCGGATGGTAAATACATGGAATTCAAAGCCCTGCTCATAAGGACTTTCGGACTCACATGGCGTGAGCGGGCTGCCCGCTTACTGCACCTGGATGGTTTGGGAGACAGACCTCCATCGGCTTTAATGAATGAGATGTTGTCTCTGGCTGGAGGACTTAAGCCCTGCCTCATGTTTGAGCAGGCATTCCTGGAGCAGCTGCCCGAGGACATACGCCTGCTGCTGTCCGACACGGATTTCAGCGACCCCCGGAAGGTGGCAGCCCAGGTGGACTTGCCGTGGAAGGCCAAGATCCGTCGCACAGATCACTAGGCCACGCTCCCAGCAGCAAACCAGACCAGGCCCGGCCACAGAGCCCGCTAACCCCAGAGGCAGGGGTGAGGAGTCCAACGAACAATGGTGCTTCTACCACCAGTGGTGGGGTGCAGAAGCCCGCCGCTGTCACCCGCCCTGCAAGTTCCCGGGAAATGCCAGGGCTGGCCACCGAGATAGCCTCCTGTATGTGTGGGACAAGCAGTTGGGACGCCGTTTTTTGGTCGACACCGGTGCCGAGATCAGTGTCTTACTTCTGACGAGTTACGACACCCACAACAGGGCACCGGGTCCCACCCTGAGGGCCATGAACGGCAGCACAGTAAGGACCTACGGCACCCATACGGTACAGCTACAGTTCGGCTCCAGCCGGTTCACGTGGGACTTCACTCTGGCCGCCGTAGCCCAACCGCTTCTGGATGCAGATTTTTTGCAGGCTCACAGCCTACTGGTCGACCTGCCAAGGCAGAGACTGGTCCACGCTGAGACCTTTCAAACGTTCTCCCTGGAAGCCCAGTTGCTGGCCCCACACCTAGACTCCATCACGCTGTCCGACAACGACTTCACTAGAGTCCTGGCAGATTTCCCATCGGTTCTGGCACCGCAGTTCATGGCAGCCATGCCCAGACACGGGGTACAGCACCACATCCTGATCCAGGGACCACCCCTCCACGCCCGTGCTTGAAGGCTTCCCCTGGACAAGCCCGACTAGTGAAGGAGTTCAAGAGGATGGAGGAATTGGGGATCATACGGCAGTCCGACAGCCCATGGGCCTCCCCCTGTACATGGTGCCCAAAGCGACAGGGGGCTGGAGAGCATGCGGCGACTACCGCAGGCTGAACGAGGCTACCACACCGGACCGCTACCCTGTGCCGCACATTCAGGACTTTGCAACAAACCTACACGGCGCACGGATCTTCTCCAAGGTAGACCTCATCCGGGGATACCATCAAATCCCGATGCATCCGGACGACGTCCCCAAAACGGCACTTATCACCCCGTTCAGCCTTTTCGAGTTCCTCCGCATGCCGTTCGGCCTGAAGAATGCCGCACAGACGTTTCAGCGGTTAATGGACATGGTGGGACGCGACCTGGACTTCGCTTTCATCTATTTGGACGACATCCTCATAGCCAGCAGCAGTCGTCAGGAGCATCTGTTCCACCTCCATCAACTCTACGCCCGACTGAGTGAATACGGCCTGACAATCAACCCGGCCAAATGCCAGTTCGGGCTCGACTCCATCGACTTCCTGGGCCACAGGATCACTACAGACGGGGCAACCCCTCTGCCTGCTAAGGTAGACACAGTCCGCCATTTTTCCTGACCCACCACAATCAAAGGCCTTCAGGAATTTGTGGGTATGGTAAATTTCTACCACCGCTTCCTCCCTTCAGCAGCCCGATTCATGCGCCCCCTGCTGTCCGGTCCGGGCAAGGACATTACCTGGGACGAGGAGTCCGCCGCTGCTTTCATTAAAACCAAAGAAGCTTTAGCAAATACCACGATGCTAGTGCAGCCCAGAACGGATGTCCCTACCGCCCTCACAGTGGACGCATTTAACACAGCAGTCGGTGGGGTGCTGGAACAATTCATTGAGGGTCGCTGGCAACCCCTGGCATTTTTCAGCAAACATGTGCGACCACCTGAGCTCAAATACAGTGCTTTCGACCGGGAACTGTTGGCGCTATACCTGGCAATCCGGCATTTCAGGTACTTCCTAGAAGGTCGGCCCTTCACCGCGTTCACAGACCGCAAGCCGCTTACCTTTATGTTCACGAAGGTGTCCGATCCCTGCTGGACCCACCAGAAGCGCCATCTGTCCTACATCTCTGAATACACGATGGATGTCCGGCACGTCTCGGGTAAGGACAACGTTGTGGCAGACACGATCTCTCGCCATTCATGCCCTTTCCCAAGGGGTAGACTTTGAGGCACTGGCAGAGGTGCAGCAGGCAGACAAGGAGATCCCTTGTTACAGAACTGCAGTCTCCGATTTGCAGCTCCAGGACCTCCCCGTAGGCCCAGGTGAGACGACCCTACTCTGTGATGTCACCACCGGCCAGCCCTGTCCCGTCGTCCCGACAGCCTGGCGGCGACACATTTTTGACTCTATTCATAACTTAGCACACCCCTCCATCAGGACAACAGTCCGGATGGTCTCCAGCAGGTTCGTTTGGCATGGACTCCGCAAGCAAGTCAATGAATGGGCCAAAACGTGCATGCACTGCCGGACGGCCAAGGTGCAGCGGCACACCAAAGCTCTGCCGCAGCAGTTCCACCCCACCCACCGGCATTTCAACCACATTCATGTGGATATTGTGGGCCCTCTGCCAGTGTTGCGCGGAGCGCAGCACCTCCTCACTATCGTGGACCGGTTCACCAGATGGCCAGAGGCGATCCCGCTCACCGACACCACCTCCGAATCATGTGCCCAGGCACTGATTGCCACCTGGGTGTCCCGCTTTGGTGTACTGGCCCACATTACCTACAACAGAGGCACCCAGTTCACCTCCAGCCTGTGGTCAGCTATGGCCAGCCTTTTGGGGACACAGCTGCACCACACAACTGCCTACCACCCACAGTCGAACGGCCTGGTGGAGCATTTCCACCATCACCTAAAGTCGGCTCTCATGGCCCACTTGAGAGGTGCTAACTGGGTGGACGAGCTACCCTGGGTCCTACTCGGCTTCCACACGGCGCCCAAAGATGATCTGCACACCTCGTCGGCTGAGTTGGTGTACGGTGCACCCCTGATCATCCTCAGGAAGTTCATACCAGCCCCAAGGGGGCACAAGGAAGAACCCGCAGCAGTCCTGGGCAGACTACATGAGAGGCTCGGCAACCTGGCCCCCATACCCACTTCTCAGCATGGGCAGAACCCAACCTGCGTACCCAAAGACCTGCAGAACCGTAAGTTTGTGTTTGTACCAAGGGGCGGGCATTGGCCACCACTACAGTGGTGTACAACGGCCCCCTATGAGGGGCCGTTTACGGTGATCAGGAACAACGGGTCCACGTTCGTGCTGGACATTGGGGGGAGAGAGGAGGTTTTCACGGTGGGCCGACTCAAACCAGCCCATGTGGATGTGGCACAACCGGTCGAGTTTCCGGCACCACGACGCCCAGGCAGACCTCCCAAACAGGGTCCGGCCCAGACTGTGGACATTGGGGGGTGTATTGGCGGTTCTGGGGAGGGGGCTAAGTGGCGACCCACTTGCTAGCGCACTTGAACCAGCTCACAAATAGCCAGCGCGCCGGCATAAAGGCCAGTCCGAAAAGGGCGCCAGGTCTGCTTCACTAACAAACGGAAAAGCCCACGTGGGACTGTGAATACGTGCCACCTACAACATCCGCGCCCAGGGAGGGCAGGATCAGGGAGGCTTTAAAGTGAGGCTGCGAAGTTCGAATAAAATCTTTTTTTAACTGCAGTTTACCGACTCTGTGTCATTATTTCAGTGCTGCAAGTAGCACACCGCTACACATTCACACAATAAATCAGAAAGAAGCTGAAATTCACTTAGTGCCCTGCAATGGCAAAAATGGTCTCTGGTTTGTGATAAAGTGCTTGCAAAGACTGAGAAAGCATTAAGTTTGTGGCTAGAGGACATGTCACAAAAGCATATCCCTGTTGATGGCAAAATTATGCATGAACAAGCACTTAGTAAGGCTACATCTGTGGTGGCCCGTGTCAACTTCTTTCTTTTGTAAACAAGCCGAGGAGTGTAACAAGAATAATGTACAGGAGAAAGTGACAAAACAGTAAAAGTGTAATAGTAACAGTAAAAGTGACAAAAGCTGTGTTTCCCCCTGCTTCTAGTTCAAATTTTCTAAACAGGTCCCAATGCAGTTCTGAAAATAATGGTCCTTGTATCCCTGTTCAGATGTTTGGACTGAAGAAATGTGGAAGAAAAAGTCAAGTCAAATCAAATTTATTTATAAAGCACATTTAAAAACAACCCATTTAGACCTAGGTGCTGTACAAGCCAAAATAGGTAGCTAAAATAACAAATACAAGAAACATAAACAACAAAGCACAAAATAAACAACACATGAGCCTAGGCACAAGCCAAAAATCAGCCACATCAGGAAGATTCAAACGCTAGTGAATAAGTTTTGAGCCTGGACTTAAAAGAGTCCATGTAGGAGGAAGATCTGATAGGGAGGGGAATGCTGTTCCACAGTCGAGGGGCTGCAACAGCAAAGGCACAGTCACTCCTGAACTTAAATTTAGATCGCGGGACAGCCAGAAGTCCCAAGTCAACTGATCTGAGTGGGCCAGCCCATTTAGGGCTTTATAAACAAACAGGAGAATCTTAAAATCAATTCTAAACTGTACTGTTAGCCAGTAGAAAGAGGCCAGAATAGAAGTAATATGGTCTCTCTTCTGGGCAGCTGTCAGGAGCCTGGCTGCAGCATTCTGGACCAGTTGCAGGCAGGACAGGGACAACTGATGAATCCCAATATACAGGGAGTTGGAAATGTCCAGGTGGGAGAATATAACAGCATGGATGACTTTCTCAAGATCTTTGAGAGAGAGAGAGAGAGAGAGAGAGAGAGAGAGAAACAGCTTGATTTTGGCAATAGTATGAAGCTGGAAAAACTGGCTTTTACTACTGGCAAAGGTGGAATCATATATCACACCAATGTTTTTGACATGGGGTTTGACAAGGGTGGACAGGTTACCAAGACTGTTGATAATCACTTTGATGGAGTCAGGAGGCCAAAAAGGATAACTTCAGACTTGCCTTCATTCAGCTACAGGAAGTTTTGTGCCATCTAACACTTTATGCCCTCAAGGCAGTTCATGAGGCTGACTAGATTTGACTGGTCATTTGGTTTTAAGGGGAGATAAAGCTTTGTGTCGTCATCATAACAATAGAAGGAAATGTCATGTTTTTGAATGATTTGGCTGAGGGGAAGCATGTATAAAGAGAAAAGAATGGGGCCTAGGATGGAACCTTGTGGAACACCGCAGGAGAAAGTAGCTGGGGAAGAGGAAAATTTGACTATGTTGATGGAGAAGCTTCTATTCTTGAGTTAGGATGTGAACCAGTTCAAGGCATCAACACCAACCCCATACTGGAGATGGTCTATTAAAATGGCGTGATCCACAGTATTGAATGCTGTGCTGAGGTCAAGAAGAATTAGGATTGCTGAGTCATCTGAGTTGGTGGAGAGGAGATCATTGTACACTTTCAGCAGGGCAGACTCTGTGCTATGATAAGCCTTAAAACCTGACCGAAATCTTTCCAAGATGTTGTTTTGGTGTAGGTCGGGCAGCAATTGACTAAGAATAACCTTTTCAAGAACCTTTGACAGGAATGGAAATTTAGAAATAGCATGCTTGAAGCAGGTTGGAATGGTACCAGTGGCCAGGGAACTGTTGATTATAGAGAGGATGCTGGGACTGGCTATGTCAAAGACATCCTTCAAGAGGGCAGTGGGGATAATGTCAAGGGGGCAGGTGCAGGTTTCATGGTGGAAACAATCTTTGTAAGGGAGGGTAGTGTGATGGGTTGGAAACAGTCCAGTTTAGATGAACAGACCAGTGAGACAGCTAGGTAATGGATAGAAGAAGGAAACTTAAAACCAGTCAGACTTCAAAGATGATAAACTTGGGTGTAAAGTATGTGCAAGGAAAAGCAATCTGACGCTTTTCACTTCTAAAGGTTTGAGGCTGTCAAATGAATGGCAGATGTACAAAATATCTTAATATGGAGCCAATCAAAGTACATGCTTGAAGGCTCTCAGAAAAAAATTGTTGATCACAAACTATCAAAAGCTCACACTACTGTTCTAAGTGTTGAAATTATAGCTAGTGAAGATGCTGTTGGAAAATTATGTGACACTATGAATGCTTCGCATCTAAAGGCAACTTGTTCAATTCTTCATTCTGCATATTATTTAGCTCAGAATGACAGACCATATTCTGGTCCCTTGGCTTATTGGAACTTCAGAAAAAAAATGATATTGACATTTGAATTGGACTGCATTGGACTGCATTCCCGCACTGGTTTTACAGACATAATTAATGTCTGTAGCCATTAATATGAAAAAGAAAATTTGCCAGCATATCAAGCAGATAAATGGCAAATTTTCTGTTCTCATTAATGAATCAACAAGCCTGAGCATTACAACTGCCCTAATAGTTTATTTGAAATGAGAAAGTGATAAGGAAGGTGATCCCTACTTTATGTTTTTAGATCTAATTGAATTGCCTAATCAGAAATCTGCAACAATTGCTAATCATTGATTGAACTGTTTCAAAAACCATGGGTTTGATGACTCTTAGTTGAAACAGAACCTTGTCAACATTTACTAGTGATGGGGCGAGCTTAATGCTTGGTGTCAAATCTGGGTTGCTACAATTCTCAAGGAACAATACCCTGATGTGATAATTTGGCACCGTCTTAATCATAGATTAGAACTTGTAATAGGTGATTCGGTGAAAGAAGTTTATGGAATAAATCATTTCCAATCGTTTATGGACAAATCACAGCAGATCACCTCTAAACCAAAAGGAACTGTCTGAATATGCCTGTCAACTAGAACAACAAAATTACAAAATAGGCCTTGTTCTGGGTGCCAGGTAGGTAGCTAGCTCGTTTCAAACAGTTTCAGTAGTGAGGGAAAATTATTAAGCATTGTGCTTTCATTTTGAAAAAGCAATGAAGGATGAAACAAGATCTGAGAGTGACAGAAAAACCTATTAAGGTCTGTTGAAAAGACTCTCTTCAGAACATTTTCTATTGGAATTAGCTCTAATGTATTACACACTGAATGAACTTGGTTTACTGTCAGAGTGTTTATAGAAATGCACTACTATGATTGTTTATGCAGACCAACTGATCCAATGGAGCATAAGTTCACTGTATAGACTGAAAGAGCAAACTGGTACAAAAACTATATAAGCTCAAGAAGCAGTTGAAAAGAGGAAGTTTGGAGAAATTACCTTAACAAGCAACAACAAAATTGTCTCCATTAATTATCTACAGTTTCTTACTAGTCTTATAAACAATTTGCAGCACCGTATGTTCATGGCAACATCCTTGAAAGGTTCTCAAACTTCTAAACCTCAAAGTATGTATAAATCCCTGCTAAATGAAATGGGTGTCCTTGATAAAGATAACTGGCCTGCTGAAATACCGCCTAATTATGGAGAAGCTGCAATATCATCTCTCTGTAAGAGGTTTAAGCTTTCTTTTTCCTCTGTAATAAATGCCTTCAGAGATTATGTGGAGGATCATGGACACCGCATCCCCCAAGATTTACACCTATTACTGAGCTGTTCACAAGTTATTCCTATTAGTACTGTTGATTATGAGAGAGGATTCAGTCACATGAACTTGATAATAACAACACACTCAAAAATTCTCATAAATCCTGTATCAACACTTACGTTTGTTAAACTACACAGACCTCCTCTAGTTCAGTGGAATCCTGAGCCGTATGTCACATCGCAGCAGTGGTACCACAGATCAGCAGATGACACCAGGGCACATATTACGCCTGACCCTTTGTGAAAATTATTGTGAAACTTCTCATTGGTGGCATTTGGTAAGTAGGTAATTACTTTTCAATTAGTAAAATACACGATTGATGTCTTTTTCTTTACTTACTTGTTATTTATATGTTATGATAATTAGTGAGTCCTAATTTGTCATATTATTAAATTAAGTATTGTATGTTTTATTGCACCAGTTATACACTGAAATGTAGTGATAGGCTATAATCTTGTTAACGTCTTAATTATCACTATATTTCTGTGGAGCTCTGGAATTCATATATTCCTTTAGTGCTTGACATTATAATAAGGATTCATATATATATGTCACACCCAATTTGTGTACCTGCTCATTACATGAATGGGGCAAGGAAGTTGCCCAGTACATGAAATGTGCAAGTACACAAATTAGGTGTGACATGTATATAGAGGATAGAGGAAATGGCAAGGATTTTGTCAGCGCTGGCACCTAAAATATTAGCACTGCACCCCTGTTGGCTGCCAGTGACTAGTGTGTCCCACAGGGGTCTGTGTTGGGATTGATTCTTTTTAAGTTATACATTAATGGTTTTGATGATGGAATTGATGGCCTTATTGCAGCTTGTGGACAATATGAAGATGGGTGGAGGGTCAGGTAGTTTTGAGGAAGTAGAGAGGCTACAGAAGGATTTGGAGGGATTGCGAGATTGGGCAAATAAATGGCAGATGGAATACAGTGTCGGGAAGTGTACGGTCATTGGTAGATGAAATGAAAAGATTGACTATTATCTAAGCAGAAAGAAAATAGAAAAAACTGACGTACAAAGGGGCTTGGGAGTCCTTGTGCAGCATCCCCTAAAGGTTAATTTGCAGGTCGAGTCTGTGGTGAGGAAGGCAAATGCAATGTTAGCATTCATTTCAAGAGGATGAGCATACAAAAGCACTAGTGAGGCCCCATTTGCAGTATTGAGAGCAAGTTTGGTCCCCTTATCTAAGAGAGGATGTGCTGGAACTGAAGAGGTTTCTAAGGATATTCATAAAAAATTATTCCAGGATTGATTAGCATGCCATATGAAGAGCATTTGAAATTTGAATACTGCATTTGAATACTGACTCTGGGCCAGTATTCATTAGAATTCAGAAGAATGAGCGGTGAACTAATTGAAACCTATAAAATAGTGAAAGGTCCTGAGTGGATGTGGAGAGGATGTTTCCTATGGTAGGAGAGCCTAAGATCAGAGAACTTGTGGGCCAAATGGTCTGTAATGTGCTGTAAATTTCTATGTTTTATATTACTGCATCAGGGTGTCCTTTTACAATGGAGTTGAGTAATTTCTTTAGCCAGAGAGTGGTGAATCTATGGAATTCATTTCCACAGGTAGCTGTGGTGGCCAAGTCTTTATGTGTATTTAAGGCAGAAGTGGATAGATTCTAAATTGGTCAGGGCATGAATGGATATGGAGAGAAGGGAGGAGATTGGAAATGAAAGGAAAATTGGATTAGCCATGAAGAAAATGCAAAGCTGATGCAATGGGCCAAGAGGCCTAATTCTGCACCTATATATGATGGTCTTTTGTAAGATGTTGGAGTCAACTGTCAAGAATGTGCTTTTGGGGTACTTGGAGAGACATCATAAAATAGGATGAAGTCAGCATGGTTTTCTCCAAGGGAAATCTTGCCTGGCAAATCTGTTAAAATTTTTTGAAGAATTAACATGCAGGATAGACAAAGGAGAATCAGTAAGCATTACGTGCTTGGATTTTCAAAAGGTCTTTGACAAGGTGCCACGCATGAGGCTGGTTAATAAGTTGAAAAACCCCATGGTATTACCAGCATGGATAGAGTACTGGCTGAATAGCAGGAAGCAAAGAGTGGGAATTAAGAAAGCCTTTTCTAGTTGACTGCAAGTGATTAGTTGTTTCATGGGGGTTTGTGTTGGGATCCCTTCATTTTACGCTATCTTTCAATGATTTGGATGTTAGAACTGATAGTTTGTGGCCAGGTGAAGGGAAAGGTAGTTTTGAGGAAGCAGAGAGGCTACAGGAGGACTTAGAGAGATTAGGAGAATGGGCAAAGACATGGCAGATAGAATATAATGTAGGGAGGTGTACGGTCATGCATTTTAGTAGAAGAAATAAAAGAATACAATATTTTCTAAATGAAAATATAATTCAAAAATCTGAGGTGCAAGGGGGCTTGTGACTTGAATTCCCAAAAGGTTAAATTGCAGGTTCAATCAGTAGTGAGGAATGCAAATGCAATTTGCAATCTTTTTTTATTCAGAACAAGAAGGCAGTGGGAGAGCACCTTAGGATTTCCAACGTGAAGACATTTTGAGTTCTCGGGAGAAGAGAGAGGCCAGACTGCGCAGGCGCGTGATGTCAGCAAGTTGAGCACGAACAGTTTAAAAAGAAGGCAGCCATATCCAGCGGGCAGCGTTGGGAGCGAGCAGCAGAGTGAAAGGGCTTTTGCTCAACGGGCTTTAGCGGTAACGGGAAGAGTTGATGCAGTCATTGACTGCAAAAGGAGTTAGTATGTGTGTGAGGCCAGTTTTCTGTGGTCAGTGTCAGATGTGGGAGGTCCTGGAGTCTCCCGGCATCCCTACATCTGCACCCGGTGCATCGAGATGCAACTCCTAAGGGACCGTGTTAGGGAACTGGAGCTGCAGCTCGATGACCTTCGTCTGGTCAGGGAGAGTGAGGAGGTGATAGGGAGGTGTCAGGTGGTCACTCCGGGGCCATGGGGGTCACAGTCAGGAGAGGGAAGGGAAAGAGTTAGGTACTAGAGAGTACCCCTGTGGCTGTACCCCATGACAATAAATACTCCTGTTTGAGTACTGTTGGGGGGCCTACCTGGGGCAAGCGGCAGTGGACGTGCCTCTGGCACAGAGTCCGGCCCTGTAGCTCAGAAGGGTAGGGAAAGGAAGAGGAAGGCAGTAGTGATAGGAGACTCTATAGACAGGTGATTCTGTGGACGCAGGAAAGAAACTCAGATGGTAGTTTGCCTCCCAGGTGCCAGGGTCCAGGATGTTTCTGATCGTGTCCAAGATATCCTGCGGTGGGAGGGAGAACAGCCAGAGGTCGTGGTACATATTGGTACCAATGACATAGGCAGGAAAAGGGAGGAGCTCCTGAAAGAAGACTACAGGGAGTTAGGAAGGAAGTTGAAAAGCAGGATCTCAAAGGTAGTAATCTCAGGATTACTGCCTGTGCCACGCAACAGTGAGAATAGGAATAGAATGAGGTGGAGGATAAATGTGTGGCTGAGGGATTGGAGCAAGGGGCAGGGATTCAGATTTCTGGATCATTGGGACCTCTTTTGGGGCGGGTGTGACCTGTACTAAAAGGACAGTTTGCACATGAATCCCAGGGGGACCAATATTCTGGCGGCAGGTTTGATAGAGCTGTTGGGGAGGTTTTAAACTAGTTTGGCAGGGGGTTGGGAATCAGAATGTGAGTGCAGGGATTAAGGTAGGAGGACATGGGCATGATGCTAAGAGTTCTGAGTTGATGAGGAAGGACAGGCAGGGGACAGAACATAATTGTAGCCAGTTAAAGGGGTTGAAATGTGTCTAATGTATTAGGAATAAGGAGGATGAACTTAGAGCATGGATTAGTATGTGGAACTACGATGTTGTGGCTGTTACTGAAACTTGGTTGGAGGAAAGGCAGGATTGGATGATGCAGGTCCCGGGGTTCAGGTGTTTTAAAAGGAATAGGATGGGAGGTAGAAAAGGGGGGGGAGTGGCATTGCTGGTCAGGGATAGTATCACAGGTATAGAAAGGGAGGACGCTGCAGAAGGAGTGTCCATGGAGTCAGTCTGGGTGGAAGTCAGAAATAGGAAGGGATCTATCACTGTGCTGGGAGTAGTCTATAGGCCCCCAAATAGCCCTCGGGACACTGAGGAGCAGATAAGCAGGCAGATTTTAGAATGGAGCAGGAAATACAGGGTAGTAGTTATGGGTGATTTCAACTTCCCTCATATTGACTGACACCTCCTGAGTGCAAGGGGGATAGATAGGGCTGAATTTGTCAGGTGTGTTCAAGGAGGATTCCTGACACAGTATATGAACCGGCTGATGAAAGGAGAGGCTATACTGGATCTAGTTCTGGGTAATGAACCTGGTCAGGTGACAGACCTCTTGGTGGAGGATCATTTTGGTGAGAGTGACCACAACTCCCTTAGCTTCAGCATACCTATGGAAAGGAATAAAATCAGACAAAATGGTAAAGTGCTTAACTGGGGAAGGGCTAACTTTGAAGGGATGAGGCAGGAACTAGCGAGAGTAAATTGGAAACAGATGTTCAAAGGGGAAAGCACTGAAGTAATGTGGGAGAAGTTTAGGGACCACTTGAACTGGATTCAGGATAGGTTTGTCCCACTGAGACAAGGAGAAAATGATAGGAAAAGGGAACCGTGGCTGAAAAAATGTGAGGCAACTCGTTAAGAGGAAAAAGGAATCATATGTTAGATATAAGAAGCAGGAAGTAAGAGGGGCTTATGAGAAATATAGGGTAGCCAGGAAGGAGCTAAAGAAAGGACTTAGGAGAGCTCTGTGGGGTCATGAGAAGGCCTTGGCATGTAGGATTAAGGAGAACCCCAAGGCGCTCTATGCGTATGTGAAGAATAGGAGGATGACGAGAACGAAGGTGGGACTGCTAAAGGATAAAGAGGGCAACATGTGCCTGGAGGTGGAGGAGGTTGGGGAGGTCCTAAATGAATACTTTGCTTCAGTATTCACAAGTGAAAAAGATCTTGATCAGGATGAGGTCAAAGTTGAGCAAGCCTGTGTGCTGGACAGTGTGGAGATTAAGGAAGAAGAAGTGCTGGATCTTCTTAAAAACAGTAAGATTGATAAATCCCCAGGGCCGGATATGATACACTCCAGGTTGTTGTGGGAATTGAGAGAAGAGATTGCAGAAGCATTAGCCATGATCTTTGAATCCTCTTTGGCTGCAGGGGAAGTCCCGAATGACTGGAGAATGGCAAATGAAGTTCCCTTGTTTAAAAAAGGTAATAGGGAGAAACCTGGGAACTATAGACCGGTGAGTCTTATGGCAGTGGTATGCAAACTACTGGAAATGATTCTTAAGGATAGGATCTATAAGCATTTGGAGAAGTGCAGTCTACTCATGGATAGTCAACATGGCTTTGTGAAGGGAAGAGCCTCACAAGCCTGATTGAGTTTTTTGAAGAGGTAACAAAAGAAATTGATGAGGGTAGGGCAGTGGATGTGGTTTACATGGACTTTAGCAAAGCATTTGACAAGGTCCCTCATGAGAAACTCGTCCAGAAAGTCACAAGGGATGGGATAAGTGGAACCTTGGCTGTTTGGATGAAACAAATTGGCTTATAGGAAGAAAGCAGAGGGTAGTTGTGGAAGGAAAGTATTCTGCCTGGAGGTCAGTGACTAGTGGAGTGCCTCAGGGATCTGTCCTGGGACCCCTGCTATTTGTGATTTTTATAAATGACCTGGATGTAGAAGCAGAAGGATGGTTGAGTAAGTTTACTAATGACACAAAGATTGGAGGAGCTGTGGATAGAGCTGTAGGTGGTCGAAGGTTACAAAAGGATATAGACAGGCTGCAGTTTTGGGCAGCAAAATGGCAGATAGAGTTCAATCTGGATAAGTGTGAGGTGATGTATTTTGGAAGGCCAAACTAGAAGACTGAGTACAGGATTAATGGTCAATTACTTAAGAGTGTGGATGAACAAAGGGACCTTGGGGTTCAAATTCATACCCCTCAAGGTCACTGCACAGATTGATAGGGTAGTTAAGAAGGCCTATGGGATGTTGGGCTTATTAACAAGGGGATTGAGTTCAAGAGTAGAGAGGTCATGTTGCAACTCTACAAATCTCTGGTGAGACCACACTTAGAGTATTGTGTTCAATTCTGGTCACCTCATTATAAGATGGATGGAAGCTTCTGGAGAGGGTGCAGAGGAGATTTACCAGGATGTTGCCTGGTTTGGAGAACAAGTCATATGAATCAAGGTTAGCAGAGCTGGGACTTTTCTCTTTGGAGTGTCGAAGAATGAGAGGGGACTTGATAGAGGTCTACAAGATTATGAGAGGCATAGATAGGGTGGATAGTCAGTACCTGTTTCCCAGGGCACCAATAGCAAACACCAGAGGGCATATGTACAAAATTAAGGGAGGGAAGTTTAGAGGAGACATCAAGGGTAAGTTTTTTACACAGAGGGTTGTGAGTGCCTGGAATGACTTGCCAGGGATGGTGGTGGAGGCTAAAACATTAGGGGTGTTTAAAAGCCTCTTGGACAGGCACATGGCTGAAAGAAAAATGGAAGGTTATGGGGCAGTGTGGGTTTAATACTTTTTTTAAAGGATTATATGGGTAGGCATAACATGGAGGGCTGAAGGGCCTGTACTGTGCTGTAGTGTTCTATGGTTCTATGATTCTATGGTAATGCTAGAGTTCATTTCAAGAAGACTAGAAACATAGAAAACATACAGCACAATACAGGCCCTTCAGTCCACAAAGCTGACGGAACATACCCCTGCCTTAGAACTACCCAGACTTTACTGATAGCCCTCTATTTTTGTAAGCTCTATGTAGCCATCCAGGAGTCTCTTAAAAGACCCTACCATTTCAGCCTCCACGACCGCCACCAGCAGCCCATTCCATGCACTCACCACTCTCTACATAAAAAAACTTACCTCTGACATCTCCTCTGTACCTATTTCCAAGCACCTTAAAACTATGACCTCTCATCCTAGCCATTTCAGCCCTGGGGAAAAGCCTCTAACTAACCACATGATCGGTGCCTCTCATTATCTTGTACACCTCTATGAATTCTCCTCTCATTCTCTGTTGCTGCAAGGAGAAAAGGCCTTGTTCACTCAAATTATTATCATAAGGCATGCTCCCCAATCCAGGAAACATTCTTGTAAATCTCCTCTGCACCCTTTCTATGGGTTCCACGTCCTTCCTATAGTGAGGCAATCAGAAATGAGCACAGTACTCCAAGTGGAGTCTGACCAGGGTCCTATATACAGTAGCTGCAACATTACCTCTGGGCTCTTAAACTCAATCCCATGATTCAGGAAGGCCAATGCCTCTCTGGATTTTCTCCATCAACTTACCAAGCACAGAAGTAAGACTCACTAGTCTATAATTTCCTGAGCTATCCCTGCTCCCTTTCTTGAATAAGGGAACAACATCCATAACCCTCCAATCCACCGGAACCTCTCCCGTCCTCATTGCAGATCATTGCCAGAGGCTCAGCAATCTCCCCCTCACTTCCCACAGTAGCCTTGGGTACATCCCGTCTGGTCCCGGTGACTTATCCAACTTGATGTTTTCCAAAAGCTCCAACACATCCTCTTTCTTAATGTCTACATGCTCAAGCTTTTCAGTTCACTGCCAGTCATCCCTACAATCGCCAAGATTCTGTGTATGGAACCACAGGAAAGAGCAGAGGTACTTAATGAATACTTTACTTCAGTATTCACCATGGAAAAGAATCTTGATGATTGTTGTGATGTCTGAAAAGCTTGAGCATGTAGATATTAAGCAAGAGGATGTGCTGGAGCTTTTGGAAGACATCAAGTTGGATAAGTTCCCAGGACCAGATGAAATGTACCCCAGGCTACTGTGGGAGGTAAGGGAGGAGATAGCTGAGCCTCTGGCGATGATCTTTGCATTATCAATGGGGACGGGAGAGGTTCCAGAGGATTTGAGGCTTGCGGATGTTGTTCCTTTAGTCATGAAAGGGAGTGGAGATAGCCCAGGAAATTATAGACCAGTGAGTCTTACCTCAGTGGTTGCTAAGTTGAAAGTCAGGATTTATGAATATTTGGAGAGGTATAATATGATTAGGAATAGTCAGCATAGCTTCATCGAGGGCAGGTCCAGCCTTACGAGCCTAATTGAGTTATTTGAGGACATGACTAAACACATTGATGAAGGAAGAGTAGTAGATGTAGTGTATATGGATTTCAGCAAGACATTTCACAAGGTATCCCATGCAAGGCTTATTGAGAAAGTAAGGAGGCATGGGGTCCAAGGGGACATTGCTTTGTGGATCCAGAACTGGCTTGCCCACAGAAGACAGAGCGGTTGTTATGTGTGATGAGAAAACCAGTTGGTGATGGGCTCCAGAGTTGACCCCCCCGTGAACTATGCTGCTAACGAGAGTGAGAGATGAAGGGGGTGGGGAGTCATCCTGCCTGCAGATGGGAGAGAGAGAGAGAGACAAGGATTAAAATGGATGATTTACTATTATGATTTCTTCGCTAATTGTTGACTTTAACACCAAGGATATTTTACCTGTTTGTGTGGATCTCTGCTGACACAGCAGAGTGATGCCAGGTACCTACTGAGACAGGAGGGAGTGGCCAGTTTGATGGACATGGACAGGTGATTGATGGCTGGTACCCCGTCAGGGGAGATAAAAGACGGGTCTGCTGAGACACAGACAGACACGCCATGAGACTCTGCAAGAGTGTTGTGCACCCACAGGAAGGTGAAGGCTTGGAGGACCGAATCGGGAGATTGGTTACAAAGCTCACAGTGTGACAGCAGGAACGGTGGGAGCTTGTGTTTGTGTCCACTCACACCAGAGTGCCGAGTCCACCACGGAAGAATGGTCTAGCTGAGAACGGAGGGATCATATCCAAATGACCACATCAGTACAACGGAACAAGAAGACAATGGAAGGTTTGCCTGCTGCAGCTGCTCACATCTCGCTCACTCACTCTCTCTCTCTCTCACTAGCAACTACTTCGACCTAAGCTAAACTGAACTGAGCTGAACTTTGATCATCTCCTAAGACTATTCATTTACCCCTAGACCTTGGAAGAGCTTGGTTCTTGATTCCTTTTACCACACTTCTGTATATGTGTTTATTGCTTTGTGGATCCAGAACTGGCTTGCCCACAGAAGGCAGAGTGGTTGTAGACAATACACACAAAATGCTGGTGGAACACTGCAGACCAGGCAGCATCTATAAGGAGAAGCACTGTCGATGTTTCGGGCTGAGACCCTTCATCAGGATCTTTTCTTTATAGATGCTGCCTGGCCTGCTGTGTTCCACCAGCATTTTCTGTTTGTTAACCATATAACCATAAAAACAATCACAGCACGGAAACAGGCCATCTCGGCCCTCCTAGTCCGTGCCGAACTCTTAATCTCACCTAGTCCCACCTACCCGCACTCAGCCCATAACCCTCCACTCCTTTCCTGTCCATATACCTATCCAATTTTACCTTAAATGACACAACTGAACTGGCCTCTACTACTTCTACAGGCTATCACTCTCTGAGTAAAGAAATACCCCCTCGTGTTTCCCTTAAACTTTTGCCCCCTAACTCTCAAATCATGTCCTCTCGTTTGAATCTCCCCTACTCTCAATGGAAACAGCCTATTCACATCAACTCTATCTATCCCTCTCAAAATTTTAAATAACTCGGTCAAATCCCCCCTCAACCTTCTATGCTCCAATGAATAGAGACCTAACTTGTTCAACCTTTCTCTGTAACTTAAGTGCTGGAACCCAGGTAACATCCTCGTAAATCGTCGCTGCACTCTCTTTAATTTATTGATATCTTTCCTATAATTTGGTGACCAGAACTGTACACAATATTCCAAATTTGGCCTTACCAATGTCTTGTACAATTATAACATTACATCCCAACTTCTGTACTCAATGCTTTGATTTATAAAGGCCAGTGTTCCAAAAGCCTTCTTCACCACCCTATCTACATGAAACTCCACCTTCAGAGAACTATGCACTGTTATTCCCAGATCTCTCTGTTCCACTGCATTCCTCAATGCTCTACCATTTACCCTGTATGTTCTATTTGGATTATTCCTGCCAAAATGTAGAACCACACACTTCTCAGCATTAAACTCCATCTGCCAACGTTCAGCCCATTCTTCTAACCGGCATAAATCTCCCTGCAAGTTTTGAAAACCCACCTCATTATCCACAACACCTCCTACCTTAGTATCACTGGCATACTTACTAATCCAATTAACCACCCCATCATCCAGATCATTTATGTATATTACAAACAACATTGGGCCCAAAACAGATCCCTGAGGCACCCCGCTAGTCACCAGCTTCCATCCCGATAAACAATTATCCACCACTACTCTCTGACATCTCCCATCTAGCCACTGTTGAATCCATTTTATTACTCCAGCATTAATACCTAACGACTGAACCTTCTTAACTAACCTTCCATGTGGAACTTTGTCAAAGGCCTTGCTGAAGTCCGTATAGACTACATCCACTGCCTTACCCTCGTCAACATTCCTCGTAACTTCTTCAAAGAATTCAATAAGGTTTGTCAAACATGACCTTCCACGCACAAATCCATGCTGGCTACTCCTAATCAGATCCTGTCTATCCAGATAATTATAAATACTATCTCTAAGAATACTTTCCATTAACTTACCCACCGTTGATGTCAAACTGACAGGTCTATAATTGCTAGGCTTACTTCTAGAACCCTTTTTAAACAATGGAACCACATGAGCAATATGCCAATCCTCTGGCACAATCCCCATTTCTAATGACATCTTAAAGATCTCCGTCAGAGCTCCTGCTACCTCTACACAAACTTCCCTCAAGGTCCTGGGGAATATCCTGTCAGGACCTGGAGATTTATCTACTTTTAAATTTCTTAAAAGCGCCAGTACTTCCACCTCTTTAATTGTCATAGGTTCCATAACCTCCTTACTTGTTTCCCACACCTTACACAAGTCAATATCCTTCTCCTTAGTGAATACCAAAGAGAAGAAATCGTTCAAAATCTCTCCCATCTCCTTCAGCTCCACACATAGCTGACTACTCTGATTCTCTAAGGGGCCAATTTTATCTCTCACTATCCTCTTGCTTTTAGTATAACTGTAGAAACCTTTGGGATTCACCTTCACCCTATTTGCCAAACCAACCTCGTATCTTCTTTTAGCTTTTCTAATCTCTTTCTTAAGATTCCTTTTACATTCTTTATATTCATCAAGCAATTCCTTTACTCCATGCTGCCTATATCTATTGTAGACATCCCTCTTTTTCCGAACCAAGTTTCTAATATCCCTTGAAAACCATGGTGCTTTCAAACCTTTAACCTTTCCTCTCAACCTAACAGGAACATAAAGATTCTGTACCCTCATAATTTCACCCTTAAATGACCTCCATTTCTCTATTACATCCTTCCCATAAAACAACTTGACCCAATCCACTCTCTCTAAATCCCTTCGCATCTCCTCAAAGTTAGCCTTTCTCCAATCAAAAATCTCAACTCTAGGTCCAGTCCTGTCCTTCTCCATAATTATATTGAAGCTAATGCTATTGTGATCACTGGACCCAAAGTGCTCCCCAACACATACATCTGTCAGCTGACCTATCGCATTCCCTAATAGGAGATCCAACACTGCCCCATCTCTAGTTGGTACTTCTATGTTCTTGTTTGAATTTCCAGCATCTGCAGATTTCCTTGTGGTTGTAGACAAGTCATATTCTGCATGGAGGTCGATCACCAGTGGAGTGCCTTAGGGATCTGTTCTGGGACCCTTACTCTTTGAGATTTTTATAAATGACCTGGATGAGGAAGTGGAGGAATGGGTTAGTAAGTTTGCTGATGACACAAAGTTTGGAGGTGTTGTGGATAGTGTGGGGAGCTGTCAGAGGTTACAGAGGGACACTGATAGAATGCAAAACTTGGCTGAGAAGTGGCAGATGGAGTTCAATGCGGATAAATGTGAAATGGTTCATTTTAGTAGGTTGAATATGATGGTATAATACAGTATTACTGGTAAGACTCTTGGCAGTGTAGAGAATCAGAGGGATCTTGGTGTCTGAGTCCATAAGACACTCAAAGCAGCTGCGCAGGTTGACTCTGTGTTTAAGAAGCTGTACAGTGTATTGGCCTTCATCAATTGTGAATTTAGTAGCTGAGAAGTAATGTTGCAGTTATGCAGGTCAAACCCCACTTGCTCATTTCTGGTCGCCTCCCTACAGGAAGGATGTGGAAGCCATGGAGAGTGTGCAGAGGAGATTTACAAGGATGTTGCCTGGATTGGGGAGCATGCCTTATGAGATTAGGTTGAGTGAACAAGGCCTTTTCTCCTTGGAGTGACGGAGGATGAGAGGTGACCTGATAGAGGTGTACAAGTTGTTGAGAGGCATTGATCATGTGGATAGTCAGAGGCTTTTTCCCAGGGCTGAAATGGTTGCCACAAGAGGACATAGGTTTAAGGTGCTGGGGAGTAGGTACAGAGGAGATGTCAGGGGTAAGTATTTTACTGAGAGTGTGGTGAGTGCGTGGAATGGGCTGCCGGCAATGGTGGTGGAGGCAGATACGATAGGGTCTTTTAAGAGACTTTTAGATAGGTACATGGAGCTTAGTAAAATAGGGGGCTATAGGTAAGCCTAGTAATTTCTAAGGTAGGGACATGTGCGGCAGAACTTTGTGGGCCGAAGGGCCTGTATTGTGTTGTAGGTTTTCTATGTTTCTATGTTTGTTTGTTTGTTTGTTTCTTTTCTGTAGTGAATACTGAAGTAAAGTATTCATTAAGTACCTCCGCTATTTCCTCCGGTTCCATACACACTTCCCCAATGTCACGCTTGATTGGTCCTATTATAAAGGGAAGCATGTAATGTTGAGGCTTTATAAAGCACTGGTGAGGCCTCAGTTGGAGTATTGTTTTAACCCTTTATCTAAGAAAGGATGTGCTGACATGGGAGAGCGTTCAAAGGAGGTTCACAAAAATGTTTCTAGGATTGAAAGTCTTGTCAGATGAGGAGCATATGATGACTCTGGGCCTCTACTCATGAGAATAGAAAAGAAAGAAGTAATCTCATTGAAACTTGTCAAATGTTAGAGAGCTTTGATAGAGTGGATGTGGAGAGGATGTTACAGGTGGTGGGGGAGTTTAACACAGCCTCAGAATAGAGGGGAGTCCTTTTTAGAATGGAGATGAGAAGGAATTTCTTCAGCCAAAGAGTTGTGAATCTGTGGATCAGCCATGGTGAAATGGCAGAGCAGTCTTGATGGGCCAAATGGTCTAATTATGTTCCTGTATCTTATAGTTATTTGGTTTTATAATCTGGATAAATTACAGATGTCAAATAGATGAGTTAATTGATGTGGTCACAGAATTGGAAAATCTGATCATGGGAACATGAAAACTATGACAAAAAGGTATTTAGAGAGTGAGGACCTAGACAAATTAACATAAAAGTTGTAAAAGACAGGGTTGTGAATCATTCCCAGACAGTCACTATGTCTTAGGAGAGGGTCAGCTTCAGACAAATTGGCAGAAGCTC
Organism: Hypanus sabinus; assembly: GCF_030144855.1. Classification (NCBI taxonomy): domain Eukaryota; kingdom Metazoa; phylum Chordata; class Chondrichthyes; order Myliobatiformes; family Dasyatidae; genus Hypanus; species Hypanus sabinus. The sequence goes on from NC_082727.1 coordinate 1,726,435, forward strand.
GGAGCACAGACTGATAAATGTATAAGAGATCTGCAGTTCCTTTGTCATGGTAAACCAGCTGGGAAATTTATTCCAGATTTGGAAGAGAAAAGAAAGTCACTATTTACCTTCTCTCTTAAAGCAGGGACACATCACTTAAGGGAGAGTTTATCTCTCAGTCAATATTGGTGTGCTTTGATCTGAACAAAGCAACCAAGGTCTCAGCCTCTTCCTTTGCGGGGTGGGGGGGGGGGGTGCTCATGCAATTCTGCAGTGGTGTATGGAAACTGGTCCTACTGAACAGAGTCACACTCTCCACATGACAAGCCATTCAATCTTGGAATCAATTTCATGAACCTCCTTTGAACCCTCTGCAGTTTCAGCATATCCTTTTTGAAGATAAGGGTCTCAAAACTGCTGACAACGCTCCAAGTGAGGTCTTGCCAATGCTTTATATAGTCTCAGTGTTATATAGTTTTTATATTCCAGTCATCTTGAAATGAATTCTAACATTGTATTTGCCTTCCTTACCATAGACTCAACCTGCAAATTAAACTTTAGGGAATCCTGCTAATTAAACTTTAAGGAAACAAGCACAAAAAATTTGATTCTCTTTTGTCTATCCTGATTGTTATTTCTTCAAAGAATTCCAACAGATTTGTCAGACAAGATTTTCTCTTGAGGAAACCATGCTTATTACGACCTATTTTATTCCATGCCTCCGGGCTCCCTGGGAACTTGTCCTTATTAATAATTGAGTATAACATCTTCCCAACCATTGAGGTCAGACTATACTATACAGACTATACCTATACTTTCCTTTCTTCTGCCTCTCACCCTTCTTGAAGAATGGAGTGACATTTGCAGTTTGCAGTCTTTCAGGACCATTCTATAATCTAGTGATTCTTGAAACATCATTACTAATGCTTCCACAATCTCTTCAGCCACTTCTTTCAGAACTCTGGGGTACACATCAACACTCCAGGTGACTTTTCTACCTTCAGTTTCCCTAGAACCTTCTCCCTAGTTATGGTAATTTCACACACTTCAAGCCTCATGACACCTGGAAATTCCACCATACTGCCAGTGTCTTCCACAGTGAAGGCTGATGCAAAATACTTTGACAAATCATTCGCCATTCCCTTGTCCCCCATTACTACCTCTCCAGCATAATTTTCCAGCAGTCCAATACCCACTCTCGTCTCTCTCTTACACTTAGTGTATCTGAAGAAACTTTTGGTATTCTGTTTATTATTGGCTAGCTTATTTTTGTATTTCATCTTTGCCTTAATTACTTATTTAGTTGCCTTCTGTTGGTTTTAAAACCTTCCCAATCATGTAACTCCCCACTAATTTTTACTCTATTATATGCCTTCTCTTTGACTTGTGTTGGTTTTGATTTCCCTTGTTAGCCACAGTTCTGTTATCCTTCCTTTAGAATACTTCTTCCTCTTTGTGATGTATATATCATGAGCCTTCCGAATTGCTTCCAGAATTTCCAGCCATTGCTGCTCTGCCATTATCCCTGCCACTGTTCTGTCCCAATCAAATCTGGCCAACTCCTCTCATTCCTCTGTATTTCTCTTTACTCCACTTTAATACTGCTACATCTGACTTTAGCTTCTCCTTCTCATATTTCAGTGGGAATTTGATCATAATAAGATAGGATATATTGCACTCAGGAATTCTTTAACTTTCAGTAACTTCTCCTATGATCCTTTTCAACCCTATTCTTCAGTTTTCTCCTCGTAACATTTGACACCCTTACTAATGAAGAACTTATCAACCTCTGCTTTAAATGTGCCCCAATTGCTTGGTCACTACAGCCATCTGTGGCAATGAAATTCACAGATTCACCATCCTCTGGCTAAAGAAAATCCTCCTCGTTTTTGTTTGCAAGGGATGTTCTTTTATTCTGAGGCTTTGCTCTGTGATTCTAGACCCTCTCCTATTGAAAACATACTCTCCATGTGCACTATTTAGACCTTTCAATATTAAATATCTAATAGTCAATATTGAAATTGCGATGAGATTCCCCCTCATTCTTCTAAACTCCAGTGAGTATAGAACTGGAGCCATCAAATGCTCCTCAATCATTAATTTCATTCTCAAGACCATTCTTGTAAACCTCTTCTAGACCCTCTGTAATATCAGCACATCTTTTCTCAGGCAACACACACAAAATGCTGGTGGAACACAACAGGCCAGGCAGCATCTAAAAGAAGAAGCACTGTTGATTTTTCAGACCGAGACCCTTCATCAGGACTAACAGAAAGAAAAGATAGTAAGAGATTTGAAAGTAGGAGGGGGAAATGTGAAATGATAGGAAAGACTGGAGGGGGTGGTGTGAAGCTAAGAGCTGGAAAGGTGATTGGCAAAAGGGATTCAGAGCTGGAGAAGGGAAAGGATCATGGGATGGGAGGCTTAGGGAGAAAGAAAAGGGGGGAGCACCAGAGGGAGATGGAGAACAGGCAAAGTGATGGGCAGAGAGAGGGAACACTCTGTCCACCAGGGAAAGCAGGATATTTAGGCGGTGCAGCACATGACAGCAGCGGCCTTTTGGATCTAGTGTTATTTTAATTTAGTTTTTTAAATTTAATCTTAAATTAAAATTTAATTTTAAGGCAAAATTAGAGTTTAGGGCAATGGATAACAGAGTGACTATCTACCATCACCAGATACTGCTACAATACAGAGATTGCTCAGAAACAAACTTTCATGAAAATCTGTTGATTACATTGTGCGACCTCGGCTTGCTGAAGGAATTGGGCCTGCAGTCCTCGGAGTCGCTTAATGTCAGTGGCCGGAGTTGGGGACGTCGTCGGCGGTGTGCGAGGAAGCAGAAGCGAGGCGAGCGGGCAGGAGTTCATGCCAGGAGAAAAGTAAGCCCTAGCCGGCCGGCCCTCCCATCCATTCTGCTCTCCAGTGTCTGCTTGTTGAGGGAATCAGGCCTGCAATCCTTCGAGTCGCCTCATGCCAGCGGCTGGAGTTGGCGTAGAGAATGTAAATGGCGTGCGAGGAAGCGGAAGTGAGGTGAGTGGGCATGAGTCTGTGCCAGGAGAAAAGTAAGCCCTAGCTGGCCGGCCCTCCCATCCATTCTGCTCTCAAATGGACATTAAATTGACTACATCTGTGGCAACGAAATACTTGGCAGAAGTACAGAAACGGACAGAATCCCAGGCACCACCATAAGCTGATTACTTATGTAACAGATATTCCCCCAAGCTATCGGACTACCAACCTACTGACCTCTGCTGAGCCTAATGTCTTGTTTATTATTGATTGTAATGCCTGCACTGTTCTGTGTACTTTATGCAGCCCTAGGCAGGTCTGTAGTCTAGTGTAGCTTTTGTGTTGGTTTACATAGTTCAGTGTAGTTTTTGTATTGTTCATGTAGCACCATGGTCCTGAAAAACATTGTCTCATTTTTACTGTGTACTGTACCAGCAGTTATGGTCGAAACAACAATAAAAAGCAACTTGACTTGATCTCCCAGTGGCAACACATTTTCATTCCACATCCCATTCCCATTCTGATATGTCTATCCATGGCCTCCTCTACTGTCAAGATGAAGCCACACTCAGGTTGGAGGAACAAACCTGATATTCCAAGATGGCGGCATGACGCAGTTTGCAGCGGCCACTCCGGAGCTATCTATTATTTGTGAAGACAGGTACCATGTGCAATCATAATTGGATGAAAAATGGATGTGGGAGCGTGGAGGAACATCTGGAAATCTCCAGGAAGACCTTCTTTGTTGCTGCTGCTGCTGTGAGGTCTGGGTCTCTGCTGGGGTCGCATTGCATTGCCGATGGCTCTTGATGGGGTCTTAATATGCTTGGCAGAGGATGGTGTTTGGAGAAGCTGTGCCGGAGGGGATGGTCGGAGGCTGGAGGTTCGATGGACACGGAGTCTGCTGCAGTTGGAGCGCTTTCACTGCGTGCTGTGTGTCTGCGAGGCTGGGTTTGATGGAGCTTTCATTGTGTGCTGCATTGGTGAGGCTGAGTCAGGCAGCGCCGTGGAAGTTCATAGTGGGGTATTCCCTTCTGCCACCTGCATGGGATGACGAATCAATAGGACCCTGAGGATTTGTGGGAACTGTGTGGTGGTTTCTTTTGAACTTATGGTCTTTTAACATCTTTGGACTATTTTTACTGTGCCCATTGTCTGTTTTTAATCAATTATGCTATTGTTTGCACTGTTGTAACTAAATGTTGTAATGATGTGGTTTTGTGCAGGTCTTGTAGCTTTAATTTTTGGTCTTGTTTTGTCTGGTAGGATTTGAGCTCCTTTCCGGGGAAGATGGTAGCGCAATATTAATTTGCAGCAGCCTCTTTGGACCCTGGATTGGGGATTGCAAAACGTTATGTTGATTTTCTGGTGTAGTCTGTTTTGTCATGTGCTTTTGTGATATCATTCTGGAGGAACGTGGTCTCATTTTTTAACTGCATTGCATTTGTGGTTTCTAAATGACAATGAACTGAATCTGAATCTGAATATACCATCTGGGTAGCCTCTAACCTGATGGAATGAATATTGACTTCTCTAACTTCCGTTAATACCCCTCCTCCCCTTCTTACCACATGCTTGATATATTTATTTTTCCCCCCTCCCCTCTTTGTTCTCTCTGCCCATCACTCTGCCTGTTCTCCATCTCCCTCTGGTGCTCCTCTCCCCTTTCTTTCTCCCTAGGCCTCCCATCCCATGATCCTTTCCCTTCTCCAGCTCTGTGTCCCTTTTGCCAATCACCTTTCCAGCTCTTAACTTCACCCCACCCCCTCTGGTCTTCTCCTATCATTTTGCATTTCCCCCCTCCCCCTCCTACTTTCAAATCTCTTACTATCTTTTCTTTCAGTTAGTCCTGATAAAAGGTCTCAGCCCGAAACATCGACAGTTCTTCTTCCTATAGATGCTGCCTGGCCTGCTGTGTTCCACCAGCATTTTGTTGCTTGAATTTCCAGCATCTGCAGATTTCCTCATGACATCTTTTCACAGGTCGGGGGCCAAAAACCGCTCACAATACTCTGAATGTAACTATTGTGAGCAAAAGAGTCTGCAGATTGCTGGAAGAATAATGTGCTGGAGGAACTCATGGGCTGAGCATCAGCTGTGGGAGGAAAGGAATTGATAATATTTCAGGTCAAAGCCTTACTTCAAGACTTGATTACTCTGTATTGGCATTGTTAAATTCAGAATAATTTCCAGATATGTGACATTCAGTTGGAGGTCATCCTTCATCCTACCTATGGGTTGGATTCCTGAGATTCTTTAGTTAAGGTTATTTTATGGCTACAATGATCAGGAGGACAATTACGGTTCAGGTGGACCCACCACTTCCCTATGAAGAGGAAATTGCGGATAAGAACTGTTCCCTTATCCTGCCACCTACAGCTCAGGGACAATTAGAAAAACAGTAGGTGTTGCCTTAAAGAAATGGATTAAATTATTTCAATAATGTACACTGACTACAATAGAAAAGATTTAAACTAAAAAGACAAGCAATCAATGACAAAATGCAACTTGAAAGATGGGCATTAATCATATTCGTGACATATAATATGCATAAGTAAAAATATGTATTGAATTTAAAAGCTATTTTAAGATGGCATTTCCACAAGAACACCACCTACTATAGAGAAAAGTTGCCTCTTACCAAAGTGCATTTGATGCCCATCACAAGTTAAATTGCAATGCACTTACAAGTCAGTAGTGGTGTGGAGGAGAGGGACAGGAAAATTGTTAAAACTAAAACAAGAACCAGGATCTCTACAGCATGGCACATTAAATGTGCCATCTTTTTGTCCCCTGCCCATTGTTCAGTGAATTTATAATTAATAGGCATAACAGTAGCATAGCTAAGGGTAATATCCTACCTCTGACTATAATTCTTCTCTCTTTCTCATAATTTGTACTAATGCCATAGGGCTCATACATATTTTGTTGTGCATTATGTATTATTTTTGTTAGTTTATATTAAGTTGTGTTGGCCTATAATCTACAAATCAGTGAATTCAAATGAATCAAGGACAGTGGAAGCAGACAGACCAATTGCCTTTGTTCTTGCCATGAGGGAGGAGATGGAGGCTGCCATTTTATGAAAAAATTGTGTTCTCCATTGTGTGAGTTAGTCGTTTGGCTTAATCAGTGTTTTAAAGTCAACACAATGCTGCCTCAGGTAATCTGCTGAACTCGGGTGTCAGGAACGGGGGCAGGATTGGACACAAATGCAGGACGCAGGCACTGAAGAACTAGGGATAGGACAGGATGGGGATGCCATGGCATGTGAGGGGTAAGGCAGGAGGATCCCAGAGTTCAGACAAGGTGGGCAGGAGGACCCCACAGTTTGTGGCAGGGCAGGAGGATTCCTCTTGGCAGGCCGAATGGATCCTGGGCAGGGCTGCCTCCCAGGCGGAAAACACGGACACCTGGGCAAGTGCGGGGCACAACCCTTGGGCAGCAATTGGTGGAAAGGGCAGAAACCCCCACCAGCCAGCAGCAATTCAGCCAGACCTCACCGACAGAGGCAACAGGTAGGAAGGGGCAGAACCCCTGCCGGGCAGTTGCAGTCCGGCCAGACCTGCCCAACGGAGGCAAGGGATCAGAAGGAAACTGGGTCGAGGCTGAGCAGCAGGACTACCGTGATACACCGGTAAATTGGGAAAGGCAACCAACAGTGTGGCAGTGTGAGCAAGAATGGAACAGTGGGACCAGCACACCAGAGAGAAGCAGGGGAACAAGACCAACCAGATAGAGCATATACAGAACAGGCCAGCAACCAGGGTAGAACAGGATTCCAAGCAGGGCAGAAACCAGGGCAGAACAGGATACAGATAGGATTCAGAGCCGGCAGTCCAGGTACAGAGTGGGTTAAACCGGCTTCGGAGCAGCACGACCCCACAACTAGGCTCAGTCCCTGAGCCCCTTATAAACACCTACCCCCTAACAGGCAACAGGTGTACCTCCTTAAGCCAAGATGATCCAATGGCTCCATGTGACAGGAGGGCTGGCTGCAAGGCCCGGAGTCCGTGGACAGGAGCAAGACCCAGAAGGCAGGCTCTGGGCCAGACCCTAACAGTACCCCCCTGCCAAGGGAGCCTCCTGGCAACCAAGGAGGGTATGTCAGGCTAGGGATGTCACAGGTGGGTGGGGGTTCGGGGGGGGGGAATGTACGGTAGGAGAGAACCCCCAGGGTCATGGGACCTGGACTCCAGGGTAGAACAGGATTCCGAGCAAGGCAGCAACCAGGGCAGAGCAGGATTCCAAGCAGGGCAGCACCCAGGGTAGAACAGGATTCCGAGCAAGGCAGCAACCAGGGCAGAGCAGGATTCCAAGCAGGGCAGCAACCAGGGTAGAACAGGATTCCGAGCAAGGCAGCAACCAGGGCAGAACAGGATTCCGAGCAAGGCAGCAACCAGGGTAGAACAGGATTCCGAGCAGGGCAGCAACCAGGGCAGAAGAGGATACAGTCAGGATTCAGAGCCAGCAGTCCAGGTTCAGAGCAGGACAACCCCACAACTAGGCTCAGTCCCTGAGCCCCTTATAAACACCTGCCCCCTAATAGGCAACAGGTGTACCTCCTTAAGCCAAGATGATCCAATGGCTCTGTGTGACACGAAGGCTGGCTGCAAGGCCCAGAGTCCGGAGTTGGAAGGTGGGCTCAGGACCGGACCCTAACATAGGGATCATTTCCAAATAAGAAGTTATTTACAAGATGCACTTTGATTGCATATAACATGCAGGTTTGTGACTATTGGGATCTGTATCTGCTCTGTATGATTCAAACTGGATGCTGATTGAGAATCATAAAGAGCCATAAATAACTGATCGTCACTTTCTGGGAAGAGGGCAATAAATGGATGCTGGCCTGGAGCAGAGCCAATAAAAAGATTTTAAAAGTCAGACACCTAACCAATAGCCAATGGCACTGGAATGCAATAACTCACTACAGACCAACTATCACGGATGTGAGGTGTCCCACAGATGTGGAGATTTGTAACAGGTCTACAAGGAACATGTGGCCAGCAGCAGAAACTCTTTTAACTGGTATTATCTTTTCTATTCTTTGACAGTTCATTGAAGGTCAGGAAAACTTAGTAGGTGTGCACACAGGTATTTGGTTGTGTAAGATTATGTGTGCTTCTGTTGAAACAATAAAGGTATTTGTCAGTAATTAGAGATTCTCAGTGTCTCTTTGATCATTATCCTTGTAACACTTGTAATGTACTGTGCTACTGCTGCAAATAAAGCTAGTTTTGTATGGTATTTATACCCCACGTATGTTTGCCCAACCACAAACTTGAACACAGAGGATCTCCAGGAAATACTGATATCGTCACATTTCACAAATGTATTCAAATCTTAGCACCACATTAAGAAGGATGAACATACAGAAAAGTCGTGTTATACTTTTATCTTGGAGAAATAATCTTCAGATATGGGGAGGATTTAAAATAATCAGAATCAGGCTTATAGATAAGCCTTAGGTGCAGAAGTAGACCATTCGGCCCTTTGAGCCTGCACCACCATTCTGAGATCATGGCTGATCATCTACTATCAATACCCGGTTCCTGCCTTGTCCCCATATCCCTTAATTCCCCTATCCATAAGATACCTATCTAGCTCCTTCTTGAAAGCATCCAGAGAATTGGCCTCCTCTGCCTTCCGAGGCAGTGCATTCCAGACCCCCACAACTCTCTGGGAGAAGAAGTTCTTCCTTAACTCTGTCCTAAATTACCTACCCCTTATTCTCAAACCATGCCCTCTGGTACTGGACTCTCCCAGCATCTGGAACATATTTCCTGCCTCTATTTTGTCCAATCCCTTAATAATCTTATATGTTGCAATCAGATCCCTTCTCAATCTCCTTAATTCCAGCGTGTACGAGCCCAGTCTCTCTAACCTCTCTGCGTAAGACAGTTTGGACATCCCAGGAATTAACCTCGTGAATCTACGCTGCACTTCCTCTATAGCCAGGATGTCCTTCCTTAACCCTGGAGACCAAAATTGTACACAATACTCCAGGTGTGGTCTCACCAGGGCCCTGTACAAATGCAAAAGGATTTCCTTGCTCTTGTACTCAATTCCCTTTGTAATAAAGGCCAACATTCTATTAGCCTTCTTCACTACCTACTGCACTTGCTCAATCACCTTCAGTGACTGATGAACAAGGACTCCAAGATCTCTTTGTATTTCTCCCTTACCTAATTCTACACCGTTCAGATAATAATCTGCCTTCCTGTTCTTACTCCCAAAGTGGATAACCGCACACTTATTCACATTAAACGTCATCTGCCAAGTATCTGCCCACTCACTCAGCCTAACCAAGTCACCCTGAATTCTCCTAACATCCTCATCATATGTCACACTGCCACCCAGCTTAGTATCATCAGCAAACTTGCTAATGTTATTCTCAATGCCTTCATCTAAATTGCTGACGTAAATCATAAACAGCTGTGGTCCCAATACCGAGCCCGGTGGCACCCCACTAGTCACCACCTTCCATTCCGAGAAACACCCATTCATCGCTACCCTTTGCTTTCTATCAGTTTACTATCCATGTCAATATTTTCCCCCCAATGCCATGAGCTTTGATTTTACCCACCAATCTCCTATGTGGGACCTTATCAAATGCCTTCTGAAAATCAAGGTACACTACATCCACTGGATCTCTCTTGTCTAACTTCCTGGTTACATCCTTGAAAAACTCCGATAGGTTAGTCAAGCATGATTTGCCCTTGGTAAATCCATGCTGGCTCGGCCCAATCCTATCACTGCTATCTAGATATGCCACTATTTCATCTTTAATAATGGACTCTAGCATCTTCCCCACTACTGATGTTAGGCTGACAAGGACGATAGTTCTCTGTTTTCTCCCTTCCTCCTTTCTTAAAAAGTGGGATAACATTAGCCATTCTGCAATCCTCAGGAAATGATCCTGAATCTAAGGAACATTGGAAAATTATTACCAATGTATCCGCAATTTCCAATGCCAACTCCTTTAGTACCCTAGGATGCAGATCATCTGGACCTGGGGATTTGTCAGCCTTCAGTCCCATCAGTCTACTCATCACTTCCTAATGTCAATCTGTTTCATTTCCTCTGTTACCCTGTGTCCTTGGCCCATCCATACATATGGGAGATTGCTTGTCTTCCCTAGTGAAGACAGATCTAAAGTACTTATTTAATTCTTCCGCCATTTCTCTGTTTCCCATAACAATTTCACCCAATTCATTCTTCAAGGACCCAACATTGTTCTTAACTATCTTCTTTCTCTTCACATACCTAAAAAAGCGTTTGCTATCCTCCTTTATATTCCTGGCTAGCTTGTGTTTGTACCTCATTTTTTTCTCCCCGTATTGTCTTTTTAGTCAAGTTCTGTTGTTCCTTAAAAATTTCCCAATCATCCGTCCTCCCATTCACCTTAGCTCTGTCATATTTCCTTTTTTTTAATGATATGCAATCTCTGACTTCCTTTGTCAACCACTGTGGTCCCTCTCCCCCTTGTGAATCCTTCCTTCTCCGGAGGATGAACTGATTTTGCACCTTGTGCATTATTCCCAAGAATACCTGCCGTTGCTGTTCCACTGTCTTTTCTGCTAGGATATCTGTCCAATTAACTTTGGCTAGCTCCTCCCTCATGGCTCCATAGTTTCCCCTATTCAACCTCAACACTGCCCTTATCCTTCTCAAATTGCAGATAAAAACTTATCATATTATGGTCACTACCTCCTAATGGCTCATTTACTTCAAGATCGCTTATCAAATCCTGTTCATTACACAAGACTAAATCCAGAATAGCCTTGTCCCTGGTCGGCTCTCATACAAGTTCTTCCAAGAATGCATTAGGGACTCTACAAACTCCCTATCCTGGGGTCCAGCACCAACCTGATTCTCCCAGTTCACCTGCATGTTGAAATCCCCCATAACTACTGCAACATTACCTTAGCCACATGCCAATGTTAACTCCCTATTCAACTTGCACCCAATATCCATGCTACTGTTTGATGGCCTGTAGACAACACCCATTAGGGTCTTTTTGCCCTTACTGTTCCTCAGTTCTATCCACACAGACTCTACTTCTCCTGATCCTCTGTCCCCCCTTGCAAAGGACTGAATCTCATTCCTCACCAACAGGGCCACCCCACCCCCTCTGCCCACATTTCTGTCCCTACGATAGCACGTATACCCTTGTACATTCATTTCCCAGGTCTGATCTCCCTGCAGCCATGTCTCTGTTATCCCAACAACATCATTATTATCAGGTATGTGTCATGAAATTTGTTAAATTAGCAGCAGCAGTTCAAAGCAATACATAATATAGAAGAAACAAAAACAAAATAAAAGTAATAAATAAGTAAATCAAATTACAGTATACATATATTGAATACATTAAAAATTGAGTGCAAAACAGAAATAATATATATTAAAAAAGTGAATTAGTGCCTAGGAGTTCAATGTCCATTTAGGAATTTAGGATGTGCAAGTTGCTCTCAAAACAGGAAGGAAATTTGTGTTGGATGTCCTGACAGGATTAGAGGGAGAGGTTCAGGAGAAAATGTTCTTATTGATAGATGGGTCAACGATCAAAAGGTATAGATTTATGGTGATTGATGAAGTAAGTCAAATGAGACAAGAAGGGGCTCTTCCATTAGCAACATCAGGTGGAGGCAGGTCAAGGTTTTGGTAAAGTACTTTGGTATCAGAATCATGAAATTTTGTTTTGTGGCAGCATTACGATTCCACGCATTGGAGCCTCCAAGTCAGGTGATGACACTACCAATAGGAATGTTCTCCACCATACGTCTTGCCAACATAGCAAACCTAATCAAACTCCTAGCGTGTGTAGCCACTGGTATGCCTTCTCTGTAGTTGCATTCAGATTCTGGGCCCAAGATTGTTCTTCTGCGATGTTGACAACTAGGAACTTGAAACTGCCCACCCTTTCCATAGTTGTCACCACAATGAGAACTAATGTGTATTTTTCCAATTTCTCCTTCTTTTCCATGGTCTTGCTGACATTGACTGTATGCTTGTTGATGCTACACCACTCAATAAATACACAAAGAAGCAGCATTACTGCAGGGAAAGAGGCAAAGAACTGTTCCTACAAAAGGCTGGCATAACTTCAACAAGTCCTCTACATTCTTACAATTAATGACCGAAAGATTGCAACAGACTATTTGAAGCATGTAGTTAAGCAGCAGCAGAAAACTTCCACATTTTGGTATGCTAACAAGACATAGTGCTGTAGTAATTTATTAAACTAATAATTGCTGAGAAACATCATTTATTTGGTGCTCAGAATATGTTGCTCCCCACTATAATTAAACAATTATTTTGTATGTTTGTCATAATCCATACTGAAAGATGTGTTAAAATCACACAAAGCAGTGTGTTACGTACCCCATAACTGGGTGTCTGACCAGCAGAGAAAGAAGAATCCGTTGGAGTCTGGTGGTACCAAACTAAAGGTGTTTATTAGTAAACTACACAATACAATATCAAAAATGCAAATATATATAAAACAAGTTAGCAGTAATAAACCTAAAAGTGTAGGAATAATAATAATCAATAATAAACAAGCTCTGTCGATGTCTAGGGGTAAATGAGTTGTCATAGGAAAGTATAGAGTTCAGTTCATAAATGCTGAAGTAGTTATGGTTGTTGTATTGAAATCATTAGAGAGAGAGAGAGAGAGAGCAATAGCTGCCAAACCTTCCATTGCTTTCTTAATCCGTCGTATCATTGTGGTCATTCAGTTAAGACCCCTCTGTTCTTCAGCTAGACCATTCTTCTGTGGTGGACTCATCACTCTAGCATGAGCGGACACACACACAAGTCCCCACCAGCCCTGCTGTAACACCGTGAGCTTTACTGACCAATCTCCTGGTTCAGTCTCCGAAGCCCCCACCTTTCTGTGGGTTCCCAACACTCAGTCAGTGTCTACTGGTGTGTCTGAAGGGTGTCTCTCCAAACCTGTCTTTTATCCCTACTCACGGGATCTCAGCTATCCATCAACTCTGAATGACTGTGTCTATCAAATCAGGCCACTCCTGCTGTCTCCTGAGGAATGATAATGAGCAAAGTAAAGTCCTTGTAGTGGAAGGTAAATAATCCAGGAAGAGTCATAATACAGTAAATCAACAGTCTCTCTCCCCCTCTTATCTGTAGCAAATGTTCTTGCCTGGGCTTTATCTCTTTCTCTCACGAGCAGCATAGCAACAGCAATAGTTTGTAGTTCTCAGGAGGGGGGTTGGGGATGGTTAACTCTGCACCCCATTGACCAACAGGTCTGTTCATCACTCATAACAAGTGAAATGCTTCTTTTACTGAGGAGCAGAGTTGCATTTGACTGCAGAATTTATTTAACTAGTGAAAAATGTCGGCTAGTGAAGTGGTTGCAGAGGAAACCATTTTTGTGCAATACTTGAGCAGAACATGGGAACAAGCCAATAGTGACCACTAATGATCAAAACCAGGTAGATCATGATCTACTGGAGCAGAATAAGAAGCAATCTGATTCACACCTAAATCATTCTTGTGTGTTTTGTCAAGTTAGATGCTGTCTCTCACGATTGTGTGTTGAAACAAAGGGGTCTTCCTTTTAGAACTAAGCTCAGAAGAAATTTCTTCACCCTGAGGATAGTAAATCTTTGGAATTCTGAAGGTATGAGAGTTTTGGGTGCTCAGCCAATGAGTCTAATGAAGAAAGAATTTGATAGAATTTTAAATGTTAAGGGAATTGAAGGAAATGGAATTAGTAAATTAAATGGTAATGATGTAATTGAAAGGCAGAGTAAGAGCAATTTCCGTTTCTCAGATACACATCTTGGTTGGCATGGTTCTGTAGGGCTGAAGGGCCTGTTTATCTGCAGTTTAACTGTAACTATGAGATGCAATAACTCAATAATGATGCCATAAATTATAAGACAATAACAACATAAGATATAAGAACAGAACTAGGCTATTCAGCCCATCAAGTCTGTTCTGTCATTCAAATGTAGCTGATTGTTCTTTCAAATCCATTTTGTACCCTTAACCAATTTTCAATCAAGATCTATCATTCTCTGCCCTGTATGCATCCAGTTACTTTGCCTCCACAGCCCTTGCTGATGATGAATTCCATGGATTCATGATCCTCTGACTGAAAAAAAATTCCTCATCTCAATTTTAAAGGTATTTCCCATTATTTTGATAAATAATTATTCTAAGGCTATGCCTTCATATATTATAATTGCATACTAATTGAAACATCCTCTCCACCTCCACTCTATCCAGGCTTTTCAGTATCCAGTAGGTATTGTTAAGATTCCTCCTTATTATCATGATCAAGGTACTATTTTTAATATTTGTCATCTCAGAACCTGTTGAGGAGACTGAGGGTCTGTGCTCCATGCTGTGCAACTGAGGCTGCAAAGTTAAGAACAAAATATCCTGCATTTCCCTTGACAACTTCAGAACATCTGGGTGCTATTCACAGTTATGTCTCTTTAAAACTGAGGTGAGAAGGAAATTCTTCAGCCTAAAAGTGATCTGATTGTTTAATTCATTGCCACAGAGTTGTAGAAGTAAAATTGTTGGATGCATTTTAGCAAAGATTGATAGGTTCTATAAGACCTATACAGTGAATCATCAGGCACTGAAGTGTGTGGTAGAACAAAAAGACCAAGGAATACAGATCCATAATTCTATGAAAATGGCATTGCAGGTAGATAGGATCATGACTTATGGAGTTGTAGTAGACAAACAAGAGAAAATCTGCAGATGCTGGAAATCCAACCAACACACACATGTCAGAATAGGAATGGGAAATGGAATTAAAATGTGTGGCCACTGGGAGAGTCCATTTTTTCAGGTGGACTTTCATGTGAGTGCTCGGTGAAGTGGTCTCCCAATCAACGTTAGGTTTCACCGATAAACAGGAAGCGATACTGGGAGCACCGAATACAGTAAATGACCCTAACAAACTCACAGATGAAGTGTTGCCTCACCTGGAAGGACTGTTTGGGGCCCTGAATGGTAGTGAGGGAGCAGGTGTAGCAGTTGTTCTGCTTACAAGGATAAGAGCCAGGAAGAAGATCAATGGGGAAGGACAAATGGACAAGGGATCCCTGCAGAAAGTGGGGGGAGGGAAAGATGTGCTTAGTGGTGGGATCCCGTTAGAGATGGT
Organism: Hypanus sabinus; assembly: GCF_030144855.1. NCBI lineage: Eukaryota > Metazoa > Chordata > Chondrichthyes > Myliobatiformes > Dasyatidae > Hypanus > Hypanus sabinus. Next base: position 1,741,583 of record NC_082727.1, read on the forward strand.
GGAAGTTCTGAAGAATTATGTGCTGGACGTGAATCCTGAATGTGTGGTAGGTGAGGACAAGGAACCCTATCCTATCCCTATCATGGCCACATGGGTTGGAGGAGTAACACCTTATATTTCATCTGGATAGCCTCCAACCTGATGATATGAACATTGAAATCCTGTAACAGCCCCCTCCCCAAACTTCTCTATTCCCCATTCCCATTTTCCCCTCTCCATCTCCATCTCCATCAGCTCCATCTGGTACTCCTCCAATTTTTCTTTCTTATATGGCCTTCTGTCCTCTCCTATTAGATTCCCCCTTCTCCAGCCCGCTATTTCTAACACCAATCAACTTCCTAGCTCTTTACTTCACCCCTCCCCACCTCCTAGTTTCACCTATCACTTTGTGTTTCTTCTTACGCATCCCCCCACCTTATAACTCTGACTCCTCAGCTTTTTTTCACCAGTCCTGCTGAAGTTTCTCAGTCCAAAATGTTGACAGTACTCTTTTCCATAGATTCTGCCTAGCCAGCTGAGTTCCACCAGCAGTCTGTGTGAGTAGATAAGATCACAGAGTACTTTAGGCAAACTGGCCTTCATAAATTAGTGCACTGTGATGTTCTATTGAAGTTGTATAATAGCTTGAAGCTGAATTTGGAGTATTGCATGCTGTTCTGGTCACTTTTGTACCTACAGGAATGATATCAATATGCTTGAAAGAGTGCAGTTAAAATTTGCGTGGAATGTGACTGGACTTGAGGACCCAAACTGCAGCGATAGCTTGAATAGGTTAGGTCTTCATTCCCTGGAGTGCAAGAAATGAGGGGAGATCTTAATAGATCATATACAAAATTGTGTGGCATATACTGTAGATAGGATGAATGCATGCAGGGTTTTTCCCAGCAGGTTATATAAGAATAAAACTATAGATCTAGATTTAGGGTGAAAGATGGCATATTTCAGGAAAATCTAGGGGAACTTCATTCAGAGGATGGTGCAATTATGGAGCAAGGTGCCAGTGGAGATGGTAGATGTGGGTTCAATTGTAGCATTTCAGAGAAGTTCAGATATGTACGTGGATCAGAGACAAATGGGGTATGGTATGGTCTGAGTACTGGTAGATGAGACTAAGCTATAAGCTCAGCTGGCATGGACAACTGCATGCTGTGAGAAAAGGAGATAGTTAAGGAATGTTGAATTCAGATAAGGAGATGAGAAGAAATTATTTCTCACTTAAATATCACTGGAATACACTATCCCAAAAGGCTTGAAATTCATTTTAGGATCAGATCAATGTTTTTTTTATGGTATCTAGTAACATGGGTATGTAGGTTTAAGGTAAAGGATTATTGAATAGCAGAGTATCCCTGAAGGTACAGCTTTATGTTCTGTTTCTTTCTTGTATATTAATTTTCACACCCTCAAGGCATTTAATGTATAGTAGTACTGTAACCTTGAGATAGAATGGTCTATATTTGACTGGTACAATGCTACTTAAAATAGTATGAAAATATATGAGCCAAATGTGGCATGTTGGAGACAGGAATCAGTATTGGAAAGATGTTCTTATCAAGCATTTGTCTGTCAATTTCTTCTACTCTTCAAAATAAGTGATTTAAAAAAACAAATTACTCTTATCTACTAACATAAGTATGTCACATTTTTAGAAAGAGAACAAATGACTTTGAATCCACAGGGAACAAAACAGGATCTACAGGTTGCCATGCAACACAACATAGTCAGTTTCAATGAGGATGTAAATTCATTTGGTATCAGTGCCAAATGGCAATGGTTCCGTGTGATCTGGGAGTTATTTCACACCAGAAGCTCTCCTTCTGAACAGACAGCTGGAAAGCTAGCATATGGATACACAAACTCCATATGGTGGGATCTGGAATAAACAGAAGCAGATCCAATGAAGTACCTTCATCCAAAACATGAACTGTCCATTTCCCTGATGCTTGATCCACTGAGATTCTCCAATAGTCTACTATTGCTGAAATTGCACCATCTTGGACCCTGCAGCGGTTAGTGAGGCCAGCTGAGAAGATCATCGGGGTCTCTCTTCCTGCCATCATGGACATTTACACTACACGCTGCATCCGCAAAGGAAACAGCATTATGAAGGACCCCATGCACCCCTCATCCAATCTCTTCTCCCTCCTGCCATCTGGGAAAAGACTCCAAATCATTCAGGTTCTCACGACCAGACTATGTAACAGTTTCTTCCCCCAAGCCATCAGACTCCTCAATACCCGAAGCCTGGACTGACACCTTGCTCTACTGTCCTGTTTATTATTTATTGCAATGCCTGCACTGTTTTTGTGCACTTTATGCAGTCCAGTGTAGGTCTGTAGTCTAGTGTAGCTTTCTCTGTGTCATTTTTTTTATTATGTAGTTCAGTCTAGTTTTTGTACTTTGTCATGTAACACCATGGTCCTGAAAAATGTTGTCTCATTTTTACTATACACTGTACCAGCAGTTATGGTCGAAATGACAATAAAAGTAGACTTGACTTGACTTGAATTATTCATGTACATTTGCTCACTTGAATTTATTTTAGCATCCTGAAGTTACAGTAGTTCTGGATTTCAAATACACATAGAAAAGGCCACACAATATCACAAAATAATTTGTGTAAGATTCTGCACTGATAAGATCTCAGACTACTGAGGTAATGTTTTGTTGGATAGATTGTATGCCTTTTAGTGGAGTCCATAAACTTAATATTAACTCCTTGTGGCTACAGTCAGGCAGATACAAAATTATTAAAAATGATTTTATAAATTGTGTCAGGTTGAGTCAGTGATGAGATAGGCAAATGCATTCATTTCAAGAGGTCTAGGATACAAGAGCAGGGATGGGATGCTGAGGCTTTATAAGGCACTGGTGAGGCCTCACTTTGTAATCACAAATGATAAAATCTGCAGATGCTGGAAATCCAAGTAACACACACAAAATGCTGGAGGAAGTGCAAATCTTTGGAATGTAGGATGAAGCTGGAGCACTTGAAGGAATCCCACGTGGTCATGGGGAGCATGTACAAATTTCTGATTTGACACTACTGGGAATTGATTCCCAATCATTGATCGCTGCCTGGCACTGTAAGGCAATGCACTAACTGCTGCAGTAACATGCCCGTATTTCTTTATTTTAGAGCTATATATTTATATTTTCATATATTTATATTGTAATTTATAGTGGTTATTATATATTACCATGAAATGACAAATTTCACAACATGGCCTAAGCCTGATTAACATTACATTACCTGATTCCGTGCTGATTTTGCTTGAAAGTAAGAAAACTCTCTCCTCTGGTGTGGACAGTACTTGTGTAGGAATGTGAAAATATCTCATTTATTACCTAAGAATGGGTTACAGATTAATACTTGAGGACTGCAGTTTTCAAAATTATGAAGTGAGGTTTCCAATCATGTAAGAAAACATGAATTATATAATGACATTACCACAGGTGAAATATTAAACAGGCAGTACATTGCTCAGCATGCATTATGTGTTTCATCGGTTTCAATGGAGTTGATGAGCACCACAGCTGGCTTTTGTACCATTGCTATTTTGGTACTATTATCTGGGAAAAGCCTATGGCTTTTGTTCCTTCACAACAGTGTTCAATAAAGTTATTATGAAACTTCTATGAACAAGGAAGTGGCCTGAAGTTTGACTCTTTTCTTTCATTCTCTTTTACATATGCACAATAACTTTCTTCCTGCTGTGAGGAGTAAATGCATTCTTTCTTCTATGAAGGTCTTGATATTGACTGATATATCAAGAATACATCAAGCAACTTGTGTTTGAAACACAGCTATTATACTCCAAAGAGAAGTAAAAGGAAAATTGCAGGGGCCAGCAAGGAAGCTTTTTGATCACTTTAGCAAAGTTCTAGCTCTTGAGTGAACTCGGCCTTTTCTCTTTGGAGCAAAGGAGAATGAGAGGTGACCTGATAGAGGTGTACAAGTTGATGAGAGGCATTGATAGTGTGGATAGTCAGAGGCTTTTTCCCAGAGGCTGAAATGTTGCCACAGGAGAACACAGGTTTAAGGTGCTGGGGAGTGGGTACAGAGGAGATGTCAGGGTTAAGTTTTTTTACGTAGAGAGTGGTGAGTGCATGGAATGGGCTGCCAGTGTCGTGGTTACTTGAAATGACCAGGAGACACAGACAATTCTTTGAGAAGTTTAAATCTTTATTTGCAAACAAAGGCTGAGGCAATCAATGAACTTGTTACCGAAAGCCCGCTGAGCTCCAGTGTACAGCATTCTTTATAGTAATTTCTTATCTGTTACATTTCGGTTTCATCAGCATACCCAATCAATTTATAATTGCATATCATCTATATATTAACTAATCAATCGCTGTTGCCTAGCTCTCGGTGTGTCACCATTATTTTTCACCCATTCGCATTGGGACCAAGATTATATTTTCCAGACAACCTCCCTCACATTACATTCCTGCTCGCAGCATCCTGTCCGCCACCTTTATCTCGTACTAAACAAAGGCTGAGTGTAATACATGGGATACATCTCAGCTAATAGTGCTGCTAAACAAACAGGTGTTCTGTAAGTGCCATAACATGCAGCTAAGAGAGTACAAAGTATCTAGTGAAAACAACACATAACAAAATGTGTCTAGTAAAGTAATACATACTAATATTCAGTACCTAGAAGTGATTACATAGTATAGTAAATAGCTAATACATAGTGATTATATTTCAGGTATATATAGTGGTTATGTCAGATATATTTCTCAATATAATCCCCCCTTTGAGACCCACAGGGTCTCACACAGAAAGAGAACACTCAGAGGCCGAGCACCAAAGCCAAAATAAAGTCCAGCATTTTAATCCCATATTTGGGTCAACTACAATTTCTATACTCGGAACTCAAAATGATCTCTCTCTGTTATCCTAGGCTGTTGAGCCAAAAACCTGTCCCTTCGTAGCTGAGACAGGAAAAAAGACACCCGTACAGACTAGTGTCCACATTATTAACACCCTCCAGTCCACTTGATGCATCATGCAGACTGTAACAGTACATCATTGACTTTTCTCCTTGTCTGGGGTCAGATTCAACAATTTCCAGGAGCATCAGGAATTGTTTTGCTGTCGCACACACTATCAAAGTCTTGAGACATGGAAGAAAACAGCACAGAATAAATGCACAACTTATCAGCACAATACCTGTAGTCATTGCCATTTTAGTCAGCCACGCACCCCATCCCTCTAGTCTGCTTTCTAACCAGTCTGCCCATAACTCTTCTGCCCCTCTCCTTGGGACTTCCATTCCTGTCTGGGCTGTTGCTTAAATCTACTCTGTCCCTGTTAGGGCATCCGTGGAAATGCTCCTCCAAAGACATTCATTATTGGCATGGGGTTTTCTGGCCCTTGACTGACAGAATGACCGATTCCTCCATCTAGTGCTGCTTCATTCACTTTAATGGCTGTACTCACAGTGGTGGTGGCTGGCAGCATCCTTTTGCTTTTTTCTTTTTCCTTCTTTTTCAGTTCTTCGAGCTGTATTTGCAATGGCTTTCGCTGCACCTCTTCTTGCTGCTCAGCCAGCTTTTGTTTGTCTCTCCAATATTTCTCCACTGCGTGGACTACGTGATCACTGAATGCTTGTGGGGTCAGCGACGACAGCCCAACCACTTCCTCCAATTTAGATTTGACTTGCGGAGGCATTGCGTCCAGAATGCTTTGTCGGAACAGTGAGTTCAGAAACAAGCTATTTTCCACCTCTTGCTCAGTCTCCAGTCTCCACCTTTTCAACTGGTTTTTTACATAGGCTGCTAGGTTTCACCCAGTGGTTCCCCTTTTAAGGCTTTGGGGTCTACTCTGGATGGATAAATCTTCCTAAGGGCCTGCCATACCCTCTGTCTCACTGGATCAAAATTGGCCCCATCTGTCTGTGGGCTGTCCACATTCTGTAAGCCAGCCATTTCTATCAGTTCTTTCAGCTTGGAAGTTCCCATCAACCTTATCAGCAGTGCCTTCAAATCTCCCATAGCCAACAATCGTCCCATTGTTTCCTCCTTGAATGCTCTAATCCACTTTCCTGCCTCCTTGTGCAGATTAGGCAGAGTATTTTTCAGCCCTTCCAGGTCTTGGGATCCCCAAGGGATATAGTGTACTTGTCCTGATCCCTTACCATCAGTGGCAGCATCTCCTTCTCCCTGTTCCATGTAATCAAGCTTCCTTCCTCACCTGATTCTTTATCTATTGCTGGCCCTAGTACTACTGGCTGCCACTCATACCTTCCTGGGGTATACCTTCTTCCTTACTCCTTCTCCACTCTCATCCCCTCTTCCATCTCCAATATCTGCCTCTCCGTCCTCTCTCGAACTTCCTCCAAACTCTCGTCTCCTACCTTCCTCCAACTTCCTCTCAACTCACTCCATTCTAAAAAGTTTCAATACTTCCATCTCTTGCTCTCTCCTTTCCTCCCTTTTCTTGGACTTATCGTTTGGTTTATGATTTTGAATTAGTGCTTCCATCTCTTCACACAAGCTTACATTGAATGTCCCTTCTTTTGGCCATTTTGTGCGCAGGGTTTTGGTTCTTTTTTCCCATTTCTCTGGAATTGCAATAATCTCACCTCTACTTACTGGGAATTTCTTGCACAGTATGTCTACTGCTGTTCCTTTTTCTTCCGCCATGTTATTCTCTTCTTCTCTTAGATATTATTTCTTTAAAAGTCTCACAGTTCAAATACTTACCCGATCCTATCTTTACGCCTAGCCCTACAGTTTATTCTACCAGTGTTCAAGCAATTTATCAAATTCTTCTTACCTTCTGTTCCGTTCTGTCCGAGCAGCCCTCAACCTAGGGCAGTACTCACAGAAGATTCTCTTCACTCTCCCTGCCCGTTCAGCCCTTCGCTTTGTGCGAAGCGGTATCCACAGGGATTTACCAACACCACGTGGAATTTTCTTTACTCAACTTCTTGTTACCTTATTCGTACATACCCCCACTGCAGTGTTCTCGATCAATCCTCTGAGCCTCCTGTCAAACCCTCAATTCTGCCAGATTCTTTAGATCAGAGAGACCCTTCGGCAGTTGCTACACACCTCTGAGTCCCCAAGACCCCAAAACCAACAGAATTTTAATCCAAATTGTCACAAAAAGCACTTATTTTTTTTCTGGGTGCACTCGTAATTCTGTTAGCTCTGTGAGGGCTCTCGAGGGACTGGGAAGCGGCCTCAACCCACCGAATCCTTTTCGCAGGTCTCTTTCCGATCCTGTTCATGACGCCAATTTTGTCGTGGTTGCTTGAAATGACCAGGAGGCACAGACAATTCTTCGAGAAGTTTAAACCTTTATTTGCAAACAAAGGTTGAGGCAATCAATGAACTTGTCACTGAAAGCCCACCAAGCTCCGGTGTACGGCGTTCTTTATAGTAAATTCTTATCTCGGTTACATTTCGGTTTCATCAGCATACCCAATCAATTTATAATTGCATATCATCTATATATTAACTAATCAATCGCTGTTGCCTAGCTCTCGGTGCGTCACCATTATTTTTCACCCATTCGCATTGGGACCAAGATTATGTTTTCCAGACAACCTCCCTCACATTACATTCCTGCTCGCAGCATCCTGTCTGCCACCATTATCTCGTACTAAACAAAGGCTGAGTGTAATACATGGGATACATCTCAGCTAACAGTGCTGCTAAACAAACAGGTGTTCTGTAAGTGCCATAATATGCAGCCAAGAGAGTACAAAGTATCTAGTGAAAACAACACATAACAAAATGTGTCTAGTAAAATAATACATACTAATATTCAGTACCTAGAAGTGATTACATAGTATAGTAAATAGCTAATACATAGTGATTATATTTCAGGTATATATAGTGGTTATGTCAGATATATTTCTCAATACCGGCAACAGTGGTGGAGGTGAATACGATAGGGTCTTTTAAGAGGCTTTTAGATAGGTACATGGAGCTTAGTAAAATAGAGGGCTATAGGTAAGCCTAGTAATTTCTGATGTAGGGACATGTTCGGCACAACTTTGTGGGTTGAAGGCCCTGTATTGTGCTGTAGGTTTTCTATGTTTCTATGTTTTTCATTAACTATGACAATGAGTATCTGTCTTGTCAGTAACTCACTAGTTGAGCTACTGTCTTGTGGTGGCAGAGATCCAGGTGAAATCCTGATCAAAGGTCAGAAGGAACTACACTCTATAAATCAGTGAATTTAAATTAATCAAGGACACTATTAGACAGACCAATTTCCTTTGTTCTTCCATGTGCTTGGGAATGGAGGCTGCCATTTTGTGGAATTATTTTGTCCTCATTTCTGAGTTTAATTTGCTTGGCTTTTTCAGTGTTTTAAAGTAAACACAATGTTGCTTCAGGTAATCTGCTGTACTAGGAATAATTTCCAAATAAAAAGTTACTTGCAGGGCTTCTGGTGACGTTATCGTCGAGAATGGCAGTTTAAGTCACTTGCTCCTCCAGAAAAACGCGTATTAAGCCCCATTAACCCATCGAATATAATATTCTTCAAAAAATATTTGAACTGAAGAGAGGGGCAAGAATGGGGAAAAGGAATGGAAATTTAAAAAGTGGCTCTCCTACCTGACAGCATGCTAATGAGGCAGCTGCTGGGCCTCGTTCAGGCGAGGTGGTGAATATCTTTGAAATCCTGAAAGAAATAATGGAGGTCCAGAAAGATGTAAAGCAGCAGCTCCATGATATTAAGTCAGAGCTCGCCAGCGTCAATCAAAAAATAGCAGTGGCAGAGACTCGAATTGAGAAGGTGGAAGATTGCGTTCAAAACATGGAACGGATACTGAGTAGGACTATAAAAATAATACATCACCAAGAAGGTAAACTGCTTGTTCTGGAGGGAAGATCGCGGTGGAAAAATATCAGAATCTACAACATTCCCGAAGGAGCGGAGGGCTCATCTGTGATGGAGTTTGTTGGAATATCCAGGACGCGCTGGATATTCCCCCGGCTATGGAGCTGGAAGTCGAAAGAGCCCACCACACATTAGTCCCAAAACCTACCCAGGATAGAAAGACACACTCAATAATAATTAAATTCCTTAGGTACAGCACCAAGGCTGAGATTCTATGAAGGGCCTGGGGTAAGAAGAGAGTGTTTTTTGACGATAAATTAATATATTTCAACCATGATTACCCCCCACCCAGCGGTCCTCCAGAAATGCAAAGAATACTCCGATTAGATTTCAAACTTCGTACATTGCTAAACTTTGAGTGTTTTATGATAATGGGATGCGGTTGTACCAGACAGTGGAAGAGGCGATGACAGACACGAAGGCCTGAGGGTTGCCCGTCAGCATGACCAAAACAAAGGAAAGCCTGGCTGAGGAATTCTCTTGCTCCGCTTGGGAAATATTGTGAGAAACAAGAAGGCAGGAGATGGGAGGAGGCCTAGAGAAATATATCAGGAAGAGACCGGGAGTTTCCCAAAGACAGTCCTCACCCCCTTCAGAAGAGCCATAAAGTTTGGCTAAATTTAAAAATGTTGAGAAGCCAAAAGGAAGCAAAAGTACACGGTGATATACCTATCTCGAGAAATACCTATTATAATGTGGATTTTATATTACTTAGTTGTTATTCTTTATTCGCTCACTGTTACATATTCAGGCAACAATAAATATATGAGTTAGGCAAGGGTTTATATAACAAACAACATGTTTATTAAACACTGAAAACAAACCCCCCAAAAGTAAACAAACACTAACGTAACCGGAAATCAGCTGCTGTGTGGCAGCTTGGACAGTTCTTAAAGCGATGTTGCAAAAACAGTTCTTTAAAGTAGTATTGCCAAAAGTTCAAAAATGCTCACAGTCCATTTAAAAGGAGAGACTTTATAAGACAAATTAAATTCTCTTTCGCGTTGTTTTGCTTCAGCCCCCGAAGTCGAACTTTTTCCCACGAAGAATTTACGAAATGTAACGGCTTAAAGGCACTGACCTTTCCTTTATCACTGTCCTCAATCTTTTCTGCTATCCCGCAGAGATTAACACGAGAACAGTCAACAAATTCCTTCCGGATAAGGATCAAACAAGGTCGAACCCGTTTCACTGTCGGAAATCAATTCTCCTCGATTTTTAACTCCCGAACTCCAATCTTCACTCTCCACTGATTCTCAAACTAGCGGTATTGTAAAGAAACTGCTGGCAATGACCTTATAAACTTTAGGCATTAGATAAAACTTCATCTTTCAACTAAACTGTGTCATCACATTAAATCACGCAGTGGCATGAAGTCAGCTTGGCAAATCCAGCCACGAACTGCCCCTCCTCACAGGGTGGGGTCTTCCTTTTATACTCTGTAAAAAAAAACCTGTCACATGACCTCTACTGGTGGGAAAATGACGTCACTCCACCATCACAAGACCATTACCTCAAGTCCAGTATAGCTTCAACCCCAGTCATATGACAAGGGTACCACTGTCATGTGTCACGAGTATGTAACACTCACTTACTCCTCACCAAAAGGAGAATATATATATGTGCATATATGCATATGTATGTAATGTGTGTGTGTGTGTGTGTGTGTGTGTGTGTGTGTGTGTGCGTGCGCGCACATATGTATATATGTGTGTGTGGGTATGTATACATATATGTGCGTGTGTGTGTATGTATGTATGTATGTATGTATGTATATATATGTGCGTGTGCACATTATGTGTGTGTGTATATATATATATATAGGAGTACACAGGGAAATATTTTGTTCACTGACTTTTATGAATACTGCAATGGGGGCCCTCAACTCACAAGTAGGAGGGTTTATCCCCCATAGCTAGACATTTCCTCTAGCTCAACGCAGGGTCATCTACTAGAGACTTCAGCCTTGGAATCACTCGTTCGTTGCCATTTTTGTTATTATTTGTGTTTCTTGGTTCTTATTTTTTCAGGGAGTAGATCTATTAAGATTTATTCTAATTTCAATGATACATTGATAGATAAATACAGATGGCTAAGGACAAGGTAAAATTCATTTCTTTTAATGTCAATGAGCTATTAAATCCAATCAAACGTAAGAGAATTTTATCCAAAATGAACGAAGAACAAGCCCATGTAGTATATTTACAGGAAACTCATTTAGTGATAATGAGCATAACAAACTAAAGAGAATGGGCTTCACTAATCTGTTTTTCTCCTCATATAAATCAGGACATAAGAGAGAGGTTGCTATTCTTATCTCAAGTAAGCTAAATTTTGAAAAAGTTATCGAAATGGGAGATAAAGAGGGCAGATATATTCTGGTAAGGGGGAATATAGATGGCAATTCAGTTACTCTATTGAATATATATGCACCCCTGGGAACTGATATTGGTTTCTTACAGAAAACTACTGATATTATGGTAATGGAAACAGAAGGTCTCCTGATATGTGGGGAGACAATTACAACCAAACTTAGACTCTTCCAATAGAAAAAACTATGAAACAATATCTTTACATAAGAAAGTTAATACTCTTTTTGAGGATGTTGGTTTAATTGATATATGGAGGGACCTTTTCCCTGACAGAAGGGATTACACTCATTATTCTGCACCCCATTCTGTATGTACAAGAATAGACTATTTCATAACATTTGGAAAAGACAAAGATAAAATAAACACCTGTGGAATTGGGAAAATAGATGTAAGTGACCATGCACCTATATATTTATCTGTTGATTTTGACCTACAACCAAAGAATACTATTTGGAAACTAAATTCATGTCTACTCAATGATCCGTACTTTAAGGAACAAATTAAAAAAGAAATTGGTCTCTACTTAGAATTTAATGATAATGGAGAGGTTTCACCTCCCATTTTATGGATACTCTAAAGGCGGTCTTAAGAGGGAAAATTATAGCGATATCTTCATATAAGAAAATATAAGGAATAAAAGATTAGAGGAACTACAAAATAGGCTGAAGGAACTAGAGAAAAAAACACAAATTGATTTTGGCACAGGATACATTGGGGGAAATTAAAAGAATTAGGAATGAAATAAATAATTTGGCTAAGCAAGAAATCAGGAAAAACTTAATGTTTATGAAACAGAGACATTATGAAAGTGGATCAAAATCTATGAAAATACTGGTGTTGAAACTGAAAAAAAAGAAAGCAGAAAATACAGTTCATAAAATTAGGGACCCAGAACGAAAATGATAAAAAATAAGCTAAGTGAAATTCAGGAAGCTTTTGAATTGTTTTACAAAATTCTATATTGCAAAGTTCCAGGGGGAAGCATAACCCAAACTGACACCTTCCTGAATACTCTAGAGTTACCCACTGTAAGCGAAGAACAAAATAGAATGATGAATGCTCTCATAACTGAAGTTAATTAAAAGCTGCAATTAGTAGGTTTAAATTAAGCAAATCACCAGGATCAGATGTGGTAGAGTGGTACAAAGAATTTAAAAATGAGTTAATTCTTGTTTTACTCCCACACTGAACTGGGCTCTAAAAAAGGCACAAATGCCACCCAGTTGGAAGGAAGCGATAATCTCAGCTATACCGAAAGAAGGCAAGGATAAAATGGAATGCGGGTCACTTAGACCAATATCCGTTCTTAATGTAGATTATAGGTTATTTACCTCCATCATGGCCAATGATCAGACAGGTTTTATACGACAATGCCAGAAACAAGACAATATACGAAGGACACTTCACATTATGGATCATATACAAAAAAATTAAATTGAAGCAATAGTGATAAGCGTGGACGCTGAAAAAGCATTTGATTCAGTTAATTGGAATTTTCTTTACAGAGTTTGACATAGATTTGGTTTCCAAGACACAATTATTAAAACTATACAGACACTATATGACAATCCTACTGCTAGGATTAAAATCAATGGATATTTATCAAATAGTCTTACCCCAGAAAGGGGGACGAGACAGGATTGTGCATGGTCACCACTACTCTTTGCGTTATATCTGGAACCATGAGCTCAATACATTAGACAAAATGAAGATATCAGGGGAATTACTATTAAAGGAGCAGAGCATAAATTGGCTTGTTATGCGGATGACATTTTGATCTATCTAGGGCAACCAACAGATTCTTTACCTAAATTGATGCAATCCTTTGAACAATATGGTCAATTATCAGGATACAAGATCAACATAGATAAAACCCAATTACTTTCATATTACTATAGCCCAACAAGAGAAATTGAAAGTCGATACCCAGTGTGCATGGCACACAGAGTCTTTCAAATATTTGGGCATCATTATGCCAAAAGATTTGGCAAAATTATCAGAATGTAATTATCAGCCTTCATGTAAAAAAATTAAGGAAGATGTGGCAAGATGGAACCTGATTCCTTTTTTCAGTCTCAGTTCAAGGATTGAGTCTATTCAAATGAATATATTGTCCAGACTGTTAAGTCTCTTTCAGACCCTACCAATAGAGATTAATCAAAATCAATTCAATGAATGGAACAAGATGCTATCAAGATATATTTGGAAGGATAAAAGGCCTAGAGTTTGTCTCAAAATTTTGCAATTAGCAAAGGAAAAGGGGGGATGGGGTTTACCTTCTCTTAGAGATTATTACTTTGCAGCACAGCTGAGAGCTGTGATATGTTGGTGCAATCCATCATATGATGCTCAATGGAAAAACTTTGAGGAGAGGGTACTTCCCATCCCCATACAAGCAATTTTGGCTGATAACAACCAGCAAAGGTACCTACATGATAACTCATAGGTAAAATTGACTCTTAAAATATGGAAAACTACTATAAAAGAATATAATCTAGAGGGAGATATTGCAATTCTTAAATGGTGTGCATATGACTCTGGGATTTTACACCAAGTAAACTGGATGCTAGATTTAAGGACTGGACAGCTAAAGGAATAACACTTCTTTGCAATATAATGAAAGAAGGAACACTGTTCAGTTTTGAAATGCTTAAAGAGAAACTTTTTTTAGAAAAACAAGATTTTTTATCGGTATTTACAGATGTGACAATATATTAATAAGACACTTAAAAATGTAACCAAGGCAAATACATGCTTGATAGAGCTCTTTAGAAAAGCATATAATTCAGATAATGGTAGCAGAATCATTTCAAGCATGTATAAGGGGTTGTCAAATCCTAAAACACATTCGACTTCATACATTAAAACAAAATGGAAGAAGGAAGGAGGGATAATTATATCTAAGGAAGAATGGACAACAATATGGAGATATCAATGGAAGTGTACCAGTTCACAGAAATGGAGGGAGTTTGGATGGAAAAACTTGATAAGATATTTTATTACACCCTCTCAGAAATCCCATTATGATAGTAACCTCCCTGTTTGCTGGAGAAATTGTGCAAATCAAAATGCAAATCATTATCATATTTTTTGGGATTGCCCTGTTATCAAAAACTATTGGAGGGGGATACACAATGCCCTACAAGACATCTTTAAATGTGAAATACCCTTGGGGAGTAAGGCCATATATTTTAGATATATACCTGAAGAAAGGTTGAAAAGAGATAAATACTTAATGAATATACTGTTGGTGGCTGGTAAAAAGACTCTTACTAGGAAATGGTTATCACAGGAGAGCCCAACTTTAAGTACATGGATGGAAATTACAATGGACATTTACAAAATGGAGAAGGTAACAGCATCTGTTAACCATAAGCTGGAACAATTTGATTCATACTGGGAAAAATGGTTTAACTACATAATGTCTCATAGGCCTGATTTTATTCTCACAAATCAATGAATCTGTTGTAAAAAAAAGATCACTCCCTACTTGTACATAGTTCTTTCCTTTTGCTTGTTTTTTCTGTCCACTCTTTTCTATAAGTGTATACCCCAGATAAATACTTTGTGGAGATTTTTGATATATATGATATATATGTACAATGTCAGAAATACATCTTATGGAAATGTTTGTCTGATGAGCTTCAATAAAAAAGTAAATTACAAAAAAAGTTACTTGCAAAATGTTCTTTAGTTGGATATAATATGCAGGTTGTAACTGTTGGGGACTGTGCCTGCCCTGAGAGTTTCAAGTTGGTTACTGGGGAGGAGCAAATCCATAATTTACCAGCTGTCATGGGCTGGAAAGGGCAATATGTGGATTATGGCTTGGAGAAGAGCTAATACAAAAAGTGTTAAAGGTCAGATATGTGATCAATTGCCAATGATACTGGAATGCAATTTTTTGAATTGGTTAAAATGAATATAAAAACAGAGGCTATCACATACATGACAGTGATAACTCTCCAGAGACCAATCATGGTGGATGAGAGGTGCCCCAGGGCCATGGCGATTGGAAATGATGAGCACATGGCCAGCTGAGATTCTTTTTAACTGGTATGGTTTTTCCTATTCTTTGTTTGTTAATGAAAGGTCTGTAAAGCTTAGTGGATATGCACACAGGTTGTGTAAGTTCACCTGTTCTTCCTATGAGACAATAAAGGTACAGTATTTGTCTGTAATTGCAGATTCTCTCTGTGACTCCTTGCTTTTTATTACTAAGGGGAAGATTCTTGTAACAGAATTGTCACCCTTGTTGTGGGCTCAAAGTTAAATCTCCCATTTTATCAGCAGGAGACAGGAAATGGAATGTGTGGGTGAGAACCAGAGATCTGGGACTGGGTAGTGAGCTAGTACTGACCCAGGATGAAAAATTTGGGGAATTCTGCAAGTTCAAAGGACTCAGATTATTTTGATTGAAGGGGATTCCTCTAGAAATACATATTAGGGAAATGACCACAATATGTTTGAAAGATACACTTAATGTCAGAGAAATATATACAACATACATCCTGAAAAAAAACTTCTTCACAAACATCTATGAAAACAGAGGAATACCCCAAAGAATGAATGACAGTTAAACGTTAGAACCCTTAAGTCTCCCCCAGCATCCCCTCCCATGCACAAGCATCAGCAAGGCAACAAGCATGCCCAACGCCCACCAGCAAAAATGCATCAGCACCCCCCACTGAGCACTCAAGCGTGCAGCAAAGCATCAATAAACACACCGACTTGCAGTACCCCAAAGACTACTTGTTCACTCGGTACTTGACATACCACAGGCTCTCTCTCCCTAATAAGGGAGAAAAGGGGCATCCCGTTTCACAGAGGGAGGGGAGACATAACAAACAACTCGCTGATTTATGATGTTAAAAGTCTGTTGTGTTGCTTTTTCTGGGCTCTGTGCCCAGAGAGGCACAGCTCCCTGGATACACAACCCCGGCAGCTAATCGACTCCTCCACTTCGTGTTCTCCTGAGGCACATCAGTTAGGGGCATCGGCCTAGAATCAGCACATCTCCAGAGCCACTAAAATCTGGAACCCTGCTCACCTTCCAGGCCGCATACTTGGGATATCAAAAAGAAACCAGTAACGAGGCCCTGAATGCGGGTCCCATTCTTGCAAAGAACTGAAGTCCAATTGCAGCTTCAGGTCAGGGTCCTCAAAAGAACCTTGAAAAGGAAAAAAAAGAGATACTAAAGATAGAAATAGAGTTGTTTCCAAAGATGCAAGCAAAGGAGTGGCTGTTTACGCCATCGGGGATAGGGAGCATGCTGGACACACCAATGCTGAAATGACAAAGCTCTCTTTTAAATTGCCAGAAGGAATTTGTCACATAAGCAATTTAAACAACTACTGAAGCCAATCATAGGGCCTACCTCACTGAGGATTTGAAAGGATATTGACAAAATGCTGATGCCGAATGAGATGTCGGAATAAGGTAGCATAGGATAGATAAGAGGATGTAAACAAAAGGAGGTAGAAACCATTAAGGGAAAAGTTAATGATTTGCGGGATAGAGAAGTATGGATTTGGTGCATATAAACTGATTTCAGCTGAAGTGTGAGAAATTGGTTAAAGAAAGGAACAAGCAGGAGGAAGAAGCTAAGAATAAATGGGAGGAATTAAAGTTACAGTGCAGTGATTTAAAAGCAGCTATGAATGTGATACAGAAATCAGTACACAAGGAAAAAACACACTAGCAATCATACAAAGCATTCAAAGCAGATACAAAAGCCTGCTGCACAGAGAGAAATAATATGTGCTTTTGGATCTGAAGAGTGGAGGAGGATAAATATGGAGATATGGATTGGCATAATTTAGCAGATAAGGTCATGATGAGGAGATTCCACCAAAGGATCATCCGCTGACATACAACCAAAAAGAGCCTGTGCTCCCAAAGGCATGACTGCTCCCTCCCCCCACCCCAGTTACTATCAGAGAAGACAGGAAATCAAAACCAGAATATCACATACACTACACCATCTGGGGTACAGCAGCTGAGGGATATTACTAAGAACTCTGGGACATACTGTATATGTCCGGGGATGATCCAAGGGAACCAAGCAATTAGTTACCAGAAAGAAATACATGGACCAGATGATGCTGAACAAGGAAAATTAATTAGGATGTGATTGTTTCTGAACATATACTCCACTTTACCAGAAACACAGTAGTACAAAGGGGAATAAATAAGGAGTTAAAGAATACAATATTTACTATTGACAATGGGGTCCAAATAGATGAGTTACATAAATGTCACCAGAAGAAAGGAGATCACCCGACTGCATTTGCATTCTGTCCGTGGATTGTGTTCCTAGGGTTGTATGTATCAGCATTAGATCATGGACATAGGAGCAGAATTAAGTCATTCAGCCTATCGAGTCTGCTCGGCCATTCCATCATGACTGATCCTGGATCCCACTCAACTCGATACACCTGCCTTCTCACCATATCCTTTGATGCCCTGACCAATCAGGAAATGATCAACATCTGACTTAATTTTGCCTATGGAGTTGACCTTCTCTCCAGCCTGTGGCAGAGCATTCCACAGATTCAGTACTCTATGGCTATAAAAAATCCTCCTTACCTCTGTTCTAAAAGGTCAATTTTGAGGCTATAACCTCTAATTCTGGATACCCCCACCATGGGAAACATCCACTCCACATCCACGTTATCTAGTCCTTTCAACATTTGGTAGATTTCAATGAGACTGCACGCCCCACCCCGCATCCTTCTAAATTTCAGTGAGTACAGGCCCAAAGATGGCAAACGCTCCTCATATGTTAACCACTTCATTCCTGGAATCATCCTTGTGAACCTCCTCTGGACTCTCTCCAATGACAACACATCCTTTCTGAGCTATGGGGCCCAAAACTGTATTCCAATATTCCAAGGGGATCCAGACTATTTGTCTTTTAAAGCCTCGGGTTATCTCCTTGCTTTTATATTCTATTCACCTTGAAATAAATGCCAACATTGCATTTGCCATTTTTACCACAGACTCAACTTGTAAATTAATCTTCTGAGAGTCTTGCATGAGGACTCCTAAGTCCCTCTGCACCTCTGATGTTTGAACCTTCTCTCACTTAGATTATTGTTCCTTTTACCAAAATGCATTATCATACATTCACCAACACTGTATTTCATCTGCCATTTTTTTGTACATTCTTCCAATTTGTTTAAATCCAGTTGCAATTGCATTGCTTCATCAGCACCAACATCCCTCTACCTAACTTGGTATCATCCACAAACTTTGCCACAAAGCCATTAATTCTATCATCAAAATCACTGACAATGTGAAAAGTGGTGGTCCCCATACTGACCTCTGAAGAACACCACTAGTCACTGGCAGCCACCAGAAAAGGACCCTTTTATTCCCACTCGCTGTCTCCTGCCTGTCAGCCATTCCATTATCCATGCCAATATCTTTCCAGTAACACCATAGGATTTTATCTTGTAAAGGAGCTTCATGTGTAGCACCTTATCAAATGCCTTCTGAAAATCCAAGTAAATGATATCCACTACCTTTCCTTTGTTCATCCTGACTGTTACTTCCTGAAAAAACCCTAACAGATTTGTCATGCAAAATTTCCCTTCACAGTACCATCTTGACTTTATCATTCATCATTTTATCATTCATCTCCAAGTACCCCAAAACCTCATCCTTAATAATAGACTCCAACACTTTCCTAACTACTGTGGATAGGCTAATTGGCCTATAATTTCTTTTATTTTGCCATCCTCCCTTCTTAAAGAGTGGAGTGACATTTGCAATCTTCCAGCTTTCTGGGACCATGCCAGAATCAAATGATTCTTGAAAGATCATGACCAATGCATCCATTATCTCTTCAGCAACCTCTTTCAGGACTCTGGGATATATTCCATCTGGTCCAGGTGACTTATCCACCTTGAGACCTTTAAGACAAGCACTTTTTCCTTCACTTCATTTAGAGCTAGAACCCACAAATAGGTGGTTAAGAACATTGATATCTCAGAGCACCAACAAATCTAGAAATAGTTGATATTTTTGATCCTAGTGACCCTACATATACTTAGGAAAATGAATAGAGCATGGGAGAATGAAGTGCTGGAGGTGGATTTTAACTTTAGGAATACTCCAAAGGCAGCTAAGAAGTGTCCTTTGAGAAAATACACTGGATATCATGTGGTGAAATGCAGGACAGGAAAGAAGTGAACAGAGAGATAGTGCAAAGGAAGTAACCCAGAGCTGGAGTGCGCCTTCATCCATTTGAGAAGCTGTTGCCAGGGGCAATACAGCACTCAAATTTACTGATTAACATGTGTTAATGTTAGTTATTATGACGGAGACTGCACAGCAAACAGTTTATATAATTTAAGCACTAACAAAAACCAGACATTGGAGTTACAGAGGGGTCAGAATATACTGGAATTTTGGTTAGTGTTGGGATCTCCTGCTTTAAGCTTGTTGAGTGTTGTGTGTTGTTTACTTATGCCTAATGAATAAATTCCCTCACCACAATTCAGGGCCCTAAAGAGCCCTTCCAGGTGAGCCAACATTTCATCTGTAAGCCTGTTGGGGTCATCTACTGTATCCGATGCTCCCAGTGTGGCCTCTTGTATAACTGTGAAACCGTGTAGATTGGAAGACTGCCTTGCCAAGCACCTATACTTCGTCCATGAGAAAAAGTTGGATCTTCCAGTGCCCACATTCTAGTTCCATTTCCCATTCCCATGGCTTTCTGCATTGTGATGCAGCCACACTCAGGTTGGAGGAGCAATGTGCTATATTCCGTCTAGGTAGCCTGATGAAATGAACATCGATTCCTTGAACATCTGGTAATATCCCTCCCTCCATCACTATTTTCCATTCCCTTTTCCCTCTCTCACCCTATCTCCTTACCTGCCAATCACCTCCCTCTGGTGCTCCTCACACTTTTCTTTCTTTCATGGCCTTCTCAAACTCAAAAGATCTCAAAGTGGATAAGTCACCTGAACCAGATGGACTACATCCCAAAGGGCTGAAAGAGGTTGCTGAAGAGTGCTATGGGAAACCCTAAGTAATTTTTAAATAAGTACATGTTCAGCACAGCATTGTGGGCTGAAGGGCCTGTAAGTTTTCTATGTTTCCACATTTCTGTCCTCCCTTATCAGATTCCCTTTCTCTACCCCTGTATCTCTTTCATCAATCAACTTCCCAGCTCTTTACTTCACCCCCTTCCACTCACAGCTTCACCAATCACCTTGTGTTTCTTCCTCTCCTTGCCCACTTTCTAACTCTGACTCCTCAACTTTTTTTTCCAGTCCTGATGAAGGATCTCAGCCCGACACATCAGCTGTACTCTTTGCCATAGATGCTGCCTGGCCTGCTGAGTTCCTCTAGCATTTTGTGTGTGTTGATTGGATTTCCAGCACCTGCAGATTTTTCTCTTGTTTGTGAATAACTTTCAACATTTCTTTGTTTTAAAGGCTTAGAGTAATACATTTCATCAGTTTTGTTGGATTGTAATTGCATATTTTGGTAATGGTTCAATCTTTAGAAAGAAGAGATTTTCTGAAATGATTTGCAATGGTAAATGGTTTCACATCGCCACATTTGAAATGGAGAGAAAATGTATCTCATGTGTTTGTGTGTGCCTGAGAGGTGAGGGAGAGAGGGAGAAGCTAGGGAGAGGGGGAGGGTGAGGGAGATGTTTTAAGAAACTGTGCCTTTAAGAGGTTGCATTTCCTTTAGCTCTTTGAAAAATGTGTGAAAGCTTTTCATGAGGTGAATTAATTATTTATTTTAATTTTTTTGCACCTTACTTGCGGAAGGTTCTAAAGGAAGAACAGTGCAAGAATAGATTTTTGGTTGTTCTGACTGTGTTTTTGGTTTGTATTTCTTTATTTGTTTTCCATGGAATTGAATTTAGAGCAAATCAGATTCCACACTGGCCAGGTGTTATCTGGGTTGAGAAGGAAATTTGTGCATCTCCATTCCTGGAATGCAATGCCCACATATAGACAATAGACAATAGGTGCAGAAGTAGACCATTCAGTCCCTCGAGTCTGCACTGCCATTCTGAGATCATGGCTGATCATTCACTATCAATACCCAGTCCCTGCCTTGTCCCCATATCCCTTGATTCCCCTATCCATCAGATATCTATCTAGCTCCTTCTTGAAAGCATCCAGAGAATTGGCCTCCACCATCTTCCGAGGCAGTGCATTCCACACCTCCACAACTCTCTGGGAGAAGAAGCTCTTCCTCAACTCTGTTTTAAATAACTGACCTCTTATTCTCAATCCATGCCCTCTGGTACTGGACTCTCCCAACATCTGGAACATATTTCCTGCCTCAATCCTATCAAATCCTTTAATTATCTTAAACGTTTCAATCAGATCCCCTCTCAATCTCCTCAATTCCAGCGTGTACAAGCCCAATCTCTCCAATCTCTCTGCGTAAGACAGCCCTGCCATCCCAGGAATCAACCTAGTGAATCTACGCTGCACTTCCTCAATTGCCAGAATGTCCTTCCTTAAACCTGGAAACCAAAACTGTACACAATATTCCAGGTGTGGTCTCACCAGGGCCCTGTACAAATGCAAAAGGACATCCTTGCTCTTGTACTCAATTCCCCTTGTAACAAAGGCCAGCATTCCATTTGCCCTCTTCACTGCCTGTTGCACTTGTTCATTCACCTTCATTGACTGGTGAACTAGGACTCCTAGGTCTCTTTGCATTTCTCCCTTACCTAACTCGACACCGTTCAGACAATACTCTGCCCTCTTGTTCCTGCTTCCAAAGTGGATAACTTCACATTTATTCACATTGAATGACATCTGCCAAGTATCTGCCCACTCACCCAGCCTATCCAAGTCTCCCTGTATTCTCCTAACGTCCTCTTCGCATGTCACACTGCCACCCAGTTTAGTATCGTCAGCAAACTTGCTGATATAGTTTTCAATGCCCTCATCTAAATCGTTGACATAAATCGTAAAGAGCTGTGGTCCCAATACAGAGCCCTGTGGTACCCCACTAGTCACCTCCAGCCAGTCTGAGAAACACCCATTCACTGCTACCCTTTGCTTTCTATCTGCCAACCAGTTTTCTATACATGTTGAAACCCTGCCCCCAATGCCATGAGCTCTGATTTTACTCACCAATCTCCTATGTGGCACCTTATCGAATGCCTTCTGAAAATCTAGGTACACAACATCCACTGGCTTACCCTCGTCTAACATCCTTGTTACACCCTCAAAAAACTCCAACAGATTAGTCAAGCATGATTTGCCCTTGGTAAATCCATGCTGGCTCGGCCTAATCCTATTTCTGCCATCTAGATGTGCCACTATTTCGTCCTTAATAATGGACTCAAGCATCTTCCCCACGACTGACGTTAGGCTAACAGGGCGATAGTTCTCTGTTTTCTCCTTCCCTCCCTTCTTGAAAAGTGGGATAACATTAGCCACTCTCCAATCTTCAGGAACTGATCCTGAATCTAAGGAACATTGGAAAACGATTACCAATGCATCCGCAATTTCCTGAGCCACCTCTTTTAGAACCCTCGGATGCAGACCATCTGGACCCGGGGATTTATTAGCCTTCAGTCCTACCAGTCTACTCATCACAGTTTCTTTCCTAATGTCAATCTGTCTCAATTCCTCTGTTATCAAATGACCCTGGCCCATCCATACATCTGGGAGATTGCTTGTGTCCTCCCTGGTGAAGACAGATCTAAAGTACGCATTAAATTCTGTTGCCATTTCCCTGTTTCCCATAACAATTTCTCCCAATTCATTCTTCAAGGGGCCAACATTGTTCTTAACTATCTTCTTTCTCTTCACATAGCTAAAAAAGCTTTTGCTATCCCCTTTTATATTCCTGGCTAGACTGAGCTCATACCTGATTTTTTCTCTCCGTATTGCTTTTTTAGTTAAGATTTGCTGTTCCTTAAAACTTTCCCAATCATCTGTATTCCCACTCATCTTAGCCCTGTCATACTTCTTTTTCTTTAATGCTATACAATCTCTGACTTCCTTTGTCAACCACTGTGGCCCCTTCCCCCTCTTTGAATCCTTCCTTCTCATTGGAATGAACTGCTTTTGTATCTTTTGTATTATGCCCAAGAATATCTGCCACTGCTGATCCACTGTCTTTCCTGCCAGGGCATCCGCCCATTTAACTTTGGCCAGCTCTTCCCTCATGGCTCCGTAGTCTCCTTTATTTAATTGCAACACTGACACCTCTGATCTGCCCTTATCCCTCTCAAATTGTAGATAAAAACTTATCATGTTATGATCACTACTTCCTAATGGCTCCTTTACTTCAAGATCACTTATCAATTCCTGTTCATTACACATCACCAAGTCCAAAATAGCCTCGTTCCTGGTTGGCTCAAGCACAAGCTGTTCCAAAAATACATCCCTTAGACACTCCACAAACTCCCTATCCTGGGGTCCAGCACCTACCTGATTCTCCCAGTTCACCTGCATGTTGTAATCTCCCATAACGACTGCATTACCTTTAGCACATGCCAATATTAACTCCCTAATCAACGTACCCAATATCCACACTAGTGTTTGGGGGCCTGTACACAACACCCATTAGGGTCTTTTTACCCTTACTGTTCCTCAGCTCAATCCACACAGACTCTACACTGACATTCAGGGACATTAGTGGATAGTTAATTTTGGAATTTGAATTCAACATGTTGGGAAGAGTGGAACATTTGGGGAGAAATCCTGAAAGTTGCTTTTACTAACAAGACTGCTTTCTTCTACAGAATATAAAAGCTATTGCTTGAGATTTTTGATATATTGATAGTTGAATGTGATCCCTTGAAAACGAATTTTGAAGTAACCAATGTTTAGTTGTGTAATTTGCAAACAGAATTTCAATTTAAATATTGGACTGGTCCAAACAGCACTTCAGTATTTATCTAACTACTGTTGGATGTTCAAATTAAAATGTCTTGGTGAATCAGTTTAGCACTCAAGGTTGAAATGTAGCTGAAAAGGGTATCAAGTTTCTACCTTCCTTGATTATAACCTTTATTTTACAGGAGAGCTGCAGGGACATCAGGGTATGAGAGCAAATGATTCCAAGGGGCCACTTGTGTCAAAATAATAAGTGGGAGGGTGGGAGTTAGAAGGAGGTTCAAAAGCAATACCTGAGAACAAAGACACACAAAGAAAGAAAAACACAAAGGGAAAACCCTATTTTAATTTTTTTTTTGTAGATGGCTCCTCACCAGTGCAGATGGGTGGCAGGAGATCTGGATGTAGTATATATGTAGAGGGGAATCAAGTGATTCTTGAAAGATCATGACCAATGTGTCCATTATCTTCTCTGAAACCTCTCTCAGGACTCTGCGATGTAGTCCATTTGCCCCGTGACTTATCCACCTTAAGACTTTTGAGTTTGCCTAGCGTTTTTTCTTTTGTAATAGCAATGGCAGTCACTCCTGCTCCCTGACACTCATGGACCCCTGACACACTGCTAGTGCCTCCAATGTGCAGACAGATACAAAGTACCCTTTAATTTAATCTGCCATTTCTTTGTCCCCCATTAATAGTTCTCCAGCATCATTTTCCAGTGGTCCAGTATCAACTCTCACCTCACTTTTACTTTTTATATAACTGAAACAACTTTTGGTATCCTATAACCATATAACCATATAACAATTACAGCATGGAAACAGGCCATCTCAGCCCTTCTAGTCCGTGCTGAACGCTTACTCTCACCTAGTCCCACTGGCCCGCACTCAGCCCATGACCCTCCATTCCCTTCCTGTCCATATACCTATTTAGTTTTACTTTAAATGACAATACCGAACCTGCCTCCACCACTTCTACTGGAAGATCGTTCCACACAGCTACCACTCTCTGAGTAAAGAAATTACTCGTGTTACCCTTAAACTTTTACCCCCTAAATCTCAACTCATGTCCTCTTGTTTGAATCTCCCCTACACTCAATGGAAAAAGCCTATCCACATGAACTCTACCTATCCCCCTCATAATTTTAAATACCTCTATCAAGTCCCCCCTCAACCTTCTATGCTCCAACTTGTTCAACCTTTCCCTGTAACTGAGGTGCTGAAACCCAGGTAACATTCTAGTAAATCTTCTCTGTATTCTCTCTATTTTGTTGATATCTTTCCTATAATTCGGTGACTAGAACTATACACAATACACCAAATTCAGCCTTACCAATGCCTTGTACAATTTTAACATTATGTCCCAAGTCCTATACTCAATGCTCTGATTTGTGAAGGCCAGCATACCAAAAGCTTTCTTCACCACCCTATCCACATGAGATTCCACTTTCAGGGAACTATGCACCATTATTCCAAGATCACTCTATTCTACTGCATTCTTCAATGCCCTACCATTTACCATGCATGTCCTATTTGGATTATTCCTACCAAAATGTAGCACCTTACACTTATCAGCATTAAACTCCATCTGCCATCATTCAGCCCACTCTTCTAACTGGCTTGCTTTATATTATTTGCTAGTTGCCCCCAGATTTCATCTCTTCCCTTCTTTCGCTTTTTTTTTAGCTTCCTTTTGTTGGCTTTTAAAAGCTTCCTAATCATCTAACTTTGGGAGGCAGATTTTGGAAAGGTGCAAAAATAACAGGGCTGTTTATCATAGGTGACTTTAACTTCCCTAATTGGCACTTGATTAGTTCCAAGGGTTTAGATGGGGCAGAGTTTGTTAAATGTGTCCAGGATGGATTCCTGTCACAGTATGTTGACAGGCCGACTAGGGGGAATACTAGATCTAGTATAAGGTAACAAACCAGGTCAGGTCACAGATCTGTCAGTGGGTGAGCATCTGGGGGACAGTGATCACCTTTAGCATTATCATGGAAAAAGATAGAATCAGAGTGGACAGGAAAATTTTTAATTGGGAAGGGCAAATTATGAGGCTATAAGGTTAGAAATTGCAGGTGTGAATTGGGATGATGTTTTTGCAGAGAAATGTACTATGGACATGTGGTCAATGTTTAAGGATCTCTTGCAGGATGTTAGGGACAAATTTGTCCCTGTGAGGAAGATAAAGAATGGTAGGGTGAAGGAACCATGGGTGACAAATGAAGTGGAAAATCTAGTCAGGTGGAAGAAGGCAGCATACATGAGGTTTAGGAAGCAAGGATCAGATGGGTCTATTGAGGAATATAGGGTAGCAAGAAAGGAGCTTAAGAAGGGGCTGAGAAGAGCAAGAAGGGGGCATGAGAAGACCTTGGCGAGTAGGGTAAAGGAAAACCCCAAGGCATTCTTCAATTACGTGAAGAACAAAAGGATGACAGGAGTGAAGGTAGGACCGATTAGAGATAAAAGTGGGAAGATGTGCTGGGAGGCCGTGGAAGTGAGCGAGGTCCTCAATGAATACTTCTCTTCGGTATTCACCACTGAGAGGGAGCTTGATGACGGTGAGGACAATATGAGTGAGGTTGATGTTCTGGAGCATGTTGATATTAAGGTAGAGGAGGTGTTGGAGTTGTTAAAATATATTAGGATGGATAAGTCCCCGGGGCCTGACGGAATATTCCCCAGGCTGCTCCATGAGGCAAGGAAAGAGATTGCTGAACCTCTGGCTAGGATCTTTATGTCCTCATTGTCCATGGGAATGGTACCGGAGGATTGGAGGGAGGCGAATGTTGTCCCCTTGTTCAAAAAAGTTAGTAGGGATAGTCCAGGTAATTATAGACCAGTGAGCCTTACGTCTGTGGTGGGAAAGCTGTTGGAAAAGATTCTTAGAGATAGGATCTATGAGCATTTAGAGAATCATGGTCTGATCAGGGACAGTCAGCATGGCTTTGTGAAGGGAAGATCAGGCCTAACAAGCCTGATAAAGTTCTTTGAGGAGGTGACCAGGCATATAGATGAGAGTAGTGCAGTGGATGTGATCTACAAGGATTTTAGTAAGGCATTTGACAAGGTTCCACATGGTAGTCTTATTCAGAAAGTCAGAAGGCATGGGAATTGGCTTGCCTGCAGAAGGCAGAGGGTTCTGGTGGAGGGAGTACATTCAGATTGGAGGGTTGTGACTAGTGGTGTCCCACAAGGATCTGTTCTGGGACCTCTACTTTTTGTGATTTTTATTAACGACCTGGATGTGGGGGTAGAAGGGTGGGTTGGCAAGTTTGCAGATGCCACAAGGTTGTTAGTGTTAGATAGTGTAGAGTATTGTCAAAGATTGCAGAGAGACATTGATAGGATGCAGAAGTGGGCTGAGAAGTGGCAGATGGAGTTCAACCCGGAGAAGTGTGAGGTCGTACACTTTGGAAGGACAAACTCCAAGGCAGAGTACAAAGTAATTGACAGGATACTTGGTAGTGTGGAGGAGCAGAGGGATCTGGGGGTACATGTCCACAGATCCCTGAAAGTTGCCTCACAGGTAGATAGGGTAGTTAAGAAAGCTTATGGGGTGTTAGCTTTCATAAGTTGAGGGATAGAGTTTAAGAGACACGATATAATGATGCAGCTCTATAAAACTCTAGTTAGGCCACACTTGGAGTACTATGTCCAGTTCCGGTTGCCTCACTATAGGATGGAAGCATTGGAAAGGGTACAGAGGAGATTTACCAGGATGCTGCCTGGTTTAGAGAGTATGGGTTATGATCAGAGATTAAGGGAGCTAGGGCTTTACTCTTTGGAGAGAAGGAGGATGAGAGGAGACATGATAGAGGTATACAAGATATTAAGAGAAATAGACAGAGTGGACAGCCAGCGCCTCTTCCCCAGGGCATCACTGCTCAAGTACAAAAGAACATGGCTTTAAAGTAAGGGGAGGGAAGTTCAAGGGGGATATTAGAGGAAGGTTTTTCACTTAGAGTGTGGTTGGTGCATGGAGTGCACTGCCTGAGTCAGTGGTGGAGGCAGATACACTAATGAAGTTTAAAAGACTACTAGACAGTTATATGGAAGAATTTAAGGTGGGTTGTTATAAGGGAGGCAGTGTTTGAGGGTTGGCACAACATTTTGGCTAAAAGGCCTGTAATGTGCTGTACTATTCTATGTTCCCACACACTTTTTCTACCTATATGCCCTTTCTTTGGCTTTTATGCAGTCCTTAACTTCCCTTGTCAGTGACGGTTGCCTATCCATGCCATTTGAGAACTTCTCCCCAATGGGACATATCTATCATGTGCCTTATGAACTATTTCCAGAAACTGCCGTCATCCCCGCCAGTATACTCCTCCAATCCACCTGGGCTAGCTCCACTCTCATGCCTTTGTAATTCCATTTATTCTATTGTGATATTGATATATGTGACTTGAGCTTCTCCCTCTCAAGTTGCTGTATGAATTTAATGATATTATGTTCACTGCCTCCTAAGGGTTCCTTTATGTTAAGGTCCCCAATAAAATCTGGGTTATTTCGCAACACCCAATTTAAGATAACCTTTCCCCAAGTAGACTCAAACACAAGCCATCTTGCAGGCATTCAACAAATTCCCTCTTCTGCAATCTGACTCTAACCTGATTTTCTCAATCCCCTTGAATATTGAAGTCCAGCATTACAATTGTGTCATTACCCTTATTGCATGCCATTTCGAGCTCTGTTTGCAATTTCAGCCCTGCATCTTGGCTACTATTTGGACATCATATATAATTCCCATAATAGGTTTTTTACCCTTGCACAAACTCCACCCACAAAGATTCGACATTCTCCGACCCTATGTTACCTCTTTCTAAAAATATAATTTCATCTCTTACCAACAGAGCCACACCACCGCCTATGCCTTCCTGCTTGTCCTTCTGATACAAAGTATATCCGTTGATGTTAAGCTCCCAACTATGGCCTTCTTTCAGCCACAATTCAGTGATACCTACAACGTCATACCAACCAATCTCTAATTGCGCCATAGGTTCATCCACCTTATTCCAATGCTATGTGGATTTAAATTCAGCACCTTCAGTCCTACACTCTTCGCTCTGTCTGCTTCTGTAAGCAATCACTGTCTTGTCCTTCCTTGCACTCATGTTTCATCCCTCATCTACTTCTAAACCTGCTGTCTCATCCTCAGCTGTATCATACTTGACAGCTCTAGTAAATTTGCACGCAAGAATATTGGTTCCCATCAGATTCAAGTGTAATCTATCCTTTTGTACAGATTCTATTCCTATCCTCATTGTCACGTGGTACAGGCAACAATGCCAAGATTACTACCTTTGAGATCCTGCCTCTCAGCGTCCTTCCATTTCTGATGGAACTCTAAATGTTTTCATGTTTAATGTTGTAAAATAACTTCATGACTGTGGTCCATGATCTCTTTTGCCATGATGAGGCCACTCTCAGAGTGGAGGAGAAACATTTCATATTCTGCCTAGGTAGCCTCCAACCTAATCGCATGGACATTCATTTCTACTTCTGATAATTGTTTCCCTCCCCCTTCCCTCTTTTCCTATTCTACATTCTGGCCTCTTGCCTATCATCTCTCCCTGGAGCTCCTCCTTCTTCATTTTCTCCCGTGGTCCACTCGCCTCTCTTATCAAATTTTTTCTCCTCCAGCTTTTTAACTTTCTCACCCACTTGGCTTCACCTATCACCTTCTAGCTAGTTAACCTTCCTCTTTCTGCTGACACCACTATTTATCCGGTAGTCCTCCCCCTTCCTTTTCAGTCCTGAAGAAGGATCTCTTCACAAAATGTCAACTGCTCATTCATTTTCATATATGCTGCTTGACCTACTGGGTTCCTCCAACATTTCATGTGTGTTGCTCTGGATTTCCAGCATCTGCAGAACCTCTTGTGTGACTGCATTAATAGTGCCGACATGACTTCAAACTAGAGCATAAAATCCCTCAGTTAACAAAATGATTCAGATAGTTACTTGATTCCTCTTGTAGTTGGTCAATGGTTAAAATGTTTTCCTGCATTCTGAAGAATCAGATTATTGGAGAACATTTCAGACACAACTCATTCTGCACAAGACAAGTTGTTTAGTTTGATTCTGTGACCTTTAGAAACTGCAGCTGAAAGAACAATGAACAATTTAACACCGGATTGATTGCTGTCAAAGATAGCTATCTTATTCTTATGCTGAGAGTAAAGGGCTTAATTTCCTGAATATAGATGGAGTCAGAACAGAACAGATTGCAGATACTAGAATCTGGGGCAAAAGTGCAAACTTAGTGTGTCAGGCTCAATCTGTAGGAGATGGCCAGTCAATGATTCAGGTAGACACCCTCTTCCAAAACACATCATCCCCTTTTCTGTTTCTGGGTCGAAGTCCTAGACTTCTGGAATTCTGGAAACATGTTCATCAGAGGGTAAGCACCAACTCAAAAAGGGAGTTCAGCATTACCTTCTCAAGGGCAAAAAAGGATAGAAATAAATGCTGGCAGTGTGATTCTTTACCTCTCTCCAATGGTATCACACTATATATAAGTATGTTGCTGTATCGCCCTCCTGATAACCCTGGACTTCTGCTTACGCTGCAACAGTCAAAGTCAAAAGTCCAAACCACATGCACAAGTCACATATGCACAGGTACAATGAAAATCTAACTGACAGCAGTATCACAGGCACAGCATCATATAGAACACAGAACACAGAAATCTACAGCGCATTACAGACTCTTCAGCCTACAATGTTGTGCGAACCATGTAACCTACTCTGGAGACTGCCTGGAATGTCCCTACTGCATAGCCTCTACTTTTCTCCCTGTGTCTATCTAAGAGACTACTAAAAGACCCTATTGTATCCATCTTGATCTCCGCCACCAGCAGCCCATTCCACGCACTCACCATTCTCTGTGTGAAAAACGTACCCTTTACATCCCCTCAGTACCCTATTTCCAAGCACCTTAAAACAATGGTCTCTTATGTTAGCCATTTCAGCCCTGGGAAAAAGCCTCTGTCTAGCCACACGATCAATGACCCTCCTCATCTTATACAGCTCTATCAGGTAACCTCTCATCCTCCATTGCTCTAAGGAGAAAAGGCTGAGTTCAGTCAACCTATTCTCATAAGGTATGCCCTTCAATCCAAGCAACACCCTTTAAATCTCCTCTGTACTCTCTCTATAGTATCCACATCCTTCCTGTAGTGAGGTGACCAGAACTGAATAGAGTACCCCAAGTGGGGTCTGACCAAGATCTTATATAGCTGTAACATTACCTCACGGCTCTTGAACTCAATCCCATGGTTGATGAAAGCCAACACACTATATGCCTTTTTAACAATACTGTCAACCTGCACAACAGCTTTGAGTGTCCTATCAACACGGACCACAAAATCTCTCAGATGCTTCATACTGCCAAGAGTCTTACCACTTATGTTATATTCTGTCTTCAAATTGGACCTACCAAAATGAACAACTTCACAGTTATCTGTGTTGAAGTCCATCTGCCACTACTCAGCCCAGTTCTGCATCCTGTTGGTGACTTGCTGTAGCCTCTGACAACCCTCCAGTCTATCCACAACACCCCCAACCTTTGTGTCATCAGCAAAGCATCATTTATAAAAAAATCACGAAGAGGGGGGGGGTCCCTGTGGTGAACTACGTATACCTGTCTGGACACGCCCCCTGCTGACTGCTCCTGTGGCTCCTCACACTGACCGTGGCTCCTCCCACGGACCCCGGTATAAAGTCTCCAGGATGTAGTGTGGTGGTCAATTGCTGTTTGTCCTTTCTTTCAGCCAATAAAAGCCTATATCTCGCCTCACGTCTCTGAGAGTTATTGATGGTGCATCAGTCCCAGAACAAATCCCTATGGAACACCACTGTTCACCATCCACCAGGAAGAATATGGACCATCTACAACCACCCTTTGCCTTGTGTGGGCTTGCCAATTCTAGATTCACAAAGCAAGGTCTCCTTGGATCCCATGGCTCCTTACTTTCTGAAGGAGAACCCTATCAAATGTCTTACATTTAAGAAGCATTCAGAAGACAAAAATCATAAATTATGCACAACTTTTACAAGAAAGAATGGAATTAGAACAAAAGAAGAGTCTGTTTTGGTGCAAAGTGATCAAAGTGGTCATAGTCTTGCTAAGCATCATGGACTGGGGTTGTGCTGAGTTTGTTTCAAGTCCCACATGTTTGAAAAGTACCACACCTGGTGGGATTTTTTGATTATGCATGTTGCCTTCTTGAAGCAGTGCCACCTACAGATAGTACACAAGGTGGGGTGGGATCTATGCATGAAATATTAGGCCAATTTCAAAATCTTTTCAGCTTCTTCTGTTCCTGCACATTCATATTGATGTACCAGTCTGTGATAAAACCAGTACTGACATGAACAATAAGGAAGTTACTGCAAGAAGATGAATTGTCTAGTAGATGTAAAATTCTAAGGCACTGTTTTGACTATGGAATGGTAGTTTCTGGGCATTTTAAGGCATATTGTGGAATCTATAAAACAATTATAAAAGAGATCTTGGTCTTTCAGCAAGGTATTTCCAGCCAGGTTTGAGTAACATTCCACCATCAATAATATGGCATGAACGGATATTAGACTTAAATAATCTTCAATATGGTGGTGCAATGCAGTTTGCAGTGGCCTCTCCACAGTTGATATCTGTTATTTGTCATGCGGGGTGCTGTGCACAATCCTAATCTGATGAAAAACGGATGTGGGAGCATGGAGGAACATCTGGAAATCTCCAGGAAGGCCTTCTTTGTTGCTACTGCTATTGTGAGGTCCGGATCTCTGCTGGGAAGAACAGGCCCCAGCCCTTGGGGTCACGTTGCTGGTGGCTGGTGGTGGGGGTGTCGTAGTGCGCTTGGCAGAGGATGGTGCTCAGAGAGGCTGTGCCAGAGGGGATGGTCAGAGGCTCAGAGGTTCAACGGACTCGGAGTCCTCTGTGGTTGAGGCGCTTTCACAGTGTGTTGCTTCTGTGAGGCTGAGTCCAGTGTCTTGGAAGTCCATAGCAGGGGTATTCACTTATGCCGCCTGCGTGGGATGATGAGTCTATCGGGACCCTGAGGACTTGTGAAAACTGTGTGGTAGTTTCTTTTGAACTTATAGTCTTTTAACATCTTTGGACTATTTTTACTATGCCCATGGTCTGTTTTTTTTTAAATCAGTTATGGTATTGTTTGCACTGTTGTAACTATATGCTGTAATTATGTGGTTTTGTGCAGGTCTTGTAGCTTTAGTTTTTGGTTTGTTGGGTGGTAGAGTTGGCCTCCTGACTTGGTGTGTCTGGGTAGTCTTGTTTTGTCTGGTAGGATTGGAGCTTCGTTCCGGGGAATGCTCTAAGATGGTAGCGCGATATTAATATACAGCAGCCTCTCTGGACTCTGGATTTGGGGATTGACAAACATTATGTGGATTTTCTGGTGTAGTCTGTTTCGTCGTGTGCTTTTTGTGATATCATTCTAGAGGAACGTTGTTTCATTTTTTAACTGCTTTGCAGTTGTGGTTTCTAAATGACAATAAACTGAAATTCAAATTCAAATTCAAAATTCAAACAGCTTGAGAATATTGTGTAGAATGTAGGGGAGAATTCTCTACCATCCTTCATAACTTTGATTACGATGCATTTTGATGCTTTTAGGTTCATACTCACAGTAGTTCAGAAGAATACATACTAAATACATAAATACATAAATAAATAAATACATACTAAATATCGAAAAGCCTCAATAGAGTATATGTTGAGATGATGTTTCCAACACTGGGAAAATCTAGAACAGAGTACATTGCCTGAGAATATAAAGACATCCCTTTAGAGCAGAGCCAAGTCGGAATTTCTTTAACCAGAGGGCAATGAATCTCCGGAATTTATTGCCACAAATGTAGGCCGTTATTTGGTATATTTAAAGCAGAGGTTTCTAATTGTAAAGGCATCAAAGGTTACAGAGGGAAGGAAAATATCTCAGCCATGATCAAATGGCAAAGCAGACATAATGTCCCGTGCCCTTATTGCCTCAATGCTTTTTACTTCCACCTAAGAGGGTGGAGAGGTTACTTAGAATTCTCTTTTGTCTGCAAAGGTGTGTTAAAAGGTCTGCATGGTTTAAAAATGACTGCTTTAATTCTTACCTCACCACTTGGAAACTTAGTCATGCCTGATGTCCAAGCACTGTTCTGTGTGTACCCGATCCTGAGAAGCTAAAAGGACTATTGATATGTGACTTGCAGGTTTCACTGACTGCTGTATGAAGGTCAGGTGTATTGAGTTGATTGGTTGACCTGAAAGATAATCTATAGCTACCTGCCTTAAAGGGAACACATACAAAATGCTGGAAGGGAATAAAATAGTCAACGTTTCTGATTAAGACCCCTCTACAAGACTGAAAAGGAAGGAGGTAAATCCCAGAATAAAAAGGTAGGGGATGGGGAGGAGTACAAGTGAAGGGGAAGGTAGTAGTTTGGGGATGGAGAATGAAGTAAAACGCTGGGAAGTGATAGGTGGAAGGGGCTGAAGAAGAAATCTGTTAAGAGGGCACAGTGGGCCATGGGAGTAGGGAAAGGGGGAGGTGAACCAGAGGGAAGTGATGGGACAGTGAGGAGAAGGAGTGAGAGCGTAAGCAGAATGAGGAAGAAAAAAATAGAGGAGTGTGGGGAGGAGAAATGACCAGAATTTGGAGAAATCAATGTTCACGTCATTAGGTTGGAAGCTACCCAGACAGTATATGAGGTGTTGCTCGTCCAACCTTGATTTGGCCTCATCATGGTGATCACCATTCCTTCTGTAGCCCTTTGCCTCTTCCTCCTATTCCCTTACAGATTCTTACTTCATTGCCCCTTCCCATACACCTATCTTTCCCTTTACCTTGTTTCAAATAGTTTGCTACCTTGAACTCCTTCCCTTATCCTCAATTTCTCGTTATTGCTTCTGTCCTCTTCCTTTCCAGTCCTGAAGACTCAGCATGAAACATCAATTGTTTATTCCCCTCCAAAGATGCTGCCTGACTTGCCAAGTTCCTCTTGCATTTTATATGTGTTGCTCAAGATTTCTAGTATCTGCTGATTCCCTTATGTTTATAACTTAAAGGAAAGCCACAGTACCTGAGTTAGGTTCCCAGCTAGGTCTTGCCTGGGGAGGCCTTTTTAAATCATAGAGCTGTAGCATGTTTTCAAAATCTGGTTGGTTTGTGATTGACAAATTCTGCATCTGTACATTCTAACAATTGGTGTATGGAATTGACCCAGAGAAATATATAAACCTTTTGAATTTGAGGAAACACTGACTCATATGCAGTATTGAGAAATGCAGAGTTATCCTATGAAATTTTATCCTATGGAAGTTTTGGTTCAGTATCTTAAACAGCTCCATCTGTCAACATGCTGGAGAGCATTGCAACCAGTTGCATCAGAATCTGTTATAGAAGGTGGCAAGCTCAGCCTGCTCCATTATGGGCATCTAGGACATCTTCAAAAGGTTCTGCCTCATAAAAGTAACATCTAACATTAAGGACACCCATCACTCAGTACACACGCTTTTCTTAGTACTACCACTTGTTCCTATGATAAATTGCTGCACAATTTCAAACAATCAGTTTTGCAGACAGCAAATTGAGAATGCAGCAAAAAGGAGGTGGTACAGAAACCTGAAGGCACACTGAATGTTTTAGAAACAGCTTCTTCCTCTCTGTCATCATATTTCTGAACAGGCAATGACCAAAGCCATAAACATTACCTCTGTATTTTCGCTTTAATTTTGCACAATTTATTTAATTTAATTTCATTACATACCGGTATATTATATTTCTTATTGTAGTTTATTGTATTTTTATTTGAAACAACCATCATATTTGAAAGTAGTAGTAGTGAAAGAAGTAGTTTCATGAACAGTCTGCAGGATGTTGTCAGTCATTGCGTTTGTCACTGGCGCCATTTTGAGGCAAGGCTGTGAACTCATTTTGGGGGACATTGAGGTTCATCTTGCATGTGCTCGCATTAGGGTTAGAATGTGCTCGCTAGGGTTAGAATGTGCTACAGAATGATTCTAGTTACTCTTTTGTTTTCCTTTTGCTTTTGGAGTGGTTTGATCAAAGCAATCGATACTGGGGTGTAGGCCTGCAGTGGGTTAGTGGAGCTGAACTGAACTAAACTGAATTCTACTGGACTCCTGGTTTGATGTTTAATATTCTCTGTGTTGTTTACTTACTTTTTGCTTCTAACATAATTTGTTCTTTCTTCGTGAGTTGGGTGTTTGATGTTTTCTTGAAAATGGTGCTTTGTTGCTGCCTGCAGGAGGATGAATCTCAGAGTTGTATTCAGTATACATACTTTGATAATAAACATAATTTTAAACTTTGAATGTTTTTATGTATTACTCTGTAATGCTCCTGAGAAGCAACAAATTTCATGGCATACAGCATGTCAGTGATATTAAACTGATTCTGTTTAATTTATAACCTGCTGTTTTTTTTTATTATCTGACACATTAAACTTTCATGGGAAGAAATGCAGAGATGTCTATTATAGATTTCCAAAATAGGACCCGTCTCTAAATTTTGCTGCTTCTGGATGTTCAGTCCTGCATCCTTGATATTGACTTTGGAGCTTCTGTTGCTGGGTACTGATCAAACTTTGAAGTTCAAAAATCAAATTTATAATCAAAGTACAGATATATGACCCAGAGATTCATTTTCTCATGGGCATTCACAGTCAATACAAAGAAATACAATGGAATCAATGCACACAACACCCAATCAAGGACAGGCAAACAATCAGTGTGCAAAAGACAAACTGCAAATTAAATAATAAAAAACAAACAACTAAGTAACATTGAGAATAATAACATGAGGTGGTAATCTTCTCTGCTCAGTTCCTGATACTGATTTCACAGTATGTATTCCTGAAATGGGCTCACATACATTCATCCCATAACATGAAGGAGGTGGATATGTCTGTCCAAATGATCTAAATTCTCAAGCAAATTCTTGCCAGTCTTCCACTGGGACCACTCCCATGTTCCAGTTTCTTTCTGCTGCTTTCTTGATTTGTTGTCTGGAAAAACAGAAACTTGAAATTATGCAGTAATTTTATCATGGTAACAAATGGCCCTGGAACTTCATGAGGGTTCAGACAGAACCTATCAAATATTGAAAAGCCTAGATAGTGTGGATGTGAAGAGGATATTTCCAACAGTGGGGGAGTCCAGGGCTGGAAAGCACAGCTGCAGAATACAAGTATATCCATTTAAATCAAAGTTGAGGAAGAATTTCTTTAGTCAGAAGGTGGTGAATCAGTGGAATTCATTGCCACAGATGACAATGAGCCCAAGTCATTGGGTATATGTATATGTAAAGCAGATGTTGATAGGATCATGAATTGAAAGTTATAGACAAAAAGGCAGGAGAATGGAGCTGTGAGGCATGATAAACCATAATTTAAAGGTAGAGCACACTTGATGGGCCAAATGATCTAATTTTCTTCCCATGTCTTATGGTTTTCATGGTCAGAAGTTAAAATGGGGAGACAGTTTTTATGAAAGAACTGAAATTATTTCAGGTAGAAACACACATACGGACTTTCATATTCACATTTGTACATTCATTTCTCCCAACAACTTACAAGTTATTTCTTTGCATTTGGAGAATTTCAGAGCATGTTTTCTTATGATTAAGAATCATAGTTCCTGGCTGAGTTCACAGCATTTTTTCATCTTAATTGTCTTTGCCTTGTAAGGCAGGTACTTAAATGTCTGCAAAATAACTTGTTCTGAGCAACCAACTAACACATGTAAATCTCCCTTAAGGTCCCTTTGGGAAAGTATACAGCACCTTCACTATACTTGCAAGACCAAAGTACAGATTGATGTTGTAAGATGGTGTTGTAAGCATTCACCACAGTGTAGCAGTTAGCGTTACACTATTACAGATTTGTGTTATAAGAGTGCACCACAGTGAGCAGTTAGTGTGATACTATTACAGCTTGGCATATTCTGGAATTCAGAGTTCAACTCCAGTGCTGTCTGTAAGGAGTTTGGATGTTCTCCCCATGATTGAGTGGGTTTCCTTCATGTGCTCTGGTTACCTCCCACAATCCAAAAGTGTATTGCTTAGAACATTAATTGGTTATTGTAAATTGTGGTGTGATTAGGCTTGTATTAAATAGCTGGGTTGCTGGGTGCTGCAGCTCGTTGGGCCAGAAAGGCCTGTTTCACACTGTAGCTCTAAACAAACCAAAAAAATCCAGAGAAGCTCACCATAGTATTCAAAAACTGGATTAAAAGCACATAAAGATATTGGCCATCATGACCCCAGGCACAGAGCAACAGAGCTTTGATATAATGCTGCTGATGCCCTGCACAGCAATCACATTTTTTTTCATCTCTGAATGCTGGCTGGCAGTGGAGCCATGCATGAAGCTGCCAGACTCCATTGCTGCAGAGTGCCACACTTACCTGCACTTTTCCCAGTCACATATGTTGCAATGCACAGTAATAGAAACATATGCTCCTCTCTATCCTGGTCTTTCATGACAGGCAGCAATTGAACATCTCATTTTTCCCCTAATTATTGATTTAATCTGTTTTAAGTCTAATGTAGCCCATGCCAGTGTGTCCAGTGAGAAGCTTGTCTACTAAATCATTTCATGCCTTTGTCACTTTGTAAGTAGTCCACGGATGTGATTGTGTTAACAAGGCCCTAATTATATCCTTTATTCCAGCATCTGCAGAATCCCTTGTATTCCTAAGAATATACTGTTGGTGCTGATGAGTTGGTAACAGATTACATTCCTGGAACAGGTCTTCCAACACTTTCTTCTGAGCTTCCATGCAACCAAGTAGCCAGATGGAAATGTTTATGGATACTCCACAAACTACTGTAAAGGCCAAGTCCATGGGTGCATTTAAGATGGAAATTGATCGTTTCCTGATCAGTCAGAGTATCAAAGGATGTAGCGAGAAGGCAGATGTATGGGATTGAGTGGGATTCAGGATCAGCCATAATAGCATGGCGGAGCAGACTTGATGGGCTGAATGGCCTAATTCTCCTCCTGTGTTTTATGGTCTTATAGTTTTCTTTAGGAAGTGTAATCTTCCTACTGACTATGGGAATCTCTGGCTCATGACTGCTCAAAGTAAAAGACACTAAGTCCATGCATGAAGACCACACAGTAAACCATCAGAAGTAGGGGAAAGCATGCACTAGCTCATAAACTACCCATATCGCTGCCCTGCCAGTATTTTGTGGTTCCCACATTGGCTTCATCAGCCACAGAACTAGAATGAGACTAAGTCATTTCTTGATTTCAAAGGTTGGTTAAAAAAAGTGTTGTGATACCAATTGAGATGGACTTTATAGAGAAAGGTTGAACAAGTTAGGTCTTTATTCTTTGGAGCATAGAAGATTGAAGGGGGGACTTGAGAGAGGTATTTAAAATTATGAGGGGGATAGATAGAGTTGACGTTGATAGGCTTTTTCCATTGAGAGTAGGGGAGATTTAAACAAGAGGACATGAGTTGAGAGTTAGGGGGCAAAAGTTTAGGGTTAACATGAGGGGAAATTTCTTTACTCAGAGAGTGGTAGCTATGTGGAATGAGCTTGCAGTAGAAGTGGTAGAGGCAGGTTCGATATTGCTATTTAAAGTAAAAATTGGATAGGTATATGGACAGGAAAGGAATGGAGGGTTATGGGCTGAGTGCAGGTAGGTGGGACTAGGTGAGAGTAAGCGTTTGGCATGGACTAGAAGGGCCGAGATGGCCTGTTTCCGTGCTGTAATTGTTACGTGGCTATATGGTTACATAAACAGATATGTTCCTCTTTTAGAGAGGACAGTTAATTCACTTGGTCAAGGGCTTTATTTGATGTAATGCAGAAGGTTGAGGGGTGGCCTTATATTGGTGTATATAATCATCAGGTTGAACATACACTGTCTTTTTCACAGAGGTTTTAACCAAAAACGGGAGGTTTTAGGTTAAATGTGAGTGGGGAAAGATTTAAAAGAACCCTGAGGGTGGTACATATAAGAAGAGTGCTGCCAGAGGAAGTAGTAGAGGAAGGTACATTAAATACTTCTGAAACATAGTTGGATAAGAGGGATAAAGAGAGATATGGACAACACTTGGGCAAAAGAGACTAGCTTGATGGTCGTACTCCTGGACCTTTCTCTACAGCATCATGCACAGTTCTTTAAGCATCATGTTGGGGTTGAACTCTGAATGGTGTAGTTTCCAGCTGTCACATCTGCCTGCATTTCATGTTGTTGTGTTTGTGGACTCACATGGTGGATGAAGACAGTGTACACCCACTGAAAACCAGAACCTGTCAACTTGCAACCCATGAAAACCCAGGTAATTTCAACCTTGAACTACGTTTGTAGATCCTAGTTCTCATAG
Organism: Hypanus sabinus; assembly: GCF_030144855.1. Lineage (NCBI taxonomy): Eukaryota > Metazoa > Chordata > Chondrichthyes > Myliobatiformes > Dasyatidae > Hypanus > Hypanus sabinus. The sequence goes on from NC_082727.1 coordinate 1,782,046, forward strand.
AACAGTTGAAAACAATACAAGTCCTTTTCCCCATGAATTTTTGCCATCCTTTTAACCTACTCCAAGATCTTTCTAACCCTTCAACATAGCCCTCTATTTTTCTTTCATCCATGTTCCTAAGAGTTTCTTACATATCCCTAATGTTTCAGGCACATAGCACCCTGTGTAAAAAGCCCATCAATGATATCAGCTAAAAGTTTTGTATTGGTCATTGGTGCCCTGGGAAAAAGGCATTGGATGTCCATTCTATTGGACATTCTATTGGATGTCCTCTTATCATATTGTACACTTCAATTAAGTCTCCACTCATTCTCCTTTGCTCTAAAGAGAAAAACCATAGCTCATTGAACCTTTCCTCATATGCTCTCTAACCCAGGCAGCATCCTGGTAAATCTACTCTGCACCCACTCAAGCTACTACATTCTTCCGATAATGAGATGACCTGAATTGAGCACATTGCTCTGTGTGCTCCAGTGATGAACAATGAGGCTGCAATACTGGGACTGCAGAACTTGAATGACAAGGACATAAAACATTAGGATGTTATTCCCTGGAGTGCAGGAGGATGAGGCACATCAAATCATTACACCCTCCCTCCCCCACCATACATTTGCCCAGCATTCAGTTGACAAAGACCTTTCAACTTCAATTTCACAAAGTTTGTGTATTATATGTATAGTAATATGCTTTAATGAATATTTGATCATCTTAGAGCACACTTCTATAATTTGTTTTCGTTCTAGCACAAATAGCATATAACCAGTATCTGTCTGAAGAAGTTAATAATGCAGCTACAATATTTGGGGTCTAATCAACAAATCTAATATAGTTGTGTTGCGTTTATGGCAGTTATTTAGTTTATAATATTTTCGCTTAGTAATTCATTTGTTAGCATTCTAGTTCAAGTTAGGATAGTTTAAAGTTGTCTGTGAGAGATCGTGGCATGCGATGACGTCACATCCGGTTTCACCGCGTCCTGTGGGAAAATACCAGTTTGGAGAAATGGGAAGGTGGGGGTCGAGACATGTGCGAGCGCGAGCAGCACCAGCAAAGTTTTCTCTCTACGCACCAGGAACATTGTGAAAGCAACGCTGTGAGTTATGAGATAATTGATATGTTGAATTAAAATGTTAACGCCGATCCTGTTAAAAGTAACGACGGTGGATAATGTTTATGTTTTTGTTAGTTAAAGAGTTGCGGATAGTTTGCGTTGAAGTGTATTTAAAGCAGTCAATGGCGTAGGTAGATTCTGACGGTATGCTGCACTTTAATCTAATGTAGTTGTTGTAGTTTTACTTTTGCAAGTATTTATGAAGTAATTGTAATATCAAGAAGGAAACAAATGCTGTACAAATCTTGTATTGTTTTATCAACAGTTTTCACCATACATCAATGTGGAAGAGCGAACAGTAAATGGTTAATCTTACTGTGATCCTGTCGTTATTGACAAAGGTTTAACTCGGTGTTTAGCTCGTTGTTCCGTTACACCTGAGCGAGAACACTACAATAGCGTTGGATAAACATTTTAATGGGCATTTGTTCTGCCTCATCTATCCCAGTGCAAGGTAGCAGTGTAGATCAGGAAATCTTTCCAGTTGTTTGAGCTTTTCAAGAACTTAAGATATTTGGTCTCCAAAGTAACCATATTGTTACTGTAAAACATCTGCCAAAATCGTTATTTTAATGATAGTCCCCATTGTATTCAATCTACCACTTAACTAGTGACCTAGCAAAAGTTAGAATAAACTGACCTATACTGATTCATTGTTCAATAATCAACGTCAATGGAATACATACACTGAGTGGCCATTTTATTAGGTACACATGTACTTGTGCTCATTACTGCAAATATTTAATCAGTCAATTATGTGGCAGCAACTCTAAGCACAAAAACATACAGAGGTGGTTAAGAGAGTTAATTTTTATTCAGAAAGACCAAATATCCGAATAGTGGAAAAAATATGATCTAAATGATTTTGACCATGGAATGATTGTTGGTGACAGATGGGTGGTTGAAGTATCTCTGAAACTGCTGAGCTCCTTAGATTTTCACACACAGAAGTCCCTAGAGTTTATAGAGAAAGGTGAGGAAAACAAAACAACATCCACTAAGTAGCAGTCCTGTGGGCAAAAATGCCTCAGAGGTGAACAGCTGAAGCTGACAGGAAGGCAGTATTAACTCATATTACAACAGTGGTGTCCAGAAGAGAAACTCCGAGTATTGAACCTTGAAGTGTATCAGCTACAGCAGATGAATACCATGAATGAAATGCAGTGGTCACTTCATTAAGCACAAGATGTATATAATAAAGTGGCCACTGAGAGTATATGGAGAATGGTGATTGTTTGTTATGTCCAAAACCTGTGCAGGAGAGAGGTTTTAAATTGGAAAAGCCATTGTACTGGGGCAGTACGACTCTCTCAATCTCAAAAGTTCGGGTCCATTGGTACAAACAAGCAGGACAAACTTGGATCTCCCTTAGTTGCTGTGGATGATCATAACTTAGACCATAAGATACAGAAGCACAATTAGGCCATTCAGGCCATCGAGTCTGCTCTGCCATTCCATCATGGCTGATCCTGGATCCCACTCAACCTCATACACCTGTGTTCTCTCCATATTCTCTGATACCCTGACCAATCAGGAAACAATCAACTTCCATCCTAAATATACCCACGGACTTGGCTTTCACCACTATCTGTGGCAGAGCAATCCACAGATTTACTACTCTCTGGCTAAAAAACATTCCTCCTTACCTCTGTTCTTAAGGGTCATCCCTCAAATTTGAGTATGTGCTCTCTAGTTCTGAATCCCATCCTCTGCTCATCCACCCTATTTAGTCCTTTCAATATTTGGTAGGTTTCAATGAGATCCCCCTGCATTCTTCTAAATTCCAGTGAGGACAGACACAAAGCTGCTAAATGCTCCTCATTTGTTAACCACGTCATCCCCAGAATTATCCTCATGGACCTCCTCTGGACTCTCTACAATGACAACATATCCTTTCTGAGATATGGGTTCCAAAACTGTTGACTCTAAGTGTAACCTAACCAGTGTCTTATAAAGGCCCACATTATCTTCTTGCTTTTATATTCTATTCCCCTTGAAATAAATGCCAACATGCATTTGCTTTATTTACCACAGACTGAACCTGTAAATTAACCTTCTGGGAGTCTTACATGAGGACTACAAAGTCCCTTTGCACCTCTAATGTTTGAACCTTCTCCCCATTTAAATAATCATCTGCACTATTGTTCCTTTTAACAAAATGCATTATCATACATTTCCCAAAACTGTATTCCATCTACCGCTTTTTTGCTCATTCTTCCAATTTGTCTAAATCCTGCTGCAATCACATTGCTTCCTCAGTAATACCTACCTGTCCACCTATCTTCATATCATCTGAAAACTTTGCCACAAAGCCATCAATTCCATTATCTAAATCACTGACAATCTCTGAGACACAGTCCTCTCCAGAGCTGCTTGCTTACCATTTGATTTCACTGTAAATCTCATCAGCTGGGTCGGCTGGAGTTAATTTTGCCTGATTGGATAGGCATGTCGCTATCTCACCAGGGTATGAGGCCACCAGCTACCCTCACCTGATTCAGCCTGCCTCTCAAAGCAGTATACCAGGCCATGGCTGCTGCTGCATGTAAACAGCTTTAGGGCCAATGTCTGGTGCAAAACGCACATAGTGCTGGGAGACCTCAGCAGGCCAAGCAACATCTATGAAAGTGAATAAACAGTTGAGATTTCGAGCCAAGACCCTTCATCAAGACTGGAAAGGAAGGGGGGAAATGCCAGGGTAAGACGGTGGGTGGAGGGAAAGGAGGACAAACTGGAAGATGATAGGTGAAACCAGGTGGTGATGGAGTGAGGATGAAGTAAAGTGATAGGTGGAAAAGATAAAGGTGGTGAAGAAGGAATCTGATGGGAGAGAGTAGGCCATTTGAGAAAGGGAATACAGTGGGGAAATTACAGAAATGTGGAGAAATCACTTTTCATGCCAACAGGTTGGAAGCTATCAAGATGGAATATGAAGTGTTGCTCTTCATGACAGAAGAGGAGGCTATACAACCATATGTCAGAATGGGAATGGGAATGGAGATTGGAATTAAAATAGTAGGCCATGAGGAAATTCCACCTTTTATAGATGGATTGGAGGAACTTGGCAAAGCTGTCCCCCAGTTTATGTTGAGTCTCGCCAATAGAGATGAGGTTGCATTGGTAGTACCAGATACGGTAGACGACCCACAACAGATTCACCGGTGATGTGTTGCCTCACCTGGAAGGGAAAAATATTTTGTAATTTTTGTTAATTTTCCTTATAATCAATGTGACTCTGTCTTATTACTGATGTATCCACTCTACATGTTTGTGGTGATTAGCTGAACATACTATTTCTCCATTTGTCCTAAAAAATGTAATGCGAAGCCCTAGCTTAATCTCTGGAGGTGTGTAGAGATCTTGTATCTGTATGGAGTTCTATAATGTTGCCCAGATATTGAAAATGATCAAATCAAGCAATACTCCCACATAAGATACAGAACGTTGAAAATGCTCCACTCTTTAAGAAAGGAGGGAGGCAGCAGAGAGCAAATTATAGACCAGTTAGCCTGACCTCAGTGGTTGGGAAGATGTTAGAGTCAATTTGAGGTGATGGAATACTTGGTGACACAGGACAATATAGTACAGAGTCAGCATGGTTTCCTTCAGGGAAAACACTGCCTGATGAGCCTGATGAACCTGTTGGAATTCTTTGAGGAGATTACAAGTGGAATAGATAAAGTGGATGTTGTATATCTGGACATTCAAAAGGCCTTTGACAAGGTGCCATATAACCATATAACAATCACAGCACGGAAACAGGCCATTTCGACCCTCCTAGTCCGTGCCGAACTCTTAATCTCACCTAGTCCCACCTACCCGCACTCAGCCCATAACCCTCCACTCCTTTCCTGTCTATATACCTGTCCAATTTTACCTTAAGTGACACAACTGAACTGGCCTCTACTACTTCTACAGGAAGCTCATTCCACACAGCTATCACTCTCTGATATGTGATGCTGCTTATCAAGTTAAGGGCCCATTGTAATACAGGAAAGTTATTAACATGTTTAGAGCATTGGCCAATTGGTAAGAGGCAGTGAGTGGAAATAAAAGGATCTTTTTCCAGTTGGCTGCCGGGGACTAGTGCATTTCAAGAGGTCTAGAATACAAGAGCAAGGATGTGCTGCTGAGGCTTTAAAAGGCACTGGTGAGGTCTCACCTTGAGTATTGTGAACAGTTTTGGGACCTTCATCTTAGAAAAGATGTGCTGGCATTGGAGAGGGTCCAGGAATTCATTCCAGGAATGAAAGGGTTATCATATGAGGAATGTTTGATGGCTCTGGGTCTGTACTAATTGGAATTCAGAAGAACGAAGGGGGACCTCATTGAAATGTTTTGTATGTTGAAAGGCCTAGACGAGTAAATGTAGAAAGGATGTTTCCCATGTTGGGAGAGTCTAGGATAAGATGGCACAGCCTCAGGATAGAAGGGTGCCTTTTCAAAACAGAAATGCAGAGAAACTTCTTTCACAAAAGGCTAGTAAATTTGTGGAATTTGTTTCCATATGCAGCTGTGGAGTCAAGGTTGTTGGGTGCATTTAAGGCAGAGACTGATAGGTCTTGATTGGATATGCTATCAAAGGCTATGTGGAGAAGGCTGGGAAATAGGGTTGAGGAGGAGAAAAAAAGGATCAGCCATGATTGAATGGCAGAGCAGACTTGATGGGCCAGATGGCCTCATTATGCTCCTATGTCTTATGGAGACTGCAGACATCCCACCTCTCCCGGAAGTTCCAGGAGTCTCCCGCACATTGATAGTGGCTCCCTTAATATACAATATCCCGGAAATTGATTTTTTGAGAGAGAGAGATGGCACAGTGTTCCAAAAAAATCGTACTTCACCCCAGACTACACTAAAGTGTACCCCTGCCTAATAGGGGTCAAAAATAATGACAGTGTTGCTCGCTGCCTTGTTTGCAACAGCGACTTTTCTATTCCCATGGAGGGTTAAAATGTAAAAGACATGTTGAGGTGAGTTTAACAGGAGTCATTCATTTATTAGCATAGCTAACGTTATTTAAACTAGCTAGCTAGCTGCTAAGGAGCTACTCTAGTTCAGACATCTAACCTCCTGGGAGTCTCCCGCAAGTTAATGGTGCTACCTCCCTGAAATGAGTTTTTGCAGGGTGGGATGTCTAAGACTGCAATCTCATTGCAGCACTGATAGATGGATACCACTAAATAATCTTGTTTCAGGCTAATATAGCTGAGAATCACAACAGCTTTGTAGGTCTGCATAATGAATTAAGATGTTTTAACATGATTGAGCAATGTATTGCTGCTCAAAACTGACAGAAGAAATGCTGAATGTGGCCGTACTTCTCGTCAGACTCTATGAAGGAAATGTGGCTGCTGATCAGGTATACAGGTATGTTAAAGAAAATAGTTTCAACTCCCTATACCGACTATCTTGTTGGCAAGTGTACAGTCTCTAATAAATACAAAGTTAACATAAATCTCAAAGTTAAGGTGCTATATCAGAGGGATATTAGGTCCACTTACATCCTTTGTATCATGCAGTCCTGATAAACCGTTTCTGTACCAGACACAGCAATTCAGATTGACAGGTTCACTACACACTGTCATTACAGGAGTATTGTGTCTCTAAAAAGCAGAGGTGGAGGTGTGTGCCTCATGATCAACTCCTCTTGGTGCACAAATGTATCAGTGATTTCTCAATTCTGCACACCAGACCTGAAGTATCTCACAAATTACGTGCCATCCATTTTACCCGCTGTGGGAGATTTCTGTGATTATTTTGTTAGTGGTGTACATCCCACTCAGGCCAAACAGGATCTAGATGATCTGAGCAAAGGGATCAACATGCACCAAACAGCATAGCCTGACACCTTTACCATCATTCTTGGGGATTTTAACCTAGCCAGATTGAAAATGTCACTATATAATTACCATCAACAGATCACCAGAGATTTCAGCTCAAGGGTCTTCACCAATACCAGAGGAAATAACACACACTGTTACAGCAACATCAAGAATGCCTACCATGCTATTCCAGGAATTCACAGGAATTCAGAAGAATGAGGGGTGACCTCATTTAGATTTGCTGATCGAGTAGAAAAGACACAGCAGTTTTGGAGCTTTGAGCAGCAGCTGATGAGCTTTCGGGATTGATTAGCAAGAGCAAATTAAACTAAGGCAGAGCGGCCATTGTTGAAGTGGACTGAGTTAGAGTAGAGATTTTGAGGCCAGAGACCTTCAAGGCTTCAGCAAGATGAAGCTTCCAATCACAGAAGGCAAAAAAAAAAATTGTAGCTTGAGTTATTTTCTCTGTTCTTTACATTTGCTCAGTTAGAAAAGTAGAGATGCCAGGCAGGATAATAGAATGCTCCTCTTGCAGGATATGGGAAGGCAAGGAGACCTCCAGTGTCCCTAAAAGCTACACCTGCAAAAAGTGCATCTTCATGCAGTTTCTACACTCCACGTTAAGCAGTTGGAGCTAGGTCAGGATAAACTCCGAATCATTTCAGAAGCTGAAGGGGTGATAGGTGGGACATAAAGAGAGTTAGTTACATCCAAGATGCAGGATGCAGGAAACTGGGTGGCAGTCAAGAAGAAGAAGCGGTTATGGAGCCACTGCAGAGTACCCCTGTGGCCATCGCCTGCAAAAACAGGTATATCACTTTGGATACTGTTGAGGGGACTGACTGAGCAGAGGAGAGTCACAGCAATCAGGTCCCTGATGAGGTGTTCCTTTAGACACTATGGGAGGCGAGTGCAGAAATTGCTGGGGCTCTAGCAGAGGTATTTAAATCATCCTTGGCAACAGGATAAGTCCCAGATGAATGGATGATAGCTGATGTTCCACAGTTTGAGAAAAGCTCTAAACATAAAACAGGAAACTATAGGCCAGTGAGTCTGACATTAGTTGAGGGAAAGTTATTAATGTATTGTAAAGGACCATGTAGTGTTTCCGTGCGGTGTATTGAAACTCTGACTAAACACCAAGTTAAACTGGAGCCGATGAAGACAGAGTCACAGTAAGGTTGACCGTTTACTGTTCACTCTTCCACATTAACATCGTATGGTGAAAACTGTTGATAAAATAATACAAAACATATAGTGTCTGTTCCATTCTTGACACATTTGCATCATAAATACGTAAAAATACAACTGTATCAAACTGTATTACAAAAGAGTCTCATTAAAAGTACAGAAGTATTGACCATCAACAGTCTTAGGTTGACTCAAACACAATTTTTCTAGCAATGCTTTCAATGGCACAAGTAAATAAACCTCAGCAGCCATTGTTTCTTTTAACAGAATCAGCTTAAATATATTTACTTCAACATGCCTACCGTCATATGAACTTACGGCATTACCTTAAGATGTTTCTTTGTGGATAGCAATGGAGTCTTTCACAATCATAAACACTAGGAAATCTGCAGATGCTGGAAATTCAAGCAACACACACAAAATGCTGGTGGAACGCAGCAGGCCAGGCAGCATCTATAGGGAGAAGTACTGTTGAAGTTTTGGGCTGAGATCTTTCATTAGGACTAACTGAAAGAAAAGATAGTAAGAGATCTGAAAGTGGGAAGGGGAGGGGGAAATCTGAAATGTTAGGAAAAGACAGGAGGGGGAGGGATAAAGCTAAGAGCTGGAAAATTGACTGGGAAAAGTGATACACAGCTAGAGAAGGGAAAGGATCATAGGATGGGAGGCTTAGAGAGAAAGAAAGGGGCAATGGAGCACCAGAGGGAGATGGAAAACAGACAAGAAGTGATTATGAGAGGGGCAGAGAGAAAAAAAGGAGGGGGGGGAGATAACAAATAAATAAATAAATAAATAAGGGATGGGGTAAGAAGGCGAGGATGGGCATTAACAGAAGTTAGAGAAATCAATGTTCATACCATCAGGTTGGAGGCTACTCAGACGGAATATCAGGTGTTGTTCCTCCAACCTGAGTGTGGCTTCATCTTGACAGTAGAGGAGGCCAAGGATAGACATATCAGAATGGGAATGGGACGTGGAATTAAAATGTGTGGCCACTGGGAGATATTGCTTTCTCTGGAGGACCGAGCGTAGGGGTTCAGCGAAATGGTCTCCCAGTCTGTGTCGGGGCTCATCAATGTAGAACATAGAAAATAGAATAGTACAGCACATTACAGGCCTTCGGCCTGTACAGGGTTGTGCTGACCCTCAAACCCTGCCTCCCATATAACCCCCCACCTTAACTTCCTCCATATACCTGTCTAGTAGTCTCTTAAACTTCACTAGTGTATCTGCCTCCACCACTGACTCAGGCAGTGCATTCCATGCACCAACCACACTCTAAGTGAAAAACCTTCCTCTAATATCCCCCTTGAGCTTCCCTCCCCTTACCTCAAAGCCATGTCCTCTTGCACTGAGCAGTGGTGCCCTGGGGAAGAGGCACTGGCTGTGCACTCTGTCTATTCCTCTTAATATCTTGTACACCTCTATCATGTCTCCTCTTATCCTCCTTCTCTCCAAAGAGTAAAGCCCTAGCTCCCTTAATCTCTGATCATAATCCATACTCTCTAAACCAGGCAGCATCCTGGTAAGTCTCCTCTGTACCCTTTCCAATGCTTCCACATCCTTCCTATAGTGAGGTGACCAGAACTGGACACAGTACTCCAAGTGTGGCCTAACAAGAGTTTTATAGAGCTGCATCAATACATTGCGTCTCTTAAACTTTATCCCTCGACTTATGAAAGCTAACACCCTATAAGCTTTCTTAACTACCCTATCTACTGTGAGGCAACTTTCAGGGATCTGTGGACATGTACCCCCAGATCCCTCTGCTCCTCCACACTACCAAGTATCCTGCCATTTACTTTGTACTCTGCCTGGGAGTTTGTCCTTCCAAAGGGTACCATCTCACACTTCTCCGGGTTGAACTCCATCTGCCTCTTCTCAGCCCACTTCTGCATCCTATCAATGTCTCTCTGCAATTTTCAACAATCCTCTACACTACTTACAACACCACCAACCTTTGTGTCGTCCGCAAACTTGCCAACCCACCCTTCTACCCACACATCCAGGTCATTAATAAAAATCACAAAAAGTAGAGGTCCCAGAACAGATCCTTGTGGGACAACACTAGTCACAACTCTCCAATCTGAATGTACACCCTCCACCACAACCCTCTGCCTGCAGGCAAACCAATTCTGAATCAACCCGGCCAAACATCCCTGGATTTCATGCCTTCTGACTTTCTGAATAAGCCTACTGTGTAGAACCTTGTCAAATGCTTTACTAAAATCCTTGTAGATCACATCCACTGCACTACCCTCATCTATATGCTTGGTCACCTTCTCAAAGAACTAGAACTCTATCAGACTTGTTAGACATGATCTGTCCTTCACAAAGCCATGCTGATTGTTCCTGATCAGACCATGATTCTCTAAATGCCCATAGATCCTATCTCTAAGAATCTTTTCCAACAGCTTTCCCACCACAGACGTAAGGCTCACTGGTCTATAATTACCTGGACTATCCCTACTACCTTTTATGAACAAGGGGACAACAGTCACCTCCATCCAATCCTCCTGTACCATTCCCGTGGACAACGAGGACATCAAGATCCTAGCCAGAGGCTCAGCAATCTCTTCCCTTGCCTCGTGGAGCAGCCTGGGGAATATTCCGTTAGGCCCCGGGGACTTATCCATCCTAATGTATTTTAACAACTCCGACACCTCCTCTCCCTTAATATCAACATGCTCCAGAACATCAACCTCACTCATATTGTCCTCACCATCATCAAGTTCCCTCTCATTGGTGAATACCGAAGAGAAGTATTTATTGAGGACCTCGCTCACTTTCACAGCCTCCAGGCACATCTTCACACTTTTATCTTTAATCGGTCCTAACTTCATTCCTGTCATGCTTTTGTTCTTCATATAATTGAAGAACGCCTTGGGGTTTTCCTTTACCAAGGCATTTTCGCCAAGGCCTTCTCATGCCCCCTTCTTGCTCTTCTCAGCCCCTTCTTAAACTCCTTTCTTGCTACCCTATATTCCTCAATAGACCCATCTGATCCTTGCTTCCTAAACCTCATGTATACTGCCTTCTTCCACCTGACTAGATTTTCCACTTCACTTGTCACTCATGGTTCCTTCACCCTACCATTCTTTATCTACCTCACTGGGACAAACATCCTGCAAAAGATCCTTAAACATCGACCACATCTCCATTGTACATTTCCCTGCAAAAACATCATCCCAATTCACACCTGCAAGTTCTAGCCTTATAGCCTTATACCCTTCCCCAATTAAAAATTTTCCTGTCCTGTCTGATTCTATCCTTTTCCATGAAAATGCTGAAGGTCAGGGAGCGGTGATCACTGTTCCTTAGATGCTCACCTACTGACAGATCTGTGACCTGATCCAGTTCGTTACCTAATACTAGATCTAGTATGGCATTCCCCTGGTTGGCCTGTCAACATACTGTGACAGGAATCCATCCTGGACTATATAGAGGCCTACACTGGGAGCACCGGACGCAGTATACCACACCAGCGGACTGACAGGTGCAGTGTCGCCTCACCTGGGAGGACTGTCTGGGGCCTTGAATGGTGGTGAGGGAGGAAGTGTAAGGGCAGGTGTAGCACTTGTTCCGCTTACAAGGATAAGTACCAGGAGGGAGATCTGTGGGAAGAGATGGGGGTGGGGGGAGGAATGAATGGACAAGGGAATTGCGTATGGAGTGGTCCCTGTGGAAAGCAGAAAGGCGGGGGAGGGAAAAATGTGCTTGGCAATGGGATCCCTTTGAAGGTGGTGGAAGTTACAGAGAATTCAGGGCTTTACTCTTTGGAGAGAAGGAAGATAAGAGGAGACATGATAGAGGTATACAAGTTATTAAGAGGAATAGATAGTGTGGACAGCCAGTGCCTCTTCCCCAGGGCACCACTGCTCAGTACAAGAGGACGTGGCTTTAAGGTAAGGGGTGGGAAGTTTAAGGCGAATATTAGAGGAAGGTTTTTTACTCAGAGAGTGGTTGGTGCATGGAGTGCACTGCCTGAGTCTGTGGTGGAGGCAGATACACAGTGAAATTTAAGAGACTACTAGACAGGTGTATGGAGGAATTTAAGGTGGGGGGATATAGGAGAAGGCATGGTTTAAGAGTCGGTACAACATTGGAGGCCAAAGGGCCTGTACTGTGCTGTACTATTCCATGTTCTATGTTCTAGAGTTATATGTTAGACCTGGAAGCTGGTATGGTGGTAGGTGAGGACAAGGGGAACCCAATCCCAAAAGGGGTGGCGGGAGGATGGGGTGAGAGCAGATGTGAGTGAAATGGGAGAGGTGTGTTTGAGAGCAGAGTTGATGGCAGAGGAAGGGAAGCCCCTTTCTTTAAAAAAGGAAGACATCTTCTTTGTCCTGCAATGAAAAACCTCATCCTGAGAGCAGATGCGGCAGAGATGGAGGAATTGTGAGAAGGGGATGGCATTTTTGCAAGAGACAGTGTTGGAAGAGGAATAGTTCAGGTAGCTGTGAGAGTCCGTAGGCTTATAGTAGACATCAGTAGATAAGCTATCTCCAGAGATGGAGACAGAAAGATCTAGAAAGGGGAGTGAGGTGTCAGAAATGGACCAGGTAAATTTGAGGGCAGGGTGAAAGTTGGAGGCAAAGTTAATGAAGTCAACAAGCTCAGCATGCATGCAGGAGGCAGCGGCAATGCAGTTGTCAATGTAGCAAAGGAAAAGCGGGGGACCGATACCCATATAGGCTTGGAACATGAACTGTTCCACAAAGCCAACAAAAAGGCAGGCATAGCTGGGACGCATACAGGTGCCCATGGCTACACCTTTGGTTTGGAGGAAGTGGGAGGAGCCAAAAGAAAAATTATTGAGAGTAAGAACTAATTCTGCTAGACAGAGGAGAGTGGTGGTAGAGGGGAACTGGTTAGGTCTGATTGCATTGGCGCTGCCTCCTGCACGCATGCTGAGCTCTTCGACTTCATTAACTTTGCCCCCAACTTTCACCCTGCCCTCAGATTTACCTGGTCCATTTCTGACACCTCCCTCCCCTTTCTTGATCTTTCTGTCTCCATCTCTGGAGACAGCTTTTCTACTTATATCTACTATCAGCCCACTGACTCTCACAGCTACCTGGACTATTCCTCTTCCCATCCTGTCTCTTGCAAAAATGTCATCCCCTTCTTGCAATTCCTTCATCTCTGCCGCATCTGCTCTCAGGATGAGGCTTTTCATTCCAATGAAGGAAATGTCTTCCTTTTTTAAAGAAAGGAACTTTCCTTTCTCCACCATCAACTCTTCTCTCAAATGCATCTCTCCCATTTCACGCACACCTGTTCTCAACCCATTCTCCCCGCCTCCCCACTCAGGATAGGGTTCCCCTTGTCCTCACCTACCACCCCACCAGCCTCTGGGTCCAACATATAATTCTCCGTAACTTCCACCACCTCCAACGGGATCCCACCACCAAGCACATCTTCCCCTTCCCCCCTTTCTGCTTCCAGCAGGGATCGCTCCCTACGCGACTCCCTTGTCTATTTGTCCTCCCCATCCCTTCCCACTGATCTCCGTCCTGGCACTTATCCTTGTAAGCAGAACAAGTATTACACCTGCCCTTAAACTTCCTCCCTCACCACCATTCAAGGCCCCAGACAATCCTTCCAGATGAGGTGATACTTCACCTGTGAGTCAGCTGGTGTGATATACTGCGTCCGATGCTCCTGGTGCGGCCTTCTATGTATTGGTGAGACCTGATGCAGACTTGGAGAACGTTTTGCTGAACACCTACGCTCTATCCGCGACAGAATGCAGGACCTCCCAGTGGGCACACGTTTTAATTCCACGTCCCATTCCCATTCCGATATGTCTATCCATGGCCTCCTCTGCTGTCAAGATGAATCCACACTCAGGTTGGAGGAACAAACCTGATATTCCATCTGGGTAGCCTACAACCTGATGGCATAAACATTGATTTCTCTAATTTCCATTAATGCCCCTCCTCCCCTTCTTACCCCATCCCTTATTTATTACTCACCCCTTTTTTTTTCTTTTTTCCCCTCTCTCTGCCACTTTCACAATCACTCCTTGCCTGCTCTCCATCTCCCCCTGGTGTTCACTCCCCCTTTCTTCGTAGGCCTCCAGTCCCATGACCCTTACCCTTCTCCAGCTGTATATACCTTTCACCAATCAAATTTCCAGCTCTTAGTTTTATCTCTCTCCCGCATGTCTTCTCCTATCATTTCAGATTTCCCCCTCTCCCTCCCACTTTCATACCTCATAGTTCATAGTCCTGACAAAGGGTTGAAATGTTGAAATGTTGACTTTACTTCTTCCTATAGATGCTGCTTAGCCTGCGGCGTTTTTTCACAATCATGCTGCATACGTGACGTGAGCCTCACTTCCCTTGTTTTCTATGAACCGGAAATTACCCACAATGCCGGGTGAAACCGGAAGTGACATCATCACATGCCACGATATACCACGGACAATAAATTTTACCTTTTGTTAAACTGAAACGTAGTTATCAACCTTTGACTTTATCTAGAAAATAGTTACAAACAAACTATTTAAAGTGGAAATTTGATAAAGTTAAATAAATGCCTTAAGTGGAACACAGGGCAGATTTATTAAATGCCTATGTGATTACTTTTTAGAGCAGCTCATGATTGAGCTCACCAGGGGCTCAGCTATTGTGAATTGAGTGTTGTGCAATGAACAAAAGGAAAAGAGCAAAAATTGGTGGGAAGTTCAAAGATTGGAAATATTTAAAAAAAACAACAGAAGGCAACTAAAAAAGTTATTAAAAGGAAAAGATGAAAAATGAAAGTAAGCAACCCAATAATATTAAAGAGGATACCAGAAGTTTCTTTCAGATACATAAAGCATAACTGAGAAGTGAGTGTGGATATCAGACCACTGGAAAAGATGCTGGACAGGTAGCAATAGGAGACAGGTAAATGGCAGATGAACTGAATATGTATTTTACATTATTCTGCAATGTGAAAGACACTAACAGTATGCCAGAGGTTCAAGAACATCAGTGTGCAGAACTGTGTGAAGTTGCCATCACAAGGAAAAGGTGTTTGAGGAACTGAAAGGTCTGAAGGTAGATAAATCACCCGGACCAAAAGGCGTACAGCAAAGAGTTCTGAAAAAGATCCCTGAAGAGATTGTTGAAGCATTAGTAAAAATCTTTTAAGTTAACAAATTTCACGACACATGCTGGTGATAATAAACCTGATTCTGCTTCTGAAGTATTGTAGCGCCTCATTTCCTAGCGTATCCGAACCGACTCACAATTAGATAGCCTACGGGGGTTTGCGAGCACAGAGCTTTGGAGCCTCTTCGCCATGGGGGGCCGGTTGACAGAGGCTTAAAAGTGAGGCTGAAGTTTTCGAATAAAGTTTTTCCTTCGACTGCAGTTACCGAATCCGTGTCGTAATTTTAGCGCTGCTTGTAGCACACCGCTACAATTGGTGACCCCGACGGTCCAAACGATTTTTGGACCAGAAATGACCGATGCGGTTCATGCGGTTTCGTTGAAACTGCCGGGTTTCTGGACACAGCGCCCGGACCTATGGTTCCAGCAAGCCGAAGCCCAATTCCACGTTCGCCGGATCACCTCAGAAGGCACCCGCTACTACTACGTGGTGGGCTCCCTCGACCAGGACACAGCTGCCCAGGTCGCGGAGTTCGTACAGTCGCCCCCGGCAGATGGCAAGTACACGGAATTCAAAGCCCTGCTCCTCAGGACTTTCGGACTCTCACGGCGCGAGCGGGCTGCCCGTTTACTGCACCTGGATGGCTTGGGCGACAGACCTCCATCGGCTTTAATGAATGAGATGTTGTCTCTGGCCGAGGGACACACAGGCCTCATGTTTGAGCAGGCATTCCTGGAGCAGCTGCCCGAGGACATACGCCTGCTGCTGTCCGACGCGGATTTCAGTGACCCCCGGAAGGTGGCAGCCCGGGCGGACTTGCTGTGGAACGCCAAAAAGGTGAGCGGGGCGTCCATCGCACAGATCTCCCAGCCACGCTCCCGGCAGCAAACCAGTCCAGGCCCGGCCGCAGAGCCCACTAACCCCCGGCCCAATGACCACTGGTGCTTCTACCACCAGCGGTGGGGCGCAGAAGCCCGCCGTTGCCGCCCGCCCTGCAAGTTCCCGGGAAACGCCAGGGCCAGCCGCCGCTGATGGCTACGGCGGCTGGCCATCGGGATAGCCTCCTGTATGTGTGGGATAGAAGGTCGGGACGCCGGTTTTTGGTCGATACTGGGACTGAGATCAGCGTTTTACCTCCGACGAGTTACGACACCCGCAGCAGGGCACCGGGTCCCCCCCTGAGGGCCGCGAATGGCAGCACAGTAAGGACCTATGGCACCCGTCAGGTGCAGCTACTGTTCGGCCCCAGCCAGTTCACGTGGGACTTCACACTGGCCGCCGTAGCCCAACCGCTTCTGGGTGCGGATTTTTTGCGAGCTCATAGCCTGCTGGTTGACCTGCCCAGGAAGAGACTGGTACACGCCGAGACCTTTCAGACGTTCTCCCTGGGCGCGGCCCAGTTGCCAGCCCCTCACCTCGGCTCCATCACGCTGTCCGACAACGACTTCACCAGGGTCCTGGCGGAGTTCCCATCGGTTCTGGCACCGCAGTTCACAGCAGCCATGCCCAGGCACGGCGTGCAGCACCACATCCCGACACAGGGACCACCCCTCCATGCCCGTGCTCGGCGGCTTCCCCCGGACAAGCTCCGACTGGCGAAGGAGGAGTTCCAGAGAATGGAGGAATTGGGGATCATCCGGCGGTCCGACAGCCCCTGGGCTTCCCCCCTGCACATGGTGCCCAAAGCGACGGGGGGCTGGAGACCGTGCGGCGACTACCGCAGGCTGAACGAGGCTACCACACCGGACCGCTACCCTGTGCCGCACATTCAGGACTTTGCGGCAAACCTGCACGGCGCCCGGATCTTCTCCAAGGTCGACCTTGTCCGAGGGTACCATCAAATCCCGATGCATCCTGACGACGTCCCCAAAACGGCTCTCATCACCCCGTTTGGCCTCTTCGAGTTCCTCCGCATGCCGTTCGGCCTGAAGAATGCCGCACAGACGTTCCAGCGGTTAATGGACGCGGTGGGACGGGACCTGGACTTCGCGTTCATCTATTTGGATGACATCCTCATAGCCAGCGGCAGTCGTCAGGAGCATCTGTCCCACCTCCGTCAACTCTGCGCCCGACTGAGTGAGTACGGTCTTACAATCAACCCTGCCAAATGCCAGTTCGGACTTGATACCATTGACTTCCTGGGCCACAGGATTACTAAAGACGGGGCAGCCCCTCTGCCCGCTAAGGTAGATGCGGTCCGCCACTTCCCCCGACCCACCACGATCAAAGGCCTTCAGGAATTCGTAGGTATGGTCAATTTCTACCGCCGCTTCCTCCCTTCAGCTGCCCGGATCATGCGCCCCCTGTTCGCCCTGATGTCGGGTCCGAGCAAGGACATTACCTGGGACGAGGAGTCCGCCGCCGCTTTCGTTCAAACGAAGGAAGCTTTGGCTGACGCCGCAATGCTAGTACATCCCAGAATGGACACCCCTACCGCCCTCACAGTGGACGCATCAAACACGGCAGTCGGTGGGGTGCTGGAGCAGCTCATCGCAGGTCGCTGGCAACCCCTGGTGTTTTTCAGCAAACACCTGCGGCCACCCGAGCTCAAGTACAGTGCTTTTGACCGGGAACTGTTGGCGCTCTACCTGGCAATCCGGCATTTCAGGTACTTCCTAGAAGGTCGGCCCTTCACCGCGTTCACGGACCACAAACCGCTTACCTTTGCGTTTACGAAAGCATCCGACCCCTGGTCATCCCGCCAGCAACGCCACCTGTCCTACATCTCTGAATACACAACGGATGTCCGGCACGTCTCGGGTAAGGACAATGTCGTGGCGGATGCGCTCTCTTGCCCTACCGTTCATGCCCTTTCCCAAGGGGTAGACTTTGAGGCACTGGCAGAGGCACAGCAGGTAGATGAGGAGATTCCGAGTTACAGGACTGCAGTCTCTGGTTTGCAGCTCCAGGACCTCCCCGTGGGCCCAGGTGAGAGGACCCTACTCTGTGATGTCGCCACCGACCAGCCCCGTCTGGTCGTCCCCGCAGCCTGGCGGCGACGTGTTTTCGACTCCATTCATAACTTGGCGCATCCCTCCATCCGGACAACTGTCCGGCTGGTTTCCAGCAGGTTCGTTTGGCACGGTCTCCGCAAACAGGTCAGTGAATGGGCCAGAACGTGCATGCACTGCCAGACGGCCAAGGTTCAGCGGCACACCAAAGCCCCACCGCAGCAGTTCCATCCCGCCCACCGGCGTTTCGACCACATTCATGTGGATATCGTGGGCCCCCTGCCAGTGTCGCGCGGAGCGCGTTACCTCCTGACTATCGTGGACCGGTTCACAAGATGGCCAGAGGCGGTCCCGCTCACCGACACCACCTCCGAATCTTGCGCCCGAGCCCTGCTCGCCACCTGGATATCCCGCTTTGGTGTACCAGCCCACATTACCTCCGACAGAGGCGCCCAGTTCACCTCCAGCCTGTGGTCAGCTATGGCCAGCCTTTTGGGGACTCAGCTGCACCACACCACTGCCTACCACCCACAGTCGAACGGGCTAGTGGAGCGTTTCCACCGTCACCTGAAGTCGGCCCTCATGGCCCGCCTGCGAGGAGCCAACTGGGCGGACGAGCTTCCCTGGGTCCTTCTCGGCATCCGCACAGCGCCCAAGGACGACCTGCACGCCTCGTCGGCCGAGTTGGTATACGGCGCGCCCCTGGCCGTCCCCGGGGAGTTCCTACCAGCCCCGAGGGGGCAAGAGGAAGAACCCGCTGCAGTCCTGGGCAGACTTCGCGAGAAGCTCGGTAACCTGGCCCCCATACCCACTTCACAGCATGGGCGGCACCCGACCTGCGTACCCAAAGACCTACGGAACTGTAAGTTTGTGTTTGTACGAAGGGGCGGGCATCGGCCACCGCTGCAGCGGCCATACGAGGGGCCGTTTACGGTGCTCCGGAACAACGGGTCCACGTTCGTGCTGGACGTTGGGGGGAAGGAGGAGGTTTTCACGGTGGACCGCCTCAAGCCGGCCCATGTGGACCTGGCGCAACCGGCCGAGTTTCCGGCGCCTCGGCACAGAGGCCGACCTCCCAAGCAGGTTCTGGCCCAGGCTGTGGACATTGGGGGGGTGTATCGCCGGTTCTGGGGGGGGGGGTTATGTAGCGCCTCATTTCCTAGCGTATCCGAACCGACTCACAATTAGATAGCCTACGGGGGTTTGCGAGCACAGAGCTTTGGAGCCTCTTCGCCATGGGGGGCCGGTTGACAGAGGCTTAAAAGTGAGGCTGAAGTTTTCGAATAAAGTTTTTCCTTCGACTGCAGTTACCGACTCCGTGTCGTAATTTTAGCGCTGCTTGTAGCACACCGCTACAGTATCACCAGATTCAGAAGTTACAGAAGGACTTAGACGGATGAGGAAAATGAGCAACGCGGCAGATGGTCATGCACTTTGGTAAAATAAGTTAAAGGGCATAGAACCAAAAGAAGCTGCAGAAGGTTGTAAATCTAGTCAGCTCCATCTTGGGTACTAGCCCACAAAGTACCCAGGGCATCTTCAGGGAGCTGTGTCTCAGAAAGGCAGCATCCATTATTAATTACCTCCTGCACCCAGGGCATGCCCTTTTCTCACTGTTACCATCAGGTAGGAGATACAGAAGCCTGAAGGCACACACTCAGTGGTTCAGGAACAATTTCTTCCCTTCTCTCATCCGATTCCTAAATGGATGTTGAACACTTGGACATTATTTCACTTTTTTTTGATATACAGTATTTCTGGGTTTTTTGCTTGCTTTTTAATCTATTCAATATAGGTATACTGTAATCAATTTACTGATTTATTATGATTTTTATTTATTATTGTTTTCTCTTCTATATTATGTAATGCATTGAACTGCTGCTGCTAAGTAAACAAATTTCACGTCACATGCCGGTGATAATAAACCTGATTCTGATTCTGACTATTTTGTAAATGTAGAGAAAATTCAAAAATCTGATGTATAAAGGGACTTGGGAGTCCTTGTGCAGCATTCCCTAAAGGTTAATTGCAGCTTGAGTTGGTGATGAGTTGGTGAAGTAAAAGAATATAAAAGCAAGGATGTAATTTTGAGGCTTTACTGGAATATCCTGATCAGTTTTGGACTTCTTATTTAAGAAATGATATGGTGAACTGGAGTGAGTTCAAAGGAGATTTATAAAAATGATTCCAGGTGTAAAGAGGGTTTCTTCTTTTTGTTAACTAGCAGGAATGCTAATTTACTGATAACGAGAATGGTATTCCTTTGTAAACCAAATGGGGATTAATGTTCTTTCTTCTGAGTCTGTAAGCTTTTGTTGACGGGCTTTTGGGCAGATCGGCGCGAGGGGGTCGAGAGAGAGGACGCAATGCTGTAAGCTGGGCGAGGATCGGACCCCAAAGGGGGGTCCGAGGCCGGGAGATTCTCCGAGGGGGGGGGGATGAAGCTAGATGTGCTTGGTTGACCACTCGGAGGGTCCTGAGCTGTTTGGAGAGTCGAGGAGTTCGGAGGGGATCGAATGGTGGCCAGAAGACTTCAGAAATTGAGCTCCAACGGCTGTGCACGAAGTGGTTTGGACTTTGATAAGTTTGGCGCCTTTTCTTTAATTTTCTCTTCATATATACTGTATCGTTATTAATCACTTAGTTATAGTAACCTTTATAAATTGTACTCATTTAATCGCATATGGTGTACTGTCTGTTTTTGGGCGAGGCGGGGACATCACACAGCATCCACACCAGCTGATTACCCAGTTTGGCGGGGCTGAAGGCTGCTCCCCCTAGACGAGAACGAGCTGAGCGAGCCTGAGGCGACCTAGGGGGTTACACAGGTTTGAAAGAGCTTTTGATAGTTCTGGGTCTGTACTGTGTGTGACCTAACTGGAACCTATCAAATGTTGAAGGGCATTGACTGAGTGGATGTGAAGCAGTTGTTTCCTCTGGCAAAAGAGTCTGAGACCAGAGGGCACAGCCTCAGAATAGAAAAGCACCCTTTTAGAACGGAGATGAGGAGGGATTTCTTTAGCCAGATAGTTTTGAATCTGTGGAACTTGTTGCCACTGGCGGCTGTGGAGCTCAGGTTATTGGGTATATTTAAGGCAGAGGCTGATAGATTCTTGATTAGTCAGGGCATGAAGCAATACAAGGAAGAAGGCAGGAGACTGGGGCTGAGAGGGAACATGGGGTCAGCCATGATGAAATGGTGGAGCAGACTTGATGGCTTTGTGGGAAAAGCTAGATAGTGGTAGTAGATGGTTGCTTCTCTGACTGGAAGCCTGTGATCAGTGGAGTGCCACAGGGATCAGTGCTGTGTCTATTTGTTAAGGATCCGGCCTGAACACTGGGTCGAAGGGCCTCTGCTGATAGCTCTGGACCATGACAGCCCTTAATTTCTGCCTTCTTTCACCTGGCCATGTGGGTTTTGACCCAGCCCCTTTCCTTATTGGACTTTTGCCAATTACCCACTTATCTCCTCACTATCACCCACCTGTTTCTGTTTTCACTCATTACCCAGTCTATTTAAACCCTGCCTTGTCTCACATTCTCTGCCAGTTCATCCCAGCTCTGACCTGAGTTGTTCTAGCCTGGCATTATGGTTGTTGCCAACTGATTTTGCCGGACTCCGTGTTTCTGGATTTTGCCTGTTTTGGAACCTGATTTTTGCCTGTGCGCTCTGGATCGTCTGACCTCGCTGGACTGCCTTTCCGGGGTAAGACCTCCACCAGCCATTCCAAATATGTGCCTGCCTCCTGTTTTTGAAAGACTGTTGCCCTTGTGCTCCCTAATAAATCCTGGTAAAAGAGCATTCATTGGTCTGCACTTGAGTCCTACTGTAACCCGACCCAACGTGACACTATTATTGTTTGCCATTCATGTCAACAATCTGGATGATGATGTGGTTAATTGGATCAGCAAATTTGGAGATGACACCAAGATTGGGGGTGTAGTGGACAGAGAGGAAGACTATCATGGCTTGCAGAGGGATCTAGATCAGCTGGAAAAAATGTGCTGATAAATGGCAGATGGAGACAAATGCAGATGTGGATGGTGTTGCAATTTGATAAGACTTACACAGTGAACAGCATGGCACTGAGGAGCATGGTAGAACGAAGGTCCATAATTCATTGAAAGGGCATCACAGGTAGATAGGATTGTAAAGAAAGCTTTTGGCACCCTGGCCTTTATAAATCCAAGTTTTGCGTACAGGAAATGGGATGTTATGTTGAAGTTGTATAAGACATTGGTAAGGCCCAGTTTGGAGTATTGTGGTATTGTGTGTAGTTTTGGACACCTACCTACAAGAAAGATGTAAAAGAATGTTTTTTAAAAAAAAAGTACAGAGAAAATTTACAAGGATTTTGCCAGATCTGGAGGACATAGGTTATGAGGAAAGTTTCACTAGGTTAGGATTTTATTCCTTAGAACGTAGAAGACTGAGAGGAGATTTGATAGAGGTCTACAAAATTATGAGCTGTATAGATAGGGTAAATGCAAGTAGGTTTTTTCCACTGAGACTGGGTGAGAAGTTTAAGGGAAACATGACAGGAAACTTGTTCACTCAGTGGGTCATGAGAGTGGAATGAGCTGCTAGAACAAATGGTGCATGCAAGCTCAATTTCAATGTTTAAGGAAAATTTGGATAGGCACATGGATAGTAGGGGAATGGAGGGCTAGAGAGTGGAGAATCTTTAGAATTCATTGCCACAGGTGGCTGTGGAACCCAAGTCATTGGGTATATTTAAGGAAGGGTTTGATAAACTTTTGATTAGTCAGGGCATGAAGTGGGGCAGGAGATTGGGGCTGAGAGGGAAAATAGATCAGCTATGATGAAATGGTAGAGTAGATTCGATAGGCCAAATGGCCCAATCCTCTACCTATACCATTATCTTATGGAGCAGCTGGAGCAGGCCCATGGCTTCAACCTCAGTGCAGTGAACACATTGCGGAGCAGTAAGCAGAACTGGTCCGACCCTTGCCTCTGATTCCAACATCCAGGCTTTTCAATATGACCCAGCATTTAAACTGTCCAGATATTGGGTCAACGCTTGCACCGGGCCCAGGCCCTGTTGCATTGATACGCTCTGGGCCTGGACCCTGTGCCACATTTCAGCCTGGGCCTGAGCTTTCTAAGTTGGCCCAGTGCTTAGTTCAATCAAGCCTTACTCACACTTTGTGTGGATGGGCTCCAAATCTCCTCTGCCATGACTTTTCTCTGCTGCACATGCTCCGAGTCCATCTCAAATATGCTTCAAACTCAGTCGAGTTTGCCTCACACTCTGCGCTTCAACCCTCAACTCAGCTTCGTCTTCACTTGCCTCTTCGTTGTTTGCAGTGATCATGTACCATAATTTTTGCAGCTAATTTGTCATTAATAAAGTATTTAGTTATATTTCTTGCTTCGTAAACTGCCAGTAAGTTGTTGCTTTTCCTCGGTAATGTCATCTTAAAAGGGTAGAAAAATTAACAGTAAAGCAGCAGCTCTAATTCTAACCAACTCCCTCTGCTGTAAGTTGATCTGGATAGATGAGGGAATTCTTTAGATAATACAGCCTATGAGACAACAAGGACAGTCTGTGATTTATGCTACTGTGAGTCTCATGCTTAGAGACAAATTAACTACAAAAAGTACAGAACCAGCTCTACCACAAATGACTGAAAATCCACTGAACATTTTCACATTGGTTATTATACAAACATATATGCAAGCATCAAGGAAGTTTAACAGGAAGAAAACTAACAATTTTAGACCCTAATCTGATAGTGGATAGATCAGGATTTGTACCTACACACAGATTGTAAAGGACCCCTGGGTAAGTTAAGCCAAAGCCTCAGTAAGTGAAATGAAGGAAACAACAGATGGCCAATTTCCCCTTGAGTTTTTTGCGCCATTCATTAAGTTCATGATTAATTCTGAACAGTGCCCATTTGATTCAAATCTCTCTTCTACTTTCTTCATGTTTAATAATCTATTTGGAGCATAAGAAATCCAGATAGATATAAATTGTGTAGCCAACAAAACACAAGAGACTGCAGATGTTTGTACCTGAGCAACAAATAATCTGCTGGAGGTACTGAATAGGTCAAGAAGCATCTGTGGTGTTAAAGAAAATGTTGACACTTCAGGACCACTCAGGCTTCTCCACTGTTCATTACTTTATTTATTCCTTTTACCTTGTCCATGCTCTTATTTGGATTACAAATTCCTTTAGTCCCTTGGTGTTCCAAAATTGATCAGTCTCAAGGCAGGATATGAACACTTGCAGCCTTATGATCAAATAGCTTCTATTCTTACTGCAGCAGGAGATTAAATATCAATGAGAAAGCTGTGTTTCAGGAATGTATGGAGTAAAGTATAGGTTCCATTACAAATAGTGTTTTCCACAATAGGCTCCTTGGGTTTTTATTAACAGTGCCGCCATGAACTGTGCCTGTACTGATTGTTTTCAGAAGTGCCCAGGGATTAGTAACCCCTTGTGGCGGTCCGCACACACAGGACTCAAACCGCCATCGGGAGCTGCAGGCAGATGCGCGGCCCACGGATGGTCTGACATCATGTCATGTGAGAGTTTGAATCAGTAAAGTCATTTTGAGTTCAGCTTTCTCTGCCTCCGTGTGTTCCTTTTGTGGCACTTTGCGCGCAACTACATTCGTGACCCCCAACGTTCCAGATGGCATCTGGAACCAGCGACTCTGCAATCAGACATGAATCTGAGCAATTCACATAGCACGGTCTCTCTGAAGCTTCCGACATTCTGGGCCACTCAACCCCACGTTTGGTTTGAGCAGGCTGAGGCCCAGTTCAATATCAGACATTACAGCCAAATCTACGCGGTATTACTACATAGTCAGCACGCTCGACCAGGAAACGGCAGGCCGGATTATTGACTTCCTACACCAGCCACCAACAGAGGACAGGTACACTAAGCTTAAGGCGCTCCTGATCCGTACCTTCGGAGTCGCCTGCCGTGAATGGGCTCCTACACATGGACGGCCTAGGTGACCACACGCCATCCTGGCTCATGACCAAAGTGCATGGCCATACACTATGTTCCATCTGCCACTTTTTAGCCTATTAGCCTAATCTGTGTAAACCCTTCTGCAGCCCCTCTGCTTCCTCAAAACTATCTGCCCTCCACCTATCTGCATATTGTTCACAAACTTTGCCACAGAGCCATTAATTCCATCATCCAAATCATTGACATACAATGTGATAAACCACTGACTCTTGCAGAATACCACCAGTCACTAGCAACCAGGAAGAACAAGTTCAGTTTACTTCCACTCTGCCTCCTGCCAATCAGCCAATGCCCTATCCATTCTACTATCTTTCCTTCAACGCCTAGGCTCTTTTAAGTAGCCTCATGTCTGGCACCTTGTCAAAAGCTTTCTGAAAATCCAAGTACACAACTACCACAGATTCTCCTTGTCTACCCGGCTTGTTATTTCCACAAAGAATTCCAAAAAAATTTCAAACAGAGAAGAGGATAACTAAGGAGACCTTGCTGACTTTGGCCTATTTTATCACGTCTCCAAGAACCCTAAAAGCTCTTCCTTAATAACTCCAACATCTTCCCAACTACTGACGTCAGGCTAACTGGCCTATAATTACCTCTCTTCTGCATCCCTCCCTTTTTATAGAGTGGACTGACATTTACAATTATCCAGCCCTCTGGAACAATGCCAGAAATGAATGATTCTCGAAAGATTATTGTTAGTGCCTCCAGATTCTCTTCAGCTACCTCTTTCAGAACCCTGGGGTATAATCCATCTGGTCCAGGTGATGTATCTTCCTTCAGACCTTTCAGCCTTCCAGGCACCTCCCTAGTAACAGCACTCACTTCTGCCCCCTGAATTTTCAGCATACTGCTAATGTCTTCCACTATAAAGATTGATGCCAAATACTTATTCAGTTCATCTGCCATTTTCTTGTCCCCCTTTACTATCTTTCCAGTGGTGCGATATCTACTCTCACTTCTTTTACCCTTTATATAAATAAAAATACTTATGGTATCTTCTATGATAATATTGACTTCTTCTTTGGGTTGTATGTATCCTGCGCCTTCAGAATTGCTCCCAGAAATTCTAGCCATTGCTGCTCTGCCATCAGTCTTGCTAGTGTCCCCATCCAATTACCTTTGTCCCATTCCTATTTCATGCCTCTGTAATTATCTTTACTCCACGGTAATGTGATACATTTGACTTTATCTTTTCCCTCTCATATTATGATCACTGCCTCCTAAGGGTTCTTTTACTTTAACCTCCCTAATCAAATCCAGTTCATTACACAATACTCAATCCAGAATAGCTGATCCCCTAGTGGGTTTAACCCCAAGCTGCTTAAAAAAAAAGCCATTTTATAGGGTCTCTACAAACATTCTCTCTTGAGATCCAATGTCAGCACCAACGTTATTTTCCCAATCTACCTGCACATTGAAATGCCCCATGACTATTGTAATATTGCCTTTTTGACATGCATTTTCTATCCCCAATATCGCCTACCATACACAATTCTGTATATAACACTCATCAGTGTCTTTTTACACTTCTACCATCATTCCTTAACTCTATCTGTAACAATTCTACATCTTCTGATTCTATATCACCTCTTTCTAAGGTTTGATTTCATTTTTTATTAACAGAACCATGTCCCCTCCCTGCCTTCCTGCTGTTCCTTCGATACAAGGTATATCCTTGGATATCAATTTTCTTTCAGTATGATTCAGTGATGCCAACAACATCATGCCTATCAATCTCTAATTTGACATTACTTTATTCCGTATAGTGTGTGCATTCAAATATAACACTTTCAGTCCTGTATTTGATACCATATTTAATTTTTTCCCAATACATTGCAACTCATCCCACTGACTGAAAATTTTGTCCTATCATCTGTCTGGACAGTCTCACTACACACTGACTCTGCTTGTATACCAACTACTCCATCCTCAGCCCAATCACTCCGTTTCCTTTTACTTTAAACCCTCCCCAACAGTTCTAGCAAAAATGCCCACAAGGATATTGGTTCCCCTTGGGTTTAGCTGCAACATTTTCCTTATGAACATGTCATACCCTTCCCCAGAAGGGTAAATCTGAAAGCCTGCCCCCCTGCACCAGGTCCTCAGCCACACATTAATTTGCCAAATCATCCTCACTGGCACGGCACATAGACAGTGAGCCAGAGATCACTACCCTATTGTGTTGCTATTTAAAATCTACAGAATGTTAATGTTGTGTTCAATTATAATCTCACCCTTGCCACTTGATGAAGATCACCTCTTTCTCTAAGTAGGGGGCAACACAACACATTACAGTGAAAGCTGTAAGACTGGAGTTCAATTTGTGCTGCTGTGTATAAGGAATTCATCTGTTCTCCCTGTTTCCACCGGTGTATGGGTTAGGGCTACTTAGTTGTGGGCATGCTATTTTGAAGCATGAGTTCACTTACAGGCATTTCACTGTATGTTTGGATATTCTGATATACATGTGACAAATAAAGCTAATGTTTATTTTAAGTCTTTAAGGACACTCTCAACTTCTAGGAGAAAAAGGAGGCAAGCTGGAAATTGGCTTTGGCAAATCACCATTTCATGACTGGCTGGGATATTAAACAAGTTAAAGGGGCCTGGGGCAGTAAACTGGAGCCAATATTGCCAAGGCTCCAAATAAAATGACAAATAAAAAATCAGAAACCAATTCATAAGAAGGTCTGGGATGGAAAGAAGTCCTACACAACCAAAATGGCTCTGATATCACAAGAGCATGGCAATAGAAACTCTACAGTTCCTGATTTATTTCTCCTCAGCAACCTCTCTACTAGTGAGTTCTAAACTCAAGGGTGTAGTTGTGCGTAACGCGCTACAAAAGGAACACATGGAGGCAGAGAGAGCTGAACTCGGAATGACTTTACTGATTCAAACTTGCACATTTAGATCTCCCCTCCCATGGGTTCCTGCATCCAGTGGGGCAGATGTGGTGTTAGACCGTCCCCAGAAGGTCTGTCCCGAGCAGGCAGGCCGCACGAATGCCTGCAGCTCCCGATGGCGTTTCGAGTCCCGCGTGTGCGGACCACCACACCACCTCCCCCCCCCCCCCAAGAAATGTCCATCAGGGGAGTGGAGCCCCCAGTCTGTGTGGCTTGCTTGGGTGGCCGGGCTTGCCGGCACGGTGCGGGTACCCTCACTGGTTGCTCAATGTCCAAATACGCCGGTTTGAGGCGGTCCACTGTAAAAGTCTCTTCCCAGCCACCCACCTCCATGACACACATGGTTCCTTTGTGCCGCATCAACTTGAAGATTCCCTCTCTGATTCTATCCTTTTCCACGATAATGCTAAAGGTCAGGGAGTGGTGGTCACTGTCCCCCAGATGCTCACCCACTGAGAGATCTGTGACTTGAGCCGGTTCGTTACCTAATTCTAGATCTAGTATGTCATCCCCGCCTAGTCAGCCTGTCAACATACTGTGACAGGAATCCATCCTGGACACACTTAACAAACTCTGTCCCATCCAAACCCTTGGAACTAATCAGGTGCCAATCAATATTAGGGAAGTTAAAGTCACCCATGATAACAACCCAAAATCTGCCTCCCAATTTGCTCCTCGGTATCTTACAGGGGGCTTACAGAATACCCCCAACAGAGTAACTGCTCCCTTCCTGTTCCTGACATCCACCCATACTGACTCAAAAGAGGATCCTGCTACATTACTCACCCTTTCTGTAGCTGTAATAGTATCCCTGACCAGTAATGCCACCCCTCCTCCATCCCTTTTAAAGCACTGAAATCCAGGAATATTGAGAATCTATTCCTGCCCTGGTGCCAGCCAAGTCTCTGTAATGGCCACTACATCATAATTCCATGTATGTATCCAAGCTCTCGGTTCATCACCTTTGTTCCTGATGCTTCTTGCATTGAAGTACACACACTTTAGCCCTTCTACCTTACTACCTTAACACCCTTTATTCTGCTTCTCTTTCTGCAAAACCTCTCTATATGTTTGGTCTTGCTTTACTCCATGCACTTCTTTCACTGCTCGATTGCTCCGGGTCCTATCCCCTTTGAAAATTAGTTTAAGCCCTCCCGAACCATGCTAGCAAATCTACCTGCAAGGATATTGCTCCCCCTTGAGTTCAGGTGCAACCCATCCAATCTGTACAGATCCCACCTTCCCCAGAAGAGATCCCAATGATCCAAAAATCTAAAACCCCGCCCCCTTCACCAACTCCTCAGCCACGCATTCAACTGCCATCTCCTCCAATTCTTACCATCACTATCACGTAGTACTGGCAGCAATCCTGAGAATGCCACCCTTGAGGTCCTGTTCTTCAGCCTTCTGCTTAGTTCCCGAAACTCACACTTCAGGACCTCATCCCTCTTCCTGTCTATGTCATTGGTACCAACATGTATCACGACTTCTGGTTGCTTTCCCTCTCGTAGAAGGATGTCATGCACCCGGTCAGAGACATCCTGGACCTTGGCATTCGGGAGGCAACAAATGAATTTTTCTCAATATATGCAATTATTCCTATTTACATTAGAATTGAAATAGTGGGGTAATAATGTTCATTGTTCTGTTGTTGAATGATTGAGGGCATTTAACAAGTTCTGCATTAGATTTTTTATTTTATTGTTGAAGAACTGTATCTGTTTAAGAAAGAGGCTGTGCTGGAGATTTTGGAAAACATAAAGTTGGATAAGTCGCTGGGACCGGATGAGATGTACCCCAGGCTACTTTGGGAGGCAAGGGAGGAGACTGCTGAGCCTCTGGTGATGATCTTTGCATCATCAATGGGGACGGGAGAGGTTCCAGAGGATTGGAAGGTTGTGGATGGTTTTTGTTCCTTTATTCAAGAAAGGGAGTGGAGATGACCCAGGAAATTATAGACCAGTGAGTCTTACCTCAGTGGTTGGTAAGTTGATGGAGAAAATCCTGAAAGGTAAGATTTATGAATATTTGGAGAGGTATAATATGATTAGGAATAGTCAGCATGGCTTCATCAAAGGAAGGTCAAGCCTTACGAGCCTGATTGAATTTTTTGAGGATGTGACTAAACACATTGATGGAGGAAGAGCAGTAGATGTGGTGTTGATGCACCATCAATTACTCTCGGAGATGGGAGGTGAATGATAGGCTTTTATTAGCTGCAAGAGACCACTATTAGCAGCAAGAGACCACCACACAACATCCTGGAGACTGAGGGAGGAGCAGTGCCCCAAGTGCCTTTATACAGGGGTCTGTGGGAGGAGCCACAGGAGCAGTCAGCAGAGGGGCGTGTCCAGGACAGGTATATGTAGTTCACATGTGTATGTATTTCAGCAAGGCATTTGTTAAGGTATCCCATGCAAAGCTTATTGAGTAAGTAAGGAGGCATGGGATCCAAGGGAACATTGCTTTGTGGATCCAGAACTGGTTTGCCCACAAAAGGCAAAGAGTGGTTGTAGATGGGTCATATTCTGCATGGAGGTCGGTCACCAGTGGTGTGCCTCAGGGATCTGTTCTGGAACACTTACTCTTCGTGACTTTTATAAATGACCTGTCATTTAAAAAAATTGGATAGGACAGGAAAGGAATGGAGGACTATGAGCTGAGTGCAGGTAGGTGGGACTAAGTGAGAGTAAGTGTTCAGCACAGACTAGAAGGGCTGAGATGGTCTGTTTCCATGCTGTAATTGTTATATAGTGGAAGTGGAGGGATGGGTTAGTAAGTTTGCTGATGACACAAAGGTTGGAGATGTTGTGGATAGTGTGGAGGGCTGCCAGAATTTACAGTGGGACATTGATAGAATATAAAACTGGGCTGAGAAGTGGCAGATGAAGTTCAATCCAGATAAGTGTGAAGTGGTTCATTTTGGTAGGTCAAATATGATGGCAGAATATAGAATTAATGTCAAGACTCTTGGCAGTGTGGAGGATCAGAGGGATCTTGGGGTCCGAGTCCATAGAACATTCAAAGCAGCTGCACAAGTTGACTCTGTGGTTAAAAAGACGTACAGTGTATTGGCCTTCATCAATCGTGGAATTGAATTTAGGATCCGAGGGGTAATGTTGCAGCTATATAGGACCCTGGTCAGACCCCACTTGGAGTACTGTGCTCAGTTCTGGTTGCCTCACTACAGGAAGGATGTGGAAGCCATAGAAAGGGTGCACTGGAGATTTACAAGGATGTTGCTTGGATTAGGGAGCATGCCTTATGAGAATAGGTTGAGTGAACTCTGTCTTTTCTCCTTGGAGTGATGGAGGATGAGAGGTGACTTGATAGAGGTGTACAAGATGATAAGAGGCATTGATCGTGTGGATAGTCAGAGGCTTTTTCCCAGGACTGAAATAGTTGCTACAAGAGGACACAGGTTTAAGGTGCTGGGGAATAGGTACAGAGGAGATGTCAGGGGTAAGTTTTTTACTCAGAGTAGTGAGTGTGTGGAATGGGCTGCCAGTGATGGTGGTAGAGGTGGATATGGTAAGGTCTTTTAAGAGACTTTTGGATAGGTACATGGAGCTTAGAAAAATAGAGAGCTACAAGTAAGCTTAGTAATTTCTAAGGTAAGGACATGCTTGGCACAACTTTGTAGGCCAAAGAGCCTGTATTGTGTTGGAGGTTTTCTATGTTTCTATGTTTAACATTGTCTGGATTTAAATGAATCATTTAATTATTCCTTGAATAATGAGGCTGCTTTGTTATTCTCTGAAACCAACAATTACCGGATTAGCATTTGCAATGATATAAATGAGGGACTATTGACCTTCTGTTTAAATATCCAATGTGGATGAACTACAAGATTATACACTAAATGAGCAAAGGCTTTATCACTGATGCACCATCAATAACTCTCTGAGACATGAAGCGAGATACCGGCTTTTATTGACTAGAAGAAAGAACAAGCAGCAATTGACCACCATGCTACATCCTGGAGACTGAGGGCAGGGCTCAGGCCTCAATCGCCTTTATACCAGGGTCTGTGGGAGGAGCCACGGTCAGTGGGAGGAACCACAGGAGCAGTCAGTGGTGGGGGTGTGTCCAGACAGGTATACGTTGTTCACCACAATCACCCACTACTTTCATGGAAAATCAAAATGATATTTCACAAGGAACATAGATTTGCTTAAAGCAAACAACAATTGTGCTAGGTTGTAACAACTGCAAAAATAGTTTAATAATTGGATGGTTTTGTTGTAATATGTTCTGAAAGAAAGCACAATTAACATAATATTCCTTTTTCAATTAGTTTTTTTATGTTTGTATTGAGATCAGGTTTGCTGAGGAGAATTTAAAGTGTGTGAGATTTCCTTGAAAAAGCATGAGAACACTTGGCTCATTGTCTGTTTAGTCCTGGTTACATGCACATGTGGTCTCAATCTCCACGGTGTCAGGTCTGAGGGAGCAACATGGACTCTGCCGAAGAGACAATAACCCCTGACATACTTCAATAACTGCAAACTTTTTAATCACAAGATAATAAAGAGCACAAATTTGGAGTAAGGATAAAAAAAATTGTGAATGTAAATTCCCTTTCCACCCAGAAAGCAGTAGGTTACATACTTTCCAGACCAGAAGCGAACTGAAAGAATAATTAGTTCATGGAACAGTCCAAAGGCACTGAAATACAGATCCTACTGTTTTTATTTCAAAGCTGCGATTAATCCTCTATTACGGTTTTCCATTTGGTTGTAGGCACTGCATGTTTTAATTTTGGAGATAGTGTTGTGTAGATTCAGTGGAAAATTACTAAGATAAATTGGTTATTTTATGAGGACTGGCTGTACACATCTGGCTTGAATACAGTCATAAAGTTTTAAGTGTAATGCTTACGCGACAGGCTAGTATATGTCTAGGGGAAAAATTCCAGCCACTCACCTCCCATATACGTATGTGCTGTGGAAAACAAGTTAACGCAGCGTCGCACACACAATATCAAGCTCACACCAGATACAGTTATAAAATATACTTTAAGGATTTTACTAGAACTAAGTGATTACTAATGATACAGTATATATGAAGGAAAGAAAATAAAGTAAAAGGCGCCAAAGCTTATCAGAGTTCAGTCAATTTAGTGCACATTGTTGGAGCTCAACCATCGAACCGTTCAACCACTCTTCGCTCTCCTCCGACCTCCACGTCCTTGCACCTGGGACCACCCGAAGTGGTCGACTGAGCAGTGCGGCATACGTCCACCTTCTTCGGCGTCTTCTTCCCCAACTCTCGAAAAGACCGTGAAATCCCAGCTCCCAGACTCACAAGAAAATAATGACATCCAACCCCACTGGTTAACAAATGAATACAATCCCCGTTATCAGCAATTTCAAACCTAAACAGGCTGTGAGAAGCTTCAAGAATGCTCTGCAAGATAAATAACAATGAAGCAGTTTTGCTTTGAACAAACAAAGAAGCCATTTTGATTAACATACGCAGTACATTCTTCCCCATCAACAAAAGTCATGCCCTCATGACATTACCAGAGTTCCCCAATGCTTCTTGCAAAACACAAAATCCAACCCAGGTGCAGTGACATAACTGCCCAGGGCAGTAGAGATTACACTCTGTTTTTCTGGCACTGCATATGTCAACCGCTCTGGGGGGTGCCTACTTCTCTGAGATCTCTGTACCCCTTCTGCTGACCCTTCCACCTAAGACACCCCAGGTCTATTTGTCGGACCCCCACCCTCTCCCTCACTGGACTCCCTCTTCACCTGAGAACCCTTTGGCTCGTGTTCGGGTTCCACCCTCTCTCCCCCCAGTGTTGGCTGCCTCTCAGTCTGCTCATCAACACCCTTCCTCCTCTCACCTAACTCAGGGGCCACCCATCTGAATTGTCATCTTCCGAATCAGTATTTCTTCCCAGGTTAAGGACCGACCCCGTCTCTTCCCTCATCCTGCGCCCTTGCAGAGTCCTTGTACTAGGCGTAGCCTCCCACTCTGGCTCTTTATCCACCTGCACCTCTTGACCCAGGGGCAGCAGGTGATTCCGATGGAGTACCTTGACAGGCCCCTTCCCATCCTTGGGTTTCACCCAGTAAACTGGTAGATTCGGCATCTGACTCTCCACCACATAGGGGGTGGCCACCCATCGATCTGCCAACCTGTGCTTACTGGGGAGTCCTAAATTCCGTAGAAGGACCTGGTTGCCTGGCAACAATTGAGCGAACTTCACTTTCTGATCATGTCTCCTCTTATTCCTCTGATTCTGTTTGGTAGCCGCTGCCTCGGCCAACTCATACACCCTTTTCAACTCTCTCCTCATATTGGACATATACTTTAGATAGGGCTTCCTGGGTAATTCACCCACTTCAGCCCCAATACACAAGTCAATGGGTAACCTTGCTTCCTGCCCGAACATCAGATAATAGGGCGAACACCCTGTAGCGTCATTGCAAGTACAATTGTAATAGTGAATCAATTGTCCAATATGTCGACTCCACTTACTTTTCTGCCCAATCTCCAGCATCTCGAGCATACCCAACAGGGTCCGGTTAAACCTCTCGGGCTGAGGATCATCCTGTGGGTGATAAGGGGTGGTCCTTGATTTCTCAACCCCAATCATAGTCAGTAATTCATGGATAGGCTGGCTCTCAAAGTCCTGCCCCTGATCACGATGCATCCACCTGGTGAGACCATAATGAACAAAATACTTCTCCCATAATACTTCGCCACTGTCGTCGCTTTCTGATCCTTAGTGGGAAACACCTGAGCATATCGAGTGTGATGATCCGTGGTGACTAAGACATTCGCGGTGTTGTTGGTGTCAGACTCAATCGACAGAAAATCCATACACACCAGGTCCAGGGGTCCCGCACTCTGCAAGTGCAACAGTAGAGCCGCCGACGCTGGCAGGGTCTTCCTCCGGATGCAACGACTGCATTTCCTACCGAATTCTTCAACCTCCCCTCTCATCCAGAGCCAGTAGAACCGGTCTTAGAGTAATCCATAGGTCTTTTCCACCCCCAAGTGTCCAGAATCACCATGCAAGGCCTGGAGTACAGTCTGCCAATATTTCTCCGGCATGACCAGTTGCCAATGCCAGGGTTGATCCGGAGGCGCCGTGACCCTGTACAAGTCTTGGTTCTTCAACTTTAACCGAAGCCTTTCCTTCAATAACAGAGGCACAGATGCATGTTTCGTCTTCTCTGCCCACGCCACATCCCCCTTCTCTACCACCCTCCAATAAGTGCCAAGGCCTGGGTCATTCCGCTGAGCAGCTGCCTTAAGTCCTTCAGACTTAGTTCCGGCAAATGTTTAGTCTGCAGTGTGGTCAGGTCACAGTAAGTTTGGGACAGGGTGCCATCAAAAGCCCCCAAATGGTCCATGGCTCGCTCCAGCCTTCCCCTTCCCTCGGCCTTCACGGTGATAGCAAACTGACACATGGCTTTCACCCCAGGGGCAGGAATGCTCTCCCACTCCTCGTCCATCTCCTGTTCCTCATGCTTCCGATGTGACAAAACGTCCGCATCGGCCGGTACTTCAGGCTGAAATCATATACGGACAAGGCCGCCAACCACCAATGTCCTATAGTATCCAGTTTTGCCAAAGTCAGGATATAAGTGAAAGGATTGTTGTCCGTTCTCACCTCAAACTTAGCTCCGTATAGCTAATCCTCAACTTGTCCACCACCGCCCATTTCAGTGCCAGGAACTCCAACTTGTGAATGGGATCGTTTCTCTCAGATGGTGACACGCTTCGGCTGACAAATGCCACTGGTCTCAATGCGTTGCCCTGCTCCTGGTACAGGACAGCTCCTAGACCCTCTCAGCTGGCATCAGTGTGCAGACATATGGCTTCTGGGGATCAGCAAAAGCCAACATCGGGGCCTGGGTCAGTGCCCTCTTCAGAGATTGGAATGCCTCTTCACATTCACCATCCCAGCTCGAGCCAAAGGGCTCCACCGTGTTCCAGTATCCTTCAGCATCTTGTCCCCAGTCCCTCTTCCTCTTCTTTCCCACTAGGGGATATCCACACAATAGCTGGTTCAACGGGTGACTCATTTTAGCGTATCCTTTCACGAATTGGCGGTAATACCCACAGAACACCAAAAAAGAGCATAGAGCGCTCACCTTCTGGGGTCCCGGCCAGCTTGTCATGGCCAGGTTGGATCAGTAGCCACTCCCTCTCATGAAATTATGTGGCTAACATAGCTAACTGATGACTTGCAGAACTGGCATTTGTACAGGGAAAGTTTCAGACCTTCCTCCTTAAGCCAGCTTAACACATTTAACAGCCTCTTCTCATGTTCCTCCAAAGTAGATCCAAACACTATTGAATTGTCTAGGTACACCAGCATCTCCAGCAGATCCATATCCCCCACAGTCCTCTCCATGAGCCTCTGGAAGGTGGCTGTGGTCTCCCATATGCCTTGGGGCATTTGTTCGAACTGAAAGAACCCCAGCGGGCAGATAAAGGGCGTCTTCTCTTTATCGCCCTCACTCATCGGGATCTGGTAATACCCACTTCTTAAGTCCAGCACACTGAACCACTTCGCTCCGCTCAGATAGGCCAATGCGTCCTCGACCCTCGGGACAGTTCGCTGATTCAAAGTCAATGCACATGCATTCTTCTTCTGTGCCACCACTATTGGGGGTGCATAGGGGCTTCTAGACTCAGCTATGATCCCAGCTTCCTTGAACTTGCACAAATGCTGCCTCACATCTTCAACACTTGCCGGGGCCAGTCACCATGACCTCTCTCTGAATGGAGTGTTCTCCATCACCCGGATGGTGTGGCGGGTGCTTTTGGAGCAGCCCACATCAAACTCGCCCTGAGAAAAGACATCTTCTAACTTCAACATCTTCTCCACTAGCCTCTGTTTCCACTTTGGCAACACAGGAGAATCCCTGAAGTTAAAAACCTCAGTGGTCAGCTCCCTTTGGTGTTCTAATCCCTTTAGTGGCCCTCAATGGTGCGCTAGACATTACCATCATCGGGAACAAATGTGCCAGTGGCATCCCTCTCTTAAAGGTGATTTCTCTTGCCGTAGTGTTCCTGACACTTACGGCCATACCCCTCGCATGTATCACTGCTGGCCTCTGCACTTCAGGCCTCACCAGCGCCCCTGCCAGAAATCGTGTCTCTCCCTCAAGATCATCCAGGGCGCCTACTAACAGGGCTTCGCCCGCCAGTACACCAGGGAATCTGGGGGTCCCAATCGCGAATACCACCTGAAACACTGGATGCACTGAGAGAATCTCCAGAAGGTTCTTCCCCCCCTTCTCTTTACAAGCTCCCAGGAGCCGTCGCACAATGAGGGAGTTAATCCCCACCAGGAGGGCAGCACCACCGGTTTCCACTGGGTCCGGACACACCATCACCAATGTCTCAATAGCTTTGGACACTCCCACAATTGCCCTCCAAGAACTCCAATCTCACTGACGGGTACCCATCGTACGGATCATCACCTTTGCTCATGCCCCAAATCTGCAGTGCGTCAAATGGGGTTACTGGCAAATGCTTTAGATATTTGTTGTAGAACAACCAGTACAATAAGGTCACCTGCGATCCCATATCGAGAACGGCTTTTGCATAAACTCCCTCTATCTGTAGGCACACACTGGCACGGGGTCCTGCCATCCATCCAGAATAAAGGCGTGGGCACCCGGTGGACCCCTGGCTGATTTCCGGGAATGTGTTCCTCCAGATGCTCCAGTTCGTTCCCACACTGAGCCTCTCCTAAGTTTCCCGACACCTCTCCCTTTTTATTCACCAGGTGGCTGGCCCTCCGTGGGACGCCTTGTCTCTCACTATCCCACCGAAAGTGTCCCTTGTCCCCATAGCTATAGCACACCCTTAGCTACTCACAGTCCCACCGGAAATGCCCCTCTCTCCCACAGTTAAAGCACACGCTGCCCGCTGCCCCTCCTCTCCCGGGACGGCTGCCACTCCCAGCAAACTGCATGGGCCGCCCCCAGGAGTGGGTACTTTCCCTGTCCTTCCCCTCCAGCAGGGGGCCCTTACTCCCCTGGGACTTCTTGGGTTTCTCGGTCCTCCACCCGGCCACCACTTCCTTTATTGCTGAGGATCGTTCCCAGTGGCCCGAGCCCCTTTTCTGCCCCAGCGCTCTCTCTTCCTCCCGCACCTCTCTGATTAGTTGCCTGAATGATGGAGGGGGGCCCTTTTTATAAGACTGCCGGATACTCCACGCCACCTTGTCCTCCTCCAGAGAGCCACTGAATATCTGACTCATCCTCACTCTAGCCATGTTAGGTGCCTTCACTACCCCCCGCCGCTGCAACTCCATAAGCATCCCCTCCATCTGAAATATGTACTCGGAGAGCTTTTCTCCTCTCCATTGTTCCATGTGTTGAAACTCTGCTAAAAGCAGCCAGGGATCCCCTGACAACCCAAACGCTCCCTCCAAAACTTCTATACACTCCGCCACTGAAGCCCCGGGCTGTTCAACTTTCAACTCCCAGATTGTTCTGGCCGCTGCACCCCTCAAACTTCCCACCATCACTTGCCTCTTCTCCTCATCTGAGCCTGGCCACTCCTCTAACATCAGAGACGTATGCTCGATCCAGGTCTCATAGTCCACCTTCCGGAGTAAGCTTGGCTCTGGAGAACACCCCCAGCTTCAGCCGTGGCCTCTTGGCCACTCGCACCAGGGAGTTAAGAGCTGCTGCCAGCTCGGAGTCCTCCACCCTACCTGGGTGTGTGGGACCCAACCACGCCTTCCCCCTCCAACCCCCCTTTACTAGTGATGGGCAACTCCCCAGGGATCGACTCTAGATCTAGCTCCTCCTCTGATGTCTCATTACCCTCATCCTCCGAGAGGGTGTGGAGGCCCCTCGGCCCCGCCTCCCCCGGAGCGCTGACCGTCGCTGGCAGCTCCAACATCATAACGTCAGCACTTGTACGAACCAACACCCAGCTAGACTCCACCTCTTTTCCACACCTTCTAGCTATCAGTTCTACCTTCCCCATACCTTTGACCAAACTCAACCCCCACACTAACGCATCTCCTGAAACCCGAAAATCCACTCTGCTCACCACACACGCATAATGCACAGGTACATCTTCTAAATCGCACCAGCTTACAATCTTATCTCTGTCGTTCTCTGCACTACTGGCCTGCACGATTCCACAACCACTGAAAATCCAATCCTGGACATGAGCACCCCACAAATGTAACGCTTATGCGACAGGCTGGTATATGTCTGGGGGATAAATTCCAGCCACTCGCCTCCCATATACGTAGGTGCTGTGGAAAACAAGTTAATGCACAATATCAAGCTCACACCAGATACAGTTATAAAATATACTTTAAGGATTTTACTAGAACTAAATGATTACTAATGATACAGTATATATGAAAGAAAGAAAATAAAGTAAAAGTCGCCATTTAGTGCACATTGTTGGAGATCAAACATCAAACATCAACCATCAAAGCGTTCGACCACTCTTTGCTCTCCTCTGACCTCCACGACCTCTCACCTGGGACCACCCAAAGTGGACGACCGAGCAGTGCGGCACACGTCCACCTTTTTTGGCATCTTCTTCCCCGACTCTCGAAAAGACCGTGAAATCCCAGCTCCCAGACCCACAAGAAAAAAATGACATCCAACCCCACTGGTTAACAAATGAATACAGTCCCCGTTATCAGCAATTTTAAACCTAAACAGGCTGCGAGAAGCTCCGAGAAAGCTCTGCAAGACAACACTCTCTCAGCAGTTAGCATAACAACAAAGCAGTTTTACTTTTAACAAACAAAGAAGCCATTTTGATTAACATATGCAGTACATAAGGATAAAAACAGGGTCTGTCTATACTGACTTTCATGTCTATCTATACTAATTCTACTTATCTGCATTAATTCCATATCCCCTCATTATTCAAGTAGCTGTCCAGCTGCCTCAGTAACTTCTACTGCCTCCTCCACCATCTCCTCTAGCAGCATTTTCCAGATACCAATTACTCCTTGTGTGAAAAATTTACCTTCAGATCCCATTTCAACTTCCTCTCACAAACAAGAGAAATCTGCAGATGCTGGAAATCCAAGCAACACACACAAAATGCTGGAGAAACTCAGCAGGCCAGGCAGCGTCTATGGAAAAGAGGGCAGTCGATATTTCAGGCTGAGAATATTCAGCAGGACTGGAGAAGAAAAAAGATTTAACAGGTGGGGGCAGAGGAGAGAGAAACACAAGCTGATAGGTGAAACCGGGAGAGGGAGGGGTGAAGCAAATAGCTGGGAAGTTGTTTGGTGAAAGAGATGCAGGCTGGAGAAGTGGGTATCTAATCAGAGTGGACAACCACTTCACAGACACTCCATCCACCAGAAGTAGTGGGATCTCCCAGGGGCCATCCATTTTATTTCCACTTCCCACTCCCATTCCCATATGTCTATCTATGGTTTCCTCCACTTTCGTGATGAGGCCACACTCAGGTTGGAGGAACAGCACCTTATATTCTGTCTGGGTATCCTCCAACCTGATGGCATGAACATCGAATTCTCAGCCTTCTGGTAATGCCTTCCCCTTCCTCCTCCTTCACCATTCCGGCTCTCCTTTTCCCTCTCTCACCTTGACTCCTTTCCTGCCAATCATCTTCCTCTGGTGCTTCTCCCCCCTTTTCTTTCTTCCATGGCCTTCTGACTTCTACTATCAGATGCCCTCTTCTTCAGCCCTGTATCTATTTCACCAATCAACTTCCCAGCTCTTTATTTCAATCCCCCCATGCCATTTCACCTATCACCTTGTGTTTCTCCCTCCGCTTCCTCCACTTTTTAAATCTATATAACTATATAACAATGACAGCACAGAAACAGGTTCGTGCCAAACGTTTACTCTCACCTAGTCCAACTGACCTGCACTCAGCCCATAAACCTCCATTGCTTTCATGTCCATATACCTATCAAATTTTTAAAAAATGACAATGTTGAACCTGCCTCTACCACTTCTACTGGAAGCTAGTTCCACATAGCTATCACCACTAGTCACCGCCCTCCAACCTGACAAACAGTTATCCACCACTACTCTCTGGCATCTCCCATTCAGCCACTGTTGAATCCATTTTACTACTACAATAACGATTGAACCTTCCTAACTAACCTTCGGTGTGGAACCTTGTCAAAGACCTTACTGAAGTTCATATAGACAACATCCATTGGTTTACCCTCGTCAACTTTCCTCGTAATCTCTTCAAAAAATTCAATAAGATTTGTCAAACATGACCTAACGCGCACAAATCCATGTTGACTGTTCCTAATCAGACCCTGTATATCCAGATAATTATATATACTATCTCTAAGAATACTTTCCATTAATTTGCTCACCAGTAATGTCAAACTTACAGGCTGATAATTGCTACATTTACTCTTAGAACCTTTTTTAAATAATGAAACCACACGAGCAATATGCCAATTCTCTGGCAGCAGCCCCGTTTCTAAAAACATTTGAAATATTTCTGTCAGGGCCCATGCTATTTCTACACTAAATTCCCTCAAGGTCCTAGGGAATATCCTGTCAGGACCCAGAGACTTATCCACTTTTATATTCTTTAAAAGAACCAGTACTTCCTCTTCTTTAGTCATCATAGTTTCCATAACTACCCTACTTGTTTTCCTTACCTTACACAATTTAATATCCTTCTCCTTAGTGAATACTGAAGAAAACAAATTGTTCAAAATCTCCCCCATCTTTTTTTGTCTCCACACATAGCTGTCCACTCTTATTCTCTAAGAGACCAATTTTATTCCCCACTCTCCTTTTGCTATTAATATAACTGTAGAAACCTATTGTATTGATTTTCACCTTACGTGCCAAAGCAACCTCATATCATCTTTCAGCTTTTCTAATTCCTTTCTTAAGATTCTTTTTACATTCTTTATATTCCTCGAGCATCATTCCTTGGGGTCGCATTGCCGATGGCTGTTGGCGGGGCTGTCTTAATACACTCGGCAGAGGATGGTGCTCGGAGAAGCTGTGCCAGAGGGGATGGTCATCAGCTCGGAGGTTTGACGGACTCGGAGCCCACTGTGGGCAGGTCGCTTTCGGTGTGTGCTGTGTCTGCAAGGCTCGGTTCGACAGAGCTTTCATTGTGTGCTACGTCTGCAAGGCTGAGTCAGGCGGCGCCATGGAAGTCCATAGCGGGGGTATTCCCTTCTGCCGCCGGCGTGGAATGACGAGTCTGACGGGACCCTGGGGACTTGTGGAAACTGTATGGTGATTTCTTTTGAACTTATAGTCCTTTAACATCTTTGGACTATTTTTACTGTGCCCATGGTCTGTTTTTTATCAATTGTGCTATTGTTTGCACTGTTGTAACTATATGTTGTAATTATGTGGTTTTGTGCAGGTTTGTAGCTTTAGTTTTTGGTCTTGTTTTTGTCTGGAGGATTTGGAGCTCCTTTGTGGGGAACGCGCTAAGATGGTAGCACGATATTAATATGCAGCAGCCTCTCCGGACTCTGGATTGGGGATTGCCAAACATTATGTGGATTTTCTGGTATGGTCTGTTTTGTCACTTG
Organism: Hypanus sabinus; assembly: GCF_030144855.1. Taxonomy (NCBI): domain Eukaryota; kingdom Metazoa; phylum Chordata; class Chondrichthyes; order Myliobatiformes; family Dasyatidae; genus Hypanus; species Hypanus sabinus. The sequence continues at coordinate 1,824,668 of NC_082727.1, forward strand.
CTTTTGTGATATCATTCTGGGGGAACGTGGTCTCATTTTTTAACTGCTTTGCATTTGTGGTTTCTAAATGACAATGAACTGAATCTGAATCTACTCAATGCTGCCATTATTTATTGTAGCTATCTCTCTTTTCCCAAACCAGGTTTTCAATATTCCTTGAAAACCATGGTTCTCTCAAACTTTTAACCTTTCCTTTCAACCTAACATGAACATAAAGATTCTGTACCCTCAAAATTTCACCTTTAAATGACCACCATTTCTCTATTACATACTTTCCATAAAACAAATTTTCCCAATCTTCTAAACCTTCTAAATCCTTTTGCATTTCCTCAAAGTTAGCCTTTCTCCAATCAAAAATTTCAACCGTGGGTGTTGTCCTATCATTCTGCATAATTATATTGAAACTAATAGCATTGTGATCACTGGACCCAAAGTGCTCCCCAACACATACTTCTGTCACCTGACCTTTCTCATTCCCTAGCAGGAGATCCAACACTGCCCCTTCTCTAGTTGGTACCTCTATGTATTGCTGCAAAAAAACTGTCCTGCACACATTTTACAAACTCCAAACCATCCAGCCCTTTTACAGAATTGGCTTCCCATTCTATGTGTGGAAAGTGTAAATCTCCCATAATCACAAACTTGTGCTTACTCCAAGTATCCGCTCTCTCCTTACAAATTTGCTCCTCCAATTCTCGCTCCCCATTAGGTGGTATATAATACACTCCTATGAGTGTTTACTACACCTTTCCCATCCCTCAATTCCACCCAAACAGCCTCAAATCTATCCTGCCAAAGCACTGCTGTAATATTTTCTCTGACAAGCAATGCCCGACCTGCTGAGTTCATTCAGCTTTTTTGTACGTCTCAATACCTCTCCCTCTCGCCCCTCCAATTCTATCACACTTGAAGCAATGAAATCCAGGAATACTTAGTTGCCAATCACACCCCTCCTGCAATCATGTTTCACTAATAGCTACAACATCATATTTCCAGGTATCAATCCATGCTCTAAGCTCTTCCACCTTTTTTATAATGCTCCTAGCATTAAAATAGATGCATTTAAGAAATTCTCCACCTCTTACTCTCTGTTTATCCCTAATGGTGCAAACAACTTTATTATCTTTTTCTTCCTTCTCCCCTACACCTTCGGTCTGAGCGCTCTCCTTCTCTATCACCTGCCTATCCCCCCTCACACACTGTCTACTCGCTTTCTCTATTTGTAAACTAACCTTCTCTCTCCTAGTCTCTTTAATTTGATTCCCAACCCCCAAAGTTTGCCTAGTAGCTTTAGCAAATCTACCCTGCCAGGATATTGGTCCCCCTAGGATTCAAGTGCAACCCATCCTTTTTGTATAGGTTGCACCTGCCCCAAAAGAGGTCCCAATGATCCAGAAACTTGAATCCCTGCCCCCTGCTCCAATCCCTCAGCCACACATTTATCCTCCACATTCCATTCCTACTCTCACTCTCGCGTGGCACAAGCAGTAATCCCGAGATTACTACCTTTGTGGTCCTTCTTCTCAACTCCCTTCCTAACTCCCTGTATTCTCCTTTCAGGACCTCTTCACTTTTCCTACCTATGTCATTGGTACCTATATGTACCGCAACCTCTGGCTCCTCACCCTCCCACTTCAGGGTATCTTGGACGTGATCAGAAACATCCCAGACCCTGGCACCAGAGAGGCAAACTACCATCTGGGTGTCCTGTTTGCATCCACAGAATCGTCTATCTAACCCCCTAACTATCGTGTCCCCTATTACTACTGCCTTCCTCTTCCTTTCCCTACCCTTCTGAGCTACAGGGTCGGACTCTGTGCCGGAGGCATGGCCACTGTTGCTTCCCCTAGGTAGGCTGTCCCCCCCAACAGTACTCAAACAGGAGTACTTATTGTCAAGGAGTACAGCCACTGGGGTACTCTCTAGTACCCGACTCTTCCCCTTCCCCCTCCTAACCGTGACCCGCCTCCCGTGGTCCTAGTGTGACCACCTGCCTGTAACTCCTCACTCTCTCTGACCAGATGAAGGTCATCGAGCTGCAGCTCCAGTTCCCTAACACGGTCCCTTAGGAGCTGCAGCTCGGCGCACCTGGTGCAGATATGGATGTCCGGGAGGCTAGGAGACTCCAGGATATCCCATATCCACACTGAGAACAACATGCTGCCTTCACACTCATAATTCCCCTTTCCTCAAATAACAGGAAAAACTGAAAACTAAACCTACCTTGCCTCGCCCATCTCCACTTAAGCCCCTTGAGCAAATCCCCTTAAGCCTTCACTCTGTTCCTGCCTCCCTCTGCCGCCCACAAACGATGCTGCCCACTGTATAAGGCTGTGTCCTTTTTAAGTCTTCCGTGCTTGCATGCCCGACGTCACACACCTGAGCAGTCCTGCCTCTCTTATCTCTGATGAGATGAAGAAAAAATCAAAATGGCTTCCGCCACACTCCCATTCTGATTCTCGGACTTCCTTTTCCTCAGCTTTTTTTCTCCAGTCCTGCGGAAAGGTTGTGGCCCAAAACGTCGACTGCACACTTTCCCATGAGTGCTGCCTGACCTGCTGAGTTCCTCCAGTATTTTGCATGTGTTAAGTTCCTCTCTGAAATCTGTGTTTTCAAGTTTTAGGCATCCCTGCCTTTGAAAATAGACACCAGTTATCTACAGGGTCTAGTCCTCTCACAACCTCTATCACATCTCCTCTCAGCCTTTTTCACTCCAGGGAAAACAGACCCAGCTTCTCCACTTTCTCCAGATAACTCAAGCCCCTCCAATTCACGGCAACATTCTTCTGAATATTTTCTGCACTCTTTCTATTTGATCACAGCCTTCTTATTGTGTGGAGACCAGAACAGTACAATATACTCTGAATGCAGTTTGAACAATGTTTTGTACAAATTACTGAAGGTTGTGATTTTTTTAATCTCTCAGAAGTGAGGGTAACTCGGGACAAGGAATCTATTGGCAGAATAGACTTGTGAGGTTGAAAGAGGTGCTTCTGTTCCATGGAGATACAAGAGACTGCAGATGCTCGAATATGGAGCAACAAACAACCTGCTGGGAGTACTTAATGGCTTGAGAAGCATCTGTGGGAGGAAAGGAATTGTCAACATTTCAGGTTGAAATCCTTATCTTGTATCAGGACAGGTTCTATATTCCCAGCACATGGTCTATCCTTAATTGTCCCTAAACTGAGGGGACAATGAAGATTGGATCATACTCTTTGGTTTGGAGTCACATATAGCTTGCCGAATTTCTTGAAGCAGATCAGTGAACCAAGGGATTTTACAATCCAGTCATTATCAAGACCAGATCTTTTCTAAATTACTACTTTTTATTGAAGTATTTGAATTGAAGTTATTCAGGTGGGATTCAAACTCATTACTCTGACGGCCAGTGTTACAAAATCCTGTAACTGGATAACTTACCAGCAAAGATAGAGAGGTCCGTTGAAGTCTGATGGTACTATTTTTAAAAGTCTTTATGAAAGGGGCACAAACATAAGATTAATACAAACATTCAAATATACGTAGTCACTACTTAATCTAAAAGCACGGGTCTAATAATAACCATAAATAAGAAACAGCTCGATCGTTTGTCTAGGGGATAATATAGTGTCCAATGGAAATATAAAAGTCACTCAAATTCCTGCAGGCTTCTGGCTTTCGGGGGGGGGGGGGGCGCTGGGTTTTCACTTGTTGGAGAGAGAGAGAGAGAGAGAGAGAGATTGGTGAGAAAAGAAAACTTGCCTGGGTCTTTATGAAGCAAATCTGTTGAATCAGGGGAGTGGGCTTCCCCGTTGTTAGCTAAAAGCGGTTTTCTGTGATTCCAGGCATGGAATCCAACGCATGTGGCTTCCTTCAAATGGCTTCCCACTACTACGGGATCGTTAGCGTGTCTTCTGGTGCGTCTGAAGGGGATGTCCCCCCAGACCCTCCTTTATACTTCCTCACGGGGTCTCAGATGTCAATCAGGTTGGGATGATGCAATCTCTCTCTCTCAACCAGCCCACTTTGCCTGAGGGCTTGCACGTGGTCTTGTAGCGGTGTGCTACACGCAGCGCTAAAATTACGACATGGAGTCGGTAACTGCAGTCGAAGGAAAAAACTTAATTCGAAATCTTCAGCCTCACTTTAAAGCCTCCCTCAACCTGCCCCCCATGGCGCACAGGCTCCAAAGCTCTGTGCTCGCAAACCCCCGTAGGCTATCTAATTGTGAGTCGGTTCGGATGTGCCAGGAAATGGGTCGCCACATAACCCCCCCCCAGAACCGGCGATACACCCCCCAATGTCCACAGTCTGGGCCAGAACCTTCTTGGGAGGTCGGCCTCTGCGCCGAGGTGCTGGAAACTCGGCCGGTTGCGCCAGGTCCACATGGGCCGGTTTGAGGCGGTCCACCGTGAAAACCTCCTCTTTCCCCCCAACGTCCAGCACGAACGTGGACCCGTTGTTCCGGAGCACCATAAACGGCCCCTCGTATGGCCGCTGCAGCGGTGGCCGATGCCCGCCCCTTCGTATAAACACAAACTTACAGTTCCGTAGGTCTTTGGGTACGCAGGTCGGGTGCCGCCCATGCTGTGAAGTGGGTATGGGGGCCAGGTTACCGAGCTTCTCGCGTAGTCTGCCCAGGACTGCTGCGGGATCTTCCTCTTGCCCCCTTGGGGCTGGTAGGAACTCCCCGGGGATGACCAGGGGCGCACCGTATACCAACTTGGCCGACGAGGTGTGCAGGTCGTCCTTGGGCGCTGTGCGGATGCCGAGTAGGACCCAGGGAAGCTCGTCCGCCCAGTTGGCTCCTCGCAGGCGGGCCATGAGGGCCGACTTCAGGTGACGGTGGAAACGCTCCACTAGCCCGTTCGACTGTGGGTGGTAGGCAGTGGTGTGGTGCAGCTGAGTCCCCAAAAGGCTGGCCATAGCTGACCACAGGCTGGAGGTGAACTGGGCGCCTCTGTCGGAGGTAATGTGGGCTGGTACACCAAAGCGAGATATCCAGGTGGCGATCAGGGCTCGGGCGCAAGATTCGGAGGTGGTGTCGGTGAGCGGGACCGCCTCTGGCCATCTTGTGAACCGGTCCACGATAGTCAGGAGGTGCCGTGCTCCGCGCGACACTGGCAGGGGGCCCACGATATCCACAGGAATGTGGTCGAAACGCCGGTGGGCGGGATGGAACTGCTGCGGTAGGGCTTTGGTGTGCCGCTGCACCTTGGCCGTCTGGCAGTGCATGCACGTTTTGGCCCATTCACTGACCTGTTTGCGGAGTCCGTGCCAAACGAACCTGCTGGAAACCATCTGGACAGTTGTCCGGATGGAGGGATGTGGCAAGTTATGAATGGAGTCGAAAACACGGCGCCGCCAGGCTGTCGGGACGATGGGACAGGGCTGGCCGGTGGCGACGTCACAGAGTAGGGTCCTCTCACCCGGGCCTACGGGGAGGTCCTGGAGCTGCAAACCGGAGACTGCGGTTCTGTAACTCGGAATCTCCTCATCCGCCTGCTGCGCCTCTGCCAGTGCCTCAAAGTCTACCCCTTGGGAAAGGGCATGAACGGTAGGGCGAGAGAGCGCATCTGCCACGACATTGTCCTTACCCGAGACGTGCCGGACATCCGTCGTGTATTCAGAGATGTAGGACAGGTGGCGTTGCTGGCGGGACGACCAGGGGTCGGACGCTTCCGTAAACGCAAATGTAAGCGGTTTGTGGTCCGTGAACGCGGTGAAGGGCCGACCTTCTAGGAAGTACCTGAAATGCCGGATTGCCAGGTAGAGCGCCAACAGTTCCCGGTCGAAAGCTCTGTATTTGAGCTCGGGTGGTCGCAGGTGTTTGCTGAAAAACGCCAGGGGTTGCCAGCGACCTGCGATGAGCTGCTCCAGCACCCCACCGACTGCCGTGTTTGATGCGTCCACTGTGAGGGCGGTAGGGGCGTCCATTCTGGGATGTACTAGCATTGCGGCATCCGCCAAAGCTTCCTTCGTTTGAACGAAAGCGGCGGCGGACTCCTCGTCCCAGGTAATGTCCTTGCTCGGACCCGACATCAGGGTGAACAGGGGGCGCATGATCCGGGCAGCTGAAGGGAGGAAGCGGTGGTAGAAATTGACCATACCTACGAATTCCTGAAGGCCTTTGATCGTGGTGGGTCGGGGGAAGTGGCGGACCGCATCTACCTTAGCGGGCAGAGGGGTTGCCCCGTCTTTAGTAATCCTGTGGCCCAGGAAGTCAATGGTATCGAGTCCGAACTGGCATTTGGCGGGGTTGATTGTAAGACCGTACTCACTCAGTCGGGCGCAGAGTTGACGGAGGTGGGACAGATGCTCCTGACGACTGCTGCTGGCTATGAGGATGTCATCCAAATAGATGAACGCGAAGTCCAGGTCCCGCCCCACCGCGTCCATTAACCGCTGGAACGTCTGTGCGGCATTCTTCAGGCCGAACGGCATGCGGAGGAACTCGAAAAGGCCAAACGGGGTGATGAGAGCCGTTTTGGGGACGTCGTCAGGATGCATCGGGATTTGATGGTACCCTCGGACGAGGTCTACCTTGGAGAAGATACGTGCGCCGTGCAGGTTTGCTGCAAAGTCCTGAATGTGCGGCACAGGGTAGCGGTCCGGTGTGGTAGCCTCGTTCAGCCTGCGGTAGTTGCCGCACAGTCTCCAGCCCCCCGTCGCTGTCGTTGTGCCCCCTGTTCGCCCTGATGTCGGGTCCGAGCAAGGACATTACCTGGGACGAGGAGTCCGCCGCCGCTTTCGTTCAAACGAAGGAAGCTTTGGCGGATGCCGCAATGCTAGTACATCCCAGAATGGACGCCCCTACCGCCCTCACAGTGGACGCATCAAACACGGCAGTCGGTGGGGTGCTGGAGCAACTCATCGCAGGTCGCTGGCAACCCCTGGCGTTTTTCAGCAGGGGGGAGGCCCATGGGCTGTCGGACCACCGGATGATCCCCAATTCCTCCATCCTCTGGAACTCCTCCTTCACCAGTCGGAGCTTGTCCGGGGGAAGCCGCCGAGCGCGGGCGTGGAGGGGTGGTCCCTGGGTCGGGATGTGGTGCTGTATGCCGTGCCTGGGCATGGCCGCTGTGAACTGCGGTGCCAGAACCGATGGGAAATCCGCCAGGATCCTGGTGAAGTCGTTGTCGGACAGCGTGATGGAGCCGAGGTGAGGGGCTGGCAACTGGGCTGCACCCAGGGAGAACGTCTGAAAGGTCTCGGCGTGTACCAGTCTCTTCTATGGCAGGTCGACCAGTAGGCTGTGAGCCCGCAAAAAATCCACACCCAGAAGTGGTTGGGCTACGGCGGCCAGTGTGAAGTCCCACGTGAACTGGCTGGAGCTGAATTGTAGCTGCACCTGACGGGTGCCATAGGTCCTTACTGTGCTGCCATTCACAGCCCTCAGGCGGTGCCCTGCTGCGGGTGTCGTAACTCGTCGGAGGTAAAACGCTGATCTCAGCCCCAGTATCGACCAAAAACCGGCGTCCCGACCTTCTATCCCACACATACAGGAGGCTATCCCGATGGCCAGCCGCCGTAGCCATCAGCGGCGGCTGGCCCTGGCGTTTCCCGGGAACTTGCAGGGCGGGCGACAACGGCGGGCTTCTGCGCCCCACCGCTGGTGGTAGAAGCACCAGTGTTCATTGGGCCGGGGGTTGGCGGGCTCTGCGGCCGGGCCTGGACTGGTTTGCTGCCGGGAGCATGGCTGGGAGATCTGTGCGATGGACGCCTCGCTCACCTTTTTGGCGTTCCACAGCAAGTCCGCCCGGGCTGCCACCTTCTGGGGGTCACTGAAATCCGCGTCGGACAGCAGCAAGGCATATGTCCTCGGGCAGCTGCTCCAGGAATGCCTGCTCAAACATGAGGCATGTGTGTCCTTCGGCCAGAGACAACATCTCATTCATTAAAGCCGATGGAGGTCTGTTGCCCAAGCCATCCAGGTGCAGTAAACGGGCAGCCCGCTCGCGCCGTGAGAGTCCGAAAGTCCTGAGGAGCAGGGCTTTGAATTCCGTGTACTTGCCGTCTGCCGGGGGCGACTGTACGAACTCCGCGACCTCGGCCGCTGTGTCCTGGTCGAGGGAGCTCACCACGTAGTAGTAGCGGGTGTCTTCTGAGGTGATCTGGCGAACGTGGAATTGGGCTTCGGCTTGCTGGAACCATAGGTTCGGGCGCTGTGTCCAGAAACCCGGCAGTTTCAACGAAACCGCATGAACAGAGGCGGCATCGGTCATTTCTGGTCCAAAAATCGTTTGGACAGTCGGGATCACCAATTGTAGCGGTGTGCTACACGCAGCGCTAAAATTACGACACGGAGTCGGTAACTGCAGTCGAAGGAAAAAACTTTATTCGAAATCTTCAGCCTCACTTTTAAGCCTCCCTCAACCTGCCCCCCATGGCGCAGAGGCTCCAAAGCTCTGTGCCCGCAAACCCCCGTAGGCTATCTAATTGTGAGTCGGTTCGGATGTGCCAGGAAATGGGTCGCCACAGTCTCCATGAGACAATGGTCAATGTTGCATTATTTTGCATCGCGGTGGAACGAGGTATTCGGCACGTCTCTCTCTCTCCCATTTCCTGGGTCCACTGACCCCCCCCCTCAACTAGTGCTCTTGCAATTCTCACAAAGGAGGGGGCTGCGGACATAACACCAGTAACTGAGCACTTGCTCTATTCTTCTCTGGAACGTAATATCTGAACTGCTGGCAGAAGTTGATCCAATAGAAACTTTCAAATTTAGTTGCACTTCTCCACAGATGCTCCCTGGCATGCTGAGTATTTAAATACATAAGAAGAAAAAAATATGAAAAGCCACAAGGAATAAAAGAGTGGGATTAATCCTTTCAGAGTCAGAAAGGAGAGCTGTGTCGCTACCCACAGCTCCAATCTGCTGATTGAATTTGCTGATGACACTACACTGAATGACCTAATCTCAAATAATAATGAGGCAGCCTACAGGGAAGGCATCATCAGCCTGACACAGTAGTGTCATGAAAACAACCTCTCCCTCAATGTTGCAAAAACAAGCTGCTGGTTGTGGACTACAGGAGAAATGGAGATGGGCTTACCCCTATTGACATCAATGGATCTGGGGTAGAGAGGGTGAACAGCTTCAAGATCCTCGGTATACATATCACCAAAGATCTCATGTGGTCTGTACATACTGGCTGTGTGGTGAAAAAAGCACAACAGTACCTCTTTCACCTCAGATGGTTGAAGAAGTTTGGTATGGGCCCCCAAATCCTAAAGACTTTCTACAGTGGCACAATTGAGAGCATCTTGACTGGCTGCATCACTGCCTGGTATGGGAACTGTACTTCCCTCAATTGCTGGACTCTGCAAAGAATAATGTGGACAGCCCAGCACATCTGTAGATGTGAACTTCCCATGATTCAGGACATTTACAAAGACAGGTATGTAAAAAGGGCCCAAAGAACCCGAGTCACCCTAACCGCAAACTGTTCCAGCTGCTACCATCTGGAGAATGGTACCGCAGCATAAAAGCCGGACCAACCGGCTCTGGGACAGCTTTTTCCACCAGGCCATCAGACTGATTAATTCACACTGAAGCTATTGTACTTCTAAGCTATATTGACTGTTCTGTTGTATATATTACTGTACATGCTATTTATTATAAATGACTCTAAATTGCACATTGCACGTTTAGACAGAGACATAATGTACAGATTTTTACTCCTCATGTCTGTGAAGGATGTAAGTAATATATCAATTCAATTCAACAAGTGCAATAGACTAAAAGTGATCTTTCTGTGCTGTAAGGCTTTATGAACCAAGACTTCTAAAATTGTATTTCACTTTAACAAAACTTAAATCTGCCTTTATCTATCAGTGTAGAAAAAGATGGGCTTTGATAAGGTTCATATTCTCAATCTTAGCTTTAGTTCACGTTTATCTGTTCAACTCAGTTTCCTTCTGACAGAATATCTACAGTAGAGGTAGGAATTGTCTTGTGTGGGTGTGACACACACCAGCAGAACCTCGTTATGCAGCATTGTCATAAATGCAAAGTGATTGAGGTGGTCATAATGTCGCGATCAAGGTTTTCCCAGTTGGTTCAACAACTGAATGGTAGAAGCGAAAGTTGAGAATCACTTGGCTGAACAAGACACCTCTTTTATTCTTTATCCATTCAGGTCCTCTCAACATGGCATCATTAATGTCATCTCAAACATTGAAAAAGGATCTTAAAAAGCAACATAAATATATTTATTATAATCACTTCCTACATCATCACCCACAAATCTATTAATTTTATCCATAGGCTGTGTTGCAATGGGAGCTGAAAAGCAGAATGAATATTATGGGTTGCCCTTAAACATGAGAGATATTGCAGATGCCGGAAGTCCAGAGCAACACATACAAAATGCTTGACAAACTCAGCAAGTCAGACAGTATATATGGAAAGGAATAAAATGATTCGAGCCAAGACCCTTCATCTGGACTGGAAAGGAAAGGAGTAGAAGTCAGAATAAGAAAGCTTGGAGTGAAAGGATTTCAACCTAGAAGGTAATAGGTGAAGCCAGTTGAGGGGACGGATAGACTGTTGCGGTAGGCATATGAAATGATAGATGGAAAAGATAAAGGACTGAAGAAGGTATCTGATAGGAGAGGAGAATGAAACCTTGGAGAAAGGGTTTTGGGTTGTGTTTTAATTGTGAGACCATTACGCTGTTCCAGACTGGTAGGACTCATGCGCATCATACAACTGCAATGGAATGTCATGGTGAAGAGCAAAGTTCAAGTATGGGCACATCTAATAACCTGTAACTGACCTGTACATAGCGGAGGCACGATGACAACTCGCTGACACCTCCTCTTATCTACCCCTGGACAATGACCCCACTAGGGAGCACCAGTCCGTTGTCATAACCATTTCTGATCTCATCAGCTCCAGAGATCTCCCATCCACGGCCACCAACCTTATAGTTCCCACACCCCGCACTTCCCATTTCTACCTCCTACCTAAGATTCACAAACCTGCTTGTCCAGGCAGACCCATTGTCTCTGCTTGCTCCTGCCCCACTGAACTCATTTCTGCCTATCTCAACTCTGTTTTATCTCCCCTGTTCAATCCCTTCCCACCTATGTCCATGATACTTCCCATGCTTTACAAAGATCTTCAAAGATTTCAAGTTCCTTGGCCCCCACTGCCTCATTTTCACCATGGACGTCCAGTCCCTATATACCTCTATCCCCCACCAGGAAGGTCTCCAAGCTCTCCATTTCTTCCTGGATTCCAGACTCAGCCAGTCACCTTCTACCACCACTCTTCTCTGCCTTGTGGAATTAGTCCTCACCCTTAACAGTTTCTCCTTTGGCTCCTCCCACTTCCTCCTCCCACATGGGTCCTAGCTATTCCTGCCTTTTTGTCGGCCATGTGGAGAAATCTATGTTCCAAGCCTACACCGGTATCTGTCCTCCTCTTTTCTTGCACAATATCAATGACTGCATCGGCGCTGCTTCCTGCACACAGGCTGAGCTCATCGACTTCATTAACTTCGCCTCCAACTTTCACCCAGCCCTCAAATTCACCTGGTCTATTTCCGACACCTCACTCCCCTTTCTAGATCTTTCTGTTTCTATCTCTGGAGATAGCCTATCCACCAACGTCTACTACAAACCTACTAACTCCCACAGCTACCTAGACTATTCCTTCTCCCACCCTGTCTCCTGCAAAAATGCTATCCCTTTCTCTCAATTCCTCCGCCTCCACCACATCTGCTCTCAGAATGAGGCCTTTCATTCTAGGACAAAGGAGATGTCTTCCTTTTTTAAAGAAAGGGACTTCCCTTCATCCACTATCAACTCTGCCCTCCATCGCGTCTTCCATATTTCATGCACCTCTGCCCTCACCCCATCCCCCCCGCCAGCCCACCAGGGATAGAATCCCCCTTGTCCTCATCTATCACCCTACCAGCCTACAGATCCAATGTATAATCCTCTGTAACTTCTGCCACCTCCTACACGATCTCACCACCAGCCTCATCTTCCCCTCCCACCAACTCTTGGCTTTCCGCAGGGATCGCTCCCTACACGACTCCCTTGTCCATTCATCCCCACCATTCCTCCCCACCAGCCTCCCTCCGGGCACTCATCCCTGCAAACGGAAGAAGTGCTACACCTGCCCCCACACTTCCTCCCTCACCACCATCCCAGGCCCCCGACAGTCCTTTCAGGTGAGGCACCACTTCACCTGCGAGTTAACTGGGGTGATATACTATATCCAGTGCTCTCAATGTGGCCATTTATACATTGGGGAGACCCGCCACAGACTGGGAGACCGTTTCGCCGAACACCGGCGCTCAGTCCTCCAGCAGTGGTGGGATCTCCCTGTGGCCACACACTTCAATTCCACAGACCACTCCCACTCTGACATGTCTGTCCATGGCCTCCTCTACCATCAAGATGAGGCCACACGCAGGTCGATGGAGCAATACCTTATCTCCTGCCTAGGTAGCCTCCTACCTGCCGGCATGAACATCCAACTCACAGACCTCCGTTGATACCTCTGCCCCCACCTTACCCCCAACCCTATCTATTATTTTATTCTGGTTCTCTTTCTCTCTCTTTTCCCCCCTCACTATAATCTCCCCCCTAGCCCTACCTTTCTTTTTCTTTTATTTCCCATAATTCTCCACCTTCCCCCTAGCCCCTATCCCTCCAGCCTATCACTTCCTAGCTCTCTACTTTATCCCTCCCCCCACTTCTTATCCCCCCTCGACCATCCCATGTTACTTCACTCCTGATGAAGGGTTTCAGCCTGAAATGTTGTCACGACCTCCTCCCATAGATGCTGGCCTGCTGAGTTCTGCCAGCATTTTGTGTTTTTATGCACATCTAATAATGTTTAATTTTGTGAATTAAATCAGGGCAGGATGGATGGTAAAACCTGTTAAAAAAATTAGTTCGCAGTGGAGTAAATTCTGACAAGGATTAAACATGAACAGGAATTACAGGAAGAATTCTATAAGAAAATATTAAGGAAAATAGGATTAAGGAGATTTTATCTTGCAAGGCATAACTGCTTTCAGAAACAATTAAAATACCAAGCAGCACAGTACAGTTAAAGGAAAAGAAATGGGGAAATTATTCATGCAAGGAAAGGAATGTAAACAAACTGGAAATTTGAAAATGTTAAGTTCAGTGTTGAGCTCCTGAGGCATGTAAGGTGCCCATTGGAAGATGAGCTAAAATGCTAAACTTCTTGTTGGAACAATGTAAAACCTAAAGTTAGAGGGTTCAGTGTGGGAATACAATGAGAATTAAAGTAACTAATCACCACTGGTATAATTCTCTGTCCAGTATATCACTTGATATACTGCACAGGGATGTGCGCTTAGCCCACCGCTCTACTCTCTCTACATTCGTGATTGGGTGTCTAGGCATAGCTCAAATACCATCTATAAATTTGCTGATGATGCAACCATTGTTGGCAAAACCTCAGATGGTGATGAAATGGCATACAGGAGTGAGATATACAAGTTAGTTGAGTGGTGTCATAGCAATAACCTTGCACTCAAATTCAGCAAGATCAGAGAGCTGATTGTGGTCTTCAGAAAGGGTGAGATGAAGGAACACAAACTAATCCTCATAGAGGGATCAGAAGTGGAGAAAGTGATCAATTTCAAGTTCCAAGCTGTCAATATCTCTGAAGTTCTAACCTGGATGCAACATAATGATGCAACTATAAAGAAGGCATGGCAGCAGCTGTATTTCATTAGAAGCTTGATGAGATTTAGTTTGACAACTAAAACACACGAAAACTTCTACAAATGTACCATGGAGAGCATTCTGACTGCCTGCATCACCATCTGGTATGCAGGGGGTGGGGGGGCTACTGCGCAAGATGAAGTAAGCTGCAGAAACTTTAAAAATTAGATAGCTCCATCATGGGTATTAGCCTCTGCAATATCCAAGGCATCTTCAAGGAGCAGTGTCTCAGAAAGGCAACATCCATTATTAAGGATCCATACCTCCCAGGACATGGTCTCTTCTGATTGTTACCATGTGGAAGAAGACAAAAAAGCTTAAGTCACAAACTCAGTGATTCCGAGACAGCTTCTTCCTCTTTGCTATCCAATTTCTAAATGGACATTCAACCCAGGAACACTACTTTTCATTTCTGTCTTTTTGCATTACTTACTTAAAAAAAATATATATATACACACACTTGTATATACATATATATATATAATATGTACACTTCTATATAAACTTTTGCCCCCTAACTCTCAACTCATGTCCTCTTGTTTGAATCTCCCCTACTCTTAATGGAAAAAGCCTATCCAAGTCAACTCTATCCATCCCCCTCATAATTTTAAATACCTCTCTCAAGTCCCCCCTTCAATCTTCTATGCTCCAAAGAATAAAGACCTAACTTGTTCAACCTTTCTCTGTAAGTTAGGTGCTGAAACCCAGGTAACATTCTAGTAAATCTTGTCTGTACTCTCACTATTTTGTTGACATCTTTCCTACAATTTGGTGACCAGAACTGTACACAATACTCCAAGTTTGGCCTTACCAATGCCTTGTACAATTTTAACATTACATCCCAACTCCTATACTCAATGCTCTGATTTATAAAGGCCAGCATACCAAAAGCTTTCTTCACCACCCTACCCACATAAGATTCCACCTTCAGGGAACTATGCACCATTATTCCTAGATCACTCTGTTCTACTGCATTCTTCAATGCCCTACCATTTACCATGTATGTCCTATTTGGAATAGTCCTACCAAAATGTAGCACCTCACACATATCAGCATTAAACTCCATCTGCCATCTTTCAGCCCACTCTTCTAACTGGCCTAAATCTCTCTGCAAGCTTTGAAAACCTACTTCAATATCTGCAATGCCACCTATCTTAGTATCATCTGCATACTTACTAATCTACCACCTCATCATCCAGTTCATTGGACCCAGTACAGATCCCTGAGGCACACCATTAGTCACTGGCCTCCAACCTGACAAACAGTTATCCACCACTATTCTCTGGCATCTCCCATTCAGCCACTATTGAATCCATTTTACTACTTCAATATTAATACCTAACGATTGAACCTTCCTAACTAACCTTCTGTGTGGAACCTTGACAAAGGCCTTACTGAAGTCCACATAGACAACAACTACTGCTGTACCCTTGTCAACTTTCCTAGTAACCTCTTCAAAAAATTCAGTAAGATTTGTCAAACGTGACCTTCCACGCACAAATCCATGATGACTGTTCCTAATCAGACCCTGTCTATCTAGATAATTATATATACCATCTCTAAGAATACTTTCCATTAATTTACCCACCGTCAAACTTACTGTGGTGAACTACGTGTGTCTGTCTGGACATGCCCCCTGCTGACTGCTCCTGTGGCTCCTCCCACAGGCCCCTGTATAAAGGCGATCTGAGGCCTGATGCTCGGCCTCAGTCTCCAGGACGTAGTATGATGGTCACTCACTTCTGGTTCCTTCTTCCAGTCAATAAAAGCCAATATCTCGCCTTACGTCTCAGAGTGAGTTATTGATGGTGCATCACTTACAGGCTGGGTTTACTCTTAGAACCCTTTTTAAACAATGGAACAATATGAACAATATGCCAATCCTCTGGCCCTGTTTCTAATGACATTTGAAATATTTCTGTCAGAGCCCCTTCTATTTCTACACTAACTTCCCTCAAGGTCCTAGGGAATATCCTGTCAGGAACTGGAGACGTATCCACTTTTATCTTCCTTAAAAGCGCCAGGACCTCCTCTTCTTTAATCATCATAGTTTCCATAACTTCCCTACTTGTTTCCCTTAACTTACACAAATCAATATCCTTCTCCTTAGTGAATAACGAAGAAAAGAAATTGTTGAAAATCTCCCCCATCTCTTTCGGCTCCACACTTAGCTGTCCACTCTGATTCTCTAAGGGACCAATTTTATCCCTCACTCTCCTTTTGTTATTAATATAATTGAAGAAACCTTTTGTATTGATTTTTACCTTACTTGCCAAAGCAACCTCGTATCTTCTTTTAGCTTTTCTAATTTATTTCTTAAGATTCTTCTTACATTCTTTATATTCCTCAAGATCATTTACTCCATGCTGCCTGTGTTTATTGTAGATATCTCTCTTTTTCCGTACCAAATTTCCAATATCCCTTGAAAACCATGGTGCTCTCAAACTTTTAACCTTTCCTTTCAAACTAACAGGAACATGAAGATTCTGTGCCCTCAGAATTTCACCTTTAATTGAGCTCCATTTCTCTATTGCATCCTTCCCATAAAACAAATTGTCCCAATCCACTCTTTCTAAATCCTTTCACATCTCCTCAAAGTTAGCGATTCTCTAATCAAAAATCTCAACCCTGGGTTCAGTCCTATCCTTCTCCATAATTATATTGAAACTAATAGCATTGTGATTACTGGACCCGAAGTGCTCCCCAACACATATCTCTGTCACCTGACCTATCTCATTCCCTAACAGGAGATCCAACACTGCCCCTTCTCTAGTTGGTACCTTTATGTATTGCTGCAAAAAACTGTCCTGCACACATTTTGGAAACTCCAAACCATCCAGCCCTTTTATAGTATGGGCTATAAAAGTCTATGTGTGGAAAATTAAAATCTCCCACAATCACAACCCTGAGCTTACTACAAATATCTCCTATCTCCTTACAAATTTGCTCCTCCAATTCTCAATCCCCATTAGCTGGTCTATAATAATCCCCTGTAAGTGTTACTACACCTTTCCCATTCCTCAATTCCACCCAAATAGTCTCCCTAGATGAGCCCTCTAATCTATCCTGCCAGAGCATTGCTGTAATATTTTCTCTGACAAGAAATGCAACACTTTGTCCCTCTTGTCCCTCCAATTCTATCAGACCTGAAGCAATGAAATCCCGGAATATTTAGTTGCCAATCACACCCCTCCTGCAACCATGTTTCACTAATAGTTACAACATCATTTTTCCAAGTATCAATCCATACTTTAAGCTCATCCACCTTTCTTACAATGCTCCTAGCATTAAAATAAATGCATTTAATAAATTCTCCACCTCTTACTCTCTGTTTATCACTAACGGTGCAAACAACTTTACTATCTTCTTTTTCTTCCTTCTCCCATACATCTGTTCCTACACTGTGGTTCCCCTCCCCCCTTATATCTACGTTTGTAGTTTAAATCCACTGGAGCCACTCTAGCAAACTTACCTGCAGGAATATTTGTCCCCCTCCAGTTCAGATGTAAACCGTCCTGCTGGAACAGGTCCCACCCTCCCTGGAAAACTGCCCAATTATCTATAAATCTGAAGCCCTCCCTCCTGCACCATACCTTCAGCCATATGTTGATCTGCGCTGTCTTACTAATTCTAAACCCGCCTGCACGTGTCACTGGTAGCAATCCTGAGACTGCTATCTTGGAGGTCCTGTCCTTTAAGTTGGTGCCTAACTCTGTAAACTCATCTTTCAGGACCTGCTCACTCTTCCTACCCATGTCATTGGTCCCTATGTGGACCACAACATCTGGCTGCTCACCCTCTCTGTTAAGAATACTGAGAACTCAATCCGATATATCACGGACCCTGGCACCAGGGAGGCAACAGACCATCTGGGATTCTTGATCTCTTCCATAGAACCTCTTGTCTGTCCCCCTAACTATCGAGTCCCCTATTACTGCTGCTCTCCTCTTTTCCCTCCTTCCCTTCTGAGTCTTGGTGCCAGAGATGCAACCACTGAAACTTGTCCCTTGCAGGTCATCCCCATCAACAGTATACAAAATGATATACTTATTATTGGTGGGAACGTCTGCAGGGTTCTCTGCTCATTCTGTCTATTCCCTTTCCCTCTCCTGACAGTCACACAGCTACCTGTCTGCTGACTCTTAGAGGTGACTATCTCTCCTAGAAGTATTGTCTAGTGAAGGTCCTGACTGTGTCTGCAATTTGCATTTGTGGACTATTAAGTAAATGCATTGTGGAATAATAACAGCAGATTTCTAAGCAGAATTGGCTTAACATTTCTCTCATCATAGAAACATAGAAAACCTACAGCACAGTACAGGCCCTTCGACCCACAATGCTGTGCCAAACATGTCCTTACCTTAGAAAATACCAATAGCCCTCTATTTCTCTAAGCTCCATTAACCTATCTGGGAGTCTTTTAAAAGATCCTATTGTATCCGCCTCCACCACCATTGCTGGCAGCCCATTCCACGCTCTCACCACTCTCAGCATAAAAAAAACTTATCCCTGACTTCTCCTCTGGACCTACTTCCAAGCACCTTAAAACTGTGCCCTCTCATGTTAGCCATTTCAGTGCTGAGAAAACACCTTTGATTATCCACACAATCAATGCCTCTCATCATTTTATACACCTCTATCAGGTCACCTCTTATCCTCCGTCACTCCAAGGAGTAAAGGCCAAGTCCACTCTACCTATTCTCACAGAGCATGCTCCACAATCCAGGCAAAATCCTTGTAAATCTCCTCTGCACCCTTTCTATAGTTTCCACATCTTTCCTGTAGTGAGGTGACCAGAGCTGAGCACAGTACTCCATATGGGGTCTGACCAGGGTCCTATATAGCTGCAACATTACTTCTTGTGTCTTAAACTCAATCCCGCTGTTGATGAAGGCCAATGCACTGTGTGCCTTCTTAACCAAATATGCACCTGAGCAGCAGTTTTGAGGGTCCTATGGACTCGGATCCCAAGTACTCTCTGATCCTCCGCCCCCAAAATGAACCACTTCACACTTATCTGGGTTGAACTCCATCTGCCACTTCTCGGCCCAGTTTTGCATCCTATCGATGTCCTGTTGTAACTTTTGATAACCTTCCACACAATCCACAACACCCCTAACCTTTGTGTCATCAACATCCCTCCACTTCCTCATCCAGGTCATTTATAAAAATCACAAAGAGAAGGGGACCCAGAACAGGACTCTGAGGCACACCATGTCCTTCATGCAAAATATGACCTGTCTACAACCACTCTTTGCCTTCTGTGGGCAAGCCAATTCTGGATCCACAAAGCAAGTCCCATTGGATTCCATTCCTCTTTACTTTTGCAATAAGCCTTGCATGGGATATCTTATCAAATGCCTTGCTGAAATCCATATACACTACATCTACTGCACTACCTTCATCAATGTGTTTAGTCACATCCTCAAAAAACTCAGTTAGGCTAGTAAGGTACAATCTGCCTATGACAAAGCCATGCTGATTATTCCTAATCATATACCTCTCCAAATGTTCATAAATCCTGCCTTTCAGGACCTTCTCCATCAACATACCAATCACTGAAGTAAGTCTTACTGGTCTATAATTTCCTGGGCTATCTCTTCTCCCTTTCTTGAATAATGGAACAACATCCACAATCCTCCAATCCTCCAAAATCTTTCCTGTCACTATTGATGATGCAAAGATCATTGCCAGAGGATCAGCAATCTCCTCCCTTGCCTCCCACAGTAGCCTGGGGTATATCTCATCTAGTCCTAGTGACTTATCCAACTTGATGCCTTCTAAAAACTCCAGCACATCCTCTTTCCTAATGTTTATATGCTCAAGATTTTCAGTCCACTGTAAGTCATCCCTACAATCACCAAGGTCCCTTTCTGTAGTGAATGCTGAAGCAAAATATTCATTAAATATCTCCACTATCTCATCCATTTCCATATACACTTGTCCACTGTCAAACTTGATTGATCCTATTTTCTCATGACTTATCGTCTTGCTGTTCACAACCTTGTAGCATGCCTTAGGATTTTCCTTAATCCTGTCCGCCAAGGCCTTTTCATGGCTACTTCAGGCTCTCCTCATTTTATTCTTAAGCTCCTTCCTGCTAGCCTTGTAATTTTCTAGATCTCTATCATTTTTTTGAACCTTTTGTAAGCTTTTCTTTTTTCCTTGACTAGATTTTCAACAGCCTTTATATACTACTGTTCCTGTACCATACCATCCTTTCCGTCTCATTGGAAAATACCTATGCAGAACGTCAATGTTCCCTGAACATTGCCACATTTCTTCTGTACGTTTCCCTAAGAATATATGTTCCCAATTTATGCTTCCAAGTTGCTGCCTGATGTCTTCATATTTCCTCTTACTCCAAATTAAACACTTTTCTAACTTGTCTGTTTCATCAGAACAGACTTTGATGGAATTAGGGTATGTTTTAGAGAGTCACATTCTGTAAAGCTGCAGAATATTAAACAACTGAGGGTTGAAAATTGACCATGAATGTCATCTTAAAATGCCGGCATGCACTGGACTGGACCTGCAATTGGGTAAGGAACCTAGTCAGGTGGGTGACCTTTCAGTGGGTGAGCAGTTAGAAAACAGTGACCACAACTCCTTAACTTTCAAGACAGTTGTAGATAAGGATAGCTATGGACCTTCTCGGAGTGTTTTAAATTTAAGTAGGGAAGATTACTAGGGCATTAGGTAAGAACTAAGAAGAGCTAATTAGGAACACCTTTTCTTTGGCAAGTACACATCAGATGAGCAAACACGACGAAATCTGAAGATGCTGGAAATTCAAACAACTCACACAAAATGCTGGTGGAACACACAGCATTTTGTGTGTGTTGCTTATACATAAGATGAGTGTGTATAAAGGTCAATTGTACTGAGTACAGGGAAGGTATGTTTGCATTGGAAGGGAGGAAGGGGATGGAAAGATAAGAGAACATTGGATGTTCCAAGAAGTGATGAATTTAGTTAAGAAGAAAAGGGAAAAATATGTAAACCTTCAGAAGTTAGGATCAAATGAAGCATATGAGGATTATAAGGAAGCCAGAAAAGAAATAAAGAAATGAATGAGGAAATCCAGGAGAGGCCATGAAAAGTTCTTGGCAAGTAGGATTCAGGTGAATCCTAAGGCATTCTATACACAACATCAAGAGCAAGAAGATAACTAGGGAGAGGGTGGGACTGTTCAAGGATTAGGTGGGGAACATTTGCTTGGATACAGAGAATATGAGTGAGGTACTTGTGCTTGTATGAGTAATTTACTTCAGTATTTATGAAGAAAAATGGAGGACCAGGCGATCAGTGCTGAGTGTATAAAGATGTTCAGGCATTTTGAGGTCAAGGAGGAGGACGTGTTGTGCCTCCTCATGAGTATTCAGGTGCATATGTCCCCAAGGCCTGACAGGCTTTATCCCAGGTTATTGAACGAGGCAAGTGACGAGATTGCTGGGTCTTTGACCAGTATCTTTGTGTGTTCTTTAGCCACAAGCAAGGTCCCAGAGGACTGGTGAGTGGCTAATGTTGTACCCCTATTTAAGATGGGAACAAGGAAAATTCCTGGGAACTATAGACTGGGGGGTCTCACGTCGGTTGTAGAGACATTGCTGGAAAAAAAATTTAAGTATAGGCTATCTGAGCATTTGGAAACCCACTGCCTAATTAGGGCTTTGTGCATGGTAGGTTGTGCCCTACCAACTTGATTGATGTTTTTGATATGGTGATGGTAGATATTGATGAGAGTGGAGCAGTGGATGTCATCTACATGCGTTTTAGTAAGGTGTTTGACAAAGCCCCTCATGGGAAACTAATCCAGAAGATTAAGATGCATGGGATCAATGGCAAATTGGCTGCTTAGATGCAGAACTGGATTGCACATAGAAGACAGAGGGTAATGGTTGAAGGGAATTATTCGAGCTGGAGGTCTGTAATTAATGGAATTCTGTAAGGATCTGTGCTGGCACCACTGCTGTTTGTGATGTATATTAAAGACTTGGATAAAAATGTAGATGGGTGGGTTAGTAAGTTTGTGGATGATACCAAGATTGGTGGTGTTGTGGATAGGTTAGATTAGATTATGAGGACACTGAGTACTCGTTTATTGTCATTTAGTAATGCATGCATTAAGAAATGATACAATGTTCCTCCAGTATGATATCACAAAAACACAAGATAGACCAAGACTAACTGACAAAAACCACATAATTATAACATATAGTTACAACAGTGCAAAGCAATGCTGTAATTTGATAAAGTGCAGACCATAGGCACGGTAAAAAAAGTGTCTCAAAGTTCCCGACAGCCCATCATCTCACACAGATGGTAGAAGGAAGAAAAACTCTTCCTGCCATGAACCTTCAGTGCTGCAAAACTTCCCGATGCAGCCTCTGGAAGCATCTGACCACAGCCAACTCTGAGACCGTCCGAAAACTTCAAGCCTCTGACCAGCCTTCGGACATCGACAACCAAGCACCATCTCTGCTGAGTGCTTCAATCCCGGCCCCAGCTGCCAAGCAACAGACAAAGCTGAGGATTCGGGGCCTTCCTCTCCGGAGATTTTTTGATCGCACAGTAGCAGCAACAGTGAAACAGGCATGTCAGAAGTTTCACCAGATTTTCCTCTGTGCTTCTCACGCCCATCCCCATCAAATCAGGATCGTGCATGGCTTCCTACTTAACAGATAACAGATTCCTGGAGTGGTGGCGCTTGCTGCCGTTGCGCCGCCATCTTCTCTGATAGTTTAGAAAACTAGCAAAGAATACAGCACAATATAAGTCAGTTGCAGGTATGGGCAGAGAAATGACAGATGGAGCTTAACCCAGATAAATGTGAGGAGTTGCAAGTTCATAGCTCCTTAAATAAAATGGGGTAATGATGCAGCTCGATAAAACACTGGTTAGGCTACACTTGGAGTATTGTGTCCAGTACTGGTCGCCTCACTATAGGAAGGAAGTGGAAGCATTGGAAAGGGTACAGAGGAGATTTACCAGGATGCTGCTTGGTTTAGAGAGTATGCATTATGATCAGAGATTAAGGGAGCTAGGGCTTTACTCTCTGGAGAGAAGGAGGTTGAGAGGAGACATGACAGAGGAATACAAGATATTAGGAGGTATAGATAGAGTGGACAGCCAGTGCCTCTTCCCCAGGGCACCACTGCTCAATACAAGAGGACAGAGAGTTAAGGTAAGGGGTGGAAAGTTCAAGGGGGATATTAGAGGAAGGTTTTTTACTCAGAGAGTGGTTGGTGAATCTGCCAGATTTGAAGATAAATCCTTGAATACCGTACAGACCATCGATTCAAAACAGTCCTGTAAGCATTCTTGTGCTTCCCTTGTCCTTACCTTCTTGGTCCTCACTACGGGTGCTGCAGTCTTCAGTCTCTGCCTATGCTCAGGGAGTAGAAGTACAACCAGATGATCAGACTTCCTGAAGTGAGGCCGTGGAATAGCACTCTTCTTGATGGTGGTGTAACAGTGTTGTTTCCTCTGGTATTGCAAGTGATATGTTGATGGTAGTTGGTTAGTGATTTTTTTTCAGACTGGCCTGGTTAAAATCTCTCAAAACGATGGTGAAGCTGTTAGAGTGCCCATTTTTGTTCATGTGGATCCCATTGCTCAGATCATCTAAAGCCTGATTGACATTGGCCTGAGTTGGAATGTATACTGCTACCAAAATGATTCTGGAAATCTCCCGTGGTAGGTAAAATAGATGAGTTCCAGGTCTGGTGAGCAGAATTGGGACAACACTGATATATTTGTGCACCAAGAGGAGTTGATCATGAAGAATACTCCTCTACCTCTGATTTTGAGAGACTTGATAGATTTATCCTGATGATGTATCATAAACCAGTCTATCTGAATCGCTGCATCCGGTACAGAAAGGGTTAGCCAGGATTCCGTGAAATGACTCATGTAGTCCTAATGTCCCTCTGATTCAGCATCCTAGCTCTGAGATCATTGATTTTATTCATCAGAGACTACACGTTTGCCACCAAGATAGTCAGTGTTGGGAGTCTAAATCTACAATTCCTTAAATGCACTTATATCACTTATATCCCTGAGCTGTAGCTTTGCTTCCTACGTGGAATCCAGCCAGGAGTACATTCATTGTTTCCATCAGTTTTAAGCAGCAATAGTTCATTTAAATGCTTGAGACAACTTTGTTGACTGTGCTGACCATGGAAGCCGTTGTTCTTTATAGCTCTATCAGGCCGAAATGATAATATTTAATTGTATTCATTTAAAGTTCTGCTGCTACATGAGTTGCCACTCGTGGAGTCCCAGAGGTTATTAGTAATCGTGCACAAGGACTTCTAAGTCCCCTTGCACCTCTGATTTGTTAATTTTCTCCCTGCTTAGAAAATAGTTTATGCCTTTATTCTTTCTATCAATGTGCATCATCATACACTTCCCAACACTATATTCCATCTGTCATTTCTTTACCCAGTCATCCAATCTGTCCAAGTACTTCCACAATCTCCCAGTTTCCTCAACACTTCATGCCACTCCACCTATCTTTATATCATCTGCAAACCTGGCCATAAACGTAAAAAGAAGCGGTCCTAATACCGACCCCTACATAACACCACTTGTCAGTGACAGTCAACCAGAATAGGTCCCCTTTATTCCAGCCAATCTTCTATCTATGCTAGTATCATTCCAGTAATACCATGGGCTCTTACCATGCTAAGCAGTCTCATGTGCAGCACCTTGTCAAGGGCCTTCTGAAAATTAAAGGTAACAGCATCCACTGATTCTCCTTTATCTATCATGCTTCTTATTTCTTCAAAAGATTCCAATAGATCTGTCAGGCAAGACTTCCCTTAATGAAACCATGCTGACTTTGGTCCTAAGGATTCCTTTACTTTATGCTCCCTAATCAAACTTGGGTCACTGCACAACACCCAATCCAGAACTGCTGATGCCCAAGTGGGCTCAACCACAGACTGCTCTAAAAAGCTACTTGTAGACATTCTACAATTTCCCTCTTGGGATCCAGCACCAATCAACACCAATTATCATCACATTTGCTCTTTTGACATGCCTTTTCTATCTTCCATTGTAATTTGTTGCTCACATACTGGTGACTGTTTGGAGGCCACTATATAACTCCCATCAAGGTCTTTTTACCTTTACAGTTTCTTAATTCTATCCACAAGGATTTTACATCTTACTTTTTTTTGTAATTTATTTTTTATTGAAATTCATCATCAAACAAACATTTCCATAAGATGTATTTCAGACATTCTACATATATATCATATAATCATATATATCACAAATCTCCACAAAGTATTTATCTGAGACATACTGAGAATAAAATCAGGCCTATGAGGCATTATGTATTTAAACCATTTTTCCCAGTATGAATCAAATTGTTCCAGCTTATGATTAACAGATGCTGTTACCTTCTCCATTTTGTAAATGTCCATTGTAATTTCCATCCATGTATTTAAAGTTGGGCTCTCCTGTGATAACCATTTCCTAGTAAGAGTCTTTTTACCAGCCACAAATTCATTAAATATTTATCACTTTTCAACCATTCTTGAGGTATATATCCAGAATATATGGTCTTATTCTCCAAGCATTTCACATTTAAAGATGTCTTGTAGGGCAATGTGTATCCCCCTCCAATAGTCTTTGATAACAGCGGAGTCCCAAAAAATATGATAATTTGCATTTTGATTTCCACAATTTCTCCAGCAAACAGGGAGGTTACTATCATAATGGGATTTCTGAGAGGGTGTAATGAAATATCTTATCAAGTTTTTCCATCCAAACTCCCTGCATTTCTGTGAACTGGTACACTTCCATTGATATCTCCGTATTGTTGTTCATTCTTCCTCAGATATAATTATCCCCCCTTCCTCCCCTTTTCTTTTAATGTATGAAGTCGAATGTGTTTTAAGATTTGACAACCCCTTATACATTCTTGAAATGATTCTACTACCATTATCTGAATTATATGCTTTTCTAAAGAGCTCTATCAAGCATGTATTTGCCTTGGTTACATTTTTAAGTGTCTTATTAACATATTGTCGCATCTGTAAATACCGATAAAAATCTTGTTTTTCTAATAAGTGTTTCTCTTTAAGCATTTCAAAACTGAACAGTGTTCTTTCTTTCATTATGTTGCAAAGAACTGTTATTCCTTTAGCTGTTCAGTCCTTAAATCTAGCATCCAATTTATTGGGTGTAAAATCTGAGTCATATGCACACCATTTAGAATTGCAATATCTCCCTCTAGATTATATTCTTTTATAGTAGTTTTCCATACTTTAAGAGTCAATTTAACCCATGGGTTATCAATAGTACTTAGGTACCTTTGCAGGCTGTTATCAGCCAAAATTGCTTGTAGGGGGATGAGAAGTACCCACTCCTCAATGTTATTCCATTGAGCGTCATATGATGCTCAACATATCACAGCTCTCAACTGTGCTGCAAAATAATAATCTCTAAGAGAAGGTAAGCCCCACCACACCTTTTCCTTTGCTAATTGCAAAGTTTTGAGACGAACTCTAGGCCTTTTACCCTGCCAAATATACCTTGATAACATCTTGTTCCATTCATTGAATTGATTTTGATTAATCTCTATTGGTAGGGTCTGAAAGAGATATAACAGTCTGGGCAGTATATTCATTTGAATAGACTCAATCCTTGAACTGAGACTGAAAAAAAGGAATCATGTTCCATCTTGCCACATCATTCTTAATTTTTTTATATAAAGGCTGATAATTACATTCTGATAATTTTGCCAAATCTTTTGGCATAATGATGCCCAAATATTTGAAAGACTCTGTGTGCCCTGCCCAGAGGTATCAAGTTTCAATTTAATATTACTTTCAAGTAATATGAAAGTAATTGGGTCTTATCTATGTTGATCTTGTATCCTGATAATTCACCATATTGTTCAAAGGATTGCATCAATTTAGTTAAAGAGTATGTTGGTTGCCCTAGATCAGGGGTCGGCAACGTTTACCACTGAAAGAGCCAATATGGACCCATTTCCCACAGAAAAGAAAACACTGGGAGCCACAAAACCCGTTTGACATTTAAAATGAAATAACACTGCATACAACGGGTTTTTTTGCCATTATGCTATGTATAAACAAACTATAATGTGTTGCATTTATGAAATTGATGAACTCTTGCAGAGAAAACGAAATTACATTTCTGCATGCAACATAAACATTTTGAACTCCGAAAAAAAGACATTGGATTGAAGGTTACTCCATAGTTAGCCTACCTTGGATCGAAGAATTAAAAGAAAGCGCGCACTGGCGGGTGTCAGGCATTGGCAGTGGTGATGTATATTAATAGCGATAAAAAACATGTTGTAGCGGTGTGCTACACGCAGCGCTAAAATAAAGACTGCAGTCAAAGGTAACTTTATTCGAACTAAACAGCCTTGCTTTAAAGCCTCCCTCAACCCGTCCCCGTGGGCGCGGATGCTCCAAAAGACACGTACTCACAAACCCCCGTAGGCTATCTCCCTTAGCCGGAACGGTGGCTAATTGTGAGCCGGTTCGGATGTGCCAGGTAATGGGGTCTCCACAAAGTTTTTAGATTGTACAAGATCACCATAATCTTCAAATTTCGAATTACATTTCAAAAGCTAACAAACCACGGGGAGCCGCATCACAGAGATGAAAGAGCCGCATGTGGCTCCGGAGCTGCAGGTTGCCGACCTCTGCCCTAGATAGATCAAAATGTCATCCGCATAACAAGCCAATTTATGCTCTGTCACTTTAATAGTAATTCCCCTGATATCTTCATTTTCTCTGATGTATTGAGCTAATGGTTCCAGATATAATGCGAAGAGTAGTGGTGACCATGCACAACCCTGTCTTGTGCCCCTTTCTAGGATAAGACTATTTGATAAATATCCATTGATTTTAATCCTAGCAGTAGGATTGTCACATTGTGTCTGTATAGTTTTAATAATTGTATCTTGGAAACTAAATCTATGTAAAACTCTGTAAAGAAAAATCCAATTAACCAAATCAAATGCTTTTTCAGCATCCACACTTATCACTATTGCTTTGATTTTATTGTTTTGTATATGATCCATAATGTGGAGTGTCCTTCATATATTGTCTTATATCTGGTGTTGTCATATAAAACCTGTCTGATCATTACATATCAGTATGGGTAGAAACTCCTCTAATCATTTGGCCATGATGGAGGTAAGTAACCTATAATTTACATTAAGAAAAGATATTGGTCTAAATGACCCACATTCCATTTTATCCTTGCCTTCTTTCAGTATAGCTGAGATTATCACTTCCTTCCAACTGGATGGCATTTGTGCCTTTATTAGAGCCCAGTTCAGTGTGGGGAGTAAAACAGGAATTAACTCATTTTTAAATTCTTTGTACCACTCTGCTGTATACCCATCTGATCCTGGTGACTTGCTTAATTTAAGCCTACTAATTGCAGCTTTTAATTCAACTTCACTTATGTCAGCAGTCGTCGTTCTATTTTGTTCTTTGCTTAAAATGGGTAACTCTAGAGAATTCAAGAAGGTGTCAATTTGGGTTATGCTTTCCCCTGGAACTTTGGAATATAGAGTTTTGTAAAACATTTCAAAAGCTTCTTGAATTTCACTTAGCTTATTTTTTATCATTTTCGTTCTTGGTCCCTAATTCTATGAATTGTATTTTCTGCTATCTTTTTTTCAGTTTCCACGCCAGTATTTTCATAGATTTCGATCCACTTTCATAATGTCTCTGTTTCAGAAACGTTAAGTTTTTCCTGATTTCTTGTGTAGCCAAATTATTTATTTCATTCCTAATTCTTTTAATTTCCCGTAATGAATCCTGGGCCAAAATCAATTTGTGTTTTTTTCTCTAGTTCCTTCAGCCTTTGTAATTCCTCTAATGTTTTATTCCTTATTTTTTTCTTATATGAAGATATTGCTATAATTTTCCCTCTTAAGAAAGCCTTCAGAGTATCCCATAAAATGGGAGGTTAAACCTCTCCATTATCATTAAATTCTAAGTAGTGACCAATTTCTTTATAAATTTATTCCTTAAAGTCTGGATCATTGAGTAGACTTGAATTTAGTTTCCAAATAGTATTCTTTGGTTGTAGATCAAAATCAACAGATAAATATATAGGTGCATGGTCACTTACATTTATTGTCCCAATTCCACAGGTGTTTATTTTGTCTTTGTCTTTTCCAAATGTTATGAAATAGTCTATTCTTGTATATACAGAATGGGGAGCGGAATAATGAGTGTAATCCCTTCTGACAGGGAAAAGGTCCCTCCATATATCAATTAAACCAACATCCTCAAAAAGTGTATTAACTTTCTTATGTAAAGATTTTGTTTCATAGGTTTTTCTATTGGAAGAGTCTAAGTTTGGTTGTAATTGTAAATTTAAGTCTCCCCCACATATCGGGAGACCTTCTGTTTCTGTTACCATAATATCAGTATTTTACTGAAAGAAAACAATATCACTTCCTGGGGGTGCATATATATTCAATAGAGTGTTATGAACCCCGTAACTGGGTATCTTACCAGCAAAGATAGGAGTATCCGCTGAAGTCTGATTAGTATCCGTTGAACTCTGTTTATTAGTAAAAATACACAAAAATAATATCAACACAAATATACAGATAATATACGTCATCAACACTAAACCTAAAAGTGCAGGTATAATAATAATCAATAAGAAATAAG
Source organism: Hypanus sabinus (assembly GCF_030144855.1). Classification (NCBI taxonomy): domain Eukaryota; kingdom Metazoa; phylum Chordata; class Chondrichthyes; order Myliobatiformes; family Dasyatidae; genus Hypanus; species Hypanus sabinus. The sequence continues at coordinate 1,854,058 of NC_082727.1, forward strand.
CTCTATCGTTGTCTAGGGGATAATGAATTGTCCAATGGAAAAATAAAGTTCAGTTCTGTTCATGCAGGCTGCGGTAGTTGCTGATCACTGTGTTGCAATTGTTGGAGAGAGAGAGAGAGAGAGTAACTTGCTGACTTTCCTTTTACGATCTTGATCCGTCTCCATCCTTTAGCTAGACCATTCCATGGAGGACGTCACACAGGCAAGGGTGGACACACACATAAGCCCCCACCGGTCTCGTAGCATCTCTCCTGGTGCGTCTGAGGGGTGTTCCCCAGACCCTACTTTTATCTCCACTCACGGGATCTCAGGTGTCAATCAGGTTGGGATGATGCAATCCCTCAACCCGACCACTCTGTTTGCCCCCTGAGGGGTTTCAATGAACAGTACTCAATACACAATTCCTTCTCCAAGCGACAATAGCAGTAATCTCTCCCTTTGTCAATAGGAGACATTCCAACCTGTGCTGTGCCTCGCTCTCATAAATTTGTAAGAGCTGTTTATCTCTCTCATTTCCTTGGTATCAGAGCCAAAATAATAGTGATTTTGCGATTCTCAAAAAGGTGGGGGGGCAACTTTGCACCCTTCTGCCATCAGTGTTGCTCCTCATTCGTAACAAGAGTAACTGAATTACCAGAATATATCTGCCCTCTTTATCTCCCATTTTGAATACCTTTTCAAAATTTTGCTTACTTGAGATAAGAATAGCAACTCCTCTCCTATGTCCTGATTTATATGAGGAGAAAAACAGATTAGTGAAGCCCATTCTCTTTAGTTTTTTATGCTTATTATCACTAAATGAGTTTCCTGTAAATATACTACATGGGCTTGTTCTTTTTTCATTTTGGATAAAATTCTCTTACGTTTGATTGGATTTAATAGCTCATTGACATTAAAAGAAATGAATTTTACCTTGTCCTTAGCCATCTGTATTTATCTGTCAATGTATCATTGGAATTAGAATAAAACTTAATCGATCTACTCCCTGAACAAATAAGAACCAAGAAATGTAAATAATAACAAAAATGGCAACGAACAAGTGATTCCAAGGCTGAAGTCTCTAGTAGATGACCCTGCGTTGAGCTAGAGGAAATGTCTAGCTGTGGGTGATAACCCCTCCTACTTGTGAGTTGAGGGCCCCCATTGCAGTATTCATAAAAGTCAGTGAACAAATCCATTAACAGAAAAGATTTCCCTGTGTACTCCTCCTATATATATATATATATATATATACATACGCACACACATACATATATTCTCATTTTGGTGGGGAGAAAGGAGTAAGTGAGCGAATAAAGAATAACAACTAAGTAATATAAAATCCACGTTATAATCAGTACTTCTCGAGATAGGTATTTCACCGTGTATTGCTTCCGTTTAGCTTCTCAATAGTTTTAAAGTTAGAGCCCTTGTGGCTCGTCTGAAGGGAGTGAGGACTGTCTTTGGGAAACTCCTGGTCTCTTCCTGATATATTTTTCTCAGCCTCCTCCCGTCTCCTGCCTTCTCGATGCTCACACTATTTCCCAAGCGGAGCAGGAAAATTCCTCAGTCAAGCTTTCCCTCGTTTTGGTCATGCTGACAGGCAACCCTCTGGCCTTCATGTCTGTAGTCGCCTCTTCCACTGTCTGGTCCAACTGTGTCCTGTTGTCATAAAACACTATAAGTTTTGCAGGGTACAGAGTTTGAAATCTAATCTTATTTTGCTTTAGTACTCACTTTACTTCAGAGTATTCTTTGCACTTCTGGAGGACCGCGGGGTGGGTAATCTTGGATAAATTAATTTATCCTCTAAAAACACTCTCTTCTTACCCCAGGCCCTTCGTAGAATCTCCGCCTTGGTGCTATACCGAAGGAATTTAGTTATTATGGGGCGTGGCTTTCTATCCTGGGTAGGTTTTGGGACTAAGGCGCGGTGGGCTCGTTCGACTTCCAGCTTCATAGCCAGGGGAAGATCCAGCGCATCCCGCAGTAACTTTCCGACAAACTCCATCATTGACGAGCCCTCTGCTTCTTTGGGAACGTTGTAGATTCTGATATTTTTCCGCCGTGATCTTCCCTCCAGGTCAAGCAGTTTACCTTTTTGGTGATGTAATATTTTTGTTGTCTTACTCAGTATCCGTTCCACGTTTTAAACGCGATCTTCCACCAATTCGAGTCTTTGCCACTGCTATTTTTTGATTAACGCTGGTGAGCTCTGGCTTAATATCACAGAGCTGCTGCTCTATTTCCTTCCAGAACTCCCTTATCTCTTTCAGGATTTTGAAGCAGTCAGGTAGGAGAGCCGCTCGCTGCATTCTTCTCAGACGCAGGCTCCACAGTGTCGCTTTTTTTATTTCCATTCCTTTTCCCCATTCTTACTCCTCTTTTCAGTTCAAATATTTTTCAAAAAATATTATATTTGATGGGTTAACAGGGCTTAATACGCGTATTTTCCGGAGGAGCTAGTGACTTAAGCTGCCATTCTTGATGATGATGTCACCGGACAGGATCTTACATTTTACAATCCATGTTACCTCTTTTTACCAACCTCATCCACCTGCTTGCCTCTCCATTCAATGTGTAGCCTTGGATGTTAAGCTCCCAACTATGATCTTTCAGTCACGACTCAGTGATGCTCACGTCATATCTGCCGATCTCTAACTGCACTACCTTATTTCATATACCGAACGTCAAATCTAATACTTCAATCCTGAGTTCATCTCCTTTTCTAATTTTACACCCATATTACAATTCACCTCATCCCACTAATTGCAATTTTGCCCCATTATCTACCTGTCCATTCTTACAGCCTCACTACACACAGCATCTACTTTTATACCAATTGCCCCATCCTCAGCCTTATCATTCCAGTTCTCATCTCCCTGCCACGTTAGCTTAAACCCTCCCCAGCAGCTCTAGATATCGGTCTCCCTTATGTTCAGGTTTTTGTTTTACAGATCATACTTTCCCCAGAAGAGATCCCAATGATCCAGAAATCTGAAACCCTACCCTTGCACTCGTTCCTCTGCCAAGCATTCATCAGAATCAGGTTTATTATCACCGGCATGTGACCTGAAATTTGTTAACTTAGCAGCAACAACTCAATGCAACACATAATCTAGAAAGAGAAAAAAATAAAAAACAATAATAATAAATAAACAGGTAAATCAAATACAGTATACATATATTGAATAGATTAAAAAACAGAAATACTGTATATTAAAAAAGTGAGGTAGTGTCCAAGGGTTCAATATCCATTTAGGAATCAGATGGCAGAGGGGAAGAAGCTGTTCCTGAATCGCTGAGCGTGTGCCTTCAGGCTCCTGTACCTCCTACCTGATGGTAACAGTGAGAAAAGGGCATGTCCTGGGTGCTGGAGGTCCTTAATAACGGATGCTGCCTTTCTGAGACACTGCTCCCAGAAGATGTCTTGGGTACTTTGTAGTCTAGTACCCAAGGTGGAGCTGACTAGATTTACAACCCTCTGCAGCTTCTTTCAGTCCTGTGCCGTATCCCCTTCACACCAGACAGTGATGCAGGCTGTCAGAATGCTCTCTGTGGTACATCTAGAGAAGTTTTTGAGTGTATTTGTTGACATACCAAATCTATTCAAACTCTTAATGAGGTATAGTCACTGTCTTGCCTTCTTTATAACTGCATTGATATGTTGGGACCAGGTTAGATCCTCAGAGATCTTAACACCCAGAAACCTGAAACTGCTCACACTCTCCACTTCTGATCCCTCTATGAGGATTGGTATGTGTTCCTTCATCTTACATTTCCTGAAGTCCACAATCAGCTCTTTCATCTTACTGATGTTGTGCAAGGTTGTTGCTCCGGCACCACTCCACTTGTTGGCATTTCTCACTCCTGTACGCCCTCTCGTTACCACCTGAGATCCTGCCAACAATGGCTGTATCATCAGCAAATTTATAGATGGTATTTGAGCTATGCTTAGCCACACAGTCATGGGTATTGAGAGAGTACAGCAGTGGGCTAAACACACACCCCTGAGGCGCGCCAGCGTTGATCGTCAGCACAGATTGTGGACTTACGGTTAGGAAGTTGAGGATCCAATTGCAGAGGGAGGTACAGAGGCCCAAGTTCTGCAACTTCTCAATCAGAATTGTGGGAATGATGGTATTAAATGCTGAGCTATAGTCGATGAACAGCATCCTGACATAGAGTTTGTGGTGTCCAGATGGTCTAAAGCCATGTGAAGAGCCATTGAGATTGCATCTGCCATTGGCCTATTGTGGCGATAGGCAAATTGCAATGGGTCCAGGTCCTTGCTGAGGCAGGAGTTCAATCTAGTCATGACCAACCACTCAAAGCATTTCATCACTGTAGTTGTGTGTGCTTCTAGCGATAGTCATTAAGGCAGCTCACATTATTCGTCTTAGGCACTGGTATAATTGTTGCCTTTTTGAAGCAAGTGGGAACTTCCGCCTGTAGCCGGGAGAGGTCCTAAAACACTCCCACTAGTTGGTTGGTACAGGTTTTCAGAGCCTTACCAGGTACTCCATCGGGACTTTTCAGCTTCATGTTGATGCTGATCACTTTGATCTGTTCAGCATTGTTTTCCTCCATCTCTGAATGCAATTTCAGACTCAAAAATATCATTGGACATAGAAGCAGAATTAGGCCATTCAGTCCATTGAGTCTGCTCTGCCATTCACTCGTGGCTGATTTGTTTTCCCTCTCAACCTGTAACCTATGATTCCTTACTAAACAATTATTTACCAACCTCGGCTAGCCTCCATAAACTTAGCCTCCATAGCCATTGGTGGCAATGAATTTCACAAATGCATCACAATCTGCCAAAAATTCTTCATCTCTTTTCTAAAGAGATATCCTTGTATTCTAGGGCTGTTTGTTCTTGTCCTAGACTTTCCCACAATAAGAAACATCATCTCCACATCTACACTCTTTTGCACTTTTCAGTGCGTTTCAATAAAGATCTCCCCCTAATTTTTCTAAACTTCAGAGAGTACAAGCTCAGAGCTATCAAATGCTACTCATGCATTAATCCTTTCATTCTATGGATCATACACTTATACCTCCTCTGGACCTGCTTCAATGTTAGCACATCCTTTCTTAGATGTGTGCTCAATTTTTCAAATGTCACTTAACCAATAAAGCTTCCTTGTTGTTATATTCTAGTTGTCTTAAAACGATTAACTACTAATAAACAAGAGAAAATCTGGAGATGCTGGAAATCCAAACAACACACATAAACTGCTGGAGGAACTCAGCAGGCCAGGCAGCATCTATGGAAACAAATAAATCCTTCATCAGGACTGGAGAATAAAAAGATGAGGAGTCAGTTTAGACGGTGGGGGAGGGGAGAAAAACACAAAGTGATTGGTGAAACTGGGAGGGGGAGGGGTGAAGTAAAGAGCTGGGATGCTAATTGCTGAAAGAGATACAGGACTAGAGAAGGGGGAATCTGATAAGAGAGGACAGACGGTCATGGAAGAATAAAAAGGGGAAGAAGAATCAGAGGGAGATAATAGGCAGGTAAGGAGATAGGGTGAGAGAGGGAAAAGGAAGTGGGGAATGGTGAAGGGGAGGGGGTCGTATCCAGAAATTTGAGAAATTGGCATTCATGCCATCAGATTGGAAGCTACCCAGGCAGAATATAAGGTTTTCCTCCAACCTGAGTGTGACCTCATTGTGCCAGTAGACTGACATGAGAATGGGAAGTGGAATTAAAATGGGTGGCCACTGGGAGATCCTGCTTTTTCTAGCAGACGGAGTGTAGGTGTTTGGTGAAGCAGTCTCCCAATCAACGTCGGTCTCAGCGATATACAGGAAGCCACACAGAAGCACTGGATACAGTGTATGACCCTAACAGACTCACAGGTGAAGTGTTGCCTCACCTGGAAGACTGTTTTGGGCCCTGAATGGTAGTGAGGAAGGAGGTATAAGAGGAGATGTAGCACTTGTTCCACTTGCAAGTATATCAGAGGGAGATTGATGTTGAGGAACAAATGAGTGGACAAGGGAGTCATGTAGGGAGTGATCCCTGCAGAAAGCAGAAATTGGGGTTGGGAGGTGAGGGTGGGACAGCTGTGCTTGGTGTTGGGATCCCGTTGGAGATGGCAGAAGTTATGGATTGCTATGTGCTGGATGAGGAGACCAGCATCTTTATTAAAATTCTTTTCCTCTAGTTTTATTTCAATGGCTTCCTCACCAGACAGTGGTCATTGACACAAATAACGTATTTCATTTATGATTTGATAATTTTGATGCACAATACATTTGACAAATAAAGCTAATATTTAATCTTACCAGCAACATAATTCATCAAATATTTAAAAATGGATTTTCAAACAAGTGGCTTGGTATTTTTTTTACATTGACACAACATGAAGTTAGTTTTTCAAATTAACTTAAAATAACAGGACACCTGGGAAGCCTATTCACAATTCAAAGTTATTTAAAGGCCTTGATGTCAATTATTAAGTCCTTGGTTTGATGTCTTTTCCTCTACCTGTTTTCAGCTGCCTAATATTTGACCAATCAATAATTATGAGCAAGAAAATAAATTCTTCAGCTACACACACAAAATAATGAAGGCAGGCAGCATCTATTGGTGGGAATGAAACAGCTGACATTTTGGACTTAACCTTTCTTCGAGACTTATTTCTTTTATGTTAGATGTGTTTTTTTTAATCAATAGCTGGCTCCACAGCAAATCACATAAAATTATAACATATATATAACATATAACATATAACAATCACAGCACGGAAACAGGCCATCTTGGCCCTCCTAGTCCGTGCCGAACCCTTAATCTCACCTAGTCCCACCTACCCGCACTCAGCCCATAACCCTCCACTCCTTTCCTGTCCATATACCTATCCAATTTTACCTTAAATGACACAACTGAACTGGCATCTACTACTTCTACAGGAAGCTCATTCCACACAGCTATCACTCTCTGAGTAAAGAAATACCCCCTCGTGTTTCCCTTAAACTTCTGCCCCCTAACTCTCAAATCATGTCCTCTCGTTTGAATCTCCCCTACTCTCAATGGAAACAGCCTATTCACGTCAACTCTATCTATCCCTCTCAAAATTTTAAATACCTCGATCAAATCCCCCCTCAACCTTCTACACTCCAATGAATAGAGACCTAACTTGTTCAACCTTTCTCTGTAACTTAAGTGCTGAAACCCAGGTAATATCCTGGTAAATCGTCTCTGCACTCTCTCTAATTTATTGATATCTTTCCTATAATTCGGTGACCAGAACTGCACACAATATTCCAAATTTGGCCTTACCAATGCCTTGTACAACTTTAGCATTACATCCCAACTTCTGTACTCAATGCTTTGATTTATAAAGGCCAGCATTCCAAAAGCCCTCTTCACCACCCTATCTACATGAGACTCCACTTTCAGGGAACTATGCACAGTTATTCCTAGATCTCTCTGTTCCTCTGCATTCCTCAATGCCCTACCATTTACTCTGTATGTTCTATTTGGATTATTCCTGCCAAAATGTAGAACCTCACACTTCTCAGCATTAAACTCCATCTGCCAATGTTCAGCCCATTCTTCTAACCGGCATAAATCTCCCTGCAAGCTTTGAAAATCCACCTCATTATCCACAACACCTCCTACCTTAGTATCATCGGCATACTTACTAATCCAATTTAGCACCCCATCATCCAGATCATTTATGTATATTACAAACAACATTGGGCCCAAAACAGATCCCTGAGGCACCCCGCTAGTCACCGGCCTCCATCCCGATAAACAATTATCCACCACTACTCTCTGGCATCTCCCATCTAGCCACTGTTGAATCCATTTTATTACTCCAGCATTAATACCTAACGACTGAACCTTCTTAACTAACCTTCCATGTGGAACTTTGTCAAAGGCTTTGCTGAAGTCCATATAGACTACATCCACTGCGTCAACATTCCTCGTAACTTCTTCAAAAAATTCAATAAGGTTAGTCAAACATGACCTTCCACGCACAAATCCATGCTGGCTACTTCTAATCAGATCCCATCTATCCAGATAATTATAAATACTATCTCTAAGAATACTTTCCATTAATTTACCCACCACTGATGTCAAACTGATAGGTCTATAATTGCTAGGCTTCCTTCTAGAACCCTTCTTAAACAATGGAACCACATGAGCAATACGCCAATCCTCCAGCACAATCCCCGTTTCTAATGACATATTAAAGATCTCCGTCAGAGCTCCTGCTATTTCTACACAAACTTCCCTCAAGGTCCTGGGGAATATCCTGTCAGGACCCGGAGATTTATCCACTTTTAAATTTCTTAAAATTGTCAGTACCTCCACCTCTTTAATTGTCCTAGGTTCCATAACTTCCTTACTTGTTTCCCACACCTTAGACAATTCAATATCCTTCTCCTTAGTGAATACCGAAGAGAAGAAATCATTCAAAATCTCTCCCATCTCCTTCGGTTCCACACATAGCTGACCACTCTGATTCTCTAAGGGGCCAATTTTATCCCTCACTATCTTCTTACTTTTAATATAACTGTAGAAACCTTTCGGATTTACTTTCACCTTATTTGCCAAACCAACCTCGTATCTTCTTTTAGCTTTTCTAATCTCTTTCTTAAGATTCCTTTTACATTCTTTATATTCCTCGAGCAATTCCTTTACTCCATGCTGCCTATATCTATTGTAGACATCCCTCTTTTTCTGAACCAAATTTCTAATATCCCTTGAAAACCATGGTGCTTTCAAACCTTTAACCTTTCCTCTCAACCTAACAGGAACATAAAGATTCTGTACCCTCATAATTTCACCCTTAAATGACCTCCATTTCTCTATTACATCCTTCCCATAAAACAACTTGACCCAATCCACTCTCTCTAAATCCCTTCGCATTCCCCACATCCTTTCTCCAATCAAAAATCTCAACTCTAGGTCCAGTCCTGTCCTTCTCCATAATTATATTGAAGCTAATGCTATTGTGATCACTGGACCCGAAGTGCTCCCCAACACATACATCTGTCAGCTGACCTATCGCATTCCCTGACAGGAGATCCTCATTATGCCTCATTTTCCATGCATTCATTGGGAAGCAGTCATATAACCCTCAGATTCTGATCTTCATTAGTGAAGTAGCTCACACAAATATTATTTTCTTGTTTTCTTTTGTTTCTTAATCCCATGTTCACTTTCACAAAGGAGCTTACTGGATGTAATTTTGAAAAATTGACAATAATTGTGCAGGTCACTACAATTTTCAGATTCAGTTGCAGAAAGGTGGAAAATAACCTCGATGGCAAATACTGCAGCTGTTGATTCAAGAAGACATTTGGAGGAAAACAGAGAACTTATTCTAAGCCAGCAGGGATAGCAAGGGCTTGCAAAACTCAGAGGATCTATAAATGAAAGAATAGTAATTATACAGCAGAGTTGCTAAAGTAAATTAACTACTTTTCCCTGCTTTCTCCATTAAACACTCCTCAGCTGCTTGGTTTGCAGGTTCTCACACTGTTAATCATGGAGTTGTATAGAGCTTAGTGCCCATAGCTTTTCAGATTTTTACTGAAGACTTGGGTGAAATAAGGGAAAGTTATGAGTTCAAGGTTGGGATATGAGGAGGAAACAAAAAGCCTAGAAATGTTTGCAGACATTTTAATCAAGAGGGTAGGAAGCCCAAGTACATGCCTTCTGGTAGAATTAATCAAAAAGCAGAAAAGTGGATGTGATCAGATGTTAGACCCACATACCAGTGAGCATCAAGAATGGAGTTGTCAGTGTGTTATGATGCAGTTTAGTTGATAGGGGATTCGATAGTTAAGGGGAAGAGATCGAGAATCCCGTATGCCTCCCTGGTGCCAGGGTCCACGATATCTCAGATCGAGTTCTCAGTATTCTCAAGAGGGAGGGTGAGCAGCCAGATGTCATGGTCTATGTAGGAACCAATGACATGGATAGGAAGAAGGAGGAGATCCTGCAAATAGAATTTAGGGAGTTAGGTGCAAAGTTGAAGGACAAGATGATCATGGTTGCAGTCTCAGGATTGCTACCCGTACCACGTGCTAGTTGAGGCCAGAAATAGGAAGATAATGCGGCTAAATATGTGGCTAAGGAGTTGGTGCAGGATGGAGGGTTTCATGTTTCTGGACAATTGGGCCTTGTTCCATGGAAGGTGGAACCTGTTTCGATGGGACGGGTTGCACCTGAACTGGAGGGGAACTAATATCCTTGCGGGAAGGTTTGCTAGTGCTACTCCAGGGGGTTTAAACTAGATTTGCAGGGGGAGGGGAACCAGAGTGTTAGAGCAGATAGGTGGAGGAGGATAAAGGTCATGCAAGAGCTGCAAGTACAGTGCATGGAATAAAGCCAGATCTAGCATATAAAGTGGCTTTGCAGAAAGAGAAGCAGAATAAAGGGTGTAAAGGTAGTAAGGTAGAAGGGCTAAAGTGCATGTACTTCAATGCAAGAAGCAACAGGAACAAAGGTGATAAACTGAGAGCTTGGATACATACATGGAATTATGATGTAGTGGCTATTACAGAGACTTGGCTGGCACCAGGGCAGGAATGGATTCTCAATATTACTGGATTTCAGTGCTTTGAAAGGGATAGAGAGGGGGGAAAGGGGAGGGGGGTGGCATTACTGGTCAGGGATACTATTACAGCTACAGAAAGGGTGGGTAATGTAGCAGGATCCTCTTTTGAGTCAGTATGGGTAGAAGTCAGGAACAGGAAGGGAGCAGTTCCTTTATTGAGAGTATTCTATAGGCCCCTGGTAGCAGCAGAGATGCCGAGGAGCAGATTAGGAGGCAGATTTTGAAAAGGTGCAAAAATAACAGGGTTGTTATCATGGGTGACTTTAACTTCCCTAATATTGGCACCTGATTAGTTCCAATAGTTTAGATGGGGCAGAGTTTGTCAAGTGCATCCAGGATGGATTCCTGTCACAGTATGTTGACAGGCCGACTAGGGGGAATGCCATACTAGATCTAGTATTAGGTAATGAACCAGGTCAGATCACAGATCACAGTGAGTGAGCATCTGGGGGACAGGGACCACTTTTCCCAGGCCTTTAATTTTATCATGGAAAAGGGTCGAATCAGATGGACAGGAAAATTTTTAATTGGGAAAGGGCTAATTATGAGGCTATAAGGCTAGAGCTTGCAGATGTGAATTGGGATGATGTTTTTCAGGGAAATGTACTATGGACATGTATTCAATGTTTAGGGATCTCTACCAGGATGTTAGGGATAATTTGTCCCGGTGAGGAAGATAAAGAATGGGTAGGGTGAAGGAACCATGGGTGACAAGTGAGGTGGAGAATCTAGAGTTATGATCCAGCAACAATGAATATATAATTGAGACAGGTTTTTTTTATATAACAAATAAAACATTTATTAAACACTGCTAAAAAGACCCAAAAGTAAACAAACGACTTACTTAACCGGAAGTTGACTGCTATACGGCAGCTCGAACAGTTCTTAAAGCGAGAAATGTGAACTCAGTTCTTTAAAGTAGTATTGCAAAAAGTCCAAAATGATTTACAGTCAGAGACTTTCCTTGAAGTAATAAAATCCCCTTTCGTGACGTTACCGCTGATCCCAGCCGAAGTATATTTTGCCGAGGGATTTACAATTGAAGGAAATAAAACGGCTTAAAGGCGCCTTTCCTTGGTGAAACTCTGCATCCAGATCCTTCTGCTTTCAGAAATACAGGAGCTATCTTGGACACAAGTTACTAATTCCTTGTATGAAGATTAAAGAAGATTGAACCTGTTTACCGCTGACACCAATTTTCCTCAATACTGCAGCTTCCCGAACTTCAATAAATCTTCACTCTCCGACTGGACTGAACTGGCAGTATTGTAGCAAAACTGCCGACAATAACCTTCGAGACTTAAGGCAGAAAGTAAAACTCCACTTTAAAACAAAACTACGTCATAACATCGAATACGCAGCAGAACGGAGTCACTGATGAATTCAACCACGAACTGCCCTGTGTCACACAGGGAAGGGTTCCCCTTTTATACCCTGCTGAAAAAACTATCACATGACCTCTCACTGACGGGAAACTTATGTCACTCCACCATCACAAGACAATTACATCATGCCTAGCATAGCCTTAATTACATCATGGTCATGTGACAGGCACAAGATACCCACAGGTATGTATGTAACACCTCCCTCCAAAAAAATTTGGTCTGGCATGAACAAAATTTCAACAATGAACTATTTACAGAAGAAAAAGACAAATGTATAAAATTTACAACATACACAGTATACATAGTATCATACAGCATCTGACAACTTACTATACAGTAGGAGTGTTACAAATGTTAAAATATCACTCCATAAAAATAATTACATTGTACATTCAGCAATCACATTATCTTTACCTTTAATATGAGTTATCAAAATATTGTACTCTCGTAACATTAAACTGGACACAGGGCACAGGACAAGATAGGACAAAGTCACACAAAATGCTGGTGGACTGTACTTTGACTGAAATGTCGACAGTGCTTCTTCCTATAGATGCCGCCTGGCCTGCTGCGATCCACCAGCATTTTGTGTGTGTTGCTTGAATTTCCAGCATCTGCAGGTTTCCTCATGTTTGCTAGGACAAAGTCAGCATGGTTTCCTCAAGGGAAAATTTTGCCTGACGGACCTATTGGAATTCTTTGAGAAGTTTACAAGTAGGATAAATAGAAACATAGAAAACCAACAGCACAATACAGGCCCTTTGGCCCACAAAGCTGTGCCGAACATGTCCCTACCTTAGAACTACAAAATGTGAACTAGATAAAGGAGATGCAGTGGATATTGTATATTTGGTCTTTCAGAAGGCCTTTGACAAGCTGCCACACATGAGACTGCTTACCAAGCTATGAGCCCATGGTATTACTGGAAAGTTACTAGCTTGGCTAGAATATTAGCTGATTGGTAGGAGGCAGGAAGGTGGAATAAAAGGATCCTTTTCTGGTTGGCTGCCAATGACTAGTGGTGTTCTTCAGGGGTCAGTGTTGAGAATACTTCTTTTTATGCTGTATATCAATGATTTAGAAAATAGAACAGATAGTATTGTCACCAGGTTTGCAGATGATACAAAGATTGGTGGAGGGGCAGATACTATTAAGGAAACAAGGCTGCAGAAGGACCTGGATTAGGAGAATGGGCGATAAAGTGGCAAGTGAAATACAATATTTGAAAATTCAAGATCATGCACTTTTGTTGTAGAAATAAATGTGCAGACAACTTTTGAAACTGGGAGAAAATCCAAAAATCTGAGATGCAAAGAGACTTGGGAGTCCTTGTGCAGAACACCCTAAATGTTAATTTGCAGGTTGAGTCAGTGATGAGGAAGGAAAATGCAATGCTAGCATTCATTTCAAGAGGTCTAGAGTACAAGAGCAGGGATGTGATGCTGAGGCTCTATACATGAGAGAGAAATGGTGCATGCCTAGCCAGAAGTAGTGGTGCAAGTAGATAGCATAGTGCTGTTTAAGAGGACTTGCTGAGTTCCTCCAGCAGTTTTGTGTTGTGTTACCCAAGATGCAGTGTAATGATTTAGTTTACAAGAAGCGGGAGAATTTAAATAGCGAGCAGAGGCTGAGTACTAGTTTCACTCCAGGTGAGGTAAGGCCAGGTAAGCTCCTTTAATTAATCTAATTAGATTAAGAGTAGGTATTGGAGGCAGCAGTTAGGGCAGTTGAGCGCTCCGTTTGTAGTATGTGGGAAGTCAGGGTGAGCACAGTTGTCCCTGATGACTACACCTGAAAAAGGTGCATCCAGCTGCAACTCCTGACAAACTGTGTTAGGGAATTGCAGCTGGAGCTGGATGAATTTCGGATCATTCGTGAGGCAGAGGCAGAAATAGACAGGAGTTTCAGGGAGATAGTCCCCCCTAGGAGTCAGGAGACAGGTAGTTGTGTGACTGTTGGGAGAGGGAAGGGGAGTAGACAGGAAGAGCAGAGCACCCCTGTGGCCGTTTCATGAACAAGAAGTATACCGTTTTGGATACTGTTGGTGGGGATGACCTACCTGGGACAAGTTGCAGTGGTTGTGTCTCTGGCACCAAGACTGAACCCTCAGCTCAGAAGGGAAGAAGGGAAAAGAGGAGAGCAGTAGTGATAGGGGATTCAATAGTTAGAGGGACAGACAGGAGGTTCTGTGGAAGAGATTGAGAATCCCGGATGGTCTGTTGCCTCCCTGGTGCCAGGGTCCGCAATATCTCGGATCGGGTTCTCAGTGTTCTCAAAGGGGAGGGTGAGCAGCTGGATGTCGTAGTCCATGTAGGGACCAATGATGTGGGTAGGAAGAGTGAGGAGATCCTGAAAGGTGAGTTTAGGGAGCTAGGTGCTAAGTTAAAGGACAGGACTTCCATATAACCATATAACCATATAACAATCACAGCACGGAAACAGGCCATCTTGGCCCTCCTAGTCCGTGCCGAACCCTTAATCTCACCTAGTCCCACCTACCCGCACTCAGCCCATAACCCTCCACTCCTTTCCTGTCCATATACCTATCCAATTTTACCTTAAATGACACAACTGAACTGGCCTCTACTACATCTACAGGAAGCTCATTCCACACAGCTATCACTCTTTGAGTAAAGAAATACCCCCTCGTGTTTCCCTTAAACTTCTGCCCCCTAACTCTCAAATCATGTCCTCTAGTTTGAATCTCCCCTACTCTCAATGGAAACAGCCTGTTCACGTCAACTCTATCTATCCCTCTCAAAATTTTAAATACCTCGATCAAATCCCCCCTCAACCTTCTACGCTCCAATGAATAGAGACCTAACTTGTTCAACCTTTCTCTGTAACTTAATTATTGAAACCCAGGTAACATCCAGGATAGCAATCTCAGGATTGCTACCAGTGCCATGTGTGCATGTGTTAGAAATAGTAAGATAGTGCAGATCAACACGCGGCTGAAGATGGTGCAGGAGGGAGGGCTTCAGATTTATAGATAATTGGGCAATTTTCCAGGGAAGGTGGGACCTGCTCCAGTGGGACAGTTTACATCTGAACTGGAGAGGGACAAATATTCTTGCAGGTAGGTGTGCTAGAGAGGCTCCAGTGGATTTGAACTAGATACGAAGGGGGAGGGGAACCAGTGTGTAGGAACAGATGTATGGGAGAAGAAAGAAAAAGAAGACAGTAAAGTTATTTGTACTGTTAGAGATAAACAGAGAGGAAGAGGTAGAGAATTTCTTAAATGCATTTATTTTAATGCTAGGAGCATTGTAAGAAAGATGGATGAGATTAGAGAATGGATTGATACCTAGAAATATGATAGACAATAGACAATAGGTGCAGAAGTAGACCATTCAGCCCTTCAAGTCTGCACCGCCATTTTGAGATCATGGCAGATGATCTACTATCAATACCTGCTTCCTGCCTTGTCCCCATATCCCTTGATTCCCCTATCCATAAGATACCTATCTAGCTCCTTCTTGAAAGCATCCAGAGAATTGGCCTCCACTGCCTTCCGAGGCAGTACATTCCAGACCCCCACAATTCTCTGGGAGAAGAAGTTTTTCCTTAACTCTGTCCTAAATGACTTACCCCTTATTCTCAAACCATACCCTCTGGTGCTGGACTCTCCAGCATCTGGAACATATTTCGTGCCTCTATCTTGTCCAATCCCTTAATAATCTTATATGTTGCAATCAGATCCTCTCCTTAATTTTCAATCTCCTTTATTCCAGCGTGTACAAGCCCAGTCTCTCTAACCTCTCTGTGTAAGACAGTCCTGACATCCCAGGAATTAACCTTGTGAATCTACGCTGCACTTCCTCTACAGCCAGGATGTCCTTCCTTAACCCGGAGACCAAAACTGTACACAATACTCCAGGTGTGGTCTCACCAGGGCTCTGTACAAATGCAAGAGGATTTCCTTGCTCTTGTACTCAGTTCCCTTTGTAATAAAGGCCAACATTCCATTAACCTTCTTCACTGCCTGCTGCACTTGCTGATTCAATGTTGTAGCTATTAGTGAAACATGGTTGGAGGAGGGGTGTGATTGGCAACTAAATATTCCTGGATTTCAGGTGTGATAGAATCATAGGGACAAGAGGGGGAGGCGCTGTCATTGTCAGAGAAAATGTTACAGCAGGATAGATTAGAGGGCTCGTCTAGGGAGACTATTTGTGTGGGATTGAGGAATGGGAAAGGTGTAGTAACACTTATAGGGGTGTATTATAGACCACCTAATGAAGAGCGAGAATTGGAAGAGCAAATTTGCAAGGAGATAGCAGATATTTGTAGTAAGCACAGGGTTGTGATTGTGGGAGATTTTAATTTTCCACACATAGACTGGGAAGCCCATACTGTAAAAGGGATAGATGGTTTGGGATTTGTAAAATGTGTGCAGGATAGTTTTTTTGCAGCAATACATAGAGGTACCCAACTAGAGAAGGGGCAGTGTTGGATCTTCTGTAAGGGAATAAAATAGGTCAGGTGACCAAGGTATGTGTTGGGGAGCACTTCGGGTCCAGTGATCACTGTTACGTATTCAGGCAACAATAAATATATGAGTTCGGCAAGGGTTTTTATAACAAACAACACGTTTATTAAACACTGAAAACAAACCCCCCAAAAGTAAACAAACACTAACGTAACCGGAAATCAGCTGCTGTGCGGCAGCTTAAACAGTTCTTAAAGCGATGTTGCAAAAACAGTTCTTTAAAGTAGTATTGCCAAAAGTTCGAAATGCTCACGGTCCATTTAAGGGAGAGACTTTTTAAGACGATTTAAATTCACTTTCACGTCATTTTGCTTCGATCCCCGGCGTCGAACTTTTCCCACGAAGTATTTACGAAACGAAATGGCTTAAAGGCACTGACCTTTCCTTTATCACACTGTCCTCAATCTTCTGCTATCCCGCAGAGATTAACACGAGAACAGTCAACGAATTCCTTCTTAATAGGTCGCACCCGTTTCACCGTCGTAAATCGATTCTCCTCGATCTTTAACTCCCGAACTCCGATCTTCACTCTCCACTGATTCTCAAACTAGCAGTATCGTAAAGAACCTGCTGGCAATGATCTTTTAAACTTTAGGCATTAGATAAAACTTCATCTTTCAACTAAACTGCGTCATCACATTAAATCACACAGTGGCATGAAGTCCATGGCAAATCCAGCCACGAACTGCCCCTCCTCACAGGGTGGGGTCTTCCTTTTATGACCTGTAAAAAAAACCTGTCACATGATCTCTACTGGCGGGAAAATGACATCACTCCACCATCACAAGACCATTACCTCAAGTCCAGTATAGCTTCAACCCCAGTCACATGACAAGGGTACCACTGTCATGTGTCACGAGTACGTAACATCACAATGCCATTAGTTTCAATACAATTATGGAGAAGGATAGGACTGGACCCAGGGTTGAGATTTTTGATTGGAGAAAGGCTAACTTTGAGGCGATGTGAAAGGAGTTAGAAGGAGTGGATTGGGACAATTTGTTTTATGGGAAACATGTAATAGAGAAATGGTGGTCATTTAAAGGTGAAATTTTGAGGGTACAGAATCTTTCTGTTCCTGTTAGGTTGAAAGGAAAGGTTAAAAGTTTGAGAGAGCCATGGTTTTCAAGGGATATTGGAAACTTGGTTAGGAAAAAGAGAGATAGCTACAATAAATATAGGCAGCATGGAGTAAATGAGGTGCTTGAGGAATATGAAGAATGTAAGAAGAATCTTAAGAAAGAAATTAGAAAAGCTAAAAGAAGATACGAGGTTGCTTTGGCAAGTAAGGTGAAAATAAATCCAAACGGTTTCTACAGTTATATTAATAGCAAAAGGACAGTGAGGGACAAAATTGGTCCCTTAGAGAATCAAAGCAGACAGCTATGTGTGGAGCCGAAAGAGATGGGGGAGATATTGAACAATTTCTTTCCTTCAGTATTTACTAAGGAGAAGGATATTGAATTGTGTAAGGTAAGGAAAACAAGTAGGGAGGTTATGGAAACTATGACGATCAAAGAGGAGGAAGTACTGGCACTTTTAAGGAATATAAAAGTGGATAAATTTCAGGATCCTGAAAGGATGTTCCCTAGGTCCTTAAGGGAGGTTAGTGTAGAAATAGCAGGGGCTCTGACAGAAATATTTCAAATGTCATTAGAAATGGGGATGGTGCCAGAGGATTGGCGTATTGCTCATATGGTTCCATTGTTTAAAAAGGGTTCTAAGAGTAAACCTAGCAATTATAGGCCTGTCAGTTTGACGTCAGTGGGGGGTAAATTAATGAAATGTATTCTTAAAGATGTTATATTTAATTATCTGGATAGACAAGGTCTGATTAGGAACAGTCAACATGGATTTGTGTGTGGGAGGTCATGTTTGACAAATCTTATTGAATTTTTTGAAGAAATTACGTGGAAAGTTGACGAGGGTAAAGCAGTGGTTGTTGTCTATATGGACTTCAGTAAGGCCTTTGACAAGGTTCCGCATGGAAGGTTAGTTAGGAAAGTTCAATCGTTAGGTATTAATATTGAAGTAGTAAAATGGATTCAACAGTGGCTCTATGGGAAATGCCAGAGAGTAGTGGTGGATAACTGTTTGTCAGGTTGGAGGCCAGTGATGAGTGGTGTGCTTCAGGGATCTATATTGGGTCCAATATTGTTTGTCATATACATTAATGATCTGGATGATGGGTGGTAAATTGGATTAGTAAGTATGCAGATGATACTAAGGTAGGTGGCGTTGTGGACAATGAAGTAGGTTTTCAAAGTTTGCAGAGAGATTTAGGCCAGTTAGAAGAGTGGGCTGAGAAATGGCAGATGGAGTTTAATGCTGATAAGTGTGAGGTGCTACATTTTGGTAGGAATAATCCAAATAGGACATACACGGTAAATGGTAGGGCATTGAAGAATGCAATAGAACTAAGTGATTTAGGAGTAATGGTGCATAGTTCCCTGAAGGTGGAATCTCATGTGAAGAAAGCTTTTGGTATGTTGGCCTTTATAAATCAGAGCATTGAGTATAGGAGTTGGGATGTAGTGTTAAAATTGTACAAGGCATTGATAAGGCCAAATTCGGAGTATTGTGTACAGTTCTGGTCATCGAATTATAGGAAAGATGTCAACAAAATAGAGAGAGTACAGAGAAGGTTTACTAGAATGTTACCTGGGTTTCATCACCCCCAAAGTACAGGGAAAGATTGAACAAGTTAGGTCTTTATTCTTTGGAGCATAGAAGGTTGAAGGGGGACTTGATAGAGGTATTTAAAATTATGAGGGGGATAGATAGAGTTGACGTGGATAGGCTTTTTCCATTGAGAGTAGGGGAGATTCAAACAAGAGGACATGAGTTGAGATTTAGGGGGCAAAAGTTTAAGGGTAACATGCGGGGGAATTTCTTTACTCAGAGAGTGGTAGCTGTATGGAATGAGCTTCCAGTAGAAGTTGTCGAGGCAGGTTCGGTATTGTCACTTAAACCAAAATTGGATAGGTATATGGACAGGAAAGGAATGGAGGGTTATGGGCTTAGTGTGTGTCAGTGGGATTAGGTGAGATTAAGCGTTCAGCATGGACTAGATGGGCCAAGATGGCCTTTTTCCGTGCTGTAATTGTTATATGGTTATATTTCCAGACAGTTCATCACAAATATTGGTGGCTCAAAAAATAAACAGAACATAATTTAGGGCAGCATGGTAGTCATAGCAGTTAGTGTAATGGTATTACAGAATGAGTGATCCAGGTTAAATTCCCACCACTGTCTGCAAGGTGTCTATGTTCTCCATGTCTCCCTTGTGGGGTTTTTCTGGGTTTGCTAGTTTCCTTTCACATGCACAGGTTAATAGGTTAATTGGTAATATGGTTGGAATTAGGTGGCATGGGTTTGTTAGGGCAGAAGGGCTGCATCTCTAAACATTGATTGTGCAGCAGGTACATAGAAAGTACAGTGCAGCCATCAAATAAAGTGCAAGGACTGTAATGAGGTAGGCTGAGAGCTCAAGAGTTCATCTTTATTATACAAGAGGTCCTTTGATGAGCCTATAATGGTGGTATAGTAGCTTCTAAATGATGCAGCAATATAGATCCCTGGTCAGAGTTGCTGCTCTATAGGACTCAGGTCAGAACCCACTTGGAGTACTGTGCTCAGCTCTGGTTGCCTTACTACAGGAAAGATGTGAAAATCATAGAAAGGTTGCAGTGGAGATTTACAAGGATGTTGCCTGGATCAGGGAGCATGCCTAATGAGAATAGGTTGACTGAACCCGGCCTTTTCTCCTTGGAGCGATGGAGGATGACAGGTGACCAGATAGAGGTGTCCAAGATAATGAGAGGCATTGATCATGTGGATAGTCAGAGGCATTTCCCCAGGGCTGAAATGGCGAGTATGAGAGGGCATAGTTTTAAGGTGCTTGGAAGTAGGTTCAGAGGAGACGTCAAAGGTAAGTTTTTTTACACAAAGTGGTGAGTACGTGGAATGGGCTGCTGGTGTTAGTGGTGGAGGTGGAAACGCTAGGGTCTTTTAAGAGACTCCTGGATTGCTACATGGAGCTCAGAAAAATAGAGGGCTATGGGTAAAGCCTAGGTTGATCTAAGGTAGGGGCATGTTCGGCACAGCTTTGTGGGCCAAAGGGCCTGTATTGTGCTGTAAGTTTTTCTTTGTTTCAATGATACCACCAAGGAATGCAAGGGGGGAGGAAATGAGGAAAATCCCATAAATAAAGAGTTGCTGCTATTCTGCGATTCAACCTTTTCTTCAAGAAGCCGAGAAATTTCCAGGCAAAAAGATGACGAGGGCTCATTGTGCTAAGGTGATTCACAAAAACTGTTTACTTCATGGCTGATAAATGAATGTGGAAAATATTGGGTGCCTGCTGACCTAAATATTCTTATTTCTCCACAGTAATTAGAAATGCAGGCTTGTAATGTTATTATCATAAGTTAGAACATTTTCTAATGATGTTGACGAACTGCTGAAAATAGATTAGGTTCTCTAATTTCACTGCAGCTTCCCATTTGGTGCAGCAACTAAATTACACTAAAATATGCAGACAGATAATTTGCAGTTGTTACTGCTTATTGACAAAACTTAATTGGGTGAGCATATTATATTTCATAGACATGGGACTCAAGCAATTGAGACAATTAGAAACTTGCCTGGAAGACATGATGATGATTTGCTATTGTAGCATATGCCCTTCCTTTTGGGAGCTTTCTCTGCCCATGGAAAATTACATCAAAAACATACAGAATACACTACCAAAGGAGTACTTTTCCATGTGAAGGTGAGGCATATTTCATTGCCTTGGAAGTAGTCAGTGATGCCTATATTGCTCTCTCTCCAAAATCCACGGTATACAATTCTACAAGGGGTGATTGATAAGTTTATGGCCTAAGGTAGGATTCAATTTTTGAAAGCCTAGCACATTTACTTTTCAACATAGTCCCCTCCTACATTTACACACTTAGTCCAGAGGTTACGTGGAGCATACTGATCTTGGACCTCCAGAAAGTGTCCACAGCAGAGGTGATTGATAAGTTTGTGGCCTAAGGTTAGAAGGAGATGAATTATACAGCTCTCGTTACATGCACATGTTCAACTCTTTGAGTGATAGTGCAGAAAGTTTGAAGTCAATAACTCATCAGTTAATAATGCACAAGGGGTACATCAGCTCAGTCTCCTTCACTCCAGGAAAGATGGGCTGAGCTTATTCAATCGCTCCCCATATCTCAACACCCAGTAGGACATTAAATAGTCTTAAAATAGAAAAGCCATTAATTCTAGAGCTAAGCATGTTGACATCACTGCCTGAACCAAATGGCAGTTTCCATTACCCCCAATTTCTATAAAAGAGTCACATTAGTTGTCTATTATCAGGAGTGTAGCAGAAATGCATTTCTTTCATGTTATTGCTAAATAATTCAACCATATAATGTATTTATACTCCATTAAACACTTCCATTGCACACGTTTGCTTCTTTTGGCTTGCAGGTGTGTATGTGGTCCCAAAATATCCCATATTTTAAGAGATAGGTTTTAAGGAGTCTTAAATAATGAAACTTGCATTCATTTGGAGCCTTTCACAACATTACAAAATCCCAAATTACTGAGCCACTGAGGATACAATTGTCAATTGGTGAGCCGCTGTACCAACTGAAAATGCCCAAGTTGAGAAGGCATAAGCAGTGTGATTTGAGTTCAAGTACCACAAGATAATGTGGCAGTTTTACATTCTGTTTACATCACATTGAGTGTTATGCTCAGTTCCAGTCACCTCATTGGGCAGCACAGTAGCATCAATGTTTAGCACAACATTTTACAGTACAAGCAATTCAGGTTCAATTCTCATTGCTGCCTGTATGGAGGTTGTATGTCCTCCCCATGTCCTCATGGGTTTTCTCCAGGTGCTCCGGTTTCTTCCCACAGTCCAAAGATGCATCAGTTGGTAGGTTAATTGGTCATTATGAATTGTGTCATGATTAGACTAGGATTAAATCAGGGAATTGCTGGCAGGTATGGTTCAAAAGGGCAAAAAGTGCTTCTTTCATGCTGTATCACTAAATAATAAATAAATTAGTGACAATGTGTGGCAGTTTTAGAGAGGATGCAGAGGAGATTTATCAGGATGCTGTCTGGATTAGAGTATGTCTTATAGGATAGGTTTATTGAATTAGGACTTTTCCCTTTGGAGTGAAGGAGGATGGAAGATGACTTGATAGTTCATCACAGGGGGCATAGATCAAATGGATAACCAGAGGCTTTTTCCAATGGGAAAAATGGCTAATGCAAGGGGGGCATAATTTTAAGGTGATTTGAGGAAGTATGGGGGGTTTCAGAGGTAGTTTTTTTTATAAATATGCAGAGTTGTGAGTGTGTGGATCACGCTTCCAAGGGTTTAGCCACCAGAGGTAGATATGTTAGGGGCATTTTAGAAAATATTAGATAGGCACATGGTTCATCCAGCTCCATGATGGGTACTAGCCTTTCCAGTGTCCAAGACATCTTCAAGGAGTGGTGTCTCAAAATGGCACCATCAATCATCAAGAACCCCAACCATCCAGGACATTCCCGCTCTCATTGTTACCATCAGGAAGGAGGTACAGAAGTCTGAAGGCACATACTCGGATTCGAGAACAACTTCTTCCCCTCTGCCATCTGATTTATAAATGGACGTGGAACACATAAACACTATCTCATTACTTTATTTCTGTTTTTGCACTACTTATTTAATATGCATGTATACAGTACCAATTGTAAATTACAGTTCCTCTATATTATCTATTGCATTGTACTGTGGCCTTGATATTAAATCTGATTCTGAAATACACAAATGAAAACTGACAGCCAGAAGAATTTCACCTGAACATCTGGAATACTTATGCAGTGTCATTTGAGGAGCTTGATTTCAAGGTGGAGTAACGGGAATCAAAGTGCAAGGTTTGGTTGGGAGTCTGACATCACTCATGTACAGTAACAGAGTCAGGGCATTGAGAGTTGCAGCAGAAAAGCAGGCTTGTTACCACCCGTCCCCCAAGTCTATGCCTTTCATCATTCACCCAATTACCTATTGAATGGTGAAAGGCCTTGATAGAGAGGATGAGGGGGGATGTTTCCTACGGTGGGAGAGTCTAAGACCAGAGGGGTCTCAGAATAGAGGGGTGTCCTTTTAGAACAGAGATGAGGAGGAATTTCTTTAGCCAGTGAATGGTGTAATATTGGAATTCTTTGCAACAGGCAGCGGTGGAGCCCAAGTCTTATGTCTATTTAAGGCAGAAGATGATAGATTCCTGACTTGTCAGGGCATGAAGGCAGATGAGGAGAAGGCAGAAATTTGGGGCTGAGAGGAAAAATGGATCAGCCACCATGAAATAGCGGAACAGACTCGATGAGCCAAATGGTCTAATTCTGCCCCTATAGCTTATAATCTTAATTACCCTAATCCTAGTTTTTATTCTCCTCCACATTGCCATCAACTCCCTCAGCTTCTACCACTCACCAACACATATGGGGCAATTGAAAATGGCCAACCTAAAAAACTGCTCACCCTTGGTATTCCAGAGTAAACTGGAGCACCATGTGTTCATTTGCAAACTCCACAGTTAGCAGCCAAGTTCAGGATGGAACTTGGTCTCTGGTGCCGTGAGACATCTGCTCAATTAGCTGTGCATATTTTCTACTTGTAGTGCAAACATTGGAGTTATGAGGACCTTTTGCAGACTTCTAAGAAGATTTTTGTGGTCATGGATTTGAGCCACAGCTGACAGTTTCCGAAGAAGCTTGGAAGGAATCCCTACCCCCTTAGGTTGAGTAAAACCAGAGCTAAAGATCATTCATTTCCAAGTTAAAGTAAATTTTATCATCCAAGTGCCACCACATACAACCCTAAATTCATTTTCTTGTGCACATACTCAACAAACCAATAGAATAGTAACCATAACAGGATCAATAAAAGACTGTCCAATTACATTCAACTAGACTGAAGAATACAATCAACAATTCAAATGCAAATATAAATAAATAGCAATAATTAAGAGAACACGAGAAGAGTCCTTGAAAGTGAATTCACTGGTTGGGGAGCATTTGAATGATGGAGCAAGTGAAATTGAGTGAAGTTATCCCCTTTTGATCAAACACGAGGAAATCTGCAGATGCTGGAAATTCAAACAACACACACAAAATGCTGGTGGAACACAGCAGGCCTGGTAGCATCTATAGGGAGAAGCGCTGTCGACGTTTCGGGCCGAGACCCTTTGTCAGGACCCTTTTGATCAAGAGCCTGATGGTTGAGGGTTAGGAACTGTTCTTGAACTTGGTGGTGCATGTCATAATCATAGAAAAGTACAGCACAGAAACAATCTATTCTGCCCATCTAGTCTAAACTGCCTACTCCCATTGAGCTGCACTGGGAACACCCACCATCCATTTGTAGCTCCAGTTGTAGCTCCACCCAACCTCAGTGGAAAAAAAGCCTACCCGCATTTTCCCTATCTATACCCCTCAATTTTGTATACCTCTATCAAATCTCCTCTCAATATTCTAAACTCTAAGGAATAAAGTCCTAACCTATTCAATATTTCCTTATAATTCAGATCCTCTAAACCCAGCAACATCCTTGTAAGATTTCTTTCAATCTTATGTAATCCTTGAGCCAGGATCACAGGCAGGTTCTGTACCTTTTTAAGACAGGCTGTCCAACAAGTTTGTTTAAAGTTAACACATTTTATTAACAAACATTATTTTTGTTCAAAATGTGTATACAGAGAAACAAATCAGATTTTAACATAAAATACAGCTCCTGAGTTATCAACAGACTAGTAAAGTGCAATAAAGTATGTTACATAAAGTTAATACACAAGTATAATAAAACACATCAGTGCCTCAAGTTTACATGGAAATTTAAGACTAACCATACAAATACCACGTTCCATTGAAGCAAAAGGCATAAAATAAATGGCTAAAGCAATGACTCACACAAGGATCTATGCAGTTTTGCAGTGTACAAAAGGAGCTGTGTAAGTGACACACCTCACATGGGTACACATGGTCACAAAGCTAAAAGGGATCAACAATATTGCCATTCACCATCCTGTCCTGGACTGGACAGTGGCACAAGCACATGTGTGGACATGCTTTTAAGGCCACCTGAGGAGGAAGGTCACATGATTTTTCCTCCTGCTGGGAACAGGCACAATTTTCTGTTCCACCCGGCTACATTCACCCCCTCCCAAAACTAATCAGTGTCCCACTGACACTCATTTACAATACTGACAGTGTCTTACTAATGCAGCCCCACTTTCCACTTTGTTGACAGATGACAGACCTTGGTAAATTGAATGGATAAGAATGAAGACCGACAGTGGTCCATGTCAATCTCTTGGAGAGCGGGTCACTGGGAAGCCTTTTCTGCCTCCCTCTTCAGACCCTGAGGAGACCTGCTCCTCCTGCCCAGTTCTCTCATTCTTCTAATTGATCTAGCACTGAGCTATTACCTGTCATATATTCTTCTGGCCCATAGCATGGAGACACACCACTCAGAGTCTCCTCTTTACCACTCTCTGGCTCAGTAGCAGCCCTCTCAGGTATAATATTTTGTGGTTACCCTTTGTCCCGTTACTCCAGATCTGCATTGTTGAAGTTCAGAGCAGTGGAGATTTCTAGAGGGCCATGAGGAATCCACTGGCTTATCAGGGCTCAGCTATGTAATTACACAGTGGGGAATGGAAAACCAGAGATCCTGAATCTTGTAGCTACTCGTGTTGTGCTGATTCTGCACATACCTTAGATATCCTGGGTGCAGCTCTGGATCTGGAGTGGGGTGCCCGGAGCATTGACACAAGAACTCTACTGCTTTTCACCGCTGTTGCATAGCCTGGCCATAGGCCACCTGCAATTGGTCCTGGTGCTTTGGGATCCACTCCTTTACCCTCCCCAAAAGTCATCCTCTTCAGTCCCCAAGATGATATCTAGGTGTATGTTGGGTGTTCATCCAAAAAGGAGAAAATATGGAGAATATCCAGTGCTTTGATGCTCTGTGGTGTTATAGGCAAAGACAATTTCAGGCATGTGCTCCACCCATTTCTTCCTCTGTGGGGAATTCTCCCAGAGAGTTGTGGAGGTGTGGAATGCACTGCCTCGGAAGACGGTGGAGGCCAATTCTCTGGATGTTTTCAAGAAGGAGCTAGATAGATATCTGATGGATAGGGGAATCAAGGGATATGGGGACAAGGCAGGGACTGGGTATTGATAGTGAATGATCAGCCATGATCTCAGAATGGCGGTGCAGACTCGAGAGGCCGAATGGTCTACTTCTGCACCTATTGTCTATTGTCAATTGAAAGAGTGCAAAGGAGGTCATAAAGCATCCAGTTAAAATTGTGTGTTGGAAGACTGTTGGGAACATCAGAAGAAGACAGTTTTTAGTTTTGGGTGGTTGGGTTCTTATCACACTAGGAATATGGGTCTTCTGGATTTTGCAATAGGCCCCACTGTAGCTTTTTCAGTAACCCCATAGTCGTTTTTGCCAATAGCTTTAGTTGATTTTAGGTTGTATGATTTAATGAAATCCTTTCTTTCTTTTTCAATCTTTTTACTGTTCAAATTAGAAAACATAACAATAATGATACAAAGAGATTGGGATTACATTAATACTGTTTAACATGTACAAACTCAGATTCCAAGTAACAAATGTAGTTTAGCCTCCCAATCTCTTAGTAACTAACCCTGAAAATGATATTTTATAAAGAGAGAAAAAAAACCCTAAACTGAAAAAAATCAAGATTGTGCTGCCATATTTCATCGGCTAAAATAATAATTCGTCGTTAACTCCGTTCCTCTATAGCCGAGCAAAAAATTACTAAATAAAAAGGATTCAGAAAGGGTCAACTCACATCATGTGAAAATATTGAATAAATGACCTCCAAGTTTCTTCAAATTTAACCAAATGATCCATAGTACCGCTCCTAATTTTTTCCAAGTTTAAAGATGCTATCATTTGGGAAAACCATTGAAATGTGGTAGGGGGATTGGAATCTTTCCATTTAAGTAAAATAGATCTTTTAGCTATTAATATAATGAATGCAATTAAACAACAATGAAATCCAAGGATCCTGATATGATGGTTCATCAGTATGTTAAGGAAAATTATTGTACTATGTTAACCATTTTTGTTGATGGATCAAAAGATCCATCTGTTCCTTGGTCTTATAGACACTGAGTGAGAGGTTTTTGTTATGACACCACTAAGCCAGATTTTCAATCTCCCACCTAGATGCTGATTCATCACCACCTTAGATAGGATCCATCAACAAATCTGAAGATGACATTGGAGTTGTGTTTAACAGGGAATGTCGGTGTGGCTGTTTTTTTGTGCCTGAATTACAGGTAACAATAAAGAAACATCTTACTAACAGTGTATACTGCGGAACTGATTGCCATCATTTTGGACTTACAAAGGGCAGAGAAAATTTGTCCTTGCAAAGTTATGATTTGTTTAGATTCATTTTCTATTTTGACAAGTCTTAAAACAGGTTGTTTTAGCAGTAGGTCAGATTTACTATCAGAAGCTCTTCAAACTTATTTCATATTCAAAGTATTGGTTTACAAGTCTCATCTTGTGGGTCCCTGCACATTGAGGTGCTGAGGGCAATGAGCAGGTTTGTTGTTTGGCAAAAAAGCTGTTAAAAGTCCATCTGTGGATATAGACCTTCCACTTAGCAACTCAGAAGCTAAGGGGTTGGTGGGACCTGTGGGATCATTGGCAAATGGAGAGATACCTTTACATAATACATAAAGCTGTTGAATTGATGGGAGAAGTGGGTAAAACAATAAGGGAAGGAATTATATTGAATCACCTTAGAATTGGGCATACCATGCTTAATTGTTCCTTATATCTTGTTGAAAAACATCACTCAGGGGTGTATAGATGTTGTCATCATTATGAAACAGTTGAACATATTATTTTACAAAGTGAAGCATACAAGGTTGAAAGAAAGCAAATGCAGGCTGCACTAAAAGCTTTGGAGGTTGACAGTTTTCATTTAAAAATTTTACTAAGCCATGGAAGTGACTTTAATTAATTCACAAATTTAAAATCTATAAGGGCTTTTTTGGGATAATTTAGTCTTCTGTTGGTAAAGAACTAGTAGGGGTTTTATTTCCCAACTCTCTACATCACACTGCAGTCCAGTTGGTAGTAGTAATGCACCTTTAAGTTGAACAGCCAACTGCCATTATAAGTCAGAAGTCTCTTGAATGAGTGATGAAATGTCTTCTAGACAACACAGCAGGTCCAGTTGCCTTGATTTACTACTGTTTGATATGTTCTCTGAAATAGTAATACCTTCACCTAAAGTTCCTCACCTTCACCTCTAATCATCTGATGAGGACTGGTTCATGGACCTCTAGTTTCCCTCTCCTAAACTCTTCAATCTGTTCCTTGCTCTTATAACCATAACAGCATGGAAACGGGCCATCTCAGCCCTTCTAGTCCGTGCCAAATGTTTACTCTCACCTAGTCCCACTGACCCACACTCAACCCATAACCCTCCATTCCTTTCCTGTCCATATACCTATCCAATTTTACTTTAAATGACGATACTGAACCTGCCTCTACCACTTCTACTGAAAGCTCAGTGACACTGAGTAAGAGGTTTTTGTTATGACACCAAATCAGCCAGATTTTCAGTCTCCCACCTAGATATTGTTATTCATCACCACCTTTGATATGACCCATCAATAAATTTGAAGATGATATTGGAGTTGTGTTTAGCCACACAGACATAAGAGTAAAGCAAGCAGAGTAGGGGGCGAAGGCACACCTATGGTGCACCTATGCTGATGGAGATTTTGGAGATGTTGTTGCCAATCTGAACCGACTGGGGTCTGCAAGTGAGGAAATCCAGGATCCAGTTGCACAAGGAGGTATTGAGGCCAAGATCTTGGAGCTTATTAATTAGTTTAGAGGGGATGATGGTACTGTATTGAATGCTGAACTGTAGTCATTAAGCAGCATCCAGTGCTGTGCAAATGTTCCAGGATTGAGTGAAAGACCAATGAAATGGCATCTGTTGTGGACCTGTTGCTCCTATAGGTAAATTGGAGTAGATTCAAGTTGCCTCTTGGGCAGAAGTTGGTAAGTTTCATTACCAACCTCTCAAAACACTTCATTACTGTGGATGCAAGTGCCATTGGGCAATAGTCATTGAGGCAGGTTGCCATGCTCCTCTTGGGTACTGATATAATTGAAGCCTGCTTGAAGCAGATGGGCATCACACACTGCCAAATGGAAGGTTAACAATCTCAGTGAACACACCAGTAAGATGATCAGCACAGGTCTTTAGCACATAGCCAGGTAACCTGTCTGGTCTGGATGCTTTTCATGGGTTCATCCTCCGGAAGGCAGCCCACACTTTGGCTTTAGAGACTGAAACCATAGAATCATTGGGGATTGTGGGAATATGCGATGGTTCCTCCATGTTTTGTTGACAAAAGCAAGCATAGAAGGAATTGCTTGATTTAACTTTATAAGAGAAGATAACATTCAAACCCTGCCGCAGCTGTCAAGCGTCCCTTATTAATTCAAGTTTGCTCTGGACTGAAAAGCCTTGCTTGCATCTATGACCAACACAGTCTGAAAATGTGCCACAAGTGTGGAAGCCAACCAGTGTTGTTATGCTTCCAGCACCAACATCGCATGTCCACAACTTACTAAATCTAACCTGTCTTCATAATGTTGGAGGAAACAAGTACCTGGAGGACATTCACATGATCACAGGGAGAACATAACAAATACCTACAGAGAGTGGTGGGAGTTTAACCTCAATCAATGGCACTGTAAAGCATTACAATAACTGTACACTACTATGCCACACACAAAGAGATTTAGGGTGAAAGTTGAAATGTTCAAGGGGAATCTGAGGGGGAGCTTCTTCTCCCTTAATGTGTGGTGCCAGTGTGGAATGAGCTACCAGTGCAAGCAGTGGATATGGATTCGATAGTAAGAGAAGTTTGGATGGGTATATACACGAGAGTGATATTGTCATCGGTGTGCAGATAAGTGCCACTAGGCAGAAAACCAGGCTGGCATGAATAGGTGGTTTGAATGGTCTATTCCATACTGTTGTGCTCTATGACAGTCTCCTCCCTGGTGCCAAAATACTATTACCTGTGAATCTTAAATTCATTGCCCTGATCTTCTGATAGCAGGGTGGGCTAAGAAGGATATGCTCATATTTTTAAAGAATGTGTAGGAAATAGGTGAATTTTATGACTATTTTACTGCATGATTTCTAATGCATATGCAAGAGACTACATACATCAGTCCTCTGCTCTCCAATGTAACATGACAGGTCAGGCTCAGTAATGTTGAAGCTAGCACAACCATTAATCCAGCTACACTGAAGTAAAATTGATAGATGGATAATAAAAAATGATGCCTTGATGATGCCCCATAGGATAAATTTTCTGTCCAAAAATTGTAATTGGAACAGTTCCTTGCCTTTTCCCTCACTTCAGACAAGGTTATTTTTTCAATTCTGATTAAGAATGTGCAACAAAAGCTTTAGAAGATAATGCTCTAAAATTAACTTTTAATAATGTGCTTCATCCTTATTCTGTTTGCAAAAATCTCACTTATAAATTGGGGTGCGCTCTTGTTGTGCTGAATGGGAGCAGAGTATACTAATTTCCTCTTCAAACTTTGTGAAATTCATGAAATTAGGCAAAAAGGATGTTAAGTTAAATTATACTTCATGAAAAAAAATTCTCGTGCTGAACAGGAAAAAGGGGAAACAGATTTAGAAGAACTGCCTTGTTCTGCAAATAATTAAGAACAACATTTCTCAGATTCGTGAAGTTGAAAATTGAGGCTCAAGAGACTGCAAGATGCTGAAATCTGGAGAAAAAGGAAAAAAGCTGGAGGAACTCAGTGCATCAGGAGGCATTTATACAGTGAAATTTTCAGGTCAAGACACTTCATCTGTATTGAAAGAGAGAAGGAAGATAGCTGGTATAAAAAAGGGCCATATGTAAAAAAGTCAAGGTTTGGGTTTCCTGAGAGGCACACTGAAATGTGCAAGATTACCAATTTTTCTCAATAAATAAAGGAACAAGTATAATGTATTTTATGTTATTTATTTAATTGGGCCTCTATCTAGTTTTAGGAGTTGTTGAAGATCTGAGGCATTTGGAAAGAAATGGATCCATCAGGCAGACACAGCATGGATTCAGCAAAGATAGGTTCTGTTTGACAAACTTACTGAAGTTCTCTGAGGATATAATGAGCGCAGTGGATAGTGGGGAACAGATGGATGTTACTTCCTTGGATTTCCAGGAGGAGTTCGATTAGGTGCTGCATAAAAGACTTAACCATAAAATAAAGGATGCACAAAGTTGGTAGTGATGAATAGAGGTTTGGTTAACTAACTGAAAGCAGAAAGTTAGGATAAATGGGTTGACAACAGTGGCAAGCAGCAGGCTGAGCCCGCAACTGTTTATGATATACATTAATGATCTGGAAGAGGGGTCCAAGTGTAGTGTATACAAGTTTGCTGATGATACTAAATTGCGTGGAAAAGCAAAGTGTGCAGAAGATATGAAGAGTCTGCAGAGAGATATAGATAGGTTCAATAAATTGGCATGGGTCTGGCAAATGGAGTACAATGTTGGTAAGTGCAAGGCAATCCACTTTGGAAGGAAAAATTAAAGATCAGATTTTTATTTAAATAGTAAAAAAATTACAGCAAGTGCTGTGCAGAGGACTTGGGAGTGCTTGTACATGAATCACAAAAGTCAGTTTGCAGGTGCAGCAGGAAATGGAATGTTGGCCTTCATTGCTAGTGGGGTTGAATTTAAAAAGCAGGGATGTAATGCTGCAACTGTACAGGGTACTGGTGAGGCCACACCTGGAGTACTGACTGCAGTTCTGGCCTCGCTTCTTGAGGAAGGATATACTGGCTTTGGAGACAATGCAGAGGAGGTTCAGCATGTTGCTTCCAGAGATGAGGGGATAAGACAATGAGGAGAAATTGAGTCACTAGGAGTGTACTCACTGGAATTCAGAAGAATGAGAGGAGATCTCATAGAAAATTATATAATATTTTATATAATTTTATATAATACTATATAAAATTATGAAAGGGATAGATAAAATAGAGGCAGGAAAGTTGTTTCCACTGGTAGATGAGGTTAGAACTAGGGGACATAGCCCCAAGATTCAGGAGAGTTGATTTAGGATGGAGATGAGGAGGAACTACTTTTCCCAGAGAGTGGTAAATCGGTGGAATTCTCTGCCCGATGAAGCAGTGGAAGCTGCCTCAGTAAATATATTTAAAATGAGGTTGGATAGATTTTTGCACAGTAGGGGAATTAAGAGTTATGGGGAAAGGCACATAGGTGAAGATAAGTCCATGGCCCGATCAACCATGATCTTATTGAATGGCGGAGCAGGTTTGATGGACCAGGTGGCCTGCTCCTGCTCCTATTCCTTATTTTAGGTATTATCTGTGCAGAAATGGAGAAAATTCTACAGAGTTCACAAACTTTCTAGCACCACTGTGTATGCACTTTAATAATAAATTTACTTTGTGCTTTGAATAGCTTCCTAGTCAAATTTTATCCCATTTACTTAGCTTACAACAGTTGTATAACCGTGGTGATGGCAATTAGAATCCCCCATTCCTGTTGATTAGATAATTTCATAGAAATGGGGATGGAGACTTCCAAACGTAGCTGTTCAATATTTATCTAGAGATTGTAATGTCTACCTGCAGGTCAATGTCAGTAATCTCACCACTAACAATTCCAACTTCTCAAACAATAGAAAAAGAACATTGACTATTACAGTCGAATGGGCTAAATACTTATTTACTTTCTATGATACACAATTCCATTAGGCCAATTGGCTCCATGCCGACTCCCAGCTGAGAAATCCCCTCAGTCCTCATTTCTCCATGACTTTGACACATAATTCTCTTTCATGCCCATCAGTTCCCCATCATATCTGCATAAAGGGAGAAAATTTACCTAACTTGTAACCAGCACCTCTTTGGAACGTAAAAGAAATTAGAAATTGCAAAATTGTATCTCTAAGTAAATTAATTAAATAAAATACATTTCAGTTTTGTGCTATGGATCTGCTTACACAAGGCAAAATTTCGACTAAAGGTGTGTGATTATTGAAGGAGATGGAAACTTGACAATTTTCTCTATCCTAGAATTCTACTCAATAATCTGAAATTTGAAATTATCCAGACAATGTACTAGAGGCAGGCATGGTCTTACTGACAGGGTGACATAATGGTAAAGCCAGTGCAACCACTACTTCACAGCTCCTGAAACCTGGGTTCAATCTCCCAACCTCAGATGCTGTCCCTATGGAGTTTGCATGTTCTCCCTGTTACTGTGTGGTTTCCTATGGATACCCCCCACTTTCCTGCCACATCCCCAAGACACACAGATAGGTGGGTTAATTGGCTACTGTAAATAGGCCCTCATGTAGGTAGATGGGGAAATCTGAGAGTGTAGTTAAGAAAATGGTAAGAATAAAAGATAAGTTTAACATAGGATTAGGTAACTGAGAGTTAATATGTACTTAGTGAAAAAGGGTCTATTTCTTTGCTGCACTTTCTATGACTCCATGACATTCTACAAATATCTTGCAGCAGTATGCACCAGTTAAAGACACAATACACAATGGTTTTGTCATTTACAATGAAACAAGCAAACTGAATGAACACTTGATCAATTAGTAACTTTCAAATGAATAAAAGATGGACCACATGACTACCTGATGTACATTTCAAACCTAGATTTTCTTACAGCTGTTTGTGAGCCTAAATTATGATTTATGCATCTGATAATGTAATCCTTTGAAGTTTGGATGATTGAAGTAGAACAGTGAGAGTGTGACCTTTCATTAAAATTTATAAGGAATGTGTTTATGCAATTTAACAGATGCAACTTGTTATCCTAAATTATAAATAGGAAAATTGTTAAATTCTTTAATGTAATGGACCTCCAATTAGTATACATGCCTGAGCAATAAGTATTAATGACACTAGCACTTGCAAAGGTTCCTTTCACATGTTATATTAACTCACAATTATGAACCAAGTCAAGTCATTTTTATTGTAATTTCGGCCATAACTGCTGGTACAGTACATAGTAAAAATGAGACATTTTTCAGGACCATGGTGTACATGACACAGTACAAAAACTAGACTGAACTACGTGAGAAACAACACAGAAAAAAAACACACACAACAACTACACTAGACTACAGACCTACCCAGGACTGCATAAAGTGCACAGAACAGTGCAAGCATTACAATAAATAATAAACAGGACAATACAGCAGTAAGGTGTCAGTCCAGGTTCTGGGTATTGAGGAGTCTGATAGCTTGGGGGAAGAAACTGTTACATAGTCTGGTTGTGAGAGCCCAAATGCTTCGGTGCCTTTTCCCAGATGGCAGGAGGGAGAAGAGATTGTATGAGGGGTGTGTGTGGTCCTTCATAATGCTGTTTGCTTTGCGGATGCAGCATATAGTATAAATGTCCATGATGGCAGGAAGAGAGACCCTGATGATCTTCTCAGTTGACCTATCTACTGCAGGGTCTTGCGATCCGAGATGGTGCAATTTCTGAACCAGGCAGTGATGCAGCTGCTCAGGATGCTCTCAATACAACCCCTATAGAATGTGATGAGGATGGGGGGGGTGGGTGGGAGGTGGACTTTTCCTCAGCCTTTGCAGAAAGTAGAGACGCTGCTGGGCTTTCTTTGCTATGGAGCTGGTGTTGAGGGACCAGGTGAGATTCTTCGCCAGGTGAACACCAAGAAATTTGTTGCTCTTATCGATCTTTACCGAGGAGCCATCGATGTTCAGCGGGGAGTGGTCGCTCCATGCCCTCCTGAAGTCAACAACCATCTCTTTTGTTTTGTTCACATTCAGAGATAGGTTGTTGGCTCTGCACCAGTCCGTTAGCCGCTGCACCTCCTCTCTGTAAGCTGACTCATTGTTCTTGTTGATGAGACCCACCACAGTCGTGTCATCGGTGAACTTGATGATGTGGTTCGAGCTGTGTGTTGCAGCCCAGTCGTGTGTCAGCAGAGTGAACAGCAGTGGACTGAGCACACAGCCCTGGGGGGCCCCCGTGCTCAGTGTGATGGTGTTGGAGATGTTGCTCCCGATCCGTACTGACTGAGGTCTCCCAGTCAGGAAGTCTAGGATCCAGTTGCAGAGGGAGGTGTTCAGGCCCAGTAGGCTCAGCTTTCCCAACAGTTTCTGAGGGATGATTGTGTCGAATGCTGAACTGAAGTCTATGAACAGCATCCAAATGTATGTGTCTTTTTTGTCCAGGTGGGTTAGGGCCAGGTGGAGGGCGGTGGCAATGGCATCATCTGTTGAGCGGTTGGGACGGTACACAAACTGCAGGGGGTCCAGTGAGGGGGGGCAGCAGGGTCTTGATATGCCTCATGACGAACCTCTCGAAACACTTCATGATGATGGATGCAACGGGATGGTAGTCATTGAGACAGGACACTGAAGACTTCTTCGGCACGGGGACAATGGTGGCAGCCTTGAAGCACGTTGGAATGGTGGTGCTGCTCAGGCAGATGCTGAAGATGTCAGTGAGAACATCTGCACATCCTCTGAGCACTCTACCAGGGATGTTGTCTGGTCCAGCAGCCTTCCGTGGGTTGACCCTGCACAGGGTTCTTCTCACATCGGCCACAGTGAGACACAGCACCTGGTCATTTGTAGGAGGGGTGGACTTCCTCGCCACCACATCATTATCTGCCTCAAAACAGACGTAGAAGTTATTCAGCACATCTGGGAGGGAGGCATCACCTTTACAGTCAGATGATGTTGTCCTGTAATTGGTGATGTCCTGGATACCCTTCCACATGTGCCGTGTGTCACCGCTGTCCTGGAAGTAACTGTGGATCAGCTGGGTGTGTGCACGCTTTGCCCCTCTGATGGCCCGGAATGGTTTGGCCCTTGTTGTTGTTAGGGCTGCCTTGTCACCTGCTCTGAAGGCGGAGTCGCGGGACCTCAGCAGCGCACGCACCTCTGTGGTCATCCATGGCTTCTGGTTGGCACGTATAGTGATGGTCTTGGACAGAGTAACATCATCGATGCACTTGCTGATGTCGCTGGTCACTGATGCTGTGTACTCCTCTAAGTTGGTAGAGTCGCTGTCAGTTGAAGCCTCCCTGAACATGTGCCAGTCAGTGCTCAAAGCAGTCTTGAAGAGCAGAGATGGCTCCTGCTGGCCAGGTTTTCACCTGCTTCTGAACTGGTCTGGAGCACCTGACGAGCGGTCTGTATGCTGGGATTAGCATAACAGAGATGTGGTCTGAGTAACCAAGGAGGGGGCGGGGCTCTGTCCGGTACGCGTCCGGAATGTTTTTATAAGCAAGGTCCAATGTGTTCTCCCCCTTGTTGCAAAGTCGACATACTGATGGAATTTGGGTAGCGCTGACTTAAGTTTCACATAGTTAAAATTACTGGCGACAATAAACAGTCCATCAGGGTGTGTGTTCTGCAGTTCGCTAGTACAGTTCACAGAGCGCCTCCTTAGAATTAGCACTAGGGGGAATAAGGACAGAGGTGAATTCCCTTGGCAAATAAAATGGTCTGCATCTAACAGCCACAAACTCCACTAGTGATGTGGAAGCCAGCACAGAGTTCTTACACCGTTCTGTATTGATGTAAATACATACACCACCACCGTGAGTCTTACCGGAGAGAGCTGCATCCCTGTCTGCTAGAAACAAGGCAAGTCCGTCTAGCTGAATAGGGGCGTCTGAAATTCCATCAGTGAGCCATGTCTCTGTAAAAACTTAGAGTAATCTCTGTACTCCCGCCGAGTATTTTGTTGGAGTCAGATATAGTCCAATTTATTGTCCAGGGAGCGGACATTGGAGAGCAGAATGGACAGGAGAACCAGCCGGCTAGGGTTTGCTTTTTGCCTCACATGGACCCCTGTCTGCTTGCCTTGCTTCCGTTTCCTCATCCATCGCTTACGACGTCTCCATCTCCGGCAACCAGCATCAGGCGAGTCCGAGGAATGTAGGCCTGTTCCCCGAAGCAAGCCAAGGTCACGTAATTCAACCAGCAGATCTTCATGAAGGTTTGTTTTTGGGCGATCTCTGTATTGTAGTAGTATCTGGCGATGGTAGATAGCCGCTCTGTTATTCATGTGCCCTAATCGAAAATTGTGTATCAAACTTAAATTAGAAAATTAAGGTAACACCAGGTCTGAAAGGTCGCTGCTGCCTTTCAGACCTTTGAAATTATCTCATGTACAGAGCTAATCCTTTTCCAAAGATGAGAAAAGTATTCACAATACAGTATTAATATCTGGATTATATTGCATCAAACATTTCTCACCTTGATAATGTTGTTTCATTGTTTGTTAAAGTTCATTTTGAACCAGCTGTATTAGATAGGAATGATCAGCATGATCTTCCTGATACCTGCCCACAAATTGAAATTATATCAAGGTTATTCATTGACAGTCTGGGAAACTCCAATGGGCCTGATTTTCAAGTCCATATGCAGCTGTTTCAAGGTATTCCAGACCAGGAATCACATTTGCCTTTTATCAAAAGTATGTAAAATGGCTAACAATAGAAATATGTTGGACCTCTAGTAATGTGGAGCTTATTAATGGTCACTGGATACCCCCCTAATTTTATTATATGATGGTCATATTATTTTTATTGCTTGGTTTGTTATTTTGGTTATTACAATTTGATTAATGTTCAGTTGCACTAGCATGGGTAATATTTTAGTAGGTTAATTGATGGTTACGAGGAGCAAAGCTTATACAGGGGTCCTGGGGGATGGCAGTGCGTATGTGATTGAGTATTCCAGAACGGCGCTGCAGCATGTATGGTAAGCAGATGCGCTTGTGATCCGGTATTTCCAGAAAGGTAAATAAAGATGTTATTTTAAACTTCTGCACACCTGGAAGTCCCTTTTGTGTCCAAGTGCGCAACAAATATTGGAGGCACCGCTGAGATAATTAACATCGCGCTCAGTGTGGCAACAACGAG
This sequence comes from Hypanus sabinus, assembly GCF_030144855.1. Classification (NCBI taxonomy): domain Eukaryota; kingdom Metazoa; phylum Chordata; class Chondrichthyes; order Myliobatiformes; family Dasyatidae; genus Hypanus; species Hypanus sabinus. The sequence continues at coordinate 1,892,545 of NC_082727.1, forward strand.
GACACAGATCACCTTTGATTGATAGCGGGAGCGTGCAGCTTTGGAGCGTGGCTATACCACACATAATGGATTCGGAGGAGTTGGCAGAGGCCCTGTCTCAGAGACTATGGCTTTTGCAACTGGATCAGCTCAAAGAGGTGTGTGTGGAAGCTAAGATCCCATGTGAAAATGTTACCACAAGGTGAATGTTAATTAGACTACTTACTGAATCTATGGACAATGTAATAAATGTTGAAGAGGAGGAGGTTGTGAAGTATTATCGAAGGACAATGATGGAATCAATTGAGCAAATGAGAGGAAATACCGGAAACACCGGTAATGGGAAAAAAGCAGACACAGCACAGATCAGCCAGAGAACAGCTGAAGAAATGAGCTTGGCAGAAAAATACTTACAGCTCCAGCTAAACAGTCAAGCTCCGCAGGATGAAGTTAGGAGGCTGAATGAAAGAGTGAACGGTGCATCTTCAAGTCAAGCTTCAGCTCCACAAAATGTGTTGCCTACATCTGCAAACTCTCCCAGAAGTGACAATAAGGAGAGATCTGGGGTCACATTGGGAAAAAGGGACAGAAGGACAAACTCTCATACACAAACCCGACGCATCAGATTGACAGAGGCCTGAGTAGGGGACACAGTGAGGCCGACGTCACGGAAGCGGTGATCAAGTTAATCAGTCCAGGTTTGAGTATACGTTATATGCTTGAGATAAAAATTGACCTTACCCTTCCTTGACTGAAGACAATATTAAAGGGATATTTCACCGAGGACAGTTCCATAGATTTACATCACAGACTGGTAGACATAACACAAGACAGTCGCGAGTCTCCCCAAAATTTCGTCTTCAGAGCAATTGAGTTAAAAGAGATGCTGTTACTTGCTTCAAAAGAAGTAGGGTTAGACGAGCAGTATAGTCTCGAGCTCATCCAGAAGAGACTCTTGAGGTCCAGTTAGTACTGGGCTGTCAAGTGACCATATCGAGTTTCAGCTTAAGCCTTATCTCGACGATCATAGAGTGACAGATGAAATACTCATTGACAGGATGAATGAAACAGCCAGTGTTGGATCAGAAAGACAGTCCAAGCAAAGAAAGAACACAAGCAGCAGAGTCCCAAAAGTAAATGAATTATAGACAGAAATGCCGAGCAGTCAGCAGAGTCGGTGTAGCCGAAGCCAGGGTGGGGGTTCTAGAGCAGTCAGATGAAGTTGTGAAGTTTAAGAGCCGTAAAGCACCTGTTGTAGCTAGTTCAAGAGACACAGAACTTTATGAAACAGTCAGGCCGCTGAGAGAAGAAATGGCTGAAATAAGGAAAAGCACAGCTAACTCTCAAGGACCCACTGGCCAAGTAAGAACGAGTGTTAGGAGAGGATGTAAAGCATGTCAAGAGTAGGGAACAGGTGACCAGTGTGAACACTGTTTCAAGTGTGGGCAGACAGGGCACCTGTCAAGAGGCTGTAGAGGACAAAGAAGGCTGGCAGGGAAATCTGACAGCAATGTGACAATCCAGCCTGTCACAATCCCAGAATCATCAGCTCCAAGACCAGCTACACCAGATGACAAGGTGCATGAGCTTCTTTGCAAGAGAATCGGGCAGCTGGAGGTGGAGTTAGAGAAAATTGGAAGGCTGAATAACAGATGGTGGATGCTACCTACGCCAGTCATCTTTCTTTACGTCATCAAGCCAAGCTGACAGCTGTCATCAGGAAGAAGTGCATGGTGGATTGTTTCTTTGAGGGAGTAGCAACACAAGCACTATGGGATACTGGCTCACAGGTCACTATTCTTAATGAAAAGCAGACAGAGTCCTGTTTTCCACACGTCGGGGTACGGAACACAGATGAGCTCCTGGGTGAGGACGAGAAACTTGTGGGCAAAGCAGCAAACCAGACACCCATACCCTTTGCAGGATGGGTTGAGCTGAAGTTCAAGTTGGGATCAAATAGGGGCCCAATGCCAGAGCTGCTTGTGCTTGTCTCTAATGAGCCAGGAGTAGCAGAGCCACTGATCATCAGCTATAATGTAATTGAGCAGCTGGCGATAAATGGAATGGAGCAGCATCTGCTGCTGTAAGAGACACTTTTTCCATTGACTGCAAGAAGGTAAATGAGTTGATCCACATAGTGCAGAGCGGTGACCAGGATGACAAGGAGGGCGTGGTGAGAGTTTGAAAACTAAAGACAGTGATTCCGGCAGGCCAGACCAGGGAGGTTAAGTGCAGTGTGAGGAAAGGGCCCCTTTCCGCAAAACAGGAAGTTCTTTTTTAACCAGATGGGATCCCAAAGTGGCCAGAGGGGTTGAACATTACTGACACTGTTATCTGTCTGCAGAAGGGGAATTGGTCTAGGGTGGCTATCCCTGTCACTGATGACAGCAACCACAACATTACTCTTACCCCTTGTACACTGCTGGGATAGCTACAACAAATTAAGGCTATTTACCCAGTGGATGTAAGGCCAGTCAATGCCAGTTTAAACACAGCGAAAACAGCCCGCACTAGGGAAAGCACTGGTGAGAATCCTGAGAATCACAAAGAGAAACACAGACAACTGGACACATGTAAACATGAGTCATGGGACCCTCCAGTGTCTGTTGATCACCTGACTCCAGACCAGCAGGAACAGGTGAGACAGATGCTGCAAGAAGAGTGTGCTGCATTTTCAAAAGATGAGAGTGATGTGAGATGTATTCCATCTCTGCAGTTAAAAATCAGACTGAGCGACACAACTCCTGTAAGGCGCACCTACACTTCTGCACCCAAACCACTCCACCAGGAGGTGAAGGAGTATGTGGAGGACCTACTGAATAGAGGATGGATTCAAAAATCCTAGTCCCCATACTCATCACCAATAGTCTGTGTTTGTAAGAAGGATGGGAGTTTACACCTATGCGTGGATTACCCTGAGCTGAACCGAAAATCCATCCCTGACCGTCACCCCATCCCTCAAGTGCAAGGTATGTTGAACAGCCTGAGTGGGAGTATACGGTTCACGGTACTGGATCAGGGCAAGGCGTACCATCAGGGTTTCCTTGAGGAGAGTAGCAGACCACTTACAGCCTTTATAACACCTTGGGGCTTATATGAGTGGGTAAGGATCCCCTTCAGCCTGTCCTCGGCCCCAGCAGAGTTCCAGCGCAGTATGGAGGAGTGCCTCGTGGGTTTGAGGGATGAAATATGTCAGCTGTATTTGGATGACAATCTTGACCACAGCCAGACATTAGAAGGCCATCTGCGGGATATGAAAGAGGTGTTACTATCGAGCACATGGGGTAAAACTGACAGCTAAAAAGTGTAAAATAAAAAAACACAAAATGCTGGCAGAACTCAGCAGGCCAGATAGCATCTACGGGAGGAGGTAGTAACGATGTTTTGGGCCGAAACCGCATCTGCAGATTCACTTGTGTTGCCAGCTAAAAAGTGTGAAGTGTTTAAAGACGAAGTGAAATTCCTGGGAAAGATTGTATCCAAAGATGGCTATTGCATGGATCCTGCTGAGCACTAGTACAAGCACTCAAAGACCGCAATCCTGAGACTGTGAGAGACCTGAGGAAAATGCTGGGGTTCCTATCATACTACCGCCCATATATCCCAAACTTCTCATGCATTGCCAAGCCGTTGTACAGTCTGTTATCCACCAAGAAGACCCCAGGAAGTAAGGTCCAAGGATCAAGTGTAAGTAGGAGTAGGGGGAAACGCAAGGAGTCAGACCAGCTACCCTCAAGCCAACCGATCACCTGGACCGAGAAACACCAGGAAGTGCTCTGCCAGCTGTTAGAGTACTTGCTGCATCCACCACTCCTAGGTTACCGCGACTTTGAGAAGCCGTTTGTGTTGCATTGTGATGCCTCTCAGGAGGGGCTGGGTGTGGTACTATACCAGAGACAACAAGGCAAGCTGGTCGTCATTGGTTATGGGTCGAGAACACCAACTGCACCAGAAAAGAATTACCACCTCCATTCTGGAAAGTTAGAGTTTTTAGCAATGAAGTGGGCCATTTGTGAAAGATTTCGTGAGTATCTATATTATGCACCCTCATTCATTGTCTACACCGATAATAATCCCTTAACCTATGTGTTGACCACAGTGAAGCTGAACACCACAACACAGTGGTGGATTGCGGAGTTAGCTGACTTTAATTTCTCAATTAACTATCGGCCTGGGAAAGTTAATGGAGACGCGGATGTCTTGTCACAGATGCCACTTGATATGGAGCAGTACATCTGCACATGCTCACAGGAAATGGAGCCAGAGACAATAACAACTGTCACACAGGCATTCCAACTCAAATCACATGGACAAGAGCCCTGGTTGTGTCCAGCCACCATCACTGCAGCATGTACTGATGTACAGCATGAAAGACTAACTTCCACTGTGGCAGAAATCTCCATCGAGAACCTAAAGAAAGCACAAAAGGATGATCAGTCATCGGCAAGGTGTGAGACTATGCCATGACAGGATAGTGGCCTTATCAACGGGGAAGGGACTGGCGTGATGACACCTCTGTTCTGGTAAGGGAGAGAAACAAGTTGTATCTTAATAAAGACTGCATTCTGTACAGAAAGTTAGCGGCTCGGGATCAACTAATGTTACCTAAAACATTCCATCAGCTGATATACAAGGAACTGCATGAGGAGATGGGACACCTCAGAGTGGAGCGGACACTCAGCCTGATCTGTGATCAATTCTATTGGCCTCATATGCAAAGAGATGTGGACCATCATGTGACCAAGGTGTGTAGCTGCCTGAAGAAGAAGCATCTGAACAAGCCAACTAGAGCACCACTGGTTAATGTAGTAACCACATATCCTTTTGAGATGGTTTCAATAGATAACCTGCATCTGGAAAGCTGTAAAGGAGGTTATGAGTATATCCTGGCTGTCATCGATCACTTTATGCACTTTGCCCAGGCATACGCATGTTCCAACAAGTCAGCAAAAACTGCTGCTGAAAAGATCTTTGGAGAGTTTGCGCTTAAATTTGGATTTCCAGCCAAGTTGCATCATGATCAGGGCAAGGAGTTTGAGAATAAGCTGTTTTCCAAGCTGGAAGAATACTGTGGCATCCAAGGCTCATGCACAATGCCTTATCACCCGGCTGGAAATGGTCAGGTTGAGAGATTTAATCGAACACTCCTTTCCATGCTGAGAAACTTGACAGAGGAAGCCAAGTCAGATTGGAAGAGCTCCTTAGCCAAGGTCGTACATGCGTATAACTGTACGCCCAGTGAAGCAACGGGATATGCCCCATACTACTTCCTCTGGTAGAAGCCCCCGGCTACCTGTGGACATTTTGTTTGGCCTGACATCAAGTAACCAGAGCACCTCTCACAGCAAATATGCCAGTAAGTGGAGAAGGCAGATGCAAAAGGCATACAGGATGGCATCACAGACAGCTCAGAGGGAGCAAAATAGAGCAACGAAGCAGTATGACGGGAAGACTTACAGAGTGCAACGACAGCCAGGGTGTAGAGTATTAGCACGGAACTTCAGGGACAGAGGAGGACCCGGGAAGCTCAGGTCTTATTGGGATGAGCACATCGTAACAAGGACAGTTTGGTCTATGTCGTCCGACCTGAGAGAGGCCCAGGAAAGAGTAGAGTCCGACACAGGAACCTGCTACAGCCCTGTGTCTTTCTGCCCATAGAAGATGAGCAGGGGAAAAAGAAAATGCGAAAGAAAAAGCCAAGCACAGATACGAAGAGCGAAAGGCAGGAAAAGCAGAAGGAGAGAGATCTGGACAGTAGTTCAGAGGATGAGAGTAACTGGAGGTTCCTCACGACCAGCAGAATCATTCGACCCGTTCAGAAGCCAGCTGAGAGTGGAAACAGAGGAGTTCCAACCACAAGCAGCTGACAGGGAACTGGAGCAAGGTGGCGGGGAAGATGAGTGTCCAGATGAGGGTGAGGAAGGTAGGATAGAACCAGAGATGCAGAGTGGAGAAACTGCAGGGGCTGAGCGAGAGGCATCATTTGATGAAGCAGACGAGATGAATTTTGAGCAGCAGTCAACTCCCATAAGAAAGTATCCTTTCCGACAAAGAAACCCACCCAAGATACTCACATTGAACACATTAGGCCAACCATCAGTTGAACACAGACTGATGTATAGGACACTGGAACAGGTGTGAGGCATACAGTAGCACATGTGGGTCTGTGTAATGGGTTATGGGGTAGACATAGGGTTAAAACCTTCAGTCCAAGATACAGAGCCCACACAAGTAACGGAGTAGCACTTGAGATATCATCTGGCCAGTGAGGCCGGTTGCTGATACATGACATAAAGAGGAAGATGTATGCCATGTCAAAGACTGTTGCTGTACAGAGAGTATCTCAAAAGACTGACTCCTTTACAACCTACCACTATAACTCACCAGTTGAAAACATGAGTACCCTGAGAAATCTTCAATGTGGAGCATATTAATGGACACTGGATACCCCCCTAATTTTCTCATATGATGGTCATATTATTTTTATTGCTTAGTTTGTTATTTTGTTTATTACAATTTGGTTAATGTTCAGTTGCACTAGCAATGGTAATATTTTAGTAGGTTAATTGATGGTTACAAGGAGCAAAGCTTATACAGGTACTTGGGGGCAGCTGAGGGGTCCTGGGTGATGGCAGTGCGCATGTGATCAAGTATTCGAGAACGGCCCTGCAGCATGTATGGTAAGTTGATGCGCTTGTGTTCCGGTATTTCCAGAAAGGTAAATAAACATAGAAAATAAATGCAGGAGTAGGCCATTTGGCCATTCGAGCCTGCATCACCATTCAGTATGACCATGGCTGATCATCCAACTCAGAACCCTATACCTGCTTTCTCTCCATACACCCTGATCCCTTTTGCCACAAGGGCCATATCTAACTTACTCTTAAATATAGCCTCAACTGTTTCCTGTGGCAGAGAATTCCACAGACTCACCACGCTCTGTGTGAAGAAGTTCTTCCACATCTCGGCCCTAAAAGGCTTCCCCTTTATCCTTAAACTGTGACTCCTGGTTCTGGAATTCCCCAACATCGGAAACAATCTTCCTGCATCTAGCCTGTCCAATCCCTTTAGAATTTTATACGTTTCAATAAGATCCCCCCTCAATCTTCTAAATTCCAGTGAGTGTAAGCCTAGTTGATCCAGTCTTTCTTCATATGAAAGTCATGCCATCCCAGGAATCAATCTGGTGAACCTTCTTTGTACTCCCTCTATGGCAAGAATGTCTTTCCTAAGATTAGGGGACCAAAACTGCACACAATACTTTAGGTGCAGTCTCACCAAGGCCTTGTACAACTGCAGAAGAACCTCCCTGCTCCTGTACTCAAATCCTTTTGCTATTAATGCCAACATACCATTTGCCCTTTTCACCACCTGCTGTATCTGCATGCCCACCTTCAATGACTGGTGTACAATGACACCCAGGTCTTGTTGCACTTCCCCTTTTCCTAATCGGCCACCGTTCAGATAATAATCTGTTTTCCTGTTCTTGCAACCAAAGTGGATAACCTCACATTTATCCACATTAAATTGCATCTGCTATGAATTTGCCCAACCACCTAACCTATCCAAGTCACCCTGCATCCTCTTAGCTTCCTGCTCACTGCTAACACTGCCGCCCAGCTTCATGTCATCCACAAATTTGGAGATGTTGCATTTCATTCCCTCGTCTAAATCATTAATATATACTGTAAACAACTGGGGTCCCAGCAGTGAGCCTTGCAGTACCCCACTGGTCACTGCCTGCCATTCTGAAAAGGTCCCATTTACTCCCACTCTGTTTCCTGTCTGCCAACCAATTCTCTATCCACATCAATACCATACCCCCCATACCGTGTGCTTTAAGTTTGCACACTAATCTCCTGTCAAAAGCCAAAAGCCTTTGGTAAATCTAAATATACCACATCCACTGGCTCTCCCCATCCACTCTACTAGTTACATCTTCAAAAAATTCTATAAGATTTGTCAGACATGATTTTCCTTTCACAAATCCATGCTGACTTTGTCCAATGATTTCATCTCTTTCCAAATGTGCTGTTATCACATCTTTGATAACCAACTCTAGCATTTTCCCCACCACAGATGTCAGACTAATTCCCCGGTCTATAATTCCCCGGTTTTTCTCTCCCTCCTTTTTTAAAAAGTGGGGTTACATTAGCCACCCTCCAATTCTCAGGAACTAATCCATAATCTAAGGAGTTTTGAAAAATTATCACTAATGCATCTACTATTTCTTGGGCTACTTCCTTAAGCACTCTGGGATGCAGACCATCTGGCCCTGGGGTTTTATCTGCCTTTAATCCCTTCAATATACCTAACACCACTTTGGTTCCTCCATCTCACTAGACCCTTGGCCCCTACTATTTCCAGAAGATTATTTATGCCCTCCTTAGTGAAGACAGAACTGAAGTAGTTATTCACTTGGTCTGTCATGTCTTTGTTCCCTATGATCAATTCATCCGTTTCTGACTGTAAGGGACCTACATTTGTCTTGACCAATCTTTTTCTTTTCACATATCTATAAAAGCTTTTACAGTCAGTTTTTATGTTCCCTGCCAGCTTTCTCTCATAATCTTTTTTCCCTTTCCTAAGTAAGCCCTTTGTCCTCCTCTGCTGGTCTCTGACTTTCTCCTAGTCCTCAGGTGTGCTGCTTTTTCTGGCTAATTTATATGTTTCTTCTTCAGACTTGATACTATCCCTAATTTCCCTTGTCAGCCACAGGTACACTATCTTCCCTGGTTTATTCTTTTGCCAAACTGAGATGAATAATTGTTGTAGTTCATCCATGCGATCTTTAAATACTTGCCATTGCATATCCACCATCAACCCTTTAAGTATCATTTGCCAGTCTATTTTAGCTAATTCACATCTCATACCTTCAAAGTTACCCTTCTTTAAGTTCAGAACCTTTGTTTCTGAATTAACTATGTCACTCTCCATCTTAATGAAGAATTCCACCATATTATGGTCACTCTTACCCAAGGGGCCTTGCACGACAAGATTGTTAACTAACCCCTCCTCATTGCTCAATACCCAATCTAGAATGGCCTGCTCTCTATTTGGTTCCTCGATATGTTGGTTCAGAAAACCATACCGCATACATTCCAAGAAATCCTCTTCCTCAGCATCCTTACCAAATTGGTTCACCCAAATTCTATATGTAGAATGATGTCACCCATTATAACTACTGTTCCTTTATTGCACGCATTTCTAATTTCCTGTTTAATGCCATTCCCAACCTCACTACTACTGTTAGGTGGCTTGTACACAACTCCCACCAGCATTTTCTGCCCCTTAGTGTTATGCAGCTCTACCCATATTAATTCCATAACTTCCAGGCTAATGTCCTTCCTTTCTATTGCGTTAATCTCCTCTCTAACCAGCAACACTACCCCACCTCCTTTTCTTTCCTGTCTATCCCTCTTGAAAATTGAATATCCCTGGATGTTGAGCTCCCAGCCTTGGTCACCCTGGAGCCATGTCTCTGTGATCCCAACTATATCATATTCATTATTAACTATCTGTACATTCAATTCATCCACCTTGTTACGAATGCTCCTCGCATTGACACACAAAGCCTTCAGGCTTGTTTTTACAACACTCTTAGCCCTTTATACAATTATGTTGAAAAGTGGCCCTTTTTGCTTTTTGCCCTGGATTTGCCTGCCTGCCACTTTTACTTTTCACCTTACTACTTTTTGCTTCTATCCTCATTTTACACCCCTCTGTCTAAATCCTCCTGAACAGCAGTAGCAAACGCTCCCCCTAGGACAGGGGTCGGCAACCCGCGGCTCTGGAGCCGCATGCGACTCTTTCAACTCTGTGCTGCGGCTCCCTGTGGCTTTCGAAAATAAATGATGAGTATTTAATTAAAATGTATTTTATGTTAGTTTGTTAGTTTTTGAAATGTATTTCTAAATTTGAAGATTATGGTGATCTTGTACAATCTAAATAAAACGTTGTGGCGATCCATTTCCTGGCACATCCGAACCGGCTCACAATTTGCCAGCGTTCCGGCTAAGGGTGATAGCCTATGGGGGTTTGTGAGTACGTGTCTTTTGGAGCATCCATGCCCACGGGGGGCAGGTTGAGAGAGGCTTAAAAGCAAGGCTGTGTAGTTCGAATAAAGTTATCTTTGACTGCAGTTTACCCACTCCGTGTCATTATTTTAGCGCGGCGTGTAGCACACCGCTACAACGTGTTTTTATCGCTATTAATATACATCACCACTGCCAATGCCTGACACCCGCCAGTGCGCGATTTCTTTTAATTTTTCGATCCAAGGTAGGCTAACGATGTAACCTTCAACCCAACAAATTTTTTTCGGAGTTCAAAATGTTTTTGTTGCATGCAGAAATGTAATTTTGTTTGCTCTGCAGGAGTTCATCGATTTCATAAATGCAACACATTATAGTTTGTTTATACTTAGCATAAGGCAAAAAAAAACGTTGTATGCAGTGTTATTTCATTTTAAATGTCAGACGGGTTTTGTGGCTCCCAGTGTTTTCTTTTCTGTGGGAAGCGAGTCCATATGGCTCTTTCAGTGGTAAAGGTTGCCAACCCCTGCCCTAGGACATTGGTTCCAGTCCAGCCCAGGTGCAGACCATCCTGGTTATACCAGTCCCACCTCCCCCAGAACTGGTTCCAATGCCCCAGAAATTTGAATTCCTCCCGCTTGCACCATTTTTCAAGCCACGTATTCATCTGAAATATCCTCCTATTTCTACTCTGACTAGCAGGTGGTACTGGTAGTAATCCAGAGATTATTACCTTTGTGGTCCTATTATCTCCAAACTCCCTAAATTTACCTTGTCAGACCTCATCCCGTTTTTTACCTATATCATTGGTACCTATGTGCACTACTACCACTGGCTATTCACCCTCCCACTCCAGAATGTCCTGCAGCCACTCAGAGACATCCTTGACCCTTGCACCAGGGAGGCAACATAACACCCTGGAGTCTCATTTGCGGCCTCAGAAATGCCTATCTATTCCCCCTACAATCGAATCCCCTATCACTATAGCTTTCCCACTCATTTTCCTTACCCCCTGTGCCGCAGAGCCACCCATGGTGCCATGAACTCGGCTACTGCTAACTTCCCCTGATGAGACATCTCCCCCAACAGTATCCAAAACAGTATATCTGTTTAGGAGGGAGATGACCTCAGGTGACTCCTGCACTACCTGCCTACTGCTACGCTGTCTAGTGGCCATCCATTCCCTTTCTGCCTGTGTAGCCTTTACCTGCTGTGTGGCCAATTCACTGAATGTGCTATTCATGACTTTCTCAGCATCACAGATGCTCCAGTATGAATCCAATCGCAGCTCCAGATGCTCAATGCGGTTTGCCAGAAGCTGCAGCTGGACACACTTCCTGCACACATAGTCGTCAGGGACACTGGAAGTATCCCTGATTTCCCACGTGCTGCAGGATGAATAAACCACGGGGCCGATCTCAGCTGCCATGACCTACCCAATACCTGCCTCAACTTTTGAAACTTTCTCCTTTTAAAGGAACTTACCCAGCCTTACCTCACTTGGAGTGAAGCTCATCCTCAGCCTCTGAAGACAAAGCCTTCCTACTCTGTCTCCCTTTACTCCGTTGCCCGCTCTGTCTAACTGTTCTCTTTAAATACTTCCGCTGCCTCTCGTTCCGACATACATGCACTTGCACAGTCGTGCCCCCGTTAAACTGCTGAAGAAAATGACCGACTTCCACAAACTGTTCTCTTTAAACTGCTGCCTCATGGTCTGACTTACACACACTTGCGCAGTTTAAACTGCCGAAGAAAAAATGTTATTTTAAAGATGTTATTTTAAACTTCTGCATGCCTGGAAGTCCCTTTTGTGTCCAAGTGTGCAACAAATATAAAAAGAGACACAAGATGCTGTAAAAGCAGGAATCTGGAACAAAATAAAAATGTTGGAGGAACTCAGTGGTTCAGGCCACATCTGTGGAGGGAACTGGACAATCGACTTTTGCAGGGTCTCGACCTGAAATATTGTCTATTTCCCTCCATTGATGCTGCCTAAGCCATTAAGTTCCTCCAGCATTTTGTTTAAATAAGAGGCAATTAGCTTGGGTGCAAAAAGGGCTTTCTCTCCTTACGTGAGTAATGGGGGTGGTGGTCATGGTGGGTGATGGCGTGCATGGTTCCATTAGCTCCAACCTGATGTTGTAGCATCAGGATTATTACCTTCTTTAGTGCCTGAACACCATCCATTACTTTGCTGTCAGCAACAGAGATTGCAAGCAGACCTGAAGATGGTACTAGTTATCTGTTACACTTCTTCACCAATGGCAATTATCTTGCTGTTGGCCCTGAGCTACGTGTGGCAGTGAGATGGAGGAATTTAGAAATCTCAGTTATCCAGGCTGCAGTGAGTAATTTCACAGGAAGCTCTACCAATGTGCCGAACAAAGTTTTCATATCTGAGATGAAACAAGTAACGTATGCCATCGGTCATCAACGCAGGGCATCCAAAAGAACTGAAAATAAACATATTTATCTGATTTAGATATGTTGGCTAACTGTTGTTGAGAAACATTCCCTTGCTCTTCTTAGGAATCTTTCATTTATTCCTGAGTGGGCAGAGACCAGCTCCAGTTCACATCTCTGCTGGAAAACAGCACCTCCATTTCTGCAGAACTGTCCCAATAATGTAATGGAGTGTCAGACAGTACCTCCATTTCTGCAGAACTCCACCAGTAACACAATGAAGTGTCAGACTAGAATTTATGTTTAAGGCGCTTTTTGACTCTGATGTAAGGGTGTTAATACAAGGTCAAAATATTCCAAAAACTCAGTGTTGTAGTTCAAGTGGCAAAAGCAAAGTAGAATTAATTATCACAGGCAAAGGTATGCACAGTGCAATGAAACACTTACTTGCATCAGCACCACAGGCACATGGCATCAGATCAGCAGCATTCACAACAAAAATGTACATTATATAATTAAATACATTTTTTAGAATAATGAACATTTGATTGTTGCTAAGTCTAGGGTAGGGGGTGAGCGGAGTAGGGGAGAGGGGGTAGGGGAGAGGTGGGTAGGGGTAGAGGAGGGAGAGAGAGGGGGAACCAGTGAGGCACAGTGCCCTCTACCATTAACTCCCAACAGTATCACCTGTACAGTTTTCTAAATTCCCCACTTAATTATGTTTAAATAAATCATAGAGCATGTGCATGCTGATTTTTGGGCACCTGTCTATACAACTCCCAGTTGCCAGTACCTGCTCTATAATAGTGAATCTCCACCCCCAGGCATTGTATAAGAAGCATTACATTGCTTGTTTTTCAATCTCTATGGTACAATTGTCACCTCTAGGGGTTGTTAATAGCACCAGCAGGTTTGTAATACTTACACAAGTTAACATTACAAAGGATAATTCTGAAAGTTTATATGGAAGTTTTTATACAGGTATATGGAGGAATTTAAGGTGGGGTGTTTTATGGGAGGCAGGGTTTAAGGATTGGCACAACATTGTGGGCTGAAGGGCCTGTACTGGGCTGTATTATTCTGTTCTATGTTAATTTTCAAAAAGAATTTCTGTCCCACTGGTGAAAAACCATTCTTTTATAACATCATCTTTATTAAACTTTTTTAGTTGAAATTTACTTATTATATGTCCTGATCATTACAAGTCATAAATGATCCACCATGAAGGAAATCTCACATGCAATAATAAAATTCTAGCAGAATACCCATACCCCAAGCCCCTCCTCTTCCCTGGAGGGACAATTCAATTTGCAATTTTTACTACTCTCATCTCCACCAGCCTTTTCCCATTTTACAATACTTGCCATACAATATTGGCAATGCAAGGTCTATTATTTTATTCCTTTCCACCATCCAGAGTGATTCTCTCGAATCTCTTCAAATCCATTGCATATAATTCTCAAACTGAGTGGAGTCCTAATAAGTATGGACAGACAAGATATTGGAATCTGGAGCAAGAAACAATTTGCAGGAGGAATTCAGTCAGTCTGTTGGAGGAACAGAATTGCCAGCATTTTTAGACATAATCCGCAGTTATATCTGAAATATTCCCACTGCAGCCTAGAAGGACTTTATATATTCTCACTGTGACTACCCAGGATTCCTCCCTCAGTCCAAATATGTACCAGTTGGTAGGTTAATTGGATGTTGTAAATTATACTGTGATTAGACTTAGATTGAATCAGGGAAGCACAGCTTGAAGGGCCAAAAACACCTATTACATGCTGTATCCCAATAAATAAGTAATTCCTTTCTGGGAGGCACAACAGCCAGCAGATAGTACAACTGCTTTACAATGCCACTGATCAGGATTTGATTCCCACTGCTGTCTGGAAAGAGTCTGCACATTTTTTCTGTGATTGCATGGATTTCCTCTGGGTGCTCTGGTTTAATCTCACGTTCTGTGGGTCAGTTAGTTGTAAGCATGTGACACTGTCGCAGGAAGCATGGTGACCAGCACAATCCTCGCTGATTTGATTTGATGCCAATGACACACTTTATGTTTTGATGGGTTGATGTACATGTGACCAAAAAAGCTAATTGCTCAACACACTGAGGTCCCCCAGCAGATATGTTGATTGCTTCAGCTAAGAGTGGTGGAGGGCAAAACAGCATAGGTACATAGTGAGACACTTAAAAAGTGTACCTGAACAAAGGGATATACACCAATTCTTGAATGTGAAAGTACAGTAGGTATGATCCTTCAGACTACATAAGGGATAATTGTCTTCACTAATTGAGGCATAGAATGCCACAGTAAAGAGATCATGTCTAGAATCATATAAATGGGTAGAGCTAAGGAGAGGCAAGCATAAAAAGACACTTATACAGGCCCCTCCAAACAGTAGTAAGGATGTGGTCTACAAGTAATGATGCGGCATAGAAAATGCATGCCAATAGAACAATGTTACAATAGTCATGGGGAACTTCAATATGCAGGTAGATTGGGAAAATTAGGTTGGCACTGGATCACAAGAATTTCTAGAATGCCTATGAGATGACTTTTTAAAGCTGACTAGGGAATCAGCTATTTTGGATTGAGTGTTGTGCAATGAACCAGAATTGATTAGAGAGCTTAAGGTAAAGGAACCCCTTAGGGAAAAAATTATCTTAATATGATAAAATTCACCATGCAATAAGAGAAGGAGAAGCTGAAGGAAGATGTACTAGTATGACAGTGGCGTAAAGGGAATTGCAGAGGCATGAGAGAGGAGCTGGCTAAAATTGATTGGAAAGCAACATTGGCAGGGATCACGGCACAGAAGCAATGGCTGGAATTTCTGGAAGCAATTTGGAAGTCACAGGATCTATACATCTCAAAGAGGAAGTATTCTAAAGGCAAGATGACACAACCTCAAAGGCTAACACGCAAAGTCAACGAGAGGGCATATAACAGAGCAAAAACTAGTGGGAAGTTAGAGATTTGGGAAGCTTTTAAAAGCCAAAAGAAGGCAACTAAAATCATTAAGGAAAAGACAGAATACAAGAGTAAGCTTGCCTGTAATATTAAAGAGGATACCAAAAAATTCTTCAGATATATAAAGCGGTTGGCAAACCATGGGAAAATGATGCTGGAGAGGTAGTAATAGGAATCAGGTACATATCAAGGAACCAGATACATATTATGTATCAGACTTCCCTCTGAAAGACACTAGCAGAATGCCAATAGTTTGAGATTATCAGGGGTAGAAGTGTATGAAGTTGCCATTACTACAGATAAGGGTCTTAGGAAATTGAAAAGACTGAAAGTAGATAAGTCACTTGGACCAGGTGGTATCCACCCCAGGGTTCTGAAAGAAGAGGCTAAAGAAATTGTGGAGGTGTTGGAAATCTTTCAAAAATCAATAGATTCTGGCATGATTCTGGAGGAATAGAAAATTGCAAATATCAAGCAGGTTAGGTAAAGGAGATTCAATGGATGTTGTGTACTTGGATTTTCACACACCTTTGACAAGGTGCCACATATGAGGCTGCTTAACAAGTTAAGGGTGTCTGGTATTACAGGAAAGATGCCAGCATGGATAAAACTGTGGCTAATTGGCAGGAGGCAAAGACTGCAAATAAAATGAGCCTTTTCTGATTTGGCTGCCAGTGGCTCATGCTGTTCCACAAGGGTCTGGGACCTCTTCTTTTTACATTATACGTCAATGTCTTGGATAATAAAATTAAAGGCATTGTGGCAAAGTTTGCGGACAACATGAACACAGGTGGAGGGGCAGACAGTTTTGAGGAAGTAGGCAGGCTACAGAAGGACTTGGATATATTGGGAGAATGGTTAAGGAAATGGCAGATGGAATAAGGTGTGGTGAATTATATGGTCACGCACTTGGTTAGAACAAATAAAAGAGTAGACTGTTTTCTAAATGGAGAGAATTTTTTAAAAATTCTGAAGTGCAAAAGTACTTGACAGTCCTTGTGCAGGTTTCTCTAAAGGTTAATTTCCATGTTGAGTCAGTGGCAAGGAAGGCAAATGTAATGTTAGCATTCATTCCCAAAGGACTAAAATATAAAAGCAAGGATGTAATGTTGAGGATTTATAAAGCACTGGTGAGGTCCCTCTTAGAGTACTGAGGCGGTTGATGGCTCTGGGCTTGTACTCACTGTAAATTAGAAGAATGAGGGATGACCTCATTGAAACCTATCTAATGTCAAAAGGCCTTGATAGAATGCATGAGGAGAGGATGTTTCCTATGGTCAAGGAGCTTAAGACCAGAGGATACAGCCTCAGAACAGAGGTGTGTCCTCTTTGAACAGAGACGAGGAGGAATTTCTTTAGCCAAATTATGGTGAATCTGTGGAATTTGGTGCCACAGGTGGCTGTGGAGGTGAAGTCTTTGGGTATATTTAAGGCAGATTTTGAGAGGTTCTTGATTAGTCTGGATATGAAAAGATACTGGGAGAAGGCAGGAGATTGGGGCAGAGATGGAAAATGGATCAGCAAAAAAGAAATGGTGGAGCAGATTTGATGGGTCATCTGCTCCTATATCTTGGATAGTCTTATGGAACAACATTCTTCTTCATATTCTTTGTTTTCTGCTTTATTCTGCCCCTTTCAGAATCAACACTGACTTTAATGAAAAATGAGCATAATGTGGACCACTGATTATTTTGCACATTTTACATTCATTGCCACTAGAATGCTACACCGCACATCTAACGAGCCTATGACTGTGGTGAGGTCATTCATCAGATCCAATTGATACTGTATATAGCAATAGTTAGGTCAGGACTGGAGAATTACCATTATGAGAGGAGACAATAATTAAAATCAATATCAGTATTATTATCACTGACATATGTTATCTGTTTTTTTGCTTTGCAAAAGCAGTACAATACACAAAGGACTAAAATTACTGTAAGAATATATGTAAAAAAATCAAAAATAGTGAGATACTATTCATGGACCATTCAGAAGTAGGATGGTGGAGGGGAGAAAAGAAACTGTTCCTAAAACATTGAGTGTGTGTCTTCAGGCTCTTGTACCTTTTTCTTCATGGTAGTAATATGTTGTGTACCTCTTGCTAGGTCTTGTAACAAAGAAACAAAAAAAGAGTGGACATGTTAATTGCTAGCAATAATAAGAAACATCTTCATTCACCGCAGCTGGAGGCAGTCTACTTTGTCACACAAGTTTTCATGCTATGCTTTGGTTGTTACCTGCTCTGCAGCTGGTTCCTCTGTTTCAATACAGCTGCACTTCTCAAGGCCAACCTACCCTTAGTCACATAATGAACATATATCAAGGATATTACATGCCTCCGGTCACGGACACAGCATATAGCAAAGCACTTTGAGATTTTGCAGGTTCCATTTTTGTTATATTACAAGACTAAGTGCATAAAAACAAAGTTTTGAATACATTTCCACAAATGAGAAGAGGGCATATCCTAGGCAGTGAGAGTCCTTCACGATGAATGCCACCTTTTTGAGGCATCACCTTTTGAAGATATCCTCAATGCTTGAGAGGCCAGTGCCCATGATGGAACTAGTTGTATTTCCAATTCTCTACAGCATTTTTTCTTGTTTGATGTATTGGTCCTTCCATACCAGACAATGAAGCAACCAGCTGGAGTGCTCTGGAGTTCTTTTCAGAACAAAGACAACTGAAGATACATGTAATCAGGTGACGCCTAAACTATTTCCTATAACTAAAAGGACAACAACTACATCTGTTTTGCTTTGTTGAAGAAACAGAGGGGATTCAGCAAGTGCACTTTTACCTAAGTGCATTTGTAAAAGGTAACCACATTAAGTTTTGAGAATTTTGCTTGTTTGTCTATTTCTTTTGAAGGTGATGTTTTTGGAGCCAACCACTGTTTTGTCTGCATCTCACCTTTTGTCCACCATCTTCCATAAAAGGAAGCTCATTATTCTCAGCACAATAGAAGTACAATGGGACATGATGTGGATACGTTCTAAAAACCATCAATGGCAACATGCTGACAGTCATTTTGTAAAACATTATAATGCTGATATAATTACTGAAGGATGTCAGTACCTTTAAAAGCCTGACAAGCATTGTTATCAGTTTGCTAAAAACCTTTTCTTTTGCACAATTTTTGATGGCCATTTGGCACTTTGTATAAGCTTCCATACTGTCACAGTGCTCCCTTTGCTAAGACTCCCATTGTGCCATGAAATTTATACCAAGGCATAAGAAAAAAGTTTTCTAAGCATTGAAAAAGCACATATTTATTTTCTGTGTTTGATGTTGTGTGGAGAATGATCAACTGCACAACCTAGGATAATTAGTCTAAATGATTGATTAAATTGACTAGTTTTCTGAGAATTATCTTTTATCTCACCAGTTATGGTGGGACTGGGGAACTATCAAATCAATAAATTAGCTCATGAAATGGGTATTGATACTCTGGTCAAATCCTCAATGATCTTTCTGTGATTAAAAATGATTTTAGTGTTTAAGTGCATCTATTTTGATGAAACATTGTGACAATATGCTTTGTAATACATGCATATTACCAGAGGAACTCAGTAGTTCAGACAGCATCGATAGAAAGGAATAAAGAATCCAATGTTTCAGGCTGAAAACCATAATCAGGACTAGAAAACAACGTGGGAGAAGCCAGAATAAGCTGGAGGGAGCAGGAGACAAGTTGGAAGGTGATAGGTGAAGCCAGATGAGTGTTAGGGTTGATGGGTGTGAGACAGTAGATGAAGTGAGAAGCTGGGAGGTGATAGGTGAATAAGGTGAAGGCTGAAAGAGGAACCTATGTGAGAGCAGAATTAATCATGGTATAAAGGATAGGAAGAAGAGCAGCGGAAGTTGGTGATAGACAGGTGAGGAAAAAAGGCAAGGGGCCAGAGTGAGGAACAGAAGAAGAGAGAAGGGAAAAGCAGGTGAGGAGAAGAGAAGGGGTAAGAGGAGAGACACAATGCATAATGGAAAAAGAGGGAAGGTCAGGGGGTACTTAAAGTTAGAGAAATCAATGTTCATACTATCCTGTTGGAAGCTACCCAGATGGAATATGACATATGATTTCCAGCATCTGCAATATCTCTTGTGTTTATGATGTTGACAATATTCTTTTGCTGCATAAGGCTTGAGCTAGAACCTCCAGCTGAAATGCTGTGAAAGAACCAGCTCAGTATAAAACTGGAGACAAGGCTCAGTTTAAATATTTTATTGGTGTCATCACCAGCAGTAACTTCAAGGTCTCATAAAGCCTAGGAACTTTCCAAGTGACTGGGGAGTTCTCAGGCCACAGACTACAGCATCACAGACATCAGCCTCCTCTCCATAGACTATGTTTACATTTCCTGCTGCCTCAGTAAAGTAGCAGCATGGTCAAAGAACCTACCCATCCCGGATATTCTCTCTCCCCTTCTGGAGCAGATGAGACAAAAGCCTGAACACACATACCAACAGGCTCAAGGACAGTTTCTATCCCACATTTTCACACTTGACAATGAAATGGACTCTTGGCCTTACAATCTACCTCGTTATGATCTTGCATTTTATTGTTTATCTGCATTGCACTTTCTCTGTAGCTGTTATACTTTATTCTGCATTGTTATTGTTTTCGTTGTTCAATCTCAATGCACGGTGAAATTATCTGATTTTTATGAAAAGTATACAAGAAAAGCATTTCACCGTATCTTGGCACATGTGACATTAATAAACAAGTTCCATTACCAATAGGCCTTAGGCAAACTTTGCAGCTGAAAATGACTAATGTTGAACTGCTCTGGAATGGTGAGAGCTGGAGGATAGATCATCAACCTTTAGCCTCATTATTCACATTTTCATAAACATTTGCATCAGTGTCTTTAGTTCCAAGCAGGTAAGTTCCCATGGAATCACTCAGGACAGAGATGGCCAGCTACTATCCTTTAGCGATATAGGTGCACTGTTGGCACATATTTCAAATTCCGTGCCTGTAGTGTTGCTCATGGTGACAGATGGTAATGATGTGCATCATTCTTACAGCCAGAGCAAGAAAATGAGGTGAAGGTGCAGGATGGCCAAAACTAAGAGAAAGACCAGCCAGCTCCAGGAGATCAAATGGCCTGATTCCAGACACAATGTTCCAAGTTAGGAACACAAGCTGAGATAACAACCTTTCTGTGCAATGGTAGCTGATGGCACAGAATCTGTACATTTGGCAACCTGCAGCATAACCATAAGACCGTAGACGATACTTAGACATTTGGATCATCAAGTTTGTTCTACCATTCAATCATGGCTGATATAGACAATAGACAATAGGTGCAGAAGTAGACCATTCGGCCCCTCGAGTCTGCACCGCCATTCTGAGATCATGGCTGATCATTCACTATCAATACCCAGTCCCTGCCTTGTCCCCATATCCCTTGATTCCCCTATCCATCAGATATCTATCAAGCTCCTTCTTGAAAGCATCCAGAGAATTGGCCTCCACCGTCTTCCGAGGCAGTGCATTCCATACCTCCACAACTCTCTGGGAGAAGAAGCTCTTCCTCAACTCTGTTTTAAATAACTGACCTCTTATTCTCAATCCATGCCCTCTGGTACTGGACTCTCCCTACATCTGGAACATATTTCCTGCCTCAATCCTATCAAATCCTTTAATTATCTTAAACGTTTCAATCAGATCCCCTCTCAATCTCCTCAATTCCAGCGTGTACAAGCCCAATCTCTCCAATCTCTATGCGTAAGACAGCCCTGCCATCCCAGGAATCAACCTAGTGAATCTACGCTGCACTTCCTCAATTGCCAGAATGTCCTTCCTTAAACCTGGAGACCAAAACTGTACACAATATTCCAGGTGTGGTCTCACCAGGGCCCTGTACAAATGCAAAAGAACATCCTTGCTCTTGTATTCAATTCCCCTTGTAACAAAGGCCAACATTCCATTTGCCCTCTTCACTGCCTGTTGCACTTGCCCATTCACCTTCATTGACTGGTGAACTAGGACTCCTAGGTCTCTTTGCAGTTCTCCCTTACCTAACTCGACACCGTTCAGACAATACTCTGCCCTCTTGTTCCAGCTTCCAAAGTGGATAACTTCACATTTATTCACATTGAATGACATCTGCCAAGTATCTGCTTGTAGCCTAGGGAAAAGCACACACACAGGATTACAAATACTTTTTCAGGTCTTTAAGTCATAGAAACATAGCAAACCTACAGCATGATACAGGCCTTTCAGCCCACAATGCTGTGCTGAACATGTACTTGCTTTAGAAATTTCCTAGGGTTATCCATAGTCCTCTGTTTTTCTAAGTTCCATGTACCGATCCAGGAGTCTCTTAAAAGACCCTATTGGATCCATTTCCACCACCGTCATTGGCAGCCCATTCCAAGAACTTACCACTCTCTGCATAAAAAACTTACCCCTGACATCTCCTCTGTACCTACTTCCAAGCACCTTAAAACTGTGCTCTCTCATGTTAACCATTTCAGCCCTGGGAAAAAGCCTCTGACTCTCCACACGATCAATGCCTTTCATCATCTTACACAGCTCTATCAGGTCACCTCTCATTCTCTGTCGCTCCAAGAAGAAAAGAACAAGTTCACTCAACCTATTCTCAGAAGGCATGCTCCATAATCCAGGCAACATAATTGTATATCTCCTCTGCACCTTTTCTATGATTTCCATGTCCTTCCTGTAGTGGGGAACCAGAACAGAGCATAGTATGTGGGATCTGACCAGAGTCCTATATAGCTGCAACATTACCTCTCAGCTCTTGAACTCAATCCCACGGCCAATGAAGGCCAATACACTGTACACCTTCTTAATCACACAGTCAACCTGCGCAGCAGATTTGAGTGTCCTATGGACTCAGACCCCAAGATCCCTCTGATCCTCCACACTGCCAAGAGTCTGACCATGAATACTATATTCTACCATATTTGACCTACCAAAATGAACCACTTCACACTTATCTGGGTTGAACTCCATCTACCAATTCTCAGCCCAGTTTTGCATCGTATCAATGTCCTGCTGTAACCTCTGACAGCCCTCCACACTATCCACAACACTGCCAACCTTAGTGTCATCAGCAAATTTACTAACACATCCATCCACTTCCTCATCCAGATCATTTATAAAAATCACAAAGAGTAGGGGATCCAGAACAGTTCCCCGAGGCACTCCACTGATCACCGACTTCCATGCAGACTATGACCCATCTACAACCACACTTTGTCTTCTGTGGGCAAGCCAATTCTGGATCCACAAAGCAATGAGCCCTTGGATCCTATGCCTCCTTACTTTCTCAATAAGCCTTGCATAAGGTACTTCATCAAATGCCTTGCTGAAATCCATATACACTACATCTACTGCTCTACCTTCATCAATGTGTTTAGCTACATCCTCAAATAATTCAATCAGGTTAGTAAGGTACGACCTGCCTTTGACAAAGCTATGCTGACTATTCCTAATCATATTATGCCTCTCCAAATTTTCATAAATTCTGCCTCTCAGGATCTTTTCCATCAGCTTACCAGCCACTGACGTAAGACTCTCTAGTCTATAATTTCCGGGGCTACCTCTACCCCCTTTCTTGAATAAAGGAACAATATCCACAATCCTTCAATCCTCCGGAACTTCTCCCATCCCTATTGATGATGCAAAGATCATTGCCAGAGTCTCAGCAATCTCCTCTCTGGCCTCCCACAGTAGCCTGGGGTATGTCTTTTCCAATCCCAGAGACTTATCCAACTTGATGCTCTCCAAAAACTCCAGCATCCTTTTTCTTAATATCTACATGTTCAAACTATTCAGTTCATTATAAGTCATCCCTATGATCGCCAAGAATCCTTTTCCATAGTGAATACTGGTATTCATTAAGTACCTCCACTATCTCCTCCAGTTCCATACACTCTTTTTCACTGTCACACTTGATTGGTCCTATACGCTCATGTCTTATCCTCTTGCTCTTCACATACTTGGAGAATGCCTTGGAGTTTTCCTTAATCCTGCTCACCAAGGCCTTCTCATGACCCCTTCTGGCTCTCCTGATTTCATTCTCAAGCTCCTTCCTGCTAGCCTTATAATTTTCTGGATCTCTACCATTACTCAGTCTTTTTTAAACCTTTTGTAAGCTTTTCTTTTCTCCTTGACTAGATTTTCTGCAGCCTTTGTACACCATGGGTCTCGTATCCTACCATCTTTTCCATCTTATTAGAATGTACCTATGCAGAATGCAAATGAAGTACCCCCTGAACATTTACCATATTTCTGCCGTATTTCT
Source organism: Hypanus sabinus (assembly GCF_030144855.1). Lineage (NCBI taxonomy): Eukaryota > Metazoa > Chordata > Chondrichthyes > Myliobatiformes > Dasyatidae > Hypanus > Hypanus sabinus. Next base: position 1,916,217 of record NC_082727.1, read on the forward strand.
GCCCTGAGAACATTTACTCACAATTTATGCTTCCAAGTTCCTGCCTGATAGCTTCATATTTCTCGTTCCTCCAATTAAACGTTTTCCTGACTTGTCTACTCCTATCCCTCTCTAATGCTATGGTAAAGGAGACGGAATTGTGATCACCATCTCCAAAATGCTCTCCCACTGAGAGACCTGACACCTGACCAGATTCATTTCCCAATACCATATGTAGACTTATCTACATATTGCGTCAAGAAACCTTCCTGAACACACCTAACAAACTCCATCCCATCTAAATTCCTTGCTCTAAGGAGATGCCAATCAATATTGGGGAAATTAAAATCTCCCATTATCACACCTTTCCAGAATATGTCTCCCTATCTGCTCCTTGGTGTTCCTGTTACTATTGGGTGGTCTGTAAAAAAAACCCAGGAGGGTTATTGACCCCTTCCTGTTTCTAACTTCCACCCACAGAGACACAATAGGCAATCACTCCATGTCTTCCTCCTTTTCTGCAACTGTGACACTCTGATGAGCAGTGGCATGCCCCCAATTCCTTTATCTGTTTCAGATGTTTTAATGCAGAAAGAGGGGATCAAAATAACGACGACAAAATGAATTTAAAGTAAAACAGTTATTGCTGTTTCAATCTCAGGTTAATTTCAGTTCAAACCCTTGTTACATATGCAGTATGAAAATAAATAAAAAATATACAAAACCAACATGAGTGAATCTGCAGATGCTGGAAATAAATAAAAAACACAAAATGCTGGCAGAACTCAGCAGGCCAGACAGCATCTATGGGAGGAGGTAGTGACGACGTTTCGGGCCGAAACCCTTCATCAGGAGTGAAGTAACATGGGATGGTCGAGGGGGGATAAGAAGTGGGGGGGAGGGATGAAGTAGAGAGCTGGAAAGTGATAGGCTGGAGGGAAAGTGTCTGGTTCTCTTTCTCTCTCTTTCCCCCCCCCCCCCCCTCACTTTAATCTCCCCACAGCCCTACCTTTCTTTCTCTATAATTTCCCATAATTCTCCACCTTTCCCCTAGCCCATTTCCCTCCAGCCTATCAATTCCCAGCTCTCTACTTCATCCCTCCCCCCACTTCTTATCCCCCCCCCCCCAACCATCCCATGTTACTTCACTCCTGATGAAGGGTTTCGGCCTGAAATGTTGTCACTACCTTCTCTCATAGATGCTGTCTGGCCTGAGTTCTGCCAGCATTTTGTGATTTTTTTTTATACACAAAACCAATATGGTAGTGGCAATTCTAAAAAAAATACAAACAACATTAGAATCCCACTAACCCTGTACCTTACACACAACATCAAAAATATGAAAAAATGCATCACATCTTAACTAAGGGATATACTCATTTTGGCACACGTGCTTAACTTTCAAACACACATAGGCTTGACCCTGAAACCAGTTCTCACCCATGCTATATAAACAGAGAATAACACATTCAATCATGAAACAATAATGGCAGACAAAAGTAAACTTTCACAAAAAGTTTTACAAAATATTGCCTTGGAGTTTAAATTACTAAAAAGACTAACCTTCGAGGCCAATAATGAACTTCACACAGCTATGCTATTCAGCACTGATACCTTACTCACAGAAATCTAAAGAATCCACACGCAAAACATGTCAAATTATCAATATTCTAGATTTACAAACAAGTATAAATAAAGTTACAGGGATATTATTCACCTTTCCTCACCAAATCTGAGGAAAACACTTGAAACGTTTAAGATAAAGGATTTGATAGGATTGAGGCAGGAAATATGTTCCAGATGTTGGGAGAGTCCAGTACCAGAGGGCATGGATTGAGAAGAAGAGGTTAGTTATTTAAAACAGAGTTGAGGAAGAGCTTCTTCTCCCAGAGAGTTGTGGAGGTGTGGAATGCACTGCCTTGGAAGACGGTGGAGGCCAATTCTCTGGATGCTTTCAAGAAGGAGCTAGATAGATATCTGATGGATAGGGGAATCAAGGGATATGGGGACAAGGCAGGGACTGGGTATTGATAGTGAATGATCAGCCATGATCTCAGAATGGCGGTGCAGACTCAAGGGGCCGAATGGTCTACTTCTGCACCTATTGCCTATTGTCTATTGTCTATTGAATGTTGTTCTCTCCAGAACAGGGAAAATCTTTGTTCTACTCTACCTGTGCAAAATGAACTTACAGTTTTCTTTTAAAGGCACAGGCAGCTATTTTAGCATCACCAGGGTGAATACTTAAGTGCACTTTGACAATAAAATGTTAAATATTCAATGGTCACCTGGTTACATTCTCCCTGGCATACCAGTATGCATCCTTGATTACTCATGCACTGCAAAAGTACTTTTAACTTCTTTAACTGCTTCTCTGAATGGAACTGAACTTTGACTAGCCAGTATCTGTGACATTGCTGCAGGACTTATAGAGGCCACATTTTGGTCTGACCTTGGTTCATGATGTGGGTTAGAGTGCAGTCCAGAATTTACTATTTTATTCCTGTGGGGTGCTACAACAGGAAGACGACCAACATTTGACCCTGTATCAGCCGTCACAGGCACTATGGTCTCAGCCCCTTAAGTTTTGCTGTCAAGGCTAGGGTCGAGATTATTTACACCCTGTTCTGACAGATCTATCACACCATTGTCCGAGTCCTCAGAATCTGATTCATGTCCCGGGGAGGGCTAGCCTGAATTACAGGAGTTTGCAGTCTCCTCTGAGGAACTGGAGTGGGAATGTTCTCAAAGGAGCTGATGGCTACCCTGTTTACCCTCTTGATAGGCCCTCCATCCAAAGGTTCCAACGTGTATGTGTTCTCTAGCACCTCTTCCACCCTGTAGACAGTTGATTTCCAAACATCCTGGATCTTATTCCTACTGGCATGTAGGGCTGCAACGAAGGTCCTCCACTCCTGTTTGTTCTGGGATAGCTTCTGAATGGTACCCCAGGTTTAGTTCAGAGTCTTCAGCTGAACTTGCTGCATTAAATTGCAGCAAGAGGCGAAGAGGGAAGAGGTAAAAGAAGCTCAGAGAGAAGCTGTTTTTTTAAACTGATCACAGCAAAGAGGCTGGACTGCGCAGGCGCGTGAAAGTCAGCCTCTGAGATCAGCGGGGGAATTTAAAAAGCGAGCAGAGGCTGAGTACGAGCTTCACTCCAGGTGAGGTAAGGCCCAATAAGCTCCTTTAATTAATCTAATTAGTTTAGGAGTAGGTAATGGAGGCAGCAGTTAGGGCAGTCGAGTGCTCCGTTTGTAGTATGTCTGTTGTCCCTGATGACTACATCTGCAAAAGGTGCATCCAGCTGCAGGTCCTGACAAATTGTGTTAGGGAACTGGAGCTGGAGCCGGATGAACTTCAGATCTTTCGGGAGGCAGAGGCAGAAATAGACAGGAGTTTCAGGGAGATAGTCCCCCCTAGGAGTCAGGAGACAGGTAGTTGGGTGACTGTCAGGAGAGGGAAGGGGAGTAGACAGGAAGAGCAGAGCACCCCTGTGGCCATTCCCATCAACAATAAGTATACCGTTTTGGATACTGTTGGTGGGGACGACCTACTAGGGACAAGTTGCAGTGGTTGCGTTTCTGGCACCAAGACTGGACACTCAGCTCAGAAGGGAAGGAGGGAAAAGAGGAGAGCAGTAGTGATAGGGGATTCAATAGTTAGGGGGACAGACAGGAGGTTCTGTGGAAGAGATCAAGAATCCCAGATGGTCTGTTGCCTCCCTGGTGCCAGGATCCGCAATATCTCGGATCGGGTTCTCATTATTCTCAAGAGGGAGGGTGAGCAGCTGGATGTCGTGGTCCATGTAGGGACCAATGACGTGGGTAGGAAGAGTGAAGGGGGTCCTGAAAGGTGAGTTTAGGGAGATAGGTGCCAAGTTAAAGGACAGGACCTCCAAAATAGCAATCTCAGGATTGTTACCAGTGCCACGTGCAGGTGGGTTTAGAAATAGTAAGATAGTGCAGATCAACACATGGCTGAAGACATGGTGGAGGAGGAAGGGCTTCAGATTTATAGGTAATTGGGCTGTTTTCCAGCGAAGGTGGGACCTGTTCCAGTGGGATGGTTTACATCTGAACTGGAGAGGGACAAATATTCTTGCAGGTAGGTTTACTAGAGAGACCCCAGTGGATTTAAACTAGATATGAGGGGGCAGGGGAACCAGAGTGTAGGAACAGATGTATGGGAGAAGGAAGAAAAAGACAGTAAAGTTCTTTGTACAATTAGAGATAAACAGAGAGGAAGAGGTGGAGAATTTCTTAAATTCATTTATTTTAATGCTAGGAGCATTGTAAGAAAGGTGGATGATCTTCGAGCATGGATTGATACCTAGAAATATGATGTTGTAGCTATTAGTGAAACATGGTTGCAGGAGGGGTGTGATTGTCAACTAAATATTCCTGGATTTTGTTGCTTCAGGTGTGATAGAATTAGAGGGACAAGAGGGGGAGGCATTGTGTTGTTTGTCAGAGAAAATATTACAGAGGTGCTCTGGCAGGATAGATTAGAGGGCTCATCCAGGGAGACTATTTGGGTGGAATTGAGGTATGGGAAAGGTGTAGTAACATTTATAGGGGTGTATTATAGACCACCTAATGGGGAGCAAGAATTGGAGGAGCAAATTTGCAAGGAGATAGCAGATATTTGTAGTAAGCACAGGGTTGTGATTGTGGGAGATTTTAATTGTCCACACATAGACTGGGAAGCCCATACTGTAAAAGGGATGGATGGTTTGGAGCTTGTAAAATGTGTGCAGGATAGTTTTTGACAGCAATACACAGAGGAACCAACCAGAGAAGGGGCAGTGTTGGATCTTCTGTTAGGGAATGAAATAGATCAGGTGACAGAAGTATGTGTTGGGGAGCACTTCGGGTCCAGTGATCACAATGCCATTAGTTTCAATATAATTATGGTGAAGGTTAGGACTGGACCGAGGGTTGAGATTTTTGATTGGAGAAAGGCTAACTTTGAGGAAATGCAAAAGGATTTAGAAGGAGTGGATTGGGACAATTTATTTTATGAGAAGGATGTAATAGAGAAATGGCGGTCATTTAAAGGTGAAAGTTTGAGGGTACAGAATCTTTATGTTAGGTTGAAAGGAAAGGTTAAAAGTTTGAGAGAGAGATTGTTTTCAAGGGATATTGAAAATTTGGTTAGGAAAAAGAGAGATATCTACAATAAGTGTAGGCAGCATGGAGTAAATAAGGTACTCAAGGAATATAAAGAATGTAAGAAGAACCTTAAGAAAGAAATTAGAAAAGCTAAAAGAAGATACGAGGTTGCTTTGGCAAGTAAGGTGAAAATAAATCCATAGGGATTCAAAGTTTGCAGAGAGATTTGGGCCAATTAGAAGAGTGGGCTGAACGATGGCAGATGGAGTTTAATATTGATAAGTGTGAGGAATTTTGGTAGGAATAATCCAAATAAGACATAAATGGTAGGGCATTGAAGAATGCAGTAGAACAGAGTGATCTAGGATTAATGGTGCATAGTTCCCTGAAGGTGGAATCTCATGTGGATAGGGTGGTGAAGAAAGCTTTTGGTATGTTGGCCTTTATAAATCAGAGCATTGAGTATAGGAGTTGGGATGTAATGTTAAAATTGTACTAGGCATTGGTAAGGCCGAATTTGGGGTATTGTGTACAGTTCTGGTCACCAATTACAGGAACGATATCAACAAAATAGAGAGAGTACAGAGAAGATTTACTGGAATGTTACCTGGGTTTCAGCACCTAAGTTACAGGGAAAGATTGAACAAATTAGGTCTTTATTCTTTGGAGCATAGAAGGTTGAGGGGGGACTTGATAAAGGTATTTAAAATTATGAGGGAGATAGATAGATTTGACATGGATAGGCTTTTTCCATTGAGAGTAGGGGAGATTCAAACAAGAGAACATGAGTTGAGAGTTAAGGGGTAAAAGTTTAAGGGTAACACGAGGGGGAATTTCTTTACTCAGAGAGTGGTGGCTGTGTGGAACGAGCTTCCAGTAGAAGTGGTAGAGGCAGGTTCGGTCTTGTCACTTAAAGTAAAATTGGATAGGTATATGGACAGGAAATGATTGGAGGGTTATGGGCTGAGTGCAGGTCAGTGGGACTAGGTGAAAGTAAACGTTCGGCATGGACTAGAAGGCTCCAGATGGCCTGTTTCTGTGCTGTAATTGTTATACGGTTCAGCTTTCCCTCTACAGTTCAACGCCAGGTATTCTTAGATCTTCCTCTGTTCCTCTTTCCTTCTGGTGTCCAATGGAGGGCTATACGTGTGAGGTTATCAGGTTCCCTTCTAAGTACATGCCCGATTCAGCTCCATCACCTTCTCATGAGGATGGTTTCAATGCTCCCTTCACGGCATTGAGCAAGCAGTTCATCATTTGAGATGATGTTTGGCCAGAATATTCTTAAGATTCTTCTCAGATTCTTTGTGTGGAAGACTGACAACTTAATGAGGTCGCTTCCTGTCATTCTCCAGCATTTTGATCCATAGAGGAAGGTAGAAAGAACACAGCTCTGATATATTTTTAGCTTGGTCTTGATTTTTGGAGATAGTGTTCATAATTGTATCTCCTTTACCATAGCATTGGAGAAAGATAGGAACAGACAAGTTAGAGAAGCATTTAATTGGAGTGAGGGTATGAGGCTATCAGGCAGGAAATTGGAAGCTTAAATTGGAAACAGATGCTCTCAAGGAAAAGTACAGAAGAAATAAGGCAAATGTTCAGGGAGTATTTGTGTGAAGTTCTGCATAAGTATGTTCCAAATAGACAGGGAAGTTATGGTAAGGTTGCAGGAACCATGGTGTACAAAGCCTGTAATAAATCTGGTCAAGAAGAAAAGCTTACAAAAGGTTCAGAGAGCTAGGTAATGTTAGAGATCTAGAAGATTATAAGGCTAACAGGAATGAGCTTAAGAAGAAAATTAGGAGAGCCAAAAGGGGCCATGAGAAGGCCTTGGCAGGCAGGATTAAGGAAAACCCCCAAGGCATTCTACAAGAATGTGAAGAGCAGGAGGATAGGACGTGAAAGAATGGATCCTGTCGAATGTGACAGTGGGAAAAAATGTGTATGGAACCGGAGGAAATAACAGAGGTACTTAATGAATACTTTACTTAAGTATCCACTGTGGAAAAGGTTTTTGGTGATAATAGTGACGACTTGCAGCAGATTGAAAAGTTTGAGCATGTCAATATTAAGAAAGAGGATGTGCTGGAACTTTTGGAAAGCATCAAGTTGGTTAAGTCGCCAGGCCTGGATGAGGTGTACCCCAGGCTACTGTGGGAGGCAAGGGAGGAGATTGCTGAACCTCTGGCATGATCTTTGCATCATCAATAGGGACAGAAGAGGTTCCAGCAGACTGGAGGGTTGCAAATGTTGTTCCTTCATTCAAGAAAGGGAGCAGAGATAACCCAGGAAATTATAGACCAGTGAGTCTTACCTCAGTGGTTGGTAAGTTGATGGAGAAGATTCTGAGAGACAAGAATTATGAACATTTGGAGAGGTATAATATAATTAGGAATAGGCAACATGGCTTTGTCAAGGGCAGGTCATGCCTTATGGGCCTGATTGAATTATTTGAGGATGTGACTAAACATATTGATGAAGGAAGAGCAGTAGATGTAGTGTATGTGGATTTCAGCAAGGCATTTGCTGAAATGTGTTTAAACTAAGTAGTGGGGTGGGGGGAAAGGGGATGAACTGGAAATATAAAGATGGAGTTAAAGGGAAAGTGAAAGTAAGAAAAGTTAAAAAGGACAACAGAATCAATGGAGCAGAAAGCTCAAGAAGAGATCATATAGTATGGCCAAGTGAAATAGGAATTAATATGAAAGGTGAGTAATGAATTAAAATTATTATATATAAATGCATGGAATATAAGGAATAAAGTAGACGAGTTTGAAGCTCAGCTGGAAGTACAATGTTGTGGGAACAACAGAGACATGGCTTCAAGCAGACAGGGCCTGGGAAATGAATATTCAAGGATATACGTCTTATCAAAAGGACAGACTGTCGGGCAGAGGGGGTGGGGTGGTTCTTTTGGTGAGGAATGATATTCAGTCCCTTGTGAGGGGGGACATAGAATCAGGGGACGTAGAGTCAGTGTGGATAGAACTGAGAAATTCTAAGGGCAGAAAGACCCTAATGGGAGGTATCTACAGGCCCCCAAACAGTAGTCTGGATGTAGGGTGTAAGTTGAATGAAGAGTTAAAATTGGCACGTCTCAAAGGTAATGATACAGTTGTCATGGGGAATTTCAACATACAGGTAAGACTGGGAGAATCAGAATGGTACTGGACCCCAAGGTGGCTCTAGAAATCGTGGACGCATTGGTAATCATTTTCCAATGTTCTATAGATTCAGGATCAGTTCCTGCAGACTGGAGGGTGGCTAATGTTGTCCCACTTTTCTAGAAAGGAGGGAGAGAGAAAACAGGGAGTTATAGACCGGTTAGCCTGACGTCAGTAGTGGGAAAGATGCTGGAGTCAATTATAAAAGAGGAAATTACAACACATTTGGATAACAGTAGAAGGATCAGTCCGAGTCAGCATGGATTTACGAAGGGAAAATCATGCTTGACTAATCTCCTGGAGTTTTTTGAGGATGTAACTATGAAAATGGACAAGGGAGAGCCAGCATACCTGGACTTCCAGAAAACTTTTGATAAAGTCCCAAACAGGAGATTAATGGGCAAAATTAGGGAACATGGTATTGGGGGCAGAGTACTGACATAGCGAAAATTGGCTGGCTGACAGGAAACAAAAAGTAGTGATTAATGGGTCCCTTTTGGAATGGCAGGCTGTGACCAGTGGGGTACCGCAAGGTTCGGTGCTGGGACCGCAGATGTTTACAATATACATTTGTACATTAATGATTTAGATGAAGAGATTAAAAGTAACATTAGCAAATTTGTTGATGACACAAAGCTGGGTGGCAGTGTGAAATGTCAGGAAGATGTTATGAGAATGCAGGGTGACTTGGACAGGCTAGGTGAGTGGGCAAATGTATGGCAGATGCAGGTTAATGTGGATAAATGTGAGGTTATCCACTTTGGTGGCAAGAACAGGAAGGCAGATTACTATCTAAATGGAGTCGTTAGGAAAAGGGAAAGTACAACGAGATCTAGGTGTTCTTGTTTCAGTCAATGAAAGCAAGCATGCAGGTGCAGCAGGCAGTGAAGAAAGCTAATGGCATGCTGGCCTTTATAACAAGAGGAATTGAGTATAGGAGTAAAGAAGTCCTTCTGTAGCTGTACAGGGCCCTGGTAAGACCCCACCTGGAGTATTGTGTGCAGTTTTGGTCTCCAAATTTGAGGAAGGACATTCTTGCTGTTGAGGGAGTGCAGCGTAGGTTCACAAGGTTAATTCCCGGATTGGCGGGACTGTCATATGTTGAAAGATTGGAGCAACTGGGCTTGTATGCACTGGAATTTAGAAGGATGAGAGGGGATCTGATTGAAACATATAAGATTATTAAGGGATTGGATACACTGGAGGCAGGAAGCATGTTCCTGCTGATGGGTGAGTCCAGAACTAGAGGCCACAGTTTAAGAATAAGGGGTAGGCCATTTAGAACAGAGATGCGGAAAAACTTTTTCACCCAGAGAGTGCTGGATATGTGGAATGCTCTGCCCCAGAAGGCAGTGGAGGCCAAGTCTCTGGATGCTTTCTAGACATAGAACTCTTATAGATAGTGGGGTCAAGGGATATGGGGAGAGGGCAGGAACGGGGTACTGATTGTGTATGATCAGCCATGATCACAGCGAATGGTGGTGCTGGCTAGAAGGGCCGAATGGCCTACTCCTGCACCTACTGTCTATTGTCTATTTGATAAAGTACCCCATACAAGGCTTATAGAGAAAGTAAGGAGGCATGGGATCCGAGGGGACATTGCTTTGTGGATCCCCGAACTGACTTGCCCACAGGCAAAGAGTGGTTGCAGGCAGGTCATATTCTGCATGGAGGTCGGTCACCAGTGGAGTGCCTCAGGGATCAGTTCTGGGACCATTACTATTCGTGATTTTGATAAATGACCTGGATGAGGAATTAGTGGGATGGGTTAGAAAGTTTGCTGATGACACAAAGGTTGGAGGTGCTGTGGATAGTGTGGAGGGCTGTCAGAGGACATTGATATGATGCAAAACTGGGCTGAGAAGTGGTAGATGGAGTTCAACTCAGAAAAGTGTGAAGTTTTGGTAGTCAAATATGATGGCAGAATATAGTATTAATGGTAAGACTCTTGGCAGTGTGGAGTATCAGAGGGATCTTGGGGTCCAAGTCCATTGGACTCTCAAGGCAGCTGCGCAGGTTGACTCAGTGTTTAAGAAGGCAGATGGTGTATTGGCCTTCATCAATCGTAGAACTGAAGTTAGGAGCTGAGAGGTAATGTTGCAGCTATATAGGACCCTGGTCAAATCCCACTTGGAGTACTGTGCTCAGTTTTGGTTGTCTCACTATAGGAAGGATGTGAAAACCATAGAAAGGGTGCAGAAGGGATTTACAAGGATGTTGCCTGGATTGGGGAGCATGTCTTATGAGGATTAGTTGAGTGAACTTGGCCTTTTCTCCTTGGAGTGATGGAGGATGAGAGATGACCTGATAGAGGTGTATAAGATGTTGAGAAGCAATGTGTATAGTCAGAGGCTTTTTCCCAGGGCTGAAGTGGTTGCCACAAGAGGACGCAGGTTTAAGGTGCTGGGGAGTAGGTACAGAGATGTCAGGGGTAAGTTGTTTTTTTTTTAAAAACGCAGAGAGTGGCGAGTGCGTGGAATAGGCTGCCGGCAGGGGTGGTGGAGGCATACAATAGGGTCTTTTAAGAGGCTTTTGGATAGGTACATGGAGCTTAGTAGAATAGAGGGCTACAGGTAAGCCTAGTAATTTCTAGGGTCGGGACATGTTCGGCACAACCTTGTGGGCCGAAGGGACTGTATTGTGCTGTAGGCTTTCTATGTTTCTATGTTGTACTGTTGGAACCTCCATATGTTGCTGAGCATTCTGAAGGCATTTCTGGCCTTGCTTAGATGGTTCTTGATGTCATTGCATGCTCCTCCATTGTGTCTGACAGTGCTGCCCAGGTAGGTGAACTCCTCTGTTGTAGAAATGTCTTCTCCATTTACTTGGATCGTTGAGGGGTTTGAGATGTTCAAAGTCATCACCTCCATTTTCTTCAGACTAACCTTCAAGCCAATCTGCTGAGCAAAATTACCGAGGCGGGATTTTTTTTGCATGTTGGAGTTTTGCATCTGAGTGTTGGAGAACAGAACCAGGTCATCAACCAAGTTGAGGTCTTCCAGAGCTGAGAAGAGGGTCCATCATATGCCTCGTGTCTGATTTTCATTTGTTCGCTGCATCACCCAATCAATGGCAATGCTAAAGAGGAGTACCAACATTACACATCTTTGTCTCACTCCTGTCTTCACTTCAAAGCTGCAATCACTGTTACCAACTCTACATTTAAAAGTGGCATAAAAACTCTTGATGAGAAGAACTCTGTTGTGAGATCCCATACATGCGCAGTACACACTGTCTCTGTGGATTCTCAAAATCCACTAAGTTGATGTCGAGCTGTCTTTGCCACTCTGTACACTGCTCGATGATGTTACGCAATACAAATATCTGGTCAATGCATCCCCTACCTTTCTGAAATCCTGCTTGTTTCTTTCTGAGTTGTTGATCTACTGTGTCTGACATACTTTGAATGATGATATTTGCAAGATCTTGCTTGGAATTTACAAAAGTGTGATTCCATGGCAGTTGCTACAATTTCTCAAGGGTGCCTTTCTTTGGAATCTTCACAATGACTCCCTCTGACCAGTCATCTGGTATCTTCTTCCTTTCCCATGTGGATATAACACTGAGGCTATCTTGGCCAGGGGTTTTCCATTTCTGAGAGATCTAATGGCTGCAATGATTTCTTCTTTGGTTGGTGGTTAAACACAAAAGTCAAGATCAACCTCTGCCTCTTGGATGTTAGCCTCTATTGTTAGCGGTGGTCTGTTAGAAGTGTTCTGCCCATCGAGCTTCTTGTTCTGTTTCTGTTAGAAGCTGCCCCTGCTTGTCTGCGATCAGTGGTTCCTCGGTACTTGCCACAGACTATCTTGGTAATCTTGCACACCTTTCCTTGCTCCCCTTTATTAGCTGCACCTTCTGCCTGATTTGCAAGGTTTTCCATGAATGCCTGTTTGTCTGCTCTCATCTTCCACTTCACAGTTTGATTCACTTCCTGGTACTGCAATTTGTACCTTTCTTTCAGCCCATTAGATTTTGCTTCCATGACCTGCTTCTTTAGGGCTCTCTGTTTTTTAATAGCTTGCCATGTATCCGCTGTTATCCATTCCTTCCTTTTCTTTTGCTTAATTCCCAAGCAGGTTTCACTGGTTTTCAGATAAGCTATCTTAGCATGTTCCCACTTAGTGTTGACTTTGTGTGTATCCAGCTGTGTATAGTCTTCGATATTTGCTAGTGCCTGAAAACTGTTCTTCAGCTGCATCACAAAAATACTCTTCATTTTGGGGTCCTGTAGTCTCTCAACATCAAACTGCTGCCTTCTCATCTTTATAGCACCTGTTTTCCTCAGTTTCATTGAGTACTGCTAACACAAGGTGGTGGTAGCTGCTGACATCAGCTCCCCTCTTTACCCTGATGTCGAATGGTGAACGTCTCCAGGTGCCGTTTATCATCAGGTGGTCTATCTGGTTTCTGTATCTTCCATTAGGAGAGTAGCAAGTCAGCTTATGAATGTCTCTATGTGGAAAGAGGGCCCCTCCAATAACGAGGTCGTAGGTGGTACAGAATTCTAGCAGTCTCTCTCCATTTTCATTCATGGTGCCACAGCCTTCTGTCCCCATGGCCCTGTCATAGTTTGTATTGTCATTTTCAACCTTCACATTCATATCTCCCATCACAATCTTCAAATCATCTCTTGATGTGTTTTCCAACTCAGTTTGTAATTGTTCATACAACTCATCTTTGGTTTCTTCATCACTGTTGTTTGTTGGAGCATAGCATTGGATGATAGTTAAACATAGAAGATAGAATAGTACAGCACATTACAGGCCCTTTGACCCACAATGTTGTGCCGACCCTCAAACCCTGCCTCCCATATAACCCCCCACCTTAAATTCCTCCATATACCTGTCTAGTAGTCTGTTAAATTTCACTAGTGTATCTGCCTCCACCACTGACTCAGGCAGTGCATTCCACACACCAACCACTCTCTGAGTGAAAAACCTTCCTCTAATATCCCCCTTGAACTTCCCTCCCCTTACCTTAAAGCCATGTCCTCTTGTACTGAGCAGTGGTGCCTTGGGGAAGAGGCGCTGGTTGTCCACTCTGTCTATTCCTCTTAATATCTTATACACCTCTATCATGTCTCCTCTCATCCTCCTTCTCTCCAAAGAGTAAAGCCCTAGCTCCCTTAATCTCTGATCATAATCCATACTCTCTAAACCAGGCAGCATCCTGGTAAATCTTCTCTGTACCCTTTCTAATGCTTCCACATCCTTCCTATAGTGAGGCGACCAGAACTGGACACAATACTCCAAGTGTGGCCTAACTAGAGTTTTATAGAGCTGCATCATTACATCACATCTCTTAAACTCTATCCCTCGACTTATGAAAGCTAACACCCCATAAGCTTTCTTAACTACCCTATCTACCTGTGAGGCAACTTTCAGGGATCTGTGGATATGTACCCCCAGATCTCTCTGCTCCTCCACACTACCAAGTATTCTGCCATTTACTTTGTACTCTGCCTAGGAGTTTGTCCTTCCAAAGTGTACCACCTCACACTTCTCCGGGTTGAACTCCATCTGCCACTTCTCAGCCCACTTCTGCATCCTATCAATGTCTCTCTGCAATCTTTGACAATCCTCTACACTATCTACAACACCACCAACCTTTGTGTCATCTGCAAACTTGCCAACCCACCCTTCTACCCCCACATCCTGGTCATTAATAAAAATCACAAAAAGTAGAGGTCCCAGAACAGATCCTTGTGGGATACCACTAGTCACAACCCTCCAATCTGAATGTACTCCCTCCACCATGACCCTCTGCCTTCTGCAGGCAAGCCAATTCTGAATCAACCTGGCCAAACATCCCTGGATCCCATGCCTTCTGACTTTCTGAACAAGCCTACCATGTGGAACCTTGTCAAATGCCTTACTAAAATCCATGTAGATCACATCCACTACACTACCCTCATCTATATGCCTGGTCACCTCCTCAAAGAACTCTATCAGGCTTGTTAGGCATGATCTGCCCTTCACAAAGCCATGCTGACTGTCCCTGATCAGACCATGATTCTCTAAATGCCCATAGATCCTATCTCTAAGAATCTTTTTTAATAGCTTTCCCACCACAGATGTAAGGCTCACTGGTCACATAGTTGTGTTAATCTGTTTCCCCTTCATTCTAACCTTGACAATTCTGCTATTGACAGGTTTCCACTCTATTTAACTCCTCTCTGCACCTTTCTTTGGGATGATGGCTACTCTAATACAATGTTGGTCGTCATCCCTTCCCGAATACAGCACTATCTCTCCAGTACTGGTCTTGATTCTCCCTGATCCTGTCCATCTACTTTCACATATTCCAAGGATATGTAGGTTGTAACGTCTCATCTCTGATGTAACCTGTGCAAGCTTTCCTGTGTCATACATTGTTTGTACATTCTAAAATCCTATTTTGGTCCTGCATTTGGCATTCAGAACTACTGTCTTCCTGTCAGTGACTTCCTTTCAGCTTTCACCACTGTCATTCTCACAAGTATCTACCGATGACTCTGGAAGCCTGTCACACCTAGTAGTTTTGGTTCCTTCTGTTGTTGTTTCCTTAACAAAAGTCTTTTTCCAGGACTGGGCTGTTAGCCCTGTGCCCAACCCCCAACCTGGAGGACCAGTGGATCGCTCCAAGTCTGGCCTCTACCCTTCAACCTATCCATCTTGGGTGGCCTTACCAGGAGACAAATCTCTCGTCAGCATAGCTCTCAGGGTCAATGAGGCATTCAAGCCCTCTGAACACTACAAGGCTGCGATCCTACGGGGAGATTCTGGATCTTATTACAGCCTAATGGTCTGTCCTGAGATAAACTAGTGTATTTACATCAATCTTGGGACAATGAATTTTATTCTCCTGTAAGGCAATGCATTCTGCAGCCTTCTGTTCAGAGTACTCTTTTGCTCTGGCATGAGCAGTTGTTCCTGGTGTATGGCTAACCAGTCATATTTCCTGTCTACAGACTGTTCTCACCCCAGCAAAGCATCCACTGGCAAGTGGGGATTAACACTGGACAGAAAGTAATAAGGGGAATATCTGGTGTATGCATGAGGCAGCACATTGTACACAAACTAACTCGGGTAAATGCTCTGGTCACCTGCGTTTCTTCACTAGAGGCAACTTATTCAACAAATCACACATCATCCTGTTGAGACACTCACACTGAGTGTCGCCAGTAGGATGATGGAGTGTTGTATGACTTTTCTTTACCCCGTACAGTTTACAAAGCTGTTATGACCTCACTTTCGATGCAACAGCCCTGGTCAGAATGCAACCTCTCAGTAACACTGTACTTCATAAACCATTCCATCAAGAGCACCTTTGCTGTGGTATCTGCCTTTTGATCCCATGTTGAGAATGCTTGGGTGAATTTGGTAAAAACGTCCGTGACAACTAAGACATTCTCACATCCATCAGCTGCCGGCTCAAGCACACTGAAATCTACAGCGACAACTTTGAGTGGCCTAGAAGCAAGAAATGATTTCATGGGCTGATGGATCTTTGGGTGTGGTATTTCAGTTAAAACACAATGTGGACAATTTTTTGATCCACTGTATCACATCCTCCCAAAAACATTTGCTTCTCAACAAGTGCAGAGTACATTCTATGCCTTGATGGCCCATAGAGGCATGTACATACCCTAACACTTTACTTCTCAAGCTGGTAGATAGCAGAAGCTGATAACACTCCCTGTGCTTCTCATCCTCAACTACACGATACTTATACTCCCTGATCCTTATACTCCCTGATCCTGTCCCAGTGCTTTACCAGACAAAACTGGTTTAGGCAGAGTTTTTGTTTGTCCCATAAGTCTTCAAAGACACTTATCACAGGGTCTTGCTGCTGGAAAGTATGCAAATCCCCAGTAGAATAACTCGGAATGGTTGGGGTATTTCCTTGCATCAGATCACTCATATCACTAATACTAGCTTCAAGAGCTTGAATTTGCTTAACCCTACAGCTTTTAAGACCAGCTGCCGGGTCAAGAGCAGTGCTATGATTGATCAGGCTACAGATCGCCACAGACCCATCAAACTCAGATACCTCTGAGATAAGCTCAGGCTCCCCTGCAAAAGGCTGCATAGAGAGAGCATCAGCCATGGTATTGCTCCAAGCTGGATGATACTGGACACTGACAGCTGCAAGATCCATCTCTGCTCAATTATTCCCAATTTGGCAGCTTTCAATTGGGATAACAGATTATTTTCAGCAATTACAGTGAACTTGGAACCCAATAAGTAACCACAAAACTTCTCTACTATAGCCCACTTAAGTGCAAGCAGCTCTAATTTCAAGCTGCTATAATTCCTATAATTCTTTTCAGCATTTCTCAATCATCAGCTTGCATATGAAATAACCCTCTGTCTCTCTGTTGCTGGTATAAAACAGCTCCTAGTCCGTGACTGCTTGCATTGGTCTCCACTAGGAAAGGCTGCGTGAAATCGGCAAAGCCAAGGATCGGTGAACTGCTCAGTTTCTCCTTGAAAGGCAGTTTGACATTCTTCTGTCCAAGACAAAAATTTTTTAAGAGCTGGTTTGTTTTACTAGGACTTCCTGCACTAAGATACAAATTGACTACATCATGCAGCAACCTGCAATCTTTGAGAATCCCCAAACAAACCATCTGTAATAACTACAAAAAACCAAGAAATGATCTTAACTCTCTGACTGTAGATGGTATTGCCCATAGCTGAACAGCTGAGACACTCTTGGAATCTGTGCTATCCCCTTAGCTGATATCTGAATTGTGTTCAATTCTGGTCACCTCATTATCGGAAGGATGTGGAAGCTATGGAGAGGGTGCAGAAGAGATTTACCGGGATGTTGCCTGGTTTGGAGAACAAGTCATATGAAGCAAGGTTAGCAGACCTGGGACTTTTCTCTTTGGAGCATAGAAGAATGAGAGGGGACTTGATAGAGGTCTACAAGATTATGAGAAGCATAGATAGGGTGGATAGTCAGCACCTGTTTCCCAGGGCACCAAGACCAAACACCAGAGTGCATCTGCACAAAATTAAGGGAGGGAAGTTTAGAGGAGACATGAGGGGTAAGTTTTTTTAAAAATATAAAACACAGAGGGTTGTGAGTGTCTAGAATGACTTGCCAGGGATTGTGGTGGAGGCTAAAACATTAGGGGTATTTAAGAGCTTCTTGGACAGGCACATGGATGAAAGAAAAATAGAGGGTTATGGGGTACTGTGGGTTTAGTACTTTTTTTTAAAAGGATTATATGGGTCAGCACAACATGGAGGGCTGAAGGGCCTGTACTGTGCTGTAATGTTTTATGGTTCTATATCTGGTGTCCTGAAGACTTAACCTTTGACTGCAGAAAATGATATTTTTCCAATTTCACCTTCAGATCTGTCTCCTTGAGATGCTGAAGCAC
Source organism: Hypanus sabinus (assembly GCF_030144855.1). Lineage (NCBI taxonomy): Eukaryota > Metazoa > Chordata > Chondrichthyes > Myliobatiformes > Dasyatidae > Hypanus > Hypanus sabinus. The sequence continues at coordinate 1,933,847 of NC_082727.1, forward strand.
AGTGTCAAGCCTTTTTAAGTGTTCCTGGAAAGTCTGTGAATACACCAGAACATCATCCAGATACACCAGCATAATTTGGAAGACTAAGTCATTGTTACCTGCATGAGTCTTTGAAAAGTCGCCAGCCCATTGCAGACCCCAAACATGTGAAGTGTTATGAACCTCAGTTTCAACACCTGGGATGGTACGTGATGTACTGGGAATCCGTGTGTTACCTACCCCAGTATCAATTCTTCGGACAGTACGTAATGTATTGGAAATCTGTGACTTTGTTTCTTGTAGTGTCATTTGATGACCGACGTAGGTTGCTTCAGAGACACACTTTGGTGGAGAGTCATTGTGTTTGGACAGCAGAGTCATGAGTGAGAGTGAAGAATGCAAGCTTCAATCGAACCCAAAAGGGAGTGGGTAGTCGATAACGCTGTGCACTTCGGAGGTGACAGACATTTCGTAATCCAAACGTGGATTTTTGGCGCAAACACGAAGAAATCTGCAGATGCTGGAAATTCAAGCAACACACACAAAATGCCGCTGGAACGCAGCAGGCCAGGCAGGAAGAAGCACTGTTGATGTTTTGGGCCGAGACCCTTCGTCAGGACTAACTAAAAGAAAATATAGTAAGAGATTTTAAAGGGGGGGGGGAATCTGAAATGATAGGAGAAGACAGGAGGGGGTGGGGTGAAGCTAACATTGATTTCTCTACCTTCCGTTAATGCCCCTCCTCCCCTTCTTACACCATCCCTGATTTATTTATTCCCCCCCACCCATCACTCTTTGCCTGTTCTCCATCTCCCTCTGGTGCTCCCCTCCCTCCTTCTTTCTCCCTAGGCCTTTCTTTCCCTTCTCCAGCTCTGTATCCCTTTTGCCAATCACCTTTCCAGCTCTTAGCTTCATACTAAACTGGGTGGCAGTGTGACATGCGAAGAGGACGTTAGGAGAATACAGGGAGACTTGGATAGGCTGGGGGAGTGGGCAGATACTTGGCAGATGTCATTCAATGTGAATAAATGTGAAGTTATCCACTTTGGAAGCAGGAACAAGAGGGCAGAGTATTGTCTGAACGATGTAGAGTTAGGTAAGGGAGAAATGCAAAGAGACCTAGGAGTCCTAGTTCATCAGTCAATGAAGGTGAATGAGCAAGTGCAACAGGCAGTGAAGAGGGCAAATGGAATGTTGGCCTTTATTACAAGGGGAATTTAGTACAAGAGCAAGGATGTCCTTTTGCATTTGTACAGGGCCCTGGTGAGACCACACCTGGAATATTGTGTACAGTTTTGGTCTCCAGGTTTAAGGAAGGACATTCTGGCAATTGAGGAAGTGCAGCGTAGATTCACTAGGTTGATTCCTGGGATGGCAGGGCTGTCTTACGCATAGAGATTGGAGAGATTGGGCTTGTACACACTGGAATTGAGGAGATTGAGAGGGGATCTGATTGAAACGTTTAAGATAATTAAAGGATTTGATAGGATTGAGGCAGGAAATATGTTCCAGATGTTGGGAGAGTCCAGTACCAGAGGGCATGGATTGAGAATAAGAGGTCAGTTATTTAAAACAGAGTTGAGGAAGAACTTCTTCTCCCAGAGAGTTGTGGAGGTGTGGAATGCACTGCCTCGGAAGACGGTGGAGGCCAATTCTCTGGATGCTTTCAAGAAGGAGCTAGATAGATATCTGATGGATAGGGGAATCAAGGGATATGGGGACAAGGCAGGGACTGGGTATTAATAGTGAATGATCAACCATGATCTCAGAATGGCGGTGCAGACTCGAGAGGCCGAATGGTCTACTTCTGCACCTATTGTCTATTGTCTATTTTTTCTTTCAGTTAGTCCTGGCGAAGGGTCTCAGCCCAAAACGTAGACAGTGCTTCTTCCTATAGATGCTGTCTGGCCTTTTGCATTCCACCAGCATTTTGTGTGTGTTGCTTGGATTTTTGGCACCCACTTTGGTGACACCTGCAAGGTCTCAGGTGTGTGGTGATCACACCTTACTATCTCTACCTTAAAATCTCTTACTATCTTTTCTTTCAGTTAGTTCTGACGAAGGGTCTCGGCTCAAAACATCAGTTCTAGAAAAGGGACTTCTCCTGTCAGTTACGTAGTGAAATTCTCACTTTTTGTGGACTCTTCATAGACTCTTTGAAACAGACCACATCATGAACTCGTTTACACTGTAAAGGTATGGTGGCCGTTTTGTGAGATCAGCATTCGAGAGGTACTATGTATCTGCCGAATTGCCTTCGGAAAGGTACGGTGGCTGTTTTGGCATATCTCTGCGAGACTCGCTTCTTTGCTGTATTTTGAGTCTCCATCTTCAAGATCGTCACTTTGCTAAACTTTGAAACTAAAAGTGTCTCCTCTCAATTACCCTTGTGAATCCTTGAAACTTTCTGAACTGACATTCTGATACTGTGCTCCAGTAAGACTATGTTAAGAATTGTTTCTAAGTTTAACCGTTTGGGAGCTATAGACTCATGGTGCTGTTAACTTCATTTTAAGTTAGTCACTTGTTTAATTTTCTATGTTTCTGCTTGAGTGTTAATAAACTTAGTTGTTTTGCAATAGTTCCCTGACTCCGTTCCACGTCTATTATTGCTGGCTCCCCATAACAGAAGATATTCATATAGACCAAATGGGGTCAAAAAAGCTGTTTTACACCTATCATGCTCCTCTACCGCCACTTGGTGGTAACTACTCGCAAGGTCTATTGTTGAGAAAATCTGAATTCCCTGCAGAGTATCAAAACGTGGGAGTGGGAACCCAACCTTTTTAGTCTTAAGATTCAGTCTCCACCAATCTACACAGTCTTAAGCTACCATCAGCCTTCCATACCAACACTACAGGTGAGGTATACACACTACTGCTCTCCTGAATCACATCCTTCATCAACAACTTCAAGATGTGCTCTTTTCACTTCACTGTACTTACTGATTGGGCAGAACACAACAGTTATGGCTGTGAAACAGGCTTATCAATTAAATGAATTTCATGCTTGACCTTGGCAGTATACCCAAGATCTTCATTTTCAACTGCAAAGATTCACAGGTACTTAGCCAATAAAACCCTTAGTTGAGTTTGTTGTTCTTCACCACCCCCAATGTCAAGAATTGACTAGAATTGGAGGGGCAGAACAAAGATATGATGTCGTTCAACTGCAACTACTTTGCTTGCATGTTTGGAAACAGCTCCATATGTATCGTTGATATCACTTTTTTTCCCTTTTCAAGCTCCTTTTAAAGACCCTGACCTGGGGTTACACTCTGACTTTGGTTCTTTGCAGGAACGGGACCCACTCTCAGGGCCTCATGACCAGCCACTTTTTGATATGCCAAGGACTTAGCCCGGAAAACTCTATTACAGATTTTCGGGGCTCTGAAGGCATGCTGATTCTAGACCAGTGCCCCTGACTGAGGCGTCATGGGAGAACATGAAACATCAGGAGCAGTGTGTTAGCTGTGATGGGTTGTGTACCCAAAGAGCTGCACCTTCCTGGTGCTGACTCTCTGGGCATTGTAAATCATTGAGTTATTTGTTATGCCTCCTCTCCCACTGTGAAATGAGGACACCTCTTTCTCCCTTATTAGGGAGAGAGAGAGAGAGCCTGTGGAATGTCAAATTCCAGGTGAACAAGCAACACACACACACACACAATGTTGGAGGAACTCAACAGACCAGGCAGCATCTATGGGAAAAAAGTACAGTCAACATTTTGACAGGACTGGAGAAAAAAAGCTGAGGAGTAGATGTGAAAGTTGGAGGGGAGAGAGAAATGCCAAGCGATAATGAAACTTTTGGTGGGGGGGGCATGAAGCAAAGAGCTAGGAATTTGATTAGTGAAAGAGACTAGAAGAAAGAAAAAGGGGGGAGGAGGAGCAACAGAGGGAGGCAATGGGAGGGCAAGGAGGTAACATGAGAGGGGACAAGGGCATGGGAAATGTTTATTTTTCTTCAGTCATTCCAAAGAGTTTTGGCCCAAAACATCAACTGTACATTTTTCCATTAAATGTACCTATTTTTCCATTAAATGTACCTATTGAAACCTACTCAATTGTCTTTAACTTGGGGTTACTACCCTCCTCATTTACATCAATTGTCAATGACAGCTGAGATCCAATGAAATCTTGCAGCACATTGCTAATCACTATCTATTCAGTCTACCTTTGACAGCATACCCAGCTGGGTCCTAGGTGAGAGCCATACATCCTCCCGAGAAGTGTAAAACTGTCTGAACACAAGTGTCAACGAGCATGGGAATAACTCCAAGACCACCCGGTAGAAGGGTGTTAAGCGGTTAAAGTAACATCTTATGGTCAGTACCAACATCTCCAAGGGCCTTACTAGCCACAACTGTAACTACAGATTCAGCACATATATGCCAGTATCTTTTCACCATACTTGCACTATGGCTTTCTTTTCAGTAGGGCACATCTGCACTTTCTGAAAAACTTCTCTCCAATCAGAATCCAACTTTCCTTCTAGGGTTGTGTCAAATTCAGCATAGACAAGTTGTCTACATTGGCTTATAATGTTCATGCCTACAATGCACGGGACAGGTTGTTCAATGCTAACAGTAACTCCAACTACAAAGTGTACTATAAAGCCACAACTGGGAATCTTCATGCCCATCGCTCGAACCTCTAGCTCTAGATACTCAAGGTAAGGAATATCAAGACCATTAGTGGCTGTAAACCTAAGACAGCAGCAGTGGACAACATATCTTCATCCTTTCCATTCAAGTGTTCTCAAAAGAACTGCTCAGTCATGGTGCTCATTTGACTACCTGTGCCTAACAAACAATGGTCAGAGACATCTGATTTCTTAAGCTCAACAACACAACTTGTTCCGATGGTACATTGCAGCACATGGTCATGGGATGGCTGTACATTATCTGAGTCTGAGAGGTTCCCCTGAATTGCTCGACTCACAACAACCTGAGGGCTGGAGGATTTGGGCTCTACGTCCCTTGCACTTTGCTTCTGTGGGCAATTCTTTGATACGTTCCCTCCCACCTGACACTTGAAACACATTGGTTGCCCATCCTTTGTGAACCTAGGCTGTAACTTAGGTCTACTGCTAGTAGCATGTGCAACACCTCCTCTGTACAGCAAGATCTTCCACTGCTTGAATCAAATCCCTAATGGCTTTGCCCTGCTCTGTGACTACTTTAAGGACATCGTCCAGTGACAGACTGAGATTCCTGAGCTTTGAGAGTTGAGCACTGTGTTTGGCCACTGCTACTCTTTGACTTTACAGTTTCTGCATTTCCTGAGGACTCTTCTGAAAATCACAAATGAGCCTCCTCTAGCACTGCTATCTTCAAGAACTCAGAATTGTCCCATATGAATCTGTGGAGCTCCCTTCTAAGGGAAGGACCTCCAATACCCTCTATAAATTGATTGGAGTGCCGCGGCTTATTGGCCACAGCATCAGGGGCACTCTCCAGTAACAAGAGCTTTTGTTAAGGCATGTGTAAACTCTCTTATGTCTTCACCCTCACACCATAGAAGCTATACAACAGCTGGGGTGTATCACTGTTGTCTCTAAATGCTTCCCCGAGATAGGTGAGTAAGTCATCAACCTGGTCTTCCTCGGCATCACCGTGCATAGGTGCTTCTTCTAGAGCTGAACCGCTGATCAGTGTCATAACAAAACCATACTGATTTTTAGTAGGAAGCAACCGTTCGACTTCTTCAATAAAGTCACCAACAGACCTCCCATCTTTCACAATATCCCCTGTAAATGGAGCGATATGTCTTTCCCTTAGAATGCATACACAGAAACTTTTGCGTAATTTATTGATAGTTCCCATGGTTTCCCCGTGCCTACTACACAACTCTCTAATTTGTTCATTCAAATCAGGTTCAGTTTGTCCACCCTGTGTATGTAACATTATGAAAACTCAAGTCTTTAAAATCTCTGCAAAAAGCCTGGAAAAGGGGTTGCTGATGTCCCTTGCAGAAAACACGATGACTTCACGGCCGCAGTTGCTCTAGATCACTGTCACAGTTTTATATCCTGGTGTCAGTCCCGATAGCCCAGCCTGATCTCAAGCCCCTACCACAATAGGTTCCCCTTCCATCCCACGGGAACGGCTGTCGTGTTCTTCACTACTACCGCATAAAATCAAAAACCTCTAAACTGGCTTGGAATTATCCCACTCCCGATACCAAATTTTGTAGCCCGGGGAAAAAAGACACACATAGGACAATAAAAACTTTTTCGGGCCTTTAATTCCTTTACCTGTTTTAGATGTTTTAATGTAGCAAGAGGGTATCAAAATAAAACGACAAAATCAATTAAAACACAGTTCCCGCTGTTTCAATCTCAGTTTAATTTGGGACAACACCCTTGTTACGTTTGCATTATGAAAATAAATAAAACCTAATACACGAAACCAATACGGTAGTAGCAATTCTAAAAAAATACGATGTTAGAATCCCACCAACCCTGTAACTTATAAACAAAGTCAAAAATATGTATAAATACATCTCATCTTAACTAGGAGATTTGGCATACACTTCCAAACCTTGAAACGAGTTCTCCTTGCTCACGTTGCGTAAACAGAGATTAACATGTTCACATTCCGTCATGAAGCTATAAAGAAAGACAAAAATAAACTTGGAGTTTAAATTACGAAAAAGACTAACCTAGTACGTCAATAAGGAAATTCGCACAATCATGCTATCCAGCACCGATACCTTACTCAAAAAAATCTAATGCACCCACATGTAAAACGTGTCAAATTACCAATATTCTAGATTTACATACATGTATACATGAATTTACATAGATATTATTCAACTTTCCTCACCAATCCCAGGAAAAGCACTCGAACGTCCTCTCTCTCTACGTCTTGTTTTATGGCGGTTGGCACCCAGCTTAATGGTGCATTACCGCCTCCTTCTGTTCCGGAGTATGCGATGGACTCACATTCTAAATCCCTTCACCCAATCGCACACATACACATATCTAACCTACACTTTATCTTCCCCATCCTAGTACCCTATTTCTGTTTATCCATCATATCCTATAAAAAAACCCCTGTACCCCTTAAGAAAGCTAAAAATACCCTGACCTGTGTTCTCTCATCCATGTCCAGCAACCTTTTTAATGTGAATTCCTGCACCCCCAATTCCCTTAAATTAATTCTTATCATCTCTCTCTGTATCCCATACTTCCTGCAACTCAGAACTACATGCTCTACTGACTCCTCTTCCTGACATTCTGCACACAATCCTATCTGGTGCTTCCCTATCAATTTCGATGTTTGGTTTAGAGCACAGTACCCCAGCCTTAACCTAGTCCACTCGAATGTCCTCTCTAGAACAGGGTAACTCTTGGTCCTACTCCACCCATGCATAATGATGTCACCGTTTTCTCTTAAAGGCACGGGTAACTATTTTAGCATCACCAAGGTGAATACCTAAGTGCACTTTAATAATAAAACATGATATTCAATGTTCACCTGGTTACATTTAACATACATCTCAACGCCATTGTTCCACCTTCTGCCTGTAACCTTCCACGCCCATTCTAATCAGTTTTAAATATATACAATGCCCTGACCTCCAAAACCTTCTATGACAATAAATGCCACATATTCCCCACTCCTTTGGCTAAAGAACTTCCTCCTCATCTCTGTTCTAAATGAGCGTCTTTCAATTCTGATTCTGTACCCTTTGGCCCTTGATTCCTCCATGACAGAGATCATCCTCTCCATGTTCACTCTATCTAGGCCTTTTAATATTTGGTAGGTTTCAATGAGATTCTCTGTCATTCTTCTAATCTCCAGTGAGTACTGGCCCAGAGCTATCAGATGTTCCTCATACGATAACTCTTTTGTTTCTGGGATCATTTTCATGAACTTCCCTGGACATCTTTAAGATCACAGTTCAGCAATAAAGGGCAGGAATTTAAAGGAATCTGCCTAATGATGATACAAAAGATAGGTGGAGGAGTGGGTAGTGCTGAGGAAACAGACAGCCTGCAAAGAGACTTAGATAGTTTAGGGGAATAGGCAAAGAAGTGGCAAATGAAATACAACGTTGGAAAGTCATGCACGTTGGTGGAAGAAATAAATGAGCAGACTATTAGTTAGATGGAATGAGAATTCAAAATATGGAGATGCAAAGGGGCTTGAGAGTCCTTATGCAAAATACCCTAAAGATTAACCTCCAGGTTGAGTCAGTGGTGAAGAAGACAAATACAATGTTGGCATTCATTTCCAGAGGTATAGAGTATAAGACAGGGGTCAGCAACCTTTACCACTGAAAGAGCCACTTGGACCCGTTTCCCACAGAAAAGAAAACACTGGGAGCCGCAAAACCCGCTTGACATTTAAAATGAAATAACACTGCATACAACGTTTTGTTTTGCCTTTATGCTATGTATAAACAAACTATAATGTGTTGCATTTATGAAATTGATGAACTCCTGCAGAGAAAATGAAATTACATTTCTGCATGCAAGAAAAACATTTTGAACTCCGAAAAAAAGACGTTGGGTTGAAGGTTACTTTTAAGTAAAATACTCAACGTCTATTTGAGTCCTTCTTGTATTTATGAAAAACGCCAAACTTAAATTTGCCACCAGCAGCAAACCAAAAATAACGTCAGCCAGCTGTCAACCTGAAAAATAAAAGGACTATTTCACTGAACAATGAAAACATATGAATATACGTAAAATAATAGGCAATTAAAATATTTATCATACTTGTTCAGGTTGACTCACACCTGACAATGCAGTCGTATTTAGTAGGGATGGATCGATGCTTAGGGGAGTGACCGGGAAGGATAATGTGTTTTTTTCCTCTCTGAACTCACAGAAGCGTTTCCCAAACGATGTTTGCATTGCGATGATTACAGAATGTAAATACTCCGAATTTATCATGTCGTGACCTTGTTTGAACTCTCTCAAATTGGGGAAGTGAGACAATGTGCCTTTCTGTAAATCTCTGGCAAGCAACGTCAACTTGCGCTCGAATGCCAAAACATCCTCCAACATGTGCAGGGCTGTACGTTCTTACCCCGTTGAAGAGCTGTGTTCAGCGTGTTCAGGTGCGCTGTCATGTCTACCATGAAGTGTAGCTTTTCCAGCCACTCTGGCTGTTCCAGCTCAGGAAAGTTGAGCCCTTTGCTGCCCAGGAAAGTTTTCACTTCTTCCAGACACGCGACAAAGCGTTTCAGCACCTCCCCCCTGGACAACCATCAGACTTTGTTGTGCAGCAGGAGATCAGAATATGCAATTTCCAGCTCGTCCAGTAACAAACGGAATTGACGGTGATTTAAACTTTTTGCCATTATTTTATTGACAATCTGAATGACAACATCCATTACTTCCGTGCATTCCGGAGGAAATGTTTGAGCGCACAGTGCCTCTTGGTGCAAGATGCAGTGAAAAGTCAGCAGCTTTCTGTCCAGCGACTTCTGCAGTAAAGCCACAATTCCCTTGTGCATTCCCGTCATATTCGGTGTCCCCATCAGTAGCTACTGACACCAGATGGGTGGTCTTTATTCCTTTGGCTCTTAAACAATTCAAGACAGCCTCACAGATGTCCTCCCCCCGTGTTTGGTCTTTTAGAGGTATCAACTCAATCAGTTCTTCCTGTGGCCCGGCAGAGTTTACATACCGGCAGAACAACGCTATTTGTTCAATATCACCTTTGTCTTTAGACTCGTCACAGGCAATCGAGTAGGCCACAGCTGAATTGATGTCTTTAATTTGCTGCCTTGTGATGTCTTCTGCCATTTTTATGGTTCTGTCTTTGACAGTCTTTGCAGAGAGGGGCATATCCCTGATTTTCTGCACAATTTCACTCTTGTTTTTAAAGTCCGTGAATAGATGTTCTGAAATCTTAATGAAAGATTCTTTTATATATTCACCATCTGTAAACTGCTTCCCGTGCCTGACTATTTCCTGAGCGGCAATATAACTGGCGTATGTCGTTGATTTTCCAGACTTCATCCATTTCTGGAAATGATTTTTGCTCAGATCAACCTTCCGCATCAGTTCTGAAACGGCTTTTTTTCTCTCATCTCCATCCGGATATTTTTGAGCAAAGGCTGCGTGTTTATTCTGGAAATGCCTTGCGACATTTGACTTTTTGTTGTTTGCTAGTTTCTCATTGCATATTAAGCATACCGGTAAACCAGTCTCGTCAACAGTGAAAGCAAATGAATCTGTCCACGTATCATTAAACGTTCTGTTTTCTTCAGTCACTTTTCTTTTTTTAGAATTCTCCATAGTTGGCTTACCTTGGATCGAAAAATTAAAGAAATCGCGCACTGGCGGGTGTCAGGTATTGGCAGTGGTGACGTATATTAATAGCGATAAAAACACGTTGTAGCGGTGTGCTCACGCAGTCAGTAAACTGCAGTCGAATAACTTTATTCGAACTAAACAGCCTTGCTTTTAAGCCTCCCTCAACCCAGCCCCCATGGACGCAGATGCTGCAAAAGACGCGTACTCACAAACCCCCGTAGGCTATCTCCCTTAGCCGGAATGCTGGCTAATTGTGAGGAAATGTGTCGCCACACTTAGATTGTACAAGATCACCATAATCTTCAAATTTAGAATTACATTTCAAAAGCTAACAAACTAACATAAAATACATTTTAATTAAATACTGACCAATTATTTCCCAAAGCCACAGGGAGCCGCAGCACAGAGGTGAAAGAGCCACAAATGGCTCGGGAGCCGCAGGTTGCCGACCCCTGGTATAAGAGCAGGGATGTAATGCTAAGGTTCTATAAGGCACTTGTAAGACCACACTTGGAGTATTGTGTGCAGGTTTGGGCTCCTTATTTTAGAAAGGATATACTGACATTGGAGCTGGCTCAGAGAAGATTCACGAGAATGATTCCTGGAATGAAAGGGTTACCATTTGAGGAACGTCTGGCAGCTCTCAAGCTGTATTCCCTGGAGTTCAAGGGGGATCTCATTGAAACATTCCGAATGTTAAAAGGCATGAACAGATTAGATATGGCAAAGTTATTTCCCATGGTAGGGGAGTTTAGGACAAGAGGGCACAACTTCAGGATTGAAGGACATCCATTTAGAACAGAGATGCGGAGAAATTACTTTAGTCAGACGGTGGTAAATCTGTGGAATTTGTTATCACGAGTGTCTGTGGAGGCCAAGTCATTGGGTGTATTTAAGGCAGAAATAGATAGGTTCTCAATTAGTCAGGTCATCAGAGGGTATGGAGAGATGGAGGCGAGTGGAGATGACTGGAAGAATTGGATCAGTCCATGATTGAATGGAGGAGCAGACTCAATGGGCCGAATGGCCTACTTCTGCTCCTATATCTTATGGTCTCTCCACCAGCATTTAAGATGGAGAGGAAGGGATATTTTGCACATTGTCTGTGTCTTGCAACCACCACAGACAGTATTATTAGTCTATGCTTCTACATATGTCCGTTAGCTCACTCCTGTGTATGCCATCCATATTTGCCCAACTGTGGGGGCTTGCCGGTCAACATTGACTCAATGGCCAAAGACTTGATTCTGTGCTGTACGTCTATGACTTTAATAGTGTTGAACATAGATATTGTGTAGGTAGACCATATTAATTTAGTTGGCCACTTGGTTAAAAAAATTAATTGGTTTGGCACAACATCGTATGCTGTCGAGGGAGCTATTCCTGTGATGTACTGTGCCTAATTTGTCAATGAAGCTCATGAATCCAGATGTAGAGTAAGTGAAGCATTATACAGAGATTATATAAAGGAATTAATTTATATCAGTATTTCACAGATACACTGTTACGATGAAGAAGAAAAAATGTTTCTTAAAATGAAATAAAATAAAATAAGCACCACATTAATCAAGGTTTATTGCAGTCAAAGGTGATGAAACATCATCTTGATGGTCAATGATAAATTGGGACTATGCTGTTGATGAACTGTTCAAGATTTCATCCTCTGCTGCTGAATAATCTTACAACACACACAAAATGCTGGTAGAACACAGCAGGCTAGGCAGCATTCATAGGGAGAAGCGCTGTTGATGTTTCGGGCCGAGACCCTTCATCAGGACGAAGGACCCTTTGTCCTGACGAAGGGTCTCGGCCCAAAACGTCGACAGCGCTTCTCCCTATAGATGCCGCCTAGCCTGCTGTGTTCTACCAGCATTTTGTGTGTGTTGTTGTTTGAATTTCCAGTATCTGCAGATCTCCTCGTGAATAATCTTACACTTGCTTTGCAAAGTCTCTTACATCTTGCCTGTAATTCAGTCTTTGCAGATGTCCATAGAACAGATTATTAAAGAAAGTGAACAACATTTGAAAACTTCCCCCTCATTGTTAATTTTCAGGGAAAAGTAAGTATGGGAATAAAGCAGATTAAGTTAAAGAAAACAATAGGTATCATTTTCCACAGTCTTCAGAGCTGAATGATCATCATTAAAATGCTGTGAAATCAAAATGTTAGCTTTAATAATCACAATCAATCAAAATGCAATAACTGAGTGCCTTGATTTGCTAGCTATTCATAGTTATAGTAGCATTTTGTCGGGGGTGCTTATCAGAAGGCATATCAGAAATTAACTTAGATCTTGTCAAGGTTGTTAATGATAGGTTCCTTTGGGGAATCTGGAGGGGGAAAAATATCCCTTTGCAATTTGCTAATTTGAAGTGAAGTATATTAGCTGAGCAGTCAAAAGCCATTTCATGTTATGAAATAATATGTGAAGTACCACAAGTAAGTCTTGAGTTGTCAAAAAGTCAATTCCCTTCCTTTTTAATGCCTTAATAATGATTAACCATTGACCATTGGTGAAAATTGGAAAGGATGATGAAGACAGAGGTGTTATATTGCATATACTCAGTATATGGAATGAGGTAAATGATCTTGTGGCGTGATTAGAGATTGTCAGTTATGGTAGCACTGGGACATGGCTGACAGAAGATCATAGTTGGGAACTTAACATCCAGGGATAGATTTCATATCAAAAGGACAGGCAAGTAGGCAAAGGAGTTGGGGTAGCTGGCTCTGATGGGAAAAAATTAAAGCAAAACTTCTGAAGGAGGTGACATAGAATTGGAAGATATGGAATCCTACTTTACTTTACTTTATTGTCACCAAACAATTGATACTAGAGTGTACAATCATCGCAGCGATATTTGATTCTGCGCATCACACTCCCTGAAATACAAATCAAAATAAATATAATAAAAATTTAAATTATAAATTGTAATTAGAAAATTGAAAAGGGAAAGTAGGTAGTGCAGGTAGGTCTGGATATTTGGAAGGTACGGCCCAGATCCGGGTCAGGATCCATTCAGCAGTTGGAAAGAAGCTGTTCCCAAATCTGACCGTACGAATCTTCAAGCTCCTGAACCTTCTCCCGGAGGGAAGAGGGACAAAAAGTGTGTTGGCTGGGTGGATCGTGTCCTTGATTATCCTGGCAGCACTGCTCCGACAGTGTGTGGTGTAAAGTGAGTGCAAGGATGGAAGATTACTTTGCTGGGCTATGTTCACGATCTTCTGCAGCTTCTTCCGGTCTTGGACAGGACAAACTTCATACCAGGTTATGATGCACCCTAGAAGAATGCTTTCTACGGTGCATCTATAAAAATTAGTGAGGGTTTTAGGGGACAGGCCAAATTTCTTCAGCTTTCTCAGGCAGTAAAGGTGTTGGTGGGCCTTCTTGGCAGTGGACTCTGCTTGGTTAGACCAAGTCAGGTCATTTGTGATATTCACCCCGAGGAACTTAAAGCTTTTGACCTGTTCCACCTGTGCACCACCGATGTAGATGGGGTCGTGTGGTCCGCTACACCTTCTGCAGTCAACAACCTATTCCTTCATCTTGCTGACGTTGAGGGATAGGTTATTATCTTCGCACCATGCCACCAGGTTCTTAATTTCCTCTCTGTACTCAGACTCATCATTACCCAAGATTGTGGTGTCATCAGTAAACTTATGTATTGAGTTTGATGGAAACTTGGCTACACAATCATGGGTGTACAGTGAGTACAGCAGGGGACTGAGTACACAGCCTTGTGGGGCACTGGTGCTCAGAGTGATTATAGAGGAGAGTTTGTCCCCTAATTTTACAGCCTGGGTCCTGTCTGTGAGGAAGTTGAAGATCCAGCTGCAAATCTGAGTCCTTGTGGGTAGAGTTAAGAAACTGCAAAGGTAAAAAGACCCTGATAAGAGATATGCAGGTGCTTGAATGATAGCTAAGATGTGAGATATAAATTTCAATGGGAAATAGAAAAGACATATAATAATGGCAATGTTACACTAGTCATGGGGGATTTCAATATGCAGGTAGATTGGGAATATCAAGTTGGTAATGGATACCAATTTGTTGAATGCCTATGAGATGGTAGGAGAATGGTAGGAGAATTGTCCTTGTTCTTTTTGGTGTCTGAGGTCATGGGTTTCAAAACGGCGTTGGAATAGCCCAGTAAGTACCTACAGTTCATTCAGTAGATGTACACACCTTGCAGGTACTGCAGACTCACACTGAAAGAAAAGGACAATATATGGAATGCTAATCATGTAGGTTGCTTTGTCCTGAGTAGTTTTGGCACCAACCACATCTAGGCAAGAGACGATTATTCCATCATGCTCCTAACTTTGGCCCTTTGGTGTCAGTATATTAGTCACTTGTCACTTGTCACAGAATATCCACCCATCGACCTGTCCTTGCATTTTTTTTGTGTCTGGTTGGTCCAGGTGAATTTTGAGTCAGTGGTGAGCTCCCCTGGATATTGATGTGGAATGTCATGATGTTATGACCAGTGAGTATTGGTGATTGATTTTCTTTTGCTATTGGTTTATGGTGAAAGTGTTACTTGCTGCATATCAATGCAAGTCTGAATATTGCCTTGACTTAAAGAGCATGTCTTTTGAGGATAGTTAGAGTGAGATAGAGCTTTTCTCTTTGGAGTGATGGATGTGAGATGACTTGATAGAAGAGTACAAGATAATAAGAGGAACAAGATATACAGAGTGGACAGCCAGAGACTTTTTCCTGGGGAAGAAATGGGTAATACAAGGAGGCATAAATCATGATACATAATACATAAGGAGATTGGGAAAATCAGGTTGGTGTCAGATCACAAGAGAGGGAATTTGTTGAATGCCTACAAAATGAATTTTTAGAGCAACTTTTGCTTGAGACTACTCGGGGAAAAGCTATCTTAGATTGAATGTTGTGTAATATCCCAGATCTTATTAGGGAGCTTATTTAGGAGGCAATGATCATACTATAATTGAATTCATACTATAATTTGAGAGCGAGGTACGTAAGTCATATATCACTATTGCAATGGAACAAAGCGAATTGCAGAAGCATGAGAGAGGAGCTTGCCCAGGTGAATTGAAGGAGGATACTGGAAGGGATGACAGCAGACTAGAGCTTTCTGAAGTTTCTGGGAATAGTTCACAAGGCGCAGGACAGATGTCCCACAGAAGAAGTAGTTCTGGTGTGGATATCCAGAACTAGAGGGCAGGCAGAGCCTCAAAGTTGAGAGGCAACCTTTCAGAACAGGGCATATAAGGTAGCAAAAGTGAGTGGAAAGTTGGATGATTGGAAACACTTTAAAATCCAGAAGAAGGCATCTAAAAGAGTGATAAGAAGGGAAAAGATCAAATATGAAGACAAACTAGTCAATAATATGAAGTAGGATACCAGAAGTTTTTCCAGTTATATAAAGAGTGAAAGGGAGGTGAGAGTTGATATTGGACGACGGCAAAACAATATTGGCGAGGTAGTAATGGGGGACAAAGAAATGGCTGATGAACTTAATAGGTACTTTGTATCAGTATTCACAGTGGAAGACACTAGCAGTGTTCCAGAGGTCCGTGAGTGTCAGGGAGCAGGAGTGAGCGCCAATGTGATTACAAAGGTACCACATCCGAGCATTGGGAAAGCAAGTTTAAAGCCTGTCAGACCATATCGATGATCTTGAGAACAGAGATAGGAGAAAGAATATACGGATCATCGGTCTACCTGAAGGTACAGAAGGCAGCCAGCCAGCAAAGTCTTTTGAGCAAACATGAGGAAATCTGCAGATGCTGGAAATTCAAACAACAACACACACAAAATGCTGGTGGAACACAGCAGGCCAGGCAGCATCTATAGTGGGAAGCACTGTCGACGTTTCGGGCCGAGACCCTTCGTCAGGACTAACCGAAAGGGAAGATAGTAAGAGATTTGAAAGTAGTGGGGGGAGGGGGAAATGCAAAATGATAGGAGAAGAACGAAGGGGGTGGGATGAAGCTAAGAGCTGGAAAGGTGATTGGCGCAAGTGATACAGAGCTGGAGAAGGGAAAGGATCATGGGACGGGAGGCCTCAGGAGAAAGAAAGGTGGGGGGAACACCAGAGGGAGATGGAGAACAGGCAAACAACTAAATATATCAGGGATGGGGTAAGAAGGGGAGGAGGGGCATTAATGGAAGTTAGAGAAGTCAATGTTTATGCCATCAGGTTATGCCAACCTGATGGCATTAGGGTTATCTTAGGGTTTTAGCTTCCTCCCACCCCCTCCGGTCTTCTCCTATCATTTTGCATTATGACACTTATGTTTTTTCAGGATTTTTCGGCAGCCATTATTTGGAAGTGCAAGGAATTCAACCAGGTAAAGAAGCAGCTGAGAGAATCCAGAATCCAATACTTTATGCTATACCCAGTGGCGCTGAAAATCACCTACGAAGGCACTGCCAAGATATTTGATTCTCCTGGCAAAGCTAAAATGTTTGTGGACATATTGGGCTAAAGAATGTACGCGGTATATTGTGTAGCCATGGTTATGGACGATAACATGCTCAATGGTCACTTTACTTTACCTTTTCATTACTCAACAGCAAGGTATCTTATAGGAAGGGTAATGTGTTTGTTTTGATTAATACAGTTTCATTATTTGTTTAAATTACTGGTGCTGTAGGAGTTTTAAAATGACGGTAACAAATTGGTAGATTGATAAATTATGCCCTGTTTTCATTTTTGACTATGTTAAATGCCATATTGGCAGTGGGGCAGAATATGGGGTACTAGAAGGTTCAGATATCCCCCTTAAGTATGGGGTAAGTCCTCATGTTCAACGCTGTTAACACTTTGTTTTTTGTGTGTGTTTTTAATTTACTTTTTACTGCTCAGCTGATCTTAAGTCGGGTTTCTTCTCCTTCAGAGTCGCGTGATTGTTATAAAGGGTTATGACCAGTAATATATTAAAATTGTGCTCTTGGAACATTAAGGGGGGCCATTCACCAATTAAGAGAAAGAAAATCCCACTAAAACTCAAAAAGGAAAGAGTGGATATAGCCTTATTGCAGGAGACACATTTAAATAATGAAGAACATCTAAAACTGCAACAGAGTGGATTTGATCAAGTCTATTTTTCATCTTTTAATACCAGGAGTAGGAGGGTGGCCATTTTAATTAGGAAGAACTTACCTTTTATGTTATTAGACTGCATTAAGGATAAATATGGGAGATTTGTGATTGTTAAGGCTTCAATATATGGAGAGGAATATGGTATTCTCAATGTTTACTGCCCTCCAGCTCACCCTCTCAAATTCCTAACAGATGCTTTTTCCAAACTTACAAGCTTTTCAATACAAAACATTATTGTAGGTGGGGATTTTAATGATCTCATGGATCCATTGATGAACAGAATGCCTAGTGGTCCCCCATTGGTCTCCTCACAGTCCAAACAAATCATGAGTTTATGTGGAGAACTAGGACTTGTGGATATCTGGAGGTTGTTACATACCTCAGACAAAGACTTCACATTTTTTTCTAATCCACACAAGTGCTACACCAGAACAGACTTTTTTCTACTCCCTAAACCGCTCCTAGATTTAGTTGTATCCTGCACAATCGGAAATATCACTTTTGGACCATGCAGCAGTATATTTAAATGTTGAGCCCAAAGATAATATCAGCACGATCTAGACATTTGAGGCTGAATCCTTTTATTCTAAAAGATAATAAGTTTATAGACTACCGAATTCAAAACTTTCCTTTCTATTAATTCCAAATCAGCTAGTAGTCCATCAATGCTCTAGGAAACTGCTAAGGCCTATGCAAGGGGATTAATTATCTCCTACTCTGCTAGTAAGAAGCTACAAGCTGCAGAACAGCAGTGTCTAGTGGAAGCAAGGCTTGCAGCAGCTGGAAAGGATTATATTAATAAGCCTTCTGCAGGCAAATTACAGTATATCACAACCCTACGCTGTACACTAAACTCTTTACTTACACAAGCAGCCAAAAGAAAATTGATATTTGCTAAACGATTGTTTGAACATGGTGAAAAACCAGGTAGGTACTTGGTTTATTTAGCTAGAAAGAAAAATGCCTTTCAGACTATTGTTTCAGACTATTGGGACAGGAGCCCTTACTAGTAATTCTAAGCTGGTTAATGTTGTGTTTAAGAATTTTTATTCTAAACTGTATCAATCTGAACAATGTAATTATGGATAATCTAGGATGGAGTGTATTTTCAGGAATTTAGATTTCCTAGGCATTTCTTCTGAACAAGAGTCCCTCCTCAATGCTCCGTTATCTATACATGAGATACAGGAAGCTGTGAAACAGATTCAAAGTGGGAAGGCCCTTGGTCCTGATGGACTCACTAGTGATTTCTATAATGAGATCACAGAGTTATTTTCAGAGCCTATGCTAAACATGTTCTATCATGCATTTAATTGTGGTCTCCTCCCACCATCATTGAGAGAAGATAATACTCTCTCTTTCTTAAGAAAGGTAAAGCCTTGAAGATTGTGCCTCCTACAAGCCTATTTCATTGTTAAATGTAGACTTTAAAATTTTATCTAAAACCTTAGTGTTGCAATTAGGAATTGTGAAACCTTTTATCATAAAAGAGGATCAAACGGGTTTTGTAGAAGACCATAGATCATCTAACAATATCAGAGATTACTTAATGTGATTCAGGCATGTCAGCAACAGGCAGTGGACGGCTTGGTGGTTTCTTTAGATGCAGAAAAGGCCTTTGATCGTGTCGAATGGCCATATCTTTTTTTTTCACTTTGGAACGATTTGGTTTGGGCAATAATTTTATTAAGTGGGTGAAGGTTCTTTATAATGACCCTTTGGCTGTCATTCTCACTAATGGTATTAGGTTGGATAATTTTAGTATTCTGAGGGGTGGCCAGCAGGGCTGCCCTTTATCATCTCTACTTTTCACACTAGTGATCGAGCCATTGGCTGAGGCTATTCGTCGAGACCCCAAAATATCTGCTCCAGACATAGGACTAAAGTCACATAAAATTACATTGTATCTGAATGATGTTCTAATTTTCCTATCAAACCCTGCTATATCAATGCACCACCTTATACAATGCATCAATTCATTTAGCACTTTTTCAGGTTATAAAATCAACTTTACTGAATCAGAGGCTATGCCTCTGGGGAATCTGCAGCAGGTACCTGACACTCAGGGTGTTTTCCCCTTTAAATGGTCACAGACAAATTTTGTTTATTTAGGTATATTTATCACACCTACATTTGATCAATTGTTCAAAGCTAACTTTACACAGTTATTTGACAAAATCAAACAGGAACTTGAGTGATGGAGCACTCTTCCCATTTCTTGGCTTGGCTGAATACCTTTGCTCAAAATGAAAGTTTTTCCTTGTCTGTTCTACCCAATACGAATGATTCCAGTCATTTTTACACAACAAATACTTGAAAAAATAAATGGCTGGTTTGTTTCTTTCATCTGGAACAAAAAAAGACCCTGTATTAAAATATCTAAGTTATAGCTTCCCAGTAGTCTAGGGGGTCTGGATTTTCCGGACATCAGAAAAATCAATTAAGTTCCTTTTTACGTTATGTGATTGACTGGGTTTGCAGGGACCCCTCCTCAATTTGGCTAGACATTGAAGCTTCACAAGCAAAATGTCCTCTTATTAATTTGCTTTTCCTCAATAAGGTGAAACTAGTTAAGGAATATTGTTGCAATCCAATAACAATTAATACAGTCAGGGCTTGGAGGGTGGTGCGACAACTTGAGGGCAACACAGCGAAAATATCACCCTTCACTGCAGTAACCGGCTGTCCAAATTTTCAGCCTGGCATAATGGATTCTGGATTTAAACTTTGGATTTCTAAGGGTATTTTCCATCTAGGAGATTTGTTTGAGGAAGGAACGATGATGTCTTTTAGTCAAATAGTACAGAAATTTAACATACCTGATGGTCCATCAATAACTCTCTCTGAGACGTGAAGGCGAGATATCAGCTTTTATTGACTGGAAGAAAGAACAAGCAGTAGTTGGCCACCATACTACATCCTGGAGACTGAGGGCCGGGCTCAGGCCTCAATCGCCTTTATACCGGGGTCTGTGGGAGGAGCCACAGGAGCAGTCAGCGGGGGGCGTGTCCAGACAGGTACATGTAGTTCACCACAATACCCAACAAGGATCTTTTTTGTTTCTTTCAGATAAGATAATATACAGGAAAAAAATCATTGTTAACTGATTTCTATCGTTCTGACATAGGAAAAGAGGGTATTTTGTTCTAAGGGTGAAGTCTCCATTAGTACTTTTTACAGCATCCTGAGGGAATGTTCTTGTGGAGAGGCTGAGCAGCTGGGAAGGTCTGGAAGGAAGAGCTGGGGGTAGAAATTACAGCTGAAACATGGGTGACATCTGTGATAATGCAAAGAAGATTTCAGTTTGTAATAGAACTAAAGCATTGCAACTCAAAATTCTGCATAGATCGTCCAGATCGTCTCTTGAAATTTAAGACGGGGTTTCTCCAATGCGTTCTAAATGTAAAGTAAATACTGGAACGTTCACCCACTGTTTTTGGACTTGTCCCAAACTTCAGGCATACTGGAATGATATTTTGGGTGAAATGGAAAAGATTCTGAAGATGGAGCTTGTACTGGACCCAGTGTCTTCTTTCTTATCCAGCAGTCGTATTATTAATGCACATCAGAAAAAACTTTTTAACATCCTGACTTTTTGTGCGAGGAAGAGCATTTTACAATGTTGGACATCCAATATTTTTGGATCCAACATTTTGGTTGACGTAAATTAATCATGGAATACATTCCTTTGGAATTTTTGACATGTATGGTACACTCAAAAACAAATAATTTTCATAAAACATGGCAACCTTTTCTGCAGTATCTAGATGTAAACCTGTCTGCTATACGAATAAGGGCTTTTGTATAGGATGTTGTGGTGATGACTATATTTTGACGTAAGTGTCCTGATCGCTGATACCTGTGAGGGGAAGAAATGTAAATGTATCTGGAAATTGTAAGTTTTGTTATGCTGAGCAAAAAAAATTAAATTAAAAAAAAAGAACAATAATGCAGACTACTATCTAAATGGGGAGAAGGTTCATACTTCAGTGGTGCAGAGGGACTTAGGAGTCCTTATGTAAGACTCCCAGAAGGTTAATTTACAGGTTGCATCTGTGGTAAAGAATGCAAATGCATTTATTTCAAGGGGAATAGAATATATAAGCAAGGAGATAATCTTGAGGATTTATAAGACACTATTCAAGCTGCGCTTGGAGAGTTGTCAAAAGTTTTGGGCCCCATATGTCAGAAAGGATGTGTTGTCATTAGAGAGAGCCCAGAGGAGGTTCATGATTTTGGGAATGAAGGGGTTAACTTATGAGGTGTATGGGAGTGAGTGGGATCTAGGATCAGCCAGAATGGAATGGCAGAGCAGACTCGATGGGCTGAAAAGCCCAATTCAGCTCTAATATCTTATAGTCTTACAATTTTAAGATGATTAGAGGAAAGTATAGGGTGGAAGTCAGATGTGGTTTTTTCACACACAGAGTGCTAAGTGCATGCAATGTGCTGCTAGGAATGGAGGCAGATACATTAGGGACATTTAAGAGACTCTTTGAAGGGCACATACAAGAAAAAAATTATCAAGGGCTAAGTGGGAAGGAAGGTTTAGATTGATCCTGGAGTAGGTTAAAAGGCTGACACAATATCCTTGCCTGAAGGGCCTGTACTATGCTGAACTGTGCTATGTTCTATTTTCCATATTGCTGCTGAATGCAGACATGGGCTGTTTCCTTTGCTGAGCAATTGTCAATGGAATTCAGCATTGTGCAATAATTGTTTTAGGGAGTGAAACAATCCCCTCAAAACTAATCAATAAGCTTCAAGACCTTGGGCTCAATACCTCTGTGTAATTTGATCCTTTATTTCCTCACTTACAGACCTCAGTCAGTTTGGATTGGCAACAATATCTTCTCCACAATCACCACAGCACAGGTGTAACATGAGGTTGTGTGCTTAGTCTCTGCTCTACTTGCTTTATACATATGACTGTGAGGCTAAGTACGGATATAATGCCATATTTAAATTTGCTGATGACACCTCTGTCATTGGCTGAATCAAAGGTGGTGATGAACTAGTATATAGGAAGGAAACTGAAAATCTGGCTGAGCGGTGCCACAATAACAACCTCTCACTCAATGTCAGCAAGACCATCCAATTATGAAGAAAGCACAGCAGTACCTCGACTTCCTGAGAGTTTGCAAAGATTCGGCATGACATCTAAAACTTTTACATACTTCTATACAGTATATGTGTGTGGTGGAGGGTTTATTGACTGGTTCCATCATGGCCTGGTATGGGAACACCAATGACCATGAGCAGAAAATTCTTCAAAAAGGAATGAATACAGCTCAGCCAATCATGTGTAAAGTCTTCCTCACCACTGAGCTTATCTACACGGTGTGCTACCGAAGTTGATATGACAGAGTGGGTGTGGAGAGGATGCTTCTTATGGTGGGAGAGTCTAAGATCAGAGGACACAGTCTCAAAATAGAGGGCTGTCCTTTTAGATTGGAGATAAGGAGGAATTTCTTTAGCCAGAGTGGTGAAACTGTGGAATTCTTTACCACAGGCAGTCGTGGAGGCCACCTTTATGTAAATTTAAGGCAGAAGTTGATTCTTGACTGTTTAGGGCATGACGGCAGGAGATTAGGGCTGAGAGGAAAATTGGATTAGCCATGATGAAATGGCGGAGCAGACTCGAAGGACCAAATGACCTAACTCTGCTCCTAGATCTTATGATCTAAGTATTCAAGAGACCCTTAGATGTACACATAAAATGCAGAGAATGGAGGGATATGGACCTGAAAGAAGTTTGTACATTCTTCTGAGGAACTCTGCAGGCCAAGCAACATCACTGTCAGTGTTTTGGCCTGAGACTGTTCATCGGGCCTGGAAAGGGAGGAGAGAAGTCACAATGAGAAAGTTGGGGGAGGGGAGAAAGAAGTACAAGGTGAGTGCATGGAATGGGCTGCCAGCGACAGTGGTGGAGCGGGATACAATAGGGTCTTTTAAGAGACTTGTGGATAGGTACATGGAGCTTAGGAAAACAGAGGGCTATGGGTAACCCTCGGTAATTTCTAAAGTAAGTACATGTTCGACACAGCATTGTGGGCCAAAAGGGTCTGTATTGTGTTGTAGGTTTCCTTTGTTTCTATGTTTCAATCTTCACTGATTTGATTTGCTGCAAACAGCCCATTTCACTGAATGTTTCAATGTATATGTGAAAAATTAAGCTGATCTTTAACTTTGAAATTACAGACTGTTGTCAGCCTTTTCCTTGTGTTTTTGCAACTAATAAAGGAAAGATTATTGATTTCATCAATATGTTGGTATGTTAATCATATACAGACCACTAACCATGAAATCATTAGATATACAACTGTCCCTCTTAAAGCAACATAAGGCTGTTCTTATTTTACCCCACCCCCACCCATCATCAATGTTCTTGCCCTGGATGCCTACATCCAAGTGCCTGTACTTGCATCCAGCCTCCTTCTACTCAAGTCTTATTCTCCTTGAGGGTTCCCTTACACTTTACCACTTCAGGTGCTCTCCCCCTGCATGTGTTACATGTCAGAATATTACTTTCCCTGAGCAAAATTGCTTCAGATCCCATCAGGGTCTTTATTCAGCTCATGTTTTCATGAGGAAGAATATTTGGAGCAGAACTGTCATACTATTCTCTTGTGGTGATGGTGATGATTCAAAAATTACCTCATTATTTGAATATTTGCTCTTATGAACTCTTTGAATATTTGCTATTCCTTCTGCACAGCTGAACAGAACTGAAAAGGACCAAGGTTTGCAAGGTATATATCCTGCGTAATGTTGTCCAGTGAAGAATTGATTGCAAAGGCCTATTCTGTAAAAAACTGCTGCTTCATTCTAGATCATTTTCTCAGCTTTTGTAATAGAATTACCCACTACCCTGTATATCACTTAGGTCCTCTAAATTAAATGAAAACTTTTTAACTATTAGTTGTTGTATTTTAAATAAGGACATGTCTGCCCTGTGAAATGCTTAATGAGTTCTAAATTGCCTTGAGGGCCCACAGGTGCATTTTATTTCAAAGGGAGAACTTGGTGTGCCAATAACTTGCACTGCACTTGCTGTCCTTAATTTCCGCTTACTTTAAAGCTGCCCTTGGAATTAACTTATACCCTTCAGGAATAAAGAGGTTTACGCAGAAGAATAAAAATTGAATGTGTACAAGTCATTTTAAAACAACAGCTTCTATATACTTGAACTGTTTAACCTTGTCTGTTATGAGATGAGATGAAACATAATCAGGGCTATTTCAATGTAATGAGCACTAAAGTCCAGTTAGTTCTTATTCATTTTGTCAGTAGCCCATATTTTGAGAAAATTGTCTATAAAATTTGTGTTTGCTACATTTATTTTGAATTTCATTCATGATTTATTTAATGTGGGATCCTTAAAGTCCACAGAAAGTGGAGGATGGCTCTCAATTCATCAACTGGAAAAATAGAGGGCTATGGGTGAACCCTAGGTAATTTCTAAAGTAAGTACATGTTCGGCACAGGATTGTGGGCTGAAGGGCCTGTATTGTGCTGTAAGTTTTCTATGTTTCTATGTTTTAACTAGTACTGCATCTCCCCTGTCACACCACTCCTGTGTTCTTCTTCAATCTCTGCACACCCTCTCTTCCCTGTCACTTCAGGGATTTTCTGACAGAATTATCACTGTTTTTGCATTGAGCACATCTCCAGGGAGCACTGCCATAAGGAACCCCACCAAGCAGGCCAACTCTCTTCTCACTGTTGCTGTTGTGAAGCAGGTACATGAGCCACAGGTCCTACATACCTGGTTCAGGAACATTATTGCTCTCCACTGATCAGGCTTCTGAACCAGCATAGATAGCTTCATTCACTTCAACACTGAACTGATTCCTCAACCTATGGACTCACATTCAAGGATCTACAACTCAGGTTCTCAGTAATATTTATTTATTTACTTTTATTGTATTTGGCTTCTTTTTCACATTGGTTGTTTGTCGGACTGCGTGTAATTTTCTTTGATACTATTGTATTTCTTTGTTTTACTGTGAATGCCGGTAAGAAAATGATTCTTGGACTAGTAGATGGTGACATATATATACTTCGATATTAAATTTACTTTGAACTTAGATTCTTCACTTTAATATTATCTAGAATAAGAGTAATGCAATTGAAATTCTAATTTAAACAGAGTTTCCTGAAAAAGAGACATTGGAAAGTTAAGATTAAATTAACAGCATCTACTTTCATGAAAACCCTAAGTAAAGTGACAAGGGGATGCTCACCTTCAGCAGTATTATTTTTGCCAATACTATATTTTATAGATGTCATCGTGAAGAAGCCACTTATGTAGAAGCTTCAGTAGACTTCACATATCACCAATTACTCTTACAAACATCTACAGACGCACCCCTGACAGACCACATTATGGTCTGGTACGGCAATTTCAATTGAACAGGAATTCAAGAGTCCACTGAAAGTTGTGGACATATCCCCCGGTCCATTATGTTTAGCCCTCCCCACCACTGGCAGCATCAACAGAAGGTGGAATCTATCATCGGGCACCTCTATTACCAGTGTCATGCCTTCTTCTCACTGCCACCAATGGGCATAAAGTACAGAGGCCTTCAGTCCTAAGTTCAGGCACCTAGGTTCAGAAACAGCTACCTTCCCAGAAGTTCCTGCAAGATCCATCCTGGGCTTGAAACTTCCCACCGTCAGGGTCATTTACCAAAGGCAGCATCCATTATTAAGGTCCATCTGAGGAAGGCAGCATCCATCATACAGACATACCCTCTTCTCATTACTATCATCAGAGAGGAGATACTAGAGCCTGAAGATCAATGCTCTAAGATTTAGAAACAAGAGAAAATTTGCAGATGCTGAAAATCCAAGCTACACATACAAAATGCTGGAGAACTCAGCAGGCCAGGCAGCATCTATGGGAAATAGTACTGTCAACGTTTCGGGCTGAAACCCTTTGGCAGGACTAGAGAAAAAAAGCTGAGGATTAGGTTTAAAAGGTGGGGAAGGTGACAGGTGAAACCTGGAGGGGGAGGGATGAAGTAAAGAGCTGGAAAGTTGATTGATAAAGAAACAGAAAACTATGGAAGAAAGAAAAATGGGCGAGGAGCACCAGGGAAGGAGGCAATGGGCAGGGAAGGAGATGAGATGGAAGAGATAAAAGGGGATGGGGAATGGTGAAGATGAGGGGGGGGGTGGGGTGGGACATTACCGGAAGTTCAGAAATTGATGTTCATGCCATCAGGTTGGAGGCTGCCCAGACAGAATATAAGTGTTTTTCCTCCAACCTGAGTGTGGCCTCATCAAGACAGTGGAGGGGGCCATGGATAGACACATCAGAATGGGAATGGGTAGTGGAATTAGAATGGGTGGCCACTGGGAGATCGCGCTTGTTCTGGCAAATGGAGTTTAAATGCTCAGTGAAGCAGTCTTCCAATCTATGTTGGGTCTCACCAACATACAGGAGGCCACATTGGGAGCACCAAACCAGTAAATAACCCCAATAGACTCACAGGTGAAGTTTTGCCTCACCTGGAAGGACTGTTTAGGGCCCTGAATGGTAGTGAGGGAGCAAATGTAGCACTTGTTCGACTTGCAAGAGTAAGTGTCAGGAGGGAGGTCAGTGGGGAGGGATGACTAGGCAAGGGAGTTGCATAGTGAGCGAACCCTGTGGAAAGCAGAAAGTGGGGGTGGGGAGGAGGAGGGAAAGATGTGCTTGGTGGTGGGAACCCATTGGAGGTGGTGGAAGTTTTGGAGAACTATGTGCTGGACGCAGAGGCTGGTGGGGTGGTGGGGCAGGACAAGAGAAACCCTATCCCAGGTAGGGTGGCAGGAGGATGGGTAAGAGCAGACAAGAGTGAAATGAAAGAGATGCAGTTGAGGGGAGCATTGTTGGTGGAGGAAGGGAAGCCCCTTTCTTTGAAAAAGGAGGACAGCTCCTTCATTCTGGAATGAAGAGCCTCATCCTAATGATAAGATGTGGTGGAGATGGAGAAATTAAGAAAAGGGGATGGCATTTTTACAAGTAGTACGGTGGGATGAGGTGTAGTCTAGGTAGCTGTGAGAGCCTGTGGGTTTGTAATAGACATCGGTGGATAAGCTACCTCCGGAGATAGAGACAGAGACACTTCCCTTCCCTTTCTCGATTTCTCGACAGCTTATTCAAATAAAGGGGCTTCCCTCCCTCCACCCTCAATGCTGCCCTCAACCGCATCTCTTCCGTTTCACATATGACTTATCTTATCCCATCCTCCCGCCCCTCTACCAGGGATAGGGTTCCTCTAGTCCTCACCTACCACCCCACCAACCTCCGCATCCCCCAAATAATTCTCCAAAATCTCTGCCACCTCCAATGGGATCCCACCACCAAGAACATCTTTCCCTCCGCCCTACTTACTGCTTTCCACAGGGATCGCTCCTTATGCAGCTTCCTTGTGCATTTGTCCCTCCCCACTGATCTCCTTCCTGGCATTTACAAGTGGAACAGGTGCTACACCTGCCCTATACCTCCTCCATTTACTGCGTTCGGTGCTCCTGGTGTGGCCTCCTGTACATCAGTGAGACCCGATGTAGATTGGCAGACCACTTCACTGAGCATCTGTGCTCTGTCCAACAGAACAAGTGGGATCTCCCAGTGGCCACCCATTTTATTTTTAATCCCCATTCCCATTCTGATCAGTTTATCCATGTTCTCCTCCACTGTCATGTTGCGGCAACACTTAGGTTGGAGGAACAACACCTAATATTCTGTTTGGATAGCCTCCAACCTGATGACATGAACATCGATTTCTCAAATTTCCAGTAATGCCCTCAAACTCCACCCCCTCTCCATTTCCCATCCCGTTTTTCTTGCCCATCTGTCGCCTCCCTCTGATGCTCCTTCCCTGTTTTTCTTTCTTCCATGGCCTTCTGTCCCTTTCACCAGTCAACTTCCCAGTTCTTTAACCTCATCCCTTCCCTCCAGGTTTCACTGATCACCTGGTGTTTCTCTCTCCCCTCCCCCCACCTTTTAACTCTACTCCTCAGCTTTTTCTCTCCAGTCCTGCTGAACGGTTTCAGCCTGAAATGTCGACCGTACTCTTCTTCATAGATGCTGCCTGGCCTGCTGAGTTCCTCAAGCACTTTGTGAGTGTTGCTCTAAGATTTAGGGCAGCCTTTTCTCCTGAAACATATGCAAAATGTTGGAGGAACTCAGGTCAGACAGTATCTATGGAAAAGAATAAACAGTCGACATTTTGGGCTAAGCCTCTTCTTCAGGACTGAAAAGGAAGGGAGAAGATGCCAGAATAAGAAGGTGAGAGGAGGGGAAAGAGGCTGGCTGGAAGGCGGTTGGTGAAGACAAATGGGTGGAAAAGGTCAAGGGGTGGAGAAGAAGAAAGCTGATAAGACAGGAGTGTGGACCATAGGAGAAAGGGAAAGAAAAGGGGATCCAGAGGGAAGTAATAGGTGGGGGAGAAGAAGTAAAAGGTAAGAGTGGAGAATAGAGGAAGGTGGGATGGAATTTGTTTACCAGAAGGAGGAATCAAAGGCAGCGTCCATTATTAAAGATGTCCAGCACCCAGGGCATGCCCTTTTCACACTGTTACCATCAGGTAGGAGATACAGAAGCCTGAAGGCACACACTCAGCGATTCAGGAATAGATTCTTCTCCTCTGCCATCCAATTCCTGAATGGACTTTGTATCTTGGAACACTACCTCACTTTTTTAAAATATATAATATTTCTGTTTTTGCACATTTTTAATAATCTATTCAATATACATAATTGTGTTACTTGTTTATTCATTATTATGTTTTATTTTATTTATTTTTTTTCTCTCTCTGCTAGATTATGTATTGCATTGAACTCCTGCTGCTAAGTTAACAAATTTCATGTCACATGCTGGTGATTATAAACCTGATTCTGATTCTGCAAAGTAGGGAGGGACAAGGGAATCGTGGAGGGACAAGGGAATCGTGGAGGGAGTGATCCTGTGGAAAGTGGAGGGAAGAGAATAAAGACATGTTTAGTGGTAGCATCCCTTAGGAGATGCAGGTGAGGGCAGTATCAATAGTGGAGGGAGGTAAACACCATTCTTTAGTGAAAGAGGACGTGTCTGATGTATGTCCTGGAATGGAAAGCCACATCCTTGGAACAGGTGTAGCGAAGGTGAGAAAACTGAGAAAAAAAGAATAGGATTTTTACAGGCCATAGAGTGGGAAGAAGTATAGTCCAGATAACTATGGTAATTAGTCAGTTTATAAAAGATGTTGGTTGGCAGCTTGTCTCCAGAGATGAAGACAGAGAGATCAAGTAAAGGGAAGGAAGTGCCAGAGATAGACCAAGTGAATTTAAGGGCAGGATGGAAGTTAAAGGCCAAGTTGATAAACTTGACAAGCTGAGCATGGGTGTATGTAGTTGTCAATGTAAAGGAGGAAGATTTGGGAAGTACAACTGGGGAAGGCTTTGCACATGGACAGTTCTACATAGCCAACAAAGAGTCAGGCATAGCTGGAGCCCATGCTCGTGCCCATTGCTACTCCCCATGTTTGGAGAAGTAGCTGAAAGAAGCATTTTTGAGGGTAAGACCTGTCCTGTCAGATGGAAGGTGGTTGTAGAGAGGGATTGGTCGGTTCTTTTGCCAAGAATGAAGCAAAGAGCTTTGAGGCCTTCTTGATGGGGGAGCATCCATGGGGAATATGAGGCAGTCAGGGCCAGAGAATTGAAAGTTACAGAGGAGGCCAAGGGCATAAGAAGTGTCGTGAGTGTAAGTTGGAAGGGACTGAAGCAAGGGGGATAGAATGGAATCGAGATACGAGGACACGTTCAGTGGAACAGGAACTAGCAGAGACAACAGGCCTACCTGGACAGTCTGGTTTGTGGATTTTGGTTAGGAGGTGCAAGTGAGCAGTGCAGGGTGAGTGGACTATGAACTTGGTGGCAGTGGATGAGAGTTCTCCTGGCCTACTTCTGCTACTATATCTTATGGTCTTTTCAACCTATAACTCAAGTACTCAAATCCTGACAACATCCTTGTAAATTTTCTCTGTAATCTTTCAACCTTTTTGTTACCTTTCCAGCAGGTAGGTGGCCAGAACTGAAATCTTCATCGAGAAAAACAGATAATCCCTTGCAAAAGCACTCCCTTTTTTGCCCCATTATATTTTAGCAATTCTGATAGTATGGTCCTCGTCAAGGGTTAGGTAAGTGCAGGTGTCTGAGAGTTGCTGCCTAGCCTAAGCAAGGTGGAGGTTATTGTGCCACATTATAACAGCACCCCTTGTCTGCGTGTTTGATGGCACTGTTGGGATTGGTGCAGAAAGAGTGGAGGGCAGGTACCCATAGTGGGTAACGTTGAAGGAGGTCAGAGGAGTGTGAAGTTGAGATGATTGATGTCTCATTAGCAATTCCAGATGAAAACATCTAGAGCAGGCAGAGAACCAGAGTGGGATGTCCCAAGTAGAGCAGGAGGGTTGAAGATGAGAGAAGTGGTCATCAGTGCAGAGTGTGGGCTCCTTAAGTAGCCTCAGAGATGAAGTGGGTTCCTTCCATTTCAACATAAGATTGATTAATGATCCAGGAACACTACCTCACTATTCTGAGCAATTTTGGGCCTCTTATCTCAGAAAGAATGTGCTGGCTTTGGAAAGCGTCCAGAGAAGGTTCACGAGAATAATCCTGGAATGAAAGGGGCTAATATATGATATTTGATGCTTCTGGGTCTTCAGTCACTGAAGTTTAGAAGAATGAGGAAGAGAGGAGGAGGAATTTCATTCATACCTTTATGAATATTGAAAGGCTTAGATAAAGTGGATGTGGAGAGATGTTTCCTGTAGTGAGGAAGTCCTAGGCCAGAGTACGAAGCCTCAGAATATAAGGACAGAGATGAGGAGGAATTTCTTTAGCCAGAGGGTTGTGAAAATGTGGAATTCATAGGCACAGATGGCTGTGGAGGACGTCATTGAGAATATTTAAAGTGGAGGTTGATAAGTTCTTGATTAAGGAGGGTGTCTAAGGTTATGAGGAGAAAGCAGGAGAAAAGTCTTGAGAGGGATAATATATTAGTCATGGTAGAATGGCAGAGGAAACTCTGTGGGCCAAATGGTCTAATTTGCTGGTATGTCTCATGGCCTTATGGAGGTCATGCTCTGGCCCTGACACACCTTGAAAACAAGGACACAAGGAATGTTGTTTCTGGATTTCAGTTCAGCATTTAGCACTATTGCTCAGAGGCATTAGAGAACATACTTGTATTCCTCAGTCTATACTGTCCACTGTGCAACTGCATGCTGAACTTCCTAACCAATGTACTCAGATAGTCAGAATGCAAAACTGCTTCTCCCTCCCCATCATCCTCAACATGGATCATCTCTAAGGCTGTATGTTGAGCTCACAGAGTGTACAACAGAAACACTCTTCCAAACACCAGAGGAATCACATTGTCAAATTTGTTGATGACACAACAGTCATCAACAGTTGGCTCATCATCAAGAACAATGAGATGTCCTACAAAGAGGAGATGATAGTGGTTGAGGCTTGGTGCCAGGCAAATAACCTCTTCCACAATGTCAACATGACAAAGGAGATGGTGACCAACTTCAGGAGAACTCATACCACACAGATCCCTCCTTACATCGGTAGAACTGTGCGCTGTTTCAAATTCCTGTGAGTGCATAAACTCCTGATGGTTTCAGAACACTTCCTACACAATCAGGACGGCTTACCAACACCCTTGCTTTCTGAGAAGACTGAAGAGAGCTGGATTATGCACATCTGCAGGTGTGCAGCACAGAGCATCTTAACATGCTGTAACACTGCATGCTACAGATATCGTACTGTGGCAGACAAAATGGCTCTACAATGGGTAGTCAAAACTGCCCGACACATCACTGGCCCCAAGGACTTCCATCCACCCTGCTCATGGATTGTTTGCCCTACTCCCAACAGGAAGGATGTGTGCATCCACATCAGGACCACCAGACTCAGAAAAAGTCTTGGGGTGGCATGGTAGCATAGTGGTTAGCACAACACTTTGTAATGCAGACAATCTGGGTTCAATTCCCATCACTGTGGATACGGAGTTTGTGACTGCATGGGATTCCTCTGGGTACCCCAGTTTCCTACAACAGTCTAAAGGTGTACCGGTTGGAAGGCTAATTGGCGAGATGAGATGAGTTATACAGCTCTCGTTAAATGCACATGCAGTTCAACTCTTTGAGTGATTATGCAGAAAGTTTGAAGTTAATAACTCATCCCCTTCTACCTTAGGCCACGAACTTATCAATCACCCCTGCTGTAGACCACTTCTAGAGGTCCAAGACACTGACTTCTACAAAGGGATCCATATGCTCCATGACCGCTAGACTAAGTGTATAAATGTAGGAAAAATAAAGGTGCTAGGTTTTCTAAAGTTGACTCCTTCTACCCTAGGCCATGAACTTATCAATCACCCCTCGTAAATTAAGGGGTAGCTGGGTAGCATGGGTCAAAGGGTCAGAAGGGCCTATTCCACGGTGTATGTCAATAATTAAATTAGTAAATAATAAATAAATAAATAGATAAATAAATAGATAGATAGATAGATAGATAGATAGATAGATAGATAGATAAATACAGTTACTTTCCCCAAGCAGTAAGACTGGTCAGCACCCTGTCAGAGTCACCTTATGCACAGACTTAGCATCACTTTATGGACATAAACTCAACCAATGTGCTGTATAAAAGCTATCTTATGCATTTATATTTATTATGTTCTTTATTATTGTGTTCTTTCTTTATATTGTTGTGATTCTCTTTTTTTGCATTTCATCAGATCCGGAGTAACAATTATTTCAATCTCCTTTATACTTGTGTACTGGAAGTGAATCTTCAATCTTGAATTTTATTGCTGCCCTTAAAAAGACTGTGGACATTTACCATTACAGTTTTAAGTTCTCTCTCTTCAGTGTTTACAATAATTTCCATTGATTGCCTTTCCTTACAGATACACCAACCTCCCAGTGTTTATCATTCATGTACAAAATAGGCTGTCATTTTGTGCAAAAAATACGGTGCAAGCTGAAGTAGTTAAAACAAACTGGATTAATTTGTACTTCACCAGTAAGTGGACAGACATCACATTAGGACAGGATGTTAGGGAATTTTCTCAGTCCTCCAATGGAATCTGGATGACACAGTGAGTAAGTTAAATTCAACGATTTTTTTTCATTCATACATTTTTGCAGCATTAATTTTTATGAGAACAGACAGCTAGCCATGCATGAAATTGCTAAAATATAGTGGGGAAAAATCAATGAGTCAGGGAGCACTTATAACCATATAACAATCACAGCACGGAAACAGGCCATCTCGGCCCTCCTAGTCCATGCCGAACTCTTAATCTCACCTAGTCCCACCTATCTGCACTCAGCCCATAACCCTCCACTCCTTTCCTGTCCATATACCTATCCAATTTTATCTTAAATGACACAACTGAACTGGCCTCTACTACTTCTACAGGAAGCTCATTCCACACAGCTATCACTCTCTGAGTAAAGAAATACCCCCTCGTGTTTCCCTTAAACTTCTGCCCCCTAACTCTCAAATCATGTCCTCTCGTTTGAATCTCCCCTACTCTCAATGGAAACAGCCTATTCACATCAACTCTATCTATCCCTCTCAAAATTTTAAATACCTCGATCAAATCCCCCCTCAACCTTCTACGCTCCAATGAATAGAGACCTAACTTGTTCAACCTTTCTCTGTAACTTAAGTGCTGAAACTCAGGTAACATCCTAGTAAATCGTCTCTGCACTCTCTCTAATTTATTGATATCTTTCCTATAATTCGGTAACCAGAACTGTACACGATATTCCAAATTTGGCCTTACCAATGCCTTGTACAATTTTAACATTACATCCCAACTTCTATACTCAATGCTTTGATTTATAAAGGCCAGCATTCCAAAAGCCTTCTTCACCACCCTATCTACATGAGACTCCACCTTCAGGGAACTATGCACTGTTATTCCTAGATCTCTCTGTTCCACTGCATTCCTCAATGCCCTACCATTTACCCTGTATGTTCTATTTGGATTATTCCTGCCAAAATGTAGAACCTCACACTTCTCAGCATTAAACTCCATCTGCCAACGTTCAGCCCATTCTTCTAACTGGCATAAATCTCCCTGCAAGCTTTGAAAACCCACCTCATTATCCACAACACCTCCTACCTTAGTATTATCGGCATACTTACTAATCCAATTTACCACCCCATCATCCAGAACATTTTTAAATATTACAAACAACATTGGGCCCAAAACAGATCCCTGAGGCACCCCCGCTAGTCACCGGATGATGCCAGGGATCATCTGCTTTTATGGGTGAAGATTTCAGTTCTGGCCACCTACCTACTGGAAAGGTAGCAAAAAGATTGAAAGATTACAGAGAAAATTTACAAGGATGTTGTCAGGATTTGAGGAAATGAGTTATAGGCTGAAAAGACCATAAATATAGTAGCAGAAGTAGGCCATTCACCCCATCGAGTCTGCTCCACCATTCAATCATGGGCTGATCCAATTCTTCCAGTCATCTCTACTCCCCTGCCTTCTTCCCATACCCTTTGATGCCCTGGCTAATCAAGAACCTATCTATCTCTACCTTAAATGCACCCAATGACTTGACCTCCACAGCCACTCATGGTAACAAATTCCACAGATTTACCACCCCCTGACTAAAGTAGTTTCTCTGCATCTCTGTTCTAAATGGACATTCTTCAATCCTGAAGTCGTGCCCCCTTAACCTGAACTCACCTACCATGGGAAATAACTTTGGCATATCTAATCTGTTCAGGCCATTTAACATTCAGAATGTTTCTATGAGATCCCCCCTCATTTTCCTGAACTCCAGGGAATACAGCTCAAGAGCTACCAGATGTTCCTCATACAGTAACCCTTTTATTCCTGGAATCATTCTTGTGAACCTTCTCTGAACCCTCTCCAACGTTAGTACATTCTTTCTAAAATAAGAGCCCAAAAATGCACACAATACTCTAACTGTGGTCTCACAAGTGCCTTATACAGCCTCAACACATCTGTGTTCTTATATTCTCTACCTCTAGAAATAGAACCATAGAACATTACATCACAGAAACAGGCCTTTTGGCTCTTCTTGGCTGTGTCGAACCATTTTTCTGCCTAGTCCCACTGACATGTACCTGGGCCATATCCCTCCAAACCCCTCTCATCCATATAGCTGCCCAGGATTTTCTTAAGTGTCAAAAGTGGCATTCACCACTTCATCTGGCAGCTCATTCCACACACCCACCACTCTCTGCGTGAAGAAGCCCCCCCCCCCAATTTTCCCTTTAAACTTTTCCCCCTTCACTCTTAACCCATGACCTCTGTTTTTTTTTTCTTCCCTGGTCTCAGTGGAAAAAGCCTGCTTGCATTCACTCTATCTATACCCATCATAATTTTATACACCTCTATCAAATCACCCCTCATTCTCCTACGCTCCAGGGAATAAAGTCCTAACCTATTCAACCTTCGTCTGTAACTCAGTTTCTCAAGTCCCGGCAACATCCTTGTAAACCTTCTCTGCACTCTTTCAACCTTATTAATATCCTTCCTGTAATTAGGTGACCAAAACTGCACACAATACTCCAAATTCAGTCTCACCAATGTCTTATACAACCTCACCATTACATTCCAACTCTTATACTCAATACTTTGATTTATCAAGGCCAATGTACCAAAAACTTTCTTTACAACCCTATCTACTTGTGAAGCGGCCTTTAGGGAATTATGTATCTGTACTCCCAGATCCCTCTGTTCTACTGCACTCCTCAGTGTCCTACCATTTACCTTGTATGTTCTACCTTGGTTCTACCTTGGTTTGACCTTCCGAAGTGCAATACCTCACACTTGTCCTCATTAAACTCCATCTGCCGTTTTTCAGCCCATTTCTCCAACTGGTCCAAATCCCTCTGCAAGCTTTGAAAACCTTCCTCACTGTCCACTACAGCTCCAATCTTTGTATCATCAGCAAACTTGCTGATCCAATTTGCCACATTATCATCCTGACCATTGATGTAGATGACAAATAACAATGGACCCAGCACTGATCCCTGTGGCAGACCACTAGTCACAGGCCTCCACTCAGAGTAGCAATCCTCCACTACCACTCTCTGGCTTCTTCCATTGAGCCAATGTCTAATCCAATTTACTACCTCTCCATGTATACTTAGCGGCTGAATCTTCCTAACTAACCTCCCATGCAGGACCTTGTCAAAGGCCTTACTGAAGTCCATGTATACAACATCCACTGCCTTCCCTTCATCCACTTTCCTGATAACTTCCTTGAAAAACTCTAATAGATTGGTTAGACATGACCTACCACACACAAAGCCATGCTGACTTTTTCTAATAAGTCCCTGTCTATCCAAATACTTGTAGATCCTATCTCTTAATTTCCAATAATTTACCTAATACCGATGTCAAACTTACCGGCCTATAATTTCCTGGCTTACTTTTTGAGCCTTTTTTAAACAACGGAGCTACATGAGCTATCCTCCAATCTCCGGCACCTGACCCATGGATATCGACATTTAAAATATATCTGCCAGGGCCCCTGCAATTTCAACACTAGTCTCCTTCAAGGTCCGAGGGAATACCCTGTCAGGTCCTGGGGATTTATCCACTCTGATTTGCCTCAAGACATCAAGCACCTCCTCCTCCTTATTCTGTATAAGTTCCATGACTTCCCTACTTGTTTGCCTTGTTTCCATAGACTCCATTCCTTAGTAAATACAGATGTAAAAAACCCATTTAATATCTCTCCCATTTCTTTTGGTTCCATACATAGCTGATCTTCTGATCTTCAAGAGAACCAATTTTATCCCTTACTATCCTTTTGCTCTTTACATACCTGTAGAAGCTCTTAGGATTATCCTTCACCCTGACTGCCAAAGCAACCTCATGTCTTCTTTTAGCCCTCCTGATTTCTTTCTTAAGTATTTTCTTACTCTTTTTATACTTCTCAAGCATCTTATTTCCTCCCTGTTGCCTATACATGTTATACATCTCTCTCTTCTTTTTCCAATATCCAATATCCCTCGAGAACCAAGGTTCCTTATTCTTATTCATTTTGCCTTTAACCCTGACAGGAACATACAAACTCTGCACTCTCAGAATTTCTCCTTTGAAGGCCTCCCACTTACCAATCACATCCTTGCCAGAGAACAACCTGTCCCAATCTACGCTTTTTAGATCCTTTCTCATTTCTTCAAATTTGGCCTTTTTCCAGTTTAGAACTTCAATCCAAGGACCAGATCTATCCTTATCCATGATCAAGTTGAAACTTATGATGTTATGATCACTGGAACCAAAGTGTTCACCAACACACACTTCTGTCACCTGTACTAATTCATTTCCTAATAGGAGATCTAATATTGCATCCTCCCTAGTTGGTACATCTATATATTCATTTAGAAAACTTTCCTGAACACATTTCACAAACTCTAACCCATCTAGACTGAGGACCTTGCAACATTGCATTTGCCATCTTCACCACCGACTCAACTTTTAGTATCCTGCACAAGGACTCCCAAGTCCCTTTGCATCTCTGCAGGCTTTCTGTTTCTTCAACACTACCCGCTCCTCCACCTGTCTTTGTATCATCAGGAAATTTAGCCACAAGTCCATTAATCCCATAATCCAAATCATTGACATGCATCGTAAAAAGCTGCGGAGCCAACACCAACCCCTGTGGAATTCCACTGGTAACTGGCAGTCAGCCAGAATAGGCTCCCTTTATTCCCACCCTCTGTTTTCTGCCAATCAGCCAATGCTCCACCCATGCTAGTAATTCCCCTGTAATTCCATGGCCTCTTATCTTGCTAAGCAGCGTCACGTGTGGCACCTTGTTATTGGCCTTCTGAAAATACAAGGACACCACATCTACTACATCTCCTTTATCTACCCTGCTTGTAATTTCCTGAAAAAGTTGTGGTAGGTTAGTCAGGCAGGATTTTCCTTACAGGAAACTATGCTGGCTTTGGCCTATCTTGTCACATGCCTCCAGGTAATCTCATCCCTAACAATCAACTTCCCAACCACTGATGTCAGGCTAGCAGAAATTTCCTTTCTGCTGCCTCTCATAGTGGAGAAACATTTACAATTTTTTAGTCTTCCGGTACAATGCCAGAATCTATTGATTCTTGAAAGATCATTTTAATGCCTCTGCAATCTCTCCAGTTACTTCCTTCAGAACCCAAGGGTGCATTCCATCAGGTCCAGGAGATTTATCCACCCTTAGACCATTAAGCTTCCTAAGCACCTTCTAGGTGGTAATTTTCACTGCACAAACTTCATTTCCCTGACACTTGTGAATGTCCGGTATACTGCAGACGTCTTCCACTGTGAAGGCTGATGCAAAATACGCATCCAGTTCCTCTGCCATCTTTGCATCTCTCATTACAATATCTCCGGTGTCATTTTCTATTGGTCCTATTTCTACCATCAGCTCTCTTTTACCCTTTATATACTTAAAAAAAACTTTCAGTAGCTTCTTTGTTATTAGTTGCCAGCTTCCTTTCATAGTTCATCTTTTCCTTCCTAATGACCTTCTTAGTTTCCTTCTGCAAGTTTTGAAAAGCTTCCCAAGCTTCTATTTTCCC
Source organism: Hypanus sabinus (assembly GCF_030144855.1). Classification (NCBI taxonomy): domain Eukaryota; kingdom Metazoa; phylum Chordata; class Chondrichthyes; order Myliobatiformes; family Dasyatidae; genus Hypanus; species Hypanus sabinus. The sequence continues at coordinate 1,972,807 of NC_082727.1, forward strand.
ACTAGCTTTGGCTTCCTTGCTTTTGCTTTTACTTTAGCTCTGACTTCACTTGTCAGCCGCAGAAGTGTCCTTCTTCTATTTGAAAATTTCTTCTTAGTTGGAATATATCTGTCTTGCACTTCCCTCATTTTTTGCAGAAACTCCAGCCATTGCCACTCTGCTGTACTTCCTACTGCTGTCCCTTTCCAGTCAACCTTGGCCAGATACCCTCTCATGCCATTGTAATTTCCTTTATTCCACTGAAATACCGACACATTGGAATTTAGTTTCACTTTTTCAAGTTTCAAAGTGAACTCAATCATGTTGTGATCACTGTTCCCTAAGGGTTCCTTAACCTTAAGCTCTCTTATCTCCTCCAGGTGCACAACACCCAATCCAGCACAGCCAATCCTCTAGTGGGTTCAACAACAAGCTGTTCTAAAAAGCCATCCCTTGGACATTTAACAAATTCTCTCTCTTGCGATCCAGTACTGGCCTGGTTTTCCCAATCCACTTTCATGTGAAAATCCCCAACGATTATCATGACATTTCCTTTCTGACATGCTTTGTCTATCTCCTGCTGTGATTTGTAATCCACATCCCAGCTGCTGCTTGGAGGCCTGTATACAACTGACATTAGGGTCCTTTTACCCTTGTCATTTCTTAACTCAACCCATAGAGATTCTACACGGAATTCTATGTCATCCCTTTCTAATGATTTAATATTATTTCTTATACACAGAGCCACACCACCCCCTCTGCCTATTAACCTATCTTTCTGATATACCCTTCCAATATACTTTCTCTATACCCTTGGATGTTCAGCTATCAATGGCAGCCATCCTTTAGCCAATTTTCAGAGATGGCCACAATGTCATACTTGCCAATCTGTAGCTAAATTTGAAGATTATCCATTTTATTTTGTATGCAGGGTACATTCAAATATAACTTTTCCAGTCCAGTATTTGTTGCCTTCTGTTTTGAATGCACCATGCCTCTATTGCCCTACAGGGGCCCTATTTGCCCCATTTGCCCTATTGCTCATCCCACTGGCTGTGATTATGCCTCATCTCCTGCCTGTCCTTTCTATCATCTCTGTTGCATGTTATCTTTGATTTATTTCTGTTTTCCTCTTCCTCAGCCCTGTCACTCCAATACCCATCCTCTTGCCAAATCAGTTTTAATCCTTCCAAACAGTTCTATTAAACCTGCCTGCTAGGATACTGGACCCCTTTGGGTTCAAGTGTAATCAGTCCTTTTTGTACAGGCCGTGCCTCCCCCAGAAGAGGCCCCCATGATCTAGGAACTTGAAGCCCTGCCCCCTACACCAGTCTGTCAGCCACGCATTAATGTGCCTGATCATGCAAAGGTTAGGGCTTCATTCCCTGGAGCACAGGGCAATGAGGAGAGAGATATGAATCTTTCGAAACAGGGGTTTAGAAAGGGGAAATGCAAGCAAGTTTTTTCTACTGAGTTTAGGTGAGACTAGAACAAAGTGATCATGAGTTAAGGACAAAAGGTGAAATATTTAAGGGGAATATAACGGGGAACTTCTTCGCTGAGTGTGAAATGAGCTGCCGGGGAACTAGTGCTTTGATTTCCATGTTTAAGAGAAGTTTTAATAAGCATATGAATGGAAACGATATAGAGGGTTATGATCCATGAGCAGGTTGATGGGACCAAGCAGAGTAATAGCTTGATTATCAGCTGTGGTGTTCTATGACTCTATGATGCTAGATGTGTGGGTTTAAGCCAGTGGTGGCATCTTCTGACCTGTCAAGTAAGCATACAATGGGCAGTGTCAGTGTTGTACTCTTAGGTTCAAGTACTAAGCTTGGGAAGTAGAATTGCTCTAATCAATGATATGACTGGCTGTGGAAAGAAATGTAAGGAAAGCCTTTTTATTTAAGTTAACAAAATGAGTTTAATTTGTTTAAAATGCTTGTGTTTATAATTCTTTTAATTAAAATTCCATATAATTACATTTTAATATTATTTTTAATTTAAAGCAGGCTGCAACTAATTTTAAATGTCTTTGATATTTGCAAATATTCAATAGCACTGACAGATGATCGAGTCTCAGTGGCTGTTAAAACCCAGCTGTCTGTGCAGCTGAAATTTTGCTCAGACCTCTTTGCAGTCTCCCTTCCCAAGTGCTAGGAACCAGTATCTTGTGTAGGGCTGTCCCCAGGTAGCCAATAATCTCTGGGGAGCACAATGGCACAGCAGGTGAAGCTGCTGTCTCAGACTCAGATTCAATTTTGACCTCTGTGTGACGTTTATGCATTCACCTTGGACATGTCTTGGGAAATTTCTCCTTTTTTTCTCCATTTTTTCTAATGCTTTCATCAATCTAATTGTAAACAGTGGATTCCTCCTCTTCTGGTAGTTTTCTCCCCCACCCCTTCTTTTTCCATTCCCCATTCTGTCTCCACTCTTAGCCATCCTCTTCTGCAAACTATCTTCCTCTGATGCCCCTACTTCTTTCCATTCTCCCATGGTCTGATCTCCTCTCCTATCAGATTCCTTCTTCTCCAGCCATTTACCTTTTCTATCACCTCCCAGCTTCTCAATTTATCCCTCTTCTGCCACACACCTCCTTTTCCCCTCATCTGGCTTCACCAATCACCTTCCAGCTTTTACTCCTTCCACTCCCCCACCTTATTCTGGCTCTTCTCCCTTACTTTCCAATATTGATGAGGGGCTCGGCTGTAAAGTTGAATCTATAATCCTCTCCATGGATGGTGCCTGACCTGCTAAGTTCTGCTAGCATTTTGTTTGTACTACTTGACAAACCTAGCCTCACCCTCTTGGAGATAGTTTGTTTGACTTGTCCATTCCCCCCTCAACATCTCAGCAACTTAAAACTCTTATTTCATACCTTGTTCCTTCTCCTGTCATCTTGTTTGTTTAATTGTCATGTTGAGCTTTATTCCAGGGTGAATCTTAACCAATGCTCCCATGTCTGGAAGAAATCAGCAAGAAGTACATCAGTTCCTGCAACACCACTCCCTGTAAAACAGGGAGACAAAAAACAACTGAAAACATTATAGAATTGTGGCAACCTTCAGGAGACATCCTGATAATTATTGTAATGCAATGGGATGAGGCTGGGTCCTTCCTGATTCTTGAATATAAGGAAAACATTGGTTAGGGCACCAATCTCCCATTGGCAAAACTCATATCAAATCCTTGATGTTCACAGACTGGCCTCATGTGCATACTTCCACTGGATATTAACTGTAAGTGCACCATTGCCACATCCTTTTCCAAAAAAAAATCTCTGACAGCTTCACTGAAGAGTTGTGTAGATTTAGCTACTTTGCATTCAAAACAGTACCATTTACACTTGAAAGAAGAGCATAATTGTCCCAATAAAATGTCTTGGCCTGAATCATCAACTGCCTATTCCCCTTCATAGATACTGCCTGACTTGTGGAGTTTTCCCAGAATGGTGTCTGCGTTGAACATTATTATGGCATATTGTCTTCTTTGAATATGAATGAAGCAAAGGTTCACTTAAGTGAACCTCAAGAGGTTCAAGAGGTAGCTTGTTAATTGAGACAAAATTAAACAGATAACACTTATCATCCATGAAATGTGACAAATGAATGTAGAGTTGATGTTTCCCCAAATATCTCTATCTGCATTGAAAATTCATCTATTTTTTTTGTTTGCCAGAGGAAGTGTGATATGTTCAATTATCAGTGATACTGACTTTATATCATTACACTAACTTCTGTTATCAACAGATCTAATTGGAATGTGCTCTAACCTTGTGCAGTCTGACAAAATGATTACTTTGCCAGTGTGCTGCCTCACAGAATGCATGGGAACTGGATTCAATCCAACAATCCATCAATTGTGTATCAGTTGAATCCTGAACAGTGCTGAGTGACCAGATATTGTTGCTGAGGCTGAGGATGAACCCAAGTGCAGGACACAGGCACAGAGGCTGAGTTGGGAGGCATTCTTGACATAGGAGTGTGGAATCAGTATCCAAGATCAATGCTAGACTCTGAACTGGCAGTCCTAAGAACCATGAAACAAGGTTACTCACACCAGAATCAACCAACGAACTTATAGCTCCTTGTTGTGATCACAGAGTTTTTATACTGCATTTGCTGATGGAAAGCAGGTGTGTTTGTAGTTAGTGGAACCTGGGAATGATTGAAAACAAAACAAGGGGATCGAGACCGAATTCCTGAGGTAAATATTCAGGAGGAGGATTGCCAGAAGGGACCATGACAGACATTGTTTAAAGAAAATCAGTTTCAAGGCTTCAAAGGTTTCAAAGGTACATTTAATGTCAGAGAAATGTATACAGTATACATCCCGAAATGCTTTTTCTTTACAACCATCCACATAAACAGAGGAGTGTCCCAAAAATGAACGATAGTTAGAACCCCAAAGTTCCCTCCAGCTCCCCTCCCTCCTGCACATAAGCAGCAGCAAGCAACGATCCTCCCTCCCTCCTCCTGCAAAATAAAAGCATCAGCACCTGCCACTGAGCACTCAAGTGTGAGCAAAGCAACTGTAAAGACACAGACTCTCAGTACTCCAAATTGTTCACCGGCATTCAACATACCACAGGCTCTCTCTCCTTAATAAGGGAGAAAGAGATGTCTGTTTCACTGTGAGCGGGGAGACATAACAAACAACTCACTGGTTTACGATGTTAAAAGTTCGTTATGTCGTATTTTCAAGCTCTGTGCCCAAAGATCTGGAATCTCTGGGCACACAGCCGTAGATATTCCAACTTCCCCAACGACACAAGGGTTTCCTGCTGTGACACCGAGCTTCGATCCGCCCATCTCCAGAACCCCGAGATCCTAGGCCTCCAAAGCCAAGCCGAACTCTTAGGCCACACCCTCGGTGTGCCGAACAACGGCCAGTTATGAAACCCGGAGAACATGTCCCATTCCCGCAAAGAACCACAGTCATCGTGTAACTCCAGGTCGGTCTCCAAAATTACCCTAAAAGGGAAAAATCACGATATTAAAGATGGGAATAGAGCTGTTTCCGAAAATGCAAGCAAAGGAGTCACTATTTAGTGCCATCATCACTTTGCTCCAAACTCAAGCTTAGAGAATGTTAATGTTTGCTTAATTTAAATGCTGAACAAGTTCATTATCCAGGTATAGCATAGATCTGGTGTACTAGAACATAACACATCAATGCTCGAATACTTGTTCTGACACTTTCTCCTAAAGTATGTCAACTAAACCCATGTTGTGTATACAATATTTACATCACAACCAAAGTTTCTTGGGTCTGAGTAAAATACCAAAACCAAGAAATTGGATTTTTGCTATTTTTAGTGGATTTGGTTCAGTGGAATACCACACCACTTACTCCAATCCCAATAATAGGGTCACAAAATGGATGGTTAATCTGGAATATTATCTCTTTGAGATATTACCAATGTTCCACCCCCAATCTGCCTCCCCAATATATGGAGCTAACCAGTAAGGCTCATTCCATTAATCTATCAGGACATGTATACAAATGGCAGAACGTAAGTCAATGCAGAGGAGCTGGCAAAGCTAAAGTTTTGTCCCAGTAGGAATCATTGAAATAATTTCCAATTGGCTGGGCAATATTCTCCTTGTTTGATTGTAAGTTAGTTAGTTGGTTGTTAGTTAGGTAATCTTGTGGCATTTTTGTAGATTGTCTGGTATAATATTGTGGCCATCACTGAATCGCGGCTGAAGCATGGATGAATTGAATTGAATTGACTTTATTACTTACATCCTTCATATATGTGAGGAGTAAAAATATTTGTGTTTCGTCTCTGTCTAAGTGTGCAATGTGCAATTTATAGAAATTTCTAATAAATATTATTTACAACAGAACAGTCAATATAACATAGAAATACAATTATGTCAGCATGAGTTAAGCAGGCTGATGGCCTGGTGGAAGAAGCTGTTGGTCCTGGCGTTTAGGCTGTGGTACCATTTCTTGGATAGTAACAGATGGATCAGTTTGTGTTTGAGGTGACTTGGGCCCCCAATGATCCTTCGGGCCCTTTTTACACACCTGTCTTTGTAAAGGCCCTGAACAGAGGGAAGTTCACATCTACAGATGCGCTGGGCTGTCCGCACCACTATCTGCAGAATCCTACAACTGAGGGAAGTACAGTTCCCATACCAGGTAGAGATGCAGCTAGTCAGGATACTCTCAATTGTGCCCCTGTAGAAAGTTTTTAGGATTTTGGGGCCCACACCATCTTTAACCATCTGAGGTGAAAGAACCGCTGCCGTGCCTTTTTCACCACACAGTACAGGCCATGTGAGATCTTTGGTGATGTTTATGATGAGGAACTTAAAGCTGTTCACCAGCTCAACCCCAGATCCATTGATGTCAATAGGGGCTAGCCTGTGTCCATTCCTCCTGTAGTCCACAATCAGCTCCTTTGTTTATGCGACATTGAGGGAAATGTTTTTTTGATACCACTGTGTCAGGGTGATGATGTCTTCTCTTTAGGCTGCCTTGTTATTATTTGAGATTAGGCCAATTAGTGTAGTGTCATCAGCAAATTTAAGTAGCAGATTGGAGCTGTGGGTGGCAACACAGTCATGGGTATACAGAGAGTAAAGGAGGGGGCTTAGTTGGAGTTGGGAGCTGGATGTCTAAGGTTACAGATCGTATCAGGTAGGCAGTGGGGGTGGCATGGCTCTGCTGGTAAAGAATTACACAAATAATTAGAAAGATGTGACATAGGATCAGAAGATATTGAATTCTTGTTAGTAGAGTTAAGAAACTGCAAGGGTAAAAGGGCCCTACTGGCAGTTATATACAGGCCTCCAAACAGTTGCTGGGATGTTGTCTGCAGATTACAATGGAAATAGAAAAGGCATGTCAAAAGGGCAATGTTATGATAGTCATGAGATATTTTAAGATGCAGGTAGATAGGGAAAATTAGGTTGGTAATGGATCTCAAGAGTGAATTTGTCTTTCTGGAGCAGTTTGTGTTTGAGCCTACTAGGGGATCAGCTATACTTGGATCGGGTGTTATGTAATAAGACCATAAAACATAGGAGCAGAATTAGGTCATTCAGCCCATCAAGTCCGCTCCACCATTCCAATATGGCTGATTCCAAATCCTAGTCAACCCCATATACTTGCCTTTTCACCATCACCTTTGATGCCCTGATCAATCAGGAAACAATCGACTTCCAGCTTAAATACACCCACAGACTTGATCTCCATTGCAGTCTGTGGCAGAGCATCCCACAGACTCACTTCTCTCTGGCCAAAAACCTTTCTCTCTAACTCTAATGAACCGGAGGTGATCAGGGATATTAAGGTAGAGGAATCTTTAGGAGGCATTGATTGAGTTCAACTTGAAATTTGATAGGGAGAAAGTAAAGTCTGATGTAGCAGTATTTCAGTGGAGTAAAGGAAATTACAGTGGTATGAAAGGTGTTGGCCAAAGTAAATTGGAAGGAGATGCTGGCAGGAATGACAGCAGAGCAGCAATAGTGTGAGGTTCTGGGAAAAATGAGGAAGGTGTGTAGGATAGCTGTACTTCAAAAACAAAGAAATACTTAAATGGCAAAATAGTACAACCATGGCTGACAAGGGATGTCAAGGAGAGGGCATGCAACAAAACAAAAATTAGTGGGTAGGGGTTTAGGAAGCTTTTAAAAACCTACAGAAAGGAATTAAAAGAATCATTAGGAGGGAAAAGATGAAATATGAAAACAAGCTAGCAAAAAATATCAAGGTGAATAGAAAAAGCTTTCTCAAGTACATAAAAAATAAGAGAGATGAGAGTGGATATAGGATTGCTAGAAAATGAGGCCGAAGAAATAATAACCGGAGACAAGGAGATGGCAGATGAACTAAGTGAGTATTTTCCATCAGTCCATCTGTGAAAGACATTAGCTGCATGCCAGGTTTTGAGGGGTGTGAGGGAAGAGAAGTTAGTACAGTTACTATTACAAGGGAGAAGGTACTCAAAAAGCTGAAAGACCTAAGGTGCATAAGTCACCTGGACCAGATGAACTGCACCCTTGCACAGAACACCCTAAAGGTTAACTTGCAGGTTAAGTTGGTTGTGAGGAAGGCAAATGCAATGTAAGCTTTCATTTTAAGACATCTAGAAAACAAGAGCTGGGATAGGATGCTGAGGATCGATAAGTCACTGGTGAAGCCTCACCTTGAATATTGTGATGTGTTTTGGTCTCCTTATTTCCTTATTGTTTGGAGAAGGAAGTTGGAGGATCAGAATGGGAGTGCATTGGGAGCCATCTTGAATTTTTCTTATTCTCATCAGAGTTTAGAGAGGCGGGACTGCGCAGGTGTGTGACAGAGGACAGTGAAGCGGGGAAGATTTAAAAAGGGCAGAAATCCTGAATCGGTTTTCGTTTGGAGAAAGAAGTTGGAGGATCAGAATGAGAGTGCAGCAGGATCCATCTAGAATTTTTCTTATTTTCATCAGAGTTAAGAGAGGTGGGACTATGCAGGCGTGTGACGGCGGGCAGTGAAGCAGGGAAGATTTAAAAAGGACACAGCCTTATACAGCGGGAAGCGTTGTTTGCGAGCTGTGAAGTGAGCCGGGTGGAGAGTGAAGGCTTAAGGGCTTGGGCTCAACGGGCTTAGGCGGAAGTGGGCAAGGCAAGGTAGGTTTAGGTTTCAGTTTTCCCTGTTATTTGAGGAAAGGGGGAATTATGAGTGTGAGGACAGCATGTTGTTCTCAGTGTCGGATATGGGAGGTCCTGGATTCTCCTAGCCTCCCGGAAGTCCACATCTGCACCAGGGGCGCCGAGCTGCAGCTCCTAAGAGACCGTGTTAGGGAACTGGAGCTGCAGCTCAATGACCTTCGTCTGGTCAGGGAGAGTGAGGAGTTGATAGAGAGGAGTTACAGGCAGGTGGTCATACTGGAGCCATGGGAGGCAGGTCACGGTTAGGAGAGGGAAGGGGCAGAGTCAGGTACTAGAGAGTACCCCAGTGGCTGTACCCCTTGACAATAAGTACACCTGTTTGAGTACTGTTGAGTACAGCCTACCTGGGGGAAGCAACAGTGGCCGTGCCTCTGGCACAGAGTCCGACCCTGTAGCTCAGAAGGGTAGGGACAGGAAGAGGAAGGCAGTAGTAATAGGGAACTCGATAGTCAGGGGATCAGATAGGTGTTTCTGTGGATGCGATCAGGAGACCCGGTTGGTAGTTTGCCTCCCTGGTGTCAGGGTTCGGGATGTTTCTGATCGTGTCCAAGATATCCTGAAGTGGGAGCATGAGGAGCCAGAGGCCGTGGTACATATAGGTACCAATGACAAAGGTAGGAAAAGGGAAGAGGTCCTGAAAGGAGAATATAGGGAGTTAAGAAGGCAGTTGAGAAGAAGGACCACAAAGGTAGTAATCTCGGGATTACTGCTTGTGCCACGTGACAGTGAGAGTAGGAATGGAATGAGGTGGAGGATACATGCGTGGCTGAGGGATTGGAGCAGGGGGCAGGGATTCAAGTTTCTGGATCATTGGGACCTCTTTTGGGGCAGGTATGATCTGTGCAAAAAGGACGGGTTACCTTGAATCCTAGGGGGACCAATATCCTGGCGGGGAGATTTGCTAAGGCTTTTGGGGAGACATTAAACTAGAATGGTTGGGGGGTGAGAATCAAATTGAAGAGACTAGGGGAGAGGAGGTTAGTTCACAAATAGTGAAAGCTAGTAGACAGTGTGTGAGGGAGGATAGGCAGGTGATAGAGAAGCACTCAGACCGAACATGTAGGGGAAAAGGAAGAAAAAGATATTAAAGTTGATCACATTGTTAGGGATAAACAGAGAGGAAGAGGCAGAAAGATTCTAAAATGCATCTATTTTAATGCTAGGAGCATTGTAAGAAAGGTGGATGAGCTTAGAGCATGGATTGATACCTGGAGATATGATGCTGTAGCTATTAGTGAAACATGGTTGCAGGAGGAGTGTGATTGGCAACTAAATATTCCTGGATTTTGTTGCTTCAGGTGTGATAGAATTGGAGGGGCAAGAGGAGGAGGTGTTGTATTGCTTGTCTGAGGAAATATTACAGAGGTGTTTTGGTGGGATAGATTAGAGGGCTCATCAAGTGAGACTATTTGGGTGGAATTGAGGAATGGGACAGGTGTAGTAACACATAGGGGTGTTTTATAGACCACCTAATGGGGAGTGAGAATTGGAGGAGCAAATTTGTAAGGAGATAGCAGATATTTGTAGTAAGCACAAGGTTGTGATTGTGGGAGATTTTAAATTTTCCACACGTAGACTGGGAAGCCCATACTATAAAAGGGATGGATGGTTTGGAGTTTGTAAAATGTGTGCAGGATGGTTTTTTGCAGCAATGCATAGAGGTACTGACTAGAGAAGAGGCAGCATTGGATCTTCTGTTAGGGAATGAAATAGGTCAGGTGACGGTGGTATGTGTTGGGGAGCACTTCGGGTCCAGTGATCACAATGCCATTAGTTTAAATATAATTATGGAGAAGGATAGGAAAGGTTAAAAGTTTGAGAGAACCATGGTTTTCAAGGGATATTGGAAACTTGGTTAGGAAAAAGAGATATCTGCAATAAATATAGGTAGTATGGAGTAAATGAGGTTCTCGAGGAATATAAAGAATGTAAGAAGAATCTTAAGAAAGAAATTAGAACTGCTAAAAGAAGATACAAGGTTGCTTTGGCAAGTAAGGCGAAAATAAATCCAAAGGATTTCTACAGTTATATTGATAGCAAAAGGATAGTGAGGGATAAAATTGGTTCCCTTAGAGAATCAGAGTGGACAGCTATGTGTGGAGCCGAAAGAGATGGGGGAGATTTTGAACAATTTCTTTTCTTCAGTATTCACCAAGGAGAAGGAAATTGAATTGTGTATGGTAAGGGAAACAAATAGGGAAATTATGGAAACTATGATGATTAAAGAAGAGGAAGTACTGGGGCTTTTAAGGAATATAAACATGGATAAATCTCCAGGTCCTGACAGGATATTCCCTAGGACCTTGAGGGTAGTTAGTGTGGAATTAGCAGGGGCTCTGACAGAATTATTTCAAATGTCATTAGAAATGGGGATGGTGCCGAAGGATTGGCATATTGCTCATGTGATTCCATTGTTTAAAAAGTGTTCTATGAATAACCCTAGCAATTATAGGCCTGTCAGTTTGACATCAGTGGTGGGTAAATTAATGAAAAGTACTCTTAGAGCTAGTATATATAATTGTCTGGATAGACAGGGTCTGATTAGGAACAGTCAACATGGATTTGTGCGTGGAAGGTCATGTTTGACAAATCTTATTGAATTTTCTGAAGAGGTTACTAGGAAAGCTGACAAGAGTAAAGCAGTGCATGTTGGACTTCAGTAAATCCTTTGACAAGGTTAGTTAGAAAGGTTCAATCGTTAGGTATTAATATTGAAGTAATAAACTGGATTCAACAGTGGCTGGATGGGAGATGCCAGAGAGTAGTGGTGGATTCCTGTTTGTCAGGTTAGAGGCTGGTGACTAGTGGTGTGCCTCAGGGATCTGTACTGGGTCCAATGTTATTTGTCATATACATTAATGATTTGGATGATGGGGTGATAAATTGGATTAGTAAGTATGCAGATGATACTAAGGTAGGTGGCGTTGTGGATAATGAAGTATGTTTTCAAAGCTTGCAGAGAGATTTAGGCCAGTTAGAAGAGTGGGCTGAACGATGGCAGATGGAGTTTAATGCTGATAAGTGTGAGGTGCTATATTTTGGTAGGAATAATCCAAATAGATCATACATGGTAAATGGTAGGGCATTGAAGAATGCAGTAGAACAGAGTGATCTAGGAGTAATGGTGCATAGTTCCCTGAAGGTGGAATCTCATGTGGATAGGGTAGTGAAGAAAGCTTTTGGTATGTTGGCCTTTATAAATCAGAGCATTGAGTATAGGAGTTGGGATGTAATGTTAAAATTGTACAAGGCATTGGTAACGCTGAATTTGGAGTATTGTGTACAGTTCTGGGCACCAAATTATAGGAAAGATGTCAACAAAATAGAGAGAATACAGAGAAGATTTACTACAATGTTACCTGGATTTCAGCACCTAAGTTACATTGAAAGGTTGAACAAGTTAGGTCTTTATTCTTTGGAGCATAGAAGGTTGAGGGGGGACTTGATAGAGGTATTTAAAATTATGAGGGGGATAGATAGAGTTGACGTGGATAGGCTTTTTCCATTGAGAGTAGGGGAGATTCAAACAAGAGAACATGAGTTGAGAGTTAGGGCGCAAAAGTTTAAGGGTAATACGAGGGGGAATTTCTTTACTCAGAGAGTGGTAGTTGTGTGGAATGAGCTTCCAGTAGAAGTGGTAAAGGCAGGTTCGGTATTGTCATTTAAAGTAAAATTGGATAGACAGGAAAGGAATGGAGGGTTATGGACTGAGTGCGGGTCAGTGGGACTAGGTGAAAGTAAGGGTTTGGCACAGCCTAAGAGGGGCCTGTTTCCATTCTTTAATTGTTATAAGGTTATATGGTTATTGGCAACATAGGATTTTCCTTCCCCCATGCTCCACAACTGTTCCTACTGTTCCATAGTATCTGTGTCATCTGAACAGAGAGGAATGTCTTGCCACCAGGAACCCTAGGTGAGTCAGCTGGAGAAACTTTCAGATTGGGTGCAAGGTAGGGTGGGACTGAAGCACTCTGTGCCTAGATTCCTATAAAGGCATAGAGTTATGCAGCATAGAAGCAGCCCCTTTGGTCGTCCTTGTTCATGTTGACCATGATGCCCAACTCAGCTAGTGCCAGTAGTCATAGTTCGGCCTATATCCCTGTAAGCCTTTCCTAATCTTGTACCAGTCCATGCTTTTAAAAAAACAACTCAGCCTTTCCTGCACTCTAAGCATCAGGGGATGAAAAGTTATAACTAAATCCTTAAATTATGAAGCTCAATCTTGAGAAGCTCTTGGATAGCAGTTGGCATAAGAAAATAATGATTACAAAATTTGTAGTTTCAAAATCTGGAATCTTTTAAATGCCTTTGTAGATAAGCAGAAGGAAATAGCCAAATGCTCATTTACATATGAAAGTGTGTCATCACTCAACACTGTATTTTGAATACCATATGCAGCAATAATTTTAGATGTCAGTTCTTTTCAACTTAGTTATACTAAGATCTTAATCTGCAGTTACAGTCCTCTCATATAGAGATTAAAATGTCAATATTTCTTTCCTTGCCTAAGTAAATTCTTCCACCCTTATTGTACATTAGGAAAGAGGAAAATCAACTAGCAATTTGATCCTTCCGGCTTGGCCGCCATAATCGTTAAAAATGGCAATCAGGTATCCTATGGCAGTTGGCCTGCACAAAGGTCACCCTGTAACTAAGAATGAGACCAGCCCAAGGCAAAGCCGCAGTTTGTCAGAGATCTAATCTGTGAGGTCTGTGGCTTTGCCCCTGATGAGAAACATGCAACGGAATTGCTGAATGTCTCTAAAGATAAGCATGCACTCAAATTCAATAAAAAGAGGGTTGGAACCCATATTGGGCCATAGGAAGAGAGAAGAACTCAGCAATGAGAAAAGCCGCAGCAAAGAAAGATTGATCTGTACTAAGTTGTTCTGATTGTTCTGTACTAAGATTGATCTGTACTAATAAAATTCATTTTTAATGTTGAAAAAAAAGGAAAAAAAAGTGGAATGCACTGCCTGAGTCTGTGGTGGAGGCAGATACACTAGTGAAGTTTAAGAGACTACTAGACAGGTATATGGAGGAATTTAAGGTGGGGGGGTTATATGGGAGGCAGGGTTTGAGGGTCGGCCCAACATTGTGGGCCAAAGTGCCTGTAATGTGCTGTACTTTTCTATGTTCTATGTTTTAAATTTCCAGAAGATTTTGCACAGAGGAGAAGAATATGTGATCTAATGTACTGAATAGTTTGAAGATGTTTGTGAGAGAAACACAACTGGTTGCTTCACTGGAGAAAGTTTAATAACTGAAATCAGAATGAAGGTAAATGATTTGGAATTGAAATTAACCCACTTAATGAGAAGAAGAGAGATCCTTCCAGTTTTGTGTGTTTGATTGAAAAAAAGTCAAATTAAAAACTACAGAGAGTTGGAAGATTCATAGAGCCATAGTTTACTAGTGCAGACGTGGACCCCAGTTTCAAACTGCTCTTCTGCCTATTCTCTTCCACCTGCATCCAGACCAAAGCCCTCAATACCTCTCTCATTCATGTACCTTTCTAAACTTCTCTTAAAAGTTGCCATTGAACTGGGATTGACTCCTTCCAGTGGCAGTTCATTCTACATCAACACCAACCTCAGAGTGAAGAATTTCCCCCTCAGACCCCACTTAAATATTTCACTTATCCATTGTGCCTTTAGTCTAGTCTCATCCAACCTCAGAGAAAATCCTGAGAGTATTTGCCCTATCTATAACTTCATATTTTTGTATACCTCTCTATAACATCTCCCACTCTTCTGTGCTCAGTGTGTTAAGTTACAAACGTTCCATTGATATAAGTTTTGAAAGATATTTACATAGAGCTGAGTATCCTGTGCAACTGTAAGCCTGCAACTAAAATCCTGAATCTAAATGGCTAACAGAAGCTCTTTCTGTCTTGAGGATTTGTCCATCTGTGACTCCTTTCCAGAAGAAGCCTGCTTTTAGGGTAGGTAGGAAGGAATAAGTTCAAAGAGTATGTGTGGAGCAATTGTTTTACACAGAGAGTGGTGGTTGTTTGGAATGTGCTGCCAGGGCTGGTAGAGGAGGCAAATACAATAGTCTCTTAGAAATTCACATGGATGCATGGAGAATGGAGGGTTAAGAACCAGATGAAGGTAGAATGGTTTAATTTTGTTTGGTGCTTAATTACTGGTTCCCTTCATCGTCTTAGTTCTTCACGCACACACACTCCTATGTGATGTTGATGGAAATAGTATAACCCATGTTGACAAAATTGAGCATATGACATGTCAGGTGTCTTGACAGCCATAAAAATATTAAAAAATCACTGCTTTAATGTAGCTATGTCAAGTGAAACTAATAATTTATATTTCAGTGTATTGCATTAATGGAACCTGTCTTTTTCACTTCAAATATCTGGCAGCCCCAACATTTGAAGGAATTATAGATATGTCTTACTTTTATGAAATCTGTCTTGTGAAAATGTGTTTTAATTGAAGTTGTATGTATCATTATAAGGAGCTTTTGCAGAAACAATAAATACTATGAGTAATCTGTAGCACAAACATTGGCATAATCACACCTAATTCATCATTGTGTAATTAAAACCAGCAGTTTAAAAATAATGTTTGAACAAAATAAATTTATGATCAAAGTACATATATGTCACCATATACTATCCTGAGATTCATTTACTAGTGGGCATTCACAGTAGCATAGAGAAATACAACAGAATCAATGAAAAACTATACACAACAAAGTCTGACCAGCAGCTAATGTGAAAAAGACAAATTGTGCAACTAAAAACAAATAAATATTGAGAAGATAAGTTGTAAAGTCTTTGAAAGTGAGTCGATAGGCTGTGGAATCAGTTCAATTTTGAGGTCAGTGACTTTATCCACAATGGTTGAAGGAGAGAAGTAACTCTTCCTGAACCTGCTGATGTGGTACCTAAAGCTTCTGATCCCCTTTTGCAATGGCAGCAGCAAGAAGACAGTATGAGTTGGATGGAGGTGCCAATGCAACAAGTTTAAAAAAAGCTCTAGAGGATTGTAGACTTTACTCTCTCCATCATGGGCACTAGCCTCCTCACCATCGAGGACATCTTCAAAAAGCAATTCCTCAATAATTTAGGAACTGCTTCTTCCCTTCCACCATCATATTTTTGAATAGTCCATGAACTCATGAACACTATATTGCTCTCTTTTTGTCCCTTTATTTATTTTCTACATATTTCATTGTAATTTATAGTATTTTTAAAGTTTTGCAGGAACAGAAACAACAACTTTCATGGCATATGTCAGTGATAGTAATCCTGATTCTGATCCTTATCTAAATCCTGACTGCAGTTTGAGTCACTTTTGGAAAATCTTGCATTTTTTTCTAAACAAGAGCCAGTGGCACAGTGCCATCTTTATTACTTTACCAGCTTTGCTACCTATTGCAATCTTGCATTTGCAAAGGTTTCCATTGTAACAATGAACCTGGGAACAATGCTGTATGGATTCCCATAATCATGGCACGGGCACTCAAATTCAAAGTGAGATATGAGACAAGCAGTCATCTAACTCTAAGATCTAAAAGGCAAAGCAAGTGCACTCAATGATCACGTCAACGGTTAAATCTTTGTTTGACTCAGCACAGGCTTGCCATCAGTTAGAGGGTTGTCATCTGTCAAGCTTGTCAGGATATAAGAAGGAGAGACTGAGTGAGGTAGTTCTCTTTTGGAAGAGGACAGCGAGGCTTTGAATGGAAGTGCGGCGGTGGCCATTTTCAAATTGTCCAATTGCTTCTCAGATCAGAGTTCTGAGAGGTGGGACTGCGCAGGCACGTGAAGGAGGCCTGGGAAGGAGGGAAGATATAAAAAGAACGCAGCCTTAAGAAGCGGGCAGCTTCGTTTGCAGGCAGCGGAGTGCGCCGGGAGCAGAGTGTAGGGCTTGGGCTCAGGGGGCTTAGGCGGAAGAGGGCACAGTAGGCTTATCTTTTAGTTCTTGTTATTGTCAGTTATTCTGGACGTATTCTGAAGGCAGCTTGTTGTTCTCAGTGTCGGATGTGGGAGGTCCTGGAGTCTCCGAGCCTCCCGGACGTCCACATCTGCGCCAGGTGCACCGAACTGCAGCTCCTGAGGGACCGAGTTAGGGAACTGGAGCTGCAGCTCGATGACCTTCGCCTGGTCAGGGAGAGTGAGGAGGTGATAGAGAGGAGTTACAGGCAGGTGGTCACTCCGGGGCCACGGGAGGCAGATAGGTGGGTCACGGTCAGGAAGGGGAAGAGGCAGGTACTAAAGAGTACCCCAGTGGCTGTACCCCTTGACAATAAGTACTCATGTTTGAGTACTGTTGGGGGGGACAGCCTACCTGGTGGAAGTGACAGTGGCTGGGCCTCCGGCTCAGAGGATGGCCGGCTAGCTCAGAAGGGTAGGGATAGAAGAAAGAGGACCATAGTAATAGGGACTCGATAGTCAGGGGTTCAGACAGGCGGTTCTGTGGAGGTGATCGGGAGTCCCGGATGGTAATTTGCCTCCCTGGTGCCAGGGTTCGGGACATTTCTGATCGCGTCCAAGATATCCTGAAGTGGGAGGGTGAGGAGCCAGAGGTCGTCATACATGTAGGTACCAATGACATAGGTAGGAAAGGGGAAGAGGTCCTGAGACGAGAGTATAGGGAGTTAGGAAGGCAGTTAAGAAGAAGGACCGCAAAGGTAGTAATCTCGGGATTACTGCCTGTGCCACGCGACAGTGAGAGTAGGAAAGGAATTAGGTGGAGGATGAATGCGTGGCTGTGAGATTGGAGCAGGGGGCAGGGATTCAAGTTTCTGGATCATTGGGACCTCTTCTGGAGCAGGCGTGACCTGTTCAAGAAGGACGGGTTACACTTGAATCCTGGGGGGACCAATATCCTAGCGGGGAGGTTTTCTAGGGCTACAGGGCAGACTTTAAACTAGTAAGATGGGGGGGCGGGAATCAGTTTGAGGAAACTATAGGAGAGGAGGTTAGTTCACCAGTAGAGCAAGTAAATAGACAGTGTGTGAGGGAGGAAAGGCAGGTGATGGAGAAGCGATGCGCTCAGCCCGAAGATGTAGGGGAGAAGAAAGAAAAGGATAATAAATTTGAATGCATTGTTAGGGATGAAAAGAGAGGAGGAAGTGGAGAGTATCTTAAATGTGTCTATTTTAATGCTAGGAGCATTGTAAGAAAGGTGGATGAGCTTAAAGCGTGGATTGATACTTGGAATTATGATGTTGTAGCTATTAGTGAAACATGGTTGCAGGAAGGGTGTGATTGGCAACTAAGAATTCCTGGATTTAGTTGCTTCAGGTGTGATAGAGTAGGAGGGGCCAGAGGAGGAGGTGTTGCATTGCTTGTCCAAGAAAATCTTATGGCGGTGCTTTGGAAGGATAGATTAGAGAGCTCCTCTAGGGAGGCTATTTGGGTGGAATTGAGGAATGGGAAAGGTGTAGTAACACTGATAGGAGTGTATTATAGGCCACCTAATGGGGAGCGTGAGTTGGAAGAGCAAATGTGTAAGGAGATAGCAGATATTTGTAGTAAACACAAGGTGGTGATTGTGGGAGATTTTAATTTTCCACACGTAAACTGGGAAGCTCATTCTGTAAAAGGGCTGGATGGTTTAGAGTTTGTGAAATGTGTGCAGGATAGTTTTTTGCAACAATACATAGAACTACCGACTAGAGATGGGGCAGAGTTGGATCTCCTGTTAGGGAGTGCGATAGGTCAGCTGACAGATGTATGTGTTGGGGAGCACTTCGGGTCCAGTGATCACAATAGCATTAGCTTCAATATAATTATGGAGAAGGAATGACAGGACAAGACCTAGAGTTGAGATTTTTGATTGGAGAAAGGCTAACTTTGAGGAGATGCGAAGGGATTTAGAGAGAGTGGATTGGGTCAAGTTGTTTTATGGTAAGGATGTAATAGAGAAATGGAGGTCACCTAAGGGTGAAATTATGAGGGTACAGAATCTTTATGTTCCTGTTAGGTTGAAAGGAAAGGTTAAAGGTTTGAAAGCACCATGGTTTTCAAGGGATATTAGAAATTTGGTTCGGAAAAAGAGGGATGTCTACAATAGATATAGGCAGCATGGAGTAAAGGAATTTCTCGAGGAATATAAAGAATGTAAAAGGAATCTTAAGAAAGAGATTAGAAAAGCTAAAAGAAGATGAGGTTGGTTTGGCAAATAAGGTGAAAGTAAATCCAAAGGGTTTCTACAGTTATATTAAAAGCAAGAGGATAGTGAGAGATAAAATTGGCCCCTTAGTGAATCAGAGTGGTCAGCTATGTGTGCAGCCGAGGGAGATGGGAGAGATTTTGAACGATTTCTCCTCTTCGGTATTCACTAAAGAGAAGGATATTGAATTGTGTAAAGTGCGGGAAACAAGTAAGGAAGTTATGGAACCTATGACAATTAAAGAGGTGGAAGTACTGGGGCTTTTAAGAAATTTAAAAGTGGATAAATCTCCGGGTCCTGACAGGATATTCCCCAGGACCTTGAGGGAAGTTTGTGTAGAAATAGCAGGAGCTCTGACGGAGATCTTTAAGATGTCATTAGAAATGGGGATTGTGCCGGAGGATTGGCGTATTGCTCATGTGGTTCCATCGTTTAAAAAGGGTTCTAGAAGTAAGCCTAGCAATTATAGACCTGTCAGTTTGACAGTGGTGGGTAAATTACTGGAAAGTATTCTTAGAGATAGTATTAATAATTATCTGGATAGACAGGATCTGATTAGGAGTAGCCAGCATGGATTTGTGCATGGAAGGTCATGTTTGACAAACCTTATTGGATTTTTTGAAGAAGTTACGAGGAATGTTGACAAGGGTAAGGCAGTGGATGTAGTCTATATGGACTTCAAGCAAAGCCTTTGACAAAGTTCCACATGGAAGGTTAGTTAAGAAGGTTCAGTCGTTAGGTATTAATACTGGAGTAATAAAATGGATTCAACAGTGGCTAGATGGGAGATGCCAGAGAGTAGTGGTGGATAATTGTTTATCGGGATGGAGGCCGGTGACTAGCGGGGTGCCTCAGGGATCCGTTTTGGGCCCAATGTTGTTTATAATATACATAAATGATCTGGATGATGGGGTGGTAAATTGGATTAGTAAGTATGCCTATGATACTAAGGTAGGAGGTGTTGTGGATAATGAGGTGGGTTTTCAAAGCTTGCAGGGAGATTTATGCCGGTTAGAAGAATGGGCTGAACGTTGGCAGATGGAGTTTAATGCTGAGAAGTGTGAGGTTCTACATTTTGGCAGGAATAATCCAAATAGGACATACAGGGTAAATGGTAGGGCATTGAGGAATGCAGTGGAACAGAGAGATCTAGGAATAACAGTGCATAGTTCCCTGAAGGTGGAGTCTCATGTAGATAGGGTGGTGAAGAAGGCTTTTGGAATGCTGGCCTTTATAAATCAGAGCATTGAGTATAGGAGTTGAGATGTAATGTTAAAATTGTACAAGATATTGGTAAGGCCGAATTTAGAGTATTGTGTACAATTCTGGTCACTGAATTATAGGAAAGATGTCAACAAAATAGAGAGAGTACAGAGACGATTTACTAGGATGTTACCTGGGTTTCAGCACTTAAGTTACAGAGAAAGGTTGAACAAGTTAGGTCTCTATTCATTGGAGCGTAGAAGGTTGAGGGGGGATTTGATCAAGGTATTTAAAATTTTGAGAGGGATAGATAGAGTTGATGTGAATAGGCTGTTTCCATTGAGAGTAGGGGAGATTCAAACGAGAGGACATGATTTGAGAGTTAGGGGGCAGAAGTTTAAGGGAAACACGAGGGGGTATTTCTTTACTCAGAGAGTGATAGCTGTGTAGAAGTAGTAGAGGCCAGTTCAGTTGTGTCATTTAAGGTAAAATTGGATAGGTATATGGACAGGAAAGGAGTGGAGGGTTATGGGCTGAGTGCGGGTAGGTGGGACTAGGTGAGATTAAGAGTTTGGCACGTACTAGGAGGGCTGAGATGGCCTGTTTCCATGCTGTGATTGTTATATGGTTATATAATGTTTTCTCACACTAAAACAACACCAGATTTTGCAATTTCAAGTTCACTAGCACATCTTGTCTCTTGCAGTCCCCACTTATCTGAACTTCCATCTGCTGAAATTGAAGGCCAGTTTTAGAACATAGAACATAGAATAGTACAGCACATTACAGGCCCTTTGGCCTACAATGTTGTGCTGACACTCAAACCCTGCCTCCCATATATCAACTTAAATTCCTCTATACACTTGTCTAGTAGTCTCTTAAATTACACTAGTGTACCTGCTTCCACCACAGACTCAGGCAGTGCATTCCACACACCAACCACTCTCTGAGTAAAAAACCTTACTCTAACCTTACTCTAAAAAACCTTACCCTTGAACTTCCCACCCCTTACCTTAAAGCCATGTCCTCCTCTATTCAGCAGTGGTGCCCTGGGGAAAAGGCACTGGTTGTTAACTCTATCTATTGCTCTTAATATCTTGTATACCCTCTATCATGTCTCCTCTCATCCCCCTTCTCTCCAAAGAGTAAAGCCCTAGCTCCCTTAATCTCTGATCATAATGCACACTCTCTAAACCAGGCAGCATCCTGGTATATCTCCTCTGTACCCTTTCCAATGCTTCCACATCCTTCCTACAGTGAGGTGACCAGAACTGGACACAGTACTCCAAGTATGGCCTAACCAGAGTTTTATAGAGCTACATCATTACCTCGCAACTCTTAAACTCTATCCCTTGGCTAACATCCCATAAGTTTTCTTAACCTATCTACCTGTGAGACAACTTTCAGGGATCTGTGGACATGTACCCCAGATCCCTCTGCTTCTCCACACTATCAAGTATCCTGCCATTTACTTGTACTCTGCCTTGGAGTTTGTCCTTCCAAAGTGTACAACCTCACACTTCTCTGGGTTGAACTCCATCTGCCACTTCTCAGCCTACAATCTCTCTACAATCTTTGACAATCCTCTACACTATCCACAACACCACCAACCTTTGTATCATTTGCAAACTTGCCAACCCACCCTTCTATCCCCATATCCAGGTCATTAATAAAAATCAAAAGAAGTAAGGGTCCCAGAACCGATCCTTGTGGGACACCACTAGTCACACTCCTCCAGACCAATGTACTCCCTCCACCATGACATTCTGCTTTCTGCAGGCAATAGACAATAGACAATAGGTGCAGAAGTAGACCACTCGGCCCTTCGAGTCTGCACCGCCATTTTGAGATCATGGCTGATCATCTACTATCAATACCCAGTTCCTGCCTTGTCCCCATATCCCTTGATTCCCCTATCCATAAGATACCTATCAAGCTCCTTCTTGAAAGCATCCAGAGAATTGGCCTCCACTGCCTTCCGAGGCAGTACATTCCAGACCCCCACAACTCTCTGGGAGAAGAAGTTTTTCCTTAATTCTGTCCTAAATGACCTACCCCTTATTCTCAAACCATGCCCTCTGGTACTGGACTCTCCCAACATCTGGAACATGTTTCCTGCCTCTATCTTGTCCAATCCCTTAATAATCTTATACGTTGCAATCAGATCCCCTCTCAATCTCCTTAATTCCAGCGTATACAAGCCCAGTCTCTCTAACCTCTCTGCGTAAGACAGTCCTGACATCCCAGTAATTAACTTTGTGAAGCTACGCTGTACCTCCTCTACAACTAGGATGTCCTTCCTTAACCCTGGAGACCAAAACTGTACACAATACTCTAGGTGTGGTCTCACCAGGGCCCTGTACAAATGCAAGAGGATTTCCTTGCTCTTGTACTCAATTCCCTTTGTAATAAAGTCCAACATTCCATTAGCCTTCTTCACTGCCTGCTGCACTTGCTCATTCACCTTCAGTGACTGATGAACAAGGACTCCTAGATCTCTTTGTACTTCTCCCTTACCTAACTTTACTTCTCCCTTACCTAACTTTACACCGTTCAGATAATAATCTGCCTTCCTATTCTTACTCCCAAAGTGGATAACCTCACATTTATTCACATTAAACGTCATCTGCCAAGTATCTGCCCACTCACCCAGCCTATCCAAGTCACCCTGAATTCTCCTAACATCCTCATCACATGTCACACTGCCACCCAGCTTAGTATCATCAGCAAACTTGCTGATGTTATTCTCAATGCCTTCATCTAAATCGTTGATGTAAATCGTAAACAGCTGTGGTCCCAATACCGAGCCCTGTGGCACCCCACTAGTCACCACCTGCCATTCCGAGGAACACCCATTCACCGCTATCCTTTGCTTTCTATCTGCCAACCAGTTTTCTATCCACGTCAATGTCTTCCCCCCAATGCCATGAGCTTTGATTTTACCCACCAATCTCCTATGTGGGACCTTATCAAATGCCTTCTGAAAATTGAGGTACACTACATCCACTGGATCTCCCTTGTCTAACTTCCTGGTTACATCCTCAAAAAACTCCAATTTACCCTTGGTAAATCCATGCTGGCTCAGCCCAATCCTATCACTGCTATCTAGATATGCCACTATTTCATCTTTAATAATGGAATCTAGCATCTTCCCCACTACTGATGTTAGGCTGACAGGTCGATAGTTCTCTGTTTTCTCCCTCCCTCCTTTCTTTAAAAGTGGGATAACATTAGCCATTCTCCAATCCTCAGGAACTGATCCTGAATCTAAGGAACATTGGAAAATGATTACCAATGCGTCCACAATTTCCAGGGCCACCTCCTTTAGTACCCTAGGATGCAGACCAGCCAGTTCTGAATCCACCTGGCCAAACTTCCCTGGATCCCATGCCTTCTGACTTTCTGAATAAGCCTACCATGAGGAACCTTAACAAATGCCTTACTAAAATCCATGTAGATCACATCCACTACAGTACTCTCATCTATATACCTAGACACCTCCTCAAAGAAATGAAGAATTCTTTGAATTGAAGAATGCCTTGGGGTTTTCCTTTCCTTTCCCTACACGCCAAGGCCTTCTCATGCCTTCTTCTTGCTCTCTTCAGCCCTTCTTAAGCTCCTTTCTTGCTACCCTATATTCTTCAATAGCCCCATCTGATCCTTGCTTCCTAAACCTCATGTAGGCTGCCTTCTTCCACCTGACTAGATTTTCCACCTCACTTGTCACTTTCAGCTTACCATTCTTTATCTTCCTCACTGGGATGAATTTATCCCTAACATCCTGCAAGAAATCCCTGAACATCGACCACATGTCCACAGTATATTTTCTGGCAAAAATATCATCCCAATTCACACCTGCAAGTTCTAGCCTTATAGCCTCATAATTTGCCCTTCCCCAATTAAAAACTTTTCCTGTCCTCTCTGATTCTATCCTTTTCCATGATAATGCTAAAGGTCACGGAGCGATGGTCACTGTCTCCCAGATGCTCACCCACTGACAGATCTGTGAGGTGATCTGGTTCATTACCTAATACTTGATCTAGTATGGCACTCCTCCAGTTGGCCTGTCAACATACTGTGACAGGAATCTGTCCTGGACACACTTAACAAACTCTGCCCCATCTAAACCTTTAGAACTAATCAGGTGCCAATCAATATTAGGGAAGTTAAAGTCACCCATGATAACAGCCCTGCTATTTTTGCACCTTTCTAAAAGCTGCCTCCCAATCTGCTCCTCGCTATCTCTGCTGCTACCAGGGGGCCTATAGGGTAACTGCTCCCTTCCTGTTCCTGACTTCCACCCATACTGACTCAAAAGAGGATCCTGCTACATTACCCACCCTTTCTTTAGCTGTAGTAGTATCCCTGACCGGTAATGCCACCCCTTCTCCCCTTTTCCCCCCTCTCTATCCCTTTTAAAATACTGAAATCCAGGAATATTGAGAATCCATTCCTGCCCTGGTGCCAGCCAAGGTCTCTGTAATGGCCACTACATCATAATTTCATATATGTATCCAAGCTCTCATTTCATCACCTTTGTTCCTGATGCTTCTTGCATTGAAGTACATGCACTTAGCCCTTCTACCTTACTACCTTTACACCCTTTATTCTGCTTCTCTTTCCTCAAAGCCTCTTTATATGTTAGATCTGGCTTTACTCCATGCACTATACTTGCAGTTCTCATATGACCTTTATCCTCCTCCACCTCACTATCTGCTCTAACACTCTGGTTCTCCTCCCCCTGAAAATCTAGTTTAAACCCCCTGGAATAGCACTAGCAAACCTTTCTGCAAGGATACTAGTCCCTCTCCAGTTCAGGTGCAACCCGTCCCATCGGAACAGGTCCCACCTTCCCTGGAACAAGGCCCAATTGTCCAGAAACATGAAGCCCTCCCTCCTGCACCAACTCCTTAGCTATGTATTTAGCTGCGTTATCTTCCTATTTCTAGCCTCACTAACATGTGGCATGGGTAGCAATCCTGAGATTACAGCCTTGGAAGTCCTATCCTTCAACTTTGCACCTTACTCCCTAAACTCTCTTTGCAGGACCTCCTCCTTCTTCCTATCCATGTCATTGGTCCCTACATGGACCACGGCATCTGGCTGCTCACCCTCCCTCTTGAGAATACAGAGAACTCGATCCGAGATATCACGGACCCTGGCACCAGGGTGGCAACAGATCATCTGAGATTTTCGATCTCTCCCACAGAACCTCTGGACTGTGCATATAAGGTGGTTTTTTAAAGCAGCTTGTCGTTGAGCCCACTAGCAGATCAGGTATTCTGGATCGAGTGTTGTAAAAAGAAGCAGAATTTATTTGACAGCTTAAGGTAAATTAACCCTTAGGAAAAGGTGATCATAATATGATTAAATTCACACTGAAATTTGAGAAGGAGAAGCTAAAGTGAGATGTATCAGTATTACAGTGGAGAAAAGGCACAAGAGAGCAGTTGGCTGGAATTGATTGGAGAACAACACTGGCAGGGATGATGACAGATCAGTAATTACTAGAATTTCTGGAAACAATTCAGAAGGCACAGGATATAAACATCCCAAAGAAGAAGAAGTATTCTAAAGGGAAGATACTCAACCATGACTAACAAGGGAAGTCAAATCTAAAAAGTCAAAGCCAAAAAAAGAAAGCA
Organism: Hypanus sabinus; assembly: GCF_030144855.1. Taxonomy (NCBI): domain Eukaryota; kingdom Metazoa; phylum Chordata; class Chondrichthyes; order Myliobatiformes; family Dasyatidae; genus Hypanus; species Hypanus sabinus. The sequence continues at coordinate 1,998,448 of NC_082727.1, forward strand.
TATAATAGAGCAAAAATTGGTGGGAAGTTAGCAGATTGGGAAGCTTTTAAAAACCAATAGAAGCCGAATAAAAAGTTATTATGAAGGTAAAGATGGAATATGAAATTACGCCAGCCAATAATCATAGAACCATAGAACCATAGAACACTACAGCATAGTACAGGCCCTTCAGCCCTCCATGTTGTGCCAACCCATATAATCCTTTAAAAAAAGTACTAAACCCACACTACCCCATAATCCTCCATTTTTCTTTCATCCATGTGCCTGTCAAGAGGCTCTTAAATACCCCTAATGTATTTAAGTACATTAAGCCTCCACTACCATCCCTGGCAAGCTTTTCCAGGCACTCACAACCCTGTGTAAAAAACTTACCCCGATGTCTCCCCTAAACTTCCCTCCCCTAATTTTGTACATATGCCCTCTGGTGTTTGCTGTTGATGCCCTGGGAAACAGGTACTGACTATCCACCCTATCAATGCCTCTCATAATCTTGTAAACCTCTAACAAGTCCCCTCTCATTCTTCTACGCTCCAAAGAGAAAAGTCCCAGCTCTGCTAACCTTGCTTCATATGACTTGTTCTCCAAACCAGGCAACATCCTGGTAAATCTCCTCTGCATCCTCTCCATAGCTTTCACATCTTTTTTATAATGAGGTGACCAGAATTGAACACAATACTCTAAGTGTGGTCTCACCAGAGATTTGTAGATTTGCAACATGACCTCTCTACTCTTGAACTCAATCCCCCTGTTTATGAAGCCTAACATCCAATAGGCCTTCTTAACTACCCTGTCAACCTGTGCAGCGACCTTGAGGGATACATAGATTTGAACCCCAAGATTTGTTCATCCACACTCTTAAGTAACTGACCATTAATCCTGTACTCAGTCTTCTGGTTTGTCCTTCCAAAATGCATCACCTCACACTTGTCCGGATTGAACTCCATTGCCATTTTTCTGTCCAACTCTGCAGCCTGTCTATGTCCTCTTGTAACCTTCAACAACTTACAGCTCCATCCACAAGTCCTCCAATCTTCGTGTCATCTGAAAACGTAATCACCCAACCTTCTGCCTCTGCATCCAGGTCATTTATAAAAATCACAAATAGCAGGGGTCCCAGGACAGATCCCTGTGACACTCCACTAGTCACCAACCTCCAGACAGAATACTTTCCTTCCACAACTACCCTCTGCTTTCTTCCTTTAAACCCATTTTTTATCCGAACAGCCAAGGTTCCACTTATCCCATGTCTCATGACTTTCTGGATGAGTCTCTCATGAGGGACCTTGTCAAATGCTTAGCTAAAGTCCATGTAGACCACATCCATTGCCCTACCCTCATCAATTTCTTTTGTTACCTCTTCAAAAAACTCAATCAGGCTTGTGAGGCACGATCGTTCATTCACAAAGCCATGTTGATTATCCATGAGTAGACTGTACTTCTCCAAATACTCATAGATCCTATCCTTAAGAATCCTTTCCAGTAGTTTGCAGACCACTGATATAAGACTCATCAATCTATAGTTCCCAGTTCTATAGTTCCCAGATCTATAGTTCTATTACCTTTTTTAAACAAGGGGACTATATTTGCCATTCTCAGTCCTCCGGCACTTCCCCTGCAGCCAAAGAGGATCAAAAATCATAGCTAATGCTCCTGCGATCTCTTCTCTCAATTCCCACAACAACCTGGGGTGTATCATATCCGGCCCTGGGGATTTATCGATCTTAATGTTTTTAAGAAGATGCAGCACTTCTTCCTTAACCTCCACATTGTCCAGCACACAGGCCTGCTCTACTTCGACCTCACTCTGATCAAGATCCTTTTCACTTGTGAATACTGAAGCAAAGTATTCATTTAGGACCTTCCCAACCTCCTCTGCTTCCAGGCACATGTTGCCCTCTTTATCCTTTAGCGGTTCCACCTTTGTTCTTGTCATCCTCCTATTCTTCACAAACGCATTGAATGCCTTGGGGTTCTCCTTAATCCTACATGCCAAGGCCTTCTCATGGCCCCTTTGGGCTCTCCTGTCCTTTCTTTAGCTCCTTCCTGGTTACCCTATATTTCTCATGCCCCTCCTACTTCCTGCTTCTTACATCTAACATATGCTTCCTTTTTCCTCTTGACGAGTTGCCTCACATGTTTCGTTAGCCACAGTTCCCTTTTCCTACCATTTTTTCCTTGCCACAGTGGGACAAACCTATCCTGAACCCAGTTCAAGTGGTCCCTAAACTTCTCCCACATTACTTCTGTGCTTCCCCCTTTGAACATCTGTTTCCAATTTACTCTCGCTAGTTCCTGCCTCATCCCTTCAAAGTTTTCCCTTCCCCAGTTAATCACTTTACCATTTCATCTGATTTTATCCCTTTCCATAGCTATGCTGAAACTAAGGGAGTTGTGGTCACTCTCACCAAAATGATCCTCCACCAAGAGGTCTGTCACCTAACCAGGTTTATTACCCAGAACGAGATCCAGTATAGCCTCTCCTCTCATCGGCCGGTCCACATACTGTGTCAGGAATCCTTCTTGAACACACCTGACAAATTCAGCCCCATTAATGTCCCTTGCACTCAGGAGGTGCCAGTCAATATGAGAGAAGTTGAAATCACCCATAACTACTGCCCTGTATTTCCTGCTCCATTCTAAAATCTGCCTGCTTATCTGCTCCTCGGTGTCCCGAAGGCTATTTGGGGGCCTATAGACTACTCCCAGCACAGTGATTGATCCCTTCTTATTTCTGACTTCCACCCAGACTGATTCTGTGAACACTCCTTCTGCAGCATCCTCCATTTCTATAGCCGTGATACTATCCCTGACCAGCAATGCCACTCCCCCCCTTTTCTACCTCCCACCCTATTCCTTTTAAAACACCTGAACCCCGGGACCTGCATCATTCAATCCTGCCCTTCCTCCAACCAAGTTTCAGTAACGGCCACAACATCGTAGTTCCACGTACTAATCCATGCTCTAAGTTCATCCTCCTTGTTCCTAATACTCCTAGCATTGAAATAGACACATTTCAACCCCTTTATGTTCTACAGTTATGTTCTGACCCCTGCCTGTCCTTCCTCATCAACTCAGAACTCTTAGCATCATGCCCTTGTCCTTCTACCTTAATCCTTGACCTCACATTCTGATTTCCACCCCCCTGCCAAACTAGTTTAAACCTTCCCCAACAGCTCTATCAAACCTGTCTGCCAGGATATTGGTCCCCCTGGGATTCAAGTGCAACCCATCCTTTTTGTACAGGTCACACCTGCCCCAAAAGAGGTCCCAATAATCCAGAAATCTGAATCCCTGCCCCCTGCTCCTATCCCTCAGCCACGCATTTTCCTCCACCTCATTCTATTCCTATTCTCACTGTTGCGTGGCTCAGGCAGTAATCCTGAGATTAATACCTTTGAGGTCCTGCTCTTCAACTTCCTTCCTAACTCCCTGTAGTCTTCTTTCAGGACCTCTTCCCTTTTCCTACCTATGTCAATGGTACCATGACCTCTGGCTGTTCTCCCTCCCACTGCAGGATATCTTGGATGCGATCAGAAACATCCCAGATCCTGGCAACTGGGAGGCACACTACCATCCAAGCTTCTTTCCTGTGTCCACAGAATCGCTTGTCTGAAACCCTGACTATAGAGTCCCCTATCACTACTGCCTTCCTCTTCCTTTCCCTACCCTTCTGAGCCATAGGGCCAGACACTATGCCAGAGGCACGGCCACTGTCGCTTCCCCCAGGTAGGCTGTGCCCCCAACAGTACTCAAACAGGAGTACTTATTGTCAAGGGATAGAGCCACTGGGGTACTCTCTAGTACCTGACTCTTGCCCTTCCTCCTCCTGACTGTGACCCACTTGTCTGTCTCCCATGGCCCCGGTGTGACCACCTGCCTATAACTCTTCTCTATCAGCTCCTCACTCTCCCTGACCAGAAGAAGGTTATCAAGCTAAAGCTCCAGTTCCCTAACACAGTCCTTTCGGAGTTGCATCTCAATGCACTGGATGCAGATGTGGCCGTCCGGGATGCTAGGAGACTCCAGGACCTCCCAAATCTGAAACCGAAGACAGAAAACTGGCCTCACACACATACTACTGTTTTTGCAATCAGTAACTGACTCACCTCATCCTGTTACTGCTGAATGTTAAAGAGAATAGCAAAAGTTCATTCAGATGATAAATGAAGTATAAAAGAGAGGTGACCATGGATATTGGACAACTCAGAAAAAATACTGGGGGAAAATATACCATGGTATTACAGGAAAGATTCTAGCATGGATAAAACTGTGGCTGATGAGCAGGAGGCAAAGTGTTGCAATAAAGGGAGTCTTTTATGGTTGGCTGCCAGTGACTAGAGATGTTCCACAGGGGTCTGTGTTGGGACAGATTCCTTTTACGTTATAAGTCAATGATTTGGATGATGGAATTGATGGCATTGTTGCAAAATTTGCAAATGATATGAAGATAGGTGGAGGGGTAGGGAGTTTTGAGGAAATAGAAGGACTGCAGAAGGACTTAGACAGATTAGGAGAATAGGCAAAGAAGTGGCAAATGGAATGCATTGTGCAAAGTACATGGTTATGCGCTTTGATAAAAGAAATGAAAGGGTTGACTATTTTCTAAATGGAGAAAAAATACAAAACTCTGATGTGTAAAAGGATTTGGGAGCCCTTTTGATACTGTAATGAGGAAGGCAAATGTGATGTTAGCATTAATTTCAAAAGGATTAGAATATAAAAGCAAGGATATAATGTTGAGACTTTCTAAAGTACTGATGAGATCTCACTTGGAGTATTGTGAGCAGTTTTGAGCCCCTTATCTTAGAATTGAACAGGCTTCAAAGGAGGATTAGGAAAATTATTTCAGGATTAAACAGCTTGTCGTATGCAGAGTTTTTGATGGCTCTGGGTCTGTATTCACTGGAATTCAGAAGAGTGAGGGGTGACCTTATTTAAATTTATCAAATGGCCTTGATAGAGTGGATGTGGACGGGATGTTTCCTATGGTGGGATTGTCTAAGACCAGAGGGCATATTCTCAAAATAGAGGGGGTCCTTTTAGAATGGAGATTAGGAGGAATTCCTTTAGCCATAGATCAGTGAATCTGTGGAATTTGTTACCACAGGTAGCTGAGAGGAAAAACGGATCAGCCATGATGAAATAGAGTGGCAAATTCAATGGGCCAAATGGCCTAATTCTGCTCCTATATCTTATCGAGACTTTGCCAAGGACTCTTGGCCAGATGAAGCTCCACTGGAAGCCTCCTCTAATTTTACTGATTATTAAAACTGTTAGGATTTTAAATGTCTTTCAGTGCATGTCAATCAGAAACCTGAAACTCAGAACTGAAATAAATTAAAAGATTTAACAGTATATAAGAAGAAAATAATTATCTCACCTAAAACATATATACACCTTGTGTGTTGCTCCAGATCCCAGTATCTACATCTCTTGTATCCCTAAAACATGTAAAACATTTTATTTGTATGTTTCTAAATCCATACTTCTATCCTGTTCTGTTTAGTTTTCTCATTTCTTGCTCTGACCAGAGATTTTTCCCCCCAAATCCACAATATTTCCTTCTTTGTCCTCAGCTTGATGAATTGACAACTTTTTCTTCCTCACTTATAGAAACATAGAACCATAGAGAAGTACAGAACAGAAACAACCATTCAGCCCATCTATATTCTGAAATGTTTACTCCCATTGATCTGTACTGGGACCATAACTCTTCATACCCCTACAATCCGTGCACCTATCCAAACTACTCTTAAATGTTAAAATCGATCTTGCATGCAGCACTTGTGCTGACAGCTCATTCTACACTATCACGACCCTTTGAATGAGGAAGTATCCCCACATGTTCCCTGTAAACTTTTCACCTTTCACCTTTAAACTATAACCTCTGGTTGTAGTCCCACCCAACCTCAGTGGAAAAAGCCTGCTCGCATTTACCCTATTTATACCCCTCATAATTTTATACACCTTTATTAAATCTCCTCTCAATCTCCTACATTCTAAGGAAAGTCCTTACCTATTCAATCTTTCTTTATAACTCAGGTCCTCCAGTCTTGGCAACATCCTTATAAATGTATAAATGTATTCTTTCAACTTTGTTTACATCTTTCCTATAGGTAGGTGACTAAAACTGCACAAAATACTCCTAATTAGGCCTCACCAAAGTCTTAGCCAACTTCAACATATCACCCCATCTCCTGTACTCAGTAATTGATTTATGGCTTTCTTTACAACCCTATCTATATGAGATGCCACTTTCAACAAATTGTAAACCTGTATTCCCAGATCCATTTGTTCTACCACGCTCTTCAGTGCCCTACTGTCCACTGTGTAAGACCTACTGTGGCTGGTTCTACCAAAGTGCAAAACTTCTCACTTGTCTGCATTAAATTCCATCTGTCATTTTCCCTCCTTAAAAGTCTGCTGGCTGTAAGACCTAGTCTGCAAACTGTAAATTTGTATTCTGAGCCAATGCTCTGCAGATTCCCCATCATAATCTGTTTTGGAAAACAAGGATGCTTCATATATTTCAATTCAACACATCTGAAGCAGCCCAGACACATGATTAGGCAACTTCTAAGAAGAAGAAATATTGATCTTCCAATTAATTCTTCAGAACAGCACTTAATGCTTCAATGTCCCCATTAACACAGATTAGCCCTTTCATTTTCACTTCCCTTCCTGCAGAATTAAATTTCATTCAACACAACTCATTCCGTTAATAAATACTTCAGTGTTATTTATCTTTATCCTGTCTGCTTTATGGGAATTTTGTATTGGCTGTTGACCTTCAGGAAATTCAGATTAATTGTAACAGAACAACATTTTCACAGAAAGAATGTGGAAGAAGCTCAGAATCCATTGTGTTAAAGGATTTCTTTTTCAAGTTCTTTTCTCTTGTGTCAAATGACCTACTGGAGCTACAGGAGCTTTTGCCCTCCCATTTCTCAGTCTGCAGAAATATAGTCAAATGTATGGATGTATGGTCAAGAAGTGTGTGTGTGTGTGTGTGTGTGTGTGTGTGTGTGTGTGTGTGTGTGTGTGTGTGTGTGTGTGTGTGTGTGTGTGTGTGTGTGTGTGTGTGTGTGTGTGTGTATGTATGTGTGTGTTTTTCATATCCTATCATTTCATGTTTGTCTTCAGTCCTGGTCTCACACTATCAGGTAATATACTATAGCCAGAGGACAATCCAGAGACCTGGGGTAAATTCTGTCACTGAGTTTTGTACATTCCCCTCAGAACTGCATGTATTTCCCCCAGCTGATCCAATTTCCTGCCACATTTCAAAGACTGGTGGAGTTTGGTGGTGTGGGTTTGTTGGGCTGGAGAGGCCTGTTACAGTACTGTCTCCATAAATAAAAATAAACAAAGAAAGACTATCCTTGTGTCATGAGCCCTGCCAGCCTTGCACCTGTTATTGTTCATTGTTGTCTTATGGAGAGTCACTAAGTACTTGTGCTTTCTGTTTCATCTTGTCAAATGTAATGACTAGTGTCAAATGTCAAATGACTAGTGTGGGTTTTCATCATACTGTGATTATTTAAAGCAGAATCCCAATTAGTGCTCATCATGGTTTCCTAGTGTGTGTTTTGAGAATGATACGTCTCACAGTATCACTTGGTCAAGCTGTTGAAGTTCAGTTGGAGTTCAGATGAATAAACACTTGCTTCTGTCTCAACATGGGAACTTGTCATAACTGTGCATCTGGGTTCAGTCGTCTGTCACTGCACACCATGACAGATGGACCACACCATAAATCGACCCAACAGAGTTTCAACAGCAGCTTTGACAACAGTTGGCTGAAGGCCAGTGTGCCTTCTATTCTCAAAGCTTGTCCTCAGGCTACAATCTGAGCTGCTTTCGTACAAGGTCATCAAAGATTCCTAAGCCTCCCATGGCCCTTCATGAACATTTCCAGATTTCTGAGGACTGTTCCTGGTTTCCAAGGACTATCCTAATTTTCTGAGGACTATTCCATGTTTCTGAGTTGTATACAATGTTCTCGAGTTTTATAGCCTGTCTCAAAGCATCAGGTATATTTCAACTTTACCAGTCCTGTCTCAAGAGCATCAAGCCTGTTTCAAATTTACCAGTCTTGTCTTGGGTTGCCCAGGACTCCATGACCAATCAGGTGCCAACAGTATGGAGGGAGGTACTGTCATGAGCCCTGCTGGCCTTGCATTGTCTTATTTGGAGTTGTTAAGTCATTATGCTTGTCAAGTTTATTTTGACTGGAACAGGTTTTCAGCCTACTGTGATTATTTAAAGTGGACACCAAATCAGCATTTATTATAGTCTCCTTGTGTTTGTGTTTTGAGAATGATTCATCTCTAGGGGTAACTAGATCAAGCCACCAGAGTTCAGATGGAGCTCCAATGAGAAAGCTCTTGTTTGCATTTCAACATGGCATCTGGGTTCAATTGTTTGTCAGTGCACACTGTGACACCCAGTTTTCAAAGATGATCTTAAGTGAAGGATTTGAAAGAGATTGCAAAGGAAAATTTGATAAGAAGTATTACAGTGGTAATCACAGTAGGATGGAACAGGACAATTCCTGACTTCCGGAGTTTGTTAATGATCTCACAGTATTAGAATAGCATTGCCGCAGGGTCTGTTGTCCTGTGGTTATTTGCTTCCAGACAAATTTATTTATTGAGATACAGAGCAGAATAGATCCTTCTGGCCCTTTGAGCTGTGCCACCCAACTACTCCCATTTTAAACCTAGCCTAATCATAGGACTATCTACATTGACCAATTAACCTGCCAACTGGTATGTCTTTGAACTGTGAGAGGAAACCAGAGCACCCGCACAGTCACAGGGAGAATGGGCAACCTTCTTACAGACAGAGGTTGGAATTGAACCTGGGCTGCTGGTACTGTAAAGCATTGTGCTAACCACTATGCTGCCCAAATGTAGATAATAGCCCGCCTCAGGTAGATTAAAAGCTGACATATTTCTGCATGGTCCCACCAAAATTGCCAGGGCCAGTACAACATCAGTTAAGTATGAAAGAAATTTCCCTTTACACTGTCACACAAAACATTCCCAAAGAAAGCACAGAGCAGGATTAGATGGAGAATTAGGCCAGTAATATACCTCTCTAACTGGCCAAACCATACAAATAAATGTAATCCTGAGAACATGAGTTGTGAAAAGTCCTTGAAAATGAATCTGTAAGAACAGAGTAGTGTGAATGAAATAATCCATAGCAGTTTGGGAGCCTGATGGTTGTAGGCAATAATTGTTCTTAAACCTGGTGCTGTGGGACCTAAGGCTCCTGTAAATCATGTCCAATGGTGGTAGAGAGAAGAGAAGAAGGCACAGCTTGGATAGTGGGGATCCTTGATGTTGGATGCTGCTTTTTTTTGTGGCAACATTCCTTATAAATGTACTCAGTGGTGGGAAGAGCTTTGCCTGCAATAAGCTGGGCTGAATCCGTCACTTTCTGCAGCCTTTTCTGTTCCTGTACATTTGAGTTTCCATATAAAGCCATTGTACAAACATTGCCCACTCTCCATCTATATAAGTTTGTCAAAATGTTTGATGACATGCTGAATCTATGCAAATTTCTAACAAAGTAGAAACTGTCACGCCTTCTTTGAGATGACACCTAAATGGTGGTCAGAAATCGTCTTCTCAGTGAAACACATGGTTCGCTAGCAGCCTAGTCTAGGGGAACACAGCCCTTGGCCCGGCCAAACTTAAGAAATCTTGTTTGGGTGGATGCTGCATGATGTGTCCTCTGTTACAAATCAGTACCCTGAAATAACAAACATTACACAATATGCGATTAAACGATTGAGCTTTATGATTCTTAATTTGACTATATGGTTAGTAAAGAAACAAAAAGAAAGGGTCCATTCTCATGAAAGAGTCAAATGCGCAATGTTGGAGCTCACTGGTTTCCTGTTGACCTCCTCCGAGCGTAGCCGATCCTTGGACCCTCACTCCAAGTCCACTCCTTCCTTTCCGCATTATCACTCAAAAAGTTGAACTGTATGTGCTTGTCAGGAGTACTGCATCTCCTTCTACTTTAGGCCATGAACGTATCAATCACCCCTGCTGTGGACACTTTCTGGAGGTGCAAGATCCATATGCTCCATGACCGCTGGACTAAGTGTGTAAATGTAGGAGGGGGACTGTGTTCAAAAATAAATGTGTTAGGTTTTCTAAAATTGTCTCCTTCTACTTTAGGCCACAAACTTATCAATCACCCCTCATATATCTATTCTGAACTTTTTGTAACATTACACATTTTGAATCCTGTTCAGTTAGAGTAGGTGTTCTTGAAGACTTTGGTATCAATTTGATCTCATCAAGGTCCCAAGTGCTGAAATTCCACACAGAGACAAGATTCCAAAAATGATCACATAAAGCTATTCTTCAATTAACATTATAAGACCATCAAACATACAAGCATAACTAGGTCATTCTGCCCATTAAGTCTGCTCTGCCATTTGAACTTATTGACATCCATATTAAATATACCCAATAGCCAGACCTGATGAAGGATCTTGGCCCAAACTGTCGACTGTACTCTTTTCCATAGATGCTGCCTGACTTGCCGAGTTCCTTTAGCATTTTGTGTGTGTTACTTTGGATTTCCAGCATCTGCAGATTTCCTCATGTTCCCCATATGTTAACAAATTTCACAACACACGCCAGTGATAATAAACTTGATTCTCATTCTGATTCTGATAACTTGTGTTGTGCATTTAATATTTCAGTAATATTTGAGTAATGTTGCAAATATTACTTAAATATTAAACATTATTAAACAATGTTTTTTTGAGTCGACATAACTCATTATGGATTATATATGAAAATACTGTATGTCAATGGCAAACATCAGCACACAAACATGTCATATGCTTGCATCTTACTGAAGGTAAAAACAAAGTTAGACACATTATTCCCGGCTCCATGTTTCTGCTTCAATTAGTTTTTATGTTTCAGAGTAACAAGGTATATTTAAAATGAACCCGAAATGATTACCTACCTGTTGAAGAGTTGTGGAGGTGTGGAATGCACTGCCTCGGAAGACGGTGGAGGCCAATTCTCTGGATGCTTTCAAGAAGGAGCTAGATAAATATCTGATGGATAGGGGAATCAAGGGATATGGGGATAAGGCAGGGACTGGGTATTGATAGTGAATGATCAGCCATGATCTCAGAATGGCGGTGCAGACTCGAGAGGCCGAATGGTCTACTTCTGCACCTATTGTCTATTGTCTAAAACATCTGAGTTTTTAAAAAATGCAGCAAGAAATGGTCAAGTGTTAAAAAAACATGCAAGAAGCTTTCTTGGAAAAAGGCTGAAAATGGAAAAATTCATAGGTTCATAAAGAGTGAGTACTAGATGATAATAATTCATGAATTAAAACAGAGAAGAAATTGCTGGCTACATTGGAAAGACAGATGCATTTGATTATATAGGGGGTAACTGGATATTGCTTCATGAACAAATTGAGCAAATGAAATAGCCAGTGAGAAAAGAGTACTCTCTGTTGCCGTATAGGTGGGAAACTTTGTTGAGAAGTTTGACTGCTCCAACCTAGCCAGCTGAATTGAGCTCTGCTGATATCATGAAAGCAATGCATGAACTTTAGAACCTGAATGATTGTTGATTGCAGAATGCTTTAGGTTTCATAAGTGGAATCAAAAGGAAGGGGAGTCGATTTCAGCATATGTGGCTGAACAGAAGAGATTGTCTGAGCATTGACAGTTTAATGATGCATTGAGAAATCAATTATTTTTGGAATCTTACAAAGAAGTGTTTAAAAGTGATTCCTAACTAAAGCACAACTTACATTTAAAAAAAGAAGAAATTACTGCATCAATGGGTACAGCAGACAGAGACGCAAGTGAGTTGCAGTCAGGAACAAAAGTGAGCATGAACAAATTACAATGTCTAATCAGAAACTGGCTTGGGCAAGGAAATTGCGTTACCATTGTGGCAGGGGCTCACATTCACCAGACTAATGCAGATTTCAAGGCAAAACTTGCAGAACATGCAACAAAATGTGGCACATACAAAAGGATGTATTACACAAGTGTACTGAGAAAATTCAAGCAGTGGTGGATGCCCCAAGGTCAAAGGATGTGTCATAGTTGTGGCCCTGTTCAGAATTTGCCAATTACTATAACAAGTTCATGCCAAACATGTCTACAGTTTTCATACCCCTGAACAGGAACAGACCATTTGGTCTACATTGTTGAGCTGAACCAGCTAAAAAGCACTAATCCCTCCAACCTGCACCATATCTAGATCCCATCTTCCTAGCCCACATTCAATCCACTGAAGGGGTTTCACTAACAGCAGCAGTATGAATGCACTGATTCGTCTTTCACTATGAGCCTATTTAGGAGTTTTGTTGAATGTCCTTGTTGTGTCTGCCTCTATGACTACCCATGGTAGATCTTTCCATGTACCCACTGGTCTAGGAAAAAAACATCTCTGAGATTCCTATACTTTCTTCTGATCACTGTAAAATTGTGTCCTCTTGTACTAACCATTTCAGCTGGGAATCTGTTCCATGTTTTAATGATTACCTAGCCTTACCAGTGTCCATTGTTTCAGTACAAAAATACTCTGTAAAGTAATGGAAGGCATTAAAGTAAATTGATACTTAAATTGCATGTACATCAGTTAGAACTAAAGCCTGTAAGTGGGCAGAAGAACCAGTTAACATGACTTGATGTGGTGGTGTGTTGCTCTGTAGTGTTTGGCTTTTTATATTTAGCAAAATATTTTTTTCCTTTGCAGGGCTTTTCTATTTTATGGCCGTATCTTGTCTTTTTTTGTAACTGGGGTGTGGAATTAAGGAAAGCTTTTTAAAACCACTATTATAAAATGGGCAGCTCACTGTCTCTCTCTTTTTTTCTCTATAGGGAGGCATTTCAGCTTTTTTTGCTGTATTTCGGGCTTTTTGTGGTGGTGGGAGGATTGGGGTTAGTTTTGATTTACAGGATTAATTGTAAGCTTAATTTTAGTCTTCTTTCTTGTATTTTTCTCCCATTACGGAGTTCCGGAGCATGCATATTTTGTGTATGGTTGTACTTAACACCGCCAGTTTTGGTTAGCCTGTGCTGGTATGCATCCATTTATGTGTTAAATAAAATAATTTTTTTTATGGCAATTAAACAGATAAATGTTATAAGTTGGAATGTATATGGTTGGAATCATTCTATTAAGTGAAAGAAGACTTTTAAAATCATTAATCGATTCCTACCCGATATAATTTTTGTTCAAGAAATGCATATCAAAACGGGTGATCAAAATAGATTTTTTAAAAGGGCCTTCAATTTCACGCTACGTGTCAAAATAAAACAAAGGGAGTATCTATTTTTATTAAATCTAATATTTTATTTATCCAAGAATATATTGTGACAGATATTAATGGTAGATTTTTAATTGTTAAAGGAACAATTTGTAATAGAAAAATTGTTCTGGTTAACCTATATGGACCTAATGTAGAAGATCCTTCTTTTTTTTAAAAAATGTATTTGCTTTATTGCCAGACTTAAATGAATATATGTTGTTAATGGGTGGTGATTTTAATTGTTGTTGAAATCATTTGATTGACATGAGTTCAACTAACAGCGGCTTCCGAGTTGTTCTGCATCAGTTATTAACTCTTTTCTAATTGATTTTGGCCTGGTTGAAATTTGGAGACATTTATATCCTAATGATAGAGATTATTCTTTTTTTCACACATTCACAAAAAAAATGGAGAATCAATTACTTTATAGTCAATCCCCGATTTTTGTCCAAAGTCTAGAAATGTGAATATGATGCTATAGTTCTTTCGGATCATGCGCCTTTAAGTTTAGCTTTTGAATTGAATGATGTCGCTATTGCAAATTTGCCTTGGTGTTTTCCAGAAAATTTATTACGAAGTCCAGACTTTGTCAAATTTATTGAGACTCAGATAAAAGATTTTTTCTTTTTAACAATACGGGAGATGATCAAAATTGATTATATGGGATATATTTAAAGCATATTTGCATGGTTAGATAATTTCCTCTTCAGCTAAGCTTAAGAAACAGACAAAAACAGAGTTAGATAAAATTTCTAAACAAATTAAAGACTTGGATAATATTTATGCAGTCTCTCCTAATATTGATTTATTTAAACAAAGAGTTGAACTCCAATCACAATATAATTTATTATTAATTTATCCTATTTAAAGAAATTTACTCAAATTGAAAAGTCAATTTTATGTGTTTGAGATAAAAATAATAAGCTATTAGCATCTCAATTAAAAGCAGCTAGAGGTAAAAAGATAAATTTTAAAAATTCGTAAGGGAGATGGTAGTTTAGCATGCAATTATGACAATATTAATAAAATTTTTCAAGGCTTTTATATTGAACTTTATAAATCTCAGTTTCCAGTTGATTCTTCTAAAATGAATGCTTTTTTACAAAAGATTGATTTTTCTCAATTTTCTGCTGAAGATCAACAAACACTTGATGTTCCTATTACTGAAAGCGGAATTCAGAAAGCTATTTTTTCAGTGCAGTCTGGTAAAGCCCCTGGACTGGATGGTTATTCTGTAGGATCTTATAAAAAATTTGAAAAATTGCTCTCTTCATATATGTTGGAAACACTTAAAGATTCTTTTTGGATAGGAGAGTTACCTCCCACATTTTATGAAGCTTCTATTTCTTTATGAAGCAATTATTTTGTAGGTGGAATCCACCTACTCTTCCATTAGTTGGTCAAATTCATGAAGTTAAAATGATGATTTTACCAAAATTTTGATATGTATTTCAAAATATCGCTATTTTATTAACTAAGAAGTTCTTCAATCAGGTTGACTCCATTATTTCATCTTTTGTTTGGAATAATAAAAGACCAAGAATTGTTAAATATCATTTACAAATATTAAAAAAAAAGTTGGAGGTCTTGTTTTGCCTAATTTAAGAATGTATTATTGAGCTGTCAATATACGTTATATGTGTTTTTGGTTATTTTGGGCTGATAGAGATGAACCTTGGGCTGATTTGGAATTGAATGCTGTGAAACAGTTTCATTTAACCTCATTATTAGGAGCTTCACTGCGTGTACAACTGACCAAAATTACTAATTTAAATTTATATCCTGTGATTAAGCAGTCATTACAAAATTGGTTCCAGTTTCGTAATTTTTTTAATCTTAAAAAATTTAAACTTTTTAGTTTAATTTATCAAAATTATTTATTTAAACCTTCATTAAATGATCCTACTTTTCTTCTTTGGAGGAATAAAGGGGTTTATTCCTTCACAGATTTGTACCGAGATAGCCAACTGATGTCTTTTGAGAAATTAGTAACTAAATACTCTCTCTCATATTCACATTTCCTGTAATATCTTCAGGTCAGATACTTAGTACAAAAATACTTAAGTAATTTTCCATATATACAAGATTCTGACCTGTTAGATATTATTTTAAAAATGAATCCTTTAGTGAAGGGTTTTATTGGGAAAATTTATAATTTATTGTTACAGCAGCTCAATTACCCTTCACTTAAGGTTAAGCAAGATTGGGAGAGAGAGCTTAACATAACTTTGATAACAGAAGATTGGTTGCGGATTTTGAAGTTGGTCAATTCTTCGATTTTTGTGCCAATCACTCTTTAATTCAATTTAAAATTGTACATCGTTACTATTTGACAAAGGAGAGACTGTCTAAAATGTTTCCTAATGTTGGTAGTCAGTGTGACAGATGTAAAAGTGAGACAGCCACATTGACACATATGTTTTGGTGGTGTTCTGTATTGAAATATTTTTGGAAGTCTATTTTCTCTACAATTTCTAACACTTTAAAAATTAATTTACAACCTAATAAATTGACGGTTTTATTTGGTGTAATCTCACAATATATTCATGGTATTTCTTCATCAGACCAACATGTAATTGCATTTGTTACATTATTGGCCAGAAGGGCTATTTTGTTGAAATGGAAAGATACTTCTGCTCCTAATTCTATAAAATGGTTTTCCCAAGTGATGTTATGTCTTAGTCTGGAGAAAATCAGAAGTTGAACTTTTGATCCTCGATTCAATTTTGAGAAGAGGTGGGGTTCATTTGCCGCTACTATCATCTGATTTGAGTTAATTAAATTGGTTTCCTTCCGATTTTTCTTTAAGTGGATTTGAGTCGGCAGGTTGATGTTTTTCTTAATGGAAGCTTGTATGATGTATAGCTCTGGGGTTGTGCTCCCAATGGTTTTTTTTTGCTTTTTTTTAAGTTAGTAGGGGTTTTTTTTAGTTAGTAAAGGTTCTTTTTTTTCCTTCTTTTTCTTCCAAAAAATGTTCTTAACATTTTACTTTTTTATTATTATTGATATATTGCTTAGCTTTGTTAATCAGTTATTTGCTAATTTAATTCCTTGTTGCACAAAATGACACATTGACTTAATGTATCTTTTATTTGTCAATCTTCAATAATAATTAATAAAAAGATTTTAAAGTGAAATGAATGTAGAGATGACCTTTGTTTCTTGGAGTTAGTATTCAAGAGGACAACTAATTATGGAAATACTGATGGATTGTCTCATTTGCTCATGGTAAAGGAAATAACTTAAAAATTTACAAAAGAAGACACTCTTGACATATTGAACATAATGCAAAGTCTACCTATTATGGCAGAGATGATGCAACGTGAAATTAGAAAAGATCCCCATGCTGCCTCAGGTCTACATAACCACCCAAAGTATATGTGCAGTAGAAACTGCAGGTCCTCCATTTTTACCAGCACTATGATGAACTTACCCTTGACAGAGGTTGCCTTATGTGAGGATTGAGAGCTGTTGTACCATCCGCTGAGGGCTAAATTGTTGGAGGAACTACAGGTACATGCCTGTAGGTGTGGTCAAAAAAAATGAAAGCATTGTCTAAAAGGTTTGTCTGTGGGCCTGTGAAAGATCAGCTGATCAAACAACTTGCTATGCACTGTTTGGGATGCCAACATTTCCAGAAGATGCCAAGAGTGGTGCCTCTCTATTCCTGGGAATGGCCTACATTTCCCTGGCAGAGGATTGATGTAGACTATTGATGGGCACAAATTGCTTAAGTAGTAAAGGATATAGCTACAAAGTGGCCAGAAGTGTTCCTATTGGCCTCTACTACACTGTCACACACTGTTATCTGTTGAGGAGCCTCTTCTGAAGGAATAGTGTTCCAAGACACTTAGTCTGTAACAATGGACCACAGTCTGTGGGGGAACAGTTTCAGTCATTCTTGAAAATGAATGGAGTTAGACATTTTACCTGAACTATACCACCAAACTACGAATGGCAGAAAGGCGGAAAGGTTTGTCCAGAGTTTAAAAAACACACTGTGAGCAATGTCAACAGAACATTGTACACTGATACCTCCTTGCATATTGTAATGCAGTATTTTCCACAACCAACTATTCACCAGCTATGCTGTTCCTGGATTATTTGAACTGAAAAGAGTGGCAAGAAAGGGGAAAAGGGGAAAAGGAAAGGAAATAAAAAAGCAGCACTGCAGATCCTGCTTCCGAGAGGAGTGCAGCGAGAGGCTCTCCTACCCGACCATGTACTAGCGCGGCGGATGCTATGCCTCGTTCAGGCGAAGCGGTGAATCTCTTCGAAATCCTGAAAGAAATAATGGAGGACAAGAAAGATATAAAGCAGCAGCTCCATGATATTAAGTCAGAGCTCGCCAGTGTCAATCAAAAAATATCAGTGGCAGAGACTCGAATTGAGAAGGTGGAAGATCGCGTTCAAAACTTGGAATGGATACTGAGTAAGACAATAAAAATATTAAATCACCAAGAAGGTAAACTGCTTAACCTGGAGGGAAGATTACGGTGGAAAAATATCAGAATCTACAACGTTCCCGAAGGAGCAGAGGGCTCGTCTATGACGGAGTTTGTCAGAAAGTTACTGTGGGATGTGTGGGATCTTCCCCTGGCTATGAAGCTGGAAATCAAAAGAGCCCACCGCGTGTTAGTCCTGAAACCTACCCAGGATAGAAAGCCATGCTCAATAATAATTAAATTCCTTCAGTACAGCAGAGATTCTACGAAGGGCCTGGGGTAAGAAGAGAGTGTTTTTAGAGGATAAATTGATATATTTCGACCAAGATTACCTCCCCCCCCCATGGTCCTCCAGAAACGCAAAGAATACTCTGAAGTAAAGCGAGTACTAAAGCAAAATAAGATCAGATTTCAAACTCTGTACCCTGCTAAACTTAGACAATGGGACGCAGTTGTACCAGACAGTAGAAGAGGCAACTACAGACATGAAGGCCAGAGGGTTGCCCGTCAGCATGACCAAAATGAGGGAAAGCCTGACTGAGGAATTATCCCGCTCCGCTTAGGAAATAGTGCTATAATCGAGAAGGCAGGAGACGGGAGGAGGTTGAGAGAAATATATCAGGAAGAGACCAGGAGTTTCCCAAAGACAGACCTCACCCCCTTCAGAACAGCCATAAGGTTTGGCTAACTTTAAAACTATTGAGAAGCTAAACGGAAGCAAAAGTACATGGTGATATACCTTTCTCGAGAAATACTGATTATAATGTGGATTTTATATTACTTAGTTGTTATTCTTTATTCGCTCACTTACTCCTTTTTTTTCCCACCAAAATGAGAATATATATATATATATATATATATATACACACACACACCCACACATATATATATATACATATAAATAAATATTTGTGTGTGTGCATATATGTATATCTATAGGAGGAGTACACAGGGAAATCTTTTCTGTGTAATGGATTTGTTCACTGACTTTTATGAATACTGCAATGGGGGCCCTCAACTCACAAGTAGGAGGGGTTATCCTCCACAGCTGACATTTCCTCTAGCTCAACGCAGGGTCATCTACTAGAGACCTCAGCCTTGGAATCACACGTTGGTTGCCATTTCTGTTATTGTTTGCGTTTCTTGATTCTTATTTGTTCAGGGAGTAGATTGATTAAGTTTTATTCTAATTTCAATGATACATTGACAGATAAATACAGATAGCTAAGGACAAGGTAAAATTAATTTCTTTTAATGCCAATGGGCTATTAAATCCAATCAAACATAAGAGAATTTTATCCTAAATGAAAAAAGAACAAGCCCATGTAATATACTTACAGGAAACTCATTTAAGTGATAATGAGCATAAAAAACTAAAGAGAATGGGCTTCACTAATTTGTTTTTCTCCTCCAATAAATCAGGACATTGGAGAGGAGTTGCTATTCTTATCTCAAGTAAGCTAAATTTTGAAAAAGTATTCGAAATGGGAGATAAAGAGGGCAGATATATTCTGGTAAGGGAGAATATGGATAGCAATTCAGTTTCTCTATTGAATATATATGCACCCCCGGGAAGTGATATTGGTTTCCTTCGAAAATTACTGAAATTATGGTAACGCCTGATATGTGGAGGAGACTTAAATTTACAATTACAACCAAACTTAGACTCTTCCAATAGAAAAACCTATGAAACAAAATCTTTACATAAGAAAGTTAATACACTTTTTGAGGATGTTGGTTTAATTGATATATGGGGGGACCTTTTCCCTGACAGAAGGGATTACCCGCATTATTCTGCTCCCCATTCTGTATGTACAAGAATAGACTATTTCATAACATTTGGAAAAGACAAAGACAAAATAAACACCTGTGGAATTGGGACAATAGATGTAAGTTACCATGCACCTATATATTTATCTGTTGATTTTGAACTACAACCAAAGAAGACTATTTGGAAACTAAATTCAAGTCTACTCAATGATCCGTACTTTAAGGAACAAATTAAAAAAGAAATTGGTCTCTACGTAGAATTTAATGATAATGGAGAGGTTTCATCTCCCATTTTATGGGATACTCTGAAGGCTGTCTTAAGAGGGAAAATTATAGCGATATTTTCATATAAGAAAAAGATAAGGAATAAAACCTCAGAGGAATTACAAAATAGGCTGAAGGAACTAGAGGAAAAACACAAATTGAATTTGACACAGGATACATTAGGAGAAATTGAAATAATTAGGAATGAAATAAATAATTTGGCTCTGCAAGAAATCAGGAAAAACAATGTTTCTGAAACAGAGACTTTATGAAAGTGGATCAAAATCTATGAAAATACTGGTGTGGAAACTAAAGAAAAGTCAGCAGAAAATACAATTCATATAATTAGGGACCCAACAACAAAAGTGATAAAAAAATAAGCTAAGTGAAATTCAAGAAGCTTTTGAAGTGTTTTACAAAACTCTATATTCCAAAGTTCCGGGGGAGGCATAACCCATATGTCAATATGTCTTGAATTCTCTGGAGTTACCCACTTTAAGTGAAGAACAAAATAGAATGATGACTGCTGACATAACTGAAGCTGAATTAAAAGCTGCAACTGGTCGGCTTAAATTAAGCAAGTCACCAGGATCAGATGTGGTAGAGTGGTACAAAGAATTTAAAAATGAGTTAATTCCTGTTTTACTCCCCATACTGAACTGGGCTCTAAAAAGGCACAAATGCCACCCAGTTGGAAGGAAGTGATAATCTCAGCTATAATGAAAGAAGGCAAGGATAAAATGGAATGCGGGCCATTTAGACCAATATCCGTTCTTAATGCAGATTATAGGTTATTTACCTCCATCATGGCCAAACGATTAGAGGAGTTTCTACCCATCCTGATACGTAACGATCATAGAACACGAACATAGAATAGTACAGCACATTACAGGCCCTTCAGCCCACAATTTTCTGCTGACCTTCAAACCCTGCCTCACATATAACCCCCCACCTTAAATTTCTCCATATACCTGTCTAGTAGTCTCTTAAACTTCATTAGTGTGTCTGCCTCCACTACTGACTCAGGCAGTGCATTCCATGCACCAACCACTCTCGGAGTGAAAAACCATCCTCCAATATCCCCCTTGAACTTCCCTCCCCTTAACTTAAATCCATGTCCTCTTGTACTGAGCAGTGGTGCCCTGGGGAAGAGCTGCTGGCTGTCCACTCTGTCTATTCCTCTTAATATCTTGTGCACCTCTATCATGTCTCCTCTCATCCTCCTTCTCTCCAAAAAGTGAAGCCCCAGCTCCCTTAATCTCTGATCATAATCCATACTCTCTAAACCAGGCAGCATCCTGGTAAATCTCCTCTGTACCCTTTCCAATGCTTCCACATCCTTCCTATAGTGAGGTGACGAGAACTGGACACAGTACTCCAAGTGTGGCCTAACTAGAGTTTTATAGAGCTGCGTCATTAAATCATGTCTCTTAAACTCTAACCCTCGACTTATGAAAGATAACACCCCATAAGCTTTCTTAACTACCCTATCTACCTGTGAGGCAACTTTCAGGGATCTGTGGACATGTACCCCCAGATCCCTCTGCTCCTCCACACTACCAAGTATCCTGCCATTTACTTTGTACTCTGCCTTGGAGTTTGTCTTTCCAAAGTGTACCACCTCACACATCTCTGGGTTGAACTCTATTTGCCAGTGCTCAGCCCGATTCTGCATCCTATCAATGTCTCTTTGCAATCTTCGACAATCCTCTACTCTATCTACAATACCACCAACCTTTGTGTTGTCTGCAAACTTGCCAACCCACCCTTCTACCCCCACATCCAGGTCGTTAATAAAAATCACAAAAAGCAGAGGTCCCAGAACAGATCCTTGTGGGACACCACTAGTCACAAACCTCCAATCTGAATGTACTCCCTCCACCAGAACCCTCTGCCTTCTGCAGGCAAGCCAATTCTGAAGCAACCTGGCCAAACTTCCCTGGATCCATTGCCTTCTGACTTTCTGAATAAGCCTACCATGTGGAACCTTGTCAAATGCTTTACTAAAACCCATGTAGATCACATACACTGCATTACCCTCATCTATATGCCTGGTCACCTCCTCAAAGAACTCTATCAGGCTTGTTAGGCACGATCTGCCCTTCACAAAGCCATGCTGACTGTCCCTGATCAGACCATGATTCTCTAAATGCCCATAGATCCTATCTCTAAGAATCTTTTCCAACAGCTTTCCCACCACAGACTTAAGGCTCACTGGTCTATAATTACCCGGACTATCCCTACTACCTTTTTTGAACAAGTGGACAACATTCGCCTCCCTCTAATCTTCCAGTACCATTCCTGTGGACAACGAGGACATAAAGATCCTAGCCAGAGGCTCAGCAATCTCTTCCCTCGCCTCGTGGAGCAGCCTGGGGAATATTCTGTCAGGCCCTGTGGACTTTAACAACTGTTAATAACAATGTATTTTAACAACTCCAACACCTCCTCTCCCTCAATATCAACATGCTCCAGAACATCAACCTCACTCATATTGTCCTCACTGTCACAAAGTTCCCTCTCATTGGTGAACACCGAAGAGAAGTATTCATTGAGGACCTCGCTCACTTCCACAGCCTCCAGGCACATCTTCCCACTTTTGTCTCTAATTGGTACTACCTTTACTCCTGTCATCCTTTTGTTCTTCACATCATTGAAGAATGCCTTGGGGTTTTCCTTTACCCTACTTGCCATGGCCTTCTCATGCCCCCTTCTTGCTCTTCTCAGCCCCTTCTTAAGCTCCTTTCTTGCTACCCTATATTCCTCAATAGACCCATCTGATCCTTGCTTCCTAATCCTTATGTATGCTGCCTTCTTCCACATGACTAGATTTCCCACTTCACTTGTCACCCATGATTCCTTCACCCTACCATTCTTTATCTTCCTCACTGGGACAAATTTATCCCTAACATCCTGCAAAATATCCTTAAACGTCCATAGTATGTTTCCCTGCGAAAACATCATCCCAATTCACACCTGCAAGTTCCAGCCTTATAGCCTCATAATTTGCCCTTCCCAATTAAAAATTTTCCTGTCCTCCCTGATTCTATCGTTTTCCATGATATGCTAAAGATCAGGGGGTGGTGATCACTGTCCCCCAGATGCTCACCCACTGATAGATCTGTGACCTGACCCAGTTCATTACCTAATACTAGATATAGTATGGCATTCCCCCTAGTCAGCCTGTTAACATACTGTGACAGGAATCCATCCTGGACACACTTAACGAACTCTGCCCCATCTAAACACTTGGAACTAAACAGGTGCCAATCAATGTTAGGGAAGTTAAAGTCACCCATGATAACAACACTGTTATTTTTGCACCTTTCCAAAATCTGCCTCCCAATCTGCTCCTCGGCATCTCTGCTGCTACCAGGGGGTCTATAGAATACCCCCAGTAGAGTAATTGCTCCCTTCCCGTTCCTGACTTCCACCCATACTGACTCAAAAGAGGATCCTGCTATATTATCCACCCCTACTGCAGCTGTAATTGTTTCCCTGACTAGTAATACTTCCTCCCCTCCTCCCCCCATCCCTTTTAAAGCACTGAAATCCAGGAATATTGAGAATCCATTCCTGCCCTGGTGCCAGCCAACTCTCCATAATGGCCACTACATCATAATTCCATGTATGTATCCAAGCTCTCAGTTCATCACCTTTGTTCCTTATGCTTCTTGTATTGAAGTACACATACTTTAGCCTTTCTACCTTACAACCTTTACACCCTTTATTCTGCTTCTTTTTCATCAAAACCTCTCTATATGTTACATCTGGCTTTACTCCATGCACTTCTTTCACTGCCCTATCGCTCTGTGTCCCATCCCTCTTGCAAATTAGTTTAAACCCTCCCGAACCATGCTAGAAAACCTACCTGCATGGATATTGCTCTGCCTCGAGTTCAGGTGCAACCCATCCAATCTGTACAGGTCCCACCTTCCCCAGAAGAGATCCCAATGATCCAAAAATCTAAAACCCTTCCCCCTGCACCAACTCCTCAGCTACACATTCAACTGCCATCTCCTCCAATTCTTACCATCACTATCACCTAGTACTGGCAGCAATCCTGAGAATGCCACCCTTGAGGTCCTGTTCTTCAGCCTTCTGCCTAGTTCCTGAATCTCACACTTCAGGACTTCACCCCCCTTCCTACCTATGTCGTTGGTACCAACATGTATCAGACAGGTTTTATATGACAATGCCAGACACAAGACAATATAAGAAGGACACTTCACATTATGGATCATATACAAAAAAATAAAATCGAAGCAATAGCGATAAGTGTGGACACTGAAAAAACATTTGATTCCGTTCATTGGAATTTTCTTTACAGAGTTTTACATAGATTTTGCTTCCAAGACACAATTATTAAAACTATACAGACACTATATGACAATCCTACGGCTAGGATTGAAATCAATGGATATTTATCAAATAGTCTTACCCTAGAAAGGGGCACGAGACAGGGTTGTGCATGCTCACCGCTACTCTTCGCGTTATATCTGGAACCATTAGCTCAATACATCAGAGAAAATGAAGATATCAGGGGAATTACTATTAAAGGGACAGAGCATAAATTGGCTTGACATGCGGATGACATTTTGATCTATCTAGGGCAACCAACATACTCTTTGCCTAAGTTGATGCAATCCTTTGAACAATATGGTCAATTATCAGGATACAAGATCAACATAGATAAACCCCAAATTACTTTCATATTACTATAGCCCTCAGAGAAATTGAAAGTCGATACCCCTGGGCATGGCACACAGTCTTTCAAATATTTGGGCATCATTATGCCAAAAGATTTGGCAAAATTATCAGAGTGTAATTATCAGCCTTTATATAAAAAAAATTAAGAAAGATGTGGCAAGATGGAACCTGATTCCTTTTTTCAGTCTCAGTTCAAGGATTGAGTCTATTCAATTGAATATACTGCCCAGACTGTTATATCTCTTTCAGACCCGACCAATAGAGATGAACCAAAATCAATTCAATGAATGGAACAAGATGCTATCAAGGTATATTTGGCAGGGTAAAAGGCCTAGAGTTCGTCTCAAAACTTTGCAATTAACAAAGGAAAAGGGGGGATGGGGCTTACCTTCTCATACAGATTATTATTTTGCAGCACAGTTGAGAGCTGTGATATGTTGGTGCAACCCATTATATGATGCTCAATGGAAAAACATTGAGGAGAGGATACTTCCCATCCCCATACAAGCAATTTTGGTTGATAACAACCTGCAAAGGTACAGAAATACTATTGATACCCCATGGGTGAAATTGACTCTTAAAATATGGAAAATTACTATAAAAGAATATAATCTAGAGGGAGATATTACAATTCTTAAATGCTGTGCATATGACTCAGATTTTACACCAAATAAATTGGTTGCTAGATTTAAGGACTGGACAGCTAAAGGAATAACACTTCTTTGCAACATAATGAAAGACTGAACACTGTTCAGTTTTGAAATGCTTGAAGAGAAACACTTATTAGAAAAACAAGATTTTTATCGGTATTTACAGATGTGACAATATGTTAGTAAGACGCTTAAAAATGTAACCAAGGCAAATACATGCTTGATAGAGCTCTTTAGAAAAGCATATAATTCAGATAATGGTAGTAGAATCATTTCCAGCATGTATAAGGGGTTGTCAAATCTTAAAACACACTTGACTTCATACATTAAAACAAAATGGGAGAAGGAAGGAGGGATAATTATATCTGAGGAAGAATGGACAACAATATGGAGATATTAATGGAGGTGTACCAGTTCACAGAAATGGAGGGAGTTTGGATGGAAAAACTTGCTAAGATATTTTATTACACCCCCTCAGAAATCCCATTATGATAGTAACCTCCCTGTTTGCTGGAGAAATTGTGGAAATCAAAATGCAGATCATTATCATATTTTTTGGGACTACCCTGTTATCAAAAACTATTGGAGGGGGATACACAATGCCCTACAAGACATCTTTAAATGTGAAATACCCTTAGAGAGTAAGACCATATATTTTGGGTATATACCTCAAGAATGGTTGAAAAGAGATAAAAATTTAATGAATATACTGTTGGTGGCTGGTAAAAAGACTCTTACAAGGAAATGGTTATCACAGGAGAGCCCAAATTTAAATATATGGATGAAAATTACAATGGACATTTACAAAATGGAGAAATAACAGCATCTGTTAATCATAAGCTGGAACAATTTGATTCATACTGGGGAAAAATGGTTTAACTACATAATGCCTCATAGGTCTGATTTTATTCTCACAGATCAATGAATCTGTTGTTAAAAAAAGATCACTCCTTACTTGTACATAGTTCTTTCCTTTTGCTTGTTTTTTCTTTCCATTCTTTTCTACAAGTGTCTCCCTCAGATAAATACTTTGTGGAGATTTGTGATATATATGATTATATGATATATATGTACAATGTCTGAAATACATCTTATGGAAATGTTTGTTTGATGATGAACTTCAATAAAAAAGTAAATTACAAAAAAAAAAGAAATGTTATTCCCAGCTTCGTGTTTTTATTTTTTCGATTAGTTTTTGTGTTTCGGACTCCACAGCCATCTATGACAAGGAATTCTTCTGGTGAAAGAAAACCTTCTTCATCTCTATTCTAAAATGAAGCTCTTTTGTTCTGCAGATGTACCCTCTAGTCTTAGACTCTACCACTATTGGAAACTTACTCTGCATATTCTAGGCCTTTCAATATTTGGTAGGTTTTAATGAGATCTTCCTCATTCTTCTAAACTTTAGTAAGTACAAGGCCAGTTCGATCAAACATTCCTCATGTGTCAATACCTCCAGTTGAACTCTTGGTTTTCTGTGTTTTCACCTAGCTGTCAGTCTGTGGTTTTGTATTGCCATGTTCTCCTGTCCCCACTCCTGCTCTACTCCAGCCTCTGTATAACTGAGTACTCTGTCTATCACCCGTTTCTCATTATTACCTGTATTGCTGCCACCTGTATTTCATTGTGCTCCACTATCATCTGCCTCTCTGTTTATTGTTCAATGTATTTCAGTCCTGTGTTTTCACCTGTTTGTTGCTGGATTGTGCCAATGAATTTTCCTGAGCCTTTGCAGCATTTGTATCTACTCTGACTGACTGAATATTGACTCTGCCTGTTTCCCGATTCTGGTTTTTCAATTTCTCTGGATGTTTTGATCTCTTCGTGAACTTTGATGCTGACTTTGTTGCCCCCCCCCCACCCCGATTTGCTACTCAGTAAATATCACAGTGTGCACAGTACTCAGTCTGAAATCGGGTCCCTACTTCAGTGTTTTGACAGTACAATTTGGCCAGAATGGTTCCAGCA
The DNA here is from genome assembly GCF_030144855.1 of Hypanus sabinus. Lineage (NCBI taxonomy): Eukaryota > Metazoa > Chordata > Chondrichthyes > Myliobatiformes > Dasyatidae > Hypanus > Hypanus sabinus. Next base: position 2,025,578 of record NC_082727.1, read on the forward strand.
GACCTTGGCTGTCTGAGAGCTATCCTGGGACAACAGAGAGTGATGCTGGTGAGACTCCAGAACCAGCTGGAGTCTGTGTTCAGGGCAGTGGAGTTAGTTTCTGCCAATATAGGTGATCTTGGGGGCCCAGACTCAGTCACTCCAGCTGCCCCAGAGCATCCATCAACATTCTGTGACTGCATCTTCCACCCCATCTTCTGTGTCCTCGCATGCTCCTCCTGTCCAAGAGCCCTGTCTGTCTTCTCCAGAAAAGTACTCACGTGAGCTGCTCTTTTTTTTCCCCAGTGCACCTTCATTTTTGAATAACAACCAACAAAATTTCTGACTGATCAAGCCAAGGTAGCCTACATCATCACCCAACTGTCTGGTTGGGTGAGAGAATGGGGAACAGCTGTCTGGGAGGCAGGCTCCCCCTTTCTGCATTAGTTTTCACTTATTTTCTGAGGAGATGAGTAAAGTGTTTGATTGCTCCAAACATTAGAGACAGGTTGTCCATGAAGTGCTGCACATGCACCAGGGGTGCAGATCTTTGTCAGAATACGCCATAGAGTTCAGGACCCTAGCCACCTCCAGCAGCTGGAACTCAGAGGCACCGTTTGACACCTTCCTGAACAACCTCTCTGAAGATGTCAAAGGACCTTCCTGCCACCTTTGAAGCCCTGGTGGATTTGGCCATCTGTATTGGAGCAGCATTGGAGAAGGATGGGATCCAGAGGGCCTCTGGGGACACTGGGTGATTTCCAAGCTCCTCATCAGTCTGTATTGCCCTGCCATTTGGCCCATCTACAATTCCCATTCCAGAGCCCAAGGCTATGCATGTTGACTGTACTGACTGAAAGACAAAGGAGAATCAGCACCCACTCCTGTCTGTACTGTGGCCCACTAGGCCATTTCATCTCCACCTGCCCAGTAAAAGCCAAGCGCTCACCAGTAGTATTAGTATTGGTGAGCATGACCCCTGTCCAGCCCTCCTCAATGCCACTCACTGCTTCTCTGGAGTGGGGTGTCCAAATGCAAGCAGCCTCCATTTTGGCTGATTCTGGTGTTTTATCAATTCTGGCTTGGCTGCCCAGTGGGGATTACCCATGTCTGCTCTCCAGTCACCAATGATGGCCAACAACTTTAACAGTCAGAAACTGGCTAACATCACTCATGTCATGGACCCGGTGAGTCCCAGTTCATCCGGCAACCATCATGAACAGTTAACCCTTATGCTTTGACCCTCTTCAAACTCCCATTGTCCTAGGTCAGTTAAACACAACCCCTACATTGACTGGCTCAGTTGCAAGATTGTAGGCTGGAGCCAATTCTGTCACTCCCACTGCCTCCACCATGCTCAGATTCCCTTGTCTCCAAGTTCAGGTCCCCTCCCTTCTCCCCCACCAACCCCTGGGCCCTGAGGAATTTCTGGACCTTAGTGCCATCCCTCCTGAATACATGGACTTCAAGGCTGTGTTCAGCAAGTCCCGGGCCACTTCCCTGCCACCTCATAATCCGTATGATTGCGCCATTGACCATTTGCCTGGCACATCTCCCCCCACCACCACTGGGGGCCACCTGTACTCCATATCCATACCTAAAACAGAAGCCATGAATAAGTACATTCAAGAGTCCCTGGCTACAGGCATCATCTGGCTGTCTTCCTAACCTGCTGGTGCTGTATTTTTCTTTGTTGAAAAGAAGGATGGCTCCTTGCGTCCATGCATTGATTACCGGGGATGAAATGAAGTCACTGTTACCCTCTTCCACTCATGACCTCAGCATTTGAACTACTGCAAGAAGCCTCAGTTTTCACCAAACTTGATCTCTGCAACGCCTACCATCTTGTCCGCATCTGCAAAGGGGATGAGTGGAAACTGCCATTACAAGTCATGCCACTTTGTCTCATCAATGCCCCCACTGTCTTCCAAGCCCTGGTAAATGACGTTTTCAGGGACATGCTGAACCAATTTGTTTTTGTGTATCTTGATTTTTGTTTTCTAAGTCCCTTGCTGAACACACAGGTCATGTCCTTAGAGTTATCCAGTGCCTTCTGCCTTCTTGTGAAGGTTGAGAAATATGAGTTTCATCATAATACAGTCTCCTACCTTGGGTATGTAACTTCAGGCGGTTTCATTCAGATAGACCATCAGAAGGTCAAGGCGGTGGTCGAATGGCCCCAACCCTCAACTCGTCGGGAGTTGCAACTCTTCTTGGGCTTTGTTAACTTCTATCGCTGCTTCATCAGAAATTACAGTACACTGGCTGCACCACTCACTGCTCTTAGATTCTCCTGGTTCCCTGCTGCTGAAAAAGCATTCTCTGACCTGAAGGCACATTTCACCTGTGCCCCCATCCTGATTCAACCTGACACCGTCCGGCAGTTCATTATGGAGGTGGATGCGTCTGATATTGGTGTAGGAGCTGTTCTCATCCTTGGCCGAGCACTGAGAGAGAAGGCACACCCCCACGCTGCCTTTCGCTGCCTCACTCCCACAGAGTGGAATTATGATGTCGGAAACCAGGAGCTGCTGGCTGTGAAGCTAGTTCTAGAGGGCTGGAGGGAGCCAAGGTGTCATTCTTAGTCTGAACTTATCACAAGAACTTGGAATATTTCTGTACTGCCAAGTGTCTTAATTCCTGTCAAGCTTGTTGGTCTCTGTTTTTCTCAAGATTCAATTTTACTTCCACCCCAGTTCCAAGAATGGGAAACCTGATGCCCTCTCCCAAAGATTTCCCTCCTCTGAGACCCCTGATGCACCTGATGTCATCCTCCCTGCTCACTGTCTCGTGGGTACATAGCAATGGGACATTAAAACCATGGTGCAAGCTGCTCAACAGAGCGAGGCAACCCACTAACCGTGTTTATATTTCCAGTTCTGTCTACTCACAAGTATTGTTGTGGGGTCATTCTTCCTGGTTATCCTGTCACCCTGGAACCAAGCGTACTCAGGCCTTCATCAGTCAGCGGTTCTGGTGACCCTCCATGGGAGATGACATCTGTAACTTTGTCTCAGCCTGCTCGGTCTGTGCTCAAAGCAAGAACTTCTGGAGGGCATTCTGTAATCTCCTGGGTGCCTCTGAGTCTGTCTTCAGGATTCCACCCTAGACCAATGGCCTGACTGAATGGACTCAACCAACAGCTAGACAGTATTGCAGTGTTTGGTCTCCCAGAACCCCTCTGTGTGGAGTCAGCAGCTACCCTGGGTCGAGTACCCCATCGACTCTCAACCGTCTTCATCCACCAGTCTGTCCCCCTTTGAGTGCTGCCTTGGCGACCAACCTTCACTGTTTCCGGTCCAGGAGGAGGCTGGCATTCCATCTGCCAAGGTATTCATTCACCATTGTCAGCGGATGCGGAGGTGCACTCACTCTGCCCTTCTCTGTGCCTCTGATAGGATCAAGCGTCAAGCTGACTGGCATCACTCCAAGGCCCCATGTTACTGCCAGGGACAGGTGTGTGGTTTTCAACCTGAGAACTGCCCCTCAAGGTGGATTCATGCAAGCTTACCCCTCACTTCATTGGTCCCTTTCCCATTGCTAAAGTCATCAGCCCTGCTGCTATCTGTCTCAAGCTCCCCTCTGTTCTCTGCCACATTCATCCCACCTTCCATTTGTCCCGCACCAAGCTTTTCATGAGCCACCCTCTGTATCCTGTCCCCACACCACCCCCCCTCCCCCACAGCTCATCGATGGGTCAGAGGCCTTCACAGTGTGTTGACTGCTGGACATTCATCACTGGGGCTGTGGCCGTAATATCCTGGACCACTCTCTCATCAGGGACTTTCATCGCCAGCACCCAGCTGTACCTGCCGTGATACCAGGAGGCATCCATTGGGGAGTATGGGTATTGTCAGTACCTCCAGTTGAACTTTGTCTTCTTGTGTGTTTCCCCCTAGCTGTCAGTCTGTGGTTTTGTATTCCATGTGCTTCTGTCCCCGCTCCTGATCTACTCCAGCCCCTGTATCACTGAACACTCATCTGTCTCTCATCTGTTTCTCATTATTACCTGTATTGCTGCCACCCGTGTCTCATTGTGCTCCACCTATCATCTGCCTCTCTGTTTATTGTCAGTGTATTTCAGTCCTGTGTTTTCACCTGTTTGTTGCCAGATTGTGCCAATGAATTTTCCTGAGCCTTTCCAGCATTTATATCTGTACTCTGTCTGTCTAAATATTGACTCTGTCTGATCCCAGATTCTGGTTTTTGGATTTCTCTGGATGTTTTGATCCCTGCCTGAACTTCGATGCTGACTTTGTTGCACCCCCCCCCCCCCTCCCCGCCCCCAGGATTTGCTACTCAGTAAATATCACAGTGCACACAGTGCTTTGCAATTGAGTCCCTGCTTCAGAGTCCTGACACCAGGATCATTCTTGTAAATCTTCCTTAAGGATCCTTAACATCCAAGATAGGCTCTCTTCACATTAGACTCCTGTACCTTTACCTCTATGGTAGTAAAGACCTACACTCAATGTTTTATGAACATTTTCCTCTACACCCTGATTAGTCCTGAACCCATAAATAATGTGCAGGATAAAGCTGGGATATTAACATTACCATAGGACTAATCCCTTTAAATGGGAGGAACCTTGCAGGAGAACCTCAAGGAAATAATTTATGGTATCATTGGACTATGAAGTAGAGTGTGATTCACAGGCAATAATTGTACAGTGTCTACTTAATGGAAACAAATGGTTCTGAATTGTTCTTCAGCTGATTAAAAACAACAAACCTGAACAGGCGTCAGTCATAAAAAGTTAAGGCATAATCGATTGTAAACTAAATGACTCAGCTTAATTGGGTTCATTATCACTGAGGCCTATGGTTTTGCAGGAGCAGGACAGTGCAATACACAAAAAAATTGTTAAATAAGAAAAATGTCTTGATTTTAAGAAGCACTTCATTGTGAATGCAATATTTTTCATCTGCAGTGGGGTGGGGGGAGGGAGTTGTAGTTGCTCCTAAATGAAACACATCATCCCAGGTGAAAAATGAGCTAAAAGCAAAAAAAAATATCATTACATCAAAAGCTGAGACTTGCTGGTAAATGATGAAACTCAGCAGCCAACTTTGAACACATTCAAGGCAAAACTCAGAGTGAGAATTCCAGCAGATTTGTCAGCTAAGATTTTCCCTGGAAGAAATCATGTTGACTATGGCCTATTTTATCATGTTCCTCCAAGTATCCTGAGCCCTCATTCTCAATAATCAACTCTAACATCTTTCCAAACACTGAAATCAAACTAACTGGCCTATAATTTCTTTTCCTCTGCCTCTCATCCTTCTTGAAGAATAGAGTGGTATTTGCATTTTTCCGGTCATGCAGAACTATTCCAGAATCGAGTGATCTTGAAAGCTCATTACTAATGCCTCCACAATCTCTTCAACCACTTCTTTCAGAACCATCTGGTTTAAAGGACTTACCTACCTTCAGACCTTTCAGTTTTCCAAGTACTTTCTCGCTAGTAATGATAACTTCATACACTTTGTGACCTTTGTGAAAACAAACCTCCATCATGCTGCCAGTGTCATCCACAGTGAAGATGGATGCAAAATATTTATTCAGTTTTTCTGTTATTCCCTTGTCCCCCATTACTGACTCTCCAGTATTGTTTTCCAGTGGTCCCATGTCCACTCTCGCCTCTCTTTTACACTTTATGGCTCTGAAGACACTCTAGGTTGCTACTTTAATATTATCAGCTAGCTTACTTTTGTATTACATCTTTCCCTTTTTAATGACTTTTAGAAGCTTCCTGTTCCCCTAACTTTCTACTAATTTTTGTTCTATTATATGCCCTCTCTTTGGCTTTCATGCTGATTTGACTTCTTTTGTTAGCCATGGTTGTGTCACCTTTCCTTTAGAATACTTATTCCTCTTTCGGATATATTTATCCTTCCATATTGGTTCCAGAAATTCCAGCCATTGCTTCTCTGCCGTCTGCCTGCCAGTGTTCTTTTCCAATCAGTTCTGGTTACTCCTCTCTCAGCCATCTGTAATTCACTTTACTCTACCCTAATACTGATACATCTGACTTTAGCTTCTCCTTTTCCCCCTCATGTTCAGGTGTAACCTATTCCTTTTGTACCATGAAGACAGGAGGGTATAGAACTGAGGGGGGGGGGGTGTATATGGGACGCCAGGTAGCACTATTGAGCCCTCCAGAGACGTCGTGGGCTTATCAACAAAACATCAAAGAAGGAGGGTGCCCACCTGATGACACCAATGAGATATCTACCACTCTTGTCACCACTCCAAGTCCACTGCTAACATTGAGAGAGCTGACGTCATAGGGATTGAAACATCAAGTCCTTTTAGCTCTACTGATCTTCTGGGAGAAAACCAGTGACTACTGTGAAAGTGCAGCTGATGACAAGGGAAAGAACATGTGACGGTTGACAGGAGGAAATAGACTCCAATGGGGCTGTTATGGGCTAGCTACCCAGAACAGCAGGCTCTGTCACCTTGTCACCTACAGGCCACCCTCACTTGGCTAAAGAAAGTTTAAAGAGATGTATACCCCCAGAGTCTGCGAGAGTGGTGGTGCAAGAAGACTCTCTGACTGACCTCCTGGTAGCAAACCTTGGCATGGACATGACAATGAATCAAGAAAGTGGCAATCCTCTTGAGAAACCAACAGCTGGACATGTTCTTCAGACCTGTAGGTGTGGCTGGACTAAAGTAACATCAACTCGTGGTCTTAAAATTCATCAAGTACGGAAGAAATGCTTGAAAATCTCCAACGCAGGGCCCTGCATTGACTGGATTCTGTTAAGTGCAAGGTCCAATTAGTCAAATGAAACACAGCAGCAGGAAGAAACCCACAGTCCGCAGAGTATCAGCACTCTACAGGATGTGGAAGAAGTTTCAGGCACAAGCCGTAGTTCAAGACACAGCCAGGCACATCATAAAGTGGAGAACATGAAAGGGCGTAAGCCAGTGGTGAAATGGCCAAAGTCTAACAGCAAGGAATGGGAAACCATTCCTGACCTTAAGTGGCATCAAGGGATCAGCAGTAAAGAAGTTGGCGAAGATGGACGACCTGATTTACAGTTACAGAAAGGAGAAATTGGGAGTGAAGGAACAAGTCAGCAGGAAAGATATACTTCCTCCCACCAAATCTCGTTGTCTTCAGGAAATCCAAACAACTTGTTGAAGAATGGGAGGGCATCAACCTCCTTCAAGAGGACCTAAAACAGAGGCTCTTGAAACTATGCAGAGCAGAGAATTAATTTAAGGAAACAACACAAAAAGAAGGCAAAAGCAAGAACAGACTTCCACAAAGATCCTTTTAAATATGTGAAAAGCATTTTCATAAAAGAGAAAAGTGGATATTTGAAAGTATCAAAAGAAGAGGTTGAAATACATCTCAGAACCATCCACACTGATGAGCTAAAAGTTGAACTGATATTTGTCCCAGCTGACATTCCACCAATCTCACCCTCACAACATTATTTTAACATCAGCTCTTCCAAGCTGGTTAAGGTGAAAGAGGCAGTGAAGAAGGCAAGATCAGCATCAGTGCCAGGCCCTAACTGTGTTCTGTATTGTGTCTACAAGAACATCCCGGATGTTCTGAAATTTCTGGAGAAACATGAGGGTTGCGTGGGAAAAGCAAGTAATCCCCAAAGCCTGGAGTAGAGCAGGGGGAGTTCTGATCCCAAAAGAAAAGAATTTGTCCACCATCGAAAAGTTTCGCCAAATAAACCTTCTGAACATAGAAGGAAAGATCTTTTTCAGCATGTTGGTGCAAAGAATTACTAAGTATCCAAAACAAAACCATTTTATTGATATGTCAATCCAAAAGGCTGGCATAGCAGGATTCTTGGGATGCCTTGAACATACCAGCGTCATATGGCATCAAATCCAGATGGCTAAGAAAGAAGGAAAGGATCTGCATGTCTTGTTCCTTGACCTGGCCAATGCCTATGGATCAGTTCCTCATTCCCTACTGTGGACTGCTTTTGAATTCTTTCAGGTGCCTGCAACAATAACAAGACTGTAAAACACTAGATCCAGGATCTGCAGGTTTGTCTCACATCAGACTTCACTACAGCTTGGCAACCACTGGAAGTAGGTGTCATGGCAGAGTGCACCATCTCCCCATTGACCTTCACTATGACAATGGAGATCATTATCAGAGCCTCAAAATGGGTTGCAGAAGGAAAACGGCTACAGTTTGGCCAGTGCTTACCACTGATACAAGCCTATATGGATGATATAACAATACTGACGACAACTGTACCCTGCACCAAGGGACTTCTGGGTAAGCTTAATCAAAACATCACATGGGTGAGGATGAAGATCAAACCCAGCAAGTGCAGAAGCACCTCCATTGTCAAAGGTCAACTCATGGATCAAAGATTTCATATTGACGGAACACCTGTCCCAACTGTTTCAGAAATGCCAGTGAAGAGCTTGGGCTGATGGTTTGATGCTAAGCTCAAGGACACCAAGCAGTTTAAAAAACTCAAAGGATACCATCATGTACATAGCTCGCATCAACAAGACCTTGCTGGCAGGAAAACTCAAGCTGTGGTGTTTCCAGCTTGGCATACACCCAAGACTCTTGTGGCAGTGTATGAACACATGTTCAGGGAGGCTGCAATCAATGGTGACTCTACCAACTTAGAGAAGTACACAGCATCAGTGACCAGCTACATCAGCAAGTGCATTGATGATGTTACTCTGTCCAAGACCATCACTATCTGCGCTAACCAGAAGCCATGGATGACCGCGGAAGTGTGTGCGCTGCTGAGGACCCATGACAACGCCTTCAGAGCAGGCGACAAGGCAGCCCCAACAACAGCGAGGGTCAAACTGTCCCGAACCATCAGAGGGGCAAAGCATACACATGCCCAGCTAATCCACAGCCAGTTCCAGGACAGCGGTGACATGTGGCGCACATGGAAGGGTATCCAGGACAACATCGCCTGACTGTGCAGTTGATGCCTCGCTCCCAGATGCGCTGAATAAGTTCTACGCCCAGTTTGAGGCAGAAAATGACATGGCGGCGAGGAAGTCCACCCCTCCTACAAATGACTAAGTGCTGTCTCTCACCGTGGCCGATGTGAGAAGAACCCTGTGCAGGGTCAACCCATGGAAGGCTGCTGGTCCAGACAACATCCCTGGTAGAGTGCTCAGAGGATGTGCAGCCCAGCTAGCAGATGTTCTCACTGATATCTTCAGCATCTCCCTGAGCAGCGCAACTGTTCCAACGTGCTTCAAGGCCGCCACCATCGTCCCCATGTCGAAGAAGTCTTCAGTATCCTGCCTAAATGACTACCATCCCGTTACACTTACATCCATCATCATGAAGTGTTTCGAGAGGCTTGTCATGAAGCATATCAAGACCCTGCTGCCCCCCTCTCACTGGACCCCCTGCAGTTTGCGTACTATCCCAACCACTCAACATACGATGCCATTGCCATCACCCTCCACCTGGTCCTAACCCACCTGGACAAAAAAGACATACGTTTGGATGCTGTTCATAGACTTTAGTCCAGCATTCAACACAATCATCCCTCAGAAACTGATTGGAAAGCTGAGCCTACTGGGCCTGAACACCTCCCTCTGCAACTGGATCCTAGTCTTTCTGACTGAGAGATCTCAGTCAGTCTGGATCGGGAGCAGCATCTCCAACACCATCACACTGAGCATGCCCCCCCCCCCCCCAGGGCTGTGTGCTCAGTCCACTGCTGTTCACTCTGCTGACCTACGACTGTGCTGCAACACACAGCTTGAATCACATCATCAAGTTTGTTGATGACATGACTGTGGTGGGTCTCATCAGCAAGAATGATGAGTCAGCTTACAGAGAGGAGATGCAGCAGCTAACGGACTGGTGCAGAGCCAACAACCTGTCTCTTAATATGAACAAAAGAGAGGGTTGTTGACTTCAGGAGGGCACAGACCAACCACTCCCCGCTGAACATCGACGGCTCCTCGATAGAGATCATTAAGAGCACCAAATTTCTTGGTGTTCACCTGGCGGAGAATCTCACCTGGTCCCTCAACACCAGCTCCATAGCAAAGAAAGCCCATCAGCGTCTCTACTTTCTGCGAAGGCTGAGGAAAGTCCATCTCCCACACCCCCATCCTCATCACATTCTACAGGGGTTGTATTGAGAGCATCCTGAGCAGCTGCATCACTGCCTGGTTCGGAAATTGCACCACCTCAGATCGCAAGACCCTGCAGCGTATAGTGAGGTCAGCTGAGAAGATCATCGAGGTCTCTCTTCCCGCTATCACAGACATTTACACTAAATGCTGCATCCGCAAAGGAAACTGCATTATAAAGGACCCCATGCACCCCTCATACAATCTCTTCTCCCTCCTGCCGTCTGGGAAAAGGGTCCAAAGCATTTGTGCTCTCATGACCAGACTATGTAACAGTTTCTTCCCCCAAGCTATCAGACTCCTCAAAACCTAGAGCCTGGACTGACACCTTACTGCCCTATTGTCCTGTTTATTATTTATTGTAATGCCTGCACTGTTTTGTGCACTTTACAGTCCTGTGTACATCTGTAGTCTAGTGTAGCTTTCTCCCTATTGTTTTTTTGTCATTTATTTTTTTTTATTGAAGTTCATCTTTAAACAAACATTTCAACAAGATGTATTTCAGACATTGTACATATATATCATATAATCATATATATCACAAATCTCCACAAAGTATTTATGAGGTATAGACTTACAGAAAAGAGTGGAAAGGAAAACAAGCAAAAGGTAAGAACTATGTACAAGTAGGGAGTGAAACCATTTTTCCCAGTATGAAACAAATTGTTCCAGCTTATGATTAACAGATGCTGTTATCTTCTCCATTTTGTAAATGTTCATTGCAATTTCCATCCATGTATTTAAAGTTGGGCTCTCCTGTGGTAACCATTTTCTAGTAAGAGTCTTTTTACCAGCCACCAACAGATATATTCATTAAATATTTATCTCTTTTCAACCATTCTTGAGGTATATATCCAAATATATCTTACTCTCTAAGGGTATTTCACATTTAAAGATAACTTGCAGGGCATTGTGTATCCCCCTCCAATAGTTTTTGATAATAGTGCAGTCCCAAAAAATATGATAATAATTTGCATTTTGATTTCCAACAATTTCTCCAGCAAACGGGGAGGTTACTATCATAATATGATTTCTGAGAGGGTGTAATAAAATATCTTCGCAAGTTTTTCCATCCAAACTCCCCCCATTTCTTTGAATTGGTACACTTCCATTGATATCTCCATATTGTTGTCCATTCTTCCTCAGATATAATTATCCCTTCTTCCTTCTCCCATTTTGTTTTAATGTATGAAGTCAAATGTGTTTTAAGATTTGACAACCTCCTATACATGCTGGAAATGATTCTACTACCATTATCTGAATTAATGCTTTTCTAAATAGCTCTATCAAGCATGTACTTGCCCTGGTTACATTTTTTAAGCGTCTTATTAACATATTGTCACATCTGTAAATACTGATAAAAATTTTGTTTTTCTAATAAGTATTTCTCTTTAAGCATTTCAAAACTGAACAGTGTTCCTTCTTTCAACATGTTGCAAAGAAGTGTTATTCCTTTAGCTGTCCAGTCCTTAAATCTAGCATCCAATTTATTTGGTGTAAAATCTGAGTCATATGCACACCATTTAAGAATTGCAATATCTCCCTCTAGATTATATTCTTTTATGGTAGTTTTCCATATTTTAAGTGTCAATTTCACCCATGGGTTATCAATTGTATTTATGTACCTTTGCAGGTTGTTATGCCAAAATTGCTTGTATGGGGATGGGAAGTACCCGCTCCTCAATGTTTTTCCATTGAGCGTCATATGATTGGTTGCACCAACATATCACAGCTCTCAACTGTGCTGCAAAATAATAATCTCTAAGAGAAGGTAGGCCCCATCCCCACCTTTTTCTTTGCTAACTGCAAAGCTTTGAGTCGAACTCTAGGCCTTTTACCCTGCCAAATATACCTTGATAGCATCTTGTTCCATTACTTGAATTGATTTTGATTAATCTCGATTGGTAGGGTCTGAAAGAGATATAACATTGTAATAGACTCAATCCCTGAACTGAGACTGATAAAGTGAATCAGGTTCCATCTTGCCACATCTTCCTTAATTTTTTTTTCATAAAGGCTTATAATTTCATTCTGATAATTTTGCCAAATCTTTTGGCATAATGATGCCCAGATATTTGCAAGACTCTATGTGCCATGCCCAGGGGTATCTACTTTAAATTTCTCTTGGTGGGCTATAGTAATATGAAAGTAATTGAGTTTTATCTAAGTTGATCTTGTATCCTGATAATTGACCATATTGTTCAAAGGATTGCATCAATTTAGATAAAGAGTATGTTGGTTGCCCTAGATCAGGGGTCAGCAACCTTTACCACTGAAAGAGCCACTTGGACCCGTTTCCCACAGAAAAGAAAACACTGGGAGCCGCAAAACCCGTTTGACATTTAAAATGAAATAACACTGCATACAACGTTTTGTTTTGCCTTTATGCTATGTATAAATAAACTATAATGTGTTGCATTTATGAAATTGATGAACTCCTGCAGAGAAAACGAAATTACATTTCTGCATGCAACAAAAACATTTTGAACTCCGAAAAAAAGACGTTGGGTTGAAGGTTATTTTTAAGTAAAATACTCAACGTCTATTTGAGTCCTTCTTGTATTTATGAAAAACGCCAAACTTAAAGTTGCCACCAGCAGCAAACCAAAAATAACGTCAGCCAGCTGTCAACCTGAAAAATAAAAGGACTATTTCACTGAACAATGAAAACATATGAATATACGTAAAATAATACGCAATTAAAATATTTATCATACTTCTTCAGGTTGACTCACACCTGACAATGCAGTCGTATTCAGTAGGGATGGATCGATGCTTAGGGGAGTGACCGGGAAGGATAATGTGTTTTTTTCCTCTCTGAACTCACAGAAGCGTTTCCCAAACGATGTTTGCATTGTGATGATTGCAGAATGTAAATACTCCGAATTTATCATGTCGTGACATTGTTTGAACTCTCTCAAATTGGGGAAGTGAGACAATGTGCCTTTCTGTAAATCTCTGGCAAGCAACGTCAACTTGCGCTCGAATGCAAAACATCCTCCAACAAGTGCAGGGCTGTACGTCCTTACCCCGTTGAAGAGCTGTGTTCAGAGTGTTCAGGTGCGCTGTCATGTCTACCATGAAGTGTAGCTTTTCCAGCCACTCTGGCTGTTCCAGCTCAGGAAAGTTGAGCCCTTTGCTGCCCAGGAAAGTTTTCACTTCTTCCAGACGCGCGACAAAGCGTTTCAGCACCTCCCCTCTGGACAGCCAGCGATAAAAACACGTTGTAGCGGTTGCTACACGCAGTCAGTAAACTGCAGTCAAAGATAGCTTTATTCGAACTAAACAGCCTTGCTTTTAAGCCTCCCTCAACCCGCCCCCCATGGGCGCGGATGCTGCAAAAGACACGTACTCACAAACCCCCGTAGGCTATCTCCCTTAGCCTGAACGCTGGCTAATTGTGAGCCGGTTCGGATGTGTCAGGAAATGGGTCGCCACAATGTCTTATTTAGATTGTACAAGATCACCATAATCTTCAAATTTAGATTTACATTTCAAAAACTAACAAACTAACATAAAATACATATTAATTAAATACTGACCATGTAGCGGTGTGCTACACGCAGCGCTAAAATTACGACACGGAGTCGGTAACTGCAGTCGAAGGAAAAAAACTTTATTCGAAATCTTCAGCCTCACTTTTAAGCCTCCCTCAACCTGCCCCCCCCCCCATGGCGCAGAGGCTCCAAAGCTCTGTGCTCACAAACCCCCGTAGGCTATCTTATTGTGAGTCGGTTCAGATGTGCCAGGAAAAGGGTCGCCACAACCAATTATTTCCCAAAGCAACAGGGAGCCGCAGCACAGACGTAAAAGAGCCACATGTGGCTCCGGAGCCGCGGGTTGCCGACCCCCGCCCTAGATAGATCAAAATGTCATCCGCATAACAAGCCAATTTATGCTCTGCCCCTTTAATAGTAATTCCCCTGATATCTTCATTTTCTCTGATGTATTGAGCTAATGGTTCTAGATATAATGCAAAGAGTAGCTGTGACCATGCACAACCCTTTCTCATGCCCCTTTCTAGGGTAAGACTATTTGATAAATATCCATTGATTTTAATCCTAGCAGTAGGATTGTCACATAGTGCCTGTATAGTTTTAATAATTGTGTCTTGGAAACCAAATCTATGTAAAACTCTCAAAAAAAAATTCCAATGAACCGAATCAAATGCTTTGTCAGCGTTCACGCTTATCACTATTGCTTCAATTTTATTTTTTTGTATATGATTCATACTGTGAAGTGTCCTTCATATATTGTCTTGTGTCTGGCATTGTTGTATAAAACCTGTCTGATCGTTATGTATCAGTATGGGTAGAAACTCCTCTAATCATTTGGCCATGATGGAGGTAAATAATCTATAATCTACATTAAGAATGGATATTGGTCTAAATGACCCACATTCCATTTTATCCTTGCCTTCTTTCGGTATAACTGAGATTATCGCTTCCTTCCAACTGGGTGGCATTTGTGCCTTTTTTAGAGCCCAGTTCAGTGTGAGGAGTAAAACAGGAATTAACTCATTTTTAAATTCTTTGTACCACTCTGCCACATCTGATCCTGGTGACTTGCTTAATTTAAATCTACTAATTGCAGCTTTTAGTTCAACTTCAGTTATGTCAGCAGTCATCGTTCTATTTTGTTCTTCACTTAAAGTGGGTAACTCTAGAGAATTCAAGAAGGTGTCAATATGGGTTATGCCTCCCCCGGAATTTTGGAATATAGAGTTTTGTAAAACACGTCAAAAGCTTCTTGAATTTCACTTAGCTTATTTTTTTTATCACTTTCGTTCTTGGGTCCCTAATTCTATGAATTGTATTTTCTGTTATCTTTTTTTTTAGCTTCCATGCCAGTATTTTCATAGATTTTGATCCACTTTCATAATGTCTCTGTTTCAAAAACATTAAATTTTTCCTGATTTCTTGCATAGCCAAACTATTAATTTCATTCCTAATTCTTTTAATTTCCCCTAATGTATCCTGTGCCAAATTCAATTTGTGTTTTTTCTCTAGTTCCTTCAGCCTATTTTGTTATTCCTCTAATCTTTTATTCCTTTTTTTCTTATATGAAGACATCGCAATAATTTTCCCTCTTAAGACTGCCTTCAGAGTATTCCATAAAATGGGAGGTGAAACCTCTCCATTATCATTAAATTCTAAGTAGAGACCAATTTCTTTTTTAATTTGTTCCTTGAGTAGACTTAAATTTAGTTTCCAAATAGTATTCTATTTGGTTGTAGGGCAAAATCAACAGATAAATATATAGGTCCATGGTCACTTACATCTATTGTCCCAATTCCCCAGGTGTTTATTTTGTTGTTATCTTTTCCAAATGTTATGAAATGGTCTATTCTTGTATATACAGAATGGGGAGGAGAATAATGAGTGTAATCCTTTCTGTTGGGGAAAAGGTATATCAATAATATATCAATTAAACCAACATCCTCAAAAAGTGTATTAACTTTCTTATGTAAAGATTTTGTTTCATAGGTTTTTCTATTGGAAGAGTCTAAGTCTGGTTGTAATTCTAAATTTAAGTCTCCCCCACATATCAGGAGACCTTCTGTTTCTGTTACCATAATATCAGTAATTTTCTGAAAGAAACCAATATCACTTCCTGGAGGTGCGTATATATTCAATACTTTTTCAAAATTTAGCTTACTTGAGATAAGAATAGCCCTGCAGAGCTGATGTATGGTTAGAATGACAATAAAGTTTTTGAATCTTGAATCTTGAATCCTCTCCTATGTCCTGATTTATGTGAGGAGAAAAACAAATTAGTGAAGCCCATTTTCTTTAGTTTTTTATGCTCATTATCACTTAAAATGAGTTTCCTGTAAATATACTACATGGGCTTGTTCTTTTTTTGATTTTGGATAAAATTCTATTACGTTTGATTGGATTTAATTTGGCATTAAAAGAAAAGAATTTTATCTTGTCAGCCATCTGTATTTATTTGTCAATGTATCACTGAAATTAGTATAAAACTTTATCGATCTACTCCCTGAACAAATAAGAACCAAGAAATGCAAATAATAACAAAAATGGCGATGAACATGTGATTTCCAGGCTGAGGTCTCTAGTAGATGACCCTGCGTTGAGCTAGAGGAAATGTCTAGCTGTTGGGGATAGTCCCTCCTACTTGTGAGTTGAGGGCCCCCATTGCAGTATTCATATAAGATAGTGAACAAATCCATTACACAGAAAAGATTTCCCTGTGTACTCCTGCCTCACACACACACATAAATATATACACTTGCAAACATATATATTACATAATACACATATATGCATACATATATATATATATTCTCATTTTGGTGGGGAAAAAGGAGTAAGTGAGTGAATGAAGAATAACAACTAAGTAATATAAAATCCACATTATAATAAGTATTTCTCAAGATAGGTATATCACCGTCTACTTTTGCTTCTGTTTAGCTTCTCAACATTTTTAAAGTTAGTCCAACCTTATGGCTTTTCTGAAAGGGGTGAGGACTCTCTTTGGGAAACTCTTGTTCTCTTCGTGATATATCTCTCTCGGGCTCCTCCCATCTCCTGCCTTCTCGATTCTCTCGCTATTTCCCAAGCGGAGCGGGATAATTCCTCTGCCAGGCTTTCCTTGGTTTTGTCACGCTGTTGGGCAACCCTCTGGCCTTCATGTCTGTAGTCACCTCTTCCACTGTCTGGTACAACCGCATTCCATTGTCATAAAACACTCGAAGTTTAGCAGGGTACGGAGTTTGAAATCTAATCTTTTTTTGCTTTAGTACTCACTTTACTTCAGAGTATTCTTTACGTTTCTGCAGGACCGTGGGGGGGTGGGTAATCTTGGTTGAAATATACTACTTTATCATCTAAAAACACCCTCTTCTTACCTCAGGCCCTTTGTAGAATCTCTGCCTTGGTGCTGTACTGAAGGAATTTAATTATTATTGAACGTTGCTTATCTTGGGTAGACTTCGGGACTAACATGCGATGCGTTCTCTCGATTTCCAGCTCCATAGTTGAGGGAAGCTCCAGCGTGTTCCACAGCAACTTTCTGACAAACTCCATCATAGACGAACCCTCCGCTCCTTCGGGAACGTTGTAGATTCTGATATTTTTCTGCTGTGATCTTCCCTCCATGTCAAGCAGTTTATCTTCTTGGTGATTTAATATTTTTATTGTTTTTCTCAGTATTCATTCAACGTTTTGAACGCGATCTTCCACCTTCTCAATTTAAGTCTCTGCCACCGCTATTTTTTGATTGACGTTGGTGAGCTCTGACTTAATATCAAGTGGCTGCTGCTTTATTTCTTTCTGGAACTCCTTTATCTCTTTAAGGATTTTGATCATATTCGCTGCTTTGCCTGAGCGAGGCCTCGCTAGTGCGTGATTGGGTAGGAGAGCCGTTCGCTGCACTCCTCTTGGCCGCAGGCTCAGCTGTGTCGCTTTTTTAAATTTCCATTCTTTTTCCCCATTCTTGACCCTCTTTTCAGTTCAAATATTTTTTTGAAAAATACTACATTTGATGGGTTAACAGGGCTTAACACGCATTTTTCCGGAGGAGTTAGTGACTTAATCTGACATTCTCGACGATGACATCACCAGAAACCCCCCGTTTTTTTTTTTACGTGTTTCAGTCTAATTTTTGTACTGTGTCATGTAATACCATGGTTCTGAAAAACATTGTCTCATTTTTACTATGTACTATACCAGCAGTTATGGTTGAAATGACAATATAAGTGACTTGACGTGATTTGACTTGAAATCCCCATCAACAAGATGGAAAAGCTCGAGAGAGTGATCAGCACACATGGGAAACAGTGGCTTGGACTTCCACGATGCTTAAGTCCTGTTGGACTGTATGGGAACGGCAAATTGGAATTACCAATTACAAGTCTTGTGGAAGAACTCAAATGCACTAAAGCATAATTGGTCATGACCCTCACTGAATCTGAAGATACTGTTATTCGAACAGTGGCCTCCCGTGTGGCAATGGGGAGGAAGTGGACCCCATCTGAAGCCATTCAGAGAGCCGAGTCTGCTCTTCGCTTCAGGGATGTGGTTGGCCAAGTCCAACTTGGGAGAGCCAGGCTCGGGCTCGTCCCAAAGCTCCTCAATGGCACAAGACAACATCAGTGCAGATGAGATGGTTCATGGTGGAGGAGGTGAGAAGACAGGAAGAGGCAGGGTGACATGCCAGGGCCATCTCAATGACCAAGCAGGGCCAATGGACTAATTGGAAGAGCCTGGAAAAGAGCAAACTCAATGGATTCCAAAATGGATATTGAACCCGTAAACACTACCTCTCTTTTTCAATATATATTATTTCTGTTTTTTTGCATGTTTTTTAATCTATTCAAAATATGTATACTGTAATTGATTTACTTATTTATCTATTATTATTATTTTATTATTTTTTCCTCTCTTCTAGATTATGTATTGCATTGAACTACTACTGCTAAGTTAACTAATGTCATTATATATGCCAGTGATAATAAACCTGATTCTGATTCTGATTGGCTGCCCATTTCCCTTCCTTCTGACAGTCACCCAGTTACCACCTTCATGGAAGGTTGGGTGACTATCCCCCTGTAGTTCCTATCTATTACACCTTCATTCTTCTGTATGAGTCAAAGGTCATCGAGCTGGAGTTCCAGTTCCTTAATATGTTCTCAAAAGAGCTATAGCTTGCATCATCTGGTGCAGATGCGTTTATCTGGGAGGCTGGAGGTAGAAACACTATACAGGCCCTTCAGTCCACAATGCTGTGTCAAACGTACTTACTTTAGAAGTTACCTCGGGTTACCCATAGCCATCTATTTTTCTAAGCTCCATGTCCCAGAATTCCCACAATTCCTACACGTAACAAAACACTGCCCCTGGAGCCATTCTCACTACACTAACTGTGTCCTGGCAGATGAAGACTTAGCTATGAAATTGTGAAAAAAAGAAAGTTACCAGATACTTACATCACCCAAGTCTAACTTCACCTAACTCAGACAAGCCAATGCCACTCCAACACTGGACCACTTACAACAATGGCCGCTTCACTTGCACCTGCCTTATTTTTCATTGCCATTTCTAATATATCCCGCTCAGTGACTGATTGAAGTTCATCTCCAAAAGACTTCTGAAAGTACTGCTTTTTTAAACTGGAGTGCAAACCTAAATGGAAAGGAAGCAACTTATCTTGCCACCATTCAGTGATTGGTCACAGTCCAGCACCCAGCCCAAGTAGTGGTGACAAGATAATGAAGAAATTCTCCACCCCATCCTCATACACTTCAATATCTTGATGTTATGATGCTACCTTCCCTTGCCATCAGACTGTCCTGTACTGCTGATTACTGTGCAAAAAACATTCTTCACAGGAATACAAAGTGCAAATGATTCCAGGAATCAATGTATTTCATAAAATTATGGGCCAATTACAAAAGATTAATATCTGCTAATATTAAAGACCAAGTATTGCCCATGCAGAAGGCAGCCAGTAGAATGGGTAGACATACCCAGTTTGGCAAAATATATTTGTATTCTCTCACAAGCAGGTATTTCAAACAATTGAGATATTGGCAGCTTTCAGACAAATACTATCCCCAACTTATTACCTTCTAATATATTTCCTGGTTTCTACAGTTATATTAAAAGCAAGAGGATAGTGAGGGATAAAATTGGCCCCTTAGAGAATCAGAGTGGTCAGCTATGTGTGGGGCCGAGGGAGATGGGAGAGATTTTGAACGATTTCTTCTCTTCGGTATTCACGAAGGAGAAGGATATTGAATTGTGTAAGGTGTGGGAAACAAGTAAGGAAGTTATGGAACCTATGACAATTAAAGAGGTGGAAGTACTGGGGCTTTTAAGAAATTTAAAAGTGGATAAATCTCCGGGTCCTGACAGGATATTCCCCAGGACCTTGAGGGAAGTTTGAGTAGAAATAGCAGGAGCTCTGACGGAGATCTTTAAGATGTCATTAGAAACGGGGATTGTGCCGGAGGATTGGCGTATTGCTCATGTGGTTCGATCGTTTAAAAAGGGTTCTAGAAGTAAGCCTAGCAATTATAGACCTGTCAGTTTGACATCAGTGGTGGGTAAATTAATGGAAAGTATTCTTAGAGATAGTATTAATAATTATCTGGATAGACAGGATCTGATTAGGAGTAGCCAGCATGGATTTGTGCGTGGAAGGTCATGTTTGACAAACCTCATTGAATTTTTTGAAGAAGTTACGAGGAATGTTGACAAGGGTAAGGCAGTGGATGTAGTCTATATGGACTTCAGCAAAGCCTTTGACAAAGTTCCACATGGAAGGTTAGTTAAGAAGGTTCAGTCATTAGGTATTAATGCTGGAGTAATAAAATGGATTCAACAGTGGCTAGATGGGAGCTGCCAGAGAGTAGTGGTGGATAATTGTTTATCGGGATGGAGGCCGGTGACTAGCGACTAGTGACTAGATCCTCAGGGAACTGTTTTGGGCCCAATGTTGTTTGTAATATACATAAATGATCTGGATGATGGGGTGGTAAATTGGATTAGTAAGTATGCCGATGATACTAAGGTAGGAGGTGTTGTGGATAATGAGGTGGGTTATCAAAGCTTGCAGGGAGATTTATGCCGGTTAGAAGAATGGGCTGAATGTTGGCAGATGGAGTTCAATGCTGAGAAGTGTGAGGTTCAACATTTTGGCAGGAATAATCCAAATAGAACATACAAGGTAAATGGTAGGGCATTGAGGAATGCAGTGGAACAGAGAGATCTAGGAATAACAGTGCATAGTTCCCTGAAGGTGGAGTCTCATGTAGATAGGGTGGTGAAGAAGGCTTTTGGAACGCTGGCCTTTATAAATCAAAGCATTGAGTACAGAAGTTGGGATGTAGGAGATTGGTGAGTAAAATCAGAGCTCATGGCATTGGGGGCAGGGTTTCAACATGGATAGAAAACTGGTTGGCAGATAGAAAGCAAAGGGTAGCAGTGAATGAGTGTTTCTCGGACTGGCTGGAGGTGACTAGTGGGGTACCACAGAGCTCTGTATTGGGACCACAGCTCTTTACGATTTATGTCAACAATTTAGATGAGGGCATTGAAAACTATATCAGCAAGTTTGCTGACGATACTAAACTGGGTGGCAGTGTGACATGCGAAGAGGACGTTAGGAGAATACAGGGAGACTTGGATAGGCTGGGTGAGTGGGCAGATACTTGGCAGATGTCATTCAATGTGAATAAATGTGAAGTTATCCACTTTGGAAGCAGGAACCAGAGGGCAGAGTATTGTCTGAATGGTGTAGAGTTAGGTAAGGGAGAAATGCAAAGAGACCTAGGAGTCCTAGTTCACCAGTCAATGAAGGTGAATGAGCAAGTGCAACAGGCAGTGAAGAGGGCAAATGGAATGTTGGCCTTTGTTACAAGGGGAATTGAGTACAAGAGCAAGGATGTCCTTTTGCATTTGTACAGGGCCCTGGTGAGACCACACCTGGAATATTGTGTACAGTTTTGGTCTCCAGGTTTAAGGAAGGACATTCTGGCAAATTGAGGAAGTGCAGCGTAGATTCACTAGGTTGATTCCTGGGATGGCAGGGCTGTCTTACGCAGAGAGATTGGAGAGATTGGGCTTGTACACGCTGGAATTGAGGAGATTGAGAGGGGATCTGATTGAAACGTTTAAGATAATTAAAGGATTTGATAGGATTGAGGCAGGAAATATATTCCAGATGTTGGGAGAGTCCAGTACCAGGGGGCATGGATTGAGAATAAGAGGTCAGTTATTTAAAACAGAGTTGAGGAAGAGCTTCTTCTCCCAGAGAGTTGTGGAGGTGTGGAATGCACTGCCTCGGAAGACGGTGGAGGCCAATTCTCTGGATGCTTTCAAGAAGGAGCTAGATAGATTTCTGATGGATAGGGGAATCAAGGGATATGGGGACAAGGCAGGGACTGGGTATTGATAGTGAATGATCAGCCATGATCTCAGAATTGCGTTGCAGACTCGAGGGGCCGAATGGTCTATTGCACCTATTGTCTATTGTCTATTGTGATGTTAAAATTGTACAAGGCATTGGTAAGGCCAAATTTGGAATATTGTGTGCAGTTCTGGTCACCGAATTATAGGAAAGATATCAATAAATTAGAGAGAGTGCAGAGACGATTTACTAGGATGTTACCTGGGTTTCAGCACTTATGTTACAGAGAAAGGTTGAACAAGTTAGGTCTCTATTCATTGGAGCGTAGAAGGTTGAGGGGGGATTTGATCGAAGTATTTACAATTTTGAGAGGGATAGATAGAGTTGAGGTGAATAGGCTGTTTCCATTGAGAGTAGGGGAGATTCAAATGAGAGGACATGATTTGAGAGTTAGGGGGCAGAAGTTTAAGGGAAACACGAGGGGGTATTTCTTTACTCAGAGAGTGATAGCTGTGTGGAATGAGCTTCCTGTAGAAGTAGTAGAGGCCAGTTCAGTTGTGTCATTTAAGGTAAAATTGGATAGGTATATGGACAGGGAAGGAGTGGAGGGTTATGGGCTGAGTGCGGGTAGGTGGGACTAGGTGAGATTAAGAGTTCGGCACGGACTAGGAGGGCCGAGATGGCCTGTTTTCGTGCTGTGATTGTTATATGTTATATGGTTATAACATGATCATCTACTCCGCACTTCCAAAGGTCATAAAAGCTATTGGAAATTTACAGAAGTCACTTAATGTAGCAAGTGGGAATAAACTGGAATATGGGAGGGAAAACCATATAGACACAGGGAGAACAGCATGAGACAGCTCAGGGAGCAGAGTCAGAGGTTAGAATTGAACCCAAATCACAAGTGCAATAATACATTATCTCATTATGAGATGATGTTACACACATTGTCACGATGAGACAACACTGTGTCACCATGACACAATATTGTACATTGCATAGCTATGAAACAAAATTGTACACTGCATCGCTATAAGACAATATTATACAGTATGACACTGTGAGATAATATCATACACTGTGTCACTGTGAAACAATGTTATACACTGTATCACTATGAGACAATATCATATACTGTGACACTGTGAGACAATATTCTACACTGTCACTGTGAGAAAATATATGCTGTGTCACTGCATCACTATGAGACAATATGTGACACTATGAGACTATTAGATGATATTCTACTGTGTCACTATTAAAACAATATTATGCTACTGTAATCAACCCTCTTTCCACATTCATTTCTGAATTCTGTTATTTCATACTGTCTTTCAAGCTCTCAAAAATTTTGGACAAACCACTTTTTTTATTTTGGCAAACTGTATCCAGGTTCATTATTGTGACAGTCATGTTTACTTTATCTGTCTCTTCAACTCATTTCTGAAATTTTATCTCAAAATATTTAATAGAAGCATGAGGGGTGATTGATATGTTTGTGGCCTAAGGTAGAAGAAGTCAATTTTAGAAAACCTAGCACACTTAGACCAGTGTTGCCACCATGTCCTCATGGACCTCATTGGGTGATAAGCCCTTGAGACCGAGGTAGTGGATGACTGCACGAAGGCTGATGTTGTCCATTTTCTCAGACAGCGCTTACTTGCAATTTTCAATTATCTGAAACAGAAATACCACAAAAGTTACTAACTTCAAACTTTCTGCATAACCACTCAAAGAGTTGAACTGCACGTGCATGTAATGAGAGCTGTATAACTCATTTCCTTCTACCTTAGGCCATGAACTTTTCAATCACCGCTGCTGTGGACCAGTTTCTGGAGGGCCAAGATGTTAACTTCTACAAAGAAGGGATCCATATGCTCCACGACCACTGGACTAAGTGCATAAATGTAGGAGGGGTCTATGTTGAAAAATAAATATGCTAGGTTTCCTAAAATTGACTCCTTGGGCCATGAACTTATCAATCACCCCTTGTAGAATGGTCATATTTAAATTATTATATGTAATTGGAATACATTTGTAATTAATGCAGTTTGACTGTATTTCTAAAACCTTGTTTCTAAAACATTCCATCATTTAATGGAGTAACATCAAACTGATTTTTTCACATTGTCAATCATTATTCAGTGCCTTACATTTATCTGAAATTGGCATCATGTGGTAATGAGATGCCAAGTGAAAACAAAGCAATCTTTTTGTCATACCGGAGAAGAAACCATAGCCATTATATCATCACAAAATCAGGCTTCCTGCTTGCTGTGGTCTCAGTGGACATGATCTCAGAGTTTGCACTTCAATTCTTCTCCCATTCACAATGCTCCAGGGAAGAAGCACAGATGCTCACAATTACCACTTCTAAATTATTTCTCCCATCTTTTAAATCCATATGTTCAATGTTCCTCCCATGAATCTCTTCTGTTGTATGTTATCCAGAAAAAAACATCATTATGTGCCCATGACCACAACTGCTCTGACAATTTTTTCTACAGACGCAACTTGCCATTGCCTTTTTCTGTGCAGTGCCCTTGCACGATGGGTGACCCTAGGCATTATCAATACTCTTCAGAGATTGCCTGCCTGGCATCAGTGGTCACATAACCGGGACTTGTGATTTGCACCAGCTGCTCATACGATCATCCACCACCTGCTCGCATGGCTTCTCATAACCATGAATGAGGGGCTAAAAAGGTGCTACCCCTTGCTGATGGATTAATGAAACAAGTAGGATGCAGACGGACTTAGACAGATTAGGAGAACGGGCAAGAAGGCAGCAAATGAAATACAATGTTGGAAAATGCATGGTTGGAAATGAGGCAGGCAAGTACCATGTTAGCATTCATTTCATTATATCTACAATACAAGAGAAAGGATGCTTTAAATGGCACTGGTGAGGCTTCACCTTGAGTATTGTGAACAGTTTTCGGCCCCTCATCTATGAGAAGATGTGCTGGCATTGGAGAAGTTGCAGAGGATGTTCACAAGGATGATTCCAGGACTGAAAGGGTTAATCATATCAGGAACATCTGATGGTTCTGGGCTGTAGTCACTGGAATTTAGAAGGATGAGGGGGGACCTCATTGAAACCTTTTGAATGTTGAAAGGCCTAGACAGAGTTGATGTGGAAAGGAAGTTACCCATGATGGGAGAGTTTAGGACAAGAGGAAACAGCCTCAGGATAGAGGGGCATCCTTTCAAATCCGGAGAGATTTTTTTGACAGAGGGTGGTGAATTTGTGGAATTTGTTATCACAGACAGCTGTGGAGGCCAGATCATTGGGTGCATTTAAGGCAGAGATTAATAGGTTGTTGACTGTATACGGCATGAAAAGTTACAGGGAGAAGGCCAGGGAATGGGGTTGAGGAGAGGGAAGAAAGAATCAGCCATGGTTGAATGGCAGAGCAGATTCAATCAGCCAAATAGCCTAATTCTGCTCCTACATCATATGGTCTTATGGTGTTGAAGAATTTATGAGCCATTGAAACATTTGACTTTCAGAAGGCATTTGATAAGGTGCCGGACATGAAGCTTTTTAACAAAATAAAATCCTATAGCGTTACAGGCACATTATGAGTAGTGAAATGGCTGACAGCCAGGGGGCAGTGAGTGGGAATAAAAGAGGTGTTTTCTGGTCGGCTGCCAGTGACTTGTGGTGTTCGTCAGGGGTCAGTACTAGTACCGCTACTTTTCACATTGTTTGTCAATGATTTGGATAGGCAGTGGCTTTGTGGCAAAGTTTGTGGCGGATGATATGAAGATAGGTTGAAGGGTAGGTAGTGCTGAGGAAGCAATGTGATTGCAGCAGGACTTAGGCAAATTGGAAGAATGGGCAAAAAAGTGGCAGATGGAATATAGTGTTGGGAAATGTATAATATTGCATTTTGGTAAAAGGAACAATAGTGTGGACTATTATCTAAATGGGGAGAAGATTCAAACATCAGAGTTACAGAGGGACCTAGGAGTCCTTGTGCAAGACTCCTGGAAGGTTAATTTACAGGTTGAGCCTGTAAATTACTGCAATGTTGCAATGTTGGCAATTTATTTCAAGGGGAATAGAATATAAAAGCAAGGAGATAATGCTGGGGCTTTATAAGACCCTAGTCAGGCCACACTTGGAGTATTTGCAACAGTTTTGGGCCCCATATCTCAGAAAGGATGCGTTGTCATTGGACAGGGTCCAGAGGAGGTTCATGAGGATGATTCTGGGAATGAAGGGGTTAACATATGAGGAGCATTTGGCAGCTTTTGGCCTGTACTCACTGGAATTTAGAAGAATGTGGGGGGGGATCTCATTGAAACCTACCAAATATGGAAAGGACAAGATAGCGTGGATGTGGAGAGGATGTTTCCGATGGCGAGATATCACTAGAGGGCACAGCCTCAAAGAGAGGGGTGACCTTTCAGAAAGGAGGTAAGGAGGAAATTCTTTAGCTAGAGAGAAGTGAATCTGTAGAACATTCTGCCATAGACTGTGGTGGAGGCCAAGTTAGTACTTATATTTAAGGCAGAAGCTTTTAGTTTCCTGATCAGTCAAGGCTTCAAAGGATATGGTGAGAAGGCAGGTGTATGGGGTTGAGTGGGAATTGGGATCAGCCATGATGGAATAGCAGAGCAGACTGGATGGGCTGAATGTCATAATTCTGCTCCTTTGCCTTATGGTCTTATGGTCAAAGGGAAAGGGCTGTTCCTAAAGCATTAAGTGTGGGTCTTCAGGCTCCTGGTAGTCATATGAAGATACTGTGTTCCTAAGACAACACCTTTGGAAGATGTCATCAATAGAGCAAAGGCTTATTCCTGTGATAGAGCAGGCTGAGTCTACAATGCCACTGACAATCCTCACCAGATGGTGACACAACCAGTCAGAATGCTTGCTCTTCTTGACATATCAAATAGAAATTTGCTAAAGTCTTAATGCCATAACAAATATGTACAAGATATTAAGAGGAATAGACAGAGTGGACAGCTAGTGCCTCTTCCCCAGAGCACCACTGCTCAGTTCAAGAGGACATGGCTTTAAGGTAAGGGGAGGGAAGTTCAAGGGGGATATTAGAGGAAGGTTTTTCACTCAGAGAGTGGTTGGTGCGTGGAATGCACTGCCTGAGTCAGTGATGGAGGCAGATACACTAGTGAAGTTTAAGAGACTATTAGACAGGAGGAATTTAAGGTTATATGAGAGGCAGGGTTTGAGAGTCGGCACAACGTTGTGGGCCGAAGGGCCTGTAATGTGTCGTACTATTCTATGTTCTATGTAAATATCCTCAAACTCATAATGAATTATAACCACTGGCATGCCTTGTTCATGACTGCATCAATATGGAGGGCCCAGGATAGATCCACTGAAATGTCAACGCCTAGAAACTTGAAACTGCTCACACTTTCCACCTCTGAGCATTCAAATTCAAACTTTATTTAGGCTGAGGTAGGAATTATTCTTCAGGGGAACCCAATTAGGTGTTAGCATTAAACTCAGTTATATCTTAGCAGTTACGTATCCCGTAACTGGATAACTTACCAGCAAAGATAGAGAGGTCCGTTGAAGTCTGATGTCACTATTTTCAAACGTTTTTATTTATAAAGGGACACAAAAGTAAGGTTAATACAAACATTCAGATAATGCATGTCATCAATACTCAATCTAAAGCGCGGGTATAGTAATAATCATCATTAAGAAGTGAGCTCTACTGTTGTCTAGGGGATAATATATTGTCCGTTGGAAATATATTTAGAAATACTCAGAAGTCTGCAGGCTTCAGCCTTTTGGGAATCGCTGGGTTTCACGTGGTGCGACAGAGAGAGAGAGATTGGGGAGAAGAGGAAAAACTTGCCGGGTCTTTATGAAGCTTCCGTTGAATCGGGGGAGCATTGGTTCTCCCTCCCCGATGTTAGTTAAAAGCGGTTTTACATGATTCCAGCCACAAATTCCAATCCCGGAATCTAACGCACATGGCTTCCTTCAAAATGGCTTCCCACTACGGCAGGATCACTCTCGTGTCTCCTTGAAGGGGAGGTCCCCCTTAGACCCTCCTTTATACTTCCTCACGAGGTCACAGGTGTCAATCAGGTTGGGATGATGCAATCTCTCTCTCAACCAGCCCACTTTGCCTGAGGGCTTTTCACGTGGTCTCCATGAGACAATAGTCACTGTCGCCTTATTTTGCATCCCGGTGGAACGTGCTATTCGGCACGTTTCTCTCTCTCCCACTTCCTGTGTCTATTCAGCACGTCTCTCTCTCTCCCACTTCCTGGGTCTACTGACCCCCCTTCAATGGGTGCTCTTGCGATTCTCACAAAGGAGGGGGCTGGGATCATAACATAGCAAATTAACGATCCAGTTTCAGGGCAAATTGATTTCTAGAGAACTGTTATCTTCATACTTTCATTCTTAAAGGTCAAAGAAAACTACCTCATAAAAACATAGCAATGTACTTGCCTGTAAAATTCATCAGACCTCTTTTATATTTCAAAAATAAAACCTTACAATATCTAGAATTCTTTGTTTCATTCCAAGCAATTTCAAGGATAATGTTCAGACTCAGATTTAGATTCAGATTTATTTATCACATGTACAGCACATGTAAAAAGGAAAATCTTGCAAGGTTTACAGACATGGTGTCAGATTCTTTCAATGAAACTTTTGTTAAGATTGCCTTTAATTCATCTGTAAGGGGTGTTATTTTAATAGCTTGCAATTTTGCCTTTCTCATTCCAATGAGAAAGAGTCCACATATTCTTCAAGAAAGGGGAAAGATCCATTATTCCTCTCAAAATGTGACTTTAATGCAATTTTCCATCTTCAGCAGAGGATAAGAGAAAATTACAAAAAAAAACACTTAAAACTTGAAATTACTCATTTTTCTATGCTGCACTCCACACAACCAAACAAAGCTGAGAAATTAGCCACTATCAGATGACTCAAAAAAACAATTGTGTTTGGATACAATAAAAAAAATCAGTAAAATAAAATTAGTTTCCATTCTTTGATGAAAATGCCTGTTTTCTAACTATTCTTTCTGAAGCTGACTTTGTGACAGTAGAGTGAGTTATTTACTTTATAATGTTATACCATTGTCTGTAGCACTAGCAGTCAACCTCCATTCATGTTCAGATTGTATGTACCTCCAAGGAAGAAAAAAGAATTTCCCATTATAGAAAACCACTCAATATTTAATACTTCTAGAGTTCAGAAAGTAACGTCTAATCTATCTGTGGCTATCAAGCTCAACTTACAAAATAAATGGTGCTGTTGAAAAAGTGCATCAGTACATAAAACACTGGCCCAGCCATAACTGGAGTATTATGCCCAATAATGGATAATGCATTTGAGGAAAACTGTAAAATCTTCAGAAACAGTACAGAAGTGATCTTTTGCTAAGACTGCCTTAGCTACACTGATATACTTCTGACTTCATCCTTGTAAAACTATCATCCAAGCTATTCAAAGTTCAAAGTCAATTTATTATCAAAGTTCCTATGTCACCATAATTTGCCACAGGATACATTAGGGGAAATTAAAAGAATTAGGAATGAAATTAATAGTTTGGCTACGCAAGAAATCAGGAAAAATTTCATGTTTCTGAAGCAGAGACATTATGAAAGTGGATCAAAATCTATGAAAATACTGGCGTGGAAACTGAAAAGACAAGATAGCAGAAAATACAATTCATAGAATTGGGGACTAAAGAATGAAAATGATAAAAAATAAGTGAAATGAAATTTGAGAAGCTTTTGAAGTATTTTATAAAACTCTATATTCCAAAGTTCCAGGGGGAAGCAAAACCCAAATTGACACCTTCTTGAATTCTCTAGAGTTACCCACTTTAAGCGAAGAACAAAATAGAACGATGACTCAGCAGTCATAACTGAAGTTGAATTAAAAGCTGCAATTAGTAGGCTTAAATTAAGCAAGTCACCAGGATCAGATGGGTATACGGCAGAATGGTACAAAGAATTTAAAAATGAGTTAATTCTTGTTTTACTCCCCACACTGAACTGGGCTCTAAAAAGGTACAGACACCACCCAGTTGGAAGGAAGCGATAATCTCAGCTATACCGAAAGAAGGCAAGGATAAAATGGAATGTGGGTCATTTAGACCAATATCCTTTCTTAATGTAGATTATAGATTATTTACCTCCATTATGGCCAAACGATTAGAGGAGTTTCTACCCATACTGATACATAACAATCAGACAGGTTTTATACAATGTTACATACTCGTGGGTATCTTGTACCTGTCATGTGACCGTGATGCAGTTGAGGCTGTACTGGAGATGAGGTAATGGTCTTGTGATGTGGGAGTGACAACATTTTCCCACCAGTGAGAGTTCATGTGATAGTTTTTTTCAACAAGGTATAAAAGGAGAACCCCTCCCTGTGATGCAGGGCAGTTGGTGGATGATTTCACTAGTGATTCCATGTTGCTGGATATTCCGATGTTATGACGCAGGTTTATTTTTAAGTGGAGCTTTAATTTCTGCCTTAAGTCTCAAGGGTTATTGCCGGCAGTTTCGTTACAATACTACCAGTAAAGTCAGTGGAGGGTGAAGATTCGTCAGAGTTTGGACATACTAAAGGATTTGGAAAGTGAATGTCAACTGTGAAACAGATTCGACCTCTGTTTAATCTTCGCAATGAGGAAGTAGTAACTTGTGTCCATGATAATTCCTGCTTTGCCAAAAAAGAGCAGTGAGTTGGATACAAAGTTTTGCCAAAGAAAGGTCAGTGCCTTTTAAGCTGTTTATTTCCTTTGATCGTAAATCCTCTGGGAGAAGCATACTGCAGCTGGGATCAGCAATAACGCGATGAAAGAGAATTTAACACCTTTCAAGAAGTCTCTCCTTTTAACTGACTGTGTAAAATTTTGGACCTTCACATTACTACTTTAAGAACTGTTTTTGCATTACCGCTTTAAGAACTGTTTAAGCTGCTGCACAGCAGCTGACTTATGGTTAAGTTAGTCGTTCGTTTACTTTCAGGGTTTTTTTTACAGTGTTTACAGTTTACAAATGTTTATTTGCTATTAAAATCCTGCCTCAATTATATATTCATTGTTGCTGATTTGTGACAAATGGGAGCTCGTGAGATGTGAATCCATTTTTGAGTTTAAAGGCTTGTTTAATTTTTGATTGATGTTTTGGAAACAGGGAAGACTCAATTCTTTTGTTTGATTGGCTTATGAGTGATATTCAGCAACAATGGATGTTGATGAATTCCTAGCTTCGCCAAATGCAGAGTTACTAGCAAAGGCGAAAAAGGGTGATGTATTGGAGATTGCTGGCAAATTGGAACTTAAAGATATTTCGAAAGATGCAACAAAGCCTGTAATTCATAGAAAAATCATAGAATATTTTGTAGAGTTGGGTGTTTTCGATGTATCGATTTTAGATTGGTTTTCTGTGAGTAAAGCAGCGATTCAGTTACAGTTGGAATGAGTAGCACTAGAAAAACTGAAAATAGAAGCTGAATTAAAACAGAAGGAATTAGAAGCTCACTTGGAACTAAGTCGATTAGAAGCTGAAAATAATAAGAGGGAATTTGAATTTAAGATGGCGGAATTAAGATCCGAGAATCAGTCTCCTGTTTCTAAAAAACTGTTTGTTGTTAGTCGGGAAATGAATTTGGTCCCTCCATTTAGTGAAACAGAAGTAGAAAAATATTTCCAACATTTTGAAACTATTGCTTTGATTTCAGAGTGGTTGAAAGAGAAATGGTCAGTGTTGTTGCAGAGTGTAATTAAAGGAAAAGCACAACAGGTTTATACAGCTTTAACTGCTGAGCAAGCACTTGGTTATGATATTGTGAAGCAGCAAATATTGAGTGCATATGAGTTGGTCCCAGAAGCTTATAGGGAAAGATTCAGAAATTTGAAGAAATCTGGGGAGAAAGGCCAAATTTAGAATATTGTGTGCAGTTCTGGTCACCGAATTATAGGAAAGATATCAATAAATTAGAGAGAGTGCAGAGACGATTTACTAGGATGTTACCTGGGTTTCAGCACTTAAGTTACAGAGAAAGGTTGAACAAGTTAGGTCTCTATTCATTGGAGCATAGAAGGTTGAGGGGGGATTTGATCGAGGTATTTAAAATTTTGAGAGGGATAGATAGAGTTGACGTGAATAGGCTGTTTCCATTGAGAATAGGGGAGATTCAAATGAGAGGACATGATTTGAGTGTTAGGGGGCAGAAGTTTAAGGGAAACACGAGGGGGTATTTCTTTACTCAGAGAGTGATAGCTGTGTGGAATGAGCTTCCTGTAGAAGTAGTAGAGGCCAGTTCAGTTGTGTCATTTAAGGTAAAATTGGATAGGTATATGGACAGGAAAGGAGTGGAGGGTTATGGGCTGAGTGCGGGTAGGTGAGACTAGGTAAGATTAAGAGTTCGGCATGGACTAAGAGGACCAAGATGGCCTGTTTCTGTGCTGTGATTGTTATATGGTTATATGGTTATATGGTTAAAACGTATGTGGAATTTGCCTATGATAAAGCTGTGTTTTGAGAGATGGGTTTCCTCTAAAAATGTAAATGGGGACTATAATAAATTGAAAGAGTTGATTTTAATGGAAGAATTTAAAAGAAGCATCCCTGATGAGATAAGGACATACTTAAATGAGAGAGACACTGCTACATTGCAGGACTCTGCTAAATTAGCTGATGAGTATGCTTTAATTCATGAGAATAAATTTTCTCAGGGTAGAACTTTTAAAAGGAAAAATAACATAGTGAATCAAAGTAAATCAGAAATTAAATCAGAAGTTTGTGAGAAAGGTAAAGAAGAAGGAAAACCTTTGAAGGAAAGACAATTTGGTCCCATTTGTAATTATTGTAAGAAACCTGGTCACGTAATAGCTAACTGTGTCCGAATGAAAAGGAAAGAAAAGGAAGCAGTCCCAGATGCTTGTATGCAACATACTGAAACACCTGTAAAACCACAGCGTTTGATAAACACAAATGAGGTTTTGTTAGAGTCTAAGGATTTGTATCCTTGAAAGAAGGATCTACTCCGGTGCCAATAAAAATCCTTAGGGATACTGGAGCTTCTCAATCACTGATGATAGTGTGTTAAAGTTTAATGAAGTGTCTGATACTGGTGAGGTAAATTATATACAAGGTGTTGAGAGTGCCCTTATGCCTGTACATCTGCATAAAGTGAATTTAAAGTCAGGGTTAGTTACAGGACTTGTTAAAGTAGGATTACAGCCTAGCTTACCTGTGAAGGATATTTCTTTATTGTTAGGTAATGACATGGCAGATGGACAAGTTTTTCCTGAAGTACATTTGACAATAAAACCAGAGGAACCATGGATGGATTCTAACACAGATTCCTCCTGTGTTGTAACTTGAGCCATGGTTAAAAAGATTGATGTGCAAAATGAGGTTTTTACCCATGACTGTTTAACTCAGGATTTGAGGTTTGAGGATGCATCAGAAACTTTCTTACCTTCATTGTTTGAACAAGATTCTTGGAGTAAGTCTGACCATGAAGATTTGTCTCGGCCTCAGAAGGAAATGATAGCAGAGCAGAATAGAGACCCTGAGATTATAAAATTAAGAGAACAAGCTCTACCAGATAGTGAAATTGATAAGGTGACAGTAGGATATTATTTTGAAAAAGGAGTGTTGATGAGGCAGTGGAGATCACCTGCAATTCCTGCAAGTGATGAATTGAATATTGTTTACCAGGTAGTTGTCCCTAAAGTTTATTGAAATGAGATTTTAACTTTAGCTCATAATGTGCCCTTAGGTGGACATCAAGGGGTGAGGAAAACTGTGGACAAGATTTTAAAACATTTTTACTGGACTGGTTTAAGAAAAGATATGGTGATGTTTTGTAGAATGTGCCATACTTGTCAAATTGTGGGTAAACCAAATCAAGCTACACAAGTGGCTCCATTGCAACCTATTCCAGAATTTGGTGAACCGTTTTCTAAAATTATTATAGATTGTGTGGGTCCATTACCAAAGACACAAACTGGTTGTCAGTACTTGTTGACTATCATGTGCACTGCATCTAGGTTTCCACTATCAAGAAGCCCTCAAAACCCTCCACTACTTTTTGGATAACAGACCCCACCAGTTCCCCAGCACCACCACACTCCTCCGGCTGGCGGAGCTTGTTCTAACTCTCAATAACTTCTCCTTTGGTTCTTCCCACTTTCTCCAGATCAAGGGCGTAGTCATGGGCACTTGCACGGGCCCCAGCTATGCCTGCCTCTTTGTGGGTTATGTGGAACAGTCTATGCTCCAAATCTATATTGGAACCACTCCCCAACTTTTCCTTCGCTACATTGATGACTACATTGGTGCTGCTTCCTGCACCCATGCTGAGCTCGTCAATTTCATCAACTTTGCCTCTAACTTTCACCCAGCCCTTAAATTCACTTGGTCCATCTCGGACGCTTCTCTCCCTTTTCTTGATCTCTTGGTCTCCCTCTCTGGAGACAGACTATCCACTGACATCTTCTACAAACCCATTGACTCCCATAACTATCTTGACCATACCTCTTCCCACTCTGCCCAATGCAAAAATGCCATTCCCTATTCCCAGTTCCTCCGTCTCTGCCGCATCTGCTCCCAGGATGAGGCTTTCCGTTCAAGGACTTCTCACCCTCTTTCTTTCAGGATCGTGGTTTCCCTTCTGGTGTCATCAAAGATGCCCTCTCCCGCATGTCCTCCACTTCCCGCACTTCAGCCCTTAACTCATCCTCCCGTCACCACAACAGGGACAGGGTTCCCCTTGTTCTCCTCTACCACACCACCAGCCTCCGGATCCAACACACTATCCTCCGCAACTTCTGCCACCTTCAACAGGACCCCACCACCAAGCACTTCTTTCCCTCCCTACCCCTCTCAGCTTTCTGCAGGGACTACCTTGTCCTTTGAACAATATGGTCAATTATCATCATTATGCCAAAAGATTTGGCAAAATTATCAGAATGTAATTATCAGCCTTTATATAAAAAATTAAGGAAGATATTGCAAGATGGAACCTGATTCCTTTTTTTCAGTCTCAGTTCAAGGATTGAGTCTATTAAAATGAATAAACTGCCCAGACTGTTATATCTCTTTCAGACCCAACCAACGGAGATTAATCAAAATCAATTCAATGAATGGAACAAGATGTTATCAAGGTATATTTGGCAGGGTAAAAGGCCTAGAGTTCATCTCAAAACTTTGCAATTAGCAAAGGAAAAGGGGGGATGGGGCCTACCTTCTCTTAGAGATTATTATTTTGCAGCACAGTTGAGAGCTGTAATATGTTGGTGCCCCATCATATAAGGCTCAATGGAAAAACATTGAGGAGCGGGTACTTCCCATCCCCATACAAGCAATTTTGTCTGATAACAACCTGCAAAGGTACATAAATACTATTGATAACCCATGGCTTATCAATGACTCTTAAAATATGGAAAATTAATATAAAAGAATATAATCTAGAGGGAGATATTGCAATTCTTAAATGGTGTGCATATGACTCAGATTTTACACCAAATAAATTGGATGCTAGATTTAAGGACTGGACAGCTAAAGGAATAACAGTTCTTTGCAACATAATGAAAGAAGGAACACTGTTCAGTTTTGAAATGCTTGAAGAGAAACACTTATTAGAAAAACAAGATTTTTATCAGTATTTACAGATGCAACAATATGTTAATAAGATGCTTAAAAATGTAATCAAGGCAAGTACATGCTTGATAGAGCTATTTAGAAAAGCATATAATTAAGATAACAGTAGTAGAATCATTTCAAGCATGTATAAGGGGTTGTCAAATCTTAAAACACATTTGACTTCATACATTAAAACAAAATGGGAGAAGGAAGGAGGGATAATTATATCTGAGGAAGAATGGACAATAATATGGAGGTATCAATGGAAGTGTACCAATTCACAGAAATGGAGGGAGTTTGGATGGAAAACTTGATATGATATTTTCTTACACCCTCTCATAAATCCCATTATGATAGTAACCTCCCTGTTTGCTGGAGAAATTTCTTGGGACTGCCCTGTAATCAAAAACTATTGGTGGGGGTACACAATGCCCTACAAAACATATTTAGATGTGAAATACCCTTAGAGAGTAAGACCATATATTTTGGATATACACCTCAAGAATGGTTGAAAAGAGATAAATATTTAATGAATATACGGTTGGTGGCTGATAAAAAGGCTCTTACTAGGAAATGGTTATCACAGGAGAGCCCAACTTTAAATACATGGATGAAAATTACAATGGACATTTACAAAATGGAGAAGATAACAGCATCTGTTAATCATAAGCTGGAACAATTTGATTCATACTGGGAAAATTGGTTTAACTACATAATGCCTCATAGGTTTGATTTTAATCTCACAAATCAATGAATATGTTGTAAAAAGGATCACTCCCTACTTGTACATAGTTTTTTCTTCTTGCTTGTTTTTTCTTTCCGCTCTTTTCTATAAGTGTATACCTCAGATAAATGCTTTGTGGAGGTTTGTGATATATATGATTATATGATATATATGTACAATGTCTGAAATACATCTTATGGAAATGTTTGTTTGATAATGAACTTCGATAAAAAATAAATTACAAAAAAAGAAATAATAATCAAAATGATAATAAAATGTAAAACTTCATTGTATAATCAGACAAAATGAAAAAAGTCAGACCCTGCAGCAGAATATGAATGAGCAGATAACTATTTCATTGACAGAAAAGAAGCAATGGTTATTAATTTAGTTACTTATTAAAACACAGTAGGAGACAAATCAACCCATTGGATGCAAACTGGCTCCAAGCAGAACAATCTGATCTGCATACTTTAAAAAAAATGATGGAGATTCATCAGGTCATTCACAAATTTTGGAAAGGTCATTACTGATTGCATACTATACTCCCAACATGTTCCCAACAAGACTCTATATTATTTAGCAAGACATCTATGCTCCTATGCTCCACAAACGAGATTCAACACCAAACATTGCTTGTTTTCAGTAGTTGCACAGGAGGAGGCGATTCACCAAAATCTCCGTTTCAATGTGGATAGAGATAGTTTTAAAAACACATAGTGTGGACACCTATCGTTTTTATGCAAAACCGGCATTTTCAAAATTATCCGGTGTAGTGTGGACTCCGGATAATGTTAAAAATGTTAACATTATAATGTTAAAAGAAAATGTTAGGAATTGCTCCAGCTGGTCAAAAGGTATATACAGAGAGAGAAGAACAGAATTAAACTGTAATCTAGCAGATTGGTTTATTATTGTCAGATGTAGTGAGGTATAGTGAAAAACTGTTTTGTATGCCATTCACCACAACAGTATATTGAGCTAGTACAAGGGAAGAAAAGAACACGTACGTACATGGATTAAGAGTGTCAGAGGAAGTGGTGGGTACTAGAACATAGAAAACCTACAACCACAATACAGGCCCTTCGGCGCACAATGCTGAACTGAACACATACCTAATTTAGAAATTACCCATAGTTACCCATAGCCGTCTATTTTTCTCAGTTCCATGTACCTATCCAGGAGCTTCTTAAAAGACCCTATTGCATCCGCATTATTATATTTTTTTAAAAATTGGCAAGTATATAAGTAAGAAGGGTTATATGAGTCAAACATAGACAAATAGTACTAGCTCCGGCAGGTAGATTGGTTTTTATTGACAAGTTGGCCTGAATGGCCTGTCTCAATGATGTATAATCTATGAATCAGGTCCCGGCCTGGGTGTCACTTCAGTAACTGCAGAAATGATTCAATTTCTTTCTTCAATAACCCTATATGAGTGTATCAGTGTTTAAACTCCAGAATCCTAATAAATGTAAAACATTATTGTGCAAACACGAGGAAATCTGCAGATGCTGGAAATTCAAACAATACACACAAAATGCTGGTGGAACACAGCAGGCCAGGCAGCATCGATAAGGAGAAGCACGGTTGAAGTTTCGGGCCGAGACCCTTCGTCAAGACATTATTGTCAAAACAATAATGTCAAAACGTTATTGTAATGTATTTAGGCTCACTAAGAGGGTTCTCTTTTCTGAAGATATGCTTCATAACTATTACTAATCTTACCCTTACACACTAGCGAAGGAAATAACAGATCTAAGGCAATTATCAAATGTCAATAAGTTCTACACACAAGCTAATGACTAACAGTAATGCAGTAAGCATTCTTTCACACTCATTTATGGAACAGAGCTCTGGAAAGGTATGAAGGTAAGTGTGTGAAGATATTATAAACATCAATTTGTTGAGTGATTTTGACAAAATAATAAAATATCACCTTGATCACCAGGATGCTTCCAAAGAGCAATATGACATAATATTACAAGCAAGTTTATCGGATGACCTAAAGCGCTACTCTAAAATTAGGTGAATCTAATTCATATCCCTCTGAAATGTGCTGAATGTTATATGAAAGTTCTTTTAAAGCACTGTTCAGAAAAGCATTATAGAGACAGATGGTTGGATCCTTTTTAATTGCAAAGCATTGAAATTCCATGTTCTCTGCAATTAATCTAAATGTACCACGTTCTTGTTTTCATTTGAAGTTTGTTTTTTGTTTGTGATTAACATAATTTATCATGGATGCTTTGAAGTTTTGAAGACTCAGATAAAGCCAGTTACAAAGATTAGCTTTGCTGCTGCATATCAGCACCTAGAAGGCAATGACTAGATAGATATATGGACAACTGGAGTGGCAGAACTGACAAACTGAAGGGAGGCATTTTAAAGAAATTGTTTTAATGGTTTTAAAGAAGGACGATAATAATTCAACAAACTGAAATAATTGTCATTTGTTATTAAATATATTTCTTTAATGACTACACTCACAAATTTATAGAAATTGTCTAATTGTCCTCCAGAGACTCATTTTTCTGATCACAGAATTACTTATTGGCTTCATTTAATAATCACTTGATTCTGGCATCAAGTTTGGGGAACATTTAAAACAAATTTCCCTGACAATGGTTTCAAACGTAATGTTCAAAGACATGGATAATTGTTTTGAGAAAGAAGTGTCTGTGAATGACATTATTTGCATGGCACCTTGAAGTATACCTTTCCAGTATTTGTTATCTGAACATAGGTTATCAATTGGAAGGGTGTACAGAGTGGAAATCCTGGACACAATCTCTATTACTTCCCATTGAATAATATAACAGCCTTTAAGTCATGATGAAGTCAGCTGCATTACCACATAATTACTCCCAATTTATCAATGCATCATTGCAAAGTTACTTGCAAATGTTTTCTCACCATACAAGGATACATCATCGCTGTTAATTGTAGTGAGTGCGTGCTCTGAATGCTTGTCTTTTATATACTTATTAATCAACTGACTGGTCATCATTTGGGAAACAATTGTGATGTGGGGAGGAAATTTTGTGGTTGATTTTTACGTGTGCAGTTGTCTGGAATTTTGTGCGCTTTTGCTCATAAATAGGATTGAGCTCCAGATGTTTGTTTACATGGAAAACCATTTCTAGGAATTCTCTTGCATGTTGCATGTTTGCATCTACAACATTGGAGAAAAATATTCATAGGGATCCTGGAACATCAACTGGCTGTAAAGCGGCATGAAGACTCTCCCTAGTCTCTACCCATGAAGATCAAGAGGGGTACAAATTTGACTAGGCATCAGTGAAAGTCATGGCACAAACAAACATGGAGGGTCTCAATAATGGTTTATTCCTTTCTATTGATGCTGCCTGGCCTACTATGTTACTTCAGTATATTACTCTGGATTTCTAGCATTTGGAGAATCGCTTGTCTTTATGTTGTATGGACTTTGTTTGACTTTGCTTGCCTTTGACAATGATAAGTAGAAGAGGTAGAGTTTTGTACAATTATAAATTTTAAAAGACATTTTGGCAGGTACATGAATAGGAACAGTTGTAGGGGTTCCCAACAAGGGGTCCATGAACACCTTGGTTAACCTCACGTTCCATGGCATAAAAAGATTGGGAACCTGTGGTATAGAGTAATATGGTCCAAATGTAGATAAATGGGATTAGCTCAGGTAGTTAGTTTGGTTTGCATTAACGAGTTGGACCAAAGGGCTCTTTAACACTATGATTCTGATCTGGCTTGTTGCTTCAGTGACTATCACTAAGTTACCGTAATTCCATTTTCTATTTACCATGAACTGTGACAGTGAATACAAAAGTTATTTAATCTCAGACAAGGGGACGCTGAAAAATAGGATAGCAAGAGGCTGAGGCTAAATGCAAATACTCATTACAAATTGATAGGGCCAAGCAAGGTAGATATATGCAAGTATTTGAATAAACAAGAGGAGTAAGAGTGAAAAGATCAGGCTGTGATTAGAACAAACACGAGGAAATCTGCAGATGCTGGAAATTCAAACAACACACACAAAATGCTGGTGGACCACAGCAGGCCAGGCAGCATCTATAAGGAGAAGCACTGTCGATGTTTTGGGCCGAGACCCTTCGTCAGGACTAACTGAAAGGAGAGATACTAAGAGATTTGAAAGTAGTGGGGGGAGGGGGAAATGCAAAATGATAGGAGAAGACTGGAGGTGGTGGGATGAAGCTAAGAGCTGGAAAGGTTTCCAG
This sequence comes from Hypanus sabinus, assembly GCF_030144855.1. Classification (NCBI taxonomy): domain Eukaryota; kingdom Metazoa; phylum Chordata; class Chondrichthyes; order Myliobatiformes; family Dasyatidae; genus Hypanus; species Hypanus sabinus. Next base: position 2,066,130 of record NC_082727.1, read on the forward strand.
TTTCTCCTTGAACTCATTTCCTTCTTCTGGGTTCATGAGTTCACTTTTTTTAAAAACTTATGTGTTAACTGTAATAAACATTGTCAATATGGATAGGATTATTAATTTTGTTTCTTGGAATACTAATGGTTTAAATCATCCGATCAAATGGAAAAAAATATTCAAAGTATTCCATAGAATGAATGCCAATGTTATTTTTGTGCAGGAGACTCATGTAAGGAAGGTGGATAGTCAACGTTTTTTTAGGTTTTGGAAGGGTCAACAGTATCACTCAAATTCGCAAGCCATAGTAAGAGGTGTTTCTATTTTTATATACTCATCAACTTCTTTTATACATCATGAAACAATTTCAGATCCACAAGGTAGATTTTTGATTATTACTGGTCTACTTTTTAATCAAAACGTTGTTTTAGTTAATGTTTATGCTCCAAATACTGTTTGTCCTGAATTTTTTAAATGCTTATTTACATCCTTTCCTAATCTGAATCAATATAAACTGATAATGGGTAGGGATTTTAACTGTTGTTTAAACCCTGAGATGGATAGATCCAAGCCCACCCAAACTCTTCTGAATAAATCGGCTTCTCTTATTAACTCTTTTATGATTGATTCAGCTATTTGTGAAATTTGGTGTTTTCTACACCCTAATGACAAAGAGTTTTCATACTTTTCCCATGTCTATCATAATTTCTCAAGAATTGATTACTTTTTCATTGATCACCATTTACTCACAGATGTTACTGTTTACCATATCTGATCATGCACCTCTGAAGTTATCTATTAAAATAACGGATTCATATATCAATGCTAAATTTTGGAGGTTTAATCCTATTTTATTGCAGGATTTAGACTTTGTTAACTTTATTAAACAACAAATTGATTTGCTTTTCTCAACAAATTCGACAGCAGAGATCTCTGGTGGAATTTTGTGGGATACTTTTAAAGCATATATTCGTGGACAGATTATTTCATACTCTGCTGGAGCTAGGAAACGAACTAATTCTAAAATATTAACATTAGTTGATAAAATCAAAGCAATTGATAAGATTTATTTAATGACTCCTAGCAAAGAACTTTATAAAGAAAGAGTGGAACTTCAAATGGAACATAGTTTCTTATTATCCTCTTCAATTGAAAGTCAGTTAATTAAATCAAAAACCCAATTCTATATGTATGGAGATAAGTCTGGTAAATTACTGGCTAACCAATTGAAAATTGTTTCGGATAAACGACAGATTACTAGGATTCGTAAACAAGATGGTACTCTGACGATCAACCATAAAGAGATAAATAGAGCCTTTCAAGATTTTTATAACTCCTTATATCAATCAGAATTCACTAAGGACTCTTCTATAATAAATTAATTTTTAAGGAAATTGAATATTCCAAAAGTAACTGTTGAGGATAACATAATTTTAGATACACCTATTACGGAGTCTGAAATAGAAAAGGCTATTTTTTCAATGAATTCTGGTAAAGCTTCTGGTCCAGATGGTTTTTCCATAGAATTTTTTAAATCTTTTTCTTCTATACTTTCTCCTTGGCTTTGTAAAATTTTTAAAGATGCATTAAGTGTAGGTAAATTACCACAATCTTTTTATGAAGCTTCTATTTCTTTAATTCTTAAAAAAGATAAAGACCCTACTGAATGTACATCCTATTGGCCTATATCCTAGTTAAATACGGATTTTAAGATTTTCAGTAAAATTTTGGCTATTAGATTAGAAAATATATTACCTCAAATTATTTCTGAAGATCAGACTGGATTTATTAAAAATCATTATTCATCTTTTAACATTAGAAAATTAATTAATATTAAAAATCATTATTCATCTTTTAACATTAGAAAATTAATTAATATTTATTTATACTTCTTCATCTAAAATGTGTTATTTCTTTAGATGCTGAAAAAGCATTTGATAGAGTTGAATGGCCATATTTATTTACTACAATGCAACAATTTAATTTTAGTTCAAAATTTATATAATGGATTAAATTAATATCCCATAAATTAATATACCATAGCTTTGGTTTTTACCAATAATCAAAGATCTCCTTTTTTCAGCTATTTTGTGGTGCAAGGCGCCCTTTAAGTCCTTTATTACTTGACATCACTTTAGAACCGTTGGCTATAGCTATTCATGAATCACTTAATATTCTGGGTATTACCCGTGGGGAGAGGACGTATAAAGTATCATTATATGCTGATGATTTGTTACTATATATATCTGACCCTGAAAGATCTATCCCTGCTATTTCATCTTTGCTTGCTCAATTTAGTAATATTTCTGGTTATAAATTGAATTTTAACAAGAGTCAACTATTTCCATTAAATATGCAAGTTCCAATTTATAAACATTTACCATATAAAATTGTTACAGATTATTTTACTTACCTAGGTATTAAAATTACTAAAAACATAAAGATTTATTTAAGGTTAACTTTTTACCTTTAATTGATCAAATTAAGCAACTTGCAATTAGGTGGTCTCCACTATCTTTGTCATTGGTTGATAGAGTTAATGCTATTAAGATGATGATATTACCTAAATTCTTATATTTATTTCAAGCATTACCAATTTTTATTCCTAAAGCTTTTTTTGATACTATTGACTCTAAAATATCTTCTTACTTGTGGCAGAACAAAAATCCTAGATTGGGCAAAAAATATTTACAGAAGCCTAAGAAGGAGGGCGGCTTGGCTTTACCAAACTTATGATTTTACTATTGGGCAGTTAATATACGGTATTTAATATTCTGGACACAAGAATTGACTATAGCTACTTGCCCACAATGGGTAAATTTGGAATGTAAATCTGTGCAAGATTTTTCACTGATTTCAGTCTTAGGACCTTCACTTCCTTTCTCTTTATTCAAATTGAATAAACAGATAACCAATCCTATAGTCAGATATACATTACGAACTTGGTTTCAATTTTGTAAATTTTTTGATTTGAATAAATTTATTTTATCATGTCTGTGCTGTCTTTACGACAGTTATTTAGTTTATAATATTTTTGCTTAGTAATTCATTCGATAGTATTTTCTAGTTAGAATTAGAAGTGTTTAAAGTATATTCATTGCATGTAAAATATATCGGCATGCGATGACGTCACATCCGGTTTCGCCGCGTCTTGTGGGAAAGTACCGGTTTGAAATTAGCGCGAGGGTGGGGGCTTACCACGAGGCACACCTGAGCAGAAGTTGTTTTGCAGGCATGAGAAATCACAGTGAGAGCAACGCTGTAAGTTAATAGATAATCGATATATTGAACTAAGATGTTAATGCCGATCCTGTTAGAAGTAACGACGGTCGATAATGTTTATGCTTTCGTTAGTTAAAGAGTTGCGGATAGTTTGCATGGAAGTGTATTTAAAGTAGTCAATGGTGCCTGTAAACTCTGCCTGTATACTGCACCTTAGTGTAATGTAGTTATAGTCACCTTTGCCAAGTATTTACAATTGAAATGTGATATTAAGGAAGGAACAAATACTGTATCAATCTTGTATTGTTTTATCAACAGTTTTCACCATATGTTAATGTGAAGAGTGAACAGTAAATGGTTAATCTTACTGCGATCTGGTTCTTATTGACTGTGGTTTATCTCGACATTTAATTCAGCGTTTCGTTACACGCGAAGGAGAACGTTACAATGTCCTATAATATCTAATTATTTTTTTCGGCCTTCATCTATGTATCAAGCTTTTCTTTTATGGAAAACAAAGGGTATAACATGTTTTCGAGATCTGTTTCTGGATGATAACATTATGTCCTTTGAACAGCTATCTAATAAATATAATTTACCTAAAACCCATTTTTTTAGATATTTGCAAGTTAGAAATTTTTTGTATAATGAGGTACAGTCTTTTACGAAAGAATGTCCATTGGACATTACAGAAAGAATTTTAGCCCTTAATCCTTATCAAAAGGGTTTAGTAGCCATCATTTATAAGATGATCATGAATTTACAGTCAGATGTATCAGAAAAAATTAAGAAGGAATGGCAAGAAGAGTTGCATTGTCCTATATCTACTGAGCAATGGGAAAAAATTCTATTATTGGTAAATTCGTCCTCTATTTGTGCTAAACATGCCCTAATACAATTTAAGGTTGTACATAGAGCTCATATGTCTAAGGATAAACTGGCTCGATTTTATTCTCATCTTAATTCAACCTGCGATAGATGTCATTCATTGACTCATATGTTCTGCTCTTGTCCTTGTTTACAAAATTATTGGAAAGATATTTTCAATATTATTTCAAGAGTTTTAAATATCAATTTTCAACCGCATCCTTTTACTGCAATTTTCGGTTTACCAATGATGGATAATAACCGTTTATCCGCTTCATCTCAACAAATGATTGCATTTGTTACATTAATGGCTAGAAGATCTATTTTATTGAATTGGAAAGAAATTAATCCTCCAACTGTATTTCAGTGGTTTTCTCAAACTATCTCTTGTTTGAGTTTAGAAAAAATTAGAAGTGTGGTTTTTGATCCTTCAGTTAAATTTGAAGAAACTTGGAGACCATTTATTCAGCATTTTCATTGAGTTGAATTGTCTTTTCCTAAACCTTACTTATATTATCCTTAATTATTTGGATGGAGGTTCGGAGTTATTGGCACTACTGTATATGTATGTAATATTATTCAATGGCCCATGTTGGTTAGTTTTTTTTTGTTCTTTTTTTATTTTTTTTGGGGTCTTTCTTTTTTTTCATTTTGCTTCTTTGTTCATTAATGTTCTGAGTTTGGGAGGTTATATATTTTTATTATTGTATATCTGAATGTCTATTTAAATTATTAATTATGTACTCTCAAATACCTTGTATTCATGTTTCATTTATGTTTGTTTAAAATTAATAAAAAGATTTAAAAAGAAAGAGCTGGAAAGGTGATTAGCGAAAGTTAAATAGAGCTGGAGAAGGGAAAGGATCATGGGACGGGAGGCCTCGGGAGAAAGAAGGGGGGGGGGATGCACCAAAGGGAGATGGAGAACAGGTCGAGTGATGGGCAGAGAGAGAAAAATAAAACAACTAAATATTCAGGGATGGGGTAAGAAGGGGAGGAGGGGAATTAACAGAAATTAGAGAAGTCAATGTTCATGCCATCAGGTTGGAGGCTACCCAGATGGAATATAAGGTGTTGTTCCTCCAACCTGAGTTTGGATTCATTTTGACAGTAGAGGAGGCCATGGATAGACATATCAGAATGGGAATGGGACGTGGATATCCTTTTATATATTGGTGAGACCCGACGCAGACTGGGAGACCGTTTCACTGAACATCTACACTCGGTCCACCAGAGAAAGCAGGATCTCCCAGTGGCTACACATTTTAATTCCACGTCCCAGTCCCATTCTGATATGTCTATCCATGGCCTCCTCTACTGTCAAAATGAATCCAAACTCAGGTTGCTTCTCCTTATAGATGCTGCCTGGCCTGCTGTGTTCCACAGGCAGTTACCCAGCTGGCGGATGTCTGTCTGAACCCCTGGACCACCCCAAACTGATGTGAACAATTCACTGTGTATCTTTCCTCAGAAATGTTGGGGGGTGGGAACCGAATCGAAGAAAATGGGGAAGAGGAGGTTAGCTTACAAATAGAGAAAGCTTGTAGACAGTGCGAGAGGAAGCATAGGCAGGTGATAGAGAAGGAACACGCTCAGACCGAAGGCTATTTTAATGCAAGGAGTGTTGTGAACAAAGTGGATGAGCTTAGAGTGTGGATCACTACTTGCAGATATGATATGGTGGCCATTACAAAGACTTGGATGGCTCAGGGACAGGATTGGTTACTTCAAGTGCCGGGTATTAGATGTTTCAGAAAGGACAGGGAGGGAGGCAAAAGAGGTGGGAGCATGACACTGTTGATCAGAGATAGTGTCACGGCTGAAGAAAAGGTGAACATCATGGAGGGATTGTCTACGGAGTCTCTGTGGGTAGAGATTAGGAACAGGAAGGGGTCAATAACTTTACTGAGTGTTTTTTATAGGCCACCTAACAGTAACAGGGATATCAGGGAACAGATGGGAAACAGATCCTGGAAAGGTGTAATAATGATGTTGTGATGGGAGCGTAGCCCCTGATATATCCCCAAATATTGATTGGCACCTCCCTAGAGCAAGGAGTTTAGATGGGGTGGAGTCTGTTAGGTGTGTTCAGGAAGGTTTCTTGACACAGTATGGAGATAAGCCTACAAGAGGAGAGGCTGTACTTGATCTTGTATTGGGAAATGAACCCAGTTAGGTGTCAGATCTCTCAGTGGGAGAGCATTTTGGAGATAGAGATCATAATTCTTTCTCCTTTACTGTAGCATTGGAGAGAGATAGGAACAGACAAGCTAGAAAAGTGTTTAATTGGAGTAAGGGGAATTATGAGGCTATCAGGCAGGAAATTGGAGGCTTAAGTTGGAAACATGTTCTCAGCGAAAAGTAAGCAAGAAATGTGGCAAATATTCAGGGGATATTTGTGTGGAGTTCTGAACAGGTACGTTCCAATGAGACAGGGAAGTTATGGTAGGGTACAGGAACTGTGGTGTACAAAGGCTGTAATAAATCTAGTCAAAAAGAAAAGAAAAACTCACAAAAGGTTCAGAGAGCTAGGTAATGATGGAGATCTAGAAGATTATAAGGCTACTAGGAAGGAGATTAAGAAGGAAATTAGGAGAGCCTTGGTGGACAGAAATAAGGAAAACCCCAAGGCATTCTAGAAGTATGTGAAGAGCAAGAGGATAAGGCATGAAAGAATAGGACCTATTGAATGTGACAGTGGGAAAGGGTGTATGGAACTGGAGGAAATAGCAGAGGTACTTAATGAATACTTTGCTTCAGTATTCACTATGGAAAAGGATCTTAGTGATTGTAGAGATGACTTGCAGCAGACTGAAAAGCTTGAGCATGTAGATATTAAGAATGAGGATGTGCTGGAACTTTTGGAAAGCATCAAGTTGGATAAGTCATTGGGACCGGATGAAATGTACCCCAGGCTACTGTGGGAGGCGAGGGAGGAGATTGCTGAGCCTCTGGCAATGATATTTGCATAATCAATAGGAACAGGAAAAGTTCACGCGGATTGGAAAATTGCAGACGTTATTCAAGAAAGGGAGTAGAGATAGCCCAGGAAGTTATAGACCAGTGAGTCTTACCTCAGTGGTTGGTAAGTTGATGGAGAAGATCCTGAGAAGCAGGATTTACGAATATTTGGAGAGGTATAATATGATTAGGAGTAGTCAGCATGGCTTTTTAAAGGGCAGGTCGTGCCTTATATTGAATTTTTTGAGGATGTGACTAAACACATTGATGAAGGAAGAGCAGTAGATGTAGTGTATATGGATTTCTGCAAGGCATTTGATATGGTGCCCCATGCAAGAATAAGTTGAATGAACTCGGCCTTTTCTCCTTGGTGTGAAGGAGGATGAGAGGTGACCTGATAGAGGTGTACAAGATGATGAGAGGCATTGATCGTGCAGATAGTCAGAGGCATTTTTCCAGGGCTGAAATGGTTGCCACAAGAGGACACAGATTTAATGTGCTGGGGAGTAGGTACAGAGGAGATGTCAGGAGTAAGTTTTTTACTCAGAGAGAGGTGAGTGCGTAGTATGGGCTGTTGGCAACAGTAGTGAAGGCAGATACGATAGCGTCTTTTAAGAGGCTTTTAGATAGGTACATGGAGCTTAGTAAAATAGAGGGCTATACGTAAGGCTAGTCATTTCTAAGGTCGGGATGTTTTCGGCACAACTTTGTGGGCTGAAGGGCCTGTATTGTGCTTTAATCAAGTTGATCTGGATCACAGTCAAATTGCAGAATAATACAAAGATTATAAGTTATAAAACAGCTTTCCAGGTTGAAAGCTTGTTCCAGTAATGGATATTGATTGACAAGGGCTGTTGACACCAAAGAGTGATCTGTCAATCTTTAAAAAGATGCCCTTATGTATAAAATATGACCTTAAATGGAGGAAGATCCTGTAAACATTAGTGAGTTGAATGATTTGAGCAAAATAAGAAAATATTGCCCAGTCCACCAGGGTGCTTCCAGATCGATATGACATTATTACAAGTAAGTTTATCTGATGGCTTAAAGAACTGCTCCAACAGCACTACTCTAACATTAGATGACCCTAATTCACATCCTCCTAAAATGTTCCATAAACAACGATTACCCCTGAATTTTGACCCATTTCTTTCAGTTTGACATTTTTTAGCATGGTAGATATTGAAATCCCTTAAAAGGGAGTACATAATTCACATCAATCTGACTAATGCCTTATAAAGCCTCAGCATTATATCATTGCTTTTACGTTCTAGTCCTCTTGAAATTAATGCCATTACCTTTACCTTGCTTAACACTGCAAATTAACCTTTAGGGAATCCTGCACAAGGACGCCCACTTAGCACCTCAGGTTAAGTGTCTATCCAATAGGAAAATAGTGTTTCCCTTTATTCCTTCTTCCAAAGTACATGACTGTGTATTTCCCAACAATGTATTCCATCTTTCACTTCTTTGCTAATTCTCCCTATCTGTCTAAGTCTTTCTGCCGACTCCCAGCTTTCTCAAAACTACCTGCCCCTTCACCTACCTCTGGCCATAGAAACATAGAAAACCTACAGCACAATACAGGCCCTTTGGCCCACAATGCAGTGTCGAACATGTACTTACTTTAGAAATTACCTAACCCATAGCCTTCTATTTTTCTAAGCTCCATGTACCTATCCAGGACTCTCTTAAAAGACCCTGTCATATCCACCTCCACCACCATTGCCAGCAGCCTATTCCACACACTCACCAGTTTCGGCATTAAAACTTATCCCTGACATCTCCTGTGTATCTACTGCTAAGCACCATAAAACTGTGCCTCTCATGCACAGGGCTCAGGGCTCCATTTCAGCCCTGGGAAAAAACCTCTGACTATCCACATGATCATCAATGCCTCTCATCACCTTATATACCACAAAGCCATCAATTCTGTCATCCACAAGGCAACACGAGTGAATCTGCAGATGCTGGAAATAAATAAAAAACACAAAATGCTGGCAGAACTCAGCAGGCCAGACAGCATTTATGGGAGGAGGTGGTGACAACGTTTTGGGCCAAAACCCTTAATCAGGAATGAAGTAACATGGGATGGTCGAGGGGGGATAAGAAGTGGGGGGAGGGATGAAGTAGAGAGCTGGGAAGTGTGATGCACCATCAATAACTCACTCTGAGACGTAAGGCGAGATATCGGCTTTTATTGACTGGAAGAAGGAACAAGCAGTGAGTGACCACCATACTACATCCTGGAGAATGAGAGGCTGGGCTCAGGCCTTGATCGCCTTTATACCGGGGTCTGTGGGAGGAGCCACAGGAGCAGTCAGCAGGGGGCGTGTCCAGACAGGTATATGTAGTTCACCACAAAGTGATAGGCTGAAGGGAAATGGGCTGGGGGAAGGTGGAGAATTATGGGAAATAAAAGAGAAAGAAAGATACGGCTGGGGGGAGATTATAGCGAGGGGGAGGAAAGAGAAAGAAAGAGAACCAGACTAAAATTATAGATAGGGATTGGGTAAGAGGAGGTGCAGGGGTATCAACAGAGGTCTGTGAGTTGAATGTTCATGCCGGCAGGTAGGAGGCTACCTAGGCGAAAGATCGACCTGCGTGTGGCCTCATCTTGACGGTAGAGGGGGCCATGGACAGACATGTTGGAGTGGGAGTGGTCTGTGGAATTGAAGTGTGTGGCCACAGGGAGATCCCACCACTGCTGGAGGACTGAGCGCCGGTATTCGGCAAAACGGTCTCCCAGTCTGTGGTGGGTCTCCCCAATGTATAAATGGCCACATCGGGAACACCAGATACAGTATATCACCCCAGCTGACTTGCAGGTGAAGTGGTGCCTCACCTGAAAGGACTGTCTGGGGCCTAGGATGGTGGTGAGGGAAGAAGTGTGGGGGCAGAGGCACCTTGTCAAAGGCATTCTGAAAACTCAGTAACAACATTACTGACTCTCCATCGTTAATCCTGCTTGTTATTTCCTCAAACAAATCCAACAGATTTGTTAGTCAAAATTTCCCCTTGAGGAAACCATGCCGTCTGAATTATTTTATCATTTTACCACATTCTCCTGAAACAATGGACTCCAAAATCTTCCCAACTGAGGTCAGCCTAACCGGCCTATACTTCTTTTTCTTCTACTTCCCTCCCTTATAGAATGAAGTGGCAGTTGGAAATTTCCAGTCCTCCAGAATCATTCCTGAATGTAGTGATTCCTGAAAATTTATTGCTACTTCTTCCACAATGTCTCCAGCTTACTCTTTCAGAACCAGGTGACATCTAGCTTCAGACCATTGAGCTTCCCAGCACCTTCTCCTGAGTAATATCAACTGCATTCACTTCTACCATCTGACACTCTTGAATTTCTGGCATACTGGCACAGTGCAAAAATTTATCAAATAGATCTGGCATTTCTTTGTCTCCCATTTCTACGCTTCCAGCATCATTTTCAAGCACTCTGATATCTCCTCTACTCTTTATACAGTATATCTGAAAGAAATTATTTGAGTCTTTTTCCTCCATAGTCCAAAGTCCTTGCCTATCAAATTTCTTCTTCAACCCTTTACCGCTTCATTTTTGTGAAGCTGTTTTGAACCTTCCCTGTATCATCGCATCCTTTTTAAGATAAGGGGCACAAAACTGCCCACAATACTTCAAAATGCTGATGGAACACAGCAGGCCAGGCAGCATCTATAAAGAGAAGCACTGTCGATGTTTTGGGCCGAGACCCTTCATCAGGGTCTCTGTGTGTTGCTTGAATTTCCAGATTTGATCTGCAGATTTCCTCGTGTTCACAATACTTCAAACGAGGCCTCACCAGTGCTTTATAAAGCCTTAACATTACATCCTTGTTTTTAATATTCTAGTCCTCTTGAAATGAGTTCTAACAGTGCATTTGCCTTCATCACTACAGACTCAGCCTGCAAATCAGTCTTTAGGGAATCCTGCACAAGGACTCCAAAGTCCCAAGGGTCTTCGTTTTTCATACTTTCTCTCCATTTAGGAAATAATCGTCTTTCATTTCTTCTACCAAAGTGCATGACCATACACTTCCCAACACTATGCTCCATCTGCCACTTTTCTGCCCATTCTCCTAATCTAAGTTCTTCTGTAGCCTCTCTACCTCCTCAATGTTACTTGATTTTCCACCTATCTTAATATCCTATGCAAACTTTGCAAAAAAGCCATCAATTCCATCTTCTAAATTATTGACATATAATGCAAAAAGACCCCTATGGAACATCACTAGTCACTGGCAGCCAACCAGAAAAGCCTCCATTTATTTCCACTCGTTCCCTCCTGCTTTATCTATTCTGGAATCTTTCCTGCAATACCATGGGGTCATAGCTTGTTAAGCTATGTGTGAAACATAGAATCTTAGATTCCTAAAATCATAGAAATCTATAGCACATTACAGACCCTTCGGCCCACAATGTTGTGCTGACCATGTAACTTACTTTAGAAACTGCCTGGAATTATCCTACAACATAGCCTTCTATTTTTCTAAGCTCCATGTACCTATCTAAGAGTCTCTTAAAAGACCCTATTATATCTGCCTCCACCATTGTCACTGGCAGTGCATTCCACATATCCACCACTCTCTGTGAAAAACTTACCTCTGACATTCCCCTTGTACATACTTCCAAGCTCCTTAAAACTATGCCCCCTTGAGTTAGCCATTTCAACCCTAGGAAAAAAGCCTTTGACTGTCCACATGATCAATGCCTCTCATCATCTTATACACTTCTATCAGGTCATTCCTCATCCTCCGTCACTCCAAGGAGAAAAGGCCAACTTCACTCAACCTATTTTCTCTCTCTCTCTCTCTCTCTCTCTCTCTCCCTCTCCCTCTCCCTCTCCCTCTCTCCCTCTCCCCGTTTTGTTTTACGGCAGTTGGCACCCACCTTAATGCTGCATTACCGCCACCTTCTGCTCCAGAGTGTGCAATAGACTTACACTCTAAAACCCTTCACCCTATCGCACACACACACATTCCGTAAGCTACACTTTATCCTCCCATCTTTGGCCATTCTAGTACCCTATTCCTGTTTATCCACCATTACCTATAAAAAACCCCTGTCCCCCTTAATAAAGCTAAAAATACCCTAACCTGTGCTCCCTCACCCATTCCCAGCAACCCTTTTAATGTGAATTCCTGCACCCCCAATTCCCTTAGATTAATTCTCATAATCTCTCTCTGTATCCCATACTTCCTGCAACTGACTCCTCTTCCTGACATTCCTCACACAGTCCTGTCTGGTGTTTCCCCATCATTTTCAATGTTCTGTTTAGTGTACAGTGTCCCAGCCTTAACCTAGTCCACAGAATTTCCTCTCTTCTGTATCCACTACCAACCATAGTACCTGCAACACCTTTTTGTATTTGATATAAATGCCTCCCTTTCCCCTCCCTGTCCCACCTTCCTTTCCACATTTGGTTGATTTTTTTCCCACATTACACACTTAGCCTCTGCTTTACTGATACTAATGTGCATTTCTACATTTTCTTTCTTTAACGCCCTCTTTGCCAACTCATCCACCCTCTCATTCCCCTTTACCCTACATGTGCTGGAACCCAAAGAAATTTTACCTGACCTCCCTGATTTGCAATTTTTGTGACTGACTGAAGGACTTCATAGAGTACATCTTGCCGACTGTTTGAGTGAAAAGACCTTAAACTTGCTAGAACTGAGGATGAATCTGAGCATATCAACACTTTGACTAGTTTAGTTTTCTCCACCTATCGCAACACAACCAACACTGCCATCATCTCCACTGTATACACCCCTAACTTATTAGATGTTCTTCTGCTGATTGCAATTTCTTTTGCTGGTATAGCCACCCCAAACCCTGTCACTCCTGTTTCAGGTTCCTTAGCACCATCCATTTAAATCTCAGTATAATCACGATACATTTCCATCACATGACAGTTAAATGCACTTACCAAATCAGTTTTATAAGGCATACTCTCCAATCCAGGCAACATCCTTGTAATCTCCTCTGCGCTCTTTCTATAGAATCCTTCCTGTAATGAGATGACCAGAACTGTACACAGTACTCCAAGTGGGGTCTGATCAGTGGGGTCTGATCAGTGTCATTACCTCATGGCTCTTGAAATCATTCCCACGGTTGATCAAGACCATCTCAATGTATGCCTTCTTAACAACATTGTCAAACAGATTTTGAGTGTCCTTTGGACACAGACCCCAAGATCTCATTGATCCTCCATAATGCCAAGAGCCAAGAGCCTTATATTCTGTCTTCATATTCTGTCTTCATATTCTGTCTTCATATTTGACCTACCAAAATGAACCACTTCACACTTATCTGGGTTGAACTCCATCTGCCACTTCTCAGTCCATTTGATGCCCCTATTGCTGCCCCACAGATACCTCTGACTTACTAACCCACCTTTCTACTTTCTCAACCAGGTCATTTATAAAAATCACAAAGAACCGATCCCTGTGGAACACCACTGTTTACCATCCACCATGCAGAATACGAACCATCTATAACCACTCTTTGCCTTCTGTGGGTAAGCCAATTCTGGATCCACAAAGCAAGATTGCCTTGGATCCTTACTTTCTGAAGGAGCCTTCCATTGGGTACCTTATCAAATCCCTTACTGAAATCCCATACTGTATATACACTACATCCACTGCTCTACCTTCAGCAGCGTGTTTTGTTACCTCCTCAAAGAATTCAATTAGGCTCATAAGGTGTGACCTGCCCTTGACAAAGCCATGCTGACTATCCTTAATCAGATTATGTCTCTTGAAATGTTCATAAATCCTACCTCCTACTGAGGTCCTTTAACATCTGCCGGAAGATGCTGAGGATGTTCTACGAGGCTGTGGTGGCCAGTGCTATCATGTTTGCTGTTGTGTGCTGGGGCAGCAGGCTGAGGGGAGCAGACACCAACAGAATCAACAAACTCATTTGTAAGGCCAAGCCCACCCAAGCTCTTCCGAATAAATCTTATTAATTCCTTTATGACTTATACAGCAATTTTCAAAATTTGACGTTTTTTACACCCCAATGACAAAGAGTTTTCATACTTTTCTCATGTTTATCATAATTATTCAAGAATAGATTACTTTTTCATTGATCACCATTTACTTACAGATGTTATCGATTGTAAATATGACTCTATCACCATTTCTGATCATGCACCTTGGAAGCTATCTATTAAGGTAATGGATTCATCTATTAATGCTAAATCTTGGAGGTTCAACTCTCTTTTATTGCAGGACTTAGACTTTGTTAATTTTATCAAACAACAAATTGATTTGTTTTTCTCAACAAATTCTACAGTAGAGATCTCTAGTGGAATTTTATGGGACACTTTTAAAGCATTTATTCGTGGACAGATTATTTCATACTCTGCTGGAGTTAGGAAATGAACTAATTCTAAAATATTAACATTGGTTGATAAAATCAATCAAAGCAATTGATAAGATTTATTCAGTGACCCCCAGCAAAGAACTTTATAAAGAAAGAGTGGAACTTCAAATGGAGCATAGTTTGTTATTATCCTCTTCGATTGAAAATCAGTTAATTACATCTAGAACCCAGTTTTATGTATATAGAGATAAGTCTGGCAAATTATTGGCTAATCAATTGAAAACTGCTTCGGTTAAACGACAGATTACTAGGATTCGTAAACAAGATGGCACTCTGACAATCAACCATAAAGAGGTAAATTAAGCCTTTCAAGATTTTTATAATTCCTTACATCAATCAGAATTTGCTGAGGATTCTTCTATAATAGATGGATTTAAAGGAAATTGAATATTCCAAAATTAACAGTAGAGGATAGTGTATTCCTAGATACACCTATTACGGAAACTGAAATAAAAAAAGGCTATTTTTTCAATGAATTCCGGTAAAGCTTCTGGTCCAGATGGTTATACTGCAGAATTTTTAAAATCCTTTTCCTCTATACTTTCTCCTTGGCTTTGTAAAATTTTTAAAGATGTGTTAATTATAGGCAAATTGCCACAATCTTTTTATGAAGCTTCTATTTCTTTAATTCTTAAAAAAGATAAAGACCCTATTGAATGTGCATCCTATCGGCCTATATCCTTGCTGAATACGGATTTTAAGATTTTTAGTAAAATTTTGGCTAGTAGATTAGAAAATATATTACCTCGAATCATTTCTGAAGATCAGACTGGATTTATTAAAAATCGCTATTCATCTTTTAACATTAGAAAATTAATTAATATTATTTATATTCCTTCACCCAAAATACCAGAATGAGTCATTTCTTTAGACACTGAAAAAGCAATTGATAGAGTTGAATGGCCATATTTATTTAATACATTGCAGCATTTTAATATTAGTTCAAAATTTACATCATGGATTAAATTAATATACTATAAACCCTTGACTTTGGTTTTTACCAATAATCAAAGATCTCCTTTTTTCAGTTATTCTGTGGTACAAGGCAAGGTTGTCCTTTAAGTCCTTTACTATTTGACATTGCTTTGGAACCTTTGGCTATAGCCATTTGTGAATCACCTAATATTTTGGGTATTACTCGTGGGGAGGGGACATATAAGTTATCATTATATGCTGATGATTTGTTACTATACATATCTGACCCTGAGAGATCTATTCGTGCTATTTCGTCCTTGCTTGCTCAGTTTAGTAACTTTTCTGGTTATAAATT
This sequence comes from Hypanus sabinus, assembly GCF_030144855.1. Lineage (NCBI taxonomy): Eukaryota > Metazoa > Chordata > Chondrichthyes > Myliobatiformes > Dasyatidae > Hypanus > Hypanus sabinus. The sequence continues at coordinate 2,081,832 of NC_082727.1, forward strand.
AAATTTTAATAAGAGTGAATTATATCCATTAAATATGCAAGTTCCAATTTATAAACATTTACCATTTAAAGTTGTTACAGATTATTTTACTTATTTAGGTATTAAAATTACTAAAAAACATAAAGTTTTATTTAAAGCTAATTTTTTACCCTTAATTGACCAACTTGCTACCAGGTGGTCTCCATTATCTTTGTCATTGGTTGGTTGAATTAATGCTATTAAGATGATGGTATTACCCAAATTCTTATATTTATTTCAAGCATTACCAATTTTTATTCCTAAATCTTTTTTTTGATATTATTGACTCCAAAATATCTTCTAATCCGTGGCAGAATAAAAATCCTAGATTAGGCGAAAAATATTTACAGAAGCCTAAGAAGGAGGGCGGTTTGGCTTTGCCAAACTTGAGATTTTACTATTGGGCAGTTAATATACGATATTTAATATTTTGGACACAAGAATCGACTATAGCTGCTTGCCCACAATGGGTAAATTTGGAATGTAAATCTGTACAAGACTTTTCATTGTTTTCAATTTTAGGATTTTCACTTCCTTTTTCTTTATCTAAATTGAATAAACAAATAACTAATCCTATAGTCAAATATACATTGCAAATTTGGTTTCAATTTTGTAAATTTTTTGGTTTGAATAAGTTTATTTTATCATGTCCTATAATATCTAACTATTTTTTCAGCCCTCTTTTATGGATCAAGCTTTTCTTTTATGGAAAACAAAAAGTATAACATGTTTTTGTGATTTGTTTTTGGATGATAGCTTTATGTCCTTTGAACAGCTATCTAATAAATATAATTTACCTAAAACCCATTTTTTTTAGATATTTGCAAGTTAGAAATTTTTTGTATAATGAGTTACAGTCTTTTCCAAAACCATGTCCATTGGACATTATGGAAAGAATTTTAGCTCTGAATCCTTGTCAAAAGGGTTTAGTAGTTGTCATTTATAATATGATTATGAAAATACGTCACCTGGGCCGGGTGAACAACATTCCAGAGTCCTGAGAGAGGACCTCCCTTTGCTGATGAGATAACAGATGCATTGGTCATGATCTTTCAAGAATCACTTGATTCTGGAGGACTGGAAAATTGCAGATGTCACTCCACTCTTGAAGAAGGGAGGAAGACAAAAGAAAGGAAATTATAGGCCAATTAGCTTAATCTCAGAGGTTGGGAAACTGTTAGAGTATATTATTAAGGATGAGGTTTCGAGGTACTTGGAGACTAATAATAAGTCAAAGTCAGCATGATTTCTGTAAATGAAAATCTTGCCTGATAAATCTGTCAGAGTTCTTTGAGGAAGTAACAACCTGGTGGACAAAGGAGAGGTAGTGGATAGCATTTACTTGGATTTTCAGAAGGTGCTTGATAAGGTGCCACACATGAGGCTAAAATAAAATCCTTTGGTGTTCCAGGAAAGATACTGTCATGGACAGCAGAATCGTTGAGAGACAGGAGGCAGCGAGTGGGAATAAAGGGGACCTTTTCTGGTTGGTTGTTGGTGACTAGTGGTGTTCCTCAGGGGTCAGTATTGAGACTGCTGCTTTTCACATTGTATGTTAATGATTTAGATAACGAAATTGATGTCCTTGTGGAAAGATTTCGGATGATATGAGGATAGATGGAGGGGTATGTTGATCTTGAGGAAGCCATGCGATTGCAGCAGGACTTAGACAAATCAGAATGTTATGATACGTGTCCGGCAACAATGAATATAGAATTGAGTCAGGGTTTTATAAACAAATTAACATTTATTAAACTCTGCTAAACAAACAATTAACTTGCCAGAATTTAACTGCTATAAGGCAACTCTGGAACAGTTCTTAAAGTGGTAAATGCGAACACAGTCTTAAAGTGGTTAATGTGAAAGTCCAAGTGATTTATACAGTTAATTAGGAGAGACTTCCCTGAAATAACGAATTTCTCGACAACATGACATTACTGCTGATCCCAGCTGAAATATGCCTTGTCTGAAGGATTCACGATGGAGAAAATAAAAACAGCTTACAGGAACTGACCTTTTTCTTGACGAATGAACACTGCACAACCCTTTCTACTCTTACAGGTAGGGGTTATCTCAGATGCAGGTCACTATTTCCTGAACGAAGATTCACTAAGGTCAATCCTGTAGTAAACCGCCGGCAGCACCAACTTTACTCTATCCTTCAGGTTCCCGTACTTCAGTAAATTCTTCACTCTCCAATACTTAGATCGTAAAATTAAATTGAAGATATATCAAACTGGCAGCGATTAGCAAAACTGCTAGCACAACAATTCTTACAGTAGAAAGTAAAACCACTTTAAAACGAAATTGCATCATGAGACAAATACGCAGCATAATGGAGTAACTGATGAGTTAAACAATGACTCAACACAAAAACTCCTGCGTCACAGCAGGCTTTCCCCGTTTTATACCTGTTGAGAACATGTCATCATGTGATCTCACACTGGCGGGAAATTACATCACCCCACCATCACAAGATCATTACATTATGCTCACCAGGTACTCAAATACATCATATTCATACGACAGTCACAAGATACCCGCGGGGTATGTAACAGGAAGTATCGGCAAAAAGGTGGCAGATGGAATACAGTGATGGGAAGTGTATGATAATGCATTTTGGTAAAGGGAACAATAGTGTGGACTATTATCTAAATGGGGAGAAGTTTCAAACATTAGAGGTGCCGAGGGATTTTGGAATCCTCATGCAAGACTCCCAGAAGTTTAATTTCCAGGTTGAGCTTGTGGTAAAGAAGGCAAATGCAATGTTGGCATTTATTTCAAGGTGAATATAATATAAAAGCAAGGAGATAATATTGAGGCTTTATAAGACACTAGTCAGGCCACACTTGGAGTATTGACAACAGTTTTTGGCCTCATATCTCAGAAAGGATGTGTTGTCATTGAAGAGAGTCAAGAGGATGTTCACGAGGATTATTCTGGGAATGAAGGGGTTAACATATGAGAAGCATTTAGCAGCTTTGAGTCTGTGTTCACTGGAATTTAGAAGAATGCTGGGGGGATCTCATTGAAACCCACTGAATGTTGAAAAGACTAGATCGGATGGATATGGAGAGGATGTTTCTCGTGGGTATCCAGAACTAGAGAGCACAGCCTCAAAACTGAGGAATGATCCTTTAGAACATAGGTAAGGAGGAACTTTTTTAGCCAGAGTAGTGAATCTGTGGAATGCTTTGCCACAGACTGTGGTGGATGCCAAGTCTTTAGGTATATTTAAGGTGGAAGTTGATCATTTCCTGACCAGTCAGAGTATTAAAGGAGAAGGCAGGTGTATGGGGTTGAGTGGGATCAGTCATGATGGAATGGCAGAGCAGACTCAATGGTCTTAATGGCTTAATTCTGCTCTGATGTCTTATGGTCTTATGATCTCAAGTCTCTTTTTATTGTCATTTCGACCATAGCTGCTGGTACAGTAAAAACAAGAGGTTTTTCAGGACCATGATGCTATATGAAACAGTACAAAAACTACACTGAACTATGTAAAAACAATACAGAAAAAAAACTACACTATACTACAGACCTACCCAGGACTGCATAAACTGCACAAAACAGTGAGAGGCATTACAATAAATAATAAACAAAACAATAGGCACAATAGTGGGGAGTAAGTTGGTGTCAGTCCAGGCTCTGGGTATTGAGGAGTCTGATGACTTGGGGGAAGAAACTGTTGCATAGTCTGGTCATGAGAGCCCAAATGCTTCGGTGCCTTTTCCCAGATGGCAGGAAGGAGAAGAGTTTTTATGAGGGGTGCGTGGGTCCTTCATAATGCTGTTTGCAGATGCAGCGTGTAGTGCAAATGTCTGTAATGGCGGGAAGAGAGACCCCAGTGATCTTCTCAGCTGACCTCATTATCTGCTGCAGGGTCTTGCAATCCGAGATTTCTTTTATTGATTTACAATTTCCAAACCAGGCAGTGATGCAGCTGCTCAGGATGCTCTCAATAAAACCCCTGTAGAATGTGATGAGGATGGGGGGTGGGAGATGGAATTTCCTCAGCCTTCGCAGAAAGTAGAGACATTGCTGGGCTTGTGATTAATTGTGATTAAAAAGAGGACATGCTCATACTGGCTTGGATGGCTTTGCACCTGTCATCTTCGGGAAATATGGATGGAATGATAACTAGTTCATGCATAATTATAACTTTCTGAAGTGCTGATTAAAATCTTCTGAAAAACAGTCTTCCAAAGCTTTCTCGGCCCAAGGATCCTCCTGTGTACTACTTTGTAGATGAAAGCTCTTGAATATAAACTCTTGAATTATTATTTTATTTTATTTAGAAATACAACATGGGAAACTGCTGAATGAACCATAATGCCCAGAATACTCTGTGAAATATTAAACCACTAATCTTTATATCTTTGGAATATGAGAGGAAACTGGATCACCCAGAGGAAACACCAGCCTGACTAGTGTCTTACAGTGTCCTACAGTGTCCATAGAAAGAATGCAAAAACTTCTTGTCACAACCATGGATTTGGCAGTGCAGTTGATACAGCAATTGCACTTGTGAATTTGCACATTTCAGCTAATTATTATTTAATTGTGATAATAATTAACTCCATACTTGTCATCGTAGAGACTTGGACAGAGCATAGCAACACTTTGCTGCTGTTTTGCACTTGGCCTTCCCTGTGAAACTGGATTTTCAAGACAACTGACTTGCAGTATTCGTTTAATGTTTAGATATTCTTTTCAGCCGAAGTGTAGGCTTCATTTTCCTATTGAGAGTTTTAGTTAACAGCCCTGTTTGGCCTAGCGTTTATTGTTTTATTTTCTCTTTAACACTGTTTGTGTGAACTATTGATCTGCTTCAGTGTCTCTAGCTCCGCATTTGGGCCATATCTGAACCCAGTGACACCTCTTCCTGACAGTGGTGGAACAGAACCCAGGACACTGGTACGCTAGTAGCATTTTGCTAACCACTACATTATCATACCACCCTTCATGTTATAATGCTATGTAATAACCATCATGTTTTAACAATTATGTGTAAACATTTCAAAATGGTTCAAAACTAAGTTCATCAGAAGGGGCAAAGCAGGGTTGTAATGATTCAAAGAAACACAAACCTGAACAAATACTGGGTACCTGATCAAAATCCTCCTGGAATAAGGACCTGTTATGTAAAGCCTTTGTGTGAGATTCATAATACCTCCAGCGGCAAACCTCCTACTGATTGTCAGAACCTTTTTCTTTCATACATATCCACTATACTTGCCATTAACTATTCTTAGCAGGGTTTATACAATAAGGGACTGATCATTGCATGTACAATTTCTTTATGACAGGTTGCCCCCTCTTACATATGCCCTGAACCACAATTTTTACTTGTAATTAAAGAGAATTTCATCATCTCTAAACATCTCTGAGCACTTTGCAAAATTAACTGCCTTTGAAGTGTGTTGCTTTAGTTATGTAATCATATAAGATGGACATGAAAGGAGATCGCTGAGTGCATTTTCACCTAATACTGATGAATACCATTGTCTTGTCAGCTCCAGAACAGTGCAGCCATCTCCTCCCCCTGACCTGTTGGGTTAAATTCTTTACCTTTTAAAGCAGATTTACTACCTGGAAAATAATTCACCAATAATTTGCACAGATTTATTTTAATTTCAAAGAAGTTCCCTGCAGTAATTTGATGAGGTTTCCTCAATAGTATTAGAATAAGGGAAAAACATGCACAGTTAGATTTCTGCTGTTGCCTGAGGCAACACTAAAGCACCACTTAGCATTAATGGGCAGTGTTTCTTGACTGCAACAACTGAAAAAGTGCCATCATTTACAGTGGCATTCAAAAGTCTGGGCACCCCTGGTCAAAATTTCTGTTTCTGTGAATAGTTAAGTGAGTAGAAGATGAACTGATCTCCAAAAGTCATAAAGTTAAAGATGAAACATTCTTTTCAATATTTTAAACAAGATCAGTGTATTGTTTTTGTTTTAGAGTGAAAAAAAGGAAAGGAGCACCATGCAAAGGTTTGGGCACGCCAAGAGATTTGAGCTCCCAGATAGCTTTTACCAAGATTTCAGACCTTAATTAGCTTTTTAGAGCTATGGCTTGTTCACAGTCATTGTTAGGAAAGGCTAGGGATGTAAATTTTAAAGCTTTATAAATACTCTGACTCCTCAAACCTTGTCCCAACAATCAGCAGCTATGGGTTCCTCTAACCAGCTGCCTAGCACTCTCAAAATTAAAATAAATGATGCCCACTAAGTAGGAGAAGGCTATAAGAAGATAGCAAAGTGTTTTCAGGTAGCCATTTCCTCAGCTCGTAATGTAATTAAGAAATGGTAGTTAACAGGAATGGTGGAGGTCAAGTTGAGGTCTGGAAGACCAAGAAAACTCTCCTAGAGTACTGCTGATAGGATTGCTAGAAAGGCAAATCAAACCCCCCATTTGACTGCAAAAGACCTTCAGGAAGATTTAGCAGACTCTAGAGTGGTGGTGTACTGTTCCACTGTGCAGCGATGCCTGCACAAAGATGACCTTCATGTAAGGGTCATCAGAAGTCTTCCTGCATCCTCTCCACAGAATTCAGCATCAGAAGTTTGCAAAGGAATATCTAAACAAGCTTGATACATTTTGGAAACAAGTCCTGTGGACTGAACTTTTTGGCCGCAATGATCAAAGGTATGTTTGGAGAAAAAAGGGTGCAGAATTTCATGAAAAGAACACCTCTCCAACTGTTAAGCATGTTAAGGGTGGATCAATCATGCTTTGGGCTTGTGTTGCAGCCAGTGGCATGGGGAACATTTCACTGGTAGAAGGAAGAATTAATTCAATTAAATACCAGCAAATTCTTGAAGCAAAGATCACACCGTCAGTAAAAAAGTTGAAGATGAGAAAAGGTTGGCTTATACAACAAGATAATGATCCTAAACACACCTCAAAATCCACAATGGACTACCTGACGCTGAAGGTTTTGCCATGACCTTCACAGTCCCTGACCTAAACATGATCGAAAATCTGTGGATAGACCTCAAAAAAGCAGTACATGCAAGACGGCCCAAGAATCTCACAGCACTAAAAACCTTTTGCAAGGAAGGAATGGGCAAAAATCCCCCAAACAAGAATTGAAAGGCTTTTCGCTGGCTACAGAAAGCATTTACAAGCTGTGATACTTTCCAAAGGGGGTGTTACTAAGTACTGACCATGCAGGGTGCCCGAACTTTTGCTGCACGCCCTTTTCCTTTTTTGTTATTTTCAAATTGTAAAAGAGGGAACTAGAAAAGTAATCTTGCTTAAAATATTAAAGAAATGTGTCATCTTTAACCTTAGGCCTTTAGGAAATCAGTTCATCTTTTACTCTTAGCTCATCTCTTGCTCGCTTAGCTATACACAGTAACAGCAATTTTGATGGGTGTGCCCAACCTTTTGCATGCCACTGTATATGTACTTAAGCGACCTTTAAGAACATATAAATTTGACATGCATGGTGGACAGATTATGGCCCTCAAACTCCATAAAAGAGAACACTGAAGTTGAGTTTATTCCTTATGCACAAATACTGTATATGTACACACAGACACAATGAAAAGGATACTTGAATGAGTCAGCTTGAAGTAAAGAAACAACAGGGAAATTTATTAAAAGTCACCTTTTATTATTTGGAAATGAGACAGCCAAAGAAGTCATGGGACAACTTAGTTATTTTATGAAGTGCTCTTACATCTTCTTCTTTGGCTGTCCATCGATTTTGATGTTGACTGAGGCCTGGGCAAGGTTGTACGGAGGACCGGCAGTTGCCCATGCTGCAAGTCTCCCCTCTCCACACCACCGATGTTGTCCAAGAGAAGGGCACTAGGCCGATACAGCTTGGCACTGGTGTCGTCGCGGAGCAATGTGTGGTTAAATGCCTTGCTCAAGGACCCAACACACTGAGGCACAAATTAGTATCCTTCAGATCACTAGATCAACGCCTTAGCCATTTGGCCACGTGCCAACACTTACATAGAGGGATATACATATTTGAATTACTTGGGAATTACCCTCTACAGAAGTAGCATAGGTATTAGTTTTTGAAAGGGAAATAGGTGAAGGTTTGTGAGACTGAATTCCATAGTTGAGGTATTAGGAAAGCAAATACAAGAGCAATACTCAAAGTTGTGGAGGAAGGCAATGGGTCAGACAGCAATTACAGAGGGAATGTTTCAGTTGACTGTGCATTTCTTTGCTTCAATGCTGCCTGTCCGAGTGAGTGTGTATTGCCCCGATTCCAGCATCTGCAGTTTCCTGTGTCTCCATTTAAAGACAAGAGCAAAGTATCCTGAGGTGAGTGATTCACAGCTGATTCTTTGACGCCTTTGCATCAAGATACAAAGCTGGAGTGTGACAGACTATTCTCCTTTCTCTTGGATGTATGCAACACCAATCACAGAGTAGTTCTACATAGGACCACACAAAATTATGCCATTCAGCCCAGAGTGTCTGCAATGTTATCGGATCATGACTAAATTATTATTCCTTTCAAACCCGTTCTTCTGCCTTCTTCCCATAATCTTTTCAACACAAATAAAGTACTGGAGGAACTCAGCAGGCCAGGCAGCATCCACATTCACATTTTTGGGTTTAAATCCTTCAGCAGGACATGAGAAATAAAGCTGAGGTGTAGATTTCAAAGGTGGGGGGAAGGAAGAGAGAAACACAAGGTGATAGGTGAAACCTGGAGGGGGAGATATGAAGTGAAGAGCTAAGAAGTTGATTGGTGAAAGAGATACAGGGCTAGAGAAGGGCAGATCTAATAGGAGAGGACAGAAGGCCATGGAAGAAAGAAAAGGGGGGAGGAGCACTGGAGGGAGGAAATGAGCAGTCAAGGAGATAAAGTGACAGAGGGAAAAGGAGATGGGGAATGATGAAGGGGGGCATTACTAGAAGTTCGAGAAATTGATGTTCATACCATCAGGTTAGAGGCTATCCAGATAGAATATAAGGTGTTGTTCCTCCAACTTGAGTGTTGCCTCATCGCGACAGTAGAGGAGACCATTGATTGACATATTGAAATGGAATGGGAAGTGGAATTACAATGGGTGGCCGCTGGAAGATCCTGCTTCTTCTGGTGGATGGAGCATAGGTGCTCAGTGAAGCAGTCTCCCAATTTATGTTGAGTCTCTTCGATATACAGAAGGCCACACTGGGAACACCAAACACAGTATATAACCTTAACAGACTCACAGGTAAAGTGTTGCCTCACCTGGAAGGACTGTTTGGGGCCCTGAATGGTAGTGAGGGAGGAGGTGTCGGGGCAGTTGTAGCACTTATTCTGCTTGCAAGGATTAGTGCCAGGAGGGAGATCAATGGAGAGGGATTTCCATCAAACTAAAGTCGTAGCCATGGGCAATCACATGGGTCCCAGCTATGCCTACTTTATCGTCGGCTATGAACAGTCTTCGTGACTGTTCCCCGCTGTCCCTCTGCTACATCGACATCTGCATTGGTGCTGCTTCTTGCACCCATGCTGAGCTCATCGACTTCATTAACTTTGCCTCCAACTTCCATCCTGCTTTTAGATTTACCTCACAAGACAAAATCTACAGACACTAGAAATCCAAGCAACATACACAAATGCTGGAGGAACTCAGCAGCCCAGACAGCATCTATGGAAAGATGTACAGTCAACCTTTTGGGCCAAAACCCTTCAGCAGGGCTGGGGAGAAGAAAGCTGAGGAGGAGATTTGAAAGGTGGTGGGAGGGGAGAGAGAAATGACAGGCGATTAGTGAAAGGGAGAGGGTGGGATGAAGCAAAGAGCGAGGAAGTTGTTTGGTCAACGAGACAGAAGAGACAAAAGACCATGGAAGAAGGAAAAAAGGGGGGTGAGGAGAGCACCAGAGGGAAGCAAGGAGATAACATGAGAGAGAGCTAAGGGGATGGGAAATGACGAAGAGGGTGGGTGGGGTAGGGTGGGGGCATTACTGGAAGTTTGAGAAATCAATGTTCATGCCATCAGGTTGAAGGTTACCCTTACGGAATATAAGATGTTGTTCCTCCAGCCTAAGTATGGCCTTATCCTAACAGTGGAGGAGGCCGTGGATGGACATATTGGAATGAGAACAGTAGTGCACAGGAACAGGCCCTTCTGCCCACAATGTTGTACCATACCAGCTAAAAGTATTTTTTTAATCCCAAAACTAATCCATTCTTCCTACATAATGTCACTGTCCCTCCATCTTCCTCACATTCATGTATCTATCCAAACATCTCTTAAAAGCCTCTAATGTACTTGCCTCTACCACCGTACCAAGCAGCACATTCCAGGTGTCCACCCCTCTCTGAGTAAAAACTTACCCTTCACATCCCTGTTGAACCTACCCCTCTCACCATCAATGCATGTCTTCTGGTATTAGACAATTCAACCCTGGGAAACAGATACTCTCTGTATCTATACCAGAGAAAACACCCAAGTTTATCCAGCTTCTTGTGATAAAGCAGGCAGCATCCTGGTAACCCTCTTCTGCACCCTCTCTAAAGCCTCAAAATCCTTCCTATAGTGGAGCATCTTAAGAGGCATCTTGTCACATAGTTGAATAAACAGGATGAAGGCAAGTGGGACAAGTATAGAAAGGGACAGTGGTGACGGCATAGGCAGTGGGCTCATTTCTATGTTTTATTACTCTGTGACTCTCTGACTTATTCATTCCCTCCACCACCATGGGTGGGGGCTGCAGTGTGTACCATCTAGGGTACAAATTGCACTACAGTTACTGGCTGCTCAGATAGTACTCTCCACATCATGACCTCTACAAATAGACAGGACAACAGGTGCTGCTTCATCAGAAAACTTCCAAGATCTCCTCCAAGGCGCACACCATTGTGACTTGGAAATGCATAAGTGGTCTTGAATTGTCACTGGGTCTAAACATTGAAATTCCCCACCTCAGACCACAATGAGAGTACCTTCAATCAAAGGGCTGCAGTGTTTGAAGAAGACAGCTCACCATCTCCTTCTCATGGGCATTGAGGGACTTGTAGTAAATGTGAGTGTTGCTGACAAAACCTAGATGTCCATTTTATTGAAGTAAATTTGAGAACTCTGAGAATGGGTAATTAAATTGATGGCTTCTTGCAGAGAGTCAGAAGAGATTTAATGAGCAGCCCAGACTCTGTCTGTGCCAATCAGGTAGGAAACTTGGAGAAACACAATGGGACATCCAATCCCATGATTCTACATGACAGAAACGAATAAGGTGGGGAACAATAAGGTGTCAAAACATCACTGCCCATTCTGTTCAGCTAGCTCAATTAGTTTAGCAGTGACGTGGAAGTTTTACTTTTCCTCTCACTGTCTGTGATATACTCTAGATTTAACAGCTCAGTTAAATAGTCGATTTAATTCTTCAAATTAAAAACACAGCAACAGAAGGGCATAGAACATAGGACATAGAACAGTATAGCACAGAATGGACCTTTCAGCCCACAATAATTTGCCAACCTACATAATCCTAATACACGATCGGTCTAACCCTTCCCTCCTACATAGCCCATAACTCCCCATTTTCCTTATATCAACATGCCAATCAAGGAGTCTTTTAAAGGTCCCTATTATATCAGCCTCTACAATCACCCTTAGCTGGCAGTGTGTTCCAGGTACTCACCACATTCTGTGTAAAAAATCTGCCTCTGACATCTCCTCTAAGCTTTCTTCCATTCTTATTAAATTGACATCCTCTGGTATTTGCAGCTCCACCCTGGTAAAAAGGTGCTGGCTACCACTGACGCCTCTCATAATTTTATACACATCTACTAAATTGCCTCTCATCTCTCTCTCATTAAAGAGAAAAGCTCTAGCACCCTTAACCTTTCCTCAAAAATGCTTTCAATGATTTAAGCAGAGTGAGTGTCAGTGATAGAGGCTTAGTGAAGATATGAATGAGAACGTAAAAGGAACTGGGTAGGGATGGTCCTTTATTGGCTTTGTAGACATAACAAGTGTCAGCATCAGGGGTCTAAACTGAGCAGAAATGCAAGGAAGGTAGGGTTAAGCAGAGCAGCCATGGTTGGAGTATGCTCTTGTGAGAGTGGGAAGGCTTTGGCTTAACAGACCTCAGTGAGAACAGACGGAGGCACAGATAAGAAGAGGTAAGCTTTTTTTTCCTGTTGACTGTAAAGTTTTCAATTTTTTTAGTACGTAGTAGTCAGGATAGAATGCTCCTCCTGTCAGTTGTTGGAATTCAGGAAACTGACGGTATCCCTGATGACTACTTATGTGAGAAGTGCACCCAACTTCAGCTCCTGACTGACTGGGTCAAGGAGTTGGCTGTGCTCAGGATCATCCAGGAGGCTGAAGACATTATAAATATGAAATCTGAAGATGACCATTATGGCCATACTCTGTGGCCATTCCCCTTTGGATACTCCTGGGGATGACCCATTAGGCTGGTGACACTGTGGACAACTTTGAGGCTCAGCAGGGAAGATTAAAGTCAGACAGTGCGGGAGTGATAGGGGACTCGATAGTTAGGGAGTCAGACAGGATATTATGTAGCTGCAAAAGAGACAACAGGGTGGTGTTTTGCTTCCCAGGTGCTAGGGTACAGGATGCAGGATATTCTCAAGAGGGAGGGTGAACAGCTAGAGGTCGTGGTGCATAAAGGCACCAATGACATAGGCAAAAAAGCTGAAGAGGTCCTATGCAGTGAGTATAGAGTAAGGAAAGAAGCTAAAGAGAAGGACCTGCAAGGTAGTAACCTCCTGATTACTCTTGATGCTCTGTTTCCATGCTGTAATTGTTATATGGTTTATATGTTTATATAGTAGCTACAGGGAGGAAGTTACGCCAAAGGAGCAGTGCACAGGTAATTGGGTTACTGTCAGGCGAGAGAAGGGGAAAGAGCAGGCAGAACAGTGTTCCCCTGTGGCCATTCCCCTCAACAACAAGTATACCGATTTGGATACTGTTGGAGGGGACAACTTACCTGGGAAAAGCTGTGGAAGCCGGATCTCAGGCACTAAGTCTGGTTCTGCAGTGCAGAAAGGAGAGGGGAAGAAGAGGAGAGTGTTAGTGATAGGGGACACGATATTTAGACGTACAGACAGGAGGTTCTGTGGTCGTGACAGAGACTCCCGGATGGTTTGTTGCCTCCCGTGTGCCAGGGTCAGGGAGGTCTCTGATCGCATACACAGCATTCTGTAATGTGAGGGTGAGCAACCAGATGTCATGGTACAAATCAGTGCCAATGACATAGGAAGAAAGAGTGAGGGGGTCCTGAAGAGTGAGTATAGAGAGTTTCGTAGGAAGTTAAAAAGCAGGACCTCGAGGGTGGTAATCTCAGGATTGCTACCTGTGCCACGTGCCAGTAAGAGTAAGAATTAGGATGAACACATGGCTGAGAAACTGGTATAGGGGGGCAGAGTTTCAGATTTCAGGATCATTAGAACCTCTTCTGGGGCAGGTGGGATCTGTATAAGAGAGATGGGTTACACCTGAACTACAGGGGGAGCAATATCCTTGCAGGGAGGTTTGTTAGTGCTATGGGGGTGGGGTGGTAAACTAGATTTGCAGGGGAATGGGAACCAGAGTGACAGAGTAGATTGTGGAGCAGGGGTGAAAATAAATGATGTTAAAGTTTCATTTAAAGTCACAAATAGCAGGGTTGTGTGTGGTGGTAAAAATCTTCTGAGGTGTGTCTACTTCAATGCAGGGAGTATTGTGGGGAAGGCTGACGAGCTGAGGGCGTGGATTGACAAATGGCATTATGACATTGTAACCATTAGTGAAACTTGACTACAGGAGGGGGAGGACTGGCAGCTTAATGTTCCAGGGTTCCAATGTTTCAGACCTGATAGAGGCAGAGGAATGAAAGGTGGGGGGGGGGGGGGTGGCATTGCTAGTCAGGGAAAATGTTACAGCAGTGCTCAGGCAGGACAGATTAGAGGGCTTGTCTTCCGAGGCCATATGGGTGGAGCTGAGAAGCAGGAAAGATATGACCACATCAATGGGGTTGTATTATAGATCACCCAATAGTCATCGAGAATTGGAGGAGCAAATCTCTAGAGAGATAGCAGAAAACTGCAGGAAACATAAAGCTGCAAAAGTAGGGAATTTTAATTTTCTGCATATTGATTGGGACTCCCATACTGTTAAAGGTCTAGATGGGTTAGAGTTTGTAAATTGTGCTCAGGAAAGTTTTCTAAATCTGTACCGACTAGAGAGGATGCAATATTAGATCTTATAGACAATAGACAATAGACAATAGGTGCAGAAGTAGACCATTCGGCCCCTCGAGTCTGCACTGCCATTCTGAGATCATGGCTGATCATTCACTATCAATACCCAGTCCCTGCCTTGTCCCCATATCCCTTGATTCCCCTATCCATCAGATATCTATCCAGCTCCTTCTTGAAAGCATCCAGAGAATTGGCCTCCACCGTCTTCCGAGGCAGTGCATTCCACACCTGCACAACTCTCTGGGAGAAGAAGCTCTTCCTCAACTTTGTTTTAAATAACTGACCTCTTATTCTCAATCCATGCCCTCTGGTACTGGACTCTCCCAACATCTGGAACATATTTCCTGCCTCAATCCTATCAAATCCTTTAATTATCTTAAACGTTTCAATCAGATCCCCTCTCAATCTCCTCAATTCCAGCGTGTACAAGCCCAATCTCTCCAATCTCTCTGCGTAAGACAGCCTTGCCATCCCAGGAATCAACCTAGTGAATCTACGCTGCACTTCCTCAATTGCCAGAATGTCCTTCCTTAAACCTGGAGACCAAAATTGTACACAATATTCCAGGTGTGGTCTCACCAGGGCCCTGTACAAATGCAAAAGAACATCCTTGCTCTTGTGTTCAATTCCCCTTGTAATAAAGGCCAACATTCCATTTGCCCTCTTCACTGCCTGTTGCACTTGCTCATTCACCTTCATTGACCGGTGAACTAGGACTCCTAGGTCTCTTTGCATTTCTCCCTTACCTAACTCGACACCGTTCAGACAATACTCTGCCCTCTTGTTCCTGCTTCCAAAGTGGATAACTTCACATTTATTCACATTGAATGACATCTGCCAAGTATCTGCCCACTCACTCAGCCTATCCAAGTCTCCCTGTATTCTCCTAACGTCCTCTTCGCATGTCACTCTGCCACCCAGTTTAGTATCGTCAGCAAACTTGCTGATATAGTTTTCAATGCCCTCATCTAAATCATTGACATAAATCGTAAAGAGCTGTGGTCCCAATACAGAGCCCTGTGGTACCCCACTAGTCACCTCCAGCCAGTCTGAAAAACACCCATTCACTGCTACCCTTTGCTCTCAAAGACGGAACAGGACTCCTTTTATGAAGAAAGCCTATCAGCTCCATCTAATAGGGGTAAAATGGGTGACCAAGACAAAGCCTGGGCTCCTCACATTTGTTGTGCAACATGCACTGTTGATCTTAGAGCTTGGCTGGGGGTACTCGAAAGTTAATGCAGTTCACTGACCCATGATATAGCGAGAGCAAGAGCATCATCTGACAGACTGCTTCTGACCTGTGAGTCTGGTTTCTCTGCAAAAACAAGAAATCCATTGAATACACCTGATGCACCATCAATAACTCTCAGAGACGTGAGTTAAGGTAGGCTTTTATTGGCTGGAAGAAAGCACAAGCAGCAAGCGACCACCACACAACATCCTGGAGACTGAGGAAGAAGCAGTGCCTCCAATCGCCTTTATATCGGGATCTGTGGGAGGAGCCACAGGAGCAGTCAGCAGGGGGTGCATGTCCAGACAGGTATATGTAGTTCATCACAACACCAATCTCCCTTCAGCCGTGAGACCTGTGCCGCACCACAATAATCTTCTGGTACTGAAGCCACCAGAGACATGGAGGAGGCAGAGGAAGATTCCCTAACTCCATAGGATATATAATAAGATTCCAAAAGAGAAAGGAGCAGAATTAGGTCATTTGGCCCATCAGTTCTGCTCCGCCATTTCATCAGCCCCAATCTCTAGCCACCTCCCCATATCCCTGCATCCCCGACCAATCAAGAATCTATCAACTTCTTTCTTAAGTATACATAAAGACCTGGCCTCCACAGCTGCCTGTGGCAAAGAATTCCACAGATTCACCACACTCTGGCAAAAGAAATTCCTCCTCACCTCTGTTTTAAAAGGACGCCTCTCTACTTTGAGGCTGTGTTCTCTGGTCTTAGATTCTCTCACCACAGCAAACATTGTCTCTAAATCCACTCTATCAGGGCCTTTCACCATTCATTAGGTTTTAATGAGGTCACCCCTCATTCTCCTGAATTCCAGTGAATACAGACCTAGAGCCATCAAACACTCTTCATATGACAAGTCACTCCATCCTGGAATCATTTTCGGAAACAAATGTTGAACTCTCTTCAGCTTGAGATAAAGGGCCTAAAACTGCTCACAATGCTCCAAGTGAGGCCTCACCAGTGCTTTATAGTGTCTCAACATTACTGTACATTCTTGCTTTTATATTCTAGTCCTCTCGAAATGAATGCTAACATTGCATTAGCCTTCCTCACCATAGACTTTACCTGCAAATTAACCTTTAGGGAATCCTGCACCAATAATGGAAGTCCCTTTGCACCTCAGTTTTTTTGTGTTTTCAATCCATTTAGAAAATGGTCAGCCCTTTGATTTCGTCTACCAAACTGCATGACCATACACTTACTGACACAGTATTCCATCTGCTATTTCTTTCATTCTCCTAAGCTGTCTAAGTCCTTCTATATTCTCTCTACTTACTCAAAATTACCTGCAACTCCACCTATTGCCATATTGTCTGCAAATTTTACAACAAAGCCAACAATTCCATCATCCAAATCACTGGCATATAACGTAAAAAGAACCAATCCCAGCAGAGATCCCTTTTATTCCCACACTTTGCATCTGCCAATCAACCACTGCTTTATCCATGCTAGAAATCTTTCCTGTAATACCATGGGCTCATAGCTTGTTAAGCAGCCTCACGTGTGTCACCTTGTCAAAGGCTTTCTGAAAATCCAAGTATACAATATCTACCAATCCTCCTTTGTCTATCTTGCCTGTTGTTTCTTCATAGACACTAGAAACTAGAACACTACAGACGGTACAGGCCCTTCAGCCCTCGATATTGTGCCGACCCATATATTCCTTAAAAAAAGTACTAAACCCACACTATCTCGTAACCCTCTCTTTTACTTTCATCCATGTGCTTGTTCAAGAAGCTCTTAAATACCCCTAATGTTTTAGCTCCACCACCATCCCTGGCAAGTTATTCCAGGCACCCACAACCCTCTGTGTAAAAAACTTACCCCTGATGTCTCCCCTAAACTTCCCTCCCTTAATTTTGTACATATGCCCTCTGGTGTTTGCTATTCATGCCCTAGGAAACAGGTTCTGGCTATCCACCCTATTTATGCCTCCCATAATCTTCTAGGCCTTTATCAAGGTTGCTTTCATCCTTCTACACTCCAAAGAGAAAAGTTCCAACTCTGCTAACCTTGCCTCATTAGACTAGTTTTCCAATCCAGGCAACATCTTGGTAAATCTCCTCTGCACCCTCTCCATAGCTTCCACATTCTTCATATGATGAGGTGACTAGAAATGAACACAATCCTCTAAGCGTGGTCTCACCACAGATTCGTAGAGTTGCAACATGACTTCTCTACTCTTGAACTCAATCCCTCTATTAATGAAGCCTAGCACCCCATAGGCCTTCTTAACTATCCTATCAACCTGCACAGTGACCTTGACAGATGTATGGATTTGAACCCCAAGGTCTCTCTGTCATGGTCCCTTCTGGCAATCTCCCAC
This sequence comes from Hypanus sabinus, assembly GCF_030144855.1. Classification (NCBI taxonomy): domain Eukaryota; kingdom Metazoa; phylum Chordata; class Chondrichthyes; order Myliobatiformes; family Dasyatidae; genus Hypanus; species Hypanus sabinus. Next base: position 2,099,612 of record NC_082727.1, read on the forward strand.
CTTGCTATTTACCTCAGGAATTGGGCCTCAATCCCCTTGTTTAGTTTCCAATCATTCCCAGGTTCCACTAACTACACACACCTGCTTTCCATCAGAAAATGCGGGATCAAGACCCTGTGATCACAGCAAGAAGCTGCCAGTTTGTTGGTCGACTCTGGTGTAAATAATCTCATTTCATGGTTCTTAAGACTACCAGTTCTATGTCTAGCATTGCTCCTGGATACTTATTCCATGCTCACTACATCAATAATGCCTCCCAACTCTGTCTCTGCGCCTGTGTTCTGCACTTGGGTTCATCTTGTGTAACAGAATGAACTGGCCATAATGAACTCAGCGGACACAGATCTCGTAAAAGAGGCCCTCGCCAGTCAGGGCTACCTACTGGGTGCCCACGACCAACTACTTAGGAAGGTCACGAAAAACCTTTGGACGCTGTCCAGGAATGTATGGAAGGTCAGTGAGCAGGTGGACTGAGCTTCTGCCTCCCTTTCTCCGTCCCCTCCAAGAATCCAGACTACCCAAACTGCACCGCTCAAGATGTCATCACCCCTGGGATCAGCAACACAGTCCCCTCAAGAACCATACATACCTGAGCCTGAACCCTATGCTGGGGACCCAGGGAGGTACCGGGCCTTCCTGTTACAATGCTCTCTGGCTTTGAGCTACAGCCATGTACCTACACTTCAGATAAATCCAAGATTGCCAAGACCAACAAGTTAGGTCTTTATTCTTTGGAGCATAGAAGGTTGAAGGGGGACTTGATAGAGGTATTTAAAATTATGAGGGGGATAGATAGAGTTGACATGGATAGGCTTTTTCCATTGAGAGTAGGGGAGATCCAAACATGAGGACATGAGTTGAGAGTTAGGGGTAATATGAGGGGAAACTTATGATGTTTTTATCTGCAATTTGAGAAGGATAAGGGCAGATTGGAGGTGTCAGTGTTGCAGTTGAACAGGGGAAGCTATGGAGCCATGAGGGAGGGGCTGGCCAAAGTTAACTGGACAGATATCCTAGCAGAAAAGACAGTGGAACAGCAATGGCAGGTATTATTGGGAATAATGCACAAGGTGCAAAATCAGTTCATCCCTTGGAGAAGGAAGGATTCAAAGGGGGGAAAGGGGCCACAGTAGTTGACAAAGGAAGTTAGAGATTGCATAGCGTTAAAAAAAAAGGAAATATGACAGAGCTAAGGTGAGTGGGAGGACAGATGATTGGGAAATTTTTAAGGAACAACAGAACTTAACTAAAAAGGCAATACAGGGAGAAAAAATGAGGTACGAACGCAAGCTAGCTAGGAACATAAAGGAGGATAGCAAAAGCTTTTTTAGGTATGTGAGGAGAAAGAAGATAGTTAAGAACAATGTTGGGCCCTTGAAGAATGAATTGGGTGAAATTGTTATGGGAAACAGAGAAATGGCAGAAGAATTTAATAAGTACTTTAGATCTGTTTTCACTAAGGAAGACACAAGCAATCTCCCAGATGTATGGATGGGCCAAGGACATAGGGTAACAGAGGAAATGAAACAGATTGACAATAGGAAGGAAACGGTGATGAGTAGACTGATGGGACTGAAGGCTGACAAATCCCCAGGTCCAGATGGTCTGCATCCTAGGGTACTAAAGGAAGTGGCCCTGGAAATCGCAGATGCATTGGTAATCATTTTCCAATGTTCCTTAGATTCAGGATCAGTTCCTGAGGAATGGAGAATGGCTAATGTTATCCCACTTTTTAAGAAAGGAGGGAGGGAGAAAACAGAGAACTATTGTCCTGTCAGCCTAACATCAGTAGTAGGGAAGAAGCTAGAGACCATTATTAAAGATGAAATAGTGGCATATCTAGATAGCAGTGATAGGATTGGGCCAAGGCAGCATGGATTTACCAAGGGCAAATCATGCTTGACTAATCTATTGGAGTTTTTTGAGGATGTAACCAGGAAGTTAGACAATGGAGATCCAGTGGTTGTAGTGTACCTCGATTTTCAGAAGAAATTTGATAAGGTCCCACATGGGAGATTGGTGGGTAAAATCAGAGCTCATGGCATAGGGGGGAAGATATTGACATGGATAGAAAACTGGTTGGCAGATAGAAAGCAAAGAGTAATGGTGAATGGGTGTTTCTCGGAATGGCAGGTGGTGACTAGTGGGGTGCCACAGGGCTTGGTATTGGGATCACAGCTGTTTACGATTTATATCAACGATTCAGATGAAGGCATTGAGAATAACATCAGCAAGTTTGCTGATGATACTAAGCTGGGTGGCAGTGTGACATGTGATGAGGATGTTAGGAGAATTCAGGGTGACTTGGATAGGCTGAGTGAGTGGGCAGATACTTGGCAGATGATGTTTAATGTGAATAAGTGTGAGGTTATCCACTTTGGGAGTAAGAACAGGAAGGCAGATTATTATCTGAGTGGTGTAGAGTTAGGTAAGGGAGAAATACAAAGAGATCTAGGAGTCCTTGTTCATCAGTCACTGAAGGTGAATGAGAAAGTGCAGCAGGCAGTGAAGAAGGCTAATGGAGCGTTGGCCTTTATTACAAAGGGAATTGAATACAAGAGCAAGGAAATCTTTTTGCATTTGTACAGGGGTCTGGTGAGACCACACCTGGAGTATTGTGTACAGTTTTGGTCTCCAGGGTTAAGGAAGGACATCCTAGCTATAGAGGAAGTGCAGCGTAGAATCACAAGGTTAATTCCTGGAATGTCCGGGCTGTCTTACGCAGAAAGTTTAGGGAGACTGGGCTTGTACACGCTGGAATTAAGGAGATTGAGAGGGGATCTGATTGCAACATATAAGATTATTAAGGAATTGGACAAGATAGAGGCAGGGAATATGTTCCAGATGCTGGGAGAGTCTAGTACCAGAGGGCATGGTTTGAGAATAAGGGGTAGGTAATTTAGGACAGAGTTAAGGAAAAGTTCTTCTCCCAGAGAGCTGCGAGGGTCTGGAATGCACTGCCTCAGAAGGCAGTGGGGGCCAATTCTCTGGATGCTTTCAAGAAGGAGCGAGATAGATATATTATGGATAGGGGAATCAAGGGATATGGGGACAAGGCAGGAACCGGGTATTGATAGTAGATGATCAGCCACGATCTCAGAATGGCGGTGCAGTCTCGAAGGGCCGAACGGTCTACTTCTGCACCTATTGTCTATTGTCTATAAACTTCTTTACTCAGAGAGTGGTAGCTGTGTGGAATGAGCGTCCAGTAGAAATAGTAGAGGCAGGTTCAATTTTGTCATTTAAAATAAAAGATTGGATAGGTATATGGACAGGAAAGGAATGGAGGGTTATGGGCTGAGTGCAGGTAGGTGGGACTAGGTGAGAGTAAGCTTTCGGCATGGACTAGAAGGGCCAAGATGGCCTGTTTACGTGCTGTAATTGTTATATGGTTTTATGGTTATTGCGTTCATCATGGAGCTGTTATGAGGGGATGCTTTGGCTTGGGCAACCGTGATATGCAATAACAGACCAGAGGTTTGTTCCACCTTCCCCTCCTTTGTAGCTGAATTGAAGAAAGTCTTCGAACAACCCGTTCACGGTAAGGATGCCGCTAAATGCTTGCTGTTTCTTTCTCAGGGTTCACGAAGCACAGCAAGGTATTCCATCGAGTTCCAACCTTAGCCACAGACTCAGGGTGGAATGACAAGGCCCTGCGGGAGATGTTTCGACAGGGCCTCTCGGACAAGTTCGAGGATGAACTGGCAAGTGAGGGATGACACAGACTGTTTGGACTCTCTGATCTCGCTAGCCACTAGATTAGATAATCGACTTCAAGAGCAGCTGAGACAAAGAACCAGTCACCCTGCTCTTCGGGGAAGCCCATGGTCCACCTTATCAGTCCCAGCCAGCCTCCCTTCCCCAGCCACTCCAAGGTTAGCTCCTGCTCCGGCCGACCCCACCACCCTGGGAGAGGAACCGATGCAGCTAGGATGGAACCAGCTCTCCCCCGGCAGAACGACTTTGGATGCGCAGACCTGGGGAATGTTTCTATTGTGGCCAGCTAGGATATTTTCAGGATACCTGCCCTCAGCAACCAAAAGGGAGGGCACATCAGTGAAAAAGGGGGCCCTGGTGCGCCAAATGATACTCCCTTCAGCCCCCCAGACTCGGATGCAGATCCCGGCTACTGTAAATTACCAATGACAGCCTCTGTCCCTATTCACTTTGGTGGATTCCGGTGCTGAGGGCAATCTGCTGGACAAAGACATAGCCTCCCAGGTTGGAATACCTCGCGAGCTGTTAACTACCCCTCTGGAGGCCCGAGCCCTGGGCGGGAAACTGGGTGATCATCTGTACGCCTTGATCTTGATCCTATCCGGCAACCATCGAGAGGGGGTACAATTCAGTCTCATTTGTTCACCTCAAGCCCTGGTAGTTCTAGGGTACCCATGACTGACCCAACACAATCCCCATATCAACTAGTCTACTGGGAGGATAGCCAAATAGCCAGTCTTGCCACACCAACTGTCTGCGGTCAGCCCCATCAGGGAAGCTACTGCGATTTCGCCTGTCCTGAAACCCCTCGATTTGTCCCGAGTCCCCACCATGACCTGGGACCGGTATTCAGTAAACAACGGGCCTTTTCCCTGCCTCGGCACCGCACATGATTGTGCCATCGACTTTCTACCCGGGGCCTCACTACCCACCAGTCACCTTTTTAATCTGTCCTGACCTGAGAGCGAGGCCATGGAGAAGTACATCAGCAAGTCTCTCACGGCAGGCATTATCAGACCTTCATCTTCCCCGGTAGGCGCCGGTTTCTCCTTCGTAGTAAAGAAGGACAGGTCGCTTCGTCCTTGTATTGATTACAGAGGCCTAAACAGTATAACAGTTAAGAATAAGTACCCTTTACCTCTCATTAGTTCGGCTTTTGAACCACTGCATTTTCTCAAAGCTGGACCTTCGTAACGCCTACCAACTAGTCAGGGTGAGGGAGGGGGATGAGTGGAAGATGGCCTTTAATACACCTCTGGGCCACTTTGAATATTTGGTCATGCCGTTTGGCCTATCCTATGCTCCCGCGGTTTTCAAGCCCACGTTAATGATGTACTGAGGGACTTTATTAATTGGTTCGTATTTGTTTACCTCGATGATATCCTGAAATTTTCTAGCAACCCCCAAGATCACGTTCACCATGTCCGTGAAGTCCTCCAGAGACTGTGGGAAAACCAATCATTTGTGAAGGCGGAGAAATGTGAGTTCCATGTTCCTTTGGTCAGCTTCCTGGGTTATATTATTGAGAGCAGACAGGTGAAAGCAGAGCCTGAGAAGATCCGGGCAGAAGAATGGTCGAGACCCATGACCTGCAAACAACTTCAATGATTCCTGGGGTTTGCAAACTTCTACTGCCGATTTATCAGAGACTACAATTGAGTGGCGGCCCCCCCTACCCGGCTTACCTCACCTATTACCCACTTCTGTGGGACTCTGAAGCTGGCTTGGCATTCACTGACCTGAAGAGGCATTTCACCTCTGCTCCCATCCTGGTCCATCCGGTCACAGCCCATCAATTCATTGTCGAGGTCCACACCGCTGACTCTGGGATAGGAGCAGTCCTGTCCCAACGATCAAATTTGGATGAAAAGCTTCACCCCTGTGCCTTCTATTCTCGCCAACTGTCCCCTGCTGAGCAGAATTACGATGTAGGGAATTGGGAACACCTAGCGGTCAAACTAGCATTGGAGGAATGGTGGCACTGGCTGGAGTGGGTAGAACAACTAGAGAATTGTTGGATAGTTGGATTGTTGGATTGTTGGATCTCCTGTTAGGGAATGAGATAGGTCAGGTGACAGAGATATGTGTTGGGGAGCACTTCGGGTCCAGTGATCACAACACCATTCGTTTCGATAAAATTATGGAGAAGGATAGGACTGGACCCAGGGTTGAGATTTTTGATTGGAGAAAGGCTAACTTTGAGGCGATGTGAAAGGATTTAGAAGGAATGGATTGGGACAATTTGTTTTATGGGAAGGATGTAATAAAGAAATGGCGGTCATTTAAAGGTGAAATTTTGAGGGTACAGAATCTTTCTGTTCCTGTTAGGTTGAAAGGAAAAGTTAAAAGTTTGAGAGAGCCATGGTTTTCAAGGGCTATTGGAAACTTGGTTAGGAAAAAGAGGGAGATCTACAATAAATATAGGCTGCATGGAGCAAATGAGGTGCTCAAGGAATATAAAGAATGTAAAAAGAATCTTAAGAAAGAAATTAGAAAAGCTAAAAGAGGATATGAGGTTGCTTTGGCAAGTAAGGTGAAAATAAATCCAAAGGGTTTCTGCAGTTATATTAATAGCAAAAGGATAGTGAGGGATAAAATTGGTTCCCTTAGAGAATCAGAGTGGACAGCTATGTGCAGAGCCAAAAGAGCTGGGGGAGACTTTGAACAACTTCTTTTCTTCGGTATTCACGAAGGAGAAGGATATTGAATTGTGTAAGGTAAAGAAAACAAGTAGGGAAGTCATGGAAACTATGATGATTAAAGAGGAGGAAGTACTGGCGCTTTTAAGGAATATAAAAGTGGATAAATCTCTGGGTCCTGACAGGATTTTCCCAAGGAACTTGAGGGAAGTTAGTGTAGAATTAGCAGGAGCTCTGACAGAAATATTTCAAATGTCATTAGAAACGGGGATGGTGCCAGAGGATTGGTGTATTGCTCATGTTGTTCCATTGTATAGAAAGGTTTCTAAGAGTAAATCTAGCAATTAAATCCAGTAAGTTTGATGTTAGTGGTGGGTAAATTAATGGAAAGTGTTGGTAAGTGTTGGAAAGTGATGATATATATAATTATCTGGATAGACAGGGTCTGAGAGGACCGGAAGTGATGGCATTGATGAATATTTATTCTTGTGAGATATTATAAACAGCCCCCTTTTTTTTGCTTCTTTTTTCTTCTTTATTAGTTATTAGTTATTAGATTAGTAGATTAGATAATTTTGCATTATATATATATTTTTAATTTTTTTCTTTTTTCTGTTTTTTTATATCATATATTATGAAATATTTAGACTTACCATGTTCATACATATATTGTATGGTTTATGTCTTGGTAAACTCATTTATATTGTAACTATTGTTTATGTTTTTTTTCATCTGTAATGGAATTTGTATGTTTGTAATTTCTTTATTAATATATCATTTGTATTCTGTCCATATTACTACTAATAATAAAAAGATTTAGAAAGAAAGAAAGAAAGACATGGTCTGATTAGGAATAGTCAACATGGATTTGTACTTGGAAGGTCATGTTTGACAAATCTTATTGAATTTTTTGAAGAGGTTACTAGGAAAGTTGACAAGGGTGAAGCAGTGGATGTTGTCTATATGGACTTCAGTAAGGCCTTTGACAAGATTCCACATGGAAGGTTAGTTAGGAAGGTTCAATCATTAGGTACTAATATTGAAGTAGTAAAATGGATTCAACAGTGGCTGGATGGGAGATGCAAGAGAGTAGTGGTGGATAACTGTTTGTCAGGTTGGAGGCTTGTGACTAGTGGTGTGCCTCAAGGTTCTGGACTGGGTCCAATGTTGTTTGTCATATACGTTAATCATCTGGATGATGGGGTGGTAAATTGGATTAGTAAGTATGCAGATGATACTAAGATAGGTGGCGTTGTGGATAATGAAGTAGGTTTTCAAAGTTTGCAGAGAGATTTAAGCCAGTTAGAAGAGTCGGCTGAAAGATGGCAGATGGAGTTTAATGCTGATGAGTGTGAAGTGCTACATTTTGGTAGGAATAATCAAAATAGGACATACATGGTAAATGGTAGGGCATTGAAGAATGCAATAGAACAGAGTGATCTAGGAATAATGGTGCATAATTCCCTGATGGTGGAATCTTGTGTGGATAGGGTAGTGAAGAAAGCTTTTGGTAAACTTGCCTTTATAAATCATAGCATTGAGTATAGGAGTTGGGAAGTAATGTTAAAATTGTACAAGGAATTGGTAAGACCAAATTTGGAGTATTGTGTACAGTTCTGGTCACCGAATTATAGGAAAGCTGTCAACAAAATAGAGAGTACAACAAAGATTTACTAGGAATTTACCTGGGTTTCAGCACATAAGTTATAGAGAAAGGTTGAACAAGTTAGGGCTTTATTCTTTCGAGCGTAGAAGGTTGAGGAGGGACTTGATAGAGGTATTTAAATTTATGAAGGGGATAGATATAGTTGATGAGGATTGGCTTTTTCCGTTGAGAGCAGGGGAGATTCAAACAAGATTCAAACAAGAGGGCATGAGTTGAGAGTTAGGGGGCAAACATTTAGGGGTAACATGAGAGGGAACTTCTTTACTCAGAGAGTGGTAGCTGTATGGAACGAGCTTCCAGTAGAAGTGGTAGAGACAGTTTTGTTATTGTCATTTAAAGTAAACTTGGATAGGTATAATAACATGGGCTGAATGGGTCGTTGGGACTAGCCGAGAGTAAGCGTTCGGCATGGACTAGATGGCCGACCGACACTAGACTCCAATGCCTGAATACCAACCGGGGCAGATGGTGTGGCTTTCATCCAAGGACATCCTGCTCAAGAACGAGCATAGGAAACTCGCCCCTCACTTCCTGGGACCATTCAAGGTTGAAAATGTTACTAATCCCACAGCGGTCTGCCTAGAAATACCAAGATCTATGCACATCCTCCTGACTTTTCATGTTTCCCAGTTAAAGCCAGTTTCCGTCAGCCTCTTGTTATCCCCGGCTGAGACTCCCCCACCTGCCCGTATCATCGACAACCCTCCGGCATACTGGATGACTACTGGATGTGTGCCATAGGGGCAGGGGTTTCCAATACCTGGTAGATTGGGAAGGGGATGGTCCAGAAGAGTGTTCCTGGGTCCACTGCACCTTCATCCTAGACCTTTCCCTCATCCAGGATTTTCATCGGGACCATCCAGACAGGCTTGGAGGATCACCGGGAGGCTCCCGTTGAGGGAGGTGTTCTGTTATGGTCCCTTCTGGCAATCCCCCACATTGCTATTTACCTCAGGAATTGGGCCTCAATCCCCTTGTTTAGTTTCCAATCATTCCCAGGTTCCACTAACTACACACACCTGCTTTCCGTCAAAAAACAACAAGGAGCTGACAGTTTGTTGATTGACTCCGGTGTGAGTAACCTCATTTCATGATTTTTAGGACTGCCAATTCTAAGTCTAGCATCACTCCTGGATACCAATTCCTTTTTTTAAATTTGTTTTTAAATTTAATTTTAATCTATAATTTTTTATACATTCATAAGTACACATTGAGATAATATTAAAGTAATAAGGCACTTACATAGATAATTATGTGCAGTTGTAGTTCCACACTATTAGACTAAGCAATGACAATAATTGTTAAGAAAAATAGTAATAATAGTGGATTAATAATAACTCCATATATCTCTTCTGAACCATTACTTCTGGTCCAAAATATTATATATAACGCTATGTAACTACCATCGTAGGATTTTATATCCTAACTTGTTCATGTTTGCTCCTACCCACAAACATAATTATCCAATCCCTATGTTTACTTAATTTTTCCATATTTTTCCCCTTTCCCAAATCTTTTCCTTTACTTGTGTTAATTCCCTATTTTAAAAAAAACAGTAAACAATCGAACCAAGGGTGCTTACATTAGCAATACTACTGTGTTGATGAGAAAAGCAGTATAAATCATTAGGAGAGTCATCCAAAGTCTGCTTGCTTTGGGGTTATAAATTCAATCCATTTATTCCAAATTTGATCAAATTTTTCTTTTTGAATTCTCAAAGAGTAGGTCATCTTTTCCATTTTAAATATTTCCAAAATAATTTCATGCCAATCTTCAAATGTAGGTGATATTGGATTAAGCCACTTTCTGGTGATTGATTTCTTACTTGCCGCTAAGAGGACCTGTAGCAACTTTATGTCTTTCTTCTGATCCAAAAACAGTACATGTCCCAAATAGAACATCTCAAAGTTCAGAGGTATCTGGGTCTTAAATACCTGACCTAAAGTTCTATGAATGCCTTTCCAATATAAACTTAATTTAAGGCAATCCCAGAAAATATGGAAATGGTTTGCCTTCTTGGAGCCACACCTTCTCCAACATGTCACGTTTGTGTCTTTATATTTTTCCTGATATGGGGTCTTGAAGTACCTTATAATATTTTTCCAACAATGTTCTCTGCAAATCAAAGAGTTAGTCAAAGACTACCGAAAGCTGCATATTTTCCCCCAAACCTTCTCTGAAAGTACCAACCCCACTTCTTTCTCCCACTTCTTTTTAATATACAATGTGTTTTCATTTTTAGCATGTAAGAGTACATTGTATAATCAAGATATTGATTTACTTGGCTTTGAACTGTAAGCCGAATTCAGAATCTTGAAAAATTCTAATTCTACTGTTGATAAATCTGTATATCTACAACTCTGGTTAACATAATGTCGTATTTGAAGGTACCTATAAAAGTTATTATGTTCTAGGCCATGCTTGTCCTGTAAGGATTGGAAACTTTGTAATATTCTTTTCTGTGTAAATGAAAGATAGGTTGTAAGACCTTTTTTATCCATAATTCAAATACTTTATCTACTCTGTTGGGAAGAAATTCGGTATCATATGCACACCATCTAAAAAGTTTTAACATGTTATTAATTCCACATGAATTAGCTACCTTCTGCCATACTTTTAATGTAAGATTTATCCAGCTGTTTTTAGACTTTTCCAATTGGGCTATCAATCCTTTGTCTGTTATTGAGGCCTGCAAGGGAAAACTGTCAATCAGTCCAAATTCTATTTCCTTCCATCTAGCCTTATATTCCTTATTACACCAGTATAACAGAGGGGTTATCTGTGAAGCATAAAAATAATTCCTCAAGCAAGGAAGTGCCATTCCTCCTCCTTCCTTAACACTGTAAGGTGTTAAATCGAATTCTAGGTTCCTTTCCTTGCCAGATGTGGTGAACAATGTGCCTGTCTGGACACGCCCCTTGCTGACTGCTCCTGTGGCTCCTCCCACAGGCCCCTGTATAAAGGCGATCTGAGGCCTGACGCTCGGCCTCAGTCTCCAGGACATAGTATGATGGACACTCACTCCTGGTTCCTTCTTCCAGTCAATAAAAGCCGATATCTCGCCTTACGTCTCAGTGTGAGTTATTGATGGTGCATCAATTTTATTGACTGGAAGAAGGAACCAGGAGTGAGTGTCCATCATACTATGTCCTGGAGACTGAGGCCGAGCGTCAGGCCTCAGATCGCCTTTATACAGGGGCCTGTGGGAGGAGCCACAGGAGCAGTCAGCAAGGGGCGTGTCCAGACAGGCACATAGTTCACCACATCAGATAAGGCGGGAAATCCATTTGTTCCATTCCCTGAATTGATTATTGTCCACCTCTACAGGTAAAGTCCAAAAAAGATAGAGTAACCGAGGGAGAATATTCATTTTTATAGTATTTATCCTTGAATTTAAACTTAAAAAGGGTATGAAATTCCATCTAAGTATATCTGCTTTTATCTTTGAAATTAATGGCCCATAAATTACCTGTGATAATGTTGAAAGATCCTTTGGCAGGGTTATTCCTAAATATTTTAATGATTTAGCTTCCCACTCAAGATCATATGTATCCTGTAGTTTTCTGGATATTGTATAATTTAGGACATAACCTGCATTTTCTTTACATTTATTTTATAACCTGATACTTTCCCGAACTCATCCAACAGTGTAAACAATCCTATTAATGATTTTTCTGGTTTACTCAGATAGACTAAGATTTCATCTGTGAATAACACCACTTTCTGTTCAATCCCTGCCACCTTAACATCTTTTACAATTTCGCTCTGTCTTATTAGCTGGGCAAGTGGTTCAATGTATAACGCAAAAAAGAGAGGAGAAATTGGGCATCCCTATCTAGTTCCTCTCTCTAAAATAGAGGAGTCAGAGAGGACCCCATTTATCTCAATTCGAGCTGTGGGACTGTCATATAAAGACTGGATTACTTTAATAAACTTTTCTTGAAAGCCACATCTTCCTAACACTCTATATAGGAATGCCCAACTAACTGAATCAAAAGCTTTCTCAGCATCTAGCCCCACTATCATTGTCTCTGTCCCACTCTTAGTAACCTGTTCTAGTATGTGTAAAGTTCTCCTTATGTTGTCCTGAGTTTGTCTTTGTTGAATAAATCCAGTCTGGTCTAAGTGGATGAGGCCAGGTAAAAACTTTTCCAGTCTGTGCGCTAATATAGATGTAAATAATTTGTAATCCACATTAAGAACGCTGACTGGCTAGTAATTGCCACATTCTAGTTTATCTTTGCCCTCTTTAGGAATAACTGAAATAATCGCTTCTCTCCAGGAAGGTGGAATTTCTCTTCTCTGTAATATCCAATTAAAGGTGTTAAGTAGCAATGGGACTAACTGTGACTTCAGCGATTTGTACCACTCTGAGGTAAACCCATCAGAACCTGGAGACTTTCCGGTCTTTAATCTAGAGATGGCCACGTTCAGTTCTTTGACAGTTACTGGTTCTAATAGGGATTTGTTTTGTAAATCTGTGAGCTTGGGTAGATCTAAAGAATTCAGTAAAGTGTCTATATAGGTCTCATTTGAGGCCCGGGGTTGAGAGAACAGTTCTCGATAATATGTTTCAAAACACTCTTGAATTTTCCTTATTGTGCTCTCCACCAGCTTTGTCTTTGGATTCTTTATTTTTAAAATTGTATTATCTGCTTGTTGTTTATGTAACTTATATGCTGATTTAATCTAGCTGATTTACCTCCTACTTCATAATTCTTTTGTCTCAAGTAAATAAAATTTCTTTGAGTTTCCAATGTATAAATATCATCAATTTTACTTTGCAATTTCTTAATTTCCTGTTTTAAATTAGAATTAATTTTATTGCTATCTACAACTTGAAGTTGTTTTAATTTTCCTTGAAGGTCTGCTAATTTTTGTGCATTTAATTTTTTCATGTGAGTGGTTATGGAAATAATTTTTCCTCTCAGTACAGCTTTTAATGCATCCCATAAGATCACTGGTGATGTCTCCCCCGTGTCATTAAGATCTAGGTATTCTTTAATTTCTCCCCTTGATCTCTCCATTACTTCCAGATGATTGAGTATATGTGAATTTAACCGCCATAGTGTTTTCCTCATTGTCCTTTCCAGGATTAGGGACATAGAGACTGGGCTATGATCTGACAAATCAATTGTTGCAATATTACAGTCTTTTATCCTGAACCTATCTATGTTAAATATAAAAAAAAGTCTATCCTTGAATAAGCTGAATAAGGGAAAGAGTAATGTGTATAATCTTTACTAGTGGGGTGTAATTCCCTCCACACATCTATAATTCCCAACTCCTCCATCAATGAATTCACTTTCCTAGTCAAAGGTTTATTTTGAGTGACTATTCTTGATGAATCTAATGCAGGATTTAACCTAATATTAAAATCCCCTCCACAGATTACTACCCCTTGAGAATTGGCCATTAGGTCAAAAATGTGCCTATAGAATGACCGCTCACAACCTGGTGGAGCATAAACATTCAGCAATGTTAATTCGGTAATTTTTACAAATCGTCCATCCTTGTCTTTAGTCTCTGAAATATGTTCTTAATTAACAGCATTTGATATTAAAGTTGCTACCCCTCTCTTGTGGCTCAATTTATATGATGAATAAAATACATTGTTTAAAACCCATTCTTTTTAATTTTACATGTGTGATTCCTGAAGGAAAACTATTTGTGTCCTCTCTTTTTTCAATTTAGACATAATCTTATTTTTCTTAATTGATTCAAAACCCCATTAACATTATAGGAAATTATTTTTACCAGTTCTGTTTTGCAATTTTCTCTAATAAAAAAAAACTCCTTTTTTAACCAAACAGTAAGCAATCCCTTCTCAACAATGAACCAAAACATACAACCACACCCCGGACATTTTTGAACAAATAACATTTGAAAATTTTTCCCGACTTCTAACAGTGAGGCCTGAGCACCAACCTGCCTCAGTTCAGAGGGAATACCTCTATCTATGGGATGCTCACTTATTACATCATTGCTGTGTTAGAGGGCCCTCCGTAGTGTGAATAATCATAGAGAATTCTCTCATTTTTATGTCTCGACCATAGTGCTATATTCAAGTTATTCCGTCTAGTTTATTTTCAGTTACCAACTTTCATTTTACCTTCAAGTCCCATTTACTCTTTTCAGTCATTTCTCTTAATTAATCTATATTCTCTGTACGTTCGTGTCTGAATATTTGCAGCTTTTCCTTGTAATTTGACACTCTGGTTCTCGTGTAGCGTCCTCCGCTGCTGTGGCTTTTGCCGTATCCTCTCCAGTAACAACTCCGGTTGGGTGATAATTTATAGGTAGTCCTCGGTCCGCCATGTCCAACGTTGCCTCTTCTACTGTAGCGTAGGTTTTTATCCCTTTGTTGTAAAAGACTCTTAACCGAGCTGGATGCAGGGTCTGGAATCTGATATTGTTTTCCTTCTGGACTCTCCGTGTTTCCGCATTTTCCTTCCGTCTGGCAAGGATCGCCGGTGCATAATCGTGGTCTAATTGATTTTACAATTGCTCAACATGAAACCTTTCTTTTGCCATGCGTGTTTAAGCACCTCTTCCCTTATTCTGTAGCTGAAGAATCTGATTACAATTGATTTGGGATGGGTGCCTGCCGGGGGCAGCGGAGCTAACGCACAGTGAGCCCTTCCTATCTGTAGGCCTTTTACGTCTGGTATATCAAGATTCTCTCTAAGCAGCTTCTCCACGAAGGGAATCATCAATCCGGGTTTACCTTCAGTTCCTTCGGGAACGCTGTAGATCCTCACATTTTCCCTTCTTGAGCGGCTTTCTTGGTCTGTTAGCTTCCACTGGAGCTGCTCTTGCAGCTTTAGCATTATTTGTATCACTTCCTCGGCTTTTTGCAGCCTCTCCTCGGTCGCTACAATCCTCGCTTCAGCTATGTCTAACCTCAAATTAGTGTTTACTATTTCTCCTTTAATATCTTCCAACTGTTTGCTGTTATCTTGTCGGAACTGGCGAATCTGTCTGAGAATCAAAGTCAAATTCAGTGATTCTTCCTCATTATCTCCGTCTAGGCTAGCCGTGGGGGAGCTAGGCCCTTCAGCTCGCTGCAGCTCCTTGTTTTTATCAACCTTCTGAGCGGGCTTTTTACTCTTGTTCTTAGACAACATCCTTGCCCCTTTTATTAATATAGTTATTCAGTTTTAAATATTTGTCTAATTTCGGCTTTGGGGCTTTCTTTTTGTCGAGAGACCTCTCCCTACGCCGCCATTCCCTTGATGACCCGGAAGTCGAGGCCCCTGGATACCAATTCCACACTCGCTTCGTCTACAATACCTCCCGACTCTGTCTCCGTGCCCGTGTTCTATACTTGGGTTCGTCTACCTCATTCTGGTTTATCCTTCAAAAATGCATCACCTTACACTTATCCGGATTGAACTCCATCTGCCACTTTTCTGCCCAAATCTGCATTCTGTCTATATCCTCTTGTAACCTTCGACAACCTACAGCTCCATCCACGACTCCTCCAATCTCCGTGTCATCCGCAATCTTACCCATCTTTCCACCTCTTCATCCAGGTCATTTATAAAAATCACAAAGAGCAGCAGTCCCAGGACAGATCCTTAACGGCACTCCACTAGTCACCGAACTCCAGGCAGAATACTTTCCTTCCGTTTTTTATCCAAATAGCCAAGGTTCCACTGATCCCATGCCTCATGACTTTCTGGATGAGTCTCTTGTGAAGGACCTTGTCAAATGCCTTGCTAAAATCCATGTAGACCACATCTACTGCCCTACACTCATCAAGTTCTTTTGTTACCTCTTCAAAAACCTCAATTAGGCTCGTGAGGCAGGACATCAAAACCATGTTGACCATCCTTCACAAAGCCATGTTGACTATCCTTGAGTAGACTGTACTTCTCCAAATGTTCGTAGATCCTATCCTTAAGAATCCTTTCCAATAGTTTGCAGACCACCAACGTAAGACTCACTGGTCTATAGTTTCCAGGATTCTCCCTATTACCTTTTTTAAAAAAGGGAACTACATTTGCCATTCTCCAATTCTCTGGCACCTCCCCTGCAGCCAAAGAGGATTCAAAGATCATAGCTACTGCTCAGGCGATCTCTTCTCTCACTTCCCACAGCAACCTGGGGTATAATCACATCTGTCCCTGGGGACTTATCAACCTTGATGTGTTATGGTCTGGTCCGAAGCCTGCATTCCAGATCTTGATCTGGTCCACAGACTCCAGACTCCGGGTCTTGTAGCCATCCCTCCTTTCATCCTTGAGCCAAGTAGTCTCACCTGTGAATCATTGTGGCTTGTTTGGACTCATGGAGGTGCGCCTGATACCCATCGGCTGGCGATGTATATAGGGGGCTCTGGGACTGAGTGGAATTGTGGGGGGGGGGGGGTTGTCCTGCCTATCCTGTTCCTCCGGTTGCCCTGGCTTGGAGTTCCCCTCATTAAAGATGAGTTCTTTGAGTTAAGTCTGGCAGTCACCCTGGACCTAGTTCCCTTCCTATCCCTTGCCTCTGTCCGGCAAGCCTGGCCGGATTGCCGTTGCTCGGTGGGGGACTCTGCCCCCTTCCATCTGTCGCTGCCGACTGGTTGTGCCCCGCAACCTACCCAGGTGCCCTGCAACCTGCTCAGGCCCCTGTGTTCCTGCCTGGGAGGTCTGGGCCCTGCCTAGGAGTTATGTGGCCCACCCAGAGGTTTCTGCCCCTACCACCTATCCCTCGTTGCTGATGGGTTGTGCCCCACAACCTACCCAGGTGCCCTGCGACCTGCTCAGGCCCCTGTGTTCCTGCCTGGGAGGTCTGGGCCCTGCCCAGGAGTTATGCAGCCCGCCCAGTGAACTCCTAGACCCTACCTGACCTCCGAGATCCTGCCTTGCCTGAACTCTTAAGACTCTCCAGGAATCCCAGAATCACCTTGAACATCATGTCCCTCACGCACACCACTGTCACCACATCTTGTCTAACGTTTAGTTGTTCCTGTCCTGCCCCTAGTACTTCAGTGCCTGCGTCCTGCGCTTGGGTCCAGCCTTCTGTCCCCTTATGATGTTTTTAAGAAGATCCAACACTTCTTCTTCCTTAATCTCCACATTATCCAGCACACAGACCTGTTCTATTTCGACCTCACCCTGATCAAGTTCCTTTTCACTTGTGAATACTGAAGCTAAGTATTCATTTAGGACCTCCCCAACCTCCTCTGCCTCCAGGCACATGTCACCTTCTTTATCCTTTAGCAGCCCCACCTTCATTCTTGTTATCCTTCTGTTCTTCACATACACATAGAACGCCTTGGGGTTCTCCTCAATCCTACATGCCAAGGCCTTCTTATGCCCCCTTTGAGCTCTCCTCAGTCCTTTCTTAAGCTCCTTTCTGGCTACCCTGTATTTCTCATGAGCTTCTCCTGCTTCCTGCTTTTTATATCTAACATATGCTTCCTCTTCCGCTTGACAAGTTACCTCACGTTTTGTCAGCCAGAATTCCCTTTTTCTACCATTTTTTCCTTGTCTCAATGGGACAAACTTATCCTGAACCCAGCACAAGTGGTCCCTAAACTTCCCCCACATTACTTCTGTGCTTTCACCCTTGAACATCTGTTTCCAATTTACTCTCATTAGTTCCTGCCTTACCCTTCATAGTCAGCCTTTCCCCAGTTAAACACTTTCCCATTTTGTCTGTTTTTATTCTTTTCCATAGCTATGCTGAAGCTAAGGGAGTTGTGGTCGCTCTCACCAAAATGTTCTCCCACCAAGAGGTCTGCCACCTGACCAGGTTCATTACCCAGAACTAGATCCAGTAGAATTCTAATAGATTTTTCAGGCAAGATTTTCTCTTGAGGAAACCATGCTGACTGTGGTCTATTGTATCATTTGACTCCAAGTACCCTGAGACCTCATCCTTAATAATCAAGTCCATCATCTTCCTAACCATGATGTCAGACTAACTGGCCTATAGTTTTCTTTCTTCTGCCTCTCTCCCCTGCAGAAGAGTGAAATTACATTCCCAATTTCCCACTGCTCCATGACCATGCCAGAAACAATTGATTGTTGAAAGATCATTACTAGTGACATTTGCAATTTGACTTGACTTTATTTCTTACATCCTTCACACATGTGAGGAGTAAAAATCTTTACATCTCTGTCTGAATGTTCAATGTGCAAAGTATAGTAATGTATAATAAATAGTATGTACAGTAAAATATACAACAGAATAGTCAATATAGCTTCAAAATACAATTGTGTTAGCATGAATTAATCAGTCTGATGGCCTGGTGGAAGAAGCTGTCCCAGAACCTGTTGGTCCTGGCTTTTATGCTGTGGTACCATTTCCCAGATGGTAGAAGCTGGAGCAGTTTGTGACTGTGGTGACTCAGGTCCCCTATGATCCTTCGGGCCCTTTATACGCACCTGCCACTGTAAATATCTTGAATACTGTTAAGTTCACATCTACAGATGTGCTGGGCTATCTCACTCTCTACAGAGCCCTGCAATTGAGGGAAGTACAGTTCCCATAGCAGGCAGTGATGCAGCCAGTCAGGATGCCCTCAATTATGCCCCTGGAGAAAGTCCTTAGTGTTCGGGGGCCCACACCAAACTTCTTCAACAGTCTGAGGTGAAAGAGGCACTGTTGGGCTTTTTTCACCACACAGCCAGTACGTACAGTCCAGGTGAGGTCATCGGTGATGTGTTTGCTGTGGAACTTGAAGCTGTTCACCCTCTCAGCCCCAGATCCATTGCTGCCAATAGGGGTTAGCCTGTCTCCATTTCTCCTGTAAGCCACAACCAGCTCCTTTTTTTTACAACATTGAGGGAGAAGTGATTTTATTGACTCCACTGTGTCAGGGTGATGATTTCTTTTTTTATAGGTTGCCTCATTATCATCAACAAATTTAATCAGCAGATTGGAGCTGTGGGTGGCGACACAGTCATGGGTGGACAGAGAGTAAAGGAGAGGGCTAAGGACACAGACCTGGGGCTCTCCTGTGTTGAGGGTCAGAGGGGCAGAGGTGAGGGAGTCCACTCTTACCACCTGCCAGTGATCTGACAGGAAGTCCAGGATCTAGCTACACAAGGCAGGGTGAAGGCCGAGATCTCTAAGCTTCTTGTCAAGCCTGGAGGGAATTGTGGTGTTGAATGCTGAAATGTAGTCCAAGACCAGCATTCTCACATAAGCATCCCTCTTCTCCAGGTGTGTAAGGACGGTATGTAGAGCTGTGGCTATTGTATCATCTGTTGGTAGGTGAATTGTAGGGGGTCCAGCATGGGTTGTAGCATGCTGCAGATGTAGTCCTTGACCAGACCAAAAAGCATTTGCTTATTATTGAGGTGAGTGTGACAGGACGCCAGTTATGCAGGCATGTTACCTTGGTCCTTTTAGGTATAGGGACAATGGTGGATGTTTTGAAGCAGGAGGGCACACTACACTGGGAGAGGGAGAGATTAAAAATATCTGTAAACCCACCTGCCAGTTGTGTTGCACACATCCTGAGTACTCGCCCTGTGATGCTGTCCAGACATGCAGCCTTGTGACTGTCCACTGGTTGGAAATACTTGCGTACGTCAGCCTCAGAGATGACCAAGGTGCAGGTCGCTTCAGCGGTTTTCCTGAGGGACTCAGTGTTGGCGACATCGAACTGTGCGTAAAAAAGATTTGGCTCTTCTGGGAGAGAGGCAGCAATGTTGGCAGCACCACTGTGCTTAGCTTTGAAGTCTGCAATGGTGTGCAGACCTTCCCATAAGCTGTGTGTTTTGTTGGTGGAGAGTTGTGTCTGGATCTTGTCCCTGTATTATCATTTTACTGCCGTGATGATTTGGTGTAGATCGTAGCTGCATTTCTTGATTTCCTGTTGGCTTCAACAGTAAAAACTCTGACATGGGGAGCACAGTGCACACAGAACTGTTGATCCAGGGTTTCTGGTTTGAATAGACCCTGACCAACTTTTGGGGGATAACGGTCTCGATGCATTTTCGGATGAAGCTCATGATCTCTTCCATGAACTCAGAGACATCCTCATCACAAAAGACGTCATCAAAGCAGTCCTGTAGCATGGAGACTGAATGGACCGACCAACAGTGGACAGTTTTAACTATGGTTGCCTCTTGTTTCAGATTCTGCCTGTACATGGGCAGAAGCAAGATAGAGGAGTGATCCAACTTCCCAAACAGTGGGTGGAGATGCACTTTGTAAGCGTAGTGGAAGGGAGAGTAGCAGTGGTCAAGTATGCTAACTCCCCATTTGCTTACCTGCATGTGCTGACAAAACTTCGAAGAGACTTTAGACAATGATGCTCTATTAAAGTCAGCAGCGACAATGAAGGCAGCCTCCGGATGTACAGTCTCCAGGGTGCTTATGGTTTCGTACAGTTCTTTGAGAGCCAGGTCAGTATCAGCCCGCAGTGGAATAAACACAGATGTGATAATAACTGCCGTGAACTCTCTAGGCAGCCAGAAAGGTCTACACAGCAGCACAAGGTAGTCCCGATCTGGGGAACTAAAGGATTTGAGGGCATGCACATTCTGGGATTGAACCAAGCATTATTCACTATAATCATATCCCAGCTCCTTTACTCTTCCCAGAGAGGTTTTTATACTTGACCGAGAACCCAGATGGCATGATCCAGTATCTCCTCTGTCAAACAGGTCTCTATGAAGCACAAAACATTACATACCTTTGTTTCCTGCTGATAGGAAATTCCGGCTAACAGTTTGCACGTTAACCAAGAGTATGTTGGGGAGCAGCAGCTGATTAGCACACTATCTCAACCTCATTATCTTCTCCCTCACCTCTGGTGCCGCTTCCAAGGTAGCAATGGTGTAATAAGTGAGCATCCCATGGATTACATAAGCAGTGGTTCCCAATGTCGAAAAGGCAGCCAGTGTCACAATGTGGAGGGGCAAGGGTGCTGGGGGAGGACCCAAACACATTTTGTAAGGTTAACTAAATAAAGTTTATTACTATTTACAAGGAGAGCCGTGATGCAAGGATAAAACAGAGAGAAATCAAGGAGAGCAAAGAGGAAGCAGGAATAGGACTCAGGCCTGGGACTAGGCTGGGATTCAGGGTCTGGGGCTAGGACTTGGAACACCAGAGCCAGGTCTTGACACTTGGAACACCAAACACAGAGCTGGGACCCCTCCTTAGGAAAAGGACATAGAGCCGGGGCTTTACACAGAGTCAGGACCCCTCCTTGGGGTCAGGACATAGGGCCGGGACTCACACACGGAACACAAACAACAGTCCATTTGAGTAGCAGCAAATGGCCTGCCTACTGAGCTGGATATGCGATAAGAAAACAATGGCAGTCCATTCGAGTAGCAACAACCGGCCTGAGCTGGATACGAGATGACAAAACAACTGACGGTACTATAACTGGGCACAAGTTTGCTCCAAGCACCCGGAGCTCTTGATTTACCCTGGTGGGTTAACCTTGCCCAGACCTGCTCTGGCAATGGAAAGCGGCTTGCTGGCACTTGCTTCGGGAGGAGACTTGGCTTGCTCCGGCAAGAAATTTAGTTGGCTCCTGCTGGATGACTTGGGCTCGCACTGGCTTCAGTGACTTCGTTAACACTCTCGCCCCGAACGGCTGAAGCTGGAGACTTATAAACTGCCTGTTCAGTGGAGAGTAAATTGCCTTTAAGCACCAAGTCTAAGGGACATGGGAAAACAGGGAATTAAAGGGAAACAAGGAGTCAACGGTCCAGATCGTAATACAAATTAGGTAAATTTAAAGGGAACCCAATCCGGACTATGACATCCATATGTTCAAAAAAGTCAGTCCATCATATCTGATGTGATTATCAGCTTCTAGACCAAGAAATGCAAAGGAAATTGCAGAAATTAGCAGTACACTACAAAGTTGGAACAGAACTCACAACACAGCTGCCTTACACGGTGCCATCTGGTACAGATTTTCCAATCTTCTGGATCCTTTCCAGAATTTAGTGATTCTTGAAAGATCATTACTAATATCTCCACAATTTTTCAGCCAACTCTTTCAGAGCTCTGAGGTGTTCTTATCCACCTTCAGCCCTTTCAGCTTCCCAAGAACCTTCTCCTTCTCTCTAGTTGTGGCAACATCACACATTTCATGCCACTTGACACCTTGAACTTTTACCATACTGCTAGTGTCTTCCACAGATAAAACCGATGCAAAATACTCAGTTCATCCGCTATTTCATTGTCCCCGATTAATACCTCTCCAATATCATTTTCCAACAGTCCAATATCCACTCTCGCCTCTCTTTTACACTTTAAGTACCTGAAGAAACTTATGGTATCCTCTTGAACATTATTGGCTAGTTTGCTCATCTATACCTTCTTAAAGACTCAAGTTAAAAACTTCCCAGTCGTCTATCTTCCCACTAATTTTTGCTCTATTATATACCCTCTCTTTGGCTTTTATGTTGGCTTTGACTTCTCTTGTTAGCCAAATTTGTGTCATATTTCTTTCAGAACACTTCATCCTCTTTGGGATGCATGTATCCTGTGCCTTCTGAATTGCATCCAGAAATTCCAGCCGTTGCTGCTCTGCCATCATCCCTGCCAGTGTTCTTTATGATGCATGAACCAGGAGTGCTGATACTGATACAGATTTTGAACCCTTGATGTCAAGTGAGCTTCATCTGATAACTCAATCTGTGTTTAAATGACCTAGTCAGAGACTTGGGTTTGTCAAATACAAAAACATAATTATTGGGTTCAAGAGTGCAAGGATAGAATTTGCTGTCATCAGGCACAAAAATTACCATGAAATATGTTGATATTTGAGACAGACATTCTGCAGAATAATTGATGCCAAGGTTAAGGAAAACACTTTTGTTAGTCCACAAATCAAACAAGTCATCAATAAGAGACAACTAGTGGGACCGGAGAAAATCACATGGAAGGTATTCAAGGATGTTGTTAAAAATATTCTTGCCAACTGCAAAGCATCAAACTATATGCAGCTAGTTGACAATATGTTTCAAGCATACAAAACCATGAAGTGCAACATGTCACTAAGGATTCATTTTCTCAATTCCCATTTAGACTTCCCTACTAATCTTGGCAGCATCAGTGACAAGCATGGTGAAAAATTTTAACAGAACATTGTGGCCATGGAGAAATAGCATCAGGGCAACTGGAATCCATCATTGCAGGCTGATTATTGTTGGATGCTTAAGTGAGAAACTACAGACACAGAGGACAAATGAAAATCATCATTAAAGCATTTTTACCCATGCTGAACTATTGCAAAGTGTCAGCATGGTTATGCAACTAAGCACATTATATTCAAGAAATGTTAATTTCTTGTTTCGCCAAATTCTTATGTGATACAAGTAGTCTGAAATTATATTTATGTTTGACTTCAAGCAGTCTATATAGTAAACAAAAAAAATCTGAGGATGTAATACTTTCAAAAAAATGTGTTTCCTGTGCTCTGTGTAATCAGCTAATGAGGGAGAAATGGAGAAATCACAAGATGATTAATCTTAACAACTGCAATTATAGAGACCTACTTGTGTCATGTTTAATCAGTATCCTGAGGTTAATGAAATTATTCTTTAGTTTCTTGAACCATATACCATCCTTAAGAGCTTGAGCCGAATTTGATGGTCAGGGTAATCAGTTCATTTGTGCAAGGCTTTCCAGCCCAATCTGACACCTCCTCCCATTAATCAGAGGAATCAACCTGAAAAGAGAGTGTCCATCTTCAATATTCTATGTTGCTGTTCTAGACAATGCACATTGATATAAAGAACTCTTGTTTTTCACAGACCTTCATTGCTCTCTGCACAACTTTGCAGGGTTTTGTGGATGCTTCTTCTTCTGAAGCCCATCTTTGCCTTTGGGGCACAAGCCACTGACAGCAGCTCAGCAGAGTCCTCTGTCCACAATTAATGGGAGTCTTTCAGTCTATCAGTGTTGCCAATTGAAGATACTTCCTCTCCCAGGGAAGAGGAATTAGGAACTATTGTTACCATTTCTGTAGTACTGGTGTTTCACTGGATGGGGTTGCTAGCCTTTCACAGGAGAGCTTGGAATCATCCATGGCAGAGCTAAGGTTGTGTTGTCATGTGTGCACATCATAAAAATCTGCAGTTCTTATTGAGCAATGTGGCCATTTCACCAAGAACCAAAAATGATGTTGGTGAGATGATTGCACGTCTCACTATTGAACACTAACTCCATAATAAAATGTCACTAATTAGAACTGCTGGCTGGTGACGCAATGGCATCAAAACCGGAGTCTGGAGCGAAGGCTCCTGAGTTCGAATCCAAGTTGGGCCACCTCCAAGTACGCTTTCCACCCATGCCGGGTTGAGCTCGCCACTCGGCCTCTTAAAAAGTACAAGGGTTGAGTCAGGAACGTTCATATTGTGACCCAGTTAATCAGAAAGAAGACCAATCCTGACACAACGCACCAGATAAAAATGGCTGACTGTCTGGTGCGACACGCTAAAAAATACTAATTAAAACTTAGTCATTAAACCCATGCTAAGTTTGTCTTTATTAAGAACTAACATAACATGGTGTCAGAAGTTGGCATGAAATCTAAAGATGAAAAGTAAATGAATACCATGCATGGCTAAGAAAAATTTATTAGTTCCAACTGAGTGACAAAAAGGAACAGGACAGAGCACGCTGTGTCCTGAAGTTCACTGGATTCACCAAGAAATTCAGATGAGAGGCTGGAAATTCCCATCATGGATAACTTAAGTCCTCCCATACCTAAAATGTTTACCAGCAATCTAATGGATAATTGGAAATGCTTTGAACAGTGATTCAGTATATATTTAGACCATAAGAGCATTAGATATGGAAGCAAAATCAGGCTATTCAGCCCATCAAGTCTGCTCTGCCTTCCATTTGAATTCTATCGGATCCTGCTCAACCTCATTTACCTGTCTCCTTGCCATATCCTTTGATGCTCTGACCAATCTGGAAAGGATCAACTTCTGCCTTAAATATACCCACGGACTTGGCTTCCACCACAGTCTATGGCACAGTATTCCATAGATTTATTTCTCTCTGGCTAAAAAGAATTCCTCCTTACCTTTGTTCTAAAGGGTTGCCCCTCGATTTTGAGGCTATGCCCTCTAGTTCTGTATAACCCCACCATTGGAAACTTCCTCTCAGTAGGTTTCAATGAAATCCTCCTGTATTCTTTTAAATTCCAGTGAGTACAGGCCCAAAGCTGCCAAATGTTCCTCATATGTTAACCACTTCATTCCCAGAATCATCCTCATGATCCTCCTCTGAACTCTCTACGATGATAACACATCTCTTCTGAGAATAGGGTCCAAAGCTGTTGACAATACTCCAGGTGTGGTCAGATTAGTGTCTTATAAAGGCTTAGCATAGTCTCCTTGTTTTTATATTCTATTCCCCTTGAAATAAGTGCCAACTTTTGCCTTTTTAGCACAGACTTAATCTGTAAATTAACCTTCTGGGAGTCTTGCACAAGGACTCCTAAGTCGCTCTACAGCTCTTATGTTTGAATTTTCTCCTGATTTAGATAATAGTCCACATTATTGTTCCTCTTACCAAAATACTTTATCATGCATTTCCCAACACTATTTTCGATCTGCCACTTTTTTGCCCATTCTTCCAATTTCTCTAAGTCCTGCTGCAATTGCATTGCTTCTTCAGCACTACCTACCCCTCCATCTATCTTAATATCATCCGCAAACTTTGCCACAAAGGCATCAATTCCATTATCTAAATCATTGACAAACAATGTGAAAAGTAGCGGTCCCAATACAGACCCTGAGGAACACCACTAGTCACTGGCAGCCAATCAGAAAAGTTCCCTTTTATTCCCACTTGCTGCCTCTTCTTCTATCCATGCCAGTATCTTTCCTGTAATGCCATAGGATTTTATCTTGTTAAGCAGCGTAATCTGTAGCACCTTATCAAACACCTTCTGAAAATCCAAGTAAATGTCATTCACTGCCTCTCCTTTGTTCACCCTGCTTGTTATGTCCTCAAAGAACTCTAACAAATTTATCAGGCAAGATTTCTCTTTACAGAAATCATGCTGACTTTGACTTATTACTAGTCTCCAAGTACCTTGAAACTTCATCCTTAATAATAACACTTTCCCAACCTCTGAGGTTAGACTAACTGGTCTATAATTTCCTTTATTTTGACTTCCTCCCTTCTTCAAGAGTGGAGTGACATTTGCAATCTTCCAGTCCTCCAGGACTATGCCAGAATCAAGTGATTCTTGAATGATCATGAACAATGCATCTGTTATCTCTTCAGCAACAAGAACTAGCACACACGGAATGGTAAATATCATACAGAAAATTGAAGAACCAATAGACTGGGTGAACTCCCTGGATATTGTGCAAAAGAAAAATGGAGCATTGCGGGTATGTCTAGACCCCAGAGATCTCAATAAACATATTGAGAGAGCATTTTAAATTGCCCCCACAGGAAGAGAAAATATCCTGATTTGCAGGTACCAAGAGGTTTAAAACCTTGATGCATCATCTGGATATTCTTGATGAGGCAAGTTCGAGACTTTTAACACACCACAGGGAAGATATCACTTTCTTTGGCTGCCATATGGGATTCTGTCCACACCAGAGATCTAACATAAAGCCATCCACATGACCTTTGAGGACCTGGAGTCGAGACCATGATGGATGACATCATCATCTCTGGTGCACCACGGATGAACATGATATATGACTGAGACAATTGCTTGATGTGACACGGAATGTCCCTTCGTCATTAAATGAAGAGAAAAATGAATTTGTTGTGAAGTGTGGAGGTGAAAATTCTGCCTTTGCAGAATTTTCTTTGCTTGCTGCTAGGAGCCCCTGTTTTGAAACATTCGGCTTAGTCTGCAGAAGTTATGTTTGTCAGAGGTGTTAACACCGTACTTCTGCAGAGCAATGTTCTTACCAGAACTGCAACATAAATAGCTGAATTATTAACCGCAGACTAGATATGACATACAATATTATTACTTTCTTGCACGTCAAACTGTTCCATCTTTCTGTATAAAAGGTCAACATGTTTATGCATTGGGTCAGAGTCAGTCTCTCCACTGTGAGGGTTGGCTTCTCCGTGATCATCACAACAATAAAGGTTCTCGCTGCGAACTGAGCCCAGAGAGTCTCCGTCTTTTATTTTAAGTTAAGTGTTAAAACTCTGCTACAACAGTCTTGGCATAGTCAGGCAGGATCCCAACAATGAGATTCGGACAAAGTAAGCAGAGTTGAGTCTACAGGGGAGGTAAAAACTCCCCCTGTCCCGGGCTCTAGCCGTCCCGGTGTTCGGTTGAGTGCGGCCGGGGGTCGTACGAGAAGATATAGCTGTAGTATTATGGTCTATGTAGAGGTAAAAATTCTCCCTGTCCCGGTTTCTAGCCCCAAGGGAAGCCGGGTGAGTACGGCTGGGGGCTGTACAAGAGGACACAATCTTAATTAATCTAATTTAGTTTGACTTGGGCTCTGGTCGAGGCGGAAACTTAGGTGAGTGCTCTGTTTGTCTGTCTGTGTCTGTTGGTCTTAAGTGTATAGTATTTGTATAAGATTGATTTCCAGTTACCATGGGAAAGAAGAAAATCTCTGGTAGAGTGTCAGAAAAGGTGAAGGGGGGATGCAGCACAATATCGCGCAACACTGGTTCGCCCCAGG
Organism: Hypanus sabinus; assembly: GCF_030144855.1. NCBI lineage: Eukaryota > Metazoa > Chordata > Chondrichthyes > Myliobatiformes > Dasyatidae > Hypanus > Hypanus sabinus. Next base: position 2,127,238 of record NC_082727.1, read on the forward strand.
CATAACAAGCAGTATCGAGAGGTTAAGCTGATGGTGTGATGTTTGTCATGACCACCTCCCCATGCCTGACTCCCCATTTGAAAAGCTACAGGTCAATTTTGTTCATATGCCCCCGGCATCAGAATACCATTATATTTTAGTGATAATAGACATGTTCACCCGATGGGTTGAAGCCTACCCCACCTGAAAAAATGATGCCCGCACAGTAATCAAGGCATTGACTAAGGAGCTGATACCCTGTTTTGGGATCCCCAGGGAAATAAACAGTGATAGGGGAACTCACTTCACCAATAAGATGGTGCAGTCACTAATACAAGAATTAGGGATTGAATGGAAATTACACACCTCTTATCATCCCCAATCCTCTGGCATGGTTGAGAGAGTAAATGGAGAAATAAAGAATCCTAAAACCGGCCTCACCCCCTATGAGACCCTAATGGGCTGGCCATGCCATCGGGGATTGAGCCTTCTAAGACACTGTCAGGGGTGACTTTAAGAGTCTCGAGTATGCCCAGGCACTCTGTAAAGCCACGGGGAAGTTGCATGACAAAGTAAGGGAGGGACAGAGCCCTCTCACAGGTGAGCCCTATGCACCCCTTTCAAATAGGGCACTTGGTGCTGCTAAAGGCATTAAAAAAAAGACTCTCTTTCCCCCAGGTGGAAAGGTCCCTACCAAGTGCTGCTTGTTAACCGCACCGCTGTCAAGCTACAAGGAAAAGAGGACTGGGTTCATGCCACCCACTGCAAGAATTACTCACCTCCCGACCCACCGCACCCAATTGACAGCCACAGGAGACCGGCATCTGAACCCTGTGCACAAGACATGCAATGCAGCCCCGAAACCCGCTGATGCCAGAGGCGCTGGGCCATGCCTGCTTCGTACTTCTACTGACTATCGGGGGGGGGGGGGGGGAGGCAAAATGGGGAATCTGTGGTGGGATACCCACCTCAAATTATATGGACTGGAGAGGGTGACACTATGTTAGTCTGTGTATGTGGGTGTGTTCGAGCATGTTGTATTAGGGCACGGAGTTCCTTGTTTATCCTGAAATCCAGAGACGATGTGATGCAGTTAGTCAGAGCACCCACTCCCCATGAAGAAGAAACCTACCCCTTTCAGTAATGCAAAAGCAAGGGGTGTTGATCATAAAAGATCAACAAGGGAGGAACTGTGGAGGTGAAAAATCTGCATTTGCAGAATTTTCTTTGCTTGCTGCTAGGAGCCCCTGTTTTGAAACATTCGGCTTAGTCTGTATCAAAGGTGTTAACAAGTTACTTCTACAGAAGTTATGTTTGTCAGAGGTGTTAACACCGTACTTCTGCAGAGCAATTTTCTTACCAGAACTGCAACATAAATAGCTTAATTATTAACCGCAGACTAGACATGACATATGATAGTATCACTTTCTTGTATGTCAACTGTTTCATCTTTCTGTATAAAAGGTCAACATGTTTTTGCATCAGGTCAGGTTCTCGCTGCGAACTGAGCCCAGAGTGTCTCTGTCTTTTATTTTAAGTAAAGTGATAAAACTCTGCTACAACATAAGACACTGATGTCAGGAGATGTCATATCAGAAGAGGGAGTGAAACCTGACCCAAGGAAGATGTCAGCCATTGAAAACATGGAGAGACCCCAAGAGAAGGAAGAGTTGAGGTATTTCCTGGGGATGATGACTTACCTAGTTAAGCGCATCCCTCGATTCTCTGCTGTATCGGCACCACTTTGGTCATTCCTTGAGGAGTGAAATGAGCAGATTGGGTCTCACGAGCAAAAAGAGTGTTTCCAGATGCTGAAAAGAGTCCTAATTGAAGAACCCATGCTGAGGTTTTATAATCCAGAAAGGAGTACTAGGATCTCAGTCTTGGAACAGTACTACTGTAGCAGCATGATGACACATGGCAACCTGTGGCCTATGCATCGAGTGCAGAAGCCAACTATGCACAAATAGACAAAGAGCTTCTTGCCAGCACATATGCATGTGAAAGGTCATCAGTACATCTATGGCGAAGGTTTTGAAGTGGCGACAGACCATAAACTATTTGTCTCAATTATGTCCCATGAATGACTGTCCCATGAGAATACAGTGCATGATGATAAGGCTGCAGGAATATGATATGAAGATTATCTACACACCAGGACAATACATGTTTGCTGCTGATGTGCTGTCTTGACCAGTCAACAAGAAAGAAAGGAGTGACCAATAGTTGAATGCAGATATACAGGCCTATGTTGACATAATTACCACTTCCTTTCCAGTATCTGCTGAGAATGGAGAAGATTAGGACAGCATCAGGGACAGATGAAACAATGAAAGTACTTAAAGGGACAATACAGAAAGGATGGCCAGCAACTAAGAACGACTGTCCAATGTGTATTTGGGATTATTGGGCATGCAGAGCTGAACTGTCAGTAGTGGAAGATATGGTCTTCAAAAGGTTCAAGTTCATGCCTCCAGAGTCATTACATAAGGAAATACATCAGAAGAATCATTGAGGGCATATTGGTGAGGAAAAATGTAAATGCAGAGCCAGGGAAGAGACGTAGTGGCCAAGAATGAACCAAGACATCAGCCATACCATTACTTCATCTGAAATATGCCTTGCCCAAAGACCAAAGCAGCAAGCCTAACCACTTACACCACACCCTGAACCAGATAGTGACCAGCAGCTTGGTCATCTTTGAGGCTGAAGTACACAGGTGTTGCCAACAAGCAGACAGCCATGAAGCTGTGGAACTGTACGACATCCCGGGGTGGGTACTCAGGGTTTGTGTGGACAACTGGCAGGTGTGCTAACAGACATTTTAATCTTTCCCTCTCTCGGTGTAGGGTGCCCCCCTCTTCAAAACATCCACCATTGTCCCAGTACCTAAAAAGACCAAGGTAGCATGTCTGAACGACTGGCCTCCTGTCACAATCAGCTCAATAATAAGCAAATGCTTTTGAGAGGTTGGTCAAGGACTACATCTGCAGCTTGCTACCATCCACACTGGACCCCCCTACAATTCACCTACTGACACAACTGATTGATAGATGACGCAATAGCCACAGCTCTATACACCATCCTTACACACGTGGAGAAGAAGGATGTTTATGTAAGAAGGATGTTTATGAAGGGCAGGTTGCACTTGAATCCCAGAGGGACCAATATCCTGATGGGGAGGTTTGCTAAGGATGCTGGGGAGAGTTTAAACTAGAATTGTTGGGGGATGGGAACAAAACTGAAGAGACTGAGGAAGAGGAGGTTGGCTGACAAATAGAAAAAACTTGTAGACAGTGCGAGAGGGAGGATAGGCAGGTGATGGAGAAGGGATGCACTCAGACCAAAGGTTTGAGATGATTCTATTTTAATGCAAGGAGTGTTGTGAATAAAGCAGATGAGCTTAGAGCATGGATCAGTACTTGGAGGTATGATGTGGTGGCCATTACAGAGACCTGGATGGCTCGGGGACAGGAATGGTTATTTCAAGTGCCGGGTTTTAGATGTTTTAGAAAGGATAAGGAAGCAGGCAAAAGAGGTGGGGGTGTGGCACTGTTGATCAGAGATATGTCACGGCTGCATAAAAGGTGGTCGCCATGGAGGGACTGTCTACGGAATCTCTGTGAGTGGAGATTATGAACAGGAAGGAGTCAAGAACATTACTGGGTGTTCTTTAAAGGCTGCCCAATAGTAACAGGGATATTGAGGAGCAGATAAGGAAACAGATCCTGGAAAGGTGTAATAATAACAGAGTTGTTGTGATGGGAGATTCTAATTTCTCAAATATCAATTGGCATCTCCCTAGAGCAAGGGGTTTAGATGGGGTAGAGTTTGTTAGCTGTGTTCAGGAAGGTTTCTTGACACAATATGTAGATAAGCCTACAAGAGAGGCTGTTCTTGATTTTGTATTGGGAAATGAACCTGGTCAGGTGTCAGCTCTCTCAGTGGGAGAGCATTTTGGAGATAGTGATCATAATTCTACCTCCTTTACAATAGCATTGGAGAGAGATAGGAATGAACAAGTCAGAAAAGCATTTAATTGGAGTAAGAGGAATTATGAGGCTATCAGGCAGGAAATTGGAAGCTTAAATTGGAAACATGTTCTCAGCGAAAAGTATGGAAGAAATGTGGCAAATGTTCAGGGGATATTTGTGTGGAGTTCTGCACAGGTACGTTCCAATGAGACAGGGAAGTTACGGTAGGGTACAGGAACCGTGGTGTACCAAGACTGTAATAAATCTACTTTGTAGTCAAGAAGAAAAGAAAGGCTTACAAAAGGTTCAGAGAGCTAGGTAATGATGGAGATCTGGAAGATTATAAGGCTACTAGGAAGGAGCTTAAGAAGGAAATTAGAAGAGCCAGAAGGGGCCATGAGAAGGCCTTGGAGGGCAGGATTAAGGAAAAACCCAGGGCATTCTACAGGTATGTGAAAAGCAAAAAGATATGATGTGAAAGAATAGGACCTTTCAAGTGTGACACTGGGTAAGTGTGTATGGAACCGGTGGAATACTTTACTTCAGTATTCACTATGGAAAAGGATCTTGGTGATCGTAGTGATGACTTGCAGCAGACTGAAAAGCTTGAGTGTGTAGATATTAGGAAAGAGGATGTGTTGGAGCTTTTGGAAAGCATCAAGTTGGATAAGTTACCGGGACCAGATGAGATGTATCCCAGGCTACTGTGGGAGGAGATTGCCGAACCTCTGGCGATCTTGCATCATCAGTGGGTTCGGGAGAGGTTCTGGAGGATTGGAGGGTTGAGGATGTTGTTCCTTTATTCAAGAAAGGGCGTAGAGATAGTCCAGGAAATTATAGACCATTGTGTCTTACCTCAGTGGTTGGTAAGTCGATGGAGATCCTGAGAGACAGGATTTATGAACATTTGGAGAGGTATAATATGATTAGGAATAGTCAGCATGGCTTTGTCAAGGGTAGGTCGTGGCTTCCAAAGCTGATTAAATTTTTTGAGGATGTGACTAAACACATTGATGAAGGAAGAGCAGTAGATGTAGTGTATATGGATTTCAGCAAGGCATTTGATGAGGTACCCCATGCAAGGCTTATTGAGGTATGGGATCGAAGGGGACATTGCTTTGTGGATCCAGAACTGGCTTGCCCACAGAAGGCAAAAAGTGGTTGCAGATGGGTCATTTTCTACCTGAAGGTCAGTCATATGTGGAGTGCCTCAGGGATCTGTTCTGGGACCCTTACTCTTGGTGATTTTTATAAATGATCTGGATGAGTAAGTGGAGGGATGGGTTAGTAGGTTTGCTGATGACACAAAGGTTGGAGGTGTTGTGGATAGTGTGAAGGGATATCAGAGGTTACAGAGGGACATTGATTGGATGCAAAACTGGGCTGAGAAGTGGCAGATGGAGTTCAACACAGATAAGTGTGAAGTGGTTCACTTTGGTAGCTCAAATATGATGGCAGAATATAGTATTAATGGTAAGACTCTTGGCAGAGTGGAGGATCAGAGGGATCTTGGGATCTGAGTCCACATGACGCTCAAAGCAGCTGCACAGGTTGACTCTGTGGTTAAGAAGGTGTATGGTATATTGGCCTTCATCAATCATGGAATTGAATTTAGGAGCCAAGGGGTAATGTTGCAGCTATATAGGAACCTGGTCAGACCCCACCTGGAGTAGTGTGTTCAGTTCTAGTCGCCTCACTACAGGAAGGATGTGGAAGCTATAGAAAGGGTGCAGAGGAGATTTACAAGGATGTTGCCTGAATTGGGGAGCATGCCTTATGAGAATAGATTGAGTGAACTTGTCCTTTTCTCCTTGGAGTGACGGAGGATGAGAGGTGACCTGATAGAGGTGTATAAGTTGATGAGAGGCATTGATTGTGTGGATAGTCAGAAGCTTTTTCCTAGGGCTAAAATGGTTGCCACAAGAGAATGCAGGTTTAAAGTGCTGGGGAGTAGGTACAGAGGAGATGTCAAGGGTAAGGGTGGTGAGTGTGTGGAATGGGCTGCTGGCAATGGTGGTGGAGGCAGATACGATAGGGTCTTTTAAGAGACTTTGGGATAGGTACATGGAGCTTAGAAAAATAGAGGGCTAAAAGTAAGCCTAGAAATTTCTAAGGTAGGGACATGTTTGCACAATTTTGTGGGCCGAAGGGCCTGTATTGCGCTGTAGGTTTTGTTTGTTTCTATGTTTCTAATACTGTTCTTGGACTATTATTCCCTTGAGGTTTGACAAGAAGCCCAGAGACTTCAGCCTTCACCCTGCCTTGTGCAGTTGGATCCTGAACTTCTTGTCAGATCGCCGGCAACTGGCAAGTATGGGCTCCCTTACATCTGCCACTCAGCCACTCTGACCCTCAACATTGGTTCTCCTCAAAGCTGTGACATAAGCCCCCTCCTTTATCCCCACAGCTCCAATCTGTTAATTAAATTTGCTGATGATACTGCATTGATTGGCATAATCTCAAATAATAATGAGGCAGCCTACAGAGAAGAAGTCATTACCCTGACGCAATGGTGTCAAGAAAATATCCCCTCTGTCAATGTCGCAAAAACAAAGGAGCTGGACGTCACATGGGTGCTGGGAAAGATGGCTGCATGTTAGTGGAGCTCCGACAACCCATCATAAAATTCTATCAATTAGAGCATATTTATCCCGCCTTATTCGGATACAGCTGGTCTACAGTCAAAATCTGTTCATGTTTTCACTAAAAAAGTAACTACTTTGCAAGATAACTCAGTACGATGCCAAGACCTTGGAAAAGCGCTACAGCGAGCCATTTGGTTACAAGACAGGGCTCGCAATCCAAAGCCCAAGGCACAATAACGACACAGACGGACCAAGGCTCCAACATGGAGAGTTTACTGGCTGAGGTTAGTCGTATAAGTTCCATTCTGCTTGGGGTGGCAACCGATGTATCTACAATTAAAGAAACGACAACGGAGTTGAAGAACTCTGTCAATGCCATTCAAGAGAGCCGAGGGTCGCCTCTCCAAGAGTGGAGGACACAACTGTGCAACTGGTGAAAGCCAGCGAGCAGAATAATAAACACTTGGACCTGCTGTGGAACCGTGTCAAGGAGCTTGAGAACAAGAGCAGATGCAACAACATCAGGCTGATTGGTCTAAAGGAGGGTGCGGAAACGGGTGGTCTGATTAAGTGTGTGCAAAGAATAATGTCCGAGGGATTTGGCATCGAACTGAACGCAGAGTTTGAGATTGAGAGGGCGCACCGGGTCCCGGATCCGAGGCCGGGCGAGGATCCCCCCCACCCCCCGGCTGGTCTTAATACGATGCTTGCGCTCTTCGGCCAGAGAGAAAGTGCTGCAAGCGGCCAAAGCAAAAAGGAGTTGAGTGGGAGGGATGCAAAGTCTCTGTCTTTCCGGATATGTCCAGAGAATTGGCTGAAAAACAGAGGGCATTTACTACGGCTCGGAAAATGCTGCAAAGAGTCAACGTGAGGTATACACTCGCTTATCCAGCAGTTCTACGCTTCACGTGGAAAGGAAAGAACAAGTTCTTTACTACTGCAGAAGTAGTGAAATTCATTCAGGAGAAGTGTGGCGCTGGCATTGACTGAGACAGTAATAGGTGGAGATAACTTTTTAGGTACAACAGGGTGGGTGGGGAGCTGGATTAAGCGGTCTGATTAGTGCGAGGCTTACTAGCTGGCACGGTACTTCGTGGACCATGTCATGTGTCTTTTTCTTTTCTGTTTCTTTGTAGAGTTTATCCTGCCTATTTGTTTTTATTTGTTAGTTAATCTGGCAGGAATTTATTATCGCTATGTTTTTGGGTTATGTTGGTTGTTTAATTGTTTGAAAGCGCAGCATTTGCAGTGTTTGTTGGTGATAATTGAACATGGGGAGAGTACAGCAGGTTTTTCTTTGGATTTTTTTTTGGAATTATTGCATTCCAGACTCAGTCATCCGGGAAAATGTATATTTTTGTGTGTATGAAGTTTAGGACATGAAAATGGTTAATTTCATATCAATGAGTGTGGAAACCCAATCAAGAGGAAAAAGATTTTATCATACCTTAAAGGTAAACAAATTGATGTTGCATTTGTCCAGGAAACATATTTTAAAGATGTTGAAGCACTGAAATTTAGAAGAAATTGGGTGGGCCAGGTATTCTATTCATCATTTAATAGCAAATAAAAGGACAAGGAAGGCAGGATCATTTGTATAGATGCACTTATTAATGGGGTGAAGGTAGTACCTTGTAATATATATGTACCTAATCAGGAAGACACAGATTTGCTTAACAAGGTGAACGAAATTTTAGGTGCCAAGAAGGAAAAATAATTTTAGCACGAGACTTTAACCAAGTAATGGACCTTGTCTATGAAGGTGGTAACAAAGCTGGTAAGCTGCTGGCATGATATTTAAAGCAGCAGAATACGAATAGTGCTATACCTGTAATTAAGAAAGGGGATCATTTAGTGTCATTATTTAAAGAAATAAACAAAATCTTTCAACAATTCTATGAACATCTATCTGCATCACCGTTTAATCATGACCAGGAGGAGCTGAATCAATTTTTTGCTAACATAAAATTGCCTACATTATCCCCACAAGAAGCTGAGTCCCCAGTTACTGAGGATGATGTCAGATTGCAGCTATGAAAGTGGGGAAATCTTCAGGTATGGATGGCTTCCCAAATGAATATTATAAGAAATTTCTGGACATATTGGTTCCTATTCTAACAAAAATCTATTCAGAAGCATTTAATTTGGAATCTTTACCTAATACATTTAATGAAGCATTAATATTGTTGATCCCAAAAAAAAAAGACAAGGATGCAATAGACCCTTCCAATTATACGCCTATAAGCTTAATTAATGTGGACTGTAAGATACTGACTAAAATACTGGCTTTGTGATTAGAGAAAGTATTGCCATCTATAATTAACACTGACCAGGTTGGCTTCATGTAAGGCAGTTCCCTAACCTACAATTTAAGGACATTACTGCACTTAATATGGCTGGACTCCCCAAGTAGTATCCCAGTTACGGCCATCTCCCTGGATGTTGAAAAGGCCTTTGACAGGGTTGAGTGGAGATTTTTAACCACGGCCTTGTCATTCTTTGGGTTTGGCTCTATCTTTAAATCATGGATCAGAATTTTGTATAAAAACCGTAAGGCTGCAGTTATTACAAACGGTATATCTCCATTTTTCAACATTTCACGGGGTACACGCCAAGGCTGCCCCCTCTCCCCACGGTTATTTACAATTTTTTTGGAACCATTGGCAGTCATGATTAGAGCAGATCCAAATATTTGAGGGGTGAAGGGAAAGGAGCATAAGTTGATGCTATATGCTGACAATACTTTATTACTGATGAGTGACCCTCCTAATTCTTTACCCCCACTAGTGAAAACAATTAAATTATCTTCTGAAGTGTCTGGTTATAAAATCAACTGCAGTAAATCTGAGGCTATGCCAATGATAAAATTGTGTTATTCAAATTTAGTATCTCAGTTTAATTTTAGATGGGTGCCAGTTTGAATGAAGTATCTAGGGGTCAAACTCAGTCAGAATTTGGATGAAATAATTACTTTAAATTATGCAAGCCAGGCAGCATCTATAAGGAGAAGCACTGTTGACGTTTCGGGCCGAGACCCTTCATCAGGACTAACTGAAAGGAAAGATAGTAAGAGATTTGAAAGTAGTAGGGGGAGGGGGAAATGCAAAATGATAGGAGAAGACCGGAGGGGGTGGGATGAAGCTAAGAGCTGGAAAGGTGATTGGCGAAAGTGATACAGGGCTGGAGAAGGGAAAGGATCATGGGATGGGAGGCCTCGGGAGAAAGAAAGGGGGGGAAGCACCAGAGGGAGATGGAGAACAGGCAGAGTGATAGGCAGAGAGATAGAAAAAAAACAGCTGAATATGTCAGGGATGGGGTAAGAAGGGGAGGAGGGGCTTTAACGGAAGTTAGAGAAGTCAATGTTCATGCCATCAGGTTGGAGGCTACGCAGCCGGTATATAAGGTGCTGTTCCTCCAACCTGAGTTTGGATTCATTTTGACAGTAGAGGCCATGGATAGACCTATCAGAATGGGAATAGGACATGGAATTAAAATGTGTGGCCACTGGGAGATCCTGCTTTCTTTGGCAGACCGAGTGTAGGTGATCAGCGAAATAGTCTCCCAGTCTGTGTCTTATATACCGGCTGGGTGACTTTCTATGGGATAAGAAGAAGAAGCCCAGAATTAAAATGAGTAAGATGTGTATGTCCAGGGACATGGGTGGACTCAGTCTATCAGAAGACAGGGCTTATAAACTATCCTTTGAAATGACCAAGTTAGCTAAACATTGGGACAGGGCTGATGTTTATTTAGATTGGGTAGTTATAGAACAGAGCTTGGCTGCACCACATTCTCCCCTTAACGTTCTCTCACAACATGTGGAAAATAAGACTAATCTAAATCCTGTACTATTTCTCTCAAGGAGTGTGTGGAGTACAATTCATAAAGCTTGTAAGATGTCACATTTAAATCAGTTATACTCCTCGTTCTGGAATAAACCTGTGTTACGCATTGGGAAAAGAATGGTGTACTGGAAAGAATGGAAGATTAAAGGTGTAAATACAGTAGGTGATCTCTATGAGAATGGGATCTTTATGTCGTGTGTGGAATTGCAGAGGAAATATAACTTTGTAGATAAAGGGAATTTCTGGAAGTATTTACAAATAAGGCATTGCGTTAGTAGCATATTCAAGAATGGTGGCCCACAAAGTAACCCTTTAACTGACTACACTACCACAGGAAGTTCATAAAGCATCAGTGTTTTATAAATTGTTCAAGCACTCTATGGGTGAAATGTGTAACTATCTCAAAGCAGTATGGCAGAAAGATCTTGGAAGTGATATTGAAGATAATGAGTGGTCAAATACTTTATCAAATGTGGGTAGACATATTAGCGAAGTGAGAGGGAAACTTATTCAGTATAAGATAGTACACAGATATTATTGGACACCAACTAGACTCTACAAAATGGGGATTGTTGATAATCATTTATGCTGGAAATGTAAAAATGAGGTGGGCACGTATATTCATATGATTTGGGAGTGTTCCATGGTTCGTCCATTTTAGTGTAAAGTTCTTGATTTTTTGGGGAATTGGTCAGGTCCTACACTGCCCTTGTGCCCACGGCTCTGTATTCTGGGTGATAGGACAATGATACCTAATGTAAACAATGACAAATTTACTATTGCAAGACGCGTGGATCAGTTTTGGTTGTATGTTAATTTAAACTTAACTTAAAAGTTTTGTTTTCAGTTTCTTAGTTTTATATGTTTTCCTGTCATGGTTGAATAAATATGCTGTACTGTATCTGCTCTATGATATGCTGTGCTACTTTGTAAAATAATAATAAATAATAATATATTTGAATACAAAAAAGAACAAAGGAGCTGATTGTGGATTACATGAGAAATGGAGACAGGCTAACCTCTATTGACATAAATGGATCTGGGGATGAGAGGGTGAACAGCTTCAAGTTCCTCGGCAAACACATCACCGATGATCTCACCTGGTCTGTACTTACTGGCTGTGTGATGAAAAAGCACAACAGTGCCTCTTTCACATCAGATGTTTGAAGAAATTTGGTATGGGCTCCCAAATCCTTAGAACTTTCTATAGGGGCGCAATTGAGAGCATCCTGACTGGCTGCATCACTGCCTGGTATGGGAACTGTACTTCCCTCAATCCCAGGACTCCGCAGAGAGTTGTGTAGACAGCCTACCACATCTGTAGATGTGAACTTCCGACAATTCAGACCCCAACCACAAACTGTTCCAGCTGCTACCATCCAGGAAGTGGCACTGCAGCCTAAAAGCCAGGACCAACAGGCTCAGGGACAGCTTCTTCCACCAAGCCATCAGTCTGATTAACTCATGCTGATGCAATTGTATTTTCATGTTATATTGACTGTTGTACATACTATGTATAATAAATTACTATAAGCAAGAGGCGGAGAGGGAAGAGGTAAAATAAGCTCGGAGAGAATCTGTTTTTTTTAACTGATCGGGGCAAAGAGGCTAGACTGCGCAGGTGCGTGAAAGTCAGCCTCTGAGATTAGCGGGGTAATTTAAAAAGCGATCAGAGGCTGAGTATGAGCTTCACTCCAGGTGAGCAAAGGCCTGGTAAGCTCATTAATTAATCTAATTATCTTAGCAGTATGTAATGGAGGCAACAGTTAGGGCAGTTGAGTGCTCCGTTTGTAGTATGTGGGAAGTCAGGGCGAGCACAATTGTCCCTGATGACTACACCTGCAAAAGGTGCATCCAGCTGCAGCTCCTGACAAATCGTGTTAGGGAACTGGAGCTGGAGCTGGATGAACTTCAGATCATTCGGGAGGCAGAGGCAGAAATAGACAGGAGTTTCAGGGAGATTGTCACCCCTAGGAGTCAGGAGAGGGAAGGAGAATAGACAGGAAGAGCAGAGCACCCCTGTGGCCATTCCCATCAACAATAAGTATGCCGTTTTAGATACTATTGGTGGGGATGACCTACCAGGGAAAAGTTGCAGTGGTTGCATCTCTGGCACCGAGACTTGACCCTCAGCTCAGAAGGGAAGGAGGGAAAAGAGGAGAGCAGTAATGATAGGGGATTGGATAGTTAGGGGGACAGATAAGAGGTTCTGTGGAAGAGATCGAGAATCCCGGATGGTCTGTTGCCTCTCTGGTGCCAGGGTCCGCAATATCTTGGATTGAGTTCTCAGTATTCTCAAGAGGGAGGGTGAGCAGCCAGATGTTGTGGTCCATGTAGGGACCAATGATGTGGGTAGGAAGAGTGGAAGAGTGTTCTGAAAGGTGAGTTTAGGGAGCTAGGTGCCAAGTTAAAGGACAGGACCTCCAGGATAGCAATCTCAGGATTCCTACCAGTGCCACGTGCAGGTGGGTTTAAAAATAGTCAGATATTGCAGATCAACACGTGGCTGAAGACATGGTACAGGAGGGAGGGCTTCAGATTTATAGATAATTGGGCAGTTTTCCAGGGAAGGTGGGACCTGTTCCGGTGGGACGGTCTACGTCTGAACTGGAGGGGGACAAATATTCTTGCAGGTGGGTTTGCTAGAGAGGCTCCAGTGGATTTAAACTACAAACGTTGTAGGTACGAGGGGGCAGGGGAACCAGAGTGTAGGAACAGGTGTATGGGAGAAGGAAGAAAAAGAAGACAGTATTGTTATTGTTAGAGATATTTGTATTGTTAGAGATAAACAGAGAGGAAGAGGTGGAGAATTTCTTAAATGCATTTATTTTAATGCTAGGAGCATTGTAAGAAAGGTGGATGAGTGTAGAGCATGGATTGCTACCTGGAATTATGATGTTGTAGTTATTAGTGAAACATGGTTGCAGGAAGAGTATGATTGACAACTAAATATTCTTGGATTTCGTTGCTTCAGGTGTGATAGAAGCGGAGGGACAAGAGGGGGAGGTGTTGTGTTGCTTGTCAGAGAAAATAGTACAGCGGTGCTCTGGCAGGATAGATTAGAGGGCTCGTCTAGCGAGACTATTTGGGTGGAATTGAGCAATGGGAAAGGTGTAGTAACACTTATAGGAGTGTATTAGCTTTTCCGGTGACGTCATCATCGAGAATGGCAGCTTAACTCACTAGCTCCTCCAGAAAAACACGTATTAAGCCTCGTTAACCCATCAAATATAGTACTTTTCAAAAAATATTTGAACTGAAAAGAGAGACAAGAATGGGGAAAAAGAAAGGAAATAATAAAAGCGACACTGTGGAGCCTGCGGCCGAGAGGAGTGTAGCGAGCGGCTCTCCTACCCGACCGCATGCTGGCGAGGCAGACGCTGGGCCTTGTTCAGGTGAAGCTGTGAATATGATCGAAATTCTGAAAGAGATAAGGGAGTTCCAGAAAGATGTAAAGCAGCAGCTACATGATATTAAGTCAGAGCTCGCCAACGTCAAACAAAAAATAGCAGTGGCAAAGACTCGAATTGAGAAGGTGGACGATCACGTTCAAAATGTGGAACGAATACTGAGTAAGATGATAAAAATATTAAATCACCAAGAAGGTAAACTGCTTGACCTGGAGGGAAGATCACGGTGGAAAAATATCAGAATATACAACGTTCCTGAAGGAGCTGAGGGCTTGTCTATGATGGAATTTGTCGGAAAGTTGCTGTGGGACACGCTGGAGCTTCCCTTGACTATGGAGCTGGAAATCGAGAGAATGCATCGCGCGCTAGTCCTGAAACCTACCCGAGATAATAATTAAATTCCTTGGTACAGTACCAAGGCGGAGATTCTACGAAGGGCCTGGGGTAAGAAGAGGGCGTTTTTAGGCGATACAGTAATATATTTTAACCAAGATTACCCACCCGCAGTCCTGCAGAAATGTAAAGAATACTCTGAAGTGAAGTGAGTACTAAAGCAAAAAAGGAATAGATTTCAAACTCCATACCCTGCTAAACTTCGAGTGTTTTATGAAGACGGGATGTGGTTGTACCAGACAGTGGAAGAGGTGACTACAGACATGAAGATCAGAGGGTTGCCTGTCCCCGTGATCAAACCGAGGAGAAGCTGGGCAGAGGAATTATCCTGCTCAGCTTGGGAAATAGTGCGAGAATCAACAAGGCAGGAGACGGGAGGAGGCCGAGAGAAGTATATCAGAAAGAGACTGGGAGTTTTCCAAAGACAGTCCTCACCTTCTCCAGAAGAGCCATAAGGTTTGGCTAACTTTAAAAATTTTGAGAAGCTAAATGGAAGCAAAAGTAGATGGTGATATATCTATCTTGAGAAATACTTTATATTACTTAGTTGTTATACTTTACTCGCTCACTTACTCCATTTTCCCCACCAAAATGAGAATATATATATATGTGTGCATATATGTGTATTTATGTAATATGTATGTATATATATGTGTGTGGGTGTGTGTGTATATATAGATGTAGATATATATATATATATATAGGAGGAGTACCCAGGGAAATCTTTTCTGTGTATTGGATTTGTTCACTGACTTTTATGAATACTGCAATGGGGGATATGTGCATATGACTCAGATTTTACACCAAATAAATTGGTTGCTAGATTTAAGGATTGGATGGCTAAAGGAATTCTTTGCAACGTAATTAAAGAAGGAACACTGTTCAGTTTTGAAATGCTTAAAGAGAAACACTTATTCGAAAAACAAAACTTTATCGGTATTTACAGATGCAACAATATGTTAATAAGCTGCTTAAAAACATAACCAAGGCAAGTACATGATTGATAGAGCTACTTAGAAAAGCATATAATTCAGATAATGGTAGTAGAATCATTTCAAGCATGTATAAGGGTTTGTCAAATCTTAAAACACAGTCGACTTCATACATTAAAAGAAAATGGGAGGAAGGGGGGATAATTATATCTGAGGAAGAATGGACAACAATATGGAGATATCAATGGAAGTGTACCAGTTCACAGAAATGGAGGGAATTTGGATGGAAAAACTTGATAAGATATTTTATTACACCCCCTCAGAAATCCCATTATGATAGTAACCTCCCTGTTTTCTGGAGAAATTGTGGAAATCAAAATGCAAATCATTATCATATTTTTTGGGACTGCCCTGTAATCAAAAACTTGGTTTAACTACATAATGCCTCATAGTCATTTATTCTCACAAATCAATGAATATGTTGTAAAAAAATCACTCCCTACTTGTACATAGTTTTTTATTTTTGCTTGATTTTTTCTTTCCACTCTTTTCTATAAGTGTATACCTCAGATAAATACTTTGTGGAGATTTGTGATACATATGATTATATGATATATATGGACAATGTCAAAATACATCTTATGGAAATGTTTGTTTGATGATGAACTTCAATAAAAAAAATAAATTACAAAAAAAGGAGTGTATTATAGACCACCTAATGGGGAGTGAGAATTGGAGGAGCAAATTTGCAAGGAGATAGCAGATATCTATAGTAGGCACAGGGTTATGATTGTGGGAAATCTTATTTTTCCAAATGTAGACTGGGAAGCCCATACTGTAATAGGGATGGATGTTTTGGAGTTTGTAAAATGTGTGCAGGATAGTTTTATGCAGCAATACATAGAGGTACCAACTAGAGAAGGGGCAGTGTTGGATCTTCTGTTAGGGAATGAAATAGGTCAGGTGATGAAGGTATGTGTTGGGGAGCACTTCAGGTCCAGTGATCACAATGCCATTATTTTCAATATAATTATAGAGAAAGATAGGATTGGACCCAGGGTTGAGACTTTTGCTTGGAGAAAAGCTAACTTTGAGGAGATGCGAAAGGATGTAAAAGGAGTGGATTGGACAATTTGTGTTATGGGAAGGATGTAACAGAGGAATGGCGGTCATTTAAAGGTGAAATTTTGAGGGTACAGAATCTTTATGTTCCTGTTAGATTGAAAGGAGAGGTTAAAAGTTTGAGAGAGTTATGGCTTTCAAAGGATATTGGAAACTTGGTTAAGAAAAAGAGAGATACCTACAATAAATACAGGCACAAATAAATGAGGTGCTTGAGGAATATAAAGAATGTAAGAAGAACCTTAAGAAAGAAATTAGAAAAGCTAAAAGAAGATATATAGAGAGGCTCTGAAGAAAGAGCAGCAGAATAAAGGGTATAAAGGTAGTAAGGTAGAAGGGCTAAAGTGTGTGTACTTCAATGCAAGAAGCATCAGGAACAAAGGTGATGAACTGAGAGCTTGGATATGTACATGGAATTATGACGTAGCAGCCATTATGGAGACTTGGCTGGCACCAGGGCAGGAATGGATTCTCAATATTCCTGGATTTCAGTGCTTTAAAAGGGATAAAGAGGGGGGAAAAGGGGAGGAGGGGTGGCATTACTGGTCAGGGATACTATTACAGCTGCAGAAAGGGTGGATAATGTAGCAGGATCCTCTTTTGAGTCAGTATGGGTGGAAGTCATGAACAGGAAGGGAGCAGTTACTCTACTGGGGGTGTTTGATAGGCCCCCTGGTAGCAGCAGAGATACCGAGGGGCAGATTGAGAGGCAGATTTTGAAAGGTGCAAAAATAACAGGGTTGTTATCATGGGTGACTTTAATTTCCCTAATATTGATTGGCACTTGATTAGTTCCAAGTGTTTAGATGGGGCAGAGTTTGTTAAGTGTGTCCAGGATGGATTCCTGTCACAGTATGTTGACAGGCCGACTAGAGGGAATGCCATACTAGATCTAGTATTAGGTAACAAACTGGGTCAGGTCACAGATCTGTCAGTGGGTGAGCATCTGGGGGACAGTGATCACCGCTCCCTGACCTTTAGCATTATCATGGAAAAGGATAGAATCAGAGAGGATAGCAAAATTTTTAATTGGGGAAGGGCAAATTATGAGGCTATAAGGCTGGAACTTGTGGGTGTGAATTGGGATGATGCTTTTGCAGGGAAATGTACTATGGACATGTGGTTGATGTTTAAAGATCTCTTGCAGGATGTTAGGGATAAATTTGTCCCAGTGAGGAAGATAAAGAATGGTAGGGTGAAGGAACCATGGGTGACAAGTGAAGTGGAAAATCTAGTCAGGTGGAAGAAGTCAGCATACATGAGGTTTAGGAAGCAAGGATCAGATGGGTCTATTGAGGAATATAGGGTAGCAAGAAAGGAGCTTAAGAAGGGGCTGAGAAGAGCAAGAAGGGGGCATAAGAAGGCCTTGGTGAGTAGGGTAAAGGAAAACCCCAAGGCATTCTTCAATTATGTGAAGAACAAAAGGATGACAGGAGTGAAGGTAGGACCGATTAGAGATAAAAGTGGGAAGATGTGCCTGGAGGCTGTGGAAGTGAGCGAGGCCCTCAATGAATACTTCACTTTGGTATTCACCACTGAGAGGGAACTTGATAACGGTGAGGACAATATGAGTGAAGTTGATGTTCTAGAGCATGTTGATATTAAGGTAGAGGAGGTGTTGGAGTTGTTAAAATACATTAGGACGGATAAGTCCCCAAGGCCTGACGGAATATTCTCCAGGCTGCTCCACGATGCGAGGGAAGAGATTGCTGAACCTCTGGCTAAGATCTTTATGTCCTCGTTGTCCACGGGAATGGTACTGGAAGATGGGAGGGAGGCGAATGTTGTCCCCTTGTTCAAAAAAGGTAGAAGGGATAGTCCAGGTAATTATAGACCAGTGAGCCTTACGTCTGTGGTGGGAAAGCTGTTGGAAAAGATTCTTAGAGATAGGATCTATGGGCATTTAGAGAATCATGGTCTGATCAGGGCCAGTCAGCATGGTTTTGTGAAGGGCAGATTGTGCCTAACAAGCCTGATAGAGTTCTTTGAGGAGGTGACCAGGCATATAGATGAGGGTAGTGCAGTGGATGTGATCTACATGGATTTTAGTAAGGCATTTGGCAAGATTCTGAATGGTAGGCTTATTCAGAAAGTCAGAAGGTATGGGATCCAGGGACGTTTGGCCAGGTGGATTCAGAATTGGCTTGCCTGCAGAAGGCAAAGGATCATGGTGGAGGGAGTACATTCAGATTGGAGGGTTGTGACTAGTGGTGTCCCACAAGGATCTGTTCTGGGACCTCTACTTTTTGTGATTTTTATTAATAACCTGGATGTGGGGTTAGAAGGGTGGGTTGGCAAGTTTGCAGATGACACAAAGATTGGTGGTGCTGTAGATAGTGTAGAGAATTGTCAAAGATTACAGACAGACATTGATAGGATGCAGAAGTGGGCTGAGCAGTGGCAGATGGAGTTCAACCCAGAGAAGTGTGAGGTGGTACACTTTGGAAGGACAAACTCCAAGACAGAGTATAAAGTAAATGGCAGGATACTTGGTAGTGTGGAGAAGCAGAGGGATCTGGGGGTACATGTCCACAGATCCCTGAAAGTTGCCTCAGTGGTAGATAGGGTAGTTAAGAAAGCTTATGGGGTGTTAGCTTTCATAAGTCGAGGGATAGAGTTTAAGAGACACAATGTAATGATGCAGCTCTATAAAACTCTAGTTAGGCCACATTTGGAGTACTGTGTCCAGTTCTGTTCGCCTCACTATAGGAAGGATGTGGAAGCATTGGAAAGGGTACTGAAGAGATTTACCAGGATGCTGCCTGGTTTAGAGTGTATGGATTATGATCAGAGATTAAGGGAGCTAGGGGGAGAAGGAGGATGAGAGGAGACATGATAGAGGTGTACAAGATATTAAGAGGAATAGGCAGAGTGGACAGCCAGCACCTCTTCCCCAGGGCACCACTGCTCAGTACAAGAGGACATGGCTTTAAGGTAAGGGGAGGGAAGTTAAAGGGGGATATTAGAGGAAGGTTTTTCACTCAGAGAGTGGTTGGTGCGTGGAATGCACTGCCTGAGTCAGTGGTGGAAGCAGATACACTAGTGAAGTGTAAGAGACTACTAGACAGGTATATGGAGGAATTTAAGTTAGGGGGTTATATGGGAGGCAGGGTTTGAGGGTTGGCCCAACATTGTGGGCCGAAGGGCCTGTACTGTGCTGTACTGTTTTATGTTCTATGTTAAGATACTAGATTGCTTTGGCAAGTAAGGTGAAAATAAATCCAAAGGGCTTCTACAGTGATATTAATAGCAAAAGGATGGTGAGGGATAAAATTGGTCCCTTTGAGACGCAGAGTGGACAGCTATGTGTGGAGCCAAAAGAGATGGTGGTGATTTCGAACAAATTCTTCGGTACTCACTAAGGAGAAGGATATTGAATTGTGTAAGGTAAGGGAAACGAGCAGGGAAGTTATGGAAACAAGGACGATTAACGAAGAGGAGGTACTGGCGCTTTTAAGGAATATAAAAGTGGATAAATCTCCAGATCCTGACAGGATATTCCCTAGGACCTTGAGGGACATTAGTGTAGAAATAACAGGGGCTCTGACAGAAATAGCAGGGGCTCTGACAAAAATACTTCAAATGTCATCAGAAACGGGAATGGTGCCAATGGATTGGCATATTGCTCGTGTGTTTCCGTTGTTTAAAAAGGGTTCTAAGAGTAAACTTAGCAATTATAGGCCTGTCAGTTTGAAATCAGTGGGGGTAAATTAATGGAAAGTATTCTATGAGATGGTATATATAATTATCTGGATAGACAGGGTCTGATTAGGAACAGTCAACATGGATTTGTGAGTGGAAGGTCATGTTTGACACACTTTATTGAATTTTTTGAAGAGGTTACGAGGAAAGTTGATGAGGGTAAAATGGTGGATGTTGTCTAAATTGACTTCAGTTAAGGCCTTTGACAAGGTCCCGCATGGAAGGTTAGTTATGAAGGTTCAATCATTAGGTATTAATATTGAAGTAGTAAAATGGATTCAACAGTGGCTGGATGGGAGATGTCAGAGAGTAGTGATGAATAATGGTTTGTTGGTTTGTCAGGTTGGAGGCCTGTGACTAGTGGTGAGCATCAGGGATCTGGACTGGGTCCAATGTTGTTTGTCATATACATTAATGATCTAGATGATGGGGTGGTAAATTGGATTAGTAAGTATGCAGCTGATACTAAGGTAGGTGGCGTTGTGGATAATGAAGTAGGTTTTCAAAGCTTGCAGAGAGATTTAGGCCTTTTAGAAGAATGGGCTGAACGATGGCAGATGGAGTTTAATGCTGATAAGTGTGAGGTGCTGCATTTTGGTAGGAATAATCCAGATAGGACATACATGGTAAATGGTAGGGTATTGAAGACTGCAGTAGAACAGAGTGATCTAGGAATAATGGTGCATAGTTCCCTGAAGGTGGAATCTCATGTGGATAGGGTGGTGAAGATAGCTTTTGGTATGCTGGCCTTTATAAATCAGAGCATTGAGTATAGGAGTTGAGATGTAATGTTAAAATTGTACAAGATATTGGTAAGGCCGAATTTAGAGTATTGTGTACAGTTCTGGTCACTGAATTATAGGAAAGATGTCAACAAAATAGAGAGAGTACAGAGAAGATTTACTAGTGTTATGATCCCAGCCCCCTCCTTTGTGAGAATCGCAAGAGCACCCGTCGGGGGGGGGGGGGGTGGTCAGGAGAGAGAGAAATGTGCCGAATTGCACGTTCCACCCAGGATGCAGAATAAGACGACAGCGACTATTGTCTCATGGAGACCACGTGAAAAGCCCTCGGGCAAGGTGGGCTGGTTGAGAGAGAGATTGCATCATCCCAACCTTATTGACACCTGCGACCCCGTGAGGGAATATAAAGGAGAGTCTCAGGGGGACAGCCCCTTCAGACGCACCAAGAAGACACGAGAGAGTGATCCCGCAGCAGCGGGAAGCCATTCTGAAGGAAGCCACGTGCGTTAGATTCCGGGATTGGAATTTGTGGCTGGAATCACTGAAAACCGCTTTTAACTAACATTGGGGAGAGGGAACCAACGCTCCCCCGATTTCACGGAAGCTTCATCAAGACCCGGCAAGTTCTTTCTCTTCTCCCCAATCTCTCTCTCTCGGTCGCTCCATGTGAAACCCAGCGATTCTCAAAAGGCTGAGGCCTGCAGACTTCTGAGTGACTTTTATATTTCCAACGGACAATCTATTAACCCCTAGACAACAGTAGAGCTCACTTCTTAATGATGATTATTACTATACCCGCGCTTTAGATTGAGTATTGATGACGTGCATTATCTGAATGTTTGTATTAACCTTACTTTTGTGTCCCTTTATAAATAAAAACGTTTGAAAATAGTGACATCAGACTTCAATGGACTTCTCTATCTTTGTTGGTAAGTTATCCAGTTACGGGATACGTAACACTAGAATGTTACCTGGGTTTCAGCACCTAAGTTACAGGGAAAGATTGAACAAGTTAGGTCTTTATTCTTTGGAGCGTAGAAGGTTGAGGAGGGACTTATTCGAGGTATTTAAAATTATGAGGAGGATTGATAGAGTTGATGTGGATAGGTTTTTTCCATTGAGAATAGGAGAGATTCAAAAAAGAAGACATGAGTTGAGAGATAGGGTGTAAAAGTTTACGGGTAACACAAGGGGGAATTTCTTTACTCAGAGAGTGGTAGCTGTGTGGAATGAGCTTCCAGTAGAAGTGGTAGAGGCAGGTTTGGTATTGTCACTTAAAGTAAAATTGGATAGGTATGTGGACAGGAAAGGAATGGTGGGTTATGGGCTGAGTGTGGGCCAGTGGGACTAGGTGAGAGTAAGCATTCGACATGGACTAGAAGGGCCAAGATGGCCTGTTTCCATGCTGTAATTGTTATATGGTTGATGACTTCCACAGAAGTTTAGTGAATTACTGAAGAGTGCCACTACAGAATGGCCTTTCATCAGCCCAAATGCTGATTGATCGATGCAATAGCATTAATTTTCCAGTGCACAAAAACTTGTTGACACCTAAAGGAGCACACTTGGTCAAAATAACTAAAGAGAAATGGAAAGAAAAACAGTGTCATGGCAAGACTATGGAAAGCCTACCAATCTTGAAGCCTGGAAATCAATGTGAACCTGGAATCATGATTCTTGGTCCATGCAAGGATATGGACAAGAGGAAGTAGCTCCACATTCTTACCAGGTCCAGATGGAGTGAGGGACACCATGTGGATCAATGACCACAAGCTCCAACTCATATCACTTGTCAGTACACCAAAGGGGCCAGCAGAGGTAAATATGAACCAGTTGATTGAAGTCCTCAGAAAGGTTCTACTAATAATAAAGTAAATGAAAGTTACATATCTGTGGAGACAAAGAGCAGACCAAAAAGGTTCACGAAACCACTTCAGAGACTGATTGAAAGTAGTTGAGTAAATTATAGACTGAATTTGCTCATTACATTTGAAGTTAATACCAATATCTTTGTTTAAAAGGATTGCATATTGATGAGGATATAGTATTGTGTTTGTTTTTCTATAAAGGGGAGAGATGTGTTATTACATGTGTACATAATAACGAATTTCATTTCCCTGTGGAAAATGTGATCAGTTCACCTGGAACCAAAAATGACATTGGTGAGCTGGTTGTACATGCTTAGTGTTGAACATTTACTCAGTAATAAAATGTTCTAGCATTAAACCCATACTAAGTTTGTCTTTATTGAGAACATACATTGCAGATGATGATAGAATACGCGGTGTTCTGTACCTTGCAATGATTACTGCACACTTTCTCTGGATGAATCAATAATGATGAATCATCTTCAGATCTGAGATGCAAAAGGAAAAAAAAAAACAGGTGAAGCAATGATACATCAAAGAATAGCTTTCTGTGGGCAAGTAGATTAAAGCTCAGAAGATAAAAAAGGAAATTATAAAGAGAGGCAAGGATTGGAAAATTCCAATAGGCTTATGAGAAAAGAAGACAGTTACATAAAAATTGGAAGTACATCATATAATTTAAAAGGGACTTCAGAGGCATATTAAAAGCAAATGAATAATTGAGAGAACTTTGTATGATTCAAAGATGGAGAAGAGCCTAACTACAAAGGATGAAAGTATATTGGAAGAAATCTATTATCTGTTGCACATATTAAAGTGGTGTTAGCTAGCAGTGGCATATGGCTCTATGGTTCTGAAATTCACTTTTATTGATTGGAAGCATGCTGTATTGGAACAGAGATCATGTGAGCATAATAGTTGCATAGCAGTTGGTGTAACACTCCACAGCACCAACAAACAGGGTTCATTTCCCACTGCTCTCTGTAAGAAGGTTCTACATTCTCTGTGTGACCACATGGGCTCCCTCTAGGTGTTCCAGTTTTCTCCCACATTCGAAAGGTGCATTGGTTGGGGTTAGGAAATTCTAGGCATGCTATGTTGGTGCTGGAAGATGGCAGCACTTGCCCCAGTACTTCCTTGGACCATGTTGGCCATTGACTCAAATGATGCAGTTCACTGTATATTTCAATGTTTTGATGTACATGTAATAACCAAGCTAATCTTAAATCTTAAATAAATCTAACCTTAAATCTTGAACCAAACACAAAACAATATTGCTCTTCCATATATTAACTGTAAGCAAGCAAGAATGCATTTTTTAATATTTTGTGTCAGCATTTATAAATGGTGGGACAAAGATGGATAAAAATTGATGGAGATAATTGCTTAACAAGATTTGCTCTGAAGTATTAGCACAACTCAAAGTCAGTGGCTTGACAGAAATTGAATTTAATGTGTGGAAATGTAAGGTCATACACCTTAGTAAAAGGAATCAAAGAGGGTATTATTATCTAAATGGAGAGACAGACTACAAGTGAAGTTCAGTGGCATCTCTGAAACACCAGACATTAGCAGCCTGATGAAACAAGTGGATGTCTTATTCCAAGGATTCAGCAATCAAGAACAAGAAGGTTTAAGGTGAGAAGGAAAAGAATGAATAGGAATTTGAGTGACAGCACTTTTTACACAAAGAATAATGGTACACAAATGTATATGATTAGGAAAGGTTTCAAAGTTATTGGGGCAAATGCTGGCAAATAGGTCTACCTTAGATTGAGACTTTCATCAATGTGCACCAGATGAGCCAAAGGGTCTGCTTCCTTATTGTATAACTCAACGACACTATTTATAACTATTTATAACTCTAAGTCAATGGACTCTGGTCTGGTGCCAGAGGACGGGAAAATTGCAAATGTCACTCCACTCTTGTCAATTGTTAAGGATGAGGTGATGGAGTACTTGGTGAATACAAAGTCAGCAAAGTCAGCAAAAACCCTGCCTGACAAACTTGTTGGAATTCTTTGAGGAGGTTACAAGTAGGATAGATAAAGGGGATGCAGTGGATGTGGTATATTTGGACATTCCGAAGGCCTTTGACAAGGTGCTACACATGAGGGTGCTTACCAAGTTAAGAGCGATTGGTATTACAGGAAAGTTACTAACATGGGTAGAGCACTGGCTGATTGGTAGGAGACAGCGAGTGGGAATAAAAAGGATCCTTCTCTGGTTGGCTGCCAGTGACTAGTGGTGTTCTGCAGGGTTGGTGTTGGGACCACTTCTTTTTATGCTGTGTATCAATGATTTAGATGATGGAATAGGTGGCTTTGTTACCAAGTTTGCAGATGATATGAAGATTGGTGGAGGGGTAGGCAGTGTTGAGGAAAGAGGTAGGATGCAGAAGGACTTGGAAAGATTCGGAGAATGGGCAAGAAAGTGGCAAATGAAATACAATGTTTGAAAATGCATGGTCATGCACTTCGGTAGTAGAAACAAATGTGTGGACTATTTTCTAAATGGGGAGAAAATCCAGGAATCTGAGAAGCAGAAGGACTTGGGAGTCCTTGTTAACTTGCAGATTGAGTCGGTGGTGAGGAAGGCAAATGCCATGTTAGCATTCATTTCAAGAGGTCTAGAATACAAGAGTGATGCTGAGGCTTTATAAGACACTGGTGAGGCCTCATCTTGAGTACTGCGAGCAGTGTTGGGCCCGTCATCTTAGAAGAAATGTGCTGGCATTGGAGAGGATCCAGAGGAGGTTCACAAGGATGATTCTAGGAATGAAAGGGTTATCACACAAGGAATGTTTGATAGCTCTGGTCTGTACTCACTGGAATTCAGAAGGATGTGGGGGCGGATCTCATTGAAACCTTTCAAATGTTGAGCAGCCTAGACAGATTAGATATTGAAAGGATGTTTTCCATGATGGGGGAGCCTAGGACAAGACAGCACAGCCTCAGGATGGAAGGACAGAAATTTCTTTAGCCAAAGTATGGTGAAGCCCCCTGGCATGCCTTAGGCTCGCTCAGCTCGCTTCTGTCTAGGGGGAGCAGCCTTCGGCCCCGCCAAACTGGGTAATCAGCTTGTGTGGATGCTGTGTGATGTCCCCACCCCTCCAAATAACAGATATGCCACCATATGCGATTAAATGATTACACTTTATAGATCTTACTAGAACTAAGTGATTAATAATGATACAGTATATATGAAGGAAAAGAAAATAAAGAAAAGGCACCAAACTTATCAAAGTGCAAACCACTTCGTGCACAACTGATGGAGTTCAATTAACGAAGTCTTCTGGCCACCATTTGATGCCCTCAGACCTCCTCGACTCACAGCTCAGGACCACCCCAAGTGTTCAACCAAGCAACCCTGGCACGTCTGTCTTTGTCTCCTTTCTTCACCAAAAATTCTGGCTTCAGACCCCTTGCTCGGGGTCCATTCTGTCACCCAGCTTACAGCATCACGTCCTCTCTCTCTCATCCCCTCATGCCGACTCCCCAAATGCCCACCAGCAATAGCTTACAGACCCAGAAGAGAGAATAATATTAATCCCAATTGGTTAACAAATGAACACAATTCTCATTATCAGCAACTCTAAACCCAAACAAGCTGTGAGAGAAAGTACTTGTCATAACAAAGAAGCATTCCTACTTTTAACAAAACCAAGAAGCCATTTTGATTAGCAGACGCAGTAACATAAAGAAAGAAGAAACCCCAATACGAAGAAGAAACCCCCCTTACAATGGTGAATTTGTGGAATTTGTTCCCACATGCAGCTGTGGAGGCCAGGTCATTGGGTATATTTAAGGCAGGGATTGATAGGTATTTGATTGGACATGGCATGAAAGGTTATGGGAGAAGGTCAGGAGTTGTAGTTGCAGAGGGAATAGAAAAAAAGCAATGGCCATGATTGAATGGCAGAGCAGACTTGATGGGCCAGATGACCTAATTCTGCTTCTATGTCTTATAGTTTTAGTTAAGAAGGCCAAAGCTATATTGGCTTTAGTTGTTAAGGGTTTGGAGCTGTATGGTCTAAATTATGAAAGCATTAGACAGAGACTAAAGAGAGTTCATTGGGAACACCCTTTTTTTCTGGCAAGTCCACATCAGTGTATGTTTAAAGATCAATTGCACAAAGCACAGGAAAATTATTTTCCTGTTAGAAGGAAAGGTGGGAATGAAGAGATAAGAGATCCTTGGATGTCCAGAAAGGTTATGAATTTAGTCAAGAAAAACAAAGGAAAAATATGTAACGCTTTGAAATTTAGGATCAAATGAAGCACATGAGTTTAAAGAAACCAGAAAAGATCTAAGAAGAGAATTTGGAAAGCAGGAGAGGTCATAAAACGTCCTTGGCAAGTAGGATTAAGGTGAACCTCAAGGCTTCCTATACACACATTAAAAGCAAAAGGTAGGGAGAGGGAGAAGGTAGGACCACTCAAGGATAAAACGGAGAACATTTGCTTCAGTGCAGAGAATGTGACAGAGGTCCTTTATGAGTATTTTACTTTAGTATTTACTGAGGAAAAGGACATGGAAGACCACGGAATCAGTACTGATTTGCATAAATATGTTGAGCAATTAGAGGTTATGGAGGAGAAAGTGTTGGGTTTCCTAATAAATATTAAGGTGGACAGTGCCCAAGGCCTGATGGGATTTATCTCAGGTTATACAGGGAGGTAAGAGACAAAATTGCTGGGGCCTTGACCTGTATCTTCGTGTCCTCTCTAGCCACAGGTGAGGTCCTTGAGGACTGAAAAGCAACTAATGTATACACCTATTTAGTAAGTGAAAAAGGGTAAATCCTGGGAACTGTAGACCATGTTTCATGTCAGTTGTAGGGAAATTGCTCTAGAAAAAATTTAAGGATAGGTTATTTGTGCATTTGGAAACATAAGGTTTAATTAGGGAGAGCCAATTTGCCTTAATGTGGGGCAGTTCTTGCCTTACCAACTTGATTGAGTCTTTTGACAAGGTGACGAGAGAGATTGACAAAGGTATATTTTGATGACTGAACCAATGGCATTGTGGCCAAGTTTACAGATGATATGAAGATAGAACCATAGAACTATAGAACACTACAGCACAGGACAGGCCCTTCAGCCCTTCATGTTGCGCCAACCCATATAATTCTAAAAAAAGAGTACTAAACCTCATAACCTTCCATTTTTCTTTCATCCATGTGCCTGTCCAAGAGGCTCTTAAATACCGCTAATGTTTTAGCCTCCACCACCATCCCTGGCAAGTCATTCCAGGCACTCACAACCCTCTGTGTAAAAAAGTTACCCCTGATGTCTCCCCTAAACTTCCCTCCCTTAATTTTGTACATATGCCCTCTGGTGTTTGCTATTGGTGCCCTGGGAAACAGGTACTGACTATCCACCCTATCTATGCCTCGCATAATCTTCTAGACCTCTATCAAGTCCCCTCTCATTCTTTTACGCTCCAAAGAGGAATGTCCCAGCTCTGCTAACCTTGCTTCATATGACTTGTTCTCCAAACCAGGCAACATCCTGGTAAATCTCCTTTGCACCCTCTCCATAGCTTCCACGTCTTTCCTATAATGAGGTGAGCAGAATTGAACACAATACTCTAAGTGCGGTCTCACCAGAGATTTGTAGAGTTGCAACATGACCTCTCTACTATTGAACTCAATCCCGGTTAATGAAGCCTAGCATCCCATAGGCCTTCTTAACTACCCGATCAACCTGTGCAGCGACCTTGAGGGATGTATGGATTTGAACCCCAAGGTCCCTTTGTTCATCCCCACTCTTAAGTAACTGACCATTAATCCTGTACTCAGTCTTCTGGTTTGTCCTTCCAAAATGCATCACCTCACACTTGTCCGGATTGAACTCCATCTGCCATTTTTCTGCCCAACTCTGCAGCCTGTCTATATCCTCTTGTAACCTTCAACTACCTATAGCTCCATCCACAACTCCTCCAATCTTCATGTCATCCGCAAACTTACTCACCCATCCTTCCGCCTCTGCATCCAGGTCATTTATAAAAATCACAAAAGCAGGGGTCCCAGGACAGATCCCTGCGGCACTCCACTAGTCACCGACCTCCAGGTAGAATACTTTCCTTCCATGACTACCCTCTGCTTTCTTCCTTTAAGCCAATTTTTATCCAAACAGCCAAGGTTCCACTTATCCCATGCCACATGACTTTCTGGATGAATCTCTCATGAGGGACTTTGTCAAACGCTTTGCTAAAGTCCATGTAGACCACATCCACTGCTCTACCCTCAGGTGGAGGTGAAAGTTATTTTGAGGAAGCTGAGAGGCTACAGAAGGGCTTAGACATATTAGGAGAATGGGCAAAGAAGTGGCAGATGGAATACAGTGTTGGAAAGTGTATGGTCAGGCATTGGTCAGAAAAAATAAAAGCACAGAATATTTTCTAAATTAAGAAAAAATTCACAAAAATGAGGTGCAAGGGGATTTAGGAGTCCTTGTGCAGGACTCCTTAAAGGTTAATTTTCAGTTTGAGTCAGTGGTGAGAAAGCTAAGTACAATGTTAGCATTAATTTCAGAAGGACTAGAATATAAGTACAAAATTGACTCATATGTTCAGGTCTTGTCCTTGTTTACAAAATTATTGGAAAGATACCTTCAGTATTATTTCAAAAGTCTTAAAAATTAATTTTCAACCACATCCTCTTACTGCAATTTTTGGTTTACCAATGACGGATAATAATCGTTTATCTGCTTCATCTCAACGAATGATTGCATTTGTTACATTAATGGCTAGAAGATCTATATTATTGAATTGGAAAGAAATTAATCCTCCAACTGTATTTCAGTGGTTTTCTCAAACTATTTCTTGTTTGAGTTTAGAAAAGATTAGAAGTGTGGTTTTTGAACCTTCAGTTAAATTTGAAGAAACTTGGAGACCTTTTATTCAACATTTTCACATGAGTTGAATTGTCTTTTCCTAAACCTTACTTATATTATCCTTAATCAATTGGATGGAGGTTCGGCGTTATGGCACTACTGTATATGTACTTAATATTATTCAATGGCCCATGTTGGTTAGTGTTTTTTTTTTGTTTTTTTCTCTCTTTTTTTGGGGGGTTTTTCCTTTTTTTTTCTTTTTACTTCTTTGTTCATTAATGTTCTGAGTTTGGGAGGTTATATATTTTTATTATTACATATCTGAATGTCTATTTAAACTATTAATTATGTATTCTCAAACATTTTGTATTCATGTTTCATTTATGTTTGTTTAAAACTAATAAAAAGATTTA
Organism: Hypanus sabinus; assembly: GCF_030144855.1. Lineage (NCBI taxonomy): Eukaryota > Metazoa > Chordata > Chondrichthyes > Myliobatiformes > Dasyatidae > Hypanus > Hypanus sabinus. Next base: position 2,157,043 of record NC_082727.1, read on the forward strand.
AAAAGAAAAAAAGAAATATAAGAACAAAGTTGTATTATTGAGGCATAATAAGGCACTTCTGAGGCCTCGCTTGAGGTATTGTGAGCAGTTTTGGGCCCCTTATCATAGAAAGGGAGTGCTGACATTTGAGAACATTCAAAGGAGGTTTATGAAAATGATTCCAGGATTGAAAGACTTGGAATATGAAGAGCATTTAATGGCTCTGTCTGTCTACTCACTGGAATTCAGAAGAATGAGGGGTAACCTCATTGAAACCTATCAAATGGAGAAAGCCCTCGATAGAGTAGGTGTGGAATTTCTTTAGCCAGAGAATGGTGAATCTTTGGGATTCTTTGCCACAAGCAGATGTGGAGGCCGAGTCTTTATGTATATTTAAGGCAGTGGTTGATAGATTCTTGATTGTTCAGGACATGAAGGGATACAGGGAGAAGGCAGGAGATTGGGGCTGAAAGGGAACATAGATCAGTTATCACAGTACCCAACCAAAGGTGTTATTTTCTTTGTTAAATGTATTTTTTATGATTGTAATACTGATTGATGATACTGGACTCCAAAAACTATGGATAACGCATGTCTATCATATCAGTGAGCTGCTCATTGTTCGGAGTAGTCAGCTGGAGGAGGAGGAGGAGCCAGATTAGGTTCGGATGAGCTTATCTGTGTGCAGATCCTGTTGCTGCCTGCATCAGGCCATCATATTCAATGGCATCAGAACTGGTGCACAAGGGTGGCATGCAGTGCAACAGTTGGTCATTGCCTTGGGTATTTCTCTTGCAATTGCAAAACCCTGTTGGTTATTGATAATGTAAGATGTTTCAGGCCTGTTTTCATTGTTCAGTGGTACGACAGATGGCAAGGAAATAGAATAACACACACAAAATGCTGGTGGAACGCAGCAGGCCAGGTAGCATCTATAAGGAGAAACACTGTCAACGTTTCAGGCTGAGACCCTTCTTCAGGATTAACTGAAAGGAAAGATAGTAAGAGATTTGAAAGTAGGAGGGGGAGTGGGAAATGCAAAATGATAGGAGAAGACCGGAGGGAGTGGGATGAAGCTAAGAGCTGGAAAGGTGATTGGCAAAAGTGATACAGAGCTGGAGAAGGAAAGGATCATGGGACGGGAGGCCTAGGGAGAAAGAAAGGGGGAGGGGAGCACCAGAGGGAGATGGAGAACAGGCAGAGTGATGGGCAGAGAGAGAGAAAAAAACAAACAACTAAACATGTCAGGGATGGGGTAAGAAGGGGAGGGGGGGCATTAACGGAAGTTAGAGAAGTCAATGTTCATGCCATCAGGTTGGAGGCTACCCAGCCTGTATATAAGGTGTTGTTCCTCCAACCTGAGTGTGGCTTCATCTTGACAGTAGAGGAGGCCATGGATAGACATATCAGAATAGGAATGGGATGTGGAATTAAAATGTGTGGCCACTGGGAGATCCTGCTTTCTCTGGCATACAGAGCGTAGGTGTTCAGTGAGACGGTCTCCCAGACTGCATCAGGTCTCACCAATATATAAAAGGCCATACCGGGAGCACCGGACACAGTATACAACACCAGCCGACTCATAGGTGAAGTGTCGCCTCACCTGGAAGGACTGTCTGGGGCCCTGAATGGTGGTGAGGGAGGAAGTGTAAAGGCAGGTGTAGCACTTGTTCCACTTGTCTGTGTTGTTTGAATTTCCAGCATCTGCAGATTTCCTCGTGTTGGCAAGGAAGTAGTATGCCTCAAATGTAGTGAGGACTAGGTCTCCAGCTGCTGTCCAGGTGAGCAGATGCTGGAGGAGGTGCAGTGTGGCATCTTGCTCAGTTGGGGGCCTCTCCCATCGGTGTTCAATCACTGGAATGCTGAGAACTGTACCATCGTTTTGAATGACATTTCGGTCAGTGTATTGGACTATATATGTTTTTTTTTTGCATGATTGTTTTTCTTTCTCGCTGTTTTGAAATTGCTGTGTATGTTTTGTAAGTTATCCCCTGAGTAGTGTTGTCCCACTTGGCTGTATCCATATATGTTTGAATGATAATTAAACTAGATTTGATTTTGATTATGATAAATGGTGGACCAGACTCAATGAAGCAAATGGTCTAATTCTTCTCCTACTTAACTTCTTAACTTAACAGCCAACACAGTCCAAGGATGTGCTAGGGGCAGATGGCAGGTGTTGCCCTGCTTTAACTGCTAATATAACTAATATACAACTTTCTAAGCCATCCGTCTTTGGAATGTGGGGGAAAAGCATACCACCCAGAGGATACTGAAGTGGTCACTGGGGGAAATGACAATCAATTAAAGAGAGAGATAAGAATTGAACCCCAATCTCTGGCACTGCAAACCCACACTCTCACAAGGTCATCAATGCAGCAAACCAACACCACAGTGACAAGTTTCAGACTCAACACTCCACTAACAACAAACGCAGCTTATGGAAAAGTCTGCACACAATTGCAGACTTCAAAGCTAAATGCAGTGGAGTTTTCAATATCGCTGCCTCTCTCCTAGACGAGTTAAATCTTTTTAAAGCTTGATTTGATGTCACCAACACTGAGCCCCTGAAGTGAGCCGCTGCAGCTTGGTCATCTCTGAGGCTGAAGTACGTAGGTTTTTCCAATTAGTGGCTGCGGGACCAGATGGCATCCCAGGGCGGGTACTCAGAGTGCGTGTGGTACAACTGGCAGGTTTATGAACATTTTTAATCTCTCCCTCTCCCAGTGTAGAGTGACACAAACAAAACGCTGGTGGAACGCAGCAGGTCAGGCAGCATCCATAGGAAGAAGCACTGTCAACATTTCAGGCCCAATGTAGAGTGTCCTCCTGCTTCAAATCATCCACTATTGTCCCTGTACCTAAATAGACCATGTCTGAATGACTAGTGTCCTGTTGCACTTACCTCAATAATAAGCTGGACACGGATTACATCTGCAGCATGCTGACATCCACACTGGATCCCCTACAGTTCACCTACCGACACAATAGCCACAGCTCTGCACACTGCCCTTACACAGCTGGAATAGAAGGATGCTTATTTGAGAATGCTGTTTTTGTTCAGCATTCAACACTATACTTCCCTCCAGGCTTGATAAGAAGCTCAGAGACAATAGACAATAGACAATAGGTGCAGAAGTAGACCATTTGGCCCTTCGAGCCTGCACCACCATTCTGAGATCATGGCTGATCATCTACTACCAATACCCGGTTCCTGCCTTGTCCCCATATCCCTTGATTCCCCTATCCATAAGATACCTATCTAGCTCCTTCTTGAAAGCATCCAGAGAATTGGCCTCCACTACGTTTCGAGGCAGTGCATTCCAGACCCCCACAACTCTCTGGGAGAAGTTTTTCCTTAACTCTGTCCTAAATGACCTACCCCTTATTCTCAAACCATGCCCTTTGGTACTGGACTCTCCCAGCATCTGGAACATATTTCCTGCCTCTATCTTGTCCAATCTCTTAATAATCTTATATGTTGCAATCAGATCCCCTCTCAATCTCCTTAATTCCAGTGTGTACAAGCCCAGTCTCTCTAACCTCTCTGCGTATGACAGTCCGGACATCCCAGAAGACCTTAGCCTTCACCCTGCCCTGTTTAGCTGGATCCTGGACTTCCTGTCAGATTGTCGGCAGGTGGTAAGAGTGGACTCCCTCGCCTCTGTCCCTCTGACTTCAACACAGGTGCCCCTCAGGGCTGTGTACTAAGCCCCCTCCTTTATTCTCTGTACACCATGACTGTGTCACACTGCACTGATTGGCTTAATCTCAAATAATAATGAGGCAGCCTACAGAGAAGAGGTTATCACCTTGACACAGTGATGTCAAGAAAACTCTCATTGACCTCTCCCTCAATGTCATAAAAACAAAAGAGCTGGTTGTGAATTACAGAAGGAATGGAGAGGCTCACCCCTATAGACATCAATGGATCTGGGGTTAAGTTCCTCAGTATACACTTTACCGAAGACTTCATGGCAGTGTGGTGAATAAAGCACAACAGCATCTCTTTCACCTCAGACGACTGAAGAAGTTTGGTATTGGCCCCCAAATTCTAAGAACTTTCTATATGGGCATGGTTGAGAGCATCCTGACGGGCTGCATCACTGCCTGGGATGGGAACTGTACTTCCCTCAATTGCAGGACTCTACAGAGAGTGGTGCGGACAGCCCAGCGTATCTGTGGATGAGAACTTCCCACTATGCAGGACATTTACAAAGACAGGTGTGTAAAAAAAGCCTGAAGGATCATCGGGGACCCAAGTCACCTCAACCATAAACTGCACCAGCTGCTACTATCCGGGAAACGGTACCGCACCAACAGACTCCGGGTCAGCTTCTTCCACTAGGTCATCAGACTGATTAATTCATGCTGACATAATTGAATTTCTATGTTACATCAACTGCCCTATTGTACATACTTTTTTATTATAAATTACTATGATGGTACATTGCCTATTTAGATGGAGACAAAACTCCCCATGTATGGGAAGGATATAAGAACTTACAGTCTTTGGAACGTAGGATGAAATGAGAGGAATTTCACAACTGCACAAGGTCACCTGGAGAACATACAAACTTCTTGCAGAGAGTGGAGGGATTTGAACCTTGACTGGTGATGCTAACTGTTAACTACAATGCTGTACTTTAGACAGAGGAATATATTTCCTTCTGACATCGAAGAAAGCCATTCTGTGCTTAGAGGGTCTATGCTACCTCTCAGAGCTTTCAGATGAATCTTATTCCCTGTAACCTATTCCCTCACAAATCCACTAACATTCCTTGATTCTTCTACCAGCCCCACCCACGATGGATAATCCAAGTCAATGATGCAAAAAATCAGCCCATCCTCAGGATGTGGAAAGAAACTGGAGCAGCAGGGTCGCAAAGAGATAATCAAGGTCAGATCGCTGAAACTGTAAATCAGTTGCACTATCTGCAGCTCCATAATGTGTTGTAGCAAACATTCAATGGTTCAAAGGTCCAATTTAATGTCAGAGAAATGCATACAATTTACATCCTGAAATGCTTTTTCTTTGCAAACATCCACAAAAACAAAGAAGTGCCCCAAAGAACGAACAACAGTTAAATGTAAGAACCCCAAAGTTCCCCACCAGCTCCCCTCCTTCCCATGTGTAAGCAGCAGCAAGCAACGATCCTCCCCTCTCCCCACCGGCAAAAAAAAGCATTAGCACCCACCACTAAGCACTCAAGCGTGCAGCAAAGCAACAGCAAAGACACAGACTTGCAGTTACCCCAAAGATTTCGCATTTCATCCAGCATTCGTCATACCACAGGCTCTCTCTCCCTAATAAGGGAGAAGGAGGTGTCTCTGCATTTTTCCCAGCGAGTGAAGAGACATAACAAACAACTTTCTGCTTTACGATGTTAAAAGTCCATTACGTTCCTTTTTCTGAGCTCTGTTCCCAAAGATCTCAAAGATCCCGGATCTTTGGGCACACAGCAGTAGATTTTCCGATTCACCCAATGACATACAAGTCTCCTGCCATGACAACGACCCTCCATCAGTCGACTCCAGAGCCCAAGATCTTAGGCTTCTGCATCTGAGCCAGACTCTCAGGCCAAACCCTTGCCGTGCTGTTATGTACCCGTGGGTATCTTGTGACTGTCACATGACCATGATGTAACTCAGGTTTTGCTGTGCATGATCTAATGGTCTTGTGATGGTGGAGTGACGTAATTTTCCCACCAGTGAGAGGTCATGTGATAGTTTTTTTCAACAGGGTATAAAAGGGGAACCCCTCCCTGTGACGCAGGGGCAGTTCGTGGTGGAATTTGTTCAGTGACTCCGTTCTACTGTTTATTCGATGTTATGATGCAGTTTTGTTTTAAAGTGGAGTTTTACTTTCTGCCTTAAGTCTCAAAGGTTATTGCCAGCAGTTTTGCTACAATACTGCCAGTTCAGTCCAGTCGGAGAGTGAAGATTTATCGAAATTCAGGAAACTGGAAGAATCGAGGAAAATTGGTGTTGTCAGCTGTAAACCTTATTTAATCTTTGTACAAGGAATTAGTAACTTGTGTCCAAGATAGCTCCTGCATTCTGAAAGCAGAAAGAGTTGGACGCAGAGTTTCACCAAGGAAAGGTCAGTGTCTTTAAGAGGTTTTATTTCCTTTAATCGTAAATCCCTCGGCAAAGCATACTTCGGCTGGGATCAGCAGTAACGTCGCAAAAGAGGATCTTATTACTTCAAAGAATCTCTCTCCCAACTGACTGTAAATCATTTTGGACTTTTTGCAATACTACTTTAAAGAACTGTGTTCGCATTTCTCACTTTAAGAACTGTTCGAGCTGCCGTATCACAGCTGATTTCCAGTTACGTTAGTTGTTTGTTTACTTTTGGGTTTTTTTTTAGCAGTGTTTAATAAATGTTTTATTTGTTATTAAAAAAAAAACCTGTCTTAATTATATATTCATTGTTGCTGGATCATAACAGTGCCGAGCAATGGCCAGTTGTGAAACCCTGAGAGTGGGTCCCATTCCCGCAAAGAACCGAAGTCAACATGTAACTCCAGGTCAGGGTCTTCAAAAGAACCCTGAAAGAGAAAAATAAAGATATTAAAAATGGAAATAGAGTTGTTTCTGAAGATGAAAGCATAAGAGTTACTGGTTAGCGCCATCTTAACTTCCCTCTGCCTCCGTGCTGACTTTAACTTTAACACGTGATCTTTTACAATGTTTTACAATTATTTCAATCTTGTTTGACAACACCTCATTGTAAAATTCTTGATTTTCCTAAGCAGTATTTATTTGAAGTCACAGAACAGATAATCTTACACTGTCACACTTTTATTTATGTAGGATTTATTTATGTAGGATTACTTCAACCTGCACAACCTGCACATAAGAAGTCAACTGTCAACAGCTTCACATTTAAATAACTTAATTGTATAACGTAGATCCAAGAGACTCAGGTACCTTGTGATTACCATAAAATAGATAAGCTGACATGAAAGAATTCTCACCAGACTCTATATTACTTAACACAAAAAGAAGTGAATGAGGGAGACTTGACATGTGTGTTTGTTTTTGTGTAGTTCCTCTAAGTTCCTCTCAGGAGCTTAATCAGAAGCAAACATGAGGAAATCTGCAGATGCTGGAAATTCGAACAACACACACAAAATGCTGGTGGAACACAACAGGCCAGGCAGCATCTATAGGGAGAAGCGCTGTCGACGTTTCAGGCCTAGACCCTTCGTCAGGACTAACTGAAAGGAAAGATACGAAGAGATTTGAAAGTTGGAGGGGGAGGAGGAAATGCAAAATGATAGGAGAAGACCGGAGGGAGTGGGATGAAGCTAAGAGCTGGAAAGGTGATTGGCAAAAGTGATACAGAGCTGGAGAAGGGAAAGGATCATGGGACGGGAGGCCTAGGGAGAAAGAAAGGGGGAGGGGAGCACTAGAGGGAGATGGAGAACAGGCAGAGTGATGGGCAGAGAGAGAGAAAAAAACAAATAACTAAACATGTCAGGGATGGGGTAAGAAAGGGAGGAGGGGCATTAAATGAAGTTAGAGAAGTCAATATTCATGCCATCAGGTTGGAGGCTACCCAGCCTGTATATAAGGTGTAGTTCCTTCAACCTGAGTGTGTCTTCATCTTGACAGTAGAGGAGGCCATGGATGGACATATCAGAATGGGACTGGGACGTGGAATTAAAATGTGTGGCCACTGGGAGATCCTGCTTTCTCTGGCAGACAGAGCGTAGGTGTTCAGCAAGACCGTCTCCCAGTCTGCGTCGGGTCTCACCAATATATAAAAAAGCCACACCGGGAGCACTGGACACAGTATACCACACCAGCTGACTCACAGGTGAAGTGTCACCTCACCTGGAAGGACTGTCTGGGGCCCTGAATGGTGGTGAGGGAGGAAGTGTAAGGGCAGATGTAGCACTTGTTCCGTTTATAAGGATATGTGCCAGGAGGGAGATCAGTGGGAAGGGATTGGGGTGACGAGTGGACAAGGGAGTCATGTAAGGAGCAATCCCTGTGGAAAGCAGAAAGAAGGGGGGGGGGGAAGGAAAGATGTGCTTGGTAGTGGGATCCCGTTAGAGGTGGCAGAAGTTACAGAGAATTATACGTTGGACCTGGAGGCTGGTGGGGTGGTAGGTGAGGACAAGGGGAACCCTATCCCGAGTGGGGTGGTGGGCGGATGGGGTGAGGACAGATGTGCGGGAAATGGGAGAAATGCATTTGAGAGGAGAGTTGATGGTGGACGAAGGGAAGCCCCTTTGTTTAAAAAAGGAAGACATCTCCTTCGTCCTGGAATGAAAAGCCTCATCCTGAGAGCAGATGCAGTAGAGACGGAGGAATTGTGAGAAGGGAATAGTATTTTTGCAACAGACAGGGTGGGAAGAGGAATAGTCCAGGTAGCTGTGAGAGTCTGTAGGCTTATAGTAGATATCAGTAGATAAGCCGTCTCCAGAGATGGAGACAGAAAGATCAAGAAAGGGGAGGGAGGTGTCGGAAATGGACCAGGTAAATTTGAGGGCAGGGTGAAAGTTGGAGGCAAAGTTAATGAAGTCAACGAGCTCAGCATGTGTGCAGGAGGCAGCACCAATGTACTGCTTTCAATCTACTTTCAATTCTCTTAATATCTTTCCTTTCAGTTAGTCCTGACGAATTGTCTCAGCCCGAAACGTTGACAGCGCTTCTCCCTGTAGATGCTGCCTAGCCTGCTATAATCAGAAGCAATTTATTCAAGAATACCTAGACAGCTTCCATTTGTTTGTATCCTTATCATATCAAAAGAAATTGTCAGGAATCTCCTACAGCGGGAAATAAAAGGAAGTAACATTTTGTGCTTCCTGGCTGAGGGAGGGGATACCAGATCATGCCATCTCTGGGTTCTCTCTGTTCTGGACAAAAACGTGTAAAAACCTCCCTGGGAAGAGTAAAGGAGGTGGGATACATTTCATGGTCAATAATGCCTGGTGCAACCCCTGGAATGTGCATACCCTCAAATCCTTTTGTTCCCCGGATCTGGAATAGCTGGTAGTGCCATGTAGACCTTTCCATCCATCTAGTGATTTCACAGTTGTTATTATCACGCCTGTGATTATTCCACAGCAGGCTGATACTGACCTGGCTCTCACGGAACTGTATGAGATCATCAGCACCCTGGAGACTGCACAACCTTCATCGTTGTCAGGGACTTTAATAGAGCGTCACTGTCTAAAATCTCTCCGAAGTTATGTCAACACATCCAGGTGAGCACACGGGGAGAAAGCATATTCAACCACTGCTACTGTCTCTTCCACAATGCTTACTAAGTGTTCCTCCACCTGCCGTTTGGAAAATCAGATCACTCCTCCATCTTGTTGCTGCCAGAATACAGGCAGAAGCAGAAACAAGAGGTGGCCATAGTTAAAACCGTCCACTGTTGATCTGACCAGACAGCTTCCATGCTACAGGAGCTTTGATGACATTGACTGGAATGTCTTCCATGATAAAGATGTCTCCGAGTTCACAGATGGGGTCACGAGTTTCATCCAGAAGTGCATTGAGGATTTTGTTCCCCAGAAATCGGTCAGGGTCTATCCAAACCAGAAACCCTGGATCAACAGTTCTGTGTGAACAGCACTTACCATGCCAGACAGAGCTTACGTAGCTGGTAATCAGCAAGAGCTCAAGAAATGCAGCTACGATCTGCTCAAAGTCATCAAGGCAGCAAAATGACAATACAGGGAAGAGATCCAGACACAACTTTCCACCAACAACACATGCAGCTTATGGCAAGGTCTGCACACCATCGTAGACTTCAAAGCCTAACGCAGTGGAGTTTCCAACATTGATGCCTTTCTCCCAGACGAGCTAAAAATTACTACACTCAAGTCAACGTCGCCAATACTGAGCCCCTGAGGAGACCCGCAGATGATGCGACCAGCAGCTTGGTCATCTCTGAGGCTGAAGTATGCAGGTGTTTTCAAAGCCACAACTATGCGGGACTGGTCGGCATCCCAGGGAAGATGCTCAGGATGTACATGGCATAACTGGCAGGTATGTTTACTGACATTTTTACTCTCTCCCTCTCCCAATGTAATATGCCTTCTTGCTTCAAAACATCCACTATTGTCCCTGTCCCTAAAAAGGCCAAGGTAACATGTCTGAATAACGGTGTCCTGTCGCACTCACCTCAATAATAAGCAAATGCTTTAAGAGGCTGGTCACCAATACATCTGCTGCATGCTGCCACTCACACTAGATCCCCTACAATTCACCTACTAATACAACCAATCGACAGATGACGCAATAGCCACAGCTCTACACAGCGTCCTTACACATCTGGAGAAGAAGGATGCTTATCTGAGAATGCTGTTCTTGGACTACAGTTCAGCATTCATCACCATAATTCCTTCCATGCTCAACAAGAAACTCAGAGACTTCGGCTTTCCCCCTGCCTTGTGCAGCCAGATCCTGGAGTTACTGTCAGATCGCCGGCAGGTGGTAACAATGGGCTCCCTCACCTCTGTCCCCCTGACCCTCAACACAGGTACCCCTCAGGTCTGTGTACTAAACCCCCACTTTTACTCTTTGTATACCCATGACTGTGTCACTACCCACAGCTTCAATCTGCTAAATAAATTTGCTGACACTACACTGATTTGCCTAATCTCAAATAATAATTAGGCAGCCTACAGAGAAAAAATCATCACCCTACACAGTGGTTTCAAGATAAACAACCTCTCCCTCAATGTTGCAAAAACAAAGGAGCTGGTTGTTTTCTACAAGATGAATGAAGATGGGCTAACCCCTATTGACATCAATGGATCTAGGGTTGAGAGAGTGAACAGTTTTAAGTTCCTTGGCATAAACATCACTGAAGATCTCATGTGGTCTGTACAAACTGGCTGTGTGGTGAAAAAGGCACAACTCTCACCTCAGACAGTTGAAGAAGTTAGGTATGGCCCCCCAGAATCTAAGAACTTTCTATAGGAACACGATTGAGTGCATTCTGACTGACCTCATTGCTGCCTTGTATGGGAACTGTACTCCCCTCAATCGCAGGACCCTGCAGAGAGTGGTGTGGACAGCCCAGCGCACCTGTAGATATGAACTTCCCACTATTCAGGGCATTTACAAAGACAGGTATGTAAAAAAGGCCCAAAGGATCATTGGGGACCCGAGTCACCCCAAACACAAACCGTTCCAGCTGCTACCATCTGGGAAACAGTACCACAGCATAAAAGCCAGGACCAACAGGTTCTGGGACAGCTTCTTCCACCAGGCATTTGAGGATGGTCGGAGGATGGAGGCTGGAGAATTTCAGATACTGTATTTTTAAGATAATTTGGGGGCAACACCATAGTGTAGTGGTTAGTACAATCACTTTACAGTGCCAGCCTGTAATTCATGTTCAATTTCTGTCACTGACCATAGGGAGTTTGTATGTTTTCCCTATGACCATGTGGGTTTCCTCCAGTTGTTCCAGTTTCTCCCACATTCCAAACACAGACCATTGCAGTCAGGACGTTGTAAAGTATGCAGTGTTGGCTCCAGTAGTGTGGTGATTCTTGCAGGCAGCCCAACAAGTTCTTTGATTTGACTTGACACAAATGTCACATTTCACTGTATGTTTTAAGGTACATATGATAAATAAAGCCAATCCTTAACCTTCCATCTGAGTAGCCTCCAAACTGATGGCATGAACATTGATTCCCCTCACCCACTTTCACCATTCACCATTCCCATTTCTCTTTCTCACCTTTACAGTATATCCTTACGTGCCCATCACCTCCCTCTGGTGCTCCTCCCCCTTTTCTTTCTCCAATGGCCTTTTTTCATCTCCTAACAAATTCCCCCTTCTTCAGCTCTGCGTGTCTTTCACTAGTCAACTTTCCTGCTCTTTACATCCTTCTTCCTCCCTCCCAGTTTCACATATCACCTTGTGGTTCTTTCTCTCTGACTCCTCAGTCTTTTCTCTCCAGTCCTCCAGTCTCCAGTCTCGGCCCAAAACGTCAACTGTACTTTTTTCCATAGATGCTGCCTGGCCTGCTGAGTTTGCTGAGTTCCTTCAGTATTTCATGTGTGTTGCTTGGACTTACAGCATCTGCAGATATTCTCTTGTTTGCAGTTGGAGCAATCTTTAAAGACTTTGGATTATACCTTTGTGGAAGGTGAAGGAGATGAGGCCTTGAAGAGATTTGAAAACAAGGGGAAGATGTAAACCATTTATTCATGCAGAATGTGGTGAGTGTTTCCCAGCAACTTATTCCTTACAGGTATCAATAGAATTGAGGTTTATGAGGATATTGCTGAGGTAGAAATCAGCCATCACTTTAATAAATAGTGAGGTTGGGTATCACAAACAAGAGGAAGTCTGTAGATGCTGGAAATCCAAAGCAATACACACTTATTGCTGAAAGAACTCAACAGGCTAGACAGCATCTATGGGAAAGTGTAAACTGTCAAAGTTTTCAGCCCAGAACCTTCATCAGGACTCCTGATAAAGTGTCTTGGCACGAAACGTCAACTGCTAACTCTTTTCCATAGACCCTGAGTGGTCTGCTGAGTTCCTCCTTCATTTTGTGTGTGTCAAAGTTGGCTATTCCTGTTCATATTCTTTATAATTTTAGGTTCTAACGAGACCAATAAGCCTACAACAGTATGCTCTTGGATAGATGAATAGGTCACGACCTGCAGTTTTGTGGGAATAAGGCAGGAAGTGCAGGGGAAGGGATGTAAGTGAGAAAGTTAATAAGGCCATAAGAACATAAGATATAGGAGCAGAATTAAGCATTTGGCCCATTGCATCTGCTCCAACATTTCAGCATGGTTGATCCATATTCCCTCTTAACTACAGTCTCCTGTATTCTCTCCATATTCTTTCATACTCCGAATAATCAAGGTATATCAACTCCTGCCGTAAATATAACCAATTTGTTGGCCTCCACAGTCACCTGTGGCAACAAATTCCATAGGTTCATTTCTCTGGCTAAAGAAATTCCTCCTAATCTGTGTTCTAAAAGGATTCCTCCCGATTTTGAGAGCACGTCCTCTGGTCTTAGGCTCTCCCACCATAGGAAACATCCCCTCTACGTCCACTCTATCGAGGCCTTTCATCATTGGATAGGGTTCAATGAGGTCACCCCTAATTCTTCTGAACTTCAGTAAGTAGAGGCCCAGAGCCATAATCCACTCTTCATATGACAAGCATTTATTTTTTATTTAAGTTATAACCATATAACAATTACAGCATGGAAACAGGCCATCGCGGCCCTTCTAGTCCGTGCTGAAACCTTACTCTCACCTAGACCCACCGACCTGCACTCACCCCATAACCCTCCATTCCTTTCCTGTCCAGATACCTATCCAATTTTTTTTTAAATGACAGAATCGAAGTTCATCATCAAACATTTCCATAAGATGTATTTCAGATATTGTACATATATATCATATACATATGACAAGCATTTCAATCCTTGAATCATTTTCGCAACCTCCTTTGAACCCTCTCCAATGTCAGCACATAATTTCTTAGATAAGCGACCAAAAACTGCACACGATACTCCAAGTGAGGCCTCACCAGTGCTTTATAAAGCCTCAACATTACATCCTTGCTTTTATATATTAGTCCTTTCGAAATGAATGCTAATATCCATTTGTCTTCCTCACCACCGACTCAACCTGCAAATTAACCTTTAGGGATTCCTGCACAAGGACTCCTAAGTCCCTTCATGGCTCATATTTTTAAATTTTCTCTCCATTTAGAAAATAGTCGACCCTTTATTTCTTCTACCAAACTGCAAACATTTTTTCCATTTGCTTTTTTTTGCCTATTCTCCTAATCTGTATATGTCCTTCTGTCAGCTCTCTATTTCCTTATAACCCCTGCCCTCCACCTGTGTTTGTATCATCTGTAAACTTAGCCATAAAGCCTTCAATTCTGTCATCTGAGTCATTGACATATAATGTAAAAAGAAGTGGTACCAACACAGACATTTGAGGAACACCACTGCTCACTGGCAGCCATCCAGAAAAGGCTCTCTTTATTTTCACTCTTTGCCTCCTGTAAAGACCTTAGAACACAGTACAGGAACAGACCATTCAGCACACAATATCTGTGCCAAGCACAATGCCAAATTAAATTAAATTACTTCTGCATGATCCATATCCCTCCATTTAATATACATGTGCCTATCTGAAAGCCTCTTAAAAATCACCATAGGATGTACTTCTACCACTATCCCCAGTAGCCACTTCGAGCATCTACCAATCTCTGTGAAAAACTCACCTTATATATTTCCTTTTAAATTTCCCCCTCTCACCTTAAGTGCATGTTCTATAATGTTAAACATCTCTAACAGGCTCTCTAACCTATCTCTGCCTCTCATAAATTTCTAAACCGCTGATGATTTTATTGGGGAGATGAGGAAATTTAGGGGAGAAACAAGAGAAAGAGATTATTCTGAATCTTTGACTGAGGTGGCAGCTCTAGGACTATTTAGCTCATAGAAGGAGAGCTGAGGGTTGGTGAGCTTCAGTCTTAGTGACGGGGCATTGAATTCTTTGCACCTTTTGGTGGACTGAGAATGTTGGGTGTGAGGTTTGAGAAGGCTGCTTGATTTAGGGAAAAGAAGTGTGAGGTTTTCTCTACACTCTGGGATTATTTGGGAGGAAAGAGGGATTCAGCGGAAGAAACAATGTTTTGTTGGTCCAGCTTATTCAGCTGAGGAGAATACCTTCATTTGTTGGGATTCAGAGATACTTTCACTAAGACCAGCTATCCAACCTACTGCTGTCCTCTGGGCCAAACAAGCCTAAGGCTTCACCCTCTGACCCACAAATAGCTGGCTTGATCAGGTAGAGAATATCTCATCCTTTCAACCTTGTTTTATCACTTTGGAAGCAAGTACTGGGAATTCCTTCTGCAGCATCTGGAGTGCCAAGGGAGTTATTGATCCTTGCTTCTGGCAGGTGAAGGTCTGAGCCAGGGAATATTCATTTGTTGAATCTGTCCCTTACAGCAAAAGGCTGTAGAGGTTAAGATCATACAACTAATCAAATAAAGAAAAAAGCAAGCTCTTTACTTAATTTTTGATCAACTTAGAACCACAGAACCATAGAACATCACATCACAGAAGCAGGCCTAGGCCTTTTGTCTCTTCTTGGCTGTGCTGAACCATTTTTCTGCCTAGTCCCACTGACCTGCACCTGGACCGTATCCCTCCATACACCTCTCATCCATGTACCTGTCCAAGTTTTTCTTAAATGTTAAAAGTGAACATTTACCATTTCATCTGGCAGCTCATTCTATACACTCACCACTCTCTGTGTAATGAAGCCCCCCCACCCCAATGTTCCTTTAAACTTTTCCCCCTTCACCCTTAACCCATGTCCTCTGGTTTTTGCTCCCCTGTCCTCAGTGGAAGAAGCCTGCTTGCATTCACTCTATCTAAACCCATCATAATTTTATATATCTCTATCAAATCTCCACTCATTCTTCTATGCTCTAGGGAATAAAGTCCTAACCTATTCAACCTTTCTCTGTAACTCAGTTTCTCAAGTCCTGGCAACATCCTTGTAGACCTTCTCTGCACTCTTTCAACCTTATTAATAGCCTTCTTGTAATTTGGTGACCAAAACTGCACACAATACTCCAAATTCAGCCTCACCAAAGCCTCATACAACCTCACCATAACATACCAACTCTTATACTCAATACTCTGATTTATAAAGGCCAATGTACCAAAAGCTCTCTTTATGACCCTATCTACCTGTGACGCCATTTTTTGGGAATTTTGTATCTGTATTCCTAGATCCCTCTGTTCTACTGCACTCCTCAGTGCCCTAGCATTTACCTTGTATGTTCTACCTTGGTTTGTCCTTCCAAAGTGCAATTTGGAACTATAAATTCTACTCATAGTTTGTTTAATGGACACAAATAATGATCAGTACACCAATACATATGTCTATCTAAAAGCCTCTTACTGGCGCACCAATCATGAGTTGGAGAGCTACGAGAGAGGAGGCAACACACAGGTCCGGGAGCAAAGTTTATAAGGGGAAAGCCTTGCGGCAAGTTGATTATAACTGGAGCGCCAGTCGTGTGTTGGAGTACCATGAAAGAGGAGGCAGTGTACAGGTCCGGGAGCAAAGTTTATAAGGGGAAAGCTTTGCGGCAAGTTGGATATAATTGGCACACCAATCATGTGTTGGAGAACAGGAAAGGTTCAGGCATAAAAGGAAGTGTCATGGTTTTTCGTGCCTCACAAATGACTAGGAGACGCAGAAGATTCTTCAAGAAGGGTTAAACTTTAATTTGCAAATCAAAGCTGAGACAGTCATTGAGCTAGTCGCTGATTGCCCACCGATCTATGGACACAGCATTTTTTATAGCAAAATCCTGGTCTAGTTTCACACGTACCACACATACTCATTTGGGCTTCAGTGAGGTAATCTACATCTCTTTAGCTACCTTCCATTAACATACCATTGTCTTTTACATTCCTAAGATTTCATTCTCTTGCTAAATTGGGTACATGCATAGCAAATAGCAAGTTTCAAAGCTGACTACATCTCTTAGCTACTTCTCATTAACATATATTAACACACCATTGTCTTCTACATTCCTAGGATTTCATCTTGGGTACATGCATAGCAAACTGACTACATAGTTTTGGTTACACAGCAAATAATACAAGTTTTATACTCCATAATATTTTTATACTCCAATAGAAGACACTGCCTAGTTGAGTGGTTATCGATGGAGTGGTCTGAGACAGTGGTATGCCTTTGACTCATTTGGGCTTCAGTGAGGTAAGTGGATAAGTGGACCAGTGTTTCCAAGATGGCCACATCTGCACCAGATGCACCAAGAAGCTGAGAGATTGTGTTAGGCATCTGGCTTGATGACCAACTGCTTATTAGGGAAAGTGAGCAGGAGATAGAAAGGAGCTACAGGGAGTTAGTCACTCTGAGGCTACAGGAGTTAGTTAAGTGGATGACTATCAAGGAAGGGAAGGGAAAGGAAGAGCTCAGATAGTAGAGAACACCCCTGTGGCCATCCAACTCAGAAATCATTATCTCAGTTTGGATGTTGCTGAGAGGGGTGACCTGACAGAGGATGACCATGGCAATCATGTCTCTGCCACTGAGCCTGGTTCCGTGGTGCAGAGGGGAGAGAAGAAGATGAGGAATGTGGTAGTCATAGGGGATTCCATAGTGAGGGGTACAGACAGGAGGTTCTGGCAGCCTGATAGAGATACCCACATGGTGTATTGCCTTCCAGGTGCCAGGATTTGGGATGGCTCAGACTGGGTGCAGAGTATTCTGAAGGGAGAGGGTGAACAGCTAGAAGTCTTGGTACACATTTGCACCAATGACATAGGTATAAAAAGCGAGGAGGTCCTGAAGAAAGAATTCAGGGAGTTGGGTAGGAAGCTGAAAAGCAGGACCTCCAGGGTAATAATCTCAGGACTGCTGTCTGTGCCACGTGCTAACAAATGCATGAATATCATGATCACACATATTAATGTGTGGCTGAGAGACTGGTGTAGGGGGCAGGCCTTTGGGTTCCTGGATCATTGGCACCTCTCTTTTGTATGACCTCTACAAAAAGGACAGGTTACACCTGAACCCAAAGGGATTTAATATCCCAGCAGGTAAGCTTAATAGAGCTGTTAGGAAGGTTTAAACTAATTTGGCAGGGGGATGGAAACCGGAGTGATAAGGATGAGGAAGGGGGAAACAGAAATAAATCAAAGATGGCGTACAACAGAGATGATAGAAAGGACAGGCAGGAAATGAGGCATAATCACAGTTAGTGGGATGATTTACAGGCCAATAGAGGTATGCTGCAGTTAAAACAGAAAGTAACAAATACTGGACTGAGAGTGTTGTATTTGAATGCACTTTATAAGAAATAAAGTGGATAATCTTGAAATTCAGCTACAGATTGGCAAGTATACTGTTGTGACCATCTCTGAAACTTGGCTAAAGGATGGCTGCCATTAGGAACTGAACATCCAAGGATATATGGTGTATCAGAAAGATAGGTTAGTAGGCAGAGGGAATGGTGTGGCCCTGTGTATAAGAAATAATATTAAATTATTAGAAAGGGATGACGTAGAATTGGAAGGTGTAGAGTCTATTTAGGTTGAGTTAAGAAATGGCAACAGTAAAAGGACCCTAATACCAGTTGTATATCGATCTCCAAACAACAGCCAAGATTGTGGATTACAAATTACAGCAGGAGTTAGAAAAGGCATCTCATAAAGGCAATGTCATGATAATTGTTGGTTATTTTAACATGAAAGTAGATTGGGAAAACCAGGCCAGTACTGGACCTCAAGAGAAAGAATTTATAGAATGTCTGAGGGATAAATTGTCAGAAAAGCTTATTGTTGAGCCCACTAGGGGATCGGCTGTTATGGATTGGTTGTTGTGCAATGATCCAGAGCTCATAACAGAGCTTAAGGTTAAGAAACCCTTAGGGAACAGTTATAACAATATGATCAAGTTCACTTTGAAATTTGAGAAAGAGAAACTAAATTCCAATGTGTTGGTATTTCAGTGGAATGAAGGCATGAGAGGGGAACTGGCTGAAATTGACTGGAAAGCAACACTAGCAGGAAGGACAGCAGAGCAGCAATGGCTGGAGTTTCTGCTAACAATGAGGGAAATGCAAGACAGATATATTCCAAATAAGAAAAAACTTTCATATAGAAGAAGGATACTGCAATGGCTGACAAGTGAAGTCAGAGCCAAAGTAAAAGCAAAAGAGAGGCATACAAGGAAGCCAAAGCTAGTGGGAAGATAAAGGATTGGGAAGCTTTTAAAATCTTGCTGAAGGAAACTAAGAAGATCATTAAATAGGAAAAGATGAATTATAAAAGGAAGCTGCAACTAATATCAAAGAAGATACTAAAAGCTTTTTTAAGTATATAAAGGATAAAAGAGAGTTGAGGGTAGATATAAGACCAATAGAATATGGCGTTGGAGATATTGTAATGAGAGACGCAGGGATGGCAGAGGAACTGAATACATATTTTGTATCAGTCTTCACAGTGGAAAACACCTGCAGTATACCAGACATTCAAAAGAATTAGGGAAGTGAAATATGTGCAGCGACATTATGGTAATGTCTGCAAGATATTACCTTCTAGAAAGTGAAACCCAATAGTATGAATGGCAGAGATGCTTTGCTACCAGATGAACTCAATAGCTTCTATGCACACCTTGAAAGGGAGAACACAACTACAGCTGTGAAGATCCCTGTTGCAGCTGATGACCATGTGATTTCCGTCTCAGAGGCCGATGTTAGACTGTCTTTAAAGAGAGTGAACCCTCGCAAGGTGCAAGGTCCCAAAGGAGTATCTGGTAAGGTTCAGAAAACCAGTGCAAACCAATTAGTAGGAGTATTCAAGGACATATTCAACCTCTCATTGCTAGGGGCAGAAGTTCCCATTTGCTTCAAAAAAGGCAACAATTATACCAGTGCCTAAGAAGAATAATGTGGGATGCCTTAATGATTATCACCCGGTAGCACTCACATTGACAGTGACAAAATGCTTTGAGAGACCGGTCATGACAAGACTGAACTCCTGCCTCAGCAAGGACCTGGACCTATTGAAATTTGCCTATAGCCACAATAGGTCAATGGTAAACTCAATCTCAATGGCTCTCCACACATACTTTAGACCACCTGGACAAAACAAACACCTATGTCAGGATGCTGTTCATCGACTATAGCTCAGCATTTAATACCATCATTCCCACAATCCTGATTGAGAAGTTGCTTAATCTGGGCCTCTGTACTTCCCTCTGCATTTGGATCCTTGACTTCCTAACCGGAAGACCACAAACTGTGCGGATTGCTGAAAACATCTGCTCCTTGCTGACGATCAATACTGGCACCCCTCGGGAAGTGTGCTTAGCCCACTGCTCTACTCCCTGTATACACATGACTGTGTGGCTAGGTATAGCTCAAATACCATCTATAAATTTGCTGATGATACAACCATGGTTGGTAGAATCTCAGGTGGTGACAAGAAAGCATTCAGGAGTGAGATATACCAACTACTGGAGTGAGCACACAGCAATAGCCTGGCACTCAGCATCAGTAAGACAAAAGAGCTGATTGTGGAATTCAGGAAGGGTAAGACAAAGGAGCACATACCAATCCTTATAGAGGGATCAGAAGTGGAGAGAATGAGCAACTTCATGTTCCTGGGTGTCAAGATCTCTGAGGATCTAACCTAGTCCCAACAAATCAATGTAGTTACAAAGTAGGCAAGACAATGGCTATATGGAGAGATTTGGCATGTCAACAAATACGCTCAAAAACTTCCATAGTTGTACCGAGGAGAGCATTTGGACAGGATGCATCACTGTCTGGTATAGAGGGGCTACTGCACAGGACTGAAAGAAGAAACAGAAGGTTGTAAATTTAGTCAGCTCCATCTTGGGTACTAACTTACAAAGTACCCAGGACATCTTTAGGGAGCGGTGTCTCAGAAAGGCAGTGTCCATTATTAAGCACCTCCAGCACCCAGGACATGCCCTTTTCTCACTGTTACCATCAGGTAGGAGGTCCAGAATCCTGATGGCACACACTCAGCAATTCAGGAGCAGCTTCTTCCCCTCTTCCATCCGATTCCTAAATAGACATTGAATCTTTGGACACTACCTCACTTTTTTTATGTACAGTATTTTTGTTTTTGCACATTTTTTTCATCTATTCAATATATGTAATTGATTTACTTGCTTATTTATTATTTTTTTAAATTTTATTCATTATTTTTTTCTCTGCTAGATTATGTATTGCATTGAACTACTGCTGCTAAGTTAACAAATTTCAAGTCTTATGCCAGTGGTAATAAATCTGATTCTGAAAATTACAACTGAGAAGGTGCTCAGGAAGCTTAATGGTCTGAGGGTGGAAAATCTCCTGGACCTGATGGAATGTACCCTCGGGTTCTGAAGGAAGTAGCTGGAGAGATTATGGAGGCATTAACAATGATCTTTCAAGAATCGAGAGATTATGACATTCTACTGGATGAATGGAAAATTGCAAGTGTTACTCTGCTGTTTAAGAAGGGTGGAACAGGAGAAAGGAAACTATATAAACCTGTTAGCCTGGACTCAGTGGTTGGGAAGTTGTTGGAAATGATTGTTAGGGATGAGATTTCAGAGTACCTGGAGGCACATTACAAGATAGGCCAAAGCTAGCATGGTTTCCTGAAAGGAATATCCAGCCTGACTAATCTACTGCAGTTTTTTGAGGAAATTACAAGCAGGGTAGACAAAGGAGATGCAATAGATGCGGTGTACTTAGATTTTCAGAAGGCCTTTGACAAGGTGCCGCACATGAGGCTGCTTAGCAGGATAAGACAGGCAGGCAGGCAGACAGACAGACAGACAGACAGACATACTGAGGGAAATTGGGTTTCGTTACAGCCGTACCAACCAAGAATAGTGAAGAAATATAGCAATATAAAACAATAAATAATTAAATAATAAGTTAATCACGCCAAGTGAAAATAAGTCCAAGACCAGCCTATTGGCACTGGGTATCTGACACTCCGAGGGAGGAGTTGTAAAGTTTGATGTTCAGAGATAGAAATGACTTCCTATGACATCTCAGTGAGTGTTACATCTCAGTGGAATGAGTCTCTGGCTGAATGTACTCCTGTGCCTAACCAATACATTATGGAGTGGATGGGAGTTGTTGTCCAAAATGGCATGTAACTTTGACAGCGTCCTCTTTTCAGACACCACCGTCAGAGAGTCCAGTTCCACCCCCACAACATTACTGGCCTTACGAATAAGTTTGTTGATTCTGTTGGTGTCTGCTACCCTCAGCCTGCTGCCCCAGCACACAACAGCAAACATGATAGCACTGGCCACCACAGCCTCATAGAACATCCTTAGCATCTTCCGGCAGATGTTAAAGGACCTCAGTCTCCTCAGGAAGTAGAGACGGCACTGACCCTTCTTGTAGACAGCCTCAGTGTTCTTTGACCAGTCCAGTTTATTGTCCATTTGTATCACCAGGTATCCCCAGGAGCCCAAGGAATTACTAGCATGGGTGGAACTTTGGCTGGTTGGCAGAAAACATAGAGTGGGAATAAAGGGATCCTATTCTGGCTAGCTGTCGGTTACTGGTGGAGTTCCACAGGGGTTGGTGTTGGGACCGTTGCTTTCTACGATATATATCAATGATTTGGACTATAGGATTAATGGATTTGTGGCTAAATTTGCTGATGATACAAAGATAGGTGGAGGAGTGGGTAGTGTTGAGGAAACAGAGAGCCTGCAGAGAAACTTAGATAGTTTAGGGGAATGGTCAAAGAAGTAGCAAATGAAATACAATGTTAGGAAGTGCATGATTATGCACTTTGCTGAAAAAAATAAATAGGCAGACTATTACTTAGATGGGGAGAGAATTCAAAATGCAGAGATGCAGAGGGACTTGGGAGTCCTTTGCAGGATACCCTAAAGTTTAACCTCCAGGTTGAATCGGCAGTGAAGAAGGCAAATGCAATGTTGACATTCATTTCTAGAAATATAGAATATAAGAGCAGGGATGTGATGTTGAGGCACTTGTGAGTTCACTCTTGGAGTATTGTGTGCAGTTTTGGGCTCCTTATTTTAGAAAGAATATATTGACATTGGAGAGGATTCAGAGAAGATTCACGAGAATGATTCCTGGAATGAAAGGGTTACCGTATAAGGAACATCTGGCAGCTCTTGGGCTGTATTCCCTGGAGTTCAGGAGAATGAAGGGGGATCTTATAGAAACATTTTGGATGTTAAAAGGCCTGAACAGATTAGATATGGCAAAATTATTTCCTATGGTAGGGGAGTCTAGGACAAGGGGGCACGACTTCAGGATTGAAGGATGTCCATTTAGAACAGAGAAGCAGAAAAATAATTTTAGTCAGAGGGTGGCAAATCTGTGGAATTTTTTGCCATGAGTGGCTGTGGAGGCCAAGTCATTGGGTGCATTTAAGGCAGAGATAGACAGGTTCTTGATTAGCCAGGGCATTAAAGGGCATAGGGAGAAGGCAGGAGAGTAGGGCTCACTGGATCAGCCCATGATTGAATGGCAGGGCAGATCTGATGGGCTGAATGGCCTATTTCTTCTTCTATATTTTATGGTCTCTGGTCTGCAAGAATTCCTAAGGTTATCAGTATCATATGGCCATCTTTACACAATCTATATTTGGGTACAAGGAGAATTTTGACAGCCACCTGACACCGTTCTTGACTAAAGGACAAAGGTGAAGTCATTTGCCGTCAGTTTTCACAAACTATATATTTTCTTCCAGTATAAATCACTTGAGATGATGCCTCTACTCTCATTATGATTCAGAAAATAAAATCCAATTCTGGTACATCTCATTTTCCTGAATGCTCCAGTCCAGTGTTGTTATGGTAACAATATAGCTGCATATAATGCTGAATTGATTTTTACGATTTCTTCCTGCACTGTTAGTAAGTCTTTATTTGGAGAAAATCTCATTCTTGTGATTAACTATAGAGAAATTACTGATCTGTGGTGTAAGGCGAACCCAATACTTCTAATGTCATGATCTCAAAATGGCGGTGCAGGCTCGAAGGGCTGAATGGTCTACTTCTGCACCTATTGTCTATTGTCTATAATGTGAAGGAAACTGATTTTTGTTTTCATTTTAGAGAAAACATTACAGAGACTTTGTCAGTGAGGAGAAAAGATTAGCTTGAATACTGAAATGTCAAAAAAAAAGAAAGAAACTCTGGAAGGCAGTGTATAATGGTGTTTCACATGTTTAGTTATAGGAAACTGTGTATACTTTAACCTCAGAAACTTGGAGACAAAACTATCATATCAAAATCTGCGGATACAAAACACAAAAAAATGTAGTAACTATCAAGAGACATTACAAGATCATGGAAAGGTATCAGATCAGCCGGGATCTACTGACAAGCAGAGAAAGACTGAGAAGCTATCTGGCTTACTTCAGCTCCTATTCTGCTCCTACAGTCAAAGAGGTAAACAGCTCACAAACACGTCCTGTTGCAGCTCATTCCACAGACATACTATACTTTGTGAGAAAAGGTTGTCCCGCCTCTTCCTCACTTGAGCAGCAAATACAAAATGCTAGAGGAACTTAGTAAGTCAGAAAGCATCTATGGAGGGACCCTTCATCTGGACTGTTAGCCTAAAACGTCAACTGTCCACTTCCTTCCATAGATGCTGTCTGACTTGCTAAGTTCCTCCAGCATTTTGTACAGCTCAAGATTTTCAGCAACTGTATAAACTCCTGTGTCACTAGAAAATACTGATTGGGCCTTAGTGTTCAATCCTAGGCTTCAGCCTTGAGGAAAATATGTTAAGTTTTTGGAGAGGATACTGAAACATGTACTGGGAAAATATTAGGGTTAAGATTGGTCAAGTTTGTTCATTGTTATTTCCTGTACACAAGTGCAAAGAAGGAGGAAATAATTGCTATTCTGGATCCAATACAGCACACAAAAAACACAATCAGATAAAGGACAAAATAATAAAAAAAACAATAATTATGGTTACAATTATAATTGATGGACTCAGGAAAGAAACAAAGAAACTGAGGTTCTTCTGCTTAAAGCAATACATTTATAAGAAGAAATGACTGAGGTTTTCAAACATGAGGGCTTTTGCCAGAGAAAAGAAGGTTTACGAGCACAGAAGAGGAAGTTTCTAATAGTTGATAAAGCATGGTGGAAGCAGGAACAGTCACCAGAGAGACTGAGAAAATGCCTGAGGCTGATCATTATATGCTGAAGATTTGTGATTTGATAGCTCAAGTCAAGTTAATGTGGATAGGCTTTTTCCATTGAGAGTAGGGGAGATTCAAACAAGAGGACGTGAGTCGAGAGTTAAGGGGCAAAAGTTTAGGGGTAATACGAGGGGGAACTTTACTCAGAGAGTGGTAGCTGTGTGGAATGAGCTTCCAGTAGAAGTGGTAGAGGCAGGTTCAATTTTGTCATTTAAAAAAAATGGATAGGTATATGGACAGGAAAGGAATGGAGGGTTATGGGCTAAGTGCAGGTAGGTGAGACTAGGTGGGAGTAAGCGTTCGGCATGGACTAGAAGGGCCATGATGGCCTGTTTCTGTGTTGTAATTGTTATATGGTTATATGGTCTAAATCATCATAGATGCAGAATCTTTAGTGGAGTATTTACCCTTTCAATAGAAAAGTGTAATAAACAACAAAGGCTTGAGCAGATCAGGAGCCAGAGCAGGCCATATAGAATCAGAATCAGGTTTAATATCACCAGCATATGTCATGAAATCTGTTACCAGCATCAGCAGTACAATACAATACATGACAATATAGAAAAAAAATATGAGAATAGGTTGAGTGAACCCAGCCTGTTCTTCTTGGAGCGATGGAGGATGAGAAGTGACCTGATAGAGGTGTATACGATGATGAGAGGCATTGATCTTGTGGACAGTCAGAGGCTTTTCTCCAGGGCTAAAATAGCCAGCACAAGAGGGCACAGCTTTAAGGTGCTTGGAAGTAGGTACAGAGGAGATGGAGCCATAGAACCATAGGATATTAGAGTGCAGAAACAGGCCCTTCAGCCCTTCTTGGCTGTAACAAACTATTTTTCTGCCTTGTCCCACTGACATGCACCTGGACCATATCTCCCCATACCCCTCTCAACCATGGCACAGAGTCTGGCCCTGTGGCTCAGAAGGGTAGGGAAAGGAAGAGGAAGGCAGTTGTGATAGGGGACTGTATAATCAGGGGGTCAGACAGGTGATTCTGTGGATGCAGGAGAGAAACTCGGATGGTAGTTTGCCTCCCACGTGCCAGGATCAGGGATGTTTCTGAACATTTCCAAGATAACCTGTGGTGGGAGGGAGAACAGCCAGAGGTCGTGGTACATATTGGTACCAATGACATAGGTAGGAAAAGGGAAGAGGTCCTGAAAAAAGACTACAGGGAGTTAGGAAGGAAGTTGAAAAGCAGGACCTCAAAGGTATTAATCTCGGGATTACTGCCTGTGCCACGTGACAGTGAGAATAGGAATAGAATGAGGTGGAGGATAAATGTGTGGCTGAGGGATTGGAACAGGGGGCAGGGATTCAGATTTCTGTATCATTGGGACCTCTTTTGGGGTGGATGTGACCTGTACAAAAATGACGGGTTGCACTTGCATCCCAGGGTGACCAATATCCTGGTGGGCAGGTTTGATAGAGCTGTTGGGGAGGGTTTAAAATAGTTTGGCAGGGGGTGGGAATCAGAATGTGAGTTCAGGGATTAAGATAGAAGGACAAGGGCATGATGCTAAGAGTTCTGAGTTGATGAGGAAGGACAGGCAGGGGACAGAACATTCTTGTAGCCTGTTAAAGGGGTTGAAATGTGTCTATTTCAATGCTAGGAGTATTAGGAACCAGGAGGATGAACTTAGAGCATAGATTAGTACGTGGAACTATGATGTTGTGGCCGTTACTGAAACTTGGTTGGAGGAAGGGCAGGATTGGATGATGCAGGTCCCATGGTTCAGGTGTTTTAAAAGGAATAGGATGGGAGGTAGAAAAGTGGGGAGAGTGGCATTGCTGGTCAGGGATAGTATCACGGCTATAGAAAGGGAGGACGCTGCAGAGGGAGTGTCCACTGAGTCAGTCTGGGTTGAAGTCAGAAATAGGAAGGGATCTATCACTGTACTGGGAGTAGTCTATAGGCCCCCAAATAGCCCTCGGGACACCAAGGAGTAGATAAGCAGGCAGATTTTAGAATGGAGCAGGAAATACAGTATAGTAGTTATGGGTGATTTCAACTTCTCTCATATTGACTGGCACCTCCTGAGTGCAAGGGGGATAGATGGGGCTGAATTTGGTAGGTGTGTTCCTGACACAGTATGTGGACCAGCTGACGAGAGGAGAGGCTATACTGGATCTAGTTCTGGGTAATGAACCTGGCCAGGGGACAGACCTCTTGGTGGGGGAGCATTTTGGTGAGAGTGACCACAACTCCCTCAGCTTCAGCATAGCTATGGAAAGGAATAAAATCAGATGAAATGGTAACGTGCTTAACTGGGGAAGGGCAAACTTTGAAGGGATGAGGCAGGAACTAGCGGGAGTAAATTGGAAACAGATGTTCAAAGGGGAAAGCACAAAAGTAATGTGGGAGAAGTTTAGGGACCACTTAAGCTGGGTTCAGGATAGGTTTGTCCCACTGAGGCAAGGAAAAAATGGGTGGAAAAGGGAACCATAACTGACGAAACATGTGAGGCAACTCGTCAAGAGGGAAAAGGAAGCATATGTTAGATATAAGAAGCAGGAAGCAGGAGGGACTTATGAGAAATATAGGGTAGCCAGAAAGGAGCTAAAGAAAGGACTTAGGAGAGCTTGAAGGGGGCTTAAGAAGGCCTTGGCATGTAGGATTAAGGAGAACCCCAAGGTGTTCTATGCGTATGTGAAGAATAGGAGGATGACGAGAACGAAGGTGGGACCGCTAAAGGATAAAGAGGGCAACATGTGCCTGGAGGCGGAGGAGGTTGGGTAGGTCCTAAATGAGTACTTTGCTTCAGTATTCACAAGTGAAAAGGATTTTGATCAGGGTGAGGTTGAAGTAGAGCAGGCCTGTGTGCTGGACAGTGTGGAGATTAAGGAAGAAGAAGTGCTGGATCTTCTTAAAAACATTAAAACTGATAAATCCCCAGGGTCGGATATGATACACCCCAGATTGTTGTGGGAATTGAGAGAAGAGATTGCAGGAGCATTAGATGTGATCTCTGACTCCTCTTTGTGTGCAGGGGAAGTGCTGGAGGACTGGAGAATGGCAAATGTAGTTCCCTTGTTCAAAAAAGGTAATAGGGAGAAACCTAGGAACTATAGACTGGTGAGTCTTACATCAGTGGTATGCAAACTACTGGAAAGGATTCTTAAGGATAGGATCTATGAGCATTTGGAGAAGTAGTCTACTCATGGATAGTCAACATGGCTTTGTGAAGGGAAGAGCCTCACAAGCCTGATTGAGTTTTTTGAAGAGGTAACAAAAGAAATTGATGAGGGTAGGCCAGTGAATGTGGTCTACATGGACTTCAACAAAGCATTTGACAAGGTCCCTCATGAGAGACTCATCCAGAAAGTCATGAGGCATGGGATAAGTGGAGCCTTGGCTGTTTGGATTAAAAACATGGCTAAAAGGAAGAAAGCAGAGGGTAGTTGTGGAAGGAAAATATTCTGTCTGGAGGTTGGTGACTAGTGGAGTGCCGCAGGGATCTGTCCTGGGACCACTGCTATTTGTGATTTTTATATAGATATTTTCCCTGGATATAGAGGCGGAAGAATGGGTGAGTAAGTTTGCGGATGACACGAAGATTGGAGGAGTTGTGGATGGAGCTGTAGGTTGCCGAAGGTTACAAGAGGATATAGGCAGGCTGCAGAGTTGGGCAGAAAAATGGCAGATGGAGCTCAATCCGGACAAGTGTGAGGTGATGCATTTTGGAAGGACAAACCAGAAGACTGAGTACAGGATTAATGGTCAGTTACTTAAGAGTATGGATGAACAAAGGGACCTTGGGGTTCAAATCCATACATCCCTCAAGGTCACTACACAGGTTGACAGGGTAGTTAAGAAAGCCTATGGGATGCTAGGCTTCATTAACAGGGGGATTGTGTTCAAGAGTAGAGAGGTCACGTTGCAAATCTACAAATCTCTGGTGAGACCGCACTTAAGAGTATTGTGTTCAATTCTGGTCACCTCATTATAGGAAGGATGTGGAAGCAATGGAGAGGGTGCAGAGGAGATTTACCAGGATGTTGCCTGGATTGGAGAACTAGTCATATGAAGCAAGGTTGGTAGAGCTGGGTCTTCTCTCTTTGGAGCATAGAAGAATGAAAGGGGACTTGATAGAGGTCTACAAGATTATGAGAGGCATAGATAGGGTGGATAGTCAGTACCTGTTTCCCAGGGCACCAATAGCAAACACCAGAGGGCAAATGTACAAAATTAAGGGAGGGAAGTTTAGGGGAGACGTCAGGATTAAGTTTTTTACACAGAGGGTTGTGAGTGCCTGGAATAAATTGCCAGAGATGATGGTGGAGGCTAAAACATTAGGAGTATTTCAGCGCCTCTTGGACAGGTACATGGATGAAAGAAAAATGGAGGGTTATGGGGTAGTGTGGGTTTAGTACTTTTCTTTAAGGATTATATGGGTCGGCACAACATGGAGGGCTGAAGGGCCTGTACTGTGCTGTAGTGTTCTATGGTTCTATGTACCTGTCCACATTTTTCTTAAATGTTAAAAGTGAGCCCACATTTACCACTTCATCTGGCAGCTCATTCCACACTCCCACCACTCTCTGAAGAACCTCCACCCTGCTAATGTTCCCTTTAAACTTTTCCCGCTTCACCCTTAACCTATGTCCGCTGGTTTTTTTTCTTTCCTAGCCTCAGTGGAAAAAGGCTGCTTGCATTCACTCTATTTATACCTGCCATAATTTGATGTCAGGGGTAAGTTTTTTATGTAGGGAGTGGTGAGTGCGGGGAATGGGCTGCCGGAAACAGTGGCGGAGGTGGATATGATAGTGTCTTTTAAGAGACTCCTGGATGGCTACATGGAGCTCAGAAAAATAGAGGGCTATGGGTAACCCTAGGTAATTTCTAAAGGAAGGTCATATTTGGAACAGCACTGTGGGCTGAAGGGCCATTATTATGCTGTAGGTTTTCTATGTTACTATGTGGATATTAAAAAGAATTGGGATAATGTTCATGAATTCAATGTACATTTAAGAATTGGATGGCAGAAGGGAAAAAAGCTATTCCTGAATCACTGAGTGTGTGCCTTCAGACTCCTGTACCTCCTTCCTGATGGTAAAACTGAGAAGAGGGCACATCCTGTGTGATGAGGGTCCTTAATATTGGATGCCACCTTTCTGAGTCA
Source organism: Hypanus sabinus (assembly GCF_030144855.1). Lineage (NCBI taxonomy): Eukaryota > Metazoa > Chordata > Chondrichthyes > Myliobatiformes > Dasyatidae > Hypanus > Hypanus sabinus. The sequence continues at coordinate 2,186,903 of NC_082727.1, forward strand.
TCGCTCCCTGAAGATGTCTTGGATACCACAGAGGCTAGTACCATGATGGAACTAATTTTACAACTGCCTGTAGCTTCTTTTGGTCCTGTGCAGTAGCCCCTCCCCCTTATCTGACAGTGATGCAGCCAGTCAGAATGCTCTCCATGGTACATCAATAGCAGTTTTTGAGTAGTTCAGGTGACAAAACCAAATCTCTTCAAACTTTGAATGAAATATCGCCGTTATCTTGTCTTCTAGTAGTAAGGTGAAAAGTAAAAGTGGCAGACAGGCAAATCCAGGGCAAAAAGCAAAAAGAGCCACTTTTCAACATAATTGTATAAGGGCTAAGAGTGTTGTAAAAACAAGCCTGAAGGCTTTGTGTATCAATGCGAGGAGCATTCGTAACAAGGTGGATGAATTGAATGTGCAGATAGTTATTAATGAATATGATATAGTTGGGATCACAGAGACATGGCTCCAGGGTGACCAAGGATGGGAGCTCAACATCCAGGGATATTCAATATTCAGGAGGGATAGACAGGAAAGGAAAGGAGGTGGGGTAGCATTGCTGGTTAGACAGGAGCTTAATGTAATAGTAAGGAAGGACATTCGTCTGGAGGATGTGGAATCGATATGGGTAGAGCTGCATAACACTAAGGGGCAGAAAACGCTGGTGGGAGTTGTGTACAGGCCACCTAACAGTAGTAGTGAGGTTGGGGATGGCATTAAACAAGATATTAGAAATGCGTGCAATAAAGGAACAGTCGTTATAATGGGTGACTTCAATCTACATATAGATTAGGTGAACCAAATTGGTAAGGGTGCTGAGGAAGTGGATTTCTTGGAATTTATGTGGGATGGTTTTCTGAACTAACATGTCGAGGAACCAACTAGAGAGCAGGCCATTCTAGATTGGGTATTGGGCAATGAGAAAGGGTTAGTTAGCAATCTTGTCGTGCAAGGCCCCTTGGGTAAGAGTGACCATAATATGGGGGAAGTCTTCATTAAGATGGAGAGTGACATAGTTAATTCGGAAACAAAGGTTCTGAACTTAAAGAAGGGTAACTTTGAAGGTATGAGACATGAATTAGCTAAGATAGACTGTCAAATGATACTTAAAGGGTTGACGGTGGATATGCAATGGCAAGCATTTAAAGATTGCATGGATGAACTACAACAATTGTTCATCCCAGTTTGGTAAAAGAATTAACCAGGGAAGGTAGTGCACCCGTGGCTGACAATGGAAATCAGGGATAGTATCAAGTCCAAAGAAGAAACATATAAATTAGCAAAAAAAAGCGGCACACCTGAGGACTGGGAGAAATTCAGAGACCAGCAGAGGAGGACAAAGGGCTTAATTAGGAAAGGGAAAAAAGGTTATGAGAGAAATCTGGCAGGGAACATAAAAACTGACTGTAAAAGCTTTTATAGATATGTGAAAAGAAAAAGATTGGTCAAGACAAATGTAGGTCCTTTACAGTCAGAAACAGGTGAATTGACTATAGGGAACAAAGACATGGCAGACCAATTGAATAACTATTTTGATTCTGTCTTCACTAAGGAGAACATAAATAATCTTCCGGAAATAGTAAGGGACCGAGGGTCTAGTGCAGGGGTCGGCAACCCGCGGCTCCGGAGCCGCATGCGCTCTTTCATCTCTGTGCTGCGGCTCCCCGTGGTTTGTTAGTTTTTGAAATGTAATTCGAAATTTGAAGATTATGGTGATCTTGTACAATCTAAATAAAACATTGTGGCGACCGCATTTCCTGGCACATCCGAACCGGCTCACAATTAGCCACCGTCCCGGCTAAGGGAGATAGCCTACGGGGATTTGTGAGTACGTGTCTTTTGGAGCATCCGCGCCCACGGGGTGGGGGCGGGTTGAGGGAGGCTTTAAAGCAAGGCTGTTTAGTTTGAATAAAGTTATCTTTGACTGCAGTGTCGTTATCTTAACGTTGCGTGTAGCACACCGCCACAACGTGTTTTTTATCGCTATTAATATACGTCACCACTGCCAATCCCTGACACCCGCCAGTGCGCGATTTCTTTTAATTTTTCAATCGAAGGTAGGCTAACTATGGAGTAACCTTCAACCCAACGTCTTTTTTTCAGAGTTCAAAATGTTTTTGTTGCATGCAGAAATGTAATTTCGTTTTCTCTGCAGGAGTTCATCAATTTCATAAATGTAACACATTATAGTTTGTTTATACATAGCATAAAGGCAAAAAAAAACCGTTGTATGCAATGTTATTTCATTTTAAATGTCAAACGGGTTTTGTGGCTCCCAGTGTTTTCTTTTCTGTGGGAAATGGGTCCATATGGCTCTTTCAGTGGTAAAGGTTGCCGACCCCTGGTCTAGTGAGATGGAGGAACTGAGGGAAATACATGTTAATAGGGAAGTGGTGTTAGGTAAATTGAAGGGATTAAAGGCAGATAAATCCCCAGGGCCAGATGGTCTGCATCCCAGAGTGCTTAAGGAAGTAGCCCAAGAAATAGTGGATGCATTAGTGAAAATTTTTCAGAATTCCTTAGATTCTGGATTAGTTCCTGAGGATTGGAGGGTGGCTAATGTAACTCCACTTTTTAAAAAAGGAGGGAGAGAGAAACCGGGGAATTATAGACCGGTTAGTCTGACATCGGTGGTGGGGAAAATGCTAGAGTCGGTTATCAAAGATGTGATAACAGCACATTTGGAAAGAGGTGAAATCATCGGACAAGGTCAGCATGGATTTGTGAAAGGAAAATCATGTCTGACGAATCTTATAGAATTTTTTGAAGATGTAACTAGTAGAGTGGATAGGGGAGAGCCAGTGGATGTGGTATATACAGATTTTCAAAAGGCTTTTGACGAAGTCCCACACAGGAGATTAGTGTGCAAACTTAAAGCACACAGTATTGGGAGTATAGTATTGATGTGGATAGAGAATTGGTTGGCAGACACGAAGCAAAGAGTGGGAGTAAACGGGACCTTTTCAGAATGGCAGGCAGTGACTAGTGGGGTACCGCAAGGCTCAGTGCTGGGACCCCAGTTGTTTACAAATATATCTTAATGATTTAGATGAGGGAATTAAATGCAGCATCTCCAAGTTTGCGGATGATACGAAGCTGGGCGGCGGTGTTAGCTATGAGGAGGATGCTAAGAGGATGCTGGGTGACTTGGATAGGTTAGGTGAGTGGGCAAATTCATGGCAGATGCAATTTAATGTGGATAAATGTGAGGTTATTCAGCTTGGTTGCAAGAACAGAAAAACAGATTATTATCTGAACGGTGGCCGATTAGGAAAAGGGGAGGTGCAATGAGATTTGGGTGTCATTGTACACCAGTCATTGAAGGTGGGCATGCAGGTATAGCAGGTGGTGAAAAAGGCGAATGGTATGTTGGCATTTATAGGAAAAGGATTTCAGTACAGGAGCAGGGAGGTTCTACTACAGTTGTACAAGGCCTTGGTGAGACCGCACCTAGAATATTATGTGCAGTTTTGGTCCCCTAATCTGAGGAAAGACATTCTTGCCATAGAGGGAGTACAGAGAAGGTTCACCAGATTGATTCCTGGGATGGCAGGACTTTTATGTGAAGAAAGACTGGATCGACTAGGCTTATACTTACTGGAATTTAGAAGATTGAGGGGGGATCTTATTGAAACATATAAAATTCTAAAGGGATTGGACAGGCTAGATGCAGGAAGATTGTTTCCGATGTTGGGGACGTCCAGAACCAGGGGTCACAGTTTAAGGATAAAGGGGAAGCCTTTTAGGACCAAGATGAGGAAAAACTTCTTCACACAGAGAGTTGTGAATCTGTGGAATTCTCTGCCACAGGAAACAGTTGAGGCCGGTTCATTGGCTATATTTAAGAGGAAGTTAGATATGGCCCTTGTGGCTAAAGGGATCGGGGGTATGGAGAGAAAGCAGGTATAGGGTTCTAGAGTTGGATGATCAGCCATGATCATACTGAATGGCGGTGCAGGCTCGAATGGCCGAATGGCCCACTCCTGCACCTGTTTTCTATGTTTTTTTTTATGTTTCTTTATAGTGCCTCAATATGTTGAGACCAGGATAGTTTCTCAGAGATCTTGACACCCCAGAACATGAAATTGCTCATTCTCCACTTCTTATTCCTTTATGAGAATTGGTTTTACCATTCCAGAAGTCCACAATCAGCTCATTGGTCTTACAAATGTTCAGTGCAAGGTTGTTGCTGAGACACCGCTCAACCAGCTGGTATATCTCACTCCTGTATGCCCTCTTGTCTCCATCTGAGTTTCTACTAACAATGTTTGTATCATCAGCAAATTTATAGCTGGTACTTGAGCTATGCCTAGCCACACAGTCAAGAGAGAGTAGAGCAGTGGGCTAAGCACTCATCCCTGAGGTGCGCCAGTGATCGTCAACGAGGAGGATTTGTCACCAATTTGCACAGATTATGGTCTTCTGATTAGGAAGTCAAGGATCCGAAGGAAGAGGGAAGTATAGAGGCCCAAGTTCTGTAGCTTATCGATCAGGACTGTAGGAATGACTATGTTAAATGCTGAACAGCATCCTGACATAGGTGTTTGTATTATCCAGGTGACCTAAGGCAGATTAGAGCCATTGAGATAGTAAAAGGGAAATAACACTGGGTCCAAGTCCTTGCTGAGGCAGGAGTTGACTCTGACCATGAGCAACCTCTCAAAGCATTTCATCACCAGAGATATGAGTGCTATTGGGCAACAGTCATTAAGGCATCTCACAGCACTCTTCTTGAGCACTGACATAATTGTTGCCTTTTTGAAGTAGGTCGGAACTTCTGAGCATTGCAGTGAGAGGTTGAAAATCTCCTTAAAAACACATGCCAGTTGGTTGGCACAAGGTTTCAGAGCTTGTTTCTCAATAGAATCCTGGCTGATTCGATACCCTTCTTGTAATCTTGTAATTCTTGTAATTCGATCTTGTAATCTCTCTTAATAGTCATTACATTTTTTTGTGCTTTGTATCTGCAGATTTTGATACCATCAGGTTTTGTCTCCAACTTTCTGAGGTTAAAATACACACAGATTCCTGTAACTAGCCATGTGGAAGATATGGGAGAGATATGCATTGTGATGTCTGGGCTGGTGGTTTCCGGCCAGGAGCTAAATATCCCCTAATGTCCTAATGTCCTGACAAAGGGTCTCGGCCTGAAATGTCGACAGCGCTTCTCCCTATAGATGCTGCCTGGCCTGCTGCATTCCACCAGCATTTTGTGTGTGTTGTTGTTTGAATTTCCAGCATCTGCAGATTTCCTCGTGTATCCCCTAATGTGATGTTATTTTCTGATCTCAGTTATTGATTGAAAAATGTTTATGATTCATTTGCACAGGTGAATTTTTAAACAAATGCAGCAAAGGTGAAGTCAACATGATTTTTGAGATTACAAGTAACTGCAATAGAACCATAGACCATAGACTATCACGGCAGAGAAACAGGTCTTTTGGCCCTTCTTGGCTGTGCTGAACCATTTTTCTACCTAGTCTCACTGACCTGCACCTGGACCGTATCCCTCCATACACCTCTCATCCATGTACCTGTCCAAGTTTTTCTTAAATGTTAAAAGCATTTACCACTTCACCTGGCAGCTCATTCCACACTCCCACCACTCTCTGTGTGAAGAAGACCCCCCCCATGTTCTTTTTAAACTTTTCCCCCTTCACCCTTAACCCATGTCTTCCGTTTTTTTTTCTCCCCTAGCCTCAGTGGAAAAAAGCCCGCTTGCATTCACTCTATCAATATCTATCATAATTTTATACACCTCTATCAAATCTCCCCTTATTCTTCTACGCTCCAGGGAATAAACTCCTAACATATTCAACTTTCTTTGTAACTCAGTTTCTCAAGTCCTGAAAACATCCTTGTAAACCTTCTCTGCACTCTTTCAACCTTATTAATTCGGTGACCAAAACTGTACACAATACTCCAAATTCGGCCTCAACGATGCCTTATACAACCTCACCATACCATTCCAACTCTTATACTCAATACTTTGATTTATAAAGGCCAATGCACCAAAAGCTCTCTTTACTACCCAATCTTCCTGTGATGCCACTTTTAACGAATTTTGTATCTGTATTCCTAGATCCCTCTGTTCTACTGCACTCCTCAGTGCCCTAGCTTTTACCTTGTAGGTTCTACCTTGGTTTGTCCTTCCAAAGTACAATACCTCACACTTGTCTGCAATAAACTTCATCTGCCATTTTTCAGCCCATTTTTCCAGCTGGTCCAAATCCCTCTGCAAGCTTTGAAAACCTTCCTCACTGTCCACTATACCTCCAATCTTTGTATCATCAGCAAATTTGCTGAAGCAATTTACCACATTATCATCCAGATCATTGATATAGATGACAAATAACAATGGACTCAGCACTGACCTCTGTGACACACCACTAGTCACAGGCCTCCGCTCAGAGAAGCAATCCTCCTCTACCACTCTCTGGCTTCCCCCAGTGAGCCAATGTCTAATCCATGTATACCTAGAGACTGAATCTTCCTAACTAACCTCCCATGCGGGACCTTGTCAAAGAACTTACTGAGGTCCATGCAGACAATATCCACTGCTTTCCTTTCATCCGCTTTCCTGGTAACCTCCTCGAAAAACTCTTAATAGATTTGTTAAACATGACCTACCACGCACAAAACCATGTTGACTCTCCCTAATAAGTCCCTGTCTATCCAAATACTTGTAGATCCTGTCCAATAATTTACCTACTACCGATGTCAATCTTACCGGTCTATAATTTCCCGGATTACTTTTAGAGCCTTTTTTAAACAACGGAACAACATGAGCTATCCTCCAGTCCTCCAGCACCTCACCCGTAGATATCGACATTTTAAATACATCTGCCAGGGCCCCTGCAATTTCAACAGTAGTCTCCTTCAAGGTCCGAGGGAATACCCTGTCAGGACCTGGGGATTTATCTACTCTGATTTGCCTCAAGATAGCAAGCACCTCCTCCTCTTCAACCTGTATAGATTCCATGACTTCACTACCTGTTTGCCTTATATCCATTGACTCCTTGCCAGTTTCCTTAGTAAATACAGATGCAAAAAACCCAGTTAAGATCTTCCCCATTTCTTTTTGTTCCATACATCAATGATTTGATCTCAGTACTATTTATCCGTCCAATTACCATTTCAATCATGCAGCAAGTTAGAAGTGTTCTCGCAGACCAGAACTCACTAAATACTGGGTGCTTATGTTTATCTAACAAAAGAATCATTTATATTCATACAAAATGCTGAAGAAACTCAGCAGGTCAAGCAGCATGTATGGGGAAGAATAAATAATCGATGATTTGAGCCGAGACCCTCACCTTCCCCTCCTGCCACCTTCTTATTCTGGTTTCTTCCCCCTTCATTTCCAGTTCTGATGAAGGGTCTTAGCCTGAAACATCAACTTTTTCTTCCTTTCCATAGATGCTGTCTGGTGTGCTGAGTTCTTCCTGCATTTTGTGTGTAATGCTTTGAATATCCAGCACCTACAGAATCTCTTCTGTTTTTGAATTTATGTTCATGAAATCTCAGGACCCATCCAGGTCAAAGGGAATTGTGATTGGTGACAGGTCTAGGAGATAGATATTGACTGTACAAATACCATGCATAATATGTAATACACATTCAGGGTGCAAAATACTGAAAGACTCTGCAGATCCTTAATTGCCTCTCTCCCAACTTTCATGCCTTCTGAATTAGAAATATGGCTATATCAGCAATGATTAAGATAACACAAAATGCTGCAGGAACTCAATAGGTCATGCAGTATTTATGAAAAGGAATAAAGCTTGATGCTGCAGTCCGAGGCATTCCATCAGAACTTTGATGAATTCCGGATTTCCAGCATCTATTAATGAATAAAATGATATTTTATTGCAGAATTAAACCACTGTTATAAAAGAGAAAAATGTTCCAAATGTTCTTCAGGCTGAACAGCAAAGTATTTTGTATTCTGCTCACAAACAGAACCACTCACCTAAACAACACCAGACCAGACCAATCAACTCCTTGTTAAATCAGCACAGGAAGTGGGTAGGAGGGTGCTACAGGATCTGATGTGACCTAAAATCTTTATTAGGATTGCCTTTGCTTCTTATGTTCAGTTTTGACATACCGCAGATATCTTTGCTTGAAAACAGCAAACCAAAATTTGTGTATTTTCCCCTTTACTGCTTAATCCATACAGTCACTAATGCAGTGATTGCCATCTTGCATCCTCTGCCAATGACTCATATCTCAGCTTAGTGTTGGGACTCTCAGCTATCTGCTCTGCAGTTAGTGAGTCAAGTGGCAGAACAAGCTGACTGATTCAGCGTTCACGATGTATCGTAAGCCCCAGATGTCTGGACTTGTCTGCAAGCCCCATCATCTTCAATATCAATTAAAGGGTCTTTATCTTGGTCTTAACATTTGAGAAAGCACTGAAATTCCTGCTCTTAACATGGTGCTTTAAATTATTTCAACTTGTTTCAATGTATTTTAAAACCTCAGTCACTGCACTGCACTGCAACCATGTTTTATAAAACTATACATGCTGGTATTTATGCAAATTTTATTCTATATCAGCACTTCTGAATTTATTGTTATGTAATTCTTTATTTTTTATAATTGCTGGATGTTTTTGTTACATGTTACACCAACATGCCACAGCCAATTTCCAATGCACGGAAATGATCCTAGACCTCTGAGCTGACCCTTGATCTTTGACTTTAATTCGCTAACAGAATGTCCAGTTTTTCACCTGTTGAAAGTGACTTAAGGCTATATTTGGTATAATTTGCTGATTTCACATGGGATTATTGAAGAATACTCAATGGGAACACATGATGCTGCTTAACAAGATAAAATACTGTGGCATTACAGGAAAGATACTGGCATGGATAGAGGAGTGGCTGACAGGTGGAAGTAGTGAGTGGGAATAAAAGGGGCTTTTTCTGGTGGTTGCTGGGGACCAGTAGTGTTCTTCAGGGGACCACTGCTTTTCACATTGTTGGTCAATGATTTAGATAATGGAATTGATGGCTTTGTGATAAAGCTTATGAATGATACGAAAATAGGTGGAGGGGTAGGTAGTACAGAAGAAGTGATGCAATTGCAGCAGGATTTAGACAAATTGGAAGAAAGGGTAAAAAAGTGGCAGTGGAATACAATGTCGGGAAATGTATGATGGTGCATTTTGGTAAAAGGAACAATAGTGTGGACTATTATCTGAACAGGGAGTAAATTCAAACATCAGAGATGCAAAAGGACTTAGGAGTCCTCATGCAATTCTCCCAGAAGGTTAATTTACAGGTTGAGTCTGTGTTAAAGAAAGCAAATGCAATGTCAAAAGAAAATAAAGTATCAAACACATTGTATTAAAAATGCAGTTACAATCACAAAACCCTGTATTTGCAAAAATTAAATTAAATCATAATATTGAAGTCTAGTAATTTTGATAGGCAGAAAAAAATCTAAACCCACTACCAAAGTCAGAACTGTTAGGAAAAGCAAGAAAAAAGGGGAAAAAGACCTTATCATACAACAAAATATATTAATAGCTACCATCTGTACTTTTCCAACAAATCAAAGGTTTTGAAAATAACTCAAAAATGGTCCCCACAATGTATGGAAGTCTTGGCTAGATTTAAAAAAACTGGACATCGGATCTTCTCTAAATTTAAGCATGACATAACATCCCATAACAATTGAGCATGAGTAGGCAGAACAGCATCCTTCCATTTAAGCAAGAGCGCCCTCCAAGCCATAAGAGAAGTAAAAGCCAAAATATGCAAATCAGGTGTCTCCAAAATAAAGTCTTTTCCTCCAACAATACCAAATAATGCGGTCAAAGGGTTAGCTTTAAAATTTACCTTGCAAAGTGCCAAGAAAGTTTGGAATACTTCCTTCCAGTATCTTTGAAGGCTTGGACATTTCCAAAACATGTGAATTAATGAAGCTTCTCCATTATTACATTTAACACAAAAAAGAGATATATCTGAATAAAAATGAGATAGCTTATCTTTAGACATGTGAGCTCTATGAACCATTTTAAATTGTAAAAGGGAATGACGGGCACATAACGATGAAGTGTTAACGAATTTAAAAAACTCATTCCAAGTTTCCTCAGAAATTGAAGTCTGTAAATCTTGTTCCCAAAGATTTTTAATTTTATAAGATAGTTTCTCATTCCTAGCAACATACCATAAATATTGGATATTGAACCATTATAAAAAGGTTTCAAATTAAAAATTACATCTAATAAGTCCTTATCGGAACTTATAGAAATGCATATATTTGAGAATGCAGAAAGTCTCTAATTTGTAAATAATGAAAAATATGAGTTTTGGGTAAACTATATTTAGCTGACATTTGCTAAAACTAAAGAAGACTTCCTCCAACAATCAAATCCTGGAAGCATTTAATACCCCATTCTTTAAAAGCTGAATCAGTCATCGAAGTTTTAAAAAAATAGTTAAAACAAATGGGACTAGACAAAGATAGACCAAAGATAGACCAAAGAATTTCCTAAATTGTACCCAGATCCTCAAAATGCGTTTGTATGTTTGACTACCAAATTTTCAGTTAGCTTACTAAAAGATAAAGGGAGTGAGGATCGGAGAAGAGAAATAATAGAAAATTTATTAACAGAGTTAACTTCTAAAGAAACCCATATCGGACAGACCTCACGGTTAATATGTCCAAAACGTAAGATTATGTATGTTGACTGCCCAATAATAAAACCTAAAATTTGGTAAAGCTAAACCTCCATTCTTCTTAGATTTTTGAAGATGAACTTTATTTAGTTGAGAATGTTTGTTTTTCTGTTGTTAAAAATCAGCAACAATGAATATATAATGGAGACAGGTTTTTTTATAGCAAATAAAACATTTATTAAACACTGATAAAAAGCCCAAAAGTAAACAAATGACTAACGTAACTGGAAGTCAGCTGCGATATGGCAGCCTGAACAGTTCTTAAAGCGAGAATGCGAAAACAGTTCTTGGAAGTAGTTATGTGAAAGTCCAAATGCTTACACAGTCCGTTAAAGGAGAGACTTCTTGAAAATGATTTAAGTTCTCTTTCGTAGAGTTACTGCTGATCCCAGCCGAAGTATGTTATTTCCCGGAGGATTTACGGTCGAAGGAAATAAAACGGCTTAAAGGCATTGATCTTGGCGAAACTTTGCATCTAACTCTTTCTGCTCTTTTTTGGCAAAGCAGGAGTTAACATGGACACAGGTTATTAATTCCTTGTGTGAAGATTAAACAAAGGTCGAACTTGCTTCACAGCCGACATCAACTTTCTTCTGACGAAGGGTCTCGGCCCGAAGCGTCGACAGCACTTCTCCCTATAGATGCTGCCTGGCCTGCTGTGTTCCACCAGCATTTTGTGTGTGTTGTTGTTTGAATATCCAGCATCTGCAGATTTCCTCGTGTTTGCTCATCAACTTTCTTCGATCTTTCAACTTCCTGAACTTCGACGAGTCTTCACTCTCCGACTTGATTTTAACTGGCAGTATTGTGGCAAAACTACCAGCAATAACCTTTGAGACTTAAAACAGAAAATAAAGCTCCACTTTTAGACAAAACTGCATCATAATATCAGAATACGCAGCAGCATGGAGTCAGTAGTGAACTCAGCTACGAGCTGCCCACGTCACAGGGAGGGGTTCTCCTTTATACCCTGTTGAAAAAACTATCACATGACCTCCCACTGGCAGGAAAATGACATCACTCCCCCGTCACAAGACCATTCCCTCATGTCCAGCATTGCTTCAATTACATCACTGTCACGTGACAGGTACAAGACACCCACAGGTACGTAACACCATATATAAGAAGATATGTTAGAATTGAGAGAATCAAAAAAATTTAGAAATAAAAACAGGTAATGCCCGAAAAAGGTATATAAATTTTGGTAAAATATTCATTTTAATAGAATTGATTAAGCCAATCAAGGATAACGAAAAAGGCAACCAGTTTGATAGTGTCCTTGTTCCAAAATTCAGTAAGGTGAGAAAATTTTCATTAAATAGGTGTTTATAATTCTTGGTAATTGTTACACTCAAATAGGTAAATTGACATTTTACAATTTTAAAAGGAAGGTTAATATTAATTGATAACAAATTATTCAGAGGAAAAAGTTCACTGTTATGTAAATTCAGTTTGTATCCTGAAAACTGGCTAAAACAAGAAAGTAGAGAAAGCACAAGAGGTAGTGAAATAAAAAGCAATCGGTCATCAGAATAAAGCAAAGCTTTATGAACAGTCCCCCTCCTTAGAATACCAGTAATATCATTAGGTTCTCGAAAAGCAATGACTAAGGGTTCTAAAGCCAAATGAAAGAACAAAAGGCTCAGGGGACAACCTTGTCTAGTTCACATTGAAGTTTAAAAGGTTTGGAATACTGAAAATTAGTAAGGACCCTGACAGAAGAGATAGATACAGTAATTTAATCAATTGAATGAAATTGGGCCCAAAATTGAATTTTTCTAAAGTTTTAAATAAATAATTCCATTCAACCCAATCAAAAGCCTTTTCAGCATCCAAAGAGATCACACATTCCGATATCTCCTTAGAAGGGGAATAGATAATGTTTAATAAACAATGAATATTAAAGTAGGAATATCAATTTTTAATAAAGCCTGTCTGATAATCAGAAATGATAGATGGTAAAATATTTTCAATTCTACGGGCCAGAACTTCAGATAAAATTTTAGTTTCAACATTAACTAAAGAAATTGGTCTGTATGAAGAGGATTCAGTTGGGTTCTTATTATTTTTAAGAATAAGTAAAATAGAAGCTTCATAAAAGGATTGCGGTAACCTACCCAATTTAAAGGAATCCAAAAAAAAATGCACATGAATGAGGAAAAAGCCTTATAAAATTCTGCAGAAAATTCATCAAGACCCAGAGCCTTCCCCGTGTGTAAGGAATGTAGAGCCTCGGCAATTTCCTCAAACAAAATAGGTTGATCCAGCTGTTTTCGGTTATCAACAAAAAGTGTAGGAATGTTTAATTGATCTAAAAAATTATTCACTACACTGCTATCTTTGGGAGGGTCAGAACTATAAAGTTTAGAATAAAATTCTTTTAAAATATCGTTCATTTCTAAATGGTCAGTTGTCCTATCACTTTTGACTTTTCAAATTTCTTTAATTTGCCATTTAGCTATAAAGATTGTTAATTGGTTAGCCAATAATTTACCTGTTTTGTCTCCGTGGATATAAAATTGACTTTTATCTTTTAAAAGTTGAGTTTCAATTGGATATGTTGAAAGAAGATCATATTTAGTTTGAATTTCAACATGCCTTTTATATAAAGCAGGATCTGGAGCCAAGGCATATTTTTGATCTAACTGTTTTAACTGATTAGCTAACTCAATTCTCTCTTTATTAGCGTTTTTCTTGACACTTGCAGTATAGGAAATAACTTGACCTCTAAAGAAATCCCATCTAATAAGTCTAGAAGTTTCTTCCAAAGTATTCTCTTCAAAAAAAAGAATAATATGTCTCTCCAGAAATTTTAAGAAATCTTTATCAGATAACAAAGTTAAATCAAAACTCCAAGATCTGTTTATTTGAGGAAGACCAGGGAGATTTAAAGATAAAAGCACCGGAGCATGGTCTGAAACAGCAATTTCTTTGTATTCATAGGATCGCGCTAAGGGAATCATTTGACTATCAATAAAAAAGTAATCAATCCTGGAATACGTATGATGGACATGAGAAAAAAACAAATAGTGGATGTCTAGTGGATGTAAGAAATGCCAGATATCAAAATCCTGCTTTTCATTTAAAAAGATTGAATAAACAAGACTGATTTATTAAGTGTTGCTGTTTTAAAGGATGACCTATGTAAAACTGGATCTAAACAACAATTAAAATCTCCTCCCATCCAGTAAAGGCTCAAATCTGGCAGAAACAAAATAAAATGCTCAAAAAATCCTGGATTTTTTGTATTTGGAGCATATAGATTGGCAAATACCATTAATTTATTAGCTAATTTTCTTGACACTATGCCAAAATGTCCATTAGTATCAGACACTACTTTATGTTGGACAAAGGGAGCTGTATTATCCATAAAAATCAAAACTCCCCTAGACTTATCCTGGAAAGGGGAATCAAAATGGAGTCCTTTCCATCTACTGAAAAGACAAAAGTTGTCACAATTACGTGCATATGTTTCTTGTAAAAAAATAATTGGGGCCGTAAGTTTTTTAATATAGGCAAAAATCTTATTCTGCTTCATAGGGTGATTCAATCCTTTCATGTTAAGACTGAGTAAGTTAATAGTTAAGTTAAGTTAACTCATTATTAATACTATTTGATAGAGAAATTTAAGTAATAACCAGTAAAATGAACATTAAAACCAAACAATAAGCCTTGAAATAGGAAAACCATGCAACAGATTTGGCTAACATCTGAAAACAGCTTACAGAAAAAGATGCCCCCCCCCATGAAGTCAGAAGGCTGGCAACACCACCCTCCCAAAACATTTGATTTGACTCCTAATTAATCCCAAGGTCAACTGTATTCCAGGCTAGACTAAATAATGGCCAAAAAAAACTTAGCCCTCATAACAAGAACACAAATAGGTTAATTATTACAGCTTCAAAACAGTAGAACAAAAAATACCCAATCTGAGCCATATTGATAAAAAACTCGAGAAAAGTGTATGAAATAATAAAAAAACATCAAAATTCATAACATATAATCACACTCGGTATTAACTCATTAAAATCTTATTCTCTAAGTAAAGCATTTGAATCACAAGGAAGTTTAGCTGCGAAGGTTCACCAAAAGTAAGAGAAGCAATTATTCATGTAGCAAGATACTAAACAGTCAATCCACTGTCTTTAAAAAAACCCTGGCTTCTCCACTCAAGCGAAACCATTCTTTAGAACCATTTTGCAGAGTGATTCTAAGACGAGTAGGATAATGAAGAGACCCTTGCTTTTAACCTTTGTTAAAAAGTTCCGACATAACCTCTTTGAATTTAGCATGCTTATTCATGACCTCAGGTGAAAAATCCTTGACAATCCTAATCTTCTGACCCTTGTAATCAATCATTCCCCTTCAATGAAATTCACAAATTAAACATTCCTTTGGTTGAAATTCATGAAAACAAATTATAACTGATCTGCACTTGGCTCCCAGAGGTGGTCTAGGGATGGGCGATCTGTAATTTTGATCGATCATAGGTGCAGACAGTAAGATTTTAGGAAATAACTGTACCAAAAAGCTTGCAAAGAACTCAGTAGGATGATCACCTTCAGTTAATTCTTCAAGACCCAGAATTTGTAAGTTATTTCTTTTGCTTCTGTTTCTAAATCAATAATCTTCTGTCTTAATTTCTCATTAGATTTAGATTGCTTTTCACAGAGCTTTTGCAGGTCATCCATTCTTGCATCCAATATCGTCAGATTTTCTTCATTCTTTTCTTTCTTTTTAAATGTTATTATTATTATTATTATTATTCAAAAATAGCACAAGTACATTGAAGTAACAACACTTACAATGCCTCAAAAAAGAAGAAATCATCTTAAGGATTGAAAATTTTTGTGAATAAAAAAACCCTACTAAGCAAGAAAAGTGAAGAAAAAAAAGAAACCCTTTGGAGGTACAACCCTGGAGCTATGCATGATACAAAAAGCTTCTAAAAATAAACATCAAACTGCCAACAAGAAAAAAAGATATATCAAAAAAAAAATTACATTTAGATCGTGGAGGATATCTATCAATTAGCTGAAATGATAATAACGAGCAAATGAGCCCCATCTCTTCTCAAAATCAAATAAAGGTTCAAAGGTTCGACTTCTAATTTTCTCCAAGCTAAGACACAGCATCGCTTGAGAAAACCATTGTAACAAAGTAGGAGTTGATACATCCTTCTATTTCAACAAGATGACCCTCCTAGCTATCAATGTAACAAACACAATAACATGTTGTTCAGACACAGAAATACCATGGATATTTTGAAGAATTATTCCAAAAAGCACAGTCAATTTATTAGGTTGTAAATTGATTCTGAGTGCTTTAGAAATTGTTGAAAAGACTTACTTCCAAAACTGTTTTACTATTGAACAGGAACAGAACATATGTGTCAGTGTAGCTATCTCAGTTTTACATCTATCACAATACTTGTCAACATTAGGAAATAGTTTAGAAAGTCTCTCCTTCATCAAATAGTAATGATGTACAATTTTAAATTGAATCAGTGAATGACTAGCACAGATTGAAGAGGAGTTAACCAGCTTCAAAATCCGTGTCCAATCCTCCCATATAAAAGTCAAATTGAGTTCCTTCTCCCAATCCTGTTTAATCTTAATTAATGGATGCTTATCCTATTGTAATAATAAATTATAAATTCTTCCAATAGAACCTTTCAATGAGGGGTTCATATTCATAATAGTATCTAACAAGTCAGCCTCCAATATGTAAGGAAAATTACTTAAATATTTTTGTAAAAAATGTCTAACTTGAAGATATTGTAAGAAATGTGAACATGAGAGATAATACTTATCGACTAATTGTTCAAAAGACATCAATTTGCCTTCTTTAAATAAATCCAAAAAAGAATTAATTGGCCACTCATTCCTATCACTCCAATATATCCAAAAGGACATATACCGCAAATTAACAGCCCAATAATACGAGACCTCCGTCCTTTTTCAACTTTTGCAAATGACATTTACCAATTCTCGGTCTTTTATTATCCCAAATAAAAGATAAAAAAATAGAATCAATCCCATCAAAAAACTTCTTAGTCAAAAAAACAGGAATATTCTGAAATAAATATAAAAATTTTGGTAAAATTATCATTTTAACTGCATGAATACGATCAGCAAGTGAAAATGTAAGTGGGCTCTATCTACTAAAGGAATACTTCATAGAGTCCACTAAAGGAGGAAAATTGGCTTTATAAAGATCCTTTTTTTTAGTAATCATAACACCTAAATATCTAAAAGAATCCGTAACTTTAAGAGGAATATTATCATATATAGAGACAGATTCATTTAAAGGAAGTAATTCACTTTTACTAAACTTTATTTTATATCCTGAAAAGTCTCCAAATCTGTCAAATAGTTTTAGCAAAGCAGGAATAGATTCTTCAGGCTTAGATATATATACAAATAAATCATCAGCGTAAAGAGAGATCTTGTGCATGGTCTCATTCACAAAAATCCCATGAATATTTTCGGCTTCACGAAGAGCAATAGCAAGGGGTTCTAACATTAAGCTAAATAATGAAGGACTTAATGGACAACCTTGTCTTGTCCCCTGTGTTAGCAGAAAAAAAGGAGACCTACAGTTATTAGTGACAACAGTTGCAATAGGAGTTTTATATATCATTTTAATCCAATTATTAAAATTAATACCAAAACCAAATTTTTCTAAAACATTGAATAAATATTTCCATTCGACTCGATCAAATGCTTTTTCAGCATCCGAAGATATAATGCATTGTAGAATTTTAGAAGGCAGATATATAATGTTAAATAATCTCCAAACATTTGAGAAAGAATAACGACCCTTTATAAAGCCCGCTTGATCTTTAAAAATGATTTTACCCAAAATTCTCTCCAACAGATTGGCCATTATCTTTCAGAGAATCTTAGCATCAACATTCAATAATGAAATAGGTCTGTACAAGGCACAATCAGTAGGATCTTTATCCTTTTTGAGAATTAAAGAAATAGAAGCTTCATAAAAAGTAGAGGGTAAATCACTTTTTCACAAAAGAATCTTTAAACATCTCCAGCATATATGGAGAAAGCAATTTTCTAAATTGTTTATAAAATTCTACAGGATAACCTTCAAGTCCCAGGGCCTTGAAAAAATTGAAAAAATAGCTTTATGCATTGAAAAAATAGCTTTATGAATTTCGGATTCAGTAATTTGGGCATCACAAGCTTTTTGATCCTCGGCAGAAATTTTAGGAAAAGCAATCTTTTGTAAAAAAACATTTATTTCAGAAGAGTCTACAGGACATTGAGATTTATAAAATTCAGTATAAAAATCTTGAAAAATCTTATTAATTTCTTCATAATTCCAAGCCATGGTACCATCTTTTCTGTGAATTTTCAAAATTTGCCTTTTGGCTCCAGCCGATTTTAATTGAGATGCAAGTAGTTTATTATTTTTATCTGCAAACATATAAAATTGGCTTTTTACCTTAAGTAGATAATCTTCAATTGGATGAGTTAATAATAAGTTATATTGTGATTGAAGTTTCACCCTTTTTTTAAGTCAATATTAGGGGAAGTCACATAGATATTGTCTGTCTTTAATTTGTTTTGAAATTTTATCTAATTCTGCTTTAGTCTGTTTTTTAAGTTTAGCTGAATAAGAAATAATCTGACCATGTAAAAATGCTTTGAATGTATCCCATATAATTAATTTAGACATTCCTCCTATATCATTAAAAAGAAATTTTTTTATCTGGTTTTTGATAAAACTGATAAAGTCAGAGTTTTGCAATAAAGTCTAAGACATGCCAAAAATAATATCATCAAATTCGAAGGATAAACTCAAAGGTGCATGATCAGATATCGCAATAGCGTCATATTCACAGTTCTTAACATTGGGCTAAAGATGGGGATCAATTATAATATAATCAATCCACAAATATTTTTTATAAACATGTGATAAAAAAGGAATATTCTCTGTTATCAGGGTGTAAATGCCTCCATAATTTGATCAACCCAAAATCGGTCAAAAAGGAGTTAATAGCTGATGCAGAATGATTTGGAAGTTGCTGATTAGTTGAGCTCTTGTCAATCATAGGATTTAAACAACGATTAAAATCCCCACCCATTATCAACATATACTCATTTAAATCTGGCAATAAAGTAAATATTTTTTTTAAAAAAGGATCATCTAAATTAGGACCATACAAATTAACCAAAACAACCTTTCTATTACAAATGACTCCTTTAACAATTAAAAATCTACCATTAGAATCTGATTCAATATTCTCTTGAGTAAATATATTAGAGTTAATAAAAATAGACATGCCCTTAGTTTTGCTCTGAGAAGTAGCATGGAGCTGTATTCCATTCCACCAGCGAAAAAATCTATTTTGATCTCTCGACCTGATATGCATCTCCTGAGCAAAAATTATATCAGGTTGGAATCGATTAATAATTTTAAAAGTCTTTTTTCATTTAATAGGATGATTTCAACCATGTACATTTCAACTTATTACATTAATCCGTTTAACTGTCATACTATAATTTTATTCCAATTTACTTTATACATGTGCAGAACACATACCAATACGGGATTATCAAAGATGGTGGTGATGAAGAATACAGCCATCTAGAAAATATACATGCTCTGGAACCACCCAATGGGAAAAAACTCCTAACTCTAAACCCACCCACAGTCCAAAAGCCTGAAAAAAAAGCAAGCAAACTAAGATAGATGCAAAGCCATGGGCTGCTCTGTCAGTCTCGTCTCTCCCTCCCCCCAGCCAGTACACAAAAAAAAAATAACCTTGCAAGAAAGACAGTAGCATCTTGACAAAGCAGAGGGTTTACATTCCATCATGTATTAAACAGAAAAAGAACCAAAATAATATAATCTCTTAGAGAGAAAAAAACAGCGCCATCTTAAGTTTAGCTTTAAATCCCTAAGAAAACTTTAAATTCAGTTATAGGACATCATAATAAAACAGATAAAAAGGTTAATGGTATATTTAACCAAACTAAATTTACAAAAATGTTAATTAATAATATAATAACTAAACCCTCCCAGATATATATATAGAAGAAGAAACCCTATTGGTAAGAAAAAAATCTACCAGTTAGTAAGTTAAGAAACAACAAAAAAAAATCAAACCAAATATTAGATAAAAGGAACAAATCCTTTTATCCTCTTTTCTTAGTCAAATATATAATTAACCATTTAAACAGTCAAACTTGAATCATAAATCTTCTTTCCAAAACAAAAATCCAATAGGATGTAATGATGAGCAGGTTTTTTTAATCTTCTTTCATTAATCTGTCAATGAAATATCCAAATAGCCTTCATATATCTTCATATATCTTTTTGAGATGTGAGTAATATACAGATAATCAAACAGCTTTTCGGATAGTTCATTCGGTAGTAACATCAGTGGCAGTGACAGGTTTAGCCTGGACAAAATCCAGCGCGACTTTTGGGTCAAAAAAAGTACGTGGGGAAGAATTAGGAGGAGTAACTTTCATTCTTATTGGGTATCTCAAAGAGGGATATAGTTTCTTATCATATGCTTGTTTCATTACCAAAGCAAGTCTTGTTCTTTGTTCCATTACTTCTTTCAGATAATCTTCATAAAAATGGAGCTCAGACTCATTGAATCTGAAAACTCTCTGTTTTCTTGCCTGTCGCATTATTTGATCTTTAATTTTAAAGTGATGAAAACAAACCAAAATAAATCTTGGTCTGGTTGAGTCTTTAAATTTCGAAGTGGACAGCCTATGTGCTCTTTCAATAGCAGGTGGCTGTGATAAAATAGTTGGAAATAGATCATGAAAGAGCTTACCAAAGTAAACCATTAAGTCTCCATTTTCAGCTCGTTTCGGCGAGACCTAGTTTCCAAACCAATAATCTTATTACGGTATTTTTCCAAACAGGTTGCAGTTTCAGACAGTTTTTGCTTAGTTGACTTCAATTCCTCTTCGTGTTTAGTAACTTGAGTTTCCACATCTTTAAGTTTTCCCAGAAATAACTTCATTTCATTATTATTCTTTTCCAGTTGATCTTTAATTGCCTTATTCTGATCTTGAATTGATTTCAGTGTATGAACGATATCTTCAGCCCATGCTGGCATTTCATCAGATCTTTCCTTCGGCATCTTTCCTTTTCCATTACCTTTGTCAGTAGGTTCATGCAGATTCTTCCCACTTCTCATAGACATAGACATATTACTCCCCTTCAAGAATCAGCAATTAAAAATTTTAAATCCAAAATTTAAGCTGGGGGGAGAGAGAGAAAACTAAGAGCAGCACAGAATTACTGCTACTCCATTGACAGACAGAGGTGGTCTCCTCTTCATTCTTTTCTATTCGATTATCATGCGAAGTTGAGTATTTTTTGGATAGAATCTAATTTTACGTCCGTTAGTTTAAATTCAGATCTAAGTTGTTGGAACTCGTCAGAAGATTCTTCTGTGTTTTTGAAGCAAATCCATTATAGAATCCAAAGATGCAGGAGCATCTACTTCATTTTTAGTACTTTTGCCACTCCTTGTACTCATAGTAAAAAAATATTACGTTTAAAAGTGAGGTTTCAAAAGAGATTGGAAACAGTAAAGTAAGTGAGATAGGAGTGACTGCAAGAAGCTGTTACTCCATTCACAACCAGCAGGAAAATCCTGCTGTAGATTTTCTATGTTTCTCTAATGCTAAGACACTAGTCAGGCCGCACCTGAAGTATTGTCATCAATTTTGGGCCCCTTATCTCAGAAAGGATATGTTATCATTGAAGAAAATCCAGAGAAGGTTCATGGGGATGATTTCGGGAATAAAAAGGTTAACATATGAGGAGCATTTGGCAATTTTGAGTCTGTACTCACTGAAATTTAGAAAATTGCGTGCGGATCTCATTGAAATCTACTAAAAGTTGAAAGGACCAGAAAGGGTGGATGTGTGAAGATGTTTCTGATGGTGGGGCTATCCAGAAGTAGAGGGCACAGCCTTAAAATTGAGAGGTGACCTCTTAAACAAATGTAAGAAAGAATTTTTTTTTTGCCAGAGAGTAGTTGAATCTGTGGAATGCTGTGCCACAGGCTGTGTTAGAGGCCAAGTCCGTGGGTAATTTAAAACAGAAGTTGATCATTTCCTGATCAGTCAGGGCATCAAAGGATATTGCCCAAAGGTAGGTGTATGGGGTTGAGTGGGATTTGGGATCAGCCATGATGGAATGACAAAGCAAACTCAATGTCTATGGTCTTATGTCTTATGGTCTTATAGGAGCACTCATTTGCTCCCAACGTTACTCTCTCAGCCTGAATAAAACTTCAGGTTCAAATAACAAGTTCATTGAAACATACAGTGTTGTCTGCATTACCAGCCAACACTATGGGTGTGCTGGGGGCAGCCTGCATTATTGCTACACATTCTGGTGCCAAACAACACAAGTAACAACAACAACAACAACAAACAACAACAACAGTAACACAACAACCTCCCTCCCAGCCACATAAACACTCACACACAAACTTCAAGTCAAGTCAAGTCAAGTCAAGTCACTTTTATTGTCATTTCGACATAATAAAAATGAGACAACGTTTTTCAGAACCATGGTGTTACATGACACAGTACAAAAAAATTAGACTGAACTATGTCAAAAACAACACTGAGAAAAACTACTCTAGACTACAGACCTACCCAGGACTGCATAAAGTGCACAAAACAGTGCAGGCATTACAATAAATAATAAACAGGACAATAGGGCAGTAAGGTGTCAGTCCAGGCTCTGGGTATTGAGGAGTCTGATAGCTTGGGGGAAGAAACTGTCTAGTCGTGAGAGCCCGAATGCTTCGGTGCCTTTTCTCAGACGGCAGGAGGGAGAAGGGTTTGTATGAGGGGTGTGTGGGGTCCTTCATAATGCTGTTTGCTTTGTGGATGCAGCGTGTAGTGTAAATGGATGTTATGACAGGAAGAGAGACCCCGATGATCTTCTCAGCTGACCTCACTATTCTATGCAGTGTCTTGTGATCTGAGATGGTGCAATTTCTGAACCAGGCAGTGATGCAACTGCTCAGGATGCTCTCAGTACAACTCCTGTAGAACGTGATGAAGATGGGGGGTGGGAGATGGACTTTCCTCAGCCTTCACAGAAAGTAGAGACGCTGCTGGGCTTTCTTTGCTATGTAGCTGGTGTTGAGGGACCAGGTGACATTCTCCATCAGGTGAACACCAAGAAATTTGGTGCTGTTAACGATCTCTACCAAGGAGCCGTCGATGGTAAGTGGGGAGTAGTTGGTCCGTGCCGTCCTGAAGTCAACAACCCTCTCTTTTGTTTTGTTCACATTCAGGGACAGGTTGTTGGCTCTGCACCAGTCCATTAGCCACTGCACCTCCTGTCTGTAAGCTGACTCATCATTCTTGCTGATGAGACCCACCACAGTACTGTCATCGGCAAACTTGATGTGGATCAAGCTGTGTGTTGCAGCACAGTCATGGGTCAGCAGAGTGAACAGCAGTGGACTGAGCACACAGTCCTGGGCGGCCCCCAGGCTCAGTGTGATGGTGTTGGAGATGCTGCTCCTGATCCGGACTGACTGAGGTCTCCCATTCAGGAAGTCTAGGATCCAGTTGCAGAGGAAAGTGTTCAGGCCCAGTTTGAATACACAAACTTCAGCTTCTAGTGACCTGGGAAGGAAACACAAGCAGAATCCTCAAAGGAAGATTCACTGTTCTATTTGTGTCACTGAGCAATTTTAAGATGCTGAGATGTCCTGCAAGAGGAATGCATGAGGAATATCCATGTGGAATAACAATGGGAAAATGCAATGTCCAAATCAGACAAGCCTTCAGCACAGGGATAAACTTATTTCAGTGGTGTCCAGCTTGTGTTAAAACATAAAAAGACAAATTCTATCCACACCACTGGAAAATTAATAGAATTGTGTGCAAGGGTGAGTGATATTGAATGGAGTGCAAAGCCATTCTAACGCAGTAACACACAACGTGTTGGAGCATCTACGGAAGGAAATGGGTAGTTGACATTTTAGAATGGGACCATGCTCAAGACATAACCATAGGAAACATAAGATTAAAAATGTTCTATAGTGGCAGAAACTTGCAAGAAAGATTATTCTAAAAACAATATGAAGTGAATATTTTTCATTTTAAATAAGTGCTTGGCTAAAGTGAAGTGTAAGAGAAAGGTGTCAATTTTTCTTTATCTTGGAAATCTGGCACAAGAGAAAAGATGCGTTTAAAACAAATTGGTTTGACTTTAACATGGGCTATTTTTATTAAAGAAGTAAATAAATCTAGGACAGGACCAAATGAGTTTTGAAATCAATTGCAGAGCTCCATTGCAATTCATCTAGATCTGTAATTATGCATAGAATGCTTCACTGAAGAGAAACGACACATATATTAAAGTCCATCTCACTATTAACGGCCTTCAATTTATCACTATGGATATTGTTGTGAATTGATTTTCAGTAGTCTATTTAGGAAATAATATTTAAAGAGTGACTCAGAGTTTCAAGTCATTTAAATTTTTAATATAAATGATACATGCCTTATACGACAGAAAATATTTCAGCTCCGTAATATTGGAGTAGTTTCATTAGCCTTTACACTTGCCTCAAGTGGCTGTCAGACAGATGGAGAGAAGGGAGCTAAATGGAAAAATCATCACTGTTTTGTCAGAGATATTTACTGCAGAACAGGCTATGGCTTCACAGCTCCCTTTGAGAATCAAAGGAGTATCAATTGGAAGAACTTATCACCATCATCATCTGTTAGTTACATTGAGTACATGAAATAAAGAGAGAAAGTAAAGGGATGAAGAGATGGCCAAGAAAGCATGTCATTTCTACTTCCTTAAGAGGCTAAAGGAATTTGGCATACCCCCACGAGACCCCACCTATTTTCTTAGATGCACCATATCTGAATGCAGCATGGCTTGGATAAAACTGCTGTGCCTGAGATTACAAGAAACTGTAAAGAGTTTTGGACACTACTCAGCACATCAGTGAAATCAGCCTTCTCAAAGATTCCACCTACACTTCATAACGCAGCCAATATAATTAAAAACCCTGCACGATTTCCATCAGGCAGAAGATACAAAAGCCTAAAAGCACGTAGCACCAAGCTCAAGGACAGCTTCAATCCTACTGTTATAAGACTACTGAATGATCCCTAGGACAAGATAGACTATTAATCTCCCAACCGACCTCATTATGCCCCTGCACCTGTTATTCTGTAACTGTAGCATTATAGTCTACACTCTGTCATTGCTTTCTGCTGTATTAACTCATACTCATCTGGTGAAATGATCTGTATGGAAGGTACACATCAGCCAATACACCTATTTATGAATTTACCAAACCAGAGCCAAATAAGCAACTGATGAACAATGCTATTAGAATAAGTAGTGAAAAACTAGAAGATCAACTCAGGAGCATGTGCACATGATTCCCTATTGTTAATTTCACCTGATGTTGATAATCACCTTCATACTATATATGAGTATTGGAAGAGTGAACCTCAAGTCGACCATACCTTTCACAGGCCTATTCATTATAACCTTGAAGACGTAATGATACAACTAAGCCCTGGCACTAAAATACTGTAGTTGTAATTGATTTATTAATAAAAAAAAGAATGATTTCCCTCATAAGTGCAGCAAGAGCAATCAGGAATAGAAATGAAGTTGTGAATGATTCATGGACGTAATCCAAATTGCACTGGAAACTGACAGAAAAAATTTAGTTATCTTCTCTCTAGATGCAAAGTAGGTTAGAGTCAATGGAATACAAAATTAAAATTATGAAAAATTCAATAAGGCAGTAAATAAGTTAAAAAAATCGATGGGTAGTATTCAATCCAGCACTGTATAGGATGGCAGTCCTGAACTAGACTCAGGATAGGATGAATAATTATTATCATTAACTAAAGACTGTAGTAACAAGCATTTAATGCAGAAGTCTTGTAAGTAAAAGTATAAACATTAAAATCTGAAAAAATAAAAGCTTAAAGGAGTTTTATGATTAATTAAGTAGATTGGAGACTGAAATGAACTGGCAAATAGAGTCTTGGAAACAGGCCTTTGCCCCAACATGTCTCAGGTCTCTGGCACTGACTCAGGCTCTGTGGCTCAGAAGGGGAGAGGGGAGAAGATGGATTTGTTAGTTAGGAAAACAGAAAGATGGTTCTTAGTTAAGAATGAGATTCATGGGTTGCCTTTCGGGTGTGCCAAGGTCAGAGACATCTCGGATCAAGTCCATCCTTAAATGAGAGGGTGAGCAGCCAGAGGTCATGGTCCGTATCGATACCAATGACATGGATAAGAGGGGTGACAAAGTCCTCTGCTGTTTATGTATATAAATGACCTGGATGAAAATGTAAGACCATAGGACCATAAGATATAGGAGCAGAATTAGGCCATTTGTCCCATCGAATCTGCTCCACCATTTTATCATGGCTGATCCCATTTTGCTCTCAGACCCAATCTCCTGCCTTTTCCCCATATCCCTTCATGCCCTAGAATCTATTAACCTCTACCTTACATATACGTAAAGACAGTTGCCTAAAGAATTCCAGAGATTCACCACTCTCTGGATAAAGAAATTCCTCCTCATCTCCATTCTAAAAGGACACCCCTCTATTCTGAGGCTGTGTCCTCTGGTCTTAGACCCTTCCAACATAGGAAACCTCCTCTCTATCAAGGCCTTTAATCATTTGATAGGATTCAATGGGGTCAACCCTCATTCTTCTGAATTCTAGTGAATGCAGGTCCAAAGCCATCAAATGTTCTTCATATCATGTTCTTCAAATCATTCAATCGTAGAATTATTTTCCTGAACCTCCATTGAACTCTCCCCAGTTTCAACACATCCTTTCCAAGATAAGGGGCCCAAAACTGCCCACAATATTCCAAATGAGGCCTCACCAGCACTTTATAAAGTTTTAATATTACATCATTATAGATGGGTGAATTTGTAAACTTGTGAATGACACCAAGATTCATGGAATTGTAGATAGTGTAGAAGACTGGCAAAGAATACAGGACAATATAGATCAGTTGCAAATATGGGCAGAGAAATGGCAGATGGAGTTTAACTCAGAAAAATGTGAGGTCTTGCACCTTGGTACAGTAAATGCAAGGAGACAGTACACTGCACAGTGTTGCTGAGCAGAGAGATCTTGGGATCCAAGTTCAAACCTCCTTGAAAGCAGTAACACAGGTCGGTAAAGTGGTTAAGAAGGCTTATGGGATGCTTGATTTATTATTCCAGACATTGATATCTAAATTCAAGAGGTTTTGTTACAACTTTATAATACTCTGGTAAGGCCACACTTGGAGTATTGCATATAGTTCTGGTTGCCCCACTATAGGAAAGATGTTGAGGCTTTGGAGAGGGTGCAGAAGAGGTTTCCCAGAATACTGCCAGGTTTAGAGAGGCAGCATAAGTTGGTGTTGTTCTCTCTGGAGCATTGAAGACTGAGGGGAGATCTGATAGAGGTTTGAAAAACGATGAGAGGCTTAGATAAATTGAACAGAGAATATCTGTTTCCCAGGGTAGTGATGTCACATACCAGAGGGCATGCATTGAAGGTGAGGGGGGTAGGTTCAAGGGGGAATGTGAGGGGTATGTTTTTAATCAGAGAGTCATGGATGCCTGGAATGAGCTGCCTGGTATGGACATTTGGATAGACACATGGATGTAAGGAAGATGGAAGGCTATGGATGGTGCAGATAGTGGGGTGGGTGGGTCAGTGTTTGGGTGTTTTTAGTTTGCTTTTTAGCTGGTTTGGTACTACATTGTTTGCCAAATGGTCTATGGTCTATTAGTGATACTTGGTTGCAGGAGGGGCAGGACTGGCAGCTCAATGTTCCGGTATTCTGCTGTTGAAGTGGGAAAGATTAAGGATAGAATGGTATTGATTAATATAAAAAGCTTCTTTTTAAATCTTTTAGAACTTTTTGAGGAAGCTACCAGGAAAGTTGATAAAGTTAGGCAGTGGATATGGTCTACATGGACTTTAGCAATCCCTTTGGCAAGGTCCCATATGGGATGTCAGTTCAGTCGCTTACCATTCAAAATTCAATTAGACATTGGCTTTGAGGAAAAAGCCAGAGAATGATTGTAGATGACACACAAAATGCTCGAGGAACTCAGCAAGCCAGGCAGCATCCAAGGAAAAGAGCAAGCTGTCGATGTTTCAGGCCAAGACCCTTCATCGGGATTGAGTTTGTAGATAGTTACCTTTCTGACTGAAGACTTGTGACTGTTGGTGAGCCACAGGACATCACCAATTACAGGACAACATCACCTGACTGTGAAGGCGATGCCTCCCTCCCAGATGAACTGAATATCTTCTATGCCCATTTTGAGGCAGAAAATTATGTGGCGGCGAGGAAGTCCACCCCTCCTGCAAATGAATAGGTGTTGCATCTCACAGTGGCTGATGTGAGAGGAACCCTGTGCAGGGTCGACTCATGGACCAGACAACATTCCTAGTAGAGTGCTCAGAGGATGTGCAGACCAGCTAGCAGATGTTCTCACTGACATCTTCCAACATCTCCCTGAGCAGTGCCACCGTTCCAATGTGCTTCAAGGCCGCCACCATCATCCCCGTGCCGAAGAAGTCTTCAGTGTCCTGCCTAAATGACTACCATCCCATTGCACTCACATCCATCATCATGAAGTGTTTCGAGAGGCTCGTCATGAGGCATATCAAGACCCTGCTGCCTCCCTCACTGGGCCCCCTGCAGTTTGCATACCATTCCAACTGCTCAATCGATGACGCCATTGCCACCACCCTCCACCTGGACAAAAAAGACATGTACGTTCGAATGCTGTTCATAGACTTCAGTTCCGCTTTCAACAGAATCATCCCTCAGAAACTGATTGGAAAGCTGAGCCTACTGGGCCTGAACAGCTCCCTCTGCAACTAGATACTAGACTTCCTCACTGGGAGACCTCAGTCAGTCCGTATCAGGAGCAGCATCTCCAACACCATCACACTGAGCACGGGGGCCCCCAGGGCTGTGTGCTCAGTCCACTGTTGTTCACTCTGCTGACCCATGACTGTGTTGCAACACACAGCTTAAACCACATCATCAAGTTTGCCGATGACACGTGGTGGGTCTCATCAGCAAGAACGATGAGTCAGCTTACAGAGAGGAGGTGCAGTGGCTAAAGGACTGGTGCAGAGCCAACAACCTGTCTCTGAATGTACAGATCGTTAAGGGCACCAAATTTCTTGGTGTTCACCTGGCGGAGAATCTCATCTGGTCCCGCAACACCAGCTCCATAGCAAAGAAAGCCCAGCAGCGTCTCTACTTTCTGTGAAGGCTGAGGAAAGTCCATCTCTCATTCCCCATCCTCATCACATTCTACAAGGGTTGTATTGAGAGCATCCTGAGCAGCTGCATCAGTGCCTGGTTCGGAAATTGCACCATCTCGGATCACAAGACACTGCATAGGATAGTGAGGTCAGCTGAGAAGATCATCGTTGTCTCTCTTCCCGCCATTACGGACAGTTACACTACATGCTGCATCCGCAAAGCAAACCATTATGAAGGACCCCATGCATCCTTCATACAAACTCTTCTCCCTCCTGCCATCAGGGAAAAGGAACCGAAGCATTCAGGCTATCACGACCAGACTATGTAACAGTTTCTGCCTCCAAGTTATCAGGCTCCATAATACCCAGAGCCTGGACTGGCACCTTACTGCCTGATTGTCTTGTTTATTATTTATTGTAATGCCTGCATTGTTTTATGTACTTTATGCAGTCCTGGATAGGTCTGTAGTCTAGTGTAGTTTTTTTCTGTGTTGTTTTTTACGTAGTCCAGTCTAGTTTTTGTACTGTGTCACGTAACACCATGGTCCTGAAAAAAGTCTCATTTTTACTATGTACTGTACCAGCAGCTATGGTCAAAATGACAATAAAAAGTGACTTTTCTTGACTTGACAGAGGTATGAGAGCTAGGTCCATTGTTTTTCATAAATATTAATAACCTGGATGAAAATGTGGTAAGCTGGTTCAGGAAGTTCGCAGATGACACCAAGTTTGGAGGTATAGTGGACAATGAAGAAGACTATCAAAGCTTGCAGCAAAATTAGAACTAGCTGGAAAAATTGGCTGAAAAATTGTAGATGGAATTTAATGAGGGCAAAATAAGGTTTTGCACTTTTGAATGACTAACCAGGGTAGGTCTTAAATGGTGAATAGTAGGACACTGAAGAGAAAGGTAGAACAGAGGGATCTGAGAATTAAAATCAATGATTCTTTGAAGGTGTATCACAGGTAGATAGTGTTGTAAAGAAAGGTTTGGTACGTTGGCCTTCATAAATGTATTGGTCCAGGCATTGGGATGTAATGCTGAAATTATATAAAACGTTGATGAAGCCTAATTTGGAGTATCATGTGCAGTTTTGGTCACCTACCTACAGGAAAGATGAAAGTAGATTGAAAGAGTACAGAGAAAACTTAAAAGAATATTGTTGGTAATTGAAGACCTGAGTTATAAGGAATGGTTGGATAGGTTAGAACTTTATTCTCTAGAACATAAGAGATCATAGGGAAATTTGACAGAGATAAACAAAACTATTATTGGGTATAGATAGGGCAAATGCAAGCAGGCTTTTTCTACCAAGACTACAACTAGAGATCATGGGTTAAGTGTGAAAGTGAAATACATAACGGGAACATGAGGGGGACATCTTCACTCAGAGGTTGATGAGAATGTGAAATCAGCTTGCAGCACAATTGGTGGATGCTGGTTTGATTTCCACTTTTAAGAGAATTTGTATACGTACATGGATGGGAGGGGTATGGAATGCTATGGTCCATTTGCAGGTTGATGGGACTAGGCAGTTTAATGGTATAGTATGGACTAGATGGGTCAAAGGGCCTGTTTCTGTAATGTTTCTATGTCTCTATGACTGCTTGACTCTTCATCCATGCCAACTAAGAAGTCCAACATAAACTAGTCCCATTTGCCCCATAACTTTCTAAACCTTTCCTATACATGTTCTTATTGAAATGTCTTTTTATTGTTATTATCATCAGGGAAGAGGTAAAGGAGACTGAAGACCCACAATAAACAATTCAGGTACAGCTTCTTTCCCTCCTTCAACTGATTTCTAAGCCCATGAACACTATCTGATTACTTCTTTTCACTTGCACTATTAAAATGGAATCCAGCTTTGAAAGCAGTGATTGGAGCATGTTCAAGGAAGTGGCTACCAATGATCAACACATTAATATCAATAAATATGTGAGATATGTGACTGGCTACATACAGAAGGGAACTGAGAATGCCACTGTTATTAAGCACATCCGCTGTATGTGAAGGCAAATCAGAGCCATCACCAGTCAGCAGAGGTCTGGGCAAGGCTGAGAGATCAGGAGGCTGCTTTCAGACCAGGGTTAAGACAGCTCATTGGTCAGCAAGAGATGTGCTTTCCTGTGCTATCAGGAAGGCAAAATGGGATTATTCACAGAGAATATACAGACATTTCTGTGACACCAAAGACAAGAGGTGCATGTGGCAGGGCATTCAGTTCACAAGTCCACCATGAGCATTAACGATAGTGATGCTTCTCTTCCCGATAGGCTGAATGTCTTTTACACTTAGTTTGATGCACAAATGTGCTGGTGAGGAATGCTCCCCTTCCTCATCAGGGAAGTTGGCACTCTGTCTGATTGTAGCTGATGTGTAGAAGGAGTGACCCATGTGAAAATGTGGAGCCTGATAACACTCAGAACCTGGTTGGGTGCTAGGGACTGAGCAGCTCAGTTAACTGAGAGTCTAACATACATTTTCAACATCTCCCTGGAACAGTCCACTGTCTCCTCAAACTTCAAGGCAGCATCTCTGTGCCCTAGAGGGTGACAGTAATCTGCTTCAATGACTACTGTCCAGTGGCACTGACTTTAACTGTAATAGAGTGCTTTAAGTGGCATTAAGTCCCATCTTCCCTACTACACTGGACTCATTCCAGTTCACTGATTACTCAAATCAGTCCACAGATGATACCATTGCCCCTGCCCTCCATTCTGTCCTGTCCTACCTCAAAAATGGTGCTTCATATGCCAGGATGCTGTTCATTGACTTCAGCCCCTCAGAAGTTGAAGGGTAAATTATCCTTGTTTGTTCTCAACACCTTTTTCTGTAACTGGATCCTGGCTTTCTTGAGAGAAAGTCTACACTCAATCCATGTTGGCAGAGACATCTCTAGCTCCATCATGCTGAGGACTGGCACTCCCCAGAGACAGAAGTTAGGGCAGCTGGTAGAATGGTGCGAGCATAACAACTTATGTCTCAGCATGGACATCAAAGAGATGATTGTGGACTTTAGGAAGTTGCAGACTGACTGCATGTACATGGCTCCTCCATGGAGAGAGTTTGGAGCGACGTTTCTGGAAGTGTACATAATAGATGATCTCACCTGATCCTGTAAAGGTTTGCAAAGATTGCTAAGAAGAGCATCTGGATCTCTGTTCCACCTATGAGAGATATTTAACAAGAGCGCTGCATTTGCAGCGCCCTTATCATTGACAATAATTCCTCCCATCCATCCATCCATCAAACATTTTGACTCCCCTACCATCAGGCAGGAGGTGCTGTAGCTTTAGGAAAAGAACTGCTAGGATTGGAGATAGCTTCTTACCCCCGCCATAAGACTACTGAACTCCCAATCACCACCCAGGTCTCATCACATTTGAAGCACCAGTAGCACTATACTGTTTACTTTTTAACTATATTATATGCGATAATATTACTTTATATGTGTAAATTGCATGTACTGTACTGCATTGTGGTGTGGAGGAATGTTATTTTGGTTGGCAGTATACGAGTGTTCAGTTCAACAATAGTCTGAACTTGAACCTGAACCGATGGTAATTTTATGTCTTTACACTGTAGTGCCATTACAAAACAAGCAGTTTCATTTCATATAAGACAACAATAATAAATCCGATTTTGATTCTGATCCTAATAGAAGTAGGAATCAAAGAACCTTTTGCTAAACTTGTGAAATGGATGACTAATCGCTATATTCTTGTCATAGAATGCACACATACATCAGGGAAAAAATGGAGCAATTTAAATACAAAAAGCAAAAGGCAGGTAATGTATTCTCTCTTTTATCTTTCCAAAACACAATTTAACTAGAAGTATAGAAAATAACCTCGCCTGCCCTTCTGCAGCAGGTAAATGTTGTACTGAAGATGAGCAATTGTCTCTTCCATTTATCTTCTAATAGTTAGTGACAAAAGAATTGTTTTACACCCGTAGTTTAGTTGTTTGAGAAAATGACTATAATGAAAAAAATATCCTTGGCAAACTTTACCCAAGAAGCTGTTAACTTAACAGCTTTATAGATGGCATCAGCTCCAGGTAGTCTCGTTTTGTGCCAGTTGTTAGGTAAATGAGCATGAAGTTGAGGGTAGGCTCTGAGACTTTGATGGTGAAGTGGGAGAAAATGTAGCAACAGGGTAAATGGTTGCTTAATAGTCAGCACTGACTTGGTGGGACAAAAAGCCTGTATGACATGGAAATGATGTTTCCTATAGTGGGGACTCTAGGACTAGTGGGTACAGCATCAGGATAAAAGGATTCCCACTTAGAACAGGGATGTTCTTTAGCCAGAGAGTGGTGAATCTGTGGAATTCATTGCCATGGACTGCTATGGAGGCCAAGTCAGTGAGTATATTTAAAGCAGAGGTTGATAAGTTCTTGATTAGTAAGGGTGTAAAAGGTTATGGGAAAAAGACAGGAGAACAATTTTGAGAGGGAATATAAATCAGCTGTGATTGAATAGTGAAGTAGAGTCCTGAAGGTACATACTCAGCAATTCAGGAACAGCTTCTTTCCCTCCGCTATCCAATTCCTAAATGGACATTGAACCCATGAACACTACTTCACCTTTTAATTATATATTATTTCTGCTTTTGCAGGTTTTTAAACTATTCAATATACATATACTGTAATTGATTTACTTAATCACGTTTATTATTTTTCTTCTATATTATGTATTGCATTGAACTGCTGCAGCTAAGTTAACAAATTTCACGACACATGCCAGTGATAATAAACCTGATTCTGACTGAAGAGGGGTGTAGGATGAAAGGCAGGATGTGCAGATAGAGGAGGTGACCAAGGTGGAGTTGGAAGACTTGGCAAGTGACTGATTGATGGAGGGAAAGTGGAAAATAAAATGTGGAGCAAGATGGAAGACAGCTGATGGAGGGAGACAGAGTACCACAAGAGACAGGAATCGATAAGTAGAGGAGATGAGAATGTGAATCATTAGAGGAGAAAAAAGAGTGAATGACAGTTGGACCCATATGGGGGGGGGGAGGTGATGAAGGGGAAACCTGTGGGTGAATTTAGTGATTTAGTGTATGGAGTCAGCACAGGTTTTTCTATTTTAGTACTTGACCAGGATCCCCATCTGGGCTGGATGTGTTCCATGGGTTCATCCTTCTGAAGAATGCTCTCACATCAGCCTCAGATACTGATGAGTGGGCTGTGGGAGTTTGTGATGGTTCCTCCATGTTCTTCCAGTCAGACTGTGCATAAAAGACATTGAGCTTACCTTGACATGAAGTCCTGTTGTCACCTATATCATTTGATTTCACTTTTAAAGCCCTGACACAGCTGTCAAGCACAATTCATTGATTCAAGTTTAGTTCAGAATTGCCACATGGCCCGTGAGAGAGCTTTCCAGAGGTCATACCTGGACCTTTTGTAACTTACTTGGTCACCATACTTGAATCCTTCTGATCTGGCCCTCATCAGATTGCAGATCTCATGGTTCATCCAGGGCCTCTGGATGGAAAATACCCTAATTGGAGGCATCAATGACATTTTTTTATAATGTCCATGGCAACCGTAGTATATTCATAAAGATCCATAGATGAGTGGGACCAAAACGATGAATAGTAGCGGAGTCTAGGACCAAAGCCTCAGAGTCGAGAGGTGTTTCCTTAGAACAGAGGCAAGGGAGAAATCTCCTTAGCTAGAGGCTGGTGAATCTGTGGAATTCATTTTCACAGATAGTTGTGGAAGCAAAGTCATTGGGTATAACTAAAACAGAGGTTTATCAGGTCTTGATTAGTAAAGGCATCATAGGTAATGGGGTAAGTTCAAGTTCAAAGTTAATTTATTATCACCATATATAACCCTGAGATTCACTTACTAGTGGGCATGCTCAATAAATCTATTGGATAATAACCATAACTGAATAAATTAAAAACCACCCAATTTGGGTGGTTAACCAGAGTGCGGAAGACAACAAACTGTACAAGTACAAAAAGAAATAAATAATAATAATAATAAATTAATAAGCATAAATACAGAGAACATGAGATAAAGAGTCCTTAGAAGTGAGTCTATAGGTTGTGGCAACATTTCAATTATGGGGCAAATGAAGTTGAGTGAAGTTATCTGTTTTGGTTCAAGACCCTTCTGGGTGAAGGGTAATAACTGTTCTTGACCCTGGTGGTGTGAGTCCTAAGGCTCCTGTACCCTCTTCCTGATGGCAGCAATGAGAAGAGAGCATGACCTGGGTGGTGGGGGTCCTTGATGATTGATACTGCTTTCCTGTGACATTGTTTCATGTAGATATACTCAATGGTTAGGAGGGTTTTCTCCATGATGGAATGCATCCTATTCACTACCTTCTGTAGGATTTTCCATTCAAAAGCATTGGTGTTTTCATATCAGGCTGTGATGCAGCCAGCCCACAGAAAGCTTTCAAGGTTTTAGATTTAATTCCAAATCTCTATAAATTCCTAAGGAAGCAGAAGTGCTGCTGTGCTTACTTTGTAATTGCACTTATGTGCTGGGCACAACTCAGATCCTCTGAAATAACAACTCCGAGGAATTTGACGTTTGCTGACCTTCTCCACTTCTGATCGTCTGATGAGGTTTGGCTCATGGACCTCTGGTTTCCTTCTCCTGAAGTCAATGGTCATAGGATTGAGTTTGATGACACAAAACTACTGTGCCACAGCAATAGCTTTTGGAGCCACCTGGTGAAGGAAGCCATTGAAATAAAACTGAGGAAAAGAAGTTTAACAAAGATAAACGTCTTGCTCTAAGAAAGAACTGAAATCTGATTATAAACAATGTGGGTTAACAGAAATTTGATTTGATGATGACCAAGCAATCAAAACAATTTACTGTAGCTTCTCTACCTATTACTTTTATTTTATATCTCCTGGCTACTAACTTTGCTAACATTATTAAATCTTTCCTTTTGTTGCTGGCTCCACTAAATGCATCTTATTTAATTATCCACCTGACTTCTTCAGCTCCAAAGTGAACAATCTCAGACAAGCTAAGTTTTAATTTCATGGCTACAACTCTCCAATCCTTGCAATATCTTCACAAATTTTTACCTTTTAGAGAAGTCACTGTTTTGCTTTTGAACCTGGTAATTTTCCCACCCCTGCATGAACAAACACTCTCATCACCCAGGCTAATTCTGCATTGAATTTCATTGATTAAGGAGGTTCTCAGTGATTTCAAAGGGTCTTTTCCACACTTTATAATCTTAGGTAACAAATATTGGGAGAGTGTGAAGATATTTCTCAAGCTGTGAGCCAGGTACATACTCCACAACATAGGGGGTGGCATGGTAGCATAGTGGCAAGTACAATTACTTTACAGCACCAACAGTCACTGATTGGGATTTGATTCCTGCTGCTGTCTCTGGAACATTTGTTCTCCCTGTGACCTTGTGGTCTCTGGGTGTTCACATTTCTTCTGATATTTGGAAGATGTATGATTAGGGCTAAGGTTAGTAAGTTGTGGGCATGCTATTTGTGTGCTGGAAGGATGGCAACACTCGTAGGCTGCTCTAGCACAATCCTCACCGATAGCATTTGATGCAAATAATACATTTCACTGTATGTTGTGATATACCTGTGAAAAATAAAGCTAATTTTTACTTGAACTTTGCTGAATTACATCTCTGTACACTAATGAGTTTATAGCTTATGAAGTCTCACACAAAGCACGCTAATTATAAATAAATGCTGTAGATTCTTTACAATCATTAGTACCATTTGTACTTTTATGAAAATGAGACCAAGAGACTGAATTAAATGACGCTGGAGGCAACACCAGTTGTAAGTTTAAATGATGAAAATATGTACACAACGCTGGAAGAACTCAGCAGGTCAGGCAGCATCTGTGAGAAAAGAGTAGCCAACGTTTTGGGCTGAGACCCTTCATCAAGAATGAGGAGGAAGAGAGGGCCGAAGCCCAGTAATAGAGGCGCCAGGTGGAAAACCAATCAGAGGAAAGATAATGGAGGGGGGGGGGGGAATAAGAATGAAAGAACTGTAGAAATAAGCAGAAAGTTGAGATCTTCCAGCGTTGTGTACATATTCTTTGATCCACAGCATCTGCAGTTGTATTTTTATGTTGAATGATGAAAATGATGTTTGATAGTGGGTGAAATACTCTACATTGTCCACATTCAGATAAATACATACTTTGAAAGTTATCTCCTTTCCTCAGATAGTATAAAAATGCAGCCAATGTAAAAAATTTACACACAGGAATACAAAAAAACGGATGACTGATGTTCATTCAGTGTGTGAGAAAACAAAATGAGATGTAAATTCTACAGAATAAATGCACATGAGTTTATTTTTATCCATATTCAAATAATGAAAGCCTGTAGACTTTACAAATCATCACCGTTGTGCAATTTACACCCTGCCATGACTGGTTAGCTTTAAACATAAATGAAAACTTGATATTATAATTGAAATTTCAGTGTTCTATGATCAATCCAATGAAATCAAATGACTTCAGCATTTTATTCAATGGACAATTCCTCATGGTTGCCAAAAGATCAGATCTGCTACAAAGATCAAAGTTCTTTCCCCCACCTGATGATATCATTTACCCATATTTGTTTACTATCATAAATACTAGTAGTGCTTTAGCTGGAATGTTTTACCCAATGGACAAAAAATGACATTTTTAAGCATCCACAAGTTGGTCCATAGAACCATAGAACACTACCGCACAGTACAGGCCCTTCAGCCCTCCATGTTGTTCCGACCCATATAATCCTTAAAAAAAAGTACTAAACCCACACTACCCCATAACCATTTTTCTTTCATCCATGTGCCTGCCCAAGAGGCTCTTAAATACCCCTAATGATTTAGCCTCCACCACCATCCCTGGCAAGTCATTCTAGGCGCTCACAATCTTCTGTGTAAAAAAACTTACCCCTGATGTCTCCGCTAAACTTCCCTCCCTTACTTTTGTACCTATGCCCTCTAGTGTTTGCTATTGGTGCCCTGGGAAACAGGTACTGACTATCCACCCTATCTATGCCTCTCATAACCTTGTAGACCTCTATCAGGTCCCCACTCATTCTTCTACACTCCAAAGAGAAAAGTCCCAGCTCTGCTAACCTTGCTTCATATGACTTGTTCTCCAATTCAGGCAACATCCTGGTAAATCTCCTCTGCACCCTCTCCATTGCTTCCACATCCTTTCTATAATGAGGAATTGAACACAATGCTCTAAGTGCGGTCTCACCAGCAATTTATAGAGTTGCAACATGACCTCTCTACTCTTGAACTTAATCCCCCTGTTAATGAAGCCTAGCATCCCATAGGCCTTCTTAACTACCCTATCAACCTGTACAGTGGCCTTGAAGGATGTATGGATTTGAAACCCAAGGTCCCTTGGTTCATCCATACTCTTAAGTAACTGATCATTAATCCTGTACTCAGTCTTCTGGTTTGTCCTTCCAAAATGCATCACCTCACACTTATCTGGATTGAACTCCATCTGCCATTTTTCTGCCCAACTCTGCAGCCTGCCTATATCCTCTTGTAACCTTTGACCACCTACAGCTCCATCTACAACTCCTCCAGTCTTCGTGTCATCTGCAAACTTACTCTCCCATCCTTCCGCCTCTACATCCAGGTAAAAAATCTATATAAAAATCACAAATAGCAGGGGTCCCAGGACAGATCCCTATGACACTCCACTAGTCACCAACCTCCAGACAGAATACTTTCCTTCCACAACTGCCCTCTGTTTTCTTCCTTTAAGCCAATTTTTTATCCTAACAGCCAAGGTTCCACTTAT
Source organism: Hypanus sabinus (assembly GCF_030144855.1). Classification (NCBI taxonomy): domain Eukaryota; kingdom Metazoa; phylum Chordata; class Chondrichthyes; order Myliobatiformes; family Dasyatidae; genus Hypanus; species Hypanus sabinus. The sequence continues at coordinate 2,225,686 of NC_082727.1, forward strand.
CCCATACCTCATGACTTTCTGGATGAGTCTCTCATGAGGGACCTTGTCAAATGCTTTGCTGAAGTCCATGTAGACCACATCCACTGCCCTACCCTCATCAATTTCTTTTGTTACCTCTTAAAAAAACTCGATCAGGCTCGTGACGTACGATCTTCCTTTCACAAAGCCATGTTGAGTATCCATGAGTAGACTGTACTTCTCCAAATGCTCGTAGATCCTATCTTTAAGAATCTTTCCCAGTAGTTTGTAGACCACCAACATAAGACTCACTGGTCTATAATTCCCAGGTTTCGCCCTATTACCTTTTTTAAACAAGGGAACTACATTTGCCATTCTCCAGTCCTCCGGCACTTCCTCTGCAGCCAAAGAGGATTCAAAGATCATAGCTAATGCTCCTGCCATCTCTTCTCTCAATTCCCATAACAACCTGGGGTGTATCATATCCGGCCCTGGGGATTTATCAATCTTAATGTTTTTAAGAAGATCCAGCACTTCTTCCTTAATCTCCACATTGTCCAGCACACAGCACCTCTCTACTTCGAACTTATCCTGATCAAGATCCTTTTCACTTGTGAATATTGCAGCAAAGTATTCATTTAGGACCTCGCCAACCTCCTCCACCTCCAGGCACATGTTGTTATGATATGGCAAAAATGAATATAGAATTGAGACAGGTTTTTATAAACAAAAAAATCACTTATTAAACCCTGTTCAATAAAAAAAATGAAAAGTAAACAAATGCCTAAATTAACTGGAAGTTAACTGTTGTACAGCAACTTGAACAGTTCTTAAAGTGATAAATGCGAACACAGTTCTTAATATGGAAAATGCAAAAGTCCAAATGATTTACACAGTCCATTAGTAGAGACTTTCCTGAAGTAACAAATTCCTCGACGTCGTGACATTATTGCTGATCCTGGGCAAAATATGCCTTGCCCGAAGGACTTACGACGAAGGAAATAAAAACGGCTTAAAGGCACTGACCTTTCCTTGGCGAATAAACCTGCCCCAGCCCTTTCTGCTCTTACAGCAGGGACTATCTCGGATGCAGGTTACTATCTTTTCCGAATGAGGATTCAATAAGGTCGATCCTGTATTACCGATGATGACACCAACTTTACTCGATCCTCTGGGTCTCCGTACTTCCATAAATCTTCACTCTCCAACTGGACTGCAAAGGTAGGAATCAAAACTGGCAGCGTTGTGGTGTACTCTGCCGGCAATAACCTTTGAGACTTAAGATAGAATGTAAAACTCCACTTTAAAACAAAACTGTGTCATGAGACGAATACGCAACATAACAGAGTCACTGATGAATTAAACAACGAACTGACCTGCATCACAGCAAGGCTTTCCCCTTTTAAACCTGTTGAACCAGGCCATCACATGACCTCTCACTGGAAAATGACATCACTCCACTATCACAAGACCATTACATCATGCCTAGCAGAGACTCAATTACATCATGGTCATGTGACAGTCACAAGATACCCATGGGGTATATAACACCTACCTCCAAAAAAAAAGTTTGTTCTGTCATGAACAAAATTTTAACAATTAACTATTTACAATAAAAAACAAATGTATAAAATTTACAACATCCACAGTATACATAGTATTATCATATAGCACCATACAAATTACTACAAATGTTAAAATATCACTCCATAAAAAAATTACATTGTACATTTAACATTGAGATAGATAATCAGCAATTACATTATCTTTGCCTTTAATATGAGTTATCAAAATATTGTACTCCTGTAACATCAAACTTGTGTTGCTAAATTAGAGTTTGATTTATTTCCTTAACCATTTTCCTTAACCAAGCCTGGACCTACAACCTGGACCTAAGGTAAGTCACAATGGCATGACTGAATTCACTTTTAGCTAAGTTAATAGTCAAGTTAGCTTTTGAAAGTCCTTCAAATAGTTTCTCCACCACAGTGATACGTGCTTCCCAAGTATCATTTCCTTTAACTAAGTCATCAATATAAGCATCTGTATCTTTTAACACCTGAATCACAGAGTTAATCATCTGTTCGAAAGTACCTGGGGCATTCTTCATCCCAAATGGAAGAACATTATATTCATATAACCCAGATGGCGTTACAAATGCAGAAATCTCTCTACCTCTATCCATCAATGGAAAACAATAAATCAATCTTTGTAAGGAATTTTGCTTTTCCAACTTTATCTTGTCACATACCCCGTGACAGGTTAAAGAACCAGCAGACATGCAAAACACAATGGAGTCTGGTATTGCTAAAAACTAATAGTGTTTATCGGTGGCTACGCAATACAGTACTATAAATGCAGATACATTACACAGGTTAGCAATGATATATATGTACATAAGTGTGGAAATAGGAACAAAACTAGGCTCTTTCAAAACCTAGGGGTGGATGGATATAGTCTTATGATGATAAAGAGAGTTCAGTTCAGTTTGAGGTAGATAGTTGAGTAACATTGGAGAGAGAGGTGAGATGATGCCGTCGATGTTCCCGTTGTCTTCTGAAATCCCCGTTGTACTCTGAAATCCTGTTGCAATCACTGACTGTGACCATAACACGTACGACCGTTCTTCAGTGGTGGAATTATCACCCAGGCAAGGGTGGACACATAAATAATTCCCCACCGGTCACACCTTTTCACACTGTGAGCCACTGATCGATTTCCCCGAATCGATCCTCCAAAAACCCCACATTCCTGTGGGTACAACAAAGCTCATCCAGTGTCCAAAACTATGTGTCTGTCTGTGTAACAGCGGACCTGGTTTTTATCTCCACATGTTGGACACCAGCTGTCCATCAACCTGCTCTGCCCTCCTCCCTTTGTAAGAACTTTACAGGCAAGTGTCCTTCTGGAAAGGTAAACAACTTGTAGAGAAACCATAACATTAATCTTTCGAGCAGCTTCTGTCTCTCTCTCTCTCTCTCTCTCACTGCATTGGATGCCTCTTTCCCTCTCTCTTTGTAACAGCTCAGTGTCCAAAATCCAGTCTCATTCTCCTGACATTTTAAAGTGATTGTCCATAGAAAATATGAAACCTAGGGGTACATAACAATCTACACAATCATCCACTCTAGGAATTGGATATGCATCTGATTTTGTTACAGCATTCACCTTCCTGTAGTCAGTACAAAACCGAATACTACCATCTGACTTAGACACCATAACACAAGGTGAACTCCAATTCAAATTAGAAGGTCTAATAATATTATTCTCCAACATATACTTAATTTCTTTCTCAGAAAGTTCACATTTTTCCATGTTCATCCTATATGGATGTTGCTTTATGGGTTTAGTATCTCCAAAATCTACATCATGGAAAGCTACTGTGGTTCTTCTAGGAACATCTGGAAATAAATCCCTATATTTAAAAATTAATCACTTCATCTGCTGCTTCTGCTCTGGCTGTAAATGAGCTAATTTCTCATTAATATTTTCCAGAATGGCTGAGTTTGGTAATCTGGCAGAAACAATATTTGACTTAGAATGAGTTTCAGATGAATCATCCATTATGTTCCTAGTGAGATCAGACTCAATGTTATTGACCACAACAGTCATAGTAGCAGACTATTTCTCATAATATGGTTTTATCATATTTATATGGCAAAGTTGTGTTGGCCTTCTTTGATCTGGAGTTTTTATCACATAATCTACATCGTTAATGTTAGACATAATTTCATAAGGACCTTAAAATTTAGCTTGTAAAGGATTTGGTCGCACTGGGAAAAGAACCAACACTTTATCTTCAGGCTTAAGTGTCTTCACCCTAGCTTCCCTATTGTACCATGTTTCCATTTTCTTCTGAGCCGATTTTAAATTTTCTCTGGGTAAGCTACAAGCATAATGCAATCTGTCCTTAATTTTTAAAACATAATCCAGCAAATTAGTGTGTACCTCTTTATTAATCCATTGTTCTTTTAATAAGGCCAAAGGTCCTCTAACTCTATGTGTGAATACAAGTTCAAATGGGCTAAAACCTAATGATTCTTGTGCCGACTCCCTTACTGCAAATAGAAGTATATGCCCTCATCCCAGTCATTTTCATTTTCTTACACAATACGTCCTAATCATAGACTTGAGGGTAGAATGAAAACACTCCAAGGCTCCTTGCGATTCTGGATGGTATGCAGATGAGGTAATCTGCTTAGCTCCCAATTTTTTAAACTATCTGTTGAAACAATCCAAGCATAAAATTGCTACCTTGATCAGATTGTATTTCCTTAGGCAACCCAATGTAAGTAAAGAATTTTATGAGAGCCTTTGATACAGTTTTAGTTGTCATATTCCTAAGTGGTACTGCCTCTGGTAAACCTAAATGCAGTGCACATGATAGTCAACAAGTATTGATGGCCAATTTTTATTTTTGGTAATGGGCCTACACAATCTATAATAATTTTGGAAAACGGTTCACCAAATGTGGGAATAAGTTACAGTGGGGCCACTGGAGTAACTTGATTAGGTTTACCCACAATTTGGCAGGTATGACATGTTCTGCAAAACATCGCCACATCTTTTCTTAAACCAGGCCAGTAAAAATGTTTTAAAATCCTGTCCACAGTTTTCCTCGCCCCTTGATGTCCACCCAAGGGCACATTATGGGCCAAAGTTAAAATCTCATTTCAATAAACTTTAGGAACAACTACCTGGTGAACAGTGTTCCATTTATCACTTGCAGGAATTGTAGGCGATCTCCACTTCCTCATTAATACTCCTTTCTCAAAATAATATCCTACTGGCACCTTATCAATTTCACTATCCGGAAGAGCTTTTTCCTTTAATTTGATAATATCAGTGTTTCTACTCTGCTCTACTATCATCTTCTTCTGAGACAGAGACAAATCTTCAGGGTCAGACTTACTCCAAGAATCCTGTTCAAACAATGAAGGTAGGAAAGTCTCTGACACATCCTCAAAATTCGAATCCCGAGTTAAACAGTCATGGGTAAAAACCTCATTTTGCACATCAATCTTTTTAACCATGGCTCAAGTTACAACACAGGAGAAATCTGTGTTAGAATCCATCCATGGTTCCTCTGGTTTTATTGTCAAATGTACTTCAGGAAAAACTCGTCCATCTGCCATCTAACAATAAACATATATCATTCACAGGTAAGCTAAGTTGTAGTCCTACTTTAACAAGTCCTATAACTAACCCTGACCTTAAATTTACTGTATGCAAATATCCAGGCATAAGGGCAATCCCAACACCTGGAATATAGTTTACCTCACCAGTGTCAGACTCATCATTAAACTTTAATACACTGTCTAACATCAGTGATTGCGAAGCTCCAGTATCTCTAAGGAATTTTATTGGCACCAGAGGGGATCCCTCCTTCAAGGATACAAATCCTTCAGTTATAAAATAATCATATCCTCTCTTAACTTGGTCAGACTCTAACAAAGCTTCATTTGTGTTTATCGAACCCTGTGAATTTACAGGTGTTTCAATTTGTTGCACACAAGCATCTGGGACTGTTTCCTTCTTTTTCAATCAGAAACAGTTGGCTATTACATGACAAGGTTTCTTACAATAATTTCAAATGGGACTAAACTGTCTTTCCTTCACAGGTTTTCCTTCATCCTTACCTTTCTCACTAACTTCTGATTTAATTTCTGGTTTACCTTGACTCTCTGTGCCATTCTTCCTTTTAAAAGTTCTGCCCTGAGGAAATTTATTCTTGTGGATTAAAACATACTCATCAGCTAATTTAGCAGACTCCTGCAATGTAGCAGTGTCCCTCTCATTTAAGTATGTTCTTACTTCAACAGGGATGCTCCTTTTAAATGGGAGAGCTGGGAGATGGGAGAGATGGGAGGATTTTAAAAATGAGATGGTGCTGATAAACATTGGTCAGCATGCATGGAGTAGCAGTGGAGTGACGGAGGCTTGTTCCTGATTAAAATATCAAAAACATGACATGAAGAGTCCTTGAAAGTGAGTTCAATGGTTGTGGGGAACATTTCAACAATGGGACAAAAGAAGTTGAGTGGAGTTATCCCCTTTGGTTCAAGAACCTAAAGAACCTAATGGTTGAAGGTAGTAACTGTTACTGAACCTGATGGTGAGAGTCCTGAGGCTCCTGTATCTTCCTGATGGCAGCAGTGAGAAGATAACATTTCCTGGGTGGTGGAGGGAGGGGAAACAGAGCAATAAATGGCAGATGCTGGAAATCTGAAGCAAAAAGAGAAAATGCGGGACATGCTCAGAAGTTCAGACAACAGCTGTGGAGAGAGTGATAACTAATTAATCAGTTCGATGGCTTTTTGTGAAAACAAGCTTATTTTAACTTGGATGACTGGGTGGGGTTGGGGGAGAAAACAAAATGGAGAAAACTGAGACATGAAAGCACACAGCTGCTGGAATCTAGAGTAATAGACAAAAAGCTGCATGAACTAATCAGGTTTAGCTATGAAAGAGAACAGACAGTCATTGCTTCAGATGGAGACCTTTCATCTGAAATAAAAGATAAGAACAGAGAACAGAGGGATCTAGAAATACAGATAGAAAATTTCCTAAAAGTGGCGTCACAGGCAGATAGGGTCGCAAAGAGAGATTTTGGTACATTGGCCTTTATAAATCAAAGTATCGAGTATAAGAGTTGGAATGTTGTAGTGAGGTTGTATAAGGCATTGGTGAGGCCGGATTTGGAGTGTTGTGTGCAGTTTTGGTCACCAAATTGCAGGAGGGATATTAATAAGGTTGAAAGAGTGCAGAAAAGGTTTACAAGGATGTTTCAGGGCTTGAGAAACTTAGTTACTGAGAAAGGTTGAATAGGTTAGGACTTTATTCCCTGGAGCATAGAAGAATGAGGGGAGACTTGATAGAGGTATATAAAATTATGATGGGTATAGATAGAGTGAATGCAAGCAGGCTTTTTCCACTGAGGCCAGGGGAGAAAAAAACAGAGGACGTGGGTTAAGGGTGAAGGGGGAAAAGTTTAAAGGGAACATTGGGGGGGGGGGGGGGCTTCTTCAGACAGAGAGTGGTAGGAGTGTGGAATGAGCAGCCAGATGAAGTGGTAAATGCTTTTAACATTTAAGAAAAACTTGGATGACAGGTACATGGATGAGAGGTATATGGAGGGATATGGGCCAGGTGCAGGTCAGAGGGACTAGGCAGAAAAATGGTTTGACACAGCCAAGAAGGGCTAAAAGGCCTGTTTCTGTGCTGTATTGTTTTATGGTTCTATAGTTCTATAAATGGGGTCCAGGGTGTGCAAGATGGGATAAAGCAAGAACAGCCTGGGGCTGTTGTAGTCAAATGAAGTGAGACTGTGGAGACACCTTTGCTTACCACAGGTTCTGTGTAAAAATAGTAGTTTTCTGTCAAGCTTCAGAACAGTGTTGGTGACAGGGTTCATGCTGTTCTTCTTGTGCACAAATGAAATAAAAAGCATGTTTGAGTCATAAGAGTGCATGGGTTCTGGGCCCAGTCATTTTACTTTTCATTTCATTATCAGTGACAACAGCTACTTAGAGGCTCCACTAACATGGCTGACCCTCAGCTTCGTTACATGAGAGAAAGGGATTCACTCCTGCAGCCGATCACTCAAAATCTTTGGCAGCTCATATTTGATCGTCTGCTGCTAGAACTCCTGTGTGGGAACTTTACCTCTGTCATTGACATAGGAAAACTACAGTGTTCAAAAAACAAGATGAGTTCCAGACCTGGGTTGGAGTCTGTATAGGTGTTGCATTGAAGTCTGCATCTGACACCGGTAAATTCAGTAAGTGCAGTAAGTGTGTTGTACAAAAAAAATTCTGAAATGTGTGTGTGTGTGTACGTGTGTGCACGAGCGTGTGTTAAAGAATGAAATGTGTGGAATGGATTAAGTGAGTGTGTGAGGATGTGTGTTAGAAAATGGAAAATGTGAGAACACTGTAGTGTTCTGTGCTTGCTTATTGTCGATGTGAAATGCAAAAGTGGTTAGATGAATCCTGTGAAAAGCAGAGAAAATTAGCAAAATTTAAAGGAGGAAATTACAGGCAAAATATAAAGCTACCTCAGTGTTTGAAAAGAAACCATTAGCAGCAGTCTGAGGATGAACTAGAAGTTGTACTCGTTTTCTCCCCAGGAATGGTTTCAACAAAGCCCACGCCAAGTGGCACCTCTTGAGGCCAGAATCAGTCAGTATCCTGCTACAGGCTGTGGGAGGCAGAGGGGTGCAGAGGGGTGAGCAAAATGTCAATATAAGTATACTTTGAAGGTGCATTAGCAGCAGATCAATCGATTCAGAGGGAGAGAGAAAGAGAGAGCCTTGCACAGGTCGGGGAGAAGAGTTTCAAAAAGGAGCATTTTGTAGCACTCGGCATATTAGCAGCAGACTAATTGATTCAACATTCATTAGTAGGAGCAAATAAAAGTAAAGCATGGTCAAAGCAGAGTGGCCATTGTGTGAGTGGACCAGTGTAGGAGTGGGAACTTTAGGCTTTGGCTTAAGAGGCTTTAGTGGGGAGGCACAGGTAAGGCTTTTATAGTGTTTGGCACTAAAAGTCACTAAATTACAGCTAATTAAATAAAGTAGGGATGATGCAGGATCAGGTGATGTGCTGTAGCTGCATGACGTGGGAGCTGGTGGACCCAAATGTTGTTCCTGGTAACCAGATCTGCAGCAAATGTTGGCTGCTCAAGGAACACAGGCTCAAAGCTGATGACCTGGAATCTAAGTTTCAAACACTGCGGCACAGCAGGGAGGGGGAGAGTTACCTGGAGAGTCTGTTTCAGGAGGCAGTCACACCCATTAGATTAGCTTTGGTTTGTGGTGCGACTGTGAGTAAGGCAGGTTGTGGGATCCAAGAGAAAGTGCTGGAGGGGCCTCAGCCCTTGAGCCTGTCCAACAGGTCTGAGATTCTAACTCCCTGTGTGGTTGAGAGTGGGGGCTGTAGGATGGATGAACAACCTAACTGTGGCACTGTAGGGAGACATTCAAGATGGAGGAGAGAAATGCAATGGTAATTGGGGATAGTATATAGTCAGGTGAATAGACAGAACTCTGTCGCAAGGATAGAGTGTCCCAAAGGCTGTGCTGCCTGCCTCCTGGGTTCAGGACATCTTATCTGACCTAAAGAGGAATTTTCAGTGGGAGGGAAAAGATCCAGTTGTTGCGGTCCTTGTAGGTAACAACGACATAGGTAGAAAGGGGAAAGAGGGTCTGCTGAGGGAATTGGAGCAGCTAGGAACAAAATTAAAAGTAGAACCAAAAAGGTGGTAATCTCTGGATTCCTACCTGAGCCGCATGCAAATTGGCATAGGGTCAAGAAGATTAGAGAGGTAAATGTGAGGCTCAAGGACTGGTGTGGAGCAGTGGGTTTGAATTCATGGCAAAATTGGCACTACTATTGGGGAAGGAGGGAGCTGTTTGTGAACCCGGATGGGACCTGGATCCTGGTGAATTGTATAACTTGGCAGTGTGGAGGATCAGAGGTTGGAGGTGTTGTAGATAGTGTGGAGGGCTGTCAGAGGTTACAGAGGGACATTGATAGGATGCAAAACTGGGCTGAGAAGTGGCAGATGGAGTTCAACGCAGATAAGTGTGAAGTGGTTCATTTTAGTAGGTCAAATATGATGGCGGAATATAGTATTTGGTAAGACTCTTGGCAGTGTGGAGGATCAGAGGGATCTTGAGGTCCGAGCCCATCGGATGCTCAAGGCAGCTGCGCAGGTTGACTCTGTGGTTAAGAAAGCATACAGTATATTGGCTTTTTTTAATCGTGGAATTGAATTTAGGAGCCAAGAGGTAATGTTGCAGCTATATAGGACCCTGATCAGACCCCACTTGGAGTAGTGTGCTCAGTTCTGGTTGCCTCACTACAGGAAGGATGTGGAAGCCATAGAAAGGGTGCAGAGGAGATTTACAAGGACGTTGCCTGGATTGGGGAGCATGTCTTATGAGAATAGGTTGAGTGAACTCGGTCTTTTCTCCTTGGTGCAAAGGAGGATAAGATGTGACCTGATAGAGGTGTACAAGATGATGAGAGGCATTGATCATGTGGATAGTCAGAGGCTTTTTCCCCAGGGCTGAAATGGGTGCCACAAGAGGACACAGGTGTTGGGGAGTAGGTACAGAGGAGATGTCAGGGGTAAGTTTTTTTACTCAGAGTGGTGAGTACGTGGAATGGGCTGCTGGCAACAGTGGTGGAGGCGGATATGATTGGGTCTTTTAAGAGGCTTTTAGATAGGTACGTAGAGCTTAGTGAAATAGAGGGCTTTTGGTAAGCTGTTACATGAGCGAGGCGGAGTTGGGAGGCATTCTTGACGTAGCGAGCTTGGAAACGGTATCCAGGAGCAATGCAAGACTCAGAACTGGCAGTCCTAAGAACCATGAAACAAGTTTACTCACACCAGAGCCGACCAATGAATTGGCAGCTCCTTGCTGTGATATCAGGGTCTTTATCCTACATTTTCTGATGGAAAGCAGGTGTGTGTAGTTAGAGAAACCTGAGAATGATTGGAAACTAAATGAGGGGATTGAGGCCCAATTCCTGAGGTAAATAGCAATGTGGGGGATTGCGAGAAGGACCATGACAGAACACCTCCCTCAACAGGAGCCTCCCGGCGATCCTCCAGGCCTGTCTGGATGGTCCCGATGAAAATCCTGGATGAGGGAAGGGTCTAGGATGAAGGAGTGGGGGACCCAGTAATGCTCTTTTGGACTGTACCCTTCCCAATCTACCAGGTATTGGAAACCCCTGCCCCTACTGGGCACATCCAGTAGTCTTTGGACTGTGGATAGTTGTTGATGATATGAGTAGGTGGAGGAGTCTCAGCCAGGGGGCTGACCAAAACTGGCTTTAACTGGGAAAACATAGAACATAGTACAGTACAGCACATTACAGGCCCTTCGGCCCACAATATTGTGCCGAGCCTCAAACTCTGCTTCTCATATAACCCCCAACCCTAAATTCCTCCATATACCTGTCTAGTAGTCTCATAAACTTCACTAGTGTATCTGCCTCTACCACTGACTCAGGCAGTGCATTCCACACACCAACCACTCTCTGAGAAAAAAACCTTCCTCTAATATCCCCCTTGAACTTCCCTCCCCTTACCTTAAAGCTATGTCCTCTTGTACTGAGCAGTGGTGCCCTGGGGAAGAGGCGCTGGCTCTCTATTCTATCTATTCCTCTTAATATCTTGTACACCTCTATCATGTCTCCTCTCAATCCTCCTTCTCTCCAAAGAATAAAGCCCTAGCTCCCTTAATCTCTGATCATAATCCATAATCTCTAAACCAAGCATCATCCTAGGAAATCTCCTCTGTACCCTTTCCAATGCTTCCACATCCTTGCTATAGTGAGGCGACCTAACTGGACACAGTACTTCAACCGTGGCCCAACCAGAGTATTATAGAACTTCATCATTACATCGCGTTTCTTAAACTCTATCCCTCGACTTATGAAAGCTAACACCCCATAAGCTTTCTTAACTACCCTATCTACCTGTGAGGCAACTTTCAGGGATCTGTGGACATGTACCCCTAGATCCCTCTGCTCCTCCAAACTAACAAGTATCCTGCCATTTACTTTGTTCTCTGCCTTGGAGTTTGTCCTTCCAAAGTGTACCATGTCACACTCCTCCGGGTTGAACTCCATCTGCCACTTCTCAGCCCACTTCTGCATCCTATCAATGTCTCTGCAATCTTTGGCAATCTTCTACACTATCTACAGCACCACCAACCTTTGTGTCATCTGCAAACTTTCCATCCCATCCTTCTACCCCCACATCCAGGTCGTTAATAAAAATCATGAAAAGTAGAGGTCCCAGAACAGGTCCTTGTGGGACACCACTAGTCACAACCCTCCAATCTGAATGTACTCCCTCCACCATGACCCTCTGCCTTCTGCAGGCAAGCCAATTCTGAATCCACCTGGCCAAACGTCCCTGGATCCCATACCTTCTGACTTTCTGAATAAGCCTACCGTTCGGAAACTTGCCAAATGCCTTACTAAAATCCATGTAGATCACATCCACTGCACTCACCTCATCTATATGCCTGGTCACCTCCTCAAAGAACTCTATCAGGCTTGTTAGGCAAGATCTGCCTTTCACAAAGCCATGCTGACTGTCCCTGATCAGACCATGATTCTCTAAATGCCCATAGATCCTATCTCTAAGTATCTTTTCCAACAGCTTTCCCATCACAGACATAAGGCTCACTGGTCTATAATTACCCGGACTATCCCCACTACCTTTTTTGAACAAGGGGACAACATTCGCCTCCCTCCGATCCTCCGGTACCATTCCTGTGGACAACAAGGAGATAAAGATCCTAGCCAGAGGCTCAGCAATCTCTTCCCTTGGCTTGTGGAGCAGCCTGGGGAATATTCCGTCAGGCCCCGGAAACTTATCCACCCGAAACATGAAGAGTCGGGTGGATGCGCATAGATCTTGGCAGTTTTAGGTGGACCACTGCAGGATTGATAACACTTTTGACCTTGAATGGTCCCAGGAAGTGAGGGGTGAGTTTCCTATGCTCATTCTGGGGTGGGATGTCCTTGGATGAAAGCCACACCCGGCTGGTACTCAGGCATCGGAGTCTGGTGTCGGTCAGCCATCTTCTTATTGCGTTTTGCTAATCTGAGTAGGTCTGTGCATGTCTCCTCCCAAACCTTAAGGAACTGAACCAACAGTACTGCAATCTCCTTTTCTTGTGCGGGGAAGAACATGGGTTGGTACCCCAGGGACACTCGAATGGAGACCTTCCAATGGCAGAGCTCACCAGAGAGTTGAGGCGTTCTCAACCCACGGGAGGTGGTCGCTCCAGGTCGACGGGTTGTGGGCGTTCTCAACCCACGGGATGTGGTCGTTCCAGGTCGACGGGCTGTGGGTGTTCTCAACCCACGGAAGGTGGTCGCTCCAGGTCAATGGGTTGTGGGCGTTCTCAACCCACGGGAGGTGGTCACTCCAGGTCAACAGGTTGTGGGCATTCTCAACCCATGGGAGGTGGTCACTCCAGGTCGACGGGTTGTGGGTGTTCTCAACCCACGGGATGTGGTTGTTCCAGGTCGACGGGCTGTGGGTGTTCTCAACCCACGGAAGGTGGTCGCTCCAGGTCAATGGGTTGTGGGCATTCTCAACCCATGGGAGGTGGTCACTCCAGGTGGATGGGTTGAGGGTGTTCTCAGCCTGGTGGTTGTTCCAGGTCAATGGGTTGTTTGCTGTTACAAAGCATAGCGTCACCTCCAGGTCTTGGTTGACCCGTTCCGTCTGCCTGTTCATCTGGGGGTAGAAGCAGGATGACAGGCTGACTGATGCACCTAAGGCTTGAGAGAAGGTCTTCCATACACATGAGATGAACTGGGGACCTTGATCGGAGACGATGTCTGCGGGGATTCCGTGGAGGCGGAAGACGTGGCAGACGAGAGGCTCTGAGGTTTCTTGAGAGGAAGGCAGCTTAGGGAGGGCTACAAAGTGCACCACTTTGAAGAACTGGTCTACCATAGTGAGTACCGGGGTGTTCCCATGTGAAGGGGATAGACTGGTGACGAAGTCTAGGGCAATGTGCGACCAGGGATGACCAGGGACAGGTAGAGGACAAAGTAAACCTGCAGGTTTCCAATGACAGGCTTTTCCCTGGGCACAGGTGAAACATGCCGAGACATAGGAACAGGTATCCACCTCCATGGACGGCCACCAAAGTGTCTTTTCAGGAGCGCTAGGGTCCGATCACTCTTAGGGCGGCAGGCAAACTGAGACATGTACCCCTTTTGGAGAACCTGAGGCCTGACAGAAACGGGCAGAATGCCGGGTCCATTGCCGGGGTCGGGGTCATCCCATTGGGCTTCTTTTGCTTTGAACTCAATCTCCCAATTGAGGGTGGGAGGTTAGTCCCTGGGCTGGAAGTGTCCTCCTTGGAGTCATATTAGTGGGAGAGCACATCCGGCTTCCCGTTCTTGGACCCTGGATGGTATGTGAAGGAAAACTGGAACCGTCCAAAAAAATAATGCCCAACAGGCCTGGCCGGAGTTCAAACGTTTGGTGGTCTGAATATACCCCAGGTTTTTATGAGCAGTCCTTACCACAAACAGTTGTTCTGCCCTGCGAGCCAGTGTCTCCATTCTTCCAATGCTAGTTTGACCGCCAGGAGTTCCCGATTCCCCACGTCGTAATTCCGCTCAGCGGGGGACAGTCAGCGAGAATAGAAAGCGCAGGGGTGAAGGTTCTCATCCAATCTCGATCGTTGGGACAGGACTGCTGCTATCCCGGAGTCAGAAGCATCCACCTTAACAATGATTTGACGGGCTGGGTCTGGATGGACCAGGATGGGAGCGCTGGTGAAACGCCCCTTCAGGTTGGTGAACCCTGAGTCAGCTTCAGAGTCCCAACAGAAGGGGTAGTAGGCAAGGTAAACCGGGTAAGGGGGGGGCCACAACTCGACTGTAGTCTCTGATAAGTCAGCAGTAGAGGTTTGCAAACCCCAGGGATTGTTGAAGTTGTTTGTGGGTTGTGGGCCTCGGCCATTCTTCTGCCCGGATCTTCTCGGGGTCTGCTCTCACCTGTCCGCTCTCGATGATATAACCCAGGTAGCTGACCGAAGGAACATGGAACTTACATTTCTCCGCCTACACAAATGACTGGTTTTCCCACAGTCTCTGGAGTACTTGACGGACATGGTGAACGTATTCTTGGGGAGGGGGGGGGTGCTAGAAAATATCAGGATATCATCGAGGTAAACGAATATGGACCGATTAATAAAGTCCCTCAGTACATCATTAATGAGGACTTGAAAAACAGCAGGAGCATTGGTGAGGCCAAACGGCATGACCAAATATTCAAAGTGGCCCAGGTATTAAAGGCCATTTTCCACTTGTCCCCCTCCCTCACCCTGACTAGATGGTATGTGTTCCGAAGGTCCAGTTTTGAGAAAATGGTGGCTCCATGCAGTGGTTCAAAAGCCAAACTAATGAGGGGTAAAGGGTACTTATTCTTAACTGTTATACTGTTTAGGCCTCATTAATCAATACAAGGATGAAGCGACCCGTCCTTCTTTTCTACAAAGAAGAAACCGGCGCCTACTGGGGAAGATGAAGGTCTGATAATGCCCACCGCGAGGGACTCGCTGATGTACTTCTCCATGGCCTCTCTCTCCGGTCGGGATAGATTAAAAAGGTGACTGGTGGGTAGTGAGGCCCTGGGGAGAAGGTCGATGGCACAATCATGTGCGGTGCGGAGGCAGGGAAAGGGCCCGTTGTTTACTGAATACCGGTCCCAGGTCATGGTATTCTGTGGGGACTCGGGACACATCGAAGGTTTTTGGGACAGGCGGAGTCGCGGTAGCTTCCCTGGGAGATGGGGCTGACCGCAGACAGTTGGCGTGGCAAGACTGGCTCCATTTGGCTATCCTCCCGGTAGACCAGTCGATGTGGGGATTGTGTTGGGTCAGCAATGGGTACCTTAGAACTACCAGGGCTTGAGGTGAACGAATGAGACTGAATCGTACCCCCTCTCGATGATTGCCGGATAGGATCAAGGTCAGGGGCGAAGTACAGTGGGTCACTCGAGCCAGCAGTTTTCTGCCCAGGGCCCGGGCCTCCAGTGGGGTAGTTAGTGGTTTGCGAGGTATTCCAGCCTGGGAGGCTATGACTTCATCCAGCAGGTTGCCCTCGGCACCGGAATCCACCAGAGTGGATAGGAACAGAGACTGTCGTCGGTAATTCATGGTAGCCAGGATCTGCATCCAAGTCGGGGGGCGGGGGGGTGGGCTGAAGGGTGTATCAACCGGCTCACCAAGGCCCCCTTTTTCACTGGTGCCCACCATTTTGGCCGCTGAGGGTAGGTATCCTGGAAATGTCCTGGCTGGCCACAATAGAAACAATACCCTGCTCTCCACCACTGAAGTCATTTGGCCGGGGAGAGCCAATTCCATCCCAGCTGCATCACTTCCTCCCCCAGGTGGTGGGGAAGGTTGGAGCAGGAGCTACAGTTGGAGCAGCTGGGGAAAGGAGGCTGGTTGGGACTGATAAGATGGACAGTGGGCTTCTGAGGAACAGGGCAACTGGTTCTTTCTCTCAGCCACTCTTGAAGTCAATTATCTAATCTAGTGGCTAGCGAGATCAGAAAGTCCAGACAGTCCGTGTCGTCCCTCCCTGCCAGTTCATCCTTTATCTTGTCCGAGAGGCCCTGTCGAAACATCTCCCACATTGCCTTGTCATTCCACCCTGAGTCTGTGACTAAGGTCCAGAACTCGATGGAATACCTTGCTACACTTCGCGAACCCTGACAAAGAGTCAACAAGCATTTAGTGGTGTCCTTATTGTGAACAGGTTGTTCGAAGACCTTCTTCAATTCAGCAACAATGGAGGGGTAGGAAGAACAAACCTCTGGTCATTATCCCATATTGCGGTTGCCCAAGCCAAGGCATCCCCTCATAACAGACCCATGATGTATGCAATCTTGAATTTATCTGAAGTGTAGGTACGTAGCTGTAGCTGAAAGACCAGAGAGCATTGTAACAGGAAGGCCCGGCACCTCCATAGGTCCCCAGTGTAGGGTTCGTGCTCGGGGATATATGACTCTCGAGCGGACTGTATTGCTGATCTCAGGGGCGACGACATCCCGAGCAGTGCAGCTTGGGTAGTCTGGATTCTTGGAGGGGACAGAGAAAGGGAAGTGCAAACTCAGTCCACCTGCTCACTGACATTCATGGACAGTGTCCAAAGGTTTTCCATGACCTCCCTAAGCAGGTGGTCGTGGACGCCCAATAGGTAGCCCTGACTGGCAAGAGCCTATTGTACAGGATCCGTGTCCACTGGGTTCATTATGGCCAGCTTGTTCTGTTACACATGCCGGAGGCGGAATCCAGCGGCGTTCTTGATGTAGCGATCTTGGAATTGGTATCCAGGAGCAATGCTAACCTTAGAACTGGCAGTCCTAGGAAGCATGAAACAAGGTTACTCACACCAGAGTCAACCAACAAACTGGCAGCTCCTTGTTGTGATCACAGAGTTTTTATACTGCATTCTCTGATGGAAAGCAGGTGTGTGTAGTTAGTGGAACCTGGGAATGATTGGAAGCTAAACGGGGGGATTGAAGCTCAATTCCCAAGGTAAATAGCAAGGTGTGGGATTGCCAGAAGGGACCATGACATAAGCCTAGTAATTTCTGAAGCAGGGACATGTTCAGCACAACTTTGTGGGCTCAAGGGCCTGTATTGTGCTGTAGGTTTTCTATGTTTCTATGGATAAAGCTTTAAACAAAATAGTAGGGGGTGGTTTGAACAGATTGAGGAAGTATGGATAAAGATAAAATAACTGCAAAAGTTAAAAAAGGAGAAAAGTAAAAGTGGAGTGAAGAAAATTGTTGAAATTGCAGAGGCCCTGGCAGATATATTTAAAATATCGGTATCTACAGGTGAGGTGCTGGAGGATGTTGTTCCATTGTTTAAAAAGGCTCTAAAAGTAATCTGGGAAGTTATAGGCCAGTAAGCTTGATGTTGGTAGTAGGTAAATTATTGGAAGGAGTACTAAGAGATAGGATCTACAAGTATTTCTATAGACAGGAACTTATTAGGGAGAGTCAACATGACTTTGTGTGTGGTAGGTCATGTTTAACAAATCCGTTGGAGTTTTTTGAGCAGCTTACAAGGAAAGTGGATGAAGGGAAGGCTATGGATGTTGTCTACATGGACTTCAGTAAATCCTTTGACAAGGTCCCGCATGGGAGGTTAGTTAGGAAGATTCAGTCGCTAGATATACATGGAGAGGTAGTAAATTGGATTAGACATAGGCTCAATGGAAGAAGCCAGAGAGTGGTAGTGGAGGATTGCTACTCTGAGTGGAGGCCTGTGACTAGTGGCTTGCCACAGGGATCAGTGCTGGGTCCATTGTTATTTGTCATCTATATCAATGATCTGGATGATAATGTGGTAATGATACAAAGACTCGAGGTGTAATGGATAGTGAGATTGGTTTTCAAAGCTTGTAGAGGGATCTGGACAGGCTGAAAAATGGGCTGAAAAATGGCAGATGGAGTTTAATACAGACAAATGTTGCACTTTGGAAGGACAAACCAAGGTAGAACATACAAGGTAAAAGCTAGGGCACTGAGGAGTGCAGTAGAACAGAGGGATCTAGGAATACAGATACAAAATTCCCTAAAAGTGGCGTCACAGGTAGGTAGGGTAGTAAGGAGAGCTTTTGGTACATTGGCCTTTATAAATCAAAGTATTGAGTATCAGAGTTGGAATGTTGTATAAAGGCTTTGGTGAGGCTGATTTTGGAGTATTGTGTGCAGTTTCAGTCACTGAATTACAGGAAGGATATTAATAAGGTTGAAAAAGTGCAGAGAAGGTTTACAAGGATGTTGCCGGGACTTGAGAAACTGAGTTACAGAGAAAGGTTGAATAGGTTAGGACTTTATTCCCTGGAGCGTAGAAGAATGAGGAGAGACTTGATAGAGGTATATAAAACTATGATAGTTATAGATAGAGTGAATGCAAGCAGGCTTTTTCCACTGAGGCTAGGGGAGAAAAAAGCCAGAGGACCTGGGTGAAGGGGGAAAAGTTTAAAGAAAACATTGGGGGGGCTTCTTCACACAGTGGTGGGAGTGTGGAATGAGCTGCCAGATGAAGTGGTAAATGCGGTCTCACTTTGAACATTTAAGAAGAACTTGGATGGGTACATGGATGAGAGGTGTTTGGAGGGATATTGTCCAGGTGCAGGTTTGTGGGACTAGGCAGAAAAATGGTTCATCACAGCCAAGAAGGGCCAAAAGGCCTGTTTCTGTGCTGTAATGTTCTAATGTTCTATGGTTCTAAAAGTCAAGTGCAAAAGATTGCAAGATTTTAAAAGCACAATGAGTGTAAGGGCACCTTAATCAAATACCTGTAGTATTTGATACAAGTTCTGTGAACTTGTGGCACAAATCAGTACAAAGGGATATGATTTGGTGGCCATTACAGAAATGTCGTTGCAGGGTGGAAAGGGTTCGGAACTAAATATCTAAGGATATCAGGTAATACGGAAGGATGGGAAGAAAGGTAAGGAAGGTGGGTTAGCGCTCTAAATTAAGGATGAGATTAGGGCGATAGTGAGAGATGATATAAGATCTAGGGAGCAGAATTTTGAATCCATCTGGGTAAAGATTAGGAATAGTAAAGGGAAAAATCACTGGTGGGATTTGTCTATTGGCCACCGACTAATAACACTACAATGGCACAGGCAATAAACAGAGAAATATCTGAGCCATGTAAGAATGTTTTCAGGGGGATTTTAACTTGCACATAGATTGGGTGAATCAAGTTGGTCAAGGCAGTCTTGAGGAGGACTTCATAGAATGCATCTGTAATAGCATTCTTGAACAGTATGTTACTGAATCTACTAGGGAACGTGCTATCTTAGATCCGGTCCTGTGCAATGAGACTGGTAAAATTAGTGACCTTGTAGTTAGGGATCCTCCTGGAAAGAGTGATCACAATATAAGTGAGTTTCTTATAGAAATGGAAGGTGCAATTGTTCGATCAAAAACCAGTGTATTATGTTTAAATAATGGGGATTACAATGGGATGAGGGAGGAGTTGGCTAGTGTAGACTGGGAACACAGGCTACATGGTTGAGGAATGGTAGAAGACTTCCAAAGAGATTTTTCACGGTGCTCAACCAAAGAATGTTTCAGTTAAACACAGGGACAGTAAGGGTGGGGGACAGCCAGCTTTGGATAACTAAGGAAATAAAAGAAAGCACCAAACTGAAAGTTTGTGCATACAAAGTTACCAAAGTAGCAGGAAGCTGAAAGATTAGGAAAATGTTAAAAAGCAATAAAGAACCCCACTAAGTGAACAATGAAGAAAAGGACAACGGATTACAAATATAAACTGGCACAAAATATAAAAATGGATAGTAAAGGTTTTTATAATTATATAAAGCAGAATACGGTGGCTAAAGTAAATGTAGGTTCTTTGCAGGATGAGAAGGGGGAATTGATATTGGATAATGAGAAAATGGCAGAGGCTTTAAATGACTATTTTGTATTAATCTTGTGGAGGATATTCTAACATGCCAAAGAGAGGTGTCATAGATGTGATGGGAGGTGAGGATCTCAATACAATAGCTATCACTGAAGAGTAGTGCTGAGAAAACTTGTGGCCCTAAGTACAGAAAGAATTGGCAAAATTTATAGTAGAAGCTTTGGTGATAATTTACCAGAATTCTCTGGACTCTGGGCAGGTCCCTGCAGATTGGAAGACGGCAAATAGAGATCATACCACTGTTCCAAAAAGGATGTAGACAACAGGCAGATAATTATAGGCCAGTTAGTTTAACATCTGTAGTTTGAAAAAATGCTTGAAGGTATCGTTAAAGAAGAAATAGCAAGGCATCTGGAAAGAAATCAAGCAGATGCAGCATGGATTCAGCAAAGGTAGGTCCTGTTGGACAAACTTACTGGAGTTCTTTGAGGATATAATGAGCTCAGTGGATAGAGGGGACCAGAAGATGTTCAATAAGGTGCCCCCATAAAAAAACTATCCATAACATAAGGATGCATAGATTCCGGGGTGATGTATTAGCATAACCAATAGAAAGCAGAGGGTTGGGATACATGGGTGTTGCTCTGGTTGGCAATCAGTGGTGAGCGGTGTGCCACAGGGGTTGGTGCTGGGCCTGCAACTGTTCACGATATACATTAATGATCTGTAAGAGGGACCTGAGTGTAGTGTATCTAAGTTTGCTGATGACACTAAATTGCGTGGAAAAGCAAATTGTGCAGAAGATATGGAGAACCTGCAGAGAGTTAGGTGAGGTGAGTGGACAAGGGTCTGGCAGATGGAGTACAATGCTGGTCAATGTGAGGTCATCCAGTTTGGAAGGAAAAATGGAAGATCAGATTACTATTTAAATGGTAAAAAATTGCAGCGTGCTGCTGTGCAGAGCGACTTGGGAGTGCCTGTGCATGAATCGCAAAATGTTGGTTTGTTGGAATGTTGGCTTTCATTGCTAGAGGGATTGAATTTAAGAGTAGGGACATTATGCTACAACTGTACAGAGTACTGGTGAAGCCATATCTAGAGTACTGTGTGTAGTTCTGATTTTTGTTTGTCCGCTCCCCGGCCTCTGGTCTCAAGCTGCCCTTGGGCCAAGACAGCTTTGATAATGGTTTTCACCTCTACTACCACTACCACTGTAGATTATGCAGTTTACTTTAAATAGTCCATTCCAGAACTCTACTTAAGAACCTGCATGATTTTAATTCTGCCCATTGTAAAATGCATGTAATTTTTCATTAACGGTTTTACCTCCTGATCTGATGCTGAAAAGAATTTAGTGGAATGTTTCAGCAGATATGCGGTGTGTGCACATCATATAGCAGCTGAGATGGCTCAGCTCCCTTCACTCCTGTTCTGTGCAAGCAATTGAACCTTTTTACCTTAACATCACTGGCTCTCATTATGCCTGAGGAGTAGCACATGACAATCGACAATTATGGACAATAACTAGCTTTCTCACCTGTTTGGAACTCCGGTAAAACACAGTGAACTAATTATGAAGCAGGCTTTAGAAGTTTCAGAAAGGACATGGAGGGAGGCAAAAGAGGTGGAGGCGTGGCACTTCGAATCAGAGATAGTGTCATGGCTGCAGAAAAGGAGGAAGTCAAGGAGGGATTGTCTGTGGAGCCTCTGTGGATGTAAGTTAGGAACAGGAAGGGGTCAATAACCCTACTGGGTGCTTGTTATAGACCACCCAATAGTAACAGGGACATCGAGGATCAGATAGGGACACAGATTCTGGAAAGGTGTAATAATAACAGGGTCGTCGTGGTGGGAGATTTTAATTTCCCCAATATTGATTGGCATCTTCCTAGAGCAAGGGGATTAGAAGGGGTGGAGTTTGTTTGGTGTGTTCAGGAAGGTTTCCTGACACAATATGTAGATAAGCGTACAAGAGGAGAGGCTGTACTTGATCTGGTATTGGGAAATGAACCTGGTCAGGTGTCAGATCTCTCAGTGAGAGAGCTTTTTGGATAGTGTTCACAATTCTACTTCCCTTACCATAGCATTGGAGAGGGATAGGAACAGACAAGTTAGGAAAGCGTTTAATTAGATTGAGAAGAAATATGAAGCTATCAGGCAGAAATTTGGAAGCATAAATTGGGAATAGATGTGCTGAGGGAAATGTACGGTAGAAAAGTGTTCAGGGGATATTTGCGAGACGTTCTGCATAGGTACTGTGTTGCCTTTAAGGCATTTGTTTAGTTTGTTATATTTTCCCTTTAGTAATTCATTTGAAATCATTTTCGAGTTAAAGTTAAGGTTGTTTAAAGTAAATTCGTTGACTGTGATATATCGCGGCATGCAATGACGTCACCCTGGTTTCACTGCGTCTTGTGGGAAAATACCGGTTTGGAGAAACGGGAAGGAGGGGGCTTATATGTGTGCAGGATCAGCGTGAGAAAAGTTTTCTTTCTACGCACTAGAAATATCAGAGAAGCAACGCAGTAAGTTCATGAGATAATCGATATGTTGAATTAAAAATGTTAATGCTGATTCTGTTAAAAGTAATGACGGTTGATAAGCTTATGTTTTTTGTTATTTGAAGAGTTGCGGATGGTTTGTATTGAAGTGTATCTAAAGCCAGTCGATGGCGTAGGTAGATTCTGACTGTATGTTGCACTTTAATGTAATATAGTTGTTGTAGTTTTACTTTTGCAAGTATTTATGATGTAAATGTGATGTCAAGAAGGAAACAAATACTGTATATATTTTGTATTGTTTTATCAACAGTTTTCACCATACGTTAATGTGGAAGAGTGAACAGTAAACGGTTAATCACATTGACTCATTGACTGGTTTATGCTTTAGTTCAGAGTTCTTTTACACCTGTGCGAGAACACTACAGGTACATTCCAAAGAGACAGGGAAAGGATGGTAGGGCACAGGAACCATGGTTTACAAAAACTGTTGAAAATCTAGTCAAGAAAAGCTTAAGAAAGTTTCAAAAAACTAGGTATGATAGAGATCTATAAAAAACACAAAATGCTAGCAGAACTCAGCAGGCCAGACAGCATCTATGGGAGGAGGTAGTGACGACATTTCTGGCCGAAACCCTTCATCAGGAGTTCTGCTGAGTTCTTCCAGCATTTTATGTTTTTTATTTATTTCCAGCATCTGCAGATTCACTCGTGTTGTATATGATAGAGATCTAGAAGATTATAAGACTAGTAGGAAGGAGCTTAAGAATGAAAGCAGGAAAGCCAGAAGGGGCCGTGAGAAGGCCTTGGCGAGCAGGATTAAGGAAAACCCCAAGGCATTCTACAATTACGTGAAGAACAAGAGGACAAGACATGACAGAATGTGATCAATCAAGTGACCATGGAAAAGTGTGTATGGAACCTGGAGGAGGTAACAGAGATACTTAGTGAATACTTTGCCTCAGTATTCACTACAGAAAAGGACCTTGGTGATTGTAGGGATGATCTACAATGGACTGAAAAGCTTGAGCATTTAGACATTAAGAAAGAGGATGTGCTGGAGGTTTTGGAAAGCATCATGTGGATAAGTCACTGGGACCAGACAAGATATACCCCAGACTACTGTGGAAGGTGAGGGAGCAGATTACTGATCCTCTGGGAATGATCTTTGCATCATCAATGGGGGCAGGAGAGGTTTCAAAGGATTGGATGTTTGCAGATGTTGTTCCCTTATTCAAGAAAGGGAGTGGAGATGGCCCAAGAAATTATAGCCAAGTGAGTTTTACTTCAGTGGTTGGTATGTTGATGGAGAAAACCCTGAGAGGCAGGATTTATGAACATTTGGAGAAGCATAATATGATTAGCAATAGTCAGCATGGCTTTGTCAAAGGCAGGTCATGCCTTACGAACCTGATTGAGATTTTTGAGGATGTGACGAAACACAGTGATGAAGGTAGAGCAGTAGATGTAGTGTATTTGGATTTCAGCAAGGTATTTGACAAGGTACCCCATGTAAGGCTTATTGAGTAAATAAGGAGGCATGGGATCCAAGGAGACATTGCTTTGTGGACCCAGAACTGCCCACAGAAGGCAGAGTGGTTGTGGACGGGTCATATTCTGCATGGAGGTCGCTGATCAGTGGTGTGCCTCAGGGATCTGATCTGTTGTGCATAGTGTGGAGGGCTGTCAGAGGTTACAATGGGATATTGATAGGATGCAAAACTGGCCTGAGAAGTGGCAGATGGAGTTTAACATAGATAAGTGTTAGGTGGTTCACTTTGGTAGGTCAAATATGATGGCAGAATATAGTATTATTGGGTAAGACTCTTGGCAGTGTGGAGGATCAGAGGGATCTTGGGATCCAAGTCCATAGGACACTCAAAGCTGCTGCGCAGGTTGACTCTGTGGTTAAGAAGGCAGTTGACCTTCATCAACTGTGGGACTGAGTTTAAGAGCCGAGAAGTACTGTTGCAGCTATATAGGGCCCTGGTCAGACTATACTTGGAGTACTGTGCTCAGTTCAGGTCACCTCACAACAGGAAGGATATGGAAACTATAGAAAGGGTGCAGAGATTTACAAGGATATTGCCCGGATTGGGGAGCATTTCCTATGAGAATAGGTTCAGTGAACTTGGCCTTTTCTCCATGGAGCATGGATAGAGATGTATAAGATGATGAGAGGCATTGATCGTTAGAGGCTTTTTCTCCAGGGCTGCAATGGCTAGCACGAGTGGGCACAGTTTTAAGATGCTTGGAAGCAGGTACAGAGGAGATGTCAGGGGTAAGTTTTTTTTTACACAGTGCATGGAATGGACAGCCGGCTCCAGTGTTGGTGGTGGAATCTCTCTTAAGAGACTCCTGTATAGGTACATGGAGCTTAGAAAAATAGAGGGCTATGGGCTAAGTAATTTCTATCGTAAGTACATGTTTGGCGCAGCATCGTGGGCTGAAGGGCCTGTATTATGCTGTAGACTTTCTATGTTTCTTTTCCTGTTTTTCAATTACTTAGTGCAATTGTTGTTATCAACTAATGCAAAGAATAAAATAACACGAGGGAAGAAATGAGATGACTCCCTTTTTAAGGCAGTAACAGCAGATCTTTATGGCCACAAGGTAACCCGGGCTACTAATACTTTCCATATTTTGATCTTTTGATGAATTAGTAAAATTACAGTGTGATATGTCAGTGGCTGAATGGACTTTATGGACTAAAGCCTTATGGACTATGCATAAGACTATAAATGATAATGGGTGTAATTGAAAATGAGAGATTCTCAACCTCTGCAAGTAAAATAGTATGATTTACCGAAGACATAATCCTGAAAATACTGCTTGTTTTCAGCCCTCTGGGAGGTGATGTGTGCATCTCCAAATGGGCTTTATGTAGTTAGCTAAAGAACTATCGCCCTGTTAGACTAACGTCAGTCGTGGGGAAGACGCTTGAGTCCATTATTAAGGACGAAATAGTGGCACATCTTGATGGCAGAAATAGGATTAGGCCAAGCCAGCATGGATTTACCAAGGGCAAATCATGCTTGACTAATCTGTTGGAGTTTTTTGAGGGTGTAACAAGGATGTTAGACGAGGGTAAGCCAGTGGATGTTGTGTACCTAGATTTTCAGAAGGCATTCGATAAGGTGCCACATAGGAGATTGGTGAGTAAAATCAGAGCTCATGGCATTGGGGGCAGGGTTTCAACATGGATAGAAAACTGGTTGGCAGATAGAAAGCAAAGGGTAGCAGTGAATGGGTGTTTCTCGGACTGGCTGGAGGTGACTAGTGGGGTACCACAGGGCTCTGTATTGGGACCACAGCTCTTTACGATTTATGTCAATGATTTAGATGAGGGCATTGAAAACTATATCAGCAAGTTTGCTGATGATACTAAACTGGGTGACAGTGTGACATGCGAAGAGGACGTTAGGAGAATACAGGGAGACTTGGATAGGCTGAGTGAGTGGGCAGATACTTGGCAGATGTCATTCAATGTGAATAAATGTGAAGTTATCCACTTTGGAAGCTGGAACAAGAGGGCAGAGTATTGTCTGAACGGTGTCGAGTTAGGTAAGGGAGAAATGCAAAGAGACCTAGGAGTCCTAGTTCACCAGTCATTGAAGGTGAATGAGCAAGTGCAACAGGCAGTGAAGAGGGCAAATGGAATGTTGGCCTTTGTTACAAGGGGAATTGAGTACAAGAGCAAGGATGTCCTTTTGCATTTGTACAGGGCCCTGGTGAGACCACACCTGGAATATTGTGTACAGTTTTGGTCTCCAGGTTTAAGGAAGGACATTCTGGCAATTGAGGAAGTGCAGCGTAGATTCACTAGGTTGATTCCTGGGATGGCAGGGCTGTCTTACGCAGAGAGATTGGAGAGATTGGGCTTGTACACGCTGGAATTGAGGAGATTGAGAGGGGATCTGATTGAAACGTTTAAGGTAATTAAAGGATTTGATAGGATTGAGGCAGGAAATATGTTCCAGATGTTGGGAGAGTCCAGTACCAGAGGGCATAGATTGAGAATAAGAGGTCAGTTATTTAAAACAGAGTTGAGGAAGAGCTTCTTCTCCCAGAGAGTTGTGGAGGTGTGGAATGCACTGCCTCAGAAGACAGTGGAGGCCAATTCTCTGGATGCTTTCAAGAAGGAGCTAGATAGATATCTGATGGATAGGGGAATCAAGGGATATGGGGACAAGGCAGGGACTGGGTATTGATAGTGTATGATCAGCCATGATCTCAGAATGGCGGTGCAGACTCGAGGGGTCGAATGGTCTACTTCTGCACCTATTGTCTAAAGGTATGGGTTGTGATTATATACCTGCTATTGCCTCACTCTCAGAGAAATGCTTCTGTAACTGTTGCTAAGCTTTATTATGAGAATTTATTCTGAGGTTTGGGATCACTGATAAAAATCTTGTTCTGACAGCTTTCACTTTACGAGTAAGAACCAACCAAAGTCTTACAGTGTAAGTATAATTTCATCTGTAAATCTTACAGGGGAGTTTTAATGCAGAGTGGTGCCCTGTAAAACAATTTAGCAAAATTGCACACTGATATTAAGATAGGCTTGAGGCTTTAGCTCTTCGAGGCTGCATTGAGAGAAGGCATGAAAGCTGTAAATGGAGTCACCCCCCCCCCCACTGTTTATTGTTCTTTCTTCTTTATAGTACTCAGTTCGAACAGTAGAGGTGCCAAACAAGATAGTGGAATGCTCCTCTTGTGGGACGTGGGAAGGCAGAGAGACCTCCAGTGTCCCTGACGACTAGAACTGCAAGAAGTGCATCCAGCTGCAGCTTCTAACAAATGGTGTTAAGGATTTGAATCTGGAACTGGATCAATTCCAGATTATTTGTGAAGCTGAAGGGGTGATAGTCAGGGCATATAGAACGATAGCTACACCAAAGGTGTAGGACACAGGAAACTGAATGAGTTTCAGGAAAGGAAAAAGGGGTTAACCAGTCACAGTACCCATGGGACCACTTTGAATCCTGTTGGGGAGATGATTTAGCAGTGAAAAACACAACGGTCAGGTCTCTGGCACTGAGTCTGACTCTGCAACTTAGTAGGGGAGGGGGGAGAAGAGGTGAGCTGTTGTGAAAGGGGTTTTGTTAAGGAGGTTCTGTGGACAAGAAAAAGATTTCCAGATGTGCTACCTTCTGGGTGCCAGTGTCTGGGATATCTCAGATCGAGTTTCAGCATTCTTAAGTGGGAGGGTGAACAGCGAGAGGTCATAGACTATGTAGATACCAAAGACATGGGTAAGAAGAGTGAGGAGGTTACGTGTACATAGGGAGTTCAGAGAGTTAGGTGCTAAGTTAAAGGGCAGGAAATCCAAGGTTGTGATCTCAGGCTTGCTACCCATGCCATGTGCTAGTGAGACCAGGACTAGGAAGATTATACAGTTTAATACATGGCTAAAGAGTTGATATAGAAGGGAGGGCATAAGATTTTGCAATCTTTGGGCTCTGCTCCAGAGAAGGTGGGACTTGTACAGAACTGATGGTTTGCACCTGATCTGGAAGGTTTGCTAGTGCTGCATGGTGGGGTTTAAACTAGAGGGGCTAGAACAATGAGTGCAGAGGTTGTGAAGAGAGATGTTGTTAAGAAACTTGGACTGTGTCAGGAGTCGAGCATGGTGTGACTAGTGCCCTGAGCTGCCCATATTTCAGTGCAAGAAATATCATAGGAAAGGCAGATGAGCTCAGCACATGACTCAACCCCTGGAATTATGATATTGTAGCCATTAATGAGACTTGTTGCAGAGGGGCAGGACTGGGAGCTCAAGACTCTGGGGTTCGGTTGTTTTAGATGCGAAAGAATAGGAGGGATTAAAGGGGAAGGGTAGTGTGACTAGTCAGGGAGAATATCATGGCAGTGCACAGTTAGGACAGAATGGAGAACTTATCTAGTAGGGATTACGGGTGGAACTGAGAAACAAGGACCATGTTAATGGGGCTATATTGCAGACCACCCATCAATCCGAGGGATTTAGAGGAAGAAATTTGTAGAAAGATCACAGACTGTTGCAA
Source organism: Hypanus sabinus (assembly GCF_030144855.1). NCBI lineage: Eukaryota > Metazoa > Chordata > Chondrichthyes > Myliobatiformes > Dasyatidae > Hypanus > Hypanus sabinus. The sequence goes on from NC_082727.1 coordinate 2,254,125, forward strand.
GGAACAGTTGAAGTAGATGATTTTAACTTTCCACATAATTACTGGGACTCTACCTCTGTAATAGGAACAAGTGTGACAGTGTCAAATGTGCTCAATAAAGTTTCCTCAATCAATCTGTAGAAGACCCAATAAGAGAGTTATGGAGTAAAAGAGAAGTCCAGCACAGAAACAAGCCCTTTGGCCCATCTAGTCCAGGCTACAGTATTTAAACTACCTACTCTTACCGTTCTGCACCAGGACCACAGCCCTCCATATCCCTATCATCCATGTACCTATCCAAACTTCTCTTAAACATTGAAATTGAGCTTGTAGCTTGTTCCACACTTACAATCCTTGGATTAAAGACGTCTCCCCTCATGCTCCCCTTAGGCTTTTCATCTTTCACCCTCAACCCATGACCTCTGGTTTCAGTTCCACCCAAGCTCAGTGGAAAAAGTCTGCTTGCATTTACTCTATCTATACCCCTCATAATTTTGCATACCTCTATCAAATCTCCTCTCAGTCTTCCATGTTCTAAGGAATAAAGTCCAAACCTATTCAACCTTTCCTTATAACTCGGGTCCTCCAGACCTGACAACATCCTTGTAAATATTCTTTGTACTCTTTCAACTTTTTTTATATCTTTCCCATAGGTAGATGACCAAAACTGCACACAATACTCTAAATTAGACCTCAGCATCATAGACAATTCCAACATAACATCACAGCTGTTGTACTTTGGTTTATGAAGGCCAATGTGCCAAAAGCTTTCTTTACAACCCTATCTACATGTGTTGTCACATTCAAAGAACTAGGGACCTGTATTCCCAGATCCCCTTTTTCTCAGTGGGAGATCCATTTGATCCATTTGACTTACTCTGGCCGGTCTTACCAAAGTGCAACACCTCGTGCTTGTCTACATTAATTCCATCTGCCATTTTTCCACCCATTCTCCAGCTGACCCAAATCTTCCTCGCAGTCTACTGCACTCCCAATCTTGGTGTCTTCTGCAAATTTGCTGATCCAGTTAACCACATTATCATCCAGATCATTGATACAGATGACAACAATGGACTCAGCACCAATCACTCTGCTAGTCCCAGGCCTCCAGTCAGTCAGCCAACTATCTACAACCACTCTCTAGCTTTTCCCTATTAATGAAGCATTGACCTGCAATTTTTTACAGCTCTTATTGTTTACTTTTCCATCTCTTCTCCATTCAGAGTCCTGAAATATATTTTGAATAACCTCTTGAATTAGACTATTGAACCATCAACCAATTCAACTCATGGATGATTTCTCACATTATTTGACTAAACAACTTTTAGTTTATTTCATAGTTTTGATTTTCAGATGTGCCTTGATATTAAGTCCATAAATTCTTAGTCTAAAAACAACTTATAAAGTTGATTAGTTTATTTTCTAGTCTCTGGTACACTAAGATTGTGCATTATTCTATGTGGAAAGTTATTGGATCATTGGTCTGAAGCATTACCTTTGTTTCACACTGTACAGTTTCTGCCTGATTAAGACATATTTACAGTCCTTTCAGTCCTTACTTCAGCTCTGCAGGAAGCCATGATAACCTTCCTCGCAGTCCACTGCACTCCCAATCTTGGTGTCTTCTGCAAACAAATTTGCAGAAGACAAATTTGTTTGCAATGTTTAAGTTTATAACAGAGTCTTAGAGTCATAGAACACTACAGCACAGAAACAGGCCCTTTGGCCCATCTAGCCTGTCCCAAACTACGAATCTGCCTAGTCCCATTGACCTGTACCAGGCCCACAACCCACCATACCACTCCTATCCATATACCTATTAGTTCTGGAAATATAAACATTGATCTGAGAATAGGGATTCAATTGCAATGGGTGCCAAAATATCAGAGTGCTTAGTACAATGCTGTTACAGTTCAGGGCATCTGGAATTTGGAGTGTCCCTGTGGATTGTCCCACAGACCAAAGATATACTGGGTAGGTTAGATTGTCCCATGATTAGGTCTGTGGGGATGCTGGGGTGGCGTGGCTCAAAGGGCCACTCTGCATTGTGTTTCTAAATAAATAAATAAAAGATATTACTTACAAATTTTCACCTTTGAAGTTCCACTGAGCCAGAGGCATGGCTGATTCAGGAGCACTAATTTTGTGCACTGCTCATAATGCCATTGGAGATTGGAGTCTTTGTTGTATTTGAGTCCATTTTTTCTCAATGTCAAATGGTGTGAATTGATTTGGCTGAGGAGAGGTATCATTGGTGTCTTAGGAGGTGGTGAGATAGATCATCTACTTGGCAGTTCTGTTGGAATGTCCTTACGAACAATTTAGTCTTCTGCTACTTTTGTTCAGGTTTTGGTCTCAGTTCCACAGAGAATAGGCATACTCAGAGAGCACCCCAACCTTTTGCACTATTCACAAATTGATCCAGCAGTACCAAAGGGCACGTTCTGATATGTTGGCAGAGGTTAGAGTTAGAAATGGTTAGAGTTAGTTTTGTATACAAAACTTCTTGTGAGTTCACATGTATATAAATCTGCTTTATAGATTGAGATCACACATTTTATTTATGCAAGTTAAACTCACTTTATCCATTATGTTAAAAGGTTCAAATCACTCCTGAATATCAGAGATTCTGCAGATGCTCGACATCCAGAATAATACATGCAAAATTCTGGAGGAACTTTGAGGCATAAGCAGTCAATGTTTTGAACCCAGATCCTTCATCCAGTTCTTGAATCTCTTTTCCTCTTTTTTTATTTATTGGTTTTTTAATGCATTTCTACAACACTACAACAAAAAAAAACCCAAAATAAGAGATTAATACAGTGCAAGATAACCACACAATGATAATATGATTCAAAATAGTGATAAAAAAGCACTCAAACTAAAGTCGTGTGAAGTTAGTACCCACCCCACCCCCCGCAAGAAAAAAACTCCAGACCAACCACAGCAAAATGTAGGAAATATAAATCAGAACATTCAAACCCCCAAAACTGTACATGGAAATAAGAGCAAAAGATAATGATACCTGCTATCAAGAAAAAAAGCTGAAAGTAAGGGACTGAAAAAAAAACTTAGTCTAAGGAAAAGTTAGGAAAATATTCAAGAAAAGGTCCCCACACCTTATCAAACTTTATGTCCGAATTAAGAAGCGTGTAGTGAATTTTTTCAAGGTCTAAACAGGACATAAAATCATTAAGCCATTGAGCATGCGTGGGTGGGGCAACGTCACTCCACCTAAGAAGAATTAAACATCTAGCCAGAAGAGAAGCAAAAGATAATGTTCGACATTTAGTTGGACTCAAATGTATATCTATCTTAGCCAAGGAACCAAAAAGAGCAATCAGAGGGTTAGGTTCTAAGTGGCAATTCAGAATATGGGATAAGGTTAGGAAAACATCTTTCCAAAATTCCTCTAGACTAGGGCAGGGCCAGTACATATGAATAAGAGAAGCCTCGCCACTTTTGCACTTGTCACAAACAGGATTTATGTTAGAGTAAAATCGGGACAATTTAGATTTGGACATGTGAGTCCTATGAACAATCTTAAACTGTAAAAGACAGTGATGAGCACAAAGAGAAGTTGAGTTAACTGACTTGAAAATTGAGTCCCAGACCACATCAGATAAGGAAATATTTAAGTCATGCTCCCAAGCCATTCTAATTTTATCAAAGGGGGCGCTCTGTAAAGGCACTAATTTATCATGAATAAAATATATTAAACATAGAAACATGGAAAATAGGTGCAGGTGTAGGCCATTCAGCCCTTTGAGTCTGCACAGCCATTCAGTATGATCATGGCTGATCATCCAACTCAGAACCCTGTACCTGCTTTCTCTCCATACCCCCTGACCCCTTTAGCCACAAGGGCCATATCTAACTTCTTCTTAAATATAGCCAATGAACCGGCCTCAACTGTTTCCTGTAGCAGAGAATTCCACAGATTCACCACTCTCTGTGTGAAGAAGTTTTTCCTCATCTTGGTCCTAAAAGGCTTCCCCTTTATCCTTAAACTGTGACCCCTCGTTCTGGACTTCCCCAACATCGTAAACAATCTTCCTGCATCTAGCCTGTCCAATCCCTTTAGAATTTTATACTTTTCAATAAGATCCCCCCTCAATCTTCTAAATTCCAGTGAGTATAAGCCTTGTCGATCCAGTCTTTCTGCATATGAAAGTCCTGCCATCCCAGGAATCAATCTGGTGAACCTTCTCTGTACTCCCTCTATGGCAAGAATGTCTTTCCTCAGATCAGGGGACCAAAACTGCACATAATATTCTAGGTGCGGTCTCACCGAGGCCTTCTACAACTGCAGTAGAACCTCCCTGCTCCTGTACTCAAATCCTTTTGCTATGAATGCCAACACACCGTTTACCTTTTTCACCACCTCCTGTACCTGCATGCCCACCTTCAATGACTGGTGTACAATGACACCCAGTTCTCGTTGCACCTCCTCTTTTCCTAATCGGCCACCGTTCAGATAATAATCTGTTTTCCTGTTCTTGCAACCAAAGTGAATAACCTCACACTTATCCACATTAAATTGCATCTGTCATGAATTTGCCCACTCACCTAACCTATCCAAGTCACCCTGCATCCTCTTAGCATCCTCCTCACAGCTAACACCACCACCCAGCTTCATGTCATCTGCAAACTTGGAGATGCTGCATTTAATTCCCTCGTCTAAATCATTAATATATATTGTAAGCCCTTACCCAGTGGATTAATAGAAAGAAACAATAGAAAGATTAGTAGAAAGAAACAAGTCCACAGCGTTTTTCTCAGTCATCTCAGGAAAGTTGGGTAATAAAGGATTAATGAAGTGTCTGATTTGGAGATACCTAAAGAAATGGGCATTAGGTAGATTAAACTTAGCAGAGAGTTGTTGAAATGATGCGAAGTGATTATCAATGAAAAGATCTGAAAAATGCCTAATGCCCTTTCTGTACCAATCATAAAATGTTGAATCATGCATAGAAGGTTAAAAAAAAGATGATTATGTAAAATAGGACTAGAAAAGGAAAGATCATGGAAACCATTAAATTTCCTAAACTGGACCCATATTTGCAGAGTATGTCTGACAAGAGGGTTAACAATTAGCCTAGGGAAACTACAAGGGAGTGCAGATCCAATAAGTGCAGAAATAGAGAGATCTTTAGAAGAGTTCAGCTCCATTGCTACCCATTTAGGGCAGTCAGACTGGCTATGAAAAAAGGACCAGAAGATAAGACATCAAATATTAGCTGCCCAATAGTATAGACGAAAATTAGGTAAAGTCATGCCACCTTCTTTTTTATATTTTTGAAGATACGCTTTATTAAGTCTAGAATGCTTACCCTTCCATAGATTAACATTAACATGACCTACCAAAGACATAGATAAAGGTGACCATTGTGACAAACTCTGTTTGTCAAACAGAGTTCAAAAGATTGGCAAAATTTTCACGAAAAAGATCCTTAAAATTCCTTGTAACTGTAATACCAAGATAAATAAATTGCTTATCGACTACTTTAAAGGGGAGGTCGTGAAATGCTAATGCTTGTGCTTCTTTATTAATTGGAAAAATTTCACTCTTATGTAGGTTAAGTTTATAGCCAGAAACCTGGCTAAACTGATCAAGAAGTGAAAACATTGGGGGTAAGGATGTGGATGGATTTGAAAGAAAAAGTAATAAAACATCAGCGTAAAGAGCAACTTTATGCTCAACACCCCACCTCCAGATCCCTGTCAGTTCCGGACAGCTTCAGAATGCAATCGCCAGTGGCTCTACAGCCAAATCGAAAAGGAAGGGGCTTAAGGGGCATCCTTGATGGGTCCCACTTTTAAGACTAAACGACTGGGATTGCTGAGAGTTAGTCAGAACAGAGGCAGCAGGACATAAATATAACAATTTATATAACAATATAACAAGAGATAAAATTTTGACTGAGGTTAAATTTTTCTAAAACCGCAAACATGTAATTCCACTCTGTATGATCGAATGCTTTCTCCACATCAAGAGAAATAATGCATTCAGGAGTCCCAAATGAAGGTGAGTATAAGATATTGAATAAACATTGTATATTGAAAAAGGAAGACGATTTTTAATAAAACCGGTTTGATCATCAGAAATAATAGAGGATATAACATTTTCCAGTCTATGGGCCAGGACTTTGGCCAACATTTTGACATCAACATTTAGCAAAGAAATCAGCCTGTAAGAGGAGCACTCTGTTGGGTCTTTGCCTTTTTTGGTTTGAAGAATAATACATTCCTCATTAAATGAAGGTGGCAATTTGCCATGATTAAACGAATCAGATAATACTGAGAGTAACTGAGATGAAAGCAGTGAGGAGAATGATTTATAAAATTCTACGAGAAACTCATCAGGTCCGGGAGATTTACCCAACAACAGTGCAGAAATAGCAAAAGATACTTCTCCTAGTGATGTAGGCTCATTAAGTTTTGCTTTAAAATCAGATGAAAGCAAAGGGATATTCAAGCTATTTAAAAAAGGGTCAACAGAAATATTATCATTTAGGGATTCAGAGGAATAAAGCTGAGAATAAAAATTCTTAAATAGGTCATTAATTTCAGAATGATTCAATGTAATATTCCCATTCTCCTTCCGAATCTTTGCATTATGTTTCTTAACTTTAGAACGTCTCAACTGATTAACTAGAAACTTGCCAGATTTGTCACCATGAATATAAAAGTGACTCTTACTTTCAAGAAGTTGACGTTCGACTGGTTGAGTAGAGAGGTCAAATTTAGTTTGGAGTTCTACACGCTTCTTGTACAATTCCGGGTTTTTAGTCTGGGCGTAGAGTTGATCTAATACTTTAATCTGATTAATCAAATCTAATCACTCTAAATGGGACTTTCTATTAAGATTCATTGTATAAGAAATTATTTGACCCCTCAAATATGCTTTCATAGTATCCCAGACAATCTGGGATGAAATTTCAGATGATGTATCGGTGTTTAGGAAAAAAGTTATCTGATCTTTAATAAATTTTACAAAATCATTATCCGATAACAAAGTCGATTTAAAACGCCAATTCCTCTGAGGGAGATCAGGAAGATTTAAAGACAATGTGACTGGAGCATGATCGGAAATCAATATACTCTGATAATCACAAGAGTGAACAAATGAAATAAGTTGATTATCGATTAAAAAATAATCAATAAAGAATGGTGAACATGTGAAAAGAAAGAATAGTCTCTCTCAGCAGGATGAAGAAAATGCCATATATCGGAGATACCATAGTTAGAAAGAAAGGGATGAATAGCTAAAGCAGATTTAGTAGGTAATCTGGGAACAAAGGACGATTGATCCAAAGCAGGATCTAAACAGCAATTAAAGTCACCACCCAGTATAAGAGAGTATAAATTCAGATCTGGTAATGAAGAAAAAAAGTGCTCAAAAAAGTTAACATCATCAGAATTAGGAGCATACAAGTTAGCTAGCACTACCTTAGTGTTATATAATTTGCCAGAAACAATAATAAAACGGCCATTTGTATTAGATATCTTACTATGGAGTTCAAAAGGAACATTTGAGTTAATAAGAATAGAAACCCCCCCTAGCTTTGGCTGGGAAGGATGAATGAAAATGCTGACCCACCCACCTTAACATAAGACAGGAATTGTCGAAACTACGAATATGAGTTTCTTGGAGGAAGGCAATGTCAGCCTTAAGTTGCTTAATATGGGAGAAGACCTTCCTTCTTTTAACAGGATGATTCAATCCCTTTACATTCCAGCTCACAAATTTCAATGGACTAACCATTATTGATTGTTAAAACATAAAAGGTAGTAGGCATTTATAAGGTCAGACATTGAAATAACAGTTTGGGAGCACAAATATAAACATTAATCAGTAAGATCAGGACACAGACAAGTCCTGAATAACAAGGAAAAACAATAAAAACATTAGATAGTGTTGGTACTGGAGAACCCACCCCATCCTCGCAACCCAAAACTAGATGGCTAAGCAAAAAAGCAACTAGCTCTACAAGAAAAAAGACATCCCAAAAACCAACTTCCAGTTCCGTGCATTGACATAAGCTCCGTTTAAATAATATAGCAAAAACTAGCTAACTTATGCACTACAAATCAGAATTGCAAACAGAAACAATATAATCGGAGAAAATATAAGACTTAATACAAAATAATAATCGAAAAATAATCTACCCACGAGAAACTATGAAAAAGTGAAAAAAGGGGTAAATTTAAGAGAAAAAAAGAACAAAGGGGAAAAAAAGAGAAGGAAATTTTATATATAAAGTACATAGCAGCCATTTGAAAAAAAACAAATCAGGTACAATAAATTGGCGGGGTGACCTTCAGTAAAACTCTAAGCCTCCTGAATAAACTGAGACCAATTATGGTTCTCAGTAGATAATGTTATTCAAAAGTAACAAAGTTACACTGAGTCCACAGGAAAGCTTTTTAATTGACCATTTAAGAAAATCCCACCAAGTCCAAAAAGAAACCAACTAAACCCATTTATGGTTCTCAGTAATTAAAGATAGTCAAAAGATATTTAAAGATACTCAAATAAGTTCTGAGTCTGCAAAAAGGCTTTTACTTAGAAAGTACTTATTGGTCATTTTAGAAAGTCAAACCGGGTCTGAAGAAGTCAAAATGGCAGATACTCAATAAACTTCTCAGCCCCCTTGACTGACTTAAGCCATTTATAGTCCCCAATAGTGTTACGTATTCAGGCAACAAGAAATATATGAGTTCGGCAAGGGTTTCTTATAACAAACAACACGTTTATTAAACACCAAAAACAAACCCCCCAAAAGTAAACAAACAGTACCGTAACCGGAAACAGCTGCTGAGCGGCAGCCCAAACAGTTCTTAAAGTGATATTGCAAAAACAGTTCTTAAAAGTGATATTCCAAAAACAGTTCTTAAAGTGATATTCCAAAAACAGTTCTTAAAGTGATATTCCAAAAACAGTTCTTAAAAGTGGTATTGCCAAAAGTTTGATATGCTCACAGTCCATTTAAAAGGAGAGACTTTATAGGACGATTTAAATTCTCTTTCACGTCGCTTGCTCCAATCCCCGACATCGAACTTCTCACGAAGAATTTACGAAACAGAACGGCTTAAAGGCACTGACCTTTCCTTCTCCACTACCTTCAATCCTTTCTAGTTAAACCTAGGGATTAACATGAAGATAGTCAACGAAATCCTTCCAAATAAGGATCAAACAAAGGTCAGCCCCGCTTCACCGTAGAAAGCGATTCTCCTCGATCTTTAACTTCTGAACTTCCAATCTTCACTCTCCACTAATTTCTCGAACTAGCAGAATCATAAAGAACCTGCTGGCAATGACCTTTTAAACTTTAGGCATTAAATAAAAACTTCATCCTTCAACTAAACTGCGTCATCACTTAAAACATGCAGTGGCATGAAGTCAACCTGGCAAATCCAGCCACGAACTGCCCCTCCTCACAGGGTGGAGTCTACCTTTTATAACCTGTAAAAAAAACCCGTCACATGATCTCTACTGGCGGGAAAATGACGTCATTCCACCATCACAAGACCATCACCTCAAGACCAGTACAGCTTCAACCCCAGTCACATGACAAGGGCACCACTGTCATGTGTCACGAGTACGTAACAATAGTAACAGTAATTCGAAGATCAGCAGGATTATGGAGGAAAGGTTTGAATCCACGATTAAAGAGCTCTTTCATAATGCCTTTGAACTCAGCATGCATCTTCAAAACCTGGGGGGCATAGTCTTCAACGATACGAATGGTATTGCCTTGGTAAGTCAAGGTATCTCTCTGGCGTGCCTCCATGATCAGAAGATTTTTCACCTGATATCGATGAAAACACAGAATATTTGGGCGTGCTCTAGAACCCAAAACAGCTTGAGGAATAAATATTCTATGGGCTCTTTCTAACTCAGGTGGAGTCGGAAGAATTTCTTTCCCGAAGATCTCACATAGGAAAGAAGAGAAAAATTTAACGGGAGAGCCGGTTTTAGTGGCCTTTGGCAAACAGAGAATTCATAAATTATTATGTCTGCTCCGATTTTCAAGGTCTGCCATTTTGGAAGTAATCTTGCTGTTTTCAGAGTTTCCAGCTGCTGAACGCAGCGCTCTAAATCTTCGGAAGTTAGGTTGATGCGAGATAATTGTTCGGCTTGGTCATCCACTCTGGCGTTAATCTGATCCAATTTTGACTCCAGCTGACTGATAGAAGCCCTAAATTCAGTCTTGATGTCAATTATGATGTCCTGTCGATTCTGTTCCAGAATAGAGAGAATCTCGGCAGACAGAGATGTAGAAGCTTCTTTTTTCCCAGATTTAGGAATCTTTGTAGTCATTGTGAAATAGACGTATTCGCAGGCAGATAAGAAAGACAAATAAATTAACAAGCTGAAATTAAAAAAGGGAGGTGCATAGTGTGAAGGTAAGAAATGTAATGGAGCAAAAGTTTGAAGCGACTATACAATCGCCATCTTACCAGACGTCCTCAAATCTCTTTTCCTCAAAGCAGCTAAAATTTTCATTAGTATTGTTGAAGTTTTCCTCACCTTTTACTTATTAAAGTAAATGAATTTACTAAGAATTTTTTGTCAGCACTTTAGCACATCAGTATATATTCTTTCCAAAATGTTAATGCAATTCTATTTTGATTTAATATGAGATAGTTTATCAAAAGTTAGTTGCTGTTTGATTGTGGCTGCTTGTTGCTGCAATCCGGTGCTTTGTGGAGTTAGGTTACTAAAGTCCACAGAAGGAGGTAGGTAATGGCCAACGGACATTTTCTTGGCTTTAACATTTGGCATGAAGTAGTTTGCTGCCTGATATGGATGTAGTAGGAGACATACTCCTTGGAAGAAAAAATGGCAGAAAGTATCATCTCCCTGAGGTCACGCAGAGTTGGCAAGTTATTTCTACTTTGCCTCTATTTATCTGCCTTGTATATTATATCCATGTTTATCTTGTTACACAGCATAAAGTAGTGATAATAAACCTGTTTCTGATTCTGAGCAGAGGAAAGGCAAAGAAATAGTGAGACCCGACAGTAGGATCTGTTAAAAAGGTCCAAGACCATTCTTTAATTGTTGTTGTTGGTTTTATTTGTCACATGTACATGAAAACATACAGTGAAAAGCATTGCTATACATCAAATCAAATCAGTAAAGATTGAGCTTTTGGAATGAGGGAAGAAACCCGAGCACCCAAAGGAAGCCCACACGATCATGAGGTGATTGAACAAACTCCTGAAAGACAGCAGCAGGAATTGAACCCAGATCTTACAGCTGTCTGCTGCAAAAACAGCAGTACACTACCATGCTGCCCACAACAGGAAGCACAACAGGAAACATCACATAGTTCTATAAGGGTATCCCCATAAAGATCATTATCTAGCTGCAGCCAAAATGCTATTCCCTTTGATGAGATACAAGCCCCTGCCTAGTCATCCACCTGCTTAACAATATGGTTTTCATTAGCATAGCGATTGGCAAGCAGAGGTAGCTGTCACCCTGCTTCAAAGTCATAAGTTTAATTCATCCTGCACTGTGATCAATGTGCAGTGTTTAAGGGAACAATGTAACTTGGCCCCTATTTCCCAAGGGCAATTCAAGGTTCGTACATTATAATACGGAAATGAAGTTTATAATCCAAGCCATTTGTTCTGTGGCAATCTGACTCTATTCAAAACAGAAAACAGTGAGATTTGATAGGAAGTGTTATTGTGACTTGGCAATTTGCTATTCTTGAAACATTTAAAGATAAATATGAGATGAATTCTGTCTTTGAAATATAATTTCATTGCTATTACATTGCTAATTTAGTGCATGCAACACAGGATGCCAGACCTGCCAAAGGGTTTTGGCCCAAAACATCAACTGTACTTTTTTCCAGAGACGCTGCCTAGCCTGCTGAGTTCCTCCAGCATTTTGTGTGTGTTGCTCAGATCTCCAGCATCTGTAGATTTTCTCTTATATGAAGTTATAATCCTTGAATTTTCATAAGACCATAAGATATAGAAGGTGAAGTAGGCCATTTAGCCCATCAAGTCCACTCAATCATTTCATCATGGCAGACCCATTTTCCCTCTCAGCCCCAATCTCCCGCCTTCACCTCATATCCCTTCATGCCCTGACCAGTCAAGAATCTATCAATCTCTGCCTTAAATATACATAAAGACTTGACCTCCACAGCAGCCTGTGGCAAAGAATTCCACAGATTCACCACTCCCTCACAGAAGAAAATCTGCTTCATCATTTAAAAAGGATACCCCTTAATTCTGAGGCTGCTTCCTCTGGTCGAAAGACTCTTCCACCATACGAGGCATGCTTTACACCTTCATCTTTCACCATTTGATAGGTTTCAATTAGGTCCTCCCTCATTCTTCAAAATTCCAGTGAAAACAGGCCCAGAGCTATCAAATATAAGTATTACATCTCAATGCATGGAGTTTGAGAAATAAGGTGGATGATCTTTTTCCACAATTACAGATTGTTAGGTTGTGGCATCACTGAAACATGGCTGAAGGATGGTTGGAGCTGAGAGCTGAATGTCCAATGTTCCAAGTTGTATCAGAGAGTAGGCAGAGGGGGTGGTGTGGCTCTGCTGGTAAAGAATGGTATCAATTCAGTAGAAAGATGTGACATAGGATCGGAAGACATAGAATTTTTGTGGTATGAGTTAAGAAACTGCAAGGGTAAAAGGGCCCTGATAGCAATTATATACAGGCCTCCCAATAGTAGCTGCGACATGGACCACAGATTACAACGAGAAATAGAAAAGGTGTGTCAAAAGGGCAATGCTATGGTAGATATGGGAGATTTTAACATGCAGGTCAATTGGGAAAATCAGGTTGGTAATGGATCTCAAGAGAGTGAGTTTGTTGAATGCCTATGAGATGGTTTTTTAGGGCAGTTTGTCATTGTGTCTACTAGGGGATCAGCTGTACTGGATTGAGTGTTATGTAATGAACTCGATGTGATTAGGGAGTTTAGGGTAAAGGAACCCTTAGGACACAGTGATAACAATTTGCTTGAGTTCAACTTGAAATTTGATAGGGAGAATGGTTGATAATTTGAAGCCTTCTTGCTTCAAATTATCCACCATTGTCCCTGTACCAAAAAAGACCAAGGTAACATGCCTGAACGGCTTGCACTCACCTCAATAATAAGCAAATGCTTTGAGAAGCTGGTCAAAGATTATATCTGCCACTTGCTACCACCCAAACTGTACCCCCTACAATTCACCTACTGACACAACCGATTGCCAGATGATGCAATAGCCACTGCTCTACATGCCATCCTTAGACATCTGGAGAAGAAAGATGCTTATGTGAGAATGCTGTTCTTGGACTACAGTTCAGCATCTAGGCTCGACAAGAAGCTCAGGGACCTCAGCCTTGACCTTGCCTTGTGTAGCTGGATCCTGGACTTCCTGTCAGATCACTAGGAGGTTGTAAGAGTGGGCTCCCTCAACTCCAGTCCTCTAAATCTCAATATAGGGCTCAGGGCTGTGTACTGAGTTCCCTCCTATACTCCCTGTGTACCCATGACTGTATCGCCACCCACATCTCCAATCTGCTAATTAAATTTGTAGGCGACACTACATTGATTGGCCTTATCTCAAACAATAACGAAGTCACCTCTCTGACACAGTGATGTCAAGAAAACAACCTCTCCCTCAATGTTGCAAAAACAAAGGAGCTCATTTTGGATTACAGGAGGAATAGAGACGGGCTAACCCCTATTGACATCGATGGATCTGGAGTTGAGAGGGTAAATATCTTGAAGTTCATTGGCATCCACATCACCGAGGATCTCACGTGGTCTGTACACACCAGCTGTGTTGTAGAAAAGGCACAACAGAGCCTCTTTCACCTCAGATGGTTGAGGAAGTTTGGTATGGGCCCCCAAATCCTAAGAAATTTCAACAGGGGCATGATTGAGAGCATCCTGACGGGCTGCATCACTGCCTGGTATGGGAATTGTACTTCCCTCAATCGCAGGACTCTGTAGGTGTTGCAGTCAGCCCAGCGCAACTGTCGATGTGAACTTAGACAAAAAGACAAAGGAGCAGAAGTCACCATTCAGCCAATCGAGTCTGCTCTGCCATTTCATCATGAGTTGATCCAATTTCCCCTTTAGTCCCATTCCCCCGCCTTCTCACCATTACCTTTGATGCCCTGACCACTCAGATATCTATCAATCCCTGCTTTAAATGCACACAATGAATTGACCTCAACAACTTCCATAGATTCACCACCCTCTGGCTAAAATTTTTTTTCGCATGTCTGTTCTGAATGGGCGCCCTGCAATCCTCAAGTCATGTCCTCTCGTACTAGACTCCAGCACCATGTGAAACAACTTTGCCACATCCACTCTGTCCATGCCTTTCAACGTTCGACATGTTTCTGTGAGGTCCCCCCCATTCTTCTAAACTCCAAGGAGTACAGCCCAAGAGTGGTCAAACATTCCTCATATGTTAACCCTCTCATTCCCTGAATCATTCCAGTGAATCTTCTCTGAACCTTCTCCAATGTCAGCACATCCTTTCTTAAATAAGGAGCCCAAACCTGCACACAGTATTCCAAGTGAGGTCTTACCTGTGCCTTATAGAGCCTCAACATCACATCCCTGCTCCTATACTCTATTCCTCTAGAAATGAATGCCAACATTGCATTCGCTGCCTTCACTCAACCTGGAGGTTAACCTTCAGGGTATCCTGCACGAGGACTCCCAAGTCCCATTGCATCTTGGAACTTTGAATTCTGTCCCCATTTAAATAATAGTCTGCCCGTTTACTTCTTCTACCAAAGTGCATGACTGTACACTTTCTGACATTGTAATTCATTTGCCACTTCTTTGCCCATTCCCCCAATCTATCCAAGTCTCTGTTTCTTCAGCACTACCGGCCCCTCCACCTATCTTTGCATCATCAGCAAACTTAGCCACAAAGCCATCTATTCCATAATCCAAATCGTTGATATACAACGTAAGAAGAAGCAGCCCCAACACGGACCCCTGTGGAACACCACTGGTAACCGGCAGCCAACCAGAATGGGATCCCATTATTCCTATTCTCTGTTTCCTGCCAATCAACCAACGCTCTATCCACATATGTAACTTTCCCGTAATTCCATGGGCTCTTATGTTGTTTAGGAGCCTCATATGCGGCACCTTGTCAAAGGCCTTCTAAAAATCCAAATACACAACATCCACTGCATCTCCCTTGTCTAGCCTACTTGTAATTTCCTCAAAAAATTGCACTAGGTTTGTCAGGCAGGATTTTCCTTTAAGGAAACCATGCTGAGTTCTGCCTGTCTTGTCATATGCCTCCAGGTACTCCGTAATCTCATCCTTGACAATCGACTCCAACAACTTCCCAACCACCTCTCAACCACCGATGTCAAGCTAACGGGTCTACAATTTCCTTTTTGCTTCCTTGCCCCCTTCTTAAATAGTGGAGTGACATTTGCAATCTTCCAGTCCTCCAGAACCAGGCCAGAATCTATCGACTTATGAAAGATCATTGCTAATGCCTCCGCAATCTCCACTGCTATCTCCTTCAGAACACGAAGGTGCATTCCATCTGGTCCAGGAGATTTATCTACCCTTAGACTATTCAGCTTCCTGAGTGCTTTCTCTGTCATAATTGTGACTGCGCATACTTCTCTTCCCTGACACCCTTGAACGTCCGGTATATTGCCGATGTCTTCTTCAGTGAAGACTGATGCAAAATACTCATTCAGTTCCTCCGCCATCTCCTTATCTCCCATTATAATTTCTCTAGCATAATTTTCTATCAGTCCTATATCTGCTTTCATCTGTCTTTTACTCTTTATATACTTGAAAAAGCTTTTAGTATCCTCTTTGATATTATTTGCTAGCTTCCTTTCATAGTTCATCTTTTCCCTCTTAATGACATTCTTAGTTTCCTTTTGTAAGCTTTTAAAAACTTCCCAATCCTCTGACTTCCCACTAAGTTTTGCTTCCTTGTATGCCCTCTGCTTTGCTTTTACTTTGGCTTTGACTTCTCTTGTCAGCCATGGTTGATCCTTTTTCCATTCGAAAATTTATTCTTCTTTGGAATGTATCTGTCTTGCACCTTCTTCACCTTGCATAAACTCCAGCAACTGCTGCTCTGTCGTCCTTTCCGCTAGTGTCCTTTTCCAGTCAACCTTGGCCAGTTCCTCTCTCATGCCACTGTAATTTCCTTTACTCCACTCAAATACCGACACATTGGATTTCAGTTTCTCTTTTTCAAATTTCACAGTGAACTCAATCATGTTGTGATCTCTGCCTCCTAAGGGGTCCTTCACTTCCATTTCTCTAATCACCTCTGGTTCATTACACAATGCCCAATCCAATATAGCCGATCTCCTAGTGGGCTCAACAACAAGCTGTTCTAAAAAGCCATCTCGTAGACATTCTACAAATTCTCTCTCTTGAGATCCAGTGCCGAGCTGATTTTCCCAATTCACTTGCATGTTAAAATCCCCTACAATTATCATAACACTGCGCTTCTGGCAAGCCTTTTCTATTTCAATAGACAATAGACAATAGACAATAGGTGCAGAAGTAGACCGTTCGGCCCCTCGAGTCTGCACCGCCATTCTGAGATCATGGCTGATCATTCACTATCAATACCCAGTCCCTGCCTTGTCCCCATATCCCTTGATTCCCCTATCCATCAGATATCTATCCAGCTCCTTCTTGAAAGCATCCAGAGAATTGGCCTCCACCATCTTCCAAGGCAGTGCATTCCACACCTCCACAACTCTCTGGGAGAAGAAGCTCTTCCTCAACTCTGTTTTAAATAACTGACCTCTTATTCTCAATCCATGCCCTCTGGTACTGGACTCTCCCAACATCTGGAACATATTTCCTGCCTCAATCCTATCAAATCCTTTAATTATCTTAAACGTTTCAATCAGATCCCCTCTCAATCTCCTCAATTCCAGCGTGTACAAGCCCAATCTCTCCAATCTCTCTGCGTAAGACAGCCCTGCCATCCCAGGAATCAACCTAGTGAATCTACGCTGCACTTCCTCAATTGCCAGAATGTCCCTCCTTAAACCTGGAGACCAAAACTGTACACAATATTCCAGGTGTGGTCTCACCAGGGCCCTGTACAAATGCAAAAGAACATCCTTGCTCTTGTATTCAATTCCCCTTGTAACAAAGGCCAACATTCCATTTGCCCTCTTCACTGCCTGTTGCACTTGCTCATTCACCTTCATTGACTGGTGAACTAGGACTCCTAGGTCTCTTTGCATTTCTCCCTTACCTAACTCGACACCGTTCAGACAATACTCTGCCCTCTTGTTCCAGCTTCCAAAGTGGATAACTTCACATTTATTCACATTGAATGACATCTGCCAAGTATCTGCCCACTCACTCAGCCTATCCAAGTCTCCCTGTATTCTCCTAACGTCCTCTTCGCATGTCACACTGCCACCCAGTTTAGTATCGTCAGCAAACTTGCTGATATAGTTTTCAATGCTCTCATCTAAATCATTGACATAAATCGTAAAGAGCTGTGGTCCCAATACAGAGCCCTGTGGTACCCCACTAGTCACCTCCAGCCAGTCCGAGAAACACCCATTCACTGCTACCCTTTGCTTTCTATCTGCCAACCAGTTTTCTATCCATGTTGAAACCCTGCCCCCAATGCCATGAGCTCTGATTTTACTCACCAATCTCCTATGTGGCACCTTATCGAATGCCTTCTGAAAATCTAGGTACACAACATCTACTGGCTTACCCTCGTCAAACATCCTTGTTACGCCCTCAAAAAACTCCAACAGATTAGTCAAGCATGATTTGCCCTTGGTAAATCCATGCTGGCTCGGCCTAATCCTATTTCTGCCATCTAGATGTGCCACTATTTCGTCCTTAATAATGGACTCAAGCATCTTCCCCACGACTGACGTTTTCTCCTTCCCTCCCTTCTTGAAAAGTGGGACAACATTAGCCACTCTCCAATCTTCAGGAACTGATCCTGAATCTAAGGAACATTGGAAAATGATTACCAATGCATCCACAATTTCATGAGCCATCTCTTTTAGAACCCTCGGATGCAGACCATCTGGACCCGGGGATTTATTAGCCTTCAGTCCTACCAGTCTACTCATCACAGTTTCTTTCCTAATGTCAATCTGTCTCAATTCCTCTGATATCTTATGACCCTGGCCCATCCATACATCTGGGAGATTGCTTGTGTCCTCCCTGGTGAAGACAGATCTAAAGTATGCATTAAATTCTGTTGCCATTTCCCTGTTTCCCATAACAATTTCTCCCAATTCATTCTTCAAGGGGCCAACATTGTTCTTAACTATCTTCTTTCTCTTCACATAGCTAAAAAAGCTTTTGCTATCCCCTTTTATATTCCTGGCTAGACTGAGCTCATACCTGATTTTTTCTCTCCGTATTGCTTTTTTAGTTAAGATCTGCTGTTCCTTAAAACTTTCCCAATCATCTGTATTCCCACTCATCTTAGCCCTGTCATACTTCTTTTTCTTTCCTGTTTTTTCCTGTTGTAATTTGTAGTCCACATCACTGCAGCTGTTTGGAGGCCTGTAGATAACTGCCATCAGGGTCCTTTTACCCCTGCAATTCAGGACATTTCAGGATTCAGGACGATTCAGGACAACTTCCCACCATTCAGGACATTTTCAAGGACAGGTATGTAAAAAAGGCCCAAAGGATCATTGGGGATCAAAGTCATCCCAACCACAATCTATTCCAGCTGCTACCATCCGGGAAGTGGTACTGCAGCATAAACGCCAGGACCAAGCGGTTCTGCGACAGCTTCTTCCACCAGGCCATCAGACTAAAGAACTTACAATGATTTGAGTGTACTCGATATTAGATTGACTGTTCTATTTATTATAAATTACTATGATTTCATGTGGCACTTTTAGATGCAGACAAACGTAGAGATTTTTACTCCTCATGTATGTGAACGATGTAAGAAATAAAGTCAATTCATTAAAGTCTGCAATAGCAGTATTTCACTAAAGCAGTAAAGAAAATTACAGTAGAGAGAAGAGTTGGCCATAGTAAGTAGGAGGAGATGCTGGCAGGGATGTCAGCAGAGCAGCAATGGTGCGAGTTTCTGGGAAAAATGAGGTAGATGCAGGACAGATGTATTTCAAAAATGAAGAAATACTCAAATGGCAAAATAGTACAACCATGTCTGACAAGGGAAGTCAAAGCTAATGTAAAATCAAAAGAGAAGGCATACAACAAAACAAAAATTAGTGGGAAGACCGAGGATTGGGAAGCTTTTAAAAGCCTACAGAGAGCAAGTAAAAGAATCATTAGAAGGGAAAAGATGAAATATGAAAGCAAGCTAGCAAACAATATCAAAGTGGATAGTAAAAGATTTTCAAGTACGTAAAAAATAAAAGAGAGATGAGAGTGGATATAGAACCACTAAACAATTAAGCAATAGAAATAATAATGGGGAACAAGGAGATGACAGCTGAACTAAATGAGTATCTTACATCAGTCTTTACAGTGGAAGACACTAACAGTGTGCCACATCTTGAAGGGTGTGAGGGAAGAGAAGTGAGTACAGTTTCTATTACAATGGAGAAGGTGCTCAAAATGCTGAAAGATCTAAGGTTACATAAGTCACTGGGAACAGATGAACCACACCCTAGGGTTCTGAAAGAGGTAGTGGTAGAGATTGTGGAGGCATTAGTAATGATCTTTCAAAAATCATTAGACTCTGGCATGGAGCCAGAGGTCTGAAAAATTGCAAATGTCACTCCACTCTTCAAGAAAGGAGGAAGGCAGCAGAAGGAAAATTTTAAACCAGTTAGCCTGACCACAGTGGATGGGGAGATGTTGGAGTGAATTGTTAAAGAGTACTTGGTGACACAGGACAAGATAGGACAAAGTCAGCATGGTTTCCTTAAGGGAAAATCCTGCCTGATGAAGCTGTTGGAATTCTTTGAGGAGACTGCAAGAAGAATAAATGAAGGGGATGCAGTGGAGGTTGTATATTTGGACTTTCAGAAGGCCTTTGACAAGATGTCACACATGAGGCTGCTTACCAAGTTAAGAGTCCATGGCATTGCAGCGAAGTTGCTGGCATGGTCAGAACATTGGCTGATTTGTAGGAGGCAGTAAATTGGAATAAAAGGAACAACCATGAGGAAATCTGCAGATGCTGGAAATTGAAGCAACACATACAAAATGCTGGTGGAACGCAGCAGGCCAGGCAGCATCTATAGGAAGAAGCACTGTCAACATTTCAGTCCTGACGAAGGGTCTCAGCCTGAAATGTCGACAGTGCTTCTTCCTATAGATGCTGCCTGGACTGATTCATTCCACCAGCATTTGTGTGTGTTGTTGGAATAAAAGGATCCTTTTCTGGTTGGCTACCAATGACTCGTGATGTTCCGCAGGGGTTGGTGTTGGGAACACTTTTTTTATGCTGTATATAAATGATTTAGATGATTGAATAGATAGCTTTGTTGCCAAGTTTTCAGATGATATGAAGATTGGTGGAGGGGTAGATAGTGTTGAGAAAGGCAGAAAGACTTAGATAGATTAGGAATAAGCACAGAAGTTGCAAATGAAATACAGTTGGAAAATGCATGATCATGCACTTTGGTAGTAGAAATAAATGTGCAGACTATTTTCTAAACAGTGAGAAAATCAAAAAATCTAAGATGCAAAGGATACCCAAAAGGTTAACTTGCAGGTTGAGTCGGTGGTGAAGAAGGCAAATGCAATGTTCGCATTCATTTCAAGAGGTATAGAATGCAGAGCAGGGATGTGATGCTGAAGCTTTATAAGGTACAGGTGAGGCCTCATCTTGAGCATTGTGAACAGTTTTGAGCTCCTCAGGTAAAAGGAGTTATGTTGGCAGTGGAGAGGACTCAGAAGAGGTTCACAAGGATGATTCTGGGAATGAAAGAATGAAAGGGTTATATGAGGAATGTTTGGTAGCTCTGGGCCAGCATGCACTGGAATTTAGAAGGATGGTGGGGAAACCTCATTGAAACCCTTCGAATTTTGAAAGACCTAGACAGAGTAGATGGGGAAAAGATGTTTCCCATGATGGGTGAGTCTTGGACAGCCTCAGGATAAAGAGGCACCCTTTCAAAACAGAGGTAAGGAAAAATTTCCTTAGCCAGAGGGTAGTGAATTTGCGGAATTTGTTACCACAGGCAGCTGTGGAGGCCAGGATGTTGGATGTATTTAAGGTAGATATTGATAGGTTCTTGATTGGACACGGCATCAAAGGTTATGGGAAAAAGGCCAGGAAATGGGGTTCAGGAGGGGAGAAAAGGATCAACCATGATTGAGTGGTGGAGAAGACTCGTTGGGCCAAATGACCTAATTCTGCTCCTATGTCTTATGGTCTTAGGGTCTTACATGACAAGCCACTTAACCCTAGCATAATTTTTTTTGATCCTCCTTTGAACCCTCTCCAGTTTCAGCACGTCCTTTCTAAGGGGCCCAAAACTTCTCACAATGCTCCAAGTTGTCTCTTAATACGCTCTAATACAAATGCTCTTAATACGCTCGGCAGAGGATGGTGCTCAGAGAAGCTGTGCCGGAGGGGATGGTCGGAGGCTTGGAGGTTCGACGGACTCAGAGTCCGCTGTGGTCGGGGCGCTTTCACTGTGTGCTGTGTCTGTGAGGCTGGGTTCAACGGAGCTTTCATTGTGTGCTGCATCTGTGAGACTGGATCCGGCAGTGCCATGGAGGTCCATAGCAGGGGCATTCCCTTCTGCCGCCGGCATGGGATGATGAGTCTATCGGGACCCTGAGGACTTGTGGAAACTGTGTGGTGGTTTCTTTTGAACTTGTAGTCTTTTAGCATCTTTGGACTATATTTACTGTGCCCATGGTCTGTTTTTTTTTATCAATTATGTTATTGTTTGCACTGTTGTAACTATGCGGTTTTGTGCAGGTCTTGTAGCTTTAGTTTTTGGTCTTGTTTTGTCTGGTGGATTTGGAGCTCCTTTCCTGGGATCGCGCTAAGATGGTAGCACTATATTAATATGCAGCAGCCTCTCCGGACTCTGGATTGGGAATTGCCAAACGTTATGTGGATTTTCTGGTGTAGTCTGTTTTGTCATGTGCATTTGTGATATCATTCTGGAGGAACATTGTCTCATTTTTTAACTGCATTGCATTTGTGCTTTCTAAATGACAAAAAACTGAAACTGTACTGAACTGAACTGAAGTGAGGCCTCACCAGTGCTTTGTAAAGTCTCAACATTACATCCTTGCTTTTATATTCTAGTCCTCTTGAATTGAATGCTAACATGCCATTTGCCTTCCTCACCACAGACTGAACCTGCAAATTAACCTTCAGGGAACCCTACACAAGGACTCTCAAATCCCTTTGCACCTCAGTTTTTTCTGTGTTCTCTCCATTTAGAAAATATTCAACCCTTTAATTTCTTCTATAAGTGCTTGGTCATAAGCTTCCCTACAGTGTATTCCATCTGCCACTTCTTTGCCCATCTTCCTAATCTGTCTATGTCCTTCTGTAGCCTCCCATTTCTTCAAAACTATCTGCCCCTTCACCTATTTTTGTATCGTCTGCAGGCTTTGCAACAAAACCATTAATTCCACCATCAAAATCATTGACATATAACGTAAAAAGAATCAGTCCCAAAACAGACCCCTGTGGAAAACCACTAGACACCAACAGCCAACCAGAAAAGGCTTCCTTTATTCCCACTCTTTGCCTCCTGCCAAACAGCCACTGCTTTATCCATGCTAGAATCTTTCCTGTAATACCATGGGTGCATAGATTCTGAAGCAGCCTCATGTGTGATAACTTGTCAAAGTTCTTCTTAAAATCCAAATACACAACATCAACTGCATCTTCTTTGTCTATCCTGCTTGTTATTTCTTCAAAGAATTCCAACAGTTTTGTAAAGTAAAATTTTCCCTTGAGGTAACCACGCTGACTATGGCCTATTTTATCATTTGCCTCCATGTATCCTAAGACCTCATCCTTAATAATCGGCTCCAACATCTTTCTAACCACTGACGTCAGACTAACTGGCCTATCGTTTCCTTTCTTCTACCTCTCTCTCTTCTTGCAACTTTCCAGTCTTTTGGAACCATTCCAGAATCTGCATCTCTTCCACTTCTCACAAGCCTACTTCTGCCCCCCTACCAGGGATAGTGTTGCTTTAGTCCTCACCTACCAACCCATCAGCCTCTGCGTCCAGCACATAATTCTCCGACACTTCTTCCATCTCCAACGGGATCCCACCACCAAGCACATCTTTCTCTCCCCCCCACTTTCTGCTTTCCGCAGAGATGGCTCCCTACACGACTCACTTGTCAATTCATCCCTCACCACTGAGCTACTGATCTCCGTTCTCGCATTTACCTTTACAAGTGGAACAATTACCTTACCTGTCTCTACACCTCCTCCCTCATTACCATTCAGGGCCCTAAAAATTCCTTCCAGGTGAGGTGATTCCTCAGACTTCTGGTAATGCCCACCACCTCCCCTCTCTTTGACCATTTTGTGTCCGTTTTCCCTCTCTCATCTTATCTTCTTGCCCACCCATTGACTCCCACTGGTGCTCCTCCCCCTTCTTCTTTCTTCCATGGCCTTCTGTCTCTTTCACCAATTTACCTCCCAGCTCTTTACTTCATCCCTCCCCCTTCAGGTTTCATCGATCACCTTGAGTTTCTCTCTCCCCACCTTTCAAATCTACTCTTCAGTTTTTTTCTCCAGTCCTGGAACAGGCCAGGGAGCATCTATAGGAAGAAGTACAGTCGACCTTTCAGGCCGAGATCCTTTGTCAGGACTAACTGAAAGAAAAGATAGTAAGAGATATGAAAGTGGGAGGGGGAAGGGATAGATCCGAAATGATAGGAGAAGACAATAGGGGGAGGGATGAAGCTAAGAGCTCGAAAGTTGATTGGCAAAAGGGATACACAGCTGGAGAAGGAAGAGGATAATGGGATGGGAGGCCTAGGAAGAAAGAAAGGGGGAGGGGAGGGGAGGGGATTTCTTTTTCTCTCTATTATCATGCATTGCATTGTACCAATGCTGCAAAGTTAACAAGTTTCATGCTAGTGATATTAAACCTGATTCTGATTTTGCATTCTGCATTACAAAGCATTTCTTTATTCCTTCTTTAATCTCTCAGAGCAAAACTACGCCACCTCTTTTGCTAATCACAAGTGAGCTGGGGCCTTTATAAATAAGACAGTTAAAAAGGAGGCTTTTATATAAAACACAATTCACAACTTTAAGAGTTAAAAGCTATTGCCTTGGTGTTTATCAGAGGTGTAATTTAGGTAGCTGTGGGAATCAGTGGGTTTATAATAAATGTCAATGCATACTGTTCATGACTTTGCTAATCTGACCACATTCATTTTGCTTATGTTTATAATCAAAATTGTTTTTACCCTTTGGTTCTATAGTTGAATTCAGATAAAATATATTGTAATATAAAATCAGTCTAGACATTGGGAATAAGTTTAATATGCTGTACATGTTTTCAAGAAGTTCCAACCATAACACTTAAGTCAAATGACTAAGACTTTCATCTGATTTTTAAAACTGATTTTAAAGTGACTGTAGTTGTAGTGACTACACTGTCAAACTCAACATTATGATTGGGGTAGAACTACGGCAATTACTGAACTTCGAATGTGTGCTTTTAAAAGCACAAATCCAGATATTGCAGACACTGACATGTATACTGACCACTTCAACAGGTTTTGCTGTTATTGTTTAACAATGAAAGTAAATTTTGATGGAAAATAGCAGGCTACAAAGAAACTGAAGAGGGAGATGTTGTCTTTTATTCCATTTATTTCAGTTAGCAGATGTCTGCTGCACGTTCAGTCATTTGCCATGGCTGAGAAATATATAGAGTTTCTGTTACTTAGCAAAAAAATTCTTTAAAAAAAAGAGTTTTAAAAAGGATACAGATAAAAACATGAGTTATTTATTTGACCTAAGTGATTACAATAATTCTTCAAAACATGCACAGAAAACTAACTATCCCAAATTTCCAGCATCTTGTTTATAAACATCCCCAATGCCTAATTTGATTTTACATCACAATTCATCACTCTGAATTCAATGAACAGAACAAAGTTTAAAAATAAATTTTATTATCATTTACGTCACCAGTATGTGGCAGACTAAGAGTTAGCAAAATCATGAATATTAGTCAGTGATATTTACTAAAATTCCACTGACTCATAGCTACCTAGACAACATCTCTTCCCATCTTGGCTCTTGTAAGGATACCATCCTTTTCTCCCTGTTTCTCTGTCTCCATAGCATCTGCTCTAAATATGAGATCTTCCATTTCAGGACCTCTAAATATGTCCTTTCTTCAGGAAACATAACTTCCCTTCCACTGTAGTTGATGAAGCCCCCTTTTTGCAGTTCCTTCATTTCTAAGGCTTTGGATTTCAGCCCTCCTTGCTCCAAACAGAACAGCGACAGAGTTCTTTTAGTCCTCACCATTCACTTTACTACCCACTGCATCGCATTCCTCATCATTTCTGCCATCTTGGGTGAGATTCCATTTGTCACACCTTCCCCCATCACCCTTTTCTGCCTTCTGCAGGGACCATTTTGTTTGTGACCCACCCCTGGTCTGTTCAGTCCCTCATTAGCCACTGCACCCTAACCCTTGCTAGCACAATAGATTGCAGCACTTGTTACTCTCTCACCACCATCCAGCGACCTAGAAAGCCTTTCCAAGTGTGGCAGAGATGCATGTGCACATCCCCCAACCTTGTCTCTTGCATTTGATTATCTTTATATGATCACCTCTACATCCACGAGACCAAAAACAACTGACTTGCAGAGTACTGTCTGCAGTTCCCATCCTGAGCTCCTGTTTGCATGTCATTTTAATTCCCCTTCCCATTGCTCTCTTCTTATAAAGACATAACTGATGAGTGAAGCAATTAGCAATTTCATAAAGGGCAAAATTCTGCAAGTCCCATTGCGAAGGTGGTTCATCATCACCTCTTCAGGGACAATTTGGGATAAGCAATACATACATTGCACAAAACTTGTCAATTAACATCTTAAAAGACAGATAAACCTCTGTATAGAGCAGATGTGAGAAGTGGAACTTTGGCTACATCCGCACTAGACAGGATAATTTTGAAAATGCTGGTTTCATGTAAAAACAATAGGCGTCCACACCAGGTGTTTTTAAAAATATCTCCGTCCACATTGAGATTTTGGCAAATCTCCTCCTATTGTGCATATGCAGGACACATCTACCGAAAACAAGCGATATGTTTGGTGTCGAATCTCGCTGTGAAAGTGTGCGTTTGTGCAGTTAGAGTGTAGAGAAACTTAAACAACGGGCAGCTGTTGGCTCTCGCACAGGAGGACTTAAAAGTAAAAATAAATAAATACTGAAGTGTATGAAGGCAACTGACAGGGAGTCCACGGACAGTATGATCCAGCTGACGACAAATATTGAAAAACTGACTAACTCTGTTGC
Source organism: Hypanus sabinus (assembly GCF_030144855.1). Lineage (NCBI taxonomy): Eukaryota > Metazoa > Chordata > Chondrichthyes > Myliobatiformes > Dasyatidae > Hypanus > Hypanus sabinus. Next base: position 2,280,570 of record NC_082727.1, read on the forward strand.
ATTAATAAAGCACTTTGTTAAATGTGTAAAGCATGTCTGCATCAGTATTATCTTGTATTTCCATACAATGTTACATTAGGCTGTTACACATCTATTGTCAGAGAAGTACTTGTATAAATAGGTAAACCACCTTCATACAAGCAAGGACAGAAAACAGGGCAAAGTGAGTATACTTATTTATTCAGTAAATTGGTGAATTCAGTATTTGATGAGTACATTTCTAACTCTTCTGGTTTCAGTCTCGTTGCCGTCTGTTCTGAAATCGTTAGGTTGCGTTCAAGAAAACAATGAAATGGCATGCTGCCTTCTGACAGCGTTTTCAGATTTCTCCAGTTACCCTATCCACACTGATCTGCCCAAGCAGTGTTTTCAAAAATACACACCCTGGAAAGCTTTTCTGAAAAGCTCTGGTTTCAGGGGACAAAAACATCGTTTTAGTGTGGATGGAGGGTAAAAACGAAGAGAAAAAGCTTCAGTTATGGATTTATCCGGTGTAGTGTGGATGTAGCCTTAATCTGTGCTTAGAACTCAGTAAATTTCATTGTGACACAGGCTGCTGTGGTGAAATCTGCCAAATCTGGGCTGCACTAATGAGGAAGATGCCAATATGGAGAAGTGCTAATACATCATCTGAAAATATCGTATGTCAATGCTCACTTCATCATTATTCCTTCCAGTGGTTTTCTATGTATCGAATTATTTTTATTTTCATTTCAATAAAATGGTCTTTTTCTTCATTCGTCACAAAACAAAGTTGTTTTGGGTACACAGTGGGTATACAGAAAATTCAGCTTAAAACTGCTGTAACTTGTTTTGGTTCTATTTGCTGTGCACTTTCTTTGCCATCTGTATTTGTGAGGCATTGTTTATTGCGAGGCTTTGTGTTTTGTAGTCTTACTTATAGAATTATTTATTAAAAATCAGAAGATTCATTAAATAAAGCAATGCGAGTTTGCAATCATCCCAAGGGAGAGTCAGAAGATTCCACTCTGCAGGTGTTTAATGCAGAATGTAATTACAATTGTTTGGACTCAAGGGATCGTCTTACAACCCTGTGGCAATGTCAGGAGAGTATCCTTAGAAACTAGGTCCATTAAAATTCAGTAGCTTGCTTATATGTAAATAATCCTCGAATATTTTGGCTGTTTGAGCCAAAGTTTATCTCAGCAGGTGGAGAACACAGTGCAGAACACTAAACTAATGATCTTATGGTGATACGGTGATGCCCAGAAACTTGTATTTGCATCAAAAATTTGAAATTCAGTCAGAAAAGGTGATATTAGGGCAGATGGACAAAAGCTTGGTCAAAGAAGTAGGAGGCTCTTTGAAGAAGGGGTAAAACAGAGATAGAAAGATTCAAGGATGGGATTATATTGTTTAGGCCCTCAAGCAGTGTTGGCAGGGCAGTACCACAAAATACCACCTGAGTGAATGGATCAAATTTCAAAATTCAAAGTAACTTGACTATCAAAGTAAATATATGTCACCATATACAACCCTGAGATCCATTTTCTTCTTGGCATAATCAATTAATCCATGTAGCATCTATGGACAAAAGTACAATTGACGTTTCAGGCTGAACCTCTTCAGCAGGACTTTCAGCCCGAAATGTCAGCTGCACTTTTCTCCTTAGACCGGGGGTCGGCAACCCGCGGCTCCGGAGCCACATGTGGCTCTTTTACGTCTGTGCTGCGGCTCCCTGTTGCTTTGGGAAATAATTGGTTGTGGCGACCCTTTTCCTGGCACATCCGAACCGACTCACAATTAGATAGCCTACGGGGTTTTGCAAACACAGAGCTTTGGAGCCTCTGCGCCATGGGGGGGGCAGGTTGAGGGAGGCTTAAAAGTGAGGCTGAAGATTTCGAATAAAGTTTTTTCCTTCGACTGCAGTTACCGACTCCGTGTCGTAATTTTAGCGCTGCGTGTAGCACACCGCTACATGGTCAGTATTTAATTAAAATGTATTTTATGTTAGTTTGTTAGTTTTTGAAATGTAAATCTAAATTTGAAGATTATGGTGATCTTGTACAATCTAAATAAGACGTCGTGGCGACCCATTTCCTGACACATCCGAACCGGCTCACAATTAGCCAGCGTTCAGGCTAAGGGAGATAGCCTACGGGGGTTTGTGAGTACGTGTCTTTTGCAGCATCCGCGCCCATGGGGGGCGGGTTGAGGGAGGCTTAAAAGCAAGGCTGTTTAGTTCGAATAAAGCTATCTTTGACTGCAGTTTACTGACTGCGTGTAGCACATCGCTACAACGTGTTTTTATCGCTGGCTGTCCAGAGGGGAGGTGCTGAAACGCTTTGTCGCGTGTCTGGAAGAAGTGAAAACTTTCCTGGGCAGCAAAGGGCTCAACTTTCCTGAGCTGGAACAGCCAGAGTGGCTGGAAAAGCTGCACTTCATGGTAGACATGACAGCGCACCTGAACACGCTGAACACAGCTCTTCAACGGGGTAAGGACGTACAGCCCTGCACATGTTGGAGGATGTTTTGGCATTCGAGCGCAAGTTGACGTTGCTTGCCAGAGATTTACAGAAAGGCACATTGTCTCACTTCCCCAATTTGAGAGAGTTCAAACAAGGTCACGACATGATAAATTCGGAGTATTTACATTCTGCAATCATCGCAATGCAAACATCGTTTGGGAAACGCTTCTGTGAGTTCAGAGAGGAAAAAAACACATTATCCTTCCCGGTCACTCCCCTAAGCATCGATCCATCCCTACTGAATACGACTGCATTGTCAGGTGTGAGTCAACCTGAACAAGTATGATAAATATTTTAATTGCCTATTATTTTACATATATTCATATGTTTTCATTGTTCAGTGAAATAGTCCTTTTATTTTTCAGGTTGACAGCTGGCTGACGTTATTTTTGGTTTGCTGCTGGCGGCAAATTTAAGTTTGGCGTTTTTCATAAATAAAAGAAGGACTCAAATAGCCATTGAGTATTTTACTTAAAAGTAACCTTCAACCCAACGTCTTTTTTTCGGAGTTCAAAATGTTTTTGTTGCATGCAGAAATGTAATTTCGTTTTCTCTGCAGGAGTTCATCAATTTCATAAATGCAACACATTATAGTTTGTTTATACATAGCATAAAGGCAAAGCAAAACGTTGTATGCAGTGTTATTTCATTTTAAATGTCAAACGGGTTTTGCGGCTCCCAGTGTTTTCTTTTCTGTGGGAAACGGGTCCAAATGGCTCTTTCAGTGGTAAAGGTTGCTGACCCCTGCCTTAGACACTGCCTGGCTGCTGAGTAATTCTAACATTTAGTTTGTGTTGCTTGGAGTTCCAGCATCTGCAGATTTTCTCTTGTTTGTGAATCGATTAATTCATAATGGAATAACAACCAAAATAGAATTAATGAAAGACTGCACCAACCTAGGTGTTAACTATATAACCATAACCATATAACAATTACAGCATGATAACAGGCCATCTCAGCCCTTCTCATCTCAGCTAAACGCTTACTCTCAGCTAGTCCCACCAACCTGCACTCAGCCCATAACCCTCCATTCCTTTCCTGTCCATATACCTATCCAATTTTACTTTAAAAGACAGTATTGAACCTGCCTCTACCACTTCTACTGGAAGCTCATTCCACACAGCTACAACTCTCTGAGTAAAGAAAATCCCCCTTGTGTTACCCCTAAACTTCTGCCCCCTAACTCTCAACTCATGTCCTCTTATTTGAATCTCCCCTACTCTCAATGAAAAAAGCCTATCCACGTCAACTCTATCCCCCTCATAATTTTAAATCTCTATCAAGTCCCCCCACAACCTTTTACGCTCCAAAGAATAAAGACCTAACTTGTTCAACCTTTCTCTGTAACTTAGGTACTGAAAGCCAGGTAACATTCCAGTAAATCTCCCTCTGTACTCTCTCTATCTTGTTGACATCTTTCCTATAATTCGGTGATCAGTTTGCAAAAGAGAAAAAAACTATGTGAATACAAAAAGAAAGAATAAAAATAAGAAATAAATAAGCAATAAATATTGTGAACATGAGATGAAGAGTCTTTGCAGAAGTGGACTGTCACATTGGTAAGGCTTTGGCTCAACTTGGCTTCGGTAAATACAGGCGGAGGCAAGGTAAGTAGGTAAGTTATTCCTTATTTCTCCAGCTTGCCTCCAGATGTCAGGGTCCATGATGTCTCTGATTACGTCTACAATATCCTGAAAAGCAAGGGTAAGCAGCCAGAAATGGTGGTACATATTGGTACCAACAGCATTGGTAGAAAAAGGGTGGAGGTCCTGAAAAATTAATATAGGGAGTTAGGAAGGAAGCTGAGAAGCAGGACCTCAAGGGTAGTTATCTCGGGATTGCTGCCTGTGCCATGCAACAGTGAGGACAGGAATAGAATAAGGTGGCAGATAAATGCATGGGTGAAGAGTTGAAACAGGGGGCAGTGATTCAGGTTTCTGGATCATTGGGGCAGGTGGGATCTGCTCAAGAAGAACGGGTTACACTTGAAGCTGAGGGGGACCAATATTTTTTGCTGCAAGATTTACTACAGCTATTGGAAGTGGTTTAAACTAATAAAGCAGGGGGATGGAAACCAGTATGACAGAGTTGAGGATGAGCCAGCAGGTTTACAAGTAGATGATGGATGTACCATGAACATAAGGAAGGAGAAGCCAATGACTGGGTACAAATACTGTTACTTGGATACTGTTAGGGGGGGATGGCTTACCTGGGTCAAACTGTGCCAGCCGGATCTCTGGCACTGAGTCTGGTTCTGCAGTGCAGAAAGGAGAGGGGAAGAAGAGGAGAGCGGTAGTGATAGGGGACACCATAGTCAGGGGTACAGACAGGAGGTTCTGTGGTCGTGACAGAGACTCCTGGATGGTTTGTTGCCTCCTGGGTGCCAGGGTCAGGGATGTCTCTGATCGTGTGCACAGCATTCTGAAGTGAGAGGGTGATCAGCCAGATGTCGTGGTACACATTGGTACCAATGACATAGGTAGAAAGAGTCAGGAGGTCCTGAAGAGTGAGTACAGAGAGCTTGGTAGGAAGTTGAAAAACAGGACCTCGAGGGTAGTAATCTCTGGATTGCTGACTGTGCCACGTGCCAGTGAGGCTAAGAGTAGGATGCTCTGGCAGATGAACATGTGGCTCAGAAACTGGTGTAGGGAGCAGGGTTTCAGATATCTAGATCATTGGGACCTCTTCTGGGGCAGGTGGGACCTGTACAAGAGAGACGGTTTACACCTGAACTACAAAGGGACCAATATACTTGCAAACAGGTTTGCTAGTGTTATTGGGGAGGGTTTTTCAGACATTGTACCAATATATCATATAATCATATATATCACAAATCTCCACAAAGTATTTATCTGAGGTATACACTTATAGAAAAGAGTGGAAAGAAAAAACAAGCAAAAGGAAAGAACTATGTACAAGTAAGGAGTGATCTTTTTTTTACAACAGATTCATTGATTTGTGAGAATAAAATCAGGCCTATGAGGCATTATGTAGTTAAACCATTTTTCCCAGTATGAATCAAATTGTTCCAGCTTATGGTTAACAGATGCTGTTATCTTCTCCATTTTGTAAATGTCCATTGTAATTTCCATCCATGTATTTAAAGTTGGGCTCTCCTGTGATAACCATTTCCTAGTAAGAGTCTTTTTACCAGCCACCAACAGTATATTCATTAAATATTTATCTCTTTTCAACCATTCTTGAGGTATATACCCAAAATATATGGTCTTACTCTCCAAGGGTATTTCACATTTAAAGATGTCTTGTAGGGCATTGTGAATCCCCCTCCAATAGTCTTTGATAACAGGGGAGTCCCAAAAATTATGATAATTTGCATTTTGATTTCCACAATTTCTCCAGCAAACAGGGAAGTTACTATCATAATGGGATTTCTGAGAGATTGTAATGAAATATCTTATCAAGTTTTTCCATCCAAACTCCCTCTATTTCTGTGAACTAGTACACTTCCATTGATATCTCCATATTGTTGTCCATTCTTCCTCAGATATAATTATCCTTCCTTCCTTCTCCCATTTTGTTTTAATGTATGAAGTCGGATGTGTTTTAAGATTTGACAACCCCTTATACATGCTTGAAATGATTCTACTGCTATTATATGAATTATATGCTTTTCTAAAGAGCTCTATCAAGCATGTATTTGCCTTGGTTACATTTTTAAGCGTCTTATTAACATATTGTCGCATCTGTAAATACCGATAAAAATCTTGTTTTTCTAATAAGTGTTTCTCTTTAAGCACTTCAAAACTGAACAGTGTTCCTTCTTTCATTATGTTGCAAAGAACTGTTATTCCTTTAGCTGTCCAGTCCTTAAATCTAGCATCCAATTTATTTGGTGTAAAATCTGAGTCATATGCACAGCATTTAAGAATTGTAATATCTCCCTCTAGATTATATTCTTTTATAGTAGTTTTCCATATTTTAAGAGTCAATTTCACCCATGGGTTATCAATAGTATTTATGTACCTTTGCAGGTTGTTATCAGCCAAAATAGCTTGTATGGGGATGGGAAGCTCCTCAATGTTTTTCCATTGAGCGTCATATGATGGGTTGCACCAACATATCACAGCTCTCAACTGTGCTGCAAAATAATAATCTCTAAGAGAAAGTAGGCCCCAGTTATTGTGGAGGGTTTAAACTAGATTTGTAGGGGGATGGGAACCAGAGTGCCAGAGTAGATAGTGGAACGGGGGTTAAAATAAATGATGTTAGTGGTTCATGCAAAGTCACAAATAGTAAGGTTGTGTGTGGTGGTAATAATCTTCAGAGGTATGTGTATTTCAATGCGAGGAGTATTGTGGGAAAGGCAGATGAGCTGAGGGCCTGGATGTGAGGACACGTGGAATTATGACATCATAGCCATTACTGAAACGGCTACAGGAGGGGCAGGACTGGCAGCTCAATGTTCCAGGGTTCCGATGTTTCAGAAGTGATAGAGGCAGAGGGATGAAGGATGGTGGGGTGGCTTTGCTAGTCGGGAAAATATTATAGCAGTGTTTCGGCAGGACAGATTAGAGGCCTTGTCTACTGAGGCCATATGTATTATAGATCACCTAATAGTCAGTGAGAATTGGAGGAACAAATCTGCAGTGAGGTAACAGACAACTGCAGGAGACAGAAAGTTGTGATTGGAGGGGATTTTAATTTTCCACACTTTGATTGGGGCTCCCATACTGTTAAAGGTCTAGATGGGTTAGAGTTTGTGAAATGTGTTCAGGAAAGTTTTCTAAATCAATATATAGATGTACCAGCTAGGGAGGATGCAATATTAGATCTCCTATTAGGAAACAAGTTAGGACAGGTGACGGAAGTGTGTGGTTCCAGTGATCAAAATGTCATTAGTTTCAACTTGATCATGGATAATGATAGATCTGGTCCTCGGGTTGAAGCTCTAAACTGGAAAAAAGCCAAATTTGAAGAAATGAGAAAGGATCTAAAAAACGTAGATTGGGACAGGTTGTTCTCTGGCAAGAATGTGGGTGTGGGAGGCCTTCAAAGGAGAAATTTTGAGAGTGCAGAGTTTGAATGTTCCCATCAGGGTTAAAGGCAAAGTGAGTAAGAATAAGGAACCTTGGTTCTTGAGGGATATTGGAACTCTGATAAAGAAGAAGAAAGAGATGTATAACAGATATAGGCAACAGGGAGGAAATAAGATGCTTAAGGAGTATAAAAACAGTAAGAAAATACTTAAGAAAGAAATCAGGAGGGCTAAAAGAAGACATGAGGTTGCTTTGGCAGTCAGAGTGAAGGATAATCCTAAGAGCTTCTACAGGTATGTTAAGAGCAAAGGGATAGTAAGGGATAAAATTGGTCCTCTTGAAGATCAGAGTGGTCGGCTATGTATGGAACCAAAAGAAATGGGAGAGATATTAAATGGTTTTTTTGCATCTGTATTTACTAAGGAAACTAGAATGGAGCCTAAGGAAACAAGGCAAGCCAATAGGGAGGTCATGGAACTTATACAGATTAAAGAGGAGGCGGTGCTTGCTGTGTTGAGGCAAATCAGAGTAGATAAATCCTCAGGACCTGACAGGGTATTCCATCAGACCTTGAAGGAGACTAGTGTTGAAATTGCCCTGGCAGAAATATTTAAGATGTCGATATCCACAGGTCAGGTGCCGGAGGACTGGAGGATAGCTCATGCAGTTCCGTTGTTTAAAAAAGTAAGCCGGGAAATTATAGGCCGGTAAGTTTGACATCAGTAGTAGGTAAATTATTGGAAATTAAGAGATAGGATCTACAAGTATTTGGATAGACAGGGACTTATTAGAAAAAGTCAGCATGGCTTTGTGCGTGGTAGGTCATGTTTAACCAATCTATTAGAATTTTTCGAGGAAGTTACCAGAAAAGTGGATGAAGGGAAGGCAGTGGATGTTGTCTACATGGACTTCAGTAAGGCCTTTAACAAGGTCCCACATGGGAGGTTAGTTACGAAGATCCAATCACTAGGTATACATGGACAGGTAGTAAATTGGATTAGACATTGGCTCAATGGAAGAAGCCAGAGAGTGGTAGTGGAGGATTGCTACTCTGAGTGGAGGACTGTGACTAGTGGTGTGCCACAGGGATCAGTGCTGGGTCCATTGTTATTTGTCATCTATATTAATGATCTGGATAATAATGTGGCAAATTGGATCAGCAAATTTGCTGATGATAGTGGAGGTGTAGTGGATAGTGAGGAAGGTTTTCAAAGCTTGCAGAGGGATTTGGACCAGTTGGAGAAATGGGCTGAAAAATTGCAGATGGAGTTTAATGCGGACAATTGTGAGGTATTGCACTTCGGAAGGTCAAACCAAGGTAGAACCTGCAAGGTAAATGGTAGGACACTGATGAGTGTAGTAGAACAGAGGGATCTGGGAATACAGATACATAATTCCCTAAAAGTGGTGTCACAAGTAGATAGGGTAGTAAAGAGAGCTTTTGGTACATTGGCCTTTATAAATCAAAGTATTAAGAGTTGGAATGTAATGGTGAGGTTTTGTAAGACATTGGTGAGGCCAAATTTGGAGTATTGTGTGCAGTTTTGGTCGCCAAATTACAGGAAGGATGTTAATAAGGTTGAAAGAGTGCAGAGAAGGTTTACAAGGATGTTGCCGGGACTTGAGAAACTGAGTTAAAGAGAAAGGTTGAATAGATTAGGACTTTATTCCCTGGAGTGTAGGAGAATGAGGGGTGATTTGATAGAGGTGTATAAAATTATGATGGGTATAGGTAGAGTGAATGCAAGCAGGCTTTTTCCACTGAGGCCAGGGGAGAAAAAAACCAGAGGTCATGGGTTAAGGGTGAAGGGGGAAAAGTTTAAAGGGAACATGGGGGGGGGGGTTTCTTCACGCAGAGAGTGGTGGGAGTGTGGAATGAGCTGCCAGATGAAGTGGTGAATGTGGGCTCACTTTTGAGATTTAAGAAAAACTTGGACAGGTATGTGGATGAGAGGGGTTTGGAAGGATATGGTCTCGGTGCAGGTCAGTGATACTCGGCAGAAAAATGGTTTGGCACAGCCAAGAAGGGCCAAAAGGCCTGTTTCTGTGCTGTAATGTTTTATGGTTCTATGGTTCTAAATGCAAACAAAGCAAATTGTACCACAGAGGCAAAATTCAAAGGGCGAGGAACACAGAACTGAAGGTGTTGTACTTAAATGCATGTAACATTTGGAATAAAGTGGGCAAATTTCTGGCACAATTATAGATTGGTCAGATGAAATTGTAGGCTCACTGAGCTGTGGCTGAACGAAGGCCATAGCCGATACCTTATCATCAAAGGATATACTCTGTATCGAAAGGAATGACAGGAAGGCATGGGCGCTGGTATAGCTCCTGTTGGTAAGAGGTGGAATTACATCTTTAGAAAGAGGCAACATAGGGTCAGAGAATGTTGAATCTTTGTGAGTGAATTTTAAAAACTTCAAGGATAAAAAAAATAGTATGGGAATCATATATAGGCCTCCAAATAAAAGCCAAGATGTGACATTGAGATTGCAAGGGCAGCTGGTAATGTAATGACATGCAAGGGGATTGGGAAAATCAAGTTGGTGTCAGATCCAAAGAGAGGAAATTTGTTTGTGCATTTTAGAGCAGCTTGTGCTCGAGCCTGCTTGGGGAAGGCAATCTTCAATTGTGTAATAACCCAAATCTCATTAGGGAGCTTAATATAAAGGAACCCCTAGGAGCCAGTGATCATAATATGATTGAATTCACATTGCAATTTGAGAGGGAGAAGCATAAATCACATGTATCAGTATCACAATGGAATAAAAAGAATTACAGAGGCATGAGGGAGGAGCTTGCCCAGGTGGATTGGAAGGGACACTGATGGAGATGACGGCAAAGCAAAGATGGCTTAAGTTTCTGGGAATAGTTCACAAAGCACAGGATAGATATGTTCCACAGAAGTTGTTCTCAAATGGCAGAGGTAGGCAACCATGACTGACAAAGGACATTAAGGACTGCATAAAAGCCAAAGAAAGTGCAAATAAAGTAGCAAAACTGAGTGGGAAGTTGGATGATTGGGGAGTATTTAAAATCCAACGAAAGGCAACTAAAAAGCTATGAGAAGAGAAAAGATTAAATATGAGGGCAATCAATCTAACTGATCATATAAAGCAGGATACCAAAAGTGCTTTCAGTTATATAAAAAGTAAAAGGGAAGCGAGAGTTGATATTGGACCACAGGAAAATGAAGCTGGTGAGGTAGTAATCGGGGACAGTCAGGCTGCACCTGGAGTATTGTCAACAGTTGTGGGCCCTATATCTCGAAAAGGATGTGTTGTCATTGGAGGGAGTTCAGAGGAAGTTCACGAGGATGATTCCGGGAGTGAAGGACTTAACACATGAGGAGCATTTGGCAACTTTGGTCCTGTCCTCTCTGGAATTTAGAAAGATGTGGGGGGATCTCATTGAAATCTACCAGATGTTGGAAGGATTAGATTGAGTGGATGTGGAGAGGATGTTTCCTATGGTGGGTGTATCCAGAACCAGAGAGCACAGCCTCAAAATTGAGGGGCAACCTTTCAGAACAAAAGTAAAGTGGAATTCTTTTAGCCAAACAGTAGTGAATCTGTGGACTGTTCTGCCACAGGCTGTGGTGGAGGTCAAGTCTATGCATATATTAAAGTTTAATTTGATAACTTCCTGAATGATCAAGGCATCAAAAGGTATGGCATGAAGGTAGTTGCATGGAGTTGAGTGGGATCCAGGATCAGCCATGATGGAATAGCAGAGCAAACTCGATGGGCTGAATGGTCTACTTCTGCTCCTATGTCTTAAGGGATTATAAACATATATGTATTTGATAATAAAGTTACTTCATACTTTGAACCATGCTGATGAACTAATCTGTCTGAAGCCAAGATGAAAAGACTTTGATATGAAGGCAAGGTATTATTCCTTGTCTCTGGAGAAGGTCTTTGTGCAGCAGTTCATCCTGGGCTCACAGAACATCCACTTATTGCCATACAGGCAGCTGCCTTCTGCACAATGGAAGATCCATTTCCAGATTTGTTTACGCCAGCAACCATACTGTATTCCACTAGAGAAACTAGACTCATGTGTTTGGTTCCTGGGACAGGTCTTTGATCTAATGATTTGATAAACTTCAAATGGTTGACTCAAAATAAAGATTAAATAAAGATTCCTTTGAAGCATGAACCAGAATGTTATTGCTTAAGTTCCAGAGGCTGACAGGTCAACAGAGAAATAGCTTTGAATCTCAAAGTATGTGGTCTTAGTCAAAGTATGATTGAGTCATTGAAGGAGCTTTGTTACGTAGATCTGACAATGCGGGTTGCTTAAAGCTATCTTGTAGGAATAAAGATTTCAGCAACTGAGACAACAGAATGATGATTCATTGCAAGCTGCAGATTTGCTCAGAACTTCTATTATAATTGTTCTACTCTTTTAAATCTAAGTTTTGCGACTCTAAGAATTATTTTAAAATCTACATACAGGAATAATGATATTTTGATTTCCTGGAGGCATCACAATCTAACTCCTCATGTCCTCATACTTTATAGATGCCTGCACTGCACCATCTCTGTAAATGTTGCATTTTTCTGTCTCCTGTTATTGCTTTTCCCTTGTACTTACTGAGGTGGCATTATGTTCTGCACAGATTATGTTCCTTGGTACATATGATAATTTATCAAATTTACCTAAACCAATCTGCAAGTGTTGGTTGGTCTCTGTGAATTTCTTCTGTTCTTCTTTGAGTAGTGAGTATGAATCCTCTCTACCCTCTGAGCATGCTAACAAGATCTCGGTTTTATATTTTAGTTTAATTCAGTGATTCACATCAAGATGACCCTGTAACATAGAAACATAGAAAACCTACAGTTCAATCCAGGCCCTTCGGCTCACAAAGCTGTGCCGAACATGTCCTTACCTTAGAAATGACCTAAGGTTACCCATGGCCCTCTATTTTTCTAAGTTCTGTGTATCTATCCAGAAGTCCCTTAAAAGACTCCATCATATCCACCTCCACCACTGTCACTGGCAGCCCATTCCACACACTCACCACCCTCTGCATAAAAAATTTATCCCTGACATCTCCTCTGTACCTGCTTCCAAGCACTTTAAAACTATGCACTCTCATTATAGCCATTTCAGCTCTGGGAAAAAGCCTCTGACTAGCCACACAATCAATGCCTCTCATTATCTTATACACCTCTATCAGGTCACCTCTCATCCTCTGCCACTCCAAAGAGAAAAGGCCGAGTTCACTCAACCTATTCTCTATAGGCATGCTCTCCAATCCAGGCAACATCCTTGTAAATCTCCTCTGCACCTTTCTATAGTTTCCACATCCTTCCTGTAGTGAGGTGACCAGAATTGAGTGCGGAACTATAAGTGGGGTCTGACCAGGTTCCTATATAGCTGTATCATGAACTCAATCCCACGGTTGATGAAGGCCAGTGAACCATATGCCTTCTTAACCACAGAGACAACCTGCGCAGCAACTTTGAGTGTCCTGTGGACTCAGATCCCAACATCCCTCCACACTGTGAAGAGTCGCCATCCCAACCATCACAGAAAAGCCAGTCAAGAGCTTAGTTAAAGTTTTTGACAGCTCTCTAAGGGACACGGCATCCATTCAGGCAACATGCAATGTGTTGGATAGCTGGCTGAAATCTGTGGACAAGTCTGGCCTACCTGGGAAGTTCAAAGCCTAGGTGAATCAACATGGCAATACTCCAAGTGAGGCCTCACTACTGCTTTATAAATCTCAATATTACATCCTTGCTTTTATATTTTAGTCCTCTTGAAATGATTGCCAATATTGCATTTGCCTTCTGCACCTCAATCTCAACCTACAAATTAACCTTTGGGGGATCCTGCACAAGGACTTCCAAGGCCCTTTGTGCCTTGATGTTTTGCATTTTCTCTCCATTTAGAAAATAGTCAACCCTTTTATTTCTTCCCAAGTCAAGCCACTTTTTAATTGTCATTTCAACCATAACTGCTGGTACAGTACATAGCAAAAAATGAGACAACGTTTTCTCAGGACCATGGTGTTACATGACACAGTACAAAAACTAGACTGAAATACGCAAAAACCAACAAAGAAAAAAACCACACTAGACTACAGATCTTCCCAGGACTGCATAAAGTGCACAAAACAGTACAAGCATTACAATAAATTATAAACAAGACAATAGGGCAATAAGGTGTCAGTCCAGGCTCTGGGTATTGAGGAGTCTGATAGCTTGGGGGAAGAAACTGTTTCATAGTCTGGTCGTGAGAGCCCAAATGCTTCGGTGCCTTTTCCTAGACAGCAGGAGGGAGAAGAGTTTGTATGAGGGGTGGGTGGGGTACTTCATAATGCTGTTTGCTTTGCAGATGCAGCAAGTAGTGTAAATGTCCGTAATGGCGGGAAGAGAGACCCCAATGATCTTCTCAGCTGACCTCACTATCCCCTGTGATCTGAGATGGTGCAATTTCCAAACCAGGCAGTGATGCAGCTGCTCAGGATGCTCTCAATACAACCCCAGTAGAATGTGATGAGGATGGGGGGTGAGAGATGGACTTTTCTCAGCCTTCGCAGAAAGTAGAGACGCTGCTAGGCTTTCTTTGCTATGGAGCTCGTGTTGAGGGACCAGGTGAGATTCTCCGCCAGGTGAACACCAAGAAATTTGGTTCTCTTAATGATCTCTACCGAGGAGCCATCAATGTTCAGCGGGGAGTGGTCGCTCTGTGCCCTCCTGAAGTCAACAACCATCTCTTTTGTTTTGTTCACATTCAGAGACAGGTTGTTGGCTCTGCACCAGTCCGTTAGCTGCTGCACCTCCTCTCTGTAAGCTGATTCGTCATTCTTGCTGATGAGACCCACCACGGTCGTGTCATCAGTGAACTTGATGATGTGGTTCGAGCTGTGTGTTGCAGCACAGTTGTAGGTCAGCAGAGTGAACAGCAGTGGACCGAACACACAGCCCTGGGAGGCCCCCGTGCTCACTGTGATGGTGTTGGAGATGCTGCTCCCAATCCAGACTGACTGAGGTCTCCCAGTCAGGAAGTCTAGGATCCCGTTGCAGAGGGAGATGTTCAGGCCCAGTAGGCTCAGCTTTCCAGTCAGTTTCTGAGGGATGATTCTGTTGAATGCTGAACTGAAGTCTATGAACAGCATTCGAACGTACATGTCTTTTTTGTCCAGGTGGAGGGTGGTGGCAATGGCATCATCTGTTGAGCAGTTGGAATGGTATGCAAACTGCATGGGGTCCAGTGAGGGAGGCAGCAGGGTCTTGATATGCCTCATGACGAGCCTCTCGAAACACTTCATGATGATGGATGTGAGTGTAACGGGATGGTAGTCATTTAGGCAGGACACTGAAGACTTCTTCGGCACGGGGACGATGGTGGCGGCCTTAAAGCACGTTGGAACAGTGGTGTTGCTCAGGGAGATGTTGAAGATGTCAGTGAGAACATCTGCTAGCTGGTCTACGCATCCTCTGAGCACTCTACCAGGGATGTTGTCTGGTCCAGCAGCCTTCCATGAGTTGACCCTGCACAGGGTTCTTCTCACATCGGCCACGGTGAGACACAGCACCTGGTCATTTGTAGGAGGGGTGGACTTCCTCGCCACCATGTCATTTTCCACCTCAAAACAGGAGTAGAAATTATTCAGCACATCTGGGAGGGAGGAATCACTTGCACAGTCAGGTGATGTTGTCCTGTAATTGGTGATGTCCTGGATGCCCTTCCACATGCGCCGCGTGTCGCCGCTGTCCTGGAAGTGGCTGTGGATTCGCTGGGCATGTGCACACTTTGCCCTTCTGAAGGCACAGGACAGTTTGGCCATCGCTGTTGTTAGGGCTGCCTTGTCGCCTGCTCTGAAGGCAGAATCACGGGTCCTCAGCAGCACACTCACCTCCGCGGTCATCCATGGCTTCTGGTTAGTGCATATAGTGATCGCCAAAGTGATGCACTTCTACCAAAGTGTTTGACCATAAACTTCCCAACGCTGTATCCTGTCTGCCCTTTCTTTGCCCATTCTTCTGATCTGTCTAAGTCCTACTGTAGCCTCTCTACTTCCTCAAAACTACTTTCCCCTTCACCTGTGTTCATATCCTCTACAAACTTTGCAACAAAACCATTATTCAAATCATTGAAATACTGTATAATGAAAAAAGAATAGGTCCCAACATAGACCCCTGTGGGACACCACTAATTATTGGCTGCCAACCAGAAAAGGCTCCTTTTATTCCTACTCTTTGCCTCCTGCTAATCAGCCATTGCTTTATTTATGTTAGAATTTTTCCTGTAATTCAATGGGCTCGTAGCTTGTTAAGAAGCCTCATGTTTGGCACCTTCTATCGTCAAATGCCTTCTAAAAATCCAAGTACACAACGTCAACAGATTCTCCTTTGTCTATCCTGCTTGTTACTTCTTCAAAGAATTCCAACAGGTTTGTCATGCAAGATTCTGCCATGAGGAAACCATGCTGACTAAAGCTTTTTTTATCATGTGTCTCCAAGTACCCTGAGACTTCATCCTTAATAATCAATTCCAACATCTTCCAAACCACTAAGGCCAGACTAACTGGCCTACAGTTCCATTTCTTCTGTCTCTCTGCCTTCTTGAAGAATGGAATGACATTTGCAATTTTCCAGAATCTAGTGATTCTAGAACCTTCTCTTTTATTACGGCAACTTCACACACCTTATGACCCCTGGCACTTGGAACTTCCACTACACTTTACTTATTCAGTTTGTCCACCATTACTTCCTCTCCCGCATCATTTTTTAGTGCTCTGATATCCACTCTTTTACATTTTATGTATCTGAAGAATCTTATGGCATCCTTTTGAATATTATTGGCTAGCTTAATTTCGTATTCCATCTTTACCTTCTTAATGACTTTTTTAATTGCCTTCTGTTGGTTGTTAAGAGCTTCCATATCTTCCAAATTTTTGTGCTACTTACTTAATTTAACTGTTTTATATGTATATACCTATTGTAATTCATGTTTTCTCTATTATTATGTATTGCAATGTACTGTTACCAAAAGGACAGCTCATTTCCTGATGTATGCTAGTGATTTAAAGCTCAGGTTTTAGATTATCATCAGCTTTTATCATTAGTCACACTTCTGGATCCCACTCATGGCTGTGACCTGACCCTTAAAGCAATATTCACTATCAGTTAAATTCAAAAGGGAATTGTTAACATCTCAGAGAGATTAAAAGCCATGTGCATTTAAGTGCACTTTAAAACGACTGAAAGTGTATCATCATATGTGGTGCATCAGCACCATGGTAACACCTTCAGAACATAATAACAATTTTCCATCAAGTTGCAGAATTCAGCAGAGCACTGAGGGTGCTGAATAACTGCTTTGGTGGCATGTAAAATTCTTCTGTTGTTGTCACTCTATTGCCATTGTTGCATGTAAGTGTATAGGCATTGAACAGAGGCTGCTCTATCAATGGTATGTTAACACATCAGCAGTCGTGCTTCAATTTTGGTAAGTGTTTCTTCTTAGTTTATTATACAGTGCAGACAATCTCTCATTCACATAAAGTAGAAAAAAACTCAATATATAATGTATAATATAAAAACTCAATAAATAACATCTGATTATTATACTTAAGCACAGAATTTTATCTAATTATGAATCTTACAAGCTTGTGTAGATTTGGAGTATCACTAAAACCTTTGACAAACTTCTATTGCTGTAGAGCAAAGATTATGCAGACTGGTTGCACGCAGCCTGGTATGAAAACACAAATGCCCAGAAATCAGAATCAAAATCAGAATCAGAATCAGGTTTATTATCACCGGCATGTGACGTGAAATTTGTTAACTTAGCAGCAGCAGTTCAATGCATAATCTAGCAGAGAGAAAAAAAACAAACAAAATAAAACTTAATAATAAATAAACAAGTAAATCAATTGCATATATTAAATAGATTTTTAATGTGCAAAAACAGAAATACTGTAAATTAAACAAAAAGTGAGGTAGTGTCCAAAGCTTGAATGTCCATTTAGGAATCAGATGGCAGAGGGGAAGAAGCTGTTCCCAAATAGCTGAGTGTGTGTCTTCAGGCTTCTGTACCTCCTACCTGATGGTAACAGTGAGAAAAGTGCATGCTCTGGGTCCTTAATAATGGACACTGCCTTTCTGAGACACCGCTCCCTAAAGGTGTCCTGGGTACTTTGTAGGCTAGTGCCCAAGATGGAGCTGACTAGATTTACCATCTTCTGCAGCTTCTTTCGGTCCTGTGCAGTACCTGCTCCATACCACACAGTGATGCAGCCTGTCAGGATTTCTTCACAGTGAGTCTATTTGTTGACATGCCAAATCTCTTCAAACTCCTAATAAAGTTTAGCTGCTGTCTTGCCTTCCTTATAACTACATCAATATGTTGGGAACAAGTTAGATCCTCCGAAATCTTGACACCCATGAACCTGAAGTCGCTCACTTTCTCCACTTCTGATCCCTCTATAAGGAATGGGATGTATTCCTTTGTCTTACCCTTCCTGAAGTCCACAATCAGCTCTTTCGTGTTACTGACGTTGAGTGCTAGGTTGTTGCTGTGGCACCATTCCACTAGTTGGCATATCTTACTCCTGTTCGCCCTCTCGTCACCACCTGAGATTCTACCAACAACGGCTGTATCATCAGCAAATTTATAGATTGTACTTGAGCTATGCGTAACCACGCAGTCATGTGTATATCGAGAGTAGAGCAGTGGGCTAAGCACACACCCCAAGGGGCACCAATGTTGATCATCAGCGAGGAGGATATGTTATCACCAATCCGGACAGATTCTGGTCTTTCAGTTAGGAAATCGAGCATCCAATTGTAGTGGGAGGTACAGAGGCCCAGGTTCTGCAACTTCTCAATCATTATTGTAGGAATGACGGTATTAGATACTGAGTTATAGTCAATGAACAGCATCCTGACGTAGGTGTTTGTCGCCTATTGAGGCGATAAGCAAATTGCAATGGGTTCAGGTCCTTGCTGAGGCAGGAGTTCAGTCTAGTCATAACCAACAACTCAAAGCATTTCATCATGTCGATGTGAGTGCTACCGAACAATAGTGAAAGGAAATGGCTGCAGAAAATGGTGGATACACCCCAGCAGTCCTTCCCCACCTTTATTAAGTAAATTTATATGGAGGACAACTGCAGGAAATCAGCATCCATCATCAAAGACACCCACCCATCCAGATCATGCTATCTTTGAGTCATAAATAAGTCCAGCACAGAAGCAAGCCCTTTGGTACATCTAGTCTATACTGAAAACATTTAAACCAGCCTACTCCCATCAACCTGCACCGGGATCATAGCCATCTATGTACTTATTCACACTTATTTTAAACATTGAAATCAAGCTTGCATGCACCACTTCTGCTGGTAGCTCATTCTACACTCTCACAACCATCTGAATGGAGAAGTTTCCCCTCATGTTCCCCTTAAACATTTCATTTTTCACTCTTAACCTTTAGTTGTAGTCCCATCCAACATCAGAAGAAAAATTTTGCTTGCATTAATCCTATCTACACATATCATAATTTTGTATACAATAGATAATAGACAATAGGTGCAGAAGTAGACCATTCGGCCCCTCGAGTCTGCACCTCCATCAAATCCCCTCTCAATCTAAGGAACAGTCCTAATCTATTCAATTCTTAGGTAAACTCAGGTACTCCAGACCCAGAAACATACTTTTAAGTTTTCTTTGTAGTCTTTCAACCTTAGTTACATCTTTCCTTCAGATAAGTGACCAAAATTTCACAGAATACCCCAAATTCGGCCTCACCGACATCTTATACAACTTCAACATAACATCTTATCTCCTGTACTCAATACATTGACGTATGAAGGCCAGTGTGCTAAAAGATTTCTTTACAACCCTACCTACCTGTGAGACAATGAATTATGGACCTGTATTTCCAGATCTCTTTGTTCTATCACACTCCACAGTGCCCTATCATCCACTGTGAAAGACCTACCTGGTCGGTCCTTCCAAAGTGCGAAACCTTGCACTTGTCTGCGTTAGGTTCCAGCAGCAATTTCTTAGCCTATTTTTCAGCTGTTCCAGATCCTTCTTCAAGCCATGATAGCCATCCTTGCTGTTCACTACAGCCCCAATCTTGGTATCATCTGCAAATCTGTTGATCCAGTTGACCACATTATTATCCAGATCATTGATATAGATGACAAACAACAAAGGACCCGGCACCAATCCCAGTGGCATAACTGTTATCATAGGCCTTCAGTCAGAGAGGCAGCCATTGACTACCACCTTCTAGCTTCTCCCACAAAGCCAATCTCTGATCCAATTTACTACCTCATCTTGAATGCCAAGCAACCGAACCTTTTTGACCAGCCTTTCATGCTGGACCTTGTCAAATAGCTTGCTAAAGTCCATGTGGGCAACATCCACTGCCTTGCCTTCATCTGTGTTCTTGGAAACTTCCTCAAAAAATTCTAGAGGATTGGCTGGACGTAACCTATCACATATGAAGCCATGTTAAATACCCTTAATCAGTCCATGTCTATCCAAATACTTATACATCTGGTCCTTTAATACCTTCCAGTAACTTTCCCACAACTGATGTCAGACGCACTGGCCCATAATTTCCTGGTTTCTGCTTAGAGCCTTTTCAAAACAGTGGAACAACATTTGCTATCATTCAATCCTCTGATACCTTTAGTGTCACTAAGAATGATTTAAATATCTCTGCTAAGGCCCCAGCAATTTTTGTGCTTGCCTCCCATAGGGTCCAACAGATCACCATGTCAGGCCCTGGGGATTTATCCACCCTCATTTGCCTCAGGGAAATAAACACTTCCTCCTGTATATCCTGTACATGGACCATGAACTTGATGCCACTTTGCTTCAGTTCTATAGATTCTGTGTCCATCCCCTGAGTAAATACAGATGCAAAAAAAAATTAGATTTCCTTCTTCCGCTTTGGCTCAACCCATGGATTACCATTCTGGTCTTCCAGAGGACCAATTTTGTCCCTTACAATCCTTTTCCTGTTAACATACCTGTAGAATCCCTTCGGATTCCCCTTTACCTTGTCTGCTAGAACAACTTCATGCCTTCATTTAGCCCTCCTGATTTCTATTTTGCGTTCTCTTACATTTCTTCTAGGACCATAACACCATAAGATATTGGAGCAGATATTGGCACAGAAGCTCCTTTCTGTTTCACTAACTAATGAATCTCCTCTCCTTCCCCCTTCCCTTCTGAGTCACCGAGCCAGACTCGGTGCCAGAGACCTGACCGCTATGACTTTCCTCTGCCAGTAATCCCCTTAGTAGTATCCAAAGTTTGTGATGACCCACTTCCCAGCGCACTCGAACCGGCTCACAAAGTGGTGCGTGCCGGCATTGAGGCCGGGTCCAAAGAGGGTGCCAAGCCTGCTTCACCAGCAAGGGGAAAAGCCCGCATGCGGGACGGGACTGTGAATATGCATTCAGCATTCCTGCCTGGGGAGGGCGCGATCAGGAAGGCCTTAAAGTGAGGCCGCGAAGTTTGAATAAATCTCTTTTTGCAACTGCAGCTCACCGACTCTGTGTCGTAACTGCAGCGCTGCGTGTAGCACACCGCTACAATTGGTGACCCCGACGGTCCAAACGACATTTGGGCCAAAGATGAATGACGCCGCATCTGTTCATGCAGTTTCGTTAAAATTGCCAAGCTTCTGGACGATGCGACCTCACCTATGGTTCCAGCAAGCAGCAGCCCAATTCCACATTCGGCAGATAACCTCGGAAGCCACACGTTACTATTACATGGTGAGCTCCCTCGACCAGGAAACAGCAGCCCAGGTTGAGGAGTTCATACAGTCGCCCCCAGCGGACGGCAAATACACAGAATTCAAAGCCTTGCTCATAAGGACTTTTGGACTCTCACGGCGCGAACGAGCTGCCCGCTTACTGCACCTGGATGGATTGGGGGGGACAGGCCACTATCGGCTTTGATGAACGAGATGCTCTCCCTGGCTGGAGGTCACAAGCCCTGCCTTATGTTTGAGCAGTCATTCCTGGAGCAGCTGCCTGAGGTCATACGCCTGCTGCTGTCTGACGTGGATTTCAGCGACCCCCGGAAGATGGCAGCCCGGGCGGACGTGCTGTGGAAAGCCAAGAAGGAGAGTGGAGCATCCGTCGCACAGATCACCAGGCCACGCTCCCAGCAGCAAACCAGACCAGGACCGGCCACAGAACCCGCTAACCCCAGAGGCAGGGGTGAGGAGGCCAACGAACAATGGTGCTTCTACCACCAGCGGTGAGGCGCAGAAGCCCGCCACGATAGCCCGCCCTGCAGGTTCCTGGGAAACGCCAGGGCCAGCCGTCGCTGATGGCTATGGCCGCTGGCCATCGGGATAGCCTCCTGTATGTCTGGGACAAGTGGTCGGGACGCCGCTTTTTAGTCAACACCAGAGCCGAGATCAGCATCTTACCGCCGACGTGTTGCGACACCCGCAACAGAACCCCGGGTCCCACCCTGAGGGCTGCAAACGGCAGCACAGTAAGGACCTACGGCACCCGTATGGTGCGGCTACAGTTTGGCTCCAGCCATTTCACGTGGGACTTCACACTGGCCGCCGTAGCCCAACCGCTCCTGGGTGCGGATTTTTTGTGAGCTCACAGCCTACTGGTCGACCTGCCAAGGAAACGACTGGTCCACGCCGAGACTTTTCAAACATTCTCCCTGGGTGAAGCCCAGTTGCTGGCCCTACACCTAGACCCCCATCACGCTGTCCGACAACGACTTCACCAGAGTCCTGGTGGATTTCCCATTGGTTCTGGCACTGCAGTTCATGGCAGCCATGCCCAGACACAGCGTACAGCACCACATCCCGACACAAGGACCACCCCTTCATGCCCATTCTCTAAGGATTCCCCCGGACAAGTTCCGACTGGTGAAGGAGGAGTTCAAGAGGATGGAGGAAATGGGGATCATATGGCGGTCCGACAGCCTATGGGCCTCCCCCCTGCACATGGTGCCCAAAGCAACAGGGGGCTGGAGACCATGCGGCGACTTCCGCAGGCTGAACGAGGCTACCACACCGGACCGCTACCCTGTGCCACACATTCAGGACTTTGCAGTAAACCCGCACAGCGCACGGATCTTCTCCAAGGTAGACCTTGTCTGGGGATACCATCAAATCCCGATGCATCCGGACGACGTCCCCAAAACAGCACTCATCACCCCTTTCGGCCTTTTCGAGTTCCTCCGCATGCCATTCAGCCTAAAGAATGCCACACAGACGTTTCAACAGTTAATGGACGTGGTAGGACGTGACCTGGACTTCGCTTTCATCTATTTGGACGACATCCTCATAGCCAGCAGCAGTCGTCAGGAGCATCTGTTCCACCTCCGTCAACTCTACGCCCGACTGAATGAATACGGCCTGACAATCAACCCAGCCAAGTGCCAGTTTGGGCTCGACAACATCAACTTCCTGGGCCACAGGATTACTAAAGACGGGGCAACCCCTCTGCCTGCCAAGGTAGATGCAGTCCGCCACTTCCCCTGAACCAACACAATCAAAGGCCTTCAGGAATTCGTGGGTATGGTGAATTTCTACCACTGCTTCCTCCCTTCAGATGCCCGAATCATGCACCCCCGTTCACCCTGATGTCGGGTAAGAGCAAGGAGATTACCTGGGACGAGGAGTCCGCCGCCGCTTTCATTAAAACCAAAGAAGCTTTAGCAAATGCCGCGAAGCTAGTGCAGCCCAGAACGGATGTCCCTACTGCCCTCACAGTGGACGCATCTAACACGGCAGTCGGTGGGGTGCTGGAACATCTCATCGAGGGTCGCTGGCAACCCCTGGCGTTTTTCAGCAAACACCTACGACCACCCGAGCTCAAATACAGTGCTTTCGACCAGGAACTGTTGGCGCTATACCTGGCAATCCGGCATTTCAGGTACTTCTTAGAAGGTAGGCCTTTCACCGCGTTCACGGACCACAAACCTCTTACCTTTGCGTTCACGAAAGCATCCGACCCCTGGTCGTCCCACCAGCAGCGATATCTGTCCTACATCTCCGAATACACGATGGATGTCCAGCACATCTCGGGAAAGGACAATGTTGTAGCGGACGTCCTCTTCCGCCCTAACATCCAAGCCCTGTCCCAGGGGGTAGACTATGAAGCACTGTCGGAGGAGCAGCAGGCAGACGAGGAGATCCCTAGTTACAGGACTGCAATCTCCGGTTTGCAACTCCAGGATCTCCCCGTAGGCCCAGGTGAGAGGACCCCACTCTGTGACATCACCACTGGCCAACCCCGCCCCGTCATTCCAGCAGCCTGGTGGTGGTGCGTTTTCGACTCCATTCACAACTTAGCGCACCCCTTCATCTGGACAACTGTCCGGATGGTGACCAACAGGTTCGTTTGGCACGGACTCCGCAAGCAAGTCAGTGAATGGGCCAAAACATGCACGCATTGCCAAACAGCCAAGGTGCAGCGGCACACCAAAGCCCTGCCGCAGCAGTTCCACCCCACCCGCCGGCGTGTCGACCACATTCATGTGGATATAGTGGGCCCCCTGCCAGTGTCGCAAGGAGCGCGGCACCTCCTGACTATCGTGGACCGGTTCACAAGATGGCCAGAGGTGATCCCGCTCACCGACACCACCTCTGAATCTTGCGCCCGGGCACTGATTGCCACCTGTGTATCTCGCTTTGGTGTACCGGCCCACATTACCTCCGACAGAGGCGCCCAGTTCACCTCCAGCCTGCGGTCAGCTATGGCCAGCCTTTTGGGGACACAGCTGCACCACACAACATCTTACTACTCATAGTCGAACGGACTAGTGGAGCGTTTCCACTGTCACCTGAAGTCGGCTCTCATGGCCCGCCTCAAAGGGCCTAACTGGGTGGACGAGCTTCCCTGGGTCCTGCTCGGAATCCGCACGGTGCCCAAAGAAGATCTGCACACCTCCTCGGCCGAGTTGGTGTATGGCGCACTCCTGGTCGTTCCGGGAGAGTTCATATCAGCCCCAAGGGTGCAAGAGGAAGAAACCGCAGCAGTCCTGGGCAGACTACGTGAGAGGCTCAGTAGCCTGGCCCCCATACCCACTTCGCAGCATGGGCAAAACCCGACCTGCGTACCCAAAGACCTGCAAAACTGTAAGTTCATTTTTGTACGATGGGGCGGACATCGGGCACTGCTACAGCAGCCCTATGAGGGGCCATTTATGGTGATCAGAAACAACGGGTCCACATTCGTGCTGGACATAGGGGGGAAGAGGAGGTTTTCATGGTGGACCGACTCAAACCGGCCCATATGTACTTGGCGCAACCGGTCGAGATTCCGGTACCGCGGCACAGAGGCAGACCTCCCAAACAGAGTCCGACCCAGACTGTGGACATTGGGGGTTGCATTGCCAGTTCTGGGGGGGAGGGGGTTATGTGGCGACCCACTTCCTAGCACACTCGAACCAGCTCACAAAGTGGTGCGTGCCGGCATTGAGGCCGGTCCCAAAAAGGGCGCCAAGCCTTCTTCACCAGCAAGGGGAAAAGCCCGCGCGCCGGGGAGGGCGGAATCAGGAAGGCTTTAAAGTGAGGCCGTGAAGTTTGAATAAATCTCTTTTTGCAACTTCAGCTCACCGACTCCATGTCGTTATTTCAGTGCTGCGTGTAGCACACCGCTACAAGTTCATCATTCTTCATTGACCATTACTCCGAACTGAATCTACGTAGTCAATTCCACAGAATCTTTTCAACTCATCTTCTCATTATTGTTCTTATTTGCAGTTTGCCTTCTTTTGCACACTGGTGTTTGTCAGTTCCTTAAGCATACTTTTCATAAAATTCTATTACATCTCTTGTTTTCTTGTAAACGTCCGCAGGACATCATAAACCAGTGAGTTGTTTGTTTTGTCTCCCCTCTCGCTGTGAAATGGAGACATCTCTTTCTTCCTTATTAGGGAGGGAGAGAGCCTGAGGTATGTCGAATTATTGTGTAAATCAGTTGTGTTTGGGGTACTGCAGGTCTGTGTCTTTGCTGTTGCTTTGCTGCACGGTTGCGTGCTTGGTGGTGGGTACTGATGCTTTTCTTTTTGCTGGTTGAGGGGGAGGGGATATTGTTGCTTTGCTGCTGCTTACACATGGGAGGTGGAAGCTGGGGGGACTTTGGGGTTCTAACATTTAACTGACATTCATCCTTGGAGGGTACTCCTCTGTTTTTGAGAATGATTGTGAAGTAAAAGCATTTCAGGATGGATATTATATATATATATATTTCTCTGACATTAAATGTACTTTTGAAACCTTAGAAACTTTTGAAAATGAATCAGTGTAATATCTTGTAACATGTATATATACTTTCATTAATTAATTTTGTACTTTGAAGCATTAACAACATTGGAGAAGGCAGTATTAATTTTTCTGACAAACTGCACTGATACAAGACATTCAGGCAGGTTCATTGGTGGGAAAGGGTTAGAGGGCTATCGATGAAATGCAGGCAAATGGTGCTAGCTTACATAGGCATAGGTGACTCACTTTTTGTCCAGTAATGACACATTGATAGAATAATCTCCACCTGCTTGCAGACTTCAAAAAACTAACCATCACCAGCATAAACAGTCATTCCCCCATCCTTTCACATGGTTGCAACGTCTGTTATTTTCAAACTAGATTGTAGTTGAGTGACTTAGCCACTCAAATCGCATCTCTTGTAACAACCAACAAGGAGAGTGTCTTTGGAGGCACATGAACATCACAGCCTGCATTTTCCCTTTCCTGTCACTCATCATTCTGAGTTAGAATTTTTTCTCTGAACCTTCATTATTGCTGGATTTAAATCCTAGAACTTTCTTCTCAGCAGCATTATAGAAATAACTTCACCATCTTCTCAAATGCAGTTAGGGATGGGCAATAAATACCAGCCTTACCAGCAATGCCTGTATCCTGAAAAGTGAATAAAATAGTGTTGTGGGTTGGTAGGACCATCAGTTTAATGGTAACAGGAATCAACACTGAACATTTTACAATCACTGAACAAACATTTTCTTGTTCTGTTTCTTTCTTTGGATCTCTTTGCCTCACCAATCAGCTTTTTTCAATAAAACTTCACCCTTCTCCTGGTCATGGTGTCAAGTTCAATTTTTCCCATAGACTTAGATTCATTTATTTATTACATGTACTGGACATCAAAATATACAGTGAAGTGCACCTTTTAATCCTAAGAAATTTCTACCAGGGCACAATTGAGAGCATCCTGACTGACTGCATCACTGCCTGGCATGGGAACTGTATCTCCCTTAATTGCATGACTATGTACAGAGTTGTGCAGATCACCCAGCACATCTGTAATTTCTGAACTTCCCATTATTCAGGACACTTACAACGATAGGTGTGTAAAATGCGTAGGATCACTGGGGACCCAAGTCATCCCAACCACAATCAATTCCAGCTGCTACCATCTGGGAAGTGGTACTGCAGCATAAAAGCCAGAACCAATAGGTTCCGGGACAGCTTCTTCCACCAGGCCATCAGACTGATGAACTCACGCTGATCTGAGAGTACTCTCATTGACTATTCTATTTATGAGATTGGACATTGCACATTTAGATGGACACATAATGTAAAGATTTTACTCCTCATGTGTGTGAAAGATGTAAGAAATAAAGTCAATTCAATTCAATTTATAAGTGTGCTGACCCTCATTAGTTTCTCAGTTAGACATGGAAGCACAGAGAGTTAAAAGTAAATAGAACATGCAGAACCTGTTTCAACAGGATTGTTCTTTTAAAAAAAGTGTCTGAAAATAGATTTTTGTTCCATGCTGTGCATGAAAATTGCTTTTTAACTTGAGGAGTGCTTTGGAGCAAGCTCAGAAATGAGCCAAGGAGTTCAAGGTTTAGCACTCGGTGTCACATCTTCAGCTAGTCTGCAAGTCAATTCCAAAGTTTGAAACCTGAAAGATGATTGGAAGTCCAGAATACAAAGCCGTTTGGCCAAAGACTGGAGACTGGCGACCAGATGCCTGTCTTGGAGTTGGAGAACTGCCCATGTGTGTGGATGGGAGGGAGGAAACAGGATTATTTTGTTTCTGATTGTGTTTTGTGTTTTATTCTGCTTTGAGGTGAAAGAGGAGTTGTGCATTTTTCACCACATAGCTGGTGTATACAGACCACGTGAGATCCTCAGCGAAGTTGGATGCTGAGGAACTTAATGTTGTTCAACCTCTGAACCCCAGATCCATTGATGTTAATAGGGATTAGCCCGTCTCCATTCCTCCTGTAATCCACAGCCAGCTTCTTTGTTTTTGCGACATTGAGGGAGAGGTGGTTTCCTTGACACCACTGTGTCACAGAGGTGACTTCTTCCCTGTAGGCCACCTCATTATTGTTTGAGATTGGGCCAATCAATGTAGTGTCATCGGCAAATGTAATAAGCAGATTGGAGCTGCGGGTGGTGATACAGTCATGGGTATACAGGGAGTAAAGGAGGGGAACTCAGTAATCAGCCATCAGGGGCTCCTGTATTGAGAGTCAGAGGGGTGGAGGTGAGGAAGCCCACTCTTACAACCTGCTGGCGATCTGACAGGAAATCCAGGATCCAGCTGCACAAAGCAAGGTCAAGGCTGAGGTCTCCGAGCTTCTTGTCAAACCTGGATTGAATTATGGTGTTGAATGCTGAACTGTAGTGCAAGAACAGCATTCTCACATAAACATCTGTCTTCTCTAGATATGTAAGGACAGTGAGTGCAATAGGACACCAGTCATTCAAGCATGTTGCCTTGGTCCTTTTTTGATACAGGGACAATGGTAGATAATTTGAAGCAGGCGGGCACTCTACACTGGGAAAGGGAGAGATTAAAAATGTTAGTAAACACACCTGCTAGTTGTGCTGCACACACCCTAAGTGCTCACCCTGGGATGCCATCCAGTCCCAAAGTCTTGTGACTATCCACTCATTGGAAACATCTGTGTACCTCAGCCTCAGAGATGACCGGGTTGTAGGTTGTAGCGGTAGCTATCCTCGGAGGCTCAGAGTTAGCGATATTGAACCAAGAATAAAAGCGATTGAGCTCATTTGGAAGAGAGGCCGCGATGTTGGCGGCATCACAACATTTGGATTTGGAGTCTGTGATGGTAATTAGCTCTCGCCAAAGTCATGTGTGCTATTTGTTGTGAATAACATATATAACATATAATAATCACAGCACGGAAACTGGCCATCTCGGCCCTCCTAGTCCGTGCTGAACTCTTAATCTCACCTAGTCCCACCTACCCGCACTCAGCCCATAACCCTCCACTCCTTTCCTGTCCATATACCTATCCAATTTTACCTTAAATGACACAACTGAACTGGCCTCTACTACTTCTACAGGAAGCTCATTCCACACAGCTATCACTCTCTGAGTAAAGAAATACCCCCTCGTGTTTCCCTTAAACTTCTGCCCTCTAACTCTCAAATCATGTCCTCTCGTTTGAATCTCCCCTACTCTCAATGGAAACAGCCTATTCACATCAACTTTATCTATCCCTCTCAAAATTTTAAATACCTCGATCAAATCCCCCCTCAACCTTCTACGCTCCAATGAATAGAGACCTAACTTGTTCAACCTTTCTCTGTAACTTAAGTGCTGAAACCCAGGTAACATCCTAGTAAATCGTCTCTGCACTCTCTGTAATTTATTGATATCTTTCCTATAATTCAATGACCAGAACTGTACACAATATTCCAAATTTGGCCTTACCAAATTTTAACATTAACAATTTTAACATTACATTCTGTACTCAATGCTCTGATTTATAAAGGCCAGCATTCCAAAAGCCTTCTTCACCACCCTATCTACATGAGACTCCACCTTCAGGGAACTATGCACTGTTATTCCTAGATCTCTCTGTTCCACTGCATTCCTCAATGCCCTACCATTTACCCTGTATGTTCTATTTGGATTATTCCTGCCAAAATGTAGAACCTCACACTTCTCAGCATTAAACTCCATCTGCCAACGTTCAGCCCATTCTTCTAACCAGCATAAATCTCCCTGCAAGCTTTGAAAACCCACCTCATTATCCACAACACCTCCTACCTTAGTATCATCGGCATACTTACTAATCCAATTTTCCACCCCATCATCCAGATCATTTATGTATATTACAAACAACATTGGGCCCAAAACAGATCCCTGAGGCACCCTGCTAGTCACCGGCCTCCATCCCGATAAACAATTATCCGCCACTACTCTCTGGCATCTCCCATCTAGCCACTGTTGAATCCATTTTATTACTCCAGCATTAATACCTAACGACTGAACTAACCTTCCATGTGGAACTTTGTCAAAGGCTTTGCTGAAGTCCATATAGACTACATCCACTGCCTTACCCTCGTCAACATTCCTCATAACTTCTTCAAAAAATTCAATAAGGTTTGTCAAACATGACCTTCCATGCACAAATCCATGCTGGCTACTCCTAATCAGATCCTGTCTATCCAGATAATTATTAATACTATCTCTAAGAATACTTTCCATTAATTTACCCACCACTGATGTCAAACTGACAGGTCTATAATTGCTAGGCTTACTTCTAGAACCCTTTTTAAATGATGGAACCACATGAGCAATACGCCAATCCTCCGGCACAATCCGCGTTTCTAATGACATCTTAAAGATCTCCGTCAGAGCTCCTGCTATTTCTACACAAACTTCCCTCAAGGTCCTGGGGAATATCCTGTCAGGACCCGGAGATTTATCCACTTTTAAATTTCTTAAAAGCGCCAGTACTTCCACCTCTTTAATTGTCATAGGTTCCATAACTTCCTTACTTGTTTCCCACACCTTACACAATTTAATATCCTTCTCCTTAGTGAATACCGAAGAGAAGAAACCGTTCAAAATCTCTCCCATCTCCCTCGGCTCCACACATAGCTGACCAATCTGATTCTCTAAGGGGCCAATATTATCCCTCACTATCCTCTTGCTTTTAATATAACTGTAGAAACCTTTCGGATTTACTTTCACCTTATTTGCCAAACCAACCTTGTATCTTCTTTTAGCTTTTCTAATCTCTTTCTGAAGATTCCTTTTACATTCTTTATATTCCTCGAGCAATTCCTTTACTCCTTGCTGCCTATATCTATTGTAGACATCCCTCTTTTTCCGAACCAAATTTCTAATATCCCTTGAAAACCATGGTGCTTTCAATCCTTCAACCTTTCCTTTCAACCTAACAGGAACTTAAAGATTCATAATTTCACCCTTAAATGACCTCCATTTCTCTATTACATCCTTCCCATAAAACAACTTGACCCAATCCACTCTCTCTAAATCCCTTCGCATCTCCTCAAAGTTAGTCTCAAATGTTGACTCAATCTTCTCCCTGTGTTGTTTCACATAGTGTTGCAGAGATCACAGCTGGTTTTCCTGAGCTCTCGTGGATTTCCAGTGATGTCGCTCTGTAAGTGCTGTACACACAGAACCATTGATCCAGGGTTTAGGCTCAGGAAGACTCAACTGACTTCTGGGGGACAACATTGTCGATGCACTCCTGAATGTTAATTAGGTATTGGAGTGGGCCCTCAGCCCTCAGATCTGATCCCTCATTCATGAAATCAAACAAACTGCTGACTGTTCCCATAGTCAGAATCAGGTTTATTGTTACTAACACACAGCATGTTATTACGAAATGCTTTCAACCCCTCCATCTTCCGAGATTTAAAAGCTCTAACTCTCCAGTGCACAGACAGCCTCTTTAAATTAAGCACTCTATCAAAACTTACCCCTGACTCCTCTGTACCCACTCCCCAGCACCTTAAACCTGTGTTCTCTTGTGGCAACCATTTCAGCTCTGGGAAAAAGCCTCTGACTATACCACACTATCTCGAACATACTGGCTGAATTATGCAAGTGGTATATCTTGCGAGATGAACCATTGCAGAGTGATCATTTTCCTATATGTATAAGCTTGTGTTTGGATTTGTATAGAGGATGGGAGGCCATGTTTAGGAAGTGGAATTGGGGAGTGATCATTTTCTTATATTTATAAGGTGCTTATAAATAGGGGGTATAGGGTCATGTTTAGGAGGTGGAATTCTGGTAAAGCAAATTGGGAGAAGTTTAAAGTTTTATGTGATGAACATCTGTCAGGGTTGAATGTTGAGGATGATGTGGATTTCTGTAATGAAAGGTTATGTCACATTATTCAAATTGTGGTGGACGTCATTCTCTAATTATGCTTTTTAATAGGAAAGGCTGTACCATGGTGGACTGAGGAGTGTGTAGGGTAATTAGGGAAAGAAAAAGGCATTTGGGAAAGTTATGTGGTGAAGGCTGCAAAGAAGATCATATTGTGATGGTATTGAAAGGGATATTAAATGTGGAGATGTTTAGGGAATGATTAAGAAAATGGGGGGCAGGGGTTCATAGGGTTAATAACATTCCAAGATTGATTAAAGCAGGTAATATGATTGTTACTGAAATAGCGAAGGTTGAGTTTACTGGCACTGTCATTTGCTGAAATTCATAATCATGAATCATAATCATAATCAAGTGAAGAAGCTAAAGAATGTAGGGATAAGGTTTTAAGTGAATACCCTGATGTGTTGGAAGCCAGCTGTAGCAATGATAGTACTAAAGATGTAGAGTTTTCTTTGTATATTTAAAAAGCTGTTAGTGTCAATACATTCAGATATGACCCAAGTGCAGAGAGAGAGATTGAAGCAGGTCCATAGTTCACAGACTTCAATGCAAACAGTATTTTAAAGGAAAAGAAAACAATAGATGCTAGGCCAAACAGAGCCATTAACTAAAACTCTCAAATGGAAAAATAAATGCCAACAATGTGGTTGAAAGGAATACCTAAATATAAAGCAAATATGGTTAGCTTGCAGCATCAGTCTACTCGATATTCCACTTTCTCAGGCAAGGCCAAGTGCAAGCAGGTAGCGAACATTGTTGTGGTTTGCTCGTCTCGAAAGTGCCACAACGAAAAGGGAGTTAATTATTACCATAATGAAATAATAATTAACTTATACGTACACATTCATAAGCACAATTGCTAAATCTGCTGCGCAGCCAAGCTCATGGTTGTGACAGGGTCCTCATCTCTAGATGCAACCCCTAAGTTGCCACAGGCCTGTGTCCACTGGAAGCCCCAGATGGCAAAATAGTACAACCGTAGCTAACAAGGGGAATCAAAGCTAATGTAAAAGCAGAAAAGAGGGCATACAATAGAACAAAACTTGGGGAGAAGATGGAGGACTGGGAACCTTTTAAAAATCAACAGAAAGCAACTGAAAGAGTCAATAGGAGGGAAAAAGATGAAATATGAAAGAAGGCTAGCAAACAATATCAAGGTATAGAAAAAGTTTTTTCAAGTATGTAAAATATAAGAGAGATGAGATTGGATAAAGTATTACTGGAAAATGATGCTGGAGAAATTATAACAGGGGCCAAGGAGATGACAGGTGAACTAAATGAATATTTTCTATCCATCTTCACTGTTGAAAACACTAGCAGTGTGCCAGATGTTGTAGTATGTGAGGGAGGAGAAATGAGTGCAGTTACTATTACAAGGGAGAAGATGTTCAAAAACTTAAAGGTACGTAATTACTTGGACCAGATGAACTGCACTCTAGGGTTCTGAAAGAGATTGTGGAGGCATCAGTAATGATCTTTCAAAAATCATTGGACACTGGCATGGTGCCAGAGGACTAGAAAATTGCAAATGTCACTCCAGTCTTTCAGAAAGGAGGAAGACAGCAGAAAGGAAATTATAGACCAGAGGCCAGAGTCATAAGGGGTGTGAAGTTGCCATATGAGAGGAGGTTCTAGAATCACTAGAATCTGGAACTGGAGACTGGAATAGAGGTCTGGAAATTTGCAAATGTCATTCCACACTTCGAGAAGGGAGAGAGGCAGAAGAAATGAAACTGTAGACCAGTTAGTCTGACCTCAGTGGTTAGGAAAATGTTGGAGTCAATTGTTAAGGATGCAATTATGTAGTACTTGATGATACCAAACAAGATAAGACAAACCTGCATGGTTTTCTTAAAGGAAAATCTTACCTGATGAACCTGTTGGAATTCTTTGAGGAGGTTACAAGTAGGTGGATAAAGGGGATGCAGTGGATGTTGTATATTTGGACTTTCAGAAGGCCTTTGACAAGATGCCACACATGAGGCTGCTTACCAAATTAAGAGCTCGTGGTATTACAAGGAAGTTAATAAAATGGTTAGAGCATTGGCTAATTGGTAGGAGGCAGTGAGTGGAAATAAAAGGATCCTTCTCATGGTTGGCTGCCAGTGACTAGTGGCATTCTGCAGGGATTGGGGACAGCTTCTTTTTGTGCTGTATATCAATGATTTAGATAATGGAATAGATGGCTTTGTTTCCAAGTTTGCAGATGATTTGAAGATTGGTGGATGGGCAGGTAGTTTTGAGGAAACAGGGAGGCTGCAGAAAAACTTAGACAGATTAGGAGAATGTCAAGAAAGTGGCAAATGAAATGCAATCACAAACAAGAGAAAATCTGTAGATGCTGGAGATCCAAGCAGCACACACAAAATGCTGAAGGGACTCAGCAGGCCAGGCAGCATCTATGGAAAAAAGTACAGTTGACGTTTTGGATTCTGCCAATGGGTTTCAGCACAAAACTTCAAAGGTACTTTTTTCCAGAGACACTGCCTGGCCTGCTGAGTTCCTTCAGCATTTTGTGTGTGTTGAAGTGAAGTACAATGTTAGAAAATGTATGGACATGCACTTTGGTGACAGAAATAAATGTGCAGTCTATTTTCTAAACAGGGAGAAATTGCAAAACTCTAACATAAAAGGGACTTGGGAGTCCTTGTGTAGAACACCCTAAAGATTAACTTGCAGACAGAGTCGACGGTGAGGAAGACAAATGCAATGTTATCATTCATTTCAAGAGGTTTAGAATCAAGAGCAGGGATGTGATGCTGAGGCTTTATAAGACTCTGGTGAGACCTCATCTTGAGTATTGTGAACAGTTTTGAGCTTCTTATCTCCGAGAAGATGTTCTGGCATTGAGGGGGTCACAAGGATGATTCTGAGAATGAAAAGGTTATCATATGAAAAACGTTTGATGGCTCTGGGTCTGTACTCACTAGAATTTAGAAGGATGAAGGGGGATCTGATTGAAACCTTTTGAATGTTGGAAGGCCTAGACAGAGTAGATGTGGAAAGGATGGAGGAGTCTAAGACAAGAGGGCACAGCCTCAGGATAGAGTGGCAGCCATTTAAACAGATATAGAGAAATTTCTTTAGCCAGAGAGTAGTGAATTTGTCTGTGTGGGTATTACATACAAAAATCTTTGACCATTTATATTTGTTTAATTAGATCTGATCTTGGTTAAGGCGGTGTGGCTTATGGATCAGCTTAATCTTCAAATTTAGAATGTTTGGATGTCAGACAGACAGGCGTACTTTATTGATCCCGAGGAAAATTGGGTTTCGTTACAGCCGCACCACCAAGAATAGTGAAGAAATACAGCAATATAAAACCATAAATAATTAAATAATAATTAGTTAATCATGCCAAGTGGAAAAATAAGTCCAGGACCAGCCTACTGGCTCAGGGTGTCTGACACTTCGATGGAGGAGTTGTAAAGTTTGATGGCCACAGGTAGGAATGACTTCCTATGACGCTCAGTGTTACATCTCGGTGGAATGAGTCTCTGGCTGAATGTACTCCTGTGCTTAACCAGTACATTATGGAGTGGATGGGAGTCGTTGTCCAAGATGGCATGCAATTTGGACAGCATCCTCTTTTCAGACACCACCGTCAGAGAGTCCAGTTCTACCCCCACAACATCACTGGCCTTACGAATGAGTTTGTTGACTCTGTTGGTGTCTGCTACCCTCAGTCTGCTGCCCCAGCACACAACAGCAAACATAATAGCACTGGCCACCACAGACTCGTAGAACATCCTCAGCATCGTCCGGCAGATGTTAAACGACCTCAGTCTCCTCAGGAAATAGAGACGGATCTGACCCTTCTTGTAGACAGCCTCAGTGTTCTTTGACCAGTCCAGTTTATTGTCCATTCGTATCCCCAGGTATTTGTAATCCTCCACCATGTCCACACTGACCCCTTGGATGGAAACAGGGGTCACCGGTGCCTTAGCACTCCTCAGGTCCACCACCAGCTCCTTAGTCTTTCTCACATTAATCTGCAGATGATTCTGCTCGCACCATGTGACAAAGTTTCCCACTGTAGCCCTGTACTCAGCCTCATCTCCCTTGCTGATGCATCCAACTATGGCAGAGTCATCAGAAAACTTCTGAAAATGTTTGTAGTTCTGTGTTGTAGTTGAAGTCTGAGGTGTAGATGGTGAAGAGAAAGGGAGACAGGACAGTCCCCTGTGGAGCCCCAGGGCTGCTGATCACTCTGTCTGACACACAGTGTTGCAATGTGATAGAAGCGCTGGCTTTAAGACTGTGTTGGGGTGCAGTAAGCCCATCTCCTGTTTTGCTCCTTTCAATTATCAATTATTTCACTGTTATAATGCTTCCATGTCACTTATTATCCAGACACATGCTGAGAAATCTTACCACCGACCATATAATTTCAAATCAAGTGCAGGTATATTGATCCTCTTTGTAAAACACATAACTGTGTTTTAGCTACTGAAAGCTTAAAACCCCATCTATTTGCTATTTGACCTTATTAATCATTAATCATATCCTATATGCAGTTAAATTCGGCACGGACTAGAAAGGCCAAGATGGCCTGTTTCCGTGCTGTAATTGTTATATGGTTATAAATCGAAATTTCTACCTATAATACATAAAGCTCCATCAACTGCAAAACAGGATTTACCCATCCCAGTACCTATCTCAGAGAAAATATCATTAATCATAATATTAAACAATAAAGTGCTACAAACATTGCCTCAGAGGTCCCATTCTCTATCTCACAGAAGCCTGAATATACCTTGCCTACTCTTACCTGCACAGACCGATCTCCAAATAAAACTCAGAAAAAATTATATAGCCTTCCTAACACTCCTAATTTCCATAATTTAATCAAAAGACTTTCCCACCATAACATATCATATGCTTTTTCAATATCAAAAATTACTGCTATTTCAACTTTTTATGAACATTTTTATGCCTACTTAATATTATCTTCCAAACATAAAACTGAATCCGCTGAATGTTCTGAAATCTGCTTTGATAGAACACTACATCACCTCTCATTTCCACAAAATCGTTCAACCGCTCTATTACCATATACTCCATGTTTGCACAAATGATATTGGTCTATATCTAGAAGGATCTGACAGGGGTTTCCCAGGTTTTAGAATAGACCATAAGACATAGGAGCAGATTTAGGCAATTTTGCCTATCGAGTCTGCTCCACCATTCAGTCGTGGCTGATCCTTTTTCTTTCCCCACCTTAGCACCACTCCCAGCCTTCTCCCTGTAATCTTTGATGCGGTGACCAATCAAGAACCAATAAACCTCTGCCTTAAATACACCCAATGACCTGGCCTCCACAAATGCCTGTGGTAACAAATTCCACAAACTCACCACTGTCTGGTGATGATCTGTTAGAACAATAAAGAAACATCTTTTAACAGTGTATACAGCAGAATTGGTTGCCATCATTTTGGGTGGAGGAAATTTGTCCAAGAGAAGTTGTAATTTGTTTGGATTTGTTTTTGGTTTTGATTTCTCTTAAAACAGGTCATTCTTGCAGAATGTCAGTTACTGCTGGAGGCTGTTCAAACCTTATTTCATATTCAAAGTACTGGTCTACATGTCCTCTTTTTACAGGTCCCTACACATAGAGATGTAGAGGGGAATGAGCAGGTTGATTGCTCGGCCAAAAAAATCTGTTAAAAGTCCAACTGTGGATATTGTCCTACTTAGCAAATCAGACTGGTGGGGTTAAGAATTAGAGGATTATGGCAAGACCTGTGGGATAATGTGCATAAGTTGGAGACACCTTTACAGAATACTCAAAACTGTTGGATTGATGGAAGAAGAGGTTAAGACAAGAATGGAAGGAGTTATATTGACTTAACTTAGAATTGGGAGTTGATAGTTTTCATTTAAAAACGTTGCTAAGTTTTGCAAGTGACTTTAATTCACAACAGTGTCTTCATGATTTACAATCTATAGGGCTTTTTGGGGTAACATAGTTTTCAGTTGATAAGAACTAGTAGTAGTTTTATTTCCCAATTCTATACATCACACTCCAGTCCAGCTGGTGATGGCAATGCACCTTTAAGCTGGACTGCCAAACGCCATTAAAAGTCAGAAGAAGAAGGTTCAGTGCTCAATCATAAGCCTGCCTGTATTTTGTCTAGTATTTGTTTTGTGTGTAGATTTTCAAACCAGTTTGAGACTGTGTCTCAAACCCAGCCTCGAATACTTCAGCATTTGGGTCCAAACATCCTCGTCAAGGACTCTCAGTGCAGTATGATAGTTCCAACATGGACCCAGTGGAGTTTCAGAGTCTTATCACCTACTGTGACCAGCCACAGTGAAGATATTTCCAGACAGAGCCTGGAGATTCACAACTTCAAGGTAGCCATTGGTCATCCTTTGCTTGTGAGAACCAGTTGGTCCCAATCGAGAACCAGTACAACAAAGAGATTTGATGGTAACACTGGCTCTTGCCACGGCTTCCTCATTCAATACTCACTGGTATTTAAACTTCAGCTGTCCCAGTTCCCTTGGAAGCACAGAAAAGTGACCTTCATTATCTCTGTCCTGAATGGAAGAGTCCTGGTTAGGCCGCTGCGCATTGGGAATGTAGGTTAGAGTTCTGTGTGGATTTCGAGCAAATCAGAAGCCAAGGGACTGGTGGGGTTAAGAATTAAGGGACTATGGCAAGACCTGTGGGATAAAGGGCATAAGGTGAAACACCTTTACAGAATACACAAAACTGCTGGATTGTTGGGAGAAGGGGGTAAGACAAGAATGGAACGACTATGCAGCTGACTATGTGATCGAATTTTGGACCTTGGCCCAGGAGATTGTTTGTAACAGGGAGGCCTTGGCCACGCTTTACCACCACAGACTCAGAAATGAACTGAAGGATGCCCTTGCTGTAGGGGGGCCAGCAGAGAACTTAGGGGTTCTCATCGACCAGTCCATCATCTGACAGAGCAAAAGTGGGACCACTTCTGGAGGTTGAAGAAAGCAAGCCTGAGCCCGGACCCTACACATTGCAGTTCCATTCCCCAACCTTGGTTCATGAGAAGCCTGTCGCCTGCTCAGTCGAGCCCAGGTAGATTGGTTGCACTATGCTCTCCGCCAATGAGAGATCCCGGCATCGGAGTTTAGTTTGCTGCTTTTATTGCATGTCCAAAGTGGCAGCCTCCTGGGGAACTGCTAAGACTGTCCAGTGTTGGGAGGACTTTGACGGTAGCAGCCATTACGTACAATCCCACAGATTCTGGTTTCATGTAGAAGGCAGAGTTCAGAACTTGGGTAAGAACTTGAGGCAGGTGAAGGCTTTTGTGGACTCAGGGGCAGCGGGAAATTTTCTGAATTTAGAATCTGCCCATCGGTTTGATATACTGCTGCAAGAGTTGCGCCAATCCTTGCCCGCAACTGTCTTGGATGGTTGACCGCTATGTTCTAGGCAGATCCAGCAACAAGCTGATGAGAATTGGAGATCATTTGGAAGACATTAGTTCCTATACTATTGACTCTCCACTCATACCCCTGACCCTCGGATACTCTTGGCTGTCCCAGCATAACCCGTCCATGGACTGGAGAGAGTAGAGAATCATTGCTTGGTCAGATCCTTGCAAAAAGCTTTACTTACTGCATGACATTCCGATACCCAGACTCTCTGGTGACCAGTGAATTGAAGTGAATTGATTTTATCACTTACATCCTTCATATACATGAGGAGTAAAAATCTTTATGTAACATCTCCGTTCAAATGTGCAATGTGCAATTATAGCAATTTATAATAAATACTATGTACAACAGGATAGTCAATATATCATAGAAATACAGTTGTATCAGAATGAATTAAGCAGTCTGATGGCCTGGTGGAAGAAGCTGTCCCGGAGCCTACTAGTCCTGGCTTTTATGCTACGGTACCATTTCCAGGATGGTAACAACTGGAACAGTTTGTGGTTGGGGTGACTCAGGTCTCCAATGATTCTTTGGGCCCTTTTTACACACCTGTCTTTGTAAATGTCCTGAATAGTGGGAAGTTCACAACTGCAGATGTGCTGGGTTGTCCGCACCATCCTCTGCAGAGCCCTGTGATTGAGGGAAGTACAGTCCCTATACCAGGCAATGATACAACC
This sequence comes from Hypanus sabinus, assembly GCF_030144855.1. Lineage (NCBI taxonomy): Eukaryota > Metazoa > Chordata > Chondrichthyes > Myliobatiformes > Dasyatidae > Hypanus > Hypanus sabinus. The sequence continues at coordinate 2,320,291 of NC_082727.1, forward strand.
AGTCAAAATGCTCTCAATTGTGCTGCTATAGAAAGTTCTTAAAAGTTGGGGGTCATACCAAACTTCTTCAACCATCTGAAGTGAAAGAGGCACTGTCGTGCCTTTTTTCACCACACAGCCAATATGTACAGACCACATGAGATTCTTGGTGATGTCTAATCCAAGGAACTTAAAGCTGTTCACCCTCTCAACCCCAGATCCATTGATGTCTATAGGGGTTAGCCTGTCTCCATTCCTACTGTCCACAGCCAGCTACTTTGTTTTTGACATGTTGAGAGAGAGGTTGTTTTCTTGAAACCACTGTATCAGGGTGATGTTCTCCTCTCTGCAGGCTGCCTCATTATTATTTGAGATTAGGCCAATCAGAGTAGAGTCGTTAGCCTATTTAATTAGCAGAATTGAGCTGTGGGTAGTGACACAGTTATGGGTATAGAGAGAGTAAAGGAGGGAGCTTAGTACGCAGCCCTGAGGGGCACCTGTGTTGAGGGTTAGAGGGACAGAGGAGAGGGAGCCTACTCTTACCACCTGCTGGTGATCTGACAGGAAGTCAAGGTTCCAGCTACACAAGGCAGGGTGAAGGCTGAGGTCTCTGAGCTTCTTGTCGAGCCTGGAGGGAATTATGGTGTTGAATGCTGGACTGTAGTGCAAGAACAGCATTCTCACATAAGCATCCTTCTTGAGGTGTGTAAGGAACCTATAAGGGAGCAGGCTTCAGTGCAAGGGAACCTGAGGCCTTCTGAAGACCTAGTCTGGACCTCAAGAGTAGACAAGCCGGTTCTAACCAATGGGACAGTCGAGTTGGAATCCCACAGACCCTATAGAGAGGGAATCTCTAAGTCAGGAGAAGACCAAGGAGATGTCCAAGCAGTCTGGAAGACTTGTTGCTAAGCTGAAGGGATCCAGCTGCCAAGTCCCAAAGAAGGGAAAGTCTCCTTTATACCGATTCTTGAAGCCTCTTCCCGGGGATGCAAGAACCCTCTGTAATGTCTCGTTGCCATTGCCTATGGATACAGACGGGGAGTCGAACTCTGATTTGGCCACTGTTTCTATGGATGAACTTTGTGAGCTCAGAGAGAAGACCCTGAAACATATCAAATCATCCCTGTCACCAAAAAAGTCTCAAGAGTCATCCTCAAAGTAAGATCCGGAGGAGATAGCAACATTCAAACAGGTTGAAATCCCTTCAATTTACAAGGATTAAGAATGGGTCTTCAGCAAGGGAAAGGCCTTGACTCTTCCAGCACACTGACCGTATGACTGCACCATACGTATGTTGCCTGGTACTTGTCTTCCGCAGGCTTGATTGTACCTACTCCTAGGGCCAGGACCAATTAAGTGTGATAGTGGAAAAGTGTGTATGGAACCAGAAGAGATAGCAGAGGTACTTAATGAATACTTTGCTTCAGTATTCACTACAAAAAAGGATCTTGGCGATTATAAGAATGACTTACAGCAAGAAAGAGGATATGCTGGAGCTTTTGGAAAACATCAAGTTAGATAAGTCACCGAGACCAGACAAGGTGTACCCTAGGCTACTGTAGGAGGCGAGAGAGAAGATTGTTGAGCCTCTGACAATGATCTTTACAAAATCAATGTGGATGGGAGATGTTCTGGAGGATTGGAGGGTTGCAGATGTTGTTCCCTTATTTAAGAAAGGGAGTACAGATAACCCAGGAAATTATAGACCAGTGAGTCTTACTTCAGTGGTTGGCAAGTTGATAGAGAAGATCCTGAGAGGCAGGATTTGAGGCATAAGATGATTAGGGATAGACAGCATGGCTTTGTCAAAGCAAGGCTGTGCCTTACGAGCCTGACTGAATTTTTTGAGGATGTGACTAAACACATTGATGAAGGTAAAGCTGTAGATGTAATGTATATGGATTTCAGCAAGGCATTTAATAAGCTACCCCATTCAAGGCTTATTGAGAAAGTAAGGAGGGATGGGATCCAAGGGGACATTGCTTTATGACTTGCCCACAGAAGGCAAAAGAGTGGTTGTAGACAAGTCATATTCTGCATGGAGGTCGATGACCAGTGGTGTGCCTCAGGGATCTGTTCTGGGACCCCTTCTTTTTGTGATTTTTATGAGGAAGTGGAAGACAGAGTGCTGTCTTTACGACAGTTATTTAGTTTATAATATTTTCGCTTAGTAATTCATTCAATAGTATTTTCTAGTTAGAATTAGGAGTGTTTAAAGTATATTCATTGCATGTAAAATATATCGGCATGCGATGACGTCACATCCGGTTTCGCCGCGTCTTGTGGGAAAACACCGGTTTGAAATTAGCGCGAGGGTGGGGGCTTTCCACGAGGCTCACCTGAGCAGAAGTTGTTTTGCAGGCATGAGAAATCACAGTGAGAGCAACGCTGTAAGTTAATAGATAATCGATATATTGAACTAAGATGTTAATGCCGATCCTGTTAGAAGTAACGACGGTAGATAATGTTTATGCTTTCGTTAGTTAAAGAGTCGCGGATAGTTTGCATGGAAGTGTATTTAAAGTAGTCAATGGAGCAGGTAAACTCTCCCTGTATACTGCACCTTAGTGTAATGTAGTTATAGTCACCTTTGCAAGTATTTACACTTGAAATGTGATATTAAGGAAGGAACAAATACTGTATCAATCTTGTATTGTTTTATCAACAGTTTTCACCATATGTTAATGTGAAGAGTGAACAGTAAATGGTTAATCTTACTGCGATCTGGTTTGCATTGGCTGTGGTTTATCCGGACGTTAAATTTCGCGTTCGTTACACCCGAAGGAGAACGTTACACAGACAGACAGACAGACAGACAGACATACTTTACTGATCCCAAGGGAAATTGGGTTTCGTTACAGCCACACAAACCAAGAATAGTGATAAAATATAGCAAGATAAAACCATAAATAATTAAATAATAATAAGATAATCAAGCCAAGTGGTACTAAGTCCAGGATCAGCCTATTGGTTCAGGATGTCTGACACTCCGAGGGAGGAGTTGTAAAGTTTGATGGCCACAGGTAGGAATGTCTTCCTATGACGCTCAGTGTTACGTCTCAGTGGAATGAGTCTCTGGCTGAATGTACTCCTGTGCCTAACCAGTACATTATGGAGTGGATGGGAGTCATTGTCCGAGATGGCATGCAACTTGGACAGCATCCTCTTTTCAGACACCACCGTCGGAGAGTCCAGTTCCATCCCCACAACATCACTGGCCTTATGAATGAGTTTGTTGATTCTGTTGGTGTCCGCTACCCTCAGCCTGCTGCCCCAGCACACAACAGTGAACATAATAGCACTGGCCACCACAGCCAGTGCAAGGATGGGTTAGTAAATTTTCTGATGACACAAAGGTTGGGGGTGTTGTTGATAGTGTGTCATAGGTTACCATGAGACATGAATAGGATGAAAAACTGGGCTGAGAAGTGGTAGATGGAGTCCAACACAGATAAGTGTGAGTTGATTCATTTTGGTAGGTCAAATATGATGGCAGAATATAGTATTATTGGTAAGAGTCTTGGCAGTGTAGAGGATCAGAAGGATATTAGGGTCCGAGTCCATAGGACACTCAAAGCTGCTGCACAGGTTTACTCTGTGGTTAAGAAGGCATACATTGGCCTTCATCAATGAGGCCAATGGTCATGGTAGGAACTGAGAGGTAAAGTTGCATCTATATAGGACCTTAGTCAGACCACACTTGGAGTACTGTGCTCATATCTGGTCGCCTCACTGCAGGAAGGATGTGAAAACTATAGAAAGGGTGCAGAGGGGATTTACACGGATGTTGCCTGGATTGACGAGCATGCCTTATGAGAATAGGTTGAGTGAACTCAGCTTTCTGTCCTTTGAGCGAAGGAGGATAAGTGGTAACCTGATAGAGGTGTATAAGATGATGATTGTGTTGTCACATACCCCGTGGTTATCTTGTGACTGTCTTATGACCATGATATAATTGAATATCTGGTGAGCATGATGTAATGGTCTTGTGATGGTAGGGTGATGTAATTTTTCTGTCAGTGTGAGGTCACGTAATGACATGTTCTCAACAGGTATAGAATGGGTGTTATGAATGTACCACAGCTCTGAGGGGCCGAAGGGGCGGGAGCAGCCCCCTCCTTCCGGAGAATCGCAAGATCGCTATTAATTCGGGCCTCGGACCCAGGAAGTGAGAGACAATGCAACGGTTTTGGCCATTGTTCTTAGAGGCACCTGTGTGATGTGCATGTCCCTGCTACTTGACAGCTAACATGGATATGGACACCCTTGGGCAATGTGGGGGTGGGGATTGCATTACCCTACTTTGATGGACATCTACAACTCTGCAAGTCAAGATAAAAGGGGACTGCAGGAGGCAGTACCCCAGTGACGCACCCGAAGGAGACCCTCGCTCAGTGCTCCCGTGGCTGGAAGCCACTCAACGCCACGTGCGCTCCTAACTCCTTTGCCTGGTGAGCGGGTGGCTGATAATACCGAGAAGGGCTTCGAACTTACAACGGGGAAACAACACTCCCCTGATTTAACGGAGTGACTTCATAAAGACCCGGGCAAGTTTTTTTTTCCCGTTTTTTCACCGATCCCTCTAAAACACGTGAAACCCAGCGATTCCCCGAAAGGCTAAAGTCTGCAGACTTCTGAGTGACTTTTATATTTCCAACGGACAATATATTATCCCCAAGACAACAGTCGAGATTACTTCTTAATGATGATCATTACTATACCCGCGCTTTAGATTGAGTATTGACGGCGTACATTATCTGAATGTTTGTATTAACCTTACTTTTGTGCCCCTTTATAAATAAAAACGTTTGAAAATAGTGACATCAGACTTCAATGGACCTCTCTATCTTTGCTGGTAAGTTATCCAGTTATGAAATACGTAACACAGGAAACCCCTGTTGTTACGCAGTTGAGTCATCACTTAATTCATCAGTTACTCCATTATGCTGCGTATTTGTCTCATGACGCAGTTTCGTTTTAAAGTGGAGTTTTACTTTCTACTGTAAGGTACAGATTCGTTGTGATGGTAGTTTCACCAATTGCTGCCAGTTTTGTTTGATGTATCTTTGATTTAATTTTAAAGTCAAAATATTGGAGATTTAAAACTTTCCCGAAGTACAGGAGCCCAAAGGATCGAGTGAAGTTGGAGTTGTTCGGCAGTTTAATACAGGATCGACATTATTGAATCTTCTTTCAGAAAATAGTGACCTGCATCTGAGATAACCCCTGACTGTAAAGCAGAAAGGGTTGTGCAGTGTTATTCGCCAAAAAAAAGTCATTTCCTTTAAGTCATTTTTATTTCCTTCGTCGTGAATCTGTCGGACAAAGCATATTTCAGCTGGGATCAGCAGTAATGACATGTTGAGGAATTCGTTACTTCAGGGAAGTATTTCCTAATTGACTGTATAAATCACTTAGATTTTCATATTTACCCCATTAAGAACTGTTCCATAGTTGCCGTATAGCAGTTAACTTGCGGTTAAGTTAGTTGTTTGTTTACTTTTCATTTTTGTTGAGCAGAGTTTAATAAATGTTTATTTGTTTATAAAACCTGACTCAATTCTATATTCATTGTTGCTGGACATGTGACAGTGTGGATAGTCAGAGGCATTTTCCCAGGGATGAAATGGCTAACACAAGAGGGCACAGTTTTAAGGTGCTTGGAAGAAGGTACAGAGGAGATGTCAGGAATAAGTTTTTTACGCAGAGAGTGGTGAGTGCTTGGAATGGGCTGCCAATGATGGTGGATATGATAGGACTATTTAGGAGACTCCTGGATAGGTACATGGAGCTTAGAAAAATAGTGGGCTATGGGTAACCCTAGGTAAAGTATATGTTTGGCACAAAATTGTGGGCCAAAAGGTCTGTATTGTGCTGTAGGTTTTCTAAGTTTCTATGTTTCCAATGATAATTTCGAGATGAACCCTACCAAGCCTGAGGCAGTCAGAGACTGACCACCACCATCCAATATCAAAAAGGACAAGTGATTCTTCCATACTAGTTTCTACCAGAAGTTCAACAGGAACTTCAGCTTGGTGGCAGCTCTGCTGATGGCCCTAATTAAGAAATCCACAGGCCCTTTTGTCTGAACTACTGAAGTGGAGCCTGCTTTTGAAGAATTTAAACAGCTGTTTACTACAGCTCCCATCTTGGTTTCTCGTAATCCAGACCTTCCCCTCATTGTGGAGGTGGAAGGTTCAAGTATCAGAGAAGGTACCATTCACCTATGGACAGTAAACTGCAGCCATATAACCATATAACAATTACAGCATAGAAACAGGCCATCTCTGCCTTTCTAGTCCGTGCTGAACGCTTACTCTCACCTAGCCCCACTGACCTGCACTGAGCCCATAACCCTCCATTCCTTTCCTGTCCATATACCTATTCAATTTTACTTTAAATGACAATACCACACCTGACTCTACCACTTCTACTGGAAGCTCGTTCCACACAGCTACCACTCTCTGACTAAAGAAATTCCCCCTCGTGTTACCCTTAAACTTTTGCCCCCTATCTCTCAACTCATGTCCTCTTGTTTGAATCTCCCCTACTCTCAATGGAAAAAGCCTATCCACGTCAACTCTATCTATCCCCCTCATAATTTTAAATACCTCTATAAAGTCCAAACTCAACCTTCTACACTCCAAAGAATAAAGACCTAACTTGTTCAATCTTTCCCTGTAGCTTAGGTGCTGAAACCCAGGTAAAATTCTAGTAAATCTTCTCTGTACACTCTCTATTTTGTTGACATCTTTCCTATAATTCGGTGACCAGAACTGTACACAATACTCCAAATTCGGCCTTACCACTGCCTTGTACAATTTTAACATTACATCCCAACTCCTATACTCAATGCTCTGATTGATATAAAGGTCAACTTACCAAAAACTTTCTTCACTACCCTATCCACATGAGAGTCCACCTTCAGGGAACTATGCACAATTATTCCTCGAACACTCTGTTCTACTGAATTCATAAACGCCCTACCAGTTTCCTTGTATGTCCTATTTGGATTATTCTTACCAAAATGTAGCACCTCACACTCATCAGCAATAAAATCCATCTACCATCATTCAGTCCACCCTTCTAATTGGCCTAAATCTCTCTGCAAACTTTGAAAACCTACTTCATTATCCACAACACCACCTAACTTAGTATCATCTGCATACTTACTAATCCAATTTACCACCCCATCATCTAGATCATTAATGTATATGACAAACAATGTATATTGGACCCAGTACAGATCCCACTAGTCACCGGCCTCCAACCTGACAAACAGTTATCCACCACTACTCTCTGGCATCTCCCATCCAGCCACTGTTGAATCCATTTTACTACTTCAATATTAATACCTAACGATTGAACCTTCCTAAATAACCTTCCGTGTGGAACCTTGTCAAAGGCTTTACTGAAGTCCTTATAGACAACATCCATTGCTTTACCCTCGTCAACTTTCCTTGTAACCTCTTCAAAAAATTCAGTAAGATTTGTCAAACATGACCTTCCATGCACAAATCCATGTTGACTGTTCCTAATCAGACCCTGTCTATCCAGATAATTATATATACCATCTCTAAGAATGCCTTCCATTAATTTACCCACCACTGATGTCAAACTGACAGGCTTATAATTGCTAGGTTTACTCTTAGAACCCTTTTTAAACAATGGAACCACATGAGCAATGCACCAATCCTCCAGCACCATCCCCGTTTCTAATGACATTTGAAATATCATGGGTATGATGGGTATAGATAGCGTGAATGCAAGCAGGCATTCTCCACTGAGGCTAGGAGAGAATCTCTCCTTGTAGATATCTCTCTTCTTCCTAACCAAGTTTCCAATATCCCTTGAAAACCATGGCTCTCTCAAGCTTTTAACCTTTCCTTTCAACCTAACAGGAACATAAAGATTCTGTACCCTCAAAGTTTCACCTTTAAATGACCACCATTTCTCTATTACATCCTTCCCATAAAACATATTGTCCTAATCCACTCCTTCTAAATCCTTTTGCACGTCCTCAAAGTTAGCCTTTCTCCAATCAAAAATCTCAACCCTGAGTCCAGTCCTATCCTTCTCCACAATTATATTAAAACTAATGGCATTGTGATCACTGGACCCGGAGTGCTCGCCAACACATACCTCTGTCACCTGACTTACTTCATTCCCTAACAGAAGATCCAACACTGCCCCTTCTCTAGTTGGTATCTAGAGATCTAGTTGGTATTGCTGCAAAAAACTATCCTGCACACATTTTACAAACTCGAAACCAACCATCCCTTTTACAGTATGGGCTTCCCAGTCTATGTGTGGAAAATTAAAATCTCCCACAATCACAACCCTGTGCTTACTACAAATATCTGCTATCTCCTTGCAAATTTGCTCCTCCAATTCTCACCCCATTAGGTGGTCTATAAAACACCCCTATAAGTGTTACTACACCTTTCCCATTCCTCAATTCCACCCAAATAGTCTCTCTAGATGAGCCCTCTAATCTATCCTGTGATATTTTCTCTGACAAGCAATGCAACATCTCCCCCGTTTGTCCCTCCTATCACACCTGAAGTAACGAAATCCTGGAATATTTAATTGCCAACCACACCCCTCCTGCCACCATGTTTCACTAATAGCTACAACATCATATTTCCAGGTATCAATCCATGCTTCAAGCTCACCCACCTTCTTATGATGCTCTTAGCATTAAAATAAATGCATTTAAGAAATTTTCCACCTCTTCCTCTCAGTTTATCTCTAACAGTGCAAAGAACTTTACTGTCTTCTTTTTCTTCCTTCTCCCATACATCTGTTCCTACACTCTGTTTCCCCTCCCCCCTCATATCTAGTTCAAATCCACTGGAGCCTCTCTAGCAAACCTACCTGCAAGAATACTTGTCCCTCTCCAGTTCAGATGTAAACTGTTCCACTGGAACAGATCCCACCTTCCCTGGAAAACTGCCCAATTATCTATAAATCTGAAGCCCTTCCTCCTGCACCATGTCTTCAGCCATGTGTTGATCTGCACTATCTTACTATTTCTAAACCTGCCTGCACGTGGCACTGGAAGCAATCCTGAGATTGCTATCCCGGAGGTCCTGTCCTTTAACTTGGCACCTAGCTCCCTAAACTCACCTTTCAGGACCTCCTCACTCTTCCTACCCACGTCATTGGTCCCTACATGGACCACGACATCCAGCTGCTCACCCTCCCTCTTGAGAATACTGAGAACTCAATCCAAGTTATCATGGACCCTGGCACCAGGGAGGCAACAGACCATCCGGGATTCTCGATCTCTTCCACAGAACCTCTTATCTGTCCCCCTAACTATCCAATCCCCTATCACTACTGCTCTCCTCTTTTTCCTCCTTGCCTTCTGAGCTGAGGGGCCAGTCTCAGTGCCAGAGATGCAACCACTGCAAATTTTCCCTGGTAGGTCGTCTCCACCAACAGTATCCAAAACAACTTCATTCTTCTCCAAATGGCTATCCCTGGCAGAGGAATCATGACATCAAGAACCAGGAGCTTCTTGTGGTTAAGTTAGCTTTGGAGGAATGGTGTGGAGGAGCTTTGGAGGAGACCAGTAACAGACATGCAGTTAAACATGACTTTCTAACTACCGCTCTCTCAGTTGTGTTTGCTGGTTCAAAGGAACTCCCTCACTGCTCTCTGGGGTAGAGAACCACAAAGGTGCACAACCCTATGAATGGAAATTTCCTCTCATCTCAGACTCAAATTCATTTTCCAGAGATCAAATAGACCTAGGTTCTCTTCCAGGGTGAAAATGTCATCATTGTATGCACCCTAACAAATTGTTTCTTTAAGTATTTCATAGCCTCATTTTTTATTAATGCTAATTGTCAGGTTGCTCTGTTGGTCTGGAAGTTGTAGAATAACCTTACAGTATGTCAATGAAAAATGAATTTTTAAAGGAAGATGGCTGACCTCTTCTTCCCTTTGTTTACAGTTACTTCAACAGCAGTCTAAATGCTATGCACTGAGATTGTGAATTCATTGAATGGCTTCAGGACAGACAATGTCAGAAGGTGATATATTGCCACCAAAGCATTCATTATAATGAAATGAATCGCAGTCCTCAATGCTACCACATTCAAAGTCAGAGATGAGGTGATTGTGTTTTTTCTCAGAGGGTCACAAGTATTTGAAGTTTTCTTCAAAAAGCCATAGTGACTTCAAATATTTTGAAAAGAGAAGTAGACATCTGATAAACAAGGAGGCCAGAGGTAGCCTGGAATGGGAATTGAAATGATAATCAGATTAGTTATGAACTTATTAAATTACATAGCATGCTCAAAGTGTTGTGATCCAATCCTCACCTATTCTGTACGTTCATTCTGATATATAGGACTGCATGGTAGTGTAGTGTTTAGTGCAGTACTTTACAGGACCTAAGATTGTGATACATTTCCCACCACTGACTGTGTGCTCCAGTTTCCTCCCACATTCCAAAGACACACTCATTGATTTAATTTGACTCAAATGACATGTTTGATATATGTCTCAATGTACATGTGACAAATAAATCTAACCTTTAAAAATCAACTTTGTTTTATTTTCTTCATTTCCTGTTTGTGTAGTGAATAGTTGCATTATTTCTGGTATGTTCCCAAATAGTTAGACTTTCTCCCCAAAGTTTTAGTGGTTTTCTATGAAGCTTGAGACTTCAATCTCAGAAACTCTATGGGAGGAAGTTTCCAACTGTTCACTAAGATTTGCATCATTGACTAGGGGGGAGTGGGAGCTCACTATTGATTTTGCGTGGATAACGTGTAGTGTCTCCAGGATAAATGGGGAACTGTCAGCTGAAAGTCATTGAGTTCCACAGCTGTAAGGAAATCCTACATAGAAGGAGTGTAGGAGCTTAAGAACCTGGGGCAAGCGTGGGCCAGACTCTTCCATAAGATCTCAGCATACAGGTATCAGATCTTTAATTTCAATTCCAACTTCCAGCCCAGCACCACATCTCCTGACTCAATTGCAGTGCAAAATTCTGTTTAGCTTGATCTACAATAAATCTCCCTGCCCACAACTTTCTGATGTAGAGACCAAAAAGATTCACACCCTTGTGAGTGAAGAAATCTCTCTTGATATTAATCTTAAACTCTCTTTTCTGAGATCATTTGGGGCCCCCTCCATTGAGAAGCATCCTCTCAGCATGTACAATGGCATTTTTCTCATTCCTCTTCAGTACTGATGGAGGGTCTCGGCCTGAAACATAGGCGCTTTATTACTTTCCATTGATGCTGCCTGACCTGCAGTGTTCCTCCAGCATTTTTTGTGTGTTACAGTGTGAAACTAACTTTTTTTAATATATTAGTTCAGACTGAACCAATATTTAATTGCTATTCCCACTTGCCCTTGTGAAGATGGTATTGAGCTGCCTTGCTGAACTGCTCAGTCCTTGAGATGTGGGTATGCCTGCAGTGTTGTTAGAGATCCCAAGATTTTGACCCAGTGATAATAACAGAATAGAGATGTATTTCCAACAAAGGGTGGTAGAGGTCATGGGTCTGAAAGCTGCTGACTATGGAGCTTTCGTGAGTTTTTGCAGTACAAAAACTGTGGCTAATGTTGGAGTGAGTGAACACTGGGCACCTTGCTGTGCCTGTCTCTCAGTTCCCTAAACTCTAGGATGATCATTGCCATGTGAGTCCGTCAGTGATACTCCCCTTAATTATTTCTGAATGGATGGAAGATCATTGTCAGATGACTACAAGGTGATTTGTGACAGTTATGGAGTATGGGATTCACTGACATTGTGTCAATCCACCCTCCAACTCATTTATTAAAATGAATATATGGCAGAGAGGTAGGCTATTTCTTCCATATCGGTAGTAATGCTCCACATAATTCTGATCCCTCCCTACTTCAGTTCATCCAACTCTGCATATATTGAAAGATATACTCCATATTTTTTGGTTAACTGATAGAAAGCATCATGACAATTTTTTTTTTAATCTGTCAAGTATATACAGTGACAAGGAAAAGTTTGAGTACCCCTGGTTAAAATTTCTGTTACTGTGAACAGCTAAGCGAGTAAAAATGAACTGATTTCCAAAAGGCATAAAGTTAAAGATGACACATTTCTTTAATATTTTAAGCAAGATTACTTTTTTTATTTCCATCTTTTACAGTTTCAAAACACAAAAAAGGAAAAGGGCCCAAAGCAAAAGTTTGGGCACCCTGTATGGTCAGTACTTAGTAACACCCCCTTTGGCAAGTATCACAGCTTGTAAATGCTTTCTGTAGCCAGCTAAGAGTCTTTCAATTCTTGTTTGGGGGATTTTCGGTCATTCATCCTTGCAAAAGGCTTCTAGTTCTGTGAGACTCTTGCCATCTAGCATGCACTGATCTTTTGAGGTCTATCCATAGATTTACGATGATCGGGAAACTTTGAGTCCTTAACTCCTTAACATCAGGATGCTGTCATGACGGTGTGTTTTTTTTTAGCAGACTTTCTTGTTTTTATGAGGCCAAGTTGCTAGCATGACACCCAACCCAGCATGGATGGAAAGCGTGCAAGGGAGCCGGCTGGATTCAAACTCGGGAGCCTTCACTGCGAAGACCGGCGCTGATGCTACTACGTCACCAGTAGGCTAGGGGGACTGTGAGGGCCATGGCAAAACCTTCACCTTGTGCCTCTTCAGGTCATCCATTGTGGATCTTGAGGTGTGTTTAGGATCATTATCCTGTTGTAGAAACCATCCTCTTTTCATCTTCAGTTTTTTTACAGACTGTGTGCTAATGGCTTCCAGAATTTGCTGATATTTAACTGAATCCATTCTTCCTTCTACCAGTGAAATGTTCCCCGTGCCACTGCTGCAACACAAGCCCAAAGCATGATCAATACATGCCCATGCTGAACCATTGGAGAGGTGTTCTTCTCATAAAATTCTGCACCCTTTTTTCTCCAAACATACCTTTGCTCATTGCAGCCAAGAAGTTCTATTTTAATTTGTTTCCAAAATGCATCAGGCTTGTTTAGATGTTCCTTTGCAAACTCCTGAGGCTGAATTTTGTGGTGAGGACACAGGAAAGGTTTTCTTCTGATGACTCTTACATGAAAGTCATATTTGAGCAGGTGACGCTGCACAGTAGAACAGTGCATCACCACTCCAGAGTCTGCTAAATCTTCCTGCAGGTCTTTTGCAGACAAACTGGAGTTTTGATTTGTCTTTCCAGCAATCCTACCAGCAGTTCCCTCGGAAAGTTGTTTTGGTCTTCCAGACCTCAACTTGACCTCCACCGTTCCTGTTAACTGCCATTTCTTAATTACCTTACGAACTGAGGAAACGGCTACCTGAAAACGCTTTGCTATCTTCTTATATCTTCTTTGCTACTTGCTTTGTGGGCATCATTTATTTTAATTTTCGGAGTGCTAGGCAGCTGCTTAGATGTGCCCATCGCTGCTGATTGTTGGGACAAGGTTTGAGGAGTCAGGGTATTTATAAAGCTTTAAAATTTGCATCACCTGGCCTTTCCTAATGATGACTGTGAAAAAGCCATAGTTCTAGCAAGCTAATTAAGGTCTGAGACCTTGGTAAAAGTTATCTGAGAGCTCAAATCTCTTGGGGTGCCCAAATTTATGCATGGCACTCCTTTCCTTTTTTTCACTCTAAAACTGTACAAAACAAAAATAATACACTGATCTTGCTTGAAAATGTTGAAAAGAATGTTTCATCTTTAACTTTATGACTTTTGGAGATCAGTTCTTCTTCTACTCAGTTAATTATTCACAGTAACAGAAATTTTGACCGGGGTGCCCAAACTTTTGCATGCCACTGTAAGTGTTGTTAATCCAGGAAATGCATACTTCATTAGAAGCTTGTAGAGATTTGATATGTCGCCAAGGACTCTCAGAAGTTTCTACTGATGTACCATGGAGAACATTCTAACTGATTTGTAAACCCTTTTTGGTATGGAGGGGCATAGGGTGGAAACTAGTTGAAGAGGGTTGTAAACTTAGCCAGCTCTGTTACAGGCACTATCCTACCCACCATTAAGTACATTGCCAAAAAGCAATTTCTCATAAGGGCAGCTTCCATCATTGAGGACCCCCATCACCCAGAACATGTCCAATTCCTATTGCTACCATCAAGAAGGAGGTACCGGAGCCTGAAAACACACACTCAATGTTTTAGGAATGGCAGTTTCCCCTCTGCCATCAGATTTCTGAATGGACAATGAACCCAGGAACACCACCTCACTATTTTTGGTTGCTTTTTCCACTATTTACTTAATATTTTAAATATATACATTGTATTATCATTTATAATATATTTTATGTATTGCACAGTACTGCTGCTGCAAAATAGCAAATTTCATGACTTATGTCAGTAATAATAAACCTGATTAAAATTCTCATTCTGCATTTCAGCTGCTATTTACAATTCCAGAGAATTGCTCACAATTAATTAAGCAAAATAAATCAGCCTTATACATAGCTGTTAAAGATTTGATAGAGCCATTAACTCTAATAGCTTACCCTTTACCTGTGCATGACTGTGTTTCACTGCTATTTCCAGTCCTAAGTATTCCAGTCTTTAAGTATTAATGCACAAATATTTAACATTAAGTGATCAAAGCATGGGCAGGTTGTATTTTATCTACGGAACATTAATTCACCACAAATGAGTCAAGAAGGATATTTCATTGTGTCTCCAAAGAAAAAGTTGTGAATATACATTGATATATTTTAACCATCTTTTGATTTCATGCTTGAGCCAGCCTGACTAACTATCTTCGCCTCACTGTGATGCTGTGTAATTGTAGCAATGGATACTTGGAGAATACTAAGCCCACTGGACTGGAATTGAAATTGGTTTATTTATTGTCATATGTACCAAGATACATAAAAAGCTTTTGTTCTGTGCACTATTCAGGCAGATCATGTCATACATAATTACATAGAGGCTGTAAAAAGAATAAAAGACAGAATAGAGTGTTGCAGTTTCAGAGAAAATGCAGTGCAGATAAATAAAGTTCAGGGGTCCCCATGAGGTAGACTGGGAGATGAAGAGTTCGAGAGATCAGCATTTAGTGTATGAGAGATTCTTTCAAGAGTCTGGTAACACCAAGGTAGAAGATGTAGTTGGAGCCCTCAGCCTTTTGTACCTTCTGCCTGATGGAAGTGGGGAAATGAGTCAGTAATCAGAGTGGGAATGGGTCCTTGATTATATTGGCTGCCCTCCCAAGGTAGAGGAAAATGCAGATGGAATCAATGGAGGAGCAATGCGTGATGGGCAAGGCTGTGATCAGAACTTTCTGCAATTTCTTATGGTCTTGGGGAGAGCAGTTACCATCATAAAATCTGATACATCCAGACAGGGCACATCCCCATTCTTCTACAGTTCACTTGCCCTCCATGTAGCTTGTTAGTGGCTGGTGGGGACTCCTCCTTGGTCACTGTTGCCGAAGACATGGCAGCAATGATGGGCTGGCACTGAAAATATCTAGATCCGCTGTTATAGCAGCCTTGCAGTTTGCACCTAGATTTACTTCAGGATGCTTCTTTGCCAACTTCATAGTCTGCTTGGTAGAAAATTTAAATGAGTTCGAGCACGCTAGAGCTGAATGGTGGGCCAGACAGTTAATTGATAGATTACCTTTCCTCCCATTTAAAAGAAACCAAGTATGATATACTGCGTCTATAATAAGTATTCACCCCCAACCCCTTGGAAGTTTACATGTTTTATTGTTTTACAACATTGAATCACAGTGGATTTGATTTAGTTGTTATTGACACTGATCAACAGAAAAAAGACTCTTTTGTGTCAAAATGAAAACAGATCTCTACAAAGTGATCTAATTTAATTACAAATATAAAACCTTTGGCAGCAATTACAATCTTGAGTCCGTGTGGATAGGTCTCCATCAGCTTTGTACATCTGGATACAGCAATATGTCCCCATTCTTCTTTTCAAAACTGCTAAAGCTCTGTCAGATTGCACGGGAATCGTGAGTAAGCAGCCCTTTTCAAATCCAGGCACAAATTCTCAATTGGATTGAGATCTGGATTGACTTTACTCCAGAACAATAACTTTGTTGTTTTTTAATCCATTCCTGTGTAGCTTTGGCTTTATGTCATTGTCTTACTGGTAAACAAGTCTTCTCCCGAGTCACAGTTCTTTTGCAGACTGCATCAAGTTTTCCTCCAGGATTTCCCTGTATTTTGCTGCATTCATTTTACGCCCTTAGCTTCACAAGCCATCCAGGGCCTACTGCAGTGAAGCATCCCCACAGCATAACGCAAGCAACACCATGCCTCATGGTAGGGATTGTGTGTTTTTGATGATGTGCAGTGTTTGATTTACGCCAAACAGCATTTAGTCTGATGGCCAAAAAGCTCAATTTGTCGTATGGGACAGGAGGCTGGACCCAAGTGCAGGACGCAGGCACTGAAGTACTAGGGGCAGGACAGGAACAACTAAACGGTAGACAAGATGTGGTGAACATGGTGTGTGTGAGGGATGTGATGTTCAAGGTGATTCTGGGGTTCTGGGAGAGTCTTAGAGTTCAGGCAAGGAGGGTCCCAGAGTTCAGGCAAGGCAGGAGGATCTTGGAGTTCAAGCAAGGCAGGGTCTAGGAGTTCACTGGGCGGGCCCAGACCTCCCAGGCAGGAACATGGGGGGTTGGGCAGGTCACGGGACACCTGGGTAGGTAGCAGAGCACAACCCATTGACAATAAGAGATAGGTAGGGGCAGAGACCTCTGGGTGGGCCGCATAAATCCTAGGCAGGGCCTGGACCTCCCAGGCAGGAACACAGTGGCCTGAGCAGGTCTCGGGGCACCTGGGTAGGTTGCGGGGCACAACCCGTCGGCAGCAAGCAATGGAAAGGGGCAGAATCCCCCGCCGGGCAATGGCAGTCCGGCCAGGCTTGCCCGACAGAGGCAAGGGATAGGAAGGGAACTAGGTCCAGGGTGACTGCCAGACTTACTCAAAGAACTCATCTTTAATGAGGGGAACTCCAAGCCAGGACAACCAGTGGAACAGGGTAAGCAAGATGACCAGGATAGGCAGGGCAACCCCCCAACTCCACTCAGTCCCAGATCCCCCTATATACACCGCCAGCCGATGGATATCAGGTGCTCCTCCTTGAGCCTCCAAAAGCCACGATGATCCACAGGTGTGACTAATTGGGCTCAAGGGCGAGGGTCCGGAGTCCGGATTATATGGACCAGATCAAGACCCAGAATGCGGGCTCCGGACCAGCCCATACCACAATTTTGGTTTCATCAGACCATAGAACCTTCTTCCACCTGACTTCAGAGTCTCCCACAATGCTTCTGGCAAACTCTAGCTGAGATTTCATGTGAGGTTTTTTCAACAGTGGCTTTCCCTTTGCCACTTTCCCATAAAGCTGTGACTGGTGAAGCACCCCAACAACAGTAGTTATGGGCGCAGTCTCTCCCACCTCAGCTACTGAAGCCTATAACTCCTCCAGAGTTGTCATAGGTCTCTTGGTGGCCTTTCTCATTAGTCCCCTTCTTGCACGGTCACTCAGTTTTTGAGGCCAGCCTGCTCTAGGCAGATTTACAGCTGTGTCATACTCTTTCCATTTCTTGATGATTGACTTAACTGTAGTTACAGTATGCATTTAATTATTTTGCATTTTATTTTTGTAAATGATTTAGACCACTTTGTAGAGATGTTTTCACTTTGACATGAAAGAGTCTTTTTCTGATGATCAGTGTCAAAAAAGCCAAATTAAATCCACTGTGATTCAAAGTTGTAAAACAATAGAACATGAAACTTCCAAGGGCTTTGTAGATTGGCCATGGTGGGCAAGTTGATTTGTAGAAATGTGATCAGATAGTAATTGATCCCAGGCCACATTAAGAGATAGCAGCAACAATGGCAAAAATAATTGTAAAAGTGAATGGTTCTCTGGATGGATTTTAAGTAAAAAGAAAAAGAATAGTAAAGCAGAGAGTTTCAGAATATTGGGTCTGAGCACCTGGATAGCACATGGATCAGCTTGCAGTGTTTAGTGCTTCACAGTTGCAATGACACAGGCTCAGGTCAGGCTACCAGTGCTATATGTATTAAGTATGCATGTTCTCCCTGTGATATGTGGGTTTCCCTTGGATGTTCCTGTTCACTCCCACATTTTAACGCTGCATGGGTTGCAGGTTAATGGGTCACATGGATGTACTTAGGCTGGAAGGCCTGTGAGTGTGCTTATCACAGCTGAAACTTTATAAGGCATAGATCAGACCATATTTGCAGTACTACATGCAGTTTGGACCATATATCTCAGAATGGATATGCTAGTGTTAGAGAGGGTCCAGAGATTGTTTATCAGAATGTTACTAGGGGTGAAAGGGTTAACACATAAGGAGCATTTGATGGTTCTGATCTATGCTCACTAAAATTTAGAAGAATGTGAGGATCTGGGGCTATAGAAATTCCTCCTCATGTCTCTTCTAAAGGGACATCTATTCTGAGGCTGTGTCCTCTGGTTGGAAGCTACCCTTTGCCACATTTACATTCTTACGTCTGTCCTCGATGAGCCCAAACTCAGGTTGAAGGAGTAACACGTCAAATTCCATCTGGGTAATCTCCAACCTGATAATATGAACATTGATTTCTCTAACTCCTGATAATACCTTTCCCTTCTTCCTATTCTTTAACCTCAGTCCACCTTCTTATTTTGACATCTGTCCCCTGCCTTTCCAATCCTGATGAATTTACTTTTATTCCCTTCCATAGATGCTGCTTGATGCTCCAGGATTTTGTGTGTATTGCTCAAGTTTGCAGCCAGGAATCCCTGGGTCAGCTGCAACCTCTGAGCGGAATAGCTTGTAAACTCTTCATGTGTTTGGGTGTATGACCAGATATGACGTGGAGTTTTCATTAACAAATAAGGAATAACTGAATTAGGAGAGAAGATTTTGAAGTTCAAAGTAAATTTCTTTCCAAAGAAGGCATACCGTATGTCATCATATACTACTCTGAGATTTATTTTCTTGCAGGCACTTGCAGTAGAACAAAGAAATATCTACAAATCAATGAAAAACTACATACAAAGACTGACAAACAACCATGGTGCTAAAGACAAATGGCAAATACAAAAGAAAACTGCAAATATTAAATAAATAAATAACTGTGAGAACATGAGCCGTCTTTGAATGCAAGTTCAGTTGTTAACTTGACACAATGAAGCCAAGTGGAGCTTCAGCTGGCAGAGGAAGATAGTTGTAGGCTGCACTGAACTAGAGATGATGAGTAGAGTAACAGTGTTCTGTAACTGTCCTTGAACATAGAACAAACATTGGATCAAAATACTGGCCTCCTGCTGGAGCTTCTGGTCTGGCTGTGACACTGTGCATTTGTGTGAATAAGCAGTTTTGTTTCAGCCTTTTCCCATCTGTTGCCTCCTGAATTTAACATAGCTTTCACTCAGCTGAGAAACTCCAAGGTAACGGAGTGCAAAGAACATGAGATTAATAAAATGCTGGAGAGTGCCAAGCAGCTGGCCTAGTAACAAATTAATCAGCAACAGCTTTAATAGATTATAAAACATTGTAGTGCTCACGTTGAGTTTGGTTATTGACTGAGTAGGATGAGTGGGTGAATTCGGGGAAGTGGGTGTGCAGAGACTGGGCACATCTGACCTGCAAGGTTTGGAAATAAACTGACAATTCATCACCTTGAATTTGCATTTCTAATGTGTAGAAGATCTGAAAATAAGGATTGCTGGACTGAGAGGCAAGCTTTATAATTGGGAAATTATTAAATATAACACAGTGTGTCTGAGGTGCAAAAGACAGCCATGTATTAAAGGAAGGCTGCATTATTATTCAACCAATAGACAGGTGTCAACTGCATGTCCTTTCATTGTTTGTTATGTTACATAAAAGGCTGTTAAAATGGCACTATCACTGTTTTAGCAATTTTAACTTTACTCCAAGAACATAAACAGCTCTATCAATATTCCACATTTCAAACACTTTCAGGATGAACAAATCTCCCTCTAATCTCTAATCACTTTAAACCTATTTCTTCTGATTGGCACTAATCTTCACTTTGAACCTATTTCATTATCTCCTCTAATCTCTATTTTACCTCTAATAGAGATACCCCCTAATCTTTACCTTAAACCTATTCCCTTGTACTTCCAGTAAACTGCACTTCAAAACTATGTTCTCTGATCCCCTGTAATCCTCACTTTAAATCTATTCCCTCTGATCCCCATTAATCCTCACTATAAATCTTTTTCTAATCTTCACTTCAAATCCTCCTTTTCCTCACTATACACCTAGGGCCCCTGATCTCCTCTAACCTTCACCTTAAACCTGTTCCCTCTATTTCCACTAATCTTCACTTTAAACCTATGTTTTCTCATTCCCTCTAATCTTCACCATGTCTTCTGCTCTTTTGACAGCCAGCAACCCTCCAGCCCACTTCAGGGAGAGTAATGAAGAAAGTCTTAATGAACAAATAAACATCAAATGGGGGAATTCCTGGAGTGGGACTGCTAAGAAGCTGGGACCAGAATTACCTGCCATGTACCCTCGTAATTATAGGGAGTGATACAGAGCTGGTTGTGCATGAAAGGGGTTTGGAACTTGCCTTTAGAGTCCCTCCCACTCTGTGGGTGGGTTCATCACTGAGCAGCCCTAATATTCTGAGCTGAGAGGATGGTTATGCATGATCCTTACCAAATTTTATCAATGCATAGCATTCAATCTGGATGCATAAAAGATTGTTATCATAACTGCTCATCACATGACCCCAGGAAATGCAGGGAGTTGTGGACACAGTTCATTAAAGAAACCTATTCATATTTCCTGCTGCCTCAGGCACCTTTAGGTGCCCTTCCTCGGGTCCAAAGTCCTGTTCCTTGCCACTTCCATCAGCAGATATTTTCCAGAGACTCTTTGTAATATGGATTCTCCAGCCCTCATGACCAGTTGGTCAACTTATCCAGCTGCTGAACAGGATGAAAAAACAAATGTACTGTCTTTGGTTTAAATGGGAATATAGTTAAGATTTTCTTTTGTTAGAGAGAGCAGGAACCAGACTCCCCTCTATATTTGATGCTGCCTCAGTAAAGCAGCCAGTATAATCAAAGACCTCGCCCACCACAGACATTCCCTCTTCTCCCCTCCTTTGGACAGAAGATCCAAAAGCTTAAAAGCACATGCTGCCAGGCTCAAGGACAGCCTATCACAGACTTTAAAGGGAACTCTTACATGATAAAGTGGTCTCTTGACCTCACGATCTACTGGATCTCATCTTGCACTGCATTTTCTCTGTAGCTTTCATCACTTTGTTCTGCATTGTTAATTGTTTTGACTTGATCAACTTCAATGCTCTGTATCTGATCCCTGTGATAAACAAATGATTACCAATACAGGATAATACCCAAGTATGTGCCAAGGAAGGCTAGCATGAGAATGCGTCTTCTTACATTTCAGTGGAAAAAGAATATTTATCTAACATAATAATTCTAAACATATATATTTTTTGCTGAATGAGTTATTTATTGACCTTTTAAAAAAATATTTTTAACTAAATGAATCCAACTCAACAGTTGTTGAGACCATTTGAAAACAATTCTGCAGCTCCTTGATGGCAGAAATTAGTGAGTCAGTTTTGTCCATGTTCTGTATGTACCTGGTGTGGGAAAGATGATTCCACAGACAATGAGTTCACGTAGTGGGCTGGGCCAGGCTGATCTGGCCCATCAAGCCACATGCTATCTCAAAGCTTTCTTGTCCTACTATAGATAACAAATTAGCATGTAGAACATAGAACATAGGAACAGACCATTCGGCCCACAATGTTGCGCTGAGCCAGTTAACAAAGCAAATCAAAAACACACAAACACCCATCTGTCCATCTTCCTTACATCCATGTGCCTATCTAAACACCTCTTAAAAGCCTCTTACACAAAATGCTGGAGGAACTCAGCAGGCAAGGCAGCATTTATGGAAAAGAGTACAGTCGATGTTTCAGGTCCAGTCCCTTCAACAGAAAAAAGAAGAGGTCAGAGAAAGAAGATGGGGAGAAGGGAATACGAAAAACAAGGTGATAGGTGAAGCTGGGGGTGGAGTGGTGGTGAAGTAAAGAACTGGGAAGTTGATTGGTGGAAGAGATGCAGGGCTGGAGCAGGGGAAATCTGATTGGAGAGGACAGATGGCCATGGAAGAAAGAAAAGGGGAGGAGCACCAAAGGGATGAGCAGATAAGGAAATATGTGAAAGAGGGAAATGAGAATGAGGAATGGTGAAGGAGGGGGGCATTATCAGAATTTTGAGAAATTGATGTTCATGCCATCAGGTTGGAGGCTACCCAAATGTTGCTCCTCCAACCTGAATATAGTCTCATTGCGACAGTAGAGGAGGCTATGGAAGGAGTTGTCAGAATGGGAATGGGAAGTAGAATTAAAATAGGTGGACACTGGGAGATCTCACTTTTTCTGGTAGGTGCTCAGCAAAGCAGTCTCCCAATCTATGTCGGATCTCACAGATTTACAGGAGGGCACATCGCAAGTACCAAACACAGTATATGACCCCTACAGACTCACAGGTGAAATGATGCCTCATCTGGAAGGACTGTTTGGGGCTCAGAATGGTAGTGAGGGAGGAGATGTTGGGATAGGTGCAGCACTTGTTCCACTAACAAGGAAAAGTGCCAGTAGGGAGAAAAACCTCCAAATGCCGAATGGCCTTTAATGTATTTGCCTCGACCACTGTATCAGGCAGCTCATTCCAGGCAATCACCAGCGGCTGGGATTCACTTCCTACTGCTGTCTGTAAGGAGTCCATATGTTCTCCCCAAGACCATGAGGATTTCCTCCAGGTGCTCCAGATGTGTTCTGCTTTCTAAAGATGTACAGATTGGGGGTAGGGTTAGCTACTTGAGGGCATGCTGTGCTGGTGCCAGAAGCATGGCAACACTTGTCAGCTGTCCTCAGTACAGTTCTGGTCTATGTTGATCATTGATATAGATGCCACATTTCATTGTAAGTTTCAATATATATTTGACAAATAAAGCTGATCTTTAAATCTAACCGTGCAGAGGCCAACATTGTTGTGAATGTGTTCATAGAATATGGCATTTGTGTGGCCAGCCTGATGCATTGCACTGCATCTTTATTCATCAGACCACAAGCACAGGAGCAGAATTAGGCCATTCGACCCATTGAGCCTGCTACACCATTCCATCATGGCTGATTTATTATCCCTCTCAACTTCATTCTCATGCCTTTTCTTCATAACCTTTGATGCCTGACTATGTAAGAACATATCTCCTTTCACTTTAAATATACCCAATTACTTGGCCGTCCATCTGTGGCAATGAATTCCACAGATTCACCACTCTCTGGCTAAAGAAATTCCTCATCTCTGTTCTAAAGTGACATCC
Organism: Hypanus sabinus; assembly: GCF_030144855.1. Classification (NCBI taxonomy): domain Eukaryota; kingdom Metazoa; phylum Chordata; class Chondrichthyes; order Myliobatiformes; family Dasyatidae; genus Hypanus; species Hypanus sabinus. The sequence continues at coordinate 2,343,658 of NC_082727.1, forward strand.
CTTTATTCTGAAGCTGTGTCCTATGGTCCCAGACTCCCCAACTATAGGAAACATCATTTCCACATCTACACTATCTGAGCCTTTCAATATTAGATAGGTTTCAATAAGATTACCATTCATTCTTTGAAGCTCCATTGATAACAGACCCAGAGCTATCAAATGCTTCTCCTATATTAACATTTTATTTCTGGAATCATTCTTGTGAACTTTCTCATTGTCAGCACATGTTTTCTTAGAATATGGATCTAGAACTGTTCCAAAAATAACTGGTTTCTCCTTGTAGATTGGCATTGGTTGACAATATATGTATGTCCCTCACTCATTATAACCATATAACAATCACAGCACAGAAACAGGCCAACTCGGCCCTCCTAGTCCTTGCCGAACTCTTTATCTCACTTAGTCCCACCTACCCGCACTCAGCCCATAACCCTCCACTCCTTTCCTGTCCGTATACCTATCCAATTTTACCTTAAATGACACAACTGAACTGGCCTCTGCTACTTCTACAGGAAGCTCAGGTGGATGGCTGTTGCCAGTGAAAAAGCTGGTGATCAGTGCTCAAGGCTTGCTCCACTATTAAAGTCTTCGTACATCCCATCTGAGATTATTGACAAAGGTCACATGGGGCTCTTCAAACAGCGTAAGGAGACCCTCACCTGATATCCCAGCACAGAACTAAACCCACTGTGACAATGGTGATAGAAAAGTCCTCTGAAACTTTTCTTCCCATTTTGCCACTAGTTCCCAGCAATTGGTATTAGAATTACCACATGTGTTTTCAGCAGCTGAGTCTATGCAGTACTACGCAATTTCTAGAAGAGATTGCAGGAGAGGCTAAAGCTTATAAATTCAAAAGCAAATTCAGAACAAACTGAGACAAGGTGGAATTTATAATTCACTACCACAGTGGTAGTGGTAGTGAATGCCATAAATGAATGTTTGCATATTCAGGAAGAAAGGAATATTGATAGAGTTGAATGAAATAGGGCAAGAGAAGGCTCATTTGAGACATAAGCACTGGTGTGGGTCATTTGGAATGATTGCACTGTTTTGGTATTATAAATTCTTATTTCTGTATAACCACCAAATCTTCCAGGACAACAAACAGCTTATCAGAAAATCACAGGGACATTGATCATAATAATCACTGTATCCAGAAATGGATGGAATCGAAATCAGAATCAGGTTTATTATCACTAACTGAAATGACATCAGTTTTGTTGTTTTGTGGCAATAGAACAGTGCAAAGGTAATAGAATTTAAAAACAAAACGTGATGAAAAGAAAGAATAAGGAGTTGGTGTCCATAGGTTCATGGTTCATTCAGAAATCACAAATGTTGCAATTATGGTTTTCTGCTGCTTCGACTGTTATTTTGCTGGTGACTTCCATTGATATTCTCTCGGAAACACGTCCCGTTGGCAAACTGTGCAAACAGTGATTCCTGTGGGATCTGTCAAATCAGAATATAAATTTTTAAACATTAATTAGTTGACAACATCTGTTGCTTTGCTGCTCTTACCCTGCTGGATCCAGAAAACCATTCAGTTGATAAACTGGTATAGAATGAACAGACAAGAACAGCTGTGTATAACTTACATTTAGCTGTAGACAGACTCTCCTCCACAAGATATTAACCTTCATTGCTGCTCATTGTCTCATTTAAGATTTGAACAGGAACAAGTGATATATGTGGAGTTTTCAGTGAATAAGGTTCAGAGGTACCAGATGTGTGTTAATAGGCATATCACATATCAATAGGACTGCTTTTCTGATAGCAACATAACAGAACAATTCTATAAATGAAATGGTTGATTAAAGTCTTTAAATTCCACTCACTATGTGTCGATTGGTACACATTGTACTTGGCTAATTTTATCTTTCCTGAATATAAATGTTAACTGATTCCTGGGAAGTTTCACAGAGAAACCTGTATAAGCTGTGCACAGGGGTGTGCCTGACATATAATGTGGTGATAGGAACTGTGGGGATTTGTGGGCCTACCTGATTCAGCCTGATCCCTCATCCCACATTGCTGACCTGTATGGCAAAGCAAATGAGAATCTCCTGCAACATCCAGCCAATCATCCCTACATAGAAAATTAGAATTGCCAGAACTTGAAAGCCTGAGTTATAGGGAAAGGTTGAATAGATTCAAACAATTCACTGGAGTACAGGAGAATAAGGGGAGATCTAATAGAGGCATACAAAATTGCAGGGGTATAGTCCAGGTGAATGCATGCTCATATATTCCTCTCAATCTGAGGGAGAGTACAAATGGAGGTCATAGGTTTAGAGTGGAATGTGAAATATTTAAGAGGAATGTGAGGGGGAACATTCCTTCACAGAGTGGCTCAAATGCAGAACAGGCTGTGACAGATGTGGTAGAAGCCAGTTCAATTGTAATATTTAATATTAGACACATGGATGGAATGGGTATAGGAGACTATGGTCCAGGTGCAGCTAGAGAGCTCTATGCAGAAGAGGCAGGAATTAAATAGATAGACTGAAGGGTCTGTTTTGTGCTGTGCTGCATTCTTACTCTATGACTCTGAATCTGTACATTAAAAGCTAATATCTTCAACTAATAAAATTTTCAATATTATTGGCACTTGGTACACATGACAATAATAAACCAATGCCGATACCAATACTCTAAGACTTTATTTGGTTCTTGCTCCATAGAGTTCTCCCTCAATGAAACATCATTGTTGACTGACTTCATTCAACCACTCCTAACTATGGCAAGATTCTACACATGAGGTTCAGGCCTTTCCACCATTGCCTGTGGATATAAAGAGTATTTTCTCCTAGTTCGAGGTTTTACTACGTAATGGTGAATGCCACACCAAAGACTACCACCTTTCTACTAGTACTAATATATTATTGTTACATGTACCAAGATACCTTGAAAAGCTTTACATGCAATGTGCTAAAGGGGCTCAGCAGGTCAGGCAGCATCTATGGGTGGGAATAAACAGTTGATGTTTTGGGCCAAGACTCCTCATCAGGACAGATAAGGCCATAAGCTACAGGAGCAGAATTAAGCCATTTGGCCCATCAAGTCTGCTCCACCATTCATCATGTCTTATCCATTATTCTTCTCAGGCTCAGTTTCCTGCCTTCCCCCACGAAGGGTCTTGGCCCTAAACATTGACTTCTTATTCCCATCCATAGATGCAGCCTGATCTGCTGAGTTCCTCCAGCACATTGTGTGCATTGCTCGAGATTTCCAGTATCTGTAGCGCCTCTTGTGACATGAAAAGCTTGTCATACATACTGGTTAAAAGTGGGTTTTGATATTTCTATCATTCAATCTTTTGTGTTTCTTGTTTTGTAGATGTCTCTGTGAAGAGTAAGAATTTCAGGTTATATACTGTATATATTTTCTAATATTAAATTGAACCATTTGAAGTTCTGCTTTTCAGCTTTCTCCCTAACTTCTGTCTTTAGGTCCTCCTCCTTTTCCTTACCTACAGTATATCATTCGTGCCAATATATACCAAGACTGTTCACTCTTTAGAATGTTGTAGACCCAACCTGGGAGTTATCAAATCAGCCAGTGGTCTCTTTCCCATCCATAGAATCTCATGTCTACCCTTCTAAATATGGCATTCCCTGTCACTTTCTGCTGTCCTCCTCTCCATTTCCTATTCTAAGTCAGAGCACCAGATTCTGTTCCAGAGACCCATTTGAGAGGAGCAACTGGTTGAGGCTGGCTGGTTCATATGTGAACAAGGTCTGTGGATGCGAGCTGGGTTTAAATAGGCTGCAGGTGATGAGTTGGAAAAGAGCAGTAGGTGACTCCTGCCATCTGGGTGGAGATTGAGATGTCCCTCCCTGTGCAAACCTCACAGGACCTCCCTCCTCCTATGGCCAACACCTGATTGCCGAGTATTTGGATGGGTTAATTGGAACTTCTCAATGAACGATGGTTCCATGATGAAACAGGACTGCACCAAGATTTCTCCTCTGGGCCATACTATCTGTAGATGCTGGAAGTCTGTTAAGGTGGCACCTGCATACAACGCTCCTTTGGTTGACATCTTCTGGATACATCATGAAACCATACACTGTATTTCACTTTTTTAAAGTCTTTTACATTTATTTTTCATCTTGGATGTGATTCTGGAACTGTTGAAGCCTGTGATTTGTTATTCAGAGATTGTTTGGGTGCTTCAGTGCTCTGTAGCCTCCAAGAGAACTCCAGGAGGCAGAGGCAGTGTAAGCAAACCTCGTGTTGAGCAGGCTGTGGGATGGGGTACCAGCTGATGGTTGACTCTGTTTCAGTGATTAAAGCTTACATTGTGTGCCCGTTAAAATGATGAGGGAGATTGAAACATCAAGGTGAATGTAGAAGGTGATCATCGGCTGCCTGCCTTTTGAGAGGGGAGAACCTGCCACTGTGCCCAGAAAATGTTATCCAGGTCTACTTTTACTTTTACTTTTACTGTCTACTTTTACGATATGAGCTTGGACTATAGATCTTTTCTCAGTTTTATATTCTGTGTTTTTCATCCGATCTTTCTTGTTTTTTTTGTGCAGGATGGGGGATTTAAGGGTCGATGTGCCTGTTCCATTTTGCTCATTTTTTTTGTGTGAGAGGGGAGATTAGCGGGCAATGTGCCTGTTCCATTTTGTTCTTTTTTTTTGAGCAGGGAGGGAGATTTTGGGGTCAAATATCATGCTGATGTGGTGACCCACTTTCCAGCGCACTCGAACCGGCTCACAAAATGGCGCGCGCCGGCAGAGAGGCTGGCCCCAAAAATGACACCAGGCCTTCTTCACCAGCAAGGGGAAAAGCCCACACGCAGGAAGGGACTGTGAATACAGCATTCCCGCCCAGGGAGGGCGGAAACAGGAAGGCTTAAAAGCGAGGCCACAAAGTTTGAATAAATCTTTTACGCAACTGCAACTCACCATCTGCATGTCGTTATTCCAGTGCTGTGTGTAGCACATCACTATAATTGGTGACCCCAACAGCCCAAATGATATTTGGACTGAAGATGAATGACGTCGCATCTGTTCATGCAGTTTCGTTAAAACTGCCAAGTTTCTGGACGCTGTGTCCTCACCTATGGTTCCAACAAGTAGAAGCCCAATTCCACGTTCAGCAGATAACCTTGTATTCCATGGTGAGCTCCCTCGACCAGGAGACAGCCGCCCAGGTTGAGGAGTTCATACAGTCACTCCAGGAGGAAGGCAAATACACAGCATTCAAAGCTCTGCTCATAAGGACTTTTGGACTCTCACGGCGTGAGCGAGCTGCCCGCTTACTGCACCTGGATGGTTTGGGAGACAGGCCACCATTGGCATTAATGAACGAGATGCTGGCCCTGGCTGAAGGAAGCAAGCCCTGCCTCACGTTTGAGCACGCATTCCTAGAGCAGCTGCCCAAGGACATACGCCTGCTGCTGTCTGATGCGGATTTCAGCGACCCCCGGAAGGTGGCGGTCCAGGCAGATGTGCTGTGGAAAGCCAAGAAGGAGAGTGGGGCATCTGTCGCACAGATCACCAAGCCACACGCCCAACAGCAGACCGGACCAGGCCTGGCAGCAGAGCCCACAAAACCCAGAGGTAGGAGTGCGGAGGCCAACGAACAGAAGCCCAACGCTGTAGCCCCCCCTGCAACTTCTCGGGAAATGTCAGGGCCAGCCGCCGCTGATGGCTACGGTAGCTGGCCATCAGGATAGCCTCCTGTATATCTGGGACAAACAGTCGGGATGCCACTTTTTGGTCGACTCCAGAGCCGAGATCAGCGTCTTACCTCTGACGAGTTACGACACCCGCAACAGAGAACTGGGTCCCACCCTGAGGGCTGCAAATGGCAGCACAATGTGGACCTACAGCACCCGTACAGTGTGGCTACAGTTTGGCTCCAGCCGGTTCACGTGGGACTTCACACTGGCCGCCGTGGCCCAACCACTCCTGGGGGCGGATTTTTTGCGAACTCACAGCCTGCTGGTTGACCTGCCAAGGAAGAGACTGGTCCACGCCAATACTTTTCAAGCATTCTCCCTGGGTGAAGCCCAGTTGCTGGCCCCACAACTAGACTCCATCACGCTGTCCGACAGCGAATTCACCAGAGTCCTGGCGGACTTCCCATCAGTTCTGGCACCGCAGTTCACGGCAGCCATGCCCAGGCACGGGGTACAGCACCACATCCTGATCCAGGGACCACCCCTCCACGCCCGTGCTCGAAGGCTTCCCCCGGACAAGCTCTGACTGGTGAAGGAGGAGTTCAAGAGGATGGAGGAATTGGGGATCATACGGTGGTCCGACAGCCCATGGGCCTCCCACTTCCACATGGTGCCCAAAGCAACAGGGGGCTGGAGACCATGCGGCGACTACCACAGACTGAATGAAGCTACAACACTGGACTGCTACCCTGTGATGCACATTCAGGACTTTGCAACAAATCTGCACAGTGCAAGGATCTTTTCCAAGGTAGACCTCGTCTAGGGATACCATCAAATCCCGATGCATCTGGACGACATCCCCAAAACAGCACACATCACTCCATTCAGCCTTTTTGAATTCCTCCGAATGCCATTCGGCCTAAAGAATGCCGCACAGATGTTCCAGTGGCTCATGGACGCGACCTGGACTTTGCATTCATCTATTTGGATAACATCCTCATTGCCAGCAGTAGTTGTCAGGAGGATCTGTCCCACCTCTGACAACTCTACACCCAACTGAGTGTATACGGCCTAACAATCAAACTGGCCAAATGCCAGTTCGGACTCAACACCATCGACTTCCTGGGCCACAGGATTACTAAAGGCAGGGCAACCCCTCTGTCCACCAAGGTAGATGTGGTCCGCTACTTCCCCTGACCCAACACACTCAAAGGCCTGCAGGAATTTGTGGGTATGGTGAATTTCTACCTCCACTTCCTCCCCTCAGCAGCCCGAATCATGCTGCTGATGATGCTGTTCACTCTGATTTTGGGTAAGGGCAAGGACATTACCTGGGACGAAGAGGCTGCAGCCGCTTTTGTTAAAACCAAAGAAGCCTTGGCAAACGCCGCAATGCTAGTGCACCCCAGAACAGACATCCCTACCACCCTCACAGTGGACGCATCCAACAGTGGAATGCTGGAACAACTCATTGAGGGTTGCTGGCAACCCCTGGTGTTCTTCAGCAAACACCTACGACCACCTGAACTCAAATACAGTGCTTTTGACTGGTTGGCACTATTATTAGCCTTTATATAAAAAAATTAAGGAAGATGTGGCAAGATGGAACCTGATTCCTTTTTTCAGTCTCAGTTCAAGGATTGAGTCTATTCAAATGAATATACTGCCCAGACTGTTAAGTCTCTTTCAGACCCTACCAATAGAGATTAATCAAAATCAATTCAATGAATGGAACAAGATGCTGTCAAGGTATACTTAGCAGGGTAAAAGGCCTAGAGTTCATCTCAAAACTTTGCAATTAGCAAAGGAAAAGGGGGAATGGGGCTTACCTTCTCTTACAGATTATTATTTTGCAGCACAGTTGAAAGCTGTGATATGTTGGTGCAACCCATCATATGACGCTCAATGGAAAAACATTGAGGAGCAGGTACTTCCCATCCCCATACATGCAATTTTGGCTGATAACAACCTACAAAGGTACTTAAATACTATGGGTAACCCATGGGTGAAATTAACTCTTGAAATATGGAAAACTACTATAAAAGAATATAATCTAGAGGGAGATATTGCGATTCTTAAATGGTATGCATATGACTCGGATTTTACACCAAATAAATTGGATGCTAGATTTAAGGACTGGACAACTAAAGGAATAACACTTCTTTGCAACATAATGAAAAAAGGAACACTGTTCAGTTTTGAAATGCTTAAAGAGAAACACATTAGAAAAACAAGATTTTTATCGGTATTTGCAGATGCGACAATATGTTAATAAGACGCTTAAAAATGTAACTAAGACAAATACATGCTTATTAGAGCTCTTTAGAAAAGCATATAATTCAGATAATGGTAGCAGAATCATTTCAAGCATGTATAAGGGGTTGTCAAATCTTAAAACACATTCGACTTCATACATTAAAACAAAATGGGAGAAGGAAGGAAGGATAATTATATCTGAGGAAGAATGGACAACAATATGGAGATATCAATGGAAGTGTACCAGTTCACAGAAATGGAGGGAGTTTGAACGGAAAATCTTGATAAGATATTTCATTACAATCTCTCAGGAATCCCATTATGATAGTAACCTCCCTGTTTGCTGGAGAAATTGTGGAAATCAAAATGCAAATCATTATCATATTTTTTGGGATTGCCCTGTTATCAAAAACTATTGGAGGGGGATACACAATGCCCTACAAGACATTTTTAAATGTGAAATACCCTTGGAGAGTAAGACCATATATTTTGGATATATACCTCAAGAATGGTTGAAAAGAGATAAATATTTAATGAATATCCTGTTAGTGGCTGGTAAAAAGACTCTTACTAGAAAATGGTTATCACAGGAGAGCCCAGCTTTAAATACATGGATGGAAATTACAATGGACATTTACAAAATGGAGAAGATAACAGCATCCGTTAACCATAAGCTGGAACAATTTGATTCATACTGGGAAAAATGGTTTAACTACACAATGCCTCATAGGCCTGATTTTATTCTTACAAATCAATGAATCTGTTGTAAAAAAGAAAATCACTTCCTACTTGTACATAGATCTTTCCTTTTGCTTGTTTTTTTTCTTTCCACTCTTTTCTATAAGCATATACCCCTGATAAATACTCTGTGGAGATTTGTGATATATATGATTATATGATATATATGTACAATGTCTGAAATACATCTTATGGAAATGTTTGTTTGATGAACTTCAATTAAAAAAATTACAGAAAAAAAGAATTTTTTGAGGATGTATCTAGTAGAGTGGATAGGGGAGAACCAGTGGATGTGGTATATTTGGATTTTCAAAAGGCTTTTGATAAGGTCCCACACAGGAGATTAGTGTGCAAACTTAAAGCACACAGTATTGGGGGTATGGTATTGATGTGGATAGAGAATTGGTTGGCAGACAGGAAGCAAAGAGTGAGAATAAACGGGACCTTTTCAAAATGGCAGGCAGTGACTAGAGGGGTACCGCAAGGCTCGGTGCTGTTTACAATATATATTAATGATTTAGACGAGGGAATTAAATGCAGCATCTCTAAGTTTGCAGATGACACAAAGCTGGGTGGCAGTGTTAGCTGTGAGGAGGATGCTAAGAGGATGTAGGGTGACTTGGATAGGTTAGGTGAGTGAGCAAACTCATGGCAGATACAATTTAATGTGGATAAATATGAGGTTATCCACTTTGGTAGCAAGAACAGGAAAACAGATTATTATCTAAATGGTGGCTGATTAGGAAAAGGGGAGGTGCAATGAGACCTGGGTGTTATTGTACATCAGTCATTGAAGGTAGGCATGCAGGTACAGCAGGCAGTGAAAAAGGCAAATGGTATGTTGGCATTCATAGCAAGAAGATTCGAGTACAGGAGCAGGAAGGTTCTACTGCAGTTGCACAAAGCCTTGTTGAGACCACACCTGGAGTATTGTGTGCAGTTTTGGTCCCCTAATCTGAGGAACACATTCTTGCCATAGAGGGTTCACCAGATTGATGCCTGGGATGGCAGGACTTTCACATGAAGAAAGAGTGGATCTACTAGGCTTATACTTGCTGGAATTTAGAAGTTGGTGGGGGAGTGGGGAATCTTATTGAAATGTATAAAATTCTAAAGAGATTGGCAGGCTAGATGCAGGAAGATTGTTCCCGAGGTTGGGGAAGTCCAGAATGAGGTGTCACAGTTTAAGGATGTCTCTAGATAAAATCTCTGAACAAATTAAAGAATTGGATAACATCAATACAATTTCTCCAAATGTTGCTTCATTTAAAAGAAGAGTAGAATTACAATCACAGTATAATTTATTACTACCATATCCTATTGAAGGATATTTGCTTAAATTGAAAAATCAATTTTATATTTTTAGGGATAAAAATAATAAGCTCTTAGCTTCCCAATTAAGAGCAGCTAGAGCTAAAAGACAAATTTTAAAGATTCGTAAAAATAATGGAGATATAGCAAGTAACCACGAGGATATTAATAATAATTTTCAAGATTTTTATTCTGATCTTTATAGCTCACAATTTCCTGCAGATTCCTTAAAATGAAGGCTTTTTTACATAAGATTAAATTTCCACAAATTTCTGTTGAAGATCAACAGATGCTTGATGTTCCAATTACCGAGCATGAAATTCAGAAAGTTATTTTATTAATGCAATCAGGTAAAGTTCCTGGACTTGATGGTTATTCGGTGGGATTTTACAAAAAATTTAAAAGATTACTTTCTCCGTATCTTTTGGAAATATTTCATGAATCCTTTGAGAAAGGTAATTTACTATTTCCTTAATTCTTAAAAAAGATAAAGATCCTGTTGAATGTTCATCATATAGACCTATTTTGCTATTAATTGTGGATGCAAAAATTCTCTCAAGATAATGGCTAATCGCTTGGAAAATATTTTGGCTAAGGTCATCTCTATGGATCAAACGGGCTTTATTAAAGGCTGCTATTCTTTCTCTAATGTTCGGAGATTGATGAACATTATATATTCACCATTATCTAAGCAACCTCAATGTGTTATCTCTCTTGATGCAGAAAAGGCATTTGATAGAATTGAGTGGCCATATTTGTTTAAAGTATTAGAAAAATTTGTTTTTGGTAATAATTTTAATAGGTGGATTCAAATGATTTATAAGAATCCTATTGCCACAGTCATTACTAATAATTGCAGGTCTTTTTTTCACTTTCTCGTGGTAATAGACAGGGACATCCATTAAGCCCTTTATTATTTAATCTTGTATTGGAGCCTTTAGCTAACACATTACGTGAAGCTAAAAATTTTCATGGTATCTCTATGAATGGAACCATAGATAAGATTTCTCTCTAGGCAGATGATCTTCTGGTTTTTATTTTGAATCTTGAGGAATCAATTCCTAATCTTTTGGAAACACTAATTGGTAAATTTTCAGGATACAAAATTAACTTGAATACAAGTGAATTGTTTCCACTAAATGCCCCTGTTGGTATATATAATGATATTCCTTTTAGAATTGTTAATACTTTTAAATATTTATGTATTATAATTACTAAAAATATAACGATCTTTATAAAGCTAATATAGTTCCTTTAATGGACTGCATGAAACAACTATTTTCTAGATGGAATCCACTTACTCTCTCCTTAATAGGTCATATCCATGCTGTGAAAATGATGATTCTACCTAGATTTTTATATATTTTCCAATCTTTTGAACTAAATTTTTTTTTGATCAAACTGACTCTCTTATTTCTTCCTTTATTTGGAACAATAAGAGACCAAGAATTAAAAGCATCATTTACAAAAATCTAAAAAAGATGGTGGACTTGCATTAAGACTGTATTAAGACTGTATTATTGGGCTGTGAATATCAGACAATTATGTTTTTGGTTATACTGACTCAACAAGAGCCAAAAACCACGATGGGTTGATTTGGAATTAAAAGCTGTTAAACAATTTCATTTAACTTCAATATTAGGAGCTCTGTTACCTTTACAGCTCTCTAAAATCGCAAATTTAAATCTATACCCATTTATTAAACAATCCCTATGGATTTTGGTACAGTTTTGCAATTTTTAAAATTTTAAACAATTTAAATTGTCTAGTTTTTTATTCAAAACTTTTCATTTAAACCTTTGATAACCAATCTCATTTTTCTCCTATGGAGAAATAAAGGGATCCGTTCTTTTATAGATTTATTTTGTGATGGTCAATTGATGACTTTTGAAGAGTTAATTAACAAATATTCTCTCGCTCATATACATTTTCTGCAATATTTTCAGGTTAGACATTTTTTACAATAATATTTACCTAAGTTTCCATATTTACAAGAACCCGATTTGTTGGATACCATTTTGAAGTTGAATCCTTTAGTGAGAGGTTCCATTAGCAGGATTTATAATTTATTTTTGTTACAAAAAGAGAACCTATCACTAAAGATTAAACAAGATTGGGAGAAAGAACTTAATATGACCTTAGTTAATGAAGATCGGCTTCGAGTTTTGAAAAACGTAATTTCTTCTTCTATATGTGCCAATCACTGTTTAATTCAGTTTAAAATTGTTCACCGTTATTATTTAACAAAGGAGAGACTACCTAAAATATTTCCTAGTATAGACAACTACTGCAATAGATGTAAAACTGAAGTAGCTACTTTGTCATATATGTTCTGGTCACGTTCTTCATTAAAATCATTTTGGAAACCTTTATTTTCTACAATCTCTAAAGCTCTGAAAATTAATTTACAACCTAATAGATTGACTGTTCTATTTGGAATAGTTCCGCATCATATTCAGGGTATTTCATCTTCAGATCAACATGTAATTGCATTTGTTACATTATTGGCAAGAAGGGCTATCTTATTAAAATGGAAAGATATTTCTGTCCCTACATTAATTGAATGGTTCTGTCAAGTAATGTTATGTCTCAGTTTGGAATAAATTAGAAGTAGAACTTTTGATCCCCGATTCGATTTTGAGAGAAGATGGGGATCTTTTGCCAAATACTATCATTTAATTTGAATTATTTTCTATGGTTTCCTTCCAATTTTATTTTCCTTATAAATATAAATTGGTGATTGATGACTCTTTTTGATGGTAAGACATATTGCTCTGGGGGTTGATTCCTAATGGGTTTTTTTTTGTCAGTGGGTTTTTTTCTTAGCTAGACTGGGTTCTTTCTTTTCCTTCTTTTCCTTATGTATAAATTTTTTCCCCATTTTTATACATTACGATCAGCTTTTTTTCTTCAGCTTTATTAATTGTATACATATTAATTTGTTGAAGTTTTGTATCAATTTATAGCTGTAGAAGATTTTGTACCCATAAAAAGATTCTAAAAATGAAAAAAATGAGATTTGTAATTAGTGGACTTCCACAGGGATCTGTGCTATTATGATGTAAATAAATGACCTGGATGGAAATGTCAATGCATAGGTTAGTAAGTTTGTGGATAATACCAAGATGGGAAGAATTAGGGTCTTCACATTTATTCCAGATCCTTTAACGTGTTGTGGTTTATAATTAAATGTTTTCATTCATACCTGCATTCAGATATAACACTGTGCTCCCTGCCTCTAAATATATGTTTCAGAAGCCCATAGGCAAAGAAGAATTTGTTAAAGTTTGAAAAAGAGACCTGGAGAAGCTAACAACAGAGATGATGCAAATCAAGGACTTATACTGAAGAGATACTGAATGGAGAATTCTTGGAGTACTTCCATCAGCTGGAAATTGCTGAAACAAATGAGTGTTTGTGTGGCATCTTAGTGCAAAGTTCAAAATAAATTTAATATCAAAGTTTAGTCATTAGAAACAGCCCAGAGAAGGTCCACAAAAATGATTCTCGCAATGAAGGGCATATGGGGAGCATTTGGCAGCTTTTGACCTGTACTCACTGGAATTTAGAAGAATGCGGGGTGACCAAATGTTAAAAGGACAAGATAGGGTGGATGTGGTGAGGGTGTTTTCTATGGTGCGAATATCCAGAACTAGAGAGCACAGCCTCAAAATTGATGAGTGACCTTTTAGTACAGAGGTAAGGAGGAATTTTTTTTAGCCAGAAAGTAATGAATCTGTGGAATGCTCTGCCACAAACTGCGGTGGAGGCCAAGTCTGTGGGTATATTTAAGGCTGAAATTGATGGTTCCCTAATCAGTCAGGGCATCAAAGGATATGGTGAGAAGGCAGGTGTATGGGGTTAAGTGGGATCTGGGATCTGACGATGAAATTGCAGAGAAGACCATATAACCATATAACAATCACAGCACGGAAACAGGCCATCTTGGCCTTCCTAGTCCGTGCCGAACTCTTAATCTCACCAAGTCCCACCTACCCGCACTCAGCCCATAACCCTCCACTCCTTTCCTGTCCATATACCTATCCAATTTTACGTTAAATGACTCAACTGAACTGTCCTCTACTACTTCTACAGGAAGCTCATTCCACACAGCTATCACTCTCTGAGTAAAGAAATACCCCCTCGTGTTTCCCTTAAACTTCTGCCCTCTAACTCTCAAATCATGTCCTCTCGCTTGAATCTCCCCTACTCTCAATGGAAACAGCCTATTCACGTCAACTCTATCTATCCCTCTCAAAATTTTAAATACCTCGATCAAATCCCCCCTCAACCTTCTACGCTCCAATGAATAGAGACCTAACTTGTTCAACCTTTCTCTGTAACTTAAGTGCTGAAACCCAGGTAACATCCTAGTAAATCGTCTCTGCACTCTCTCTAATTTATTGATATCTTTCCTATAATTTGGTGACCAGAACTACACACAATATTCCAAATTTGGCCTTACCAATGCCTTGTACAATTTTAACATTACATCCCAACTTCTGTACTCAATGCTTTGATTTATAAAGGCCAGCATTCCAAAAGCCTTCTTCACCACCCTATCTACATGAGACTCCACCTTCAGGGAACTATGCACTGTTATTCCTAGATCTCTCTGTTCCACTGCATTCCTCAATGCCCTACCATTTACCCTGTATGTTCTATTTGGATTATTCCTACCAAAATGTAGAACCTCACACTTCTCAGCATTAAACTCCATCTGCCAATGTTCAGCCCATTCTTCTAACTGGATAAACTTCATGGGATAAATGGCTAATTCTACTCCTATGTAGTATGGCCTTATGGACTTATCGGAGGAGTTGTGGGTAGTGTAGAAGAATACAGCATGATATAGATCATTTGCAGACATGGGCAGAGGAATGGCAGATGGCATTTAACCCAGATAAATGTGAGGTGTTGCATTTTGGTAGGGCAAATGTCTTTGGAGACATTGACCCTACCATAGATATTTGCCCTATCAAGATGCAACATTTATCTCATCTTCAACGTATGCTCTCTGGTATTAGATATTTCGACCCTGTGATAAAGATGCTTACTGTCTACTCCATCTATGCCTATCATAATGTTATTATAAACTGACGGGTGATCTGCCAAATCATTCTATCTTTACCTTCACTGGCATATGGCATAGCAGCAACCGGAGATTGCTACCCTAGAGTCTTGCTTTCAGCTTTCTAACTAACTTAGATTGTTTCTTGTTCTTCACTGCAACACTGTGCTCTTTGGTGAAAAATTAGCTCAAATACAGGTCAGCCAGGTAAGATTGCCTCCCATCTCAACATATTAGCAAAGTACATGGGATCTTTTAGTTGCCAAGACCCATATCTGACCCAAAGGAAATCTAAATCTACTTAATTACTTGAATTTAGAAACATAGAAACATAGAAAAACCTACAACACAATACAGGCCCTTTGGCCCACAATGCTATGCCAAACATATACTTATTTTTAAATTACCTAGGGTTACCCATAGTCCTTTAATTTTCTAAGCTCCATGTACCTATCCACAACTCTCTTAAAAGACCTTATCATATCTGCCTTCACCACTGTCACCAGCAGTCCATTCCACGAACTAACCACTCTCTGTGTAAAAAAACTTACCCCTGACATCTCCTTTATGCCTACTTCCAAGCCCATTAAAACTGTGTCCTCTCATGTTAGCCATTTCAGCCCTGGGGAAAAGCCTCTGACTATCCACATGATCAAGACTTCTCATCATCTTATACATCTCTATCAGATCAGCTCTCATCCTCCATTGCTCCAAGGAAAAAAGGTCATGTTCACTCAAACTATTCTCATAAGGCATTCTTCCCAATCCAGGCAACATCCTTGTAAATTTCCTCTGCACTCTTTGTATAGTTTCCACATCCTTCCTGTAGTGAGATGACCAGAACTGAAAACAGTACTCCAAGTGGGGTCGGACCAGAGTCCGATACAACTGCAACATTACCTTTTGGCTCTTAAGCTCAATCCCACAATTGATGAAGGCCAATGCACCGTATGCCTTCTTAACCATAGTCAACCTATGTAGCAGCTTTGAGTGTCCTATGGACTTGGACACCAAGATCCCTCTGATCCTCCACAATGCCAAGGGTCCTACCATTAATGCTATATTCTGTCATCATATTTGACCTACCAAAATGAACCACCTCACAATTATCTGTGTTGAACTCCATCTGCCACTTCTCAGCTTAGTTTTGCATCCTATCGATATCATGCTGTAACCTCTGACAGTCCTCCACACTACCCACAACACCCCCAACCTTCGTGTCATCAACAAATTTACCAACCAGGATCATTTACCAGGATCATTTTTTTAGCAGGTCACTCGGCATACAGATCCAATAGCATATGCAAAATTTCAGTCTGCCACCATGGCTTGGTGGGTCTGCTGATGATCAATGACAATGATACTCAGGAAAGCTCTGGTATTAAACCAGGGTAAGGCAATGATTCATAACAGCTACTTTAATCCCATGTAACAAAAATACTTAACTTTCTAACAGTTCATGGAGCAAGATGAATGTAACTCAAAAATTATTAAAGATTTTGCATGAAATTTCATATAGGCAAGTGAAGAAAAAAGCCTGAATTATTTCAGAAGTAAATGGTTTAGTGGGAGGCCTTTGGATTTCCTCTGCCTGCAGCTAATGAGACACACCCATTCTCTTTTTCCTTTGAAATTGTCTGGTGGAGAATATTTTCCACTCAGAGTACTGGATGTCTGCAACTTCCTCAGAGAAATTGATAGTTATTAATATTTTATCCTCACATCTCCAGATGATTAGAAGAGTAGTCTGATACCATCTGGACTAATTTAAATATTTGTATTAATAACTTAATAATAAAACAATCTTCTTCAAGTTTCTAAGTTCCACTTCAATATTTACTGAGAGCTTGCCGGAAGCTGTTGGAAAAGATAAGATAATATGTGCTCTGTGTGTAAATCAGCTGAATATTTAATTATTTGTGGTGTCAACATTGTTCGATGTATCCCCAATAAACACTGAGCCTTTACTTTCTCAGTTTATTCCCCACCAATGTATCAGTGTTGGCATTGATAGCAGATGCTCTGATAGAGGATTTATGTCCCAAAACAGATATCTGAGCATAAGTTAATTCAAGGTAAGAACCCAGCACTAAGTGAGAGCCACGTTGTAAGGAGTGCAATATACATTGCACTTAGGTTATTCTTGTGCTCTTTTAAGTGGGTAGAAAAATAATTCATATGGGTTTGTTTCAAAGAAGAGCAGGGGTTTATCTCTTACGCCCCTTCTATGTCACCATAGCATAGCAGGTAGCTTTACACTATTACAGACTCCGGAACCCCAATAATTTCCACCACTGTCTGTAAGGAGTTAGTATGTTCACCCTGTAATGCTGTGGTTTTCTCTTGATGTTCCAGTTTCTTCCCACATTCCAAAGATGTACAGGGTGATCACATGGGGATAATTGGGCAGCACAGGCTTGTAGGGCCAACAGGATTTGAGTTACTGTGCTGTATCTCTAAATACATTTAAAAAAATCTCACCCTCAATTAATGTGCAATTATTTAAAGTTCAAAGTTCAAATGTATTATCAAAGAACACTATTGATCTGTGTAGCTACTTTCAAGGAGCTATGAATTTGGAACCCAAGATCTCTCTGCTCAGCAACCCTATTAAGGATCTTGCTCATAACAGAGCACTGCCTCCTTTCATTTGCCCTACAACACTTCATATTTATCTGGATTAAACTCCATCTGCCATTTCTCTGCCCATATCTGCAACTTGTCTATATCATGCTGTATTCTTTGCCCAGTCTTCTACACTATTCACAACTCCAGCAATCATCTACAAATTTACAATCCCACACATCTATATTTTCATCCAGGTCATTTACAAATACACCACAAACAGGAGAGATCCTAGCACAGATCTCTGCTGAACATCACTAATTACAGAGCTCCAGCTCAGATAAGTCCCTTCAACCACTATCCTTTGTCTTCTGTGTGTAAGGCAGTTCTGAATCCAAACAGTCAATTTGCCACTGGCCCCTGCACCTTAATCTTCTGGATTAGACTCCCATGAGGGACTTGGTCAAATGCCTCACTAAAACTCATACAGACAACACCCACAGCTCTACCTTCATCAGTATTTCAAATCACCTTGTCAAGAAATTCAATCAAGTTGGTAAGACATAAACTGCCTGCACAAAGCCATGCTGGCTCTCCCTAATTTATATCCTATCTCTAAGAATTTTGTCCAGCAATTTCCCTACAACTGATGTGACACTCATTGGTCTATAGTTCCCGTGTTGGCGTATGGCCAAGTGGTTTAGGTGTTCATCTAGTGATCTGAAGGTCACTAGTTCAAGCCTTGGCTGAGGCTGCATGTGTGTCCTTGAGCAAGGCACTTAACCACACATCACTCTGCGACGACACCGGTGCCAAGCTGTATGGGTCCTAATGCCCTTCCCTTGGACAACATCTGTGGTGTGGAGAGGGGAGACTTGCAGTTTGGGCAACTGTCAGTCTTCCATAAAAAAAACCTTGCCCAGGCTTGTGCCCTGGAAAGTTTCCAAGGCGTAAATCCATGGTCTATCTGGACTAACGGAGGCCTACTATAGTTCCCAGGATTTTTCCTTGTCCCATTCTTAAAGAGAAGTATAACATTAGCCAGTCACCAGTCCTCTGGGACTTTACCTGTGCTTAGACAGGACATGAAGATACTGGTCGTCCCCAGCAATCTTGTCTCTTGCTGCAGTAAATTCTATCAGAGCCTGGGGACTTATCCACCTTAATACTTATTAGGAGGCCCAACACTTCCTCCTTCATTTTGAACTCTAAATGCCCTAATGTATTTATATATTCAGCACTAATCTCCTGCTTCCATATCCTTTTCCTTGGTGAATATTGAAGCAAAGTATTCATGAAGTACCTCACTTCACTTTCTCCGCATCCAAGCAAATGCTCCCCCCACCCACTTTATCTTTGAGTGGTTCGGCCCTCTCCCCAGTTATCCTCTTGCTCCTGATGTACAGTATGTGTAGAATACCTTGGGATTCATCTAAATCCCACTTGCCAAGGATTTTTCATGGCCTCTTTTGGCTTTTCTAATTCCTTTCTTTAGTTCTTTTCTGGCTTCTTTCTATTCTCCATGTCCTCTGTTTGATCCTAACTTCTGAAGCTTTACATACTTTTGATTTTACTTTTTGACCAAATTTGTCACCAAAGGTCCTCTTGTCTTTTCATCCCCATCTTTCCTTCTAACAGGAACAAATTTCTCCTTTACTCTGTGCTCTGTGAAATGTCTGTGTTTCTATGTACAGAAAGATTCAATAAAAGCACCAAACTTGAGTGAATTGTTAACAGTGTTGGCAGTCTGTTCTAGTTCAGTGCTGATAAAATGTACCCAATTGCAAAATCCGACTGCTGTTTGTTGAACAGATCAAATGACAACATTTATTTTGTGATAGCCTTTTATGAGTAAAACCTCCTTCCTAATTTTGTTTTGATAGGTATCATTCAGCATCATTTACAAAGGAACATGATAAGATGCTAATGGGATGTATTCAATGTTTGCTGTTGGAACATGGCAAAGTAGGGACATAAAAGACCAGATGTGTTCAGATTGTTTATGCAAATTGATTTATTGTATTTCATTTAGAAGCTCCAAGTATAAGCTGTATGTTTTTCCCCTATAAAAAGTGTTGAATTTTATTACTACATATTCAAAAAGGAACATATTGCATTATTTAAGCGATTTAACACAATCTGGGATTATTTCAGATACCCCTGTGATTTTACAATCGCATTTTATTGTGAATTATTGTTTTACTGCAAGTCAATAAAACACTATCATATTCCATTTTGCAGAAATGTAAATAAATAAAAAGATGTGACAACTCCTTTGCTACAATGTTTTTGGAATACCAGCCAGGGATTCTACTGCAATTGCTTGATCATTTGGATGATCATTTACTTCATAAGCTTGGAATTAAATAACATTATACAGAAGATAAAAATTGCTAGAAATTACCTGCCATTTATATTGTCACTGTTTACTGGGCATTGATCACTCTGATAAGGTTTTAATGCACACATAATTCTGAACTGATTTTAACCCTCACTAAAATGCCTTGAATACACTCACACAGTGATGCAAAAGAAACATTGACAATTCCAAACATGTTCATACTTGATAAACAATTATAACTTAAGTAGCTTTATGTTTAACAATGTTGCATCAGTTAAGACCATAAGATATAGGGGCAGAATTTGGCCATTTGACGCATCGAGTCTGCTCTGCCAATTTTTACGATTGATCTATTTTCTTCTCAGCCCCAATCTCCTGCCTTCTCCTGAATCCCTTCATGCCCTGACCAATCAAGAATCTATCAACCTCTGCCTTAAAAATACCCAATAACGGCCTCCACAGCTGCCTGTGGCAATGAATTACACAGATTCACTACTCTCTGGCTAAACAAATTCCTCCTCATCTGCGTTCTACATAGACACCCTTCTATTCTGTGCTCTGGTCTTAGACTCCCCCAGCACAGAAAACATCCACTGATCCTGAATCTAAGGAACACTGGAAAATGATTACCAATGCATCCGCAATTTCCTGAGCCACCTCTTTTAGAACCCTCGGATGCAGACCATCTGGACCCGGGGATTTATTAGCCTTCAGTCCTACCAGTCTACTCATCACAGTTTATTTCCTAATGTCAATCTGTCTCAATTCCTCTGATATCTTATGACCCTGGCCCATCCATACATCTGGGAGATTGCTTGTGTCCTCCCTGGTGAAGACAGATCTAATGTTACGTATTCCGGCAACAATAAATATATGAGTTTGGCAAGGGTTTCTTATAACAAACAACACGTTTATTAAACACAGAAAACAAACCCCCCAAAAGTAAACAAACACTACCGTAACCGGAAACAGCTGCTGAGCGGCAGCCCAAACAGTTCTTAAAGTGATATTCCAAAAACAGTTCTTTAAAGTGGTATTCCAAAAACAGTTCTTAAAAGTGGTATTGCCAAAAGTTCGATATGCTCACAGTCCATTTAAAATGAGAGAACTTATAAGACGATTTAGGTTCTCTTTCACGTCGCTTGCTTCGATCCCCGACGTCGAACTTCCCACGAAGAATTCACGAAACAGAACGGCTTAAAGGCACTGACCTTTCCTTCTCCACTACCTTCAATCCTTTCTAGTTAAACCTAGGGATTAACATGAAGATAGTCAATGAAATCCTTCCAAATAAGGATCAAACAAAGTTTCACTGTAGAAAGCGATTCTCCTCGATCTTTAACTTCCAACTTCGAATCTTCACTCTCCACTAATTTCGAACTAACAGAATCATAAAGAACCTGCTGGCAATGACCTTTTAAACTTTAGCATTAAATAAAAACTTCATCCTTCAGCTAAACTGCATCATCACTTCAAACACGCAGTGGCATGAAGTCAACCTGGCAAATCCAGCCACGAACTGCCCCTCCTCACAGGGTGGGGTCTACCTTTTATAACCTGTAAAAAAAAACCCGTCACATGATCTCTACTGGCGGGAAAATGACGTCATTCCACCATCACAAGACTATCACCTCAAGACCAGTACAGCTTCAAACCCAGTCACGTGACAAGGGCTCCACTGTCATGTGTCAGGAGTACGTAACACTAAAGTACGCATTAAATTCTGTTGCCATTTCCCTGTTTCCCCTAACAATTTCTCCCAATTCATTCTTCAAGGGGCCAACATTGTTCTTAACTATCTTCTTTCTCTTCACATAGCTTGGAGTGACAGAGATGAGAGGTGACATGATAGATGACAAGATGATGAGAGGCATTGATCGTGTGGATTGTCAGAGGCTTTTTCCCAGGGTGAATGGGTGCCACAAGTGGACACAGGTTTAAGGTGCTGGGGAGTAGCTACAGAGGAGATGTCAGAGGTGAGTTTTTTACTCAGAGAGTGGTGAGTGCATGGAATGGGCTGCCAGCAATGGTGGTGGAGGCGAATACAATAGGGTCTTTGGACTTTTGGATAGGTACATGGAGCTTAGAAAAATAGAGGGCTATGGGGAAGCCTAGTAATTTCTAAGGTTGGGACATGTTCGGCACAACTTTGTAGGCCAATGGGCCTGTGCTGTGCTATAGGTTTTCTATGTTCTAAACCGGTAGGCTACAGAAGGACTTAGATAGATTAGGAGAATGGGCAAGAAAGTGGCAAATGAAATACAATATAGGAAAATACATGGTCATGCACTGTGGTAGTAGAAATAAATGTGCAGACTGTTTTCTAAGTGGGGACAAAATCAAAAAATCTGAGAAGCAAAGGGACTTGGGAGTCCTTGTGCTGAACACCCTAAAGGTTAACTTGCAGGTAGAGTTGGTGGTGAGGAAGGCAAACGCAATGAAGCATTCATTTCAAGAGGTCTAGAATACAAGAGCAGGGATATGATACTGAGGCTTTATAAGACACTGGTGAGGCCTCACCTTGAGTATTGTGAACAGTTTTAGGCTCCTCATCTACAAAAAAAGATCTTCTGGTATTGGAGAGGGTTCAGAGGAAATTAACAAGGATGATTCCAGGAATGATAGTTTCAGGATACGAGGAACTTTTGATGGTTCTGGGTCTGTACTCACAGAAATTTAGAGGAGGGGGGTGGGTAATCTCATTGAAACCTTTGAATGTTGAAATTTCTGGACAGAGTAGTTGTGGAAAGGATGTTTCCCATGGTGGGAGAGTCTAGGACAGAAGGGGACAGCCTCAGGATAGAGAGGCGTCCATTTAAAACAAAGATGCAGGAAAATTTATTTAGCCATTGTGGTGAACTACGTGTGCCTGTCTGGATACGCCCCCTGCTGACTGCTCCTGTGGCTCCTCCCACAGACCCCTGTATAAAGGCGATCAAGGCCTGAGCCCGGCCTCTCAGTCTCCAGGATGTAGTATGGTGGTCACTCACTGTTCGTTCCTTCTTCCAGTCAATAAAAGCTGATATCTCGCCTTATGTCTCAGAGTGAGTTATTGATGGTGCATCAGCCATTTACCAGAATGTAGATTCACTAGATGGTTGATTGGGAGTGGGGGTTCTAAAGCCTATGTTTCAATCTTGTGTGCAGACCAGCACAATTTCCTCACTTTTTAGTTTTTTTAAGGGAAACTGCACTCATGATCTTTAGCCCAGGATTTTGAATATAGATAGATTTTATGAACATCTTAAAACAATGTTGTTTAAGATGGCTGTGGCTGAAGGCTTCAGCTGTAGAAATCCTGACTTGGAATACTTGATGGTTCTCATCAGAGCTGCATACAACTAGTCAGTCACATGTAGCACCGACACACTACAAAATTCCTAACACAGTACATGAAAATGTATATGGCAAATAAAGTTGATCCTTTGAAAAGCTTGGAAGCCAGTTAAGTTGCACTTCCTGTATCACCTTTGCCATTAGGGGGTGTAATATTAGTTTCATCCGTGGTGAACAGATTTTCTGATAGTCCTCTGCTGACAGCGCATATTATAATTAATTGATGATTAAGTGCCTTGAATGCTAACAATGCAAGAATATGCCACCCAAGCTAATGAGGGAACTCCTCTTATTTATTTTGTGCTACTATCATGATTTACACAGGGATGTTGTCAGTGGCAATACTGAAAATGACCAGTCTTGTGCTCATCAGTAGAATGACTTTAACTTCCTTGTGCTGCAACATTGCATGTCCTGCTGATCAAAGCATTCATCACCCTTTTATAGCATTTGGGTCCCAGTGCCTACAACTTTGATCACTGCCACCTGCCAGTCAACCGTGTGGTTTCACAGAGAAGTATTTTGAGGCTGGGAAAAAGCTGCAAGATATTGGAGTACAGGTTTATGAAATTTATTTCTGCATTACACGGAGACAAGGTACACGTAGAGAATCCAGGGAAATGATGCAGAACTTAGAAATGACGGTCCTAAAGAACCATGAAACAAGGTTACTCATCCAAGAGTCGACCAATGAACTGGCAGCTCCTTGTTGTGATTCCAGGGTTTTTAATCCTGCATTTACTGATGGAAGGCAGGTGTGTGTAATTAGTGGAACTGGGAATGATTGGAACTTAGATGAGGGAATTGAGGCCCAATTACTGAGGTAATATCCAGGTGGGAAATTGCCAGACGGGACCATGACACATTGATGCTACCTCAGCTGCTGAATTCCTCCAGTATTTTGTTTGGATTTGTCTAGATTTCAAGTGCCTGCAGAAACTCTTCTGTTTATAAAATGTAATTTAGAGTTGTACAGTAGGGTAACTCTATTACTGCACCAGTGACACGTGTTCAATTCTGCTGCTGTCTGTAGGGAGTTTCTTACATTCTCCCTGTGACCATGTGGGTTTCCTCCCACACTCCAAAGACGTATGAGTTGGTAGATCAATTGTTCAACACAGTTTCATTGAACTGGAAGGCCTGATACCATGCTGTATCTCTGAATGAATGAATGAATGAATGAATGAATGAATGAATGAATGAATGAATGAATGAATGAATGAATAAATACATACATATTCTGCAAATGGTCTGTAAGATCACAAGCTGAAAACTGAGAAAAGGTGAGAAATTGTGAAAGAGAAACAACTTTGAGACTATGAGACTGCTACAGGAGAACAGTGAAGGGAACCTGATAGGAATTTACATCACATAATGGCAGCTCATTAAATCTCCATTTTATTCACAATGTTACAGAATTAAGAATACAGCCCTACTGATGCTCAAAATTAATGCAGATACAACATACTGAAGAGAACACATGGATTTAAATCACCTCGTCATATGACACGGCACATAATGATGATTATGATGAGCCAAGTTTTGTATAGCATTTCCTAGGCTGCCTAGAATCCACAGCTATTTTCAAGGCTGTTTAGAATTCACAGCTGCTGCATGAATCTCCGGCATTCCTCTTCTCTGAGGGAGGAAACGGAAGAAGACAGCATCTGCCTGAAATGGAGTAATCCACAGTGGGAGATCATACTCGGGTGAGTGCAAAGAAGTGGACAGTGCAGGAGAGCTTTGGCAAACAGAATGCAATATGATTGGATAAATGGCATGCCAGGCATGAGCAACAGTTTGCAATGGTATGGTATTAGTACAGTACAGTTTGAAATCTTCAATAATATGGGAATGGGTAAAACACTTCCTCTAAAGAGTTTCAACAGGTGTTATTGTTAATAAGGCCATCTATCTGATGAATCCAATGGCAAGAATACAATAAATATTAACATGTCTATTTATGAAAGGTGATATTTTTGTTTAATTAATTTCTCATTGAGTAATAATCTCATCACTCTGCCCACGGTTGACCATCAGAGTAAGGGCTTCCTTCGCATCTACATCCATTATTCTAACATTCTAGTGGGAATCTGTAAGCTGTTAATGTAGCAGTAATGACCCCTCAGTAGGTGGCCTAGGTCTAATTCTCAGTCCAGCTGATCCTAGGTGGCTGGACAGCACAGGTGCTAGGACTGGAATCAGCAGAGAAGTGAAAGGGAAATCAGCAATCATGATCCCAATCATGATGGGAATCATTATTGATGTTCAGTGACTGCATGTATGTGAACATGTAGTGAGGACCATATCTGGTTTGGCTACAGTGACTCCCTTAAGCCTGAAATGACTGAAAGATACTGCTGCCCATTGAACAAATACTGAGGAGATACTATCTCTAAGCTTATTACTCCTGCAGTTTATATTTTTCTTTCTTGAAGGCTTTCTTCCATGCATCTGAGGAAAAATGTAACATTGGCTCCCATCCAAAAAAAAGCTACTTTCTGCTCTTTCCACCAACTGTCCACTATCAGCAAAGTGATGCAAAATTCTGCATCATCAATAACCTGTCCATTTTATCCAACATGGGTCTCCAAGGACCACTTGGCTCCCAACTGCTTTACTGGCTTCATTCAAACGTCACAAAATGCACTGAATGACAGAGATAAAGTCAGAGTTGACAGTTTTTGACCAAGTGTGTTATTATAGAGTCCAAGGTAAACTGGTCTTTTGGAATCAAGGGCAAATTTTCTCTTGGATGCATTGATACCTCAGACAATGCCTTGGATATATTAAAAGATCAAAACTGGATATTTTTGTTCCATGGGGCGACTGAGGAGAACCCAAGTGCAGGACACAGGCATGAAGATTGAGTTGGAGATGCTGGCGTAGACGTGAATGTTGAACAGCAAACAGGAGGAATCTTTGCCTGGAGCTCTGATATGGAGTCTTGACACAGAGACGGGGTTTTCATGGAATATTTTGAAACTGGAGCTGAACTTAGAACTAACGGTTCTAATCAGACAAGAGAACGAAGTATTGCATGAGAATAGACCAACAATCTGGCAACCTGTGATAATGACGCCATTGTACTTATTTCACAGTCTTTGATGAAAACCATGTGTACTGTAATTGAGTAAACTAGCAGCAATTGGAGATCTAATGACTGAAATTCGTGTGCAATCAGAGAGAAAGGAGCATTAAGGGGGAACAGCCAACCAGAACCATGACAATTTTGTGGCAACTAACTCCCTGTTTTCTTCTTCAGAGCTTTTCTACCATCTCATTGAAGTTCAGAATGAGATGGAACACTTTGTAGAAGCTTGAATGGGCATAGCTGTGAGATTCCAAGCTTGAAGAAACAAAATCCGGAACAAAACTCCCATAAATTCCTTTAACTAGCCTGAACATTGACTCACTCCACTAGCAATACACCATGGTTATAATGCATGCTATCATATGATACAAGAGAAGAATTAAACCATTTATCCTAGTAAGGTTTCTCTGCCATTCAATCATGGCCGATCTTTTTTTAATGACGTTTTTCCATCTTCACCCTGTAACCCATGACCTCTTTAACCCTTTTGCCATTCAAAGACTTATCAATCTCTGCCTTATATATACACAATAACTTGGCCTCCATAGCCCTCTGTGGCAATGAATTCCACATATTTATTACTCTCTACCTGAAGAAATTCCTCCTCATCTCAGTTTTAAAGGACATCCTTTCACTCTGAGGCTGTGCTCTTAAACTCTACACTGTTCTACCAACGGAAGCAGCCTATCTACCTCCACTCTATCCAGACCTTTCAGTATTCCATTGGTTTCATCCTCAGACCCCACCCTTCTGAAGCTGTGTTGTAGAAACACCCAATAGCATTCTCAAAACTGCAACTGCAATACCTGTGCATGATTATGTGATGATCAGGGCTCTCTGTCCTAGTCACAACCTTTTTTTTTGTGGAAAATAAAGACTGTTGCCATTCCATAATGGTTGTTCAGTTGTAAAACCCAGTAGCATTGTGTGAGTCCCTTCAACACAGGTTCATCAACAAAATCTAATTGTGCCAAAAGAGAACAGCACAAGTGGTGACATTGAAACTGTTGCTCACTCCAGTGAGAAAATGAAAGAGCATAATTTAATGTTTAGTAAAATGCAGTGCTAACATCTCCACAATAATGAATGCCTCTGACATCCAAATGATTAGATATATTGCTTTGTTTTACCATAGGTAAAGGTCAAGGTCAAGGGTACCTTGTTGTGGACCACAAGTCTCTGGCATTGGACTCATGGATTTGGTAATGTTTGATTTTCTCTTCATATCTTGTTCGATACTTAATTGCCCATCACTGTTCACCATGAGTCAGTGGAGAATGGTGATGGACAATAAATATCTAACAGGTCTGCAGGAAAAGCAAAAAACTCTTAAACAGAATTGTGATTTTTTTTTACAATATGTCCTATGTTTTTGAAGTCAGTGTGAAAGGATGGATAGAGATCCTGTAATTCAAAAGGGTTGCTGGATCTCTGGAATCTAGAAAAATAATTTAGCATCTGGCTTCTGAGGTCCTCTGTCTCTACCCCCATGGAACATATCAAAGTGAACCCAACCTAAATATTCATTGTTGGTAAGCTCAGAGCCCAGTCTGAAGGTAGCATGCACTGTGAGTCAAAGCCCACAAAGTTCATTTCACTATCTCAGTAATGTGGCTTTAAACTTCTTCCTGGTCAGTGAGTTCTACTAGAAGGTTCTGAACTTTGATTGACATGATTCAAGTCAGTTCAGTCAGAGGGCAGAGGATTCATTCACATTCAAGTAATCTTGATTTGATTCTTTGATTTTGATTGATCACATACCAATGTTGAGATTCAAAGGTACTGATGCAGTGTCAAATTTATTCTCAGGATCACTTTGTTATACTCCACTACAGGACTATGAAACATAACAGAACAAGCTAGACGATCTTCTCTAGCTGGAACTAGAAACAGGTTCAATGGGCTGAAAGTCCCATTCCTATATACTATAATCAGCACCCTTCCAGTAGTGGTTATCATTTGCTTTGAAAAGTATAACATTAGCAATCTTTTCTGTCTGAGGCAGGGTTGTCAGCTTGTCTTAATGCCATTACAAGAAGAATTGCTACTATAGCTTTTGACAAATGGAATTGTGATGGTTAGTTATTAATGTGATCACTGGAAAATTGAATGCCTGATTCTGAAATCTATACACTATTAAATGAATCTCTGTGTCCAAATGCTTCACCTCACCAACTAGGTGTTACATTAACAAAAGGAATTTCGGTTGCAAAGCTGATGTAAAATTAAATTTTCACTGTACTCTGCTGAAGCTTCATTTCAATAATTACAATTGATATAACTGATAAAATTTGCCAGATAAGCTACTTTATCATTTTATTTCTGCAATTTTATTAAGAGGAATAGATAGAGTGGACAGCCAGTGCCTCTTCCCCAGGGCACCACTGCTCAGTACAAGAGGACATGGTTTTAAGGTAAGGGGAGGGAAGTTCAAGGGGGATATTAGAGGAAGATTTTTTACTCAGAGAGTGGTTGATGCGTGGAATGCACTGCCTGAGTCAGTGGTGGAGGCAGACACACTAGTGAAGCTTAAGGGACTATTAGACAGGTATATGGAGGAATTTAAGGTGGAGGATTATATGGTAGAGTTTGAGGGTCGGCACAACATTGTGGGCCGAAGGGCCTGTAATATGCTGTACTATTCTATGTTCTATTTTCTATGTTCAATTTCTTAAAATTATTGAGATTAATTTCACCTTAAAGCTACTTGAAATGTTGTTCCAATTATTTTTTTATTTGGAACAAGAAGGCACCTAAGGATTTCCAGCGGGAAGACATTTTGAGTTCTTGGGGGAAGAGAGAGGCCAGACTGCACAGGTGCGAGATGTCCGCCTGTTGAGCACAAACAGTTTAAAAAGAAGACAGCCATATCCAGTGGGGAGCAGAGTGAAAGGGCTTTGGCTCAATGGGCTTCAGCAGTAATGTGACGAAGCAAGGCAGTGGCTGATTCCAAAAGGAAGTAGTATGTGTGTGAGGCCAGTTTTCTGTGGTCGGTATCAGATGTGGGAGGTCCTGGAGTCTCCCGGTGTCCCGGACGGCCACTTCTGCACCAGGTGCATCAAGATGCAACTCCTACAGGACTGGAGATGCAACTCGATTACCTTCGTCTGGTCAGGGAGAGTGAAGAGGTGATAGAGAGGAGTTCCAGGTAGGTGGCCAATCTAGGGCCATGGGGGACAGAGAAATGGGTCACAGTCAGGAAAGGGAAGGTGAAGAATCAGGTACTAGAGAGTACCCCTGTGACTGTACCCCTTGACAATTACTCCTGTTTGAGTACTGTTGGAGGGGCGACAGCCTACCTGGGGGAAGCAACAGTGGCCGTGTCTCTAGCACAGAGTCTGGCCCTGTGGCTCAGAAGGGTAGAGAAAGGAAGAGGAAGGCAGTTGTGATAGGGGACTCTATAGACAGGGGGTCAGACAGGCGATTCTGTGGATGCAGGAAAGAAACTCAGATGATAGTTTGCCTCCCAGGTGCCAGGATTCAGGATGTTTCTGATCGTGTCCAAGATATCCTGTGGTGGAAGAGAGAACAGCCAGAGGTCAGGGTACATATTGGTACCAATGACATAGGTAGGAAAAGGGAAGAGGTCCTGAAAGAAGACTACAGGGAATTAGGAAGGAAGTTGAAAAGCAGTACCTCAAAGGTAGTAAACTGCAGAAGGTAGTAAGCCTGTGCCACGTGACAGTAATAGAATGAGGTGGAGGATAAATGCGTGGCTGAGGGAATGGATCAGGGAGCAGGGATTCAGATTTCTGGATAATTGGGACCTCTTTTGGGGTGGGTGTGACCTGTTCAAAAAGGCCGGGTTGCACCTGATTCCCAAGGGGGCCAATATCCTGGCGGGCAGGTTTGATAGAGCTGTTGGGGAGGGTTTAAACTTGTTTGGCAGTGGGGTGGGAATCAGAATGTGAGTGAAGGGATTAAGGTAGAAGGACAAGGGCATGATGCTAAGAGTACTGAGTTGATGAGGAAGGACAGGCAGGGGACAAAAGATAATTGTTGCCAGTTAAAGGGGTTGAAATGTGTCTATTTCAATGCTAGGAGTATTAGGAACAAGGAGGATGAATTTAGAGCATAGATTAGTACGTGGAACTACTATGTTGTGGCAATTACTGAAACTTGGTTGGAGGAAGGGCAGGTTTGAAATTTGCAGGTCCCGGGGTTCAGGTGTATTAAAAGGAATAAGATGGGAGGTAGAAAAGGGGGTGTAGTGGCTTTGCTGGTCAGGGATAGTATGATGGCTATAGAAAGGGAGGACGCTGCAGAGGGAGTGTCCACGGAGTCAGTCTGGGTGGAAGTCAGAAATAGGAAGGGATCAATCACTGTGCTAGGAGTAGTCTATAGGCCCCCAAATAGCCCTCGGGACACTGAGGAGCAGATAAGCAGGCAGATTTTAGAATGGAGCAGGAAATACAGGGTAATAGTTATGGGTGATTTCAACTTCCCTCATATTGACTGGCACCTCCTGAGTGCAAGGGGGATAGATGGGGCTGAATTTGTCAGGTGTGTTCAAGAAGGATTCCTGACACAGTATGTGGACCGGCTGACGAGAGGAGAGGCTATACTGGATCTAGTTCTGGGTAATGAACCTGTTCAGGTGACAGACCTCTTGGAGAGGGAGCATTTTGGTGAGAGTGACCACAACTCCCTTAGCTTCAGCATAGCTATGGAAAGGGATAAAATTAGACGAAACAGTGAAGTGCTTAACTGCAGAAGGGCTAACTTTGAAGGGATGAGGCAGGAACTAGCAAGAGTAAATTGGAAACAGACGTTCAAAGTGGAAAGCACAGAAGTAACATGGGAGAAGTTTAGGGACCACTTGAACTGGGTTCAGGATAGGTTTGTCCCACTTAGGCAAAGAAAAAATGGTAGGAAAAGGGAACGGTGGCTGACGAAACTTGTGAGGCAACTTGTCAAGAGGAAAAAGGAAGCATATGTTACATATAAGAAGCAGGAAGTAGGAGGGGCTCATGAGAAATATAGGGTAACCAGGAAGGAGCTAAAGAAAGGACTTAGGAGAGCTTGAAGGGGGCATGAGAAGGTCTTGGCATGTAGGATTAAGGAGAACCCCAAGGCATTCTATGCGTGTGTGAAGAACAGGAGGATGATGAGAACGAAGGTGGGACTGCTAAAGGATAAAGAGGGCAACATGTGCCTGGAGGCGGAGGAAGTTGGGGAGGTCCTAAATGAATACTTTGCTTCAGTATTCACAAATGAAAAGGATCTTGATCAGGATGAGGTCGAAGTAGAGCGGGCCTGTGTGCTGGACAATGTGGAGATTAAGGAAGAAGAAGTGCTGGATCTTCTTAAAAACATTAAGATAGATAATTCTCCAGGGCCAGATATGATACACCCCAGGTTGTTGTGGGAATTGAGAGAAGAGATCACAGAAGTATTAGCTATGATCTTTGAATCCTCTTTGGCTACAGTGGAAGTGCCGGAGGACTGGAGAATGGCAAATGTAGTTCCCTTGTTTAAAAAAGGTAATAGGGAGAAACCTTGGAACTATAAACCGGTGAGTCTTACGTCAGTGGTTTGCAAACTACTGGAAAGGATTCTTAAGGACAGGATCTACGAGCATTTGGAGAAGTACAGTCTACTCATGGATAGTCAGCATGGCTTTGTAAAGGGAAGACCGTGCCTCATGAGCCTGATTGAGTTGTTTGAAGAGGTATCAAAAGAAATTGATGAGGGTAGGGCAGTGCATGTGGTCTATGTGGCAGTTGACAAGGTCCCTCACAAGAGACTCATCCAGAAAGTCATGAGGCATGGGATCAGTGGAACCTTGGCTGTTTGGATAAAAAACTGGCTTAAAGGAAGAAAGCAGAGGGTTGTTGTGGAAGGAAAGTATTCTGTCTGGAGGTCGGTGACTAGTGGAGTGCCATAGGGATCTGTCCTGGGACCCCTGCTATTTGTGATTTTTATAAATGACCTGGATGTAGAGGCGGAAGAATGGGTGAGTAAGTTTGCGGATGACATGAAGATTGGAGGAGTTGTGGATGGAGCTGTGGGTTGTCGAAGGTTACAAGAGGATATAGACAGGCTGCAGAGTTGGGCAGAAAAATAGCAGATGGAGTTCAATCTGGACCAGTGTGAGGTGATGCATTTTGGAAGGACTAACCAGAAGACTGAGTACAGGATTAATGGTCAGTTACTTAAGAGTGTGGATGAACAAAGGGACCTTGGGGTTCAAATCCATACATCCCTCAAGGTCGCTGCACAGGTTGATCAGGTAGTTAAGAAGGCCTAAGGGATGCTAGGCTTCATTAACAGGGGGATTGACTTCAAGAGTAGAGAAGTCATGTTGTAACTCTACAAATCTCTGGAGAGGCCACACCTGGGGTATTGTGTTCAATTCTGGTCACATTATAGGAAGGATGTGGAAGCTATGGAGAGGGTGTAGAGGAAATTTACCAGGATGTTGCCTTGTTTGGAGAACAAGTCATATGAAGCAAGGTTAGCAGAGCTGGGACTTTTCTCTTTGGAGCATAGAAGAATGAGAGGGGACTTGATTGAGGTCTGTAAGATTATGAGAGGCATAGATAGGGTGGATAGTCAGTACCTGTTTCCCAGGGCACCAATAGCAAACACCAGAGGGCATATGTACAAAATTAAGGGAGGGAAGTTTAGGGGAGACATCAGGGGTAAGTTTTTTACATAGAGGGTTGTGAGTGCCTGGAATGACTTGCCAGGGATGATGGTGGAGGCTGAAACATTGGGGGTATTTAAGAGCCTCTTGGACAGGCACATGGATGAAAGAAAAATAGAGGTTTATGGGGTAGTGTGGGTTTAGTACTTTTTTTAAGGATTATATGGGTCAGCACAACATGGAGGGTGAAGGGCCTGTACTGTGCTGTAGTGTTCTATGGTTCTATGGATTGGTGATCTAAAAAAAAGTCAAACACAAAGAAAAGATTACATTTGGAATTTGAGTAATGAAGGGCGGTGTAATGGTTCATTTATTGACAACGTGGTCAACATAGACTAGTTGGGCAGACGAGCCTGTGTCTGTGCTGTACTACTCTATGACTGCATGATTCTATGACCTACCACCACGTGGTCCTTGAAAGACTGGGGTCAGGAACAAATGGCATGAAACACGAAATGAGTGGGAACTCTTCACTTCTGCAGACTTCCTCCAACTTCTCTGCTGTTGTGGTAAGTCATCATCAGTCCTCCAGATTCATGCCAGAATCTGTTGATTCTTGAAGTATCATTACTAATGCTTCCACAATCTCATCAGCTTGTTCTGTCCAGATGACACTGGTCCAGATGAGTTATATACATTCAAATCTTTCAGTTTTCCAAGCACCTTCTCCCTACAATGAGCAACTGCACTCACCGCTGCCCTCTGCAGTTTCAAACTTCCACAGCAAAGACTGATGCAAAATACTTATTCAGTTCATCTGTCATTGCCTTACCCGCCTTTACTACCTCTCCAGCATCATTTTCCACTGGTCTAATGTCTACTCTCACCTCTCTTTTACTTTTTAAATATCTGAAAGGGTGTCAGTATCCACTTTGACATTATTAGTTGGTTTACCTTCATATTTCATGTCCCCCCTCCCCCCACAATTAAAGAGATTGATGGATGGATGGATGGATGGATTTGTGCCCTCTCTAGGCACAGGTGAGTGGTTAATGTTATGCTTCTACTTAAGAAAATTCCTGCAAACTATGGGCTGGTGAGTCTCACGCCATTTGTGGAGAAATTGCTGAAGTTTTTTTAAAGATTTCTTTTATTTATTTACTGAGATACAGCATGGAATAGGCCTTTCTGGCCCTGCAATCCCACAGTTTAACCTTAGCCTAATCACAGGACAAATTACAATGATCATTTAACCTATCAACTAGTACATCTTTGGAATGTGCGAGGAAACCAGAGCATTCACAGGAAACCCATGCAGTCCCAGGAATAAAGTACAAGCATTATTAAAAGTGGTTTGAAGTGTTTATATTGTATTGCAGTGCATGAGGTAATGGATGGAGAGGAGTTGGGGGCAAACTCAAGTGACTTACTATATTAGGGTTAACTGAATTAACTGCCTGGGGAAGAAAGTTTTAAGATGGTGTGAAGGTTTAAAGTTGAAGAACTCAGTATTGATGGGCAAGAAGGCCTGAATGGACAGGTTGGCCAAAAAGGCAATTTCTGCACTGTACTGTGCTATGAAAGCAGAAGGTAAGGTGTTGTAGCTTGAGCTGATATTAGGACTCTCTGACAGTGGTGTCTGAAAAGAGGATGCTGTCCAAGTTGCATGCCATCTTGGACAATGTCTCCCATCCACTCCATGATGTACTGGTTAGGCACAGGAGTACATTCAGCCAGAGACTCATTCCACGAAGATGCAACACTGAACATCATAGGAAGTCATTCTTCCAACTTTACAACTTCTCCCTGACCCAATAGGCTGGTCCTGGACTTATTTCCACTTGGCATAATTTACTTATTATTATTTAATTAT
This sequence comes from Hypanus sabinus, assembly GCF_030144855.1. Lineage (NCBI taxonomy): Eukaryota > Metazoa > Chordata > Chondrichthyes > Myliobatiformes > Dasyatidae > Hypanus > Hypanus sabinus. The sequence continues at coordinate 2,378,473 of NC_082727.1, forward strand.
TTATTGTTTTATATTGCTATATTTCTACACTATTCTTGGTTGGTGCGACTGTAACAAAACTCAATTTCCCTTGGGATCAATAAAGTATGTCTGTCTGTCTGTCTTTGTAACTGTACAGGATGTCACATACAGAGAGATGAAACTGACTTAAAATGGTGGGAATTCAGAGTCACCCTTGTAGACTGGGTTTGGGCAACTAATCTAAACCAATCAGATTGCTTGGGGTGGGAAGGAGAATGTTATGGTGGGTAGTACCCTACATCTGGGAAGAAATACTGGCAAGAAGAAGCTGAAGCAGAACAACAGAACCAGACTGTTTGTAAGAACTTGCTGAGCACAATATTGGCTGCAGCATTTCTCTTCCTTCTCCATCTTGTTCTTCACAGGAAAAGCTCTCTGCACCATTGAGCACATCTGCAAGGAGCACTGCCACAAGAAAGTAGCATCCATCCTCAAGGTCCTCACCATCCACGCCATGCTCTCTTCTCATTGCTGCCATTCTGGAAGAGGTACAAGAGCTTTAGGTCCAACACTACCAGGTTCATGAGCGGTTACTACCTTTCAGCTATCAGTGTGGAAAATTTTTCTCACATCAACACCGAGCTGACTCCACAACCCATGACCGACTTTCAAGAACTGTACAACTCATGTTCTCAGTGTTACTTATTTATTATTATACAAACATATGTCTGTTACAGTTATATCTTTTTTTCATCTCAATTTGGTAAAACCTGAATTACAGGCATAGCCAAGCACACTCATTTCTCAATTGCTAGGAATTTTGGACTCTTCTAGTGGCATTCAGTATTGTGGCTTTCTGGAGATTTATATAGATATTGTTGTGTCATCCTAATTGCTTAATGTTATTGTGTAGTGTCTTTGGAATGATACTAGTTGTAGATATTACTGTTTGGACAATGTATATCCTGTTCATGTTCAATAGCCTTTCAATTTCCTATTTTAATTCAATGTATTTCTGAATATTTTCACCGACTGATTTCTATATGCTATGTGTTGGTACGTCCCTGCTTGTTTATCTTGCATTATTATCATAGACAGTTATTATCAATTGTCCTATCTGTAATAAACGATTGGTCATAATATAATTTGTGGGACTCTGACTCTAAAATTGATTCAGTCTTGTAGTTATAGTAAGGTATGGTTTTGTTAATGAGTTTGTATTTTAAAGCAAGAGTTTGGTGAATGATGCTTGCCACTTGATGGTGCCAGTGCTGGTAATCATATTGAGTTAAACTGCTTGGGGTCCTGTAATGTGTTGAATTGATTTTTGGTTCTCTTGGCATTTTCTGCATTTATCATCTTGAACTTGTTCGTCTTAATTGTGTATTTATGATATTTTTTGTGCTAACCACCTGAGTGCTGAATCTGCTCTCTGATTTACTGGTGAAAATACAGTACATCCTCAGAGATTTTATATGACTATTGTTTAGATTTTTTTATGCCAGTTATTTCTCTTCCTCCTTCTATCCTAGATAGTGTAATCTAAGTACATTTAAGTATACATATGTTTGCTAAAATTTGTCCTTTCAGTTTTTTTTTGTAAATTTTCCAGATAGGCTTTGGACCAAGATATTATACCAAAAAAAATAAACAAGTTTATTGCCTTTATTATGTTTTTACTTTTGAACTTTGTTTGGCAGATTTTCTTCAGCCTTGAAGTAAATTCTGTGTGATGTTTTCCATTTATCACACTAGGATCTACTTCCTTTGCTTGTCACATTGAACCACTCTGTTTCTGGGAAGAGTCTCCAACTCTGAGCCAGGCATTTGACACTTCCTTGGATATTCAGAATGGCTTCCATGAAGGGTCTTCCATTGGGTAACTTTTTGTTCTATGGTGATAACTTCTTCATTTTTCTGGGCTGTGCTTTTATTTATGTTTAGTTTAAGTACATCTTATCAGAATTACATATGCTTCCATGAAGTGCTGAAACTGCTCTCTAATTTAATGGTGAAAATACAGTACATCCTCAGAAATTTTATATGACTGTTGTTTAAATTTTTAATGTCAGTTATTTCTCTTCCTCCTATCCTAGATAGTGTTAATCTAAGTACATTTAAGTATACGTATGTTTTCTAAACTTTGTCATTTCAGTTTTTATTTTTCTTTGTAAATTTTCCAGATAGGCTTTGGACCAAGATATTATGCCAAAAAATGCTAATACGAGTTTATTGCCTTTGTTATGCTTTTACTGTTGAGCTCTGTTTGGCGGATTTTCTTAAGCCTTGAAGTAAATTCAGTGTGAAATTTTCCAGTTATCACACTAGGATCTACTTCCTTTGCTTGTCACTTATATGTTTCATATTCACCCATCAGTTGAATTGTATCTACTCTGTTTCATGTTCTATTAGCTCTATTGCACTTTTCTTTATGTGTTACTATTCTATTTTATCTAATCCAAAATTAATACTTATATCATTAAAATATAGTTCTATTACGAATTAATTGCTGTAGTTTATTGATGAAGGAGCATATAATCTCAATCATTCATGTATAGAAGGTGTGTCAAGGTATAAATTAGTTACTTCTGATTTGCTACCAATTTTCGACTGATTCAGTCAATTAGAGAGCAAATTTAGAGCTAGATAAAATCATGGCTGGATTAGAGATTTGCCCTGACAAATGCCTTGATTTATTTTGATAAGGGTGATTTTTTTTTAGTTGTTAATAGATAAGGTGATTATAGAATTCCAATGCTTCATCAGCTGTTGAAGGAATTTCACAAGTATTGGGTTTAGTTTATATATATTCAGGACTTCTATTAACTATGAGTGTGGGAGAGAATCAAATGCTGTTTGGTAATCAGTATAGCAACATGAAAGATTTCCACTGGGCTTAATTGGGATTACAGAATCTGTTATCAGTTGTTCTTTATATCCTTTCATACACTTATGGCATCCTTTCTGCTCTTCTGTAAGTATATTGAAGTTGTCTAAGTGAGTGCTAATTCATTCTGCCATGACTTGAGTGCTAAGTGAGTATTATTATTTGTATTAGTTTGTCTTCTTAAGCATGTTAGTTGTTTGTCTATCTTTGTGTGTAGATTTTCATTGATTCTATGTATCTACCATGAATGGCCATAAGAAAATCATATCAGGTGAATTTTATTGTCATTTAACTACATTCATGTACAGAGTGTGAAGTATTCAACCCCCCAGCCTTTTGCTCAATCAAATCAGCACTACAATCAGGGACCCCAAGCAATCTAACTGAGATTCTTCATTCACAAATCACGTGATCCTCCCTCACAGTAGAGCCCACAAACAGCGAAAACTGAAAAGTATGAGAAACCCAAAATTCAAAAACTGAAATGCCATCAGTCGAAAAGGACTTAACAGTATATGGTGACATATACATACTTTGATTACAATTTTGCTTTGAACTTTGAAGATTTTGTTACAAGTGGTAAACTAAAAGGCAGTGCTCCTTTAATAATTTCCCAGCATTTCTTCCGACATCTTATTCATGATTTCCCAGTTGTCAATGGATAACCCAAGTGCTTCTTCTCCATCTGTAGGGTCATCAGCTGAGTAGCAGGGCTGCCTTAAATTCAGGCTTTATTTTATAGTATGTTATTTTATAGTATGCTGGAGCCACTATCTTGGCTGTTTTCAAAGCAAGAATACATTTTGTTCACTCTGCCAAACCCTCAGCAACAATATATCGTCAGAGCACTTAAAATTTGACTCACAGTCAACACTTTGAGCCAAGGTCATGTGACCTAGAGAAACTCTTATTTCTCTACAATCCATCTGTAAACATACATGTCATATTCAATTTTCAGATCTATTTGATCAATATAAGTGTGTTATAATCATAGGGAGTCATCTTCTCAGCTTTTAAACCAAAATAAGCTAAAGATTTAAATAAGTTAAAGAGGTGTGTTAGTTATTAGTGTACATAGCTCAGTACTAACAAGCACCAACCTTTCCCTCCATAGATTCTGTCTACAGTTCTTGCTGTCTTAGAAAAGCAGCCAACATTATCCAATACCCTTACCACCCCAGTCATCCTCTCTTCTCTTCACTCCCAATAGGCAGAAGATATTAAAGCTAAAGAGCACATACCACAAGGCTCAAGAACAGTGTTATGTTTGTTCTCAATAAAAACAAATTTGACATGTGTTTATGCTAAGAACATTTTATTGCTGAACTGTTGTTCAACACAGAGCACGTGTGACCAGCTCACCATTGGTCCCGTCTGAGTGAACTGCCCGCATTGCCAACTTAGAACTGAAGTTTTTTTTATTATGAACACTCATAATAATACACCTTCCCCATAAAGAAAAATAAACACAATACTATGTCCTCATAAACCTGCAAGGAACAATAATCTTTGCCAAGACGTACAAAAAAGCTGGAAGAACTCAGCATCTGTTGAAAGAAACAGTCAACGTTTCGGGTTGAGTCCCTTCGTCAGGATTTATTATGTTTTTTATGTGTTATGTGTTTTTTCATCTTCACATCATATTTCTACAGCCTTATCAACATGTGCTGATTCCTCACAGGACAGTTGTTCAGTAGTTTGGACATAAAAAAGACCAGTGGTTTATGGTCTGTCTCCACTTCAAAAGTTCATCCACAGATGTACTGATGGAACCTTTCACATGCATTCATGTCATGCTGGCACGAAGCTCCTTGTCTATTTGTGCATAGTTGGCTTCCGAACTTGTTAAAGCCCTTGATGTATAGGCCACAGGTTGCCATGTGACATCATGCTGCTACAGTAGTACTGTTCCAAGACTGAGATCCTAGTACACCTTTCTGGATCATAAAACCTCAGCATGGGCTCTTTAATTAGGACTCTTTTCAGCATCTGGAAACACTCTTCTTGCTCATGAGACCAAATACACACACTTCACTGCTCAAGGAGTGACCACAGTTGACATTCGATGGCTGAGCTTAGCCAGGTAAATCACCTTCCCCAAGAAATGTCTCACCTCCACTTTGTTTTGGGGCCTCTCCATGTTTTCTTGGGTCTTTCTTGGATCAGGCTTCACTCCCTCTTCAGATGTGACATCTATAAAAGTCAGTGTTTTAACACCAAACTCTTTATTTAATTTCAAAGCAACATTCCGTGTCATGTAAACAGCTGTCTCAATCATGTATCATGTTCATTCTTAATGAACCCCTAGACATCATGGTCTCAACACCAGATATGCCCTCAATGATCACATGAATGGTTTTATAGTAGACTTGTGGTAGCTAAAGAAAGCAATATCTTCCCTGTGGTGTGTTAAAAGTACACAGTCTCAAACTTGTCTCATCAAACTTCATCTGTCAAGATCTGGAAGATGTGTTGAGCTTGCTAAGCTACTTGGCACCTGCAAACTGGGACACAATCTCTTTAGAGTTTGTCACTAAGTGCAAATGGAACTTCTCTGCATGCATGGACAACAGGAGCAACTGTTTCATCTACATGACTTTTGTGTACCCCAGGTAAGCATCCAATCCCCTCAAAGACATCTGCATACTCTTCCATAAGAGTTGGGTGTCATTGTTGGACTGTAAGGCCACTATCAAAATTCTTTTCATCAGGTTGAACTTTTCACATGCACTCAGACCTAATATTGACTGTACTCTCTTTTCAACATCTGTAGCTGTGTCTTTGGGTGCTGCTCCTTGTGCTTTTACTGGAACATTCTCTCCAGTGTAGCCTATCACTTTTAACTTCACTGGGTAAATCTTGGTCTTAACTTTGAGAGTATTGTAATCAACTATGGATAACAAATTCACCTGGGTTCTTCTGTTAAGCTTGAATGGAACTACTATCACTGGAACAATCCATTCTGTTTTACTAGTAGTACCAGCAGTCTGTAGAGAATCCAAAAAGACTTCCTCCATTTCCACATCAATCATGTGCACCTTTCTTTTGGTAGCCCCAGCTTTGTAGCACTTTGCAAAATGAGCCCCACAGAGTGGACAGCCAGCGCCTCTTCCCCAGGGCACCACTGCTCAGTACAAGAGGACATGGCTTTAAGGTAAGGGGAGGGAAGTTCAAGGGGGATATTAGAGGAAGGTTTTTCACTCAGAGAGTGGTTGATGCATGGAATGAACTGCCTGAGTCAGTGGTGGAGGCAGATACACTAGTGATATTTAAGAGACTACTTGACAGGTATATGGAGGAATTTAAGGTGGGGGTTATATGGGAGACAGGGTTTAAGGGTCAGCATAACATTGTGGACTGAAGAGCCTGTACTGTGCTGTACTATTCTATGTTCTATGTTCTGTCTCAGAATGGAGTGTTGTCACTGGAGAGAATCCTGAGGAAGTTCAGGAGGATGGTTCTGAGGAGCATTTGATACCTTTGGGCCTGTACTCACTAAAATTTAGAAGTATATGGGGTGATCTCATTGAAACCTACCAAATGTTAAAAGGACTAGATAGGGTGGATGTGGAGAGGATGTTTCCTTCGGTGGGGTTATTCCGAACTACCGGGCACAGTCTCAGAATTGAAGGGCAAGCTTTTAGAACAAAGGTATGAAAGATTTCTTTTTAGCTAGAGAGAAGTGATTCTGTAGAATGTTCTGCCACAGACTGTGGTGGAGGCCAAGTCCATGGGTATATTTATAGCAGAAGTTGATAGTTTTCTGATTGGTCAAGGCATTAAGAGATATAGTGAAAAGGCAGGTGTATGGGGTTGAGTGGGATCTGGGATCAGCCATGATGGAATCACAGAGCAGACTCAAGGGGGTGAATGGCTCCTTAGTCTTATGGTTTCATGGTCTAATCTCATTGACACTTTCATATAAGCTCCTTCATATTTCACTGCAAGGCACGGTATGTGTATCTGGCACTCTGACATGATCTAATACTGCAGGGGTCAGGTAGCAGAAATATCTTTGCCAGCAGAATGGAGGCAAGCATTGATTGCACAAGAGATTGCAGATGCTGGATATGGAGCAACTCAAAAGCCATTGGAGAAACTCAGTGGGTTAGACAGCATCCTGATGACCCGACCTGAAACACTGACTGGGATGGAGTATCTGGTAAGACTCGGAAAACTTGTGCAAACCAACTGGCAGGAGTATTCAAGGACAGTTTCAACCTCTCACTGCTAGGGACAGAAGCTAGAATAATGTGATCTGCCTTAATGACCATCATACAGTAGCAATCACATCGACAGTGATGAAATGCTTTGACAGATTGGTCATGACTAGTCTGAACTCCTGCCTCAGCAAGGCCCTGGACCCATTGCAATTTGCCTATCACTACAGTAGATCAACGGCAGACACTATCTCAATGGCTCTCCACACGGCCTTAGACCACCTGGACAACACAAACACCTGCTATTCATCAACTAGAACCTAGCACTAAACACCATCCCTCCCACAATCCTGATTGAGAAGTTACAGAACCTGGGCCTCTGTACCTCCCTCTTCAATTGGATCCTTGACTTCCTAACTGGAAGACCATAATCTGAGCAGATTATCAGCCCACCATTGAGAACATCTACCATAAACAGAACAAGGGCAGGGTGAAAAGTATTCTTAAGGATGCATCTCACCCTAACCATGGACATTTTACTCTTCTCCGATCGGTAGGCGCTACAGGAGCCTCTGCTCCCGCACCAGCAGGCTCAGGAAGAGCTTCTTCCCTGAGGCTGTGACCGTGCTGAACCTCATATCACAGCGCTAAGCAGTATTGCACCCATATTGGACTGTCTCATTACTTTTAAATTTGTATGCTGTAGCACTTACTTTTTATTCACAGTTATTTTGTAAATAATACTATTCTTTTGCACTTCTGGTTAAATGCTAATTACATTTCATTAGCTTTGTATCTGTACTCGGCACAATGACAATAAAGTTGAATCTAATTTAATATTTCTTCCTTGCAGATGATCAATACTGGTGCACCTCAGGGATGTGTGCTTAGCCCACTGCTCTGCTCTACTGTGTGGCTAGGCATAGCTCAAATACCATCTACAAATTTGCTGATAATTTTCAAATTTTCAAATTGTCCAATTGCGTCTCAGATCGGAGTTCTGAGAGGAGGGACTGCTCAGGTGCGTGAAGGAGGCCTGGGAAGGAGGGAAGATATAAGAAGAACGCAGCCTTAAGAAGCGGGCAGCTTCGTTTGCGGACAGCGGAGTGTGCCGGGAGCAGAGTGTAGGGCTTGGGCTCAGGGGGCTTAGGCAGAAGAGGGCACAGTAGGCTTATCTTTTAGTTCTTGTTATTTTTCAGGAAGTATGAGTGTGAGGGCAGCTTGTTGTTCTCGATGTCGGATGTGGGAGGTCCTGGAGTCTCCGAGCCTCCCGGACGTCCACATCTGCGCCAGGTGCACCGAACTGCAGCTCCTGAGGGACCGAGTTAGGGAACTGAAGCTGCAGCTCGATGACCTTCGCCTGGTCAGGGAGAGTGAGGAGGTGGTTGAGAGGAGTTACAGGCAGGTGGTCACTCCGGGGCCACGGGAGGCAGATAGGTGGGTCACGGTCAGGAAGGGGAAGAGGCAGGTACTAGAGAGTACCCCAGTGGCTGTACCCCTTGACAATAAGTACTCATGTTTGAGTACTGTTGGGGGGGACAGCTTACCTGGTGGAAGTGACAGTGGCCGGGCCTCCGGCACAGAGGACGGCCCTGTAGCTCAGAAGGGTAGGGATAGAAGAAAGAGGACCATAGTAATAGGGGACTCGATAGTCAGGGGTTCAGACAGGTGGTTCTGTGGAGTTGATCGGGAGTCCCAGATGGTAATTTGCCTCCCTGGTGCCAGGGTTCGGGACGTTTCCGATAGTGTCCAAGATATCCTGAAGTGGGAGGGTGAGGAGCCAGAGGTCGTGGTACATGTAGGTACCAATGACATAGGTAGGAAAGGGGAAGAGGTCCTGAAACGAGAGTATAGGGAGGTAGGAAGGCAGTTAAGAAGAAGGACCGCAAAGGTAGTAATCTTGGGATTACTGCCTGTGCCACGCGACAGTGAGAGTAGAAATGGAATTAGGTGGAGGATGAATGCGTAGCTGTGGGATTGGAGCAGGGGGCAGGGATTCAAGTTTCTGGATCATTGGGACCTTTTCTGGGGCAGGCGTGACCTGTTCAAGAAGAACAGGTTACACTTGAATCCTTGGGGGACCAATATCCTAGCGGGGAGGTTTGCTAGGGCTACAGGGCAGACTTTAAACTAGTAAGATGGGGGGGGGGCGGGAATCAATTTGAGGAAACTATGGGAGAGGAGGTTAGTTCACCAGTAGAGCAAGTAAAGAGACAGTGTGTGAGGGAGGAAAGGCAGGTGATGGAGAAGGGATGCGCTCAGCCCGAAGATGTAGGGGAGAAGAAAGAAAAGGATAATAAATTTGAATGCATTGTTAGGGATGAAAAGAGAGGAGGAGGTGGAGAGTATCTTAAATGTATCTATTTTAATGCTAGGAGCATTGTAAGAAAGGTGGATGAGCTTAAAGCGTGGATTGATACCTGGAATTATGATGTTGTAGCTATTAGTGAAACATGGTTGCAGGAAGGGTGTGATTGGCAACTAAATATTCCTGGATTTAGTTGCTTCAGGTGTGATAGAGTAGGAGGGGCCAGAGGAGGAGGTGTTGCATTGCTTGTCCGAGAAAATCTTATGGCGGTGCTTTGGAAGGATAGATTAGAGAGCTCCTCTAGGGAGACTATTTGGGTGGAGTTGAGGAATGGGAAAGGTGTAGTAACACTGATAGGAGTGTATTATAGGCCACCTAATGGGGAGCATGAGTTGGAAGAGCAAATGTGTAAGGAGATAGCAGATATTTGTAGTAAACTCAAGATGGTGATTGTGGGAGATTTTAATTTTCCACACGTAGACTGGGAAGCTCATTCTGTAAAAGGGCTGGATGGTTTAGAGTTTGTGAAATGTGTGCAGGATACAATACATAGAACTACCGACTAGAGATGGGGCAGAGTTGGATCTCCTGTTAGGGAATGCGATAGGTCAGCTGACAGATGTATGTGTTGGGGAGCACTTCAGGTCCAGTGATCACAATAGCATTAGCTTCAATATAATTATGGAGAAGGACAGGACAGGACCTAGAGTTGAGATTTTTGATTGGAGAAAGGCTAACTTTGAGGAGATGCGAAGGGATTTAGAGAGAGTGGATTGGGTCAAGTTATTTTATGGGAAGGATGTAATAGAGAAATGGAGGTCATTTAAGGGTGAAATTATGAATCTTTAAGTTCCTGTTAGGTTGAAAGGAAAGGTTGAAGGATTGAAAGCACCATGGTTTTCAAGGGATATTAGAAATTTGGTTCGGAAAAAGAGGGATGTCTACAATAGATATAGGCAGCAAGGAGTAAAGGAATTGCTCGAGGAATATAAAGAATGTAAAAGGAATCTTCAGAAAGAGATTAGAAAAGCTAAAAGAAGATACAAGGTTGGTTTGGCAAATAAGGTGAAAGTAAATCCGAAAGGTTTCTACAGTTATATTAAAAGCAAGAGGATAGTGAGGGATAATATTGGCCCCTTAGAGAATCAGAGTGGTCAGCTATGTGTGGAGCCGAGGGAGATGGGAGAGATTTTGAACGGTTTCTTCTCTTCGGTATTCACTAAGGAGAAGGATATTAAATTGTGTAAGGTGTGGAAAACAAGTAAGGAAGTTATGGAACCTATGACAATTAAAGAGGTGGAAGTACTGGCGCTTTTAAGAAATTTAAAAGTGGATAAATCTCCGGGTCCTGACAGGATATTCCCCAGGACCTTGAGGGAAGTTTGTGTAGAAATAGCAGGAGCTCTGACGGAGATCTTTAAGATGTCATTAGAAACGCGGATTGTGCCGGAGGATTGGCGTATTGCTCATTTGGTTCCATCATTTAAAAAGGGTTCTAGAAGTAAGCCTAGCAATTATAGACCTGTCAGTTTGACAGTGGTGGGTAAATTACTGGAAAGTATTCTTAGAGATAGTATTAATAATTATCTGGATAGACAGGATCTGATTAGGAGTAGCCAGCATGGATTTGTGCTTGGAAGGTCATGTTTGACAAACCTTATTGAATTTTTTGAAGAAGTTACTAAGAATGTTGACGAGGGTAAGGCAGTGGATGTAGTCTATATGGACTTCAGCAAAGCCTTTGACAAAGTTTTACATAGAAGGTTAGTTAAGAAGGTTCAGTCGTTAGGTATTAATGCTGGAGTAATAAAATGGATTCAACAGTGGCTAGATGGGAGATGCCAGAGAGTAGTGGTGGATAATTGTTTATCGGGATGGAGGCCGGTGACTAGCGGGGTGCCTCAGGGATCTGTTTTGGGCCCAATTTTGTTTGTAATATACATAAATGATCTGGATGATGGGGTGGTAAATTGGATTAGTAAGTATGCCAAAGATACTAAGGTAAGAGGTGTTGTGGATAATGAGGTGGGTTTTCAAAGCTTGCAGGGAGATTTATGCTGGTTAGAAGAATGGGCTGAACGTTGGCAGATGGAGTTTAATGCTGAGAAGTGTGAGGTTCTACATTTTGGCAGGAATAATCCAAATAGAACATATAGGGTAAATGGTAGGACATTGAGGAGTGCAGAGGAACAGAGAGATCTAGGAATAACAGTGCATAGTTCCCTGAAGGTGGAGTCTCATGTAAATAGGGTGGTGAAGAAGGCTTTTGGAACGCTGGCCTTTATAAATCAAAGCATTGAGTACAGAAGTTGGGATGTAATGTTAAAATTGTACAAGGCATTGGTAAGGCCAAATTTGGAATATTGTGTACAGTTCTGGTCACCGAATTATAGGAAAGATATCAATATATTAGAGAGAGTGCAGAGACAATTTACTAGGATGTTACCTGGGTTTCAGCACTTAAGTTACAGAGAAAGGTTGAACAAGTTAGGTCTCTATTCATTGGAGCGTAGAAGGTTGAGGGGGGATTTGATCGAGGTATTTAAAATTTTGAGAGGGATAGATAGAGTTGACGTGAATAGGCTGTTTCCATTGAGAGTAGGGGAGATTCAAACGAGAGGACATGATTTGAGAGTTAGGGGGCAGAAGTTTAAGGGAAACACGAGGGGGTATTTCTTTACTCAGAGAGTGATAGCTGTGTGGAATGAGCTTCCTGTAGAAGTAGTAGAGGCCAGTTCAGTTGTGTCATTTAAGGTAAAATTGGATAGGTATATGGACAGGAAAGGAGTAGAGGGTTATGGGCTGAGTGCGGGTAGGTGGGACTAGGTGGGATTAAGAGTTCGGCACGGACTAGGAGGGCCGAGATGGCCTGTTTCCGTGCTGTGATTATAATATGTTATATGATAATACAACCATTGTTGGTAGAATCTCAGAAGGAGTTAAGAGGGCATACAGGAGCAAGATATGCCAACTAGTGAAGTGGTGTCACAGCAACAACCTTGCCCTCAATGTCAGTACAATGAAAGAGCTGATTGTGGTCTTCAGGAAGGGTAAGACTTAGCAATACATCCCAATCCTCACAGAGGGATCAGAAGTGGAGAGAGTGAGCAGCTTCAAGTTCCTGGTTGTCAAGATCTCTGAGGACCTAACCTAGTCCCAACATTTCAATGTGGTTATAAAGAAGGCAAGATTGCAATTATACTTCATTGAGAGTTTGAAGAGATTTGGCATGTCAACAAATACGCCATTATTAAGGACCTCCAGCAACCAGGGCATGCCTTTTTCTCACTGTTATCATCAGGCAAGAGATACAGAAGCTCACATTCAGCGATTCAGGAACAGCTTCTTTCCCTCTGCCATCTGATTCCTAAGTGGACATTCAACCCATGAACACACCTCACTATTTAAATATATATTATTTCTGGAGTTTTTTGTGTGATTTTTAATCTATTCAATATACATGTACTGTAATTGAATGACTTACTTATTAATTTATTATTATTATTATTATTATTATTATTTCATTATTTTCTTCACACACAGACTTCCCTGCCAGATACAGGGTGAACTGCCTCTCACTTTTATCGATTCAAGCTGCTGCTCTCATCCATGGCTCAGTTCAACAAATGTATGATATAAAGACCAGAGATTTTTGATGTTGGAAACCTGGAGCAACCCATAAGATCCTGCAGGAACACAACAGGTCAACCAGCATCTAGGAAGGGAAATAGACAGTTGACATTTTGAGTTGAGACCTTTCACAATGACTGTAAGAATGAATGGAGGTAGAGAAAGTGTGTGGGGAGGGGTGGGGATATAATTTTAAGTTCAAGTTTAATTGTCATGAATACAGCCAAACTCCAGAGCCAAGGTGCAACAGTCATACACAGCACAAGGCACACATAGTGCATATAAAACAGCAGTAAAATACAGTCACACAAAAAATATAGTCCAAGTCCCTGAATTTGTGAATGTTTCAGCAGTCTGCAATTGAATACAGTACATTTTGTCTTTGTCAGCTGAATTCTAGAGGGCAACACCAACTTCAGCATGTATGCCGCACCATGCTGTCTCTGACATTCTCAGATAATTATCAACCTGTTGAAGCACAACATGGTTTTCTTCAAAAGGAGACAGAGAGAGACATTTGTCTTAAATTTTAAAAAGACAGCACATTTTTTTCGGGAGGAGTATAAGACAACCAATTTCTTAAAAAGGCAGAAAATGGGTGTAATTAACAAGCAACTTGTAACGTGAATGTTATGTTAAGAATAATTTAGAACTAAAACCATTGTTAATAGCGGACACTTCAAGATTCATAATCACAACCAATTTCATTTTAGTGTACGTGGCTGAATTGAGGAAGTTGTCCAAGCATTGCTAGTTCAGTGATGGGGTTAATGAGGCACCGAGAAAACATTTAGGTAATGGAATCTTACAAGAAAGCATTCAAAAATGGTTCCTAACTGAAGCACAACTCATTTAAGAGACCATTTGAAATCGCTGTATTAATGGAAACAGCAGCCAGAGACATACTTGAGTTGTAGTCAGGAATTAGGGTGATTGCAAACAAAATTGCAATGTCTAAACAGAAACTGGCTTGTCTAAACAAATTGTGTTGTAGCTGTGGCAGAGGTCACATACATCAGACCAATGCAGGTTTAAAGGCAAAAATTGCAGAAAATGCAACAAAATAGGACACATACAAATAGCATGTCAGGCAGACAAAAATAAATGGACTGAAAAAAAATAAAATTCAACCTGCAGTTTCAAAAAGAGCCTTAATCTGTCTGCTGTTGATGAAAAATCTGATAATGGCAAGAGTGACACAGGGCTAAGAAGCCTTGAAATTTACAGTGTGAAAACTAACAAGAGACAAACAATATGGCTTACACCTGCAGTGAATGGTAATCAGATACTGACTCGGCTGTTTCAATCATTACACAAAATGAGCTGGAATGGCATTTCAAAGATACTGAACTGAAGTCTGCAGATATCCAATGAAGACATTATACTGGAGAAAGGATAACTCCTGTGGGAATGACATTCATAACAGTGAAATACAACCACCAAGTTACATTGGGCTTGTATTTGGTAAAAACGGAAGGGCCAGCATTGTGGGGATGTGATTGGCTGAGACAACTACAACTTGATTGGAGATCTGTCCACAATTTGCATGCCACATCCCTTGCAATAGAGTCAACTGAAAGTGAATTAAGAAAGGTACTATAGCAGTGTTCAAGGACAGAATTTGAAAACTCAAATATATTAAGGGTAAAATAGTGTTAAATGAAAATGGCACATCTAAGCTTTAAAAAGGCTGTACAGTTCCTTGTATCATCTGTGATAAAGTAGCCAGTGTGCTAGATCACATGGAGATCAAAGGAAATCTTTCCATGTTTGAGTGAAGCCCATGGGCAATGCTTGTGGTCCCAGTAGCCAAGAAGGATGTATCTGCCAGGATCTGTGATAGTTATTGGGTCACCATCAACCTAGTACTGAAATAGATCAATGCACTGGGTCAAGATGGTGCTAGTACACTATGGCAAAGTTCTACAGGTTGCAGATTGTATTTCCAAATATACCTCATTGGCAGTAATATCTGCAGCATGTGATTTCCCTATAAGTGATATACATTTAAATCAACTTAATGATCTTCAGATTTCTCAATCTTCTAAATGACTTGGCAGATCAAGAAAGTAACGCTCCTTTAAGTGAATGAAGGGTCATCAAATGGATGAAAGTGAGGCAAGAGAGGGAGACACCAAGCCAGGCTGAAACACCAAGGGATGAGGCCTCCTCCACCCAGCATCTTATAGAAAATGCATAGTCTTTGGAGAACAAAATTGAGGACCTGAGAGCAAGATGGAGAAAAATGAGGTATTGTCGCGTTCTACATCTGGGCAAGTCATGGCTTCCTTTGGGCACACCAGATTCAGAACCATGTGGATCAAACTGCTGATTTGGAAAAGGCAAAAGGTAATCAGGATAAATCTCAGTGCCTCGATGTGGTGGTTTTTTTGACCTTGTGTTCCCTAACATTGAACATCTAATGATCAAATGTTGTCCATTTTATTTACCAAAGAAGTTCTACTCCGTAATCCTAACTGCAACTTGTATGCCACCAAGGGCTGACTATGATCAAGCACTTGAGACACTGCATGATGCCATCTCACACAAAAAGTAGTCCATCTGACACATTTCAAGTCATAGTTGGGAACTTCAACTAGGCTTGTTTGAAGAAAATCTTGTCCAATATTAAATTACCATCAAATTACCTGTAGCACCGGAGATCACTGTTATACTAAGATAAAGAATGCCCACCTTTCCACCCAGACTGCATTTCGATAACTCGGATCTCTTGGCCATCCTCCTCCCTGCATATAGGCAGAGGCTAAGGAGCAAAATTCCAAAAATTAGGACAACAAAGAAATACAAATCCAAGATGGTAGCGCGACGCAGATTGCTGTGGCCACTCTGGAGCTGATCATCTGTTATTTGTGAAGTAGGGTGCCGTGTGCAATCATAATTGATTGAAAACAGATGTGGGAGCACGAAGGAACATCGGGAAATCTCCAGGAAGACCTTCTTCATTGCTGCTGCTGCTGTGAGGTCTGGGACTCTGCTGGGAAGAACAGGCCCCCAGTCCTCGGGGTTGTGTTGCCGATGGCCGTTAGCGGGGCCATCTTAATACACTCGGCAGAAGATGGTGCTCGGAGGTTCGACAGACTCAGAGTCTGCTGTGGTCAGGTCACTTTCGGTGTGTGCTGCGTCTGCGAGGCTGGGTTCGACGGAACTTTCATTGTGTGCTGTGTCTGCGAGGCTGAATTTGAAAGAACTTTCATTGTGTGTTGCATCTGCGAGGCTGAGTTGGGCAGCGTCGTGGAAGTCCATAGCGGGGGTATTCCCTTCACCCGCTGGTGTGGGATGGCGAGTCTGTCAGGACCCTGAGGACTTGTGGAAACTGTGTGGTGATTCCTTTTGAACTAGTCCTTTAACATCTTTGGACTATTTTTACTGTGCCCATTGTTTGCTTTTTTTTTATCAATTATGCTATTGTTTGCACTGTTGTAACTATGTGGTTTTGTGCAGATCTTTTAGCTTTAGTTTTTGGTCTTGTTTTGTCTGGTGGCTTTGGAGCTTCTTTCCAGGGAACATGCTAAGATGGTAGCACGATATTAATACGCAGCAGCCTCTCCGGACTCTGGTTTGGGATTGCCAAGTGTTATGTGGATTTTCTAGTGTAGTCTGTTCTGTCATAAGCTTTTGTGATATCATTCTGGAGGAACATTGTCTCATTTTTTAACTGCATTGCACTTGTGGTTTCTAAATGACAATAAACTGAATCTGAATCTGAAGTTGTTGTGAGAAGCAGAGGAGTGGCTACAGGATTGCTTCGAGTCTGTGGACTAAACCTTGTTCAAGGACTGATCTATGGATCTGAATGAATACACTGTAGTTGTCACAGACTTTATTAAAACAGTTTTAGACAAGTCTATCCCCACAAACTCATTCAGATCTTCCACAATCAAAAGCTTTACATAAACAAGAAGATCTGTAATCTACTGAAAGCCAGATCAGAGGTATTCAAGTCTAGTGACTTAAGAAAGTTACAAAAGGTTCAGAAACAATCTCCAGGAAGCCACCTCATGGGGAAAGTGGCAATTCCAGACTAAACTTGAATTATCATATGATGCTCAAAATTATGACAGGGCTTGAATACTATCACCTCTTTTAAACATGGAGGAACTATCACAAACTCCCACAAACCCCGGTGATCCTGTGATTTCAGTCTCAGGCTGACATGCGAGTAACCTTCAGGAGTGGGAAAGCACGAAAGCATCTGGCCCACACTAGGTACCTGGCCAAGTACTCAAGACCTGTGCTGATCAAATGCCCGGAATGTTTACTGAAATCTATTTAATTTCTCACTTCGGGAGACTGAAGTAGCCATCTGCTTCAAACAGGCTTCACTTATACTAGTGTCTAAGAAGAACATGGTAACCTGCCTCAATGACTATTGTCCAGTAGCACCTACATCTACAGTGAAGCTTGCCTGTGAGATTATGGTATAGGTGTAGCCATGTCACAGGTATTGATTGATGGAAGTGAACGCCCCATAGCCTTTGCATTATCTTTCTTTACCACTGCAGAGAAAAATTCTGCACAGAATGACAGAAATGCTTGACTCTTTTTTGAAATGTTTCAAGCAGTAAGGGGGAGAGTTTACATTCATTACTGGTCAACGACTAGTGTCCATCTTCAATCCATAGAAGAGTGTTCCACTAATAGCGCAGAAACAGCTCTGTTTCTTGGAAGACACAATTACCAGACTCAATTCAAGAGGATAACTAATCATGGAAGTGCTAATAAATTGTCCTGCGTACCCTTGAAAAAGGAAAGTACAGAAAAATTTACTAAAGAGTATACTTCTCGATGCATTCTCTCTCATGCACATTGAAACTCTCCCTATTACAGCAGAGATCTTCTAAAGAGAAACCAGAAAAGACCCCACACTGTCTCAGGTCTACATGGCAACCCAAAGTAGCTGGAACGTGCAGCAGAAACTCTTGTTCCCCCAGTTTTACCAGAGTCATGATGAACTTGCCCTTGATGGGAGTTACCTTATGTGATGATTGTGAGTTGTTGTACCATCTAAAGTGTTAGAGGAGCTACATGCCAGTCACGTAGGAGTGATCAAAATGAAAGCGTTGGTTTGAAGCTTGACTGGTGGCTTGGGACAGGTGTGGCTGGTTATGGGTGGAGTGAGAGGACAAGGTCAGGGCCAGAGGTCCCAGTACTGAGGCCATGGCAGTCGCAGCCCAGAGAGAGAGCAACTGACCGAGTGAGGAGAGCGACAGGCTCTCCCTTACACCCCCCTTACAGGCTTTATCGGCCGACAAAAATTTGTTTCAGTAGATCGCAACGAAGTAGCTGCTCTGCTACTTATGAAACGATGAGCCTGGATTAGGTTGTCTGTGAATACTTTAGCACTGGGTTCCCCGTGAACATTCAGTGTGCTAAACAGGTTCAGAGGTAGCGCCCATCTGCCTGCACTCCAGGCCAGTAGCAACGGTACTTCCCGCCGGCCGCGCGAGGGTGCCACTGCGTTTAGGCGACTCGCGTGCATTCAAGTTCAACAGTGGGCATAACAAGGAATGAGGAAAGGTGCAACTGACTCATTGTTTCCTTGCTTGATTGGGGACCACTGAAGTACACTACGTAGTGCGGGGGGAGCTGTACGCATACGCACTGAGCAGAAAGAACGGAACTAAAACCCTGCAACCCAGAAACAATCTCTCAACTGTATTTGTGTTTTTATTTTTTAATTTTTTTCTGGGATCTACTGGGAAAATCTCAAAGATCGGCCAGTTGATCACGATCGACAGGTTGGCGACCACTAGTCCAGAGCAATGTCGTTGTGAGCAATGTCAGCAGAACAGACTACACTGACAAAGAATCAAAAATTCGCCAATTTCCTCCATGCATATCATAATGCAGCATTCTCCACAAACAACAATTCACCTGCTATGCTATTCCTGGGTCATCCCTTGCATACTCAAATCCAAATCAGAGGAGTATGTAGGACAAACAGCCAAGACAAACTGAGGGCTCCTCAAACAAAGAAGCTTGATGTTTCACTCCTGGACAAGCAGAACTGGCGAGGGACTACAGAGGTGATCAAAAGTGGCTAGTTGGAAAGATGAAGGACAGCACTAGACAATTCCGCTACCCAGTTAAGATTGCACGTGATGTCATCTGGAGATGACATACTGACCTGTTGAGAAGAGCAGAGTCAATTGTTAAAGAAGAAAGGTGTCCATTGCTGTCTGAACTCCTGCAACCACTATGGAAGAGACCCCAGAGCCTGAGATTGTTCCGCAGCTACAAATCTCATCTACCCAGCAGAGTGACCCCCCCCCCCCCCACAACCTGTCAGGAAAGATGTATTCCCACAAAAATATGAAATTGTCCACAGCAACTCAATTAAATATTTATGCCTGAATAGGACAATTTTAAATCTACTATACTGGATGTCTGTATAGTAGCTGTATTATACACAGTATATACACATATGATGACTAGAGCAATATGTTGTAAATTTGATTTGAGATGCATTCTATATTGAATTGGAGTTTATAGATAAGCAGGGATGAGTATAGTGTAATATTTTACTATCATTTAAGTAATATTCAAAATACATTGTTCAATTAAGGTTATATATAAAAGTACATGAATAGCATATATTCTTATGTCATCACGTCACGTCTTACTAAAAGAAAAACTAAGTAGACATGTTTCCTGGCTCACATGTTTTACTTTTGATTCATTTCTGGAGTTTCAGAACGTAACAGTGTGTAGGTTAATTTATTCAGGCCTTTGCACAATTGAGAAAATGGTGCCTGGCAGGTCTCAAGTGGAAACACGATTTGAGAGTTCCACAATTCTACTCCACTTCAGTCTTGTAGACCAAGGCCAAATCAGAGTTTGCCCTTTAATGCTGCTTCATTTAACTATCGTGCCTTCGTTCTATTGTTGCCAATGGTAACCACTCTGCTTCCTGCCTCGCAAGTCACAATGACACTGGAGAGCCACAGCAGAGGTGAAAACTCTCTTCCAAAGCTTTTAAAGCAACCAGCTGTCAATAAATATGCCTTCTAGAAAATGAAAGCCATCCAACTTAGTAGTTTCAAAATCAAATAAATCAAGATGGGGTTTAATCCCTGTTTGTGACGTATCAGAATCAAATTTATCAAGGACATACTAAATGTCATGAAATTTGCTATTTCATTGCAGCAATACAGCGCAACATAAATAAAATTATAATATAAAATTACTATAAGTTACAATTAAAAAATAAATAATCTAGCACTATATTTCCTGGAGCATACAAAGAATGAGGGGTAATTTGACACTTGGTACCTCCTTTGGAAGAATGAGGAAATCTTATAGAAACATATAGGATTATGTAAAGGATAGATAAGATAGAGGCAGGAAAGTTGTTTCCACTGGTAGGTAAGACTAGAACTAGGGGACATAGCCTCAAGATTAAGGAAAGCAGATTTAGAATGGAGATGAAGAGGAACTGCTTTTCTCAGAGAGTGGTGAAACTGGAATTCTCTGCCCAATGAAGCAGTGGAGACTACCTCAGTAAATATTTAAGACAAGATTGGAAAAACTTTTTCATAGTTATGGGAAAATTACAAGTAGTGGAGATGTGTCAAAGGTCAGACCAGTCATGATCTTATTGAATAGCAGAGCAGGCTTGATGGGCCAGATAGCCTACTCCTGCTCCTATTTCTTTTGTTCTTATTTTTAAAAATTATGAAGGTTATAGATAGGGTAAATGCAAGTAGGCTTTTCCCATTGAGGTTGTGTGGCACTGGAACTAGATGTTGTAGGTTAAATGTGAAAGGTGAAGTGCTTTGGGAAAACGAGAAAGAACTTTTTTACCCAGAGGGTGTTGTGAGTGTAAAACAAGCAGCCAGCAAAAGTGGTGGGGGTCTTTGAGACTTCAATATTCAGGTAGTTTGGGAAAATCAGATTGGTGCAATTTAGGTTCCCAAGAGAAATTGTAGAATGAATAAGTGATGGCTTTTTAGAGCAGCTTGTAGGAACACCATCATTCCTATTGTCCTGATCAAAAAGCAAAAGAACCTGGGCCTTGGTACCTCCCTCTGCAATGAGATTTTCAACTTCTTAACCAGAAAACTACAATCTTTGTGGATTGGTAATAGCATCTCCTTCTCATTGCCGATCAACACTGGCACACCTCAGGGATGTGTTGTTAGCTTACTGCTCTACTTTCTCAATACTCATGTTTGTGTGGCCAGGCACAGCTCAAATGCCATCTATAAATATTGTTACGAACTGTAACCTTTTAGAAACGAACCAGCAGCAAGAGATTTCACATTAAGTCAGGTTTTAATGTTAAAACCACTATCTTTATTACCAGAATCTACTTATAATATAGTAACTTAAAATAAACAAAAGTTAACAGTGTTACGTGTGTATATGTGTAAATTTCAAGCTTAGGAATAGTTATTAAAATCTTAGAATGGCAAATTAGTAAGGTTCAGTAATTCACGAAATAAATGATGGAGAGAGATTTTTGTAATCCATGTTGTAATGTAGAGAGAAGGTAAGTACGAAGTAGTCCACAGGTTCCATGTCAGGTAAACAAAGTAATAGTCGCTGAAGATCTTGTCTGTAGAATACATCCATATCCACTTACGAATTATCACCAAAAGTGACCTGTCACAGGAATATCATCTTCAAGTGGTTAACACACAACATACCCAGGCAAGTGTTACAAAAGTGGTCCCACAGGATATTCCAAATTCCACTCCTATGGATTATACAAAGTGACAGTCACATGTTGTACCCAGTAATGTCGATTAACCTAATCTTTTGGGTAATGGAAAGCCTTAGACTTCACCCATTCTGGAGCAAACTTGCCCTGGCAGTTCGGAGTTCCAAGTCTTGTGAAGACTACAAGAGTAACTGTTCTCTCTCTCTCTCTCTCTCTATATATATCTATGAGTTTAAGTCCGCAGCAGCCTGTGACTGACATCATAGTCCCGCCTCACTCAGGCGCTCTTAAAGAAACAGTCTCAGTAAACAACCACAGGTTTGTAACAATACGCTGTTATTGTGGTGTGGCAGAAACAACCTTGCACTCAACGTCAGTAAGTCCAAAGACCTGATTATGGACTTCAGAAAGAGTATGAAGAGGGAATGTGAACCAATCCTCATGAAGGTTTCTGAAGTGGAGAGAGTGAGCGAAGTCAAGTTCCCAGATGTGAAGATCTCTGAGGATCTAACCTGGTCCCCAGATATTGATGCAACCACAAAGACAACAAGACAACAGCAATATTTCATTAGGAGTTTGAGGAGATTTGGATGGTGACCTAAAACACTCGAAAACTCCTACAGACATATCACAGTGATCATTCAGACAGGCTGACTTGTTAGCAAACGACAACATATTGTAAGCCAGTCATATTAAACCTGATTTTGATTCTGAAGTATTTGAAATGCAGGAGGACACAACTGTGGCTGATAAGGAAAGTCAAAGCCAAACAGAGGGAAAAGAATGGAGCAAAAATTTATGGAAAGTTAGAGAATTTCATAAGCAACAGAAGGCAACTAAAAAACCATAAGGAAGGAGAACATGAAATATGATGGTAAGGTAGACAACAATCAAAAAATATAGACAATAGACAATAGGTGCAGGAGTAGGCCAATTGTCCCTTCGAGTCAGCACTGCCATTCAATGTGATCGTGGCTGATCATCCACCATCAGTAACCCATTCCTGCCTTCTCCCCATATTCCTTGACTCTGCTATCTTTAAGAGCTCTATCTAAATCTTTCTTGAAAGCATCCAGAGAATTGGCCTCCACTGCCTTCTGAGGCAGAGCATTCCATAGATCCACAACTCTCTGGGTGAAAAAGTTTTTCCTCAACTCTGTTCTAAATGGCCTACCCCTTATTCTTAAACTGCGGCCTCTGGTTCTGGACTCCCCAAACATTGGGAACATGTTTCCTGCCTCTAGCATGTCTGATCCCGTAATAATCTTATATGTTTCAATCAGATCCCCACTCATCCTTCAAAATTCCAGTGTATACAAGCCCAGTAACTCCAATCTTCCAACATATGACAGTCCTGCCATCCTGGGAATCAACCTCATGAACCTACGCTGCACTCCCTCAATAACAAGAATGTCCTTCCTCAAATTTGGCGACCAAAACTGAACACAATACTCCAGGTGTGGTCTCACCAGGGCCCTGTACAACTGTAGAAGGACCTCTTTGCTCCTATACTCAACTCCCCTTGTTATGAAGGCCAACATGCCATTAGCTTTCTTCACTGCCTGTTGTACCTGCATGCTTACTTTCAATGACTGATGAACAAGGACACCTAGATCTTGTACTAGAAGTACTAGAAATATACTAGAAGTTTTTCAGATATATGAAGAGTAAAACAGAGTGGATATCACACCACCAGAAAACAATGTTAGAGAGGTAGTAGTGGAGGACAAGGAAGTGGTGGATAAACTGAATAAGTATTTTGCATCAGTCTTCACTGTGGGATGAGTGTATATGGAGAAGGTGCTTGGAAAGCTGAAAGTTATGAAGGTAGATATCTCACCTGGACCAGATGCACTGCATCATAGGGTTCTGAAAGAGGTAGCTGAACAGATTGTGGAGAAATTGTAACAAACTTTTCAGAATCACTATACTCTGGCATGGCATGGTTCTAGATGACTGGAAAGTTATAAATTTTACACCATTCTTCAAGATGGGAGGGAGGCAGAAGAAATTAAATTATTGGCCAGTTAGTCTGACTGCAGTGGCTGGGAAAATGGTGGAATTGATTGTTAAGGATAAGGTTTTGGGGTTTTTGGAGGCACATGGTAAGGCAGGCTGAAGTAAGCATGATTTTCTTATGGTTTTTTTAGACCTTAAGACATAGGAACAGAATTAGGCCATTTTGCTCATCAAGTCTGCTCCACCACTCAATCATAGCTGATCATACTTTTTAACCCTCAACCCCATTCCCATTTCTTTCCATAATCTTTGATGCCATGGCCAATCAAGAACCTATCAAACACTGCCTTAACTACACCCAATGATCTGGCCTCCACAGCTGCATGTGGTCATAAATTCCACCAAATCACCACATTCTAGCTCAAATCATATAACAGTTACAGCACAGAAACAGGCCAGCTTGGCCCTTCTAGTCCATGCCAAACACTTATTCTCACCTAGTCCCACTGACCTCCATTCCTTTCCTGTCCACATACTGATCCAATTCTTTTTTTAAATGACTTTTTAAAAAATTCTTTTTTTACCTGCCTCTACCACTTCTACTGGAAGCTCATTCTACACTGCTACCACTCTCTGAGTAAAGAAGTTCCCCCTCATGTTACCCCTAAACTTTTGCCCCTTAACTCTCAACTCATATTCTCCTGTTTCAATGGAAAGAGCCTATCCATGTTAACTCTAAATATCCCCCTCATAATTTTAAATACCTCTATCAAGTTCCCCCTCAACCTTCTACACTCAGAAGAATAAAGACCTAATTTGTTCAACCTTTCTCTGTAACTTAGGTGCTGAAACCCAAGTAAACATTCTAGTAAATCTCCTCTGTACTCTCTCTATTTGGTTGATATCTTTCCTATAATTCAGTGACCAGAACTGGACACAATACTCCAAATTTGGCCTCACTAATGCCTTGTACAATTTTAACATTACATCCCAACTATATACTGAATGCTCTGATTTATAAAGGCCAGCATACCAAAAGCTTTCTTCACCACCCTATCCACATGAGATTCCACCTGCACCATTATTCCTAGAGCAAACATGAAGAGATCTGCAGATGCTGGAAATTCAAACAACAACAGACACAAAATGCTGGTAGAACACAGCAGGCTAGGCAGCATCTATAGGGAGAAGCACTGTCGACGTTTCGGGCCGAGACCCTTCGTCAGGACTAACCAAAAGGAAAGATAGTAAGAGATTTGAAAGTAGTGGGGGGGAGGGGGAAATGTGAAATGATAGGAGAAGACCGGAGGGGGTGGGATGAAGCTAAGAGCTGGAAAGGTGAATGGCGAAAGTGATACAGAGCTGGAGAAGGGAAAGGATCATGGGACGGGAGGCCTCAGGAGAAAGAAAGGCGGGGGGGACCACCAGAGGGAGATGGAGAACAGGCAAACAACTAGATATGTCAGGGATGGGGTAAGAAGGGGAGGAGAGGCATTAATGGAAATTAGAGAAGTCAATGTTCATGCCATCAGGTTGGAGGCTACCCAGCAGGTATATAAGGTGTTGTTCCTCCAACCTGAGTTTGGATTCATTTTGACAATAGTGGAGGCCATGGATAGACATATCAGAATGGGAATGGGATGTGGAATTAAAATGTGTGGCCACTGGGAGATCCTGCTTTCTCTGGCGGACAGAGCGTAGGTGTTCAGCGAAACGGTCTCCCAGTCTGCGTCGGGTCTCACCAATATATAAAAGGCCACACCGGGAGCACCGGACACAGTATACCACACCAGCCCACTCACAGGTGAAGTGTCGCCTCACCTGGAAGGACTGTCTGGGGCCCTGAATGGTGGTGAGGGAGGAAGTGTAAGGGCAGGTGTAGCACTTGTTCTGTTTACAAGGATAAGTGCCAGGAGGCAGATTGGTAGGAAGGGATAGGGGGGACGAGTGGACAAGGGAGTCGCGTAGAGAGTGATCCTTGCAAAAAACAGAAGGGGGGGAGGGAAAAATGTGTTTGGTAGTGGGATCCCGTTGGAGGTGGCGGAAGTTATGGAGAATTATATGTTGGACCTGGAGGCTGGTGGGGTGGTAGGTAAGGACAAGGGGAACCCTATCCCGAGTGGGGTGGCGGATGGATGGGGTGAGGGCAGATGTGCGTGAAATGGGAGAGATGTGTTTGAGAGCAGAGTTGATGGTGGATGAAGGAAGGCCCCTTTGTTTAAAAAAGGAAAACATCTCCTTCGTCCTGGAATGAAAAGCCTCATCCTGAGAGCAGATGCGGCGGAGACGGAGGAATTGTGAGAAGGGGATAGCCTTTTTGCAAGAGACAGGGTGGGAAGAGGAATAGTCCAGGTAGCTGTGAGAGTCTGTAGGCTTATAGTAGATATCAGTAGATAAGCCGTCTCCAGAGCTGGAGACCAAAAGATCAAGAAAGGGGAGGGAGGTGTCGGAAATGGACCAGGTAAATTTGAGAGCAGGGTGAAAGTTGGAGGCAAAGTTAATGAACCATTATTCCTAGTTCACTCTGTTCTCCTGCATTCCTGAATGCCCTACCATTTACCATGTATGTCCTACTTTGATTAGTCCTACCAAAATGTAGCAGCTCACACTTATCAGCATTAAACTCCATCTGCCATCTTTCAGCCACATTTCTAACTGGCCTAAATCTCTCTGCAAGCTTTGAAAACCTACTTCATTATCCACAACGCCACTCATCTTAGTATCATCTGCATACTTACTAATCCAATTTACCACCCCATCATGCAGATCATTAATATATATGACAAACAACATCGGACCCAGTACAGATCCCTGAGGCACACCACTAGTCACCGGCCTCCAACCTGACAAACTGTCAGGTTGCTATCTCCCACACAGCCACTTTTGAATCCATTTTACTACTTCAATATTAATACCTAACGATTGAACCTTCCTAACTGACCTTCCTTGTGGAACTTGTCAAAGGCCTTACTGAAGTCCATATAGACAACATCCACTGCTTTACCCTCTTCAACTTTCCTCGTAACCTCTTCAAAAAATTCAGTAAGATTTGTCAACATTGACCATCCATGCACAAATCCATATTGACTGTACCTAATCAGACCCTGTCTATCCAGATAATTATATTATAATGATAATTATAATTATCCAGATAATTATACATCTCTAAGAATACTTTCCATTAACTTATCCACCACTGATGTCAAACTTACAGGCTGATAATTGCTAGGTTTATTCTTAGAACCCTTTTTAAACAATGGAACGACATGAGCAATACGCCAATCCTCCAGCATCATCCTTGTTTCTAATGACATTTGAAATATTTCTGTCAGAGCCCCTGCTATTTCTACACTAACTTCCCTCAAGGTCCTAGGGAAAATCCTGTCAGGATCTGGAGACTTATCCACTTTTACGTTCTTTAAAAGCACCAGTACTTCCTCTTCTTTAATCATCATAGTTTCCACAACTACCCTACTTGTTTCCCTTACCTTACACAATTCAATATCCTTCTCCGCAGTGGATACCGAAGAAAAGAAATTGTTCAAAATCCCCCCCATCTCTTTTGGCTCTGCACACAGCTGTCCTCTCTGATTCTCTAAGGAACCAATTTTATCCCTCACTATCCTTTTGCTATTAATATAACTGTAGAAACCCTTTGAATTTATTTTCACCTTACTTGCCAAAGCAACCTTGTATCTTCTTTTAGTTTTTCTAATTTCATTCTTAAGATTCTTTTTACATTTTTATATTCCTTGAGCACCTCATTTAATCCATGCTGCCTATATTTATTGTAGATATCTCTTTTTCCAAACCAAGTTTCCAATATCCCTTGAAAACCATGGCTCTCTCAAACTTTTAACCTTTCCTTTCAACCTAACAGGATCATAAATATTCTGTACCCTCAAAATTTCACCTTTAAATGACCTCCATTTCTCTATTATGTCCTTCCCATAAAATAAATTGTTCCAATCCACTCCTTCTAAATCCTTTCGCATCTCCTCAATGTTAGCTTTTCTCTAATCAATAATCTCAGTCCTGGGTCCAGTCCTATCCTTCTCCATAATTATATTGAAACTAATGGCATTGTTATCACTGGACCCGAAGTGCTCCCCAACACATACCTCCATCACTTGACCTATTTCATTCCCTAACAGGAGATCCAACACTGCCCCTCTCTAGTTGGTTCCTCTATGTATTGCTGCAAAAAACTAACCTGCACACATTTGACAAACTCCAAACCATCCAGCACTTTTACAGAATAGGCTTTCCAGTCTATGTGTGGAAAATTAAAATCACCCACAATCACAACCTTGTGCTTACTACAAATATCTGCTATCTCCTTACAAATTTTCTACTCCAATTCTGGCTCACCATTAGGTGGTCAAGAATACACTCCTATAAGTGCTACTGCATCTTTCACATTCTTCAATTCCACCCAAATAGCCTCTCTAGATGAGCCCTCTAATCTATCCTGCCAAAGCACAGCCGTAATATTTTCTCTGACAAGGAATGCAACACCTCCCCCTCTTGCCCCTCCGATTCTATCATAGCTGAAGCAACGAAATCCAGGAATATTTAGTTGCCAATCACACCCCTCCTGCAACCATGCTTCACTAATAGCTACAACATTATATTTCCAGGTATCAATCCATGTTCTAAGCTCAACTACCTTTCTTACAATGCTCCAAGCATTAAAATAAATGCAATTAAGAAATTCTCCACCTCTTACTATCTGTTTATCCTTAATGGTGCAAACAACTTTACTATCTTCTTTTTCTTCCTCTCCCCTACATCTTTGGCCTGAGCGCTCCCCTTCTCTATCACCTGCCTATCCTCCCTCACACACTGTCTACAAGCTTTCTCTATTTGTGAACTAACCTCCTCTCCCCTAGTCTTTTCAATTTGATTCCCACCTGCTAACCATTCTAGTTTAAAGTCCCATCAGTAGCCTTATCAATTCTCCCCACCAGGATATTGGTCCCCCTAGGAGTCAAGTGCAACTCGTCCCTTTTGTACAGGTCACACCTGCCCCAAAAGAGGTCCTAATGATCCAGAAACTTGAATCCCTGCCCCTTGCTCCAATCCCTCAGCCACGCATTTAGCCTCCACCTCATTCCATTCCTACTCTCACTGTTGTGTGGCACAGGCAATAATCTGGAGATTAGTACCTTTGCGGTCCTTCTTCTCAACTCCCTTCCTAACTCCCTGTATTCTCCTTTCAAGACCTCTTCTCTTTTCCTACCTATGTCATTGGTACCTATATGTACCATGACCTCTGGGTCCCTACCCTCCCACTTCAGGATATCTTGGATCAGAAACATCCCAGACCCTGGCACCAGGGAGGCAAACTACCATCCGGGTCTCCTGATCGCGTCCATAGAATCGCCTATATGACCCACTAACTATCAAGTCCCCTATTACTACTGCTTTCCTTTTCCTTTCTCTACCCTTCTGAGCTACAGGGCCAGACTCTGTGCCTGAAGCACAGCTACTGTTGCTTCCCCCAGATAGGCTGTTCCCCCCAACAGTACTCAAACAGGAGTACTTATTGTCATGGGGTACAGCCACTGGGGTACTCTCTAGTACCTGACTCTTCCCTTCCCTCTCCTAGCTGTGACCCACTTGTCTGCCTCCCATGGCCCCGGTGTGACCACCTGCCTGTAACTCCTCTCTATCAGCTCCTCACTCTCCCTGACCAGATGAAGGTCATCTCCCTTGGGAGCTGCATCTTGGTGCTCCTGCTGCAGATATGGACGTCTGGGAGGTTAGGAGACTCCAGGACCTCCCACATCCGACACTGGGAACAACAGGCTGCCTTCACACTCATAATTCCCCCTTTCCTCAAATAACAGAAATAATTTTAAACTAAACCTACCTTGCCTCACCCGTTTCCACCTAAGCCCGTTGAGCCAAAGCCTTTAAGCCTTCACTCTGCTGCCCACTATATAAGGCTGTGTTCCTTTTAAATCTTCTGAGCTTTACTGCCCGACGTCACACGCCTGCGCAGTCCCACCGCTCTTAACCCCGATGAGAAGAAGCATTCAAAATGGCTCCCGCAGCATTCCCGTTCTGATTCTCAGACTTCCTTCTCTAAATTTCTCTGCATCTCTGTTTTAAATGGATACCCCTCTATCATGAGGCTGTGCCTTTATATCCTAGACTCCCCCACCATGGGAAACATCCTTTCCACATCTACACTGTTTAAGCCTTTTAACATTTGAAATGTTTCAATGAAATCTGCCCCCCTCAAATTATTCTAAATTCCAGAGAGTGCAAACCCAGAGCCATCAAACGTTTCTTGTATGATAACCCTTTCATTCCCAGAATTATCCTTGTGAACCCTTTGGACCCTCTCCAATGCCAACACAAATTTTCTTTGTTCACAATACTCAAGATTCAACCTCACCCGTATCTTATAAAGCCTCAGCATCACATCTCTGCTCTTGTTTTCAAGACTTCTTGAAATGAATGCTAACATTGTATTTGCCTTCCTCACCAGTGACTCTATCTGCAAGTTAACCTTGAGGGTGTTCTACACAAGGACTCACTACGTTAGCAGCCCGCCCACTCAAACTCAAATCGCTGTTGTTTTCCATCATCAGAGCACTGCCACTTATCTGCTCCGCCCACGTCTTTTACTCCTCTTCCCCTTTAGGGGTGGGCTTCGTTCCAGACAATAGGTGGAGCCCAGGCATTTTTCTATTTATTCGCCAGAGAGGCAAGGGCGGATATTAACTCAGAATTCTCACTCTTCACTGGGGGACGTGGGCTAACTAGACATTTCAAATCTGACCACTCCTTCCCCTCGCTAAGCAGAAACAAGAGAACCTTGTCTTTGAAGTTCCCGCCCCCAGCTATGTGAGGCTCGAATTGCAATTCAGAACGTTCACCTTAACTCCCCTCCTCCCAAAAGTATGGACAGTCCACGGCCCCCGCCCCTCCTGGAGTAAATTATAGAAACAGGTTAAAGATAAGATAATGATTTAAATATTACATGTCCACTACAGAAAATGTCACCTGGCAATGTGGAAGAATCTAACGCTACTTCAATGACTTCTCTTTCCTTTCAAGTAGCTTTGATGGCATTAAAAACCACATTACTGGATTATACAATCGTTTCTTCAGAACATTACAATTGCATTGAAGTCAAAGCCAGTTGCCTCTGACTGCTGCATAAATGCACCAAATTGTTGATGCCTTTAAATCACTGAACATTTTTTGATTGTGTATCAATCAGGAAGTTCATGGTAGGCACAGGTTATATACTTCTTTCACTCTAAGTCTAATCAGAATCAGGTTTAATATCACTGGCACACATCATGAAATTTGTTAACTTATTAGCAGCAGTACATTGATAATATAGAGAAAAAATAAATAAGTACATCACTTATAGAAAATATATACATATCTGTATATTAAATAGCTAAATTAAAAATAGTGCAAAAACAGAAGTAATATTTTAATAGTGAGGTAGCGTTCATGGGTTCAATGTTGATTTAGGAATCAAATGGCAGAGGGGAAGAAGCTGCACCTGAACCACTGAATGTGTGCCTTCAGGCTTCTGTAGCTCCTTCCTGATGGTAACAATGAGAAGTGGTGGGGGTCCTTAATGATAGTAGCTGCTTTCCTGAGGCAATGCATTTTGAGGAGGAGGAGGTCCTGCAAAGAGAATTTAGGGAGTTAAGCGCAAAGTTGAAGGACAGGGCCTCCAGGGTCCATGGGATTGCTACCCATGCCACATGCCAGTAAGGCTATAAATAGGAAGATACTGCAGCTAAATATGTGGCTAAAGTGTTGGTGCAGGAGGGAGGGCTTCATGTTTCTGGACAATTGGGCCTTGTTCCAGGGAAGGTGGGACCTGTTCCGAAAGGATGGGTTGCACCTGAACTGGAGGGGAACTAACATCCTTGCGGGAAGGTTTGCTAGTGCTGCTGTGGGGGGTTTAAACTAGATTCGCAGAGGGAAAGGAGCCAGAGTGTTAGAGCAGATAGTGAGGTGGAGGAGGATAAAGGTCATGCGAGAGCTCCAAGTATAGTGCATGAAGTAAAGCCAGATCTAGCATATAAAGAGGCTTTGAGGAAAGAGAAACAGAATAGAGGGTGTAAAGGTAGTAAGGTAGAAGGGCTAATTGTGTGCACTTCAATGCAAGAAGCATGAGGAACAAAGATGATGAACTGAGAGTTTGGATACATACATGGAATTATGATGTAGTGACCATTACAGAGACTTGGCTGGCACAAGGGCAGGAATGGATTCTCAATATTCCTGGATTTCAGTGCTTTAAAAGGGATAGAGAGCAGGAAAAAAGGGGAGGAGGGGTGGCATTACTGGTCAAGGATACTATTACAACTACAGAAAGGGTGGGTAATGTAGCAGTATCCTCTTTTGAGTCAGTATGGGTAGAAGTCAGGAACAGGAAGGGAACAGTTACTTTATTGGGAGTATTCTATAGGCAGCAGCAGAGATCCCGAGGAGCAGGTTGGGAGGCAGATTTTGGGAAGGCCAGTTGAGATGGCCTGTTTCCCTGCTGTAATTTTTATATGGTTAAGGTGAAAAAATAACAGGGTTGATATCATGGGTGACTTTAACTTCCTTAATATTGATTTGCATCTGATTAGTTCCCAAAGATTTAGATGGGGCAGAGTTTGTTAAGTGCGTCCAGGACAGATTCCTGTCACAGTATGTTGACAGGCCAACTGGGGGAATGCCATACTAGATCTAGTATTAGGGAACAAACTGGGTCAGGTCACTAATCTCTCAGTGGGTGAGAATCTGGGAGACAATGACCACCACTCCCTGGCCTTTAACATTATCATGGAAAAGGATAGAATCAGAGAGGACAGGAAATTTTTTAATTGGGGGAAAATTATGAGGCTATAAGGCTTGAACTTGCAGGTGTGAATTGGGATGATATTTTTGCAGGGAAATGTACTATGGACATGTGGTTGATGTTTAGGGATCTCTTGAAGGATGTTAGAGATAAATTTGTCCCAGTGAGGAAGATAAAGAATGGAAGAGTGAAGGAACCATGGGTGATAAGTGAGGTGGAGAATCTAATCAGATGGAAGAAGGCAGCATATGTGATGTTTAGGGAGCAAGAATCAGATGAGTCTATTGAGGAATACAGGGTAGCAAGAAAGGAGCTTAAGAAGGAGCTGAGGAGAGCAAGAAGGGATCATGAGATGGCCTTGGCGAGTAGGGTAGAGGAAAACTCCAAGGCATTCTTCAATTATGTGTAAACAAAAGGTTGACAGGAGCAAAGATAGGACCAATTATGTAAAGGTTGGAAGATGTGACTGGAGACTGTGGAAATGA
This sequence comes from Hypanus sabinus, assembly GCF_030144855.1. Classification (NCBI taxonomy): domain Eukaryota; kingdom Metazoa; phylum Chordata; class Chondrichthyes; order Myliobatiformes; family Dasyatidae; genus Hypanus; species Hypanus sabinus. Next base: position 2,411,376 of record NC_082727.1, read on the forward strand.
GCAAGGTCTTCAATAAATACTTCTCTTCAGTATTCACCAATGAGAGGGAACTTGATGACGGTGAGGACAATATGAGTGAGGTTGATGTTCTGAAGCATGTTGATATTAAGGGGGAAGAGGTGTTTGAGTTGTTAAAATACGTTAGGACGGTTAAGTCCCCGGGGCCTGACGGAATATTCCCCAGGCTGCTCCACAAGGCAAGGGAAGAGATTGCTGAGCCTCTGGCTAGGATCTTTATGACCTCGCTGTCCACGGGAATGGTACCGGAGGATTGGAGGGAGGCAAATGGTTTCCCCTTGTTCAAAAAAGGTAGTAGGGATAGTCCGGGTAATTATAGACCAGAGAGCCTTATGTCTGTGGTGGGAAAGCTGTTGGAAAAGGTTCTTAGAGATGGAATCTATGGGCATTTCGAGAATCATGGTCTGATCAGGGACAGTCAGCATGGCTTTGTGAAGGGCAGATTGTGTCTAACGAGCCTGATAGAGTTCTTTGAGAAAGTGACCAGGCATATATATGAGGGTAGTGCCATGGATGTGATCTATAACCATATAACAATTACAGCATGGAAACAGGCCATCTCGGCCCTTCTAGTCCGTGCCGAACATCTACATAGATTTTAGAAAGGCATTTGACAAGGTACCACACGGTAGGCTTATTCTGAAAGTCAGAAGGCATGGGATTCAGGGATGTTTGGCCAGGTGGATTCAGAATTAGCTTGGCTGCAGAATGCAAAGAGTCGTGGTGGAGGCAGTACATTCAGATTGGAGGATTGTGCCTAGTGGTGTCTCACAAGGATCGGTTCTGGGACCTCTACTTTTGTGATTTTTATTAACGACCTGGATGTGGGGGTAAAAAAGTGGGTTGGCAAGTTTGCAGATGACACAAAGGTTGATGGTGTTGTCGAAGGTTGCAGAGAGACATTGATAGGATGCAGAAATGGGCTGAGAAGTGGCAGATGGAGTTCAACCCAGAGAAGTGTGAGGTGGTACATGTTGGAAGGACAAACTCCAAGGCAGAGTACAATGTAATTGGCAGGATACTTGGGAGTGTGGAGGAGCAGAGGGATCTGGAGGTACATGTCCACAGATCCCTGAAAGTTGCCTCACAGGTAGGTAGGGTAGTTAAGAAAGCTTTTGGGGTGTTAGCTTTCATAAGTCGAGGGATAGAGTTTATGAGTCATTGGGTAATGAGACAACTCTATAAAACTCTGGTTAGACTACACCTGGAGTACTGTGTCCAGTTCTGGTCACATCACTACAGGAAGGATGTGGAAGCATTGGAAAGGGTACAGAGGAGATTTACCAGGATGCTGCCTGGTTTAGAGAGTATGGATTATGATCAGAGATTAAGGGAGCTAGGGCTTTACTCTCTGGAGAGAAGAAGGATGAGAGGAGACATGATAGAGGTAGACAAGATATTAAGAGAAATAGACAGAGTGGACAGCCAGCACCTCTTCCCCAGAAAACCACTGATCAAATCAAGAGGATATGGCTTTAAGGGAAGGGGTGGAAATTTCAGGGGGGATATTAGAGGAAGGTTTTTTACTCAGAGAGTGGTTGTTGCAGGGAATGAACTGCCTGAGTCAGTGGTGGAGGCAGATACAGTAGTGAAATTTAAGAGACTACTAGACAGTTATATGGAGGAATTTAAGGTGGAGGGTTATGTGGAAGGCAGGGTTTAAGGGTTGGCACACCATTGTGGGCTGAAGGGCCTGTACTGTGCTGTATTGTTCTATATTCTATATCTTGGATACTAAAGTACCCAAGATGACACTGACTAATTTTATAATTTTCTGTAGCTCTTTCAATCCTGTGCACTTGTGCCTCCCCAACCACCCCCACTCCACCATACCTGATCGTGATGCAACCATGGTACATTCATAGATGTTTTTGAGTGCTCCTTAAATCTCCTTAAACTCCTAATTAAATATAGCACTGTCTTGCCTTCTGTGTAGTTGCATCCATACGTTGCGATCAGGTTAGATCCTCAGAGATCTTGCTACCAGGAACTTGAAATTGCTCACTCTCTCCACTTCTGATCCCTCTACGATTGGTTTGTGTTCCCTTGTATTACCCTTCAATCAGCTATTTTGTCTTACTGACGTTGAGTCCAAGGTTTTAGCTACATCACCACCCAACTACCTGGTGGATCTTGTTCCTGTATGTCCTCTGGTTTCCAACTGAGATTCTACCAACAATTGTTCTATCATCAGCAAATTGGTCTATACATAGCAACACAGACATGGGTATAGAGGGAGTAGAGCAGTGGGCTAAGCACACACCCCTGAGATGCACCAGTATTGATCGTCAGCGAGGAGGAGATATTATCACCAATCAGCACAGATTGTGGTCTTCCGTTTAGGAAGAAGAGGATCCAATTGCAGAGAGAGGTATAGAGGCCCAGGTTTTGTAGCTTATTGATCAAGACTGTAGGAATGACGGTGTTAAATGCTGAGCCATAGTCAACAAACTGACATAGGCGTTTGTATTGTGCAGGTGATCTAAGGCTGCGTGAAGAGCCATTAAGATTGCATCTGCCGTAGATAGGCAAATTGCAATGTGTAGGGGTCTGTGCTGAGGTAGGAGTTCAGTCTGGCCATGGACACCTCTCAAAATACTGCAGACGCAAGTGCTACTGGGAGATAGTCATTCAGAGCCTTAGCCGGTACTCCATCAGGGCCTGCTGCCTTTCAGTGTTCACCCTTCTGAAAGACAGCCTGACATCGGCCTCCGAGACAGAGATCACAGGGTCACCAGGTGCAGCAGGGATCTTCACAGTTATAGTTATATTCTCCCTATCAAAGCAGGCATAGAGGGCATTGAGTTCATCTGGTAGTGAAGCATCACAGCCATTCATGCTCATAAATCATAAATCGTAATCCACAATATCATCTTCATTATATTCTGCAGTACATATGAAAGATCCAATGCTTCTTCAGTTTCTCCCACTGGGTCTCAGAGGAACAATGCATGAACGAGACGTGCTTGAACAAAGGAAAAAGGAAGCAAGCACGTAATTCCAGAATTTCACAGAAATTCAAAACAGACTTCCATCAGTCTTCAATTAAATCTTAATCTGCATTTGGGATTTTTTTGTCACAGACTGAGCAGAGTGTTTTCCCACTATCTGTAATAATGCCACATATGGGCTATTAAAGGAATTTCCCAAGCTAATGAAAGGAAAGGACATGATGTTTTGTTTTTCTTGTTTACTCAGTTGAGCAGAGGATCTGCACAGCATCCAGCGTCACGTAAACCATGTCAAAATGCTGTGTGGCAAGTCAGTTAATCTTGCTGGATCAGTCTGTCAGGGAAACGTGCCACTCTTCTCCAAGCTGTTGACAGCAACCACACAAATGCATCTCAGGATTCATACACTTACTATCCTTTTTAAAGACTGACTAACTGTCAGTCACTTCAACAAGCATTAGCAAGGCTCAGTTAACGACACCATTACTTTATGAAATCCAGCAGCAACTGAGCTAGGTGTACTAATTGCTTCTCTCCCTTGAAGCCCACTTGAAGACATTTGGACAAATCATCTGTGTTTTGAAGTTGGAATGTTAAATACTGACAAATTAGTTTTGGGCAATGGTTAGATTATGGAGAGTGGTGCTCCATTCTATCCTACTTAGGTAGGGAGGGCATTTTAACTTATTTTCCAAATTATGGAAGTGATTACCCACTATTACTCAGCACCACCTGACCCCTGACACAACCCAAAGATTCAATTAAGATTGGCTTTATTTGTCACATGTGCTTTGAAATATGTCGTTTGTATCAAGCAACCAACATTGTCCGAGAATGTGCTGAGGGCTATGCTTCCAGCACCAATATAAAATGCCTTATTGCAAATTACAAGCCTTAACTCACCTTAACTCATTGTGGCAAACATTTGGTTCATAATGACAGACAAGGAAACTTGTTAACTCAACAAATATTTTATTGTGATACACACAGACCGGGCATCCTGGCCCAGAGGGTGAACCCAACCAGTCTCACAGAGATGGAGAGATGACCATCATGCACCCCGGTTACAGTTAGGGTGACCCAAGATATACAAGTGAATAACTATACAACTCAAGCTAAAATGTAACAATAAATGTACTGGAACTTCAAAGGTTTCAAAGGTACATTTAATGTCAGAGAAATGTATACAATATACATCCTGAAATGCTTTACCTTCGCAACCATCCACGAAGAACAGAGGAGTGCCCCCAAAGAATGAATGACAGTTAAATGTTAGAACCTTAAAGCCCCCCCCCCCCAGCTCCCCACTCCCACACGTAAGCGGCAGCAAGCAATGATCCCCTTCCCCCCACCAGGAAAAAAAAATCAGCACCCGCCACTCTGCACTCAAGTGTGATCAAAGCAACAGCAAAGACAGACTTGCAGTACTCCAAAGACTACTTGTTCAACCCGTATTTGACATACCACAGGTGAGGATTTGGTCCATAATAACAGACGAGGAAGCTCGTTAAACTCAACAACCATTTTATTTTAATAAACACAAAACACTGAGTACCATGACCCGGAGAGACTATCAGTCTCACTCAGACAGGGGAGGTGACCATTGCACACCCCTGGTACAGTCAGGGTGACCCACAAATATACGAGTGAATAACTGTATAACCCAAACTAAAATGTAATAATAAATGAACTGGAACTTCCCAACATAAAGCCACAAAAGCTCAAGAGCAATAAACAGTGTTGATCATTAGAAATGCAGGGGCATTTCAACCATGCGCCCCCTCCCCCAGAGCATCGCAGTATCTTTGGAATGTGTGAGGAACCCACAGGAAGAACATGTAAACTACTTAATGATAGCAGCAAGAATTCAATCCCATTCTCACAGCTGGCACTGTAAATCATTGCACAAACTGCTATGCTACGCTATTGACCTGCCTATGTTTACCTCATACTGCATCCTATTACAGAGGGGAAGAGGAGGCAGGTCTCCAAGAAATAGTGGTCCAACACTATCAGGTAATATGAATGAATTTCCAACACTGGAGCACACCCTCTAATGTTGAACAGAGTCCTGGAGCCAGAGTTCCAGTTCCTGATTTTCAGCCACAATCTCAGACCTTTATTTCGAATCCTAGGACTAGGTCTTTGATCTAAAATCCCTGCCCGTGATTCCCAAGATCCCATCATTCTATCTCCAACATTCACCATCACCACAGGATGTCCCAATGTTGTCTTCCCATCTTTAAGTAGAAGGGTATAGGGCTTCTCTTCTGGGAAGCTTCACTTCTCTCTTAAGTTTGATGTATTCACAGACTGTCATAAACAACTAGAAATGCTGATATGGAAGTCAGCATGTTGAGCAGCATCTGTGGTGGGAAGGAATTGACAATATTTTGGTTCAAAACCCTGCTTTGGGATTGAACTTCAGGATTGATGATTGTTTACCTGCCACACACACTGTTTGACCCACAAAATTTCTTCAGCATGTTGTGTTTGGCTAAAATTCTAGCATCTGCAATCTTCTGTGTCTCCAGTCATGGAGGGGTCAGACACTGAGTCCATTTCAGCAGAACACAGAAATGGGAAGGGTGCAATCACACTGATGGGATTGTACTACAGACTTCCCTGTAGCCACATTGATAAACAGGTATGTAATCAGATTAAAGAAATGTATAAAAATAATAGGGTTTATTATCACGGGGGATTTAAAATTGCATATATAAACTGGAATCTACTTGGCTCAAGGGGTTTTAGGAAGTTTTCCTAAATCAATATAGGGAAAACTGACCAGGACCCCTTAATTTTCAGGATAGCTGTAGATAAGGATAGGTATGGTCTTTGCAGGGGGATTTTAAATTGGAGTAGGGCAAATTACGAGGGTTAACATCTGTAGTTGGGAAAATGCTTGAAGCTACCATGAAAGAAGAAATAGCGAGGCAACTGGAAAGAAATGGATCCATCAGGCAGATGCAGCATGGATTCAGCAAAGGCAGGTCCTGTTTGATAAACTTACTGGTGTTCTTCGAGGATATAACAAGTGCAGTGGATAGAAGGTGTAACCCTCAGGTTTGGCTGGCCACGTTAGTCTAGGGAAGACAGTCTCCGGCCCCACCAAAGGTGTGAAATATCCTGTATGTGGATGTTGTGTGATGTGTTACCCTGTTACAAACCAGTACCACAAAATATCAGACAGTATACTATACGCAATTAAACTACTTAGCTTTATAATTCTTAATTTGACTAGAGGGTTAGTAAAGAAAAACTAAAAGAAAAAGTCTTATTTTAGTGAAACAGTCTGATATGCATGTTGGAGCTATTAGTCTTCCATCGATTTTCCCTGGGATTCGTCGATTCCCAGCCCTTCACTCGAAGTCCACTCAGTCCTGCGGTATACAGCCTCTCCTTTTTTGCATCTCTCATCAAACAAAAGACCATGAATGCCTTGCGCTTGGGCACACAACAAGAAAAAACACTCCCCTCATTGGATGGGGCATATTCCAAAGCCCCTGTTATCTTTAGTCATAACCCAAACACTGCTGCTACAGAAAAACCATTACATTAGTAGTGAAACCTTTCCCAGGGCACTACAAGAGGAACAGATGGATGTTATTTACTTGGATTTCCAGAATGCATTTGATAAAAGAAATATCCATAAAATAAGGATGCATGGAGTTAGGGGTGATGTATGAACATGGATAGAGGATTGGTTAACTAATTGAAAGTAGAGAGTTGGGATACATGGGTGTTACTCTGGTTGGCAATCAGTGGTGAGCGGTGTGCCACAGGGGTCAGTGCTGAGCCTGCAACTGGTCACGATATAACGTACATTAATGATTTGGAAGAGGGGACCAAGTGTAGAATATCTAAGTTTGCTGATGATACTAAATCGAGTGGAAAAACACATTGTGCAGAAAATATGGAGTCTACAGAGAGATATGGATAGGTCAAGTGAGTGGGCAAATGGCAAATGGAGTATAATGTTGGTAAATGTGAGGAAGGAAAAATGAAAGAGCAGATTATTATTTAAATCGTAAAAAATTGCAGCATGCTGCTGTGCAGAGGGACATGGGAGTGCTTGTGCATGAATCACAAAAGGTCGGTTTGCAGGTGCAGCAGGCTATCAAGAAGGCAAATGCAATGTTGGCCTTCATTGTTAGTGGAATTGAGTTTAAAAGTAGTGTGGTTATGCTGCAAGGTACTGGTGTGTCATAAGGGGACATGAGACTGGACTCATGTGCAGGACGCAGGCACTAAAGTACTGGGGCAGGACGGGAACAACTAAATGATAGACAAGATTTGGAGACTGTGGCATGCATGAGGGATGTGGTGTTCAAGGTGATTCTGGGGTTCAGAGAGAATCTTGTTCAGGCAGGATCCCGGACTTCAGAGGAGGATCCCGGGGTTCAGAGAAGGATCCCGGAGTTCAGAGGAGGATCCCGGAGTTCAGAGGAAGATCCCGGGGTTCAGAGGAAGATCCCGGATTTCAGAGAAGGATCCCGGGGTTCAGAGGAAGATCCCGGGGTTCAGAGGAGGATCCCGGGGTTCAGAGGAGGATCCCGGAGTTCAGAGGAGGATCCCGGACTTCAGAGGAGGATCCCGGAGTTCAGAGGAAGATCCCGGGGTTCAGAGGAAGATCCCGGAGTTCAGGCAGGATCCCGGACTTCAGAGAAGGATCGCGGGGTTCAGAGGAGGATCCTGGAGTTCAGAGGAGGATCCCGGGGTTCAGAGGAAGATCCCGGACTTCAGAGGAGGATCCCGGAGTTCAGAGGAAGATCCCGGGGTTCAGAGGAAGATCCCGGACTTCAGAGAAGGATCCCGGGGTTCAGAGGAAGATCCCGGGGTTCAGAGGAGGATCCCGGGGTTCAGAGGAGGATCCCGGAGTTCAGAGGAGGATCCCGGACTTCAGAGGAGGATCCCGGAGTTCGGAGGAAGATCACGGGGTTCAGAGGAAGATCCCGGAGTTCAGGCAGTATCCCGGACTTCAGAGAAGGATCGCGGGGTTCAGAGGAGGATCCCGGAGTTCAGAGGAGGATCCCGGAGTTCAGAGGAGGATCCCGGGGTTCAGAGGAAGATCCCGGGGTTCAGAGGAAGATCCCGGAGTTCAGGCAGGATCCCGGACTTCAGAGAAGGATCCCGGGGTTCAGAGGAGGATCCCGGAGTTCAGAGGAGGATCCCAGAGTTCAGAGGAGGATCCCGGGGTTCAGAGGAAGATCCCGGGGTTCAAAGGAAGATCCCGGACTTCAGAGAAGGATCCCGGGGTTCAGAGGAAGAACCCGGGGTTCAGAGGAGGATCCCGGGGTTCAGAGGAGGATCCCGGAGTTCAGAGGAGGATCCCGGACTTCAGAGGAGGATCCCGGAGTTCAGAGGAAGATCCCGGGGTTCAGAGGAAGATCCCGGAGTTCAGGCAGGATCCCGGACTACAGAGAAGGATCGCGGGGTTCAGAGGAGGATCCCGGAGTTCAGAGGAGGATCCCGGAGTTCAGAGGAAGATCCCGGGGTTCAGAGGAGGATCCCGGGGTTCAGAGGAGGATCCCGGGGTTCAGAGGAAGATCCCGGAGTTCAGGCAGGATCCCGGACTTCAGAGAAGGATCCCGGGGTTCAGAGGAGGATCCCGGAGTTCAGAGGAGGATCCCGGGGTTCAGAGGAGGATCCCAGAGTTCAGAGGAGGATCCCGGGGTTCAGAGGAGGATCCCGGACCAGAGGAGGATCCCGGGGTTCAGTGGAGGATCCCGGAGTTCAGAGGAGGATCCCGGAGTTCAGGCAGGATCCCAGAGTTCAGAGGAGGATCCCGGAGTTCAGAGGAGGATCCCGTGGTTCAGAGGAGGATCCCGGAGTTCAGAGGAGGATACCGGGGTTCAGAGGAAGATCCCGGGGTTCAGAGGAGGATCCCGAAGTTCAGGCAGGATCCCGGGGTTCAGAGGAGGATCCCGGGGTTCAGAGGAGGATCCCGGAGTTCAGAGGAGGATCCCGGGGTTCAGAGGAGGATCCCGGAGTTCAGGCAGGATCCCGGGGTACAGAGGAGGATCCCGGAGTTCAGAGGAGGATCCCGGGGTTCAGAGGAGGATCCCGGACTTCAGGGGAGGATCCCGGAGTTCAGAGGAGGATCCCGGGGATCAGAGGAGGATCCCGGGGTTCAGAGGTGGATCCCGTTCAGGCAGGATCCCGGGGTTCAGAGGAGGATCCCGTTCAGGCAGGATCCCGGGGTTCAGAGGAGGATCCCGGGGTTCAGAGGAAGCTCCCGGGGTTCAGAGGAGGATCCCGGGGTTCAGAGGAGGATCCCGGGGTTCAGAGGAGGATCCCGGACTTCAGAGGAGGATCCCGGGGTTCAGAGGAAGATCCCGGATTTCAGAGGAAGATCCCGGGGTTCAGAGGAAGATCCCGGGGATCAGCGGAGGATCCCGGAGTTCAGAGGAGGATCCTGGGGTTCAGAGGAAGATCCCGGGGTTCAGAGGAAGATCCCGGAGTTCAGAGGAGGATCCCGGAGTTCAGTGGAGGATCCCGGGGTTCAGAGGAGGATCCCGGGGTTCAGAGGAGGATCCCGGGGTTCAGAGGAGGATCCTGGACGTCAGAGGAGGATCCCGTTCAGGCAGGATCCCGCGGTTCAGAGGAAGATCCCGGGGTTCAGAGGAGGATCCCGGAGTTCAGAGGAGGATCCTGGGGTTCAGAGGAGGATCCCGGACTTCAGAGGAGGATCCCGGGGTTCAGAGGAAGATCCCGGGGTTCAGAGGAGGATCCCGGGGTTCAGAGGAGGATCCCGGAGTTCAGAGGAAGATCCCGGAGTTCAGGCAGGATCCCGGGGTTCAGAGGAGGATCCCGGGGTTCAGAGGAAGATCCCGGGGTTCAGAGGAGGATCCCGGGGTTCAGAGGAGGATCCCGGGGTTCAGAGGAGGATCCCGGACTTCAGAGGAGGATCCCGGGGTTCAGAGGAAGATCCCGGATTTCAGAGGAAGATCCCGGGGTTCAGAGGAAGATCCCGGGGATCAGCGGAGGATCCCGGAGTTCAGAGGAGGATCCTGGGGTTCAGAGGAAGATCCCGGGGTTCAGAGGAAGATCCCGGAGTTCAGAGGAGGATCCCGGAGTTCAGAGGAGGATCCCGGGGTTCAGAGGAGGATCCCGGGGTTCAGAGGAGGATCCCGGGGTTCAGAGGAGGATCCTGGACGTCAGAGGAGGATCCCGTTCAGGCAGGATCCCGGAGTTCAGAGGAGGATCCCGGAGTTCAGTGGAGGATCCCGGGGTTCAGAGGAAGATCCCGGAGTTCAGGCAGGATCCCGGGGTTCAGAGGAAGATCCCGGGGTTCAGAGGAGGATCCCGGAGTTCAGAGGAGGATCCTGGGGTTCAGAGGAGGATCCCGGACTTCAGAGGAGGATCCCGGGGTTCAGAGGAAGATCCCGGGGTTCACAGGAGGATCCCGGGGTTCAGAGGAGGATCCCGGAGTTCAGAGGAAGATCCCGGAGTTCAGGCAGGATCCCGGGGTTCAGAGGAAGATCCCGGGGTTCAGAGGAGGATCCCGGAGTTCAGAGGAGGATCCCGGGGTTCAGAGGAGGATCCCGGACTTCAGAGGAGGATCCCGGGGTTCAGAGGAGGATCCCGGACTTCAGAGGAGGATCCCGGGGTTCAGAGGAAGATCCCGGATTTCAGAGGAAGATCCCGGGGTTCAGAGGAAGATCCCGGGGATCAGAGGAGGATCCTGGAGTTCAGAGGAGGATCCTGGGGTTCAGAGGAAGATCCCGGGGTTCATAGGAAGATCCCGGAGTTCAGAGGAGGATCCCGGAGTTCAGAGGAGGATCCCGGGGTTCAGAGGAGGATCCCGGGGTTCAGAGGAGGATCCCGGGGTTCAGAGGAGGATCCTGGACGTCAGAGGAGGATCCCGTTCAGGCAGGATCCCGGAGTTCAGAGGAGGATCCCGGAGTTCAGAGGAGGATCCCGGGGTTCAGAGGAAGATCCCGGAGTTCAGGCAGGATCCCGGGGTTCAGAGGAAGATCCCGGGGTTCAGAGGAGGATCCCGGAGTTCAGAGGAGGATCCTGGGGTTCAGAGGAGGATCCCGGACTTCAGAGGAGGATCCCGGGGTTCAGAGGAAGATCCCGGGGTTCAGAGGAGGATCCCGGGATTCAGAGGAGGATCCCGGAGTTCAGAGGAAGATCCCGGAGTTCAGGCAGGATCCCGGGGTTCAGAGGAAGATCCCGGGGTTCAGAGGAGGATCCCGGAGTTCAGAGGAGGATCCCGGGGTTCAGAGGAGGATCCCGGACTTCAGAGGAGGATCCCGGGGTTCAGAGGAAGATCCCGGGGTTCAGAGGAGGATCCCGGGGTTCAGAGGAGGATCCCGGAGTTCAGGCAGGATCCCGGAGTTCAGGCAGGATCCCGGGGTTCAGAGGAGGATCCCGGACTTCAGAGGAGGATCCCGGGGTTCAGAGGAAGATCCCGGGGTTCAGAGGAGGAGCCCGGGGTTCAGTGGAGGATCCCGGAGTTCAGAGGAAGATCCCGGGGTTCAGAGGAGGATCCCGGAGTTCAGAGGAGGATCCCGGGGTTCAGAGGAGGATCCCGGAGTTCAGGCAGGATCCCGGGGTTCAGAGGAGGATCCCGGGGTTCAGTGGAGGATCCCGGAGTTCAGAGGAGGATCCCGGAGTTCAGGCAGGATCCCAGAGTTCAGAGGAGGATCCCGGAGTTCAGAGGAGGATCCCGGGGTTCAGAGGAGGATCCCGGAGTTCAGAGGAGGATACCGGGGTTCAGAGGAAGATCCCGGGGTTCAGAGGAGGATCCCGGAGTTCAGGCAGGATCCCGGGGTTCAGAGGAGGATCCCGGGGTTCAGAGGAGGATCCCGGAGTTCAGAGGAGGATCCCGGGGTTCAGAGGAGGATCCCGGAGTTCAGGCAGGATCCCGGGGTACAGAGGAGGATCCCGGAGTTCAGAGGAGGATCCCGGAGTTCAGAGGAGGATCCCGGACTTCAGGGGAGGATCCCGGAGTTCAGAGGAGGATCCCGGAGTTCAGAGGAGGATCCCGGGGTTCAGAGGTGGATCCCGTTCAGGCAGGATCCCGGGGTTCAGAGGAGGATCCCGTTCAGGCAGGATCCCGGGGTTCAGAGGAGGATCCCGGGGTTCAGAGGAAGATCCCGGAGTTCAGAGGAGGATCCCGGGGTTCAGAGGAGGATCCCGGGGTTCAGAGGAGGATCCCGGACTTCAGAGGAGGATCCCGGGGTTCAGAGGAAGATCCCGGATTTCAGAGGAAGATCCCGGGGTTCAGAGGAAGATCCCCGGGATCAGAGGAGGATCCCGGGTTTCAGAGGAAGATCCCGGATTTCAGAGGAAGATCCCGGGGATCAGAGGAGGATCCCGGAGTTCAGGCAGGATCCCGGGGTACAGAGGAGGATCCCGGAGTTCAGAGGAGGATCCCGGGGTTCAGAGGAGGATCCCGGACTTCAGGGGAGGATCCCGGAGTTCAGAGGAGGATCCCGGAGTTCAGAGGAGGATCCCGGGGTTCAGAGGTGGATCCCGTTCAGGCAGGATCCCGGGGTTCAGAGGAGGATCCCGTTCAGGCAGGATCCCGGGGTTCAGAGGAGGATCCCGGGGTTCAGAGGAGGATCCCGGGGTTCAGAGGAAGATCCCGGAGTTCAGAGGAGGATCCCGGGGTTCAGAGGAGGATCCCGGGGTTCAGAGGAGGATCCCGGAGTTCAGAGGAGGATACCGGGGTTCAGAGGAAGATCCCGGGGTTCAGAGGAGGATCCCGGAGTTCAGGCAGGATCCCGGGGTTCAGAGGAGGATCCCGGGGTTCAGAGGAGGATCCCGGACTTCAGAGGAGGATCCCGGGGTTCAGAGGAAGATCCCGGATTTCAGAGGAAGATCCCGGGGTTCAGAGGAGGATCCCGGACTTCAGAGGAGGATCCCGGGGTTCAGAGGAAGATCCCGGATTTCAGAGGAAGATCCCGGGGTTCAGAGGAAGATCCCGGGGATCAGAGGAGGATCCCGGGTTTCAGAGGAAGATCCCGGATTTCAGAGGAAGATCCCGGGGTTCAGAGGAAGATCCCGGGGATCAGAGGAGGATCCCGGAGTTCAGGCAGGATCCCGGGGTTCAGAGGAGGATCCCGGGGTTCAGAGGAGGATCCCGGAGTTCAGAGGAGGATCCCGGGGTTCAGAGGAGGATCCCGGAGTTCAGGCAGGATCCCGGGGTACAGAGGAGGATCCCGGAGTTCAGAGGAGGATCCCGGGGTTCAGAGGAGGATCCCAGACTTCAGGGGAGGATCCCGGAGTTCAGAGGAGGATCCCGGGGATCAGAGGAGGATCCCGGGGTTCAGAGGAGGATCCCGGACTTCAGAGGAGGATCCCGGGGTTCAGAGGAAGATCCCGGATTTCAGAGGAAGATCCCGGGGTTCAGAGGAAGATCCCGGGGATCAGAGGAGGATCCCGGGGTTCAGAGGAGGATCCCGGGGTTCAGAGGAGGATCCCGGGGTTCAGAGGAGGATCCCGGGGTTCAGAGGAGGATCCTGGACGTCAGAGGAGGATCCCGTTCAGGCAGGATCCCGGAGTTCAGAGGAGGATCCCGGAGTTCAGTGGAGGATCCCGGGGTTCAGAGGAAGATCCCGGAGTTCAGGCAGGATCCCGGGGTTCAGAGGAAGATCCCGGGGTTTAGAGGAGGATCCCGGAGTTCAGAGGAGGATCCTGGGGTTCAGAGGAGGATCCCGGACTTCAGAGGAGGATCCCGGGGTTCAGAGGAAGATCCCGGGGTTCAGAGGAGGATCCCGGGGTTCAGAGGAGGATCCCGGAGTTCAGAGGAGGATCCCGGGGTTCAGAGGAGGATCCCGGAGTTCAGAGGAGGATCCCGGGGTTCAGAGGTGGATCCCGGAGTTCAGAGGAGGATCCCGGGGTTCAGAGGTGGATCCCGTTCAGGCAGGATCCCGGGGTTCAGAGGAGGATCCCGTTCAGGCAGGATCCCAGGGTTCAGAGGAGGATCCCGGGGTTCAGAGGAAGATCCCGGATTTCAGAGGAAGATCCCGGGGTTCAGAGGAAGATCCCGGGGATCAGAGGAGGATCCCGGGTTTCAGAGGAAGATCCCGGATTTCAGAGGAAGATCCCGGGGTTCAGAGGAAGATCCCGGGGATCAGAGGAGGATCCCGGAGTTCAGGCAGGATCCCTTGGTACAGAGGAGGATCCCGGAGTTCAGAGGAGGATCCCGGACTTCAGGGGAGGATCCCGGAGTTCAGAGGAGGATCCCGGAGTTCAGAGGAGGATCCCGGGGTTCAGAGGTGGATCCCGTTCAGGCAGGATCCCGGGGTTCAGAGGAGGATCCCGTTCAGGCAGGATCCCGGGGTTCAGAGGAGGATCCCGGGGTTCAGAGGAGGATCCCGGGGTTCAGAGGAAGATCCCGGAGTTCAGAGGAGGATCCCGGGGTTCAGAGGAGGATCCCGGGGTTCAGAGGAGGATCCCGGACTTCAGAGGAGGATCCCGGGGTTCAGAGGAAGATCCCGGATTTCAGAGGAAGATCCCGGGGTTCAGAGGAAGATCCCGGAGTTCAGAGGAGGATCCCGGAGTTCAGAGGAGGATCCCGGGGTTCAGAGGAGGATCCCGGGGTTCAGAGGAGGATCCTGGACGTCAGAGGAGGATCCCGTTCAGGCAGGATCCCGGGGTTCAGAGGAAGATCCCGGGGTTCAGAGGAGGATCCCGTTCAGGCAGGATCCCGGGGTTCAGAGGAGGATCCCGGGGATCAGAGGAAGATCCCGGAGTTCAGAGGAGGATCCCGGGGTTCAGAGGAGGATCCCGGACTTCAGAGGAGGATCCCGGGGTTCAGAGGAAGATCCCGGATTTCAGAGGAAGATCCCGGGGTTCAGAGGAAGATCCCGGGGATCAGAGGAGGATCCCGGAGTTCAGAGGAGGATCCTGGGGTTCAGAGGAAAATCCCGGGGTTCAGAGGAAGATCCCGGAGTTCAGAGGAGGATCCCGGAGTTCAGAGGAGGATCCCGGGGTTCAGAGGAGGATCCCGGGGTTCAGAGGAGGATCCTGGACGTCAGAGGAGGATCCCGTTCAGGCAGGATCCCGGAGTTCAGAGGAGGATCCCGGAGTTCAGTGGAGGATCCCGGGGTTCAGAGGAAGATCCCGGAGTTCAGGCAGGATCCCGGGGTTCAGAGGAAGATCCCGGGGTTCAGAGGAGGATCCCGGAGTTCAGAGGAGGATCCTGGGGTTCAGAGGAGGATCCCGGACTTCAGAGGAGGATCCCGGGGTTCAGAGGAAGATCCCGGGGTTCAGAGGAGGATCCCGGGGTTCAGAGGAGGATCCCGGAGTTCAGAGGAAGATCCCGGAGTTCAGGCAGGATCCCGGGGTTCAGAGGAAGATCCCGGGGTTCAGAGGAGGATCCCGGAGTTCAGAGGAGGATCCCGGGGTTCAGAGGAGGATCCCGGACTTCAGAGGAGGATCCCGGGGTTCAGAGGAGGATCCCGGGGTTCAGAGGAGGATCCCGGACTTCAGAGGAGGATCCCGGGGTTCAGAGGAAGATCCCGGATTTCAGAGGAAGATCCCGGGGTTCAGAGGAAGATCCCGGGGATCAGAGGAGGATCCCGGAGTTCAGAGGAGGATCCTGGGGTTCAGAGGAAGATCCCGGGGTTCAGAGGAAGATCCCGGAGTTCAGAGGAGGATCCCGGGGTTCAGAGGAGGATCCCGTGGTTCAGAGGAGGATCCCGGGGTTCAGAGGAGGATCCTGGACGTCAGAGGAGGATCCCGTTCAGGCAGGATCCCGGAGTTCAGAGGAGGATCCCGGAGTTCAGTGGAGGATCCCGGGGTTCAGAGGAAGATCCCGGAGTTCAGGCAGGATCCCGGGGTTCAGAGGAAGATCCCGGGGTTCAGAGGAGGATCCCGGAGTTCAGAGGAGGATCCTGGGGTTCAGAGGAGGATCCCGGACTTCAGAGGAGGATCCCGGGGTTCAGAGGAAGATCCCGGGGTTCAGAGGAGGATCCCGGGGTTCAGAGGAGGATCCCGGACTTCAGGGGAGGATCCCGGAGTTCAGAGGAGGATCCCGGAGTTCAGAGGAGGATCCCGGGGTTCAGAGGTGGATCCCGTTCAGGCAGGATCCCGGGGTTCAGAGGAGGATCCCGTTCAGGCAGGATCCCGGGGTTCAGAGGAGGATCCCGGGGTTCAGAGGAGGATCCCGGGGTTCAGAGGAAGATCCCGGAGTTCAGAGGAGGATCCCGGGGTTCAGAGGAGGATCCCGGGGTTCAGAGGAGGATCCCGGACTTCAGAGGAGGATCCCGGGGTTCAGAGGAAGATCCCGGATTTCAGAGGAGGATCCCGGAGTTCAGAGGAAGATCCCGGGGTTCAGAGGAGGATCCCGGAGTTCAGAGGAGGATCCCGGGGTTCAGAGGAGGATCCCGGAGTTCAGGCAGGATCCCGGGGTTCAGAGGAGGATCCCGGGGTTCAGAGGAGGATCCCGGAGTTCAGAGGAGGATCCCGGGGTTCAGAGGAAGATCCCGGAGTTCAGAGGAGGATCCCGGGATTCAGAGGAGGATCCCGGGGTTCAGAGGAGGATCCCGGAGTTCAGAGGAGGATCCCGGGGTTCAGAGGAAGATCCCGGGGTTCAGAGGAGGATCCCGGAGTTCGGGCAGGATCCCGTTGTTCAGAGGAGGATCCCGGGGTTCAGAGGAAGATCCCGGAGTTCAGAGGAGGATCCCGGGGTTCAGAGGAGGATCCCGGAGTTCAGGCAGGAGCCCGGAGTTCAGAGGAGGATCCCGGGGTTCAGAGGAGGATCCCGGGGTTCAGAGGAGGATCCCGGACTTCAGAGGAGGATCCCGGAGTTCAGAGGAGGATCCCGGGGTTCAGTGGAGGATCCCGGGGTTCAGAGGAAGATCCCGGAGTTCAGAGGAGGATCCCGGGGTTCAGAGGAAGATCCCGGGGATCAGAGGAGGATCCCGGGGTTCAGAGGAGGATCCTGGTCATCAGAGGAGGATCCCGTTCAGGCAGGATCCCGGAGTTCAGAGGAGGATCCCGGAGTTCAGTGGAGGATCCCGGGGTTCAGAGGAAGATCCCGGGGTTCAGAGGAGGATCCCGGAGTTCAGTGGAGGATCCCGGGGTTCAGAGGAAGATCCCGGGGTTCAGAGGAGGATCCCGGGGTTCAGAGGAGGACCCCGGGGTTCAGAGGAGGATCCCGGAGTTCAGAGGAAGATCCCGGGGTTCAGAGGAGGATCCCGGAGTTCAGAGGAGGATCCCGGGGTTCAGAGGAGGATCCCGGAGTTCAGGCAGGATCCCGGGGTTCAGAGGAGGATCCCGGGGTTCAGAGGAGGATCCCGGAGTTCAGGCAGGATCCCGGACTTCAGAGGAGGATCCCGGGGTTCAGAGGAGGATCCCGGAGTTCAGGCAGGATCCCGGAGTTCAGGCAGGATCCCGGGGTTCAGAGGAGGATCCCGGACTTCAGAGGAGGATCCCGGGGTTCAGAGGAAGATCCCGGGGTTCAGAGGAGGACCCCGGGGTTCAGAGGAGGATCCCGGAGTTCAGAGGAAGATCCCGGGGTTCAGAGGAGGATCCCGGAGTTCAGAGGAGGATCCCGGGGTTCAGAGGAGGATCCCGTTCAGGCAGGATCCCGGGGTTCAGAGGAGGATCCCGGGGTTCAGAGGAGGATCCCGGGCTTCAGAGGAGGATCCCGTTCAGGCAGGATCCCGGGGTTCAGAGGAGGATCCCGGGGTTCAGAGGAGGATCCCGGAGTTCAGAGGAAGATCCCGGGGTTCAGAGGAGGACCCCGGGGTTCAGAGGAGGATCCCGGAGTTCAGAGGAAGATCCCGGGGTTCAGAGGAGGATCCCGGAGTTCAGAGGAGGATCCCGGGGTTCAGAGGAGGATCCCGTTCAGGCAGGATCCCGGGGTTCAGAGGAGGATCCCGGGGTTCAGAGGAGGATCCCGGGCTTCAGAGGAGGATCCCGTTCAGGCAGGATCCCGGGGTTCAGAGGAGGATCCCGGGGTTCAGAGGAGGATCCCGGAGTTCAGAGGAGGATGCCGGGGTTCAGAGGAAGATCCCGGGGTTCAGAGGAGGATCCCGGGGTTCAGAGGAGGATCCCGGGTTTCAGAGGAAGATTCCGGAGTTCAGAGGAGGATCCCGGGGTTCAGAGGAAGATCCCGGGGTTCAGAGGAGGATCCCGGAGTTCAGAGGAGGATCCTGGGGTTCAGAGGAGGATCCCGGACTTCAGAGGAGTATCCCGGGGTTCAGAGGAAGATCCCGGGGTTCAGAGGAGGATCCCGGGGTTCAGAGGAGGATCCCGGAGTTCAGAGGAAGATCCCGGAGTTCAGGCAGGATCCCGGGGTTCAGAGGAAGATCCCGGGGTTCAGAGGAGGATCCCGGAGTTCAGAGGAGGATCCCGGGGTTCAGAGGAAGATCCCGGAGTTCAGAGGAGGATCCCGGGGTTCAGAGGAGGATCCCGGACTTCAGAGGAGGATCCCGGGGTTCAGAGGAAGATCCCGGGGTTCAGAGGAGGATCCCGGGGTTCAGAGGAGGATCCCGGAGTTCAGGCAGGATCCCGGAGTTCAGGCAGGATCCCGGGATTCAGAGGAGGATCCCGGACTTCAGAGGAGGATCCCGGAGTTCAGAGGAAGATCCCGGGGTTCAGAGGAGGATCCCGGAGTTCAGAGGAGGATCCCGGGGTTCAGAGGAGGATCCCGGAGTTCAGGCAGAATCCCGGGGTTCAGAGGAGGATCCCGGGGTTCAGAGGAGGATCCCGGAGTTCAGAGGAGGATCCCGGGGTTCAGAGGAAGATCCCGGAGTTCAGAGGAGGATCCCGGGGTTCAGAGGAGGATCCCGGGTTTCAGAGGGGGATCCCGGAGTTCAGAGGAGGATCCCGGGGTTCAGAGGAAGATCCCGGGGTTCAGAGGAGGATCCCGAGTTCAGGCAGGATCCCGGGGTTCAGAGGAGGATCCCGGGGTTCAGAGGAAGATCCCGGAGTTCAGAGGAGGATCCCGGGGTTCAGAGGAGGATCCCGGAGTTCAGGCAGGAGCCCGGAGTTCAGAGGAGGATCCCGGGGTTCAGAGGAGGATCCCGGGGTTCAGAGGAGGATCCCGGACTTCAGAGGAGGATCCCGGAGTTCAGAGGAGGATCCCGGGGTTCAGTGGAGGATCCCGGGGTTCAGAGGAAGATCCCTGAGTTCAGAGAAGGATCCCGGGTTTCAGAGGAAGATCCCGGGTATCAGAGGAGGATCCCGGGGTTCAGAGGAGGATCCTGGACGTCAGAGGAGGATCCCGTTCAGGCAGGATCCCGGAGTTCAGAGGAGGATCCCGGAGTTCAGTGGAGGATCCCGGGGTTCAGAGGAAGATCCCGGAGTTCAGAGGAGGATCCCGGAGTTCAGGCAGGATCCCGGACTTCAGAGGAGGATCCCGGACTTCAGAGGAGGATCCCGGGGTTCAGAGGAAGATCCCGGGGTTCAGAGGAGGATCCCGGGGTTCAGAGGAGGATCCCGGAGTTCAGAGGAAGATCCCGGAGTTCAGGCAGGATCCCGGACTTCAGAGGAGGATCCCGGGGTTCAGAGGAGGATCCCGGAGTTCAGGCAGGATCCCGGAGTTCAGGCAGGATCCCGGGGTTCAGAGGAGGATCCCGGACTTCAGAGGAGGATCCCGGGGTTCAGAGGAAGATCCCGGGGTTCAGAGGAGGACCCCGGGGTTCAGAGGAGGATCCCGCAGTTCAGAGGAAGATCCCGGGGTTCAGAGGAGGATACCGGAGTTCAGAGGAGGATCCCGGGGTTCAGAGGAGGATCCCGGAGTTCAGAGGAGGATCCTGGGGTTCAGAGGAAGATCCCGGGGTTCAGAGGAAGATCCCGGAGTTCAGAGGAGGATCCCGGAGTTCAGAGGAGGATCCCGGGGTTCAGAGGAGGATCCCGGACTTCAGGGGAGGATCCCGGAGTTCAGAGGAGGATCCCGGAGTTCAGAGGAGGATCCCGGGGTTCAGAGGAGGATCCCGGACTTCAGAGGAGGATCCCGGGGTTCAGAGGAAGATCCCGGGGTTCAGAGGAAGGTCCCGGAGTTCAGAGGAGGATCCCGGGGTTCAGAGGAGGATCCCGGGGTTCAGAGGAGGATCCCGGGGTTCAGAGGAGGATCCTGGACGTCAGAGGAGGATCCCGTTCAGGCAGGATCCCGGAGTTCAGAGGAGGATCCCGGAGTTCAGTGGAGGATCCCGGGGTTCAGAGGAAGATCCCGGAGTTCAGGCAGGATCCCGGGGTTCAGAGGAAGATCCCGGGGTTCAGAGGAGGATCCCGGAGTTCAGAGGAGGATCCTGGGGTTGAGAGGAGGATCCCGGACTTCAGAGGAGGATCCCGGGGTTCAGAGGAAGATCCCGGGGTTCAGAGGAGGATCCCGGGGTGCAGAGGAGGATCCCGGAGTTCAGAGGAAGATCCCGGAGTTCAGGCAGGATCCCGGGGTTCAGAGGAAGATCCCGGGGTTCAGAGGAGGATCCCGGAGTTCAGAGGAGGATCCCGGGGTTCAGAGGAGGATCCCGGACTTCAGAGGAGGATCCCGGGGTTCAGAGGAAGATCCCGGGGTTCAGAGGAGGATCCCGCGGTTCAGAGGAGGATCCCGGAGTTCAGGCAGGATCCCGGAGTTCAGGCAGGATCCCGGGGTTCAGAGGAAGATCCCGGGGTTCAGAGGAGGATCCCGGAGTTCAGAGGAGGATCCCGGGGTTCAGAGGAGGATCCCGGACTTCAGAGGAGGATCCCGGGGTTCAGAGGAAGATCCCGGGGTTCAGAGGAGGATCCCGGGGTTCAGAGGAGGATCCCGGAGTTCAGGCAGGATCCCGGAGTTCAGGCAGGATCCCGGGGTTCAGAGAAGGATCTCGGACTTCAGAGGAGGATCCCGGGGTTCAGAGGAAGATCCCGGGGTTCAGAGGAGGACCCCGGGGTTCAGAGGAGGATCCCGGAGTTCAGAGGAAGATCCCGGGGTTCAGAGGAGGATCCCGGGGTTCAGAGGAGGATCCCGGAGTTCAGAGGAGGATCCCGGGGTTCAGAGGAAGATCCCGGGGTTCAGAGGAGGATCCCGGAGTTCAGGCAGGATCCCGGGGTTCAGAGGAGGATCCCGGGGTTCAGAGGAAGATCCCGGAGTTCAGAGGAGGATCCCGGGGTTCAGAGGAGGATCCCGGAGTTCAGGCAGGAGCCCGGAGTTCAGAGGAGGATCCCGGGGTTCAGAGGAGGATCCCGGACTTCAGAGGAGGATCCCGGAGTTCAGAGGAGGATCCCGGAGTTCAGAGGAGGATCCCGGGGTTCAGTGGAGGATCCCGGGGTTCAGAGGAAGATCCCGGAGTTCAGAGGAGGATCCCGGGGTTCAGAGGAAGATCCCGGGGATCAGAGGAGGATCCCGGGGTTCAGAGGAGGATCCTGGACGTCAGAGGAGGATCCCGTTCAGGCAGGATCCCGGAGTTCAGAGGAGGATCCCGGAGATCAGTGGAGGATCCCGGGGTTCAGAGGAAGATCCCGGGGTTCAGAGGAGGATCCCGGAGTTCAGTGGAGGATCCCGGGGTTCAGAGGAAGATCCCGGGGTTCAGAGGAGGATCCCGGGGTTCAGAGGAGGATCCCGGAGTTCAGAGGAAGATCCCGGAGTTCAGGCAGGATCCCGGACTTCAGAGGAGGATCCCGGGGTTCAGAGGAGGATCCCGGAGTTCAGGCAGGATCCCGGAGTTCAGGCAGGATCCCGGGGTTCAGAGGAGGATCCCGGACTTCAGAGGAGGATCCCGGGGTTCAGAGGAAGATCCCGGGGTTCAGAGGAGGACCCCGGGGTTCAGAGGAGGATCCCGGAGTTCAGAGGAGGACCCCGGGGTTCAGAGGAGGATCCCGGAGTTCAGAGGAGGATCCCGGGGTTCAGAGGAGGATCCCGGTGTTCAGGCAGGATCCCGGGGTTCAGAGGAGGATCCCGGGGTTCAGAGGAGGATCCCGGAGTTCAGAGGAGGATCCCGGGGTTCAGAGGAAGATCCCGGTGTTCAGAGGAGGATCCCGGGGTTCAGAGGAGGATCCCGGGGTTCAGAGGAGGATCCCGGAGTTCAGAGGAGGATCCCGGGGTTCAGAGGAAGATCCCGGATTTCAGAGGAGGATGCCGGGGTTCAGAGGAAGATCCCGGGGTTCAGAGGAGGACCCCGGAGTTCAGAGGAGGATCACGGAGTTCAGAGGAAGATCCCGGGGTTCAGAGGAGGATCCCGGGGTTCAGAGGAGGATCCCGGGGTTCAGAGGAGGATCCCGGAGTTCAGAGGAGGATCCCGGGGTTCAGAGGAAGATCCCGGAGTTCAGAGGAGGATGCCGGGGTTCAGAGGAAGATCCCGGGGTTCAGAGGAGGACCCCGGAGTTCAGAGGAGGATCCCGGAGTTCAGAGGAAGATCCCGGGGTTCAGAGGAGGATCCCGGAGTACAGAGGAGGATCCCGGAATTCAGAGGAGGATCCCGGGGTTCAGAGGAAGATCCCGGGGTTCAGAGGAGGATCCCGGGGTTCAGAGGAGGATCCCGGAGTTCAGAGGAAGATCCCGGAGTTCAGGCAGGATCCCGGGGTTCAGAGGAAGATCCCGGGGTTCAGAGGAGGATCCCGGAGTTCAGAGGAGGATCCCGGGGTTCAGAGGAGGATCCCGGACCAGAGGAGGATCCCGGGGTTCAGAGGAAGATCCCGGGGTTCAGAGGAGGATCCCGGGGTTCAGAGGAGGATCCCGGAGTTCAGAGGAGGATCCCGGAGTTCAGAGGAGGATCCCGGGGTTCAGAGGAAGATCCCGGAGTTCAGAGGAGGATGCCGGGGTTCAGAGGAAGATCCCGGGGTTCAGAGGAGGACCCCGGAGTTCAGAGGAGGATCCCGGAGTTCAGAGGAAGATCCCGGGGTTCAGAGGAGGATCCCGGAGTACAGAGGAGGATCCCGGAATTCAGAGGAGGATCCCGGGGTTCAGAGGAAGATCCCGGGGTTCAGAGGAGGATCCCGGGGTTCAGAGGAGGATCCCGGAGTTCAGAGGAAGATCCCGGAGTTCAGGCAGGATCCCGGGGTTCAGAGGAAGATCCCGGGGTTCAGAGGAGGATCCCGGAGTTCAGAGGAGGATCCCGGGGTTCAGAGGAGGATCCCGGACCAGAGGAGGATCCCGGGGTTCAGAGGAAGATCCCGGGGTTCAGAGGAGGATCCCGGGGTTCAGAGGAGGATCCCGGAGTTCAGGCAGGATCCCGGAGTTCAGGCAGGATCCCGGGTTTCAGAGGAGGATCCCGGACTTCAGAGGAGGATCCCGGGGTTCAGAGGAAGATCCCGGGGTTCAGAGGAGGACCCCGGGGTTCAGAGGAGGATCCCGGAGTTCAGAGGAAGATCCCGGGGTTCAGAGGAGGATCCCGGAGTTCAGAGGAGGATCCCGGGGTTCAGAGGAGGATCCCGGAGTTCAGGCAGGATCCCGGGGTTCAGAGGAGGATCCCGGGGTTCAGATGAGGATCCCGGAGTTCAGAGGAGGATCCCGGGGTTCAGAGGAAGATCCCGGAGTTCAGAGGAGGATCCCGGGGTTCAGAGGAGGATCCCGGGGTTCAGAGGAAGATCCTGGGGTTCAGAGGAGGATCCCGGAGTTCAGGCAGGATCCCGGGGTTCAGAGGAGGATCCCGGGGTTCAGAGGAAGATCCCGGAGTTCAGAGGAGGATCCCGGGGTTCAGAGGAGGATCCCGGAGTTCAGGCAGGAGCCCGGAGTTCAGAGGAGGATCCCGGGGTTCAGAGGAGGATCCCGGGGTTCAGAGGAGGATCCCGGACTTCAGAGGAGGATCCCGGAGTTCAGAGGAGGATCCCGGGGTTCAGTGGAGGATCCCGGGGTTCAGAGGAAGATCCCGTAGTTCAGAGAAGGATCATGGGGTTCAGAGGAAGATCACGGGGATCAGAGGAGGATCCCGGGGTTCAGAGGAGGATCCTGGACGTCAGAGGAGGATCCCGTTCAGGCAGGATCCCGGAGTTCAGAGGAGGATCCCGGAGTTCAGTGGAGGATCCCGGGGTTCAGAGGAAGATCCCGGGGTTCAGAGGAAGATCCCGGGGTTCAGAGGAGGATCCCGGGGTTCAGAGGAGGATCCCGGACTTCAGAGGAGGATCCCGGACTTCAGAGGAGGATCCCGAGGTTCAGAGGAAGATCCCGGGGTTCAGAGGAGGATCCCGGACTTCAGAGGAGGATCCCGGGGTTCAGAGGAAGATCCCGGGGTTCAGAGGAGGACCCCGGGGTTCAGAGGAGGATCCCGGAGTTCAGAGGAAGATCCCGGGGTTCAGAGGAGGATCCCGGACTTCAGAGGAGGATCCCGGAGTTCAGGCAGGATCCCGTTCAGGCAGGATCCCGGGGTTCAGAGGAGGATCCCGGACTTCAGAGGAGGATCCCGTGGTTCAGAGGAAGATCCCGGTGTTCAGAGGAGGATCCCGGAGTTCAGGCAGGATCCCGGACTTCAGAGGAGGATCCCGGACTTCAGAGGAGGATCCCGGGGTTCAGAGGAAGATCCCGGGGTTCAGAGGAGGATCCCGGGGTTCAGAGGAGGATCCCGGACTTCAGAGGAGGATCCCGGACTTCAGAGGAGGATCCCGAGGTTCAGAGGAAGATCCCGGGGTTCAGAGGAGGATCCCGGACTTCAGAGGAGGATCCCGGGGTTCAGAGGAAGATCCCGGGGTTCAGAGGAGGACCCCGGGGTTCAGAGGAGGATCCCGGAGTTCAGAGGAAGATCCCGGACTTCAGAGGAGGATCCCGGACTTCAGAGGAGGATCCCGGGGTTCAGAGGAAGATCCCGGGGTTCAGAGGAGGATCCCGGGGTTCAGAGGAGGATCCCGGATTTCAGGCAGGATCCCGGAGTTCAGGCAGGATCCCGGGGTTCAGAGGAGGATCCCGGACTTCAGAGGAGGATCCCGGGGTTCAGAGGAAGATCCCGGGGTTCAGAGGAGGACCCCGGGGTTCAGAGGAGGATCCCGGAGTTCAGAGGAAGATCCCGGGGTTCAGAGGAGGATCCCGGAGTTCAGGCAGGATCCCGGACTTCAGAGGAGGATCCCGGACTTCAGAGGAGGATCCCGGGGTTCAGAGGAAGATCCCGGGGTTCAGAGGAGGACCCCGGGGTTCAGAGGAGGATCCCGGAGTTCAGAGGAAGATCCCGGGGTTCAGAGGAGGATCCCGGGGTTCAGAGGAGGATCCCGGAGTTCAGAGGAGGATCCCGGGGTTCAGAGGAAGATCCCGGGGTTCAGAGGAGGATCCCGGAGTTCAGGCAGGATCCCGGGGTTCAGAGGAGGATCCCGGGGTTCAGAGGAAGATCCCGGAGTTCAGAGGAGGATCCCGGGGTTCAGAGGAGGATCCCGGAGTTCAGGCAGGAGCCCGGAGTTCAGAGGAGGATCCCGGGGTTCAGAGGAGGATCCCGGACTTCAGAGGAGGATCCCGGAGTTCAGAGGAGGATCCCGGAGTTCAGAGGAGGATCCCGGGGTTCAGTGGAGGATCCCGGGGTTCAGAGGAAGATCCCGGAGTTCAGAGGAGGATCCCGGGGTTCAGAGGAAGATCCCGGGGATCAGAGGAGGATCCCGGGGTTCAGAGGAGGATCCTGGACGTCAGAGGAGGATCCCGTTCAGGCAGGATCCCGGAGTTCAGAGGAGGATCCCGGAGATCAGTGGAGGATCCCGGGGTTCAGAGGAAGATCCCGGGGTTCAGAGGAGGATCCCGGAGTTCAGTGGAGGATCCCGGGGTTCAGAGGAAGATCCCGGGGTTCAGAGGAGGATCCCGGGGTTCAGAGGAGGATCCCGGAGTTCAGAGGAAGATCCCGGAGTTCAGGCAGGATCCCGGACTTCAGAGGAGGATCCCGGGGTTCAGAGGAGGATCCCGGAGTTCAGGCAGGATCCCGGAGTTCAGGCAGGATCCCGGGGTTCAGAGGAGGATCCCGGACTTCAGAGGAGGATCCCGGGGTTCAGAGGAAGATCCCGGGGTTCAGAGGAGGACCCCGGGGTTCAGAGGAGGATCCCGGAGTTCAGAGGAGGACCCCGGGGTTCAGAGGAGGATCCCGGAGTTCAGAGGAGGATCCCGGGGTTCAGAGGAGGATCCCGGTGTTCAGGCAGGATCCCGGGGTTCAGAGGAGGATCCCGGGGTTCAGAGGAGGATCCCGGAGTTCAGAGGAGGATCCCGGGGTTCAGAGGAAGATCCCGGTGTTCAGAGGAGGATCCCGGGGTTCAGAGGAGGATCCCGGGGTTCAGAGGAGGATCCCGGAGTTCAGAGGAGGATCCCGGGGTTCAGAGGAAGATCCCGGATTTCAGAGGAGGATGCCGGGGTTCAGAGGAAGATCCCGGGGTTCAGAGGAGGACCCCGGAGTTCAGAGGAGGATCACGGAGTTCAGAGGAAGATCCCGGGGTTCAGAGGAGGATCCCGGGGTTCAGAGGAGGATCCCGGGGTTCAGAGGAGGATCCCGGAGTTCAGAGGAGGATCCCGGAGTTCAGAGGAGGATCCCGGAGTTCAGAGGAAGATCCCGGGGTTCAGAGGAGGATCCCGGAGTACAGAGGAGGATCCCGGAATTCAGAGGAGGATCCCGGGGTTCAGAGGAAGATCCCGGGGTTCAGAGGAGGATCCCGGGGTTCAGAGGAGGATCCCGGAGTTCAGAGGAAGATCCCGGAGTTCAGGCAGGATCCCGGGGTTCAGAGGAAGATCCCGGGGTTCAGAGGAGGATCCCGGAGTTCAGAGGAGGATCCCGGGGTTCAGAGGAGGATCCCGGACCAGAGGAGGATCCCGGGGTTCAGAGGAAGATCCCGGGGTTCAGAGGAGGATCCCGGGGTTCAGAGGAGGATCCCGGAGTTCAGGCAGGATCCCGGAGTTCAGGCAGGATCCCGGGTTTCAGAGGAGGATCCCGGACTTCAGAGGAGGATCCCGGGGTTCAGAGGAAGATCCCGGGGTTCAGAGGAGGACCCCGGGGTTCAGAGGAGGATCCCGGAGTTCAGAGGAAGATCCCGGGGTTCAGAGGAGGATCCCGGAGTTCAGAGGAGGATCCCGGGGTTCAGAGGAGGATCCCGGAGTTCAGGCAGGATCCCGGGGTTCAGAGGAGGATCCCGGGGTTCAGATGAGGATCCCGGAGTTCAGAGGAGGATCCCGGGGTTCAGAGGAAGATCCCGGAGTTCAGAGGAGGATCCCGGGGTTCAGAGGAGGATCCCGGGGTTCAGAGGAAGATCCTGGGGTTCAGAGGAGGATCCCGGAGTTCAGGCAGGATCCCGGGGTTCAGAGGAGGATCCCGGGGTTCAGAGGAAGATCCCGGAGTTCAGAGGAGGATCCCGGGGTTCAGAGGAGGATCCCGGAGTTCAGGCAGGAGCCCGGAGTTCAGAGGAGGATCCCGGGGTTCAGAGGAGGATCCCGGGGTTCAGAGGAGGATCCCGGACTTCAGAGGAGGATCCCGGAGTTCAGAGGAGGATCCCGGGGTTCAGTGGAGGATCCCGGGGTTCAGAGGAAGATCCCGTAGTTCAGAGAAGGATCATGGGGTTCAGAGGAAGATCACGGGGATCAGAGGAGGATCCCGGGGTTCAGAGGAGGATCCTGGACGTCAGAGGAGGATCCCGTTCAGGCAGGATCCCGGAGTTCAGAGGAGGATCCCGGAGTTCAGTGGAGGATCCCGGGGTTCAGAGGAAGATCCCGGGGTTCAGAGGAAGATCCCGGGGTTCAGAGGAGGATCCCGGGGTTCAGAGGAGGATCCCGGACTTCAGAGGAGGATCCCGGACTTCAGAGGAGGATCCCGAGGTTCAGAGGAAGATCCCGGGGTTCAGAGGAGGATCCCGGACTTCAGAGGAGGATCCCGGGGTTCAGAGGAAGATCCCGGGGTTCAGAGGAGGACCCCGGGGTTCAGAGGAGGATCCCGGAGTTCAGAGGAAGATCCCGGGGTTCAGAGGAGGATCCCGGACTTCAGAGGAGGATCCCGGAGTTCAGGCAGGATCCCGTTCAGGCAGGATCCCGGGGTTCAGAGGAGGATCCCGGACTTCAGAGGAGGATCCCGTGGTTCAGAGGAAGATCCCGGTGTTCAGAGGAGGATCCCGGAGTTCAGGCAGGATCCCGGACTTCAGAGGAGGATCCCGGACTTCAGAGGAGGATCCCGGGGTTCAGAGGAAGATCCCGGGGTTCAGAGGAGGATCCCGGGGTTCAGAGGAGGATCCCGGACTTCAGAGGAGGATCCCGGACTTCAGAGGAGGATCCCGAGGTTCAGAGGAAGATCCCGGGGTTCAGAGGAGGATCCCGGACTTCAGAGGAGGATCCCGGGGTTCAGAGGAAGATCCCGGGGTTCAGAGGAGGACCCCGGGGTTCAGAGGAGGATCCCGGAGTTCAGAGGAAGATCCCGGACTTCAGAGGAGGATCCCGGACTTCAGAGGAGGATCCCGGGGTTCAGAGGAAGATCCCGGGGTTCAGAGGAGGATCCCGGGGTTCAGAGGAGGATCCCGGATTTCAGGCAGGATCCCGGAGTTCAGGCAGGATCCCGGGGTTCAGAGGAGGATCCCGGACTTCAGAGGAGGATCCCGGGGTTCAGAGGAAGATCCCGGGGTTCAGAGGAGGACCCCGGGGTTCAGAGGAGGATCCCGGAGTTCAGAGGAAGATCCCGGGGTTCAGAGGAGGATCCCGGAGTTCAGGCAGGATCCCGGACTTCAGAGGAGGATCCCGGACTTCAGAGGAGGATCCCGGGGTTCAGAGGAAGATCCCGGGGTTCAGAGGAGGATCCCGGGGTTCAGAGGAGGATCCCGGACTTCAGAGGAGGATCCCGGACTTCAGAGGAGGATCCCGAGGTTCAGAGGAAGATCCCGGGGTTCAGAGGAGGATCCCGGACTTCAGAGGAGGATCCCGGGGTTCAGAGGAAGATCCCGGGGTTCAGAGGAGGACCCCGGGGTTCAGAGGAGGATCCCGGAGTTCAGAGGAAGATCCCGGGGTTCAGAGGAGGATCCCGGACTTCAGAGGAGGATCCCGGAGTTCAGGCAGGATCCCGGGGTTCAGAGGAGGATCCCGGACTTCAGAGGAGGATCCCGTGGTTCAGAGGAAGATCCCGGGGTTCAGAGGAGGATCCCGGAGTTCAGGCAGGATCCCGGACTTCAGAGGAGGATCCCGGACTTCAGAGGAGGATCCCGGGGTTCAGAGGAAGATCCCGGGGTTCAGAGGAGGATCCCGGGGTTCAGAGGAGGATCCCGGACTTCAGAGGAGGATCCCGGACTTCAGAGGAGGATCCCGAGGTTCAGAGGAAGATCCCGGGGTTCAGAGGAGGATCCCGGACTTCAGAGGAGGATCCCGGGGTTCAGAGGAAGATCCCGGGGTTCAGAGGAGGACCCCGGGGTTCAGAGGAGGATCCCGGAGTTCAGAGGAAGATCCCGGACTTCAGAGGAGGATCCCGGACTTCAGAGGAGGATCCCGGGGTTCAGAGGAAGATCCCGGGGTTCAGAGGAGGATCCCGGGGTTCAGAGGAGGATCCCGGAGTTCAGGCAGGATCCCGGAGTTCAGGCAGGATCTCGGGGTTCAGAGGAGGATCCCGGACTTCAGAGGAGGATCCCGGGGTTCAGAGGAAGATCCCGGGGTTCAGAGGAGGACCCCGGGGTTCAGAGGAGGATCCCGGAGTTCAGAGGAAGATCCCGGGGTTCAGAGGAGGATCCCGGAGTTCAGAGGAGGATCCCGGGGTTCAGAGGAGGATCCCGGAGTTCAGGCAGGATCCCGGGGTTCAGAGGAGGATCCCGGGGTTCAGAGGAGGATCCCGGAGTTCAGAGGAGGATCCCGGGGTTCAGAGGAAGATCCCGGAGTTCAGAGGAGGATCCCGGGGTTCAGAGGAGGATCCCGGAGTTCAGAGGAGGATCCCGGGGTTCAGAGGAAGATCCCGGAGTTCAGAGGAGGATGCCGGGGTTCAGAGGAAGATCCCGGGGTTCAGAGGAGGACCCCGGGGTTCAGAGGAGGATCCCGGAGTTCAGAGGAAGATCCCGGGGTTCAGAGGAGGATCCCGGAGTACAGAGGAGGATCCCGGGGTTCAGAGGAGGATCCCGGAGTTCAGGCAGGATCCCGGGGTTCAGAGGAGGATCCCGGGGTTCAGAGGAGGATCCCGGAGTTCAGAGGAGGATCCCGGGGTTCAGAGGAAGATCCCGGAGTTCAGAGGAGGATGCCGGGGTTCAGAGGAAGATCCCGGGGTTCAGAGGAGGATCCCGGGGTTCAGAGGAGGATCCCGGGGTTCAGAGGAAGATTCCGGAGTTCAGAGGAGGATCCCGGGGTTCAGAGGAGGATCCCGGGGTTCAGAGGAGGATCCCGGAGTTCAGAGGAGGATCCCGGGGTTCAGAGGAAGATCCCGGGGTTCGGAGGAGTATCCCGGAGTTCAGAGGAGGATCCCGGGGTTCAGAGGAGGATCCCGGGGTTCAGAGGAAGATCCCGGAGTTCAGAGGAGGATCCCGGGTTTCAGAGGAGGATCCCGGAGTTCAGGCAGGAGCCCGGAGTTCAGAGGAGGATTCCGGGGTTCAGAGGAGGATCCCGGACTTCAGAGGAGGATCCCGGAGTTCAGAGGAGGATCCCGGGGTTCAGTGGAGGATCCCGGGGTTCAGAGGAAGATCCCGGAGTTCAGAGGAGGATCCCGGGGTTCAGAGGAAGATCCCGGGGATCAGAGGATGATCCCGGGGTTCAGAGGAGGATCCCGGGGTTCAGAGGAGGATCCTGGACGTCAGAGGAGGATCCCGTTCAGGCAGGATCCCGGAGTTCAGAGGAGGATCCCGGAGTTCAGTGGAGGATCCCGGGGTTCAGAGGAATATCCCGGGGTTCAGAGGAGGATCCCGGGGTTCAGAGGAGGATCCCGGAGTTCAGGCAGGATCCCGGGGTTCAGAGTAGGATCCCGGGGTTCAGAGGAGGATCCCGGAGTTCAGAGGAGGATCCCGGGGTTCAGAGGAAGATCCCGGAGTTCAGAGGAGGATCCCGGGGTTCAGAGGAGGATCCCGGGATTCAGAGGAGGATCCCGGAGTTCAGAGGAGGATCCCGGGGTTCAGAGGAAGATCCCGGGGTTCAGAGGAGGATCCCGGAGTTCAGAGGAGGATCCCGGGGTTCAGAGGAGGATCCCGGGGTTCAGAGGAAGATCCCGGAGTTCAGAGGAGGATCCCGGGGTTCAGAGGAGGATCCCGGAGTTCAGGCAGGAGCCCGGAGTTCAGAGGAGGATCCCGGGGTTCAGTGGAGGATCCCGGGGTTCAGAGGAAGATCCCGGAGTTCAGAGGAGGTTCCCGGGGTTCAGAGGAAGATCCCGGGGATCAGAGGAGGATCCCGGGGTTCAGAGGAGGATCCCGGGGTTCAGAGGAGGATCCTGGACGTCAGAGGAGGATCCCGTTCAGGCAGGATCCCGGAGTTCAGAGGAGGATCCCGGAGTTCAGTGGAGGATCCCTGGGTTCAGAGGAAGATCCCGGGGTTCAGAGGAGGATCCCTTAGTTCAGAGGAGGATCCTGGGGTTCAGAGGAGGATCCCGGAGTTCAGGAAGGAGCCCGGAGTTCAGAGGAGGATCCCGGGGTTCAGAGGAGGATCCCGGGGTTCAGAGGAGGATCCCGGACTTCAGAGGAGGATCCCGGAGTTCAGAGGAGGATCCCGGGGTTCAGTGGAGGATCCCGGGGTTCAGAGGAAGATCCCGGAGTTCAGAGGAGGATCCCGGGGTTCAGAGGAAGATCCCGGGGATCAGAGGAGGATCCCGGGGTTCAGAGGAGGACCCCGGGGTTCACTTGCAGTGGACACTTTTAACTTGTTTTTAACTGACGTGTGGCTGTTGTGTTTTACTATTTATTGTTATGTTTATTATTTAGTGTTGTGTTTGTTATGTTATGATTGCACTGCTCCTGGGAAAATCCTTAACAATGTTGCTGAGCAGAGAGATCTTGGGATCCACGTTATTTACTCCTTGGAAATAGCAACATAGGTCAATAAGGTGGTTAGGAAGGCTTATAGAATGCTTCCTTTTATTAGTTGGGGCATTAAGTTCAAGGGTCAAGAGACAAGACCACATCTGGCATATTGCATACAGTTCTTGTTGTCCCACTACAGGAAGGATGTTGAGGCTTTGGAGAGGGTGTAGAAAAAGTTTACAGGATGCTGCCTGGTTTAGAAGACAAGTCCTATCATGAGAGGCTGGATAAACTTGGGTTGTTTTCTCTGGAGTGGTGGAAGCTGAGGGGAGATCTGATGGAGGTTTATATAACCATATAACAATGACAGCATCTCGGACCTTCTACTCCATCCCGAACACTTACTGTTACCTAGTCC
This sequence comes from Hypanus sabinus, assembly GCF_030144855.1. Lineage (NCBI taxonomy): Eukaryota > Metazoa > Chordata > Chondrichthyes > Myliobatiformes > Dasyatidae > Hypanus > Hypanus sabinus. The sequence goes on from NC_082727.1 coordinate 2,443,485, forward strand.
CACTGACCCGCACTCAGCCCATAACCCTGCATTCCTTTCCTGTCCATATACCTATCCAATTTTACTCTAAATGACAATACCGAACCTGCCTCTTACCGCTTCTACTGGAAGCTCGTTCCACACAGCTACCACTCTCTGAGTAAAGAAATTCCCCCTCATGTTACCCTTAAACTTTTGCCCCCTAACTCTTAACTCATGTCCTCTTGTTTGAATCTCCCCTACTCTCAATGGAAAAAGCCTATCCACGTCAACTCTATCTATCCCCCTCATAATTTTAAATACCTCTATCAAGTCCCCCCTCAACCTTCTATGCTCCAAAGAATAAAGACCTAACTTGTTCAACCTTTCCCTGTAACTTAGGTGCTGAAACCCAGGTAACAATATAGTAAATCTTCTCTGTACTCTCTCTATTTTGTTGACATCTCTCCTATAAATTGGTGACCAGAACTGTACACAATACTCCAAATTCGGCCTTACCAATGCCTTGTACAATTTTAACATTACATCCCAACTCCTATACTCAATGCCCTGATTTATAAAGGCCAACATACCAAAAACTTTCTTCACCACCCTATCTAAATGAGATTCCACCTTCAGGGAACTATGCACCATTTTTCCTAGATCACTTTGTTCTACTGCATTCCTCAATGCCCTACCATTTACTATGTATGTCCTATTTGGATTATTCCTACCAAAATGTAGCACCTCACACTTATCAGCATTAAACTCCATCTGCCATCATTCAGCCCACTCTTCTAACTGGCCTAAATCTCTCTGCAAGCTTTGAAAACCTACTTCATTATCCACAACACCACCTACCTTAGTATCATCTGCATAATTACTTATCCAATTTACCACCCCATCATGCAGATCATTAATGTATATGACAAACAACATTGGACCCAGTGCAGATCCCTGAGGCACACCACTAGTCACCGGCCTCCAACCTGACAAACGGTTATCCACCACTACTCTCTGGCATCTCCCATCCAGCCACTGTTGAATCCATTTTACTACTTCAATATTAAAACCTAATGATTGAACCTTCCTAACTAACCTGCCATGCTGAACCTTGTCAAAGGCCTTACTGAAGTCCATATAGACAACATCCACTGCTTTACCCTTGTCAACTTTCCTCATAACCTCTTCAAAAAATTCAATAAGATTGGTCAAACATGACCTTCCACACTCAAATCCATATTGACTGTTCCTAATCAGACCCTGTCTATCCAGATAATTACATATACTATCTCTAAGAATATTTTCCATTAATTTACCCACTACTGATGTCAAAATTATAGGCCTATAATTGCTAGGTTTTCTCTTAGAACTCTTTTTAAACAATGGAACCACATGAGCAATACACCAATCCTCCGGCACCATCCCTGTTTCTAATGACAATTGAAATATTTCTGACAGAGCCCCTAATATTTCTACACTAACTTCCCTCAAGGTCCTAGGGAATATCCTGTCAGGATCTGGTGATTTATCCACTTTTATATTCCTTAAAAGCACCAGTACTTCCTCCTCTTTAATTGTCATATTGCCATAACTTCCCTACTTGTTTCCCTTACCTTATACAATTCAATATCCTTCTCCTTAGTGAATACTGAAGAAAAGAAATTGTTCAATATCTCCCCCATTTCTTTCGGCTTCACAGGTGGCTGTCCACTCTGATTCTCTAAGGGACCAATTTTATCCCTCACTATCCTTTTGCTATTAATATAACTGTAGAATCCCTATGGATTTATTTTCACCTTAATTGCCAAAGCAACTTCGTGTCTTCTTTTAGCTTTTCTAATTTCTTTCTTAAGATTCTTTTTACATTTTCTATGTTCCTTGAGCAGCTCATTTACTCTATGCTGCCTATATTTATTGTAGATAACTCTCTTTTTCCTAGCCAAGTTTCCAAAATCCCTTGAAAACCATGGCTCTCTCAAACTTTTAACCGTTCCTTTCAACCTAACAGGAACATAAAGATACTGTACCCTCAAAATTTCACCTTTAAATGACCTCCACTTCTCTATTACATCCTTCCCATAAAATAAATATAATTATAATTATAATCTGATAGAGTTGTTCTGCTGTTTAAAAAAGGCTCTAAACATAAAGCAGGAAACTATAGACCAGTGAGTCTGACGTCTCACTGTTGTGGGAAAGTTATTGGAAGGTATTCTAAGAGACTGGATATATAAGTATTTGGATAGATGTGGTCTGATTAAAGATAGTCAGCATGGCTTTGTGCATGGTAGGTTGTGTCTAAGTAATCTCATAGAGCTTTTTGAGGAAGTTATGAGGACTGTGGATGAAGGCAAGGTGGTGAATGTTGTCTATATGGACTTTAGTAACATAATTGACAATGTCCGGCATGGGAGGCTGGTCAAAAAGATTCAGTTGCTCGGCATTCAGGATAAGGTTGTAAATCAGATTAGAGATTGGTTTTATGAGAGAAGCCAAAGAGTGATAATAATGGGTTGCTTATCAGACTGGAGGCATGTAATTAGTGATATTTGTTCTTTGTTATCTATATCAATGATCTGGATGATAATGTGGTTAACTGGATCAGCAAATTTACGGAAGACGCCTAGAATGGGGTTGTAGTTAAAAGTGAGGAAAGCTATCATGACTTGCAGAGAGATTTGCAACAGCTGGAAAAATAGGCTGAAAAATGGCAGATGGATTTTAATGAGACCTGTGTGAGGTCTTGCACTTTGGTAAGTCCAACAAGGGTATATCTTACATAGTGAACAGTAGGACACTGAGAAGTGTGGTAGAACAAAGGGATCTAGGAATATAGATCCATAGTTCATTAAAAGAAACACCACAGGTAAATAGCATCGTAAAGAAAACTTTTGCCAGATTGGGTTTCATAAATCAATGAATTGAGTTCAGGAAATAGGATGTTATGTTGAAGTTGTATAAGACATTGGTGAGGCCTAATTTAGAGTATTGTGTGCAGTTTTGGACATCTGCCAAAGGAAAGATGTAAACAAGCTTGAAAGAGTGCAGAGAAAATTTATAAGGATGTTGCTGGGTCTGGAGGGCCACAGTTATAAGGAAAGATTGAATAGGTTAGGACTTGATTCCTAAGAATGTAAAAGATTCAGGGGAGATTTGATAGAGGTATATAAAATTATGAAGGGTATAGATAGGATAAATGTAAGCAGGTTTTTTTCACTGAGGTTGGGTGGAACTAAAAGCAGATGTCATGGGTTAAAGGTAAATGGTGAGAAGTTTAAGGGGAACATGAGGGGAAACTTCTTCCCTTTGAGGATTGTGAGCATATGGAATGAACTGCCAGCATGAGTGGTGCATGCAAACTCTATTTCAACATTTAAGAGAAGTTTGGATGGGTACATAGATAGCTTGGGTTTGCAGAGCTATGATCTCTGTACAGGTCAATGAGAGTAGGCAAACTAAATGGTTTTGGCATGGACTAGATTGTGCAAAGGGCCTGTTTGTCTGCTGTACTTCTCTATGACTCTTTAAGATTATGAGAAGCATAGATACATTAGACAGGGAGTATTTGTTTCCCAGGATTAACATTTCTGGTAGCAGGGGGCATGCATTGAAGGTGAGAAGGAATAGGTTCAAAGGGGATGTGATGGGTAGGTTCCTTTCAGATGGATGCCTGGAATGTGCTACCTTATAATGGTGGAAGAGGCAAATACATTGGAGGCTTGGAAGAGACATTTAGATCGGCACATGGATGTAAGGAAGGTGGAGGGATATGAACATGGTGTAGGTAAGAGGAATTAGTGTTTGGGTGTATTTGATTTGGTTTTTATCTGGTTCACCACAACATTGTGGGCTGAATGGTCTGTTTCTGGGCTGTACTATCCTATGTTCTATGTTGTGAGGCAGAAAATAGGTACAAACAGATATGTAAGCATCAAAATCATGACGGATATGAAAACATGCACACAGCTCCAGATGCACATGATATTCATGTACACAGACAGTTTCAGGCCTGCAAAGGTATGTGCTGAACAAGTTCATGGAGATTTAATGATGTTCAGAATCAGTCACCTGCACTCGACATTTCTTTGTCAGTTCACCGTCTCTTGATTGGCACTGTTCTGCTGTCTGTGCTTCATCTTGTTCACATATCAATAGACATTTCCTCTTCAGTTATCATAGTGAAATATACAGCTAACTCAAAGAAAGATTGCTTCAAATTGCCTCCAGATCAAATTTCAGGGACGTGAACCTCATGTTAAATTTGTACGTTGTGTGATACTTTGTGTACATAAGAAGTGATTTACAAAGCATAATTCATTGCAAATGAATCCGATAATAATTGAAATGATTTAAGACTATCGACAGAACTGAGTGATTCAACACCCTATTTGAAACCTCTCTTCTTTGGGTTTATCAATTTGTGCATTTGTTGATGATGCCACAGTGTAGTCTTTGTTAAGAGCTACATAGAAGAAAAAGCCAGGACGACACTGGAATTATCAGCTGGAGCTGAACAGTGCTGGGGAGGGAATGGGATAAATACCAGAGTAAACACATGTTTCAAGACTCTCAGTCATTTTGTAAACTCTGAATAAAATGGAGATTTTATTCATTGCAGGTTTCCAAGTGTGTGGCATTTAAATGTAAGTTTGAAAGCAAAGTCAGGCAGCATCCATGAAAAAAATGCATTTAATGCATCTGATCGAACACCTTGTATCAGAATCATGAACGATTACAGATAATAGAACTTCATAAGGCATTTGATAAGGTGACACACATGAAGCTGGCTAACAAGGTAGTATCCTATGCCATTACAGGAAAGATACTGACTGTTGATAGAGGGATTGCTGACAAGCAGGAGGCAGCGAGTGGGAATAAAAGGAGCCTTTTCTGGTTGGCTGTCAGTGACTAGTGGCATTCCTCAGGGGTCAGTATTGGGACTGTTACTTTTCACATTGTTTGACAATGATTTACATAATGAACTTGATGGCTTTGTGGCAAAGTTCGTGGATGATACGAAGATGGGTGGAGGAGTATACAGTGATGAGAAAGCAATATGATTGCAGCAGGATTTAGACCAATTAGAAGAATTAGAAAAAATGGCAGATGGAATACAGTATTGGGAAATGTACGATACTGCATTTTGGTAAAAGGAACAATAGTGCAGACTGATATCTAAATCGGGAGTAAATTCAAACATCAGTGATCCAGAGGGACTTAGGAGTCCATGTGCAAGACTCCCAGAAGGTTCATTTACAGATTGGGTCTATGGTAAAGAAGGCAAATACAATGTTGGCATTGTAGAAGGTTGTAGATCTAGTTAGCTCCATTTTGGGTACTAACCTACGAAGTACCCAGGACATCTTCAAGGAATGGTGTCTCAGAAAGGCAGCGTCCATTATTAAGGACATCCAGCACCCAGGCATGCCCTTTGCTCAGAAAAGATGTGTTGTCATTAGAGTGAGTTCAGAGGAGGTTCAGTAGGGATGATTCCGGGAATGAAGGTTAACTTTTGAGGAGCGTTTGGAAGCTTTGGGCCTGTACTCACTGGAATTTAGAAGAATGTGGGGTGGGGGAGAAATCTCATTGAAACCTACCAAATGTTGAAAGGACTAGATAAGGTGGATGTGGAGAGGATGTTTTCAATGGTGGGGACTAGAGGGCAGCCTCTTAGAACAGAGGTACAGAGGAATATTTTAGTCAGAGAAGTGAATCTGTAGAATGTTCTGATACAGACTGCGATAGGGGCCAAGTCCACAGGTATATTTAAAGCTGAAGTTAATAGATTCCTAATCGGACAGGTCATCAAAGGATACGGTGGGAAGGCAAGTGTATGGGGTTGAGTGCGATCCAGGATCTGCCATGATGGAATGGCAGAGCAGACTAGATGGGCTGAATGGCCTAATTATACTCCAATGTCTTATGGTCTTATGAACAATTGAAATTGAGTATTCAGAATTCTCTGCTGCAGAGAGTTGTGAATGAAGTGTCATTGAAGTGTCAAAGCTATTTTGGTAGATCTCTGAATTTGCCAGGAATCAGAGATGATGGGGATTAACCAAAAGGGTGGAGGCTGAAAAGCAAAGTAGGCTCCTGGGATTATGTGGTTTCCTTTCTGTGCAATACACACAAAATGTTAGTCAGGTCAGGTAGCATCTATCATGGGAAATAAGCATTCAACATTTTGGGGTAAGGTGCTTCATCAGAAATCTTCATTTGGCCTCCTGAGTTAACCATATAACAACTACAGCACAGAAACAAGCAATCTTGGCCCTTTTAATCCATGCCGAACACTTACTCTCACCTAGTCCCACCTACCTGTACTCAGCCCATAATCCTCCATTCCTTTCCTGTCCATATACCTATCCAATTTTTTTTAAATGACAAAATTGAACCTGGCTCTACCACTTCTACTGGAAGTTCATTCCACACAAACACCACTCTCTGCGTAAAGAAGCTCCCCCTCATGTTACCCCTAAACTTTTGCCCCTTATCTCTCAACTCCTGCATTATGTGTGTATTGCTCAAGATTTCCAGCACCTGCAGAATCCCTTGTGTCTCTAATTTCCACTTTGATTATGTTTTTATTTTGTTTGTGAACTAATCACAAATAGAAAGCAAAAAATAAATTGCAGATGTTGGAAATCCAAAATAAAACAGTAAATGATGAAACTACTCAGCTGGCACGAGGAAATCTGCAGATGCTGGAAATTCAAACAACACACACAAAATGCTGGTGGAACACAACAGGCCAGGCAGCATCTATAAGGAGAAGCACTGTCGACGTTTCGGGCCGAGACCCTTCGTCAGGACTACTCAGCTGGTTAGGTAACATCTGAGGAGAAAGAAGTACAGTTATTATTTCAGTTTGATGACCTTTCATCACAACAATTCATTTTCTATATTTACATGAATAAAATAAACATTCACTGTTGCTGTACATACTTTTAATTAGTTAGACAACAATGTACATCAATTCCTGCTCTACAGAATCTTATTGACCCAATTACATTGCATTCAATCTTAATTAATAGAACCTTAATGAACCAAACATTTCCCTCATGGTTAATTGAAAAATATCACCATGTCAATCATTTTTTCCCATGTGAAGAATAAGGAATTAAGCACTGCTAGAAGTTTTCAATAGACCCTACTTTACTAAACCAGTTATTGAATTAATTAGCAATGCAGAAGTGCATATCCATTTCCTACAATATTTTCAATAAAACATGAGATATAGTTTATTCATTACATTTAGAATGGTTCCTTTCAAATTGTTCTGTTTTCTGCTACATTTTACCTAGTAACTGGTGTATATTGTAAAAAGGAAGTATGTACTTTACAGCTGACAAGAGGAAATCTCCAGATGCCGGAAATTCAAGCAACACACACAAAATGCTGGTGGAATGCAGCAGGCCAAGCAGCATCTATAGGAAGAAGCACTGTCAACGTTTCTGGTCGAGACCCTTCGTCAGGACTAACTGAAAGGAAAGATAGTAAGAGATTTGGAAGTAGGAGGGGGAGGGGAAATGCAAAATGATAGGAGAAGACCGGAGGGGGTGGGGTGAAGCTAAGAGCTGGAAAAGTGATTGGCAAAAGTGATACAGAGCTGGAGAAGGGAAAGGATCATGGGATGGTAGGCCTAGGGAGAAAGAAAGGGGGAGGGGAGCACCAGAGGGAGATGGAGAACAGGCAAAGTGATGGGTAGAGAGAGGAAAAAAGGGGAGGGGGAAAAACTAAATATATTAGGGATGGAGTAATAAGGGCAGGAGGGGCATTAACGGAAGTTAGAGAAGTCAACGTTCATGCCATCAGGTTGGAGGCTACCCCGCCCGTATATAAGGTGCTGTTCCTCCAAACTGTGTGTGGCTTCATCTTGACAGTAGAGGAGGCCATGGATAGACATATCAGAATGGGAATTGGATGTGGAATTAAAATGTGCGGCCACTGGGAGATCCTGCTTTCTCTGGCAGACAGAGCGTAGGTGTTCAGCGAAATGGTCTCCCAGTCTGTGTCAGGTCTCACCAATATATAAAAGGCCACACCGGGAGCACCGGACACAGTATACCACACCAGCCAATTCACAGGTGAAGTGTTGCCTCACCTGGAAGGACTGTCTTGGGCCCTGAATGGTGGTGAGGGAGGAAGTGTAAAGGTAGGTGTAGCACTTGTTCCGCATACAAGGATAATTGCCAGGGGGGAGATTGATGGGAAAGGATGGGGGGATGAATGGACAAGGGAGTCACGTAGGGAATGATCCCTGCAGAGAGCAGAAGGGGAGGGAAAGATGTGCTTGGTAGTGGGATCCTGTTGGAGGTGGCAGAAGTTACGGAGAATTATACGTTGGATCCGGAGGCTGGTGGGGTGGTAGGCGAGGACAAGAGGAACACTATCCCGAGTGGGGTGGTGGGCAGATGAGGTGAGGGCAGATGTGCAGGAATGTACTTTACAGTACATATATGGTTCTATTTGAGAGTTTACAAGTCTTGTCTTAATGATCTTACAGAATGATTGATTGCACGGTCTACAATGTAACTGACATTGTCACAAGGGGACAGGAGGCTGGACCCAAGTGCAGGACGCAGGCACTTAAGTACTAGAGGCAGGACAGGAATAACTAAAGGATAGAACCAGATGGGGAGACCAGGGCATGCAAAAGAGACAGGGCTCTCAGAGAGAGTTTGTGGCTGGGCTGGGTCCCAGAGTCCGTGGCAAGCAGGAGAGCACCCCGGGCGGCTGCATAACTCTTGGGCAGGGCCGTCTCCCAGGCCCGGGCAAGATGCGGAACACCTGGGCAGGTGCGGGCACAACCCATAGGGAGCAAGGGGCAGAGACCTCAGGGTGGGCCACATACTTCTGGGCAGGGCCGCCTCCCAGGCAGGAACACAGAGGCCCGGGCAAGACGCTGGTCATCTGGGCAGGTAGCAGGCACAACCCATCAGAGGTGAGGGGTAGGAAGGGGACAAAGTCCTCCCGTCCCGCAACGGCAGTCTGGCTTGCTACCCGACAGAGGCAAGGGATCAGGAGGGAACTTGGTCCAGGGTGACTCCAGGGCTGACTCACAGAACTTGGGGATGAAGCCATGGGCCCTCCAAGCCAGGACGACCAGAACAAACAGAGCCGATCGGACAAAACACCTCAGAACTTGGCAAACCAGCTCATACAAGACAACCAGCAAGCAGGACAACCCCCCAACTAGGCTCAGTCCCAGAGTCCCTTATCCACCTGCCAGCTGATAGGCAACAGGTGCACCTTCTTAAGCCAAGATGATCCTATTTGGCTTAAGGGTGACAGGAGGGATGGCCGCAAGACCCAGAGTCCGGAGTCCGTAGACCAGGTCAAGACACGGAATGTGGGCTCCGGACTGGACCATAACAGACATATGTAGTTCTCCCACATCAAACTTAAGCACAAACACAAGAAAAAATGCCAATGCTGAAAGTCCAAGCAATGTACACAAAATGCTGGAGCAACTCAGCAGGCCAGGCAGCATCAATGGAAAAGAGTAAAGCGTCCACAGTTCGGGCCAAGATCCATCACATAGCCTAATTGTCACAAAGGTGGATCAGTAGTTTCTCAATTCGGTCCTTCCTTTATCTTGCATTTAAACTACTTCATCAGAGCATTCTCTGTTTCTTATTTGAGGTTTCCAACATCTTTACTCTGTGTGTAAATTTGTTTTAGTTAGTAATACTTCTGGACACAATATTTTGGATTTAAGCCACATACAACAGTTGTCAATTACTCCGCAAGGTTATTTTCCAATTCATTTTGTCTATCTCTACCTGGTATTACCATAGAACCATAGAACACTACGGCACTGTACAGGCCCTTCAGCCCTCCATGTTGTGCCAACCCATATAATCCTCAAAAAAAGTACTAAACCCACACTAGCCCATAACCCTCCATTTTTCTTTCATCCATGTGCCTGTCCAAGAGGCTCTTAAATACCCCTAATGTTTTAGCCTCCACCACCATCCCTGGCAAGTCATTCCAGGCACTCACAACCCTCTGTGTAAAAAAATTACCCCTAATGTCTCCCCTAAACTTCCCTCCCTTAATTTTGTACCTATGCCCTCTGGTGTTTGCTATTGGTGCCCTGAGATACTGACTATCCACCCTATCTATGCCTCTCATAATCTTGTAGACCTCTATCAATTCCCCTCTCATTCTTCTATGCTCCAAAGAGAGAAGTCCCAGCTCTGCTAACCTTGCTTCATATGACATGTTCTCCAATCCAGGCAACATCCTGGTAAATCTCTTCTGCACCCTCTCCATAGCTTCCACATCCTTCCTATAATGAGGTGACCAGAATTAAATACAATACTTTAAGTGCGGTCTTACCAGAGATTCTATTGTGATCTCTGTGCAAGACCTCTACCTGGTCTTCTATTGTAATTTCTGTGCAAGATGACAGAGCAAATGATCTATTTGAAAAATAAACCCTCACAAAACAAACCTATCAGCTCATCTGGGAAATCAAGGCAGCAACCTTGGAAAGTTGGAAAGGAAAATGAACAATAAAATTACTTCAAGGAAATGTTCTGCTGGAGAAACCATTGTAACACACCTGTAGGAACACCTGTAGCATTTACTTCCAGTCTGTTAGACTGAAGAGCACCTCATGTTTAATATATCATGTGCAATGATTGTGTTTGATGGTTAACAATGCTCATCAGTTTATGCAGTTTGATATCAAACTATTTGTTTATATTTTCATGAGCCGAGACATGTGACTTCAATAAGACAGAATGTCAGACTATAAGAGATTTCTTTTGAAGTCAAAATTTCAAAAATCAATATTTCTGAGGGGATATCTCTTCTATAATTCTAACTCAACAAATTAAAGTTTTCACAAGTTATATCTCTGTCAATCTATACCATAATTCTACAATTAAAGTTAGTCCATCATTTGTTAGCATTAACCCTTAACTCTTTGTCTTTGAGGCTACATGTAACAGAAAGAACTATTCAGAATTCGAGACAATAATGCTTGTGTAATTTTATCACAATTGATTGAGATGGTCTTTGTGCACTTAGTTTGTATGTAACTGTAGTCGCTAATTCTAACTAAACCAACTGCTTCTGCGGGTGATCCCCACAGATTTAAGACCATAAGACATAGAAGCAGAATTTGGCCATTCAGCTCATCGCGTCTGTTCTGCCATTCCATCATGGCTGATCCTGGATTCCACTCAACCCAATTCATCTGCTTCTTGCCGAGTCCATTGATGCCCTGACTGATCAGGAAACTACCAGCTTCTGCTTTAAATATATCCATGGACGTGGCCTCCACTGCAGTCTGTGGCAGTGCATTTCACAACTCCCTGGATATAAAAAATCCTCCTTACCTCTGTTCTAAGAGGTGGTCCCTCAATTTTGAGGCTATGCTCTCTAGTTCTGGACACCCCCACCATAGGAACATTCTCTCCACATCCACCTTATCTAGCTCTTTCAACATTCTGTAGGTTTCAATGAGATCCCTCCCCACACCCCCCCTCCCCCCCGGCGTTCTTCTAAATTCCAGTGAGTACTGTCCAAAATACCAAATGCTTCTCATAAGTTAACCCTTTCCTTCTCAGAATCATCCTTGTGAACCTCCTCAGGACTCTCTCCATTGACAACACATCCTTTCTGTCATATGGGACCCAAAACTGTTGACAATACTCCAAATGCGGCCTGACCAGTGTCTTATAAAGCCTCAGCATTATTTCCTTGTTTTTATATTCTATTCCCCTTGATATGAATTTCAACATTGTATTTACCTACTTTACCACAAACTCAACCTCTAAATTAACCTTTTGGGAGTCTTGCACAAGGACTCCTAAGACCTTTTGCACCTTTGATGTTTGACTATTTGTTACGCTTGCATGACTGTCACTCAGCTTCAATAGTGATTGTTCCAGAATTCAAAGATATGTATTCAATTCTTTATTAGTAATTAGCAGACATACAACCTTGAAATGATGAAACTTAAGCATACCCAAGTCTAAGTTGAGAGTAACTGAGCAGTTATCAAAAGATACAAAATCTGTCGGCTCCCAGCTACAAAACTGCTGAGAACAAAACAGCAATATGTATGCTTCAACCCCACTCACATGACTAGTTACCACAATAAACCTAATAAATGCACAAGACAATACAATGCAGATGAAAAACAGATACATGACTCCTACAGTAACTATCCTTTACTCCCTGCAGTACTCTGAGATCACCTTGTTGCTTTTGTTGGCAGAAGCTGTTTTAACAACTTAGTTTCCTTTCATCTTTAAACACTTAAATGTTTGAACAATGAAGTATTCTGAATGTTTTGTTTCCTACCCAATAGATCTGGAGCCAACACCCAGTTCACCTCAGCAAAGTTATTCATGTCCTTCTCCATGGTCAATACTTTGAGTCTTCAGTAGGCATTCTCTGTAGGCCCATGTTTCACCAAACAAATCAGGAATCAAGTTATTTGACTTTAATGGTAGCAAAGTGGTTAGCATAATGCTTTACAGTGACAGTGACCAAGGTTCAATTCATGCTGTTGACTGTATGAAGTTGTATGTTCTCCTCATAATCACATGTGTTTCCTCTGGGTGCTCTGGTTTCCTCCCATGTCCCAAAGAGGTATGAGCTAGTAGGCTAATTGGTCACTTGGAAGTATTTGGGCTGTTGGTCTGAAAGGGACTGTTACTGTTCTGTATCTCTAAATAAAATAGAAAATAAACAGAATTACTTTCGTAAGCATTCTGACTGAAGGCACCAATGCACATGTAATTTGTAGAAAAGACATATCAGTAAATGTCTTTCATATTCCACGTCCTCTGTTTAATTCCCCTCCATCACATCTGCTCAATTCAACAGATACTACTGCAGTAAAGAGTCCTGACTGGGCCATGCCATTGTGTTGTTCAAAAGAGTAGCAAACCTTTAAGATTGTGAACACTACTGTGAAGATTCACCCAAGAAAGACACGTATTTGAAACATTGATAACTGTGGGGAAAATGTTTAGTATCTCTGCAAGCAGGAGGGTCCTTCTTCTGTGAATATCCTTATTGCTTACTTGCAAATCCCCAATGGCTGATTACAAACAAGCCACTTCCACATTGAAAAGATTTGTAAAGAAACCCATTGAAGTGTGGTTCTGCTGTGGTTACCTTGTCAATGAGAAGCAGATACTATATATAGATGAATGTATTTACATGAAAAAATGAGCATGTGGTATGCCTTGAAATAATTTTACAAAAATTGAAGCTCCTGGAGAGATCTAGCAGGTGAGATAACATTTGTAGAGGGAAGTGGGGGGGGGGGGGGGGGATGTCAGTGCTTCCATTTGAGACTGAATGCTCCAGATGAGATAAGTTGACCTGAATGCTGACTGCTTATTTCCTTATACAGATGCTGCCTGAACCACTGCGTTCCTCCAGCAGATCATTCTGTTTCCAGATTTTGCAGACACGTGTCTCCATGTCATATGCTACATCAGCTTGTACCACCTTAAGAATTGTAATATGTGAACTACTGTACTTTGTTCCATTTCTGCAAAACTTTCTGTTCCAATGCAATCTATTCTTTTATTTCATCAAGTACCCTATCTTCTTCAATTCAATTACTCTATTTTTCTGTATCCTTGAGAAAGGTATTGAATCATGTCTGACCAGCAACAGAATTCAGAAGCAGTTTAAGAGAGGGTAAATGGGTTCTTGTGGACCTCTATCCATTAGTTGGCTGTTTCAAACTTTAGTGCTACCAGGTGCTGCTCCTCTCTTCCTCTAGTACACACTTGATCCTAGTTTCTCGGGAAGATTTCTCCCAATCCAATTGTGACAGGGGCTCACATACACCAGACCAATACAGATTTAATGGTGAAACTCGTAGAAAATGCAACACAGTAGGACACATACAAAGAGTATGTCAGGCAGACAAAAATAAATGGACTGCACGGGGAGGAGAAAAAGCTAAAAAGTCAGAGAGTCATAAAAAAAGTACAGCACAGAATCAGGCCTTTGGGTTCATCTAGTCCATGCTGGAACCATTTAATCTGCCTACTCCCAACAACTTGCACTGGGATTATAACCCTCCATACTCCTTTTTATCCATGTACCCATCCAACTACTCTTAAACACAGTTCATTCCACGCTCTCAGAGATCTCTGAGTGCAGAAGTTCCCCCTCATGTTCCCCTTAAAATTTTCACCTTTCATCCTTAATCCATAACCTTTGATTGTGGTCCCACGCAAACTCAGTAGAAAAAAAAGCTTATCTATGCCCCTCAAAACTTTGTATACCTTTATCAAATCTCTCATTCTTCTGCATTGTAGGAAATACAGTCCTAACCTATAAACATGAGAAAATCTGCAGGAGCTGGAAATCCAAGCAACACACACAAAATACTGGAGGAACTCAGCAGGCCAGGCAGTATCTATGGAAAAAGGTACAGTCGATGTTTCAGGCCAAGAATCCTTCAGCAGTACTGGAGAATAGCCCAGTCCTGCCATAAGGTCTCAGCCCAAAATGTTGACTATACATTTTTCCATAGATGCTTCCTGGCCTGCTGAGTTCCTCCAGTATTTTGTGTGTTGCCAGTCCTAACCTATTCAATCTTTGCTTATAACTCAAGTTCTCCAGACCCGGCAACATCCCTGTAAATTTTCTGTGTATTCTTTCAACCCAATCTATCCTGTAGGTAAGTGATCAAAACTGCACACAATACTCAAAATTAGGTCTCACCAATGTCTTACACCACTTTAACATGAGATAACAACATAACAACACACTGATTGATGAAGACCAATGTGCCAAAAGCTTTCTTTACGACCCTATCTCCCTATGATATGACTTTTAATGAATTATGGACTGTATTCCCAGATCCCTTTGTTCTACCACACTCCTCAGTGCCCATTGTGTACAATCTACCCAGGTTGGTCCTACCTAAGTGCAAAACCTCACACATCTGGCATTTTTCTGCCCTTTTTTCCATTTGGTGCAGATCCAGCTGCAAGCTCTGATAGTCTTCCTCGCTGTCAACTACAACCCCAATATTAGAGTCTTCCACAAATTTGCTGATCCATTTAACAACATTATCATCCAGATTATTGATATAGATGGAAAACAACAATAGACCCAGCACTGATCCCTGCAGCATTCCACTAGTCACAGACCTGCATTGAGAGAGGCAACCATCTGTGGCTTCTCCCACAAAAAAATGTCTCATCCAATTTACTAACCCATCCTGAATGCCGAGCAATTGAACCTTTTTGACCAGTCTCCCATGCGGGACCTTGTCAAATGCCTGGTTAAAGTCCATCTAGACAATATCCACTGCCTTGTCTTCATTTATGTTCCTAGTAAATTCCTTGAAAAACTTTATAAGATTGTTTAGACATGACCTACAACACATGAAGCCCTAATCAGTCTATGTCTATCCAAATAATTATATATCCAGTCCCTTAGAAAACCTTTTAATAACTTTCCCACAACTGATGTCAGACTCACTGGCCTATAATTTCCTGATTTATGTTTTGAGCCTTTTCGAAACAGCAGAACAACATTGGCTATTCTTCAATCCTTTGGTACCTCTCCTGTCATGAAGGATGACTTATATATCTCTGCTAGGGCCCCAACAACTTCTGCGCTTGCATTGCATATGGTCCAAGGGAACACATTGTCAGTCCCTAGATAGCAAACACACCCTCCTTTGTTATCTGTCAGGATCATGAAGTTGATGCCCCTTTGCTTCAGTTTCATAGACTCCATATCCATCTCCTGAAATGCTAATAGTTTATTTGTGATCACCCCCATTTGTTTTGGCTCCGCACATGGATTACCATTTTCATTTTTCTGAGGTCCAATTTTGTCCCATGCAATCCTTTGTGCAAAAGGATAATAACATATATGTAGAATCCCTTAGGATTCTCCTTCACCTTGTCTGCTACAGCAACCTCATACTTTTTCTTAGCCCATCTGATTTCTTTCTTAAGTGTTCTTTTGCTTTAGTTTGTTCCTACCTGCCTATACTGGCTATGCACCTCCATTTTTCTCTTAACCAAGGCATCAATATCTCTTGAAACCTGAGGTTCCCTACATTTATTATCTTTACCTTATATTCTGACAGATACATACAAGCTTTGTGCTCACAAAATTTCACTTTTGAAGGCCTCCCACTTACCAAGTACACCTTTTTCAGAAAACAGCCTGTCCCAATTCACACTTGTCAAATCATCTGATACCATTAAAATTGGCCATTCTTCAATTTAGAATCTTGATCTGTGGACCAGACCTATCTTTTTGCATACTTAACTTGAAAATAATGGCATTGTGGTCACTGGATGCAAAGTGTTCCCCAACACAACCAATTTGCAGTAGAAAAAAGAACACTAATCTGCATGCTGTTGATGTAAAATCTGATAGTGATGAAAATGACACTTGAGATTTACCATGTGAAAACTAACAATGGACAAGTAATATAGGAATATGGCTTACAGAAGAAATGAACAGCAAATTAATTAAAATGGAATTGGATACTGGCTCTGCTCTTTCAGCCATTCAACTGAGTTTGAATTGCATTTCAAAGATATTGAACTGAAGCCTGCTGATAGCCAACTTATACTGGAGAAAAGATAACTCCTGTAGGAATGACATTCCTAACAGTGAAATACAACAACCATCAAGCCATATTAGGCTTGTATATGGCAAAAGCAGGAGGGCCAACAATGTAGAAATCTAAGTGACTGAGATGACAACTTGACTGGAGATCCCCCTGTAGTGAACTCAACTGAAGGCAACTTAAGAAAGGTACTGGATGATGTCAAAACTGTCTCCACCCTGTACATCATGAACCGTTGTCCAACAGGTTGTCCAACTATTATTGGTGCCAATCTCTGAGCCTCTGGCTGGAAAACATATTGGACCAAGGATAGACCATGATACTCAGAGGAATCTTAAAAGTGATGAAAGCATTGGCCTGACTACAGCAGGTTTTATAAACAACATTTCTGAGAACATTAATCAGGTAGTTCCTTATGAAATGTGACTTGATTTTAAGCTGGAAAATACTTTAAGGAGCTTCATGAAAGTTGCAATCATTCAGTTTTTGTGTGTATGAAGAACCAAATCTACTCTGTGTGCATTAAGGTTATTGCTTGTACATCAAGTGGGAGACAAAAAGCTGCTTGTAAAAGTAGATGCAAAGACGAAATCTTAGCTGGATGAATGGAAAGCCAAGAAGAAAGGAGTCTATGTAGATATGAAAACAGACGATTCATCAGATGAAGTTATGGATGAGAAAACCAAGAGAAGAGATCAGTTCATAAATGAAACAATAGATGGATTAATAAGTGAATACTGCAGTGAACTAAATGCTCCTTCCCAAGATCAAGACACACATCCTCAAAAAAAGAAAAAAAGTAAAGAAAGAGGAGGGTGATATGTACTATGCAATTGGAAGAGGATAAATTCTTCTTCTTGAGAATTCTAAGTTCTGGAGAAGTTAGCAAATTCAAAGCTACTGACAAGAAATCAGAAGAGGAAAAAGGAAGGTGAAAAAAGTAAGACAAGAAGTTGGAAAGGAGAGAGGAGATAGAAAGAAAGAATGTGAGCAAGAAAGAGAAAGGCATAAAGGAGAGATTTAACGAGAAAGAAGAAGAAAGGGATCAAGAGCAGGATGAAGAGAGAGAAAGAAGCCAGGACCAGGAAAGAAGCCAGGACCAGGAAAGAAACCAGGACCAGGAAAGAAGCCAGGACCAGGAAAGAAGCCAGGATCGAAGTAGATCCTGAGAAAAGATGAGAAAAGGAGAAGAAAGGGGTTCAGAACTGTCAGAAACACTCCCTGCTGTCTCAGTATCAACTCCTACAATCACCACAGGGGTGGCCCCAGAACCTGACATTTTATTCACAGCCACAAGTCTCACCTGCCAAGCAGAGAGACCTCTCCTGTCAAAAAGGATGTTATCTTTAGACCTGAATGGATTGCTATATAGTAGTTTTATTATATAGTATAATGTATATATACTGTATGTATGTGTTGGTGTGTGGCCTAGTGGATAATGCATCAGTCTAGCAATCTGAAGATCACTGGTTCGAACCTCAGCTGAGGCAGTGTGTTTGTGTCCTTGAGGAAGGCACTTAACAACACATTGCTCTGCGATGACACCGGTGCCAAGCTGCATGGGTCCTAGTGCCCTTTCCTTGGACAATATCGGTGGTGTGGAGAGGGGAAGGCTTGCAGCTTGGGCAACTGCCGGTCTCCCGTACAACCCTGCCCAGGCCTGCCCCCTGGAAACCTTCCAAGGCGCAAATCCATGGTCTCACGAGACTAACGGATGCCTATAAAGTGTATGTATATGTATGTGTATGTATAAAGTAAATGTATACAAGTTGAAATGCATTCTATATTAAGTTGGAGTTTATACCTAAGCAGTGAGGAGTGTTGTGGATTTAATAATGAGTAATATTTGTGTATATTGTTAATATATTGCTTTATTAATTATTCTTCGTTGCTTAAATAATGAATTTTGGCTATATGTGTTGGCACATGGCCAAGTGGCTAAGGCTTTGGTCTAGTGATCTGAAGGTCGCTAGTTCAAGCCTCAGCTGAGGCAGTGTGTTGTGTGTTTTTGAGCAAGGCACTTAACCACACATTGCTCTGCGACAACACTGGTGCCAAGCTGTATTGGTCTAGTGCCCTTCCCTTGGACAACGTCGGTGGTGTGGAGAGGGGAAACTTGCAGCATGAGCAACTGCTGGTCTTCTATACAACCTTGCCCAGGCCTCAGTCAACATTGAAATCAACAGACAGCCGAAGAGAAGAAGATTTGGCTATATGTACTAAGTAAGTGAATGGCATGTGTCATCACACCACTGTGTCATACGTATGTGCGTTGATTAAAGTCAAAAAACTGTTACACTCACATTCCCGGCTCTCTTGTATTCCTTTCAATTACTTTTTATCTTTTGGAGTTATAAAACAGAGTACCTCCTGCAGGATGTTCCCATGTTGGCCTCAGAGACTGAAATCTCAGGAACATGGGAGCTATGGGAATTTGTGACAGTGCCTTCATGGTTTGATGGCTTTAATGAACATAAAAGGTATTCAGCTCATCTGGGAGCAAGCCTTGGTGTTAGCTATGCTTTCCGACATGAACAGCATCTCACCATGTTAAAGCAACACCAACTCCAATGAATAGGTCATGTCATTTGGATGCCTAAATCATGTCTCTGCAAACAGATCCTTTCACTCTCAGTTGCAGGAAGGTCAGCAAGCTCTTAGTTGGCAAAGGAAATGTTTCAAAGGTAAGCCTGAAGAAATTCATTATGACATCTAAAAACTGGGGAGACGCACTCAATCGATACACCTGGTCCAGCTTGCTTATTAAGAGAAGGACTAATTAGAAAATGGATGGCACAGGAATGCAGCTGTTCGCATAATTATCACTACACACAAAGCACTCTCAATGCTCATTACACAACAATATTTTTGGACCGACTCTGTAATAACTAATAGCAATTTAAAGATTAATGATTAGTTTTATTTGTCACATCTATATTGAAACATACCATGAAATATTTGAATCAAATCAAATCAAAAAGTGTTTTACACAGTTGTTTGGGTGTCATGCTTTCATGACAGCAAAGCTTGCCCACAAGTAACTAATCTTATCCATATGTCTTTGAATATAGGATGGAACTGAAGCACACAGAGGAAACCAATGTGGTCACAGGGAGAATACACATGTGGCTTACAGACAGTGGTGGAAATTAAACCCTGATCTTATGGCACTGTAACACTGCAGAACCATTTTTCTGCCAAGTCCCACTGACCTGCACTTGGACCATATCACCCCATACACCTCTCATCCATGTACCTGTCCAAGTTTTTCTTAAATGTTAAAAGTGAATCCGCAATTACCACTTCAGCTGGCAGCTCATTCCACACTCCCACCACTCTCTGTGTGAAGAAGCCCCCCCCCCAATGTTCCCTTTAAACTTTTCCCCCTTCACCCTTAAACACGTCCTCTGGTTGTTTGCTCCCCTGTCCTCAGTGGAAAAAGCCTGCTTGCATTCACTCTATCTATACCCATTAAGGCATTTGTTTAGCTTTATAACATTTTCACTTTAGTAATTCGTTTGTAATTATTATCTAGTTAAAGTTAAGGTTGTTGAAAGTAAATTTGTTGTCTGTGATGTATCGCGGCATGCGATGATGTCACACCCGGTTTCGCCGCATCTTGTGGGTAAATACCGGTTTTGGAGAAACAGGAAGGAGGGGGCTTGTGTGTGCAGGATTAGCGCAAGAAAAGTTTTCTTTCTACACACTAAGAAACATCATAGAGGCAACGTCGTAAGTTCATAAAAATCGATACGTTGAAGTAAAAATGTTAATACTGATTCTGTTAAAAGTAATGATGGTTGATAAAGTTTATATTTTTTGTTATTGAAAGCATTGCTGGATAGTTTATGTGGTGTATTTAAAGCCAGTCAATGACGTAGGTAGATTCTGAGCGTATGTCATATTTTATTGTAATATAGTTTGTTGTAGTTTTACTTTTGCAAGTATCTATGATGTAAATACGATGCCAAGAAGGAACCAAATACTGTATATATTTTCTATTGTTTTATCAACAGTTTTCACCATATGTTAATGTGGAAGAGTGAATAGTAAACGGTTAATCTTACTGGGATTGTGCTACATTGACTACGGTTTAACTTGGTGTTTAGTTTAGAGTTCTTACACCTGAATGAGAACACTATACCCATCATAATTTTATATACCTCTATCAAATCTCCCCTCATTCTTCTATGCTCCAGGGAATAAAGTCCTAATCTATTCAACCTTTCTCTGTAACTCAGTTTCTCAAGTCCTGGCAACATCCTTGTAAATCTTCTCTGCACTCTTTCAACCTTATTAATATCCTTTCTGTAATTAGGTGCCACTTTTAGGGAATTTTGATCTGTATTCCTAGATCGCTCTGCTCTACTGCACTCCTCAGTGCCCTACCATTTACCTTGTATGATCTACCTTGGTTTGTCCTTCCAAAGTGCAATACCTCACATTTGTCTGTGTTAAATTCCATCTGCCATTTTTCAGCCCATTTTTCCAACTGGTCCAGATCCCTCCGCAAGCTTTGAAAACCTTCCTCACTGTCCACTACATCTCCAATCTTTGTATCATCAGCAAATTTGCTGATCCAGTTTACCACATTATCATCCAGATCATTGATATATATGACAAATAATAATGGAACCAGCACTGATCCCTGTGGCACACCACTAGTCACAGGTCTCCACTCAGAGAAATAATCCTCCACTATCACTCTCTGACTTCTCCCATTGAGCCAACATCCAATCCAATTTACTACCTCACCATGTATACCTAGCGACTGAATCTTCCTAACTAACCTCCCATGCGGGACCTTGTCAAAGGTCTTACTGAAGTCCATGTCCACTGCCTTACCTTCATCCACTTTCCTTGTAACCTCCTCGAAAAACTCAAATAGATCTGTTAAACATGACCTACTACACACAAAGCGGTGTTGACTCTTCCTAATAAGTCCCTGTCTATCTAAATACTTGTAGATCCTATCTCTTAGTACTCCTTCCAATAACTTACCTACTACCAACATCAAACTTACCAGTCTATAATTTCCTGGATTACTTTTACAGCCTTTTTTAAACAACAGAACAGCATGAGCTATCCTCCAATCCTCCGGCACCTCACCTGTAGATACCAACATTTTAAATATATCTGCCAAAGCCCCTGCAATTTCAACACTAGTCTCCTTCAAGGCCCGAGGGAATACCCTGTCAGGTCTTGGAGGTTTATCTATTCTGATTTGCCTCAAGCAAGCACATCCTTCTCTTCAATCTGTGAAAGATAGGATCTGTGAAAATGCTAATGGCCCTACATATGCAGAGCTCCTGATAAATATCTCGGATTTACAGACAAGGGACCTCGAGGATCCCTTCAGCGGACCTCTCAATCCTTTGTAGAGACTTGTGGTCAAATGCCTTGAAGTTCCTGTACCAGATGATGAAGCAGCTGGCCAGGGCCGTCTCAATGGTACTCCTGGAAATAATGAATCATTACAAATAATTGCAAAGAGATTTTGATCAGCATGGAAGATAGGCTGAGGAATGGCAGATAGATTTCAAATTAAATAAATGTGAGGTAATGTGTTTTGAACATTCAAACTAGGGTTGGATTTATACAATGAAGGGCAGCGTGCTGATTAGTGTTGCGGAACAGAGGAACAAGTACACAGTTTGCTGAAATGTAGGAACACGGGGATGTGAAGAAGGCATTTAGCAACACACACAAAATGCTGGAGGAACCCAGCATGCCAGGCAGCATCTATGGAAAAGAGTAAACAGTCGACATTTCAGACCAAGACCCTTCATTGGGACTGGAGAAAAAGATGAGAGGTCAGAGTAAGAAGGTGGGGGGAGGGGAGGAAGAAGTACAAGTGATTGTACAAGTACAAGTACACCAATCAGTGATTGGTGAAACTGGTTGAGGAGGAAGGGGGAAGAAAAGAACTGGCCAATTGATTGGTGGCAATGATAAAAGGCTGGAGAAGGGGGATTCTGATAAGAGAGTGTAGAAGACCATGGAAGAAAGGGAAGGTGGATGAGCATCAGAGGGAGGTGATAGGCAGGTAAGGAGATAAGGTGGGGGAGGAAAATGGAGAATGGTGAAGTGGGGAGCAATTACCAGAAGTTCAAGAAATCAATTTTCATGCCATCAGGTTGGAAGCTACCCAAGTGGAATATAAGGTGTTGCTTCTCCAGCCTGAGTGTGGCCTCAGCGTGGAGGTCATGGACTGGTATGTTGAAATGGGAATGGGAAGTGGAATTAAAATGGGTGGTCTCCAGGAGATCCCATTTTTTCTGGCAGAGTGTTGGTTCTTAGTGAAGCAATCTCCCAATCTATGGGCGATTTCACCAATATACAGGACGGCATACCAGGAGCATCAAATACAGTAGATGATCCCACAGACTTGCAGGTGAACTGTTGCCTCATTTGGAAGGACTATTTGGGGTTCTGAATGTTAATGAGGGAAGAGGCATAGGGGCAGGTGTAGCACTTGTTCCACTTGCAAGGATAAGAACCAGGAGGGAGAACAGTGCGGAGGGACGAATGAACAAGGGAGTTACATAGGGAGTGATCCCTGCAGAAAATAGGAGGTGGGGGTGAGGAAAAGATGTGCTTGGTGGTGGGATCTCCTTGGAGATAACAGAAGTTACAGAGAATTATGTGCTGGATACAGAGGCTGGTGTTGTGATAGGTGAGGAGATGAGGAACCCTATCCCTGATGGGGTGGCAGGAGGATGGGGTGATGGCAGACGCGCACAAAATGGAAGAGATGCGGTTGAGGGCAGCATTGATGGAGGAGGAAGAGAATGATAAGCTTCAATCTGAGAGCAGTTGTGGTGGAGACGAGGAATTGAGAGAAGGGAATGGCATTTCAACAATTAACTGGGTGGGAGGAGGCATAGTCCAGGTAGCTATGAGAATCAGTGGGTTTATATAAGGTATCAGTAAATAACTGCCTCCAGAGATAGAGATAGAAAGATCATAAAAGTGGAGATAAGTGTCAGAAGTGGACCAGGTGAATTTGAGGGCAGGGTGGAAGTTGGAGGCAAAGTGGATGAAGTCGACGAGCTCGGCCTGGATGCTGTTGTCGATGTAGTGTAAGAAGGGTTGGGGAGCGATGCCGGTGTAAGCTTGGAACATAGACTATTCCATGTGGCTGACAAAAAGACAGGCATTGCTAAGACCCATGTGAGTGTCCATGGCCGCACCTTTTGTTTGAAGGAAGTGGGAGGCGCCAAAGGAGGAATTATTGAAACATGAGGACCAGTTCCGCCAGACAGAGGAAAATGGTGGCAGAGGAGAACTGGTTGGGTCTGTTGTCTAGAAAGAAGCAGCGAGCTTTAAGGCCCTCCTGATGGAGTATGGAAGTGTATAGGGACTGGACATTTATGGTGAAAATGAGACCATCAGGGCCACAGAACATGAAGTTATTGAAGAGATCCAGTTCATGTAAACTGTTATGGCTATAGGTAGGAAGGGACTGAACGATGGGGGTATTAAACAGAGTCGAGGTCTGCAGATATGAGTTCAATGGAGCAGGAACAAGCTGAAACAATGGGTCTACCTGGACAATTGGGTTTGTGGATCTTGGGTAGTAGGTCAAAATGGGAAGTCAAAGGGTAAGGGAACTGAGGTTGATAGCAGTGGATGGAAGATCCCCAGAGTCAATAACGTTAGTGATGCTGTGGAAGGCAAAAGCCTGATCCTCCTTAGTGGGGTCCTGTTCAAGGGGTAAGTAAGAGGAAGTGTCTGAGAGTTGCTGTCTGGCCTCAACAATATAGAGGTCAGTCTGCTGGACTACTACAGCATCCCCCTTATCTGGGGGTTTAATGGTGTGGTTAGGATTAATCTGGAGAGACTGGAGAGAAGCGGGTTTAGAGGGATTGAGGTTTGAATTGGAGAGAGGAGTGTTAAAGTCGAGATGGCTGATGGCTCGTCAACAGTTAGCAATGAAAAGATCCAGAGCCATTTGTCCAGAAAGAGGAAGAGTGTTAAAGATGGGAGTAGGGGTCATTGGTGCAGGCCGGGAGTTGCTGTCGGTCAAGATCTAGGCTGGAGTTGGAGTTGGACGCTGCGTTATAGACAGTTTGAAGGTGTCTGGGGTTGTTGCAACCTGCACTGATGGTGGTGGAGTCCGGAATCGGAATGTGCTGAGGACCGTTGGGACCATAGAGGTCGGCAGCAGGGACTGCAGTCTGGGGATATCCATGGCTGCTGGCATTGGAGATGGCAAATTCTATAGTCTGTAGGTGGGCAATATTAGCATTTAGCATTCTCTTCCTCCACCATCAATGCTGCCCTCAACCGCATCTCTTCCATTTTGCGCACGTCTGCTGTCACCCCATATGGGCGATTTCACCAACAGAACAGCACTGTTCTGTTAGAACATCATTTTAACCTCTGCTTTTCTGTAATTCCCAGGACTGACCAGATGTTGGAGCAAGTCCAAATAGTTAACTTCTGCTTTTCTTTCTTATGACTGAAGTTTCCCAAGATTCCAATGTAGAACATTTGTAAAGCAGCAATAAAACATTGTAAAAATTACTGATTTTGTTATGAGGAGGCAGTAGGGAAACTGGAAATATCCTCCTTGGAGTAGAAATATTTAAACATAAATTTATTGCTGGTTTCCAAAATTTTGAGTGGTTTAGAAAGAGTAAGCCATGGTATCCAGCTGATTCAGAATTTTAGATTGTTCTGACTGACCCCATCTGATACATGCTTTTGAAATGTGAAGCTCTCTGGGTTGGGTTCACAAATTCTTAAAGCAATTCTAATAATGTCTCAGAAATTTCACATGAATGGAACACAAAATATGGACAGTTAAAAGAGGAACTGATCATCTCATACTCCTCATTAATTCAGCCCAGTGCTTTCTCGTGGTTACGTGGAAACTCTGACCTCTGTAAATGCTTGGACTTTTTAATCACTGTACTTCTTTCCACCTCATTCTGACATTGCCTTTAGTAGAGAATAATGCCTGTCACTTGCAGATTTTTCTGTTCACAGTCCAAGATTCCATAACTTCATACTGTCCTACACTTGGCTTCTTGAAACCCATTAGAACAGGGGTTCCTGACCTTTTTTATGCCATAGACTGACCAATACCATTAAGCAAGTAGACCATGGACCCCAGGCTACAAATCCCTACCCTAGAATAAGATGCTGATCACAGCGTATCAGAATATCCAATGGTTAAGTTAAAGTTCTGATGATCGAAACAATTACTGGTTAAACTGAAATAATTCCAGAAATCTGGAATTTAGCATCTGTGGAAAGAGAAACAGAGTTATCATTTCCAGTCAAAGACGTTTTGTTAGAGCCTTAACTCCTTTTCTGTTTGCACAGATGCACCTCACCCAGATATGTGTTTTCACCATTTTTGTTTTTGTTTCATTTCAGATTTCCAACAAGTCTATAATGACCTTGTTATAATCTCTCATCCCTTACTGTGGATCCCAAGATCTATTGAACATCTATGCTATTGAACATCATTTCTATTTTCAGCTGACTCACAACTGACACATAATGCCAACATTTATTTTATGCCTTTAAAAAGGTCTATCAACATGAAAGGTCTAAGAGTAAGTGGAATTTCAAGCATTAGGGTTAGGTTAGCATGATGGATGTGGTGAATAATGACAGTAATAGTTTTTTTAGAATTTCACTCTATAAATCAAACTGTTCGGCATTCAAGTTGTATTATAAGGACTGTGATATAAATTGGCTCAGACTTTGACTTCAGATAAGGTAGCATTAAAATAACATGTCAGTAACTCTTAGTGCCTGCAGTGTCAACTCTAATGAAGTCACAATCTACTTAACATACAAATATGTGTGTTCTTCTGCTGAATTGGAGCCCGGAACTATGCTCACCTGATAATAGACAAAAGCAGATTTTGGTTAGTTTTATGCCTTAGAAATGGATTGGACAGAAGCCTTTTTATATCTCAAAAATATATTACTTTAATGTTCCCTTGCAGAATTGAATCCAACCATCTGGCACTAGTGTTCTGTGTATGTATCTATGCATTGTACTTTGCCTAAGCCTTTCTATACCAACCATCAAATAGCCATCTTCTATTCCTTGTTGCTTCATAGAACATGAAATGTCAAACAGGCCCTTCAGGCCACAAAGTCTGTGCTGAACATGATGCTTAATTATTTCAAATCTCTTCTGTATGTTCATGATCCATATTTCTCCGCTCTGCATATCCATGTGTCTATCTAGAAGACTCTTAAATACCACTATTGTATCTGATTTCACCACCACCCCTGGCAGGCAGTACCAAGTACTACCATTTGTAAATGATTCTGACTCTCCACATAATTATTTCATTAATATTTTTTTCAATGCTGTTCTTTAAGGAGAAACATAACAACAGTTGCAGAATTGCTGCTGTCATCTTTTCACTGTCTAATGCCAATGAAAAGATAAAGTCCCTGTCTGCAGCAGCATTTCCAGGCATCAGTGCCCATCACTGCAGAGGTCTGCCTGGTCTTATTCTGAATATATTGCATAAAACAGCTATCTCAGTCAATTGGTCCATGCTGCCATTTATGATTAACTCCACCTAACGCCACCAACATATGTTACCGTTCCTTCCCCCCATGCTTCTCCATTTATCATGCTCCATGCAACTGTTCTGCATAGTAGCAAGATTCACATTTGAACCATTATCCCCAGCCCCACTGAATTTACTGCCGGATATTTTTGACTTTGGATCATGTAGAGAGACATGTCTACCCTCCAGCCATCATTGGCTTTCATTGTTTTAAGTACTTTTTATCAGGTGAGCCATGAACCATCATTTCTGTGGCCCACAGTCTGGTTACTTACAGGTCATGTTACATGCATGTGGATTTGGTAGGGGTTTGTATAGTTTCCAACCGGAAATCAGAAAGTCCAGGTTTACTGGCATGCCCTGAGGTTTAAGTCCATTTATCTGTTACATGTTGGTCCCTGAAATCAGGAGTTGGTGAGCAGAAGTGTAATTATATCTACTTCCCTTGCCCCACATGCAACATGAAAAAAAAACTGACTACCTCCTAAAGTTGCTCTTGCACATTTTTTTTGACTGCCAAGTGATCCTTGACTTGGGTTCAAATCAGGAGAAAATTAAACTCATCAAAATACTGAAGAATTTGAAATTTTCCTTTCTCCCACATTTCTTGATTGACCTCCCTTCCCTCACCCCCATTAAGTTCAAAACATTACAAAATGAAGAATGTGTATCAAAAGTCATCTTCTTAAAACTCCAGATCCTTCATGAAACCAACCTTCCCATTTTTCTGCATGGCATACAATGTTTTGAAGTAAAAATCTGTTGAAAAAATGGAAAAAAAGATTGGGAGTAAGAATTTACCTTTCCATGCCCAGAGAGAGGTTAGAATAAGGGTCATTAGATCAAGCAAAGGTCTCTCTCACCCTCCTCAAATGCTGCATGTGATCTTTCACATAGAATTCTTAAGGACAACACACACAAAATGCTGGAGGACCTCAGCAGGCCAGGCAGCATCTATGGAAAAAAGTACAGTTGACATTTCAGGCTGGAACCCTTGGGAAAGACTTGAGAAAAAAGCTGAGGTGTAGATTTAAAAGGTAGGTGAGGGGAAAGAGAAACACCAGCTGATAGGTGAAACCTAGAGGAGGAGGGATGAAGTAAAGAGCTGGTAAGTTGATTGATGAAAGAGACGGAAGGCTATGGAAGAAAGGAAAAGAGGTAAGGAGCACCAGATGGAATGTAAGGAAATGAGGTGAGAGAGGGAAAGGGGGATGGGGAATGGTGAGGGCTGGGTGGTGGTGGGGGAGCGGAGCATTACCGTAAGTTTGAGAAATCGACATTCATGCCAACAGGTTGAAGGCTACTTAAATGGAATATATGGTGTTGTTCCTCCAACCTAAGTGTGGGCTCATCACATCAGATTAAAATGGGTGGCCACTGGGAGATTCCATTTGTTCTGGTGGATGGAGCATAGATGCTCAGCAAAGTGATCTCCAATCTATGTCGGGTCTCACCGATATACAAGAGGAACAGAGCACAGTAGATCAGCACACCAGAATCACAGGTGAAGTTTCGCCTCGCCTGAAAGGACTGCTTAGGGCCCTGGATGGTAGTGAGGGAGGAGGTGTAGGGGCAAGTGTAACACTTAATAAAATATAATATATATTTTATTATATATTGGAAAACCACTCATACAGACAAATCTCAACAATAACAGCCACCATCATGCCTCCCAACGTGGAGCAGTTCTTTCTACTTATAACCTTAAAAAAACTATTTTGGACATGAAGAGTCTCCCCATGGATATAAAACAATTAAGCATGACATTCTAACAGAATTACTACAAGGTGAAGGAAATCAATCAGGCCCTTAAAAGAGCCGATGGTAAAACCAGGAAACCATCCACAAACTCATAAAGAATCTCAAATCACAGCTTATGCAGGTCAAAGATGACCTGGGACTCAGGTTGACTGGTGTTTCTAGGATTCCCTGTGAGATCTCAGACAATCTCACCTGGTCCAGGAACACCACTGGGATTGTGAAACGAGCCCAGCAGAGATTGCACTCTCTGAGGAAGCTTAAACAAGCATCACTCCCCACTAACATCTTAACTACATTCTACAGAGGCGTGGTTGAGAGTGTGCTGACATTTTGCATCACAACCTGGTACTCCAGCTGCAGTGCTGCTGACAAAAAAGCCTTGCAGACGGGAGCAGAGAAGGTTATTGGGGTCTCCCTACCTTCTGTTCAAGACCTCTTTCAGAGTCGATGCCTCCAGAAGACACGGTACATCATTAAAGACCCTTCACACCCTCTCCATGAACTGTTCGTTCTTCTGCCATCAGGTAAACGTTACAGGAGCATCAAATCTAAAACCACAAGGCTACTAAACAGCTTCCTCCCACAGGCAGTCTGACTGCTAAATAGCTGCTCTACCTGACTCTGCTTTGGACACTTTTGACTTGCACTGGACACTTATAACTTGTTTGTAACTGACATGTGGATGTTGTGTTTTACTATTTATTGTTATGTTTATTATTTAGTGTTGTGTTTGTTATGTTATGATTGCACTGCTCCTGGGAAACGCTGTCTCATTCTGCCCTGCAGAACTGATGTACGGTTAGAATGACTATAAAGTTTTTGAATCTTGAATCTTGAATGCAGAGCACAATGGAAACCTGCATCAGGAAGTGTATCTGTTAGGATTACCTGGATAAAATTAGCTGTAGCCAAAATGAAATTTGCATTTGTAATAGGCGTAGGATTGACTTTGAAGGAACAGAACTACTGTGTCGCAGCAATGGCTTTAGGGACCGCCTGGTAAAAGAAGCCATTGAAATAAAACTAGAGGAAAAGAATCTTAACAAAGATGAATGCCTCACTCAAGTAAGAACTGGAATTTAATTGTAAACAAGGTGAGAGAGCAGAAACCTGACTGTATGAGGATTAACCAGTCAGGAGGGATATACTACAGGGGTATAAATACCACTGGACGAGACATACCCAGGCTTTGTTCCTGATGAAGATGGCAGAGCTTATCGTATAATGTCGGTTATAATCAACATCTGTACACAGCTGGAAGCTTGAGAAGAGTTTGTTCATTCAATGAGGTTTGCTTGTGTATATGTTTTTGTCAATGTGTGGGGAAAGATCAATAATGGCTGGAATTTATATGTGTTTTCTGACAGCATAGGAATTAATATTTGTTAACAAAAAGACCTAAACTATTTTCTAATGCCATAGCTACAGCATGCTCTTTGGAAACCCAGCCTACTGTGTCATGGTTAATACTTATATATTATTTATCTGTTCTGTCCAGAGTCATCCTGCCATTGCTATATGATCCTAAAATAAGTTAAATTATTTCACACAAGATTGCAAAATGCAATAGTCCTACTCCAAAGTCTGCTCTCAAAGCCAACATCATACATGGAATTGCATTAAAGTCATTACACCGTACTGTCTTTTGATCGAGGTCCAGAACTTCCACCTATCAGCCATTAGATTCTTTTGCGAAGACAATGGGATTTGCTATCCACAGCTGGACCTGGAAATCCAAGAAATTCTTTCTCCAGTGTGACCACAAAGGAATACATGCAGTAAGAGATCATGGAGCAAATATCCTGGATATGCAATAAACATGGAATAATACAGGTAATGACCCAACTCATCTATGCCTATGAAGATGCCTTCCTGAGTTAGTCCCATTTGCCCATACACTTCCAGACTTTTCCTATCTATGTGCTGATCTAAAGGTCCTTTAAATGTTATTTTGTACCCACTTTCTCTGGCAGATTGGTCCATATATATACTAGGCTATATGTAAAGTTACCCCTCGGTTTCCTTTTAGATCTTTCCCCTCCTCAATTCCCTCCAGTTCTTGACTCCCCAACCCTGGAAGAAAGAATGAGTGCATTCATCCATTCTGTGCCCCTCATAATCATATACACCCCTATAAGATCAGTCCACAATTTCCTATGCTCCGAGAAATAAAGCTCTGGCTTGCCCAACCTCCTCCTGTAACCCAAATTTTCAAGTCCTGGCAACTTCCTCCTAAATCTTTTCACCACCACTCCAATAGATAAGCCTGGCTTAGCAGTGAACTAGTCAGGGAGAGACCTTTCTTTAAAAGGCAATCTAAAGTAAGGACTGCCGTCTCTGGTTATATAAAAAACAGAAAGAATGTGACATTTTTGGACGCCTCGACAAACTCTCCTGAGATAATAATGATTGTAGAGTGTGATAATGTGTTACTTCATGTCCATTTCACATATTACGCAAACCTAATAGAAACTGTACAACTTTGATCAACTATCTATAACTGGGGAATAAATTACAGATAAGTTTTAATCAAAGGCAATTCTTTTCAACTTGGAGCACACTCCCATCCCCTACTCAACTTTACAGGATCTGAAACCTTGTCGTCTTTAGGTGCCATAAAGATGCAAAGGATGATGGGTTCATGAGTTTTTAAAAATTATTTTTAATAGCAGGATGAAGTTAAATTTAATTCCTTGAGGAGGTAAGAACAAAACAATCCACTTTAATTATTAGTTGATATGGCAGCTGGAAATTTCCACAGATTCTGAAGTTGGATGGGTCACTGATATTGTCTATGGCAATGCCATTCAGGCACTTCATAAGCAAACAAGTAATGAGCTGAAATTTTCAGCGGGTGGCTCATTTATTTGGAACATTTATGTTAAATTCAAAGTACAAAATGACCACAGTGCGCAATATCTATCCTATAAGGAGAATGGCGCTGCACAAACTCCAAGTGACTATGCCTTTCTTAAAAACATACAAGTAAAGAAAATTATACTAGGCTAATATAAATATTGGCCATAAGTATCTCTTCTCTAAGTACTGGGATTAATCATAAGACCATAAGATCATGAGATATAGGAGCAGAATTAGGCTATTCGGCCATTCAAGTCTCTTCCAATATTCCATCATGGCTGATTTGTTATCCTCCTCAAACCCATTCTCCTGCCTTCCTCTTGTAATCTTTGATGCTCTAACTATTAACCTCTGCTTTATAAATATGCTCAGTGATGATCCTGGGCAAAGAACAGCTGAAAACAACAGTAGTTGTTTTAAAGTTCCAAAATGTCCTCAAGGCCTTTCACTGAGTGTTAGCAAACATTTCCACTAAGAGGCATAAAGAACTATTAGGGCCCCAATCAAGAGTTTATGGAAAGAAGTAGTTTTTAAGGAGCTCCTTAAAGTGGAAAAGAAAGGTAACTGGAGAGATGGTGAAAATTTGTGCCCTAAAACTGAAGCAACTGGGGGAACAAAGTATATTGATTGGTCTCTGCACAAGAACAGATCAATGGTTCACTGTGAAAGAGACAGAAGACCTTTAACCAGTTTTCATAGTCCAGTTACTTTACACTATGTGGTGAACTATGTGCCTGTCTGGGCATGCCCCCTGCTGAATGCTCCTGTGGCTCCTCCCACAGGCCCCTGTATAAAGGCGATCTGAGGCCTGATGCTCGGCCTCAGTCTCCAGGACATAGTATGATGGACACTCACTCCTGGTTCCTTCTTCCAGTCAATAAAAGCCGATGTCTCGCCTTATGTCTCAGTGTGAGTTATTGATGGTGCATCACACTAACAAATACATTCAAAATGACTCAGCATATTAAAACACTACACAGACCTTCACATAATTAATTATTCTTCAGAGTCAAGCAGACCTGCAGTGCATTTTGCTATAAATTCCCTGACTGACCCAAAGGGTGAAATTTGTCACATTGATAAATTTAGTGAAAAAGTCAGTATTCGTATAAGATTGGAAGCAACAATTTGTTCTCATGCCAATTCTTTGATTAAAAATTTTGACAGGTTGAACATTTTGCTTCTTCCTTCAGTGATTCATGCCTAAATAATATTTTTCTCTGGTAAAAAAGTTAATTTATCATCTTCTTTAATCAAACAAGCTTTTGATCTTGCTGTTAGTGTCAGTTTTGATGTCAATGATGCTCTGTTTCTGCATATTGTGGTGGTACAATATCAAATAACTTAGCCAGCAGGTGAACTGTGTACCAGAGTCAGATGAGTCTATGTGAGTATGATCAACCTTCTCATTTCCTGCTGGCTCCTGTACAGAAATGGAAATAGGAACAGGCACCCATTCTTTCCTCATTCATGTCCTTATTGACTTAGTGGGATAGATCTTTTTAACATCAAAGGTTCAAAACTTCAAAGGTACATTTATTATCAAACTCTGAAATTCTTCTTCTCCAGATAGCCACAAAATCAAGAAAGAAAAGAATGGCAGCACAATTACACCCCCTCCCTGCACAAAAAGACAAAAAAAATGGAACAGGCACATTGATTCCCCCCCCCCAAATCCCCCTCCCCCACACAAAAACAAAACAAGAAAGATCAGATGAAAAAACACAGAATATAAGACTGAAAAAGTCCGTAGTCTAAGTCCATATTCATATCAATATCCAAAATGCTGAAAACCTGGGTAGCATTCTCCAGGCACAGTGGCAGCCTCTCCCTGCTCTGCTAGCAGTGCGATCCCACCAGAGATCAAAAGGCAGTCTCCCCCTCCGCTAGCAGTGCGATCCCACCAGAGATCAAAAGGCAGTCTCCCCCTCCGCTAGCAGAGCGATCCCACCAGCAATCTCCCCACTCAGTAGCAGAGCAACAGTCTCCCCACTCAGTAACAGAGTGATCCCATGAGAAATCAGAGACAGTCTCCCCTCCCCAGCAGCAGAGCAATGTGAAGTAAAAAATTCTCCTTTAAGCCTATTCTTGGTCCTGTGCTAGGCCAATCTATCACTGTTCATTTTCCTTCCCTATAGCTTGCTCCCCATTTTTGTCTGAAAATCCAGTGTAATTGTTGTTAACTGTATTTACATTATGTTCAAATAGCATTGCAACAATTACTGAATTTGACAGATTTTGTTTCCTGCATTTTATAATGGAAACTGCTTTGCTCCTTCGCAAAGTGATTCTCTCATACAATAAAAATTTGGTGAATTAAATTTCCTTTCCAGGCCATATGAATTATCTTTTTTGTCACTATTTAGAAAACAATGTATTTAAGGATTTAACCAGAGATTTCCTGCTCCATGTACCTCCCACCTTCATGAGTCAGATCCAATCAAACAGCCTGAGGGAAATGGGGCAATCACATCTTTCATGGAATGGGATGCCTAGAGATCTAGAGATTGGTCTGGTGCTCCTGCGGGCGCCAGGTCACGGACGGAAACCGTGTCCTCCCGCCCATCAGGTAAGACCACGTAGGCATACTGAAGTAGGTGAACCCTCTCAACCATCAGGGAGTATTTATTGCTCCTCGCATGTTTCCAGAGCAGCACTGCCCCTGGGGACGTCAGCCAAGCCGGTAGGGTGGTCCCAGTGGCAGACTTCCTGGGAAAAGAAAAGAGTCGCTCATGAGGGGTGGCATTGGTGGACGTGCATAACAGGGAGCAGATCGAGTGGAGTGCCTCGGGGAGGACCTCCTGCCATCGAGAGACCGGCAGTCCCTTTGACCCAAGGGCTAAAAATGTGGCCTTCCACACAGTGGCATTCTCCCTCTCCACCTGTCCATTCCCCCGGGGATTATAGCTCGTGGTCCTACTAGTAACAATACCCCTAGCCAGCAGGTACTGGCGCAGCTCATCACTCATAAACGAGGACCCTCTATCACTGTGGATATAGTAGGGATATCCGAACAGAGTGAAGAGCTGGCGCAGGGCTTTTATGATGGACGTGGCAGTGGTATCGGGGCAGGGGATGGCAAAGGGGAACCGCGAGTACTCATCGATAATGTTGAGAAAGTAGACATTGCAGTCAGTGGAGGGAAGGGAGCCCTTAAAATCGACACTCAGTCACTCAAAGGGGCGGGTGGCCTTGATAAGTTGTGCCTTTTCAGGATGGTAGAAGTGCGGTTTGCACTCAGCGCAGACTTGGCAGTCCCTGGTCATTATCCTGATTTCCTCAAGGGAGTAAGGCAGGCTCCAGGCTTTCACGAAATGGTAAAGCTGGGTGACCCCCGGGTGGCAAAGTTGTGCATGAAGGGCGTACAGCTGGTCGAGCTGTGTGCTAGCACACGTTCCCCGGGATAGGGCATCAGGGGGCTCATTGAGCCATCCAGGCTGGTACAGGATATCATAATTATAGGTGGAGAGTTCTAGTCTCCACCTCAAAGTATTATAATTTTTGATTTTGCCCCGCTGTTGGCTGCTGAGCATGAACGCAACTGAGCACTAGTCGGTCAGCAAGGTGAACCTTTTGCTGGCGAGATAGTGCCTCCAGTGCCTAATAGCTTCCACTATGGCCTGGGCTTCTTTCTCCACCACGGAGTGCCAAATTTCAAGGCCCTGATGGGTATGAGAGAAGAATGCTACTGGCCTTCCTGCCTGATTCGACCGAATGGTGGACCAGTGCTAACTGAAGGCCACGTTCCCATATCTGGATAACATCACCATCTGCGGTCACGACTGGCAGGATCACAACACCAACCTCCAATGATTTTTCCAAATGGCCAAAGCTCTTAACCTCACCTATAACAGGGACAAGTGTGTGTTCGGAACCACCCGACTTGCTATTCTTGGGTATGTCGTGGAGTATGGAGTCATTGGCCCTGACCCTGATCGTTTGCGCCCCCTGTTGGAAATCCCTCTTCCCACCACCCTCAGAGCCTTCAAATGGTGCCTGGGCTTCTTTTCCTATTACGCCCAATGGGTCCCTCACTACGCAGACAAGGCCCGCCCCCGGTCAAGTCCGCCACATTTCCCCTCTCAGCCGAGGCCCGCTCGGCCTTCAGCCGCATTAAAGGGGATATTGCCAAAGCAGCAATGCATGCGGTGGACGAGACCATTCCCTTCCAAGTAGAGAGTGACACCTCCAACTTCACGCTGGCTGCTACCATTCGTGACACCGAAGGGGATGCGAAGGAAGTGATAGAGCCTGCTGTCTGCCTCGAAGGCGGTGTAGGGGTGGTCCTCCGGGTGAATGGGGAGCTGATGGTAAGCGTATTTTAGGTCTATGATTGAGTACACCTTGTACTGAGCTATCTGATTGACCATATCCACGATGCAGGGTAGGGGTAGGCGTCAAGCTGCGTGAACCTATTGATGGTCTGGCTATAGTCCACGACCATCCTATTTTTCTGCCCGGTCCGAACAACGACCACCTGGGCCCTCCAAGGACTTGTGCTTGGCTCAGTGATCCCCTCCCTGAGCAGCCACTGCACCTCCGACTTAATGAAGGCCCTGTTCCCCACGCTGTACCTCCTGCTTTTAGTTGCCACAGGTTTACAGTCGGGGGTCAGGTTGGCAAACAGCGGTGGGGGAGGGATCTTGAGGGTGGAGAGGCTGCAAGTGGTGTCAGTAGCGTGGCCGTTGGCATGGTAGCGTGATATATGACAAAGTCCCACAAAACTGAGGATTTCTGACAGAGATTGGTGGGAGGGGCCCAACATACTCCATTGTCACACTTTTCAGGTGGCTCTGGAAGTCGAGCCCCAATTGCACAGGGGCACACAGTTGAGGCATGACCAGTAAAGCAAAGTCCCAATATTCTGTGCCCTGCACCACCAGTGTCGCTACACAACCCCCCCCGGATGACTGTGGAATGCGATCCAGAAACCATGGTGACCTTCTGGCTTATCGGCTGTGTCATGAGTCTGCAGCATTGCACTGTGTCTGGGTGAATAAAACTCTCAGTGCTGCACGTGTCAAACAGGCAGCTAGTCCTACACCCCTCCACCAGGTTGTCCATCATTGACCTTGCAAGCTGGTGTGGAGTGCTTTGGTCAAGGGGCACGGAGGCCAGAGTTGCATTGCCGTCTTGGTGCCTGGTAAGCACCCATGGGTCAGAGGCGGGGAGAGGTGGTGCCGACAAAGATGGCGACCCCCATTCCTCGCACGCGGTGCTGCTTGACCCCGCTCGTGGTTTGGACTTACAGGCCTTGGCGAAGTGGCCCTTCTTACCTTAGCTGGAGCAAGTAGCTTCTTGGGCCAGCAGCATTTTTGGGGGAGCTTTTCGAGTCCGCAGAAGTAACACTGCACGGACTTGCGACTGGCAGCATCCATGGGGCCGGTGGGAGATCGCGCGCCTGGAGAGTGTCAGCATTGTGGAGAGTGGCCTCCAGTGTATCGGCCAGCTCGATCGCCAAACGTAAGATAAGATCGGCATGTTCCAGTAGCCGCTGGTGCACGTACACTGACCTGATCCCCGTAACAAAGGCGTCTCTTACTAGCAGCTCCTCATGCTGTTTGGCCGTCAGTCCCCTGCAGTCGCAGGCCTGCATGAGTGTCTGTAGGGCCCAGACAAACTCAGCGCTCGACTCTCCGGCCCGCTGACGCCATGTCGCTAAGCGATGTCTTGCGTAGACGGAGTTCACCGGCCGCAGGTATTGTCTTTTGAGGATGTCCAGTGCCCCTTGGTAGGTCGGCAGGTCCCTGATCAGGGAGTAGACCTGTGGACTGACCCTGGAGAGGAGAATTTTGTGCACCGTGGCAAGATCGGTCACACAAATCTCCTCCAGGTACGATTGGAAGCATGCAAGCCAGAGTTCAAAAGCGACGTCGGCTTCCGGAGATTGAGGATCAATATCCAATCTCTCCAAATGGTCTCCATATTTTAAAATTGCCGCTAATAAAATTGATGCACCATCAATAACTTTCGGAGATGGGAGGCAAACAATAGGCTTTTATTAGCAGCAAAACAGAGCACAGCATCTTGGAGACTGAGGGGGGAGCAGTGCCTCCAATCGCCTTTCTACAGGGGTCTGTGGGAGGAGCCACAGGAGCAGTCAGTGTCCAGACAGGTATACATAGTTTACCACAATAGGTATGATGCATCTTCACAATACCATCCTCTCTCTTGAAGACAATTTGTGAGTTTTCCAACTAATCTTCTGAGAACCCTGCATCAGGCTGCAACTGCAGTATGGCTATATGTCTATAGTGGCAGGGAAGTCAGGTCAAATCAAACCGTGTTTATTGTATGAAAGCAAGTATGATAAGGGAGAGGTACAATGAAAAACTGTGTCTCCTGATATTCTAAATCCCAAGCTAAGACTCCTTCACTGCCCAGATGTTCACAGCTCAGGACTCGGCAACAATGGTATCTTTAATAAGATAAAACATAACTGTGGAGGGTGACACAAGAGACTGCTGGAATCAGGATCAGCAATTAAGAAGTTGGAAGAATTCAGCAGTCAATCAGAACCTATAAGTGGAACTAGGGAGTTGATGTTTCAGATCGAGACCCTTTATCTGGACTGAATGATAGAGGGGAGATAGCCGGTTTAAAGACACTCAAAATTCACTTGCTTCTGTATGGTCCTGGATGACAGGAAAATTACAAACGTCACTCCACTCTTTAAGAAGGGAGGAATGCAAAAGAAAGAAAATTATAGGCCAGTTAGCCTAACCTCAGTGGTTGGGGAAGTGTTGGAGTCTAATATTAAAGATGAGGTTTTGGGGTACTTGGAGACTGTCAGCCAAGGTCAACATGGTTTCTGTAAAGGGATATCTTGCCTGACAAATCTGGTCTTCGAGGAAGTAACAAGCAGGGTGGACAAAGGAGAGGCAGTGGATGTCAGTTGGATTTTCAGAAGGTATTTAATAAGGTTCCACACTTGAGGCTGCTTGACAAAATAAAACCCAATGGTGTTGCAGGAAAAATACTGGCATAGATAGCAGAGTGGTTGACAGGCAAGAGGCAGCGAGGAGGAATAAAGGGAGCCTTTTCTGGTTGGCTGCCAGTGGTGTCCCACAGGGGTCAGTATTGGGACCACTACTTTTCATATTGTTTGTCAATGATTTGGATAATGAAACTGATGATTTTGTGCCAAAGTTTGCGGATGATACAAAGACAGGTGGAGGGTTTGCTTGTGCTGAGGAAGCTAATGAAATTTCAGCAAGACTTAGACGAATTGGAAGAATGGGCAAAAAAGTTGCAGATGAATACAGTGTTGGGAAATGTATGATTATATATTTTGGTAAAAGGAACAATAATGTGGACTATTATCTAAATGGGGAGAAGTTTCAAATGTTAGAGGCGCAAAGAGACTTTAGAGTCCACGTGCAAGATTCCCAGAAGGTTAATTTCCAGATTGAGTCTGTGGTAAAGAAGGCAAATGCAATGCTGACATTTATTTCAAGGGGAATAGAATATAAAATCAAGGAGATAATGCTGAGGCTTTATAAGACAATAGTTAGGCCACAGTTAGAGTATTGTCAAAAGTTTTGGGGCCCATATCTCAGAAAGTATGTGTTGCCACTGGAGAGAGTAAAGAGTAAGTTCATGAGAATGATTCTGGGAATAAAGGGGTTAACATGTGAGGAGTGTTTTGCAGCTCTGGGCCTGTACTCACTAGAATTTCAAAGAGTGCGGAGGAGGGTGGATTTTATTGAAACCTACTGAATGTTGAAAGGACTAGATAAGGTGGATGTGGAGGGGACATTTCCTATGGTGGGGATATCCAGAACTAGAGGGTACCATCTCAAAATTGAAAGGCAACCTATTAGAATAGAGGTAAGAAGGAATTCTTTAGCCAGAGAGTGGAAAATCAGTGGAAAGCTCTGCCACAGACTGTTGTGGAGGCCTAGTCCATGGGTATATTTAAAGCAGAAATTGATCGTTTCCTGATCAGTCAGGCCATCAAAAGATTCGGCGAGAAGGCAGGTACATGGGGTTGAGTGGGATCCAGATTACCATGATGGAATACCGGAGCAGACTCAATGGGCTGAATGGACTAATTCTGCTCCTAAGCTTTATGGTCTCATATATCAATGACGGTAAACCTGACTCAGAACATTCAGTGCTTCAAGCCTGCTCCTTCAGTTAATGAGATCATTATGGATCTTGCCTGTACGGAGAAACATAGTTGTGAAAGAACTGACATTCAGCGAGGTCTGAATTAGGTTCTTTCACTTGAATAAATGCATTTGAATGGCATATTGTAGGGTGTTTGAGAGGTTTCAGCTTTGTGCCTTCACAATCTATTTTCTGCAGAGCTCATGGAAATGGCATCAGAAATTATATTTCCTCATTCTAAGCATTTCTAAAGCATTTGCTAAACTTACTTAACTTTAAATATTTGCCACTGTGTGTATGTTTAGTGTCTGTTTTGTCTTTGCACTTGGGGTTCTCAGTTTAGATAGTTACCTGTGACCAGTTTGGCTCGAAGGCTTATTCAATGTTTAGTCCTTTAGTCTTGTAATTTAGGGAGCTTAGATAAGTATTCATTTGACTTCGATGTTTTGCTGAGTGTTTTGTTGACTGTCTGCAAGTAAATTGTTAACGTGCTTACTCACAGTCAGGGTCTTTCGTCCCACTTACCAAATCATGAGTCTTCTTCCCTGTAACCTTATATTACTAAGCTATGTCCTTCCTGTATTCTGACTCATCATAATTTGACACAGGGCCCACCCACTCTAGTGCATCATCTGCAAACTTGTAGATGGAATTGGAGCAGAATCTGGCCAGGCAGTCATGAGTATACAGGGAGGAGAACAGGGGGCTGAGAATAGTGGAGGTGTGACAGCCTATCCTTACCAATTGTTCATGAACTTGAGAATCTATTTGCCAAGATGTTGTCTCCCATGTCTTGGTTTAACCCTTCCTTCATCTTCACTGCATCAACATTTTTGAGTATCCATTCCAACAGCACAACAGGATGACCTTCACCAAAAGAACTGCAATCTTGCAAAAACTAGATTAATTAAGGGCAACCAGACACACTGCTATTTCTGCAGAAAGGAAAAGGTTTCGTAAAGGGCTGGTTACAGTAATACTTCTCTAAAATTACATGGGACTGTTTTACCTCACTAAGACCACAAATTTAGCAAAATGTACACGTTGTATGTGACTGTCCTGAAACTGCAGCATCTAAAGCAGATGATTTACTTAATCTGGAGAAGTTGACACAGAAAGGAGTGCTAGTTAGACAGTTCCACTAGAAGTTCAGTGAGTGGAAATTCAAAACATCTGGAAATAGATTTGAATTTCCTTGGCTGAAGAACCACTGATAAGAAGAACATAGTAAAACAGAGTTTCTGCAGCACGTTGCACACGTGCTTATTAAAGTCAGTAAATGAAACATGGGCATAAATCATTTTTATGTAATGTTTCTTGTTGATCTTTAATAGTGCTTATTAATCAACACATTTGTTAATTAGCTGCCATAACCTGCTAAAGCTTTTGATATTTTAGTTGTGTTAATGTCATTTGAAAAGTATCTGATTTCTTGAGTTTTTCATTGAGGTACAAAACAGAAACCACAATACTCTGATGCCATCTGAAGTGTATATGGTATATACCATTGGTTCATGTCTATCATAGTGGAGAGGTTGTTTAACAGTAATGCAATGCTGTTTATTTAATCATTATTCAAAGGTTACATTCATACCATTTATTATGGGTTGACACTAGATTGTGAAAAATGTTGTGGAACAATATGGAGCAATAGATTCATGTTTATGCTTTAACATGTTTCTTATTCACAAGACACACTGCTATCAATGAGAAGCACCATTACACTAATATATAGGCACCGCTTAATAGTATTTCACAGGAATGGTTTACTCTAGTTCATTTAATGGCATAACATTAAAGGAAATTTAGAAATTTTATTGTTAATTCCAAACTGAGAAGCAGGAAATCAAATCAGATTTTATTCACTGGGAAAAATACAATTATGAATAATTGGTTCTGAAGTCAAAGTTTGGTAAGATACATCCTTGTCAAAGTGACATATTTTAGTAGATTAGGTCATTGAAAGGATTCGCTGAGAGTCGCACTTGTGATAATTGTAGCTATCATTTTTTAAAATTTCAAAGTACAGCACGGTAACAAGCCCCTCCAGCCCAATGAGCCCACAATTACTCCCACAGGTGCAAATACAGACACAATCTTTGTTAATGTGTCTCCCTGCAGTACCGACCCTTCTTGCTGCACTTAAGTTGTGTCTTTGAGTGTAATAGGCCTATATAAAGGGCAGGAAAATACACAGCTGCTCCCAGCCATGTCCTAATAAAAGAAATGGATGTAATTAGTAGAATTATTAACCCTGTTCGTGTTTACCCAGTTCTATCAAAACTAGTTTTCATCCTCTGGCTCATGTTTAGTGAACAATTGACAACTAAGTATTCTGAAGTGACCTTAACTTCTACCATTAACTCTCCATGAGGTCTGCTCAGCTGTTAATCTCATGCAGTAAATCCTAGAGTTATGAATGCTCTCTGATTCTGAAATACTTGATGTATAATGTTGATTCAATGTTTGTCACTTTAGTGGAATTGCCAGACTGGAAAATCATATTTAGTTTCATTTTGTGCAGTTCATGGTTCTGCTGCTGATCTGACTTGGTTAATTTAACTTGTCAACTGAGAAAAAAATAACTAACTGGACCTTGGTGTGAGGGACGGGACTCCATAGTAAAACTGCACACGAAATCCAGACACCAGTGTTGAGATGAAATGGTCAACTGAAGGGAGATTGTCTTGCAATTTCAGCATCCAGATAGGAAGCTAGGGTTTCATAGTAATTCACAGACTGAATCAGATTTACATCACCGGTATATGTTGTGAAATTTGTTGTCTTTGCAGCAGTAGTACAATTCAATACATAACAATAGAGAAAACAAATGTGGGTAGTGTGTGACTTGGAAGGGAATTTGAAAGTGGTGATGTTCCTCTTTCCAGCTGTCCTTACCCTTCTAAGTGGTAGTTTCAGGAGGTGCTATTAGAGTGGGCTTGACAAACAACTGTTTTACATTTTATAAATTATGCACCCATGCTGACTGGTTTCGGGAGGAGGAATGTCTGGGATGGTGGATGCGATAACAAAACATGCTAACTGCTTTGGTGGTTTACAATTCCTTGTGTGCTGTTGGAGTTGTACTCATCCAAGCAAATGTATTCGATCACACACCTGACTTGTGGCAAATAGATCGTAGTTTGGTGGTCAGAGAAATCTCACCGAATTTTGAAAGCAATTCATTAATGAACTCAAAGTTCAAACTTCAAAGTAGATTTGTTATCATATACTGCTTTGAGATTCATCTTCTTGCAGACATTTACAGGAAAATAAGAAAATACAATAGAATTTATTGAAAAATTATAAATAACAAAGATTGACAAACAACCAATGTGCAGAAGAAATTATATCATGCAAGTAATAACAAATAATACTGAGAGCATGAATTGTAGAGTCCTTGAAGGTGAGTTCATAGGTTGCGGGATCATTTCAGTGTGAAGTGATCCATGCTGGTTCAAGACCATGATGGCTGAAAGAAAGAACTGTTACTGAAACTGGTGGTGTGGGACCTATAGCTTCAAAACCTCCTGCTCAGTGGTAGTAGCGAGAAGAGAACATGGCCTGCATGATGTGAGTCATTGATGATGGATGCTGCTTTCCTGTGGCAGCTCTCCGTATAAATGTGCTCAATGATGGAAATTGTTGCTTGTGAGGGCTTGGCCTGCATCTAGCACTTTTTGTAGACTGCTCTATTCCTGCTTATGTTTACATACTAGGCCATGGTGCAGCCAGTTAGGATATTCTCCATTGTGCATCTATAAAATATTGTCAAACTCTATTCATTCTCCCCCGAAATTGGAATGAATCAGCATATCCACCTATCACTGATGCCCTAATCTGCAAGCTACCTGTAAATAGGAACTTTCACCTCCTGAAAATTTCTAAATCGCACAGCAAGCCAAAAAACCTTGGCAGCAACTAAGTTCAGAGCAAGAGCTGTTCTTGACAACTGCCACTAAATTATTAAGTTACATATTCTCTCAGCTCACTTTAGGCTCTCTGTCAATAACTCCTTTAGCTGCTAGAGTAGAGTTTTACAGCAAAAATGTACATCAATAAGCCTCTTTGGAAAAGCAAACCATCTGGGTGTCTTCTGCTGCAGTGATCGCTTCTATTATGTGTACATCAGCTGTTAAACTTCCACTAGATGGGACACTTGACATACAAAAGTAAACAGAGATGTAACACAGCTGGTGGGTTCTAAATTTTGGTTGTGTTTGGTACACACTATTTTATTACCCAGTCACCAGTGTAAAACTTATTAGTAGGAAGTGATAATGTAGCTGGGTGGGTTAGATTACAGAGGAAAACAAGTCATTTATCCTTGCAGTACACAAGGAAAATGTAAGATAATGGGGCAAATATACTTTTCTCCATATTTTTTCCAAGTGCATGCAAGTACTTTTAATTGCTGGTCAGGAGCTATGCTTGCCTCTGTTCCATATAATCATATAACAATTACAGCACAGAAACAGGCCATCTCA
Source organism: Hypanus sabinus (assembly GCF_030144855.1). NCBI lineage: Eukaryota > Metazoa > Chordata > Chondrichthyes > Myliobatiformes > Dasyatidae > Hypanus > Hypanus sabinus. The sequence goes on from NC_082727.1 coordinate 2,487,806, forward strand.
GCCATTCTAGTCTGTGCCGAATGCTTACTCTCACCGACTTGCACTCAGCCCATAAACCTCCATTCCTTTCCTGTCCATATAGATATCCAATTTTACTTTAAATCACAATATTGAACCTGCCTCTACCACTTCTACTGGAAGCTCGTTCCACACAGCTACCACTCTCTGAGTAAAGAAGTTCCCCCTTGTGTTACCCCCAAAATTTTGCCCCCAACTCTCAACTCATGTCCTCTTGTTTGAATCTCCCTTTCTCTCAATGGAAAAAGCCTATCCACGTCAACTCTATCTATCCCCCTCATAATTTTAAATACCTCTATCAAGTCCCCGCTCAATCTTCTATGCTTCAGAGAATAAAGACCTAACTTGTTCAACCTTTCACTGTTACTTAGGTAAATCTAGTAAATTTTCTCTGTACTCTCTCTATTTTGTTGACATCTTTCCTATAATTTGACCAGAACTGTACACAATACTCCAAATATGGCCTTACCAATGCCTTGTACAATTTTAATATTACATCTCAACTCCTATACTCTGCTCTGACTTATAAAGGCCAGCATACCAAAAGCTTTCTTCACCACCCTATCCACTTGAGATTCCACATTCAGGGAACTGTGCACCATTATTCCTAGATCACTCTGTTCTACTGCATTCTTCAATGCCCTACCATTTACCATGTATGTCCTATTTTGATTAGTCCTACCAAAATGTAGCACCTCACAGTTAACAACAATAAATTCCATCTGCCGTCTTTCAGCCCACTCTTCTAACTGGCCTAAATCTCTCTTCAAGCGTTGAAAACCTACTTCATTATCCACAACATCACCTACTTTAGTATCATCTGCATACTTACTGATCCAATTTACCACCCCATCATCCAGATCATTAATGTATATGACAAACAACATTGGACCCAGTACAGATCCCCGAGGCACACAACTAGTCACCGGCCTCCAATCTGACAAACAGTTATCCACCACTACTCTCTGGCATCTCCCATCCAGCCACTGTTGAATCCATTTTACTACTTCAACATTAATACCTAACGACTGAACCTTCCTAACTAACCTTCAGTGCGGAACCTTGTCAAAGGCCTTACTGAAGTCCATATAGACAACATCCACTGCTTTATCCTCGTCAACTTTCCCAGTAAACTTTTTAAAAATTCCATAAGATTTGTCAAACATGACCTTCTACGCACAAATCCATATTGACTGTCCCTAATCAGACCCTGTTTATCCAGATAATTATATATACCAATTTCTAAGAATACTTTCCATTAATTTACCCACCACTGACGTCAAACTTACAGGGCTATAATTGCTAGGTTTTTACTCTTAGAACCCCTTTTAAACAATGGAACAACATGAGCAATACGCCAATCCTCCGGAACCATCCTGGATTCTAATGACATTTGAAATATTTCAGTCAGAGCCCCTGCTAGTTCTACACTAACTTCCCTCAAAGTCCTAGGGAATATCCTGTCAGGATCCAGAGATTTATCCACTTTTATATTCCTTAAAAGCACCAGTACTTCTTTAATCACCATAGTTTCCATAACTTCCCTACTTGCTTCTATTACCTTACACAATTCAATATCCTTCTCAGTGAATACTGAAGAAAAGGAATTGCTCAAAATCTCCCCCATCTCTTTTGAGTCCACACTTAGCTGTCCACTCTGATTCTCTAAGGGACCAATTTTATCCCTCACTATCCTTTTGCTATTAATATAACTGTAGAAACCCTTTGGATTTATTTTCAACTTGCTTGCCAAAGCAACTTCATATCTTCATTTAGCTTTTCTAATTTCTTTCTTAAGATTCTTTTTACATTCTTTATATTCCTCAAGCACCTCATTTACTCCATGTTGCCTATATTTATTGTAGATCTGTCTCTTTTGCTGAACCAAGTTTCCAATATTCCTTGAAAACCATGGCTCTTTCAAACTTTTAAACTTTTCTTTCAACCTAACAGGAACATAAATATTCTGTACCCTCAAAATTTCACCTTTAAATTACCTCCATTTCTCTATTACACCCATCCCATAAAACAAATTGTCCCAATCCACTCCTTCTAAATCCTTTCGGATCTCCTCAAAGTTAGCCTTTCTCCAATCATAAATCTCAATCCTGGGTCCAGTCCGATCCTCAATAGACAATAGACAATAGATGCAGAAGTAGACCATTCGACCCTTCAAGCCTGCTCTGCCATTTTGAGATCGTGGCTGATCAACTACTATCAATACCCGGTTCCTGCCTTGTCCCCATATCCCTTGATTCCCCTATCCATAAGATACCTACCTAGCTCCTTCTTGAAAGCATCCAGAGAATTGGCCTCCACTACCTTCTGAGGCAGTGCATTCCAGACCCCCACAACTCTCTGGGAGAAGAAGTTCTTCCTTAACTCTATTCTAAATGACCTACCCCTTATTCTCAAACCATGCCCTCTGGTACTGGACTCTCCCAGCATCTGGAACATATTTCATGCCTCTATCTTGTCCAATCCCTTAATAATCTTATATGTTTCAATCAGATCCCCTCTCAATCTCCTTAATTCCAGCATGTACAAGCCCAGTCTCTCTAACCTCTCTGCGTAAGACAGTCCGGACATCCCAGGAATTAACCTCGTGAATCTACGCTGCACTTCCTCTACAGCCAGGATGTCCTTCCTTAACCCTGGAGACCAAAACTGTACACAATACTACAGGTGTGGTCTCACCAGGGCCCTGTACAAATGCAAAAGGATTTCCTTGCTCTTGTACTCAATTCCCTTTGTAATAAAGGCCAACATTCCATTAGCCTTCTTCACTGCCTGCTGCACTTGCTCATTCACTTTCAGTGACTGATGAACAAGGACTCCTAGATCTCTTTGTATTTCTCCCTTACCTAACTCTACACCGTTCAGATAATAATCTGCCTTCCTGTTCTTACTCCCAAAGTGGATAACCTTACACTTATTCACATTAAATCTCATCTGCCAAGTGTCTGCCCACTCATCCAGCCTATCCAAGTCACCCTGAATTCTCCTAACATCCTCATCACATGTCACACTGCCACCCAACTTAGTATCATCAGCAAATTTGCTGATGTTATTTTCAAGGCCTTCATCCAAATTGTTGACGTAAATTGTAAACAGCTGTGGTCCCAATACTGAGCCCTGTGGCACCCCACTAGTCACCACCTGCCATTCCGAGAAACACCCATTCACCGCTACCCTTTGCTTTCTACCTGCCAACCAGTTTTCTATCCATGTCAATGTCACTGTCTTCCCCCTCCCCCCCCCCCCCCCCCCGATGCCCTGAGCTTTGATTTTACCCACCAATCTCCTATGTGGGACCTTATCAAATGCCTTCTGAAAATCGAGGTGCACTACATCCACTGGATCTCCCCCGTCTAATTTCCTGGTTACATCCTCGAAAAACTCCAACAGATTAGTCAAGCATGATTTACCCTTGGTAAATCCATGTTGGCTCAGCCCAATCCTATCACTGCTATCTAGATATGCCACTATTTCATCCTTAATAATGGACTCTAGCATCTTCCCCACCACCGATGTCAGGCTGACAGGTCGATAGTTCTCTGATTTCTCCCTCCCTCCTTTCTTAAAAAGTAGGATAACATTAGCCATTCTCCAATCCTCAGGAACTGATCCTGAATCTGAGGAACATTGGAAAATGATTACCAATGCATCTGCGATTTCCAGGGCCACCTCCTTTAGTACACTAGGATGCAGACCATCTGGACATGGGGATTTGTCAGCCTTCAGTCCCATCAGTCTTCTCATCACCGTTTCCTTCCTAATGTCAATCTGTTTCATTTCCTCTGTTACCCTATGTCCTTAGCCCATCCATACATCTGGGAGATTGCTTGTGTCTTCCTTAGTGAAAACAGATCTAAAATACTCATTAAATTCTTCTGCCATTTCTCTGTTTCCCATAACAATTTCACCCAATTCATTCTTCAAGGGCCCAACATTGTTCTTAACTATCTTCTTTCTCTTCACATACCTGAAAAAGCTTTTGCTATCTTCCTTTATATTCCTGGCTAGCTTGCGTTCATACCTCATTTTTTCTCCCCGTAAAAATTTCCCAATCATCTGTCCTGCCACTCACCTTAGCTCTGTCATACTTCCTTTTTTTTAATGCTATGCAATCTCTGACTTCCTTTGTCAACCACTGTGGCCCCTTTCTCCTGTTTGAATCCTTCCTTCTCTGGGGGATGAACTGATTTTGCACCTTATGCATTATTCCCAAGAATACCTGCCATTGCTGTTCCACTGTCTCTTCTGCTAGGCTATTCGTCCAGTCAACTTTGGTCAGCTCCTCCCTCAAGGCTCCATAGTTTCCCATTCAACTGCCACACTGACACCTCCGAGCTGCCCTTATCCTTCTCAAATTGCTGATAAAAACTTATCATATTATGATCACTACCTCCTAATGGCTCCTTTACTGCAAGATCGCTTATCAAATCCTGTTCATTACATCACACTAAATCCAGAATAGTCTTGTCCCTGGTCGGCTCTCGTACAAGCTGTTCCAAGAATGCATCCTGTAGGCACTCTACAAACTCCCTTTCCTGTGGTCCAGCACCAACCTGATTCTCCTAGTTCACCTGCATGTTGAAATCCCCCATAACTACTGCAACATTACCTTTGTCACATGCCAATGTTAACTCCCTATTCAACTTGCACCCAATATCCATGCTACTGTTTGGTGGCCTGTAGACAACACCCATTTGGGTCCTTTTGCCCTTACTGTTCCTCAGTTCTATCCACACAGACTCTACTTCTCCTGACCCTATGTCCCCCCTTGCAAAGGACTGAATCTCATTCCTCACCAGCAGGGCCACCCCACCCCCTCTGCCCACATTTCTGTCCCTACGATAGCACGCATACCCTTGTACATTCATTTCCCAGGTCTGATCTCCCTGCAGCCATGTCTCCGTTATCCCAACAACATCATAGTTACCCATTTGCACCTGGGCTTCAAGCTCATCCGCCTTATTTCTGACACTTAGTGCATTCAAATATAGAATTTTTAGCCCATTTCTCCTCTCTCTGTTTGAATCGCTGCCTATTGTGCTTAACCCAGCTCCCCGAACTCCCATCGGGCTATACGCCCCGTGAATTTTGTTGTCCTTCCTAAATTTACTTATTCTTTCAACACATTTAACTCTATGTTCTGTCAGACCATCCCTCTGTACATGTGTCCTCCTTATCACTTGTTCCGCCTCACCTTTCTCTACTACACCCTTAATATTCCAGAACCGTGTAGTCCCCACCTGTCCTTTATTCTTCCTCTCGCTATCCTCTCTCACATTCTGGATCCCCGCCCCCTGCAAATTTAGTTTAAACCCCACCAAGAAGCACTAGCAAACTTCCCTGCAAGAATGTTAGTACCGCTCCAGTTCAGGTGTAAACCATCCCGTCGGAACAGATCCCACCTCCCCTGGAACAAAGCCCAATTATCTATAAACCTGAAGCCCTCCCTCCGGCACCATCCTCTCAGCCACGTATTAATCTTTATAATCTTTCTGTTCCTTGCCTCACTCGCACATGGCACAGGTAGCAATCCTGAGATTGTTACCCTGGAGGTCCTGCTCTTCAGCTTCGCACCTAACTCCCTGAACTCACTACGCAGGACTCCCTCACTCATCCTACCCACTTCATTGGTCCCTACATGGACCACAACATCTGGGTTCTTGCTCTCCCTCTCGAGAATAACCTGCACCCGATTGGAGATGTCTCGGACCCCGGCACCAGGGAAGCAACATACCATCCGAGACTCCCGATCTTCCCCACAAAATCTCCTATCTGCCCCCCAGACTATAGAATTCCCTATCAATACCGTTCTCTTCTCTTCACTCCTCCCCAACCTCAGTGCAAGAGACACGACCACTGCAGTTTGTTCCTGGTAGGTCATCCCCACCAACAGTATCCAAAATGGTATACTTATTTTTGATGGGAACTGCCACAGGGGTGCTCTTCTCTCTCTGTCTGCTCCCCCTGCCTCTCTTGACTGTCACCCATTTGCCTATCTCCTGTCTTTTCGGTGTGACTACCTCCCAATAACTATCTCTGCCTCTGCCTCCCGAATGATCGTAGTTCATCCAGCTCCTGCTCCAATTCCCCAACTCGGTCTGATAGGAGCTGCAGCTGGATGCACCTATTGCAGGTGTGGTCATCAGGGACAACTGTGTTGACCCTGACATCCCACATACTGCATACGGAGCACACCACTGCTCTAACTGTCTCCCCCATTACCTGATCCTAGATTAGTCAGAATAAATGAAAAACAGGCTTCTTGCCGAAGTCCTTTTGCCAAAACCCAGCACTCTGCTCCTGTGCACTCTGCAGCCCACACCGACGCTGCCCGCTCCTGAAAGTGGGTCGCTTTTTAAAACCCGCGCTCGCTGCTGACATCACCCACACTTGCACAGTTTTACCTTCCTCCTCAGGTACTCTCCAGGTAGATCCGAGGGTCTCGTGGGTATCTTGTGACTGTTACATGATCATGATGTAATTGAGGCTCTGCTGGGCATGATGTAATGGTCTTGTGATGGTGGAGTGATGTAATTTTCCCACCAGTGAGAGGTCATGTGATGGCCTGTCTTTCAACAGGGTATAAAAGGAGCATGCAACACTGTGACGCAGGTCAGTTCATGGCTTAATTTGTCAGTGACTCCGTTCTGCTGCGTATTTGATTTTATGATGCAGTTTCATTTTAAAAGTGGAGTTTTAATTTCTACTGTAAGAATTGATGTGCCAGTAGTTCTTAAAATTGCTGCCAGTTAAAGTCCAGTCAGGGAGTGAAGAATTTATTGAAGTATGGAAGCTGAAGGATTGAGAAAAGTTGGTGTTGTTGGCGGTAAAACAGGTTTGAACTTAATTGATCCTCATTTGGAAGGAATTAGTAACCTGCTTCCAAGATAGGAACCTGCTGCCAAAAAGCAGAAAGGACTAGAGCAAGGTTTCACCAAGGAAAGGTCAGTGACTTTAAGCCATTTTATTTCCTTCATCATAAATCCTTCAGGCAAGGCATATTTCGGCTAGGATCAGCAGTAACGTCATGAAATCGAGGAATTTGTTACTTCTAGGAAAATCTCTCCTAAGTTACTGTGTAAATCATTTGGACTTGCATTTACTATTTTTAAGAACTGTGGTCACTTATCTCATTTTAAGAACTGTTCGAGGTGCCGTATAGCAGTCCACTTCTGGTTAAATTTGTCATTTGTTTACTTTTTGTTTTTTTTGAGAAATGTTTAATAAATGTTTTATTTGTTTATAAAAACCTGTCTCAATTCTATATTCATTGTTGCTGAATGGTAACAATTGAAACTAAGTGTATTGTTATCACTGGACCCGAAGTGCTCCCCAACACATACCTCCGTCACCTGACCTATCTCATTCCCTAACAGGAAATCCAACACCGTCCCTTCACTAGTTGGTACCTCTATGTATTGCTGCAAAAAACTATCCTGCACACATTTCACAAACTCCAAACCATCCAGCCCTTTTACAGAATGGGCCTCCCAGTCTATGTGTGGAAAATTAAAATCTCCCACAATCACAATCCTGTGTTTACTACAAATATCTGCTATTTCCTTACAAATTTGCTCCTCCAATTCTCACTCCCCATTAGGTGGTCTGTAATATACACCTATAAGTGTTACTACGCTTTTCCCATTTCTCAATTCCACCCAAATAGTCTCCCTAGATGAGCCCTCTAATCTATCCTGCCAGAGCACCGCTGTAATATTTTCTCTGACAAGACCTCCTCCTCTTGTACCTCCGATTCTAACACACCCGAAGCAACAAAATCCAGGAAGATTTAGTTGCCAATCACATCCCTCATGCAACCATGTTTCACTAATAGCTACAACATCATATTTCCAGGTATCAATCCATGCTCTGAGCTCATCCACCTTTCTTACAATGCTCCTAGCATTAAAATAAATGCATTTAATAAATTCTCCACCTCTTACTCTCTGTTTATCACTAACAGTGGAAACAACTTTACTATCTTCTTTTTCTTCCTTCTCCCATACATCTGTTCTTACACTCTGGTTCCCCTCCCCACTTGTATCTAGTTTAAATCCACTGGAGCCTCTCCAGCAAACCTACCTGCAAGAATATTTGTTCCCCTCCAGTTCAGATGTAAACCGTCCCACCGGAACAGGTCCCACCTTTCCTGGAAAACTGCTCAATTATCTATAAATCTGAAGCCCTCCCTCTTGCACCATGTCTTCAGTTACATGTTGATCTGCACTATCTTACTATTTCTAAACCCACCTGCACATGGCACTGGTAGCAATCTTGAGATTGCTATCCTGGAGGTCCTGTCCTTTAACTTGGCACGTAGCTCCCTAAGCTCACCTTTCAGGACCTCCTCACTCTTCCTACCCACATCATTGGTCCCTACATGGACCACGACATCCAGTTGCTCACCCTCCCTCTTGAGAATACTGTGAATTCGAGCCGAGATATCACGGACCCTGGCACCAGGGAGGCAACAGACCATCCGGGATTCTCGATCTCTTCCACAGAACCTCTTATCTGTCCCCCTAACTATCGAATCCCCTATCACTACTGTTCCCCTCTTTTCCCTCCTTCCCTTCTGAGCTGCGGTTCCAGTCTCGGTGCCAGTGATGCAACCACTGCAACTTGTCCCTGGTAGGTCGTCCCCACCAACAGTATCCAAAACAGTATACTTATTATTGATGGGAACAACCACATGGGTGCTCTGCTCATTCTGTCTAATCCCCTTCCCTCTCCTGACAGTCACCCAGCTACCTGACTCTTGACTCTTAGGGGTGACTATCTCCCTGTAACTCCTGTTTATTTCTGCCTCTGCCTCCCGAATGATCCAAACTTCATCCAGCTCCAGTTCCAGTTCCCTAACACGGTTTGTCAAGACTACAGGTGTAGTCATCAGGGACAATTGTGCTCACCCTGACTTCCCACATACTGCAAACAGAGCACTCAACTGCCCTACCTGCTGCCTCCATTACCTACTCCTAAGGTAATTAAATTAATTGAAGGAACTTACCTGGCCTTACCTCACTTGGAGAGAAGCTTGTCCTCTGCCTGTTCTTGCCAAAGCCTGTTGAGCCAAAGTTGTCCCACTCTGCCTCAGTGCACTCCAATGATGGCTGCTGTATATGGTGGTCTTTTTTTTATCTTTGGCGTGCTACGTCATGCACCTGCGCAGTCTAGCCTCTTTTCCCTGATCAGTTAAAAAAACAGCTTCTCTCCGAGATGCCTTTACTTCTTCACTCTCTGCCTCTTGCTTTGATTTAAAAGCAATTGTTCCCTGAGCATTTCATAAAGATGCAACAAAATACCTATCCCTCCAAACCTTCCAGGCCATTCAATAATCCTAGTTGGTCTACCCAAGCCTCAGATCCATCCCCCACCCATGTGTCAGAACCCTCAACCCACCAAACTTCCAAAAATTTATCTACCTTTCATTTTCTTGTTTGTTTTTTTAGAGATACAACATGGTCACAGGCCCTTCCAGCCCTAAAAGCCTTCCCCACCCAATTATACCCACGTGGACAATTAACATACTAACCCAGACATCTTTGCAACGTGGAAGGAAACAAAAGCACTGGAGGAGACCCACTCAGCCATGGGGAGAACATACAAATCCCTTACAGACAATGGCAGAATTGAACCTGCTTCATTGATGATGCAACAGCACTATGCTAACTGCTATGTTGCATTCCACATTTAAGAACATCATTAACTACCCTGAGCAGCTGGCCTCTACAACTCTCTAGAGCAGAGAATGCCAGTGGTTCACATGCTTTTCAAGAAGATATTCCTACATACCTCAGTTTTAAATGATTTTACCTAGAATTATTTTACCTGATTTTGCTTGTTCAAGAATTCCCATGCATCAAAACTTCTAGCCATTAACCCTATCATGCCTACTTAGGCACTTAAGTATCAATAATATTGCCCTTTGTTCTTATAACCTCAAAAGCATATAGACCTAATCTTTGCAAACATGAGGAAATTCAAGCAACACACACAAAATGCTGGTGGAACGCAGCAGACCTAATCTTTGGTTCGGTTCCTAACCTAATCTAATAGTCCTAATGAAGGTTTTCAGCTAATAAGGTCATTTTTTTATTCCTTCCATGGATGCTGCCTAACCCACTGAGTTCCTGCAGCATTTTTTGTGTGTTACCTGGCTTACATTAGATGCACATCAACTCTGGCAGGAAGTTCTTCCTACATTACATCCTACATAGCAGCACATCTTACATCCATAAGATCTTAAGATACAAGGGCAGCATTAATCCATTCAGCCCACCCACCATTCTATCATGGCTGATCCTGGATCCCACTCAACCCCATACAGTTGCCTTCTTGCCATATCCATTGATATTCTGATCAATCAGGAAATTATCAAGTTCCACCTTAAATATACACATGGACTTGGCCTCCACTATAGTCTGTGGCAGAGCTTTCCACAGATTTACTACTTTGGCTAAAAATACTTCCACCTTAACTGTGTTTTAAAAGGTCACCCCTCAGTTTTGAGGCTGTGCCCTCTATTTCTGGACACCCCCACCCTGGAAACATCACTTCCACCCTATTTAGTTCTTTCAGAATTCGGTAGGTTTCAATGAGATCTCCCTGCATTCTTCTAAATTCCAGTGAGTACAGGCCTAAAGTTCCCGAACACTCCTCACGTGTTAACCTCTTCATTCCTAGAACGATCATTGTGAACCTTCTCTGCTCTCTCTCCTATGACAACACATCCTTTCTGAGATATGGGGCACAAAACTGTTAACAATACTCCAAGTGCGGCCTGCCTGGTGTCTTATAAAGGTTCAGCTTTTCTCTTTGCTTTTATTTTCTATTTTCCTTGAAATAAATGCCAACATTGTATTTACCATTTTTACCACAGACTCATCCTGTAAATTAAACTTCTGGTAGTCTTGGACGAGGATTCTTATTTCCCGCTGAACCTCTGATATTTGAATTTTCTCCCCATTTAGATAATAGCTTGCACTATTAGAACCCAAATGCAGGACACTGGAACGTCGACTCAGTTGGGGAGGCAGATGTAGACCTGAACATAGAGCAGGAAACCAGAGGGATTTTGACAAGGAGATGGGATTCACAGGGACGCTCTAGAAACTAGAGCAGAACTTAGAACTACTAAGAACTAATTGGAACAGGGAACAAAGTATCACATGAGAATTGACCAACGAACTGGCAACCTGTGCCAGAGTCGCCTTTGTATTTATTTCCCAGTCTCTGATGAGAGCCAGATGTACGGTAATTGGGTAACTAGTAGCAATTGACTGAAATTAGGGCATAATTGGGGAGAAAGTAGTGTTAACGGGGAACGGCCAACCAGAACCATGACATATTGTTCCTTTTACAAAACCCATTATCATACATTTCCCAACACTGTATTCCATCTGCCACTTTCTTGCCCATTCTTCCAATTTCTCTAAGTCCTGCTGCAATCACATTGCTTCCTCAGCACTACCTACCCCTCCATCTATCATCCTACCATCCACAAACCATCAATTCAATAATCTAAATCATTGACAAACAGTGTGAAAAGTATCAGTCCCAATACTGACCCCTGAGAAGCACGATTAGTCACTGGCAGCCAATCAGAGATTGCTCTTTTATTTCCATTCACTGCCTCCTGCCTGTCAGCCATTCCACTATCTATGCCAGTATCTTTCCCGTAACACCATAGGATTTTATCTTGTTAACCAACCTCATTAACCTTTAATCTTATCAAATGACTTCTGAAAATCCAAGCAAATAACATCCACTGCCTCTCCTTTGTCCACCCAGCTTGTTACTTCCTCCATGAACAGATTTGTCAGACAAGATTTCCCTTTACAGAAACCATTCTGACTGATTTATTTTATCATTAGTCTCCAAGTACCTAGAAACCTCATCTTTAACTTTCCCAACCACTGAAGTTAGACTAACTGGCCTACAATTTCCTTTTGTTTGTCTTCCTCCATTCTTAATGAGTGGAGTGACATTTGCAATCTTCCAGTCCTCCGGGACCATGCCAGAATCAAGTGATTCCTGAAAGATCATTGATTATCTCTTCAGCAACCTCTCTCAGGACTTTGAGATGTCATCCATCTGGCCCAGTTAACTTATCCATCTCAGGATCTTTGAGTTTGCCCAACAATTTTTTCTTTGTAATAACAATGGCACTCACTCCTGCTCCCTGACACTCACAAAACTCTGGCTCACTGCTAGTGCCTTCCACAGTGAAGGCAGATGCAAAGTACCCATTAAGTTCATGTGCTATTTCTTTGTCCCTCTTTACTACCTCCCCAGCATCATTTTCCAGTGGTCCAATATCAACTTTCACCTCCCTTTTACTCTTTATATAAGTTTTGGTATCCTGCTTAATATTATCAGCTAGTCTGCCCTCACATTTCATCTTTTCCCTTCTCATAGTTTTCTTAGTTGCCTTTTGTTGGACTCCCAATCATGCAACCTCCCATTCACTTTTACTACCTTGAATGCCCTTTCCTTGGCTTTTATGCAGTCCTTAATTTCCTTTGTCATCTATGGCTGCCCCTGCCATTTAAGAACTTCTTCCTCTGTGGGACATATCTGTCCCGCAGTTTATGAACTACTCCCAGAAACTTCAGCCATCTTTGCTCTGCTGTCATTCCCACCAATATCCTCCTCCAATCCACCTGGGCAAGCTCCTCTCACATGCATCTATAATTCTCTTTATTCCATTGCAATATAGATACATGTGACTTATGCTTCTTTCTCTCAAATTGCAGCCTGAATTCAGTCATACTCTGATCACTGCCTTCTAAAGTTCCCTTTACGTTAGGCTCCCTAATAAAATTGGGGTTATTACACTACACCCAGTCTATGATAACTTCTTCCTGCATAGGCTCACGCACAAGCTGCTTTAAAAGCCATCCCATAGGCATTCAACAAGTTCCCTCTCTTGCAATCTGGAACCAACCTGATTATCCCAATCCCCTTGCATATTGAAGTCCCCCACTACCATTGTCACATTACTCTTATTACATGCCTTTTCCAGCTCTCTTTGCAAACTTAACCCCAGATCTTGGGTATTTTGCCATCCTTCTACCACAAATATAGCACCCCCACAATTTACTAAGCATAACCCATATATAATCAAACCATGTGTAACTTTTGGATCACATTTGAAAGAGTTTCTAACTTAATATTACATACAAATCTATATCTCATAATTTCTAACAATCTCATAATGAGTACTAATGAAGGGTCTTGGCCTGAAAAGTCAACTGTTAATTCGTCTTCATAGATGGTGCCCAAGCTGCTGAGATCCTCCAGCATTTTGTGTATGTATCTCAATCTCATTTCATTGTATACAATTTTTAACCAAATGTAAAACATGAAAATGTCTCTTATTTTCCTGAAAGAATAAGAACGGCATTGGAACAGAATTAGGTCAAATCGACCCATCGAGTTTGCTTCACCATTCCATCATAGCTGAATTATTATCCCTCTCAACCCCATTCTCCTGTATTCTCCCCATAACTCTGGTTAATAAAGAATCTATCAACCTCCACCTTAAACATGCCCAATGGCTTAGCCTGCACAGCCTTCTATAACAATGATTTCCACTGATTCACCACCATCTGGCTAAAGAAATTCCTCCTTATCTGGGTTCTAAATGGATATTCTTCTATTCTGAAATTTTGCCGTCTAGTCCCAGACTCCCCCACTATCTTCTCCACATCTACTCTGTCTCGGCTTTCCAATATTCGATGTTTCAGTGAGATCCCCCTCTCATTCTTCTAAACTCCAGTGGGTACAGGCCCAGAGCCATCAAGTACTACTCATATGTTAACCCTTTCATTCTTGTGAAACTCCTCTGGACCCCTTCCAATGACAGAACATTTTTTTTTAAGATAAGGGGCCTAAAACTGCTCACAGTACACCATACAGTCTGACCAATGTTTTATAAAACCTCCGGATTACATCCTTACTTTTGTATCCTAGTCCTCTCAAAATGAATGCTCACATTACATTTTCCTTCCTCACCACCGACTCAACCTGCAAGTTAACCTTTAGAGAATCCTGCATGAGAACTCCCAAATCCCTTTGCACCTCAGATTTTTGTAGAAAATAGCCTATACTTTTACTCCTTCTACCAAAGTGCATGACCCTACACTTCCCTGTACTTTATTCCATCTGCCTCTTCCTTGCTCATTCTCCAATCTAGGTTCTTCTTCACACACCTTGCTTCCTCAACACTACCTGCCGCTCCACATATCTTTGTAGCCTCCACCAACCTGGCCACAATGCCATCAATTGCTTCAATCTAAACATTGACATATAATGTGAAAAGAAGTAGTCCCAACACCAACCTCTGTGTGACTCCATTAGTTACCAGCAGGCAACTAGAAAAGGCCCCCCTATAATCCAACTCTATGCCTGTTGCCAGTCAGCCAATCTTCTGTCCATGCTAGTATCTTTCTTGTAATACCATGGGCTCTTATCTTGTTACGCAGTCTCGTGTGGCAGTTTGTCAAAGGTCTTCAGAGAATCCAAATAAGCAATATCCACTCACTCTCCTGCCTATCCTGCCTGTTAGTTCCTCAAAGAACTGTAACAGATTTGTCAGGAAAGACTTCCCCTGAAGGAAACAGTGCTGACTTTGTCATGTACTTCCAAGTACCCCGAAACCTCATCGTAATAATAGACTCCAACATCTTTCCAACCACTGAAGTCAGGCTAACTGGCATATAATTTGTTTTCTTCTACATCTTTTACATCCCTCCCTTCTTAAAGGGTGGAGTGACATTTGCAATTATCCAGTCTTCTGGGACCATTCCAGAATCTAGTGATACTTAAAAGACCAATGCTAATGCCTTAAGGTTCCTTAAGGTTGTTATAGCCAGGGCTGGTAAAGGGATCAAGCTCCCAGTACCTATTAATGCTCCCAGTGGAGCGCAGCTCAAATAGCCTCTGACAACCATGTCCAGCTCCTGGCCTTTACATGTGGCTTAGCAACTACTGACAGGAGAAAGGGCAAAGGCAGGTTACTGGCACCTTAAAACCAGTTACTTTGGGCAAATGGGGCTTATCAGCCATGGTTGGCAGCTCAGCCAGGAGAAGAAAAACTCTGATCTCAAACCTTCACTGCCTTGCGACTATACCCACCAATGGGGAAGGCTTTGGGAGTAAACTCTCAGGGAAGAATCCAGAGCTGGAGTCCCTATGGCAGTCCTATATTGGGTTGAATACTGTCTGGCAACTCCTGTGACACTACTGGTACCAAACTGTATGAGTCTCTGCTGCCATTCCTTTGAGTTGACAGTAGGGACCTGCTACATTGGCAAAAGCTTGCTCTCCATATCGTACTACATATCTAGACAGCTAGGATGCAGGGTCATGGTTTGACCCCGACTAATGAAGGCCTCATCATCATTATCATGAACTACGCCTCCACAATCTCTTCAGCAACCTCTTTCAGAACCCTGTGTACAGTCCACCTGGTCCAGACTTTTCAGCTTCCCAAGTACCTTCTTAGACACTCAGTTCTGTCCCTGACACTCTTGCCCATTTTAACAACCATGATTTCATTCTTTAACAGTTACAACTTCATCAGTGTAAAATCACCATGAAGGTTAATAAAGTAAAAGAATGTATAATAATGTTAGGAATAATACAGGTTCAAATAAGATTAGGCCAGTTGGATAGAAGATTACTTTGTGACAGTCAATCAGGATATTGGTGACATGAGGCAGAGAGAGGAGATTAAATACTGTAGTGAAAGTTATTGCTATCATATGAACCATTTTCTGCTAATGGAAATCTTACATGAAGAATAATCATCACCCGGCTCGAACAATGTCCTGAAGTAACCCATAAGTGATGGCTGATCTGTTAGGAGAACATGTAGCGACACACATGAATACCTTTTCTGGGAGGGGGAGGTTAAGGAATTTCAATTGTGTAGACTGCTACTGTTTTCTTTAGACTTCAGAGAATTGAAGGTAATTTTATCAAAGCATATAAATTCTTAGAGTGCTTGATAACCTTTATGCAAGGAGGATATTTCATCTAGCAGAGTGTCCTCAAACTGAGGGGCATAGTTTGAGGATAAGTACAAAATGTATAGGGGTGAGATGGTTATGGGATTCTCCACCCTTAGAGGGCTAGAAAATTAGATGAAATACTTAAATTGAAACTATGAAATACTGGAACATGGTATAAAGCAGAAACACAGGGAAATCTGCAGAAGCTGGAAATCCAAGCAATGTACATGAAATGCTGGATGAACTCAGCAAGCTAGGCAGCATCTATTGAAAAGAGTACAGTTAATGTTTTGGGCTAAAACCCTTCAGTAGGTCTGCAGGAAAAAGGCTGAGGAGCAGATTTTACTTGGTGTTTCTCTCTCCCCTCCTCCCACCTTTTAAATCTCCTCTTCAGCTTTTTTTTCTCCAGTTCTGCTGAAGGGTTTCGGCCCAAAATGTCGACTATTCTTTTTTCCATAGATGCTACCTGACCTGCCGAGTTCCTCCAACATTTTGTGTGTGTTGATAAAGCAGCAATGCTGGGGTGGGGGGGGGGACTTTTATTTTACAAGAGCATATTTGATCTAGAAATAACAATAGACAATAGACAATAGGTGCAGAAGCAGACCATTCGGCCCCTCGAGTCTGCACCGCCATTCTGAGATCATGGCTGATCATTCACTATCAATACCCAGTCCCTGCCTTGTCCCCATATCCCTTGATTCCCCTATCCATCAGATATCTATCTAGCTCCTTCTTGAAAGCATCCAGAGAATTGGCCTCCACCGTCTTCCGAGGCAGTGCATTCCACACCTCCACAACTCTCTGGGAGAAGAAGCTCTTCCTCAACTCTGTTTTAAATAACTGACCTCTTATTCTCAATCCATGCCCTCTGGTACTGGACTCTCCCAACATCTGGAACATATTTCCTGCCTCAATCCTATCAAATCCTTTAATTATCTTAAGCGTTTCAATCAGATCCCCTCTCAATCTCCTCAATTCCAGCGTGTACAAGCCCAATCTCTCCAATCTCTCTGCGTAAGACAGCCCTGCCATCCCAGGAATCAACCTAGTGAATCTACGCTGCACTTCCTCAATTGCCAGAATGTCCTTCCTTAAACCTGGAGACCAAAACTGTACTCAATATTCCAGGTGTGGTCTCACCAGGGCCCTGTACAAATGCAAAAGGACATCCTTGCTCTTGTATTCAATTCCCCTTGTAACAAAGGCCAACATTCCATTTGCCCTCTTCACTGCCTGTTGCACTTGCTCATTCACCTTCATTGACTGGTGAACTAGGACTCCAAGGTCTCTTTGCATTTCTCCCCTACCTAACTCTACACCATTCAGACAATATTCTGCCCTCTTGTTCCTGCTTCCAAAGTGGATAACTTCACATTTATTCACATTGAATGACATCTGCCAAGTATCTGCCCACTCACCCAGCCTATCCAAGTCTCCCTGTATTCTCCTAATGTCCTCTTCGCATGTCACACTGCCACCCAGTTTAGTATCGTCAGCAAACTTGCTGATATAGTTTTCAATGCCCTCATCTAAATCATTGACATAAACCGTAAAGAGCTGTGGTCCCAATACAGAGTCCTGTGGTACCCCACTAGTCACCTCCAGCCAGTCCGGG
Source organism: Hypanus sabinus (assembly GCF_030144855.1). Taxonomy (NCBI): domain Eukaryota; kingdom Metazoa; phylum Chordata; class Chondrichthyes; order Myliobatiformes; family Dasyatidae; genus Hypanus; species Hypanus sabinus. The sequence continues at coordinate 2,505,476 of NC_082727.1, forward strand.
AAACACCCATTCACTGCTACCCTTTGCTTTCTATCTGCCAACCAGTTTTCTATCCATGTTGAAACCCTGCCCCCAATGCCATGAGCTCTGATTTTACTCAACAATCTCCTATGTGGCACCTTATCGAATGCCTTCTGAAAATCTAGGTACACAACATCCACTGGCTTACCCTCATCTAACATCCTTGTTACACCCTCAAAAAACTCCAACAGATTAGTCAAGCATGATTTGCCCTTGGTAAATCCATGCTGGCTCGGCCTAATCCTATTACTGCCATCAAGATGTGCCATTATTTCGTCCTTAATAATGGACTCAAGCATCTTCCCCACGACTGACGTTAGGCTAACAGGGCGATAGTTCTCCGTTTTCTCCATCCCTCCCTTCTTGAAAAGTGGGATAACATTAGCCACTCTCCAATCTTCAGGAACTGATCCTGAATCTAAGGAACATTGGAAAATGATTACCAATGCATCCGCAATTTCCTGAGCCACCTCTTTTAGAACCCTCGGATGCAGACCATCTGGACCCGGGGATTTATTAGCCTTCAGTCCTACCAGTCTACTCATCACAGTTTCTTTCCTAATGTCAATCTGTCTCAATTCCTCTGATATCTTATGACCCTGGCCCATCCATACATCTGGGAGATTGCTTGTGTCCTCCCTGGTGAAGACAGATCTAAAGTACGCATTAAATTCTGTTGCCATTTCCCTGTTTCCCCTAACAATTTCTCCCAATTCATTCTTCAAGGGGCCAACATTGTTCTTAAGTATCTTCTTTCTCTTCACATAGCTAAAAAAGCTTTTGCTATCCCCTTTTATATTCCTGGCTAGACTGAGCTCATACCTGATTTTTTTCTCTCCGTATTGTTTTTTTAGTCAAGATCTGCTGTTCCTTAAAACTTTCCCAATCATCTGTATTCCCACTCATCTTAGCCCTGTCATACTTCTTTTTCTTTAATGCTATGCAATCTCTGACTTCCTTTGTCAACCACTGTGGCCCCTTCCCCCTCTTTGAATCCTTCCTTCTCATTGGAATGAACTGCTTTTGCATCTTTTCTATTATCCCCAAGAATATCTGCCACTGCTGATCCACTGTCTAACAAATGAAATCTATCAAGAAATAGCATTCAGAAACAAACTAATGAAATGTACAGTACTTTTCATATGACATTACACCAGCACATTGAAACAAAATGGTTCCTACTACCATAAGAGATAGTTTTAAAAAACATACTCGACTATACCAGGGATTGCAGCTTTCCTCCACCAGGAGAGATCAAGTAGATTGGTACTGTGTTGTTTGGAGTTCAGAGAAATGAGATGAGATCTCATCAAAGCTTATAAATTCTTACATGGCTGAATGAGCTTAATGTAGGTAGGACATTTCCCCTAGATGAGGTGTCTAGGATCAAGGAGCACACTTTGGCAATAATTGCACACTGTTCAGGGGTGAGATGATCAGCCAAAGACTGGTGAACATTTAGAATTCCCTACCCTTGGAGGGCTCAGCTATTACATCCATCTGAAGCAGATATCAGTAGATTGTTGGAGGAGAAGGAAATCAAGAGATCAGTTTTGAAGATGGCTCTGGAGTAGATCAGCAAAGGCTTTGATGAATAATAACCTTCTCCCCGTGACTGTGTGGGTTACCTCCCACATTCCAGTTAGTAGGTTATTAGTCATTTTAAATTATCCTGTGATTAGGTGAGGGTTAGAGACGTGAGTTGATGGGCAGTGTGCTTTATTGGGCAGAAGGGCTGTATCTCTCTATAAATATGTTTTTATGGGTCAGGTGGCCTACTCCTACTCATGCATTCTATCAAAACTAGTATGGAAGGAAGATTGTTCGACTGGCAGAAGACAGAGTTGGATTAAACAGAGCCTTGTCTGGTTGGCTGCTAGTTACTAGTGGTGTTCCACGGGAGATGGTGTAGGGTCAGCTACTTTTCACATTAATGTATCTAGATGACAGAATTGACAGCTCTGTGGCCAAGTTTGTGGACGATACAAAAATAGATGGAGAGGCAGGTAGTGCTGAGGAACAGGATTCCCTAAGTGTTAACTTGCAAGTTGAGTTTGCAATAAGAAAGGCAAATACTACATTAGCATTCATTTTGAGAGGACAATATATGAAAACAAAGATGTAATGCTGAGGCTTTATAAGGCAGTAGTTGAACTACATTGGAAGTATTGTAAACAGTTGTGATGCACTTACCTACAGGGAAGCTGTAAACAAGGTTAAAAGAGTATAGAGAAAATTTACAAGGATTTTTCTGGAGCTGGAGGACCTGAGTTATAAGGAAAGATTGAATAGGTTATGACTTGATTCCTTGGAATGTAAAAGATTCAGGGGAGACTTGATAATGGGATATAAAATCATGAAGGGTATAGATAGGATAAATGCAAGCAGGTTTTTTTCACTGAGGTTGGGTGGTATTACAACTAGAGGTCATGGGTTATGAGTGAAAATTGAACATTTTAAGGGGAACATGAGGAGAAACATCTTCTTAGAGGGTCTTGAATGTGTGGAACGAGCTGCTGGCACAAGTGGTGCATATGAGCTTGATTTCAACATTTAAAAGAAGTTTGGATAGGTACGTGGACAGCACATGTATGGAGGGCTATGCTCCTGGTGAAGGTCAATGGGAGCAGGCAGTTTAAATAATCCTGCATAGTTTAAATCTGCTCTACTTTTCTACGACTCTATGACTCCAAAGCAGGAGAATAGGTTTGAGAGGGAAAATAAATGGTCTAATTCTACTCCTATGCCTTTCAAAGTGTGTTTTGAAGTCTGACAGACCAGTCTGTCATTGAGTTTATCAGACAACCACAACTTCTTTGTAGTCCCACACAGAGCATGAGGCATATAATCATGCATTCTTCAAAGCCAGCACCATTCACGTGTGGGATGCACTTAAAGCAATAGCTCATGACAGGCCCACCATTTCAGGCTCTGTGAACTAAACTGGATTGAACTGAATTTATTTCTCACATCCTTCACATAGATGAGGAGTAAAAATCTTTATGTTACATCTTTGTCTAAATGTGCAATGTGTAATCATAGTGATTTACAATAATTTATAATGAATAGTACAGTCAATGTAACATAGAAATACACTCAGATCAGCGTGAGTTAATCTGATGGCCTGATGGAAGAAGCTCTCCCGGAGCCTATTGGTCCTGGCTTTTAGGCTGCAGTACCACTTCCCAGATGGCAGCAGCTGGAACAGTTTGTGATTGGGGTGACTCAGATCCCCAGTAATCCTTCGCGCCCCTTACATACACCTGTCTTAGTAAGTGTCCTGAATCATGGGAAGTTCACAACTACAGATGAGTTGGGCTGTCTGCACCACTCTCTGCAGAGTCCTGTGATTGAGGGAAGTATAGAAGCCAATTACCTCAGTAATTACATTGTCAATTTGCCAATGACATAACAGTGGCAACACTCATCACCAACTGTGATGACACAGCTGACAGGAGGTAGAAGGCCTCAGGGCATAGTGCCAAGGAAAGCTGTGTGCATACATCTACTGATTCCTCTGGACACATCATCAGTGATGTTCCTGGGATCATCGAGTGTTTCAGGTCTTTCAACATCATACACCCTCCTCCAGGCTGATCAGACCCCAGCTTGTGTCCAGATGGCTAGCTACATATGACTCCATGGCTTCCCCTCTCTTAAGCCACAGCCATCTTGAGGCCCTCTCTGCCACATTGGTGGTATTGTGGATGGCTCTCCCCTTCTGCTCTCCCTCGCTGCCCAAGTTGCTGAAGGCTCTGGCCAAGGAACAGGCTGCGAATCCCCTACAACCAGCTTCCACTGGGAGACAGCCTGCTGGCAGTTGCTGACCAGTCTTGCGTACTTCAAAGCTTCCTTTCAAGTGATCTTCCCATGGGACTGTCAGCTCCAGCATCACCACCTGCTTCGTAGACTCAGACACAAGGACAATGTCTGGTCGTAGGGTGGTGGCCGCGATATGGTCGGGGAACCTCAGCTGCCTTTCGAGGTCCACCAACAGCTGCCAGTCCCTTGCAGAGGTCAGGATACCTGCAAATGTTCTTTTGGCAGGTATTGGCTGCTCCCCAGCTCTGACAAAGGCAATGGTCTGCTTGGAGGGTCGGGACCGCTTCCTCAATATCAAGAAAACAACGGAGATAGTTATTGACTTCAGGAGAACTCACACATCAGCTGTACAGTAGTGGAAAATGTGAGCAATTTCAAATCCTGCAAGTGGACATCTCGCATAAACTCTCATGGTCCCAGAACACATCCTATACAGTCAAGAAAGCTCACCAATGCCTCTGTTTTCGAGGACTCTGAAGAGAGATGGATTATGCACATCTATACTGAAATCTTTCTACAAATATGTAGTAGAGAGCATCCTAACAGGCTGCATCACTGCATGGTATGGAAACCACAGTGTGGCGGTTAAGATGGCTCCACATGGTAGTTAGATCTGTCCAACACATTTTTTACTGTGATCTTTAACTTATTGTGCTTTTATTACTGCTGTATTAGAGAAAGAGTAACAATTATTTTGTTCTTCTTTACAGATGTGTACTGGAAATGTCATTAACCAACCTTGCGTCTAATCTGGCTTCATTGTGCTTCAGGATACAAGGACTGAGAGATGGCAGTATGTAAAATGTTAACAGTAGCTACTCCTGTGAATGCCTGTATGGCAGTATAGAACAGAAAACATAGAACAGTGCAGCAAGGAACAGCCCCTTCAAACCATCATGATGTAAAACTGATAATCCTTCTGCCTCTATCTATGATCTATATGATCTATATCCCTCCATTCCCTACATTTTCATGTGCCTGTCTTAAAAGCCTCTTGAATGTCATTGTTCTATCTACTTCCACTACTGTACTTGCAGTATATTCCAAATACCTACCACTCTCAGTGTAAAATAACTTTCCCCTCATATCCCCCTTTAATATCCCCTCTCTCACCTCAGCATCAGAATCAACATCTTACTCATTGATGTCTGTACTTCATCAAACATTTGCAGTGTGTGTCCTATCTGTAATAACTGATCGGTCATAATATAATTTATGGTATTCTGACTCTAAAACTTGATCAGGATTGTATTTATAGTGAGATGTGATTTTATTTATGAGTTTGTATTTTAAAGCAAGCTTTTGATGAATGATATTTGCCACTTGATAATGCTTCGGTAAGTAATCAGATTGCATTAAACTGCTAGAGAATCCTGTAATGTGTTGGATTGTTCTTGATTTTTTCTGCATTTTCTACATTTATAATCTTGTATTTGTTGGTCTATTATTATTTATTTCTGATATTTTTTGTTATAACCACCTAGTTCTGTATTGCCACAAGTAACCCTTCAGTTTCTGGGAAGAGGTCTCCAACTCTGAACCAGGATATTCAGCGCTTCCCTTTTGAGATCTAGTCTGCTTAGATTGTGGGCTGTCTTCCATGATGGTCATGCTCTTCCATTGGTTAACCTTTCCTTCAAGAGTGATAATGTTTTAATTTTTCTAGGTTGTGGTCTCATTTAAGTTTAGTGGTGTGTACTTCCTTTTGGAATTGCATATGTTTGTGTGGAGCGCTGCTTCCTGTTTTCATTGATAAAAATATGTTTCATATTCATCTATCGGCTCACACTGAGACGTAAGGCGAGATATCGGCTTTTATTGACTGGAAGAAGGAACCAGGAGTGAGTGTCCATCATACCATGTCCTGGAGACTGAGGCCGAGCGTCAGGCCTCAGATCGCCTTTATACAGGGGCCTGTGGGAGGAGCCACAGGAGCAGTCAGCAGGGGGCGTGTCCAGACAGGCACATAGTTCACCACATTTGTATCCTGCTGCTCTGTTTTGTATTCTACTAGCATCATTACAGGCAAATGACAGGACAAAATTGTAGCCAACAGGGTGAGTATCAGTTGCAATCAGAATGCAAAATCAAAAAGGGTAGCAAAAACAGCACTCAAAGTGTTAAATCTCAATCCATGGAGTATAAGAAATAAGATGGATGATCTTGTAGCACTATTATGGATTATCAAATATGACGTTGTGGCCATCACTAAATTGTAGCTGAAGGATGGTTGTAGTTGGAGCTGAATTTCCGAGGTTACATGTTGTATTGGAGAGATAGGAAGGTAGGCAGAGCTGGTGACGTAGCTCTGCTGATAAAGGATGGCATCAAATCAGTAGAAAGATGCGACATAGGATCAGAAACTGTTGAATCCTTGTGGGTTGAGTTGAGAAACTGCAAGTGTAAAAGGACCAGCTATATACAGGCCTCCCAACAGTAACTGGGATATGGACCACTACAGATTACAAAAGGAAATAGAAAAGGCTGGTCAAAAGGGCAATGTTTTGATAGTCATTGGAGATTTTAATATGTAAGTGAATTGGGAAAATCAAGTTGATAATGGATCTCAAAAGAGCAAGTTTGTTGAATGTCTATGAGATGGCTTTTCGGAGCAGTTTGTCATTCAGCCTACTGGGGAATTAGCTATTCTGGATTAGGTGTTATGTTAATGAACTGGAGTAATTAGGGTAATAAGGTAAAAGAGCCCTTAAGAGCCAGTGATCACAATTTGATTGAGTTCAACTTGAAACCTGATAAGGAGAAAGTGAAGTCTGATGTAGCAGTATTTCAGTGCGGTAAAGGAAATTATACTGGTTTGAGAGAGGAGCTGTCCAAAATAAATTGGAAGGAGCTGCTGTCAGGGATGACAGCAGAGCATCAATGGTATGAGTTTCTGGGAAAAAATGAGGAAGGTTCAGGATAGATGTATTCCAAAACCAAAGTAATACTCAATAGCAAAATAGTCCAACTGTGGCTGATGAAGGAAAGGCAAAGCTAATGTAAAAGCAAAAGAAAGGGCATACAACAAAGCAAAAATTAGTGGGAAAGAGGATCAGGAAGCATTTAAAAACCTATAGAGAGTAATTAAAAGAATCATTGGAAGGGAAAAGATGAAATATGAAAGCAAGCTGCCAAGCAATATCAAGGTGGATAGTAAAAGCTTTCTCGAGCATGTAAAAAATAAAAGGGAGTTGAGACTTGATATAGGACCTCTAGAAAATGAGGCCAGAGAAATAAAAAGGGGGGGGGGGGTGGGGAGATGGCAGAAGAACTAAATGAGTATTTTGCATCAGCTTTACTGTGGAAGACATTAGCAGTGTGCCAGATGTTGTTCTGTATGAAGGAAGAGAAGTGAATGCAGTTTCTATTACAAGGGAGAACGTGCTCAAAAAGCTGAAAGATCTAAGGGTATGCAAGTCACCCAAACTGGATGAACTGCACCCAGAGTTTCTGAAAGAGATAGTGTTAGAGACTGTAGAGGCATTAGTAATGATCTTTCAAAAATCATTGGATTGGCATGGTGCTGGAGGTCTGGAAAATTATAAATGTCACTCCATTCTTTAAGAAAGGAGGGAGGCAGCAGAGAGGAAATTATAGGCCAGTTAGTCTGACCTCAATGGTTGGAGTCAATTATTAAGGATGATACTTGGTAGTGTAGAGGAGCAGAGGGATCTGGGGGTACATATCCACAGATCTCTGAAAGTTGTCTCACAGGTAGATAGGGTAGTTAAGAAAGCTTATGGGGTGTTAGCTTTCATAAGTCGAGGGATAGAGTTTATGAGTCATTGGGTAATGATACAGCTCTATAAAACTCTGGTTAGACTACACTTGGAATACTGTGTCCAGTTCTGGTCGCCTCACTACAGGAAGGACGTGGAAACATTGGAAAGAGTACAGAGGAGATTTACCAGGATGCTGCCTGGTTTAGAGAGTATGGATTATGATCAGAGATTAAGGGAGCTAGGGAGAGAAGGAGGATGAGAGGAGACATGATAGAGGTGTACAAGATATTAAGAGGAATAGACAGAGTGGACAGCCAGAGCCTCTTCCCCAGGGCACCACTGCTCAGTACAAGAGGTCATGGCTTTAAGGATAAGGGGAGGGAAGTTCAAAGGGGATATTAGAGGAAGGTTTTTTACTCAGAGAGTGGTTGGTGTGTGGAATGCACTGCCTGAGTCAGTGGTGGAGGCATATACACTAGTGAAGTTTAAGAGACGACTAGACAGATATATGGAGGAATTTAAGGTGGGTGGTTATATGGGAGGCAGGGTTTGAGGGTCAGCACAACATTGTGGACTGTAGGGCCTGTAATGTGCTGTACTATTCTATGTTCTATGATGTTATGGAGTACTTAGTGACACAGGACAAGATAGAACAAGGTCAGCACGGTTTCCTTAAGGGAGAACCTAGCCTGACGAACCTTTTGAAATTCTTTGAACAGATTCTAAATGTATGTACTTTCAGAAGGCCTTTGACAAGGTGCCACATCTAAGCTGCTTACCAAGATAAGAGACCATGGTGTTACTGGAGAGTTACTAACATACTTAGAGCATTGGCTGATTGGTAGCAGGCAGCAAGTGGGAATAAAGGGAACCTTTTTGGGTTGGCTGGTAGTGACTAGTGGTTTTCCACAGGGGTCATTGTTGGGGATACTTCTTTTTATGCTGTTAATCAGTGTAACCATTCCTGCCCCTAAGCCATCCAATAATGATCACAACATCATAGCTTCGTACTGCCCACTCTCTAAGCTCATCCACTTTGTTCATAGTACTCCTTGTCTTAAAATAGACGCATCTCAAACCATCAGTCTGAGTGCATCCCTTCTCTATTATCTGCCTATCCTCCCTCTCACACTGTCTCCAAGCTTTCTCTATCTGTGAGCCAACTGCCTCTTCCTTCACCTCTTCAGTTTGGTTCCCACCTCCCAGCAATCCTTATTTAAATTCTCCCCAATAGCCTTAGCAAAGCTCCCCACCAGGATATTGGTCCCCCTGGGATTCAAGTGCAACCCATCCATTTTGTACAGCTCACTCCTGCACCAAAAGAGGTCCAAATGATCCAGAAATCTGAATCCCTGCCCCTTACTCCAATCCCTCAGCCACGCATTCATCCTCCACATCACTCTATTCCTATACTCACTGTCATGTGACACAGGCAGTAATCCCAAGATTACTACCTTTGTGCTCCTGCTTCTCAACTTCCTTCCTAACTCCTTGTAGCTGCTTTCAGGAGCTCCTCCTTTTTCCTGCCTATGTCGTTGGTACCAATATGTACCACGACCTCTGGCTGTTCTCCCTCCCACTTCAGCATATTGTGGATGCGATAAGAAACATCCTGGATCCTGGCACTTGGGAGACAAACTACTATCCGTGCTTCTTTCCTGCATCCACAGAATCGCCTGTCTGACCCCCTAACTATAGAGTCCCCTATCACTGCTGCTATCCTCTTCCTTTCCCTATCCTTCTGAGGCACAGTGCCAGACTCTGTTGCTTCCCCCAGGTAGGATGTCCCTCCAACAGTACTCAAGCAGGAGTACTTATTGTCAAGGGTTACAGCCACAGTAATGCTCTCTAGTATCTGACTCCTGCCCTTTCCTCTCCTGACTGTTACCCACTTATCTGTCTTCTGAGGCCCTGGAGTGAGTACCTGCCTACAGCTCCTCTCTATCACCTCCTCACTTACCCTGAACAGATGAAGGTCATTGAGCTGTATCTCCAGTTCCCTAATAGGGTCCCTAAGGAGCTGCAGCTTGACACACCTGTCACAGATATGGTCATCTGGGAGGCTGGGAGTCTCCAGGGCTTCCCACATCTGACACCTAGCACAGAACAACAGCCTCACACACATTCTCCCTGTCTGTATTCTATACAGGTGACCTACCTCGCCTCATCCCATTATTGCTGAAGCCCCATTCAGCCAAAGCCTTCCTACTTTGTCTCCCTCTACTCTGAAGCCTGCTCTATAAAGCTGTGTGCTTTTAAACTCTTTTTGTTATTCTCATTGGCTGACATCCACGTGGTCGCGCAGTCATGCCCCAATCAAACCGCTGAAGAAATAACCATCCCCTTTTAAACTCTTTTGCTTTTAAACTCTTTTCACTGTTCTTATTGGCTGACGTCCACATTCTTGCGCAGTCATGCCCTGATCAAACCGTTGAAGAAATAACCTATCTCAACCTTTTTCATTGTTTCTGAACTGATAATTCTGTTTTCTTCATCCAGTGTATTTCCTTTAGTCTGGTTTCATATCCACCAAACTTTTGTTTCAATGTATCTATAAACTCTACTGTGCTTTGCTTTTGTTAGGCTGATATATCTTGTACGGGCCTTATATTTCCTTAGCTTTTTTTCTTAATTTTCTTGTTCAGGTTATCCTTTTTTTCTCCACTAGGCAGGCTAGTTCTCTTCTTAAGGTTTCAATTTTGTTTTTTAATCTGCATGGCCATTTTGGTATTCTTATTTCATTACTCCGTTTTGAGCTTCTACTAATGAGCGCCTCTATTTTGGAGCCATTGCAATGCGCTCCTCTTAAAGTGCCACTGTATGTTTTGTATGTCATTCTTCAAATGTTTAACATTTTCCTAAATGTTCTGGTAATATAATTTTGTTGAGAGCATCAACAATTTTTGCAAATTTTGGTGATATATCTGTTTTGGTACATAGGGTCTTTTTCTTAGGTCAATGCCCATATATTCTGTTAGTGTGGTGTTAAATATTAGAATAATTTTATCTGTAGCTCAGCTTCATCATCAGCATTCTGCAAAGGCTTGAAACTGTGTTGCTGCTGTTAATGTCTGGTTGTGAAGCAGATGAAGTAATTGTATTTTCACCAGCGGGTTGCAATTTCATTATTTTCTTGTGTAGTATTCTCATGGTCTTTAGTTTGGTTTCTTTCTAGCTCTTGTACAACTTCACATTTTATTTGTTTTGACATATCTAGAGGGATTAAGTTATTTTTTTGCTATCACTCTATATTGATCTGCTATTCATTGTGCATTGATTTGCATGGAGGGATATTGTATTGTAATCAGTTGCTGAAGTTTGTCCTTGTATCCTATCATATTATTATCATTAGTAGTAGTTTTATTTTTCTACTTGCACAGTTCATCTTCTTCTGCTTGTTTCTCCTTCTTTGTGTGTCGTTTTTTTCATTGATTCTATTGTATTTCTTCTATGAATGCCTGCAACAAAATAAATCTCAGGATAGTATATCGTAACAGTCGAAGCATTCCCATGCAAGTCTGGTGAAGAATTTTAAAAACCCAATCTCTATAAAAGAGGGATACCATCTTGCAGAGCAGTTGTCATCATTGTTGTCTGAGTCAGGGTGGTAAGGTTTTGGCTCACTAGCACTTTGGCAAGAATAGGCAGAGGTAAGATTATTCCTTATTTCTTCTTTCTTTTATCTTATTTAAATCTTGAGAGAATAGGAGGTATGTCCTACCGAAGGGTTTTGGCCCAAAACGCCAACTATACTCTTTTCCATAGATGCTGCCTGTTCTGCTGATTGCCTCCAGCATTTTGTGTCTGTTGTTCGGATATCCAGCATCTGCAGATTTTCTCTTGTTTGTGAGGGGATATGTCTACAGGGCCAGTGTTCTGTTCTGGATGTCAGAATCAGATGTGGGAGACTACCAACCTCCTCAATGGCCACAGCTGCATCAGATGCATTGAGATGCAGCTCCTAAGAGACCCTGTTAAGGAACTGGAGCTGCGGCTCAATGACCTTTGGCTTCTGAGAGAAAATGAAGAGGTGATAGAAGCTACAGGGAGGTAGTTACCCTAAGGCTACTGGAGGCAGATAAATGGGTGATTGTCAGGAGAGAAAAGCAAGAACATCAGATAGAGGAAAACACCTCCTATGGCCATCTCCTTCAACAATAAATACTCCATTTTGATTACTGTTGGGGGGGGATCGACCTACATGGGGGAAACAATAGCAGCCGTACCTCTGGTATTGAGTCAGGCCCTGTGGCTGAAGAGGATTGCAGCAGTAATAGGAGACTCAATAGTTAGGGGAACAGATGGGAAATACTGTGGATGCAAAAAACAAACATGGATGGTAGTTTGTCTCCCAGATGCCAGGGCCCATGATATTTCTGGAAGCATCCACAATATCCTGAAAAGGGATGGTGAGCAGCCAGAAGTTGTGGTAGACATTGGTCGAAAAAGTGGCGGAGGCCCTAAAAACAAAATGCAGGAAGTTAAGAAGGAAGCTGAGAAGCAGGATCTTAAGGGTAGTAATCTCAGGATGGCTACCTGTCCCATGTGACAGTGAGGATAGGAATAGAATGAGGTGGCAGATAAATGCATTGCTGAAGAATTGGAGTGGGGGCAAGGATACAGATTTCTGGTTGCACTTGAATCCAAGTGGGTCAAATTTTCTTGCAGACAGGTTGACTAGAGCTGTTGGGAGTAGTTTAAACTAATATGGTAGAGGGATGGGAACCAGGATGATAGAACTGAAGATGAGCCAGCAGGTTTACAAGTAGATGATGGGTGTAACATGAATGTAAGGAAGCACAAACCAATGGTTGGGTACAAATGCAGACAGAGCAAAGAGTTAAATTGTGCCACAGAGGGAAAATTCAAAAGGGTAAAGAATGTAGGAATGAAGGTGCTGTATTTAAATGCGAGTAGCATTCGAATAAGGTGGACAAACTTGAAGCGCAATTAGCGATTGGTCAGTATGATGCTGTGGGCATCAATGAGTCGTGCTGAAAGAAAGCCATAGTTAGGAGCTTAACATCAAACGATATACTTTGTATAGAAAGGACAAGCAGGAAGGCATAGGCTGTGGCATGGCTATGTTGGTAAGAGATGGAATTACATCTTTAGAAAGAGGTGACATAGGGTCGGAGAATGTTTGACTCTTTCTGAATGGAGTTAAGAAGCTGCAAGGGTAAAAAAATATATAGGAATCAAATAGTAGCCAAGATGTGGCACTGAGATTGCAAATGAGCTGGAAAAGGCACATAATAAGGGTAATGTCACAATTGTAATGGAGAACTTCAATATGCAAGGGAATTAGGAAAATCAGGTAGGTTGTGCTTGAGCCTACTTGAAGAAAGGCTATCTTCAATTGGATGTTTGATAAGGTGCTGCACATGAGGCCATTTAACAAGATAAAGTCCTATGGCATTACAGGAAAGATGCTAGCATGGAATGAAGAATGGCTGACAGACAGGAGGCAGTGAGTGGAAATAAAAAGGGCCTTTTCAGATTGGCTGCCAGTGACTAGTGGTGTTCCTCCGGGGTCAGTATTCAGACTGCTACTTTTCACATTTCCATAATGGAATTGATGGCTTTGTGGTAAAGTTTGCAGATGATACAAAGATAGGTGGAGGAGTAGGTAGTGTTGAGGAAGCAATGCAATTGCAGCCAGGGCATTAAAGCAAATTGGAAGAATGGACAAAAAAGTGGCAGTGTTGGGAAATGTATGATCATGTATTTTGGTAAAAAGAACAATGGTGCAGCCTGATATCTAAATGGGAAGAACATTCAAACATCAGAGGTGCAGAGGGACTTAGGATTCCTCATGAAGGACTCCCAAAAGGTTAATTTACAGGTTGAGTCTGTGGTCAAGAAGGAAAATGCAATGTCTGCATTTATTTCAAGGGGGAAATAATATAAAAGCAAGGAGATAATGTTAAGGCTTTATAGAACACTAGTCAGACTGCCCTTAGAGTATTGTCAACAGTTTTGGGCCCTGTATCTTAGAGAGGATGTGTTGTTATTGGAGAGAATCCAGAGGAGTTTCATGAGTACTCACTGGAATTAGTAAAGATGTGTGCGGGGGTGGGGGGGGGATCTCATTGAAAACTACCAAATGTTGAAAGGTCTCCACAGGGGGCATGTGAAGAAGATGTTTCCTATAACTAGAGGGCACAGCCTCAAAATTGAGGGGTAACCTTTTAAAACAAAGGTAAGGAGGAATTCTATTAGCTAGACAGTAGTGAACCTGTAGACTGTTCTGCAACAGACTGCGGTGGAGGGCAAGTCCAAGTTATGTACCCCTAGGGTTCATATTTTCTGTCGACTGTCACTTTAAAACGCCAAAAGAATTGAGACTGACTTTTGTTTTTTTGGATTTCTACTGACTGTAGAATTGCTTGGTTGCTATGGTGAGCAGCTTGTGTTTACATGTACTCTGCAGCGTGTTTTGAATAAGCAAGGTCAGATGATCCTCTTACAGACACACAGAGTCAAGATGGATTCGGTCAATGGAAGACACCAGTGAGTCGGTCGCTGGTTTAATCTTTCAGTAGCCCAAAAGGGGTGAGTTGAGATCAATCCAGAGTATTGATAGATGACCCTCACAAGTTTTCTGCAACTAGAAGAGAAGAGAGGAGAGGAAGGTTTGGAACAGAAGAAACCTAGTGACAGTGAGATCACTGTTTGGACTCTCTCTCTAAGTAACACGTAAGGGTGAGTTTGTTTCCATTCGGCTACGGAAGTGTGATTATCACTTAGTTAATCCACAGGAGTGGGTTCTCTGGTGAGGAAAAAACCTTTGTGTGTCGTCCCTTGCCTGGGTGGTGGTTTCCTTGAAGATGGTCCCCTTTCTTGTGATAAGCTACTGTTGGTGATAATTCATACATGGATTCTGTTTGAGTATCCTGTGGCCACCACTTTGGGATGACCCGTAACTAAATTTGGGTGTGGTACCACTTGTGTTGAAAGGATATTCGTTGAAGATCAGTGTCGGTGATATTTCGTGTGTGGACTGGAACAACTTCAGAGATAAAACCTACTGCTATTGTTATTTTGTATTGCTGTTGTGGAATCTGTGGAATATCAATGTAATTGCCTTCTCACAACATACGCCTTTGGATTACAAATCTCTCTCCTCAATTCTACTCAACTCAATATCACGAACTGAACGGACTTCATTCCTATACCATCTAAAGGCTACAACATTTACCACATAAGCTTGAAGAAGTCTCTACACTTATATCTGCTAACCTGTTTGATTTATCTGGTTTTATTACTATATTATGTAGATACTAATAAATGGTGTTTTGTTTACAGTCAACCCTCCTCATCTGCAAGTTCCGCATCGGCAAATTCAACCAACTGCGAATCCAGTAAACCTGGAAGTGCTCTTCCAGCACTTGTTGTTCGAGCATGTACAGACTTTTTTTTCTTGTCATTATTCCCTAAACAATGCAGCATAATAACTATTTACATAGCATTTACATTGTATTAGATATTATAAGTAATCTAGAGATGATTTAAAGTATACCGGAGGAAGTTCGTGAGTTATCGTGGATAGGGATCGACAAAAAATCAGAAGTTCTCTTACTAAGTAAGTGGGAACAGGTACATCCGGTATTATTTAACGTCAGTTAGTCAAACATTTGTCTTAGTACATAGTATATATTTCACCTTTCAATGCTTGTAAAACACTTTTATGTTTCAGCGCCGGGCAGTGACAGACCGCTATCGAGTGCACTCTCCACATTGATGTGGAAGATCAAAAACTCAAAACCCCAAAACCCAATAATAAAACCACTGCATTGCTTAGTAATAATTGTAGCTTTCATCGGGGCAGGGCCTTTCTCACTTTATCCTTTAAAATTGTTCCGATCGTTGACCGATGTAGACTAATGCTTTTCCAATGACCGATGGTGGTTCACCTCTTTCTGATCGTTTTATTATTTTCACTTTATTTTCAATCGTGATCGTGATTATTTTCGTAAACAGAAACACTGTGGATTCAGAGCTCCAATGCCGGGTCCTAATGTCCACTGGACTGAGACAGGTTAAACAAGGTCTGGGGTTCCGCTTGGTCCTAAGATCCACCACATTGAGACAAGTTGAATAAGGGACTTGAGCATTCGTGTTTTTTGGTATCTGCAAGGGGTCCCAGAACTAATCCCTCGTGGATAAGGAGGGCCGACTGTATAGCAAAACCAAACTCCAGGTGTGTTCCATTTCTGCTGATTCTTTTAACCCATTACGGATGGAGTACATAACAAAATACTAAAGTGGAATTTGAGAGTTTCCTGATTGGTCAGGGCATCAAAAGATATGGTGAGAAGGTGGGTGTATAGGGTTGAGTGGATCAGCCATGATGAAATAGTAGAACAGACTTGATGGGCTGAATGGCCAAATTCTGCTCCTATGTCTTAAGGGGTTATAGACATATACGTATTTGATAATAAACTTACTTTGTACTTTGAACCATGCTGATGAACTAATCTGTCTGAAGCCAAAATGATAAGACTGATATGAAGGCAAGGTATTATTCCTTGTCTCTGGAGAAGGTCTTTGTGCAGCAGTTCATCCTGGGCTCACAGAACATCCACTTATTACCCTATAGGCAGCTGCCTTCTGCACAATGGAAGATCCATTTCCAGATTTGTTTACGCCAGCAACCATACTGTATTCCACTAGAGCAGGGGTCAGCAACCTTTACCACTGAAAGAGCCACTTGGACCCGTTTCCCACAGAAAAGAAACCACTGGGAGCCGCAAAACCCGTTTGACATTTAAAATGAAATAACACTGCATACAACATTTTGTTTTGCCTTTATGCTATGTATAAACAAACTATAATGTGTTGCATTTATGAAATTGATGAACTCCTGCAGAGAAAATGAAATTACATTTCTGCATGCAACAAAAACATTTTGAACTCCGAAATAAAGACGTTGGGTTGAAGGTTACTTTTAAGTAAAATACTCAACGTCTATTTGAGTCCTTCTTGTATTTATGAAAAACGCCAAACTTAAATTTGCCGCCAGCAGCAAACCAAAAATAACGTCAGCCAGCTGTCAACCTGAAAAATAAAAGGACTATTTCACTGAACAATGAAAACATATGAATATACGTAAAATAATAGGCAATTAAAATATTTATCATACTTGTTCAGGTTGACTCACACCTGACAATGCAGTCGTATTCAGTAGGGATGAATCGATGCTTAGGGGAGTGACCGGGAAGGATAATGTGTTTTTTTCCTCTCTGAACTCACAAAAGCGTTTCCCAAACGATGTTTGCATTGCGATGATTGCAGAATGTAAATACTCCGAATTTATCATGTCGTGACCTTGTTTGAACTCTCTCAAATTGGGGAAGTGAGACAATGTGCCTTTCTGTAAATCTCTGGCAAGCAACGTCAACTTGCGCTCGAATGCCAAAACATCCTCCAACATGTGCAGGGCTGTACGTCCTTACCCCGTTGAAGAGCTGTGTTCAGCGTGTTCAGGTGCGCTGTCATGTCTACCATGAAGTGTAGCTTTTCCAGCCACTCTGGCTGTTCCAGCTCAGGAAAGTTGAGCCCTTTGCTGCCCAGGAAAGTTGAGCCCTTTGCTGCCCAGGAAAGTTTTCACTTCTTCCAGACACGCGACAAAGTGTTTCAGCACCTTCCCTCTGGACAGCCAGCGATAAAAACACGTTGTAGCGGTGTGCTACACACAGTCAGTAAACTGCAGTCAAAGATAGCTTTATTCGAACTAAACAGCCTTGCTTTTAAGCCTCCCTCAACCCACCCCCCATGGGCGCGGATGCTGCAAAAGACACGTACTCACAAACCCCCGTAGGCTATCTCCCTTAGCCTGAACGCTGGCTAATTGTGAGCCGGTTCGGATGTGTCAGGAAATGGGTCGCCACAACGTCTTATTTAGATTGTACAAGATCACCATAATCTTCAAATTTAGATTTACATTTCAAAAACTAACAAACTAACATAAAATACATTTTAATTAAATACTGACCATGTAGCGGTGTGCTACACGCAGCGCTAAAATTACGACACGGAGACGGTAACTGCAGTCGAAGGAAAAAACTTTATTCGAAAACTTCAGCCTCACTTTTAAGCCTCCCTCAACCTGCCCCCCATGGCGCAGAGGCTCCAAAGCTCTGTGCTCGCAAACCCCCGTAGACTATCTAATTGTGAGTCGGTTCAGATGTGCCAGGAAAAGGCCACAACCAATTATTTCCCAAAGCAACAGGGAGCCGCAGCACAGTCGTAAAAGAGCCACATGTGGCTCCGGAGCCGCGGGTTGCCGACCCCCGCACTAGAGAAACTAGACTCACGTGTCTGGTTCCTGGGACACGTCTTTGATCTATTGATTTGATAAACTTCAAATGGTCGAATCAAAATGAAGATTAAATAAAGATTCCTATGAAGCATAAATCAGAATCTTATTGCTAAAGCTCTAGCAGCTGATAGGTCAATGGAGAAATAGCTTTGAATCTCAAAGTATGTGGTTTTATTGCACTTAAAATGATTAAGTCATTGAAGGAGCTCTGTTTGTGGTTCTGACAATGCGAGTTGCTTAAAGCTATCTTGTAGGAATAAAAATTTCAGCACGTGAGGCAACAGAATGATGATTCATTGCAAGCTGCAGATCTGCTCAGAACTTATACTCTTTTAAATTTAAATTTTATGACTCTAAGAATTATTTTTAATCTACATACAGGAATAGTGATATTTCGATCTCCTGGGGGCATCACAATCTAACTCCTCATGTCCTCGTACTTTATAGATGCCTGCACTGCACTATCTCTGTAAATGTTACATGTTTTTCTGTGTCCTGTTATTGCCTTTCCCTTGTACTTACTGAGGTGACATTACATTTTGTACAGATGATAAGGTACTGTTCCTTGGTGCGTGTGATAATTTATCAAATTTACCTAAACCAATCTGTTGGATGAAGAGCAAGTGTTGGTCGGTCTCTGTGAATTTCTTCTGTTCTTCTTTGAGTAATGAGTATGGATCCTCTCTACCCTCTGAGCATGCTAACAGGACCCCAGTTTTATATTTTAGTTCATGTCAATGATTCACATCAAGGTTACCCTGCAACCACGAAATCTCATTTCTCTGACTCTTTTGACATCAGATATCTGCTCATTACACAGATATGTTTATGGGTTAAATTTCTTAAGGCTATAAATTTGATATCATGACATAACAATTTGAGTGACCAATTAATATTCATTTCATTTAATCAACCAAGGTCAGCTCACAGATAAAAATGGAGCAGTTGGCCAAAAGGGTCATTTTATTCTGGGAATTGGTAAGCAAATAATGTGTTACCATGTCGTAGATGACTGTAGCCATGATCGAGAATGGTGTACAGAGCTGGGACAGTAGTCACAGAGATTTGTCTTTAAGTTCAGCAGGTTTCAGCATTTATCAAGTGCAAACCAATTTCCCACACAGTAATGACAACACTTCAAGACTACTTCAATGATTATGAAACACTCCGGAATTTCTTGAAAGTGCAATGAAATGTATTATTGAAAAACAATAAAATAAATTGGACACACCTAAGTGGGGAAGTGGGGAAGTGCGGCAAGCAGATCTATGCAGGGAATCAGATTTAACATTTCTGATACATGACTTTTCAATGTTATCAAATCATACAATATATTTCAACTGTGCGTTGCTGTTCATATTGGCACCCAAGGTGCAGTTAGTTTTGACAGGACAGCTGAAATTTGACATTTATACCAAAATGTAAAAGAGACTGTTTTCATAAAGTCATACAACACAGAACAAGCCCTTCAGTCCAACCTTACTAGCATACCTGTTCAAGTGTCTTTTCAATGTTGTGAATGCATCTGCCTCAACCACTTCCTCTGCAAGCTCATTCTTCTCTGGGTTGCCACTTGACTTCCTATTAAATCTCTTCCTTCTCAACTTAAACCTCTGCCTTCTAGTTCTTGATTCCCCAATGCCAGGAAAAGGCAAATATGCATTCATCCCATCTATGCCCTTCATGATTGTACACATATGGTCACCCCTCATTCTCCTGTACTGTAATGAATAAAGTCATAGCTAACCAGCTCTACAGCTCAATCTCCTGTGTTCTGGCAATATCCTATTATGTTTATACCCTTCCTTTTGATTTCATGCTCTTTATCCAACATGTTTCGCTCTGGCACATTGAGACCTGAACCATGATAGTTCTATTATTAAAATTGAAGGCGGGGAATAATTTTAATAGTCAATTAAATTTCTTGCAAATGTGAGAAGCTTATGAAAAACATATATTTAACATCAGAGAAGTCTTATGGAAAATGGTTTTAGCTGCTTGGGATACTGATTAAAAGCATTCATTGAATTTTAGCCCACTTAATGGCAAAATCAGGTTGGATTCTGGTAAAAAGTATGATTCAAGTTTTGATTAAGCATGATTGATTTTAGCACATTCAATATTTACCCATGGGAAATACAGTATGTAACTAACTATGGCAGCTTATCAAGAATGTCTAAAAACAATGTATTCTTGATTCTTCAAGGTTGGATGCAGAATAAATCACTAAATGCTTTTCAATTTAAGATTGCAGCCTCATCTGAAAGGCAACAAAATAGAACAACAGTTGATGACAAATGTTAAGAATAAGAGAGAGGGAAAGGCAAATTAAGTTAGAAAAATAAATGATGTATCAAAGTGCCAAAACAGATTTTTCTTCAGAACTTATGAAACTAATTACCTTTGAAACTCGGGAAATTACTGAAATCAACTGTGCATTAGAATGCTATCTGAACTTGAACATCAGATGTTACAAGCAGCATAGAGCTATTATAGAGCTAATGACCCGCGTTCAATTCCACCACTGTCTGTCAGGAGTTTATATGTTTGATCAAGGTTTCCTCTGGCTGCTCCAGTTTTCTCTCACATTCCAAAGACATACAGGACTAGTAGGTTAATTGGTCACATAGGCACATGGACGTGTTGGCCATAAAAGGCCTGCTACCATGCTGTACCTCTAAATAAATAAATGAGCAATCAATATTAAACATGCTCATTTCCCATCATTATGGTTGATGTAGGGAAGGGAAATGTCACTGATGTAGCTTTGATTTATTTATTTATTGAGATATAGTGTGGACTCGGCCCTTCGAGCCCTTCGAGCCCTTCGAGCCACCCTACCCAGCAGCCCCAGATTTAGTTCTGGGACAATTTACAATGACCAATTAACCTACCAGGCAGCACATGGGAGCAAACTGGAGCACCCAGAAGAAGCTTGTGTGCTCACAGGGAAAACGTACAAACTCCTTACAGGCAGCGGCGGGAATTGAACCCGCCACCTGTTCTGTAAAGAGTTGTGCCACTCAACTAGGGATTTTTTGTGTAAGAGTATGAAAAAGGTGATAGTGAATGTGTGGCAAGTTTCCCCACACAAGCCATAATGAAGAGTAGCAGAACATAGCAGAAATATTCAGGGTAATGAGCAGTATCTTTGGAGAAGAGCCGTGGGCTTAAAAGGAAATCAAACAGAAAATTGGAAATCGAGAATAAAAACAGAAAATGCTAAAACCAGTCAGGCAACATCTGAGGAAAGAAAGACAAAATTAACATTACAAGTCACAGACACTGTTTTGACATCATTGATCTGAAATATTGATTCCACTTCTCTTTTCACTCATGCTCTGGTCTGTTGAGAATTCCCAGCATTTCCTCTTCCTTTAGTTCATATTTATAGTAGTTGTACCTTTCTGCTTCAATTACTGTAAAACAGGATAGTAATTTGTTGAGAGACATTTTACACCATCATCTTGTGCACCTTGAGTGTATTGATAAACTAGTATCCATGTGACTAGCATTTAGCATAGCAAATAGCGCATTTAAATCAGTATGATTTACTAATGTATTAACATTAGACAAGGAAATAAGGTAGCAAAATTGAATGGGAAGTTGGTTGCTATTAAATTAATGACTCATTTATTACACAATCAGTGGCCACTTTAATAGGTACACCTGTAAACCTGCTTATTAATTCAAATATCTAATCAACCAATCATGTGGCAGCAACGTAAAGCATGCAGACATGGTCAAGAGGATCAGTTGTTCTGATTAAACATCAGAATGGATAAGAAATCTGATCAGTGACTTTGAATCTGGAATGATTGTTGGTGCTAGGCAGGATGGTTTGAATAGCTCAGAAACTGCTGATCTCCTGGGATTTTCACATGCAACAATTTTGAGAGTTTACAGAGAACAGTGCAAAATACCAAGAGCATCCAGTGAATGGCAGTTCTGTGGATGAAATGCTTTGTTAATGAGAAAGGATAGAGGAGAATGGACAGACTGGTTCATGTTGACAGTAATTCAAATGAACACACATTATAACAGTGGTGTACAGAAGAGCATCTCTGAAGAGCGATCTTGAAGTAAAGGAGCCATTAGGAGGTAGTCACCATTATATGATAAGTTTTTATCTGCAATATGAGAAGGATAAGGGCAGATCAGAGGTGTCAGTGTTGCAGTTGAACAAAGGAGACTATGGAGCCATGAGGGAGGAATTGGCCAAAGTTAACTGGATGGATATCCTAGCAGAAAAGACAGTGGAACAACAATGGCAGGTATTCTTGGGAATAATGCACAAGGTGCAAAATCAGTTCATCCCCCGGAGAAGGAAGGATTCAAAAGGGGGAAAGGGGCCACAGTGGTTGACAAAGGAAGTCAGAGATTGCATAGCATTAAAAAAAAGGAAATATGACAGAGCTAAAGTGAGTGGGAGGACAGATGATTGGGAAGTTTTTAAGGAACAACAGAACTTAACTAAAAAGACAATACGGGGAGAAAAAATGAGGTACGAACGCAAGCTAGCCAGGAATATAAAGGAGGATAGCAAAAGCTTTTTTAGGTATGTGAAGAGAAAGAAGCTAGTTAAGAACAATGTTGGGCCCTTGAAGAATGAATTGGGTGAAATTGTTATGGGAAACAGAGAAATGGCAGAAGAATTTAATAAGTACTTTAGATCTGTCTTCACTAGGGAAGACACAAGCAATCTCCCAGATGAATGGATCGGCCAAGGACATAGGGTAACAGAGGAAATGAAACAGATTGACATTAGGAAGGAAACGGTGATGAGTAAACTGATGGGACTGAAGGCTGACAAATCCCCAGGTCCAGATGGTCTGCATCCTAGGGCACTAAAGGAGGTGGCCCTGGAAATTGCGGATGCATTGGTAATCATTTTCCAATGTTCCTTAGATTCAGGATCAGTTCCTGAGGATTGGAGAATGGCTAATGTTATCCCACTTTTTAAGAAAGGAGGGAGGGAGAAAACAGAGAACTATCATCCTGTCAGCCTAACATTAGTAGTGGGAAAGATGCTAGAGTCCATTATTGAAAATGAAATAGTGGCATATCTAGATAGCAATGATAGGATTGGGCCGAGCCAGCATGGAGTTACCAAGGGCAAATCATGCTTGACTAATCTATTGGAGTTTTTCGAGGATGTAACCAGGAAGTTAGACAAGGGAGATCCAGTGGATGTAGTGTACCTTGATTTTCAGAAGGCATTTGATAAGATCCCACATAGGAGATTGGTGGGTAAAATCAAGCTCATGGCATTGGGGGGAAGATATTGACATGGATAGAAAACTGGTTGGCAGATAGAAAGCAAAGGGTAGCGGTGAATGGATGTTTCTCGGAACGGCAGGTGGTGACTAGTGGGGTGCCACAGGGCTTCGTATTGGGACCACAGCTGTTTACGATTTACATCAACGATTTAGATGAAGGCATTGAGAATAACATCAGCAAGTTTGCTGATGATACTAAGTTGGGTGGCTGTGTGACATGTGATGAGGATGTTAGGAGAATTCAGGGTGACTTGGATAGGCTGAGTGAGTGGGCAGATACTTGGCAGATGACTTTTAATGTGAATAAATGTAAGGTTACCCACTTTGGGAGTAAGAACAGGAAGGCAGATTATTATCTGGATGGTGTAGAGCTAGGTATAGGAGAAATACAAAGAGATCTAGGAGTCCTTGTTCATCAGTCACTGAAGGTGAATGAGCAAGTGCAGCAGGCAGTGAAGAAGGCTAATAGAATGTTGGCCTTTATTACAAAGGGAATTGAGTACAAGAGCAAGGAAATCCTTTTGCATTTGTCCAGGGCCCTGGTGAGACCACACCTGGAGTACAGTTTTGGTACAGTTTTGGTCTCCAGGGTTAAGGAAGGACATCTGGCTATAGAGGAAGTGCAGCGTAGATTCACGAGGTTAATTCCTGGGATGTCCGGACTGTCTTACGCAGAGAGGTTAGAGAGACTGGGCTTGTACACGCTGGAATTAAGGAGATTGAGAGGGGATCTGATTGCAACATATCAGATTATTAAGGGATTGGAAAAGATAGAGGCAGGAAATATGTTCCAGATGCTGGGAGAGTCCAGTATCAGAGGGCATGGTTTGAGAATAAGGGGTAGGTCATTTAGGACAGAGTTAAGGAAAAACTTCTTCTCCCAGAGAGTTGTGGGGGTCTGGAATGCATTGCCTCAGAAGGCAGTGGAGACCAATTCTCTGGATGCTTTCAAGAAGGAGCTAGATTGGTATCTTATGGATAGGGGAATCAAGGGATATGGGGACAAGGCAGGAACTGGGTATTGATAGTAGATGATCAGCCATGATCTCAGAATGGCGGTGCAGGTTCGAGGGGCCAAATGTTTCTCCTTCCATCCCCAAATTAAGCCTTGAATTGGGACATCTGAAATTTTATTCAGCTCTCAGGCTTTCTCCAATGGCAGCCTGGGAAATCAAATGTTCAACACACAACTTTCATAATGTTTAAAAAGGTGAATGTTGAAAATAGTTGCTGGGGACTAACAGGCATTGTTTATTGTGGGAATAGGTCTAAGATGAGGACTATAGCAGTTCAAGTTGCCTCACTTCCTCCAGGCCAGGTGGGGATTGGAAAATAAATCCTGACCTCTCTAGTGATGTGTTATATGAGTCGATATTGGTTTATCATTGTCACATGTATCAAAATACAGTGAAAAGCTTCTCCATACATTCCAAAATCCAAAATATCAGATCATTACACAGTGCATTGAAGTAAGAAAAATGTAAAAGTATAACAAAATATGGAATAAAAGTGTAACAACTCCAGCAGAAATGCAGTACAATAAAGTAGTACAAATCATAATGAAGTGAGAATGAACACTATAGTACATTATCTGCCCTGATCACCTCTTAACATCACACTATTCCCTGAATTATGGAATTTCATTCAAAGTTAAGCGAAGTGCATTTTGAGTATTTCTATACAGTGTATTCCTATGCATGGAGTATGCATACAGTATTTTTAAAAGCATCAAGGCTACAAACCCCAAAATGCTTTTGTTATTTGTAAGTAGAACATTTGCATATTGAGGAAAATCAGAGTCAGAGTGACAAGGGGAGAGTCATCACAGTTAATTCATCTATTAATTTCAAGCTCAGACGTGATACAGTGGAACAGATAATCAATTTTGTTCCGTGATGCCACAGGTGGGTGATTCTAGACAGTTTTCAGAGGGTTGCCAGCTGGCATACATACAAACAATGTACTGACTTGATTGTGGTGATGATCATTGCATGATCCCACATCCCACATCATCTCCCATACCATTGTCCGCTGGGTAAGCATGAAAAAGAGCATGTAACTCTGCCACTGATATTGCTGTCATATTGTCTCAGCTGTCTGAGCTAACCAAATAAAATTAATCTCCCCTGGTCCAGTTAGAGCCCAATTATATAAGACTTCCTTCAGAAGTTTAGCTCCTGGTAGAATGTTAATAAATAAATTATATTACATTATTGCTTCAGTGATCTCTCATATAATACGCACTGATGTTTACCAAATCAGTTCATTTCTTTGACATTCTCTGTGTTGAAAAGGCAGGAAGGAAGGAAATGGTGCAAATGAAAGAAAATAAATGTAAGCCTCAGGCTCGGCCAACTCGTGTTCGTCTAGGGCAGGGGTCAGCAACCTTTACCACTGAAAGAGCCACTTGGACCCGTTTCCCACAGAAAAGAAAACACTGGGAGCCGCAAAATGAAATAACACTGCATACAACGTTTTGTTTTGCCTTTATGCTATGTATAAACAAACTATAATGTGTTGCATTTATGAAATTGATGAACTCCTGCAGAGAAACGAAATTACATTTCTGCATGCAACAAAAACATTTTGAACTCCGAAAAAAAGACGTTGGGTTGAAGGTTACTTTTAAGTAAAATACTCAACGTCTATTTGAGTCCTTCTTGTATTTATGAAAAACGCCAAACTTAAATTTGCCGCCAGCAGCAAACCAAAAGTAACGTCAGCCAGCTGTCAACCTGAAAAATAAAAGGACTATTTCACTGAACAATGAAAACATATGAATATACGTAAAATAATAGGCAATTAAAATATTTGTCATACTTGTTCAGGTTGACTCACACCTGACAATGCAGTCGTATTCAGTAGGGATGGATCGATGCTTAGGGGAGTGACCGGGAAGGATAATGTGTTTTTTTCCTCTCTGAACTCACAGAAGCGTTTCCCAAATGATGTTTGCATTGCGATGATTGCAGAATGTAAATACTCCGAATTTATCATGTCGTGACCTTGTTTGAACTCTCTCAAATTGGGGAAGTGAGACAATGTGCCTTTCTGTAAATCTCTGGCAAGCAACATCAACTTGCGCTCGAATGCCAAAACATCCTCCAACATGTGCAGGGCTGTACGTCCTTACCCCGTTGAAGAGCTGTGTTCAGCGTGTTCAGGTGCGCTGTCATGTCTACCATGAAGTGTAGCTTTTCCAGCCACTCTGGCTGTTCCAGCTCAGGAAAGTTGAGCCCTTTGCTGCCCAGGAAAGTTTTCACTTCTTCCAGACACGCGACAAAGCGTTTCAGCACCTCCCCTCTGGACAGCCAGCGATAAAAACACGTTGTAGCGGTGTGCTACACGCAGTCAGTAAACTGCAGTCAAAGATAGCTTTATTCGAACTAAACAGCCTTGCTTTTAAGCCTCCCTCAACCCGCCCCCCATGGGCGCGGATGCTGCAAAAGACACGTACTCACAAACCCCCGTAGGCTATCTCCCTTAGCCTGAACGCTGGCTAATTGTGAGCCGGTTCGGATGCGTCAGGAAATGGGTCGCCACAACGTCTTATTTAGATTGTACAAGATCACCATAATCTTCAAATTTAGATTTACATTTCAAAAACTAACAAACTAACATAAAATACATTTTAATTAAATACTGACCATGTAGCGGTGTGCTACACGCAGCGCTAAAATTACGACACGGAGTCGGTAACTGCAGTCGAAGGAAAAAACTTTATTCGAGATCTTCAGCCTCACTTTTAAGCCTCCCTCAACCTGCCCCCCATGGCGCAGAGGCTCCAAAGCTCTGTGCTCGCAACCCCCCGTAGGCTATCTAATTGTGAGTCGGTTCGGATGTGCCAGGAAAAGGGTCGCCACAACCAATTATTTCCCAAAGCAACAGGGAGCCGCAGCACAGACGCAAAAGAGCCACATGTGGCTCCGGAGCCGCGGGTTGCCGACCCCAGGTCTAGGGGAAACAGCCGAACTGAAAAATCACATTTGTGTGGATGCTGTGTAAGGTACCCCCAGTTACAAACCCACAATGCAAAACATCAGACAGTACACCATATGCAATTAAATGACTGAACTTTATGAATCTTACTCTCAATATAGGGTTAGTAATGAAAATTTTAAAAGGGGCCCAATTCAAGGAAACGTCAAAAGAGCACATTGGAGACCACTCAGTCATCATTCTTCTACCATCGATCTCCTCAAGTGTCACTGACCTTCGGACCCTCACATCCCAGTCCACTCCATCTGGTGGTCTACCAGCTCTCTCCACATGTCTTCCCTCTTCATCTCTCCTCAACAAAAACCGCAAAAACATCCTTCCAGATTCACAAGACAGAGCAACAATCTCTGACTGGTTAACGTGCATACCACAGTCCTGTTATCTCCAACAGTAACCCAGACATTGCTGCTACAGAGAAACCATTGCCTCAGCAGCGAAACATTACAAAGAAGCCATTACATTTGCTATCCTTATAGCACGTTGCATTAACTACAAACCAACTAGTAAATCACAGATCTGGCTAGAGATTAAAGTATTCTACATTTTCAAAGAATAAGAAGATACCGGCTGTAATCAGCATGCTTCTGAACCTGGGATTATTTGAATGGCAAAATGTAGATTAAGAGCTCAACACATTAAAGGAAAACTTCCTGAGGATCATCTAGAGCTTTGGCTAGGTTACTGATAAGGCAGGAATTGGCTGTTCTGTATACTAACACATAAAACAGTTTATAGGTTGGTTGTGACTTCTGCAATCAGTTTGTGTCTGTGCTTGTGCTTTCTACATTACGACCGGAATAGACTGGCTTTTCTGCTAACCTTCCAATCTTCTTACTTATCTACAGTCGACGCTAAAAGGCTTGCCAAAAAGAAAATGTTTTGGCTGGATCACTGCTCCCCTTTCATAAACAGACCAAACAGTAAAATAAGTATCTCTGTGTACACTTTGTTCCTTGGTAAGTCATTACTTCACTTTAAGAGAATTTAAATATTATATCACATGTCTTATCCTGTACTTCAGGAAGGGAATTGTTTTAGTCTCCATTTCTTCCAGTTTCTCTGAATGCTGAGATTTGTTCATAGTTCATGGTGATAAAGATGGTATTCCTCCTCCACCAACTCAGGATAAGCACCAGGAAATGGACTGAGTGAAGGAAAAGCAGAGTACTCTGGCTTTCTTGTTCTGCACTGCCAAAGAGCTTGTTGTGACAGATACAGTTACAACATTTGAAAGTTTTTTGAACAGATACTCAGATCAGAAATATTTAGAAAGATATAGGCCTAACACAGACAATGGACTAGCATAAATAGGTACCACAGTGGGCATGGACGAGGTTGGCATGAACGGGCCTGATTCTGCGCTGTACAATCCTATGATCCTGTAATCAATATTCTCATAATGTGCCAGAGTCATCTTACATAGGGAAATTGTGATTCCCTCATTTGTAAGCCTCTTTGTTTCAGAAGCCTAACGCTCACCCTATGTGTATGCACAAGCTTCTTCCTGATGTCACATGTATCATATAACTGGTCAGTTATATTGGCCTGTGAAATAGGCATAGTAGTGATGTAGTGATTAGTGCATCGCCTGAGAGTGCCGGTGATCACCAATCAAGGTTCAATTCCCACTGCTGTCTTCAATGAATTTATACATTCCCTCTGTGACTGCATAGGTTTCCAGTGGGTGCTCTAGTTTCATCCAATATTCTAAAGATGTACAGTTAATGTTAGCGAGTTATGGGTATGCTATACTGGCAACAGAAGCAGGGCGATACTTATGAGCTGCCCGGCACAATGCTCACTGATTTGATTTGAAGCAAACAATGTATTTCACTATAGTTTCAATATTTCAATGTACATGTGACAAATAAATCTAATCTTTATCTACAGCAGTCTACTTCTGAAATTTGATCCTGCTGATTTCATCCACAGACACATTTCTTATCAATCCTGTTTCCATGATTTGCCACTGAACAACAATTCTAGTCGTTGGCCTTGGAAAGAAGCCCAACCTTTTCATCACTGAATATCAGCACTGACACAAAGAATATCCAAACAGGTTCTTTGGGGTTCACGGTGCTAAATTGTTGCCTGAAGTAAGCTGTAGCTCTGGTTATTAAGGATTTTTTTGACAATGGTGGTATCAAATCAAATCAAATCAAGTTTAATTATCATTCAAACCATACATACTGTAGATACAACTGAATGTGACAGCATTCCTCTGGGGCCAAGGTGCAAAACATTCAAAATAGCAAGCAAACATTCAAAAATAGCCAGTGACATAATTCAAAATATCGAGCAAAGATGCATATTCAACTCAAAAAATAAAACATATATAGTCCAAGACCCTGAACGACAATGTCCAACAATTGATGGTACAGTCTCCCGGCAGTGTACAAACACATGCAAACCACCGCTCAAACATGGAAGGCAGCACCAGCTGAGTTCAACCATGCTATACCTCTCACCTGGTCTGTAGCAGCAGGCAAGCCCAAATCTTGAGGCCTAGTTCTCACTACAACCGAGGTCACACAGCTCCTATGTTGCCTGTCCCTCCACCAGATTAGGGTAACAGGCCTGCGTCAAATTACAATATCGCTTTCCAACAGAGTCTTGCGATCGCAAGCAAAACGTCCGAGGTAGTCTCCCATAATTATACCGAAATCAACTCTGATGCAGCAACGTGGTCTGCAGCCAGGACATCTCCCCCATTCTCAAGCTGGCTCCTCCAACATATCGGCAGAGTCCTCCAGTACTCTAACCAGCTCTTCTGATATTCCAACAGGCTCATCCAATATCCAAACCGGCTCCTCTGATATCCCAACCAACTCCCCCGATATCCCGACTGGCTCCTCCCATACCCAACCTTCTCCACCTTGGCTGGCTCTGCCACCTACACCAGTCCAGCTACTCCAATCAATGAGCAGCTCACTGATGAGAGTAACTCTGCGGTACTCTGTGTTCTTGGAGTAGAAATGTCTCTGGACGTAAAAAATAAATTTTACAAAGAGAAAACCTCCTTTGGTACAGCACCATCTTACCAGAAATCTACGGATATTGTTCAGGCTTTGGCACAAACAGAAACATGAAAATTTATCAGCTTGTTTAACATGATAGCACAAAGTTGCTGAAGCCAGGACCCATCAAGAAGTATATTGTTGTCTACATGATGAGATGCATTACTTTGTAGCCATTCGTTAGCACAAATATTGAAGAACTAATTTGTTTTGTCTCGTGCCCTGTCAATTTGGAAGTTCGATTCTCCCCACAGATTATCTACCTAAAACAGCCCTCAAGGTTTTAGAAAGAATTGACTGAAGTGGCTGGCATGTTGCCCACACTAATTTGTCCAAGATTCAGAGCAACAGAACTGTGGGTCAAAGGCCAGCAATTCCAATGGATTGATGTGGGCCAGCAAGCACTGTAGATGAAGACCATTGATGATGAGAGCTGGTAACCTCTCCCCCCACACCCCAGCAGCATTCCCCAGCCAAGTTCAGGGAATGGAGGACCAATCAGGCAGCTGGCATGAGACCTGGTTAGTGTCAAATTCAAGGCCTGAAGTCCGAGGTGCCGCCATCAGCGATTCACCGAAGATCGAAGCTCGGAGGTCAAAGACAAAAGTTGGAGGCCTGTCTGTGTGTGTGAGTTGATGGGAGGAAGGAAAGGGACTTGATATACTGTTGTTGTTGCTAATGTTGATCTACTGAACGTTGTGGACAATGGTGGCACAGGTATGTGTGGTCCCAACAGTCTGCCCCAACACATCCTTAAATTGTGTTGGCTGTTACTACAAACAATGCATTTCACTCTGTGTTTCAATGTACATGTGATAAATAAACAAATCAAATCTGAATTATTTGAGCTAACCTTCTGCACTTGAGAGATAAAGCAGATTGTGCCTGCACCTCTGCAAGACCCTGATGTCTTTAATGGTCCAATGCTGATAAAGGATTTTATAATTTTTTTAAATGTTACTGACATTTTAAAACTGTTCAGATTTATTTAGCTAACGTAAAACAGATTAAAATGATGAAAATAAATTAGATACAAATGAAAACACCTTCAATTACATTGCCTTCATGTTGCCTGGATGAGTCAGTTGCCTGTACAAAATAAATAAAACTAGTCCCCTTTTGAACCGTTTATTTGAGGTTTTCTTCAAAAGGATAGCCCTGGTAGAGCATGAGTGAATTTTTGTCATGTTTTTGCCTCGTTGGCCTTTTCTACAATGGGTACCCAGAGTTGTACACTGAGGTCTGCTACACCAGTTGACGACCTTTGATTTACTTTCACTTAGTTCTTCAGAGGGTTGGACAATGAATGGGGCATGATTCTATAATACCAATTTGAAATGAAGAGCATCCCACTCCACTCCTCAACAACATGGTGCTCTCGTGATTCAGTCTACTGGCAGAATGAGAGTTATGATCTTGCTATTTTTCCTCCTTCTCACCATGAACTTGTGAATTTGACTGCACGTGGTGAGCTCCTAGATGAGCAGAACCATGAAGTCTATATATGCAGTGTTTTTCTACAATGACTCTGGCTAAATTCTGGTCATTAATTTCAATGGGATAGCTTTAGATAACAATTGTTACATCATCAAAGAATTCAATCAGGCTCATAAGGCACAACCTGCCTTGACAAAGCCATACTGACCATCCATAATCAGATCATGTCTCTCCAAATGCTCATAAATCCTGCCTCTCAGGACCTTCTCCAACAACTCACTGGTCTATAATTTCCTCTACTCCCTTTCTTGAACAAAGGAACAACATTTGCAACCCTCCAATCCTCTGGTACTTCTCCCATCCCTATTGCTGATGCAAAGATCATCACCAAAGGCTCACCAATCACCCTCCTCGCTTGCCACAGTATCCTGGGGTATATCTCATCCAGTCCCAAAAATCTTATCTAACTTAATGCTTTTCAAAAATTCCAGCACATCTTTTTTCTTAATAGACTTGATGGGCCAAATGTCTATTTCTGCTCTTGTGTCTTATGGTCATATATGAATCATAGAGGTGTTGTTTTTGATAACTATTGCTGATTACAGAAGTGTCCCTGATTAATAATGTTGCTAAGATTCTACATGTAATGATTCTGAAATGTTTGACCTGTGGAAAATGATTAATGCATTTACATTCACAAACAGAAAAGATTCTGCAGATGCTGTAAGTCTTGAGTGAGACACGCAAAATATGGAGGGGAAGATCAATCAATGTTTCAGGTTGAGAACCTTCATCAGGACTGCGTCCATGATCTCCATCAGCACAGGTGCATCACAAGACTGCATGCTTTCCCTCATGCTCTACTTGTTTTACATTTATGTCTGTACAGCTAAGTGCAGCTCCAATGCCATCTTCAAGTTTTCTGCTGTAGGCCAAATCATAGGTGGTGATGAATCAGCATATAGGAGGGAGATTGAAAATGTAGCTGAGTGGTGCTACAACAACAACCCCTTACTCAATGTCGGTAAGACCAAGGAGCTGATTATTGACTTTAAGAGGAGGAAACCAGAGTTCCAAGAGCCAGTCCTCATCAGAGAATCAGAGGGTGGAGAGGCTCAGCAATTTTAAATATCCCGGTGTTGTCATTTCAGTGGACCTGTCCTGGGTAATTCATAAGTGCAATTACGAAGAAAGCATGTGTGGTGAACTACATATACCTGTCTGGACCCCCCCCCCCCCAACTGCTCCTGTGGCCCCTCCCACTGACCCTGGTATAAAGGTGATTGGGGCCTGAGCCCTGCCCTCAGTCTCCAGGATGTAGTATGGTGGTCAATTGCTGCTTGTTCTTTCTTCCAGTCAATAAAAGCCTATATCTCGCCTCACGTCTCAGAGTTATTGATGGTGCATCAGCATGGCAGCCCCTACACTTAGGAGTTTATGAAGATTCAGCATGATATCTGAAGCTTTGATAAAATTCTATGGTGTGCAGTGGAGAGTAAATTGACTAGCTGCATCACAGCTTGCTATAGATACACCAGGGACCTTGAATGGAAAATCCTATAAGAAGTAGAGGCTACACCTCAGCCCATTATGAGTAAAGCCATTCCCACAATTAAGAAATCTATGTGGAGCATAGTTGCAATAAAGCAGCATTCATCATTAGGAACTCTACCACCCATGCTCTCTTCCTGATGGCAGCACATCAGGAAGAAGGTACAGGAGCCTCAGGACTCACACTACTATCTTTAAGCACAGTTGTTATCCCTCAACCATCAGGCTATTGAACTAATGGTGATAACTTCACTTAATTTCACTGAGATATTCCCACAGCCTTGTGTGCTGTCAGAATAAAAGGTAAGGATTACAATAGTGGAGAGCCTTGCTTCTCAAGAGATGTTGAGGCCCTGGTTAATAAAGAAAAGGAGGTGCTTAGCAAGGTATAGATAGGTAGGAACAGATTAGTACAATACAATTTTTTACATCAATTATATATTAAACCACAAAAAATAAACAGATTAAATCCAAATTTATCTGATCAATGTTTTCCATGTAATCAAGAAGTTGGTACTTTTTTACACTCTACTTGGTCTTGTTTTAAAATTCAACCTTTTTGGATAAATTTAAGAGTTTTATTGGAACAAATTATTGGAATACAACTTCCACATAACCCAATATTATTTTTACTAGGTGATTTTGAAGGGATAAAACTGAAACTTAAATTGAACAAATATCAGAAAAAAATTTATAAAAAATTGCAATGGCAGTAGCCAAAAAGGCTATTGCAGTTACTTGGAAATCTGATTCATATTTAACTATGGACTGTTGGAATAATGAAATTGTTCATTATTGAACATATAGCTTGGAATAAAGCTGTATTCCACTTGAAAAAATTACTTATAATTTAAGAAATGAATATGACATATTTCTGAAAATTATATATAACCATATAACAATTACAGCACGGAAACAGGCCATCTCGGCCCTCCTAGTCCGTGCCGAACTCTTAATCTCACCTAGTCCCACCTACCCGCACTCAGCTCATAACCCTCCACTCCTTTCCTGTCCATATACCTATCCAATTTTACCTTAAATGACACAACTGAACTGGCCTCTACTACTTCTACAGGAAGCTCATTCCACACAGCTATCACTCTCTGAGTAAAGAAATACCCCCTCGTGTTTCCCTTAAACTTCTGCCCTCTAACTCTCAAATCATGTCCTCTCGTTTGAATCTCCCCTACTCTCAATGGAAACAGCCTGTTCACATCAACTTTATCTATCCCTCTCAAAATTTTAAATACCTCGATCAAATCCCCCCTCAACCTTCTACGCTCCAATGAATAGAGACCTAACTTGTTCAACCTTTCTCTGTAACTTAAGTGCTGAAACCCAGGTAACATCCTAGTAAATCGTCTCTGCACTCTCTCTAATTTATTGAGGAAATTTGGCATCCTTATTTACAAAAGATAGGATTAAATATATAGGCTCTTTGAAGATAAAGTTATTAGCCATTTGGGGAAAGAAATAAATATATATATTAAAGTTGTTTTGAATTCCATGGAGCATGTGGGGATCTTCCGATATCCAGGCAATCTTTCTTTCTTTTTCTCTTTTTTTTTCTTTTTTTTAGATAGGGATGTTAAGGGGGGAAGGGTTAAGGGGAGGGGTGAGGGCTGATATTATACACTATTATTCTATTCATTCTATGTAATTATCTTAAAAATTGAATAAAATATATTAAAAAAAGATAGGTAGGAACAAATGACATACTTGTGGAGTATAAGAAATGGAAGAGAACACGTAAGAAAGAAATCAGGAGGGCTAAAAGAAGGCAAGAGGTTACTCTACAGATAAGTTACAAGCAAAATGATTCCAAGGGACAAAATTGGTCCTCTGGAGGATCATAATGGTAATCCATGGGTGGAGCCAGTACAGACAGGGGAGATCTTAAAGAAATTATTGTCACCTGTATTTACTCAGGAGATGGACACAGAATCTATAGAACTGTGGCATAGGGGCATCAACTTCATGGACTCTGACATTATAAAGAAGGAAGTGATTGCTATCCTGAGAGAAATCAGGGTGGATATCCTCAGGGCTTGACAGGGTGTTCTCTCGGACCCAATAAGAGACGTGCAGAAATTGTCAGGCCCTTAGCAGATATCCTTAAGTCATCCTTAGCAACAGGAGAAGATAGCCAATGTTGTTCTGCTGTTTTAAAAAGTCTCTAAACATAGAACAGAAAATTATACTCGGGTGAGTCTGACATCAGTTGTGGGAAAGTTATTGGAGGTTATTCTCAGGAACTGGATATGTATGTATTTGGATAGACAAGGATTAATTAAGGATAGTCAGCATGGCTTTGTGCGTGGTAGGTTATGTCTAACCAACATTACAAAGTTTTTCAAGGAAGTTACCAGGAAAGTTGATGAAGGTAAGGTAGTGGATGTTGTCTACATGGACGTTGGCAAGGAATTTGACACGTTCCCACATGGTTAGTCCTGAAGACTCAATCATTCAGATGAGGTAGTAAATTGGATTAGACATTGGCTTTGCGTGAGAAGCCTATGAGTGGTAGTAGATCTTTGGCTCTCTGACTGGAAGCCTGTGACTAGTGGTGTGCCACGGAGATCAGTAATGGGTCCATGTCATCTGTATCATTGATTTGGATGATAGCTTGGTTAACTGGATCAGCAAATTTGTGGATAACACCAAGAGTTTGGGTGTGAACAGTGAAGAAGACTATCATGGCTTGCAGACTGATCTGGAGCAGCTGGAAAAAATGGGCTGAGAAATGGCAGATGGAAGTTAATACAGACATGTTCAAGTTGTGCACCTCGGTAGGACCAACCAGGGTAGGTCTTACACAATGAACAGAAGGGCACTAAGGAGTGTGGTAGAGCTAAGCAATTTCAGAATGCAGGTCTGTAATTCATTGTTAAGTGGTTTCACAGGTACAGTATATAGTGTCATAAAGAATGTGTTTTGCACATTGGCCTTCATAAATCAAACTATTCAGGACTGGAGATGGGATGTTACGTTGAAATTGTATAAAACATTGTTAAGACCTAATTTGGAGTATTGTCACCTACCTACAGGAAATATGTAAATAAGGTTGAAAGAGTACAGAGAAAATTTGCAAGGTTGCTGCCAGGTCTGGAGGACCTGAGTTATAAGGCAAGGTTTAAAAAGTTAGGACTGTATTTTTTATAATGCAGAAGATTAAGAGAAGATTTGATAGTGGTATACAAAATAATGAGGGGTATAGATAGGATAAATGCAAGCAGGCTTTTTCCACTGAGGTTAGGTGGGGCTACAACCAGAGTTCATGGGTTAAGGGTAAAAGGTGAGAAGTTTAAGGGGAACATGAGGGGAAACCTCTTCACTGAAATGGTTGTGAGAGTGTAGAATGAACTGCCAGCACAAGTGCTGCATACAAGCTCGATTTCATGATTTACGAGAAGTTTGGATAGGTACATGGACAGTAGGGATATGGAGTACTCTGATCCCAGTGCAGGTTGATGGGAGTAGGCAGCTTAAATGGTTTGGCATGGATGATGTGCTGAAGGGCCCATTTCAGTGTTGTACTTCTCTATGACTTTATGACATATATGTACTTTCATTATAAATTTACTTTGGCCATTGAACATTCAAACTAGCTAGGTGGACAATGTGGTCAGCATAGAGTTGTTGGGCAGAAGTACCAACTTCTGTGGTGTATTTCTTTGTGACTCCATGATTGATAAATAATGTGCATTGTGTAAATGAAAGATCCTATGATTTTATTTTGTTATTAGCACAATACATAATTGCAACTTTTACTTTTATCTAAAGCTATCCCATTGAAATCAGTACGGCATTTGATAAGGTTCCCCATGCAAGGCTCATTCAGCTTTGAGGCATAGGAACCAAATAGAACTTGCTTTGTGGATGCAGAAATGGCTTGCCCACTGAAAGCAAAGAATGATTGCAGATGGTTCATATTCTGCATGGAGGTCGGTGACCAGTGGTGTGTCTCAGGGATCTGTTCTGGGACTCCTCCTCTTTGTGATTTTTATAAATGACCTGGATGAGGAAGTAGAAGGGTCGGTTAGTATGTTTGCTGATAACACAAAATTTTGGGGTGTTGTGGATAGTCTGGAGGTTTGTCAGAAGTTACAGTGGGACATCAATATGATGCAGACCTGTGCTAAGAAGTGGCAAATGGAATTCAACGCAGGTAAATATGAAATGATTCATTTCGGTAGGTCCAATTGAAAAGCGGAATATAATATTAATGCTAAGATTTTTGGTAGTATGGAGGAGCTGAGAGTTCTTGTGGTCGGTGTCAAAGGTTGACAGTGTTGTTAAGAAGGTGTATGGTGTGTTCGACTTCATCGACCATTGGATTGAGATAAAGAGCAGTGAGGCAATGTTACAGATCAATATGACTTTGATCAGACCCCACTTGAAGTACTGTGCTCAGTCTGGTCACATCACTACAGGAAGGATGTGGAAGCCATAGAAAGGGTGCAGAGGAGATTTACAAGGATGTTGCCTGCCTTGGAGAGCATGCCTTAAGAGAACAGGTTGAGTGAACTTGGCCTTTTCTCCTTGGAGAGATGGAGGATGAGAGGTGACCCGATAGAGATGTATAAGATGATGAGAGGCATTGATTGTGTGGATAGTGAGAGGCTTTTCCTAGGGTTGAAGTGATTGCCACAAGAGGACATAGGTTTAAGGTGCTGGGGAGTAGGTACAGAGGAGATGTCAGGAGTAAGTTTTTCACTCAGAGAGTGGTAGGTGCATAGAATGCACTGCGAGCAACGGTGGTGGAGATAGAAACAATAGGGTCTTTTAAGAGACTCCTAGATAGGTACATGGAGTTTAGAAAAATAAAGAGCTATGTGGTAAGGAAATACTAGGCAGTTTCTAGAGTAGGTTACATGGTTAGTACAATATTGTGGGCCAAAGGGCTTGTAATGTGCTGTAGATTTCTGTGTTTTGTGTAATGCTGATAACACATTGGTCAGACCGCACTTGGAGTATTGTGAACGGTTGTAGGCTACTTACCTAAGAAAACACGTACTGGAATTGGAAAGAGCCTAAAGAATGATGACAGGAATGATCAGACCAATGTATGAAGAGTGTTTGATTGCTCTGGGCTTGTACTCACTGGAGTTTATAAGAATGAGGGGGATGATCTCATTGAAAACTATTGAATATTGAAAGGCTTATAAAAAGTGGATGTGGAGGGGATATTTCCTATAGTTGGTGAGTCTAGGACCAAAGGGAATAGAATAGAAGAACATCACATTTGAACAGAGAGGAAGAGGAATTTCTTTAGCCAGATGTTGGTGAATCTGTGGAATTAATTGCCACAGATGTCTGTGGAGACTAAGTTATAGGGTATCTTTAAAGTTGACAGGCTGTTGATTAGTAAGGACATTAAAGATTACAGGTAGTAGGCTGAAGAATGGGTTTGACAGGGGTAATAAATCAGCCATGATTGATTTGCAGAAGAGACATGGAGGGTCATATTGCCTGGTTCTGCTCCTATGTCTTTTGGTCTTATAACATAAAGTTAGAAAAAAGTAGAGTTCAGAGAACATGGGTTCATAAGGTTCCAGTGGTCAGGCGGATTATCTTCGCATGTAGAAGTTCTTTGGTGTTGAAGTCTGCTTCTTTGACGATCAGGTTCAAACTCCATTATCAGTTGATGCTTATGAGAGAATTTCAAAAAATCATGTAAAAGCTAAGAAGACAGACAACATTGCAGAAAAGTGATATTTCCTTTTATTAATTGCAATAAATTGCAAAAGTCAGGAGGAAATTTTATTTTTTTGGGAAAACAATTTAATCTGCATAAATGCTTTTCTTTAGAATAATTTTTAAAGATGTGTATATCATAACATTAAATCAGGAATGTGAAGTCTTTTAATAACTTTTGGAGTTTTTTTTAATGCATGTGCCTGGATGCATTTTTGTTCTTGTCTATATCCTTCCTTGAAGGTGTTACAAACCCCGTAACTGGGTGTCTTACCAGCAAAGATAGGAGTGTCCGTTGAAATCAGATGATACTATTTTTAACAGTATTTATTAATAAAAATACACAAAAATAATATCAATGCAAATATACAGATAATATATGTCATCAATACTAAACCTCAAAGTGCAGGTATAATAATCATCAATAAGAAATAAGCTCTATTGTTGTCTAGGGAATAATGAATTGTCCGATGGAAATATACAGTTCAGTTCAGTTTATACAGGCTGCAGCTGTTGTTGATTGCTGTGTTGCAATTGTTGGAGAGAGAGAGAGAGAGAGAAAGAGAAAAACTTGCCAACTTCCCTTGTTACGATCTTGATCCGTATCCGTCCTTTAGCTAGACCGTTCGGTGGAGGACTCACCACCCAGGCAAGGATGGACACACGTCTCGTACGTTTCTACTGGTGTGTCTGAGGGGTGTTCCCCAGACCCGACTTTTATCCTCACTCACGGGGTCTCAGATGTCAATCAGATTGGGATGATGCAATCCCTCAACCAGACCACTCTGGTTGCCCCCTGAGGGGTTTCAATGAATAGCACAGTACTCAATACACAATTCCTTCTCCAAGAGACAATAACAGTAATCAGTGGTTCTGTTCGCTTTTGTTAGGAGACATTCCACTTTTTGTCTATTCCTGCGTTGTCAATAACAACTGCCTTTTCTGTTGTCCTGCGTCTCTCTCTCTCTCTCATTACTGACCTGATGTGTATCGCTATCATTTCCTGGGTATCAGACCCGAAATAATAGTGATCTTGCGATTCTCAAAAAGGAGGGGGCGACTTTGCAGCCTTCGGCCCATCAGAGTTGCTACACATTCGTAACATACCCATCCTTCTAAGGATTTTTACCACAGGGAAAAATTAACTAATACAGAGTCTTACAGAATTTCAGAATCTAACACAATACAAAAGAGTTTTTTTTTCACTACAGAGTAATACAGTTATACATTCAATTCAGCATCTAGATAAACAGTCAGCAACCACATTATCACTTCCTTTAATATCTTAATATCTTGTACCTTAATAAATTCCTGTGGCATCAGACTCCAATTTAATAACCACTTATTTTTTTATTCCTTTTCTTCAGCAAAACAAAACTAGAGTTGTGATCTTAGCTTACGTGTATATTACAAAAGTTTATGCAAATACTAATCTTTATTTTACTTTCAAACTTAACAGTCAATCTTCCATGGTGTTGTCTTTATTATTTATATGCTTTGGCAAAATCCCTTAAAACCAGATCCTGTTATTTAAAGTGGCATCCCGTCAACCCTCGCCCCTTTTCCAGTTAATTCTCACGTGGTTAGCTTGCTTACCGATGTGGAATAGGCTTTTGCATGCTCCTTTCATAGGAGTTATTTTATCAACAATGTTTTCCAAACTTAGCCCATTTTCTGAACTTCCACACAATTCTTTATTTTTAAGCAAGTCATTAGTATTATCTTCAGGACCCTTCATTCTATTAGTTTTCAGTTTAATATCTGCAAGCGAATCCTCTTTGTCCAAACAGCATTTCAAATTCTGCCTCTTCACAGCACACCCTTGAATAACATTAGTGAGTGGGGCACCTTTACATTCCAAATCAAACTGTAATTGATTTGCAGGCACCGTGTTAATAAGCCATTGTTCCTTCAGCCTGGTTACTGCTTCTGACACCAATCCAGACTTTAAGTTATCTTCATTCAATTTAGGAACTACACTTTTCCCTTCTCCTTCAATAATAATATTCACCTCACCACCTTTTATCTCCTCACTAACTTTTAACACACCTTCAAAAACAAACAACTGGGAATTCTCACTTCCCACTAGTACCAAGGTTAACACTTCCTTCACTGAACCAAGTCCATCTGACCCACAAGGACTGCATTCCTTTTTAACTGAATCAGATACCTCAGACCTTTCCTGAGTTTCATTACTAGGTTCAGTACCACGTGCATCCACATCTTGAACACACTCAAACGGGACATCTGCCTCTTCCAGGCTTTCAATACCCGTCCCCTTTTCAAATTCTAAGTTCCCCTGATCCTCCCAGTTACTCTCTGGGCAACTCCCTTCCGGAGTACACTCCACCCTGCGGGCTGAAACAACCTCATCTGCCAACCCAGCAGACTTCTTCAAGGTAATGGCATCCTTTTCATCTAGGACTGCCCTCACTTCATTATCGGGAACACCTTTAAAATTTTCAACTTCTTCAAACAGTTCTGTCAAGCCAGACACATCATCCATGTCCAACCCTGGACCTTTTAACAGCCTTATCGGTTTCCCATTTTTACTCCGTGCCTCTATAAATTTCCTCCTGGCTAAGGGTAGGTCTACCTCCTCTCTTTTACTCTCATTCACCTCCCTATTCTCCATTTTACCACCCTCTAACCCCTCTTGGTACAGGGTCCGTAAAAATGTCTCAGCCAAATCAATACTGGACTGATTTAAACTGGCCTCTTTCTCAGCTGCCTTTCTTGACATGCTGCAAGTGATCGCGCATGCGGGATAGATCTTGGAACCTAGGGGTAGGTCCTCAACACTTACAGTCTTGCTTGGCAGCTTCATTGCTGACCAAACCTCACCCCCGGCTAAATCGTTACCAAGAAGGAAGTCCACGCCTTCTTTCGGGAATTCTGATTGCACCCCTATTTCAACTGGTCCAGATACCAGATCACAATTTATAATGATCCTATGCGAAGGTAAAGCTCCTGTCCCTTTTCCTATGCCTCTCAAAGCTACCTCTCCAGTCTCAGGACCAAAATCTAGTACCTTACTGAGAATCAATGACTGCTCAGCTCCAGTATCTCTCCAGATCCGCACTGGAACTGGTGTTTCTCCCTCTTTCACAGACACGGTCCCTTCTGAAATAAATTTTTCACAACCCTCTCGTATTCTATCTACCTGGGGCTTTCTCATCGATTTATTGATCAACACAATACACCCTGTAGGGACTGCTGCTTTCCCTTTTCCTGTCTCCTTCCTCAGAGCAAAGCACTTAGATGCAATATGACCCACCTTTCCAAAATTAAAACAGGTCAAGCCAGGACCCCTCCTGCCAGCCTGCCTTTCTTCCTCCTTACTCTTACCACTAGCTCCCGGCTGAATTTCTGCCTCAGCCGACGGGCTTTCTCTACCGTTCCTACGGTCTTTCTGGTAACTCTTATTCGAGGAAAACTTTGTCTTGTGGGTTAGGGCATATTCATTTGCGAACTGGGCAAATTCGGATATGGACTTATTCAGCTTCTCGTTCAAATACATCTGGATATCATCTGAAACACAACCTTTAAATTCCTCAATCAGAATCAACTCCCTGAAACGCCGAAAATCCTCTTCCACCCTTTCTGCCGCACACCAATGATCCAAGAGCACACCCTTCTCATAGGCAAATTCTGCATACGTCTGATTCCACACTTTCTTTAAATTTCTGAACTTTTGTCTATAGGCCTCAGGTACCAATTCACTGGCCCGAAGAATGGCCTGTTTTACTTCCTCGTAATTCTCATCCTCCTCCTCCTCCACAGGTAACGCCGCATATGCCCGTTGTGCCTTCCCTTTTAACACACTTTGTAACAACGCCACCCACTGATTTCTGGGCCACTTCTGATTCACTGCCACCTTTTCAAAATGCAAGAAATAACTATCAACATCCATCTCCTCGAACTGAGGTACTAACCTAAACTCCCTACTAACATTAAACCTCTCCTCTCGGTCTGACCCTTGAGCTCTTCGCTCTTGCCTTAACTTCTCCAGGTCCATCTCATGCTGCCT
The DNA here is from genome assembly GCF_030144855.1 of Hypanus sabinus. NCBI lineage: Eukaryota > Metazoa > Chordata > Chondrichthyes > Myliobatiformes > Dasyatidae > Hypanus > Hypanus sabinus. The sequence goes on from NC_082727.1 coordinate 2,548,375, forward strand.
CTGTTTCTCCTTCTCCTCATACTCCCTCTGCTTTTCAGCTCTTTCCTTCTCCTTTTCAGTTGCTTCCAGCTGTTTTAACTTAATTTCATGTTCCAACCTTAATTTTTCTGACTCTAACTGAGCCGTCCCACTAGCTGGTACCTTTTCAGGGATGTGTTCCACTACCTCAGCCGAAAACACATTCTTCTCAATATAATACTGAGTTATGGCCCTCCGCATCTCCCACTTTTTCATTGACAACCTCACCTCTGCGAGATTTAGTCCTTTTGCAATATTTATCAAGTCCGACTTTGTGGCAGCCTCTAGCGCCTCCGGAGTTGGGTTTTTTATAAATTTGTCTACATCCATCTTTGCTGGTTTCCCATCTGGTTACCTGCGCAACCAGATCCAAGTCTGGACTTAGAAGCCCGATTTACTAGCCCTCCAATTTGGTATCAAAATCCCGGACGAGCCCCCAAGTTGTTATGAACCCCGTAACTCGGTGTCTTACCAGCAAAGATAGGAGTGTCCATTGAAGTCTGATGATACTATTTTTAACAGTATGTATTAGTAAAAATACACAAAAATAATATCAATGCAAATATACAGATAATATACGTCATCAATACTAAACCTAAAAGTGCGGGTATAATAATCATCAATAAGAAATAAACTCTATCATTGTCTAGGGGATAATATGGAAATATACAGTGCAGTTCAGTTCATACAGGCTGCAGCCATTGTTGATCGCTGTGTTGCAATTGTTGGAGAGAGAGAGAGAGAGAAAGAGAAAAACTTGCCAACTTTCCTTGTTACGATCTTGATCCGTATCCATCCCTTGGCTAGACCGTTCTGTGGAGGACTCACCACCCAGGCAAGGATGGACACACGCACAAGCCCCCCACTGGTCTTGTACGTTTCTCCTGGTGTGTCTGAGGGGTGTTCCCCAGACCCGACTTTTATCCTCACTCACAGGGTCTCAGATGTCAATCAGATTGGGATGATGCAATCCCTCAACCAGACCACTCTGGTTGCCCCCTGAGGGGTTTCAATGAATAGCACAGTACTCAATACACAATTCCTTCTCCAAGAGACAATAACAGTAATCAGTGGTTCCTTTCACTTTTGTTAGGAGACATTCCACTTTTTGTCTGTTCCTGCGTTGTCAATAACAACTGCCTTTTCTGTTGTCCTGCGTCTCTCTCTCTCTCTCATTACTGACCTGATGTGTATCGCTATCATTTCCTGGGTATCAGACCCGAAATAATAGTGATCTTGCGATTCTCAAGAAGGAGGGGGCGACTTTGCACCCTTCGGCCCATCAGAGTTGCTCCACATTCGTAACAAAGGTTTGCTTTGCTTTACAAAGTCTGCTACAAGGGGGAGCCCTGGGAATGAGGTGGCAGTTGACAAAGAGGTTAGTGGCTGGGATGTATGCCAGTTACCCAGAGAAGATGGTCAGGAACAACTGATGGAACCAATAGGAAGACCAGGTTCCTTGGAAATGAATCAATCCATCCAGCCATTGCAGTTGAGGTCAGCTATCTCCAAATCAACAAAAGCCTTAAACATTACATAGAAATGGAAAGAAGTTCTACAATCCTTTGAGCCTGGTTTATCAGTTAATTAATGCCATGGCTGATCTAATCCTTACCTCAGCTCCGGCTTGCTCCCCGACGCCTTCATTTTCTATAGTTTAATGGACGAAGAAACACTTATTACAAAATAAACAAACCTCTCCTTGACTCCTTCTACACTTCCTGCTGTCTTGGGAAAATGGCCAATATAATTAATGACCCCTTCCATTCTGGTTATTCTCTCTATTTGCCCTCCTGTTGGGCAATAGATACAAAAGGCTGAAAGCAGAAATCACCAGAATTAAAGATTGCTGCTACCCTGCGGTTATCAGGCTCTCATGCTCTAAAGATTAAACTCTTGTACTCTCAGTCTACCTTGTTGTGGCTCTTAGAACTTATTAACTACATGCAGTGTACTTTCTCTGTAACTGGGGCGATATATTCTGCAGTTATCCACTTTTACTACTTTGCTGTAATTATTATAGCAGGATCTACTTGAAGGATGAAGGCAATACTCTAAGGCATTGATCAGACCACATTTGGAGTATTGTGAGCAGTTTGTGCCCCTTATCAAAGAAAGGGTGTACTGACAATGGAGAGGGTTAGAGGACATTCAGAAGTATGATCCGGAGAATGAAATGGTTAATGTATGAAGGATGATTGATGACTCTGGGCCTGTACTTACTAGAGTTTAGAAGAATTTGGGGGATCTTATTGAAACCTCTCCAATATTATACTTTGATAGAGTAGACATGGAGAGTCCAGAACCAAAGGGCACCAGCCTCAGAATAGAAGGATGTCCCTTTAGAACAGAAATAAGGAAGAATTTCTTTAGCATAGAGCAGTGAATCTGTGGAATTCATTGCCATAGATGGCTGTAAATTTCAAGTCAATGGGTATACTTAAAGCAGAGGTTGATAGCTTCTTGATTAGCAAAGGTGTCAGAAGTTACAGGAAGAAGGTGGGAGGGGATAAAAAATCAGCCATGATGGAGTGACAGAACAGACTCAAATGGCTGAATGGCCTAATTCTGCCCCTATGTTTTATGGCCTTATGAATGTCAGGCAAATCAAAAGCTGTTACTGTATTTTAGTACACAATGTCAGTAACATAGAAATCCTATGGTAAAGAGCGAGTAGTTTTCTCTTCAAACTTTCAGAGAATGCTTCTTTCAACCACTGAGAATGACAGCTGCCTGTCTGGACTATTTGAAAGAGTGCAGAGGAGATTTCATAGTATACAAGTTGTTAGCACTGAAGACTGATTTGTGTGAGATAAGCGAAATAGAAACAGATGGTTGCAGAAAATGTGACACGTCATTGGCTGGGGTCACAAGCTCCTTTCCAGTTTACTTATGCAATTCTATTGCAGCAGAAGTCAAGGGGGAGATGATCCAGATGGAAATCAGTGGTGAGAAAATATTTAGAGTGTCCTTTTTGGAAAATATTAAAAGACTGCAAAGCAGTTTTTAAAGCTGTTTATTGATTAAGATACAGTGCAGAACAGGCCCTTTGAGCCATGCCACCTAGCATTAAACCCTAGCCTATTGTGTAGTGTGTCATGTGAGGCAAGAGTAATGTTCAGTGCCAATATTCTCTGGCTTCTACCATAGTAAGGTTGGACTGGTCCTACCAGTTACTGCTAATGGATTGTTAGGAACAAGAGACATGGTCAGAGCATACTATTTATATCATAACCACTGATCCAAGCAAGAACAGAGCTGTACCTGTATCAGAGCTGGTCACTTTGAAGTCATATATCTGTGGTTTTCACCTTCATTTTTGTCTCTCCATTAATACAGTCTAACCTGATAGACATGTCCCACAACCCTGCAATTATCAACACATAAATCAGACAAAGAAGCATAATCACTCTTTATCTACTATCAACCTGAGATATATATACAGTTGTACTATCTGCTCCTCCTATCCCTATCTTTGCAAAATAAAATTATCTTTTTATCTCCTTTCCAGTTCTGACAAAGGGAAGCACACACAAAATGCTGGAGGAACTCTGCAAATCAGACAACATCTATGGAAAGGAATAAAGAGTTGACAATCTCGGCTGAGACACTTCGTCGAGTCCTGATTCTCTTTAGTAGGACGTCTGTCATCCTTACCCTGATCTGGCACACGTGATCCTAGACCAACTGAACTTGACTCTTAGTTGTGACGAGCCACTAGAAAGCTATGCAGCAGTTCAAGAAGGCAGCTGACCAGCACTTTCTCAGAGACAATTAAATGCAATGCACACAAAAATGAGTGATCCTGATGAAAGGTCTTGGTCTGTAATGTTAGCAGTTCATTTTCCACCATAGATGCTGCCTGACCTGCTGAGATTAGATAGCAGTTAGGTGACCAGGAAGAGTTTGTCCTAATAAGCTCATGTATCTCATACAATGGGAAATGGCTCCAACTCTTTTGCACTCCCTTGGTGACAGTGGTGTGCCTCAGGGAACTGTTCTGGGACTCCCTCTCTTCGTGATTTTTATAAAAGACCTGGATGAGGAAGTGGAGGGATGAGATAGTAAATTTACTGGTGATACAAAAGTTGGGGCTGTTGTGGATAGTGTGGTGGGCAGTCAGAGGTTACAGCAGGACATTGATAGGATTCAAAACCAGCATGGAAGAGATGTCAGGGGTAAGATTTTTACGCAGAGAGTAGTGAGTGCATGGAATGGGCTGCCAGCAGCGGTCGTGGAGGTGGAAGCGATAGGGTCTTTTAAGAGACTCCTGGATGGAGCTTAGAAAATAGAGAGCTAGGTAGTTCTAAGGTAAGTACATGTTCGGCACAGAATTGTGAGCCCAAGGGCCTTTATTGAGCTGTAGGTTTTCTATGTTTCTATCATCAACAGGCATGCTCACCTGAAAGTTTGACTGCCAACTGAAAGTTGATCTTGGCAAGCAATTAATGTTCTCTGACTTCATAGCATCACCATCCCTGAGGCCAGACAGGTTCATTCTGTCAGAAACCTCAAAGCAGGTGATCATGGTAGAATTGAAATTTCCTTGGGAAGACTGGATTGAGGAGGTGTTTAACATACTGTCAGAAAGCCAAATACCAGGAGCTAGTAGAAAGGTGTAGAGGTTTTTCTGCTGGCTTGCTGTGGTGAACTTATCTCTTCTTGGCCTTACAGAGGCTGCAGAAAGCCATCAGCACCATCACAGAGGATGCTGGAACGAGCCTCCAAATGGCTATGGATTGAGAGATGTGACCATAGACAAATGCTGTTGGGATAAAAACCAAGGCCTGACCAACCCTGGCTCCGTCACCTGGGTAAGCATATCTGATGTTGAAAACCCAGAAATACCCAATGACCCCGGGTTACCAGGTTAAATCACTGATGATGTGACCCAGCATATCCTAGGATGAATCTCAGCATCAGCACTTACTGCAAATGCCTGCAAAAAATGAATCTCAGCATTGTATATGGTGAAGTATATGTACTTTGATTGTGGCGACCCACTTCCCAGCGCACTCGAACTGGCTCACAAAGTGGCACGTGCCGGCATTGAAGCCGGTCCCAAAGAGGGCGCCAAGCCTGCTTCACCAGCAGGGGGAAAAGCCCGCGCGCGGGATGGGACTGCCAATACAGCATTCCCGCCGGGGAGGGCGGGATCAGGAAGGCTTTAAAGCGAGGCCGCGAAGTTGAATAAACCTCTTTTGCAACTGCAGCTCACTGACTACGTGTCATTATTTCAGCACTGTGTGTAGCACACCGCTACAATTGGTGACCAAAATGGCCCAAACAATATTTGGACCGGAGATGAATGATGCCGCATCTGTTCATGCAGTTTCGTTAAAACTGCCAAGCTTCTGGACGCTGCGACCTCACCTATGGTTCCAGCAAGCAGAAGTCCAATTCCACATTCGGCAGATAACCTCGGATGCCACACGTTACTACTACGTAGTGAGCTCCCTCGACCAGGAGACAGCCGCCCAGGTTGAGGAGTTCATACAGTCGCCCCCGGAGGATGGCAAATACACAGAATTCAAAGCCCTGCTCATAAGGACTTTCAGACTCTCACGGCGCGAGCGAGCTGCCTGCTGCCTGGATGGTTTGGGAGACAGGCCACCATCAGCTTTGATGAATGAGATGCTGTCCCTGGCCGGAGGACACAAGCCCTGCCTCATGTTTGAGCAGGCGTTCCTGGAGCAGCTGCCCAAGGACATAAACCTGCTGCTGTCCGACACAGATTTCAGCGACCCCCGGAAGGTGGCGGCCCGGGCAGACATGCAGTGGAAAGCTAAGAAGGAGAGTGGGGCATCCGTCGCACAGATCACCAGGCCACGCTCCCAGCAGCAGACCAGACCAGGCCCGACTACAGAGTCCACTAACCCCAGAGGCAGGGGCGAGGAGACCAGCGAACAATGGTGCTTCTACCACCAGCGGTGGGGCGCTGTAGCCCGCCCTGCAAGTTCCCAGGAAATGCCAGGGCCAGCCGCCACTGATGGCTACGGCAGTTGGCCATCGGGATAGCCTCCTGTATGTCTGGAACAAGCAGTCGGAACGCCGTTTTTTGGTCGACACCGGAGCCGAGATCAGCATCTTACCTCCAACGAGTTATGACACCCACAACAGAGAACTGGGTCCCACCCTGAGGACCTGCCAAGGAAGAGACTGGTCCACGCCGAGACCTTTCAAATGTTCTCCCTGGGTGAAGCCCAGTTGCCAGCCCCACACCTAGACTCCATCACGCTGTCCGACAACGACTTCACCAGAGTCCTGGTGGATTTCCCATTGGTTCTGGTGCCGCAGTTCATGGCAGCCACGCCCAGACACGGAGTACAGCACCACATCCTGACACAAGGACCACCCCTATAAGCCTGTGCCACACATTCAGGACTTTGCAGCAAACCTGCACGGCACAAGGATCTTCTCCAAGGTAGACCTCGTCAAGGGATACCATCAAATCCCGATGCATCCGGACGATATCCCCAAAACGGCACTCATCACCCCGTTCGGCATTTTCGAGTTCCTCCGCATGCCATTCGGCCTAAAGAATGCCACACAGACATTTCAGCTGTTAATGGATGTGGTGGGACGCGACCTGAACTTTGCTTTCATCTATTTGGACGACATCCTCAGAGCCAGCAGTAGTTGTCAGGAGCATCTGTTCTACCTCCGTCAACTCTATGCCCGACTGAGTGAATATGGCCTAACAATCAACCCAGCCAAATGCCAGTTCGGGCTCAACACCATCGACTTCCTGTGCCACAGGATTACTAAAGACGGGGCAACCCCTCCGCCCGCCAAGGTAGACGTGGTCTGCCATTTCCCCCGACCCAACACAATCAAAGGCCTTCAGGAATTTGTGGTATGGTGAATTTCTACCACTGCTTCCTTCCTTCAGCAGCCCGAATCATGCGCCCCCTGTTCACCCTGATGTCGGGTAAGGGCAAGGACATTACCTGAGACGAGGAGTTTGCCACCACTTTCATTAAACCCAAAGAAGCCTTGGCAAACGCCAGAACAACTCATCGATGGTCGCTGGCAACCCCTGGCATTTTTCAGCAAACACCTACGACCACCGGAGCTCAAATACAGTGCTTTCGACCAGGAACTGTTGGCGCTATACCTGGTAATCCGGCATTTCAGGTACTTCTTAGAAGGTAGGCCCTTCACCGCGTTCACGGACCACAAACCTCTTACTTTGTTGCCAGCAGCAACATCTGTCCTACATCTCCGAATACACGACAGATGTCCGGCATGTCTCGGGAAAGGACAATGTCGTGGCGGACGCCCTCTCACGCCCTAACATCCAAGCCCTGTCCCAGGGGATAGACTATGAAGCACTGACGGAGGCGCAGCAGGCAGATGAGGAGATCCCTTGTTACAGAACTGCAGTCTCTGCTTTGCAGCTCCAGGATCTCCCCGTAGGCCAAGGTGAGAGGACCCTACTGTGTGATGTCACCATCGGCCACCCCCGCCCCATCATCCTGGCAGCCTGGCGGCGGCGTGTTTTCAACTCCATTCACAACTTAGCGCACCCCTCCATCAGGACAACCATCCGAATGGTAGCCAACAGGTTTGTTTGGTATGGACTTCGCAAGCAGGTCAGTGAATGGGCCAAAACGTGCATGCACTGCCAAACAGCCAAGGTGCAGCGGCACACCAAAGCCCTGCCACAGCAGTTCCACCCCACCCGGCAGCGTTTCGACCACATTCATGTGGATATCGTGGGCCCACTGCCAGTGTCGCAAGGAGCGCGACACCTCCTGACTATCGTGGACCGGTTCACAAGATGGCCAGAGGCGATCCCGCTCACCAACACCACCTCCGAATCCTGCGCCCGAGCACTGATTGCAACCTGGGTATTTCGCTTTGGTGTACCAGCCCACATTACCTCCGACAGAGGCGCCCAGTTCACCTCCAGCCTGCGGTCAGCTATGGCCAGCCTTTTGGGGACACAGCTGCACCACACAACTGCCTACCACCCACAGTCGAACGGACTAGTGGAGCGTTTCCACCGTCACCTGAAGTCGGCTCTCATGGCCCGCCTCAAAGGGCTTAACTGGATGGACGAGCTTCCCTGGGTCCTGCTCAGAATCCGTACAGCGCCCAAAGAGGATCTGCACACCTCGTCGGCCAAGTTGGTGTATGGCGCACCCCTGGTTGTCCCAGGAGAGTTCATACCAGCCCCAAGGGGGCAAGAGGAAGAACCCGCAGCAGTCCTGGAGAGACTACACGAGAGGCTCAGTAACCTGGCCCCCATACCCACTTCACAGTATGGGCAGAACCTGACCTGCGTACCCAAAGACCTGCAAAACCGTAAGTTTGTTTTTGTACGACGAGGCGGACATCGGGCACCGCTACAGTGGCCCTACAAGGGGCCATTTACAGTGATCAGAAACAATGGGTCCACATTCGTGCTGGACATGGGGGGGAAAGAGGAGGTTTTCACAGTGGACTGACTCAAACCGGCCCATGTGGACTTGGCGCAGCCGGTTGAGATTCAGGCACCGCAGCGCAGAGGCAGACCTCCCAAACAGGGACCGACCCAGACTGAGGACATTGGGGGGTGTATCGCCAGTTCTGGGGGCGGGGGTTATGTGGTGACCCACTTCCCAGTGCACTCAAACCACCACACAAAATGGCGCACGCCAGCATTGAGGCCGGTCCCAAAGAGGGTGCCAAGCCTGGTTCACCAGCAAGGGGAAAAGCCTGCGCGCGGGACGGGACTGTGAATATGCATTTCCACCCAGGGAGGGTGGGAATCAGGAAGGCTTTAAAGCGAAGCCGTGAAGTTTGAAGAAACCTCTTTTACAACTGCAGCTCACCGACTACATGCCATTATTTCAGCGCTGGGTGTAGCACACCGCTACATGATAATAAATTTACTTTGAACTTTGAATTTTTGACACTGGTTGTAATTCTTTTTCCTTTTCAAAGAAGTACCCGGGGATCCACCCTAGTGTACATATAGCTTGACTTAATGTTGTTTTTGAGAGGCAGAATGCCCAGAACTACAGCTGCTTCTTGGCATTGCATGATAATGTCAACCGAACAATATTCTGGGAGGTGAGGGAAGTTTCCAGACTGACAAAGTGAGCCTGAAAGATCTCTCAGCTCACTTATCTAAAGTCAGGGAGCCAACTTCCCTTCAATGGAAAATCTAAACCAAATTACTTTTTATTAAACTGTTGGTGTTGAATTAGCACAAAAGTAATAGCATGCATGGAAAATAGAATTGTATAGAAAAATTAAGATATGCCTTTAAATTCAAAAAGGCCTTTACCATGTTAATTCATTGGAAAATATTCCCCAAACATGCATTCAATGTCTAGATGAGTTTAGCGGCCGCAAAATAAAATAAACATTTGGGATCACACAGGTCACTTGTTTAGAGTAATATAAAATGTAACAGAATTATTGCAATTTGAACAGTAATTTATTCCCAAAATGTTGCCTTTGCTTTAAAGTGCTTTAAGTATAATAATTTCAGCCAATATGGATAAACTTTATTTGAACAAAACGGATGAAAGCCATTGATTTCATCAAGGTCAATTCACCTAGGCAGCAGCCTTTGACCTTACACCCTTCAATAATTGTGTATTGTGATTGAGCCACAAAAAGGGTTTAACATTGACAGTCAGAGGCTTTTTCCCAGGGCTGAAATGGCTTGCATAAGAGGGCACAGTTTTAACGTGATTGGAAGTAGGTACAGAGGTAAGTCAGGGGTAAGTTTTTTACGCAGGGAGTGGTGAATGCATGGAATGGGCTTCTGGTGATGGTGGGGGAGGCGGATACGATAGGGTCTATTAAGAGACTCCTGGGTAGGTACACGGAGCTTGAAAAATAGAGGGCTATGGGTAACCCTAGGTAATTTCTAAAGTACGAGGGGTGATTGTTAAGTTTGTGGTCTAAGGTGGAAGGAGTCAATTTTAGACAACCTAGTACATTTATTTTTCAACATAGTCCCCTCCTACATTTACATACTTAGTCCAGCGGTTGTGGAGCATACGGATCCCTTCTTTGTAGAAGTGGTTCACAGCAGGGGTGATTGATAAGTTCGTGGCCTAAGGTAGAAGGAGATGAGTTATTAACTTCAAACTTTCTGCATTATCGCTCAAAGAGTTGAACTGCATGTGCATGTAATGAGAGCGTCTTGGACCACCAGGTGGTCCACAGCAGGGGTGATTAATAAGGCTACATCCACACTATGCTGGATAAATCCATAACCAAAGCTTTTTCTCTGCGTTTTTACCTCCGTCCACACTAAAACGGCGTTTTCGTCCCCCGAAACCGGAGCTTTTCAGAAACACTTTCCAGGGTGTGTATTTTTGAAAACGCTGCTCGGGCAGATCAGTGTGGACAGGGTAACTGGAGACTTTTGAAAACACTATCAGATGGCAGCGCGCTATTTCATTGTTTTCTTGAACGCAACCTAACAATTTCAGAACCGACGGCAAAGAGACTGAAGCCAGAAGAGTTAGAAACACAGAAACAGGCCCTCAGCCCACACTCTCCATGACCGCAGTCACAGAAACAGGCCTTTAGCCCACTGTGTGCATGTCCACTATTACAGAAACTGGCCTTCAGCCCACTCTCTCCATGACCATCATCACAGGAAGAGGCCTTTTGTCCACTCTGTCCATGACCACAGTCACAGAAACAGGCCTTTAGCCCACTGTGTGCATGTCCACTATTACAGAAACTGGCCTTCAGCCCACTCTCTCCATGACCATCATCACAGGAAGAGGCCTTTTGTCCACTCTGTCCATGACCACAGTCACAGAAACAGGCCTGCAGCCTCTCTGTCCAAGGGGATCATCAGAGAAACAGGCCTTCAGCCCACTCTATACATGCAAACTGCAACAGAAAAATGCCCCTCAGCAGACACTCTCCATCAACACAGAAATAGGCCTTCAGCCCACTCTGTCCATGTCCATCATCGCACTATTAGCTGCCTTCAGCTCACTCTGTCCATGTCCATCATCACAGAAAAAGGACATCAGTCCACGCTGTCCATGCCCATAATCAGATAAAAAGGCCTCAGCCCACTCTGTCCATGTCCATAATCAGAGAAACAGGCCTTCAGCCCACTCTGTTCATGCACAGAAACTGGACCTCAGCCCATACTCTCCTTGTCCACCATCCAAGAAACAAGGCCACATTGTCCATGTCCATCAGCACAACAACAGGCCTTCAGCCCACTCTGGCCATATACGCAGTCACAGAAACAGGTCTTCAGCCCACACTGTCCATGACCACAGTCAGAGTAACAGGCCTTCGGCCAAGTCCCTCCATGTCCATCATCACAGAAACTGGGCTACAACTCACATTGTCCGTGTCCATCAACAAAGAAATAGGCCTTCAGTTGACTCTGTCCATGTCCATCAGAGAAACAGGCTCTCACCCCACATTCTACATGTCCATCAACACAGAAACTGGCCTTCAGCCCACTCACTCCGTGACCATCGTCACAGTAAGAGGCCTTTTGTCCACTCTGTCCATGAACACAGTCACAAAAACAGGCCTTCAGCCCACTGTGTGCTTGTCCATCATCACAAAAACAGGCTTTCATCCTACTCTGTCCATGACCACAGTCACAGAAACCGGCCTTCAGCCCACACACTCCATGACTATCATCAGAGAAATAGCCCTTCAGACCACTCTGTCCATGTTGACAGTCACAGAAACAGGCCTGCAGCCCATTGTGTCCATGTCCATCATCAGAGAAACAGGCCTTCAGCCTACTCTGTTCATTTCCTTTGTCACAGAAACAGGCATTCAGCCCACTCTGTCCATGGCCATCAGAGAAACTCGCCTTCAGCCCACTCTGGCCATGTACACAGTCACAGAAACCGGCCTTCAGCCCACTCTGCCCATGTACACAGTCACAGAAACAGGCATTCAGCCCACTCTGTCCATGGCCATCAGAGAAACAGGCCTTCAGCCTGTCGTAAACTATCTATACCTGTCTGAACACGCTCCTATGCTGACTGCTCCTGTGGCTTCTCCCACAGACCCCTGTATAAAGGCAATTGGGGCACTGCTCCTCCCTCAGTCTCCGAGATGTCGTGCTCCATTTTTGCTGCTAATAAAAGTCTATCGTTCACTTCCAGTTTCCGAGAGTTATTGATGGTGCATCAATTTTATTAACAGCAATTTTAAAACATGGAGAGCATTTTACGACCCGACAGATTGGATCTCGACCCTCAATCCCAGGAAGCCGGCAACGCTTTCGAACTCTGGCTAGCATGCTTCGAATCGTACCTGGACAAGATTCATGTGACCAGTTCTCCTCTCCAGGGTCAGTCCAAGGGTCTACTCCATGATCAGAGACCAAATGGACTACGGGGTGCGATGGATGCCCTCAAAAGGCAATACCGGCGGCCGGTGAACACCGTCCACGCAAGACAATGCTTATTGACACGGTGGCAGCAGGCCGGAGAGTCAAGCGCTGAGTTTGTCCAGGCCCTACAGACACTCGTGCCGGCCTGCGATTGCAGGGGACTGATGGTAGAACAGCATGCCGAGCTCGTAGTGAGAGATGCCTTCATTACGGGGATCAGGTCAGTGTACGTGTGCCAGCGGCTGCTGGAACACGCCGATCTTACCGTACATTCGGCGATCGAGCTGGCCGACATGCTGGAGGCCGCTCTGCACAACGCTGACGCTGTCCAGGCATGCGATCTCCAGCCGGCCTTGTGGACACTGCAGACCCCGCAACCCACTGGCATATTGACCACGGCTGCTGCCAGTCGCAAGTCTGTGCAGTGTTACTTCTGCGGACTCAAAAAGCACCCCTGAAAACGTTACCCAGCTCGAGAAGCTACCTGTTCCAGCTGTGGCAAGAAGGGCAACTTCATAAGTCCAAACCACGAGCGGCGTTGAGCAGCGCCATGTGCGAGGCATGGGGGGTCGCCATCTTGGTTGCCACCATCTTGCCTGCCCGTTTCGTGCAAGGCATGGGGGCGGCCATCTTTGTTGGCGCCACCTCGCCCCGCCTCCGACCCACGGGTGCTTACTGGGCACCAAGACGGCGATTCAACTCTGGCTTCTGTGACCCTCGACCAAAGCGCTCCACACCAGCTTGCAAGGTCAATGATGGACATCCTGGTGGAGGGGCGCAGGACTAGCTGCCTGTTTGACATGGGAAGCACTGAGAGTTTTATTCACCTGTACACGGTGCAATGCTCCGGATTCGTGACACAGCCGGTAAGCCACCATGGCTTCTGGATCGCATTCCACAGACATCCAGGCGGGTTTGTGTAGTGACACTGGTGGTGCAGGGCACAGAATATCGGGACTTTACATTACTGGTCATGCCTCAACTGTGTGCCCCTGTGCTATTGGGGCTCAAATTCCAGAGCCACCTGAAAAGTGTGACAATGGAGTATGACGGGTCCCTCCCACCAATCACTGTCAGAAATCCTTAGTTCTGTGGGACTTCATCACATACCCCGCGACTGACCACACACACACACCAACCCGCACATCCCACCCAACATCATGCCAACAGCTACGCTACAGACACCACTTGCAGCCTCTCCACCCTCAAGATCCCTACCCCACCGCTGTTCACCAACCTGACCCCCGACTGTAAACATGTGACAACTAAAAGCAGGAGGTACAGCGCGGGGGACAGGACCTTCATTCAGTCAGAGGTGCAGCGGCTACTCAGGGAGGGGATCATTGAGTCAAGCACAAGTCTTTGGAGGGCCCAGGTGGTTGTTGTTCGGACCGGGCAGAAAAAATAGGATGGTCGTAGACTATAGCCAGACCATCAATAGGTTCACGCAGCTTGACACGTACCCTCTAACCCGCATCGCAGATATGGTAAATCAGATAACTCAGTACAAGGTGTACTCAACCATAGACCTAAAATCCGCTTACCATCAGCTCCCCATCCACCCAGAGGACTGCCACTACACTGCCTTCGAGGCGGATGGCAGGCTCTATCACTTCCTGCACATCCCCTTTGGTGTCACGAATGGTGTCTCTGTCTTCCAGAGGGAAATGGACCGGATGGTGGACCAGTGCCAACTGAAGGCCACGTTCCCATATCTGGATAACATCACCATCTGCGGTCACGACTGGCAGGATCACAACACCAATCTCCAATGATTTTTCCAAACGGCCAAAGCTCTTAGCCTTACCTATAACAAGGACAAGTGTGTGTTTGGAACCACCTTACTTGCTATCCTTGGGTATGTCGTGGAGAACGGGGTCATTGGCCCTGACCCTGACTGTTGGAACTCCCTCTTCCCACCACCCTCAGAGCCCTCAAACTGTGCCTGGGATTCTTTTCTTATTACGCCCAATGGGTCCCTCACTACGCAGACAAGGCCCGCCCCCTGGTCAAGTCCACCACATTTCCCCTCTCAGCCGAGGACCGCGCTGCCTTCAACCGCATTAAAGGGGACATTTGCAAAACAACGATGCATGCGGTGGACGAGACCACTCCCTTCCAAGTAGGGAGTGACGCCTCCGACTTCGCGCTGGCTGCTACCCTCAATCAGGCAGGAAGGCCAGTAGCATTCTTCTCTTGTACCCATCAGGGCCTTGAAATTTGGCACTCCGTGGTGGAGAAAGAAGCCCAGGCCATAGTGGAAGCTATTAGGCACTGGAGGCACTATCTCACCGGCAAAAGGTTCACCTTGCTGACCGACCAGCGCTCAATTCTGTTCATGTTTAGCACCAAAGTCAAAAATGATAAAATGTTGAGGTGGAGAATAGAACTCTCTTCCTACAACTATGATATCCTGTACCAGCCTGGAAGGCTCAATGAGCCCCCTGATGCCCTATCCCGGAGAGCATGTGCCAGCGCGCAGCTCAACCGGATATACGCCCTCCATGCAGACCTTTACCACCCGGGGGTCACCCGGCTTTACCATTTTGTGAAAGCTCGGAACCTGCCTTACTCCCTTGAGGAAATCAGGACGATAACCAGGGACTGTCAAGTCTGCGCTGAGTGCAAACCGCACTTCTACTGTCCTGAAAATGCACAACTTATCAAGGCCACCCGCCCCTTTGAGCGACTGAGTGTCAACTTTAAGGGCCCCCTTCCCTCCACTGACCACAATGAGTACTTTCTTAACATAATCGACGAGTACTCTCTGTTCCCCTTTGCCATCCCCTGCCCTGATACCACTGCCACGTCCGTCATAAAAGCCCTGCACCAGCTCTTCACTCTGTTCGGATATCCCTGCTATATCCAGAGAGATAGAGGATCCTCAAGCTGCGCCGGTACCTGCTGGCTAGGGGAATTGCTACTATTAGGACCACGAGCTATAATCCCCAGGGGAATGGACAGGTGGAGAGGGAGAATGCCACTGGGACCACCCTACCAGCTTGACTGAGGTCCCCAGGGCCAGTGCTACTCCGGAAACATGTGAGGAGCAATAAATACTCTCCGCTGGTCGAGAGGGTTCACCAACTTCAAGTGAACCCCCAGTATGCCTACGTAGTCTTACCTGGTGGGCGTGAGGACACGGTCTCCGTTCGCGACCTGACGCCCACAGGAGCACCAGACCCCTACCCCGAACACTCCACGGAGACTATGAACCCCGTACCCACCAATGTATATACCCACGAGACACCGCGCACGCCAAGCCCTACACAGACTCCTCACGACACTCCCATAACGAGTGCTATGCACACACATGAGGGATTCCTGGTGCCTAATGGGCTGGCACCTTTTTGCTGCTAATAAAAGCCTATCGTTCACTTCCAGTCTCCGAGAGTTATTGATGGTGCATCACAGCCCATGTGGTCAATGTCCACAGTCACAGGAACAGGCCTTCTGTCTACTCTCTCCATAATCATAGTCACAGACTGTGGGCTACAGGTCACACTGCCCATGTCCATCATCACAAGAACAGGACTTCAGCCCACTTGGTCCATGCCCATCATAACAGAAACAGGCCTTCAGCTCGCACTCTCCATGTCCACAGTCACAGAAACAGTCCTGCAGCCCACTCTCTCCATGCCCATCAGAGAAACAGGTATTCAGCCAACTCTATCCATGCCCAATGTCACAGAAACGGACCTTCAGCCCACACGCTCCATGACCGCTGTCAGAGTAACAGGCCTTCAGCCAA
Organism: Hypanus sabinus; assembly: GCF_030144855.1. NCBI lineage: Eukaryota > Metazoa > Chordata > Chondrichthyes > Myliobatiformes > Dasyatidae > Hypanus > Hypanus sabinus. The sequence goes on from NC_082727.1 coordinate 2,564,481, forward strand.
CTCACTACAGGTCCATCATCACAGAAACTGGGCTACAACTCACAGTGTCCATGTCCATCAACAAAGAAACAGGCCTTCAGCCCAATCCAGCCATGTACGCAGTCACAGAAACAGGCTTTCTGTCTACTCTGCCCATGCACACTATCACAGAAACAGAACCTCAGTCAACACTCTCCGTGTCTATCAACAGAGAAACAGGCCTTCAGCCCACAGTGTGCATGCCTGCTATCATACACACAGGCCTGAGACAACTCTCTCCATGAACATCCTCACAGAAAGAGGCCTTTTGTCCACTTCATCTATGACCACAGTCACAGAAATAGGCCTTCGGCCCACTCTGTCCGTGACTATCATCACAGAAACGGGCCTTCAGCTCACTCTGTCCATATCCATTATGACAGAAACAAATCATTAGCCCACCCTCTGCATCTCCACTATCACAGCAAAAACAGGCTTTCAGCCCACTCTCTCCATGTCCATCAGGGAAACAGGCCTTCAGCCCACTCTGTCCATGTCCACAGGATAAGAAACAGGCCCTCAGCCTACATTCTCCATGTCCATCATCAGAGAAACAGGCCTTCAACCCACTCTGTCCATGTACACAGTCACAGTAACAGGCCATCAGCCCATTCTCTCCATGTCTATCAACACAGAAAAAGGCCTTCAGCCCACTCTCCGTATGACCATCATCACAAAAACAGGCCTTCAGACAACTCTGTCCATGACAATCATCACAAAAACTCACTCTGTCCATGTCCACACACAAGAAGCCAGCCTTCAGCCCACCCACTCCATGAGCATCATCAGACAAACAGACCAATACCCACTCTGTTCATGTACACAGTCACAGAAACAGGCCTTCAACCCACTCTGTCCATGTACACAGTCACAGTAACAGGCCATCAGCCCATTCCTTCCATGTCTATCAACACAGAAAAAGGCCTTCAGCCCACTCTCCGTATGACAATCATCACAAAAGCAGTCCTTCAGCTCACTCTGTCCATGTCCACACTCAAGAAGCCAGCCTTCAGCCCACCCACTCCATGACCATCATCAGACAAACAGACCAATAGCCCACTCTGTCCATGTCCACAGTCACAGAAACAGGCCCTCAGCCTACGATGTTCATTTCCTTTGTCAGAGCAACAGGCCTTCAGCTCACTCTGTTCATGTGCATTGTCACAGTAACAGGCCTTCAGCCCTGCATGTCCATGTCATTCATGACAGAAACAGACATAAACCCTACTCAGTCCATCACAACAATCACAGAAGCAGGTCTTCAGACCACTCTGTCCATGTCCATCACAGAAACTGGGCTATAACTCACATTGTCCATGTCCATCAACAAAGAAACAGGCCTTCAGCCCAATCCAGCCATGTACGCAGTCACAGAAACAGGCATTCAGCCCACTCTGCCCATGTCCATCAGAGTAACAGGCCTTCAGCCCACGCTGTCAATGTCTACAGTCACAGAAACAGGCTTTCTGTCTACTCTGCCCATGCACACTATAACAGAAACAGGACCTCAGTCAACACTCTCCGTGTCTATCAACAGAGAAAAAGGCCTTCAGCTCACACTTTCCATGATCATCATCACGAAAACAGGCTTTCAGCCCAATCTGTCCATGTACATCATCAGAGAAACAGCCCTTCAGCCCACTCTGTCCATGTTGACAGTCACAGAAACAGGCCTGCAGCCCATTGTGTCGATGTCCATGATTAGAGAAACAGGCCTTCTGCCCACTCAGTCCATGTCCATCGTCACAGAAACAGGATTTCAGCCAACTCTCTCCATGTTCATCATCACAGAAACTGCGCTGCAGCTCACATTGTCCATGTCGATCATCAGAGAAACAGGCCATCAGCCCACACACTCCATGTCCATCAACACAGAAAAAGGTCTTCAGCCCACAGTGTGCATGCCTGCTATCATACACACAGGCCTGAGACAACTCTCTCCACGAACATCCACACAGAAAGAGGCCTTTTGTCCACTCCATCCATGACCACAGTCACAGAAACAGGCCTTCGGCCCACTCTGTCTGTGACTATCATCACAGAAACAGGCCTTCAGCTCACTCTGTCCATGTCCATTATGACAGAAACAAATCATTAGCCCACCCTCTGCATCTCCACTATCACAGCAAAAACAGGCTTTCAGCCCACTCTCTCCATGTCCACAGTATAAGAAACAGGCCCTCAGCCTACACTCTCCATGTACATCATCAGAGAAACAGGCCTTCAACCCACTCTGTCCATGTACACAGTCACAGTAACAGGCCATCAGCCCATTCTCTCCATGTCTATCATCACAGAAACAGGCCTTCAAACAACTCTATCCATGACAATCATCACAAAAACTCACTCTGTCCATGTCCACACACAAGAAGCCAGCCTTCAGCCCACCCACTCCATGAGCATCATCAGACAAACAGACCAATAGCCCACTCTGTCCATGTCCACAGTCACAGAAACAGGCCCTCAGCCTACGATTTTGTCAGAGCAACAGGCCTTCAGCTCACTCTGTTCATGTGCATTGTCACAGTAACAGGCCTTCAGCCCTGCATGTCCATGTCATTCATGACAGAAACAGACATAAACCCTACTCAGTCCATCACAACAATCACAGAAACAGGTCTTCAGACCACTCTCTCCATGACCATCGTCACAGAAACAGACCTTTAGCCCATTCTGTCCACGTTCATAGTCGCAGAAACAATCCTTTAGCCCACTCTGTCCATGTTCACAGTCGCAGAAACAATCCTTCAGCCCACACTCTCCATGTCCATCATCACAGAAAGAGGCCTTTTGTCCACTCTGTCCATGACCACAGTCACAGAAACAGGCCTGCAGCTCACTCTCTCCATGCCCACCAGAGAAACAGGCATTCAGACCACTCTGTACATGGCAATCAGACAAACAGGTCTTCAGAACAGGCTGTCAATGTCCACAGTCACAGGAACAAGCCTTCTGCCTACTCGCTCCATAACCATCGTCACAGAAACTGGGCTACAGGTCACACTCCCCATGTCCATCATCACAAGAACAGGACTTCAGCCCACTCGGTCCATGCCCATCATAACAGAAACAGGCCTTCGGCTCACGCTCTCCATGCCCATCAGAGAAACAGGTATTCAGCCCACTCTATCCATCGCCAATGTCACAGAAACGGACCTTCAGCCCACAAGCTCCATGACCGCTGTCAGAGTAACAGGCCTTCAGCCAACTCACTACATGTCTATCATCACAGAAACTGGGCTACAGCTCACATTGTCCATGTCCATCAACAAAGAAACAGGCCTTCAACCCATTCTGTCCATCACAACAATCGCAGAATCAGGCCTTCAGCCGACTCTGTCCATGTCCATTATGACAGAAACAAGTGATTACCCACTCTGTGCATCTCCACTATCACAGAAACAGGCCATCTGCCCACTCAGTCCATGTCCACAGATACAGGAACAGGACTTCAGCCAACTCTCTCCATGTCCATCATCACAGAAATTGCGCTACAGCTCACATTGTCCATGTCCATCATCAGAAGAACAGAGCTTCAGTGCACTCTGTCCATGTCGATCATCAGAGAAACAGGCCATCAGCCCACACACTCCGTGTCTATCAACACAGAAAAAGGCCTTCAGCCCACAGTGTGCATGCCTCCTATCATACACACAGGCCTGAGACAACTCTCTCCATGAACATCCTCACAGAAAGAGGCCTTTTGTCCACTCCATCCATGACCACAGTCACAGAAACAGGCCTTCAGCTTACTCTCTCCGTGTCATTCATCAATGAAACAGGCCTTCAGCTCACCCTCTCCATGTCCACTGTCACAGAAACAGGCCTGCAGCTCACTCTCTCCATGCCCACCAGAGAAACAGGCATTCAGCCCAGGCTGTCCACGTCGAACGTCGCAGAAACGGACCTTCAGCCCACACTCTCCATGACCGCTGTCAGAGTAACAGGCCTTCAGCCAACTCTCTCCATGTCCATCATCACAGAAGCTGGGCTGCAGCTCACATTGTCCATGTTCATCAACAATGAAACAGGCCTTCAGCCCACTCTCTCCATGCCCATCAGAGAAACAGGTATTCAGCCCACTCTATCCATCGCCAATGTCACAGAAACGGACCTTCAGCCCACACGCTCCATGACTGCTGTCAGAGTAACAGGCCTTCAGCCAACTCACTACATGTCCATCATCACAGAAACTGGGCTACAGCTCACATTGTCCATGTCCATCAACAAAGAAACAGGCCTTCAACCCATTCTGTCCATCACAACAATCGCAGAATCAGGCCTTCAGCCGACTCTGTCCATGTCCATTATGACAGAAACAAGTGATTACCCACTCTGTGCATCTCCACTATCGCAGAAACAGGCCATCTGCCCACTCAGTCCATGTCCACAGATACAGGAACAGGACTTCAGCCAACTCTCTCCATGTCCATCATCACAGAAATTGCGCTACAGCTCACATTGTCCATGTCCATCATCAGAAGAACAGAGCTTCAGTGCACTCTGTCCATGTCGATCAACAGAGAAGCAGGCCATCAGCCCACACACTCCATGTCCATCAACACAGAAAAAGGTCTTCAGCCCACAGTGTGCATGCCTGCTATCATACACACAGGACTGAGACAACTCTCTCCATGAACATCCTCACAGAAGCTGGGCTGCAGCTCACATTGTCCATGTTCATCAACAATGAAACAGGCCTTCAGCCCACTCTCTCCATGCCCATCAGAGAAACAGGTATTCAGCCCACTCTATCCATCTCCAATGTCACAGAAATGGACCTTCAGCCCACACGCTCCATGACCGCTGTCAGAGTAACAGGCCTTCAGCCCACTCACTACATGTCCATCATCACAGAGGCTGGGCTGCAGCTCACATTGTCCATGTTCATCAAGAATGAAACAGGCCTTCAGCCCACTCTGTCGATGTCCATCAGAGAAAGAGGCATATAGCCTACTCTGTCCATTTCCACAGTCGCAAAACAGGCCCTCAGCCAACACTCTCCATATCCATCAACACAGAAACAGGCCTTCAGCCCACTCTGTCCCTGTACACAGTCACAGAAACGGGCCTTCAGCCCACAGACTTCATGACCATCATCAGAGAAATATCTCTTCAGCCCATCTGTCCATGTCCATTATGAGAGAAACAAGTTATTAGCCCACTCACTGCATCTCCAGTATCACAGCAACAGGCCTTCAGCTCACACTGTCCGTGTCTATCATCAGAGAACCAGGCCTGTAGCCACTCTCTCCATGTCAATGATCATAGTATCAGGACTTCAACCCATTGTCTGCCTGTCCATCATCAGAGAAACAAACCTTCAGCCCACTCTGTGCAGCCCACAGTCTCAGAAACAGGCCTTCATCTCTCTGTGTGCATACCCACCGTCACAGAAGAAGTCCATCAGTCCACTCTGTCCATGTCCATTATCACAGAAGCAGGTCTTCAGCACACTTTGTCCATGTCCAATGTCACAGAAACAGGCCTTCAGCCTACTCTGTCCATGTCCATCATCACAGAAAAATGGCCTTCTGTCCACTCTGCCCATGTCCATAATGACATAAAAAGGCCTCAGCCCACACTGCCCATGACCATAATCAGAGAAAAAGGCCTTCAACCTTGTGTGTCCATGCCATTCATCACAGAAGCAGATGCACAGCTCACTCTGTCAATCACAAAAATCGCAGAATCAGGCCTTCAGCCCACACTGGCCATGTACACAGTCACAGAAACAGTCATTCAGCCCTCTCTGTCCATACCCGTTCTCACAGAAAAAGCCCTTCAGCCCACTTTCTACATGTCCATAATCACAGAAGCAGGCATTCAGCCATCTCTGTCCATGTCTATCATAACAGAAACAGTCCTTCAGCCCGCACTGTCCATGTCTGACGTCACAGAAATGGACCTTCAGCCCACTCTGTCCATGTCCATTATCACAGAAGCAGGTCTTCAGCATACTGTGTCCATGTCCAACGTCACAGAAATGGACCTTCAGCCCAAACTGACCATGTCCATCATCACAGAAGCAGGTCTTCAGCATACTGTGTCCATGTCCAACGTCACAGAAATGGACCTTCAGCCCAAACTGACCATGTCCATCATCACAGAAGAAGGCCTTCTGTCCATTCTGTCCATGCCCTGAATGACATAAAAAAGCCACAGTGCACTCTGCGCATGTACATCATCACAGAACAAAGACCTTCAGCCCACTTTCTACATGTTCATAATCAGAGAAGCAGGCCTTCAGCCCGCACTGTCCATCCATGTCCATTATCACAGAAGCAGGTCTTCAGCATACTGTGTCCATGTCCACAGTCACAGAAATAGGCCGTTCAACCCAAACTGACCATGTCCATCATCACAGAACAAAGACCTTCAGCCCACTCTGTTCATGTCCATCATCACATAAACAGGCCTCCAGTCTACTCTGTCCATTTCATTGATCAGAGAAAAAGGCCTTAAGTCCACTCTGTCTTTTCCCTTATTGACATAAAAAGGCCTCTGTACACTCTGCCCATGTCCATCATCACAGAAAAAAGCCTTCAGTCCATTCTGTCTATGCCCATAATGAGATAATGAGGCGTCAGCCCACTATGTCCATGTCAATCATCAGAGAAACAGGCCTTCAGCCTACTCTCTCCATTTCCTTTATCAGAGAAACAGGCCCTCAGTCCACTCTGTCCATGACCATCGTCAAAGAAACAGGCCTTCAGCCCAGTGTGCCCATGCCATTCATCATAGAAACAGACATCACAACAATTGCAGAATTAAGCCTTCAGCCCACTCCGTCCATGTCCATCATCACAGAAACAGGACTTCATCTCACTCTGTCCATGTCCATCGGAGAAACAGGCCTTCAGCCCACTCTGTCCATGGGGAACATCACAGAAACGGACCTTAAACCCACACTTTCCATGACCATAGTCACAGTAACAGGCTTTGAGCCAACTCTCTCCAGGTCAATCATCACTGAAACTGGGGACAGCTCACACTGTCAATGTCCATCATCACAAGAACAGGACTTCAGCCCACTCTGCCCATCTGCCTCATAACAGAAACAGGCTTTCAGCCCACTGTGTGCATGCCCGCTATCACAGAAACAGGTCTTAGGATCACTCTCTCCATGAACTTCATCAAAGTCCAATCTGTTCATAACCACAGTCACAGAAAAAAGCCTTCAGCCCACTCTGTCCATGTCCATCATCAGAGAACCAGGCCTGTAGCCACTCTCTCCATGTCAATGATCATAGTATCAGGACTTCAACCCATTGTCTGCGTGTCCATTATCAGAGAAACAGGCCTTTAGCCCACTCTGTCCATGTCCGCCATCACAGAACCAGGACTTCAGCTCACTCTGTCCACGTCCATAGTCACAGAAACAGGCCTGCAGCCCACACTGTCCATGTCCATCAGAGAAACAGGCATTTGGCCCACTCTGTCCATGTCCACAGTCACATAAACTGGACTGAAGCCCTTTGTGTTCATGTCCATCATCAGGAAGCAGGCCTTCAACCCATTCTGACATGTCCATCATCAGAGAAAAAGGCCTTCAGTCCACTCTGTCTATGTCCATTATGATAGAAACAAGTCTTTAGCCCACTCTGTGCATCTCCACTATCACAGCAACAGGTTTTCAGCCCATTCTGTTCATGTCCATCATCACAGAAAGAGGCCATCAGCCCAATGTGTCCATGCCACTCATCACAGAAACGGACATACAGCCCACTCTGAGAATCACAACAATCGCAGAATCAGGCCTTCAGCCCACTCCCTCCATGTCCATCATCACACTATCAGGACTTCAACCCATTGTCTGCGTGCCCATCATCAGTGAAACAGGCCTGCAATCCAATCTGTCTATATCCATCATCACAGAAAAAGCCCTTTATTCCACTCTGTCCATGCCCATAATCAGATAAAAAGGCCTTAGCCCACTCTGTCCATATCCATCATCACAGAAACAAGCCTTCTGCCCATTCTGTGCATGGACACTATCACAGCAACAGGCCTTCAGCGCAGTGTGTCCATGCCTATGATCAGTTAAAAAGGCCTCAGCTCACTCTGCCCGTGTCCATCAACACAGAAACAGGCCTTAAGCCCACTCTGTCCATGCTCACCATCACAGAAATAGGCCCTCAGAGCACACTCTCCATGTCTATCAACAGAGAAACAAGTCTTCAGCCCAATGTGTCCATGGCCATCATTAGAGAAACAGGCCTTCACTCTGTCCGTGTCCATCAACACAGAAACAGGCCTGCAGCCCACTCTTTCCATGTCCATCATTAGACTATTAGGACTTCAACCCATTGTCTTCATGTTCATCATCACAGAAGAAGGCTGTCAGTCTACTCTGTCTATGCTTATAATCAGATCAAAAGGCCTCAGCCCACTCTGCCCATGCCCATGTCCAGAAACAAGCCTTCAGCCCAATATGCACATCTAAACTATCACAGCAACAGGCCTTCAGCCACTCTGCCCATGTCCATCGTCACAGAAACAGATATATAGCCCACTCTGTCCATCTACACTATCACAGAATCAGGCCTTCATCCCAACCTGTTCATGCCCATCATCACACAAACTGGCCTTCAGTCCACTCTGTCCATGCCCACCATTACACAAACAAGCCTTCAGCCCACTCTGTCCAGTCCACAGTCACAGTAGCAGGCCCTCAGCCCACACTCTCCATGTCCATCAACACAGCAACAGGTCTTTAGCCCTCTCCGTCCATGCCCACCATCACAGACACAGACCTTCTTCCCATTCTCTCCATGTCCATCCTGACAGAAACCGGCCTTCAGCCCATTGTGTCCATGTCCATCATCAGAGAAACAGGCCTTCAGCTTACTTTGTCCATGCCCACAGTCACTGAAATAGGCCTTCAGCCCATTCTGTCATTGAGGCATGTTTCCTCACTCTCCTTGGGCATCAGCACATGAAACCTGCTTGAACTAGGTGGGTAGCACACTCTGCCAGAGTGAGAGGTTGAAGATATCCGTGAGTACAGCAGCCAGTTGGTCAGCACAGGTCTTCAATACTTTGCCAGGTGCTCCACCCGGACCGGATTCTTTCCCCGGATTCATCTCTTAAAGGCAGTCCAAGTTTCAAGTTTCATTGAGCTCAGCATATTCGATAATAGCCCAGTGTTTAAGTCAATGCAACAGCTCCTGGCTCTCGGAACAAAAAATTTTGTCTGTGCCAAGTTTCGGTGAGGCCTGTATATTACATTATAATCCAGTCAACAGCTCTTGGCCCTCTGATCAAAAAAGGCTTCCAACAAAATTTGCATCAGCAAAATAATGTCAATCTCCCCTTTAACTGTCTTTTTTTAAGAGGAATCAGTGTAATCCTGTAACAGTACAGAAGGCAGGCAGGCTAATCTGGTCAGGTTGAAAAATTGTCACAGACAAACAAGGCAGGGAACAAAATATCTTGCAATTAAATTGAGGTACAGAAAATGAAATAAAGATTGCAACATAAACATGGAATTAAGGGAGAATTCAAAATATCAGTGTATTTTGGCAAGGCATTTGACAAGGTCCCCCACAAGAGACTCATCCAGAAAGTCATGAGGCATGGGATCTGTGGAACCTTGGCTGTCTGGATAAAAATTTGGCTTACAGGAAGAAAGCAGAGGGTAGTAGTGGAAGGAAAGTATTCTGCATGGAGGACGGTGACTAGTGGAGTGCTGCAAGGATCTGTCCTGGGACTCCTGCTTATTGTGATTTTTATAAATGACCTGGATGAAGAGGCAGAAGGATGGGTGAGTAAGTTTGTGGATGACACAAGATTGGAGGAGTTGTACTTGTCAAAGGTTACAAGAGGATATAGACAGGATGCAGAGTTGGGCAGAGAAACGGCAGATGGAGTTCAATCTGGAAAAGTGTGAGATGATACATTTTGGAAGGACCAACCAGAAAGCTGAGTACAGGGTTAATGGTCAGTTACTTAACAGTGTGGATGAACAGAGGGACCTTGGATAAAAAACCCTGGGGTTCAAATCCATACATCCCTCAAGGTTGCTGCACAGGTTGATAGGATAGTTAAGAAGGCCTATGGGATGCTAGGCTTCATTAACAGGGGGATTGAGTTCAAGAGTAGAGATGTCATATTGCAACTCTACAAATCTCTGGTGAGACCACACTTAGTGTATTGTGTTCAGTTCTGATCACCTCATTATAGGAAGGAAGCTGGAGAGGGTGCAGAGGAGACTTACCAGGATGTTGCCTGGATTAGAAAGCAAGTCTTATGAGGCAAGGTTAGCAGAGCTGGGACTTTTCTCTTTGGAACATAGAAGGATGAGGGGGGACTTGATAGAGGTCTACAAGATTATGAGAGGCATAGACAGGGTGGATAGCCAGCACTTGTTTCACAAGGCATGAATTGCAAACACCAGAAGGCATCTGTACAAAGTTAAGGGAGGGAAGTTCAGGGGAGTCATCAGGGATAAGTTTTTTACACAGAGGGCTGTGCGTGCCTGGAGTGACTTGCCAGGGATGGTGGTGGAGGCTAAAACATTAGGGATATTTAAGAGCCTCTTGGACAGGCACATGGATGAAAGAAAAATAGAGGGTTACGGGATAGTGTGGGTTTAGTACTTTTTTTTAGGAATATATGGGTCGGCATAACATCAAGGGCTGAAGGGCCTGCACTGTGCTGTAATATTCTAGTGTTCTAGTATTTATTTAGGAACACAGTACTTTATTAAAAATCTTTACATATCACGTTCTAAGGGAATGAGACTCAGCAAATAATACTCCTTCTTTAAGAAGTCTCTAGTTAAAGGTCATTAGTTGGTAATGCTAACATAACAATTGTCATGCATGCCCATCACCAAGTACAGTGGTTTGGCTGGAAAAGAATTAATGCTTATATAGCCTCTGGAACATCGGTAGCAGGAAAGCCATTCTCTCAGATCGTTCTGACTGATCCATGCCAGCAGCAACAGATCCAAGTTTGAATTCCATATTAACTGTTGCTTCTGCTGCAGTTCAGCAAAGATTGGGAAGATGGCCATTTCTCTTTCCTTGGCTGCAATCCAATGCCTATTAATGGAAAAATCTACAAAAGGTTGTGGTTACAAACTAGTCCATCTCGGGAAAAACACTTCCCACCACTGAGCACATTCACAAGGTGCGCTGCCTCCATCTGGAAGGAGGTACATGAACTTTAGGTCCTACACCACCATGTTCAGGAAAGAGTGCAGGTAACTTCATTCACCTCAACACTGAAGAATAGACTCACTTTCAAGGACCCGACAACTCATGATCTCATTGTTCTCTACTATTTATTAGTTTTATTTGCATAGCTTCTTTACTAATTGGTTGCTTGTCTGTCTTTGTTCACGTGTAGTTTTTTCATTGATTCCATTGTATTTCATTGTATCTACCGTGAATGCCTGTGAGAAAATGAACCTCAGAGTAGTATACGAAGACTATAAACTTGAGCATTGAACTTTTGATCTTCATTGATCATCTCTGACAAACAATAATGAGAACTTATTCAATGGTTAATCAGGTGGTAATTCCAATAGGCTGTGTTAAGAAAGATAAAATAGTTATGTGTTATTGTGTGTACATAAAAAAGAACTTCAATTCCCAGTGGGTAATACAGGTGGTTTATTAAGAATAAACATAACAAGTTGTGTCTAGAATTTGGATTGGACTTCTTTTGGTGAAGTGAATCATTAGGTTTAGTGCATTGGTCATATAACCATATATATATATATAAAACACACACACACACACACACACACACACACACACACACACACACACACACACACACACACTCACACACACATATATATAAAACAATTACAGCATGGAAACAGGCCATCTCGGCCCTTCTAGTCCTTCTAGTCCATGCCGAACGCTTACTCACACCTAGTCCCAGCCTGCACTCAGCCCGTAACCCTCCATTCCTTTCCTGTCCATTTACCTATCCAATTTTTTTTTTAATGACAAAATCAAACCTGCCTCTACCACTTCTACTGGAAGCTCGTTCCACACATCTACCACTCTCTGAGTAAAGAAGTTCCCCCTCGTGTTACCCCTAAACTGGTCAGTTGGAATCCCCTGAAGGAAATGGTGAAGTTGGGCAGCATTATGTTGTCTTACACTATAAAGGATGGACTGAAATGGCGACACATCTGAGGCTCAGCAGAACACAACTGCTAACATTTTCCTGTGCATCAATCAGAGAAGGGTGTCTTCCCTTAAAGGGACATTGCTGAAGATAATCAGGTATCAGTAATGCATTTTATAAACACACTGGAGGAGATCAGGCTGCAGAGCAGAGAGACAGAGAGAGATGGAGAGGAGATAGATAGATAGATAGATAGATAGAGAAGGATAGAGAGGGAAATAGTGAGAGAAAGAGAGAGATAGAGAAAGAAAGTGGTAGAAAAGGAGATGAGGGAGATAGACAGAGACAAAGAGATAGATACACTGTGAATGAAATAGAAACAGAGAGAGAGTTAGAGTCATAAAAAAGCGAGAGAAGGAGACAGAGACAAAGGCAGACAGATAAGCAGACAGGCAGATAGAGACAGACAGAGAAACAGAGAGAAAGTGAGGGACAGGGAGAGACAGGGATTCAGGGGACTAGGGAGAGACAAAAAGAAATAGAGATTGTGGTAACTTCTACTTTACAAAAAGACCACTCAACAATTTGATGGCCAAAAGAGTATCTTCATCTGGGATGGCAAATGATATTTACAATACAGTGCCTTCCAGGTACCTCGTGCGACATGAGTAGAGGAACTATATATAAAGCATACTGGGAGTAAAAAACAGCAGAAGTAAAGACCCCGCCAACCCCGGATCCCGCCTCTTGCTACCAACAACTGCCCAATTAGTATTAACTTACTTTTAATAATACTCACATTACAACACTTCTCCCCCTTCAAAATCCAACATTCCCCAAATATAGAAGAACTGGGAAATAAAAACAATGGTATCATTAGCAACAGGTTACCAATACAAAAACATCTAAAAAATATGGCAAATTCAACATTCAATCTAACAACAAAAGAAACTATCCAATCAAAGATTTAGTCTGTCAGGAGTTTTGTGAGGGTGCTGTGATCTACGCACTACCCCTGGTGACCCAGCAGGCACTGCTGGTGAGGATGCTTTGGGTGGATCTAGTGTTGGGGACACGAGAGGGGTCTGTGTGTCTGTGTGAGAAGGTCCATCCTCTTCAGGAGACTCTGCCCCCTCTGCCAGTGTCTCTCCCTCTAGCAAAGTCACTGGTGGACATGCTTTCCTGGTATGCATTAAATGGGCATTGCTCCTTAACTGTTTTGGACTACTGAGCGTCTTTGAAATCGGTGGCAAGCTATTCTCAGCATTATTGGGATAAATGGCATCTGCAAGTTTGCCACCTAGCTTGGAACACACTGAAGCAGGAACTTTGGTTCTTGAACCGTGGCTCAGAATAGACCCAACTGCAAATTTTTCATTGAGTTCCTTGTTATAACTTGGAACTATCTGGAGTTCAACAGCAGGAAATTGCAATGCGTTTTGGAAAACCTCTTGTGCTTGAATAAAGGTCTTGTCCATTAAATCACAGTCATTGATTTTGATGATACATTCATTCTCCTGGAGCAGGTTCTCTTTTCTTAAACGGCTGTTCTCTTCAATACCACAAATACTCAGGCCAAGGAATCTTCCATTCAGTGTAGTGTTAAAAGGCACCATATGGATTCCCAGGGGGCCACCGCCTCCAGAAAATTCTACTTTCTTTGTCAAATCACTTAGAGTGCTTTCTGAATGCTTGTCTGGTGGCCCTGGAGGCTCTGTTCTTACATCGTCTGCAGGTGCCCCGTTTGCTACTGTTACGATTGGCTTCACATGCAGGCTCCTGTTAGTGGGATCATCAGGCTGAGATGCACCTTGCTGTATCTGGGCAGGTGGTACATGAGCTGGGTCACTGCTTTGCTGTACTAGAAGTGTCAAGGGGGTAACTTCAATTGCTCCTGCAATAGGCTGAAGAGCCGCAAGCTGCGCTGCGAGCTCACTCTCAAATGTGTCCGGACTACGTCTGTCACTCACATTGCCAACGGCGACTTCGTCTGCACATTTTGTGTGTGCTGCTCAGGATTTCTAGCATTTGCAGAATCTCATCTGTTTAACATATTGGTTATGTTACTGGACTAAGACCCACTTAATCATTCTGAGGGCATGGGGATTTTGTATTCAAGTCCTTGGATATATCAGTCTTAGCAAATATGAAACTACAGGATTATCATAGAAACTCTTGGTTCTGGAGAGGAAATCTTTTGCTTCCTGACCCAAACATGGCCCAGAACCAACACATTGTGGTTTGGAAGATATTCATCATAACACCGTGTATTTGACTAAGTGAATGGACCTCTGCCTCAGAAATTTAACCCACTTAACAGTGGCACTCACACCAATCAGGAGTGCTGATAGCATTGCTAACCATAGAGTAATTTCTAAGTAATTACTTCTTAAGAGCCCTCTGAAATGGGTGAACGTGACAATCTGATCAAGGGCAGTAGGCCTAAGCCAAATGAGAGAATATCCAAGCACAAAACACGTTCATTTAACAAGCAACACACACAAAGTGCTGGTAGAACGCAGCAGGCCAGCAGGACTGACGAAGGGTCTTGGACCGAAACCTCGACAGTGCACTATAGATGCCCTGCAGCGTTCCACCAGCATTTTGTGTGTGTTGTTTGAATTTCCAGCATCTGCAGATTTCCTTGTGTTTGTTTTTCATTTAACAGGATTGAGTTTTACTTACTGTACCTGCATAAAGGCAGCATGTAGAAAAAGATTTCCACTGGAGTGCAGTGGTCAGTGGAGTTGTACCTTGTTGCATTTCTCAACTGGACAGGAGAGTTTTGAAGTGTTTGACCACAGAACCACAGAATACTTCTGTCTTTCAACAGAATAAAACTTGCTAATTGTTGCAGTCTTCTGTGAAGGGAAGAAGCCCTGGGTTCCCCAGCTTCCACTACTAATGGGAATTGTATTATTATGTGTGCACAATAAAAAATGGTTCACCCAGTTCAGAAAGTACGATGGTTAGTGGTCAGTGTTGAACAGCAGTTCAGTAATAAAATGTTCCAACGTAAACCCATGTCATTTGTCTTTATTAAGAACAAATGATGTCAGAAGTTGGAGTGAGGTCTGAACATGGAAAGTAAATGAATACCATGTGCAACTGAGAAAGAGTCGCTACTGATTGAGAGAAGTTGGTCAGCGAGGCAAGAGAGCACTTCATGTCCTAAAGTTCAGGTGGGAGGCTGAGAGTTCCCATTGTGAATAAGCTAAGTCCTCCCACAGCTATGCAATCTAATGGATAACTGGAATCACTTCAAACAGTGATTCAATATACATTTAGTAGCTCGAGGAATGGGAAGGGCCAATAAAAAATTAAAACCGCCTGTTTTTCTGCACATAATTGTCAAAGATATTTTGGACATCCATAAAAACTCTCAAATTGAAGAGGCAGCTTTTACATTGGACACTCTGATAACAAAATTTGCAGAGTATTTTGTCCTAAGAATAAGAATGACATTTGAGAGATATAAGGCTTTTCCTGTGACCAGAAACAAGGTGTTAGCTTTGATCAATATTTAGCTGAGCTTCACACACTATGTAAGTTCTGTGAATTTGTAGACTTGAGAAACTCACTAGTTAGAGACAGAATAGTTTACAGAATTTCAGATGATGGACTTAGAGAAAGACTACTGCATGAAAAAGATTTGATGCTGAAAAAGGCTGTGGATACATATAAGGCAGCAGACACCACACAAGCACAGGCTAAGTAGCTGCATAGGGCAGACATAACAGCACATGTTGTGAAAACAGTGTAGCAGTGCACATGGCCTTTCCCAAAGCATCAGCATTGCAAAAAGGAAGGCTGAAATAGCAAATGCAGCAAATGTGGAGATAGTCACATTCCAAAGACGTGTCCTGCTTTTATAGAGACCTGCAATAATTGTGGGAAGAAAAATCATTTTGCAAACCACTGCAAAGCTGGGGCTACCAAGAGAAAGGTGCACATGGTTGATAAGGAAATGGAAGAAGTCTTTGTAAATCCTCTACAGACTACTAGTGCTGGTAAAATAGAATGGATTATTCCAGTGACTGTGAATGAGACAGTAATCCCATTCAATCTTGACACCAAAGCCCAGGTGAATCTGTTATCCAAGGATGTTATCTGTTATCCAATACTCTCAAAGTTAAGAACAAGATTTACCCAATGAAGTTAAAAGTGTCAGGCTACACTGGAGAGTATGATCCAGTATACTGACCTTCAAGCACAAGGGGTAGCATCTAAAGACACAGCTACTGACTATAGAAAAGTGAGTACAGTGTAACCAAGGCAAATACATGCTTGATAGAGCTCTTTAGAAAAGCATATAATTCAGATAATGGTAGTAGAATAATTTCAAACATGTATAAGGGGTTGTCAAATCTTAAAACACATTCGACTTCATACATTAAAACAAAATGGGAGAAGGAAGGAAAAATAATTATATCTGAGGAAGAATGGACAACAATATGGAGATATCGATGGAAGTGTACCAATTCACAGAAATGGAGGGAGTTTGGATGGAAAAACTTGATGAGGTATTTTATTACACCCTCTCAGAAATCCCATTATGATAGTAACCTCCCTGTTTGCTGGAGAAATTGTGGAAATCAAAATGCAAATCATTATCATATTTTTTGGGACTGTCCTGTTATCAAAAACTATTGGAGGGGAATACACAATGCCCTACACCCATCTTTAAATGTGAAATACCCTTGGAGAGTAAGACCATATATTTCGGATATATACCTCAAGAATAGTTGAAAAGAGATAAATATTTAATGAATATACTGTTGGTGGCTGGTAAAAAGACTCTTACTAGGAAATGGTTATCACAGGAGAGCCCAACTTTAAATACAAGGATGGAAATTACAATGGGCATTTACAAAATGGAGAAGATAACAGCAGCTGTTAATCATAAGCTGGAACAATTTGATTCATACTGAGAAAAATGGTTTAACTACATAATGCCTCATAGGCCTGATTTTATTCTCACAAATCAATGAATCTGTTGTAAAAAAAAGATCACTCCCTACTTGTACATAGTTCTTTCCTTTTACTTGTTTTTTCTTTCCACTCTTTTCTATAAGTGTATACCCCAGATAAATACTTTGTGGAGATTTGTGATATATATGATTATATGATATATATGTACAATGTCTGAAATATATCTTATGAAATTGTTTGATGAACTTCAATAAAAAAATAAATTACAAAAAAAAGGAAAAGTGAGTTCAGTCAATATTAGGTCTGAGCGCATGTGAAAAGCTCAGCCTAATGAAAAGACTTTCCTCAGTGGCTTCACATACCAAAGATGACCACACCAATTATTGAAGAATAAACAAATGTCTCTGAGGAGCTCAAATGCTTACCTGGGTACACAAAAGTTATATAGATAAGGCAGTGGCTCCTGCTGTCTATGCATGCAGGTAGGTTCCATTTGCACTTAGAGACATACATAAGCAAGAGCTAGAACACATAGAATGGATAGTTATCATACAGAAAATTGAAGAACCAACAGATAACATGGGCTCATAGATTGTTTAGCAGTCTCATGTGTGGCATTTTGTCAAAGGCCTTCTGAAAATCCAAGTACACAACATCTATCAATTCACCTTTGTCTGTCCTGCTTGTTATTTCTTCAAATAATTCCAACAGATTTGTCAGGCAAGTTTTTCCCTTGAGTTCTTATTTATTATGTGCCTCCAAGTACCCTGAGATCTCATCTTTAAAAATCATCTCCAGCATCTTCCCAATCTCTGGGGTCAGACTAACTGGCTTATAGTTTCCTTTCTTCAGACTGTCTCCCTTCTTGAAAAGTGGAGTTTTCAATTTCAAATTTTCCAGTCTTCTGGAACCATTCAAGAATCTAGTGATTCTTGAAAGATCATTACTAATGCCTCCACAATGTCTTCAGCCACCTCTTACAGAACTCTGGGATATACACAATCTGGTGCAGGTGACATATCCACCAAGGACAAGCATGATATACAACTGAAGACAAGTGCTTGATGTGACATGATATGTGAATTTGAAATTGCCGTTTGTTTTCTCACCTTGTGAGCTCATCAGGCAGCGTTTTTTGCTGTTTCGGTAATATAAGGTCGAGTTGCCAGCTTGATTTGAACTTGAGGCCATGTGTCTTGAAGTCCAGTGCTGATGCCACTACTCTACCAGCCAGCTAATTTGAAATTAAATAAAGAGAAATGTGAGCTTGGTGATAAGAGACAAATTTTCATGGAGATGTCATATCAGAAGAGGGAGTGAAGCCTGACCTAAGAAGCACATCAGCTATCGAAAACGTGGAGAGGCTCTAAAATAAAGAGGGAGTAAGACATTTTTTGGGGATGGTGGCTTATGTGGTTAAACTCATCCCTCAACTCTCTGCTGTCTCAACACCACTTAGGTCACTCCTTAAGCAGTAAAATGAGCAGATTGGGTCTCACAAGCAAAAAGACTGTTTCCAGATGTTGAAAAGAGTCCTAATTGAAGAGCCCATGCTGAGGTTTTATGATCCAGAAAGCTGTACTAGGATCTCGTCCTTGGAGCAGTACTACTGTAGCAGCATGATGGCAACCTGTGGCCTATGCATCTAAGGAGGGAGCCAACTAAGCATAGGTAGAGAAAGAGCTTCATATGCATGAAAAGGGTCCCATCAGCATATTAATAGACAAGCTTTTGAAGTGGAGATAGATCTTAAACCAATAGCCTCAATTATGTCCAAATCACTGAACAGTTGTCCCATGAGGATACAACACATGTTGATAAGGCTGCAGAAATATGACACGAAGATGGGACAAGACATGTTTGTTGCTGACACACTGTCTCGAGCAGTCAACATGAAAGAATTTTCAACATGTTGCAGATATACAGGCCTACATTGACATGATTGTCACCTTCCTTCCAGTATCTCCCAATAGAACAGAGAAGATTAGAGAAGCAGCAGGGCCAGAGGATCAAAGATACCATACAGGAAGGATGGCCAGCAGCAAAGAATGAATTTACAATGTGTACTTGGGATTATTGGGCTTGCAGAGCTGAACAGCCAGTAGTGAAAGATACGGTCTTCAAAGGGACAGCTTTGCGATTCCTGTATCGGTAATCAAGGAAATACTCCAAAAGATACATGATACAAAGACAGGTGGAGAAGCAGGTAGTGTTGAGGAAACAGAGAGCCTGCAGAGAGACTTTGATAGTTTAAGCAAGGAAATGGGCAAAGAAGTGGCAAATGAAATACAATGTTGGAAAGTACATGGTCATGCACATTGGTGGAAGAAATAAACAGGCAGACTATGATTTAGACGGGGACAGAATTCAAAATGTGGAGATGCAAAGAGACTTGGGAGCCATTATGCAGGATACACAGAAGTTAACCTCCAAGTTGTGTGGTGAAGAAAGCGAAATCATAGAATATAAGAGCAGGGATGTGATGTTGAGGCTCTATAAAGCACTCGTGAGACAGATAGACAGACAGACAGTCATACTTTATTGATCCCGAGAGTAATTGGGTTTCGTTACAGTCACACCAACCAAGAATAGTGTAGAAATATAGCAATATAAAACCATAAATAATTAAATAATAATAAGTAGATTATGCCAAGTGGAAATAAGTCCAGGACCAGCCTATTGGCTCAGGGTGTCTGATCCTCTGACAGAGGTGTTGTAAAGTTTGATGGCCACAGGTAGGAATGACTTCCTATGATGCTCAGTGTTGCATCTCGGTGGAATGAGTCTCTGGCTGAATGTACTCCTGTGCCTAACCAGTACATTATGGAGTGGATGGGAGACATTGTCTAAGATGGCATGCAACTTGGACAGCATCCTCTTTTCAGACACCACCATCAGAGAGTCCAGTTCCACCTCCACAACATCACTGGCCTTACGAATGAGTTTGTTGATTCTGTTGGTGTCTGCTACCCTCAGCCTGCTGCCCCAGCACACAACAGCAAACATGATAGCACTGGCCATCACAGACTCGTAGGCAGTGTGACATGTGATGAGGATGTTAGGAGAATTCAGGGTGACTTGGATAGGCTGGGTGAGTGGGCAGATACTTGGCAGATGACGTTTAATGTGAATAAGTGTGAGATTATCCACTTTGGGAGTAAGAACAGGAAGGCAGATTATTATCTGAACGGAGTAGAGTTAGGTAAGGGAGAAATACAAAGAGAACTAGGAGTCCTTGTTCATCAGTCACTGAAGGTGAATGAGCAAATGCAGCAGGCAGTGAAGAAGGCTAATGGAATGTTGGCCTTTATCACAAAGGGAATTGAGTACAAGAGCAAGGAAATCCTTTTGCATTTGTACAGAGCCCTGGTGAGACTACACCTGGAGTATTGTGTACAGTTTTGGTCTCTAGGGTTAAGGAAGGACATCCTGGCTGTAGAGGAAGTGCAGCGTAGATTCACGAGGTTAATTCCTGGGATGTCTGGACTGTCTTACGCAGAGAGGTTAGAGAGACTGGGCTTGTACACGCTGGAATTAAGGAGATTGAGAGGGGATCTGATTGCAACATATCGGATTATTAAGGGATTGGACAAGGTAGAGGCAGGAAATATGTTCCAGATGCTGGGAAAGTCCAGTACCAGAGGGCATGGTTTGAGAATAAGGGGTAGGTCATTTAGGACAGAGTTAAGGAAAAACTTCTTCTCCCAGAGAGTAGTGGGGATCTGGAATACACTGCCTCGGAAGGTAGTGGAGGCCAATTCTCTGGATGCTTTCAAGAAGGAGCTAGATAGGTATCTTATGGATAGGGGAATCAAGGGATATGGGGACAAGGCAGGAACCGGGTATTGATAGTAGATGATCAGCCATGATCTCAAAATGACAGTGCAGGCTCAAAGGGCCGAATGATCTACTTCTGCACCTATTGTCTATTGGCAGATGCTAAGGGACCTCAGTCTCCTCAGGAAGTCGAGACAGCTTCGGCCCTTCTTGTAGACAGCCTCAGTATTCTTTGACCAGTCCAGTTTATTGTCAATTTGTATCCCCAGGTATTTGTAATCCTCCACCATGTCCACACTGACCCCTTGGATGGAAACAGGGTTCACCGGTGCCTTAGCCCTCCTCAGGTCCACCACCAGCTCCTTAGCCTTTTTCACATTAAGCTGTAGATGATTCTGCTCACACCATATGACAAAGATTCCCACTGTAGCCCTATACTCAGCCCCATTTTCCTTGCTGATGCATCCAACTATGGCAGAGTCATCAGAAAACTTCTGAAGATGGCAAGACTCTGTGCAGTAGTTGAAGTTCGAGGTGTAGATGGTGAAGAGAAAGGGAGACAGGACAGTCCCCTGTGGAGCCCCAGTGCTGCTGACCACTCTGTCTGACACACAGTGTTGCAAGCACACGTACTGTGGTCTGCCAGTCAGGTAATCAATAATCCATGACACCAGGGAAGCATCCACCTGCATCACTGTCGGCTTCTCACCCAGCAGAGCAGTGCGGATGGTGTTGAATGCACTGGAGAAGTAAAAAAACATGACCCTTACAGTGCTCGCCGGCTTGTCCAGGTAGGCGTAGTCACGGTTCAGCAGGTAGACGATGGCATCCTCAACTCCTAGTTGGGGCTGGTAGGCGAACTGGAGGGGGCCTAAGTGTGGCTTAACCATAGGCTGGAGCTGCTCTAGAACAAGTCTTCATGATATGGGAGGTCAATGCCACCGGTCTGTAGTCATTGGAGCCACTGGGGCGCGGCGTTTTCGGTACAGGAACGAGGCAGGACGTCTTCCACAGCACAGGAACCCTCTGGAGACTCAGGATCAGGTTGAAGACATGGTGAGGTACTCCATAGAGACCATACTTGGATTATTGTGTGCAGTCTTGGGCTCCTTATTTTAGAAAGGATATACTGACACTGAAGAGGGTTCAGAGAAGATTCACAAGAATGATTCCAGGAATGAAAGGATTACCATATGAGGAAGATGAAACTACACTCAGGTTAGAGGAACAACACCTTATATTCTGTCTGGGTAGCTTCCAACCTGATGGCATGAACATTGATTTCTCTAACTTCCGATAATGCCCCCCTCCCCTTCTTACGCCATCCCTGATTTATTTATTTCCCCCCTCCTTTTTTTCTCTCTCTGCCCATCACTCTTTGCCTGTTCTCCATCTCCCACTGGTGCTCCCCTCCCCCTTTCTTTTTCCCTAGGCCTCCCGTCCCAAGATCCTTTCCCTCCTCCAGCTCTGAATCCCATTTGCCAATCACCTTTCTAGCTCTTAGCTTCACCCACCCCCTCCTGGCTTCTCCTATCATTTCGGTTTTCCCCCTCCCCCTCCTACTTTCAAATCTCTTACTATCTTTTCTTTCAGTTAGTCCTAACAAAGGGTTTCGGCCCGAAGTGTCAACAGCTCTTATTCCTATAGATGCTGCCTGGCCTGCTGCTTTCCACCAGCATTTTGTGTGTGTTACTTGAATTTCCAGCATCTGCAGTTTTCCTCATGTTTACCATATGCAGAACGTCTGGCAGCTTTTGGGCTGTACTCCCTGGAGTTCAGGAGAATGAGGGAAGGGGGGGATCTCATAGTAATATTCCAAATATTAAAAAGCATAGCCAGATCACATATGGCAAAGTTATTTCCCATGGTAGGGGGGGATCTAGCACAAGAGGGATTGAAGGACATCCATTTAGAACAGAGATACAGAAATTACTTTAGTCAGAGGGTGATTAATCTATAGAATTTGTTGCCGTGAGTGGCTGTGGAGATCAAGTCATTGGGTGAACTTAAGGCAGAGATAGATAGGCTCTTGATTCACTAGTTCATCAACGGTTATGGGGAGTGGGGATGACTAGAAGAATTGGATCAGCCCATGATTGAATGGCAGAACAGACTCAATGTGTCAAATAGCCTACTTCTGCTCCTATATCTTATGGTCTCATGGTCTTCTGAAGGACATGTTGGTGAAGAGAAATGCAAACATAAAGCTTGAGAAGAGATTTACTGGCCAAGAATGAGCCAAAACATCAGCCACACCACTACTTCATGTGAAATATCCCTTAGCTACAGTCAAAAGTAGCAAGCAGAACCACTTACAACGCACCCTGTACCAGATAGGCTGTACTTCAAAGATGCAGTGGATTTATTTAATCATAATGGGAAGAGTCATGTTGTTGTAACAGACTACTTTTACAATTATGCAGAGGTTGCAACATCCAGGAAAGTGGTCATCAGCTTCCTGAGAGCTGAAGTTCCATGCCAAGTGGTGTCAGACAATTGTCCACAATTCTTCAGGTGAAATTTCAGTCTTTTGCCAATGATTGGGGATTTTGACATATAACTTCAAGACTACATCATCCAAAACCTAATAAGCTAGCTGAAAGTTTATTCAAGGTAGTGAAGGGTCTTGTCCAAGATGAAAGTCTAATGAATTATAGATGCAAGCTGGTCTTTCACCAGCCCAAATGCTGATGGGTCAATGCATACACAATGTACAAAAAACTGTTGACAGCTGAAAGAGCACGCAAGGTCAAATTGGCTGAAGTGAAAGGGAAAGGAAAACAGAAACAGTACCACAATGAGACTGCAGAGAGCCTACCAGTCCTGAAGGCTGGGTATCAAGTGCGAATCTGAGATCACGATTCTGGCACACGGTCCATGGTTCCTATCAGATCCAGTTAGAGCAGAGGGGTACCTCTGAGAAGGAATCTACGACCACAAGCTCCAACCTGAGCTGTGATGCATCACCTGTCTGCACACCAACAGAGCCAGCAGATGTAAAAAATGTGCATGCTGATCAGAGTTCTCAGGATGACACAAATATTAACCATATAACAATTACAGCATGGAAGCAGGCCATCTCGGCCCTTCTAGTCCGTGCAGAATGCTTACTCTCACCTAGTTCCACTGACTCGCACTCAGCCCATAATTCTCCATTCCTTTCCTGTCCATATACCTATCCAATTTTACTTTAAATGACAATACCGAACCTGCCTCTACCACTTCTACTGGAAGCTCATTCCACACAGCTACCACTCTCTGAGTAAAGAAATTTCCCCTCGTGTTACCATAACAAATGCAAGCAATATACCTGTGGAAATATCTAGCGGACCAAAAAGGATTATTAAACTACCACAGAGACTGATTGAAAGCTATAAATTGGATAAGGGACTGTAGTTGCTCATTAAAATTGAAGTTGAAATCCTGGACAGATGAAAATTTGTAAAAAAAAAGCAGAAACTAACCAGCTAAAGAATGTAGATATCTTTGTTGGAAAGGATTACTGTTCCTTGCAGGTTTATCAGGACATCGTATTGTGTTTATTTTCTTTACAGGGGAAAGATATGTTATTATATGTGCACAATAAAGAATTTCAGTTCCCAGTGGGCAATTTGGGTAGTTCACCCAGAATGGAAGTTATGAAGGTTAGTAGTTTGCACACGCTCACTGTTAACAGCAGTTCAACAACAAAATGTTCCAGTGTAAACCCACATCATTATTAAGAACAAAGATCTGGAATTGGGAAATGAACCTGGTCAGGTGTCAGGTCTCTCAGTGGGAGAGCATTTTGGAGATAGTGATCACAATTCTGTCTCCTTTTGAGAGATTTGAGAGAGATAGGAACAGACAAGTTAGGAAAGTGTTTAATTGGAGTAAGGGGGTCAAGCAGGAACTTGGAAGCATAAACTGGGAACAGATATTCTCAGGGAAATACATGGCAAAAATGCAGCAAATGTTCAGGAGATATTTGCGTGGCATTCTGCAGAGGTACATTTCAATGAGGCAGGGAAAGGATGTTAGGTTACAGGAACTGTGGTGTAAAAAGGCTGTTGAAAATCTAGCCTCTGACTATCTACAAGATCAATGGCTCTCATTATCTTGTACACCTCTATCAGGTCACCTCTCATCTTCTGTCACTCCAAGGGCAAAAGGCTGAGTTCACTCAACCTATTCTCATAAGGCTTGCTCCCCAATCTAGGTAATATCCTTGTCAACCTCCACTGTATGTATGGTTTCCACATCCTTCCTGTAGTGAGGCAACCAGAACTGAGCACAGTACTCCAAGTGGGGACTGACCAGGGAATTATATAGCTTCAACATTACCTCTCGGCTCTTAAACTCAATCCCACGATTGATGCCTTCTTAACCACAGAGTCAACCTGAGTAGCAGCTTTGAGTGTCCTATGGACTTGGACCCCAAGATCCCTCTGATCCTCTACGCTACCAAAAGTCTTGCCATTAATGCTATATTCTGCCACCATATTTTACCAACCAAAATGAACCACCTCACACTTTTCTGAGTTGAACTCCATCTGCCACTTCTCAGTTATGTTTTGCATCCTATTAATGTTCCACTCTAACCTCTGATTTCCCTCCACATTATCCACAAAACCCGCAACCTTTCTGTCATTAGCAAATTTACTAACTCATCCCTCCACTTCCTCATCCAGGTCATTTATAAAAATCACAGAGTAGGGGTCCCAGAACAGATCCCTGAGGCACACCACTGGTCACGTCCTCCATGCAGACTATGACCCACCTACAACCACTCTTTGCCTTCTGTGGGGAAGTTAGTTCTGGATCCACAAAACAAGGTCCCCTTGGATCCCTTGCCTCCTTGGTCCTATTCTCTCATGTCTTACATACTTGCAGAACGCCTTGGGGTATTCCTTAATCCTATCCGCAAAGGTCCCTTCCAGCTTTCCTAAATCCTTTAAGCTCTGACCTGCTAGCCTTATAATCTTCTAGATTTATATCATTTCCTAGTTTTTTGAACCTTTTGTAAGCTCTTTTCTTCTTGACTAGGTTTTCAACAGCTTTTGCACACCATGGTTCCTGTACCCTACCATTCTTTCCTGTTTCATTGGAACATATCTACGCAGAACCCCATGCAAATATTCCCTGAACATTTGCCACATTTCTTCCTTATGTTTCTCTGAGAACATCTGTTTCCAATTTATGCTTCCAAGTTCCTGCCTGACAGCCTCATATTTCCCCTTACTCCAATTAAAGATTTCCCTAACATGTCTGTTCCTATCCCTCTCCAATGCTATGGTAAAGGAGTTAGATTTGTGATCACTATCTCCAAAATGCTCTCCCACTGACAGTTCTGGCACCTCACCAGCTGCATTTCCCAATACCAGATCAAGTACAGCCTCTCCTCTTGTAGGCTTATCTACATATTGTGTCAAGAAACCTTCCTGAACACACCTAACAAACTCCACCCCATCTAAACCCCTCACTCTAAGGAGATGCCAATCAATATTAAAATCTTCCACCACAACAACCCTGCTATTATTACTCCTTTCCAGAATCTGTCTCCCTATCTGCTCTTCAATGACCCTGTTACTATTGGATGGTCTATAAAAAAACCCAGTAGAGTTATTGATCCCTTCCTGTTCCTAACTTCCACCCACAGAGACTTTGTAGACAATCCCTCCATGAATTCCTCCTTTTCTGCAGCCGTAACACTATTTCTGATCAACAATGCCATGCCCATACCTCTTTTGCCTCCCTCCCTGTCCTCTCTGAAACATCTAAAGCCTGGCACCTGAAGTAGCCATTCCTGCCCCTGCACCATCCAAAGCTCTGTAATGGCCACAAAATCATGGCACCAAGTGCTGATCCATGCTCTAGGCTCATCTGCTTTGTTTATAATACTGCTTGCATTAAAATAGACATATCTCAAACCATCGGTCTGAACGCATCCCTTCTCTATCACCTGCCTATCCTCCCTCTCGCACTGCCTCCAAGCTTTCTCTATCTGTGAGCTAACCGCTTCTTCCTTTGTCACTTCACTTCAGTTCTCACCCCCCAGCAATTCTAGTTTAAACTCTCCCCAGTAAACTTTTCAAGCACCCCTGCCAGGATATTGGTCCCCTTGGGATTCAAGTGGAACCTGACCTTTTTCTACAGGTCACAGCTGCCCCAGCAGTGGTCCCAATGATCCCAATGATCCAGAAGTCTGAATCCCTGATCCTGACCTGGAGTTACATGCTGACTATGGTTCTTTGCAGGAATGGGACCCACTCTCAGGGTTCCACAATTGGCCACTATTCGGCATGCCAAAGACTCAGCCTAAGATTTCAGCATGGTTTCAGAAGCCTAGGACCTAGAGTAACTGGGGTCAGGCGAATCAAGGGTTGGTGTCGCCACAGGAGATCCATGTGTCATTGGGGGAGTTGGAGTATCTGCTGTGTGCCTGGGGACCCGGGATCCGTGCAATATCCAGGCAGAGAGCTAGGAAAAAGTGCTGTAACTGACTTTTTAACATCATAATCCAGCGAGTTAACTGTATAACCATATAACAATTACAGCATGGAAACAGGCCATCCTGACCCTTCTAGTCTGTGATGAATGCTTACTTTCACCTGATCCCACCGACCTGCACTCAGCCCATAACACTCCATTCCTTTCCTGTACATATACCTATCCATTTTTACCTTAAATTACAATATCAAAACTGCCTCTACCACTTCTACTGGAAGCTCGTTCTACATAGCTACCACTCTCTGAGTAAAGAAGTTCCCCCTCGTGTTACCCTTAAACTTTTGCCCCCTAACTCTTAACTCATGTCCTCTTGTTTGAATCTCCCTTTCTCTCAATGGAAAAAGCCTATCCACGTCAACTTTATCTATCCCCTTCATTATTTTAAATACTTCTATCAAGTCCCCCCTCAACCTTCTACGTTCCAAAGAATAAAGACCTAACTTGTTCAACCTTTCTCTGTAACTTAGGTGCTGAAACCCAGGTAACATTCTGGTAAATCTCTTCTGTACTCTCTCTATTCTGTTGACATCTTTCCTATAATTCAGTAGCCAGAACTGTACACAATACTCGAAATTCGGCCTTACCAATGCCTTGTACAATTTTAACATTACATCCCCACTCCTATACTCAATGCACTGATTTATAAAGGCCAGCATACCAAAGGCTTTCTTCACCACCCTATCCACATGAGATTCCACCTTTAGGGAACTATGCACCATTATTCCTAGATCACTCTGTTCTATTGCACTCTTCAATGCCCTACCAGTTACCGTGTATGTCCTCTTTTGATTAGTCCTACCAAAATGTAGCACCTCACACTCATCAGCATTAAAATCCATCTGCCATCTTTCAGCCCACTCTTCTAACTGGCCTAACTCTCTCTGCAAGCTTTGAAAACCTACTTCATTATCCACAATGCCACCTACCTGAGTATCATCTGCATACTTACTAATCCAATTTACCACCCCATCATCCAGATCATTAATGTATATGATGAACAACATTGGACCCAGTACAGATCCCTGAGGCACACCACTAGTCACCGGCCTCCAATCTGACCAACAGTTATCCATCACTACTTTCTGACATCTCCCATCCAGCCACTGTTGAATCCATTTTACTACTTCAATATTAATACCTAATGATTGAACCTTCCTAACTAACCTTCCATGTGGAACCTTGTCAAAGGCCTTACTGAAGTCCATATACACAACATCCACTGCTTTACCCTAATCAACTTTCCTAGTAACCTCTCCAAAAAATTCAATAAGATTTGTCAAAATGACCTTCCATGCACAAATCCATGTTGACTGTTCCTAATCAGGCCCTGTCTATCAGATAATTGTATATACCATCTCTAAGAATACTTTCCATTAATTTACCCAACACTGACGTCAAACTTACAGGCCTATAATTGCTAGGTTTACTCTTAGAACCCTTTTTAAACAATGGAACAGCATGAGTAATATGCCAATCCTCCAGCACCATCCCCATTGCTAATGACATTTGAAATATTTCTGTCAGAGCCCCTGCTATTTCTACACTAACTTCCCTAACACAGTTGGTCAGGAACTGCAGCTGGATACACCTTCTACAGTTGTAGTCATCAGGGACAATTGTGCTCACCTTGACTTCCCACATACTGCAAACAGAGCATTCAATTGCCCTAACTTCTGCCTCCATTACCTACTCCTAAGGTAATTACATTAATTAAAGGAACTTACCTCACCTTACCTCACTTGGAGTGAAGCTCGTCCTCAGCCTCTGCTTGCCAAAGTCTCTCAAGCCAAAGCCTTCCTACTCTGTCTCCCTCTACTCCGTCGCCTGCTCCGTTAATCTGCTCTGACTTTCACGCACTTGTGCAGTCGTGCCCTGTTCAAACCTCGGCTCTGCCTGTTCACGCCAAAGCCTGTTGAGCCAAAGCCCTTCCACTCTGCCTCAGTCCACTTGTTTGTTATGTCTCCCTGCTTGCTGGAAAATGGAATGGAGTCACCTCTTTCACCCTTATTGGGAGAGAGAGAGCCTGCAACATGTCGAATTATCTGGCGAACAATGTAGTCTTTGGCGTAACTGCAAATCTGTGTCTTTGGTATTGCTCTGCTCACACTTGAGTGCTGGTAGCTGGAGTGCTTAATTTTTGCTGGTGGGAGGAGGGGGAATTGTTGCTCGTTGCCGTTTATGCGCGGGAGGGGGGAGCTTTGGGTTTCTAACATTCAAATGTCATTCATTCTTTAGGGCATCCTCTGTTTTTGTAGATGGTTGTGAAGAAAAAGCATTTCAGGATGTATATTGTATACATTTCTCTGACATTAAATGAACCTTTGAACCTTTGAGCATTCTGAGCCACAGGGACAGACTCTGTGCCAGACGCACGACCACTGTTGCTTCCCCCAGGTAGGCCATCTCCCCTAACAGTACTCAAAGAGGATAGGATAGGATGCAAAAGTGGGTCGAGAAGTGGCAAATGGAGTTCAACCCAGATAAGAGTGAGGTTGTTCATTTTGGTAGGTCAAATATGATGGTAGAATATACTATTAATGGTAAGATTCTTGGCAGCGTTCAGGATCAGTGGGAACTTAGGGTCTGTGTCAATGGGATATTCAAACCTGCCATGCAGGTTGACTATTAGGTTAAGAAGGTATACAGTGCAGTTGAGTTGAAGAGCTGAGAAGTAAGTTCCAGCTATATAGGACCCTGGTCAGACCCCACTTGGAGTACTGTGTTCAGTTCTGGTCTCTTCACTACAGGAAGGATGTGGAAACTATGGAAAGGGCGTAGAGGAGGTTTTCAAGGATGTTGCCTGGATTGGGGAACATAATTTATGATAATTTTTTGGAGAAGGCAGTCGGAGGATCAGAATGGGAGTGCGGCGGAAGCCATCTTGAATTTTTCTTATTTTCATCTGAGTTAAGAGAGGCGGGACTGCGCAGGCTTGTGACGGCGGGCAGTGAAGCGGGGAAGATTTTAAAAGGATACAGCCTCATACAGTAGGCAGTGGAGTGAGCCGGGAGCAGAGTGAAGGCTTAAGGGCTTTGGCTCAACGGGCTCAGGCGGAAGTGGGCAAGGCAAGGTAGGTTTAGGTTTCAGTTTTACCTGTTATTTGAGGAAAGGGGGAATTATGAGTGTGAGGACAGCATGTTGTTCTCGGTGTCAGATGTGGGAGGTCCTGGAGTCTCCTAGCCTCCTGGAATTCAACATCTGAGCCAGGTGTGCCGAGCTGCAGCTCCCAAGGGACCGTGTTAGGGAACTGGAGCTGCAGCTCGATGACCTTCATCTGGTCAGGGAGAGTGAGGAGTTACAAGCAGGTGGTCACACTGGGACCACGGGAGGCAGACAGGTGGGTCACGGTTAGGAGGGGGAAGGGGAAGAGTCAGGTATTAGAGAGTACTCCAGTGGCTGTACTCCTTGACAATAAGTACTCCTGTTTGAATATTGTTGGGGGGGGCGGGAACAGCCTACCTGGGGGAAGCAACAGTGGCCGTGCCTCCAGCATAGAGTCCGACCCTGTAGCTCAGAAGGGTAGGGAAAGGAAGAGGAAGGCAGTAGTAATAGGGGACTCGATAGTTAGGGGGACAGATAGGTGATTCTGTGGACACGATCAGGGGACCCAGATGGTAGTTTGCCTCCCTGGTGCCAGGGTTTGGGATGTTTCTGATCGCGTCCAAAATATCCTGAAGTGGGAGCGAGAGGAGCCAGAGGTCGTGGTACAGATAGGTACCAATGACATGGGTAGGAAAAGGGAAGAGGTCCTGAAAGGAGAATATAGGGAGTTAGGAAGGCAGTTGAGAAGAAGGACCACAAAGGTAGTAATCTCGGGATTACTGCCTGTGCCACGCGACAGTGACAGTAGGAATGGAATGAGGTGGAGGATAAATGCGTGGCTGAGGGATTGGAGCAAGGGGCAGGGATTCAAGTTTCTGGATCATTGGGACCTCTTTTGGGGCAGGTGTGACCTGTACAAAAAGGACGGGTTACACTTGAATCCTAGGGGGACCAATATCCTGGCGGGGAGATTTGCTAAAGCTACTGGGGAGACTTTAAACTAGAATGATTGGAGGGTGGGAATCAATTTGAAGAGACTAGGGGAGAGGAGGTTAGTTCACAAATAGAGAAAGCTAGTAGACAATGTGTGAGGGAGGATAGGCAGGTGATAAAGAAGGGGAGTGCTCAGACCGAAGATTTAGGGGAGAAGGAAGAAAAAGGTCATAAAGTTGATCGCATCATTAGGGATAAACAGAGAGGAAGAGGTGGAGAGTTTCTTAAATGCATCTTCTTTAATGATAGGGACATTGTAAGAAAGGTGGATGAGCTTAGAGCATGGATTGATACCTGGAAATATGAAGTTGTAGCTATTAGTGAAACATGGTTGCAGGAGGGGTGTGATTGGCAACTAAATATTCCTGGATTTTGTTGCTTCAGGTGTGATAGAATCGGAGGGACAAGAGGAGTAGGTGTTGCATTGCTTGTCTGAGAAAATATTACAGTGGTGCTTTGGCAGGATAGATTAGAGGGCTCATCTAGGGAGACTATTTGGGTGGAATTCAGGAATGGGAAAGGTATAGTAATACTTATAGGGGTGTATTATAGACCACCGAATGGGGAGCAAGAATTGTAGGAGCAAATTTGTAAGGAGAGAGCAGATATTTGTAGTAAGCACAAGGTTGTGATTGTAGGAGATTTTACTTTTCCACACATAGACTGGGAAGCCCATTCTGTAAAAGGGCTGGATGTTTTGAAGTTTGTAAAATGTGTGCAGGATAGTTTTTTGCAGCAATACATAGAGGTACTGACTAGAGAAGGGGCAGTGTTGCATCTCCTGTTAGGGAGTGAGATAGGTCAGGTGACGGACTTATGTGTTGGGGAGCACTTTGGGTCCAGTGATCACAATACCATTAGTTTCAATATAATTATGGAGAAGGATAGGACTGAACCCAGGATTGAGATTTTTGATTGAAGAAAGGCTAACTTTGAGGAGATGTGAAAGGATTTAGAAGGAGTGGATTGGGACAAGTTGTTTTATGGGAAGGATGTAATAGAGAAATGGAGGTCATTTAAAGGTGAAATTCTGAGGGTACAGAATCTTTATTTTCCTGTTAGGTTGAAAGGAAAGGTTGAACATTTGAAAGAGCCATGGTTTTCAAGGGATATTGGAAACTTGGTTCGGAAAAAGAGGGAGATCTACAATAAATATAGGCAGCATGGAGTAAATAAGGTGCTAAAGGAATATAAAGAATGTAAAATGAACTTAAGAAAGAAATTAGAAAAGCTAAAAGAAGATACAAGTTTGCTTTGGTAATAAGGTGAAAATAAATCCAAAGGGTTTCTACAGTTATATTAATAGCAAAAGGATAGTGAGGGATAAAATTGGTCCCTTAGAGAATCAGAGTTGACAGCTATGTGTGGAGCTAAAAAAGATGGGGGAGATTTTGAACAATTTCTTTTCTTTGGTATTCACTAAGGAGAAGGATATTGAATTGTCTAAGTTAAGGGAAACAAGTAGGGAAGTTATGGAAACTAAGACAATTAAAGAGGAGGAAGTACTGGCGCTTTTAAGGAATATAGAAGTGGATAAATCTCCAAGGCCTGACAGGATATTCCCTAGAATCTTGAGGGAAGTTGGTGTAGAAATAGCAGGGGCTCTGACAGAAATATTTCAAATGTCATTAGAAACGGGGAAGGTGCCGGAGGATTGGCGTATTGCTCATGTGGTTCCATTGTTAAATAAGGGTTATTATATTACAATGTTCCTAGCAATTATAGGCCTGTCAGTTTGACGTCAGTGGTGGGTAAATTAATGGAAAGTATTCTTAGAGATGGTATATATAATTATCTGGATAGACAGGGTCTGATTAGGAACAGTCAGCATGGATTTGTGCGTGGAAGGTCATGTTTGACAAATCTTACCGAATTTTTTGAAGAGGTTATGAGGAAAGTTGATGAGGGTAAAGCAATGGATGTTGTCTATATGGACTTCAGTAAGGCCTTTGACAAGATTCCGCACTGAAGGTTAGTTAGGCAGATTTAATCGTTAGGTATTAATATTGAAGTAGTAAAATGGATTTAACAGTGGCTGGATGGGAGGTACCAGAGAGTAGTGATGGAGAGTTGTCAGGTTGGAGGCCGGTGACTAGTTGTCAGGTTGGAGGCCTTAGGGATCTGTACTGGGTCCAATGTTGTTTGTCATGTACATTAATGATCTGGATGATGGGGTGGTAAATTGGATTAGTAAGTATGCAGATGATACTAAGGTAGTTGGTGCTGTGGATAATGAAGTAGGTTTTCAAAGATTGCAGAGAGATTTAGGCCAGTTAGAAGAGTGGGCTGAACAATGGCAGATGGAGTTTAATGTTGATAAGTTTGAGGTGCTACATTTTGGTAGGAATAATCCAAATAGGACAATAATGGTAAATGGTAGGGCATTGAAGAATGCAGTAGAACAGAGTGATCTAGGAATAATACTACATAGCTAACACAAAGTACACTGCAGGTGCTGTGGTCAAATCAAGACATACAAAAAAGCTGGATGAACTCAGCAGGTCAGGCAGCATCTGTTGAAAGAAGCAGTCAATGTTTTGACCTGAAACAGTGACTGCTTCTTTCAGCGGATGCTGCCCAACCTGCTGAGTTCATCCAGCTTTTTTGTAATGCTGCATAGTTCCCTGAAGGTGGAATCTCATGTGGATAGGGTGGTGAAGAAAGCTTTTTGTATGCTGGCCTTTATAAATCAGACCACTGAGTATAGGAGTTGTTAAAATTGTACAAGGCATTGGTAAAGCCGAATTTGGAATATTGTGTACAGTTCTGGTCACCGAATTATAGGAAAGATATCAACAAAATAGAGAGAGAGTACAGAAAAGATTTACTAGAATGTTACCTGGGTTTCAGCAGCTAAGTTAGAGGGAAAGGCTGAACAAGTTAGGTCTTTATTCTTTGGAGCGTAGAAGGTTGAGGGGGGACTTGACAAAATAATGAGGGGGATAGATCGAGTTGATGTGGATAAGCTTTTTCCATTGAAAGTGGGGGAGATTCAAACAAGAGGACATGAGTTGAGAGTTAGGGGGCAAAAGTTTAAGGGTAACATGAGGGGGAATTTCTTTACTCAGAGAGTGGTAGCTGTATGGAACGAGCTTCCAGTAGAAGTGGTAGAGGCAGGTTCGGTATTGTCATTTAAAATGAAATTGGATAGGTATACGGACAGGAAAGGAATGGAGGTTTATGGGCTGAGTGCGGACCACTGGGACTAGGTGAGTGTAAGCATCGGCACGGACTAGAAGGGCCAAGATGGCCTGTTTCCGTGCTGTAATTGTTATATGGTTTATAATAGGTTGAGTGAACTTGGCCTTTTCTTCTTGGAGTGGCAGAGGATGAGAGGTGACCTGATAGAGGTGTATAAGATGATGAGAGGCATTGATCTTGTGGATAGTCAGAGGCTTTTTCTCAGGGCTGAAATGGCTAGTATGAGAAGGCACAGTTTTAAAGTGCTTGGAAATAGGTACAGAGGAAATATCAGGGGTAAGTTTTTTCACAGAGAGGGGTGAGTGCATGGAATGGGCTGCCGGCAACAGTGGTGGAGGCGGATATGGAAGGGGCTTTCAAGAGACTCCTGGATAGGTACATGGAGTTTAGCAAAATGGAGGGCTATGGGTAACCCTAGGTAATTTCTAAAGTAAGTACATGTTCAGCACAGCATTGTGGGCCGAAGGGCCTGTATTTTGCAATAGGTTTTCTATGTTTCTATGAATCATCCCATAGAAACTGCTACAGTCAAGCCTCCCAGAAGATTTAATCCTGCTGTAAAGAAGCAAAGGGAAGAGCAAATCCAGTTTAATTATTTTACTTCAGGTTTAATATTCTTAATTATTTGTTTACAGGTGATCATTGTTGTAATTATTTTGTTCCAGTTCTAATACTTCTAAGTTTTCATGATCCCCCACTATGTTTTCTCAGAATGACGGATGAGGTACCTGCAGCCGAATTTTTTTGAGAAATGTTCACTTGGAAATGTACCTTTTTCTTGATGGTAGTCATGAAATGAGGGCATGTCCTGGATTTGGAGAGTCCTGAAGGATGAATTTGGCTTCTGGAGATATGATAATTTTGAAGATATAATAGTGGTAAGACTGGTGCCCATGATGGAGCTAACTGACTCTACAACCTTCTGCAGCTTTTCTCTGATCCTGTGCATTGAGCCTCCATTCAGACAGTGGTGCAACTCGGGAAATGCTCTCCATGTAATACTGGTAGAAAGTTGCTGGTATCTTAAGTGACATACCATTTCTCATCAAACACTTAAAACTATAGCCGCTGGTGTGCCTTTTTCATGATTACATCAATACCAGAATGCCAGCTAAAGGCAGGCATACCTTCTCCAAGTGTTAAGACACCACAGGGGTCCTGAAGTCTCTCTCATTGCTTCCTATTGGATGTGATGTGGGGGCAGTGTGAGAGAATCACATCTAACAGGAGGTGGTGAATGTGGCCTTAGCACCCCAGTTGTGTGTTGCTGCATGGAGTCCCTAATTCCCAACCCCTCAGCAATTCTCTTCACTCTCCATGCCAGTCATTCTCTTCCTTAGCCTACCCAACATCCTCCTCACGACAAACAGGTCCCCTGCACCAAGTGGTAAGTTATTTATTGCTGCAAGGGGCAGAGGTTTGCACAGGAGTCTGGCAAACAGCCTGCAGCAGCACTCTCAGTAACATACCTCTCCATAAATGGTAACAACACCTTGCCAGATCGATTCCACTTCAAGAGTCAAGGATTAAAGATCAGCTTTATTTGCCTTATAGTGGCATGGTTTAACTATGGTGTTTTGGCATATGTGCAAATAAAAAAGACAACATTCCACCAATTATAAGAATAAAGAATCATATAAAAATAAAGTTAGAGCTTCAAGTATGGATATGGAATAAAACATGCAGAAATACATGACTACCATCATCTATTAACAGTGTAAACAGTATTTTTAAAAGTGCCTTAAACTATTTACAGTGCAGTGTCTGAGCTAATAGTTAATGGGGTCTGAGAGTGGCTAACTAAAAAGATTGATCAGATTAGCTGCCTGGGCAAAAAGTCATAGGAATACATCCCGAGGACTGTGAAAGTTATTAGTATACTTCTTTTCTTCTGACAAATCAAACCCTGACAAGGTGAAAATTAGTGAATGCATGTAATTGCATATCATGCTACAATAATCTAATAAGGAAATCTACAAGCGTTTGTACTATTTAGGTATGAGAGATGAAACCATCTAGAAAGGTTTCTATCGATACTCCTGATATTTTGTTTGACTTGTCCAGATGTCAACTCAGGCCTAGGAGGCCAGCATTGGGCACGATGACGGATTCTCCACTCCTCCCTCTCCCTCATCAGTGTATTCAGTTCATTTACATTAACAGCGTTGCTATCTTCTAGGAGCGTGTTGATCATAGTCTTGGGAGGGACACCGGAATTATTAATAAGATCTTTCCATTTCCTTTTCTATCTAAAAAGAAGTTTTTGATTTTCTTTTAAAAAGACCATGGAACATTGGGGAAGAATGAGGCCATTCAACTGATCATGTCTGCTCCACCATTCAGTGATGGCTGCTTTATTTTTCTCTTTACCCCTTCTCCTGCCTTCCCCATAAACTTTAACACCCATACAAATCAATAATCTAACAACCTCCATGTTAAAGGGTTGAGGTTACTGTTGAAGGAAAGATACAGCATAATCACAAGGAAAATAGAATTAATTATGTTCACAGTGGCACAATCAACAGAATTTGGGGCTCAAATGGTGATTAGAATCAGTAGAGCACATAATGAAATTCTGCAAACTGAGATGGCCTTTAATTAGAAGATGTACTTAGTAAGAGTGCACGTCACAATTTCCTGAACCGCTTTAGGCTACCAAGCAACATGGGCAAAATGCTGTAGGAAGTCAGCTGGTAGGGCAGTATTTATAGGGAGGAATAAACAGTCACCGTTTCATACCCAGACCCTCATTAGGACTGGAAAGAAAGGGGAAAGAAGCCAGTACAAGAATGTGGGGGGATGAAAAGTTACAGAGATGCTTTGGTAGTGTATATAAACACATGAAGCACAACAACCAAACTGTCCACAGAAAATTCCTGTAAACAGAACATAACCATGACCTGATATTCTGTTTATATTTTATGGCATTGTTGAAGCAACAAACATCGGCTTCATACTAAAAGTGCTCTGCAATTTCTATTGATTATCTCAGTCAATAGGCAGCACCTTTGGAGGAACAGCATTGGCACCAGCATCAACCTTCATCCTCATGTCTCTGGGTACTGAGTTCAATCCCCAGTTTCCTGGCTCAGAGGCAAGAAACCTCCCAGCTGAGTCAAAACTATTTCCAGCTGCTCTGGCTCCAGGAAATAAGTTTGCTTAAGATTCCCAGAGCTTTAACTGCTGCATCTATAGATAGAAAATGCTGACTGTATGTTGAAATAATTCAAAGCTTCTTCATGATTGTGGTTTTCATCCCAAAAGTAATGTTATTAAAATATCTTCAGGAAAAGAAAGCAATGAAATTTTCCAAAATCAGGGGAATTAACAAGGTGTCCTGGGATTAATGCCATAATTGTGGAAACTGGATTCACACAACTTGCAAAGAAAATCTGACATCTTTAACATCCATTCTATAAACAATAAGTATTTAAACTTTTCAGGCTGACTAAGAAAAGCTGCAAGAGGGGTTGCAACAACATCTTACACTCAACATCAGTAAAACCAAGGACTTGATTTAGGAGTAGATTGTAGAAAAGGAAACATAAAGTACTGACGGTGGGTGTCAACCCGAAATGTTGACTGCTTCTTTCAATGGATGCTGCCTGACCTGCTGAGTTCATCCAGCGTTTTTGTACGTCTTGTAGTAAAGGAAGTTGGGAGAACACAGACCAGTCCTCATCGGGGCTTCAGCAGTGGGAAGGGGGACCAGGTTCAACATCTCTGAAGATCAATCCTGTGCCAAGCATGTTGATACAGTAGCGAAGAAGGCACACTGGTGGCTATATTTCATTGAGGAGATTTGTACGTCACAAAGACTCTAGCAAATTTCTACAGATATACCATGGCGGGCATTCTGAGTTGTTGCATCACTGTCCGGTGTGGAGACAGCAATCCAGAGTCCCAAAAAAAGCTGCAGAGGGTAACTTAAAATCAGAACTGTATAATGCATTAGGTCTAGAGATGAGATTGCCCAGAAGATCCTTTGGAAGTCAAGAATGAGATGAAAATCTGATAGTTACAGCTATTTTATTTATGTTCTTGGTAGTACAAGTCAGACAGGATCAGCATTACTCACCGTTAAGTAAAGCAACAGAGGAAGCTGAGCACACGCTTTCCTTTTCTCCTGCAAACCAGCCTGAACTGGTTGAGATAAAAAGCCTGTTTAGCACAAACCGACAAGCTCACTCTTAAGCTTTGCAAACAAACTATAGAAGTATACAAACAAATGTGCTACAAGTTACTAAATGTTTACAGGTGATCATATCAAACAAATGTTTACAGTGATCATATAAACACAAGCACACCAGGTGATCATACAAACATGTGCAACAACAGGTGATCATACAAACACTTGTACAACAGGTGATCACCAGGTGATCATACAAATACTTGCACAACAGGTGATCATACAAACACATGCAACAACAGGTGATCATACAAACACATATGCAGCAGCAGGTGATTATACAAACACTTGCAACAACAGGTGATCATACAAACACTTGCACAACAGGTGATCATACAAACACGTGCACAAGCATAAAGAAAGCTAAAATTACAAGGAAAAGCAAAATAAAATCAACAATCTAGGCCCTAATTTAAGTCTATCCTTTGATTCTAGACACAATATTTTGAATCAGAACATCTGAAAATTCAGAAAAATGGGTGATATCAGCATAGAAAATAAACATTGAGTTATAGAAGATCATAGGTACTTATACAACTATGTCATAATCAGGTGGATTATCCTTATGTATTTTAATCAGTTTCCACTGAAGATCCAAAGCGTGAGAAGGCATAGCTCACTGACATTTGCCGATTAAGTAGATAAGGTAGTTTAGCGGTTTGAGCAACAGCCAACCAGCAATTGGGATTGATTGGCAAGAACAAATTAAATAAGATAATGGCACATGGAGTGGCCATTGCTGTAGTTGACAGCGTTAAAGTGGAGATTTTGAGGCCTCGTTGAAGAGAGGCTTGAGTGAGAGCATATGAAAAGTAGCAGGTAGATTTTTTCCCTGCAGCTTATTTCTAGTTTTTCTCAGTTAAGACAGTAGAGATGCCAGGCTGGATAGTTGAATGCTCCTCTTGCGGTATGTGGAAATTCAGAGAGACCTCTAGTGTCTCTGTAAACCACACCTGTGAGAACTGTATACAGCTGCAGCTTCTGACAATCCACATTACGGAATTGGAGCTGGAACTGGATGAACTCTGGAACATTCGGGAGGTTGAAGGGGCGATAGACAGGACATATAGAGAGGAAGTTACAGTGAAGGTGCAAGACACAGGAAACTGGGTGACAGTCAGGAAGGGAAAAGGGGTTAAACAGCCAGAGCAGAGTGCCCCAGTGGCCATCCCACTCAACAACAGGTATATTACATTGGGGATGACCTAGTTGAGGAAGGTCACAGATCTCTGACACTGAGTCTGGCTCTGCAACTCAGAAAAGAAGGGGGAAGAAGAGGCAAGCTGTAGTAATAAGGGATTTGTCAGTTAAGAGTACAGAAAGGAGGTTATGTAGGTGAGAACAAAATTATCAGATTGTATTTTACTTCTTGGGTTCCAGGGTTGGGACACCTCAGATCGAGTCTTCAGTGGGAGGGTGAAGAATACAGGTTGTGGTCTATGTAAGTACCAATGACATACATAGGATGAGTGACAAGGTTCTGCATAGGGAGGTCAGGGAGTTAGGTTCTAAGATAAAGGGCATGTTACCTGTGCCACATGCTAGTGAGGCCAGAAATAGGAAGTTTAACATATGGCTAAGGAATTAGTATAGGGAGAGACGATATCAGATTTTTGAATTGTTGGGCTCTCTTCCAGGAAAGGTGAGACCTGCACAGAAGAACTGGAGGGGGACTAATATCTTAGTGGAAAGGATGGCTAGTGCTGCATGGGGGGTGGGGGGGGCGTACACTAGATTTGCAGGGAGATGTGAACCAGCGTCAGAACAGTTGGTGGATAGGTTTTGGAGACAAATGTTGATAAGACCTCAGACAAAATCAGGAATCAAAAGGTTAAGCATGAATCAGAATCAAATTTATTACCATCAGCATGCATCATGAAATTTGCTAACTTAACAGCAGCATTTCAATGCAATACATAATATAGAAGAATAGGAAAAAGAATAAATAAATAAAATAATAATAGTAATAAATAAGTAAGCAAATCAATTACAGTATACGTACATTGGATAGGTTGAAAATCACGCAAAAAAATCAGAAATTATATATATTAAAAAAGCTTTAATGTCCATTTAGGAATCGGATGGCAGAAGGGAAGAAGCTGTTCCTAAATCACTAAGTGTGTGCCTTCAGGCTTCTGTATCTCCTACCTGATGGTAACAGTGAGAAAAGGGCATGCCCTGGGTGCTGGGGGTCCTTAATAATGAACGCCACCTTTCTGAGACACGGCTCCTTGAAGATGTCCTGGGTACTTTGTAGGCTAGTACCCAAGATGGAGACAACTAGATTTATAACTCTTTGCAGCTGCTTTCAGTCCTGTGCAGTAGACCCCCCCCCCCATTCCAGAACATCTATAGAAGTACATCTATAGAAGTTTTTGAGCGTAGTAGTTGACTTGCCAAACCTCCTCAAACTCCTAATGAAGTATAGTCGCTGTCCTGCCTTCTTTATAATTGGAAATTGAAACATAGAAACATAGAAAATCTACAGCACAAAAAGTGCCTTCAGCCCACAATGCTGTGCTGAACATGTACTTACTTTAGAAATTACCTAGGGTTACCCGTAGCTCTCTATTTTTTAAATCTCTAAAACTGCCCACTCTCTCCACTTATGATCCCTCTGTGAGGATTGATATGTGTTCCTTCCTGAAGTCCACAATCAGCTCTTTCGTTTGAGTGCAAGGTTGTTGCTGTGACACCACTCCACTAGTTGGCATATCTCACTCCAGTATGCCTTCTCATCTCCATCTGAGATTCTACCAACAATGGTTGTATCAAGAGCAAATTTATAAATGATATTTGAGCTATATCTAGCCACACAGTCATATATATAGAGAGAGTAGAGCAGTGGGCTAAGCACGTACCCCTGAGGTGCACCACTGTTGATCATCAGCAAGAAGGAGATATTTTCACCAATCTGGACAGATTGTAGTCTTTTGGTTAGGAAGTTGAGAAACCAATTGCAGGGTAAGGTACAGAGTCCCAGGTTCTGTAACTCCTCAATCAAAGTTGTGGGAATGCTGAGCTATAATCAATGAAGCATCCTGACATGGGAGTTTACGTTGTCCAGGTTGTCTAAGGCCATGTGAAGAGCCATTGAGATTGCATCTGTGGTTGACTTATTGTGGTGATGGGAAAATTGCAATGGGTGCAGGTCCTTACTGAGGCAGGACGTCAGTCTAGTCATGACCAACCTGTCAAAGCATTCTATCACTGTAGTTGTGTGAGCTACCGGGCGACAGTTATTAAGGAAGCTCACATTATTGTTCTTGGACACTGGTATAATTGTTGCCTAATGATGCGACTAATGTTCTGAGTTGCAAATATTTCAATGCCAACAGTATCATAGTAAAGGCAGATGAGCTAAGTGGAATTATGATATTGTAGCCAGCAGTGAAACTTGGTTGCAAGAGGGGCAGGACTGGCAGCTCAAGACTCCAGGATTCCATTGAGTGGGAGGGATTAAAGGAGGAGGGGTGGCGGGTCAAGTCAGGAAAAATGTCACAGCAGTGCTCTGTCAGGACAGACTGGAGAACTCATTTAGTGAGGCTTTCTGGGTGGAGCTGAGGAATATAAAAGTATGACCGTGCTAATAGGATTATATTACAGACCAGCCAACAGTACATGGGATTTAGAGGAACAAATCTGTAAAAAGAGTGCAGACTGCTGTAAGGAGTAGATGATTTTAACTTTCTACATATTGACTAGGAGCCCTGTACTGTAAAAGAACCAGATGGAATAGAGTTTGTCAAATGTGTACAGAAAAATTTCCTTTATCAGTACATAGAAGTCCCAGCGAGAGGGTACACAATTCTGGATCTACTATTAGGGAATGAGACAGGGCAGGTAATAGAAGTTTGTGCAGGGCAACACTTTGCATCTATTAATCACAATGCCATTAGTTTTAAAGTAAATATGGGAAAAGATAGATCTGATCTGCAGGTTGAGGTTCTGAATTGGAGAAAAGCCAATTTTGATGGTATCAGAAAGGATCTGGCAAGTGTGGATTAGGACATGCTGTTTTCTGGCAAAGGTGTACTTGGTAAGTGGGTGGCCTTCAGAAGAGAAATTTTGAGAGTTCAAAGCTTGCATGTGTCTGGCAGAATAAAGTGTAAAGATAACAGGTTTAGAGAACCTTGGTTTTCAAGAAATATTGAGACACTGATTAAGAGAAAGAAACGAGGTGCATAGCAGGTATAAGCAGATAGGAACAGATGAGGTGCTTATATATATATATATTCGGGGGAATTTCTTTACTCAGAGTGGTAGCTGTGTGGAATGAGCT
This sequence comes from Hypanus sabinus, assembly GCF_030144855.1. Taxonomy (NCBI): domain Eukaryota; kingdom Metazoa; phylum Chordata; class Chondrichthyes; order Myliobatiformes; family Dasyatidae; genus Hypanus; species Hypanus sabinus. The sequence goes on from NC_082727.1 coordinate 2,607,494, forward strand.
TCCAGTAGAAGTGGTAGAGGCAGGTTTGGTATTGTCATTTAAAGTAAAATTAGATAGGTATATGGACAGGAAAGGAATGGAGGGTTATGGGCTGAGTGTGGGTCAGTGGGACTAGGTGAGAGTAAGCGTTCAGCATGGACTAGAAGGGCCGAGGTGGCCTGTTTCTGTGCTGTAATTGTTATATAGTTATATAAGAAATGTAAGACAGCACTTAAAATACAAAAGAGCAAAGAATGCAGGACTGAAGGTGTTATATTTAACTGTGTGTAGCATTCAGAATAAGGTGGATGAACTTGTGGCGCAATTAGAGATAAAGAAACCCTGAGGAGGCTGTGATTATACTAGATCACTGAGAAGATCTGTAAGAAGAGTGTGGAGCTTAGTTACGATGGGGCTAAATAGTGACTCCTTTGCTTGCATCCTCAGAAACAGCTCTATTTCCGTCTTTAGAGGCGACTGGCAGGGATGGCTGAAGTTTCTGGGAATAGTTCATAAGGTGCAGGATAGATATTTCCCATAGAGGAAAAAGTTCTCAAATGGCAGGTGCAGGCAGCCGCAGCTGACAAAGTAAATTAAGGACTGCATAAAAGCTAAGCTTTCATATAATGTAGCAAAAGTGTGTGAGAAGTTGGATGATTGGGAAGTTTTAAAATCCAACAAAAAGCAACAAAAAAACCTAAGAAGGGAAAAGATGAAAGATGGGGGCAGACTAGTCAGTAATGCAAGGAAATCAGGAGGGCTAAAAGAAGATATGACAAGGTGAAGGAGAAACCTAAACAATTCTACAGATATGTTAAGGACAAAAGGATTGGGAGTGGTTTAAATTAAATAGCAGAGGATGGGAACCAGGATGACAGAGCTGAGGATGAGCCAGCAGGTTTACAAGTAGATGATGGGTGTAACATGAATGTAAGGAAGGACAAACCAATGGTTGGGTACAAATGCAGACAGAGCAAAGAGTTAAATTGGGCTTTCAAGAGTCACTTGATTCTGGCATCCTTCCAGAGGACTGGAAAATTACAAATGACACTCCACTCTTTAAGAAGGGAAGAAAGCATAAGAAAATAAATTATAGGCCAGTTAGCCTACCCTGGTTGGCCCTACCAAAGTGCAACATCTCACACTTGTCTGCATTAAATTTCATCTGCCACTTTTCAGCCTGTTTTTCCAGTTGGCACAGGTCCTGCTGCAAGCTCTGATAGTATTTTTAATTCTCCATGACACCCCCAGTCTAAAACAGAGAAATCTGGAAATACAAGTCATTAATTCATTAAAAGTGGTGTCACTGGTAGATGGGGTTGTAATGAAAGCTTTTGGCACATTGGCCTTCATAAATCAAAGTATTGTGTAGAGGAGATAGGATGCAATGTTGAAGTTGCATAAGACATTAGCGTGACTTGATTTGGAACATTGTGTGCAGCTTTGGTCACCTACCTACAGGAAAGATTTAAATAAGGTTGAAAGAGTACAGAGAAATTTACAGGGTGGTTGCCATGACTGGAAGACCTGAGTTACAAAGAAAAATTGAATAGGTTAGGACTTTATTCCTTGTTACATAGAAGGTTGAGGGGAGATTTGACAGTGGTATACAAAATTATGAAGGGTAATAAATAGGCTAAATGTAAGCAGGCTTTTTCCACTGAGGTGGGTGGGACTACAAGGTTAAAAGGTGAAACATTTAAGGGAAATATGAGCTCAAGTGGTGCATGTGAGCACAATTTCAACATTTTTTCAAGTTTGGATGGGTACGTGGACAGCAGGGGTATGGAGGGCTATGGTCCTGGTGCAAGTTGATGGGAGTAGGTAGCTTAAATGTTTTGGCTCGGACTAGATGTGCCAACAAGCCTGCTTCTGTACTGTATTTTTCTACCACTCCAATTATTCTATAAGGTTGAATGGGTCTGTTGATGGTGGCCCTTATGCACATAATGAAGATGTTAATTACAATAAAGCACATCAGAGTAAACATAACCACAGATCATTTGGGCTGATTTGATCCAGTGGCTAAAGATCAATGTATCTTTGCAGCTTTGTTGCTCATAAAATCAACCAAATCAGATATATCATTAGACTCACCTTGTTCCACAGTCTGTCTGCAACTGCATATGCTACCCCCATAAGAGAAGGTCTAAAACTATGAAACCCCTTTTTACTGGGAGTCTCTAGAGATGTGGCTTGTTAGCCCCTCTCTAACAGCCGCTACACTCAGCGGTGAGAAAAACACCTTTTTCAGACTCCTTAAGTCAAGGGTAGATTGGACTTGGGTCTCACCGAAGAGGTTGGGACATCTCGCCCACCCGAACCCCGATTTGTGTGACTAATGTGTAACTCGCTCCTCCAAGCAATAGCCCGGCAGCAAGAAATAACAGACTGTACACTGCATACAATTATACAGAAAGTAGATTTATGAATGTTAGCATAACCAAGTTATGAAGGAAAAGAAAGAAAATAGTCTATTGTGAATTGTGCACGGGTTGGAGCTCAAGTCTTCCAAAAGCCGTTGTGGCTGATGTACTCACAGCACCAACTCCGATGCACCGATCCCTGGTAGAATTCCCCCTCTTGGGGTGCATTCCTATTTGGATCAAATTCTGCAGTCATTGTCTCGAACATTTTCTCTGTCTATCGTCTGCCAAAAAAGACTTCGAGCCCCCTCAGTATCTGTCACAAAACCTGTTCCCCAGTCCAAACATCTTGATTGGATGACTCCACATTCCTAAGTCCTTATCTTCAACAGTAACCCAAACACTACCAGCAGAACACACTGCTTTTACAGACATTTATTACATGAAATACCAGGGTGTCACACAATATAATTTTGAAGAACCATTTTATGTGTTGTACCCATTTCTGTTGTTATTTTCAGTTGGACATCAGCAGTGTGATTGCTTACCCTTTCCAGAGCAGCAGCAACACTTTTACTTCCCCTCATAGATCTTTTAACACCATACATTGGAAAGGAACTTCCTTCTGAGTGTCATGTTTATGTCAGAATTCAGGGTAAAAAGATAAGGTTTGTGTGTGTCTCACAGCAAGAAAGACATGGCCCATAAAACAGGATCCAAACTAATTACGTGGGAAGCAGAGATAAGCTCCATCTCCACACTTAAAGTAAGGGTTCTTCCAAGAATTCAAGCTATTTCTTTGTGATTGACAGGAATTTTGGTATTGTTTTAATGCACAATGTCAGTGAAAATAGCAGAATATTTATTCCATTTAGACCATACAACCTTAAGACATAGGAGCAGAATTAGGCCATTCAGCCCATCAAGTCTTGGCCACTATTCCATCATGGTGATCCTAGACCCACTCAACCCCATACACCAGCCTTCTTGCCATATCCATACCCTGACCGATCAGTAGTCTATCAACTTCCATCTTAAATATACCTATGGACTTCAGATCTACCACAGTCTGTGGCAGAGCATTCCACGGATTCACTACTCTCTGGCCAAATAAATTCCTCTTTACCTCTGTTCTACAAGGTCACCCCTCATTTTGAGGTTGCGCTCCTCTTGTTCTGGATTCCCCCACCTGAGGAAACATTCTCTCCAGATTCACTCTATCTAATCGTTTCAACATTCAGTAAGTTTCAAGGAGATCTTTGCTCATTCTTCTAAATTCCAGTGAGTACAGGCCCAAAGTTGTCAAACATTCCTCATATGTTAATCCTTTCATTCCCAGAATCATACTTATGAGCCTCCTCTGGACTCTCTCCAATGACAATGCATACTTTCTCAGATATGGGGTCCAGAACTGTTGGCAATACTCTAAATGCAGCCTGACCAGCATCTTATAAAGCCTCAGCATTATCTCCTTGTTTTTGTATTTTATTCCCCTTGAAATAAATGCCAATAATGCATTTGCCTTCTTTACCACAGACTCAACCTGTAAATTAATCCTCTGGGAGTCTTGCACAAGGACCCCTCAGTTCCTCTGCACCTCTGATGTTTGAACCTTCTCTCCATTTAGATAATAGACCACACTATTGTCCCTTTGCCAAAATGCATTATCATACATTTCCCAACACTGTATTCCATCTGTCATTTTTTTGCACATTCTTCCAATTTGTTTAAGTCCTGCTCCAATCGCATTGCTTCCTCAGCACTACCTACCCTTCCACCTTTCTTCATATCATTTGCAAACTTTGCCACAAAGCCATCAATTCCATTATTCCAATCCTTGACCAGTGGCATATCTCAGGTATGGCAGGAGGTATGGCACATGCCCTGGGTGCCACTTGAAGAAGTGCCACTGAGCAGTTTCTATTAAAGTCAGACAAGCCATCCTCAGATAGTGAAAAAAGAATTTTCTTCAGATGTATGATCTGTCTTTGATTGTCATGGGTGAGAAGCATTAGGATGGCCTTATTTCAGAGCATTGTGTAAGAAGACCATGAAACGTTTCTTCACAAAGAAGAAGGAAAGTGGAGCTGAAGGATGGAAGAGACGAAAGTTGGAGGCAGAGGAAGCCAAGAAGTTGAGCAAGTTCTTCACGCCCTTCTTTGAAAAGCCCGGAACAAGTAGTTCGACACATTCCATGGAATCACCTGCACCTGCTACAAGTTTGTTAGAATCTGAAGGTGGATCAAGTACAAATGCATCACAAGCCGAGGAGGAAGTCAAGTCAGATAAATCTGAGTATGATGAGATTTAGTGAGGCTGCCACAGAGAATGTGGACATGACAGCAGGGGATGACGATGGTTGTAGTGGTGATGTTGAGTTTATTGACGAGATTTTACCTGACGAGATTGAACCTGATGACACTGAACCTAGTGAACTGGATGGTGTCAAAGAGCCTCAAACTGTCATACCAGAAAGATTGAACTGCATGACATTGGACTTCTGAAGTCTGACAAGGATACTGGAAAAGCAATTCTGCCTGATGCATTAAGAATAGAAATAATAAAGCTGGGTTCAAAGTATTTCCAGAATAGCGAGGGGCCTTTCCTACCAACAAATAACCACTCAATGAACAAAACTTGGTTCAAGAGGAAATTGGAAAATGGTCGTGGTGAGGAAGTGACTCGCTCATGGCTGGTCTATTCCCCTTCTAAAAAGTCTACATTTTGTATCTGTCGTCTTCTCTATTCCTGGTCAGACCATCAATCCTCATTGGAGCAGGTAAGTGGAATTCAACCAGTGGAAAGCACCTGAAAGGATTAGTGTTCATGAAAATGCCAAGAATCATCAGGAACATCAGGAATGCTTCCACAGTGGAAAGAAATGGAAAGAAATTTAGCTGGAAACAGAGGAGTTATTGGCACGGTATTTCAGTCACAGGTTGAGAAAGAAAAGCAGAAGTGGAACAAAGTACTCATTCGCAATGACCATATTCAAAAGATGTTGCAGGATCCTAGCATGAACTTCCACAATGATACCCTGGACTGGAAAGTCCTTCGAGATCATTTTTATGATGAAAGAGAAGTGTTGGTCAGTGAGTCACTTGAAGAAAGAGTCGGTCTCTGTCAAGAATGGAATTTTGAAGTCTCTATCACAATTAGGAAAGGAGGAAGATCTTACCTCCTGTTGAATGTACCCACTAGGACATTCTGTCTTAACAGAGATTCTCCCATTTTGTTCTCTTGTGGTTTGCTACTTTGCAGTTTACTAATAAAGTGATTATTAAACTTGGCTCCACTGCTCTGCGTTTGAGCCAAGCCTTCTCATGTAAAGAAAGGTATGTAAAGCTTTGGAAGTTAGGCTGAAACAGAATCCCAAGGCATTCTGCACATACCTCAAGAGCAAGAGAATAACCAGGAAGAGGGTGGGACCACTCGAGGATAAAGAGTAGAACATTCGTTTGGATGTGGAGAATGTGAATGAGGTGCTTAATGAGCACTTTGCTTCAGTATTTATCAAGGAAAAAGATATGGAGGACCAGGAGATCAGTGATCAGTGTATAAATATGTTAGGGCATTTAAACGTTAAGGAGGAAGTGTAGGGCTTCCTAATGAGTATTAAAGAGGATGTCCCCAGGGACTGATGGGAATTACCCCAAGTTATTGAAGGAGGCAAGAGACAAGATTGCCATTGACCAGTATCCTTGTGTCCTCTCTAACCACAGTCAAGGTCCCAGAGGACTGGCAAGTGGCTAGTCTTGTACCTCTATTTAAGAAGGGAACAAGGGAAAATCCTGCAAGCTATAGACTGGTGAATTTCACATCCGATGTTTGGAAATTGCTGGAGAAAATTCTTAGGGATAGGATATATGAGCATTTAGAAGCCCATGCCCTAATTAGAGAGATCCAGCAGGGCTTTGTGTACAACAGGTCATATCTTACCAACTTGATTTAGTTTTTGACAAGGTAATGAGAGAAATTGATGAAGGTAGGGCAGTGGATGTTGTCTACATGGATTTGGCGTTTGACGAAGTCCCTCATGGGAGGCTAATCAAGAAGGTTAAGGTGCATGGGAAATTGGCTGTTTGGATGCAGAACTGGCTTATGCATCAAAGACAGAGGGTCATGGTTAAAGGGGCTTATTCGAACTGGAGGTCTGTAATTACTGTTCTTCTGCAAGGATTTGTTCTGGGACCTCCACTGTTTGTGATGTTTATAAATAACCGGATGAAAATGTAGATGCATGCGTTAGTAAGTATACGGATGATACTAAATTGGTGGTTTGTAGATAGTTTAGAATGACTGGCAAAGAATACAGTGTGATCTCGATCAGTTGCAGATAATGACAAAGAAGTGGCAGATGGAGTTTACCCAGATTGATGTGAGGTGTTGCACCTTGACAGGGCATATGCAAGGGGATAGTTCAATGTTAAGGGCATGACCCTTAATGATATTGCTAAGCAGAGAGATCTTGGGGTCAAGTTCATAGCTCCTTGAAAGTGGCTGTATAGGTCGATAAGGTGATTAGTAAGGCTTATGGAATGCTTGCTTTTATTAGTTGAGGTGTTAAGTTTAAAGATCAAGAGTTTATGCTACAACTTTATAAAACTCAGGTCAGACCACATCCGGTAGTCCCACTATATAGGAAGGATGTTGAGGCTTTGGAGATGTTGCATCAGAAGTATACCAGGATACTGCCTGGTTTCAAGGACATGTGCTATCATGAGAGGCTGAAGAAACTTGGGCTGTTTTCTTTTGAGTGGCGGAGATGATCGAGTTAATAAAATTATGAGAGCCATAGATAGAGTGGACAGGGAGTATCTGTTTCCCAGGGTTGAAGTGTATAATACCAGAGAGTGGCGACACCTGGACTGCGCTGCCCGGTATGGGTGTTGAGGCAAAGACATTGGAAGCTTATAGCAGATACTTATATATGCACATGAATGTGAGGATGATCAGGGAAATGACATTGTGTTGGCGGGGCAGATTAGTTTTTGGGCTGAAGGGCCTGTTCCTGTGCTGTATTCATCTATGAAGAAGAGCTTTGAACAATAGCTAATCTGGACGTCAGACGTTTGGAGAGGAGAGTACTTCAATCAGGTCTACTGCCCAAGGATAAAAGGCAATGTCAGTTCACTACAGCGAAAAAGAGCTTTGACCAGTGACTAATCCTGACAATGGAAGTTTGGAGAGAAGGGGGCTTTAATCAGGTCTACAGCCCAAGAATAAAAGGCAGCAGCAAAAAGAAGCTTTGACCAGTGACAAATCGACGTTTGGGATTGTTTAGTAAAAACAAATTAAAGGAAGGCAAGGGCAATGGTCGTCATCTGAGTGGACCATTATAGAGGTGGTGTTGTGGCTTTAGCTCTTTGAGGCTTCAGCAAAGAGAGGCTTCACTAAGAGAAAACAAAGGAAAGGTTAAGATTTCTATTCCTTCCCTTCTTTATAGCTGCTCAGCTAGGACAGTAGGGATGCCAGGCAGGATAGTAGAATGTTCCTCTTGAAGGATGTTGGAAGGTAGGGAGACCTCTAGTGTCCCTGACCACTACAGCTGTGAGAAGTGCATCCAGCTGCAGCTTCTAACAATCCACATAAAGGATTTGGAGCTGGAACTGGATGAACTCCAGATCATTTGAAAAGCTGTGTGGGTGATAGATAGGACAAAGAGACTGGTAGTTACACCAAGGTTCAGGACACAGAAACTGGGTGAGAGTCAGGAAGGGGAAAGGGGTTAAGGAGCCAATGCAGAGTACCCCAAGAACAGGTATATCACATTAGATACTGTCAGGGGTGAGGTATGACTTAACAGAGGAAAGTCACAGCAGTCAGGTCTCTGACACTGAGTCTACATCCGTGACTCAGAACTGTAGGGGGGAGAAGAGGCATGCTGGGGTGATAAGGGATTCATTAGTTAAGAGAATGGACAGGAGATTCTGTGGGCAAGAATGAGATTCCCAGATGTCAGGTGTCAGGGTGTCACCTCCCAGGTGTCAGGGTCCAGAATATCTCGGATCAAGTTCTCTGCATTCTTAAGTGGTAAGGTGAACAGCCAGAAGTTTTGGTCCATCAGTGACATGGGTAGGACGAGTGATGAGGTTCTACACAGGGAGTTCAGAGTTAGGTGCTATGTTAAAGGGCAGGACCTCCAGGGTTGTGATGAGCTCAAGATTGCTATCCCTGCCATGTGCTAGTGAGGCCAGAACTAGGAAGATTATAAAATTTATTATGTGGTTAAGGAGTAGTTATCAGAGGGAGGGGATAAGATTTTTGGATCATTAGGTTCTCTTCCAGGGAAGGTGGGCCCTGTACAGAAGGGACAGTTTGTACTTGAACTGGGGTGGGGGGACTGATATCCTAGTGGGAAGGTTTGTTAATGCCTCACGTGGGGTTTAAGCTAGATTTGCAGGGGGATGGGAGCCAGAGTGTCTGAAGAGTTAGTGGAGAGGTTGTGGAGGCAGATGTTGGTAAGACCTCAGACAAAGTTTGGAACTAAAAGTGTGAGCATGGTGCAACTAAAGTCCTGAGCCGTGGATACTTCAATGCAAGAGAAATTGTTGTAAAGGCAGATAATAGTGCTGGAGATGACGCAGCTGGTTTACAGAGGCAATGAGTAGTGCAGAAAGGCTGTTGATTTGACAAGAAAACAGTAAACAGCAATGTAAAAGTTGGACAGAATCGAAACGAGTGACTACAGTACTGAAGGTGTTGTATTTGAATGTGAGCTCTATATGGAATAAGGTAAATGAACTTGCAGCACAGTTGCAGATTGGGAAGTATGATGTTGTAGTCATCACTGAATCATGGTAGAAAGATTATAGCTGGGTGCTTAATGTCAAAGGATACACATTGTATCAAAAGTACAGGCAGGAAGACAGAGGGGGCAGCATTGTTCTGTTGGTAAAAAATTCAATCAAATCATTAGAAAGAGGTGATAGAGGGTTGGAAAATATTGATTTCATTGTGGATAGAGTTAAGGAATTGTAAGGGTGTAAAAACCCTGATGGGAGTTATATACAGACCCCCAAATAGTATAAAGGATGTGATCTACAAATTACAAAGGGAGATAGAAAATGCATGTCGAAAGGGCAATGTTACAGTCATCATGGGGGATTTCGACATGCAGATAGATTGGGAAAATCAGGTTGATACTGAGTTACAGGAGGACAAATTTCTTCCACAACACTTACAATGCTCTCTGCTTTGTAAGTGCTCACTTACACTTTCTCTGCTCTCCGTTTGGAAAGTCTGATCATTTCCCCACCTTGCTCCTACACGCCTACAGGCATAAATTAAAGCAGGAAGCGACCATAGTGAAAACTATCCACTGCTGGTACAACCATTAATAACCATATAACAACTACTGCACGGAAACAGGCCATCTCGGCCCTTCTAGTCTGAGCCAAACGTTTACTCTCAACCTACCTGCACTCAGTCCATAACATTCAGACTCAATGTTACAAGATTGCTTCAATAGTGTCACCTGGGAGGTATTTCGAACTGAGAACATCTCTGAATACACGGAGGTGGTCATAAGCTTCATTTAGAAGCACTCTGAAGACATTGTTCCTCAAATATCAGTCCAGGTCTACCCAAACCAGAAGCTTTGGATAAATAGTTCAGTGTGTGTTGCTCTCAGCGCAAGGGATAAAGCCTTCACCTCCAGAGACCAACAGAAGCTCAAGAGATGCCACTATGATTTACATAGAGCCATCAAGGTGGCAAAATGGCAATACAGGGACAAAATCCAGTCACAACTCTGTGACGATGACACATACAGCATATAGCAAGGACTGCACACCATCACAGACTTCAAGAGGAAATGCAGCAGCCAACTTTGCCGCCTCGCTCCCGGCAAAGCTAAATGGGTTTTTTTATGCTCCATTTGAGGTGGATAGGACTGAGGAGAGCTGCCAACCAGACCTGCTCCTTGGTCATCTCCCAGGCTGAGGAACGTAGAACATTCCAACATGTCAACAGCTGCAAAGCGGCGGAGCTGCATGATATCCCAGGGCATGTCCTCAAAGTGTGTGCTGAACAGCTGGCTGGTGTGTTTACGGACATTTTTAATCTCTCCCTCTCCCAGTGTGTAGTACCCTCCTGTTTCAAATCATTCATTGTTGTCTCTGTACCTAAGAAAACCAATGTAGCATGCCTGAACGATTGGCACCCTGTCCGCACTCACCTCAATTAAATTTTTGAGAGGCTGGTTAAAGACTATATCTGCAGCATGTTGCCACCCACACTGGGCCCCCAACAATTCACCTACTGATGGAACCTAACTACCAATGACGCCACAGCCACAGCATTACACATTGTCCTCACTCCCCTGCAGAAGAGGGATGCATTCGTTAGAATGCTGTTCCTCAGCTACAGTTCAGCATTCAACACCATAACACCCTCCAGACTTGACAGGAAGCCTCAGATTGCACCCCATCATGTGTAGCTGGATCCTAGACTTCTTATTGGATCACCGACAGGTAGTAAGGATGGGCTCCCTCACCTCTGCCCCTCTGCCCCTCAGCACAGGTGCCCCCCCCCCAGAGTTGTGTTCTGAGTCCCATTCTCTACTCTCTTTACACCCACGACTGTACTGCCACACACAGCTCCAATCTGGTGATCAAATTCACAGATGACACGACTTTGATTGGCCTTATTCCTAGCAGTAATGAGACAGCCGACAGAGGAGAGGTTGACATCCTGACACAGTGGTGCCAGAATAATAACCATTCCCTCAATGTCCAAAAAACAAAAGAGCTGATTGTGATTTACAAGAGGAATGGAGACAGGATCGCTCCAATCAGCATCGATGGGTCTGCAGCTGAGAGGTTCAAGTTCCGCGATATACACATCACCAAAGACCTCACCTGGACTGTACACACTGGCTGTGTGGCAAAAAAAAGCACAGCAGTGTCTCTTCCACCTCAGGCAACTGAAAAAGTTTGGTATGAGCCCCCAAATCCTCAAGACCTCCTACTGATTGGCTGTCTCACTGCCTGGTACAGGAACTGCACCAACCTTGATCGCTGGGCACTGCAGAGAGTGGTACAGATAGCCCAGCACATCTGTGGATGTGAACTTCCCTCCATTAAGGCCATTTATAGCAGAAGGTGCATAAAGCCCATAAGACCATGACAAAGGAGCAGAAGTTGGCCATTCGGCCCATGGAGCCTGCTCCACCATTTCATCATGAGCTGATCCAATCTCCCCTCTAGTCCCATTCCCCCACCTTTTCACCATAGCCTTTGATGCCCTAGCTACTCAGATACCTATCAATCTCCGCCTTAAATACACCCAATGACTTGGCCTCCACTGCCATCTGTGGCACAAATTCCACAGATTCAGCACCCTCTGGCTAGTTTTTTTTTCGCATGTCTGATCTGACTGGGCTGCCTGCAATCCTTAAGTCATGTCCTCTCATACTAGACTCCCCCACCATGGGAAACAACTTTGCTACATCCACTTTGTCCATGCCTTTCAACATTCAAAATGTTTCTATGAGGTCCCCCCTAATTCTTCTAAACTCCAAGGAGTACAGTCCAAGAGCGGTCAAACGTTCCTCATATGTTAACCCTCTCATTCCCAGAATAATTCTAGTGAATCTTCTCTGAACCCTCTCCAATGTCAGCACATCCTTTCTTAAATAAGGAGTCCTAAACTGCACGCAGTATTCCAAGTGAGGTCTTATGCGTTATAAAGCCTCAACATCACATCCCTGCTCCTATACTCTATTCCTCTAGAAATGAATGCCAACATTGCATTCGCCTTCTTCACCACTGACTCAACCTGGAGGTTAACCTTAAGGGTATCCTGCATGAGGACTCCCAAGTCCCATTGCATCTCAGAACTTTGAATTCTCTCCCCATTTAAATAATAGTCTGCCCATTTATTTCTTCTACCAAAGTGCACTATCATACACTTTCCGACATTGTAATTCATTTGCCACTTCTTTGCCCATTCCCCCAATCTATCCAAGTCTCTCTGCAGACTCTCTGTTTCCTCGGCACTACCGGCCCCTCCACCTATCTTTGTATCATCAGCAAACTTAGCCACAAAGCCATCTATTCCATAATCCAAATCATTGATATACAATGTAAAAAGAAGCAGCCCCAACACTGACCCCTGTGGAACACCATTGGTAACCGACAGCCCACCAGAATGGGATCCCGTTATTCCCATTCTCTGTTTCCTGCCAATCAACCAATGCTCTATCCACATATGTAACTTTTCCATAATTCCATGGGCTCTTACCTTGTCTATCAGACTCATGTGCGGCACCTTGTCAAAGACCTTCTGAAAATCCAAATACACAACATCCACTGCATCTCCCTTGTCTAGCCTACTTGTAATTTCCTCAAAAAATTGCATTAGGTTTGTCAGGCAGGATTTTCCTTTAAGGAAACCATGCTGAGTTGCTTTTACTTTGGCTTTGACTTCTCTTGTCAGCCATGGTTGCATCCTTTTTCCATTCAAATTTTCCTCTTCTTTGGAATATATCTGTCTTGCACCTTCCTCACTTCTCACATAAACTCCAGCCACTGCCGTCCTTCCCGCTAGTGTCCCTTTCCAGTCAACCTTGGCCAGTTCTTCTGTCATGTCACCGTAATTTCCTTTACTTCACTGAAATACCAACATATCCAACTTCTCTTTCTCAAATTTTACAGTGAACTCAATCATGTTGTGATCACTGCCTCCTAAGGGTTCCTTCACTTCCATCTCTCTAATCACCTCTGGTTCATTATACAATATCCAATCCAGTATAGCCGATCTCCTAGTGGGCTCAACAACAAGCTGTTCTAAAAAGCCATCTCGTAGACATTCTACAAATTCTCTCTCTTGAAACATAGAAACATAGAAAGTAGGTGCAGGAGTAGGCCATTCAGCCCTTCGAGCCTGCACCGCCATTCAGTATGATCATGGCTGATCATCCAACTCAGAACCCTGTACCTGCTTTCTCTCCATACCCCCGATCCCTTTAGCCACAAGGGCCATATCTAACTTCCTCTTAAATATAGCCAATGAACTGGCCTCAACTGTTCCCTGTGGCAGAGAATTCCACAGATTCATCACTCTCTGAGTGAAGAAGTTTTTCTTCATCTCGGTCCTAAAAGGCTTCCCCTTTATCCTTAAACTGTGACCCCTCGTACTGGACTTCCCCAACATTGGAAGCAATCTTCCTGCATCTAGCCTGTCCAATCCCTTTAGAATTTTATACATTTCAATAAGATCCCCCATCAATCTTCTAAATTCCAGTGAGAATAAGCCTAGTTGATCCAGTCTTTCTTCACATGAAAGTCCTGCCATCCCAGGAATCAATCTGGTGAACCTTCTCTGTACTCCCTCTATGGCAAGAATGTCTTTCATCAGATTAGGGGACCAAAACTGCACACAGTACTCTAGGTGCGGTCTCACCAAGGCCTTCTACAACTGCAGTAGAACCTCCCTGCTCCTGTACTCAAATCCTTTTGCTAAGAATGCCAACATACCATTTGCCCTTTTCACCGCCTGCTGTACCTGCATGCCCACCTTCAATGACTGATGTACAATGACACCCAGGTCTCGTTGCACCACCCCTTTTCCTAATCGGCCACCATTCAGAAAATAATCGTTTTTCCTGTTCTTGCAACCAAAGTGGATAATCTCACATTTATCCACATTAAATTGCATCTGCCATGAATTTGCCCACTCACCTAACCTATCCAAGTCACCCTGTATCCTCTTAGCATCCTTCTCATAGCTAACACCACCGCCCAGCTTCGTGTCATCCGCAAACTTGGAGATGCTGCATTTAATTCCCTCATCTAAATCATTAATATATATTGTAAACAACTGGGGTCCCAGCACTGAGCCTTGTGGTACCCCACTAGTCACTGCCTGCTCGTGCCGACCTGATTTTCCCAATCCACTCGTATGTTAAAATCCCCCACAATTATCATAACACTGCCCTTCTGGCAAGCCTTTTCTACTTCCTGTTGTAATTTGTAGTCCACACCACTGTAGCTGTTTGGAGGCCTGTAGATAACTGCCATCAGGGTCCTTTTACCCCTGTGATTTCTTAGCTCAAGCCATAAATTTTCTGTACCTTCCAATCCTATGCCAACTTTTTCTAATGATTTAATATCATTTCTTACCCTTAAAGCCACGTCACCCCCTCTACCTACCTGCCTATTCTTCCGATACACCGTGTATCCTTGGATGTTCATCTCCCAGAGACATGCATCCTTTAGCCACATCTCAATGATGGCCACAATATCATACCTGCCAATCTCTAATGGTACAACAAGATCATCCACTTTATTCCTTATGCTGCGTGCATTTAAGTATAACACCTTAAGTCCAGTATTTGGTACTTTTTGCATTGATTGCACTGCGACTTTATTGCACTGCAACTCATCCCAATGGCTGCAAATTTGCTCCATCACCTGCCTGTCCTTCCTGACATCCTTACCGCTCACTACCTTAAATCTATTTCTGTTTTCCCTCTCCTCCACTCCATCATTCCAGTTCCCATCCCCCTGCCAAATTAGTTTAAACCCTCCCTAACAGCTCTATTAAACCTTCCCGCCAGGATATTGGTCCCCCTAGGACTCAAGTGTAACTTGTCCTTTTTGTACAGGTCACACTTGCCCCAAAAGAGGTCCCAATGATCCAGAAACTTGAATCCCTGCCCCCTGCTCCAATCCCTCAGCCACGCATTTATCCTCCACCTCATTTCATTCCTACTCTCACTGTTGCGTGGCACAGGCAGTAATCCTGAGATTACTACCATTGCGGTCCTTCTTCTCAACTGCCTTCCTAACTCACTATATTTTCCTTTCAGGACCTCTTCCCTTTTCCTATCTATGTCATTGGTACCTATATGTACCACGATCTCTGGCTCCTCACCCTCCCACTTTAGGATATCTTGGACGTGATTAGAAACATCCCGGATCCTCGCACCAGGGAGGCAAACTACCATCCAGGTCTCCTGATTGCGTCCACAGAATCGCCTGTGTGACCCCCTAACTATCGAGACCCCTATTACTACTGCCTTTCTCTTCCTTTCCCTACCCTTCTGAGCTACAGGAGGGTGCCGGAGGCATGACCACTGTTGGTCATGACCACATGACCCAGGTGGGTTGTCCCTCCCAACAGCACTCAAACAGGAGTACTTATTGTCAAGGGGTACAGCCATTGGGGTACTCTCTAGTACCTGACTCTTCCCCTTCCCCCTCCTAACCGTGACCCACCTGTTTGCTAAAGAAAGCCTGGAAGATCATATGGGACATCAGTCACCCCATCCATAAACTGTTCAACTGTTTCTGCCTGGCAATCGGTACCACAGCATTAAAGCCATGACCAACAGGCTACAGGACAGCTTCTTTCTGCAAGCCATTAAACTTTTATAATCACATATCTGTACATTGCAACATAATCATAACACAAAGATTTTTACACCCTCACGTTGTGGGATGGATATAAGATATAAATAAATTCTAATTCTAATTCTAGAGTGCTTACAAGATAGATTTTTAGAACAGCTTGTGGTTGAGCCCACTAGAGGATCAGTTATTCTGGATTGGACATTGTGCAATGAACCAGAATTGATCAGATAGCTTAAGGTAAAGGAACTCTTACAGACATTGATCAGAATTTGTTCAAATTCACCCTGAAATTTGAGAAGGAGAAGCTAACATCTGATGTATCAGTATTACAGTGGAGTAAAGGGAATTACAGAGGGATGAGAGAGGAGTTGGCCAGAATTGATTGGAAAAGAACACTGACAGGGAAGATAATAGAGTAGCAATGACTGGAATTTCTGGAAGCAATTCAGAAGGCATTGGATTTATGCATCCCAAAGAGAAAGAATTATTCTAAAGGAAAGATGACACAACTGTGGCTAATAAGAGAAGTCAAAGTCAACATAAAAGCCAAAGAGAGGGCATATAATAGAGCAAAAAAAAAGTGGGAAGTTAAAGAACTTGGGAAACTTTTAAAAGCCAACAAAAGCAAACTAATAAGGTCAGTAAGAATGTAAAAAGATGGACTATGAAAGTAAGCTAACAAATAATATTAAGAAGGATTCCAAAAGTTTCTTCAGACACATGAAGTGTAAAAATGAGGCGAGAGTGAATACAATGCTGGAGAAATCTTAATGGGGAACAAGGAAATGGAAGGCTGACTGAATATATATTTTGCATCAGTCTTCACTGTGGAAGACCCTAGCAGTAAGGTGGAAGTTCGAGGTGTCAGGGTGAAATGTATGAATTTACAATAATTAGAAAGAAGGATCTTGGGAAACTGAAAGTTCTGAAGGTAGATAAGTCCAGAGTTCTGAAAAAGGTGGCTGAAGAGATCATGGAGGCATTGGTAATGATCTTTCAAGAACCACTAGATTCTAACATAGCTCCAGAAAACTGGAAAATTGCAAATGTCACTCCATTCTTCAAGAAGGGAGAAAGATAGAAGAAAGGAAATTATAGGCTAATTAGTCTGACGTCAGTGGTTGGAAAGATGTTGGAATCAATTATTAAGGGTAAAGTCTCAGGGTACTTGGAAGCTCATGATAAATTAGACTGTAGTTAGCATTGTTTCCTCAAAGGAAAACCTTGCCTGTCAAATCTGTTGGAATTCTTTGAACAACCAGGATAGATAAAGAAGAATTGGTTGATGTTGTCTACTTGGATTTTCAGAAGTCTTTGACAATGAGCCATACGAGGCTACTTAGCAAGCTACGATCCAATTATTACAGGAAAGATTCTAATATGGATAAAGCAATGGCTGATTGGCAAGAGGCAAAGAGTGGGAATGAAGGGAGCCTTTTTTGGTTGGCTGCTGGTGACTAGTGGTGTTCCATAGGGATCTGTGTTGGGACTAATTCTTTGACAGTGGTGAGAAGTTTCTCACTCTGGGATTGTATGTACCTGTCAGTGGACGACCTCATTTAGGCAAGTGTACTCTGCTGGATCAATTGTTGTTTCACTCAACCTGTCAGAAACTGTACTTAGAACATAGAACATTAGACTACAAGATACAGGAGCAGAATTAGGTTATTTGGTCCATTGAGTCTGCTCTGCCATTTCATCATGGCTGATCCAATTTTCATATGGTTTTGTTGCAAAGTTTGCAGATGATATGAAGACCAGTGGAGAGGCAGGTGGTTTTGAGGAAATAAGGAGGCTACAGAATGACTTAGACAGATTTGGAGAAGGAGCAAAGAAAAGGCAGATGGAACACATTGTCGGGAAGTGTATGATCATGCACTTTGGTAGAAGAAATGAAAGGGTTGACTATATTCCAAATAGAGAGAAAATACAAAAAACTATGGTGCAAAGGGATTTAGGAGTCCTTGTGTAGGATTCCCTAAATGATTATTTGCAGGTTGAGTCTGTGGTGAGGAAAGCAAATGTAATGTTAGCATTCATTTTAAGAGGACTATAATATAAAAACCAGGAGGTTATGCTAAGACTTTACAAAGCACTGGTGAGGCCTCACTTGGAGTATTGTGAGCAGTTTGGACCCCTTATCTTAGAAAGGATGTGCTGAAACTGGAGAGGGATCAAAAGATGTTCACTAAACTGATTCCAGGATTGAATGGCTTGTCATATCATGGTTCTGGGCCTGTATTCACCAGAATTCATAAGAATTGAAACCTATTAAATGGTGAAAGGCCTTGATAGAGTGGATGAAGAGAGGATGTTTTATGTAGTGGACGAGTCTAAGACCAGAGGACACAAGCTCATAATAAAGCTGTATCCTTTTAGAGTGGAAATGAGGAGGAATTTTTTTAATCTAGAGAGTGATAAATCTGTGGAATTCTTTGGCACAGACAGTTGTTGAAGCCAAGACTTTATGTATATTTAAGGCAGAGGTTGATCGAATCTTGATTGGTCAGGGAATGAAGGGACACAGGGAGAAGGCAGGAGATTAGTGCTGAAATGAAAATTGGATCAGCCACGATGAAATGGCAGAGCAGACTCAATGGACCAAGTAACCTAATTCTGCTCCTGTATCTTGTAGTCTAATGTTCTATGTTCTAAGTACAGTTTCTGACAGGTTGAGTGAAACAACAATTGATCCAGCAGAGGGCACTTGCCTAAATGAGGTCGTCCACTGACAGGTACATACAATCCCAGAGTGAGAAACTTCTCACCACTGTCAACCAACTCTCCGTCTTGATACAGCGATTTCACTCCAGTCAGCCTCCAGCCCCAGATTCCAAAAGCCCAAAAGCTACAACAAATCCCCAACCTGATGCTACAACTTCTTGTTCCAGTGCACCTTGCACTTTGAGCTGCAGCCATCTCTGAATACCAAGAACCCAGCCAAAGCTGGCTTTGGCATCTCTCTTGACTGCAATCTCTGATTTGGGATGCCGCTAAATGGGAAATAAAGTCACTCTTTGCAAGATGTTCCTGGTTTCTCAACCATCCATGAGGTTGAAGGGGACAACAACTCAAATACTTTGCCTGTGTCGAAGCTCGCCTTCAGTGCAGGAACTCAGTGCACTTGTGGTGGTGTGCAGCTGGAATGTGGAAGCTCTGCTGACCCATCACGATTACAACCTCAGAGCTGTCTACCCGGGAGATGCCCACTCACCTCAGAAGCCTCATCACTCTGGCCCTCCGAATTGACTAGCGTCTTATGGAATGAAACTCATCAGTCAGAACCCATATCCATTCCAAGAATCACTTCTGGCTGCAGGAATCTCATTATCAATTCTGCCAGAACCCTGTTAGGGAGAGCTCCCTTAACTCCTTCAGAGGGTGGGCGTCAGTGGAGAAACTACTTGAGCACTTTGGATCTGCCAATCACCACACATCAAATGCCCATGGTGTTCAGGGAAATGGCACCACCAGGTAGAGATGGGGTGCTTTCTATCTGATAATGTCCCCCTGGCCTCTTGTTCCAGTACCAAAGTTGGCTCATTCTCTCCATCCTCCTCTACAGCTCAACAGCTTCACACACGCAGGAGGCTCTGGTGGATTCTGGCACAACAGGCAACTTTCTGGACTGGACTGTGTACAGCTTGGACTCCTTATTGAACCTGCCCCTCAGCCGTTCTGCAGCACTGTTATTGTCTAATGTCCCGTGGGATCTGGGATGTCTAGAGCATGCACACAGTCTGTGTACATGAGCATTGAAGAGCAGTGTGAGTCTATCCAATTACTCCCTATCAACCCAGTCAACACTCCACTCATCTCTCTAGGCTCTCCACTCATGACCCTCACTTTGTTTGGTCATCTGGTTCACTACCAAGTTTAGGACTCACCTGCCACACCAATTACCTGCAACCTCAGTTAACTTCACCCTGTAATTCCATGGAGATGGAGGAAACTCTCAATCTTACCAAACTCCCAGAGGAATACCATGACTTCCCCGTTGTCTTCAATGGGAAGTCAGCATGCTACCGCCTCACAGACCATGTGACCATGCGATCAACCTCCTTCCCCATACCACCACTCCCCAAGGTTACCTATTCTCCTACTCTCCTCCTGAGACCCAAGCTGTGAATGATTACATTACTGAAGCATTGCAGCATGGCTTCATTTGATGGCTACTCAATGGAATATGGTGTGATGTTCCTCCAGCCTGAGCTTGGCCTCATCATGCTAATAGATGAAGCCATGGACAGACTGCATTCACCAATATCTTTTAACTTCTCACTCCAACAATCTGAGGTACCCACCTGCGTCAAGCAAGTTTCAATTATACCTTGACAAAGAACGTGGTAACCTGTCTCAATGACTATCATCCAGTAGCACTTAACTCCATTGTGATGAAGTGTTTTGAGAGGTTGGTGATGAAACATATCAACTCATGCCTGAGAAGTGAATTGGAACCACTTCAATTTGCCTACTGTCACAAAGGTCAACAGCAGATGCCATTTAATTGGCTCCTCACTCAATTCTTGAACACCTGCACATCAGGGTACTCTTCTAGGAGGGATATTGAAAATCTGGCTGAGTGGTGCCACAGCAATAACCTCTAACTCAATGTCAGCAAGAACAAGGAGTTTATTATTAACTTCAGGAAGAGAAAAATGGAGATCTATGATCCATGAGAGGCGGAGGGGGTCAGCAACTTTAAATTCCTTTGTGTCATCATTTCAGCGGAGCTGTTTTAGGTCCAGCACATATGTGCAATTATGAAGAAAGCACAGCAATGCCTTTACTTTATTAGAAGTTTGTGAATATTCAGCATGTAGTCTAAAACTTTGACTATGTAGTGGTTGCATCATGACTGGTATGAAACCACTAATGTCCTTGTATGAAAAAGCCTACAAAAAGTAGTGGATCCAGCCTAGTCCATCATGGGTAAAGCCATCCCCACCAATGAGCACATCTATATGAAGCACTGTCGCAGGAAATCAGCATTGATAGGGACTGCCAACATCCCAGGCCATACTCCCTTCTCACTGCTGCCATCAGGAAGAAGATACAGGAGCTCAGGACCCACACCACCAGGTTTTGGAACAGTTATTACCCCCTGAACCATCAGCTCCTTAAACCAGTGGAGATAACTTCATTCAACTTCATTCACCCCATCACTAAACTGTTCCCACAACCTATGGATTCATTTTCATGGACTCATCATCTCATGTTCTCAAATTTATTGCTTATCTATTTTTACTATTATTAATAATATTATTTGTTCTCTTTCTTTTCGTATTTGGTCAGTTTTTGTTTTTGTTTTTTGCTCGTTGGTTGTCTCTCCTGTTGAATGTAGCCTTTCAATGATTCTGTTGTGTTTCTTGTATCTATTACAAATGGCCACAAGAATATGAAGCTTAGGGTAGTATATGGTGATACAAGTATACTTTGAAGTAAGCTTACTTTGAACTTTGACAAGTCAGAATGGGAACAGGAAGTTGAATTGAAATGTACAGTGACTGGGAGATCCTGCCTTTTGTGGTAGACACAGCAAAGGTGCTCGAAGAAGCAGTTCACAATTTGCACGGGTCTCTCCAAAGCAGAAAAAGCAGCACCAGGAACAACAGGCATTATAGTGTACAAGATATTAAGATGAATAGACAGAGTGGACAGCCAGCACCTCTTCCCCAGGGTACCACTGCTCAGTACAAGAGGACATGGCTTTAAGTTAAGGGGAGGGAAGTTAAAGGGGGATATTAGAGGAAGGTTTTTCACTCAGAGAGTGGTTGGTGCGTAGAATGCACTGCCTGAGTCAGTAGTGGAGGCAGATACACTAGTGAAATTTAAGAGACTACTAGACAGGTGTATGGAGGAATTTGAGGTGGGGGGGGGGGTTATATGGGAGGCAGGGTTTGAGGGTCGGCACAACATCGTGGGCCAAAGGGCCTGTAATGTGCTGTATGTTCTATGTTCTATAGATGACCCTGAAGGACTCCTGGGTGTACTGTCATATTACCCATTGCACCCTGAATGGTCATGAGGGAGAAGGTGTAGAGGTACCTGAAGCACTTGTCATGCTTTATTTCCAGTCTTGGTGAAGGGTCTCAGCCTGAAATGTTGACTGCTTCTTCCCCTCTATAGATGCTGCCTGAACTGCTGAGTTCCTCCAGCATTGTGTGTGACTGCCATTTACTCTCCTGGATCATTTCTCCCAGCCTATCAGACAGCTGCTCTAAATCTGACACTGTTAGCGGTTGTTATGGCAACAATTTCCTGCAGTTGTTCACAAGCATATTCAAGATTGCTAATTGTCATTCTTCAGTACAAGAGTGTATAGGAGAATGAAACGATTATTACGCTGGATCTGATGCAGCATAAAAAAATAAAAACAAATACATATATAACATAGAAACAGCCTTATAAATACATTGTACAAATACCTGTTATATACATAGACTGATTACATGTACCTAAAGAATGTTAGGTGATGTGTATGCAGATGGTGCAGGGTGCTGGGATGGGTTAATGGGTGGAAGTGTTGATTGGCCTGTCAGCTTGCGGGCAGTAACTATTTTCACGTCTAATGACTCCTGCATCTTTTAATTTACTTATAAATGGAAAAACATGTTTTTTTAATTTGCACATTCTGGGCTTTCTCTGCCTGTACTCTACAGTGGGAATTGACTCTTTCAGTAATTTTACCCAATTTCGAGCCTGAAATATAATCAGGAGTCAGGCTGGCTACATTGTTCCTATTGGAAAACCCATTCTTCCCTAGTGACTAGAGGATCTGTGTCCATTTATTTCATTATTGTTCTCACTATATTTACTGGATAACACCAATCATTTTGCCATTTCATTATGACCTTGACCTAACCACATTCTCCCACAAAATAAGAGTTGTGGAGTTCATTCCACTCTTGAGATGTCTTAATTAGATTTTTCTACTGCTTAACAACATTTCTCTGCTGGAAATATCAATACATTTAAAATAACAAGTCAGATCATGTGTTAAACATAGCTCAGCAAACTTCCAACAACTATTTCCAACAAAAAAAAAACTCCTGGCAGCACAGAATGGTTAGAAATAAATACGGTGCACATTATGTAAAATAAAACTTGTGGGAAGCTTCTTTCAGAAACCAGAAGGTGAATTCTGGGATACAGATTAAAGCCATGGGACAGACTTCAAGTCCTCTGCAGGCTGGAGGCTGGTGGCCAAAGATGCTGGTGCTGCAGCTTGAGGACTGTCTGTGTGGGTGGGTGAGTGGTAGGGAGAAAGAGGGTTTATTTTGCATTGTTGTTTTGTTGCTTGTTGTGTTCTGAGTTGTTCTGCTGAATACTGTGGACATGCTATGTTGGCACCGGAATGTGAGGTGACATTTGTGGGCTGCCCCCAGCACATCCTCAGGTGTGTTTGTTGTTAATGCAAAGGATGCATTTTACTGCATGTTTCAATGTACTTGTGAAAGATAAATAAATAAATGAATATGAATCTGAAAAATCTGAATCAGAATCTTGGTCACCATTGCAAGTAATCCATATGGTCCCAGTTACTCCAGTCCCTACACCAAATGGCCCCAAAACTCCAGTTTCCCTCAACTTCCATCACCAACCTTCTTTCCAGTTTCTTAATATAAAAAACAGAAGTGTTCAATTTTGCTCTATCTCAGGCAACCGATTTCTCATGAAGCTTTATCCAACAGTTGGCATGAGGAATGGAGGATTTCTGATCCAAGGTTCTTTCCCTGAGATACTGCCTATATTGCTAAGCCTAGACCTGTTGCTTATATACTGAAGCAGGAATACCAAAGCCTATGTCCCACAGCACCAAGTTCAGGAACAGTTATTTCCCTGCAACAATCAGGCTCCTGAACCACAACTTCAAATTATTTTTATGACCTACCAACTCGCTATCAAAGACTATTTTACAATTCATGTTCTCAATATTATTATTTTTATTTGCACACTTTGTCTTCTTTTGCAAATTGGTTATTTGACAACCTTTGTTTAAGGATGGTCACCTCATTATAGGAAGGATGTGGAGGCTATGGAGAGGGTGCAGAGAAGATTTACCAGGATGTTGCCTGGTTTGGAGAACAAGTCATTTGGATAACAAGGTTAGCAGAGCTGGGACTTTTCTCTTTGGAGCATAGAAGAATGAGAGGGGACTTGATAGAGGTGTACAAGATTATGAGAGGCATAGATAGGGTGGATAGTCAGTACCTGTTTCCCAAGGCACCAATAGCAAACACTAGAGGGCATATGTACAAAGTTAAGGGAGGGAAGTTTAGGGGAGATATCAGGGGTAAGATTTTTACACAGAGGGTTGTGAGTGCCTGGAATGACTTGCCAGGGGTGGGGGTGGAGGCTAAAACATTAGGGGTATTTAAGAGCCTCTTGGACAGGCAAATGGATGAAAAGAAAAATAGAGGGTTATGGGGTAGTGTGGGTTTAGTACTTTTTTTTAAGGATTCTATGGGTCGGTACAACATGGAGGGCAGAAGGGCCTGTACTGTGCTGTAGTGTTTTATGGTTCTATGGTTTTTCATAAATTCTATTGTAGTTCATTATTTTTCTTAGAAATTACTGCAAGAAAATGAATCCTAAGGTAGCTTACGGTAGCATACACTATATGTACTTTGGTAATAAATTTTCTTTGAGTTGTGGGATTTCTGAGTAGTGGATAGATGGTGGGAAAGGATGAACAGAATAGGGTGAGCCACACAGTGTTAACCTATTCTGATAGATTTGCTTACAGTGCAAGTAAATAGAAACAGGAAACTTGTAAAAAATACTGGTCACTTCTTTCAGTCCCCCATCTCTCCTATGTCCTTTCTCAGGATGAGGCTTTCCATTCTAGACATCTGAAGTGTCCGCTTTATTCAACTAAGGGTATTTCACTTTTACCACCATCAACACCTACATTTCGTCCACTTTCTGCACATCTGCCTTCACCCCATCCACACTATCATATCCTTGTACTTACATTCTACCAGGTGTGATAACCTTGTTCTGACATACTCAAGTTGTCATAACCCTTGTCCTTACATACCACCATCCTCCACATTCATCATTTTTGTAACTTCCACCATTTCCAACAGGATCATACCACAAAGCACGCTTTGATCTCTTACATCTCTCCACTCTTCATCATGACCACTCAGTATGTGATTCTTTTGTCCACTCATCCCTTCCCACTGACTACTCCCTGATACATATCCCTGCAGGAATGACAAGTGCTACACCAATCCCTATGCTTCCTTCCTCACCACCATTCAGGTCCCCAAACAGTCCTTCCAGGTGAGGCCAGTCTGTTGGTAACCTACTCTATCCAGTGCTCCCCTACAGTGGACTCCCCTACAGTGGTGAGACCCAGCGCAGGTTCACTCTCCCTCCCACATAAGGCAAGACTCAAGGTTGCTACCCATTTCAATTTGACTTTCTCTTCCCATTCTGTGCATAGCCTGCTCTACTGTCACGATAAAGCTAAACTCAGGTTGGAGGATCAACAATTCATATTCCTCTTGGGTATACTCTAATCTGATGGCATGAACAGCAACCTCTCTCACTTCCACTAATTTCCCCCCCTTGTTTTCCATTCACCTTTCTGTTTACCCTCTCACCCGCTCTCTTGTCCTCACCTAACCATCACATCACACTGGTTCCCCTCCTCCTTCCCTTTCCTCCATGGCCCACTACCTTTTCCTATTACATTCCTTCTTCTTTAGCCCTTTAATGCTTTCACCTATCATCACCTCCAGCTTCTTACATAATTTCCCCCTCCATACTGTCCCATTTTCCCCTTCTCCTGCCTTACCTATCAGCTGCCACCTTGTGCTCCTACCTCTTGCCCCACCTTCTGCCCACTTCCTCTCCTCTTCTAGTGAAAAACTGTTAACCACAAACATCTACTGTTTATTTCCCGACATAGACACTGCCAGACATGCTGAATTCCTCCAGCATTTTGTGAGTGATGTTTTAGATATCAAGCATCTGCAGAATTTCTTATGTTTACAACAAAAACAGTCCATTTTAAGATTGCCCCTTTTTCATTCAATTCCCTTTTGCTGGCAAAATTTCTGAAAGGACCAGCTTGTCCTTTCCAGTTGAATGAAGGCCAGGCTTGAATATCATGAGCAGTCTAGGACCACCTGTCCAATAACAGGGGGATTTCAAGGCTAATCCCCGGAGTCATGTATCTTTTAGCTTAAACTAATACAATATTAACATAGATGGCTCCATCAACTATCATTAATGTTTCCCTGGATGATGATATCAATGTAGTGCTAACTTTGTGGAAATACTCATTGCTTTACACTGTGGATAATCCACTCAGTGCAGGAATCAATAGGAACAAACCAATTCATTTAACTTGAAGCCTTACAGCTGATTGGGAGGGAAGTCACTTGATTCCTTAGAGTGGGCAGGATTTAAACTCATGTTTCATCTCTTACAGAACTTTCTCAGAATCAGAATCAGGTTTATTATCACTGACATGACCTGAGGTAGTGTCCATGAGTTCATGGTCCATTCAGTGAGGTTGTGTTCCTGGTCCATTTAATGAGAATCGGGTCATGTGGCAATGGACAGTTCGGTGAGGAAGTTCTAGTGGGTCCATGGGATGTGTTCATAGGATCATGGACCATTCAGTGATGTCATGTTCATGAGTTCAAGAACCATTCAATGAGGATCTTTTCATGCAGCAATGGATAGGTCAGTGAAGTAGTTTTGGTGGGTCAATGGACTGTTCTCTGAGGGAGTGTTCATGGGCTCACAGAAGGTGCTGTATTTCAATGCGTATAGCATTTAGAATAAGGTGGATGAACTCATGGCGCAGTTAGAGATTGGTTGGTATGACGTTGTGGGCATCACTTTGTAGCAGCTGAAAGTAGGACATAATTGGGAGTTTAACATCAAAGGATATACTTTGTATCAAAAGTACAGGCAGGAAGGCACAGATGGTGATGTGGCTCTGTTGGTAAGAAATGGAATTACATCTTTAGGAAGAGGTGACATAGGTCAGAGAATGTTGAATCTTTGTGAGTGGAGTTAAGAAATTGTAAGGGTAAAAAAAACATTATTGGAATCATACAGTATACAGCCCTCCAAATAGTAGCCAAGATGTGGATTTGAGATTGTAAAGTGAACTGGAAAAGGCATGTAATAAGGGTAATGACACAATTGTAATGAGGGACTTCAATATGCAAGGGGATTGGGAAAATCAGGTTGGTATCAGATCGCAGGAGAGGGAATTTGTTGAATGCCTACATGATGGCCTTTTAGAGTAGCTTGTGCTTGAGCCTACTCAGGGGAAGGTTACCTTAAATCGGGTATTGTGTAATATCCAGATCTTATTAGGGAGCATAAAATAAAGGAACCCTTAGAAGGCAGTGATCATAATATGATTGAGTTCTTACTGCAATCTGAGAGGGAGAAGCATAAGCCACATGTATCAGTATCGCAGTGGAATAATGGGAATTACGGAGTCATGAGGGAGGAGCTTGTCCAGGAGGATTGGAGGAGGATAATGGCAGGAATGATGGCAGAGTTGAGATAGCTGAAGTTTCTGGGAATAGTTCACAAGGTAGATTTGTCCCACAGAGGAAGAAGTTCTCAAATGGAAGGAGGAGGCAACCGTGGCTGACAAAGGAAGTTATGGACAGCATAAAAGCCAAGGAAAGGGCATACAAGGTAGCAAAAGTGTGCAGGAGTTTGGATGATTTGAAAGGTTTTAAAATCTAACAGAAGGAATTCTGTCCTGGTCCTGGAGGAATGGAAAATTGCACATGTCACCCCGCTATTTAAGAAAGGAGGAAAGCAAAAGAAAGGAAATTAGAAGCCAGTTAGCTTAACCTCAGTGGCCGGCAAAGTGTTGGAGTCTATTATTAAGGATGAGGTTTCAAGGTATTTGGAGACTAATAATATTGATCAAAGTCAGCAGGGTTTCTGTAAAGGGAAATCTTGCCTGACAAATCTAATCTGTTGGAGTTCTTCGGAGAAGTAGCAAGCAGGGTGGACAAAAGAGAGGCAGTGGATGTCATTTACCTGGATTTTCAGAAGGTATTTGAGAAGGAGCCTCACATGATGCTGCTTAACAAGATAAAATCCTATGGTGTTACAGGAAAGATACTGGCATGTCAGGAGGTAGCGAGCAGAAATAAAAGAAGCCTTTTCTAGTTGGCTAACAGTGACTAGTGGTGTTCAACAGTGGTCAGTATTGGGACAGCTGCTTTTCACATTGTTGTCAGTGATTTAGATAATGGAATTGATGGCTTTGTGGCAGAGTTTGCAGATGATACAAAGATAGGTAAAGGGGTAGGTAGTGCTGAGGAAGTAATGGGATTGCAGCAGGGCTTAGACAAATTAGAAGAATGTGCAAGAAAGTGGTAGGTGGAATGCAGTGTTGGGAAATGTATGATAATGCATTTTGGTAAAAGGAACAATAGTGCCTTTTATCTATAGTGCCTATTATCTAAATGGGGAGAAGGTTCCAACATCAGAAGTGCAGAGGGACTTAGTCGTCCTTGTGCAAGACTCCCAGAAGGTTAATTTACAGGGGTTGAGTCTGTGATAAATAAGGCAAATGCAATGTTGGCACTTATTTCAAGGGGAATAGAATATAAAAGCAAGGAGATAATGCTTAGCCTTTAAGTCAGGCCACACTTAGTCTGCAGTTTTGAGCCTCATATCTCAGAAAGGATGTGTTGTCTTTGGAGAGAGTCCAGAGGAGGTTTGCGGAGGTGATTCCAGGAATGAAAGGATTAATGTATGTGCAGCATTTGGCAGCTTTGGGCCTGTACTCACTGGAATTTAGAAGAATGTGACAGATACCTACCAAATGTTGAAAGGACTAGTCAGGATGGATGCAGAAAGGATGTTTCCAATCATGGGGGATGTTATCCAGAAATAGAGGGCAGAGATAAGGAGGAATGTTTTTTTTAGCCAGAGTATAGTGGATCTGTGGAATGCTTTGCACAGACTGCGGAGGCCAAGTCCATGCATATATTTAAGGTGGAGTTTGATCGTTTCCTGAATGGTCAGCACATCAAAGGACATGGCGAGAAAGCAGGTGTATGGGATTGAGAGGGTTCAGGGATCCACCATGATTAAATAGTGGAGCAGACTCAATGGGCTGAATGGCCTAATTCTACTCTTATGTCTTCTGTTCTTATGGACCATTCAGAGAGGTAGTGTTCATCAGTTCATGGTCTCCCACCCCTGCTCACAGCCCCTCACCCTGCTCTCATGACTACACCCCTCCCCCACCTGAAACCACCACGGTGGGCTTCACAGCTGAACAGGTGAGAAGACAGCTGAAACATCTCCACCCAAGCAAGGCTGCAGGACCGGATGGTGTCAGCCCCAGGGTGCTCAAAGCCTGTGCCCCCCCAACTATGTGGAGTACTTCACCATGTCTTCAACCTGAGCCTGAGTCTCCAGAGGGTTCCTGTGCTGTGGAAGGCATCCTGTCTCATCCCTGTACCGAAAACGCCGCGCCCCAGTGGCTCCAATGACTACAGACCGGTGGCATTGACCTCCCATATCATGAAGACCCTGGAGAGACTTGTTCTAGAGCAGCTCCGGCCTATGGTTAGGCCACACTTAGACCCCCTCCAGTTTGCCTACCAGCCCCGACTAGGAGTTGAGGATGCCATCGTCTGCCTGCTGAACCGTGTCTATGCCCACCTGGACAAGCCGGCGAGCACTGTGAGGGTCATGTTTTTTGACTTCTCCAGTGCATTCAACACCATCCGCCCAGCTCTGCTGGGTGAGAAGCTGACAGTGATGCAGGTGGATGCTTCCCTGGTGTCATGGATTATTGATTACCTGACTGGCAGACCTCTGTACATGTGTTTGCAACACTGTGTGTCAGACAGAGTGGTCAGCAGGACTGGGGCTCCACGGGGGTCTGTTCTGTCTCCCTTTCTCTTCACCATCTACACCTCGGACTTCAACTACAACATAGAGTCTTGCCATCTTCAGAAGTTTTCTGATGACTCTGCCATAGTTGGATGCATCAGCAAGGGAGATGAGGCTGAGTACGGGGCTACGGTGGGAAACTTTGTCACATGCTGTGAGCAGAATCATCTGCAGCTTTAATGTAAAAAAGACTAAGGAGCTGGTGGTGGACCTGAGGAGGGCTAAGGCACCAGTGACCCCTGTTTCCATCCAAGGGGTCAGTGTGGACATGGTGGAGGATTACAAATATCTGGGGATACAAATTGACAATAAACTGGATTGGTCAAAGAACACTGAGGCTGTCTACAAGAAGGGTCAGAGCTTGAGGAGTCTGAGGTCCTTTAACATCTGCCGGATGATGCTGAGGATGTTCTACGAGTCTGTGGTGGCCAGTGCTATCATGTTTGCTGTCGTGTGCTGGGGCAGCAGGCTGAGGGTAGCAGACACCAACAGAATCAACAAACTCATTCGTAAGGCCAGTGATGTTGTGGGGGTGGAACTGGACTCTCTGACGGTGGTGTCGGAAAAGAGGATGCTGTCCAAGTTGCATGCCATCTTGGACAATGTCTCCCATCCACTCCATAACGTACTGGTTAGGCACAGGAGTACATTCAGCCAGAGACTCATTCCACTGAGATGCAACACTGAGCATCATAGGAAGTCATTCCTACCTGTGGCCATCAAACTTTACAACTCCTCCCTCGGAGTGTCAGACACCCTGAGCCAATAGGCTGGTCCTGGACTTATTTCCACTTGGCATAATCTACTTATTATTATTTAATTATTTATGGTTTTATATTGCTATATTTCTACACTATTCTTGGTTGGTGCGACTGTAACGAAACTCAATTTCCCTCGGGATCAATAAAGTACGTCTATCTGTCTGTTCAGTGAGTCTGTGTTCATGGCTTCATGGACCATTCTGTGAGGTGGTTTTCATGGGTTCACGTACTGTTCATTGAGATTGTGAATGAACCACTCAGTGAAGTAGAGTTTGTGGCTTCATGGTCCATTCAGTAAAGAAGTAGTCATTGGTTTATGGATCATTCAATGAGTTGGTGTTCGGGGGGGGGGGGGGGTCATCGCCCATTCAGTGAGGATGTGTTCCTATGTTCATGAACTCCTCAGTGATGTTAGTGTTGTGGTGTTCCAGTGTTCATGGACTGGTTACTGACAAGGTGATCAGGGCCTCATGGTCTGTTCAGTCAGGCTGTGTTCATAGGTTTATGGCCTGGTTAGTGAGGTTCTGTTCATGGGTTCATAGCATGTTCAGTGAGGTTTGCTTCCTGGCTTTGTAGTCCATTCAGTGAGGGTGTGCTCATGGGTTCATGGACCATTCATTCTGTTGGAATATGCCACTTCATGCACTGTTCAGTGAAGTGGTGTTCTCGGGTTCATGAAACTTTCAGCAAGTTTGTGATCAGGGGTCATGGACTGTTCAGTGAGATGGTGTTCATGGATTCAAGGACCATTCAGTGATGTAGGATTCATGGTCCATTCAGAGAGTTACTGTTCATGGGTTCATGGACCATTCAGAGGGGTACTTCTCATTGTTCTTAGACCTTTCAGTGAAGTGTTATTCATGGGTTCATGGACCTTTCATTGAGGTACTGTTCATGGGATCATGGACCACTCACTGAGATAGGGCCATGGGTTCATAATCCATTCTGTAAGGTAGGGTTCATGGGTTCATGTACCATTCAGTGAGATAGTGTTCATTGGTTCATTGATCGTTCATTGAGGTAGTCTTCACATGTTCATGGAACCTTCATGTTCATAGGTCATTGAACCATTCAGTGAGATAGTGTTCATGGGTACATCAAACATTCAGTGAAGTAGTGTTCACAGGCTCATGGTCCAATCAGTAAGGTACTGTACATGGGTTCATGGGCTGTTCAGTGATATAGTGTTCGCTGGTTCATGGGCCACTCAGGGAGGTGGGATTCACGAATTGTTCAGTGAGTTCATGTGTTCAAAGACTGTTGAGTGAGGTAGAATTGATGGTCCATTCAGTGAGGTAGTGTTCGTGGGTTTATGGACCATTCAGTGAGGTACAGTTCATGGAATGTTCTGTGAGGTAGGGTACATGGGTTCATGGACTGTTCAGTGAGGTAGTGTTCACAGATTCATGGAACATTCACTGAGGTAGTATCTGTGGGTTCATAAAACATTCAGAAATTTGATGGTGGTTGGAAAGAAATTCACCCTAAAAGTTTATGTCTTCACGGTCCTGTAACCTCCACCCCTCCAATGATTATAATGAGAAGTGGGCATGACCTGAGCATCTTTCATGGTGGATGACTCCTTCTTGAGACACTGCTTTTGAAGACGCACTCTGAGGTCGGGAGCATGGTGCCTGTGATAGATCATGGCTAATCGATCAGCTTCAACAATTAAGTAATAGTTTGGTACTTTGGTGAGTATTTAACAGGATATTTGTTGAAAACACCCTGCCGGCACTGGACTGTGCCATTTAAAAGTACTGAACAAGACAAAAACCCTGCTGATGGCAAGAATGCACATAAGTTTCTCTATGACCTCATTCTGTGAAGCTCCACAGTCCAATGCAAAACAAAACAATTCCTACCACATTGAAGCTTACAAGGGCAGGATTCCCCAGTGCTCATGGAGCAAACAAGTGCTGAAGTACTTCTTGTGTTTATGAATGCAGGATGTAAGACTCTGTTAGATTTGCCTCAAGACCTTGCAGCCGTCTGTGCACGTTTCCCCAAGGACTTCACTAAAATGTTAGTAGTTGCAGAAAATGAGGGAAAAGTCAGTAATTTAATAATTCAAAGAAGTAACAGCAAGGGACAAAGATGACAGGAAGTCCTGTGCATGTGATTGTTTGGTCAAGTCTGCAATTTGGCAGACTTCCAGACTCCTGCCTAATGTACTGCATCTGAGCATATCCTGTGAATTATATTACTGTGAAAATTATCAAATACAAATGGTTCACACACCAGCTCAAATTGTCCCTGAATTGAACAACAGAAATGCCTGCCAAATAAGATACATTCTGAGAGTAAAGGACACAGCTCTGGCAGCTGGAGACAGATCACTCAGGGGAGAGCTCCATTCAGCACAAGTCAAAATGATAAGATAGACTCATTTACAACCTTTTATAACTTCATGACATTCAAAGGGCATTTACACAACTTTTGTGTTGTGATCTGACTGAAACATTAGAAATTGTATTGATAACATGGCCTTTTAAAACTGATTGGCACAGGTCCCAAATGATTTCAAATCAGGGTCATCTCTATTGTCTATCTGCTGTGAATTTATCCGTCGGAGACACCAGGAAGAACAACCCTGCTCTTCACCTTTGAATCATGTTACAGAACACTCAAGCTCACTTTAAAGTTCAAAGTAAATGTATTATCAAAGTACATATATGTCACCCTGAGCTTCATTTTCTTGTGGGCATACTCAATATGTCCATAATACTAGCTTTCTGTTCAATGGAGGATTGTCCTGCCTGGATTGAGTGCAAATCATTTTGGGATGCAAGTTCTAAACAAGAAGAAATTTTTATATCACTGTTACTGCTCTCAGATAGAAAGCTCCAAATATTCACCAGATGTGGAAAGAAAATATACAATAGATAATAGACAATAGGTGCAGAAGTAGACCATTCGGCCCTTCGAGCCTGCATCGCCATTTTGAGATCATGGCTGATCAATTACTATCAATACACGGTTCCTGCCTTGTCCCCATATCCCTTGATTCCCCTATCCATAAGATACCTATCTAGCTCCTTCTTGAAAGCATCCAGAGAATTGGCCTCCACTACCTTCTGAGGTAGTGCATTCCAGACCCCTACCACTCTCTGGGAGAAGTTTTTCCTTAACTCTGTCCTAAATGACCTACCCCTTATTATCAAACCATGCCCTCTGGTACTGGACTCTCCCAGCATCTGGAACATATTTCCTGCCTCTATCTTGTCCAATCCCTTAATAATCTTATATGTTTCAATCAGATCCCCTCTCAATCCCCTTAATTCCAGCGTGTACAAGCCCAGTCTCACTAACCTCTCTGCGTAAGACAGTCCAGACATCCCAGGAATTAACCTCGTGAATCTACGCTGCACTTCCTCTATAGCCAGGATGTCCTTCCTTAACCCTGGAGACCAAAACTGTACACAATACTCCAGGTGTAGTCTCACCAGGGCTCAGTACAAATGCAAAAGGATTTCCTTGCTCTTGTACTCAATTCCCTTTGTGATAAAGGCCAACATTCCATTAACCTTCTTCACTGCCTGCTGCACTTGCTCATTCACCTTCAGTGACTGATGAACAAGGACTCCTAGATCTCTTTGTATTTCTCCCTTACCCAACTCTACACCGTTCAGATAATAATCTGCCTTCCTGTTCTTACTCCCAAAGTGGATAACCTCACACTTATTCACATTAAACGCCATCTGCCAAGTATCTGCCCACTCACCCAGCCTATGCAAGTCACCCTGAATTCTCCTAACATCCTCATCACATGTCACACTGCCACCCAGCTTAATATCATCAGCAAATTTGCTGATGTTATTTTCTATGCCTTCATCCAAATTGTTGACGTAAATGGTAAACAGCTGTGGTCCCAACAGCTGTGGCACCCCATTAGTTACCACCTGCCATTCCGAGAAACACCCATTCACCGCTACCCTTTGCTTTCTATCTGCCAACCAGTTTTCTATCCATGTCAATGCCTTCCCCCCGATGCCCTGGGCTTTGATTTTGCCCACCAATCTTCTATGTGGGACCTTATCAAATGCCTTCTGAAAATCGAGGTACACTACATCCACTGGATCTGCCCCATCTAACTTCCTGGTTACATCCTCGAAAAACTCCAACAGATTAGTCAAGCATGATTTCCCCTTGGTAAATCCATGCTGGCTCGGCCCAATCCTATCACTGCTATCTAGATATGCCACTATTTCATCCTTAATAATGGACTCTAGCATCTTTCCCACCACCAATGTCAGGCTGACAGGTTGATAGTTCTCTGTTTTCTCCCTCCCTCCTTCCTTAAAAAGTGGGATAACATTAGCCATTCTCCAATCCTCAGGAACTGATCCTGAATCTAAGGAACATTGGAAAATGATTACCAATACATCCGCAATTTCCAGGGCCACCTCCTTTAGTACCCTAGGGTGCAGACCATCTGGACCTGGGTTGTTAACCTTCAGTCCCATCAGTCTTCTCATCACCATTTCCTTCCTATTGTCAATCTGTTTCATTTCCTCTGTTACCCTATGTCCTTGGCCCATCCATACATCTGGGAGATTGCTTGTGTCTTCCTTAGTGCAAACAGATCTAAAGTACTCATTAAATTCTTCTGCCATTTCTCTGTTTCCCATAACAATTTCACCCAATTCATTCTTCAAGGGCCCAACATTGTTCTTAACTATCTTCTTTCTCTTCACATACCTAATAAAGCTTTTGCTATCTTTCTTTATATTCCCGGCTAGCTTGCGTTCGTACCTCATTTTTTCTCCCCTTATTGTCTTTTTAGTTAAGTTCTGTTGTCCTTAAAAACTTCCTAATCATCTGTCCTCCCACTCACCTTAGCTCTGTCATATTTCCTTTTTTTTTTAATGCTATGCAATCTCTGACTTCCTTTGTCAACCACTGTGGCCCCTTTCCCCCATTTGAATCCTTCCTTCCCTGGGGGATGAACTGATTTTGCACCTTGTGCATTATTCCCAAGAATACCTGCCATTGCTGTTCCACTGTCTTTTCTGCTAGGCTATCCGGTTATCCTCATACTGGATGCTTACATCCACTACTGCTGCCCTTCCTTCCTTCATGAAGATCAGGTCTGGCTTCCATAATGATCCGTCTTCTGTCCGAATATGAGGTTCGACAAAAGCCTTCCATCCGTTTTTACATACTTTTTCCTTCAACTTGTCCATCACCTTATTGTTCCTCTTTATTCCTCTCCTCTTTACCGCTCCACACCTTCCAGGTATCTGTGCCAGTGTCTCATTGGCCATACCACATCTTCTACATGTTTTTATTCTCCGGTCTTCCCTTTGTTCCTGGTGCACCGGGTCGGGTGAATTGAGATATTGTTTTGAGTATATACTGCTTCCTACACCAATTTTTGTTTTGGAACTTGGAATTGTCTATGTATTCATCCTATTTTCAATATAATGTGGCTGGATCACAGGTAAAGCCTTCTCCACCACTGAATAAATATACATGGAGCATTATTGCAGGAAAACAGCATTCATCATCAAGGACCCCTGCCAACCAGGTCATGCTGTCTTCTCTCTGCTGCCAGCAGGAAGAAGACACAAGAGCCTCAGGACTCACACCACCAGGTTCAGGAACAGTTATTACCCTTTAACTGTTAAACTCTTGAATTAAGGAAGATAACCACTCAATTTCAGTGTTGCCACACCCATGGCTCACTTTCAAGGACTCTTCATCTCATGTTCTCAATATTTATTATTAACTTATTTATTATTTACTTCTTTCTTTTGCTGTCTTTTGCATGCTGACTGAACCCTCAAGTTGGTGTGGTCCTTCTTTGATTCATTTATGGTTATTATGCTATTATGGATTTATTGAGCTTGCCCACAAGACACTAGAACACTAGAATATTACAGCACAGTACAGGCCCTTCGGCCCTCAATGTTGTGCCGATGCATATATTCCTTAAAAAAGTAATAAACCCACACTATCCCATAACCCTCTATTTTTCTTTCATCCATGTGCCTGTCCAAGAGGCTCTTAAATACCCCTAATGTTTTAGATTCCACCACCATCCCTGGCAAGTCATTCCAGGCACTCACAACCCTCTGTGTAAAAAACTTACCCCTGATGTCTCCCCTAAACTTCCCTCCTTTAATTTTATACATATGCCCTCTGGTGTTTGCTATTGGTGCCCTGGGAAACAGGTACTGGCTATCCACCCTATCTATACCTTTCATAATCTTGTAGGCCTCTATCAAGTCCCCTCTCATCCTTCTATGCTCCAAAGAGAAAAGTCCCAGCTCTGCTAACCTTGCCTCATAAGACTTGTTTTCCAATCCTGGCAACATTCTGGTAAATTTCCTCTGCACCCTCTCCATAGCTTCCACATCCTTCCTATAATGAGGTGACCAGAACTGAACACAATAATCTAAGTGTGGTCTCACCAGATGGAATATAAGGTGTTGTTCCTCCAACCTGACTGAGTCTGGGTAGCCTCCAACCTGATGGCATTTCTCTAACTTCCGTTAATGCCCCTCCTCCCCTTCTTACCCCACCCCCAATTTATTTATTGCCCCCCTCCTTTTTTTCCTCTCTCTGCCCATCACTCTTTGCCTGTTCTCCATCTCCCTCAGGTGCTCCTCTACCCCTTTCTTTCTCCCTAGGCCTCCTGTCCCATGATCCTTTCCCTTCTCCAGCTCTGTATCCCTTTTGCCAATCACCTTAGCTTCACCCCACCCCCTCCTGTCTTCTCCTATCATTTCGGATTCCCCCGCCCACTTTCAAATCTCTTACTATCTTTTCTTTCAGTTAGTCCTGATGAAGGGTCTTGGCCCAAAACATCGACAGTGCTTCTTCTGTTACATACCCCATGGGTAGCTTGTGACTGTCACATGACCATGATGTAATTGAGTATCTGGTGAGTAATGGTCTTGTGATGGTGGGGTGATGTAATTTCCCGTCAGTGAGAGGTCATGTGATGGCCTATGTCAACAGGTATAAAAGGGGAAAGCTTGCTGTGACACAGGTCAGTTAGTTGTTTAATTCATCAGTGACTCTGTTATGCTGCGTATTTGTCTCATGACACAGCCTTGTTTTAAAGTGGAGTTTTATTTTCTGTCTTAAGTCTCAAAGATTACTGTGGCAGTCTCGCCAAACACTGCCAGTTTTGGTTTCTACCTTTGCAATTCAGTTGGAGAGTGAAGAATTTACCAAAGTACAGAAAACCCGAAGGATCAAGAAAAGTTGGTGTTGTCAGCATTAATACAGCATCGAACTCATTGAATCCTCATTCAGAAGGTAGTAACTTGAATCCAAAATGTTTTGGCAGGAAGTTATGGCAGATGACTCTGTCTTGTGACACAGGCAGCAATCCCGAGATTACCACCCTTGAGGTCCTGCTTTTTAACTTCTTTCCTAGCTCCCTATATTCTTCATCAGGACCTCATCCCTACTCCTATCTATGTCATTTATCCCCATGTGGACCATGACATCTGGCTGCTCACCCTCTCTCCTGAGGATACCAAGAACTCGATCTGAGATATGAATCTCAGGGTTGTACATGGTAACATATAAGTACTTTGATACTAAATTTCCTTTGAACTTTGTTCTCTGAAAGTCCACTGTTGTTTAGTGAGATGAAGGTTGATCTCATAATTGGAAATCTAAGCTCATAAATGCTTTAGAGATTCACTCTGTGCATTATATTTACCTAGATTTTCATTCTTTTAAATTCTAGCAAATGGAAATGAAATATGTTACATGTGTATTTGTGACATTTTGCAAGACAGCTTTGAAGATCTGCAGAAGAAAGGTCAATGGCACATTAGTAAGGCTGTGGCCTGTGAGTATTTACCCTGAGAAATGGTGGTAGGGATATAGTGGATGAAGATTACAAGGGTATGTGCATTTGAAAGATAGAGAGATTAGAGAGTATCATTGCGATACAGAGTATTAGTGCACTAAAGAGTATCTGAAAGATAGAATTAGAGAGCTTTAGGGATATCCAGAGTATTAGAGACATAGAGATGATTAAAGACATAATATTTGAGAGAGAGAGAATTAAAGAGATAGAGATAAATAGAGAGAGATGGAGAGTGAGGGAAAGGGAGAGGTGGAGGGCTAAAGAGTGGCAGAGGGTGAGATTCTGTGAAATGGTCAAAGAGATTATCAGTAGTCAGTGCAATTTGTGGAGTCATGTTGATGAGAATAAATATGATACAAAAGGCTGCACAGCTGGAATCCCGAACAACAAACAATTCACTGGGGGAATTCACTGGGAAATCAGCATCTGTGGGGAAGAAGGAAGTACTTTTAATGCTTTGGGTTGAAACTTTGCATCAAGTCTGATGATAGTAATACTTCATAAGGGGTTAAAATATTAATTTTTCGGTATCAGGTGGTTAATCCAGAAGGAGATGCAAAATAAAGTTTGGAATCTCCAGGGTTAAGTAATGAGACATGAGCATGCGGATGGCACAGGCTGCTTGCCAAACTAACTAGACCTCACTAATGAGTATTCAAATTAACTCAATATGTGGAAGCTTGATGATATCTCTGAGGTCCAACAACCCAATCCTGAATATCAACATCTGGTCCTCAGTGAGGACAGAAAGAGAATGCAGGTACCAAACCAAGTGTGCCAAGCTGTTATTCTGGTAATTTTTGCAACAGTGCTTACTTAGCAATACTTTTGCCAAGATATTCAACCCCAATCGAATGTTCCACAAGATAGTGGCATTATTCAAATTCTGAAACTGTGCTTCTATTGCTCAGCTCTCCAAGTGAAAGGCAGCTCACTCTCATGTCCCCACAGCCAGTTTAGAATTATCAGTCTGGGATAGACTTATAGACTTTGCTTTATGTTTTTCAATTGAAATGCAAAGAAAATGGGCAAAGACGACCACCACAACAACTTGAATTAATGCAAAGCATTGAACGTAATAGGAGGGTTGATGCACCATCAATAACTCACTCTGAGACGTAAGGCGAGATATCGGCTTTTATTGACTGGAAGAAGGAACAAGCAGTGAGTGACCACCATACTACATCCTGGAGACTGAGAGGCCGGGCTCAGGCCTTGATCGCCTTTATACAGGGGTCTGTGGGAGGAGCCACAGGAACAGTCAGCAGAGGGTGTGTCCAGACAGGTATATGTAGTTCACCACAAGGGTATTGGTATTGGAGTTGGTTTATTACTGTCATATGTAGCAAGATACAGTGATTTGTTCATATAGATCAAATCATTAGACAGTGCATTGAAAAAAGTAGAATTATTATAACAGAAGTAGTGAGTAGGTCTGCAGGAAGTAGATTACAATACACTACCACGTCAATCTTGCATCAATCTTAGATTCTTTTCTGGCTTCCATCTATCTTAAGGTAATTCAAGCAAAGTAGAGGTAGGTTTTCACACAGAAAGCACTGGGGGAATGTCAGGGTAGGTTTTTTTTACACAGGAAGTGTAGAGGGGGTGTCAAAGATAAGTTTGTAAACAAAAGGTATGGGGGAATGTCAAAGATAGGTTTGTACACAGAAAGTACAATGGGGATATCAGAGGTAGGTTTGAACACAGAAAGTACAATGGGGATGTAAAGGGGGTTTCTTTT
The DNA here is from genome assembly GCF_030144855.1 of Hypanus sabinus. NCBI lineage: Eukaryota > Metazoa > Chordata > Chondrichthyes > Myliobatiformes > Dasyatidae > Hypanus > Hypanus sabinus. The sequence continues at coordinate 2,647,447 of NC_082727.1, forward strand.
TTTTTCTTTGTTGGGAAAGGGTTTCCTTTTGTTAACTAGCAGGAATGCTAATTTACTGATAATGAGAATGGTATTCCTTTGTAAACCAAATGGGGATTAATGTTCTTTCTTCTGAGTCTGTAAGCTTTTGTTGACGGGCTTTTGGGCAGATCGGCACGAGGGGGTCGAGAGAGAGGACGCAATGCTCTAAGCTGGGCGAGGATCGGACCCCAAAGGGGGGTCCGAGGCCGGGAGATTCTCCAAGGAGGGGGGGGGGGATGAAGCTAGATGTGCTTGGTTGACCACTTGGAGGGTCCTGAGCTGTTTGGAGAGTCGAGGAGTTCGGAGGGTCCTGAGCTGCGAGTCGAGGAGTTCGGAGGGGATGGAATGGTGGCCAGAAGACTTCAGTAATTGAGCTCCAACGGTTGTGCACGAAGTGGTTTGGACTTTGATAAGTTTGGCGCCTTTTCTGTAATTTTCTCTTCATATATACTGTATCGTTATTAATCACTTAGTTATAGTAACCTTTATAAATTGTACTCATTTAATCACATATGGTGTACTGTCTGGTTTTGGGCGAGGCGGGGACATCACACAGCATCCACACCAGCTGATTACCCAGTCTGGCGGGGCCGAAGGCTGCTCCCCCTAGACAAGAATGAGCTGAGCGAGCCTGAGGCGACCCAAGGGGTTACATTGTGGGGTGCTCGTCCGGGATTGATTTCTGTGGAAGCTGTGTGATCACCCTCTTTGGATTGTGTCTGCGGCGAAGAGCTGGTGTGCCTTTGTGGGTGTGCGATTGCTGGTTATCGCTGTGTGTGTGTTGGGTGGGGTGGTTGCTGTTGGTAGCCTGGAGGTCGTTGTTCGAGTTCCGACTAGTGCTGACGAAATGGTGGTGGGACCATGGGTTGTCCGTACTGTTTGGAGATTGAGGAGTGACAGGTTGGGATGTTTCAGCAGTGGTGAGCTCCGCCCGGTTATTGGAATAATGTCCAGCCCTAAAGGGGCGGAGGCGTGGGCGGAGCGGACCCCTCATTTGTTGGGTGAGTGGCAGTGCTTGGCTGAGGAAAAGCGACAGGGACGGGTTGAAAGTTTGAGTAGGCGGGCTGGTGACTTTGTTAGAACTGTCAGGTGCAACTACCTCGAAGTGACCGCTGCCAGTTCTGGGAAAGTGTGGGAAAATGCGTGTGGTTCGACTGGAAGTCAAATGCCGCAGCTGGGGGGCTTATTATATCTGTGGCAGGAGATTGGTGGGAAGTTTAGGGTATCCCTTTTTGCCTAGGGGGGGCAGATAAATTGCTTGTGGTGCCAAGGGGATCTGTCAAGGGGATCAGTTGTTCCGTTGATTCGAGAGGTGTCGGGAAACTTAGAGGAGGCCCAGTGGGGGAACGGCTTGGGGTCTCTGGGGGAGCACGTTCCCAGCAATGTACCAAGGAACTCCCGAAAGGAACAGACCCTATTCCTGAAGGCTTAGAGGGGCCATGCGCACAGGTGTTGTTACGGATGGATGGAAGTCAAGTTAAAGCCATCCTTGGCACCGGGGCGCCGGTTAAGTTGCTGTACAGTTTGTTTCATAACCGTTATTGGAAGCATTTACCCTTGACGACATTGTGGACACTGGAGATTCGGGGTACTAGTGCCGGTGATTATCCAGACAACGGTTGTTGGTCAGTGAAAATGGAGTTCTTAGAGGCAAATGTGGAGGAGACTGAGGTTCATGAATCGTTAATGCTGATGTGTCCGGACCCTGTTGAGACGGGCAGCGTTTCTGTTCTAGAGAGAACCAAAATCCTGCTGGTGCGCTTGGGAGCCTGCCCGGAGGAGGCGGGTGAGCGCTGTTTGGAGGCATTGTCAATGCACCCAGGGTTTCGAGCTGCTTGTGCGGACATGTGTAGCAGCATTGGGCTGATACCGAATTCAAACAAGAGCCAGTGGTGGTACGGCCTGGGGGAAGTATCTGAGGGTGAGACCCTTTTCGTGGACGCTGCGAAATACCACAAGGGAGGGGAGTTGACTGCTGAAGACACCTCGGAGAGAGAGAGGTTGCGGCGACTGGCCCCTATAGCCGTGGAAGATGTAGGCAGCGTGTGTATGGATTATATTGCGTTGAAGAGGCGCACTGTCAGTGACCAGAATATGGCCCTGAGGGCCAGAGAGGTGATGGCCTGTCTGAGTGGTGTGAAGTGGTTTAAGGTGCTGGATCTGAGGAGTGGATGTTGCCAGATCCCGATGAGTGGGGCCGACAAGGAGAAGACGGCCGTTATAAATTCCCTAGGAGTCTTCGGGTCCGAAAAGATGCCACAGGGCATATCTGGAGCCCTTGCAACCTTCCTGCGGGGCAGGTGGAAGACCATAGGGGATGTGGAGGCGTTTGGAGTTTTGGTGTATGTGGATGATCTCTTGGTATTTGGATTTGCCTCAGGAGAATATGAAGTGAGGTCTTTGCAGGAGCAGCTGAGAACTACCGAGTTAAAGTGTTTTCGGGACACGTGCCAGGGCTGGCGAAGGTCGCAGCTCGTGAGAGACTGTCTCTACGGAATCAAGTTCCTGAAGATGACCATCGACAGTTCAAATGAAGTGCAAAACCTGAAAGTTGATCTGGAAGAAGTCATGAGGAAGAAAAAACTGGAGAGAAGTGCAGTGAATACTGAACAGGAGGCTGAAGAGCCTGCGGGAGCAGTGCAGGCCACGTGTTTCCGTTTGGAGAAGATCAAACAGCAGCTACCGATCACAGGAATGAGGAAGAATACAGATTCGATGGATGATGTGCTGGATGTGTGGTACATGCTGCCTTTTGCTGACTTTCCCTCGATTGAGGAAGAGACCTTTGGCCCTTCTCCAATTGGGTCAGGTGTAGCGGGGAGGGTTAGCTGTGTGCAGTGTGGGGCATGAGTGAGAGAGGAGTTGGTAGTGGGCCCAAGGTATCCCCAGTTGTGTCCGAGCCTGAAGGGTTTAGGTGAGGGGGTACGGAGGCCTCAGAAGGGTTAGGGAACTCCCAGATAGTTGGCCTAAGTAGCACCTGAGGAACAGGGCGTGAGGTTTACTGTGTGGGGAGGAGATGTCACTGTTTGTGCTTGGGTTACGGTGTGTTGGCAGGAAAGGTGGCGAGTTATTTAGTAATCATGAGGACATGACTTTTATTTGGTGGAGGAAGTGTGTAAAGGGGGTTTCTTTTTTTTTCTTTGTTACTGTTGGGAAAGGGTTTCCTTTTGTTAACTAGCAGGAATGCTAATTTACTGATAATGAGAATGGTATTCCTTTGTAAACCAAATGGGGATTAATGTTCTTTCTTCTGAGTCTGTAAGCTTTTGTTGACGGGCTTTTGGGCAGATCGGCACGAGGGGGTCGAGAGAGAGGACGCAATGCTCTAAGCTGGGCGAGGATCGGACCCCAAAGGGGGGTCCGAGGCCGGGAGATTCTCCAAGGTGGGGGGGGGGGGGGATGAAGCTAGATGTGCTTGGTTGACCACTCGGAGGGTCCTGAGCTGTTTGGAGAGTCGAGGAGTTCAGAGGGTCCTGAGCTGCGAGTCGAGGAGTTTGGAGGGGATGGAATGGTGGCCAGAAGACTTCAGTAATTGAGCTCCAACGGTTGTGCATGAAGTGGTTTGGACTTTGATAAGTTTGGCGCCTTTTCTTTAATTTTCTCTTCATATATACTGTATCGTTATTAATCACTTAGTTATAGTAACCTTTATAAATTGTACTCATTTAATCACATATGGTGTACTGTCTGGTTTTGGGCGAGGCGGGGACATCACACAGCATCCACACCAGCTGATTACCCAGTCTGGCGGGGCCGAAGGCTGCTCCCCCTAGACAAGAACGAGCTGAGCAAGCCTGAGGCGACCCAAGGGGTTACAGGGATATCAGAGGTAGGTCTGTACACAGTAAGTGCAGCAGGAATGTCAGAACTAGGTTTTCACACAGAAAGTATAGGGGAAATGTCAGAACTAGGCTTGTACACAGAAAATGTAGGGGGAATGTCAGAGGTAAGTTTGTACACAGAAGTTACAGGGGGGAGAAGATCTCTTGGGGCACTAGATGGAGTAGGTCATATTTTGGCTTTGCTCCATTCATTTTTCAATTTTTTTACCACCCTTTCACTATTTATATTAAACTGTTTATAACACTTTTATATGCCTGAACTTTGATTTTTAATCACCAAAAATGATTACCAGAGGGCAAAAGGCATCAGCCGAAGGCAAGGAACCTAGTAATGGAAGTGGAAGGAAAGAAGGAGATCCTAAACTACTTAAACAGTCTCCACTCACTTTGGAAGCTATGTCAAAACTCCTGGATGATAAACTTGATAAAAAAAATTCTACTTTGGAAGTAGTTTTAAAGGAAATTGAAAGCAAACTGGGAGAAGGAGAGTGAAAAATAACAGTGGCAAATAGCTGAACTTGATGAAGCTGGAAGACAGAGAGATCGCAGATTGGATGCACTGAAAAAAAAATTAGCTTTGACTATTCAGACACTGGAACAGTATAAACTCAAGATTATTGACCTGGAAAGTCGCAGTCATAGACAATAATAGGACTCCGTGAAGATGTTGTGAGTGATGAGCTTACTAAATTCTTTCCTCAGTTTTTAATGTATGTGCTTGGCAAGAAGCACTTAATTTGAATTGCCCATCGGAAAGTGGTCATTGTACATGGGGACCTCAAGTTTCGACTGGTTGAAGACTATAGTCCCGAGGTGATGCGAGAAAAATTGCTTTTTAAACCGGTGATGTCCGAGCTTTATCAAAGAAAGTTTCAACCAGCTCTGCTATTTCCAGCCCGTTTAAGGGTTGTTCTGCCTGACAAATCACGTAAATGGTTTAAATCCGTGGAAGAAGCTCAACAATTCCTTGCTGACCAATGTTTGATCCCAGCTGTCTAATAAATTGAATGTCTCTTCATGTCTGTACTCATTTGGTTTATAAGTTAATACTCAGTTCACAGATTTTTGAAGTTTGGAGATTTTGGCTATTGGTTTGATAACACTCGTATTCTGTTTTGGAGTATGGATGTTTATTATACGTTTATGTTTAAGTTGTTTTTTTCTTTTGTTCAATTGTTCAATTGAACAAAATTGTTCAATTGTTCGTCTTTTGAAAATAATTAAGAAATTGATTTGATGATTGACTATTTTTTCTCTGAAATATTGATAAGATTGTTTTCCAGTGTTGCTTATAGCATTCCCTTCTCAATGTTTTGACTAAGGTGGAAGTTTTCATTTTTCTCAATTCTTTTTGTGTCTGCATTCATTTAGTTTATAAATTAATAACCAGTTTATAGATCTGACTGTTAAAGTTTTTTCTAATCTGGTGACTGATTTTTTTTTCCCTGAAATATTAATAAGATTGTATTTTGTATCACTTTTTTAAGATTTCACTTCTTAAAATGTTTTGCCAATATGGCATTCCTTTCTCATTGTTTTGACTGGGTTATATTTTACATCTTTTTTTCAATTTTGGAGACTTGCCAGCAAGAGAGCGGGGGTAGGAGAGGTACTAGTTAGCTTTCTGGTTGTCTATTGGCCAGTTTTCAGGCCTTTGTGGGTGGTGGGTGAGTCTATCTTTAGTTTTTTTCATCAGGGCTGAACTGAAAATTACAAATATGTCTGAACTGCCGTAACTTCCCAGTTCCCCTTTAAACCTTTTCTCCTCTTCCTGATTCATGAGTTTCCTATGCAGAAAGTTTAACCCTTTACATACCATATGGTTTATTCAAATAAAATGGATAATATTACTAATTTTGTCTCATGGAATATGAATGGTTTGTATCATCTGATTAAAGTTTTTCATAGATTGAATGCTCAGATTATCTTTGCCCAGGAAACTCATGTGAGGAAGGAGGATAATCAATATTTCTTTAGATTTTGGAAGGGTCAGAAATTTCATTCTAATTCACAAGCTAAAGTGAAAGATGTATCTATTTTTATAGACTCCTTGATTTTGTATTTTCACTATGAAACAATCTCAGACCTGAATGGTAGACTTCTATTAATTACTGGTTTACTTTATAACCAAAAAGTTGTTATGCTTAATATCTATGCACCAAATGCCGACTATCCTGAATTCTTTAAACATTTATTTGCATCTCTTCCTAATTTAAATGAATATATGTTAATAATGGATGGAGATTTTAACTGTTGTCAGAATCCTTCAATGGACAGGTCTGTGTCCAGTCAAGTACCTCTAAACAATTCTGCTATTCTTATTAATTCCTTTTTAGTTGACGCTGGAATTTTAGATATTTGGAGGTTTTTACATCTTAATGATAAAGAGTTATTATTGTTTTCTCATGTATATCATAATTATTCTAGAATTGACTACTTTTTATCGACTTTTGATTAGTTCCATCTGTTACTGCCTGTGAGTACGATGCAATCACCATTTCCAATCATGAGACTATCCTTGAAACTATCAATCAAAATAACTGATGTAACTTTTAGCACTAAGCAATGGAGATTCAATTCTACTCCAGGACTTAAACTTTGTTAACTTTATTAAAGAACAGATTGCCTTTTTCTTTTCAACTAACTTTACGGAAGAAATTTCCAGTGATATATTATGGGATTTTTTTAAAGTATACATCCGTGGTCAAATTATATCATATTCTGCTGGATTGAAAAAACAAATTAATATTGAAATGCGTACGTTGGTTGATAAGAATAAAGAAATTGATATAAAGTATTCTGTTGCTCCTAATCTGGAGCTTTATAAAAAGAGAGTTGAACTTCAAATGCAACACAGTTTGTTATTAACATCCCCAATTAAGAATCAGTTACTTAAAACTAACAGTCATTTTATATACATGATGATAAATCAGGTAAATTATTGGCCAACCAATTGAAAACTGCTTCATCTAAACAGATTATTAAAGTTAATAATCGGGATGGTAGTTTGACAGTTGACCATGATGAAATTAATAAATCTTTTAAAGAATTCTATACATCTTTATACCAACCAGAATTTCCTGATGATTCTACCATAATGCATGAATTTTTAAGGAAATTGAATATTCTGAAATTACTGCTTAATGAACATTTAGCGTTAGATGCACCCATCACAGAAGAAGAAATAAAGAAAGCAATTTCTTTGATGAATTCTGGTAAAGCACCTGGTTTTGATAGGTATACAGTGGAATTTTTCAAATTTTTTCGAATCTACTTTCTCCTTGGTTATGTAGAATCTTTAAGGATTTTTTTTATCTGTTAGTAAATTACCACAATCATTTTATGAAGCATCTATTTCTTTAATTCCTAAAAAAGATAAAGACTCCACTGAATGTGCATCATATAGACCTACATCCTTGTTGAATGTGGACTCCAAAATCTTTTCCAAAATATTGGCAATTAGATTGGAAAATGTATGGCCACAAATTCTCTCTGCTGACCAGACAGGATTTATTAAAAATCGTTATTCTTATTTTAATGTTAGGAGGTTAATGAATATTGTTTATATTCCTTCATCTAAAACCACAGACTGTGTTATTTCACTTGACACTGAGAAGGTGTTTGATAGAGTTGAATGGGAATATTTATTTAATACACTTGAGAAATTTAATTTTAGCCTAAAGTTTATATCTTGGATTAAATTGATATCTCATATACCTTTGGATTCTGTACTTACCCATGATCAGAGATCCCCCTTTTTCAGGCTTTTTCGAAGAACTAGATGGGGCTGTCCTTTAAGTCCCTTACTATTTGATATTGCCTTGGAGCTCTTGGCAATCGCTCTTCATAATTCACGAATATATTTGGGATTATTCATAGGAATGAGATACATAAGGTAACACTATAAGCAGATGACCTGTTACTATATATCTCTAACCCAGAGAAATCCATCCTTGCAATAATATTGCTACTTGCTCTGTTTAGTACTTCTTCTGGTTATAAGTTGAATCTTAATAAGAATGAACTTTTCCCCTTAAATATGCAAGCTCCAATCTATAGACAATCACCAGTCAGATTGTTTACTGATTAGGGCATTAAAATTACTAAAAAGCATAAGGATCTATTTAAAGTTAAATTTTTACCCTTAATTGATCATGTTAAACAACTGCTTACTAAATTGTCCCTATTATCATTGATTGGTAGAATTAATACTATTAAAATGATTACTTTACCTAAATTTCTGTATCTATTTTAGGTGGTACCAATTTTCATTTCTAAATCCTTTTTTGATATTGTTGACTCTAAAATTTCTTCACATAAATGGCAGAATAAAAATCCTAGATTAAGTAAGAAATATTTACAGAAATCAAAAAAGGAGGGTGGTTTGCCAATGCCGAAATTTAGATTCTATTATTTGGCAATTAATATTTGATATTGAATGTTTTGGACTCAAGATCTGGATGAAATTAATTGTCCATGATGGGTGAACCTCAAGCGTGAGTCTGTACAGGGGTTTACATTGGCTTCTATCTTGGGGCCTCACTTCCCTTTGCACTTACTAAACTGAATACGCAAATGACTAATCTAATAACTAAACATACAATAATTTTGTAAATTCTTTGGATTGAATAAATTTATCCTATTAAGTCCTATAACATCTAATTTTTTCTTTCAACCTTCCAGAATTGATCAAGCTTTTCTTTTATGGAGAACAAAGGGAATAACATGTTTTCGTGACTTATTCATGGATAACTGTCTCATATCTTTTGAACAATTGTCTAATAAATATAATTTGCCTAGATCACATTTTTCAGATATTTACAGATTAGAAACTTTTTGAATATTATGTTACCTACTTTTCTGGTATCACGTCAAACTGAAATTACAGAAAAAAATTAGGTTTAAACCCCTATCAGAATTGTTTAATAACAATTATTTATGATCTGATTACAAAAATATGTCTAGGTACATCTGATAAAATTAAGAACGAATGGGAAGGAGAACTTCAGGTACCTTTACGTATAGAGAAATGGGAGAAAATACTCCAACTAGTTAACACTTCTTCAATGTGTACTAGACATACCTTGATACAATTTAAGGTGGTTCATAGGGCCCATATGTCCAAGGACAAGTTAGCTAGTTTTTACTGCCATATAAATCCTGTCTGTGACAGATGCAAGTCTGAGGTAGCTTCTGTGACACATATGTTCTGGTCTTGTCCTCTTTGGAAAAATATTGGAAATATATCTTTGATACTATTTTAGCTGTTTTGCATATTGATTTACAACCATCCTATTACTGCAATTTTTTGATTACCCAGTGATGGACTCTAATCAATTATCCCCTTCAGCTTGCCATTTGATTGCATTTGTTACATTAATAGCCAGAAGATCCATTTTATTTAAATGGAAAGATTCTAATCCCCCTACTACATTTCAATGATTTTCCCAAACTATAACATACTTAAACTTGAAAAAAATTAGGAGTGGCCCATTCAACCCTTCGGTTAAATTTGAAGAAACTTGGAGACCATTTATTCAACACTTTCATATGATGTAAACTGACCTTTTCTGAATCCTTCTGAATATCTTTTTGTTTGTGTATAGAGGAGCAGAGTTAATGACAAATAATGATTTTAACTGATGAAACAAGGCAGCCCAGCTTTTGTTTTGTTTTGTTTTTATTCTGATTTTTTTGTTGGTTTAGGGGTTTTTTTCTTGTAAAATCTTTCTTCCTTGAATCTTTTTCATGTTCAGTTACTAAGAAATTGGGAGGTTTAGATTACATATGTTACTCGGAGTCTGTTTATGTATACGTTAACTATTATTAATGTAATCCCAATCTCTTTGTGTCACTGTCATTGTTATGTTTATCTATTTGAAACTTAATAAAAAAGATTGATAAAGAAAGAAGATACATGGGGGATGCCAGAGCTAGGTTTGTACACAGAAGATACAGGGGGAATGTCAGAGGTAGGTGTGTACACAGAAAGTGTACATGGGGTGTTAGAACTTGGATTTTACACAGAAAGTGTAGGGGGGGATGTCAGAACTAGGTTTGTACATACAAGGTATAGAGGGGGATATCAGAGCTAGGTTTGTACACAGAAGGTACATTTTCTTAGGCAGTTTAAAGGGGGCACGATTGCACAAGCGCATGTCAGTCAGACTGTGAGGCAGCAGGAGCATTTAAAGAGAACAGTTTGTGGAAGTAGGTCATTTTCTTCGGCAGTTTAATGGGGGCACGACTCAGCAAGTGCGTGCAAGTTGGACCGTGAGGCAGCGGGAGTATTTAAAGAGAACAGTCAGATGGAGCGGGCGATGTTGTAGTGGGCAACAGAGTAGAGGGAAACAGAGTAGGAAGGCTTTGTCTTGAGAGGCTTCAGCGAGCAGAGACTGAGGACCAGCTTCACTCCAAGTGAGGTAAGGCCGGGTAAGTTCCTTTAAAAGGAGAAAGTTTCAAAAGTTGAGGAAGGTATTGGGTAGGTCATGACAGCTGAGTGGTTTGTTCATCCTGCAGCATGTGGGAAATCAGAGATACTTCCAGTGTTCCTGACGACTATGTGTGCAGGAAGTGTGTCCAGCTGCAGCTTCTGGCAGACCGCATTGAGCACCTGGAGCTGCAATTGGATTCATACTGGAGCATCCGTGATGCTGAGAAAGTCGTGAATAGCACGTTCAGTGAGTTGGCCACACAGCAGGTAAAGGCTACACAGGCAGAAAGGGAAGAGGAGTCCACTAGACAGCGTAGCAGTAGGCAGGTAGTACAGGAGCCCCCTGATGTCATCTCCCTCCTAAACAGATACTGTTGGGGGAGATGTCTCATCAGGGGAAGGCAGCAGTAGCCAAGTTCATGGCACCATGGGTGGCTCTGCGGCACAGGAGGGAAGGAAAAGGAGTGGGAGAGCTATAGTGATAGGGGATTCGATTGTAGGGGGAATAGATAGGCGTTTCTGCAGCCGCAAACGAGACTCCAGGATGGTATATTACCTTCCTGGTGCAAGGGTCAAGGATGTCTCCGAGTGGCTGCAGGACATCCTGGAATGGGAGGGTGAACAGCCAGTGGTCGTGGTGCACATAGGAACCAACAATATAGGTAAAAAACGGGATGAGGTTCTACAAGGTAAATTTAGGGAGTTAGGAGATAATAGGACCTCAAAGGTAATAATCTCTGGATTACTACCCGTGGATTTCTAGTCAGAGTAGAAATAGGAGGATATTTCAGATGAATATGTGGCTTGAAAAATGGTGCAAGGGGGAGGGATTCAAATTTCTGGGGCATTGGAACCAGTTCTGGGGGAGGTGGGACCAGTACAAACAGGACGGTCTACACCTGGGCTGGACTGGAACCAATGTCCTAGGGGGAGCATTTGCTACTGCTGTTCAGGAGGATTTAAACTAATGTGGCAGGGGGATGGGAACAAGTGCAGAGAGACAGAGGGATGTAAAATGAGGGTAGAAGCAAAAAGTAGTAAGGTGAAAAGTAAAAGTGACAGGCAGGCAAATCCAGGGCAAAAAGCAAAAAGGGCCACTTTTCAACGTAATTGTATAAGGGCTAAGAGTGTTATAAAAACAAACCTGAAGGCTTTGTGTGTCAATGCGAGGAACATTCGTAACAAGGTGAATGAATTGTATGTGCAGATAGTTATTAATTATTATGATATAGTTGGGATCACAGAGACATGGCTCCAGAGTGACCAAGGATGGGAGCTCAACATCCAGGGATATTCAATATTCAGCAGGGATAGACAGGAAAGAAAAGGAGGTGGGGTAGCATTGCTGGTTAGAGAGGAGATTATTGCAATAGAAATGAAGGACATTAGCCTGGAGGATGTGGAATTGATATGGGTAGAGCTGCATAACACTAAGGGAGAGAAAACGCTGGTGGGAGTTGTGTACAGTCCAATTAACAGTAGTAGTGAGGTTGGGGATGGCATTAAACAAGAAATTAGAAATGCGTGCAATAACAGAACAGTAGTTATAATGGGTGACTTCAATCTACATATAGATTGGGTGAACCAAACTGGTGAGTGTGCGAGGAAGAGGAGTTCTTGGAATGTATGCGGGATAGTTTTCTGAACCAACATGTCGAGGAACCAACTAGAGAGCAGGTCATTCTAGAGCGTGTATTGAGCAATGAGGAAGGGTTAGTTAGCAATCTTGTCGGGCGAGGCCCCTTGGGTAAGAGTGACCATAATATGGTGTAATTCTTCATTAAGATGGAGAGTGACATAGTTACTGCAGAAAGAAAGGTTCTGAACTTAAAGAAGGGTAACTTTGAAGGTATGAGACGTGAATTAGCTAAGATAGACTGGCAAATGATACCAAAAAGGTTGACGGTGGATATGCAATGGCAAGCATTTAAAGATCGCATGGATGAACTACAACAATTGTTCATCCCAGTTTGGCAAAAGAATAAACCAGGGAAGGTAGTGCACCCGTGGCTGACAAGGGAAATTAGGGATAGTATCACGTCCAAAGAAGAAACATATAAATTAGCAAAAAAAAGGTGGCACACCTGAGGACTGGGAGAAATTCAGAGACCAACAGAGGAGGACAAAGGGCTTGTAACGTTCTCCTTCGCGTGTACTAATAACGCCGAATTCAACGTCGAGATAAACCAGTTAATAAGAACCAGATCGCAGTAAGATTAACCATTTACTGTTCACTCTTCACATTAACATATGGTGAAAACTGTTGATAAAACAATACAAGATTGATACAGTATTTGTTCCTTCCTTAATATCACATTTCAAGTGTAAATACTTGCAAAGGTAACTATAACTACATTACACTAAGGTGCAGTATACAGGGAGAGTTTACCTGCTCCATTGACTACTTTAAATACACTTCCATGCAAACTATCCGCGACTCTTTAACTAACGAAAGCATAAACATTATCTACCGTCGTTACTTCTAACAGGATCGGCATTAACATCTTAGTTCAATATATCGATTATCTATTAACTTACAGCGTTGCTCTCACTGTGATTTCTCATGCCTGCAAAACAACTTCTGCTCAGGTGAGCCTTGTGGTAAGCCCCCACCCTCGCGCTAATTTCAAACCGGTGTTTTCCCACAAGACGCGGCGAAACCGGATGTGACGTCATCGCATGCCGATATATTTTACATGTAATGAATATACTTTAAACACTTCTAATTCTAACTAGAAAATACTATTGAATGAATTACTAAGCGAAAATATTATAAACTAAATAACTGTCGTAAAGACAGCACACTCCCCGCTTGACCTTCATAAGGTCACAATGAGCAGAGTACAAAACTTAGTCTCTTAATCAGTCATTGGGTAGAAGTAGAATAACTTCTGTAACTGGCCCTTGGTAAATTTTCACATCGCCTTGGTCGGTAGTCTTCCATTCGATCTTCCTGACATGTCCATCCCCGCTAGGGAATGTAGCAGTGATTCTGGCCGTTGGCCAGATTCCTGTGGGGTTCTGTCCACTTTTGTCTCTGTTGCAACAAAGGTAGATATTTTTGTCTCCAGCGAGGCCAGAACTGATTTGCCAGAGCCTGGACTTGTCTCCATTGCTTTGTGTACAAATCCTTGTCTGAGAAGTCTCCTGGTGGAGGAGGTGCTCCTGCCTTCTGCGTAAGGAGCGTTGATGGCGAAAGTATAAAGGGGTTTTCTGGGTCAGAAGACACAGGTAGGAATGATTGTGCGTTTATAATGGCTGTGACCTCTGCCATTAGGGTGCACAGTACCTCGTGGGCCAATCGGGTGCGTTGCTGCATCTCAGGTTTCCTTTTCTGGGTTTTCCGTAAGGACGTGAACCGTTTGACTGCCTGCTCTTTGTTATCTGGTGAGCGCTGGCGTGGTTCTCTGAAAGGCAATGGGGCAACCCCATTATTTGCTTCATCTCTGAAGACCTTGGTGTCTTTGGGTTTTAAAGAAATGGTATCTTGAGCTGATTGTGCAAGTTTGTTTCCGTGCTCGGTTTGAACGAAAACTGACTGACCTAGCGTCTCGTTGGTTACTTTACGCTTGGTAATGTCTTGTTGTGCTTCTTTAGGGTACACCTCAGTGAGGCAGATCTTGGAACAAGAACGGCTTGACTGAGTTTGACTGCAAACTTCTGTACAGTTCGAGCTGACAATTGTTGTCCTGGAGTGAACTTCTCCCTCCCCGCCGTCCTGTTGTGGGGGTGAAGGAGCGTTGTCGGTTCTTTCATTCTTGACTTCATCACGGAGCCGTGAGGGTAAATTTCCTTCCTCGTATGGATGTGATGCAATCGTGACTCTCTGAGGTTCCTCGTAGCTGGGGAAGTTATTGAATACGTATGGAGAGGGGAGACGAGCCTGCCTGTCTATTTGAGATTGTACATAGTCGCTTGTGCGTTCCAGTCTGGTCCTTTCTAAAGTAGATCTTACTGCGGTCAGATCATGCGACCCTTCAGCTTCTTCTATGTACTTTGCTTCCGCCATGGCAGCTTCTTCTCTTTGTCTGGCAGCCTTTTCGGCTTCTCTGGCGGCCCTTTCTTTCTGGATTTCGGCTTCTCTGGCAGCCTCTTCTCTTTGTCTGGCGGCCCTTTCTTTCTGGATTTCGGTTTCTCTGGCAGCCTCTTCTCTTTGTCTGGCGTCCCTTTCTTTCTGGATTTCGGCTTCTCTGGCAGCCTCTTCTCTTTGTCTGGCGGCCCTTTCTTTCTGGATTTCAGCTTCTCTGGTGGCCAGTTTCATTTTCAAAACTGCTTCTTGTCTGGCGTAACGCAGTCGCACCTTGGCGGCTTCTGCCTTTCTGGCGGCCCTTTCGGCTTCTTTGGCAGCCCTTTCGGCTTCTCTGGCAGCCTTTTCGGCTTCCTTCTGGATTTCGGCTTCTCTGGCAGCCTTTTCTTTCTGGATTTTGGCTTCTCTGATGGCCAGTTCTTTCTGGATTTCGGCTTCTCTGATGGCCAGTTTCATTTTCAAAACTGCTTTTTGTCTGGCGTAACGCAGTCGCACCTTGGCGGCTTCTGCCTTGGCTCTTGCCTGGGTGGACTTACTTGATGTCGGTTTACTGCCCTTGTCGCTGGGCGGCGTCGACTTGATCCCGGATCGAGCTGACATTGCAGCACTTGAAACACCTGATAATGCCGCTTTTTCACTGTAACGTTCTCCTTCGCGTGTACTAATAACGCCGAATTCAACGTCGAGATAAACCAGTTAATAACCAGATCGCAGTAAGATTAACCATTTACTGTTCACTCTTCACATTAACATATGGTGAAAACTGTTGATAAAACAATACAAGATTGATACAGTATTTGTTCCTTCCTTAATATCACATTTCAAGTGTAAATACTTGCAAAGGTGACTATAACTACATTACACTAAGGTGCAGTATACAGGGAGAGTTTACCTGCTCCATTGACTACTTTAAATACACTTCCATGCAAACTATCCGCGACTCTTTAACTAACGAAAGCATAAACATTATCTACCGTCGTTACTTCTAACAGGATCGGCATTAACATCTTAGTTCAATATATCGATTATCTATTAACTTACAGCGTTGCTCTCACTGTGATTTCTCATGCCTGCAAAACAACTTCTGCTCAGGTGAGCCTCGTGGTAAGCCCCCACCCTCGCGCTAATTTCAAACCGGTATTTTCCCACAAGACACGGCGAAACCGGATGTGACGTCATCGCATGCCGATATATTTTACATGTAATGAATATACTTTAAACACTTCTAATTCTAACTAGAAAATACTATTGAATGAATTACTAAGCGAAAATATTATAAACTAAATAACTGTCGTAAAGACAGCACAGGGCTTAATTAGGAAAGGGAAAAAAGATTATGAGAGAAAGCTGGCAGGGAACATAAAAACTGATTGTAAAAGCTTTTATAGATAAATGAAAAGAAAAAGATTGGTCAAGACAAATGTCGGTCCTTTACAGTCAGAAACTGGTGAATTGATCATAGGGAACAAGGACATGGCAGACCAATTGAATAACTACTTTGGTTCTGTCTTCACTAAGGAGGACATAAATAATCTTCCGGAAATAGTAGGGGACCGAAGGTCTAGTGAGATGGAGGAACTGAGGGAAATACATGTTAGTAGGGAAGTGGTGTTAGGTAAATTGAAGGGATTAAAGACAGATAAATCCCCAGGACCAGATGTTCTGCATCACAGGGTGCTTAAGGAAGTAGCCCAAGAAATAATGGATGCATTAGTGATAATTTTTCAAAACTCCTTAGATTCTGGATTAGTTCCTGAGGATTGGAGTGTGGCTAATGTAACCCCACTTTTTAAAAAAGGAGGGAGAGAAAAACCAGGGAATTATAGACTGGTTAGTCTGACATCGGTGGTGGGGAAAATGCTAGAGTCGGTTATCAAAGATGTGATAACAGCACATTTGGAAAGAGGTGAAATCATCGGACAAAGTCAGCATGGAAAATCATGTCTGACGAATCTTATAGAATTTTTTGAAGATGTAACTAGTAGAGTGGATAGGGGAGAGCCAGTGGATGTGATATATTTAGATTTTCAAAAGGCTTTTGACAAGGTCCCACACAGGAGATTAGTGTGCAAACTTAAAGCACATGGTATTCGAGATATGACATTGATGTGGATAGAGAATTGGTTGGCAGACAGGAAGCAAAGACTGGGAGTAAACTGGACCTTTTTTAGAATGGCAGGCAGTGACTAGTGGGGTACTGCAAGGCACAATGCTGGGACCCCAGTTGTTTTCGATATATATTAATGATTTAGACGAGGGAATTAAATGCAGCATCTCCAAGTTTGTGGATGACACAAAGCTGGGTGGTGGTGTTAGCTGTGAGGAGGATGCTAAGAGGATGCAGGGTGACTTGGATAGGTTAGATGAGTGGGCAAATTCATGGCAGATGCAATTTAATGTGGATAAATGTGAGTTTATCCACTTTGGTTGCAAGAATAGGAAAACAGATTATTATCTGAATGGTGGCCGATTAGGAAAAAGGGGAGGTGCAACAAGAACTGGGTGTTATTGTACTCCAGTCATTGAAGGTAGGCATGCAGGTACAGCAGGTGGTGAAAAAGGTGAATGGTATGTTGGCATTCATAGCAAAAGGATTTGAGTACAGGAGCAGGGAGGTTCTTCTGCAGTTGTACAAGGCCTTGGTGAGACCGCACCTAGAGTATTGTGTGCAGTTTTGTTCCCCTAATATTAGGAAAGACATTCTTGCCATAGAGGGAGTACAAAGAAGGTTCACCAGATTGATTCCTGGGATGGCAGGACTTTCATATGAAGAAAGACTGGATCGACTAGGCTTATACTCACTGGAATTTAGAAGACTGAGGAGGGATCTTATTGAAACGTATAAAATTCTAAAGGGATTGGACAGGTTAGATGCAGGAAGATTGTTTCCGATGTTGGGGAAGTCCAGAACGAGGGGTCACAGTTTAAGGATAAAGGAGAAGCCTTTTAGGACCGAGATGAGGAAAATCTTCTTCACACAGAGAGTGGTGAATCTGTGGAATTCTCTGCCACAGGAAACAGTTGAGGCCGGTTCATTGGCTATATTTAAGAGGGTTAGATATGGCCCTAGTGGCTAAAGGGATCGGGGGTATGGAGAGAAAGCAGGTACAGGGTTCTGAGTTGGATGATCAGCCATGTTCATACTGAATGGCAGTGCAGGCCCGAATGGCCTACTCCTGCACCTATTTTCTATGTTTCTATGGAGATGTCAGTACTGGGTTTTTACATAGGAAGTGTAGTGGATATCAGAGGCAGGTTTTTTTCACAGAAAGTATAGAGTCATAGAAAAGTACAGCATAGAAACAGGCCCTTCAGCCCAACTAGTCCATGCAGAGCCATTTAATTTGCTTACTTCAATCAACCTACAGCAGGATCATAACCCTCCATGTACCATCCATGTACCAATTCAAACTTCTCTTAAACATTGAAATCAAGTTTGCATGCACCACTTGTGTTTGCAGCTCATTCCCACGCTCTCATGACCTGGTTGGTCTTACTGAAGTGCACAACATTGCACTTGTCTGCATTAAATTCCAGCTCCCATTTTTCAGCTCATTTTTCCAGCTGGTACAGATCCCACTGCGAGCAAAGACAGTGTTCCTTGCTGTCAACTACACCTCCAATCTTGGTGTCATCCGCAAGTTTGCTTATTCACTTAACCACATTATCATCCAGATCATTGATTTAGATGACAAGGCCATTGAGATTGTGTCTGCTGCGGACCTATTCTGGCAATAGGCAAATTGCAGTGGGTCCAGGTCCTTGCTGAGGCAGATGCTCATTCTTGTCATGACCTACCTCTCAAAGCATTTCATCACTGTAGGTGTGCTACCGGGCGATAGTAAAAAGGCAGCTCACATTACTCTTCTTAGACACTGGTATAATTGTTGCCTTTTTGAATCAGGTAGGAACTTCTGGCCATAGCAGTGAGAGTTTGGAAATGTCCTTGAATACTCCCGCCAGTTGGTTGGCACAAGCATTTAGAGCCTTCCAAGGTACACCATTAGGACCTGCTGCCTTGAGAGGGTTCACCTTCCTTAAACATTAGCCTCTGCGACAGAGATCACAGGGTTACTGGGTGCAGCAGGGATCTTCAAAGCTGTAGTTATATTCTCCCTTTCTAAGCGGGTATAGAAATGACCTCATTTGGTAGTGAAGCAATAAGCGGGTATAGAAATGACCTCATTTGGTAGTGAAGCAATACTACCATTCATTCTACTGGGTTTCACTTTGTAGGAGGTAATGTCCTGCAAACCCAGCCAGAGATGACGTGCATCCAACATCACCTGCAATCTTTCTTGGAATTGTTTCTTCACTCTTGAAGAAAGTCATCCGCAAGTCATCCCTAACTTTCTTGTACAGACCTGGGTCACCAGACTTATATGTCACAGATCTAGCCCTCAGCAGATGACACACTCGATTCATCCATGGCTTTTGGTTTGGAAATGTACAGTAAGTCTTTGTAGGCACACACAGGTTTTAATGAAGCCAGTAACAACTGTGGCATACTCATCTATATTCAATGATGAATCCCTGAATATGGTCCAGGCCATTGATTCAAAGCAGTACTTCCCTCATCTCTCATTACTCATGCTGCAGTCTTTGGTCTCTGTATAATCTCAACCAGATGATCAGACTTTATGAAGTGTGGGTGTGGACATGGTAAGCACTCTTGATGGTGGTGTACAGTAACCCTGTGTTGTTTCCTCTGATACTGCAAGTCATTTGTTGATGGTAATTATTTAGTGACATTTTCAATGTGACTGGTTAAGATCCCCCAAATGATGGTGAAAGTGTCAGGATGAGCTAATTGGTGCATGTTGATCCCATTGCTCAGATCATCTAGATCCTGTTTGTCAATGATCTGAGGTGGAATGTACACCACAACCAAAATGTTCACAGAAATCTACGATGACAGATAGAATGGACTGCACTTAATTGTGAGATAGTCCAGGCCTGGTGAGCTGTGTTAGGACAATACTGATATATTTGTGAATCAAAAGGAGTTGATCATGAGGCATACATCTTCACCTCTGCTTTTGAGAGACTCAACACTCCTATCCTGACTGTGTCTAGTGAACCCAATGATCTGAATTGCCGCATCTGGTATGGAAGGGGTTAACCAGGATTGTTGATTTTGGGAGTCTAAAACCTACTTGTATCCCTGACTTGCATCCTCATTTCCAACATGGAATCTGATGAGAAATATGGTCATAATCAGCATTTTTTCTGTCGGTTTTAAATGGCCATAAATAGTCCAATCACATTAAGACATCCTTATTAACTGTACAGACCTTGGAAACAGTTGTGATTCTTGGCTATATCAGGCTGAATTGAGAATGTTTCATCACATCCATCAATCTCTGCTGCACAAGATCGCCATTCCCAAGGTGCCCCAAGAACCCAGGACTATTCCACGGGTCTGAATCCTTCTCAGTCCACCTCGAACACCCTAAACAGTTTGTGAATCCAAAATTCCTCTCAAGGTGATGACCTGTTTCCTATCGACAAACCTGGGTGGCAGTGGAATTGATGGTAGTGGAGCTGAAGGGCTGAGTGTTCACAGGTTTTAATTTGCAAACGTGAAAAGTGGGGTAGATCTTGAGAGTCTTGGGAGTTGCAAGGAGTAAGCCACTGGGTTTACTTTCCTAAGAATCTTGAAGGGTCCAATGAACTTTAGCACCAATGTCCTGGACTCCATTCGGAGAGGTACATCCTGAGTCAACAGCTGCAAAATTGGTCCGTGTCTGCTCTTGTGGTTAGCATTTATTTCAGCCTTCCAGGTAGAAGCTAACAAAACCTCTTCTGCCCTAGTCCATTGCTCTGTACAGCGTAGGACTAGATCTTCAGCTGCAGGAACCTGCTCAAGGAAGAGTGGTAGAGATTACCCAAATTGTCATTCAAAAGGGAAATTCCCTTGTGCCGAACAATGTAACCTCTGCTCATATCAAATAGTTGCACCATTCACCCAGTCTTTCAGAGGCCAGGCATCTTAGCTTTCTTTCCAAATCTTGGTTCACCCACTTCGGTTGGCTCCTGAACTATGCGTGAAACTCGGAGGAATGCCCTCCAAAAACGTGGCATGAATTATGGACCATGATCCGACAACAACATCCACCAGAAAACCATGGATCCTGAAGGCCTGGTGCAGGACTGTTTTGGCCAGCTACACTGCACATGGCAATTAATTTGCATGCCTTGGAAAAATGATCTACAATTGCCATGAAGGAAGGCAATTTCCCTTGGAAGGAGGAAAACCCATGACAAAGTCCATGGAGATGTGTACCCATCATCCTTCCAGAACAGGCAGAGGGTGAAGGAGCACTTGAGGTTGGGTGTGGGGCTTTTTGTTCCAGGCACACACCTCGCATGTCCACATATGTTGACAGACCTTCCTCATGATTCCAGGCCACCAATCTTCTCTTAATGAATTTGAGGGTGCTGGCAATCCCTGGGTGAGTGGTCATCCTCAATGCACGTCCTCATTGAAGAACCTGAGACTGGAATGAACAGCTGACCCAGAGGACCGTTCTGAAGAATCTCCCCTTGGGCCTGGGCCTTGCAAATTAGTGTGCCAATCCCCCAATGAATTGGCACTATCACCTTGGCTTGGGGCAAAATGGCGGTCGGCTGCTCTTCTCATTCATTTCATCAAACTGATGGGACAAGGCATCTGCATCGGATTCTTTGACCATAGTCAATAAGTCAGGATGAAATTTAAATGGTTAAAGAAAAGAGAGCACTTTATCTGCCTGGAATTCAGTCTCTTAACCTCCTGAATACAACTAGGTTCTTGTGGTCTGTTCATATGATGAAAGGGTTCTTGGCCCTCTTAAGTTAGTGGCTCCATTACTCCAGAGCCAACTTGACCACAAGCAGCTCTCTGTTTCCAATGTCATAGTTCACCTCTGTCAGGGATAGTCGCCTGGAAAAGAATGCACACGGGTGCAGTTTATTGTCCAGAGGTGTCCATTGAGGCAACACTGCACCCACTCCCAAGTCCAAGATGTTCACTTCCATGATGAAGGGAAGGTCTGGGTTAAGTGCAACCAAAATGGGAGCTGTTGTGAACTGCCACTTGAGCTCTGTGAAGGCAGCCTCCATCTCGGTAGTCCAAACAAAAGGGTCCGTGGATCTTTTAGCTAGTGCTGTCAGTGGAGCCGCCACTGAACTGAAATTTCTGATAAGCTTCCAATAAAAGTTGGCAAATCCCAGGAATCGTTGGACTTGTCTCACTCTGGATGGAGGTGGCCAATCTCCCTAGGGAGATTGAGTCTCACTAGGGTCCATCTTGAAATTGCCTTTTGAGATGATGAAACCAAAAAAATGAAATGGTGGTAATGTGAAATTTGGACTTCCCTGGTTTGATATAAAGTCTACAATCAAGAATCCTCTTTAGGATATCTCTGATGTGAGTGATGTGCTCCTCTATGGACTTCAAGAAAATTAGGATGTTATCCAAGTAGATGAAGTCAAGTCAAGTCAAGTTACTTTTATTGTCATTTCGACCATAACTACTGGTACAGTATATAGTAAAAATGAGACAATGTTTTTTCAGGACCATAGTGTTACATGACACAGTACATAAACTAGACTGAACTACATAAAAAACAACACTGAAAAAAACTACACTAGACTTCAGACCTATCCAGGACTGCATAAAGTGCACAAAACAGTGCAAGCATTCCAATAAATAATAAACAAGACAATAAGGCAGTAAGGTGTCAGTCCAGGCTCTGGGTATTGAGGAGTCTGATAGCTTGGGGGAAGAAACTGTTACATAGTCCAGTCGTGAGATCCCGAATGCTTCGATGCCTTTTCCCAGATGGCAGGAGGGAGAAGAGTTCGTATGAGGGGTGCGTGGGGTCCTTCATAATGCTGTTTGCTTTGCGTAATGGCGGGAAGAGAGACCCTGATGATCTTCTCAGCTGACCTCACTATCCGCTGCAAGGTCTTATGATCCGAGATGGTGCAATTTCTGAACCAGGCAGTGATGCAGCTGCTCAGGATACTCTCAATACAACCCCTGTAGAACATGATGAAGATGGTGGGTGGGAGAAGGTGTACTTATGAAGAGTTTCCCAGGTCATGTTGTTTATAAATGCCTGGAAAACTGCTGGTGCATTCACAAGGCTGCAGGGCATGACCAGATACTCATAGAGCCCTGTCAGAGTTTTGAATGCTGTCTTCCACTCATCACCCACCTTTATGCAAACCAGATTGCATGCACTCCTAAAGTCTAGCTTCGAGAATACTCTTGCCTCTTGGAGAATTCGAAGTCAGTGTTCACGAGTGGAAGAGGGTAACAATTCTTGACTATTATGCAATTCAGCCCTCTATAATCAATACATGGCTGAAAGTTCCCATCCTTTTTCTGCACAAAGAAGAAGCCAGGCAGCACACACAAATTGCTTGAGGAACTCAGCAGGCCAGGCAGCATCTATGGAAAAGAACACAGTTGATGTTTCTGGCTGAGACCCTTCATCAGAACTGGAGAAAAAAAGATGAGGAGTCAGAGTTAAAAGGTGGTGGGGGGAATGGAGGAAGAAACACAAGGTGATAGGTAAAAACAGGAGTGGGTAAAGAGCTGGGAAGTTGATTGGTGAAAGAGATACAGGGTTGGAGAAGGAGGAATTTGATAGGAAAGGACAGAAGGCCATGGAAAAAAGGAAAGGGGGATAAACCAAAGGGAGATGATGGGCAGTTAAGGAGAAAAGGTGAGAGATGGAAATGGGAATGGGAAATGGTGAAAGGAGTGGGGGGGGGGGGCATTTTGAAAAGTCGATTTTCATGCCATCAGGTTGGAGGTTACCCAGATGGAATATAAGGTGTTGCGTCTCTAGCCTGAGTTTGGCTTTAATACGCCAGTAGAGGAGGCCATGGACTGACATGTCAGAATGGGAATGGGAAGTGGAATGAATATGGGTGTCCTCTACTGTCATGATGAAGCCACATTCAGGTTGGAGGAGCAACACTTTATATTCCATTTGGGTAGCCTCCAAACTGATGGCATGAACATCGATTATTTAAACTTCCAGTAATGCCCCCCTACTCCTTTACCCTTCACCATTCCCATTTCCCTCTCTTACCTTATCCCCTTGCCTGTCCATCAAATTCTCTTGTGCTCCTCCCCACTTTTCTTTCTTCCATGGCCTTCTGTCCTCTCCTATCAGATTTCCCCCTTCTCTTCTCCAGCCTGTATCTCGTTCAGCAATCTATTTCCCAGCTCTTTACTTTACCCCTCCCCCCACCGGTTTCCTCCCCCAATTCTTCTGCCTTCTAACTCAGACTCCTCATCTTTTTATTTTCCAGTCTTGCTGAAGGGTCTCGGCCTGAAATATTGACTGTTTACTCTTTTCCATAGATGCTGATTTCCTCCAGCATCTGCAGATTTTCTTGTGGCTGTGAAGAAGCCAGCACAAGCTGGAGAGGTGGAGGGCCAAATGAATTCCAAGGCAAGAGCCTCCTTCATATACTCTTCCACAGTGCTTCTCTCCAGACCTGTGAGTGTGTATGATCAAACCTGCAGAAGACAAGTAGATCTACTGCACAGTTGTAAGGTCAGTACAGTAGAAACATCAAGGGTTTTCCCTTGCTGAAGAGCTCTTCCAAATTCTTGTAGGTGGAAGGGATTTCTACCAACCTGGATGTTGCAATTACCCCTGAACCTTTCTCCAAGATGACTCCTGAGGCTCCTTAGATAGCAGGGGTGACTGGTCAAACCCAGTCTCGTCCATAGGTTCACAAGAGTATTTGGTAGAAACAGAGGCCAAATCACAGTCCATATCTTCAGATATCAGCAGTGAGGTCCAACAAAGGTCCTTGTGCTCCTGGGACTAGGCTCCGTTTTAGAGCCTTCCCCTTAGATGGGACCTGGCAACTGGAGCCCTTTGGCTTAGCTGCTAAAGTTCCCTCTTGCTTGGGCACCTGTTTGGTTTGCTCCTGAAATGGAGATCTAGTTCCAGCATGCCCCTGACTGGAGAGGGCCAGGGCTGAATGAGGAAGCCACGGCAAGATCCTGGTTCACTGCTGAATCTGTCCGGGGCTGGACGATGTACTGGATTTCCCAAGCGGCTCTGGCTTTCTCACTGCAAAAGTTGACCAATGGCTCCCTAGGGGTCATGTTGCTGGTCAAGAGAGCAAACATCTCCTACTCTGTAATCTGTATAGTATCTATGAAGTTGAAGCTGTTTTGCATTACTTCTATAGGCTCTGTGTCCATCTCCTGAGTAAATGCAGATGTATAATAAGATGTATAATAACCCATCTCTTTAGGTTCCATGCAAGGGTTACCATTCTGATCCTCCAGAGGACCATTTTTATCCCTTACAATCCTTTTGCTATTAGCATACCTGTAGAATCCCTTAGGATTCTCCTTCACCTTGTCTGCTGAGACAACCTCATGCCTCCTTTTAGCCCTCCTGATTTCTTTCTTAAGTGTTTTCCTGCACTTCATTTGGTTCCCATCCACCTGCAACTCTAGTTGAAACCCCACCATGCAGCACCAGCAAACCTTCCTGCAAGGATATTAGTTCCTTTCCAGTTCAAGTGCAAATTGCTTCTTCTGTACGTGTCCCACCTTCCCTGGAAGAGAACCCAGTGATCCAAAAATCTGAAGCCCTCCCTCTTACGTCAACTCCTTACTCATAATCTTGTATACCTAGCCTCCCTTTCCTCATACCCCCCGCACCTCCGGGACACCTTCTTTGCCGTGTGACATGGACCCACCCGCAATTTCATCCTTCGACGGATTCATGCATGCAATTGTCATTTTTTTTTACTTTGTTTTGTCTGTCAAACAGCACAAAATCGCCCATCTGCGGACCCTAGAGCCCATCAGCTCCGGTACCAACATGCATGAATCTCGGATCGCGACCCTTGCTGCCAGTCACGGCACCGGACTGACTCCAGTACCACCAACGCAGGCTCCTACGGCCATGGACACCCCCTCAGAGACTCCGACCTTGAACTTCCAGTCGGACCTCCTCGTGCTGCCATCTCCCTCCCTTCCCCCACCAGCACACTGGATCCCAACCTTGACCTCCGAGCTGGACCTCCACGCACTGCCATCTCCCCTTCCCCAACCACCACGCTGCTATCTGATCTTTCCGAGCCTGAGGTTCAATCACCGGTTCCCGGGCCTTCGGGAGCTTCAGCTTCCTCTCACCCCCCCCCCCCCCACTTCCCCACTGACTCCACCAGCCTCCCACCCCCTCGGACCAGAGCTCTCAACCCTGCCGGGTCTTCACCATCCCCTCCGACCTTCCTCTCTTTCAGGCCGAGCGCTCTGTCCTTAGTAAGGCCCTCACCTTTGTCTCCCTTCACCCTCACCTCAGTGAGTTCCGCGTACGCCAGGACATGGAGCTCTTCTTCCGCCGGCTCCGTCTTCGAGCCCACTTCTTCAGTAGGGACTCTCCGACCCCCACTGATGACCCATTCTCCCATCTCCAACCCTCCTCCTCCTCATGGACTCCCTGCCCAGGACTTCTACCCACCCTCGATCTGTTAATCTCTAATTGCCGTCGGGACATTAGCTGTCTCGACTTCACCACCCCTTGCTCCAATTCCAACCTTACTCCCTCTGGTGCTGTTGTCGTCTGGCGCACCGACCTGTACATAGCAGAGGCACGACGACAACTCGCTGACACCTCCTGTTATCTACCCCTGGACCATGACCCCACTAGGGAGCACCAGTCCATTGTCTCCCAAACCATTTCCGATCTCATCAGCTCAGGAGATCTCCCATCCACAGCCACCAAACTTATAGTTCCCACACCACGCACTTCCCATTTCTACCTCCTATCTAAGATTCACAAACCTGCTTGTCCAGGCAGACCCATTGTCTCTGCTTGCTCCTGCCCCACTGAACTCATTTATGTCTATCTCGACTCTGTTTTATCTCCCCTTGTTCAATCCCTTCCCACCAATGTCCGTGATACTTCCCATGCTTTACATCTCTTCACAGATTTCAAGATCCCTGGCCCTCACCGCCTTATTTTCACCATGGATGTCCAGTCCCTATATACCTCTATCCCCCACCAGGAAGGTCTCCAAGCTCTCCATTTCTTCCTGGATTCCAGACCCAGCCAGTCACCTTCTACCACCACTCTTCTCCGCCTCGCGGAATTAGTCCTCACCCTTAACAATTTCTTCTTTGGCTCCTCCCACTTCCTCCAAACTAAAGGTGTAGCCATGGGCACCCGCATGGGTCCTAGCTATGCCTGCCTTTTTGTCGGCCATGTGGAGCAATCTATGTTCCAAGCCTACACAAGTATCTGTCCTCCTCTTTTCTTGCGTTATATTGCCGACTGCATCGGTGCTGCTTCCTGCACACATGCTGAGCTCGTCGACTTCATTAACTTCGCCTCCAACATTCACCCCGCCCTCAAATTCACCTGGTCTATTTCCGACACCTCCCTCCCCTTTCTAGATCTTTCTGTTTCTATCCTATCTCTGGAGACAGCCTATCCACCGATGTCTACTACAAACCTATAGACTCCGACAGCTACCTAGACTATTCCTCCTCCCATCTCCTGCAAAAATGCTGTCCCTTTCTCTCAATTCCTCCGCCTCCGCCACATCTGCTCTCAGGATGAGGCCTTTCATTCTAGGACAAAGGAGATGTCTTCCTTTTTTAAAGAAAGGGGCTTCCCTTCGTCCACTATCAACTCTGCCCTCCATCGCGTCTCCCGTATTTCATGCACCTGGGCACTCACCCCATCCCCCCGGCAGCCCACCAAGGTTAGAGCCCCCCTGGTCCTCACCTATCGCCCCACCAGCCTACAGATCCAACATATAATCCACCGTAACTTCTGCCACCTCCTACGTGATCCCACCACCAGCCACATCTTCCCCACCCCCCCCCCCCCCCCACTCTCGGCTTCTGCAGGGATCGCTCCCTGCGCGACTCCCTTGTCCATTCATCCCCACCATTCCTCCCCACCAGCCTCCCTCCGGGCACTCATCCCTGCAAACGGAAGAAGTGCTACACCTGCCCCCACACTTCCTCCCTCACCACCATCCCAGGCCCCAGACAGTCCTTTCAGGTGAGGCACCACTTCACCTGTGAGTCAGCTGGGGTGATATACTGTATCCGGTGTTCCCGATGTGGCCATTTACACATTGGGGAGACCCGCCGCAGACTGGGAGACCATTTTGCTGAATCCCGGCGCTCAGTTCTCCAGCAGTGGCGGGATCTCCCTGTGGCCACACACTTCAATTCCACAGACCACTCCCACTCCGACATGTCTGTCCATGGCCTCCTCTACCGTCAAGATGAGGCCACACACAGGTCGATGGAGCAATACCTTATCTCCCACCTAGGTAGCCTCCTACCTGCCGGCATGAACATCCAACTCACAGACCTCCATTGATACCCCTGCCCCCCCCCCCTTACCCCCATCCCTATCTATTATTTTAGTCTGGTTCTCTTTCTCTCTCTTTTTCCTCCCTCACTATTATCTCCCCCAGACCTACCTTTCTTTCTCTTTTATTTCCCATAATTCTCCACCTTCCCCCTAGCCTATTTCCCTCCAGCCTATTGCTTCCTAGCTCTCTACTTTATCCCTCCCCCCACTTCTTATCCCCCCTCGACCATCCCATGTTACTTCACTCCTGATGAAGGGTTTCGGCCTGAAACGTCGTCACTACCTCCTCCCATAGATGCTGTCTGGCCTGCTGAGTTCTGCCAGCATTTTGTGTTTTTATCTTGTATAATCTTCTTATTTCTGGCCTCACTAGCATGTAGCACCCTGGAGGTCCTGCCCTTAACTTAGCACCCAGCTCTCTGAAGTCCCTTTACAGAAGCTTATCACTCTTCCTACCTATGTCATTGGTCATCCATGGGCCATGACACAGACCACACGAACCACAACATCTGGCTGTTCACCATCCCACTTAAGAATTCTGAGGGCTGAATTCAAGTTGTCCCAGACCCTGACACCCAGGAACCATCATACCCATCTGAGAATCTCATTCTTGTTGACAAAACCTCCATTCAGTTTCCCTAACTAACGAAATTCCTATTACCACAGCTTGTCTCCTCTCCCCTCTTCCCTTCTGAGTCACAGAACCTGACTCAGTAACTTTCCTCTGCTAGGTCATCCTCCCCAATAGTATCGAACGCATTATACCTGTTGTTGAGGGGGATGTCCACAGCGGTTCTCTGCGCTGGCTGTTTAACCCCTTTCCCCTTTGTGACTGTCATTAGTTTCCTGTGTCCTGCACCTTGGGTGTAACTACCTCTCTATAGTCCTATCTATTACCCACTGAGCCTTCTGAATGCTCTGGAGTTCATCCAGTTCCAGATCCAACTCCTTAACAGGGATTGTTAGAAGCTGCAGCTGGATGCACTTCTCGCAGGTGTGGTTGTCAAGGACACTGGAGATCTCCCTGCCTTCCCACACCCTGGAAAAGGATAGACCATAAAATCATAGGACCATAAGGCATAGGAGCAAAATTAGGCCATTTGGCCTATCGAATATGCTCCAGCATTACAGCATGGCTGCTCCATTTTCCTCTTAGTCTCAATCTCATCTCTTCCCCACATATCCCTTCATGCCATGACCAATCAAGAATCTATTAGCCTCTACCTTTAAATATACGTAAAGACTTGGCCTCCACAGCTGTCCATTGTGATAAATTCAACAGTTTCACCACTCTCTGGCTAAAGAAATTTCTCTACCTCTCCAGTCTAAAAAGATGCCCCTCTATTCAGAGGAGGTGGCCCCTTTTCTTCAACTCTCCCACCATAGGGAACATCCTCACCACATCCACTTTATCAAGGCCTTTCATTTTTCGATAGGTTGCAATATGGTCACCCCTCATTCTCGTCAATTCTAGTGAATGCAGGCCCAGAGTCATCAAACACTCTTCATATGACAAGCCAGTCAATCCTGGAATCATTTTTGTGAACCTCCTTTAAACCCTCTCCAGTTTCAGCACATCCTTTCTGAGATATGAGGCTCAAAACTGATCACAATACTTCAAGTGAGGCCTCACCAGTGCTTTATAAAGCCTCAACATTGCATCCTTGCTTTTATATTCCTCACCACAGACTCAACCTGCAAATCATGCAGAAGGACTCACAAGCCTCTTTGCACCTTAGTTTTTGTTATTTTCTCTCCATGTAAAAGATAGTCAATCTGTTCATTTCTTCTACCAAAGTGCATGACAATACATTGTATTACATCTGCCACTTCTTTGCCTATTCTCCAATTCTGTTAGGGTCCTTCTGTAGCCTCTCTACTTCCTCAAAACTACCTGCCCCTCCACCTTTCTTCATATTGTCTGGAAACTTTGCAGCAAAGCCATCTATTCCATTATCCATCATTATATAAACATATAACATTAAAAAAATTGGTCCCAACACAGACCCCTGTGTAACATCACTAGTCACGGGCTGCCTCCTGCCAATCAGCCACTGCTTTATCCATGCTGGAATCTTTCCTGTAATACCATGGGCTCGTACTTGTTAAGCAGCCTCATGGGTGGCACCTTGTCAAAGGCCTTCTGAAAATCCAAGTACACAACACCAAGCAATTCTCCTTTGCCTATCCTGCTTGTTATTTCTTCAAAGAATTCTAACAAAGTTGAACATAAAACATAGACATCTATAGCACATTACATTAGCCCACAATGTTGTGCCAACCATGTAACCTACTCTAAAAACTGCTTTGAATTTCCCTACCGCATAGCCCTCCAATTTTCTAAATTCCATGTCCCTATCTAAGACCCTATGGTATCCGCCTCCATCACCATTGCCAGCAGTGCATTCCAAGCACTGTCTGTGTGAAAAACTTACCCCTGACATCCCTTCTGTACCTACTTCCAAGCACCTTAAAATTATGCCCCTTTGTGTTAGCCTTTGTGTTTCAGGCAAGATTTTCCCTTAAAGATACCAATCTGACTATGGCCTATTTTAACATGTTCCTCCAAGTACCCTGAGACCATATCTTTAATAATTCACTCCACCATCTTCCCATCCACTGTGGTCAGACTAACTGGCCTATAGTTTCCTTTATTCTGCCTCTCTCCCTTCTTGAAGACTGGAATGACATTTGCAATTTTCTAGTCTTCCCGAACAATTCCAGAATCTAGTGATCCTTCAAAGATCATTACTAACTGCTTCTATGATCTTTTTCAGAACCCTGGGATATGCACACTTGGGTCCTGGTGACTAAACTATCTTTAGTCCTTTCAGTTTCCTGAGAACTTTCGCCCTATTTATGGTAACTTCACACACTTCATGACCCCTGTCACCTGGAACTTACACCATGATGTTAGTGCATTTTACAGTGAAGACTGCTGTCCAATACTTCTTCAATTTCTCTGGCATTTCCTTGTCCCCCTTTACTACTTCTTCGGCATTGTTTTCTAGCAGCCTAATGTCCACTCTTGCCTCTCTTTTACACTGTATATATCTGAAGAAATTTGTGGTATCCTCTTTAATATTATTGGCTAGCTTACTTTCATATTCCATCCTTACCTTCTTAATGACGTTCTTAGCTGTCTTCTGTTGGTTTTTAAAAGCGCCCCATCCTCTAACTTCCCACTGATCTTTGCTCTACTATATGCCCTCTTTTCAGCTTTTATGTTGGCTTTGACTTCTCTTGTTAGCCTTGGTTGTGTCATCTTGCCTTTAGAATATTTCTTACTCTTTGGGATGTATATATCCTGTGCCTTCCAAATTGCTTCCAGAATTTCCAGCCATTGTTGCTCTGCCAGTGTTCTTTTCCAATCAATTCTGGCCAGCACCTCTCTTATACCTCTGCAATTCCCTTTACTCTGTTGCACCGTGACTTTACCGTCTTCTCAAATTTCAGGGTGAATTTGATCATTTTTTGATCACTTGCCTCTTGATTAGCTCTCCAATCAATTCTGGTTCATTGCACAACACCCAATCCAGAACAGCAGATCCCTAATGGGCTCAGCCAAAAAATAGCATAGGCATAGGCATCTAGGAATCCTCCCTCTTGGAATCCAGCACCAATCTGATTTTCCCAATCTACCTGCATGTTGAAATCGCCCATGATAATTATAACATTGCCCTTTTGACATGCATTTCTATCTCCAGTTGTAATTTGTAGACTACATCCCTACTACTGTTTTGGTGTCTGTATATAACTCCCATCAGGATCTTTCTACCCTTGCAGTTCCTTAGCTCTATCCACAATGAATAAACACCTTCCAACCCTATGTCACCTCTTTCTCTCCTTTTATCCAACAGGGTAACGCTGCCACCTGTGCCTTCCTGCATGTCCTTTCGATACCATGTGTATCCTTGGGCATCAAGCTCCCAACTATAATCCTCTTTCAGGATTGATTCAGTGATGCCTACAACATCATACATGTCAATCTGTAACTGTGCTACAAGTTAACCTACCTTATTCCGTATACTGCGCACATTGAAGTACAACACCTTCAGACCTGAAATCACCTTTTTTGATTTTGTCTGCCTTTTGTGTTACAACTTATCCTGTGGACTGCAGTTTTGCCCTATCATCAGCCTCTCTTTGCTAGGAGTCTTCACTGCACATTGCCTCTGTTAGTAAATAAATTATCTCATCTTCAGTTCTATCACTCTGGTTCCCGTCCCCCTGTCAAATTAGTTTAAACACATCTAAACAACTCTCGTCAACCTGCCCACAAAGAAATTGGACCTTCTCTGGTCCAGGTGTAACCTGACCCTTTTGTATTTGTTGTACCTTCCCCAGATGAGATCCCAATGATCTATAAATCTGAAACCCTTTCCCCTGCACCAGTTCCTCATTCACCTGCCAAATCATCCTATTCTTACCCTCAATGGCACGTGGCAAAAATCAGCAATCCAGAGATTACTACCAGAGGTCCTGTTTCTCAGCTTTCTCCCTAGCTCCCTAGAATCTCTCTTCAGGACCTCCTCACCTTGTCTACCTATGTCATTGGTGCTAATATGCATCAGGAGTTCTGTCTACTCACCCTGACCCTGGAGAATGCCATGGACCTAATCTGAGACATCCCTAATGGAGACAATATTCCATCTGGATGTCTCTATCTCACCCACAGAACCTTGTCTCTGTTCCTCTGACTAAGGAATCTGTGATCTACACTGCCGTCCTCTTCACCTCTCTGCTCTTCTAAGCCACAACACCAGACTCAGTGCTGGAGACCCAGTTACTGTGGCTCCTCTCTGGTAGGTCATCCACCTCAATAGTATCTAAAGTTATATACTTATTATTGAGAAGAATGGCCGCAGGTGTACTCTGCACTGGCTGTACATTTTCCCTCCTTCTCCTGACAGTCACCCAGTTACCTGTCTCTTGCAACCTAGGGGTAACTACCTGCTTGTAGCTCCTGCTTATCACCTCCTCATTCTCCTGTATGAGCCGAAGGTCATCAAGCTGCAGCTCCAATTCCTTAATACATTCTCTCAGGAGCTGCAGTTCAGTGTACCTGGTGCAGACGTGTTTATCTGGGAGACCAGAGGTTTCCTACATCTTACGCAGAGTACAAAACACTGCCTCTGGAGCCATTCTCACTGAACTACTGTGCCAGAACAGATGAGGAATGAACAAATAAAGACAGAGAGAGGGCAAT
Source organism: Hypanus sabinus (assembly GCF_030144855.1). Lineage (NCBI taxonomy): Eukaryota > Metazoa > Chordata > Chondrichthyes > Myliobatiformes > Dasyatidae > Hypanus > Hypanus sabinus. Next base: position 2,680,346 of record NC_082727.1, read on the forward strand.
GTACAAAATACTTTACTTCACCCAAGCCTAATGAGCTAAAGCCACCCTAAAGACTGACACACTCAAAAGAGTAACCACTCAAAGCTTGTGCCTGAGAGGTGTGTTTTTACACAGACAGAAGAGGGGATGTGTTAAAGAAAGTGCATGGAACACACTGCTGGGGTGTTGGTTGAGGGACCTGCATTAGGGACATTTAAGAGATTCTTAGGTAGGCATATGCATGAAAGGAAAATGGAGGGCTATTTGAGAAGGAAGCATTAATCTTGGAGTAGATTAAGAAGTCATCACAACATCATGGACTGAAGGGCCTTATGGTGCTGTACTGTTCTATGTTCTGGTTTATGAGCCAGTAGTGGAAATGAGCAACTTAATATTTTCAGGAGGTTATTAGTGTCATACAGCACAGAAACAGGCTCTTCAGCCCCTTTAGGTCCATGGCTATCATCAAGTATCTATTTCTACTAATCCCATTTTATTCTCTCCACATTTCCATCAGTTCCATAGATTCTAACCATTTAGTGATTCACAAATTGGGTAAATTACCCTGCTCAATCAACCTGTCAATACATATGCCCTTAGATATGGGAGCAAGCCAGAACAGCCAGAGGAAACCTGTATTGTCACAGGAATATGGGCAAAACTGCATACAGACAGACCCATAGGTCAGGATTGAACTTGGGTCAGTAGAGCTGTGTTGTATCAGCTTTACCAGCTAAATAACTATACTGCTCATTCTTCATCATTCAGTCACTGTGGCTTGAGTATGCAGACTTCCGATTATGAGCTTTGGTGAGAAAGGGAAGATAATTTATCAGTATTAGTTTAATCCAGTTTAAGGTCACATCTTTGTGGCTTTGTAGCTTTTAGCTGCAGTCATTATTTGAGCTTAATAGGATTTTTTAGCGGAGTCCCATTATGATTGTAATTGTGAAAACCCTTACCATCAGAGACCAGTCAATTGAATTAAGATGATTTCAGCAGAGAAGTTTGAAAGCAAGGTCCCTAATGCACAGCTGTTTTTGAAAAGCACAGGCCTTGAAGAGGTATGCGTGACAATAAACGAAGGTGATTGCAGTTCAATAATGTCATTAACAATGGTATTGTACAACCTCAGATAACAAAACTTGCTTGTTGGTATCTAAACTTGTCACTTCTGGTGTGTCAGTCATCTCTGACATTGTCTCAGTGTTCTTTTCTCTGTTAGCAGAGCCTGACTTCTGGGCATATCTGGGTCTTTTTCATTTGTCCATTTGTTCTGACACTCTTAACTTCCCCCATTAACCTACTAACTAGTTTGGCCCCACTTTAAATCGAGCTTGCCTCAGATTTTCCCACTGTCTTCCCTTGACCCACCTGTCCTTGCAACTTAACACAAATGTGTTTTCTCCCTTTCCCATTTTTAAAGATGGTCGTTGTCCTGAAATATCAACTCTATTCCTCTATTCACAGAGCTGCAAAAATAGGCTTCCAACACCTGCAATTCTATGACTTTTTAAAAAAATGATATAGAACACAAGATTAAAAATGCAAAAGAGTCAACGTTTTGGGCTGAGACCCTTCGACAGGACTGAAGAGGGAGGGGGCAGGGGCCCTATAAAGAAGGTGGGGGGAGAGTGGGAAGGAGAAGGCTGGTAGGTGCCAGTTGGAAAAACAAGAAGAGGAAAGACCAAGGGGTGGGGGAGGGGATAGGCAGGAAAGGTGAAGAAGGAATGTTAGGGGAAAGCACTAAGTGTAGTAGAAGATGGCAGAATCATGAGAGAGGTGATAGGCAGCTAGAAAAGGAGGCAGAGTGAAAGTGGGATGGGGGAAGGGAGAGGGGGGGAATTAACAGAAGTCGGAGAATTCGATGTTCATGCCAAGGAGCTGGAGACTATCCAGACGGTATATGAGATGTTGCTCCTCCAACCTGAGTTTGGCCTCATCATAGCAGTAGAGGGGGCCATGGATGGACATATCCAAATGGGAATGTGAAGCAGATCTGAAGTGGATGGCAACCGGGAGATCCTGTCTGTTGTGGCAGACAGAGTGGAAGTGCTCGACAAAGCGGTCCTCCAATCTGCGTCGGGACCTATAACTCACATTCTTCTACCTTAGGCCATGAACTTATCAATCACCCCAATGAGTTATTAACTTCAAACTTTCTGCATAATCACTCAAAGAGTTGAACTGCATGTGCATGTAACAAGAGCTGTATAACTCATCTCCTTGTACCTTAGGCCACGAACAATCACCCGCGCTGTAGACACTTTCTGGAGGTCCAAGATACGTATGCTCCACGACTGCTGGACTAAGTGTGTAAATGTAGGAGGGGACTATGTTGAAACTTTTCAATCACCCCTCGTAGGTCAGCAGGAACCCAAGAGTGCTGTACGCTGAGAGGGCAGGTAGAAAGGACTTGAATTCACTGAGGAGGGTTAACATGCCGACCAGGCGGTCCTGCTGTCAGGAACAAAATTACCCGTCACTTGTAATGGCTGCCCGTATACTAACTCAGCTGAAAATGACTGCAGGTCCTCAGCAGGACCCATGGGAGCCGATCATGCCAATACTCATTGGTCAGGGAAGCCCTCAAAGTAGCTTTTAAGGAGTGGTGAATCGGCTCGCATATGGCAACGGACTGCAGGGGAAATGCCATGGTGTGATAGCCTAATGCTATCACATTCTGGGTCATTACAGCCTAAAGCTCCAAAATGCACTGGGGACCATGGTCAGAGGAAATATCAGGTGGGGTGCCAAACCGAGCACCTGAGTGCCTGAGCCACAACTTCAGCCGTCATCAGTGGTAGAAGGACCATAAGACAAAGGAGCAGAATTAGACCATTCAGTCCATCGAGTCTGCTCCGCCATTCCATCATGGCTCAACCCCATACACCTGCCTTCTTGCCATATCTATTGATGCCCTAACCAATCAAGAAACGATCAACTTCCAGCTTAAGTATACGCAAGGACTTGGTCTCTACCACAGTATGTGGCAGACCATTCCACAGATTCACTTCTCTCAAACTAAAAAATTCCTCCTTACCTCTGTTCTAAAAAGTCACCCCTCAATTTTGAGCCAATGTCCTCTAGTTTTGGATAACCTCACCATAGGAAACTTCCTCTCCACATCCACCCTTGTTTTTTTTATTCTATTCCCCTTGAAATAAATGCCAACATTGCATTGGCCTTCTTTACCACAGACTCGACCTGTGAATCAACCTTCAGCGTGTTTTGCATGAGGACTCCTAAGTCCCGCTGCACTTCTGATGTTTGAACCTTCTTCCCATTTAGATAGTAGTCCACACTATTGTTCTTTTTACCAGAATGCATTTCCCAACACTGTATTCCATCTGCCACTTTTCTGCCTATTCTTCCAATTTATCAAAGTCCTGCTGCAATCACATTGTGTCCTCAACATGACCTACCCTTCCACATATCCTTGTAGCATCTGCAAACCTTTCTCCACAATTTCCCTACAACTGACATGGGACTCAGTTCCCAGGATTTTCTCTCATACCCTTCTTAACAACCAACACAACCTAAGGATATGCTGGAGACAGCCTACAAGAGTTCCCACACATTCTACCACCAATATGGCATGCCCATAATGTTCAAAAGCCACACAGCAACAGCAATGAACAAAATCAACAGCAAAACAAGCCTCGTTCTCCCCGCCTACCCATGCTTACAATGTACTGTTAGAGTAATACATTCTGCTGCCAGCATAGAGGGTTCCAGCTTATTCTGAACTGTTAGAATGAGATATGATTAATTAATGACTTTGTTGTGAAAGGGCATCCAGTATTAATTATAACATGATTGAATTTTATTGCCAGTTTCAGAGTTGAAAGAATAGATCTAAGGCTAATACTTTCAAACTTAAATAAGGTGAAAATGAGGATGCAAAAGCAGAACTCGTTCACGTGATGGGCAAGTTAAGGCATCAGTCACATGAGACACAACAGCAAAACATTTAAAAGGATCATTTGGATTACAGAGAATCAATGCATTCCAAAAGGAAAGTGAGTTTAAAGGAAGTGCCCACAAACTAAAAATTAAAGGTAAAGCTTAAAGTAAAAACTTTTCATTGTGCAAAGACGGGTAGTAAATCAGAATATTGGAACAGAATAGAGAATAGGATAAAGTTAGTCAGAAAAATGAAAATGAATAATAAGAGGTTTATTGAATCTCTTAAAGCTACTTGCTTAGCTTAAATAAAAAATCTGGAGTGAGACTAGAACTGGAGGTCTTAGGTTTAGAGTGAAAGGTGAAGTATTTAACAGGACTCTTCATTCAGAGGATGGAGTTAGCAGGGGATGATTTACCAGTGGAAGAGGTAGATGTAGGTTTAATTGTAACATTTATGAGAAGTTTGGAAAGTACATTAGGGCACATAAAGGTCTCTGGTCCAGGCTGGCACGGGCTAGATGGGCAGAAAGGCCTTTTCCTGTGGTGAAGTGTTCTGATGATTTCAGTCATTAAACCTGAACAAAAATAGCCAAAACTGAGCATCAACAATGATGCAGTTAGCAGAACTGCTGTCTTGCAGCTCCAGCAGCCCGAGTTCAATCCTGACCGAATAAACGATTGAACGAGACCACTGTCTACGTGCAGTTTGCATGTTCGCCCTGTGACTGATTGGGTGTTCTGGTGCTGGCTTCCTCCTCCCACACAGGCAGTGCATTCCAAGTTCCAACCACCCTTCAGTAAGAAAATTGGGGAAAGTCCTTCATCGTTGATGACCCTCACCATCCAGGATATGCCCTCCTTCACCTTTCTATCATCAGAGATGAGGAACAGGAGCCTGAAGACCCACATTCAATATAACAGGAACAATTTCCTCCAGACCTCCCACATTCTAAATACATACTTGTTAGTAAGTTACAGGCATGCTGTATTGGCCCTTGTAGCATGGCAATACTTGTAGACTGCACCCCAGCACCCCTTTGGCTGTGTTGGCATTGATACAAAAATGTGGATGTTCGATGTCTCAATGTACATGTGACAACCAAAGCTAATCTTTAAAATCTCTCCCATTTAGATTCAGTTTTAGTCTGGTAATAACATCTCAAGATGTTTTGTTGTGTCGAAAGAGCTTTATAAATGCAAATTCTCAACAGCTCACCATCCCCTCATACTCCAAACCTTATTTGTTCATCTAATTTTCACAGTTCCCAAAAATCCTATATTAAGTAACATGAGTAACTATATTGAGAAAACTGACAAACTTGAAGTAAAAGGCACCACTGCACCTGAGGGGCAGTATTTAAATGAAGGAAATTACAGAAGATCTTAGGGATGAGGAAGTCTGAAGATGCCGGAAATCCAAAGCAATACATACAAGTTGCTGGAGAACTCAGCAGATCAGACAGCATCTATGGAAATGAATAAATAGATGACCTTTTGGACTGAGACCATTCCTCAGGACTGAGAAGGAAGGGGGAAGATACCAAAATAAAAAGGTGGGAGGAGAAGGAGAAGGAGGCTAGCTGGAAGGTGATAGGTGAAGCCTGGTGGGTGGGAGAGGTCAAGGGCTGAGTAGAAGTTATCTGATAGGAGAGCAGAGTGGACCATAGCAGAAAGGTAAAGAGGAGGGGACCCAGGGGGGATGTAGTAGGCAGGTGAGAAGAGCTAAATGGTCAGAGTGGGGAATTGAGGAGTGGAGATGAAATTTTTTTTCTGGAAAGAGAAATCGATATCCATGCCATTAGGTTGGAGGGTACCCAGACGGAATATAAGGTGTTTCTCCCCCACCACGATGGTGGCCTCATCTTGCCACAAGAGAAGGCTATGGACCTACATGTTGGAATTGGAATGGAAATTGGTATTAAAATGTTTGGCCACCGGGAAGTCTCACTTGTGGTGGATATGCTTAACAAAGCAATTTATGACAGGTCTCACTGATATAGAAGAGGCTATATCAGGAGCACCAGACACGACCCATCAGATTTGCAGGTGAAATGTTGCCTCACCTGGAAGACTGAAGGTGAATGGAGGTGAGCAAGGAGGTGAATGGGCAGGTGTTACAGTGCCTATAAAAAGTATTCACCCCCTTTAGAAGTTTTCATGTATTGAATCACAGTGGATTTAATTTGGCCTTCTTCTGACAATGATCAGCAGGGAAAGACACTTTCTTTCTTTCTTTTTCAATCTTTTTATTGAATTTCATATATATAAAGAAACATAATATAATAATGAATAGGTTATAAATGCATACGACTTGAAATTGAATTAATAGTAGGATAACAATATCCTATTAAAATATCAACAGAAAAACATAGTACATTATCAATCAAGTCTATAATAATTATATGAAAAAAAATAAAAATAATCATCAAAAGAAAAAGAAAAAATTATAAAAGTACAGGCAAAAAATATATATTAAGAAAAAAAACTAAACTAAACTAACATGGGCAATAATAACAGTTTATTTGTATATGATAGTGCCAAAAACTCCAGAACTCCATACCTGAACAAGAATAAACAGAGAGAAGGTCTGGAAGAGGCCAAATTAATTCATATGAAAATGTCGAATGAACGGTCCCCAAGTTTCTTCAAATTTAATTGATGAGTCAAAAATAGTGCTTCTAATTTTTTCCAAGCTCAGAAAAGAAATAGTTTGAGAGAACCACTGAAACGTAGTAGGAGGATTTACTTCTTTCCAATTTTGTAATATAGACCTTCTGGCCATTAATGTTACAAAAGCAATCATTCGTCTAATTGAAGGGGAAAACTGATTGCCATCCTCATTTGGTATACCAAAAATTGCAGTAATAAAATGAGGTTGTAAATCGATATTCCAAATTGAGGAAATGGTAGCAAATATGTCCTTCCAATAGTTATGTAAAGTGGGACATGACCAAAACATGTGGGTCAATGAAGCCACATCTGAATGACATCAGGGAAAGACACTTTCATGTCAAAGTGAAAACAGATCTCTACAAAGTAATTTAAATTAATTACAAATATAAAACACAAAATAATTGATTGCATAAGTATTTGCCCACTTCAAGTCAGTATTTAGTAGATGCATCTTCGGCAGCAATTACAGCCTTGAGTCTATGTGGATAGGTCTCTATCAGCCTTGCTCATCTAGATACTGCAATTTTTCCCCATTCTTCTTAACAAAACTGCTCAAGCTCTGTCAGAATGCATGGGGATCGTGAGCAAACAGCCCTTTTCAAGTCCATCCACAAACTCTTAATTGGATTGAGGTCTGGACTCTGACTAAATGCTCTGACCACTCCAGGACATTAACTTCATTATTTTTAAGCCACTGCTGTGTAGCTTTGGGTTTGTGCTTGGGCTCATTGTCTTGCTGGCAAACAAATCTTCTCCCAAATCACAGTTCTCTTGTAAACTGCATTAGGTTTTCCTCCTGGATTTCCCTGTATTTTGCTGCATTTTACCCTCTACCTTCATAAGCCTTTCAGGGCCTACTGCAGTGAAGTATCCTCACAGCATGATGCAGCCACCACCAAACTTCGCAGTAGGGGTGGTTTGTTTTTGATGATGTGCAGTGTTTGGCTTACACCACACATAGCATTTAGTCTGATGGCCAAAATGCTCAATTTTGGTTTCACTGGACCATAGAACCTTCTTCTAGCTGAGTGCACCAGGGAACCACATGGGGGCCGATCCCTGTGGAAAGTGGAGGTTAGGAATGGAGATATGTTTAGTGGCAGGATCCTTTTGGAGATGCAGGAAGTTGAACAGGATAATGTGTTGGATATGGAGGCTGATAGGGTGGTAGGCAAGGACAAGTGGAACTATTAAGGTGGTAGGAAGATGTGGTTAATGAGTATGGGAATTGGAGGAGATGTGGGTGAGGGTGGCATCAATAGTGGAAGGAAGACAATGCTGTTCTACAAAGAAGGACATCTCTGATGTTCTGGAATGGAAAGCTGTATCCTGGGAACAGATGTGGCAAAGGCAAAGAAACTGGAAAAAGGGAATAGCACTTTTACAGGAGATAGGGTGGGAAAAGTTGTCAAGTTGGTTTATAAAAGTTGTTCATTGACAGTTTGTCTCCAGAGATGAAGACAGAGAGATCAGAAAAGGGGAGGGAGGTGTCAGAGATAGACCAAGTGAATTTAAGAGCAGGGTGGAAGTTAGAGGCAAATTTACATAAGATCTATTATGTGTTACCAGAACGTAAGAGAACCAAATAGATTTCTTATGCTCTTACTCAAGCCCATTCAGGGCAGCTGCAGGGCTAAAGCAAAGAACAAACATGAATCATTCACAGGAAGACAACATGGGGGAATTAAAAGGCTCAGAACAAATCAAACAGCAGTCATTAAACACCTCCACCCCCCCCCCCCCCCCCACCACGCTGCTATGAGTGAATTCCTCTGGTATTGTGTACTGACACTCAGCCACTTATACTCCAAATACCATGAGAGGTGAAGAACATACCAAACCAGCCTCTCTGACAGTTTCACGTATTAATAACCTAGTTCATGTAGAAAATTAGTCAATAGAAAAAATCAAGAGGCGTTCTCCTTATAAGGCAATCATCCAGGCCATGCACAGAGATGATGGATGGTTCCTCTGTTTCCCTTCACTCTGGAAAAGTTACATAACAGTTTGGGATGTTTTAATATCATCTCCTCTGCCAAACATTTGGGATTTCCTGTTCCGTAATATTTGATGATTCAAACCCTCTGGGAAGCAGGGAAATGGATCATTTAGTGATTGTGTTTGTAGCAACCCCTTGAGAGTGAGATCTATTAAGCTCAGTTCATTCTGTCCTCCCTTCATATCATTGCAGATATTTCCCTGTGTTGGCATGTTTCCTCACACATTCAATAGACTTTCTGTGTCCCTCAGCCCTAACTGTCAAGCTGTCTGTGTGTAGGTTTCACACTTCTGTTTAGTAGTTACAGTAACATGCAGAGGTTTGGGCACCCCTGGTCGAAATTTCTGTTACTGTGAATAGTTAAGTGAGTAGAAGATGAACTGATCTCCAAAAGTCATAAAGTTAAAGATGAAACATTCTTTTCAACATTTTAAGCAAGATTAGTGTATTATTTTTGTTTTATACAATTTTAGAGTGAAAAAAGGGAAAGGAGCACCATGCAAAAGTTTGGGCACCCCAAGAGATTTGAGCTCTCAGATAACTTTTACCAAGGTCTCAGACCTTAGATTATTAGGGCTATGGCTCATTCACAGTCATCATTAGGAAAGGCCAGGTGATGCAAATTTCAAAGCTTTATTTCAAAGGTTTGACTCCTCAAACCTTGTCCCAACTATCAGCAGCCATGGGCTCCTCTAAGCAGCTGCCTAGCACTCTGAAAATTAAAATAAATGATGCCCACAAAACAGGAGAAGACTATAAAAAGATAGCAAAGTGTTTTCAGGTAGCCGTTTCCACAGTTCGTATGATAATTAAGAAATGGCAGTTAACAGGAACAGTGGAGGTCAAGTTGAAGTCCAGAAGACCAAGAAAACTTTCCCAGAGAACTGCTCATAGGATTGCTAGAAAGGCAAATCAAAACCCCTATTTGACTGCAAAAGACCTTCAGGAAGATTTAGCAGACTCTGGAGTGGTGGTGCACTGTTCTACTGTGCAGCAACACCTACATAAATAAGACCTTCATGGAAGAGTCATCAGAGGAAAACTTTTCCTGTGTCCTCACCACAAAATTCAGCATCAGAAGTTTGCAAAGGAACATCCTGATGCATTTTGGAAACAAGGCTTGTGGACTGATGAAGTTAAAATAGAACTTTTTGGCCACAGTGAGCAAACATATATTTGGAGAAAAAAGGGTGCAGAGTTTCATGAAGAGAACACCTGTCCAACTGATAAGCACGGGGGTGGATCGATCACGCTTTGGGCTTGTGTTGCAGCCAGTGGCATGGGGAACATTTCGCTGGTAGAGGGAAGAATTAATTCAATTAAATACCAGCAAATTCTGGAAGCAAACATCACACCGCCTGTAAAAAAGCTGAAGATGAAAAGAGGATGGCTTCTACAACAGGATAATGATCCTAAACACCTCAAAATTCACAATGGACTACTTGAAGAGGCGCAAGCTGAATGTTTTGCCATGGCCCTCACAGACCTCCTAGCCGGCAAGTGACATAGTGGCATCAGTGCCGGACTTCGGAGCGAAGACTCCCGAGTCCGAATCCAGCCAGTTCCCTTGCACACTTTCCATCCAGGCTGGGTTGAACGTCAAGCTAGCAACTCAGCCTTGTAAAAACAAGAAAGCCTGCTAAAAAAAAAATGCCATCATGACGGCATTCCAATGATTCCACTCAGAATTAAGAGCTCACAGTCCCCTGACCTAAACATCATCAAAAATCCGTGGATAGACCTCAAAAGAGGCATGCTAGATGGCCCAAGTATCTCACAGAACTAAAAGCCTTTTGCAAGGAAGAATGGGCGAAAATCCCCGAAACAAGAATTGAAAGACTCTTAGCTGGCTACAGAAGGCATTTACAAACCGTGATAATTGCCAAAGGGGGTGTTACTAAGTACTGACCATGCAGGGTGCCCAAACTTTTCCTTCAAGCTCAAAGTTCAAAGTAAAATTATTATTACCTGGATTAAAATTAAAATTATCTGGATAGACAGAGTCTGATTAGGAACAGTCAGCATGGATTTGTGCGTGGCAGGTCATGTTTGACAAATCTTATTGAATCTTTTGAAGAGGTTACGAGAAACGTTGATGAGGGTAAAGCAGAGGATGTTGTCTATATGGACTGCAGTAAGGCCTTTGACAAGGTTCCACTTGGAAGGTTAGTTATGATGGTTCAATCGTTAAGTATTAATATTGAAGTAGTAAAATGGATTCAATAGTGGCTGGATGGGAGATGCCAGAGAGTAGTGATGGATAACTGTTTGTCAGGTTGGAGCCTGGTAACTGGGGGTGTGCCTCAGGGATCTGTACTGGGTCCAGTGTTGTTTGTCATATACATTAATGATCTGGATGATGGGGTGGTAAATTGGATTAGTAAGTATGCAGATGACAACTAAGGTAGTGGATAATGAAGTAGGTTTTCAAAGCTTGCAGAGAGATTTAGGCCAGTTAGAAGAGTAGGCTGAACAATGGCAGATGGAGTTTAATGCTGAAGAGTGTGAGGTACTACATTTTGGTAGGAATAATCCAAATAGGACATACATGGTAAATAGTAGGGCATGGAAGAATGCAGTAGAACAGAGTGATCTAGGAATAATGGTACATAGTTCCATGAAGGTGGAATCTCATGTGGATAGGGTTGTGAATAAAGCTTTTGGTATGTTGGCCTTTATAAATCAGAGCATTGAGTGTAGGAGTTGGGATGTAATGATAAAATTGTACAAGGCATTGGTAAGGCTGAATTTGGAGTATTATATACAGATCTGGTCACTGAATTATAGGAAAGATGTCAACAAAATAGAGAGAGTACAGAGAAGATTTATTAGAATGTTACCTGGGTTTCAGCACCTAAGTTACAGGGAAAGTTTGAACAAGTTAGGTCTTTATTCTTTGGAGCGTAGAAGGTTGAGGGGGGACTTGATAGAGGTATTTAAAATTATGAGGGGGATAGATAGAGTTGACGTGAATAGGCTTTTTCCATTGAGAGTAGGGGTGATTCAAACAAGAGGACATGAGTTGGGAATTAGGAGGCAAAAGTTTAAGGTCACAGGAGGGGGAATTTCTTTACTCAGAGAGTGGTAGCTGAGTGGAACGAGCTTCCAGTAGAAGTGATAGAGGCAGGTTCGGTATTGTCATTTAAAGTAAAATTGGATAGGTATATGGACAGGAAAGGAATGGAGAGTTATGGGCTGAGTGCAGGCCAGTGGAACTAGGTGAGAGTAAGCTTTCAGCATGGACTAGAAGGGCTGAGATGGCCTGTTTCTGTGCTGCAATTGTTATATGGTTATTATCAAAATACATATATATCACTCTATACTACCTTGAGAGTCATTTTCTTGTAAGCATTTACAGGAATACAGAATTAATGAAAAATATACTTAACAAAGATTGACAAATATCAAATGTGCAAAAGAGAACAAATCACACAAATAATAACAAAAAATTATTATTATTTATAGAGTCCTTAAAAATGAGACCATGAGTTATGGAGACAGTTCAGTGTAAAGGTATATAAAGTTATCTATGCTGGTTCAGGAGCCTGATGGCTATAACTGTCAACTAATAACTTCCTGAACATGGTGGTGAGGGACTTAAGGCTCCCATATGTTGTGTCTAATAGTAGCAAAAAATGGATGCCCAAATACATCCATCAACAGATTGTAAGTCTAATATTTAAAGACACCACCATAGTTCTCTGGAGTAATGAATTTTATAGATTAACAACTCGTAGAAGACAAATTCTTCTTCACTGACTTTTATTTGAAGACTTCTTCCCAAGTAGAAATGTTCTTTCAGCAACCAAGTTGTTAAGAATCATATAATGTAGAGCATATGTAGAGGCTCAAGAGACTGGAATCTGGACTGAAAAAAATGAAGAAAAACAAGCAAAAAATAGTGGAAGGAAAGGATGGAGCAACAACAAGAAGGTGATAGGTGGATCCAGGTGATGGGGTGATAGGGTTCTCCTAACTTCCAGTCCACATGATGGGTCCCAACCAGAAACATTGACTGTTCAATTCCCTCCTTAAATGCTGAGTTCCTCCAATGTCTTTTGTGTAATGGCACCCATGATCTTGTGCATGATTAAAGACACCTAATCTGCACATGGTTCACATCCATGTATTTGCCTCCACCAACACCCCTTCAGTGCATTCCAGGCACCCACCACTCTCTGAGTGAGACAACTTGTCCCGTACATCTCTTTTGAAATTTACCCCTCTCATTGCATTCACAATGCTGGCCTGCAAAGCTCAGCTATGTAGCTGTTTAATTTCTATCAAGTTCTGCAAAGATTCCCTACCCAGATAAAATAATATCTAAGCCCACTGAGGTATAAAATGTCATTATCTCATTATTGAGAGGAAACACATCAATAGATAAGAGATGTTCTAACCTTTGCAAATTAATCACTAAAAACCTGCAGAGTTCTAGGCTTTGAGCAACTGAGTTCAAAATATAGCAATGAAAATCCTACCCAAATATTTTCAGATTCTGTAGATATGGCCTGATTTGTGCAGTCTTATTCCTTGCCAGTAGAACATTGCAAAAACATTTCAAGACATATTTTAAATTTGGGCTTGGATCAAAAACATGCAGTATTAAATGTCAGTTACAGACCTCCATCGAAGCTAGACAATTCGAATCTTCTACTGCTAAACTTTTCACAGTGTTTTGAAATACCCAATAAGAACTCGATGTCTAATCAATATGCATTTGGACCCCGGATCAGTATATAAGCCAGCATTCTAAGGAAAAAGCACTGTCAACTGTGCACTGATGATGGCTTCTCGATTGAAGTTGAAATGTCCGCAAACATTTTGCCAAGCTCGGCAACAAACCAAACTTCCAAGCTAGCTCTGAATATTTTTCTTGCAGCTTAAAAACAATACATCTGAAGTTGTACTGCTGACAGTTGCTATGGCAGGAGGATGGTCCAAGCAGATTCTCCTACAATTTTCAGAAGGGAACAGAATTTATACTTGAGGAAAAATTTGAAGGAGGACATGAAAACAAGATAACGAGACTACAGATAGCCCTGTTAAAGGACACTGCAAACAAATGTACTGCAACATTCTTTGATTTTTTTTCAATAAAACTAACATATCGCCTTCTTTGACTTTCTCAGATCACCAACCAACTGGGTAAATAGATGCAAGATTAAGATAAACCAAGGCAGGAAAATAGTTGTAATTGTTCTGTTTTTTTAATATACTTTGGTTACATTGTATGAACATCACAATATTAAGGCTAATCTTGGCCTTCGGTAATAATCTAAAATAAGATAATTAGAAGTAATAATCTAAGATGAGATATTTCACTAGACTCTCAAGAGGTAGCCAAAATTCACTGAGCATTTTGGATGCCAAATTTGCAGCTTTAAAATTCAATTATAACTAATATCTCCATGAATCTTTTCTTCCCCTGTCACATTCTGGCCACTCTGTCTAGGGCTTTTGTGGTTTTAATGAAGCTTGAGTAAGTCTGAGAAACAGCACCTAATATTGTGTCTGGGCATACTGCAACCATACAGGCTCAATATCAAATTCTGCTTTGGGAAGCTCACTCAGCTTGTATCAAAACCAATCAATCTGCTTTGTCATCCATTACAAATATTGATTCAGAATCTGTTGACATTAATAAGGACTGATCTTCTGGATATTTCCTACAGTTCTAAATTCCACAGCTTTTACACAGATGCACAAAAGATAATATACATGAAGCAACACAAAAGGTGCTGGAGAAAATCAATGGTTCAAACGGCATCCATGACAGGAAATAGACAGTTGACATTTCAAGTTGAGATTCTTCATCCAGATTGGTCTTGAAACATTGACTGTCCCTCCATTGATGCCACCCAACCTGTTGAGTTCCATTGGACCATAGACCATAAGACATAGGCAGAACTAGGCCATTCTACCCATTAACTCTGTTTCACCATGAGCTCATGGCTGTTTTATTATCCCTTTCATCCACATTTTCCTTCCTATTAGCTTTTTTTTAGCTATTCCCTGTTAGCTTTGATATCCTTACTAATCAAGAATCTATCAATATACCCTATGATTTGGCTTCCACGGTCACCTATGGCAATGATTCACCATCTAGAGCTAAAGAAATTCCTTCTCATCTCCGTTCTAAAAGGACTTCTTTCTGTTCTGAGGCTGTGCCTCTGGTCCTAGACTCTCCCACTACAGGAAACATCCTCTCTATATTCCTCTATCTAGGCTTTCAATATTTAATAAGTTTCAAACAGATCTCCCTTCATTCTTCTACACTCTAGTGAGAGCAGGTCCAGAGCCATCAAATGCTCCTCATATGTTAACCCTTTCATTCCCGGGATCATGTGCATAAAGTTTCTCTGGACCCTCTCCAATGCTAGCACATCCTTTCTAGATAAGGGGCACAAAACTGCTTACAAAATTGAAGCGCAATTCCTCCAGTGCTTTTTGTGTTGCTGCAGTTTTCATATGTTTTTATTTGTTTCTATTCTGTCCTTCTCTAACTGTCCTCTTAAGCTTATTAGCCATTTTGCTTCATCACCATGGAAACCCTGGTCTCACTCTAGAAGATATTCCTTTTGTCCATCCTTCCCTCCCCCAACCTCTCTGCAACTCAGGAGCTTTTACTCTCTACTTCATTTCTAATAAAGGGATTTGAGCCTTAAACATTAATTCTCTTTCTCTTTCCACGGATGTTCGCCTGACCTACACAGTGTTTAAGGTCTATCAATTTCTGGTTTGTATCTCAGATTGGTTGCATCTGGCATTTTTTTTAAATCTTCATTTGTAAATTAATCTTGTGAATGACAAAAAAAACACAAATCACAATCCTTTCTTCCCAATTATATTGCATGCTTAACACACATTTTCCAGGTTTCTATATGAAACTCACAATTCTATGAGGTGATTTCATTAATATCTCCTCTTCCAAACCAGAATACACATTAACCTGTAGAATTTCCCTGTAAAAATCTAAGCAATAATACACTATGGCTTGTGTTGCTGAACTTCTGAACTGTATGTAAACTAAATTTGATATGAAACCCATTCATTTCAGGTATTCTTAAAAATCCTAAAA
Source organism: Hypanus sabinus (assembly GCF_030144855.1). Lineage (NCBI taxonomy): Eukaryota > Metazoa > Chordata > Chondrichthyes > Myliobatiformes > Dasyatidae > Hypanus > Hypanus sabinus. The sequence continues at coordinate 2,695,987 of NC_082727.1, forward strand.
CAATGCAGCATTTTCTCCCATTTAGCTCCATTCTTCAAATAATAGGGAACTGCTTATGATGTAATTTATTAAAACGTTCATATATTGCAAGGTTATAGGTATTAAAATTGAGCAAAGCCAAAAAAACACATTTTTCCATCAATTCATGGCATCCTGTCCATAGTTCCTTTCATAAATTTTAGACAAAATTAAGATTGGATGCTATTTTCACAATCAATTTCACATTACAAGTCAATAAATAACATTGTGGAAACCTTGTAAGTGTTTAAGGAAGATATTAATTAAAAAGACTTATTTCACAAGAGCATTTTTCTTGTGCATTTAACAGAAAAATACCATTGAGAGATTGAGGGAAATAAACAAAAATACTTGATGCTGAAAATCTGAAATGAAAACAAATTCATTCTGGAAACATTCAGCAGGCCAGGCAGCATCTATAGAAAGAGAAACAGGGTTAATGGTTGAGACTGAAGACAATTCCAAGATCGGATATGCTCCCAGTACATTTAGAGATAACTATGGGCTCTAAATGCTTCAGCACAAATGGGAATAGAGATGTGTATCTGACCCCTGCAGTTCTTAATCATTCTCAGCATGTTCACAGCACACTAACAGAGGCCATAGTCAACTGCTATTGAGTTCTGAAGCATTAGAACAGCACTGCAGATGTGCATCTGAAGTACTTGTTTGTCTATACATGGTCAAAGAGGCAAGTGGAGGAAGTTTTGAAAGTATACTTTACCACTTCAAATGTAACCTCATCATGAATGAGTAATTCTATTCAAAGTGATTTGCCACCTAAAACACCATTGTGGCTATCACTCTACTGCAGCCCTGCAGCTTGAGTTTGACCACCAGCACTGCAACTCAGAATAAGTATTTTTTAACCTGAAGAAGGGTCTTGGCCAAAACATCGACTGTTTATTTTGTGTGCAGTGCTCTGGATTTCCAGCATCTGCAGACTTTCTCGTGCTTACGCTTTTTAACATATTATTGTATCAAACACTTGAAGCAAACACCAGAACAGGAAGGGAAGGCAGAATTATCTTGTTTTCTTGGGCTAGGGCAGGGGTCAGCAACCTTTACCACTGAAAGAGCCACTTGGACCCGTTTCCCACAGAAAAGAAAACACTGGGAGCCGCAAAACCCGTTTGACATTTAAAATGAAATAACACTGCATACAACGTTTTGTTTTGCCTTTATGCTATGTATAAACAAACTATAATGTGTTGCATTTATGAAATTGATGAACTCCTGCAGAGAAACGAAATTACATTTCTGCATGCAACAAAAACATTTTGAACTCCGAAAAAAAGACGTTGGGTTGAAGGTTACTTTTAAGTAAAATACTCAACGTCTATTTGAGTCCTTCTTGTATTTATGAAAAACGCCAAACTTAAAGTTGCCGCCAGCAGCAAACCAAAAATAACGTCAGCCAGCTGTCAACCTGAAAAATAAAAGGACTATTTCACTGAACAATGAAAACATATGAATATACGTTAAATAATAGGCAATTAAAATATTTATCATCCTTGTTCAGGTTGACTCACACCTGACAATGCAGTCGTATTCAGTAGGGATGGATCGATGCTTAGGGAAGGATAATGAACTCTCTGAACTCACAGAAGCGTTTCCCAAACGATGTTTGCATTGCGATGATTGCAGAATGTAAATACTCCGAATTTATCATGTCGTGACCTTGTTTGAACTCTCTCAAATTGGGGAAGTGAGACAATGTGCCTTTCTGTAAATCTCTGGCAAGCACTGTCAACTTGCGCTCGAATGCCAAAACATCCTCCAACATGTGCAGGGCTGTACGTCCTTACCCCGTTGAAGAGCTGTGTTCAGCGTGTTCAGGTGCGCTGTCATGTCTACCATGAAGTGTAGCTTTTCCAGCCACTCTGGCTGTTCCAGCTCAGGAAAGGTGAGCCCTTTGCTGCCCAGGAATGTTTTCACTTCTTCCAGACACGCGACAAAGCGTTTCAGCACCTCCGCTCTGGACAGCCAGCGATAAAAACACGTTGTAGCGGTGTGCTACAAGCAGTCAGTAAACTGCAGTCAAAGATAGCTTTATTTGAACTAAACAGCCTTGCTTTTAAGCCTCCCTCAACCCGCCCCCCATGGGCGCGGATGCTGCAAAAGACACGTACTCACAAACCCCCGTAGGCTATCTCCCTTAGCCTGAACGCTGGCTAATTGTGAGCCGGTTCGGATGTGTCAGGAAATGGGTCGCCCGCCACAACGTCTTATTTAGATTGTACAAGATCACAATAATCTTCAAATTTAGATTTACATTTCAAAAACTAACAAACTAACATAAAATACATTTTAATTAAATACTGACCATGTAGCGGTGTGCTACACGCAGCGCTAAAATTACGACACGGAGTCGGTAACTGCAGTCGAAGGAAAAAACTTTATTCGAAATCTTCAGCCTCACTTTTAAGCCTCCCTCAACCTGCCTCCCATGGCGCAGAGGCTCCAAAGCTCTGTGCTCGCAAACCCCCGTAGGCTATCTAATTGTGAGTCGGTTCGGATGTGCCAGGAAAAGGGTCGCCACAACCAATTATTTCCCAAAGCAACAGGGAGCCACAGCACAGACGTAAAAGAGCCACATGTGGCTCCGGAGCCGCGGGTTGCCGACCCCCGGGCTAGGGTGATGTGGAGAGGTGGTGGAGGTGTAGGCTGGAGTTTGAACAAAAGAAAGTTCCAATTACAATTGTTTATGGTGAGCAGGGTCTTACCTTTAATGTAAGTCTGCTCAATTGTGAGACATGGCTATGGGGAAAAGATAACCAAAACATGCTTCATCAGATAAATCAACATATTTACCCTGTGTATATACAGTACTTAATCTCTTTGGGGCACAGAGAAAGGGAACTGTATCATAAAATTATTCCAATTCCTCAAACTAAAGGGATTTCACCACAGAATAAAGAACTGTGATCTTCCATTTTTTTATTTATTACATTTCCTACAAAGCTAGAAAAAAAAGTCAATTAACAGCCAATTGTAAATGTAGACAGGCAGGCTGGGGAAAACACCAGTCCCTCAGAATTGTCAGAGAAGCATTCAAATTCATTTCAGCTATGCCAAGGAGACACCATCAGTTAATGTTTTCCATTTCATTCCTTCAATTTGAAGTTTGTAAAACATTGCTTCCTTTCTCATTACCACCTAAGCACAGAAGCTGTGAGGTCGATAGGTTTAATGGAAGTATTGCATGGCCTCCTAGATTCCTTGATTGACTCCTAGATATCTGAATGAACTACAGATCAATGGCACATTCTATGCAGAAATTCTTATACACAGATGACTCAAGACATATTTAAGTCTCATTTATTAGAATGTTGATGGGAAGGTAGAAGAAAGCAATCAAACAGCAAATGCAGAAAGGAAGAGGTTCAGATTATGTAATAACGTTTGTTTGTTGAGATTGCCAGGCAGCCTACTGGGATAGGGCAAATCATAGGACCAAGTGAGCAGTCCTGAAAAATTCACACTGACCACTTTATCTCAGTACAATAAATAATAAAGAAAACCAAAGGGGAGCTGGAGGATATGGAATCAGATTTATTATTACTGATATATGTCAAGAAACTTAGTACTTTGTGGCAGCAGTACCGTGCAAGGCATAAAAACGATTACATATAATAAAATAAAAAATAATGCAAAAGAGGAATAGCTAGTGTTCATGGACCATTCAGAAATCTGATGGCAGAGGAGAAGAAGCTGTTCATAGCATGTTGAGTGTCGGATCGCAGGCTCCTATACCTCTATCCTGATGGTAGTAATTACAGAGAATGGTAGTACAGAAATGGTAGTAGGTACAGAGGAGATCTACTAGAATGTTACCTGGGTTTTGGCACCTAAGTTACAGGGAAAGGCTGAACAAGTTAGGTCTTTATTCTTTGGAGCGAAGATTAGAGTAGAAGGTTGAAGGGGGACTTGATAGAGGTTTTATGAATGCGGAGCAACTCTGATGGGCAGAAAGGTACAGAATCGCCAATGCCCCCCCCCCCTTTGGAGAATCGCAAATCGCTACTGGATGCTGGAAAGGAAATGAGAGAGATAAACAGCTCATACAAATTCATGAGAGAGGGGCATAGCACAGGTTGGAATGTTTCTTATTGACAAAGAGAGAGATTACTGCTATTGTCTCTTGGAGAAGGAATCCTGTATTGAGTATTGTTCTATTCATTGAAACCCCTCAGGGGGCAACCAGAGTGGTCTGGTTGAGGGATTGCGTCATCCCAACCTGATTGACATCTGAGACCCCGTGTATTATACCCGCACTTTTAGGTTTAGTATTGATGTCGTATATTATCTGTATATTTGCATTGATATTATTTTTGTGTATGTTTACTAATAAATACTGTTAAAAAATAGTATCATCAGACTTCAACGGATACTCCTATCTTTGCTGGTAAGACACTCAGTTACGGGGTTCATAACAGAGGTACTTAAAATAATGAGGGGGATAGATCGAGTTGATGTGGATAGGCTTTTTCCACTGAGAGTAGGGAAGATGCAAACAAGAAGACATGATTTGAGAGTTAGGGGGCAAAAGTTTAAGGGTAACACGAGGGGGAATTTCTTTACTCAGAGAGTGGTAGCTGTGTGGAATGAGCTTCCAGTAGAAGTGGTAGAGGTAGGTTCGATATTGTAATTTAAATTAAAATTGGATAGGTATATGGACAGGAAAGGAATGGAGGGTTATGGGCTGAGTGTGGGCCAGTGGGACTAGGTGAGTGTAAGCATTGGCATGGACTAGAAGGGCAGAGATGGCCTGTTTCCGTGCTGTAATTGTTATATGGTTTTATGGTGATGCAAAGAGGGTCATTAGATAGCGACTTCTTGACCCACCACCTCTTGAAGATGCCCTGAAAGAAGGTAAGGGTTGTGCCCAGGATGGAACTGCCTGAGTCTATGGCCCTTGTCCAAGAGTTGACTGCGCAGTACTGAAGTGGGTCAAGAAATTTTGCCTTCAAGGAGTCCTGAGGTGAACAGCTCATCATCTGGTCAATCTTCAGGATTAGCACAAACATCCTCAAGACAAGATCAAAGAAAGTTTAAAACTCAGAAAAAGTTTGGTTAAGCTAGAAAATTTGTAGGTGCTGTTACTCTTACCTTTTCTTTACAGAGGGAAGCAGTATGGTATATATAAATGACTGTAAGACCGCTGATAGATAAATTGGACTATGTATGTCATTGATGCTCAGAAGAGCATCAGGTAAACCAGATACACCTTGCTGACCTGTGCATCTTTCCTGCATATTCTGCACACAGTATAATGTTCCAGAGATCAGGAAAACACAGGAACATTCATATTACAAGAATAATAAAATGCCATGTACTTTTCAATAACACAGAGGGAACTTAACGTTAAATGTCAGCTTTATCTGCTGCTACATCATAAGGAACATGCTTAAAATTGTTTCCTATTCAGTTTCTAACATCTCTACTGTAAGCCAACAGTTAAATGTTATAAATATTTTAATGTTGAGTATTACAATTAGAATGAGCATCAGGTTTATTATTACTGATATATATCATGAAATCTGTTGGCTTGAGGCAGCAGTACTATGCTATAGTGCCATACATTAAAAAATAATTTACAATGTGTTGTTGCGTACCCTCGAGTCATCATAATGATCATAATTCTGTCTCCTTTACAATAGCATTGGCGAGAGATAGGAACAGACAAGTTAGAAAAGCATTTAATTAGAGGAAGGGAAATTATGAGGCTATCAGGCAGGAAAATGGAGGCTTAAATTGGAAACATGTTCTCAGGGAAAAGTACAGAAGAAAAGTGACAAATATTCAGCAGAGATTTGTGTAGAGTTCTGTATAGGTATGTTCCAATGAGACAGGGAAGTTATATAGGGTACAGGAACTGTGGTGTACAAAGGCTGTAATAAATCTAGTCAAGAAAAAAAGAAAAGCTTACAAAAGGCTCAGAGAGCTAGGTAATGTTAGACATCTAGAAGATAATAAGGCTGATAGGAAGGACCTTAAGAAGGAAATTAGGAAAGACGGAAGGGGCCATGAGAAGGCCTTGGCGGGCAGCATCAAGGAAAACCCCAAGGCATTCTACAAGTATGTGAAGAGCAAGAGGATAAGATGTGAAAGAATAGTACTTATCAAGTTTGACAGTGGGAAAGTGTGCATGGAACTGGAGGAAATAGCAGAAGTACTTAATGAATACTTTACTTCAGTATTCATTATGGAAAAAGATCTTGGTGATTATAGTGATGACTTGCAGCAGACTGAAATGCTTGAGTATGTAGATATTAAGAAGGGGGATGTGCTGGAGCTTTTGGAAAACATCAAGTTGGATAAGTCGCCGGGACCGGATGAGATATACCCCAGGCTGCTGTGGGAGACGAGGGAGGAGATTGCTGAGACTTTGGCGATGAACTTTGCATCATCAATGGGGACAGGAGAGGCTCCAGAGGATTGGAAGGTTGCGGATGTTGTTCCCTTATTCAAGAAAGGGAGTAGAGATAGCCCAGGAAATTATAGACCAGTGAGTCTTACTTCAGTGGTTGGTAAGTTGATGGAGAAGATCCTGAGAGGTAGGATTTATGAACATTTGGAGAGGTATAATATGATTAGGAATAGTCAGCATGGCTTTGCCAAGGGCAATTTTTTTGAGGACATGACTAAACACATTGATGAAGAAAGAGCAGTAGATGTAGTGTACATGGATTTCAGCAAGGCACTTGATAAGATACCCCATGCAAGGCTTATTGAGAAAGTAAAGAGGCATGGAATCCAAGGGGACATTGCTTTGTGGATCCAGAACTGACTTGCCCACAGAAGGCAAAGAGTGGTTGTAGACAGGTCATATTCTACATGGAGGTCGGTCTCCAGTGGGGTGCCTCAGGGATCTGTTCTGGGACCCTTACTGAGAGAAATGATTCTTAAGGAGTCCATTTAGAATGTGCTGACACAGAAAGAACGTGCAAAGCAACTTGCAGGGCAACGTATAAACCAATTTGCAAAATCAGGATGAAACAATAGCTTGCTGATTAAAGAAGCGATACAGGTAACGGGAAGACATGCTTAACGATTGAACAATAACGGTGTTAATGCGCTGAGGCTGATAAGTGGGCCAAAGGGTAGTCACATTTGTAATTTTGTAATGAGATTAAGGAAGAATGTCTGCACCTCACATGGGTGCAACTCACAAAATCGTAAACAAATAGGGTATAAAAAACTGTGCAAAGTGTAATTCGGCACTCAATCTAGCAGGAGCTGGTTGGGTCCGACTCTGCAGACTCGAAAAATAAAGTTTACCGTTCTGCAAATTGCTGAGACTCAGTGTGTTTCTGACAACGTGGGGGCTCGTCCGGGATCCACACTCCGACCGCGGTGGACACGAGGAAGGACATCGGAGACGGTGCACCCCGCCGAGTTTGGCGGTCCCTGACTCCTTGCTCGTCGCTCCAACGCGGCTTGAGCGAGTGATATCCGGACAGCGCAGAGCGGTAAACGGGGAGAAGGGGACAGTACCTGGTACTGGAAGTCCCCAGGACGCACCGGGTAAGTGCCTACTATTATAGTAGAAGGGTGCGGGAATAAGTAAGGACGGAGAAGACCGGGATCGCTACCCGGGGGTCCTCCTGATAAAAGTCCTTGGGACGCACCGGGTAAAGTGCCTACTGTTGCAGTAGAAGGGTGCGGGATTAAGTAAGAGCGGAATAAGATGGGAGGGGGTGGCTCTAAAAAGGAAGAGGAAACGGAGAGACCGGGACCATACCCGGGGGTTCCTCCTGATAGCCCCCTCGGTAGAATGTTTGAGAATTGGGGATGTGGAAGACTAAAAGGGAAACAAAAGAAAAAAATGATACAGTACTGTTTAATTTGGTCGAAACAGCCGATAGAAAAACCTGCGGTCTGGTGGCCGCGGCTTGGGTCTGAGGAGGATTGGGTACGACAAGCCTTAAACATTTACGTTAATTCAAAACCAAATGTAAAACCGGAAGAAATTGCTTATGCTTTTTGTTGGGCTCCCTGGCCAGGAGTAACAACAAAGAGTTTTAAATTGGGCTTTAAAGGGGAGCAGAAGTGGGACCCACTCGATCATTTACCCCCTCCCTATGTCCAGCCTTCTGCGCCCCTTGCGGGAGCATAGGGAGAACGTGAAGAAAGTGAAAAAACAGAAGAAATAGACCCGAAGAGGGAAGAGAGGGATGTTGGGGAAAAAGCAAAAGCAAGGATCGAAACAAGGAGTGTGACAGGAGCAGTTAAGAAAAAGAAAGACGAATTAAAAAAGGAAGAGGTACAGCTGTGTCCCCTTCGAGAGGTTCCAATGGGAGGAGAACGGGGAGGAACAGGATTTGTAAACGTCCCTCTGACAAGTACCGAAGTACGAGGATTTAAGAAAGATATGAAAACTTTATTAGAAGATCCAATGGGACTGGCAGAACAGTTGGATCAATTCTTAGGACCTAATGTTTACACTTGGGAAGAAATGCATGCGATTATGGGAACGCTATTTTCTGCACAAGAGAGGCAAATGATACGACAAGTTGCAATATCAATTTGGGGAAGGGAACAGCCGAATGAGTTACCGGGGGACCGGAAATTTCCAGTAAACGACCCACAGTGGGACAAACAAGCAGAAGAGAGAAGACGGCAATATCCCATTGCCATGGAAGGGAGGAGGGGATTACAACCTGTAATTGAGACATTAGTATCAGATGGACTCCTGGAAGAATGTATGTCACCCTTTAATACCCCCATCCTACCGGTCCGAAAGCCCGACGGCACGTATCGAATGGTTCAAGATCTGAGAGGCTTAAATGCGGTAGTCCAAACACGATACCCGGTAGTGCCTAACCCCTATACATTAATGAGCAAAATACCTCCTGAACATGAATGGTTCAGTGTGATAGATCTAAAAGATGCCTTTTGGAGTTGCCCGTTGGAGGAAGGTAGCCGAGATATGTTCGCATTTGAATGGGAAAATCCCTTCACTGGGCGGAAGAAGCAACTCCGGTGGACCGTCTTGCCCCAAGGGTTCACGGAGTCCCCAAACCTATTCGAACAGGTACTGGAGCAAGTATTGGCTGGATTCCATTGTACCGAAAAGAACCAACTATTACAGTATGTCGATGACCTACTACTATTGGGACCAGCAGAGGAGGTAGTGCGAGACGATACTATAAGACTCCTGAATTACCTAGGAGAAAAAGGATTGCGGGTGTCCAAGAAGAAACTGCAATTTGTCGAGAAGGAAATAACATATCTCGGACACAGAGTCAGTAAAGGGCACCGCCAAATAACCCCAGAAAGAATAGCGGGAATAACTAAAATACCGCTTCCCAGGACAAAGAAGGAAATAAGACAATTTCTGGGCTTAGTGGGCTATTGCCGGATTTGGATAGAGAATTATACCTCCCTGGTGAAGTTTATGTATGACAAATTGGCAAAGGAAGACTGGGGAATAATCAGCTGGACCGAAGGAGAAGAACAGAAGTTCAGGAAAATAAAAGGGCAACTAATTCGGGCCCCGGTATTAACACTGCCAGCACTGGAAAAGCCCTTTCGGCTGTATGCAACAAACAATGAAGGAACTGCGTTAGGAGTACTAACCCAAGAAAAAGGAGGAAAGCGGCAACCTGTGGCCTTTTTATCAAAAATGTTAGACCCGGTATCCCGGGGATGGCCGACTTGCATACAAGCCGTAGCGGCAGCAGCCGTACTAGTAGAAGAAGCACGGAAATTAACCTTTGGGGGAAGAATGACGGTGTATACCCCGCACTCCGTTAGCACCCTCTTAGCCCAAAAAGCTCAGCGGTGGTTGACGGACTCTCGCATACTGAAATACGAAACCATTCTGATGGTCGGGGATGATTTAAGCTTTGAAAAGAACAATAGTTGTAACCCGGCACAGTTCTTATACGGGGAATCAACAGGGGAGGAAACCGAGCATAACTGCGTGGAGCTAACAGACCTTCAGACAAAAAGTAGGGAAGATCTACAAGAAGTTCCCCTAATTGAAGGCGAGGAACTATATTTCGACGGCTCCTCGAAAAGATATAGGGGTATCCCCTTATGAAATGTTGTTTGGCCTTCCATATTGGAACAAGGTGGAGGGCTATCCTTCCCTGCAAGGGGGAGATGTCTTTGTAAGGGACTATTTACAGGCACTGTCTCGTTCTTTTGCAGAATTGCGCAGGAAGGGGTTACTCGCACAAACCCCACCTCTGGACTTCGCACTCCACCGAACTCAGCCCGGTGACTGGGTCCTGATTAAGACTTGGAAGCCAGAGAAGTTACAGCCGCAGTGGGAAGGCCCATTCCAGGTGCTACTGACCACCGAAGCCGCAGTAAGGACAAAAGAAAAAGGGTGGACCCACGCCGCGAGAATCAAGGGACCCGTAAAGCCCGAAGAAGGTGCAGAATGGACTTGCGTCCAGGGAGAAGACCCGATGGTGCTAAAGCTCAAAAGACGGACAGAATGAACTTTGGGACTGTAATGTATATACTGCTATTGTTGAGAAGCGCTGAAGGGGGATGTGATAAGTGCAGGACGACGGTAAGGGTGGGCATGACGGTTTTTCCAGGGTCCTTTGTATCACACTCGCATGTAAACGAGAAATGTTATGACTACAACAAAAAGGAGGAGTATGTGGAAAGTTTAATCTAACCAACTGCTGCTTAAAGATAGATGACAACGGAAAGGTGGTTCAAAAAATATCAGATAAAATAAGGAAACTGGCCCACGTGCCGGTACAGACCTGGAAGCCGCTGGGGTATTGGGACTGGCTGGACGGATGGTTGAAAGGAGGCTGGTGGCGAACCGCTTTAGGGGTTATAGGAGGGGGATTGATGGTCCTCCTTCTGCTACCATGTCTGATCCCCTGCTTGCGGGAGCTAGTAGCTAGGGTGGCAAGACAAGTCATGCAACCAGGGGCCCCAGCTGATCCTGTTCAGGTACTCCTACAAAGGGAAATAGAGCTAGAGGAAGAAGCCTATGTAAACCCGTGGCAAAAGCCCAACTGATAGCACATTCTAAAAAGAAAAAGGGTGGATTGAGAGAAATGATTCTTAAGGAGTCCATTTAGAATGTGCTGACACAGAAAGAACGTGCAAAGCAACTTGCAGGGCAACGTATAAACCAATTTGCAAAATCAGGATGAAACAATAGCTTGCTGATTAAAGAAGCGATACAGGTAACGGGAAGACATGCTTAACGATTGAACAATAACGGTGTTAATGCGCTGAGGCTGATAAGTGGGCCAAAGGGTAGTCACATTTGTAATTTTGTAATGAGATTAAGGAAGAATGTCTGCACCTCACATGGGTGCAACTCACAAAATCGTAAACAAATAGGGTATAAAAAACTGTGCAAAGTGTAATTCGGCACTCAATCTAGCAGGAGCTGGTTGGGTCCGACTCTGCAGACTCGAAAAATAAAGTTTACCGTTCTGCAAATTGCTGAGACTCAGTGTGTTTCTGACACTTACTCTTTGTGATTTTTATAAATGACCCAGATGAGGAAGTGGAGGGATGAGTTAGTAAGTTTGCTAATGACACAAATGTTGGAGGTGTTGTGGATAGTGTGGAGGGCTGTCAGAGGTTACAGCAGGACATTGATAGGATGCAAAATTGGGCTGAGAAGTGGCAGATGGAGTTCAACCCAGATAAATATGAAGTGGTTCATTTTGGTAGGTCAACTATGATGGCAGAATATAGTATTAATGGTAAGACTCTTGGCAGTGTGGAGGATCAGAGGGATCTTGGGGTCCGAGTCCATAGGACACTCAAACCAGCAGTTGACTCTGTGGTTAAGAAGGCATATTGTGTATTGGTCTTCATCAATTGTGGAATTGAAGTTAGGAGCCAAGTGATAATGATGCAGCTATATAGGACCCTGGTCAGACCCCACTTGGAGTACTGTGCTCAGTTCTGTTCGCCTGACTGCAGGAAGGAGTTGGAATCATAGAAAGGGTGCAGAGGAGATTTACAAGGATGTTGCCTGGATTGGGGAGCATGCCTTATGAAAATAGGTTGAGTGAACTTGGCCTTTTCTCCTTGGAGAGATGGAGGATGAGAGGTGACCTGATAGAGGGGTATAAGATGATGAGAGGCATTGATCGTGTGGATAATCAGAGGCTTTATCCCAGGGCTGAAACGGTTGCCACAAGAGGACACAGGTTTAAGGTCCTGGGGAGTAGATGGAGAGGAGATGTCAGGGGTAAGTTTTTTACTCAGAGAGTGGAGAGTGCGTGGAATGGGCTGCCGGCAAAGATGGTGAAGGTGGATACGATAGGGTCTTTTAAGAGACTTTTAGATAGGTGCATGGAGCCTAGTAAAATAGAAGGCTGTAGGTAAGCCTAGTAATTTCTAAGGTAGGGACATGCTTGACACAACTTTGTGCTGTAGGTTTTCAATGTTTCTATGTTGTAGGTTTTTATTATCAACTTATGGCGATCCTATGGATAGTGTATTTGTCCTTAGGATTTTCGTGACAGAGGTAGTGCTCATGGGTTCATGGACTGTTTAGAAATATGATCGTAGAAGAGAATCCATTCTTAAAACATTGAGAGTGTGCCTCCAGCCTGATGGTAGTAATAAGAAGAGGGCATGTTCCAAGTGGTGAGGGTACTTAATGATGGTTGTCACTTTCTTCAGGTAACCATCATCAGCAGTAACGTGGAGTACAAGCCCATAATTGAATCCACCTCAGTTGCTGTCATTTCCTCCTTTCATTCTCTGTGGATGGTGCTCTCTCCAAACTTTGACATATGAACTAAAACTGGTTGCTCATTCTGAGTAAAAGCCAACATAAACTAGAGCTTAAAGCACTGCTCTGTGACCAGTGTGAAAAACTATCAATATGTAGAGGAGCACATCATCTTTAGATATTAACCCTTTCTTTCCCAAGATCTCTCATAAACTCCTCTGGACTGTCTCCAGAGCCAAAACTTTCTTTGTCAGATATAAGACCAAACCTTCTCACAATACTCCAAATGGTCTTCCTTTTCATGATTCTACAGCTTTTATGTTTTTTTTTGTTTTGTTGTGTTCTATCATTCTCTAACTGCCCTCATTAGTTTATTAGCTAAGACACTTCATCAACATTTCACTCATGGAAACCCTAGTCTCACCCTCCTATCCATTCTGACAATGTGTAAAATATCATGTGTGGTCCCAGTGCTCAAGAACAGTCGACCAAAAGTCTTGAATGACGACCATCCAGTGGCCCTGGCCTCACACATCATAAAGATCCTAAAGAGACTGGTTCTGGCTCACCTCCAACCTCTGGTCAGATCAACCCTTGATCAACTGCAGTTTGCCTACCAGGAACACACTGGAGTCAATGATTCTGTCATCTACCTGCTAAACAGAGCCCACTCCCATTTAGAAAAGCAGGGCAGCACTGTGTGGACCATGTTTTTCAATTTCTCTGGTGCTTTCAATACCAAACAGCCCTTATTGCTGGAGGACAGCTCCATTCAATACATTGTATCCTGGATAATGGAAGATCAAAGTTTGTGTGGCTTCTGAGCTGTGTGTCAGACATGGCTATAAGCAGCACTGGGACTCACAGGGACTGTATTGGTTCCCTTCCTGTTTACTCTGTATACCTCAGACTTTAGATACAACACTGAGTCATGTCATCTGCAGAAATTCTCTATTGACTCAGCAATAATTGAATGAATAAAGGGGGTGGTGGGGGGGGTAGAATGAGTACTGAGCCCTGATGGGCAACTTTGTCAAATGGTGTGTAATGCCCTGGTCAAGATTTTTACTGCTATGCTGTAGGTATTTCATTTTAGCAGTACTGTGAGAACAGTCAGTGCTGCTTTCAGCCTATTTGGGTTTGGGCTGAGACAAGAGCCTTTGTTTTTCAACTTAGTAATGTGGTGTCAGCCAATCAGGGTGGTAGAATGGGAGAAGGTTCTAGAGAACACAGAACAGAGGTATTTTGTTGGCAGGAGTTAGGAGAAAACAGGAAGGAAGATGGTGGAGGATGCTGTCTCTGTTGCACAAGGTGCTTTTTGCAGAGGGCAGTAAATCCTCACAGCATTCTCATAAACCGGGTTTAGATAGGTGAGACATCCCAACCTCACAGATCTTGCGGGACCAAATTCATATACACCCTAGACGTATATAGCCTGAGAAAGGAGGGTTTCTCGCAGCAGAATTAAGTTAACAAGGGGCTAACAAGCCACATTTCCAGAGACAGCCAGTAAAAGGTGATTTCAGGTGCAAGGTGAATCATCTGCAACTCAACACCAGTAAGCCCAAGGAGATGCTGATAGACGAGCAAAACTAAACCTGCATTGCTCCCTGTTACTATTGATGGTGAGGACCAACAAAAAATACCTGGAGGTACACTTGGATGACAGACTTAGGAGGAACACCAACACAGAGGCTGTGTACAAGGAGGACCAGAGTCGCCTCTACTTCCTGAGGAGACTGAGCTCCTTTGGAGAATGCAGGCCTCTCCTTCACATGTTCCACCAGTCTGTTGTTACCAGTACAATCTGTGGTGGTGTACTGGGGGCGATAGCATCAACACAGGTGTTAAACTGATTGGGACGGCCAGCTCAGTTATAGGAGTCAAATTGGACACACTGGAGGCTGTAGTAGAACAAAGGACCCTCCGGAAAATCCTGGCAATTTCGGACAATGTTTCTCACCCTCTGCATGCCACCTTGGCTGAACAGAGGAGAACTTTTAGTAATAGACTAAGACAACTGCGCTGCTCCAAAGAGCACCATATGAGATCGTTCTTATCCTCGGCCATTAGGCTCTATAATGAGTCAAGCTATAGCCGGGGAAATGACAACCCCATCCTGATAGACTGTAAAATTAAAAAGATTTTTTTATTCCTTCTTACTTCTCTTCTAATAGTTGTATATTTGTATATCTGTGCTCTTGTAATGCTACTGTGACACGGTAATTTCCTTTAGGATCAATAAAGTATCTATCTAATTTAATCTAATCTCCTTTACTCTCTCTACATATTAAAACATGTCTTCTGTCTCATTTCTAATCAAATGTGACTTAATTACTTAACAGAAAATATTGTGAGTGCTGGAATCAGAAATCGATAATCAAAAATATTACTTGGTAAGGAGGCATCTAAGGAGAGAGCAAGTTAATACCTCAAGTCAGCTTATATGAAAGATTATTCATTAGAAATAGTAACTTCAATTCTCTTTTCTCTGATGTTCTCCAACCTGCCTAGAACTGCTAGCATTTTCTGTTTCTAATCGTTACTTAATAATGGTTTTATCCTTGCTGGCTTCTTTTTTAGTGAAATAGCTGAAGGGACGTTCAATTGATTGTTTTTTTC
Organism: Hypanus sabinus; assembly: GCF_030144855.1. NCBI lineage: Eukaryota > Metazoa > Chordata > Chondrichthyes > Myliobatiformes > Dasyatidae > Hypanus > Hypanus sabinus. Next base: position 2,711,309 of record NC_082727.1, read on the forward strand.
ACCAATCAGGTCTTACCTTTCTGGGAAAAGTTTTTAGGTGTGTTATTTAGAATGGACTGTCCTAGAGTATATGCTCCCAAAGAGTAAATTAATAATGTGGCTTTAATGGCATTTGTTCTGCAGACTTTGAAGAATAATGTAAAATGAATGTTTAGTGTCACAATGTGCATTATTATTAAGGTAAGCCTTAAGGTCTGATCTCCAGTTCAATGCTAGGGCAGAGTCCCATACATGTACATGTAACTAGATTAACCAATCAATGTCCACCATTACTGCATTGCTTCCTAGTAAAGCTGCAATGAATAGTAAAGCCATGAGATGGGGAGTCAGCCTTGAAGTATCTATTAGTCCAAAATGCCACTTGTCAAAACAAAATCACCTCATCAGCTTTCTCGATATTTTACTTTATGTGCTGATTCCAGCAGCAATGGAGAACTGTACACTTTAATGGAGAACAACATGAGGGTAATTGGTTAGCCATTCAAATGTCTGGGAATATCCTATTGTTTTCAACCAATCTTTATTATTGGATGATCTTGTTGCACTATTACAAATTGTCAGGTATGATGTTGTGGCCATCACTGAACCATGGCTGAAGGATAGTTATAGTTGGGAGTTGAATATCTAAGGTTACGAGTTGTATTGGAGGGATAGGAAGGTAGGCAGAGGGGATGGTGTGTCTCTGCTGGTAAAGAATGACATAAAATCAGTAGAAAGATGTAACATAGGATCAGAAGAAATTGAATCTTTGTGGGTTGAGTTAAGAAACTGCAAGGGTAAAAAGACCCTAAAGCAGTTATTCACAGATCTCCCAACAGTGGGGAGAAGAGGCTGATAGGATTTATTAATTAGGGGAACAGAAGGGAGGCTCTTTGGGAAAGAGTGAGAGGGGGATAGCTCCAGAGGTACTCTGCACAGGCTTCGTTTGGAGCTCTGACCAGTGACCAATCAGCACTTGGAATTGATTAGCAAGAATAAATTAAAGGAAGGCAGGGGTAAACTCAGCAGCCATCTTCGCAGAGCCCACCATTTGAGTGGACAGAGTTAGAGTGGTGATTATGGAGCTTTAGCTCTCTGAGGCTTCAGTCAGAGAAAGCAAAACAGAAAAGCTCTCGGTAGAATTTTTCTTCCCTCCCTTCTTCACATTTGCACAGTTAGGATGGTAGAGAAGTCAGGCAAGATAGTTGAATGCTCCCCTTGTGGGATATGGGCAGGCAGGGAACTACAACTGCACAAAGTGCATCCAGCTGTTTCTTCTAACAAACCGTAGTAATAAGGTGGAGCTGGAAATGGATGAAACCTAGATCATTCAGGAGGCTCAGGGGGTGATAGATACATAGGACATATAGGGATGTAGTTACACCCAAGGTGCAGGACACAGAAAACTGGCTGACAGTTAGGAAGGGAAAAGGGGTTAAAGAGCCTGTGCAGAGTACCTCTGGAGCTATCCCCCTCAACAACAGGTATATCACTCTGGATACAGTCGTGGGGGATGACCTAGCAGAGAAAAGACTCAGTGGTCAAGTTTCTGGTACTGAATCTGGTTCTATGATTCAGAAGGGAAAAGGGAGAAGAGGCTGATAGGATTTATTAGTTAGGGGAACAGAAGGGAGGCTCTTTGGGAAAGAGTGAGATTACAGGATGTTATGTTGCCTCCCAGGTGGCAGGGTCCAGAAAATCTTGGATCAAGTCCTCAGTATTCTCAAATGGGAGAGTGAACAGCCAGAGGTCATGATGCATGTAGGTACTAATGATATGGGTAGGACGAATAATGAGGTTCTGCATGGGACTTGAGGGAGATAGATGCTACGTTAAAGAGCAGGACCTCTAAGGTTGTGATCTCAAGATTGCTACCTGTGCTATGTGCTAGTGAGGCCAGAACTAGGAAGATTTTACAGTTTAACACATGGGCCAGTGTGTTGGTATAGAAGGGAGGAAATAATATTTTTGTATCATTGGGCTCTCTTCCAGGGAAGGTGAGACCTGTACAGAAAGGATTGTTTTCACCAGAACTGGAGGGGGACTAAAATCCTAGCCAGAAGGTTGCTAATGCTGCACGGTGGGGTTTAAACTAGAGATGCAGTGGGATGGGAACCAGAGTGCCAGACAGCGGAGAGGTTGTAGAGATAGATGTTGGTAAGACCTCAGACAAAGTTAAAAATCAAAATGTTGAGCATGTTACAACTAGAGTCCTGAACGGTGTACATTTCAATGCAAGGAGTATTGTGGGAAAGGCAGATGAACTCGGGGCATGGATGTACACCTGGAATTATGATATTGTGGCCCATTACTGAGACTTAGTCGCAGGAAAGGCATGACGGGCAGCTCATTATTCTGAGGTTCCGTTGTTTTAGATGCGGCAAAGCAGGAGGGATGGCATTATTAACCAGGGAAGATGTCACGGCAGTGCTCTATGAAGATGGATTCATCTAGTGAGGTGTTATAGGTGGAACTGAGAAATAAGAAAGGTATGACCACATTAATGGGTCTACATTACAGACCATGCAACAGTCCTAGGGATTTAGAGGAACACATTTGTAAGGAGATTGCAGATGTTTGCAAGAAACAAGGTTGCTAAGGTTGGTATTTTTTAACTTTCCACATGTTAGTGCCACGTGCTGGTGAGCCTAGAAATAGGAAGATAATGTAGCTAAAGACGTTACTATGGAGATGGTACAGGAGGGAGGGCATCATGCTTTTGGACAATTGGGCTTTGTTCCAAGGAAAGTAGGACCTGTTCCGATGGGGCAGTTTGCACCTGAACTGGAGGAAGACTAACATCCTTGTGGGTAGATTTGCTAGTGCTGTTCCAGGGGGTTTAAACTAGATTTGCAGGAGGAGGGAAACCAGAGTGTTAGAGCAGATAGTGAAGTGGAGGAGGCTAAAGATCATGTGAGGACTGCATGTAGAGGCAGAAATCAAAGGTTTGTATGTGATAAAAATGCTCTCAGGTGCATCTCTTTCAATCCAAGAGGTATTGTAGGTAAGGCAGATAAGTTTAGGATGGTTCGTGGGATTACGACATCATTGCTATTAGTGAGACTTGGTTGCAGGAGGGGCAGGACTGGCAGCTTAATTTTCCAGGGTTCCGTTGTTTCAGACGTGATAGAGGGGGAATGATGAAAGGGGGAGGAGTGGCATTACTAGTCAGGAAGAATATCACAACTGTGCGTAGACAGGATAGCCCGGAAGGCGTCTACAGAGGCCATGTGGGTGGAGCTGAGGAACGGGAAAGGTGTGACTACACTAATAAGGTTGTATTATAGATGGCCCAATACTCAGAGAGAATTGGAGGAACAAATCTGTAGAGAGATAGCAGACCAATGTAAGAAACAGAAAGATGTAATAATAGGGGATATTAACTTTCCACATATTGACTGGGACTCACACATATGAAAGGGCAAGATGGCTTGGAGTTTGTTAAATGTGTTCAGGAAAGTTTTCTAAATCAATATATAGAGGTACTTACCAAAGAAGATGCAATACCTGATCTCCTATTAGGGAACCAGACAGGTCAGTTAACAGAAGTATGTGTAGACAAACATTTTGGGTGCAGTGACCATAATGTCATTAGTTTCAAGTTAATTATGGATAAGGATGGGTCTGGTCCTCGAGTTGAGGTTCTAAATTGGAGAAGGGCCAATTTTGTGGAAATGAGAAAGGAGCTTGGAAGAGTGGATTGGGATAAGTTGTTTTCTGGCAAGGATGTGTTCAAAGACGAAATTCTGAGAGTGCAGAGTTTGCATGTTCCTGCCAGCATTAAACGCAAAGTTAACAGGCATTGGGAACCTTGGTTTTCAAGGGATATTGGTGATCTGGTTAAGAGAAAGAGAGAGGTGTATAGCAGGTATAGGCAACAAGGAACAAATAAAATACTTGAATATGTAAGAAAATACTGAAGAAGGAAAGCATGAAGGCAAAAAGAAGACATGAGGTTGCTTTGGCAGATAATGTGAAGGTAAACCGGAAGGGTTTCTACAAGTATATTAAGATTAAAAGGATAGTAAGGGACAAAATTAGTCCTCTAGAAGATTAGAGTGGCTGTCTATGTGTGGAGCCTCACAAGATGAGGGGGATCTTAAACAGTTTTTTTGCATCAGTATTTACTCTGGAAACTGGCATAGCATATATGGAAGGAAGGGAAATAAGCAGTAGTGTCATGGAACATACAGAGATTAAAGAGGAGGAGGTGCTTGCTGCCTTACAGCGAATAAAGGTAGATAAATCCCCTGGGCCTGACGTGGTATTTCCTTTGACAGAGACTAGTGTCGAAATTGCAGGGGCCCTGGCAGAGATATTTAAAATCTCCTTAGCCGCAGGTGCAGTGCTGGAGGATTGGAGGGTAGCTCATGTTGTTCCGTTGTTTAAAAGTAAGCCAGGAAATTACAGGCCAGTGAGCCTGACATCAGTAGTAGGTAAATAATTGGAAGGTGTTCTGAGAGATCGGATATACAAGTACTTGGACAGCCAAGGGCTAATTAAGGATAGTCAACATGGCTTTAACGATGGTGTTTAACGAATCTTATAGAGTTTTTCGAGAAAGTAGATGAAGGAAAGGCTGTGGATGTTGTCTACATGAACAAAGTCCCACATGGGAGGTTAGTTTAGAAGGTTCAGACACTAGGTATCCTTGGAGAGGTTGTAAACTGGATTCGAAATTGGCTGTGTGGAAGAAGACAGAGAGGGGTAGTGGATGATTGCTTCTGAGACTGGAGGCCTGTGACTAGTGGTGTGCCTCAGGGATCTGTGCTGGGACTATTGTTTGTTGTCTATATCAATGATCTAGATGATAATGTGGTAAATTTGAGCAACAAGTTTGCTGATGACACTAAGATTGGAGGTGTTGTGGACAGCGAGGAAGGTTTTCAAAGCTTGCAAAGGGATCTGGGCCAACTGGAAAAATGGGCCAGAAAATGGCAGATGAAATTTAATGCAGACAAGTGTGAAGCGTTGCATTTTGGAAGGATAAATCAAGATAGGACATACACAGTAAATGGTAGGGCACTGAGGAGTGTGGAGGAATAAAGGGATCTGGGAGTTCAGATAATTCCCTGAAAGTAGCATCACAGATAGACAGTGTTGTAAAAAAGGTTTTCAGCATCCTGGCATTCATAAATCAAATTATTTAGTATAGGAGTTGGGACATTATGGTGAGGTTGTGTAAAACATTGGTGAGGCCAAATTTGGAGAATTCTGTGCAGTTCTGGTCACCTAACTATAGGAAGGACATCAGTAAGATTGAAAGAGTGCAGAGAAGATTTACTAGGATGTTGCCAGGTCTTCAGGAGTTGAGTTGCAGGGAAAGATTGAATAGGTTAGGACTTTATTCCTTGGAGTGTAGAAGAATGAGGGGGGATTTGATAGAGGTTTACAAAATTATGAGGGGTATAGACAGAGTAAATGTGAGTAGGCTCTTTCCACTTAGATTAGGAGAGATAAGTATGAGAGAATATGGCTTTAGGGTGAAAGGGGAAAGATTTAGGGGAAACATTAGGGGGAACTTCTTCAGAGAGTGGTGGGAGTGTGGAACAAGCTGCCATCTGACATGGTAAATGCGGGCTGACTCTTAAGTTTTAAGAATAAATTGGACAGATACATGGATGGGAAGAGGTCTGGAGGGTTATGGACTGGGTCAATGGGACTAGTGGAATATAGTCTCGGCACAGACTCAAAGGGCCGAATGGCCTGTTCTCTGTGCTGTAGTGTTCTATGGTTCTATATTGACTGGGAATCCCATACTGTAAAAGGACTAAATGAGGTAGAGTTTCTCAAATATGTTCAGGAAAGTTTCCTTCATCAGTAAATCCCAATGAGAGAGCATACAATACTGGATCTGCTTGTAGGGACTAGGACGGAGCAGGTGACAGAAGTTTGTGTATTGGAAAAATTTGCATCTAGCGATCACAATGCCATTAGCTTCAAAGTAAATATGTAGAGATAGGTCTGGTCTGTGGAACAAGATTCTAAATTGAAGAAAGGCCAATTATGATGGTATCAGAAATGATCTAACAAGTGTGGATTGGGACAGGTTGTTTTCTGGCTAAGGTGTACTTGGTAAGTGGGAGGCCTTCAAAAGCAAAATTTTGAGAGTACAGAACTTTTGCATCTGTATTTACTCAGATGACAGACACAGAGTCTATAGAAATAAAGCAAAGTGGCATCAACTTCATGGAATCCATACAGATTATAGGGGAGGAGGTGTTTGCTGTCCTGAGGCAACTCAGGGTGGATAAATCCCCAGGGCCCAGTATGGTGTTTCCTCAGACTCTGCAGGAGGCAAGTGCAGAAATTGCCAGGGCCTGAGCAGAGATATTTAAATCTTCATAGTGACAGGAGAGGTACCTGAGGATTGGAGGATAGCAAATACTGTTTGGCTGTTTTAAAGAAGCTCTAAACAGAAACCAGGAAATTATAAGCCAGTAAGACTGACATCAGTTGTGGAGGAGTTATTGGAAGGTATTCTAAAGGACTGGATATATACAGTAGGTATTTGGATAGACATGGACTGATTAAGGATAGACAATGTGGCTATGTGCATGGTATATCATGCCTAACCAATCTTTATAGAGTTTTTTTGAAGACACTACCAGGAAAATGATGAAGGCAAGGGCAAAGGATTTTGTCTACATTGAGTTTAGCAAGGCATTTGAGAAGGTCCTGCATGGGAGGTTGGTTAAGAAGGTTCAGTCACTCAGCATTCAAGATAAAGTAGTAAATTGGATTAACATTGGCTTTGTGAGAGAAGCCAGAGGCTTGTGACTAATGGTGTGCCATTGGGATTAGTGTTGTTTTTTTGTTATCAATAATAATGATCTGGATGATAATGTGGTTAACTGGATTAGCAAATTTGTAGATGACACTGTTATGAAGGTACCACAGCTCTGAGGGGCCGAAGGAGAGGGAGCAGCCCCCTCCTTCCGGAGAATCGCAAGATCGCTATTAATTCGGGTCTCGGAAGTGAGAGACAATGCAACGGTTTTGGCCATTGTTCTTAGAGGCACCTGTGCATGTCCCTGCTACGTGACAGCTACCATGGATATGGACACCCTCGGGCAATGTGGGGGTGAAGATTGCATCACCCTACTTTGATGGACATCTACAACTCTGCAAGTAAAGATAAAAGCAGATTGCAGGAGGCAGTACCCCAGCAACGCACCCGAAGGAGACCCTCGCTCAGTGCTCCCGTGGCTGGAAGCCACTCAACGCCACGTGCGCTCCTAACTCCTTTGCCTGGGGAGCGGGTGGCTGAGAATACCGAGAAGGACTTCGAACTAACAATAGGGAAACAACGCTCCCCTGATTTAACGGAGTCGCTTCCTAAAATCCCGGGCAAGTTTTCTGTTTTTTTTTACCGATCCCTCTAAAACACGTGAAACCCAGCGATTCCCTGAAAGGCTAGTAAAGTCTGCAGGCTTCTGAGTGACTTTTATATTTCCAACGGACAATATACTATCCCCTAGACAACAGTCGAGATTACTTCTTAATGAAGAACATTACGATACCCGCGTTTTAGATTGAGTATTGATGACGTGCATTATCTGAATGTTTGTATTAACCTTACTTTTGTGCCCCTTTATAAATAAAAACGTTTGAAAATAGTGACATCGGACTTCAATGGACCTCTCTATCTTTGCTGGTAAGTTATCCAGTTACGGGATATGTAACAACACCAAAGAAAGGGGCACAGTGGACAGCAAGGAAGTTTATCATGGCTTGCAGAGGGATCGGAATTAGCTGGAAAAACGGGATGAAAAATCACAGATGGAATTGAATGCAGATTTGTGTGAGGTTTTGCACTTTGGTAGGACCAACTAGGGTAGGTCTTACACAATGAATGTTAGGGTACTAAGGAGTGTGGTAGAACAAAAGGATCTTGGAATACAGGCCATAATTTGTAGAAAATGACATCACATGTAGTTAGTGTTGTAAAGAAAGCTTTTAACATATTGTCCTTCATAAATCAGTGCACTGAGCACAGGAATTGGGATGTTATATTGAAGTTAGTGAGGCCTAATTTAGAGTATTGTGTTCAGTTTTAGTCACCTAAAGGGAAGATGTAAACAAGGTTGAAAGAGTAAAGAGAAAATTTACAAGGATGTTGCCAGGTCTGGAGGACCTGAGTTATGAGGAAAGATTGAATAGGTTAGGACTGTATTCCTAAGATCGTAGGTTGTTATCATCTCAGATGACCTATTTTGGGTCCAAAACATTAAACACATGAAGACAGTTCACCAGCAGCTATACTTCATTCCTGCCCCACCGAACTCATTTCTGCATACCTTGACACTGTCTTAACCCCCTTGTTCAATCTCTTCCCACCTATGTTCATGACACTTCTCACGCTTTGAATTTTTTCAATCATTTTAAGTTCCCTGGCCCCCACCACCTTATCATCCATGTTCCATGGATGTCCAGTCCCTATATACCTCCATCCCCCACCCAGATGGTCTCAAAGTTCTTCGCTTCTTTTTAAATTCCAGACTTAACGAATTCCCCTGTACCACCACTCTCCTCCGTCTAGCGGAATTAGATCTTACTCTCAATAATTTCTGCTTTGGCTCCTTCCACTTTCTCCAAGCCAAGGGTGTAGCCATGGGCTAGTTATGCCTGCCTTTTTGTTGGCCTTGTGGAATAGTCCGTGTTCCAAGTCTATACGGGTATCTGTCCCCCTCTTTTCCTTCGCTACATTGACTACTGCATTGGTGCTGCCTCCTGCACACATGCTGAGCTCGTTGACTTCATTAACTTTGCCTCCAACTTTCACCCTGCCCTCAAATTTACCTGGTCCATGTCCGACACCTCCCTCCCCTTTCTTGATCTTTCTGTCCATCTCTGGAGATGGCTTATCTACTGATATGTACTATAAGCCTACAGACTCTCACAGCTACCTGGACTATTCCTCTTCCCACCCTGTCTGTTGCAAAAATGCTATCCCCTTCTCACAATTCCTCCATCTCCGCCGCATCTGCTCTCAAGATGAGGCTTTTTATTCCAGGATGAAGGAGATGTCTTCCTTTTTTAAACAAAGGGGCTTCCCTTCTTCTACCATCAACTCTGCTCTCAAACGCATCTCTCCCATTTCCTGCACATCTGCCCTCACCCCATCCGCCCGCCACCCCACTCGGGATAGGGTTCCCCTTGTCCTCACCTACCACCCCACCAGCCTCCAGGTCCAACGTATAATTCTCCATAACTTCCGCCACCTCCATCGGGATCCCACTACCAAGCACATCTTTCCCTACCCCCCTCTTTCTGCTTTCCGCAGGGATCACTCCCTACACGACTCCCTTGTCTATTTGTCCCCCCCATCCCTTCCCACCAATCTTCCTCCTAGCACTTAACCTTGTAAGCGGAACAAGTGCTACACCTGCCCTTACACCTCCCTCACCACCATTCAGGGTCCCAGACAGTCCTTCCAGGTGAGGCGACACTTCACCTGTGAGTGGGCTGGTGTGGTATACTGTGTCCGGTGCTCCCGGTGTGGCCTTTTATATATTGGTGAGACCCGACGCAGACTGGGAGACTGTTTCGCTGAACACCTACGCTCAGTCCACCAGAGAAAGCAGGATCTCCCAGTGGCCACACATTTTAATTCCACATCCCATTCCCATTCTGTTATGTCTATCCATGGCCTCCTCTACTGTCAAGATGAATTCACACTCAGGTTGGAGGAACAACACCTTATATTCCAGCTGGGCAGCCTCCAACCTGATGGCATGAACATTGACTTATCCTAACTTTGGTTAATGCCCCTCTTCCCCTTCTTACCCCCATCCCTGACATATTTAGTTGTTTGCCTGTTCTCCATCTCCCTCTGGTGCTTCCCCCTCTCCTCCTTTCATTCTCCTGAGGCCTCCCGTCCCATGACCCTCTCCCTTCTCCAGCTCTGTATCACTTTTGCCAATCACCTTTCCACCTCTTAGCTTCATCCCACCCCCTCCGGTCTTCTCCTATAATTTCGCATTTCCCCCTCACCCCACTACTTTCAAATCTCTTACTATCTTTCCTTTCAGTTAGTCCTGACGAAGGATCTCGGCCCGAAACGTCGACAGTGCTTCTCCTTATTGGTGCTGCCTGGCCTGCTGTGTTCCACCAGCATTTTGTGTGTGTTGTTTGATACTATATTAGGAGTTTGGTGAACTTCTACAGATGTACCATAGAAAATGTTCATCACAAACTAGTGCGAGGAGGCTCTAATGCACAGGATTGCAAGAGGCTGTGGAGGGTTGTAAAAGCAGTCAGTTCCATCAAAGGCACTAACATCCCTGCCATCAAGGACATCTTCAGAAAGTGGTGCCTTAATAGGCAACATCCATTACTAAAAACTGTAATCATCCAGGATATGTTCTCTTTTCATTACTACCATCAGGGATGAGGTATAGGAGCCTATACTCAACATTTTAAGAAAGGTTTCTTTCCCCTCCACCATCAGATTTCTGAATGGATCAAGAACCCACAAACACTACCTGCTATTTGTCTTATGAATTATTTATTTGTCTTTGTAACTTACAGTGCACAGTACTGTTGACACAAACAGCAAATTTGTTAATATACTGTATGTCAGTGATAATAAGATATTCTAATTGTGAATATGCAATTTGTGCAATAAATATTAATGTCTGCAATTAGCTAACCTTAAAGGAAACTTCCTATGAAGAGTTAACAATCTCTGAGTCCTCATTTGCAGCACTGGCTACAGAGGCTCGTACAGCCAGCTGACAGACCAGATGATCCCTGAAAGTCAAGGATCAAGCTGATCAGATAGAAGAGCTTTCACAAACAACAAAACAGAAGAAAAAGGCACAATTTTTAACATATAAATGTTTTACACAGCATGAACTGCATTGTGGAATGTGGAATGAATGAGGTAAAAGCTAAAAATGTTGTAAACAAGACTTGTAATTTTTTTTACATCCATTATGCTTTGAAACATTTTTCTGAAAGAACAAAGATCAATATAAATAAAACCAGCTTCTTAGAGTGAGTGTTTGCTTTGATGCAATCATGGCTTACCATGCAATTGAAAACACGTTTAAATTTAATTCAGCAAAATTGTTTTAATTCAATGTCCCCCAATTTTTAACCAGTCTGATAAGGAATATAATTCTTTCTCATTACCTTTTACAGTTCTATGCACCACAACCCAAACTAATCTATAGCTAAAGTTTTCCAATTCAGCAACATCCTTGTGGATGTCTGCAGTCTGCTGAGAAACATTACATCAATCCTACAGAGCTGCTCTCCGGACTCAAGCTGTGCTCATACTTGTCCTGTACACATCTCAGCATAATCTCTCAGCCTCAATGCCTCAGCTACTAGAGTAATGCATTTCCTTCGTCTTTTTAACCACCTTATTGACCTGCTCAGCGACAATATTGGTAGTCTTCTAATGGCACCACTCCTACAATCAGAAAGAATAAGAAAATACCCAGAGCCAGAGTGATTTCCTCCATTACCTCTTTGAACAGTAATGGATACGTTTCATTTCTGTATGGATATTTATCAAACTGAAAAACAGATGTAAATCCCCTAAATTGAGTTCCTTTCTTAATATGTTTACATCATGCAATATATCACACTCAATCTCAAACTTCATAAAACATAGTACAAAGTACAGCACAGTAACAGGCCCTTCAACCCACAATGTCTGTGCTAAACAAATTGCCCAATTAGTTAAATCTCTTCTGCCTGTATATGATCCATATCCCTCCATTCCTTGCATGTTCATGTGTCTAACAATCAAAACGCCACTATCGTATCTACCACTGCTACTTTTGGCAGCACATTCCAGGCACCCACCTCTCTCTCTGTAAAAAAAAATACTTGCCCTGCATATCTCCTTCAAGCATTCCCCCTCTGCATGTCCTCCAGTATTTGGTATTTCTACCTTAGAATAGAAGATTCTGATTGTGTACGCTATCTATACCTGTCATCATTTTATAAACTTTTAGGTCTGCCCTCAGCCATCGACACCCAAGAGAAAACATCCCTAGGTTTTTTCAACCCTTTCTTATCATCCATAACCAGGAACAGCTGTAGTCTGACATCCCTTATATAGTCCCAGTGGAAGTTTAGTCATTCTCTTTGTTTTGGACTCTAAAGACAATCTTGTTTTTGTGTCTTCATGATGACGGCTTCTTTGTATTCTCAGGAATAAAACAAAATCACACTGACTCCTGTTGGACCCTGAAGCTGCTACAATTCTTTAGAAGGTAAGAATGAGAGATAAAACTTGTTGCTTTTGATAATTTTATCACGTGTTTCAAGAACATGGAAGACGAAGAGAGAAGAAGCATGAGGAGGGAGAATGAAGAAAGAGCAGGCAGAAAAAGAGAGCAAACAAAGGTTGTCTAGTCTACTGATAACATGAAATTCCACTGGTAACATTAACCAAGCAGATAACCAGATTCAGGTAATGTCTGCCACTGAAACCTAGAAGATTCCAAAAAATACAGATGGTCTGAACAACTCACTGAGCAATTGAATGTATAGAGATGATTATATAAAAATACAAGCAACTATAAGACATTTAAACTGCAAGGAAAATAACAATTCTGCAGCCTAATCCAACACTCCTAACCTAATTTTTAGGAACTTCAGAAATTTTAATTGCTTTTCTGAAAAAAAAAGGTTCAAAGCTATTTGCTTCCTACACAAACATTTCCTGTCAGTTTGAGTGATTTGTAACAGCAATATGTTTTATTAGCTTTTGCTCATGTACAGCTGCTACAAAGACATTAGGTCAAACTATCTGACTGATTAGATTTTTTTGAAACAATTGTACTGATCAGAAACATCAAATTCAAACGTACAGCTGCAGGTTTCATCTTCACATTCACAGAAGTAACCTCTAAAATTTTCATCAGCAAGTGGTCAAAGGGATGAAGATTAACATAATAAAGTAACATTGTATCAAGATTAGTGATATTTACCATCTGACAGTGGTGGAAATCTGACATGGCTGATCTTCCAGCTAACGTCCACCTTCTGACCTGCAGTCAACAAAGGCACAATGCTAAATTGAACTGAACTGAAATAAACTGACATTCCTAGACTGTTTCAATGACTCTGTGGTTTGATGTTTTATGTTCTGTATGTTGCACTCATTTTTATTGCTGATAGCTCTATTTGTTCTTTTTTTGAGTACTGGATGTTTGATGTTTTCTTTGAATGGGTTCCTTTGCATTTCTTTGTTTCATGGCTCTCTGATGAATCTCAGGGTTCTATACCACACTATGTACTGTGAACTTCGAACTTAAAACAATACTTTGCATCTGTATTTACACAGGAGATGGACCATCTATAGAAATAAGGCAAAGCATCATAAACTTTATGGACACTATACAGATTACAGGGGAAGAGGTGTTTCCAATCTTGAGGCAAATTGGGGTGGATATATCTCAGACCCTGATAAGGTGTTCCCTCAGATTCTGTGGGAGGCAAGAGTTCAGAGAAATTTTAAGCAGATTTTTTTTTCATTTGTATTCACTCAGGAGATGGACACAGGGTCTATAGAAGTGAAACAAAATAGCAGCAAGGCCATGCACCCTATACAAGATACAGAGGAGGAGGTGTTTGCTGTCTTGAGCCAAGTGCAAAGATTGCTGAGGTCCTAGCAGACATATTTAAATCATCCTTAGTGACAGATGAGGTACCTGAGAATTGGAGGATAGCCAATATTGTTCCACTATTTAACAAAGGCCCTAAAAGTAAAGCAGGACAGTAAAGGCCAGTGGCCCTGACATCAGTAATAGAAAAGTTATTGGAGGTACTCTAAGGGAACAAAATTATGAGTATTTGGATAGATATGGACTAATTAAGGATAGTCAGCATGGCTAACCAATCTTTAAAGTTTTCCGAGCAAGTCACCAGGAAAGTTGATGAAGGCCAGGCAGTTGATGTTGTCCCACATGGGAAGTTGATAAAAACATTCAGTTGCTCAGCATTCAGGATGAGGTAGTAAATTTGGTTAGATATTGGCTTGTGGAAGAAGCCAAAGAGCGGTAGTATATGGCTACACCTCTCTAACTGTGGATTCCTGTGACTAGTGGAGTGCCACAGGGATAGGTGCTGGGTTCATTGTTGTTTGTCATCTATACCAATGATTTAAATGATAATGTGGTTAATTGGATCAGTAAGTTTGAGGATTACAATAAGATTTGGGGTCTAGTGGACAGCAAGGAAGCTTATCAGAGCTTGCAATAGGATCTGGACCTGCTGAAAAAATAGGTTGTAACATGGCAGACAAGTGTGAGGAATTACATTTTGGTAGAACCAACCAGGGTAGGTTTTACACAGTGAACTTTAGGGCACCGAGGAGTGTGGTAGAACAAAGTGATCTGGAAATAGAGATCCATAGTTCATTGAAAGTGGCTTCACAGGTAGACAGGGTGCAAAGAAAATTTGCAAAGGTCTTTCCGGGACTGCAGGACCTGAGTTATAAGGAAAGATTGAATAGGTTAGGACTTCATTTATTGGAATGTAGAAGAATGGGGGTTATAGATAGGGTAAACGCAAGCAGAATTTTTCCACTGAAGTCGGGTGGGATTACAACTAGAGGTCATAGGTTAAGAGTGAACGGTGAAAGGTTTAAGGAGAACATGAGGGGAAACTCAGTGTCATAAGAGTGTTAAATGAGCTGCCAGCACAAATGGTGCATGTAAGCTCAATATAAACTGTTAAGAGAATTTTAATAGGTATATGGATAAGGGTATGCATGGCTATGGTACGTGAGCAGATCAATAGGAGAAGGCAGTTTAAATAGTTCTGCATGGACTAGATGGGTCAAAGAGCCTATTTCTGAGCTGCATTTTTTTAGGACTCTATATACTAGAATACTGGTACCAGAACTAATTCTATTAATTTGACCTAAACTGTTATTTTTCCTCTTACACTACAAACGTCGCCTGACCTGCATCTAATTAGTTTGAGATCAAGTATATTTCAGTAAAATCTAGCCTAGATACTGGAGAATACCATAATATTGGATTCCAAATAGTCTGGCGAAAAGCCATGACCCATTTGGTGCTAGACTCTAATATTGTTGAGCCTTGAAACTTCAGATGATCCAGAAGAGTTTGTTCCACCTGCAATAACAGTTTAGAGAACAAGCCGTTTAGACCCATGGAACAATACCAACAAGATGAAGGGTGATCTCTTTGAAATCTACCGAATATTGAAAGGCCTAAATAGAGTGTAAGTAGAGAGGATGCTTCCAATAGTGGGAGATTCTAGGTCTAGAGGGAACAGCTTCAGAATACAATAACTTCCCTTTAGAACAGAGATGCTTAGGAACTTCTTTAGCCAGAGCATGTTGAATCTGTGAAATTCATTACTACAGGCGGTTGTGGAAGCCTAGTCATTGATTATATTTAAAGTAGTGATTAATATTATCTTAATGAGACCATAAGACCATAAAATATAGGAGCAGAATTAGGCTATTTGGCCCATCGAGTCTGCACTACTATTTCATCATGGCTGATCCATTTTCCCCCTCAGACCTAATCTCCTGCTTTCTCCCCATATCCCTTCATGACCTGACTAATCAAGAATCTATTAACGTCCTCCTTAAATATACCCAATGACTTGGCCTCTACAATAAATTCCACAGATTCACCACTCTCTAGCTAAGGAAATTCCTCCTCATCTCCATTCTAAAAGGATGTCCCTCTACTCTGAGGCAGTGTTCTATGGTCCCACCATAGGAAACATCCTCTCCACATCCACTCTTAATTTAGAAAATTGCCTATACTTTTATTTCTTCTGCTACTAAAGTGCACAACCATACACTTCCCGACAGCATATTCCATCTGCCACTTCTTTGCCCGTTCTCCTAATCTGTCTAAGTTTTTCAGTAGTCCCTCTAGTTCCTCAACACCACCTGCCCCTCCACCTATCTTCGTATCATCCACAAATTTAGTCACAAAGCCTTCAATTCCATCATCAAAATCATTAATACATAACATAAAAGTAATCAGTCCCAACACAGACCCCTGTGGGACATCACTACTTATTGACAACCAACCTTTATTCTCACTCTTTGCCACCTGCAAATCTGCCGATGTTCTACCATGTTGTATTTCCTGTAAAATACTTAGGACTCATAGCTTATGTCTAACACCTTGCCAAAAGTCTTATGAAAATCCAAGTACATAACATCCCCCGATTCTCCTATATCTATACTACTTGTTATTTCTTCAAAGAGTTCCAACAGATTTGTTAGGTAAGATTTGCCCTTGTGGAAACCATGCTGACTTCAGCCTATTTTATCATGTGCCTCTAAATACCCTGAAACCACATCCTTAAGAATCGACTCCAACATCTTCCCAACCATTGAGGTCAGACTAACTGGCCTATAATTTCCTTTCTTCTGTCTCTCTCTCCCTTGTTAAAGAATGGAGTGACATTTGCAATTTTCCAGTCTTCCAGAACCATGCCAGGATATATTGTTTCTTGAAAGTTCATTACTGAAGCCTCTTCAGCCCCTCTTTCAGAATCCTAGTGTTTAGACCAAGACAGCTAGTTTAGGTGACTTACCTACCTTCAGATTTTTTAGTTTCCTAAGAAACTCCTCACTAGTAATGGCAACCTTAGACTCTTCTGCCCCTGACATTCTTGAACGTCCAGCATTTAGCTAGTGTCTACCACAGGGAAGACAGATGGGAAATACTTATTCAGTTTGTCCGCCATTTTCTTCTCCTCCATTACTAGCTCTCCAGCATTATTTTCCAGCAGTGCAATATCAACTGATGCCTCTCTTTTAAACTTTATATATCTAAAGAAACTTTTTCTATCCTCTTTAATACTTGCTACCTTACCTGCATATTCCATCATTTCCTTCTTTATGACATTTTTAGTTGCCTTCTGTTGTTTTTTAAAACCTTTTCAGTCCTCTCACTTCTCACTAATTTCTGCTCTATTATATCCCCTTTCTTTGGCTTTTATGTTGGCTTTGACTTCTCTTGTCAGCTACGGTTATGTCATCCTACCTTTAGACTATTTCTTTTTCTTTGGAACGTGTATATCCCGTACTTTCTCAATTGCTTCCAAAAATTTCAGCCATTGCTGTTCTGCCATCATCCCAGCTAGTGGTCATTTCCAGTCAATTTTAGACCTTAATCCCATAAGACATAGTAGCGCAATTAGGCCATTTCGCCATTGAATCTTCACCATTCAATCATGGCTGATCCTTTCTTCCCCTCCTCAGCTTCACTCCCCGGCCTTCTTCCCATAACCTTTGATGCCGACAAGACCATAAGACACATTTTTGTCAGGTCCTCTGTCAAGCCTCTGCCATTACTTTTACTCTACTGTAATGCTTTAGCTTCTCCTTCTGAAATTTGAGGGTGAATTCTATCATACTATGATCACTTTCCCCTAAGGGTTCCTTCACCATAAGCCCTCTAATCATTTCCAATTCATTGCACAATACCCAATCTAGAATAGCTGATTCCCCTAGTGGGCTCAATCATGAGCTGCTCTAAAAAATCAATCTTACGGGCATTCTACAAATTGCCCATTTTGGGATCCAGCACCAACTTGATTTTCTCAATCTGCTTGCATATTGAAATCCCCCATGTCTAACGTAACATTCCCCTTTTATGGATTTGTAACTTGTAGACCACATCTTCACTCCTGTTTGGGGGTCTGTATATATCTCACATCAGTCTTTATACCTTTGCCATTTCTTAGCTCTAGCCACAGTAATTCTACACCTTCTGATTCTGCATCACCTCTTTCTAATGATTTGATTTCATTTTTTATCAACAGAGTCACGACAGTCCATCTTTCTACCTTCCTGTTCTTTGGATACAAGTAAGAGTGCCAAAGATTATGGGGAGAACCTCAAACATGAGAAAATAATCTCAAGCATTTTGTATGTAATGGACATCAATTGCTCAAATTTCTGGTTAATTGCCACCCCCCTCACCCCACCTCACTATTCCCCACTCCCATTTCCCTCTCTCACCTTATCTCCTCACCTGCCCATCACCTTCCTCTGGTGCTCCTCCCCTTCCCTTTCCTCCATGGTCTTCTACCCTCTTCTATCAGATTCCCCCTTCTCCAGCCCTTTACGTCTTTCACCAATCAACTTTCCAGCTCTTTACTTCACCCCTCCTCTCTTCCAGTTTCATCTTTCACCTCCCACCTTGTACTTCCTTCTCCCCCGCCCCCCCATCTTCTTACTCTGACCTCATCTTATTCTTCAATCAAGATGCAGGGTCTCAGGCCTGAAAAGTCGACTGTTCACTCTTTTCCATAGATGCTGCCTGGCCTGCTAAGTTCCTCTAACATTTTGTGTGTGTTGATTATGGGGAGAAGCCGTGACAATGTAATTGAAATGGAAAATAAATCAGCCATGATAGAATGGCAGAGCAAACTCAATGAGCCAAATAGCCTAATCTTCTCTTATGACTTATGGAGTTATGACTGCCAACACAGTCAGTTTGTGAATGGAGTGGGTGGTCAGCAAATTTTAGATCCCATGTTTGTTCTAGAAATAGACACTGACTGTTTATTAACAGCCAATCATAGAGTATTAGGATTCAATTTCCTGCACAATATTGTAATAAGAACATTGCATGCAAAATGACAAAGTATTGTGACAGGAGTGAAAAATATTCCATGGAAGTTCGAGTAAACTGTCAATTGCAAAAACCATCACAACACTCACTTTGTCACTTGCCATACAACAGTGGTTCAGGTTCACTGAAAAGAAGATGTGATGATCTATGTTCAAACTCCTAAAGGCTGGATTTGCCAGTTTCCAGACTCATCTCATTACACACTCTAAAGGAACAACACTTAAGAATATGCCTTGTGAGCACTGAAGTTAAAAGCAGTTTCACATTATCACTTAAAATTCTGCATCATTATCCTGGTGTAGACTGCCATAGCACAAAGTCCAGTGAGCAATAAATGGAGCAGGTTATTTACCTTTGATTGCTCAAGCATGGAATTATAAACCAGGCCAATTAGAACAAATCCATTGTGACTCCTTCATTATACCCTAGTACTGTTGGATTAAAGCTTTGCATATGTCAATAATCTCGCTAATACACACAGTGACCACTTTATTAGCTTCCTCCTAGTAAAGGGATGCTCATGGTTTTCCGCTGCTGTGGCCCATCCACCAAGGTTTGACATGCTATGCTTTCAGAGATAATGTATAATTATAAATTACTGTATGTATAAAAATAAATTAAACAAGTAGTGCACAAAGAGAGAGAAAATAAATACTGAGGAAGTGTTCATGGGTTCCATGTCCATTCAGAAATCTGAAGGCAAAGAGGGAGGAACCTGCTCCTGAATCATTGAATGTGTGTCTTCAGTCTCCTGTACCCCCACCTTGATGGCAGTAATGAGAAGAGGGCATGCCCTATGTGACGGAGATCCTAAAAGATGGATGCATCTTTTTGAGTACTAGTGAATACGCTGCCACCACCAAGGATTCGTCACCATGGCAGCAGCTGTTTACTGTTTACTTGTGCTGCAAAATACATGCATTTTGAATTATATTTTATTAACTCATTTATAGCAATATCTAAGTTTATGAGCTATGTGTGATGTATGTTTTGCAGGTGCACTGTAGTCTGGAAGAAAGCTGTTTCATTTGGTTGTATTTATGTACAGACAGATGACCATAAACTTGAGCTTGAACTAGAGAAACTGCTAGGTGAGGAGATCCAGTTATTTACTTTTTCCTGCCTACATTTTGTTGTTGCCATTTTCACTCTCTAACTATTCTCCTTGACTCATTAGTCATATAATGCTGTTTATAGTTTGACCACATCAGAGACAACCAAAATCTGAATCAGGTTTAATATGCCAAAGAGGTAGAAGCTGCTCCTGAATTGTTGAAATCTGAACCATGATATTTGAGAAGGAGAAGCTAAAGTCAGATGTATTAGTATTACAATGGAGTAAAGGATATTACCAAGACATGAGAGAGAGTTGGCCAGAATTGATTGGGAAAGCATACATACAGGGATGACGGCAGAGCAGCAATAGCTGGAATTTTTGAAAACAATTAGGAAGGCATAGGATATATACATTCCGAAGAGGAAGTAGTATTCTAAAGACAAGGTGACATAACCATGGCTACCAAAGTAAGTCAAACCCAACATAAAAGCTAAAGAAAGGACATATAATAGAGCAAACTTTAGTGGGAAGTTAGAGGATTGGGAAGCTTTTAAAGACAAATCAAAAGTCATTAAGAAAGTAAAGATGGAAAATGAAAGTAAGCTAGCCAATAATATTAAAGAGGACACCAAAAGTTTCTTCAGATACATTAAGTGTAAGAGTGAGTGGATATCGGACCATTGGAAAACAATGCTGGAGAGGTTGTAATGGGGGAAAAAGAATTGACAGACAAACTGAATAAGTATTTTGCATCAGTCTTCACTGTGGAAGACACTAGCAGTATGACAGAAGTTCCAGGTGTCAGGGGTCATTAAGTATGTGAAGTTACCATTACTACAGAGAAGGTTCTTGGGAAACTGAAAGGTCTAAATGTAGATAAGTTACCTTGATCAGATGGTGTACATCCCAGGATTCTGAAAGAGGTGGCTGAATAGATTGTGGAGGTATTAGTAATAATCCTTCAAGTATCATTAGATTACTGAATGGATCCAGAAGACTGGAAAAGTGCAAATGTCACTCCAAGAAGGGAGAGAGGCAGAAGAAAGAAAATTATGGTCCAGTTAGTTTGACCTCGGTGATGTTGGAGTCAATTGTTAAGGATGTGGTTTCGGGGTATTTGGAGGCACATGATAAAATTGGCTGCAGTCAGTATGATTTCCTCAAGGGAAACTCTAGCCTGACAAATCTGTTGGAATTCTTTGAAGAAATAAGCAGGATAGACAAAGGAGGATAAACAATCAAATGGTGAAAGACCTTAATAGATCAGATGTGGAGAGGATGTTTCCTCTGGTTGGTGTGTCTAAGACCAGAGGACACAGCCTCAAGACAGAGGAGTGTCCTTTTAGAATGGAGATAAGGAGGAATTTCTTTCACCAGAGAGTGGTGAATCTGTGGAATTCATTGTTACTGACAGTTGTGGAGGCCCAGTATACATTAAAGGAAGAGGTTGATAGATTCTTGACTGGGATCAGGGCATGACGGGATACAGTGGGAAGGGGGTGAAGGCAGGAGATGAGAACGAGAAAACAATGGATCAGCCATGATGAAATGACAGAGCAGTCTCAATGGGCCAAATGGCTTAATTCTGCTCCTATGACTTATGGTCTTATATCACTGGCATCTGTCATGCAATTTGTTATCCTTGCAGCAGCAGTACAATGCAATACAGTACCACTCCACATTCCTCTTTACAACTTAAAAGCTTCCAATGTTTTCTGTTTTTATTTCAAAAAATATTCAATCACTTCTCTATCCAGGCTTCTTCCAGGGTTCTTATCTCAAATGAACATGCCCCTTGCACAGAAAATTAGGACCTCCAAAAAGCAATAAAGTAGTCTGATGCCAAAAGTAATGTCTGCTGTGTGCTTTTGGATAAATTTCCACTGCCTTTTGCTTTCAATCTGCAAGGAAACTACGTGCCTGTTCAGGAAAGTTAATTCCCCAGAGAGTAACTGTCAATTAGTATTGTATAAGTGTACTTTTATCTTATGTATAACACAGATGGATAAATCAGCTCAGTCCAGTTTATATGAGCAAGTGTGGGGAGATACAGCGCAATGATAAACTTGCTTGCAGCAGTATCTCAGATTCAGACAACAAACAGAATATAAATTAAGCATAAATTATACATAAAATTATACCATGCAGGAAAAAGTACTGTGCATAAGCAAAACAAAACAAAGATGTAATTGAAAACAAGTTCAAGAGGTGGCTATAGTGCTCCATTGCTAAGGTAAGAAGCAATGGGAGAGTAGGTGCTTCTGAACCTGGTGGTGTGGAATTTCAGGACTCTGTACCTCATTCCTGATGGCAGTGAGAAAAGGACATGGTCTGAATGGTGGGGATGTCTGACGGCAGCAAGTTTAAACAGATTCTCAAGCAAAACTTATGGAAATGATGCATTATTAAACGAGTCCCTAATATCTCAACTTAAAAGAACATTTTCAAAAACTAAACAATGCCACAAGTGTTATGATCTCTTTATTTGATATGTCAAAAAAAACCCTTTAAATCACTCATCCTTGCTCTCCTGAGAAATCTCTTAATTTTTCCACATTTGTACTCTTGCCCATCCCCAGTTTTCATCCATCCATCAGTGGGTGCCATGTCTTCCCTTATGTTATGTTTGTGTCAGGTGCAGAAACAGAATTTAGAATTCTTAAAATCGCCCCACCACAGCATTTTAAACCTTTAAAATCCCTTAAACATAAAGTCACTTAGCTAGACTTTTGGATATTTCTCCTAATTATCATCTCTTATGATTGATAGCCAATTTCCTTTGATTGTCATTCACTGTGAATAGCCCCGACGATACTACATAAATGCAAACTGTTGCAAACACAATCAAAATAAGAGCTGTTTTTCTGTGAATTAATGCACAATGAATTATAAAAACACATTCATAGAATCATAATATTTACTGAACTGTTGAGAAGCAATGTAATCCTTTCTTAATATACTGAAATGCTGAAGTTCTCTTTCTAGTTAGTTGGCCTTGAATTGCAGTTAGTTGAAAATATTTACGATATCATTGACCAACAAGTTGAGTAATAACATTTAAATGCAAATGCCACAAAATGTAGTAACAGATCTTCCAAGTGCTTTAGAGCAAACCATTGCTCTGAGTTTATTATGGATATACCAGGTAAGTATACTGCCATGCAAAGCCTTTAATTTATAACATTAGCCAAAGCTCATTTATTTTTTTATTTTGAACTTCATACTTTATCATAATTTCTGCACATGATTACTTTTCAAGATACAATTTTGTGTAGATAAGCAGTTGAATCATATTGATTACTGTAACAACCTCACTGCATTTGGAACATTATCTTTGCCAAGCAAAAGTTCAAAATCCTTTTATGGCTTCCTAAGTTCAAAGAGATAAAATAGCTACAAGTCAAACAATCAAACAAATCCATTTTTTTTGTAAATTTTGAGAAAACCACATCACTAAGTGGTTCACTCCAGGAGTTCAGCAAGATGAAGGAACGAGCACAAACAAGTTTCTAAAGCATGAGCTGTCATAAAGAAGATTAAACATTAAAAGAGAAAAGTAAATGAGTGCAAAATCTAATTTGTAGGCATGTTCATGCAAAAATATTCTTGCACAATGTGGGTGCATTGTAATTAGTAGAAGTACAATAATTTTATGATGTTGGAACTGACAGACAAACTCATCAATCAACCAATGACAGAGTGCATTGAAACTTAGAAGTGCAACCAAACAGGACTATTAAGTGACAAAATATGGAAGTGTGGGGTGCTGAACAAATTGGTTAGAAATGATATGCCAGTAAAAAATACCAGAGATATGCCTGTATGGAGACAAAATTCAACTCATTTTCAAGTTCCAACATATTTCTCTAGAGACACAAGAGAAAAAAAGGGAAAAAAATCCAGTGTTCTAGAGTGACTCAACAGGTAAGGCAACATCTGTAGAGGGAATAAAAACACAAAATGCTGGTAGAACTCAGCAGGCCAGACAGCATCTATGGGAGGAGGTAGTGATAACGTTTCAGGCCAAAACCCTTCACCAGGAGTGAAGTAACATGGGATGGTCAAGGGGGATAAGAAGTGGGGGGAGGGATGAAGTAGGGAGCTGGAAAGTGAAAGGCCTAGGTAGCCTCCTACCTGCAGGCATGAACATTCAACTCACAGACCTCTGTTGATATCCCCGCTCCCCCCCCCCCCTTACGCCATCCCTATCTATAATTTTAGTCTGGTTCTCTTTCTCTCTCTTTTTCCCTCCTCACTATAATCTCCCCCTGGCCCTACCTTTCTTTCTCTTTTATTTCCCATAATTCTCCACCTTCCCTCGAGCCCATTTCCCTCCAGCCTATCACTTCCTAGCTCCCTACTTCATCCCTCCCCCCACTTCTTATCCCCCTCGGCCATCCCATGTTACTTCACTCCTGATGAAGGGTATTGGCCTGAAACGTCGTCACTAGCTTCTCCCATAGATGCTGTCTGGCCTGCTGAGTTCTGCCAGCATTTTTTAAAAATTTATTTCCAGCATCTGCAGATTCACTCGTCTTGCATCTGTAGAGGGAAATTGACATTTCAGGTTGACAACCTTTATTAGTTCAATAAGGGATTGTCATTCAAAGTATCAACAGTCCACTTCCCTCCATGCATGTTGCTTGTTCCACCAGTAGTTTGATTTTCTTTTTACTCCCACAGAGGTTTGAGCAAAGTTATTCATTAGTAGTTGTCCAATTCATTTGCAGTGCACTGACATCTTCCAACTGTTGTGCAGTGGGTGAGGCGCTTTACATTGGCATAAATTGGAAGAACTGCCCCAAGGAATAACACCAAAATGGGAACACTATCTCAATTTTGACTACTTTGCATAACAATGGATATTTTTCTTTAATTGTGTTCTTTATTGAACAGTTTTATACAATTCATGTTTAATTGATGCTTTTCTTGGGTCCCTTGTGCTTGCGGTGCTGCAACAAGTAACATTTTCATTGTACCTTTGCATAAACATGCCTATAAGTCCATCCCCTTCTCGCAATTCCTCCGTCTCCACCGCATCTGCTCTCAGGATGAGGCTTTTCATTCCAGGACGAAGGAGATGTCTTCCTTTTTTAAACAAAGGGGCTTTCCTTCTACCACCATCAACTCTGCTCTCAAATGCATCTCTCTCATTTTCCGCACATCTGCCCTCACCCCATCCTCCTGCCACACCACTTGGGATAGGGTTCCCCTTGTCCTCACCTACCACCCTACCAGCCTCTGGGACCAACGTATAATTCTCTGTAACTTCTGCCACCTCCAATGGGATTCCACTACCAAGCACATTTTTCCCTCCCCCCCTTTTCTGCTTTCCATAGGGATTGCTCCCTACGTGACTCCCTTGTCCATTCGTCCCCCCCATCCCTTCCCACCAATCTCCCTCCTGGCACTTATCCTTGTAAGTGGAACAAGTGCTACACCTGCCCTTACACTTCCTCCCTCATCACCATTCAGGGACCCAGACAGTCCTTCCAGATGAGGCGACACTTCTCCTGTGAGCCAGCTGGTGTGGTATACTGTGTCCAGTGCTCCTGATGTGGCCTTTTATATATTGGTGAGACCCGACGCAGACTGGGAGACCGTTTCGCTGAACACCTACGCTCAGTCCGCCAGAGAAAGCAGGATTTCCCAGTGGCCACACATTTTAATTCCACATCCCATTCCCATTCTGTTATGTCTATCCATGGCCTCCTCTACTGTCAAGATGAATCCACACTCAGGTTCCAGCTGGGTAGCCTCCAACCTGATGGCATGAACATTGACTTCTCTAACTTCCGTTAATGCCCTTCCTCCTCTTCTTACCCCATCCCTGATTTATTTTATTTTTCCCCCTTCCCCTTTTTGTTCTCTCTCTGCCCATCACTCTGCCTGTTCTCCATCTCCCTCTGGTGCTCCCCTCCCCCTTTCTTTCTCCCTAAGCCTCCCGTCCCATGATCCTTTCCTTTCTCCAGCTCTGTATCCCTTTCGCCAATCACCTTTCCAGCTCTCAGCTTCACCTTTTCCTCCGGTCTTCACCTATCATTTTGCATTTTCCCCTCCCCCCCCCAACTTTAAAATCTCTTACTACAAAGGGTCTCGGCCTGAAACATCAACAGTGATTCTTCCTATAGATGTTGCCTGGCCTGCGGTGCTCCACCAGCATTTTGTGTGTGAAGTTTGACTCATCAAGTTCTTACATTTATAACTGTCAAAGTTCAAAGATTCAAAGTAAATATATTATCAAAGTACATAGACAAAGCTGAGACTGACTTTCTTATGGTCATATTTAATAAATCTATAGAATAATAACCATAACAGAATCAATGAAAGATCACATCAACTTGGCACCCAAGCAGTCATTTTGGGGGCCTGAGGTATCTCATGAAGAAAGGTGAGTCCCTCTACAGTGCGCAATGCCATCATTGCCATTGCGTAAATGAGAGCAGTGCAAAGATCTTCATGCTGTTTTCCACTGATCACCCTCTATAAACATTTAATCTACAGGGATTATAGGCAGGCTTATGGTGAAGTCTATGCTGTTTTGTACTGTAGTGTAAGGCCATTTTATGCAACTTCTCATACGAAGTGAAATACCAAGTAGTGCATGAAGAAAGGATGCAGAATTTGTGACCTGACTTTCAACTGCAGAAAAAAGGAACAGACAACAGTACAACACAGGAACAGGCCCTTCAGCCCACAATATTGTGCCAAACTACTTAAAAAGTAAATCAATCCCCCCTCAAAACACTAAAGCTTCCTACTCAAACCATGTCCTTGGCCCTCCATCTTCCTCACATTCATGAGCCAACCTAAACAATTCTTAAAAGCTTCTAATGTATTTGCCTCTACCACCATTTCAGACATAGGAGCACACAAGACACTTGGCCTCTCGAGTCTGCTCCACCATTCAATCATTGATGATCCTTTTTTCCCCTTCATCAGTCCCACACCCTAAGCCATCTCCCTGTAACCTTTGATGCCAATAAGGCCATAAGACACATTTTTGTCTGGTCCCCTCTTAAGCCTCTGCCATTACCTTCTCCTTTTGAATTGCAAAATGAATTCTTTTTTTTGTAATTTATTTTTTATTGAAGCTCGTCATCTAACAAGCATTTCCATATAACCATGTAACAATTACAGCATGGAAGCAGGCACTCATCCCTTAACCCTCCATTCCTTTCCTGTCCATATACCTATCCAATTTTGCTCTAAATGACAATACCAAACTTTCCTCTACCACTTCTACTGGAAGCTCATTCAACAACCTCATTCCATAAGATGTATTTCAGATATTGTATAGTCATATCATATATCATATAGTCATATATGCCACATATCTCCACATAATATTTATCTGAGGTATACACTTATAGAAAAGAGAGGAAAGAAGGAACAAAGGAGAGGAGAAAACTATGTACAAGTAAGGAGTGATCTTTTTTTACAACATATTCATTGATTTGTGAGGATAAAATCAGGCCTATGAGGTGTTATGTAGTTAAACCATTTTTCCCAGTATGAATCAAATTGTTCCAACTTATGATTAACAGATGCTGTTACCTTCTCCATTTTGTAAATGTCCATTGCAATTTCCATCCATGTATTTAAAGTTGGGCTGTGATAACCATTTCCTAGTACGAGTCTTTTTACCAGCCACCAACAGTATATTCATTAAATATGTATCTCTTTTCAACCATTCTTGAGGTATATTCCTCATGGTATATGGTCTTACTTTCTAAGGATATTTCACATTTAAAGATGTCTTGTAGGGCATTATATATCCCACTCCAATAATCTTTGATAACGGGGCATTCCCAGAAAATATGATAATGGTTTGATTTTGATTTCCACAATTTCTCCAGCAAACTGGGAGGTTACTATCATAATGGGATTTCTGGGAGGGTGTAATAAAATGTCAAGTTTTTCCATCCAAACTCCCTCCATTTCTGTGAACTAGTACACTTCCATTGATGCCTCCGTATTATTGTCCATTCTTGCTTAGATATAATTATCCCTCCTTCCTTCTCCCATTTGGTTTTAATGTATTAAGTTGAATGTGTTCTAAGATTTGACAAACCCCTTATACACACTTGAAATGATTCTACTACCGTTATCTGAATTATATGCTTTTCTAAATAGCTCTATCAAACATATTCTTGCCTTGATTACATTTTAACCATCTTATTAACATATTGTCACATTTGTAAATACTGATAAACACCTTGTTTTTCTAATGTGTTTCTCTTTAAGCATTTCAAAACTGAATAGTGTTCCTTCTTTCACTATATTGCAAAGAACTGTTATTCCTTTAGCTGTCCAATCCTTAAATCTAGCATTCAGTTTATTCAGCACACCATTTAAGAATTGCAATATCTCCCCCTAGATTATATTCTTTTATAACAGTTTTCCATATTTCACCCATGGGTGAACCCATGGGTTATCAATAGTATTTATATACCTTTGTAGGTTGTTATCAGCCAAAATTGCCTGTATGGGGATGGGAAGTATCCCCTCCTCAATGTTTTTCCATTGAGTGACATATGATGGGTTGCACCAATATATCCCAGCTCTCAACTGTGCTGCAAAATAATAATCTCTAAGAGAAGGTAGGCCCCATCCCTGTTTTCCTTGGCTAATTGCAAAGTTTTGAGATGAACTCCAGGTCTTTTACCTGCCAAATATGTCTTGATAACATTTTGTTCCATACATTGAATTAATTTTGATTAATCTCTATTGGTAGGGTCTGAAAGAGATATAATAGTCTGGGCAGTATATTCATTTTAATAGATTCAATCCTTGAACTGAGACTAAAAAAAAGGAATCAGGTTCCATCTTGTTATATCTTCCTTAATTTTTTTTATATAAAGACTGATAATTATGTTCTGATAATTTTGTCAAATCTTTTGGCATAATGATGCCCAAATATTTGAAAGACTCTGTTTGCCATGCCCAGGGATATCTACTTTCAATTTCTCTTGGTGGGCTATAGTTATATGAAAGTAACTGGGTTTTATCTATGTTGATCTTCTATCCTGATAATTGGCCATATTGTTCAAAGGATTGCATCAATTTAGGTAAAGAGTATGTTGGTTGACCTAGATAGTGCAAAATGTCATCTGCATAACAGGCCAATTTATGCTCTGTCTCTTTAACAGTAATTTCCCTGATACCTTCATTTTGTCTGATGTATTGAGCTAATGGTTCTAGATATAATGTGATGAGTAGTGGTGACCACGCACAACCCTGACTCGTGCCCCTTTCTAGGGTAAGACTATTTGATAAATTTTCATTAATTTTAATCTTAGCATATGGTGCCTGGATAGCTTTAATAATTGTGTCATGGAAACCTAATCTATGTAAAACTCTGTAAAGAAAATTCCAATTAACTAAATCAAATGCCCTTTCAGCATCCACGCTTATCACTATTGCTTCGATTTTTTTTTGTATATGATCCATAACTTGAAGTGTCCTTCGTATATTGTCTTGTGTTTGGCATTGTTGTATAAAATCTCTCTGATTGTTATGTATCAGTGTGGGTAGAAACTCTTCTAATCATTTTGCCATGATGGAGGTAAATAATCTATAATTTACATTAAGAATAGATATTGGTCTAGATGACCCACATTCTATTTTATCCTCACCTTCTTTCGGTATAGCTGAGATTACCGCTTCCTTCCAACTGGGTGGCATTTATGCCTTTTTTAGAGCCCAGTTCAGTGTGGGGAGTAAAACAGGAATTAACTCATTTTTAAATTCTTTGTACCACTCTGCCATATACCCATCTGATCCTGGTGACTTGCTTAATTTAAGCCTACTAATTGCAGCTTTTAGTTCAACTTCAGTTATGTCAGCAGTCATTGTTCTATTTTGTTCTTTGCTTAAAGTGGGTAACTCTAGAGAATTCAAGGTGTCAATTTGGGTTATGCTTCCCCCTGGAACTTTGGAATATAGAGTTTTGTAAAGCACTTCAAAAGCTTCTTGAATTTCACTTAACTTATTTTTTTATCATTTTTGTTCTTCGATCCCTAATTCTATGAATTGTATTTTCTGCTATTTTTTTTTCTGTTTCCACGTCAGTATTTTCATAGACTTAGATCCACTTTCATAATGTCTCTGTTTCAGAAACATTAAATTTTTCCTGATTTCTTGTATAGCCTAACTATTAATTACAGTCCTAATTTTTAAAATTTCCTCTAATGTATCCTGTGTCAAATTCAATTTGTGTTTTTTTTTAGTTCCTTCAACCTATTTTGTAATTCCTCTAATGCTTTATTCCTTTTTTTCTTAAATGAAGATATTGCTATAATTTTCCCTCTTAAAACAGCCTTCAGAGTATCCCATAGAATGGGAGGCGAAACCTCTCCATTATCATTGAATTCTAAGTAGAGACCAATTTCTTTTTAAATTTGTTTCTTAAAGCAGGGATCAACGAGTGGACTTGAATTTAGCTTCCAAATAGTAATATTTGGTTGTAGGTCAAGATCAACTGATAAATATATAGGTGCACGGTCACTTGCATCTATTGTCCCAATTCCACAGGTGTTTATTTTGTCTTTGTCTTTTCCAAATGTTATGAAATAGTCTATTCTTGTATATACAGAATGGAGGGCAGAATAATGAGTGTAATCCCTTCTGTTGGGGAAAAGGTGAAATACATCAATTTTCCATACATCAATTAGACCAACATCCTCAAAAAGTGTATTGACTTTCTCATGTAAGGATTTTGTTTCATAGGTTTTTCAATTGGAAGATTCTAACTTTGGTTTTAATTGTAAATTTAAGTCTCCCCCACATATCAGTAGACCTTCTGTTTCCATTACCATAATATTAGTAATTTTCTGGAAGAAACTAATATCACTTCTTGGGCGTGCCTATAAATTCGCATCTTCCACCTTCTCAATTCATGTCTCAGCCACCACTACTTTTTGCTTGATGTTGGCGAGCTCTGATTTGATATCATTTAGTTGCTGTTTTATATCTTTTTGGAACTCCCACATCTCTTCCAGAATTGTTATCATATTTGCCACTTCGCCTCAACAAGGCCCATCATCAGCCTCGCTACCATGCGTTTGGGTAGGAGAGCCGCTGCAGGGTGAATTTGATAATATTATGATCACTTGCCCCTAAGGGTTCCTTTACCATAAGTTCTCTAGTCCATTCTGGTTCACTGCACAATACCCAATCCAGAATAACTGATCCCCCAGTGGGCTCCATCGTGAGCTGCTCTAATCCCATTGTCAGCAATGGGATTAAATGATATAGTCTAATTCATCTGCCTGGTGCGAGTGCCATGGTACACAAGTATAACCAGCAGCACAGACTTCAGACAGTAGTCACAATGACCCAGTGGCTTCCTCTCATTAGTTGACTAATAGGGATGTTCTTGGTGTGGTCCACAAGTCATTCTGAAGAATGGAAAAGGAAACATTTCTACTGTTATCTCCTCGACGTTTTGGGTTGATTACAGAATGAATAGATGATCATATCTACAAAGAACACTGCCATAATAATGTAACATCCATCATCAAGGACCCCACCATCAAGGCTCTTCTCATTGCTGCCATTGGGAAGGGGGTACAGGAATCTTAGGTCCCATGCCATCAGGTTCAAGGAAAGTTATTACCCCTGTAACATCATACTCCTGAACCAGTGTGGTTAACTTCACTCATTTCAACACTGGACTAATTGCACAACCTATGGACTCACTTTCTCAGTGTAATTTATCTATCTTCCTATTTATTTTATTTGCACACCTGGTCTTCTTTTGCTCTTCGGTTGTTTATCAGTCTTTGTGAGTAATTTTTCATTGATTCTATTGTATTTCTTTGTCCCACTGTGAATGCCTGCAAGAAAATGAATCTCAGCGTAGTAAATGGTGAGATAATGAAATTAATTTGAACTTTGAATACAGCACTGTATTGACTTTCTCAATTATTATAGATTTTATATACAGCATCTTCCAACAGATCTCAACTCTTTCATGTAATTAGAAGCTTCTACATAATTCATGCACAAGGTGTGCCAGCTATGTCTCTATAAGCATTAAATTTCATATCTGATTGTTCCTCATTTATTTTACATCACTGCCATTTCCAAATTAACCCTTTGGATTCATCAATTATTTCTGATGAGAAAATAAAAGGAGACATAACACACACGTCAATAAAGAATGAAATAGGGGAATAAGTAAGATCCAAGACATAATTATTGAAAACATTCAAGACTGTAAAATCATCTAACAAGAAATCACATGGTGTACAATAGTGACTAACATGTCAGAGACAGTTTCTAATCTGTATTAAGGGAAGAAAAACTATAGTGTGATTACAGGTCACAACTCAAGACTTTGAATTTAAACAAGATTATCCTCAAAGAGACAAGGACAGAGATGATAGCAGTGGAGTGGAAGAAATTATTAGCTGGTACATCAATGAATTAGCTGTGAAATCTATTTAAAGTGCTAGAATGATATGAAACACAGAAACAGGCCCTTCAGCCCACCTAGTTCATGTTGCCCTAATCATACCTATCTGCACCCAGACCACAGCCCTCCATACATATCTCATCCAAATTTCTCTTAAAAGTTACAGTTGAACACATTTCTACCGCTTGTGCAGGTGGCTCATTTCACACTTGCACCACCCTCTGAGTGAAGTAATTCTCCCTCAGATTCCCCTTAAATATTTCTCCTTTCACAGTTAACCAATCATCTTAGTTCTACTCTCACCCAACCTGATGAGAAAATGTCCACATACATTTATCGTATCTATACCTCTCATGATTTTGTGCACTTCTAAAAGATCTCTCCTCATTTTTTTACCCTCCGGTGAATAAAATCTTAACCTATCAATCTTAGCTCAAATCCTCAGGTCTGGCAGCATCCAAAGAGAAACTATTTAAAAGAGCAATTGATGGAAGAAAAGTAAGATTTGTGGAGACCTGTCCTGGGATTAAAGGACTACGTGTGTGGGGGTAGGAGGGAGGAACAGACTTGCTTGTTTTGTGTTGTTCTGCTGAGCATTGTGGAATATGCTATGCCAGTGCTGGGATTTGTGATGACTCTTCTGGCCATCCTCAGCACTGGTTCAGTCACACCGCGTGTGACTGGGTTGTTAACACAAACAACGCTTTTCACTGTATGTTTCGATGTATATGTGACAAATAAACTTGAATCTGAATTTTGAAGTTTAACATCCTCTGCGGTAACTAAGTACTTCAAAAATGGTAGAACCACAAGTTATGAGTGATCAGAGAAAACACCGGGCCAAGATGGAAAACACCTATTTTCATACATGGCATTAACTTTGGTCTATTTTGTTATCCAAGTTAGGGAACTACGTGGATGTTGGACTGCTGTTCCTACCTACAATAACCAACAATAATGTTCTTATCTGATTACAGAAAAGCATTCCAAGTGCTCAAGTCATGAAGCACACACACTCGGTGGCCATTTAATTAGCTGCCTTCTGTACCTAATAAAGTGTCCATTGAGTTAATATTTGTGGTCTTCTGCTGTTGCAGTTCATCCACCTCAAGGTTTAATGTGCTGTGTGTTCATTGATGCTCTTCTGCACATCACTGCTGTAACATATCGTTATTTGCGTTACTGTTCCCTTTCTGTCAGCTTGTTACCAGTCACATGCTCTTGTAACTTTCTCATTAACAAACCGTTTTTGCCCACAGGTCCACTGCTCATTGTATGTTTAATTTTTTGCACCATTTTCCATAATTTCTGGAGAATATTATGCATGAAAATCCCAAATCAGCAGTTTTCCAGATACTCAAACCACGCTGTCTGGCACCAGCAATTATTCCACAGTCAAAATCAGTCAGATCACACTTCTTCCCCATTCTGATGTTTTGTCTGAACAACAACTGAACCTCTTGATCAAGTGGGTATGCTTTTAAGCATTGATTTGCTGCTACATGATTGGCTGTTGGATATTGCCATTTATGAGCAGGTGTACCTAATAAAGTGGCCACTGAGCGTACTTTCTAGCAGAGTCAGGTTAAGTAATCCCACCCTCTGCTGATACAACTGACACAGCCTGAACTAAGATGGATATCAGGAAAAAATTGAAGTGTTTTAAGAAGATGCAAATTTGTTATAAAATTAAAACAGGTCTTCAATTTAGCCGATAATTTTAAGTCTTATGAATGATAAAATAACAAACTAGATTATTTTTTCAAACCATGTCAAAAGTCAATAAAGCTTTTACAAATGGTGAAAGGGATGCTATAAAGTAGTATGCAGCACTGACGCAAATACTAGTAGAGGAAATTAAGCTACTATAAAATGAATAATTTTAATCAGGAATTGCATAAATGTAAATTTTACTCAATTTTCATTAATTATTCAGATTCAATTTATTTACATTTTGCTAAACCTCTAGCTGGTTTGTTATTACTCTTCTAGAGAATGCACCCTGAAAATGGTATTAAAAATTTACAGTGTTAGTTTATTGACATTCGTATTCTCAGTCACAAAAGCCTGGTTATTAACAACACTAGAGTGGCCGGGAGATGGGAACCAGAGTGCTAGGACAGATGTTGAAGAGATTGTGGGGACGGATGTGGTTAAGACCTCAGACAAGTCAGGGATAAAAGAGCATGAAGTGACTGATGTTCTGAGCAGTGTATATTTCAATGCAAGCAGTATTACAGGACAGGCAGATGAGCTCAGGGAATGGATCAACAGAATAATTATATTGCAGCCATTAGTGAGACAGATGCAGGAGGTGCAGGACTGGCAGCTCAATATTCTGCAGATCCATTAATTTCGACGGATAGAGTAGGAAGAATTAAAGGGGTATTACTGGTCAGGGAAAATGTCACAGTAAGTGTTCAGTCAGGACAGACTGGAGAACTCATCTAGTGAGGCATTTTGGGTGGAACTGAGGAATAAGTAAGTGTTGGGATTCTATTATAGACCACCTAAAAGTCCACGAGATTTAGAGTAGCAAATTTGTAGAGAGTTTGCAGACTGTTGCAAGAAACACAAAGTTGTTTTTAATTTTCCACATACTGTGAAAGGAACAGATTGGACAGAGTTTGGTAAATGTGTTCAGGAAAGTTTTCCTAATTAGTATAGAGAAGTTCCAATGAGAGAGTGTGCAATACTTGATCTCCTATAAGGGAATGCAACAGGACAGGTGACAGAAGTTTGTGTAAGTGATCATAATGCCATTAGTTTCCAAGTAAATTTGGAAAAAGATACATCTGGTCAGAGTTGAGATTCTAAATTGGAGGAAGGCCAATTTTGATAGTACCAGAAAGAATCTGTTAAGTGTGAATTGGTACAGGCTGTTTTCTGGCCAAGGTGTACATGGTAAATGGAAGGCATTCAACAGTAAAATTTTGAAAGTACAACACTTGTATGTGCCTGTTAGAATAAAAGGTGAAGCTAATAGGTTTAGGGAACCTTAATTTTCAACAGATATTGAGGCCCTGGGTGATATACCAGAGGACTGTCAAATAGCTAACGTTCTTCCACCTCTAAGAAAATATCTAAATTATAAAGGAAATTAAAAGGTGAGACTAACATCAGTTGTGGGAAAGTTACTGGAAGGTATTCTAAGGGACCAGATATACAAGTATTTGGATAGACATGGACTGATGAGAGATAGTTAGCATGGCTTTAGACCATAAGACCATAAGACATGGGAGCAGAATTAGGCCCACTGAGTCCATTCTGCTATTTCATCATGACAGATCCCAGATCCCATTCAACCCTACCCACCTGCCCTCTCACCTTAATCAGGAATCTATCAACTTTGAATATACCCATGGACTTGGCCTCCACTGCAACCTGTGGGAGAGCATTCAACAGATTCACCAACCTTTGGCAAAATACCCTCCTTAGCTCTGTTCTAAAATGCTACCCCTCAATTTTGAGGCTGTGACCTCTAGTTCTGGATAACCCAACCAGAGGAAACAGCCTCTCCACAGCCACCCTATCTAGTCCTTTGAATATTTGGTAGGTTTCAATCCATTCTTCTCCCTCACATTCTTTTAAATTCCAGTGAGTACAGGCCCAAAGCTGTCAAACACTCCTTATATGTTAACCCCTTCATTCCTGGAATCATCCTTGTGAACACCCTCAGAACTCTCTCCAATGACAATACATCTTTTCTAAGATAAGGGGCCCAAAACTGCTGACAATACTCCAAGTGCAATTTGACAAGAGTCTTATAAAGCTTCAGCATTATCCCCTTGCAATATTATTTTCTTCCTCTTGAAATAAATAACAGCATTGCATTTTCCAAATTTACCACAGACTAACCCTGTGAATTAACCTTCTGGGAGTCTTGCACGAGGACTCCTAAGACCCTCTGCAACTTTAATGTTTAAACTTTCTCCCAATTTAAATAATAGTCTGCACTATTGTTCCTTTTACCAAAATGCATTATCATACATTTCCCAACACCGTATTCCACCTACCACTTTTTTGACCCATTCTTTCAATTTGACTACGTCCTGCTGCAATCACATTGCTTCCTCAGCACTACCTACCCCTCCACCTATCTTTGTATCATCCAGAAATTTTGCCACAAAGCCATCAATTTCACTATATAAACCTTTTACTAAGTGAAAAGTAGCGGTCCCAATACTGACCCCTGAGGAACACCACTAGTCACAGGCAGCCAACTAGAAAAGACACCCTTTATTCCCACTCACTGCTTCCTGTCTGTCAGCTATTTCTCTAGCCATGCTAGTATTTTTCTTGTAACACTACAGGATTTTATCTTGTTAAGCAGCCTAATGTGAGGCACCTTATCAAATGCTTTCTGAAAATCTAAGTAAATGACATCCACTGTCTCTCCTTTGTTCACGCTGCTTGTTACTTCCTCAAAATATTCTAACTGATTTGTCAAGCAAGATTTCCCTTTATAGCAACAGTGCTGACTTTGGCTTATTTTGTCATTAGTCTCCAAGTACCCCGAAAGTTCATCCTTAATAATGGACTCCAACACTTCCAAATCACTGAGGTTAGGCTAACTGGCCTAAAATTTCATCCCTTTTTAAAAGAGTGGAGTGACATTTGCCATCTTCAGTCCTCTGGGACCATGCCAGAATCAAGTGATTCTTGAAAGATCGTGACCAATGCATCCATTTTCTCTTCAGCAACCTCTTTCAGGACTTGAATGTAATTCATTTGGTCCATGTGACTTATCCACCTTAAGACCTTTCAGTTTGCCAAAATGCTTTGAGAGGTTGGTCATGATGGACTGAACTCCTGCCTCACCAAGGAACTGGACCCATTGCAATTTGCCTATGACAAAGGAACACATACCAATCCTCATAAAGGGACCAGAGGTGGAGAGAGTAAGCAGCTTCAAGTTCCTGGATGTCAATATCTCTGAGGAACTAACTTGGCCCCAACATATTGATGCAGTTATATATAAGGCAAGACAGCAACTGAATTTCATTTGGAGTTTGAAGAGATTTGGCATGTCAACAAACACACCCAACAACTTCTAAAGATGTATCATGGAGAACATTCTGATAGGCTGCATCACTGTCAGGTATGGGGGGGTGGGGGCTACTGCACAGGACCGAAAGAAGCTGCAGAATGTAGTAAATTTAGTTGGCTCCATCTTGGTTACTAGTACCCAGGACATCTTCAAGGAGTAGTGTCTCAGAAAGGCAGAATCCATTATTAAGGACCTCCAGCACACAGGGCATGTTCTTTGCTCACTGTTACCATCAGGTAGGAGATACAGAAGCCTGAAGGCACACACTCAGTGATTCAGAAACAGCTTCTTCCCCTCTGCCATCCAATTCCTAAATGGATATTGAACCCGTGAACACTATCTGACCTTTTAATATATATTATTTCCCGTTTTTTGCACGATTTTTAATCTATTCAACATATGTGTATGTAACTGATTTACTTACTTATTATTATTTTTTTTTCTTCTTCTATATTATGTATTGAACAGCTGCTGCTAAGTTAACAAATTTCACGACACATGCCGGTGATAATAAACCTCATTCTGATTCTCAAACACGAGAAAATCTGCAGATGCTGGAACTTCAAGCAACACACACAAAATGCTGGTGGAACACATCAGGCCAGGCAGCATCTAAAAGAAGAAGTACAGTTGACATTTCAGGCCAAGACCCTTCGTCAGGACTAAATGAAAGAAGAGATAGTAAGAGATTTTAAAGTGGGAGTGGGAGGAGGAGACCCAAAATGATAGGTGAAGACAGAAGGGGGAGGGATGAAGCTAAAAACTGGTAAGTTGATCGGCAAAAGAGATACAAGGCCGGAGAAGGGGGGAGTATCATAGGATGAAAGACCTTGGAACAAAGAAAGGGGGAGGGGAGCACCAGAGGAAGATGGAGAACAGGCAAGGAGTTATTGTGAGAGGGGAAGAGGGAAAAAATTTTTTTAAGGGTGAGGTAAGAAGGGGAATAGGGGCATTAATGGAAGTTAGAGAAATCAATAGATGCTGCCTGGCCTGTTGTGTTCCACCAGGATTTTGTTTGTGTCAATCTGATTCTGACTTTTTCCTATGTATTAGTGATAGCACTCATTCCTGCTCAACTCACGGAACTGTGGCACACTGCTATTATCTTTCATAATGAAGACTGATGCAAATTCATCTACCATTTCTTTGATGTCCATTACTACCTTACCAGCATCATTTTCCAGTGGACAATATCAACCCTCACCTCCTAATTTTACTTTTACTCCTAATATAACTGAAAAAACTTTTAGTACCCTTTAGTATCTTGCTTTATATTACTGCCTAGTTTGCCCTCATATTCAATCTTTTCCCTTCTTATAGTTTTTCTAGTTGTTTTTTGTTGGATTTTAAATGCTTCCCAATCATCTAACTTCCCAGTCACTTTTGCTACCTTATATGCCCTTTCCTTGGGTTTTATGCAGTCCTTAACTTCCTTTGTCAGCCACGGTTGTCTTATGCCTGCTGTTTAAGAATTACTGCTTCTGTGGGACCTATCTACCCTGCACCTTGTGAACTAACTATTCCCTGAAACTTCAGCCACCTCTGTTTTGTCATCATCCCTAAAAAGCCATCGCGTTCCTAAAAAGCCATTCAACAAATTCCCTCTCTTGCAATCCAACACCAATCACCTTGCATATTGAAGTCCCCCATTACAATTGTGACATTACTTTTATTACATGCCCTTTCTAGTTTCCTTTGCAATCTCAACCCCACATCTTGGCTACTATTTTGAGACTTATTTATAATTCCCATAATTTTTCTTTTACCTTTGCAGTTTCTTAAATTCATCCCCAATGATTCAGCATTCTTTGACCCTATGTCTCCTCTTTCTAAAGATGTAATTCCATCTCTTTCCAATAGAGCCACACCACCACCTGTGCCTTCCTGCCTGTCCTTTAAATACAAAGTATATCTTTTGATGTTAAACTCCCAACTATGACCTTCTTTGAGCCATGACTCAGTGATGTTCACAATGTCATATCAAGCAATCTCTAATTGCGCCACAAGTTTGCCCATCTTATTCTGAATGCTACACGTATTTAAATACAGCATC
The DNA here is from genome assembly GCF_030144855.1 of Hypanus sabinus. NCBI lineage: Eukaryota > Metazoa > Chordata > Chondrichthyes > Myliobatiformes > Dasyatidae > Hypanus > Hypanus sabinus. The sequence goes on from NC_082727.1 coordinate 2,750,474, forward strand.
TTCAGTCCTGCATCCTTAAGAATTTTGCCACTGTGGTGCAATTTAACTCTTTGCTGTCTGCATTTGTACCCAATTATATAACGATATAACCATATAATAATTACAGCACGGAAACGGGCCATCTCGGCCCTACTAAGTCAGTGCCCAACGCTTATTCTCACCTAGTCCCGCCGACCTGCACTCAGCCCATAACCCTCCATTCCTTTCATGTCCATATACCTATCCAATTTTACTTTAAATGACAATATCAAACCTGTCTCTACCACTTCTACTGGAAGCTTGTTCCACACAGCTACCACTCTCTGAGTAAAGAAGTTCCCCTTTGTGTTACCCCTAAACTTTTGCCCCCTAACTCTCAACTCATGTCCTCTTGTTTGAATCTCCCCTACACTCAATAGAAAAAGCCTATACATGCCAACTCTATCTATCCCCCTCATAATTTTAAATACCTCTATCAAGTCCCCCCTTGTGATGGATAGATCCAAGCCCACCCAAACTCTTCTGAATAAATTGGCTTCTCTTATTAACTCTTTTATGATTGATTCAGCTATTTGTGAAATTTGGCATTTTCTACACCCTAATGACAAAGAGTTTTCATACTTTTCCCATGTCTATCATAATTACTCAAGAATTGATTACTTTTTTATTGATCACCATTTACTCACAGATGTTACTGATTTGTAAATATGACAGTATTACCATATCTGATCATGCACCTCTGAAGTTATCTATTAAAATAACGGATTCACATATCAATGCTAAATTTTGGAGGTTTAATCCTATTTTCTTGCAGGATTTAGACTTTGTTAACTTTATTAAACAACAAATTGATTTGTTTTTCTCAACAAATTCTACAGCAGAGATCTCTAGTGGAATTTTGTGGGATACTTTTAAAGCATATATTTGTGGACAGATTATTTCATACTCTGCTGGAGTTAGGAAATGAACTAATTCTAAAATATTAATATTAGTTGATAAAATCAAAGCAATTGATAAGATTTATTCAATGACCCCTAGCAAAGAACTTTATAAAGAAAGAGTGGAACTTCAAATGGAACATAGATTATTATTGTCCTCTTCGATTGAAAGTCAGTTAATTAAATCAAAAACCCAATTCTATATGTATGGAGATAAGTCTGGTAAATTACTGGCTAACCAATTGAAAATTGTTTCGGATAAACGACAGATTACTAGGATTTGTTAACAAGATGGTACTCTGACGATTGACCACAAAGAGATAAATAGAGCCTTTCAAGATTTTTATAACTCCTTATATCAATCAGAATTCACTAAGGACCCTTCTATAATAAATGCATTTTTAAGGAAATTGAATATTCCAAAAGTAACTGTTGAGGATAACGTAATTTTAGACACACCTATTACAGAGTCTGAAATAGAAAAGGCTATTTTTTCAATGAATTCTGGTAAAGCTTCTGGTCCAGATGGTTTTCCTGTAGAATTTTTAAAATCTTTTTCTTCTATACTTTCTCCTTGGCTTTGTAAAATTTTTAAAGATGCATTAAGTGTAGGTAAATTACCACAATCTTTTTATGAAGCTTCTATTTCTTTAATTCTTAAAAAAGATAAAGACCCTACTGAATGTGCATCCTATCGGCCTATATCCTTGTTAAATACGGATTTTAAGATTTTCAGTAAAATTTTGGCTATTAGATTAGAAAATTATTATTTCTGAAGATCAGACTGGATTTATTAAAAATCACTATTCATCTTTTAAAATTAATTAATATTATTTATACTTCTCCATCTAAAATACCAGAATGTGTTATTTCTTTAGATGCTGAAAAAGCATTTGATAGAGTTGAATGGCCATATTTATTTACTACAATGCAACAATTTAATTTTAGTTCAAAATTTATATCATGGATTAAATTAATATACCATAAACCTTTAGCTTCGGTTTTTACCAATAATCAAAGATCTCCTTTTTTTCAGCTATTTCGTGGTACAAGGCAAGGTTGCCCTTTAAGTCCTTTACTATTTGACATCGCTTTAGAACTGTTGGCTATAGCTATTCATGAATCACCTAATATTCTGGGTATTACCCGTGGGGAGAGGACGTATAAAGTATCATTATATGCTGATGATTTGTTATTATATATATCTGACCCTGAAAGATCTATCCCTGCTATTTTGTCTTTGCTTGCTCAATTTAGTAATTTTTCTGGTTATAAATTGAATTTTAACAAGAGTGAACTATTTCCATTAAATATGCAAGTTCCAATTTATAAACATTTACCATATAAAATTGTTACAGATTATTTTACTTACCTAGGTATTAAAATTACTAAAAAACATAAAGATTTATTTAAGGTTAACTTTTTACCTTTAATTGATCAAGTTAAGCAACTTGCTATTAGGTGGTCTCCACTATCTTTGTCATTGGTTGGTAGAGTTAATGCTATTAAGATGATGATACTACCTAAATTCTTATATTTAATTCAAGCACTACCAATTTTTATTCATCATTTAGTCATCATTTATAAGATGATCATGAATTTACAGTCAGATGTATCAGAAAAAATTAAGAAGGAATGGCAAGAAGAGTTGCATTGTCTTATATCTACTGAGCAATGGGAAAAAATTTTATTATTGGTAAATTTGTCCTCTATTTGTGCTAAACATGCCATAATACAATTTAAGGTTGTACATAGAGCTCATACATCTAAGGATAAACTGGCTCGATTTTATTCTCATCTTAATTCAACCTGCGATAGATGTCATTCTGATGTTGCTTCATTGACTCATATGTTCTGGTCTTGTCCTTGTTTACAAAATTATTGGAAAGATATTTTCAGTATTATTTCAAGAGCTTTAAATATTAATTTCCAACCGCATCCTTTTACTGCAATTTTCGGTTTACCAATGATGGATAATAACCGTTTATCCGCTTCATCTCAAAGAATGATTGCATTTATTACATTAATGGCTAGAAGATCTATTTTATTGCATTGGAAAGAAATTAATCCTCCAATTGTATTTCAGTGGTTTTCTCAAACTATCTCTTGTTTGAGTGTGGTTTTTGATACTTCAGTTAAATTTGAAGAAACTTGGAGACCATTTATTCAACATTTTCATATGAGTTGAATTGTCTTTTCCTAAACCTTACTTATATTATCCTTAATTATTTGGATGGAGGTTCGGAGTTATTGGCACTACTGTATATGTATGTAATATTATTCAAAGGCCCATGTTGGTTAGTTTTTTTTGTTCTTTTTTTCTTTTTTTTGGGGTCTTTTTTTTCTTTTTGCTTCTTTGTTCATTAATGTTCTGAGTTTGGGAGGTTATATATTTTTATTATTATATATCTGAATGTCTATTTAAACTATTAATTATGTAGTCTCAAACACCTTGTATTCATGTTTCATTTATGTTTGTTTAAAATTAATAAAAAGATTTAAAAAGAAAGAAAGAAAGTCCCCCCTCAACCTTCTACACTCCAAAGAATAAAGACCCAACTTGTTCAACCTTTCCCTGTAACTTAGGTGCTGAAACCCAGGAGACATTCTGGTAAATCTTCTCTGTACTCTCTCTATTTTGTTGACACCTTTCCTGTAATTTGGTGACCAGAATTGTACACAATACTCCAAATTTGGCCTTACCAATGCCTTATACAATTTTAACATTACATCCCAACTCCTATACTCAACGCTCTGATTTATAAAGGCCAGCATACCAAAAGCTTTCTTCACCAACCGATCCACATGAGATTCCACCGTCAGGGTGGAACTATGCACCATTATTCCTAGATCACTCTGTTCTACTGCATTCTTCAATGTCCTACCATTTACCATGTATGTCCTATTTTGATTAGTCCTACCAAAATATAGCACCTCACACATAAGCATTAAACTCTATTTGCTATCTTTCAGCCCATTCTTCTAACTTGCCTAAAACTCTCTGCAAACTTTGAAAACCTACTTCATTTTTCACAACATCACCTACCTTAGTAACATCTGCATATTTACTAATCCAATTTACCACCCCATCATCCAGATCATTAATGTATATGATAAACAACATTGGACCCAATACAGATCCCTGAGGCACACCACTAGTCACCGGCCTCCAACCTGACAAACAGTTATCCACCACTACTCTCTGCCATCTCCCATCCAGCCACCGTTGAATCCAATTTACTACTTTAATATTAATACCTAATGATTCAAACTTCATAACTAACCTTCCGTGGAGAAACTTGTCAAAGGCCTTACTGAAGTCTATATAGACGACATCCAGTGCTTTACCCTCATCAACTTTCCTCATATCCTCTTCAAAAAATTCAGTAAGATTTGTCAAACATGACCTTCCATGCACAAATCCTTGTTGACTGTTCCTAATCAGTCTATCCAGATAATTACATATACCATCTCTAAGAATACTTTCCATTAATTTACCCACCACTGACATCAAAATTACAGGCCTATAATTGCTAGGTTTACTCTTAGAACCTTTTTTAAACAATGGAACCACATAAGCAATATGCCAATCCTCCGGCACCATCCCCATTTCTAATGACATTTGAAATATTTCTGTCAGAGCCCCTGCTATTTCTACACTAACTTCCCTCAAGGTTCTAGGGAATATCCTGCCAGGACCAGGAGATTTATCCACTTTTATATTTCTTAAAAGCACCAGTACTTCTTTAATCATCATAGTTTCCATAACTTCCCTACTTGTTTCTATTACCTTACACAATTCAATATCCTTCTCCTTAGTGAATACCGAAGAAAAGAAATTATTCAAAATCTCCCCCACCTCTTTTGGCTCCACACATAGCTGACCACTTTGATTCTCTAAGGGACCAATTTTATTTCTCATATCCTTTTGCTATTAATATAACTGTAGAAACCCTTTAGATTTATTTTCACCTTACTTGCCAAAGCAACCTCGTATCTTCTTTTAGCTTTCCTAATTTCTTTCTAAAGATTCTTTTTACATTCTATATATTCCTCGAGCACCTCATTTACTCCATGCTGCCTCTATTCATTGTAGATAATCTCTCTTTTTCTGAATCAAGTTTCCAATATCCCTTGAAAACCATGGCTCTCTCAAATTTTTAACCTTTCCTTTCAACCTAACAGGAACATAAAGATTCTGTACCCTCAAAATTTCACCTTTAAATGACATCCATTTCACTATTACATCCTTCCTATAAAACAAGTTGTCCCAATCCACTCCTTCTAAATCCTTTCACATCTCCTCAAAGTTAGCCTTTCTCCAAACAAAAGTCTCAACCCTGTGTCCAGTTCTATCCTTCTCCAAAATTATATAGAAACTAATGGCATTGTGATCACTGGATTTGAAGTGCTCCCCAACACATACCTTTGTCATCTGACCTATCTCAATCCCTAACAGGAGATCCAACACTGCCCCTTCTCTAGTTGGTACCTCTATGTACTGCTGCAAAAATCTATCCTGCACACATTTTACAAACTCCAAACCATCCAGCGCTTTTACCGTATGGACTTCCCAGTCTATGTGTGGAAAATTAAAATCTCCCACAATCACAACCCTGTGCTTACTACAAATATCTGCTATCTCCTTACAAATTTGCTCCTCCAATTCTCTCTACCCATTAGGTGGTCTATAATACACTCCTATAAGTATTACTACACCTTTCCCGTTCCTCAGTTCCACCTAAATAGTCTCCCTAGATGAGCCCTCTAATTTATCCTGCCAGAGCATCACTGTAATATTTTCTCTGACAAGCAATGCAACACCTCCCCCTCTTGTCCTTCTGATTCTATCACACCTGAAGCAACGAAATCCTGGAATAATTAGTTGCCAATCACACCCCTCCTGCAACCATGTTTCACTAGTAGCTACAACATCATATTTCCAAGTTTCAATCCATGCTCTAAGCTCCTTCACCTTTCTTACAATGCTCCTGGCATTAAAATAAAAGCATTTAAGAAATTCTCCACCTGGCGGTGCTTTGGAAGAATAGATTAGAGAGCTCCTCTAGGGAGGAATTTGGGTGGAATTGAGGAATGGGAAGGGTGTATTAACACTGATAGGAGTGTATTATAGGCCACCTAATGGGGAGCATGAGTTGGAAGAGCAAATGTGTAAGGAGATAGCAGATATTTTTAGTAAACTCAAGATGGTGATTGTGGGAGATTTTAATTTTCCACACGTAGACTGGGAAGCTCATTCTGTAAAAGGGCTGGATGGTTTAGAGTTTGTGAAATGTGTGCAGGATAGTTTTTTGCAACAATACATAGAAGTATCGACTAGAGATGGGGCAGTGTTGGATCTCCTGTTAGGGAATGCAATAGGTCAGCTGACAGATGTATGTGTTGGGGAGCACTTCGGGTCCAGTGATCACAATAGCATTAGCTTCAATATAATTATGGAGAAGGACAGGACAGGACCTAGAGTTGAGATTTTTGATTGGAGAAAGGCTAATTTTGAGGAGATGCGAAGGCATTTAGAGAGAGTGGATTGGGTCAAGTTGTTTTATGGGAAGGATGTAATAGAGAAATGGAGGTCATTTAAGAGTGAAATTATGAGGGTACAGAATCTTTATGTTCCTGTTAGGTTGAAAGGAAAGGTCAAAGGTTTGAAAGCACCATGGTTTTCAAGGGATATTAGAAATTTGGTTCGGAAAAAGAGGGATGTCTACAATAGATATAGGCAGCATGGAGTAAAGGAATTGCTCGAGGAATATAAAGAATGTAAAAGGAATTTTAAGAAAGAGATTAGAAAAGCTAAAAGAAGATACAAGGTTGGTTTGGCAAATAAGGTGAAAGTAAATCCGAAAGGTTTCTACAGTTATATTAAAAGCAAGAGGATAGTGAGGGATAAATTGGCCCCTTAGAGAATCAGAGTGGTCAGCTATGTGTGGAGCCGAGGGAGATGGGAGAGATTTTGAACGATTTCCTCTCTTCGGTATTCACTAAGGGGAAGGATATTGAATTGTGTAAGGTGTGGGAAACAAGTAAGGAAGTTATGGAACCTATGACAATTAAAGAGGTGGAAGTACTGGCACTTTTAAGAAATGTGGATAAATCTCCAGGTCCTGACAGGATATTCCCCAGGACCTTGAGGGAAGTTTGTGTAGAAATAGCAGGAGCGCTGACGGAGATCTTTAATATGTCATTAGAAACGGGTATTGTGCCGGAGAATTGGCGTATTGCTCATGTGGTTCCATTGTTTAAAAAAGGTTCTAGCAGTAAGCCTAGCAATTATAGACCTGTCAGTTTGACATCAGTGGTGGGTAAATTAATGGAAAGTATTCTTAGAGATAGTATTAATAATTATCTGGATGGACAGGATCTGATTAGGAGTAGCCAGCATGGATTTGTGCATGGAAGGTCATGTTTGACAAACCTTATTGAATTTTTTGAAGAAGTTACGAGGAATGTTGACGAGGGTAAGGCAGTGGATGTAGTCTATATGGACTTCAGCAATGCCTTTGACAAAGTTCCACATGGAAGGTTAGTTAAGAAGGTTCAGTCGTTAGGTATTAATGCTGGAGTAATAAAATGGATTCAACAGTGGTTAGGTGGGAGATGCCAGAGAGTAGTGGTGGATAATTGTTTATTGGGATGGAGGCCGGTGACTAGCGGGGTGCCTCAGGGATCTGTTTTGGGCCCAATGTTGTTTGTAATATACATAAATGATCTGGATGATGGGGTGGTAAATTGGATTAGTAAGTATGCTGATGATACTAAGGTAAGAGGTGTTGTGGATAATGAGGTGGGTTTTCAAAGCTTGCAGGGAGATTTATGCCAGTTAGAAGAATGGGCTGAACGTTGGCAGATGGAGTTTAATGCTGAGAAGTGTGAGGTCCTACATTTTGGCAGGAATAATCCAAATAGAACATACAGGGTAAATGGTAGGGCATTGAGGAATGCAGAGGAACAGAGAGATCTAGGAATAAAAGTGCATAGTTCCCTGAAGGTGGAGTCTCATGTAGATAGGGTGGTGAAGAAGGCTTTTGGAACGCTGGCCTTTATAAATCAAAGCATTGAGTACAGAAGTTGGAATGTAATGTTAAAATTGTACAAGGCATTGGTAAGGCCAAATTTAGAATATTGTGTGCAGTTCTGGTCACCAAATTATAGGAAAGATATCAATAAATTAGTGAGAGTGCAGAGACGATTTACTAGGATGTTACCTGGGTTTCAGCACTTAAGTTACAGAGAAAGGTTGAACAAGTTAGGTCTCTATTCATTGGAGCATAGAAGGTTGAGGCGGGATTTGATCGAGGTATTTAAAATTTTGAGAGGGATAGGTAGAGTTGACGTGAATAGGCTGTTTCCATTGAGAGTAGGGGAGATTCAAACGAGAGGACATGATTTGAGAGTTAGGGGGCAGAAGTTTAAGGGAAACACGAGGGGGTATTTCTTTACTCAGAGAGTGATAGCTGTGTGGAATGAGCTTCCTGTAGAAGTAGTAGAGGCCAGTTCAATTGTGTCATTTAAGGTAAAATTGGATAGGTATATGGACAGGAAAGGAGTGGAGGGTTATGGGCTGAGTGCGGGTAGGTGGGACTAGGTGAGATTAAGAGTTCGGCACGGACTAGGAGGGCCGAGATGGCCTGTTTCTGTGCTGTGATTGTTATATGGTAATATGGTTATATTACACTCTGCTTATCACTGTGCAAACAACTTTACTATCTTCTTTTTCTTCCTTCTCTCATACATCTGTTCCTATACTCTGGTTCCCCTCCCCCTGATAGTTATCAGGGACAATTGTGCTTGCCCTGACTTTGCACATACTGCAAACGGAGCACTCAACTGCCCTAACTGCTGCCTCCATTACCTACTCCTAAGATAATTAAATTAATTAAAGGAACTTACCTGGCCTTACCTTACTTGGAGTGAAGCGCGTCCTCAGCCCCTGCTCGTCAAAGTCTCTCGAGCCAAACCCTTCCTGCTCTGTCTCCCTCTAATCCATTGCCTGCTACTATGTCTCCTGCCCCATTAATCTGCTCTCTTTTTAAATTATTTAAATTAAATAATTATTGGCTTCTCCTTCCTTACATTCATGTTACATCCACCATCTGCAATGTTTGTACTTCTCTACCTGCTGGCTCATCCTCCACTCCATGAAACTGGTTCCCATCCCCCTGCCATTTTAGTTTAAACCTTTCCCAACAGCTTTAGTAAATCTGCCCACAAGAATATTGTTCCTCCTCAGATTCAAGTGCAACCTGCCCCTTTTGTACAGATCACACCTGCCCCAGAAAGAGGTGCCACTTATCCAAAAATTTGAATCTCTACCCCTTGTTCCAAATCTTCAGTCATGCATTTATCTGCCACCTCATTCTAATCCTATCCTCACTGTCACGTGACACAGGCAGCAATCCCAAGATTACTACCCTTGAAATTCTGCTTCTCATCTTTCTTCCTAACTCCTTGTATTGTGTTTTCAGGACTTCCTCCCTTTTTCTATCTATGTCATTTTCTATCTATGTCATCTATCTCATTTCTATCAGATAAAAAAGTGAAATTTTAATTTTCATAAACAAAACATTTCCAAAAACACCAGGGAGCTTTGTCTCCAGCTTTACTAGTGCATGTGAAGATTGCTTTTGATGTTCAACTTCCTTCATTTCTAATACCTTTTACTGACATTTACCAGGTAGTCATGAAAACAACTGAAAGAATTAATGTTTCAAGCTGTTAACCTTTTATCTGATGCAAAGTCAGCAACACACAAAGTATTCACTTTATTTCTCTCTCCAAAGCCACTACACGCTTTTTTATTTCAGATTTCTTGCTTTCCAGTGCATTGTTTCTGTGTTATGCAATGCAGAGAGTTTGGATTATTTGGATACAATTTTTGTTTCCAAAATATAGTGCATGATGTACTGAAAATGCAAATAATCCAGGAGATGAAATATGCATTGATGAGCAACACAAGAGACCTGCAGTTTTTAAAAGATTGGCAGATACAAGTTAACACATCAAATTACCTACATTCCAAGATGTTGCCTTCAGCTTGCCAAAGAGGAAAGTAAGTCTATCTGTGTTTGAGGGGCGCACTTGTACCAAATGTATTAGCTGCAGGCGGGTATGGGAACAGACAAACATCACATTTTCTTAAAGAAATGTGTCTGTGTCAATTTATGACTTAGAAGACATTGTTTTAACACTACTACTACATTATAGATGCAGGAAGTTCTACAGATGCTGGAAATCCAAAGCAAAACACACAAATTGCTGGAGCAGCTCAGCAGGTCAGGCATTATCTATTGAAATGATAAAACTCAAAAAGCCGAGACGCTTCTTCAGAACTGGAAAGTTAGGGGGAAGATGCCAGAATAAAAAGCTGGGGGGATGAGGGGAAGGAGGGGAAGCTAGAAGGTGATAGGTGAAGGCAGGTGGGCAGGAAAGGTAAAGGGATGAGGAGGAAGGAATCTAATAGGATAGAAGTGTGGTAATTAGGAGAAAGGGAAGGAGGAGGAGACCCATGGGAGGTGATAAGCAAGCGAAGAGAGAGAGGGGTCAGAGAGGGGAATAAAAGAAGAAGGGAGGGGGAGGGATTTTTTTCTGGAAGGAGAAATTGATATTCAGGTTGGAGGCTGCCCAAATAGAATATAAGGTGTTGCTCCTCCATGTTGAGGGGCCCCATTGTGGCACAAGAGAGGCCATGGACTTAAGTGTTAGAACGAGAACCAGAATTGAAAGGTCTGGCTACCAGAAAGTTCTGTTTTTAGCAGAAATGCTCAATGAAGTAGTCCCTCAATTTATGACGGGTTTCACCAATGTAGAGGATGCCGCAACAGGAGCACCGGACGCAAAACACAATTTACGTTGGGACTCACCAACATAGAAGAGGCTGCAACAGAAGCACTGCACACAAAAGACAATCCCAGCAGTTGCCTCACTTGGAAAGACTGTTTGAGGCCCTGAATGGAGGTGAAGGGGCAGGTGAGCACTTAGGCCACTTGCCAGGAGGGAATTTAGTAGAGAGGAGCTAATGGTCAAATAACTCACAGAGGTAGCAATTCCTGCAGAAAGGATGGGGGAGGTAAAGATATGTTTGGTGGTCAGATCCCTTTGGCAATGGCGGAAATTGCAGAGAAAGATGTGTTGTATGTGGAGGCTGATGGGGTGGTAGTAAGGACAAGAGAAACTATCACTGTTAAGGTGGTGGAAAAATGTGAACATACCAGAAATGGAGGAGTGCAGGTGAGGGAAGCATCAATGATGTAGGAAGGGAAACACGTTTCTAAAGGAGGAGGAGATCTCTGATGTCCTGGAAAGGAAAGCCACATCCTGGAAACAGACACAGTGGAAATGAAGGAACTGAGAAAAGGGAATAGCATCTTTACAAGAGACAGTGGGAAGACCTACAATCAAGACAACCATGGGAATCAGTAAGTTTATAAAAGATGTTGGTTGACAGAGATGAAGATAGAAAGATCAGGAAAGGGGAAGGAGGTGTCAGAAATGGACCAAGTGAATTTAAGGGCAGGGTGGAAGTTGGAGGCAAAGTTGATGAAATTGACAAGCTCAGCATTGATGCATGAAGAAAGTCCAATGCAGTCATCAAAATTGCGAAGGAAGAGTTGGGGAACATTACAGGGGAAGGCTTGGAAGATAGCCAATGTAAAGGAAGGCATAGCTGGGGCCTGCATGGGTCCCAATGGCTATCTTCCAAATCAGGACAAAGGAGAAGCCGAAGGAAAAATTCTTGAGGGTCAGGACCAGTTCTGCTGGACAGAAGAGGGTAGTTGTGCAGGGGAATTGGCTGGCTCTTTAATTGAGAAAGAAGCAGAGAGCTTTAAGTCCTTCTTGTTGAGGGACTGGACATCCCTGGTGAAAACTGAGGCTGTCAGAGCCAGGGAATTGAAAGTTACTGAGGAGATCAAGAGCATGAGAAGTATCACAAATGTTGTTGGGAAGGGACTGAACCAATGGGCTAGAATGGAGTCGAGGTATGAGAAAACAAGCTCAGTGTAGCAGAAGCAATGGGTCTGCCTGGACAGTCAAGTTTGTGGTTTTTGGGTAGAAGGCAGAAGCAAACAGTGTGGTGTAAGGGAATTCTGAGTTTTGTGGCAGTGGATGGGAGTTCTAAAATGACATCATTGATGTGGTGCAGGATCACAAAATTTGAGGAGTTGTTTGCCTCTTCAAAGGTGGAGGAAAAACAAAGGCACAGACTGCAAATCATCCCAGAATACAGGGCAATTTCTATTGCAGAATTGTCATTTAGAGTGAAATAAATCTAACTGCCATTCCTGCCGTGAGAGAGAAATATTTTTGAATCTGTCCTGTGAATACAGATTAATAATATTCATATTATACCTCATAAAAATTTATGTCCCATTGATACTATTCAAGCTTGGAGCCCCAGAAAGCAAAACAACTACAACCATGGAGTTTCACTCCTGAGTTATTTCTAATTGGCTCGTTTTATTATTTGTAAAAATCTTACTTTTTAAAATGTCTCTTTATTTTGCTTAATAGAATCATCCTTTCCCCATGTTCTGAAGGAGGTAGCAGTGGAGATAGTGGAGGCATTAGCAATAACCTTTCAAAAGTCGATAGATTCTGGCCTGGTTCCAGAGGACTGGAAGATTGTAAATGTCTCTCCGCTACTTAAGAAGGGGGCAAGGAAGCAAAAAGGAAATTATAGACTTGTTAGCTTGACATCGGTGGTTGGGAAGTTGTTGGAGTCGATTGTCAAGGATGAGGTCATGGAGTACCTGGAGGCATATGACAAAGTAGGCAGAACTCAGCATGGTTTCCTTAAAGGAAAATCCTGCCTGACAAACCTAGTGCAATTTTTTGAGGAAATTACAAGTAGGCTAGACAAGGGAGATGTAGTGGATGTTGTGTATTTGGATTTTCAGAAGGCCTTTGACAAGGTGCCACACATGAGGCTGCTAAACAAGATAAGAACCCATGGAACTACAGGAAAGTTACATACGTCGATAGAGTGTTGGTTGGTTATTTGGAAACAGAGAGTGGGAATAAAGGGATCCCATTCTGGTTGGCTGCCGGTTACCAGTGGCGTTCCACAGGGGTCCGTGTGGAACTCTACCACAATACCACAGAAAACATAACTATGTATGCTATCATGCACTGACACTGTCATAGACCTCTCATTCACTCCTAATTAAGCCATCATTGCATCCTCCATTCTTCTTTAATATAACAACTAGAATATCAACATCACTTTTAAAAAAGGTACAGCCTCTATTTGGTTAAATTGGCTGTCTGGTTAAATGAATGCTCTCACTGCCCTGAGCATGATAATTGTAGGGTCACAGCAACACTGAGGTTATATCTATCATGAAAGAACAAGATGGCTGCAGGTATTCATCCTGAATGCAAGTTCTATACTGTGCCAGAACATCACTAATCACTTAGTGCATGGAGGCATTGGTACATTATTGTCACATGTACCTCAGTACATGTGACAATAACAATGTCATGTTTAGCATGCCACCCAGACAGAGCAACAGATCAGGCCCTTCATTGTAACCATGAGGTAGCAAAAAGAAAACTGGATGTATTCAACAGCGTTATAGATAAAAGACAGAAAAATGAAGAGCAGGGGTCACAAGAAGGTCAGTTCAGACTTCAAAAGTTCATCCATGTCCGTTCAACAGTTTGATAACAGTGGGATAGAAGTCACCCTTGAGATGTTCTGCTCATAAATTTGTATCTTCTGACATAAGTTAGAGGGGAGATGAAAGGATAATCAGGTGGGATGGGTACGAGATAATGGTAGCTGCATTCAAGAGGCAGCAGAAAACACAGACATAAGGAAGGTGGAAGGGAAGTTAGTTTTCTCAATGCAGGGAAGTTTGGGAGGTTGATGAAGAATGAGGGGAACAAGTAGATAATCTTGTGAGCACAAATAATCACAGGACAATTTCTTACAGTCTTATTTTCTATTGAAAACTGGATACTAAGTAGCAAGCTAGAAATGTTTAATATTATGAAAGGGTTTGAAAGATCGGTCAATGAAAGATTTTTTCCATCTGTAAGGTGAATGTGGAAGCAGGCGACTGCATGCCTGCTGGAAAAGGAGTCTGTGAGCAGCCTGTCGCTGTGTAGCTGGCTGAGGCAGGTGAGTAGGCCTTTCTGCCTCACGTGGTACCCCTCTCATTCGATGAATGTTGGTGATATTGTAGGATGGTATCGTGGGTATGTGATTATGGATTGGACTATTGCATTTATGGACTTCTTCAGACTTATGATTTTTACATTCTGCACTCTTTTTATCACCACCTGTTCCTTTTTTGTTTTGTTTTGTGAGGGAAAGATGCTTGGAGGTTGATATTTTGTTGTGTTCGGTAATTTTGGTGTGTGGGGGAGGTGTTGTTTTTTGTTGGGGTCTACGTTCCAGTTCAGTTTTGTGTTGGGGGGGATGTTGCTGAAGATCAGGATACTGAACTTTTTTGTATGGGAAGGATTCGACGTTTCTCTCTGAACTACTTAGATGTTCTTTCTTTATTTCATGACTATCTGGAGAATACAAATTTCAGAGTTGTATATGGATATGTGCATTTATAATAAATGACTCTCTGAACCATTGAAAAAACACAAAGCCCACCATTGTAAAATAGATGTCAACTAATCATGGGGCAAATACAGAAGAAATGTCTTTGCCTAGATAGTAATAAGGATCTAGAACTTATTGTCACAGTGAATGGTTGAGATAATTTTAAGGGGAAACTATATAAATATACAAGAAGAGGAATACAGCTGCTAACAATCAAGGGAACCTCCTCTGGATCCTCTCCAATGCCAGCACATACTTTTTAAGATGAGAGGCCCAAAACTGTTCACAATACTCAAGGTGAGGCCTCACCAGTGCCTTATAAAGCCTCAACACCACATCCTTGCACTTATATTCTAAACCTCTTGAAATGAATGCTAACGTGGCATTTGCCTTCTTCACCACTGACTCATCCTGCAAGTTAACCTTTAGGGTGTTCTGCACAAGGACTCAAAAGTCCCCTTTGCATCTCAGATTATTGGATTTTCTCCCCATTTAGAAAACAGTCTGCATATTTATTTATACTACCAAAGTGCATGACCATGCATTTTCCAACATTGCATTCCATTTGCCACTTTCTTGCCCATTCTCCTAATCTGTCCTTTCTGCAGTCTCCCTGTTTCCTCAACAGTACTTGCCCCTCCACCAGTCTTCATATCATCTGTGAACCTGGCAACAAAGCCATCTATTCCACCATCTAAATCATTGATATAGAGCATAAAAAGAAGTGGTGCCAACACCGAACCCTGCGGATCACCTCTAGTCACTAGCAGCCAACCAGAAAAGGATCCTTTTACTCTCACAGTGGAAAGTAAATACCAGCATGGACATATTGGCTTAAATGTCCTTTTTGTGTGATATTTGGCAAATGTTAACTCAAATACAGTTAACTATATAACTCAGTTACAGTTTTAAATCCAGCATAGTGTCATGGAGAAACACAACATAGAAACAGGCCCATGCCAAAGCCATTTAAACTTTCTACTCCCACTGGCCCACACAGAACCATAGCCCTCCATCCCCTACTATCCATATATCTATCCAAACTTCTCTTAAATGCTTAAGTTGAGCTTGCACACACCACTTGTGCTGGCAGCTCATTCCACACTTTCATGACCTTCTGACTAGAGAAGTTTCCCCTCATGTTCCTCTTAAACTTCTCACCTTTCACCTGTAACCCATGACCTCTGATCACACCCAACCTCAGTGCAAAAAGCCTGCTTGCATTACCCAATAAATACCCCCCATAATTTTGTATACCTCTATCAAATCTCCTCTCAGTCTTCTATGTTCTAAAGAATACAATCTAAACCTATTCAATATTTCTTTATAACTCACATACACCAGACCTGGAAACATCTCTGTACTCATTCAACCCTGTTTACATCTTTCCTGTAGACAGATGACCACTACTGTGCATACTACTTCACATTTGGCCTTACCTAATTATCTTATACAACTTCAGCATAACATCCCATCTCCTGTACTCAATATATTGATTTATGAAGGCCAATATGCCAAAATGTTCCTTTACAACCCTACCTACCTGTGATGCCACTTTCAATGAATTATGTACCTGTATTCCCAGATCTCTTCAGTGCCCAAACATTCACTGTGTAAGTCCTACCTTGTTTGGTCTTATTGAAGCGCATAACCTTGCACTTGTCTACATTAAATTCCATCTGCCATTTTTCTCAGTCCATTTTCCCAGCTAATATAGATCCCTCTGCAAGCCAGGATAGCCCTTCTCACTGTCCTCTATCACCACCCCCCCCCCCCCCCCAATCTTGGTGTCATCCAGAAATATGCTGAACCAGTTAACCACATTATCATCCAGATCATTGATAAAGATAATGAGCAACAAAGGACTCACACCAGTCCCTGCAGCACCCCACTAGTCAGAGATGCAACCTTCTGCTACCATTCTCTGGCTTCTCCCACAAAGCCAATGTACTTAACTACCTCATCTTGAATGCCGAGCAACTGAAACTTTTTGACAAGCTTCCCATGCGGGACCTTGTCAAATGCTTTACTAATGTCCAACAGCCTCTGCCTTGCCCTCATCCATTGTCCTGGTAACTTCGTTGAAAAACTATATAAGGTAGATTAGATGTGACCTACCTAGCATGAATCCATGTTGACTATCATTAATTAGCTCATGTCTATCCAACTACTTATATACCCTTAGAATACCTTCAGATAACTTCCCCACAACTGATGTCAGACTCACTGGCCGATAATTTCCTGGCTTCTGTTTAAACAGTAGAGCAACACTGGGAATCCTCTAATCCTCTGGTATCTCTCCTATCGCTAAGGATGATTCAAATATCTCTCCTCGGGCCCCGACAATTTCTGCACACCTCCTGCAGGGTCCAAGGGAACACCTCATCAGGCCCTGGGGATTTATCCATCCTGTTTTGTCTTAGGACAGCAAACACCTCCTCCTCTGTAATCTGAACAGGGTCCATGAATTTAATGCTGCTTTATCTCAGTTCTATAGATTCTATGTCTGTTTCCTGAGTAAATACAGATGCACTGGATTTGTCCCTCTGGGCTGAGAAGCGGCTGAAGAAATAGCTCATTTTGATACAACAAATAAATATTGAATCCCCCAACACTGATTTTGACCATAATATAGAGAAGCAGAATTAGGCTATTTGGCCCATTGAGTCTCCTCTGCCATCCAGCCACAACTGATTGTTTTTAAGTAGATTCGCCCATCTTGTCCCCAAAACCTTTACCCCTGAACTCTGAGCTCTGAAATCGTAAGCTATAATGCTAACAGTTATGCTATCAGGCCCCACAGCAGTGGTTGGCATGATGTTATTACAGATTGAATGTTCTGGAGTGTGGAGTTCATTTATAGCTCGGTTCTGTTAAGGAGTCTGTGTACATCCTCCCCGTGAAAGGCACGGGTTTTCCCTGTGTGCTCCAGATTCCTCCCACATTCCGAAGACTCACTGGATAGTTGTGGACTTGCTGGGGCAGCGTGGTTTGGAAGGCCCTGTTCTGTGCTGTACTGATAAATAAAATTAACTAACTAAATACATTACCCTAATGTCAGGAGCGGAAGGAATTGTTGATGTTTTGGTTAAGCCCATTTATCTTTATCTTAGTTCTACATTTAAGCTTTTTATCATTTTTACTCTTTTTATATGTTTTTTATCATAACTTACAGTATTCTCTGTTCATTGTGTTGTTCTGCTGTCATTAAACAACAAATCTCACAACATACAGTGCAGTGTATCACTGATAATGAACCAGATTTCTGGCTCTGACTTCCTCCAGTGAAATTGTTTGTTGCTTTAGATTCCACCATTTGCAGTCTCATATTGACAAATCAAGGAGGGAGATTTTGCTCAATTGATTGCTTCATCTAGTACATTAACTAAAAACAAAGCAGACTGATTGCTTAATAATTATTTTTATTCCAACCTCTTACAAAATTTATCTTAATCCAATGTTTTTGCTCACCACTCTTTGTGTGTAGCTTTTCACTGATTCTGTTGTATTTGTTCTACTATGAACATCTGCACAAAAATTATTCTCACTCCTAAGTTAATTAAAGATCAAATATGTATATGTCAACAACTTCTACTCTATGTACTTTTTCTTTGATATTCAGTACAAAAAAAATTTTTCCCTCGAAAGCTTAATAATAATTCCCCCAAGGGAGGAACCCAAATACTAGAAAATATTTCTAGATATAAGAATTAGATTGTACTTTTCCAAATGCTTTCTTGTTCATTTCATCCATGGCTTACAGCATCTTTTCAGATCATCATCAGTTTAAATTGCAAATCATGATTCTTTGAAGGAATTTTATTGAGCTTTCCCAGGCCTCTCCATTTCTGTAATCCATGATGTGATTTCAGCATTATCTTTGATTCTTTGATGCCTCTTTCCTGCAAAACCCTGGAGCTAATTCTCCAGACAGCACACGTCTCGGATTATTTTGATCTTGTCAATTACATATTTTTCTACCTCATTAACATTCAAGGTATAGTGTACAAAAATCACAATTATTATCCCTGACTTAAGTTGTGAAATCTTGTTGTCTTGTGGCAGCAGTACAGTGCAAGGCAAAATTACTTACATTCATGAGTTTAGCCTCATTGCCATTGGAGATTCTGCTAACAACAATGTTGTCAGCAGTAGATTTTAAATGGCATTTCAAATGTGCCTAGCCACATAGTTAAGAGTGTAGAGAGCAAAGCAGTGGACTGAGGTTTACCTGTGTTGACCGTCAGCAAGGAGTAGATGTTATTACTGATCTGCACTGACAGTGATTTCTCAATGTGGAGCTCAGGATTCAGTTGCAGAGGGAGGAACAGAGGTCCACATTTAAATTATATTGAGATCACTACAGCCCATAATTTTATGCTGGCCCTTTAACCTACTCCGAGATCAGTCTAACCCTTCTCTCCCACATAGCTGATGCACCATCAATAACTCTCTGAGACGTGAGGTGAGATATAGGCTTTTATTGACTGGAAGAAAGAACAAGCAGCAATTGACCATCATGCTACATCCTGGAGACTGAGAGGCAGGGCTCAGGCCCCAATTGCCTTTATACTGGGGTCTGTGGGAGGAGCCACGGTCAGTGGGAGGAGCCACAGGAGCAGTCAGCGGGGGGGCATGTCCAGACAGGTATATGTAGTTCACCACAATAGCCCAGCATTTTTCTATAATCCATGTACCTATCTAAAAGTTTCTTAAATGCCCCTAATGCATCTGCCTCTACCACCACCCCGGCAGTGTTTTCCATGCACCCACCACTCATTGTGTAAAAAATACTTACCTCTGACAGTCTTCCTATACTTTCCTCCAATAACCTTATAATTATGCCCCCAGGTATTAGCCATTTCCACCCTGGGGACAAAAATCTCTGGCTATCCACTTGATCTATGCATCTTCTCATTTTCTACACCCCTGTTAAGTCTCTCACAAGCTCTTTGGCTTGAAAGACACTAGCCCTTGATCACTCACCCTATCCCCATAAGGCTTGCACTCAAATCCACAAGGCTTCCTGACAAGTCTCCTCTGCAACCTCTCCAAAGGTGGTGAGATGGAAATATGTCTCTACCAAAGAAGGTGAGAGGCATTTCTTCACTCTGCAAGCCCACAGGTCATCTTTGGGCAAGATGTAGCACCTGCTTAGCCCCCCCAATCAGGATCATGTGAAGCCATGGAAGCAGGTGGTATTTGGTTGTATGAACATCTGGTGCGTATTACATGTCCTGGTTATGCAAGCACAGTCACCAGGCAGACAATCTCTGAAGAGTACTGATGATGCCTGGGGTCACCCGCTTCGTAAAGAGAGAAAGCAGTAATGGCAAACTTCTGTGGAAAAATTTGCCAAGAATGATCATAGTCATGGAAAGACCATGATTGCCCACAACACTGCACGTAGTGAACAAACCCTCTCTAAAGCTTCTACATCCTTCCTATAATGAGTTCAAAGAACTGAACACAATATTTCATGTGTGATCTAACCAGTGTTTTATAGAGCTGCAACATTAGGTTGTGGCTCTTGAACACAAAACTTATGTGCAATTAGTTCATGGTAATGATTTACAGGGATACTGAGAAAAATCAAAATATTCATCCAAATAGTGTCAGAGTACAGATTTTACAGCCTGTCGAGCACGATGAAGGGTCTTGGTGCAAAACATGAACTGTTTACTCTTTTCCATTGATGCTGCCTGACCTGCTGAATTCCTCCGGTGTTCTGTGTGTGTTGATTTGGATTTCCAGCATCTGCAGATTTTCTCATGTTTTTAAAAGTTTATTCAGACTGTCACTTGAAATGATGCGAACCTCAAGGATAGAACAAGAGTTAAGATTTGGAAATAGTTCTCTTCAATTGCTTGATTTTACCTTCTTGCAGTTTGTTGGTTTCCTGGCTTGTGGTCAATGCCATTTTTAATTCTTGAATTTTTATTCCCATTGTCTGAAACAATTGTTCATCTGTCTGCGGTTTTTCCTTCAGTTTCTGGTTCTCCATGGCCAATACTGGATCAGAGCCATTTTTGTTGAAAGATTGCTGTCTGACAGTTTCAATTTCCAAAAGCAGCTTCTCATTCTCTTTCTTCTGATTATCTACCTAATTCCATGTATTCCTGATGTACATTACATATCCATTCTACTTTGACCTGGAAAATGCAGCTTCATTCCAAACTGTTTCATTTTGAAGTTGATGGTCTTGATTTAGTATTCGTATTCTATCTTCAGTTTCTTCAAACGTCTTTGAAGCATTTGTAAAAGATGCATTGGAAATTCTTTCCTATAGAACCTTCCAAGCTTCTGCCTTGGATGATAATCCATTCTTTGTGCTTCTTGGATAGTTTTCATATTTTAGTTTCAAACCTGATAAAGTCTGCTGGACATTCATCAAGTGATTTTCTTTGAAATTAATTAAAGTAGAAAGTCGCAGTATTTCAGGATTCTTCTCTTCCGAAGCTAATTCCAGCACAGGAGAGTCAGAAACATGGTTCTTCAAAGACTGCAACTGTATAGACAATTCCCCATTCCTTTTTTTCTCATCTGCTAGACCCAAGTCACATTCAGTTATTGGGACTTGATATCGCTTCATGTTCTGAGGAACAGTACTCATCACTCTCATAAAATGACTCCTCCACAACACAAGCTGTTCATATACTTTTTGATTCTCTTCCTGTAGTTTCTTAATGCTTATTGATTCTGTTGACTCGTCAGGGAACATGGAACAAAATTTGACCAGTAGCTCATTCGTTCTTCCCCCTCTCTTGAAAGCTGTTGGTCAGTTTTAGCTAGTTCAATCTTGTACTTGCTTTCCATTTGGAATAAACTTTGAATTGTTTCCTGCAAAAGACGATCTTCCTCCTGTAGATGATTAGAAAGCTTATTAATTTCTGCTTCAATTTCTTTATTTTCTGGAGTAGTGGATTCAGTTAGTGTGTTGTCTTTCAAATTAAAAAATTTTTTTTCAAGACTCTTGTCCATTTTACTAAGTTCTTCATCTCTTCTTTTCTCCATCTTAAGCACCTCAGAGCTTTCTGGCAGGGCTTTTTTCATTTCTTCTTGTTTGGCTTTGATACCAACAAACTGAAAGAAGGTAAAATCAAGCAACTACAGACAGAGCTGAGCTCCAGAACATCAGAGAACAAGCTTGAAGATCCTCAGACTTCCTTATTGAAGAAAGACAACCAGATTAACATTTTGGAAGAGGCTCTAAAGCAGTTGCAGGCTAAGCTGGATGTAGGAGCTCAACCTTATGAAGAAGTGAAAGAGC
This sequence comes from Hypanus sabinus, assembly GCF_030144855.1. Lineage (NCBI taxonomy): Eukaryota > Metazoa > Chordata > Chondrichthyes > Myliobatiformes > Dasyatidae > Hypanus > Hypanus sabinus. The sequence goes on from NC_082727.1 coordinate 2,772,237, forward strand.
TGAAAAATCGCTTGTTTATATTGGAGATGGAGAAGGTTAAAGAAAGTAACAATTATGAAAAGCAGGTTAGTTCTCTAAAAGCCAGCTTGGAGCATAACAAAGAGCTGTGCCGACAAACCAAGGAAAAGCTGCAACAATGTCAAAAAGAACAGCATACCACAATTATGTTTAAAAGTAATAATGAGAAATTTTCTACTGATGAATCTCTTACATGTGGTGGTGGAAGTGGAATAGTTCAGAATGCACTGGTACTTGTATTAAAGTCTGAAAAAGCTAAACTTATTCAAGATCTAAATTGGATCAAAAAGGGAAATGCACGCCTTGCAAGGACCATGTCAGAGTTAAAATATGAAAATGCTAAATGGAAAGACAGGGCATGTAAGTTTCAAGGAAAGGACAGAGTATCATCAGAACATCAACGTGAAAATGATCCACCTACTTTGACTCCATGTCCAGAAGAGGACATAACTCCTTGCTCATTAACGAAAAAATCAAGTGTCAAAAAAATTTAGCACTTCACAACAAAATTATCCTGTTTTTCATTCTGGCAGTACAGCAAAAACTCAGATCTTGCAAACTCCTTTTCAGAAATTCAGATTTCCAGGATTCATGATCCTGACCAAACACCAGCATCCTTTTGTGAAGTCAAGTGGGGTCAAGAGAAGACAACTTTTGAAAGTTTGGGCATATCAGCTCAGGAAAGTGGTAAGCCCCTAGATAGTGTTAAGGAGCAGAAGGACTGATGGATACAGATACATTGTTCATTGAAAGTGGAGGCATAGTTGGATGGGATGGTGCCTTCATTGATCAGGGCATTGAGTACAGGAATTACATCATGTTATGTCTGTGTAAGACTGCATTTGGAATATTGGTTGCCCTACTGTAGGAAGGCTGTTGTTAAACTTCATTGTGTGCAGGGAACATTCATTATGGTGAATCATGAAGGCTGCAGAGCTAGAACTATAAGAGGATAAATCAAAGGCTGAAGCATTTTCCTTGAGCACCAGAGATCTTAGAGCAGGGGTTCCCAACCTTCTTTTATGTCGTGGATCCCTACCATTAACAGAGGTGTCTGTGGATCCCGTGTTGGGAACCCCTGTTATACAGGTTTATGAAATCACGAGGGCTGTAAAAACGGCGAATGGTTGTGTTTTTCCCCAGGGTAAGGGACCTTGATATTGGAGGATATATTTTAAGCTGAAAGTGTAGGTATTTAAAATGGATCTAAGGGGCAACTTTTTCCACATGTCATCTTCTCTCTCTACATTTATGACCGTGTGGCTGCCAACTATAAATTTGTTGTTGACAGAATCTCAGATAGTGATATGGGCATGTGGAAGTGGAAGTGGTAGAGGTGGTTACAATTATAATAATGAATACATGAAAATACATAATAATGAAAACATGAATAGGAATGGCTTAGAGGGTTTGGGCCAAAAATAATTCACAGAGTTAGATTGATCTTTTCCAAATCCTTCTTTTCCAATTTCATCCATGGCATCGTCTCAGATCATCACTGGTTTGAATTGGAAGTTGCACTTCGTTCAAGGAATTTTATTCACCCTTATTGAGGCAAATGTGGGGAAATAAGACGAGCTTAAGTAGACAACTTGGTCAGCTAAAGGGCTTGTTTCCATGCTGTACAACTCCATGAATCTAAAATAAACTGATTTATTTTGTCATTGCTCTATATTGGAAGATGCTAGCATTTGGATGTGATAGTATTTCTGGTAATTATAAACTGAGACTATTCTCTTTCTGGAGACACCAGAAATGCTGAAGGATCTCAGCAGGTCAAGCGATGTCTGTAGAAGAAAGTGGACAGGTGATATCTTGGGTGAAGACCCTTCATCTGCTCTGAAGAATACAGGGGAGATAGCCAGAATGAAGGTTGAAGGAAGGGGTGGAAGAGGACGTGGCAAGTGCTAGGTGGATGCAGGTGAGGAGGCTGATGGGCCAATGGAGAAATGGAGTAGGCATGCAGAGAAAATGCAAAGAGGTTCAGAAGCTTGGAGGTGGAAGTGATAAATTCCTAAACTGGTGATTAAGCAAACACACATATTCCTGCTCAGTAAAATAAATACATCACAGCTGCTTCATTCTTGTCTTGCATGAGGTCACTGTCCAGTCCTTTCTTTTTGTAATTTATTTTTTTATTGAAGTTTATCAAACAAACATTTCCATAAGATGTATTTCAGACATTATACATATACATCATATAATCATATATATCACAAAATCTCCACAAAGTATTCATCTGGGGTATACACTTATAGAAAAGAGTAAAAAGAAAAAAACAAGCAAAAGGAAAGAACCAGGTGGTCTAAAACTGTGAGGAGAGCCATTGAGATTGCGTCTGCTGTTGACCTATTGTAGCGATAGGCTAATTGCAATGAGTCCAGGTCCTTGCTGAGGCGGGTGTTCAGTCTCGTCATGAAAAACCTCTCAAAACATTTCATCACTGTTGATGTGAGTGCTACCGAGTGATAGTCATTAAGGCAGCTCACATTATTCTTCTTAGGCACTGGTATACTTGTTGCCTTTTTGAAGCAAATGTGAACTTCCGCCCGTAGTAGTGAGAGGTTGAAAATATCCTTGTCTACTCCTGCTAGTTAGCTGGTACAGATTTTCAGAGCCTTACCAGGTACTCCACTGGGACCTTCTGCCTTGCAAGGATTCACTTTCTTTAAAGACAGTCTAACATTGGCCTCTGATACAGAGATCACAGGGTCATCAGGCGCAGCAGGAATCTTCACAGCTGTAGATGTGTTCTTCCTTTCAAAGTGTTTATAGAAGGCAATGAGTTCATCTGGTAGTGAAGCATCACTGCCATTCATGCTTTCTAGTACTTTCTTTCTCACACTGCCCAGTTCTATTCTAGAATCCAGCAGTCACTTATTGCAACTTGCAACACAATTCCACATTCCCAGACGTCTAACTGCCCTAACTAATCTGCATTGGCATTGCTTAGATCATCCTCACAATCTTGTGCATATCACCAAAAATAAGAAGAATTAGATGACAAAACATTTTAAGAAACTAGATGGGTTTTTTTTTTGGCTTGGCTGATTTATATCTAAATAAGCATTCAGCTCTTGACAGAGAGCACCATTAAAATGCAAACTAACTTTCAGCAACATCTCTGTTGTGGTCATTTGCTTGTACAGATGACCAATGTCAGAAAACAATATCTCCATGTTTAAACTTTTCCCCACAGTGCATCAAGATGCACTAAAGCCATTGTCTATGATATGCATCATATCATGGTTGGGTTGAAAAGGAATAATAAATTGAGAAATGGGGAAAGATCACCATATGTAACATACAAGCAGCCCAGGGGAAGATAGATGTTCACTGTATTTTGTCAAGTATGCAATGTAATCATTTTCAAGCATGCAAGTGTTTCAGACTCAGTAGATATATCTGAGAATATATAAAGAACTCATTGATCCATCAGAGCATAAAACATGGGAGCAGAATTAGGCCAGTGGTCTATCGAGTCCATGCTGCCATTCCATCATGGTTGATTTTTTTTATCCCTCTCCACCTCATTCTCTTGCCTTCTCCCCATACCCCATACCCTGGCTAACCAAGAATCTCTGCTTAAATATATTCAATGACATGTCCACCACAGACATCCACAGTTTTACCGCCCTCTGGCTGAAGAAATTCCTCATCTCCATTTTAAATGGACATCCCTCTACTCTGAGGATGTGCCCTCTGGCCCTAGACTCTCCTACTGTTGGAAACATCCCCTCCACATCCACTCTACCCAAGCCTTTCAATATTAGATAGGTTGCAATGAGATATGTCGCCCTCATTCTTCAAAACTCCAGCAAGTACAGGTCAGGAGCCATCAAATGCTCCAAATATATTAACTCAATTCGTAATACCAGAATCATGAACCCCATCTGAACTCTCTACAAATCTGCCACATCTTTTCGTAGATTAGGGACCCAAAATTCCTCGCAATACTCTACGTGTGCTCTGACCAAAGACTTATAAAGCTTCAGCATTAAATCTTTGCTTTTATATTGTAGCCTTCTCAAAATGAATGCTAACATTGCATTGCCTTCCTTGCCACTGATTCAACCTGCGAATTAACCATTAAGGAGTCCTGCAGAAGGACTCCTAAGTCCTTTTGCTCCTCTAATTTCTGAATTTTCTCTCTATTTAGAAAATAGTCTATGTCTTCTTTCCTTCTGATGAAGTGCATGACAATACACTTCCCTACACTATATTCCATCTGCCACTTCTGCAGACTCCTCGTTTCCTCAACACTACCTGCCCCTCCATCTATCTTTGTATCATCTGCAAACTTGACAACAAAGCCATTAATTCATTGAAATCATGGTCATAATGCAAAAAGTTAAAAAAACGGTCCCTATACTGACCCCTGCAGAACACCATTTGTCACTGGCAACCAAACAGAATTGGCTCTTTTTATTCCCACTCTTGGCCTCCTGCTAATCAACTAATCTTCTATACATGCTAGTACCTCTCCTGTAATTCTATGGGCTGTTATCTTGTTAAGCAGCCTCATATGTGGTACTTTGTCAAAGGCCTTCTGAAAATCCAAATAAATTTGGTATCCTCCTTTATATTATTAGCTAGTTTACCTTTACATTTCATCTTTTCTCTGCTTACTTTTTTTTTAGTTGCCTTCTGATGGCTTTAAAATCTTCCCAATCTTCTAACTTCCTACTATTTTTTGTTGTATTATATGCACTCTCTTTTGCTTTTATGCTGTCTTTGACTTCCTTTGTTATCCACTGTTGCCTTATCCTACCTTTAGAATACCTCTTCATCTTTGGCTTGCATCTCTCCTAAAACTTCTTAATTGCCACCAGAAACTCTAGCCATTGCTGTTCTGCCATCATCCTTGCTCAGAACCCTTTTGATCAACTTTAGCCAGCTCCCCTCACATGCCTCCATAATTCCCTTTTCTCCACTGTAATAAAGACACATCTGACTTTATCTTTTCCCTCTCAAAGTGCAGGGTGAATTCTATCATATTATGATTACTGTCTCCTAAGAATTCCTCTACCCTAAGCTCCCTTATAAAAGATGTTTCTTTACACAATACTAAATTGCCTTTCCCCTCGTAGGTCAACCATAAGCTGTTCTAAAAAGCCATCTCACATTCTACAAATTCCCCTCTTGGGTTCCAGCACCAACCTGCTTTTTCCAATCTACCTGCATGTTGAAATTCCTCACAATGGTCTTGCTCTTTCTACATGCTTTTTCTATTTCCTGTTTAAATTTATATCTGACATCCTGACTACTGTTTGGGAAGCTGTTTATGTCCACAAGGATTCTACATTTTCCAATCCTATGTCACCTCTTTTAAGGATTTGATTTCATTTTCACCAACAGAACCACCCCACCTTCTCTGCCTACCCTCCTTCCATACATGGTGTATCTTTGGATTTTAAGCTGCCAACTTTATCTCAGTGATGCTCACAAGATCATACTAACAGATCATCTATCTTATTCTTTATTATGCTTGCATTCAAATATATTACCATCAGTCCTTTTCAATTTTGGCCTACATTAACTCATCCCACTGACTGCAATCTTGCACTTTCATTTTGCCTGTCCATACTCACAGTCTCATTACACTGTATTGACTTGTACACCAACTGCCGATCCTCAGTGCTATCACTATGTTCTATGGTTCTATGGTATTATTACTTCTTCTACCAAACACCTGAAGTTACAGTAGATATGCTTGTATTTACTGAGATACAGCGCAGAATAGGCCCTTCCAGCCCTTCGGACCGAGCCACCCAGCAACCCCCAATGTAATCTGAACCCAACCAGAAGACAATTTACAGTGACCAGTAAACCTACAGAATGGTACATCTTTGGACTGCAGGAAGAAACCGGAGCACCCAGAGGAAACACAAGCCATCACAGGGAGAATGTACAAACTCCTTACAGGCAGCATCAGGAAAGTGGTTATGCTAAAAGCGGTTACTAAAGATACCCATAACTGGGAAAGTGCTGGCTGTGTTAATATTCTCAGTTATTGGTATAAAACAATTTACTTGCCATCACCCATATCTATTAATACATATCAACAATTTTCTTAAAGTTCCTGAAAAAATGCCAAAGTTTTGACAGAAGATAAAAACATCACTCTTACCTAAAGGAGAGATCATAAATGATCCATCAAAGTATTATCCTATTACTTGTTTACAAATTATATATAAAATTGCAGTATCATGCATCTTGCAACTAATCACTTATGCAATCTCAATGTACTTACAGAAGAGCTGCAAGGATAAGAGAGGATACAAAGAACAACTGATAATATATTCTGTCATTCTAAATCAAGCTCGGTGGAAAAGCAGAAATCTTTAATGTTATATTAATCACCAAAAAGCATTGGATTCTGTCCCCCACTCATGGTTGAGCAGAGGGCATGGATTCAAATTTCTGGATCATTGTGACCTCTTCTGGGGCAGGTGTGACCTGTACAAAAGGGTATAGGTTGCATTGAATCTGAGGGAGACCAATATTCTTGTGGGCAAGTTTATTAGAGTTGTTGGGAGTGGTTTAAACTAATATTGCAGGAGATGGAAACCAATATGATAGAGGTGAGGATGAGCCAGCAGATTTACAAGTAAACATGAATGTAAGGGTGATGGGTGTAAACATGAATGTAAGGAAGGACAAGCCAATAATTGAGTACAAATGTGAACAGAGCAAAGAGTTATATTGTACCATAGAGGCAAAATTCAAAAGGGCGAAAAATGTAGGACTGAAGTTGCTGTAATTAAATGTGTGTAGCATTCGGAATAAGGTGGACAAACTCATGATACAATTAGAAATTTGGCTTTTTGAGCATCACTGAGTCATGGCTGAAAGAAGGCCATAGTTAGGAGATTAACATCAAAGGATACAATTGTAGCTAAAGGAGAGTCAGGAAAGCAAAGGCGGTGGTGTGGCTCTGTTGGCAAGAAATGGAGGTGACAGGGTCAGAGAATGTTGAATCTTTGCAGGTGGAGTTAAGAAACTGCAAGGATAAAAAAAGACTATAGGAATCATATATAGCCTTCCAAAAGTAGCCAAGTTATGGAGTTGAGATTGCAAAGGGAGCAGAAAAAAGAATGAAATAAGGGTAATATCACAATTGTGATGGGAGACTTCAATATGCAAGGGGATTGGGATAATCAGGTTGGTGTCAGATCACAAGAGGGGTAATTGTTGAATGCCTAGAGATGGTTTTTTTAGAGCAGCTTGCGCTTGAGCCAACTTGGGGAAAGGCTATCTTAGATTGTATGTTGTGTAGTAACCCAGATTTTCTTAGGGAGCTTAACGTAAAGGAACCCTTAGGAAGCAGTGATCATAATACAGTGAAACCCTGATTTTACGTGCCCCAATTTAACGCAAATTCGGATATAACGTGATGAGTCATTGGACTCCATTGGACTTTATTCACGGAATTCTTTAATCCAAAGGTAATTTGCTTGCCAGAAGGTAAACGTGCAAAAAACGGGTCAACTAAGGTGAAAATAGGAGTGTTTTAGGATGTTAGGGCAACATTGGGTCAGTTTGAATGCTGATGTTCTTGAACCCTGATTTAGTGCAACCCCGCTTTTCTCGTGATGACATTTTATGGACCCAAACGATCATGCTATAACAGAGTTTCACCGTATTATTGAGTTCATACTGCAATTTGAGAGGGAGAGGGAGTATCACAATGAAATAAAGGTATTACAGAGGCATGAGAGAAGAGCTTGCCCATGTGAATTGGAGGGGGATACAGGCAGGAATGATAGCAGAAAAGAGGTGGCTGAAATTTCTGGGAACAGTTCACAGCACAAGATAAATATATCCCACAGAGGAATTAGTTCTTAAACAGGAGGGGTAGCAACCGTGGCTGACAAAGGAAGTTAAGACTTCATAAAAGCAAAGGAAAGGGCATATAAGGAGGCAAATGAGTGGGAAGTTCAAAGATTGGGAAGCTTTGAAAATCCAACAAAAGGCAACTAAAAAAGCTATAAGAAGGGAAAAGATGAAATATGAGGGCACACTAGCCACTAATATAAAGCAGAATGCTATAAGTTTTTCAGATATATTTAAAGAGTGAAATAGAGATGAGTGTTGATATTGGAGCACTGGAAAATGATGCTGGTGAGGTAGTAATGGGCGTTAAAGAAATGGCAGATGAACTTAATGGGTACTTTTCACTATGGAAGACACTAGCGGTGTGCCAGGATCTGTGAATGTCAGGGAGTAGGAGTGAGTGCCATTGCTATTACAAAGGAAAAATGCTAAGCAAACTGAAAGGGCTTAAGGTGGCTAAGTGACCTGGACCAGATGGACTACATCCCAGAGTCATGAGAGAGGTTGCTGAAGAGATAATGGATGCATTGGTCATGATCTACAACTACCCTTTGCCTGTGTGGTTAAACTATTTCTGAGATCCACAAAGTAAGCTCTTCTTGGATCCCATGCCTCCTTACTTTCTGAAGGAGCCTTGCATTGGAAACCTTATTAAATACCTTACTGAAATCCATATACACTACATCCATTGCTCTACTTTAATCAACGTGTTTTGTTACATCCTCAAAGAATTCAATTAGGCTCGTAAGGCATGATCTGCCCTTGACAAAACCATACTGACCATCCCTAATCAGATTATGTCTCTCCAAATCCTCATAAATCCTGCCCCTGGGGAACTTCAACAGCTTGCCACCACTGAAGTCAGACTCACTGATCTATAATTTCCTGGGTTATCTCTACTCCCTTTCTTGAACAAGGGAACAACATTTGCAACCTTCCAGTCCTTCGGTACTTCTCCCGTTCCTATTGGACGCAAAGATCATTAAAAGAGGCTCAGCAACATCCTCCTTTGCTCTCCACAGTAGCTTGGGGTATATCTCATCCAGTCCCAGTGATTCATCTGACTTAATGCTCCAGCGCATCCTCTTTCTTAATGTCTATATGCTCAAGCATTTCAGTCCGCTGTAAGTCATCCTCACAATTGCCAAGGTCTTTTTCCCTGGTGAATACTGAAGCAAAGTTTTCATTAAGTCTCTCCCCATCTCCTCCAACTCCATGCACACATTTTCACTATTGCACATAGTTGGTCCTGTTCTCACGTGGCTTATCCTCTTCCTCTTCACATACCTGAACAATGCCTTCTGGATTTACTTAATCCTGCTCACCAAGATCTTCTCATGGCCCCTTCTGGCTCTCCTAATTTCATTCTTAAGTTCCTTTCTAGCAATCTTGTAGTTTTCTCGAGTTCTAACAGAACCTAGTTTCTTGAACCTTCCATAAGCTTTTCAACTAGATTTTCTACATCCTTTGTACAACATGGTTCTTTAACACTACCATCCATTCCCTGTCTCGCTGGAGCATACCTATGCAGAACTGAATGCAAAACTGAGCTGAGATGTGGCAGATCGAGTTCAACCCAGATAAGTGTGAAGTGATTCATTTTGGTAGGTCAAATATGATGGCTGAATATAGCATTAATGGTAAGACTCTTGGCAGTGTGGAGGATTAGACAGATCTTGGGGTCTGAGTCTATAGGGCGCTCAAAGCAGCTGCGCAGGTTGACTCTGTGATTTGGAAGTCATACAGTGTATTGGCCTTCATCAATCGTGGAATTGAATTTAGGAGTCGAGAGGTAATGTTGCAGCTGTATAGGACCCTGGTCAGACCCCACTTGGAGTACTGTGCTCAGTTATAGTCATGTCACTAACAGTAAGGATGTGGAAGCCATAGAAAGGGTGCAGAGGAGACTTACATGGATGTTACCTGGATTGGGGAGCATGCCTTATGAGAATAGGTTGAGTGAACTCAGCCTTTTCCCCTTGGAGCGAAGGAGGATGAGAGGTGACCTGATAGAAGTGTCACGATGAAGAGAGGTATCGATCATGTGGATAGTCAGAGGCTTTTTCTCAGGGCTGAAATAGTTGCCACAAGAGGACACAGGTTTAAGGTGCTAGGGAGTAGGTACAGAGGAGATGTCAGGGTTAAGTTTTTTACTCAGAAAATGGTGAGTGCGTGGAATGGGCTGCTGGCAACGATTGTGGAGGTGGATATGATAGGGTCTTTTAAGAGGCTTTTAGATAGGTCATGAAGCTTAGTAAAATAGAGGGCTATGGGTAAGCCTAGTAATTTCTAAGGTAAGGACATGTTCGGTACAACTTTGTGGGCCAAAGGACCTGTATTGTGCTGTCGGTTTTCTATGTTTCTAACTCCATACAAATGTTTTCTGAAATGTTTGCCACATTTCTGATATGCATTTCCCTGAGAACAATCCTCCCAATTTATGTTCCCAAGTTCCTGCCTAATAGCATCATATTTCCCCCTACCTTAATTAAATGTTTTCCTAAATTGTCTGCTCCTATCCCTCTCCAGCACTATGGTGAAGAAGATAGAGTTGTGGTCACCTCCTCCAAAATGCTCTCCCACCAAGAGATCTGACATCTGACCAGGTTCATTTCCCAAAACCAGATCAAGTACTGCTTCTCCTCTAGTTGGCTTATCTACATATTGCATCAGGAAACCTTCCTGTACACACCTAACAATCTCCAAGCCATCTAAACCCCTTGCACTAAGGAGATGCCAATCAACATTAGGAAAGTTAAAATCTCCCATCACAACAACCCTATTATTATTGCACCGTTCTAGAATCTACCTCCCTATCTGCTCCTCGATAATCCTGTTACTATTAGGGGTCAAGCTAAGGTGAAAAGTAAAAGTGGCAGGCAGGCAAATCCAGGGCAAAAAGCAAACAGAGCCACTTTTCAACATAATTGTATAAGGGCTAAGAGTGTTATAAAAACAAGCCTGAAGGCTTTGTGTGTCAATGCGAGGAGCATTCGTAACAAGGTGGATGAATTGAATGTGCAGATAGTTATTAATGAATATGATATAGTTGGGATCACAGAGACATGGCTCCAGGGTGACCAAGGATGGGAGCTCAACATCCAGGGATATTCAATATTCAGGAAGGATAGACAGGAAAGAAAAGGAGGTGGGGTAGCATTGCTGGTTAGAGAGGAGATTAACGCAATAGAAAGGAAGGACATTAGCCTGGAGGATGTGGAGTCGATATGGGTAGAGTTGCATAACACTAAGGGGCAGAAAATGCTGGTGGGAGTTGTGTACAGGCGACCTAACAGTAGTACTGAGGTTGGGGATGGCATTAAACAGGAAATTAGAAATGCGTGCAATAAAGGAACAATAGTTATAATGGGTGACTTCAATCTACATATAGATTGGGTGAACCAAATTGGTAAGGGTGCTGAGGAAGAGGTTTTCTTGGAATATATGCGGGATGGTTTTCTGAACCAACATGTTGAGGAACCAACTAGAGAGCAGGCCATTCTAGATTGGGTATTGAGCAATGAGGAAGGGTTAGTTAGCAATCTTGTCGTGCGAGGCCCCTTGGGTAAGAGTGACCATAATATGGTGGAGTGCTTCATTAAGATGGAGAGTGACATTGTTAATTCAGAGAGAAAGGTTCTGAACTTAAAGAAGGGTAACTTTGAAGGTATGAGACGTGAATTAGCAAAGATAGACTGGCAAATGATACTTAAAGGGTTGACGGTGGATATGCAATGGCAAGCATTTAAAGACTGCATGGATGAACTACAACAATTGTTCATCCCAGTTTGGCAAAATAATAAACCAGGGAAGGTAGCACTCCCATGGCTGACAAGGGAAATTAGGGATAATATCAAGTCCAAAGAAGAAACATATAAATTAGCAAAAAAAAGCGGCACACCTGAGGACTGGGAGAAATTCAGAGACCAGCAGAGGAGGACAAAGGGCTTAATTAGGAAAGGGAAAAAAGATTATGAGAGAAAGCTGGCAGGGAACATAAAAACTGACTGTAAAAGCTTTTATAGATAAATGAAAAGAAAAAGATTGGTCAAGACAAATGTCGGTCCTTTACAGTCAGAAACAGGTGAATTGACCATAGGGAACAAAGACATGGCAGACCAATTGAATAACTACTTTGGATCTGTCTTCACTAAGGAGGACATAAATAATCTTCCGGAAATAGTATGGGACCGAGGGTCTAGTGAGATGGAGGAACTGAGGGAAATACATGTTAGTAGGAAAGTGGTGTTAGGTAAATTGAAGGGAATAAAGGCAGATAGATCCCCAGGGCTAGATGGTCTGCATCCCAGAGTGCTTAAGGAAGTAGCCCAAGAAACAATGGATGCATTAGTGATAATTTTTCAAAACTCCTTAGACACTAGATTAGTTCCTGAGGATTGGAGGGTGGCTAATGTAACCCCACTTTTTAAAAAAGGAGGGAGAGAGAAACTGGTGAATTATAGTTTGGTTAGTCTGACATCGGTGGTGGGGAAAATGCTAGAGTCGGTTATCAAAGATGTGATAACAGCACATTTGGAAAGAGGTGAAATCATCGGATAAAGTCAGCATGGATTTGTGAAAGGAAAATCATGTCTGATGAATCTTATAGAATTTTTTGAAGATGTAACTAGTAGAGTGGATAGGGGAGAGCCAATGGATGTGGTATATTTAGATTTTCAAAAGGCTTTTGACAAGGTCCCACACAGGAGATTAGTGTGCAAGCTTAAAGCACACAGTATTGGGGGTATGGTATTGATGTAGATAGAGAATTGGTTGGCAGACAGGAAGCAAAGAGTGGGAGTAAGTGAGACCTTTTCAGAATGGCAGGCTGTGACTAGTGGGGTACCGCAAGGCTCAGTGCTGGGACCCCAGTTGTTTACAATATATATAAATGATTTAGACAAGGGAATTAAATGCAGCATCTCCAAGTTTGCAGATGACACGAAGCTGGGCTGTGGTGTCAGCTGTAAGGAGGATGCTAAGAGGATGCAGGGTGACGGATAGGTTAGGTGAGTGGGCAAATTCATGGCAGATGCAATTTAATGTGGATAAATGTGAGTTTATCCACTTTGGTTGCAAGAACAGGAAAACAGATTATTATCTGAATGGTGGCCGATTAGGAAAAGGGGAGGTGCAAAGAGACCTGGGTGTTATTGTACACCAATCATTGAAGGTGGGCATGCAGGTACAGCAGGTGGTGGAAAAGGCAAATGGTATGTTGGCATTCATAGCAAAAGGATTTGAGTACAGGAGCAGGGAGGTTCTACTGCGGTTGTACAAGGCCTTGGTGAGACTGCACCTAGAGTATTGTGTGCAGTTTTGGTCCCCTAATCTTAGGAAAGACATTCTTGCCATAGAGGGAGTACAAAGAAGGTTCACCAGATTGATTCCTGGGATGGCAGGACTTTCATATGAAGAAAGACTGGATCGACTAGGCTTATACTCACTGGAATTTAGAAGATTGAGGGGGGATCTTATTGAAATGTATAAAATTCTAAAGGGATTGGACAGGCTAGATGCAGGAAGATTGTTTCCAATGTTGGGGAAGTCCAGAACGAGGGGTCACAGTTTAAGGATAAAGGGGAAGCCTTTTAGGACCGAGATGAGGAAAAACTTCTTCACACAGAGAGTGGTGAATCTGTGGAATTCTCTGCCACAGGAAACAGTTGAGGCCAGTTCATTGGCTATATTTAAGAGGAAGTTAGATATGGCCCTTGTGGCTAAAGGGATCAGGGGGTATGGAGAGAAAGCAGGTACAGGGTTCTGAGTTGGATGATCAGCCATGATCATACTGAATGGTGGTGCAGGCTCGAAGGGCCAAATGGCCTACTCCTGCATCTATTTTCTATGTTTCTAAGAATGCACGGTATTACAGGAAAGACACTAGTATGGCTAAAGAAGTGGCTGATTGCTAGAAGTCAAAGAGTGGGAATAAAAGGAGCCTTTTCTGGTTGGCTGCTGGTAACTAGTGGTGTTCCTCAGGGGACTATGTTGGGACTGATTCTTCTTACGTTATATATCAATGACTTCAATGATGAAATTAATGACTTCGTTTCAAAGATTGTAGATGATACAAAGAGAGGTGGAGGTTCAAATAGTTTTGAGGAAGCAGAGAGGCTATAGAAGGACAGAGATTAGAAGAATGGACAAAGAAGTACCAGATGGAATCCATTGTTGGAAAGTGTTTGGTCATGGACATTGGTGGAAGAGATTTTTGAATTTTCTAAATTAGAAAATTAGACTATTTTCTAAAAGGAAAGAAAATACAAAAACTGGAGATGCAAAGGGACTTAGGAGTCCCTGTGCAGGAGTTCCTGAAGGTTAATCTGCAGGTTGAGTTTGTGGTGAGGAAAGCAAATGTGATGTTAACATTCATTTCAAGAAGACTAGAATATAAAAACAATAATGTAATGTTCAAAGTTTCAAAGAATATCTATTGTCAAAGAATCTATAACCTTCAAATTTGTTTGTTTACAGGCAGCCACGAAGCAAGAAACCCAAAAGAATGCAATTAAAAAAAAGACGAACATCTGATACGCCAAGAAAATGGAAACAAATCACAAACCATGGAAACAACAGAAGCAAGCAACAACATCCCAAACCAAAAAGAGCCCTTAGGTCTGACTGGAGTAGTTCCAAAGCCTCAGGCTCAGTCCATCATATCAGGGTGCATGGAACACAGCAGCCAGGGCAGTCTTCATAGCCTCAGTGCCACAGAGAGAGGAATGAATATCTCGGGAGAGTGGGTGAAATCGGATCTCAACTCTAAACTCGACACCCACTATATCTGGGCCAGTGTTTAAATTGTCAGAAGAGCATATTGTACTTCACACCAGGACCCAGGCACAGCTGCAGCAAAAGGCTCCGGATCTAGAACACGCTGCCCAATGATTCGTTCCAGGTTCAGATTTCTCCACCCAGCCCAAAGCTGCACGTGATTTCTCCAAATCAGCTCAGTGCACAGGGCAACCCAACCTTGCACCCGGACCAGTTGAGCAGCATCAAGACTCCTCTGCTTCAATTTCTTCTCTCCAAATGGCTCACTCAATCTACGTATATTCTGCAGTGTATCAGCATGGCTCATCACTCGAATTTGCTCTCCTCTTCGTTGTTTGTGGTGATAATTTACTACAATTTACTTTAGAAAAGGAGTTAGTAGTATGTATTTAATCAAATCTCTTACCTTTTGTGCTTCCAGTGAGCTGTCACATGCATTTAGTACGACATCTTAAACCAGAATGTTGGATCTTTATAAAGCACTGGTGAGGTCTCACTTGGGAGTATTGTGAGCAGTTTTGGGCAATTTATCTTAGAAAGGATGTGCTGACACTGGAGAGGGTTCAATAGAGGCTCACAAAAATTATTCCAGGATTGAACCGCTTGTCACACAAAGAGCTGTGACAACTCTGGGCTTGTAGTCACTAGATTTTACTGAATGTGGAGGAAGAGCTGAGGTGTTGCCAGAGGGTAGCTTCTTCAAGCTCCTTTTTTGAAACAGCTTTAATTTTTTACTTTAATGACTCCATTTTCCTCTTCAAGGTGACTGGGGTTCTGTTGTAGACTGTGTTCTACAGCTGCACTCGAACTGCAGTTCTTTATGGAGGTGGTTTCCATCCCAGAGCTTACTGACGTGCACCTTCAGGATAAAGCCCTGTGGATGAAGCAATTCCATGTCGGCCTCGCTGACTGAGGAGTTACAGGAAAAGTGGAACATAACTAACAGTGGATCAGCTGTTGGAGGCCTATACCCGGGCATGAAGGGATACGGGGAGAAGGCAAGAGATTGAAGCTAAGCAGAATAATGGATCAGCCATGATGAAATGGTGGAGCAGACTCAAAGTGCCAAATGGCCTAATTCTGCTCATACATCTTATGGTCTTATAGTGAATTAAAGTTCTTAATATATACAAACTTTATCTAATACCTACAATGTCTTATGAAACATTGGCATGCAATAATCACCCTGTCTATTAATAACCAAAAAAGAACAACCACCGTTATAGAACATAGAACATAGAATAGTACAGCACATTACAGGCCCTTCGGCCCACAATGTTGTGCCAACCCTCAAACTCTGCCTCCCATATAACCACCCATCTTAAATTCCTCCATATACTTGTCTAGTAGTCTCTTAAACTTCACTAGTGTATCTGCCTCCACCACTGACTCAGGCAGTGCATTCCACATGCCAACCACTCACTGAGTGAAAAACCTTCCTCTAATATCCCCCTTGAACTCCCCTCCCCTTACCTTAAAGCCATGTCCTCTTGTACTGAGCAGTGGTGCCCTGGGGAAGAAGCACTGGCTGTCCACTCTGTCTATTTCTCTTAATATCTTGTCCACCTCTATCATGTCTCCTCTCATCCTCCTCTCCAAAGAGTAAAGCCCTAGCTCCCTTAATCTCTGATCATAATCCATACTCTCTAAACCAGACAGCATCCTGGTAATTCTCCTCTGTACCCTTTGCAATGCTTCCACATCCTTCCTATACTGAGGTGACCAGAACTGGACACAATACTCCAAGTGTAGCCTAACTAGAGTTTTATAGTGCTGCATCATTACATCGCATCTCTTAAACTCTATCCCTCGACTTATGAAAGCTAACACCCCATAAGCTTTCTTAACTACCCTATCAACCTGTGAGGCAACTTTCAGGGATCTGTGGACATGGATCCCCAGATCCCTCTGCTCCTCCACACTACCAAGTATCCTGCCATTTACTTTGTACTCTGCCTTGGAGTTTGTCCTTCCAAAGTGTACCACCTCACACTTCTCCGGGTTGAACTCCATCTGCCACTTCTCAGCCCACTTCTGCATCCTATCAATGTCTCTCTGCAATCTTTGACAATCCTCTATACTATCTACAACACCACCAACCTTTGTGTCATCTGCAAACTTGCTAACCCACTCTATTTGTTATCAAAACAAACAGAGGCATATTCTAGGGTGACTCTCTAAACCCTCTGTGGTTTTGTCTAGCTTCAAACCCACTCCCCAATTTACTGAATTGGATGAAGATTGGGAGACAACCAAACAAATAAAAACTTTGATACACGTGGATGATTTGTTCCTTCAAATAGTAGAACTTTTTTTTAAAGATATAAACATGAACTTTGGACAGGATAAATGCAGAACATTAAACAGAGAAAGGTGCAATGGAGCTAACAGAATACAAAACAGGAGGCAGAGGCAGAGTTCAACTGTTGTGGAACACAAAAGGAGTCAGGAGCTCCAAATATGTAATGGTGATAACTGTCCAGCAGTTCGAAACCAGCCATCGTGAAAGAGGAGGACCTCACGGACATGTGAGGATGGGGAGCACGAGAGATGCCTGGCCAGCGTAGACTCCTTTCCTGGGTAATACCTTTTCTCTTCACTGACTATTTATGGAGGGTCAGGAAATTCTAGTGGTGCACACAGGTAGTTATTTTGTGAACCCACATGCTTTTGAGTTGTGGCAATAAAGGCTACTTGCTGGTAAATACAGATTCTTTCCATGTCTCTCTGATCATTAATATAAGGGGTGAGCCCTGTAACAATATGCTGAAAGAGGTTATAAAAAATACCCACAACTGGAAAATTACTGGCAGTGATAATATTCTTAACTAATGGTATAAAATCTACTTGCCTTCATCTGTACTTAATAATGCATATCAACAACTTTCTTAAAAATCCTGAAAAAGTGCCTGAATCTTTGACAGAAGATAAAACTTAACTTCTATCTAAAGGGGAAATCACAAAATATCTGTGAAAATATCCTATTCCTTGTTTACAAACTGCATATAAAATTGTAACATCATGTCTCTCACTTCTAATCACCACTCATTATAGAAGAGCAGAAAGGATGCCGTAAGGGTGTGAAAGGATGCGAAGAACAGCTGGTAATATATTCTGTAATTCTAAATCAAGCCCAGAGGAAAAGCAGAAATCTTTCATGTTGCTATACTGACTACCAAAAAGCATTTGACTCTATCCCACAATCATGGTTAATAGAAGTTCTTAAAAACTACACCCAATACTTGTGAAATTCCTTCAACATCTGATGACACATTGCGTACTACAATCACCCTATCTATTAACAACCAAAAAAAGAACAACCACTGTTATCAAAATAAACCGAGGCACTGTCCAAGGCAACTTATTAACTCCACTATGCTTTAAACACGTTCTCTAATTTACTGAATCAGACAACATTAGGGTATCAAATCAGAAACAATGAAATAAGCTCTACCTTAACACACCCTCTGTATGTGGATGATTTGAAATTATATGCTCTTTCATCAGTAAAGCTAAAGCAATTAATTCAAATAGCAGAACTATTTTTGAAAGATGTAAACATGAACTTTGGATCGCATAAATGCAGAACATCAAACAGAAAAGGTATAATAGAGCTAATAGAATACAAAACAGAGCAGCAGGATACAATACAACCAATGGATAAATGTGAAATGTATGTATCTGGGATTCAACAAGCAAAGAAAATAGATCATAGCATGCTCTAGGAAAGACCTTTGACAGAATTTACTTCAAAGCTTAAGAAATCAACCAAACACAGCTCAACAGTAAAAATATACCAAAGGCAATAAACTGTTTGCCAGACCCATATTAACATATTCTTTTGGCACAATGTCTTGATCTGAAACCAATCTGGAAAACTTGCAAAGAAAAATAAGAACTGAAATGACAAATGTCAGAAAACATCATGTATACTCGAATGCACTTAGGATAACACTACCTGGGTCAGAATGGGAACAGGAATAACAGATAGTAAACACCTACCATCAGATATAAAACTTCTAAGAATATACTTTCATCAACAAAAACAGGATTCAGCAGTTCACGCAAACATAAGAAGTACACACCACTAAACTTAAATGAGAGCACAACCAGAAAAATGAAGCAGTTATTGCTATTGAAGAAAACATTAACCAATTGAAGAGCATGACCATCCATGGAGACATCCCCATGATCTGAGCAGATTAGATGTCGACAAGGAAGCATCAAATGCCTGGCTCAGAGTTGGAGACAGAAGCGTTCTTTGTGGCAAAACAGGACCAGATGGTTAACACAAAAAAATCAAAAATATATAATAAAAGTCCAACAAATTCAAGATGATAGATGTAAAAAAATGCCAAGAAAGTCCAGAAACAATCAGAAACATTACAGGACCCTGAGCAGTTTAACTCAATCTGGTTACATACACAGGCACAATCATGTGGCAGACATCATTCACCAAACTCATAAATGAAATTATACCTTATTGTAAATATCAGCCTGATCCAGTTTTAGAGTCAGAATCCCACAAATTATGACTGATCTGTTCTTACAAATAGGACAATCCATAATAGCCATCCAGATATAATCATACAGGATAAACAAGAACAACTTACTTGCATTTCAAACACACACTACTTACAGAAATCAGTAAGTGACAAAAGCAGAAATATGCTGGATTATAGGAGGAAATTAAAAGACTATGGAACATGAACAGGGAAATATGTCCTGATAGTAATACCTACAACTGGTATCATCCCAAAGCACTACACAATAGCATTAAACAATTATGGGCTACACAGTAATATCTATGTAAATCTTCAGAAAGACACAGTTCTAAACACCACTAGAATAGTTGGAATGTTTCTAGCAGTTGAGAAATTAGTGTGCTTGGCTATGCCCACACTTCAGGTTTTTTTCCAGCTGGAGCTGAGAAAAAATGTTTTAAATTTTTTATAACAATAATAATAATAATAATAATAATAAATTAAGCAATAAGGATTGAGAACATGGGATGAAGAGTCCTTGAGAGTGAATCCATATATTATGGGAACAGTTCAGACTTGAGGTGAGTGTAGTTAGTGAAATTATCCCCTTTGGCTCAAAAACTTGTTAGTTGAGAGGTAACAACTGCTCCAGAACCTGGTGGTGTGGGTCCTGAGGCTCCTGTACCTTCTTCCTGATGGCAGCAACAAGAAGAGGGTTCAATCTGGAGAGCATGGTTTGCAATTTAGTAGCTAAAGTTAAACTTGGTCAGTGAGTTCTCAGTCACAAGATTCTGTGAGTGCATATTACATCTACACGTTGTTGCATCCCTTACTCACATAATTTATTTGTCACGTAGTTGTGTTCCTCACACAAACCTCTAATGGAGCATGCTGCTTATTACGCAGCCATTAGGAAGATGTGCTGATGTTATCCAGCATGATCAGCACTTTGATGAAGCTCAACTAAAATGTGAGAACAGCCTTGGCTAAAATTGATTAATCTGCTTATTTGAGAGGATGAGGAGCCAGAGCAAAACAACTGTGGAGAACAATAACCACGCACCCTGATCTGATTCTCACCAGTGGCTGCTAAGCAGGATTTTAATACATTGCATGCTTAGGAAGAAAATACAAATAGAAAAATATGGTTAAATGCACTAAACAAATCCCTAAGAGAGAGAGCACCTTAATCAGCAGACTACAACAGTCAACACATTATCAGGATAAGAGGCATAAATGGAATGGACAACCAGAGACCTTTTCCCATGACAGAAATGGCTAATATGAGAAGGCATAACTTTAAGATGTTTGGAGGAAAATTTGGGAGAGATGTCAGGAATAGGGTTTAATTTAAATTTTTTTTTATACACAGAATGATGGGTGCGTGGATCTCAATACCAGGGGTGGTAGTAGAGGCAGATACATTAGGGACATTTAAGAAGTTCTTAGATAGGCATATGGATGAAAGAAAAATGGTGGGCTATGTAGAAGGGAAAGGTTAGATCATTTACAGTAGGTTAAAAGGTCTGCATATGGTGGGCCAGAGGAGTTGTACTGTGCTGTAGAGTTCTATGCATTTAGGAATTAGCAATAAATACTGGGCTTGTCAGTGATGCAAACTCCTGAAAAAGATCATCTGAATTAGGTAGCCAGACAAGTTTTACCACACAAGAGGGCAACCTGCAGATGAGGTAATTGCACACCATCTTCCCTAGGGTTAGGGAATCAAGAACTAGAACATAGGTTTGGGTTGAGAGGGAAGAGAGTTAACTGAAAGGGGCACCTTCTTATAGATGCACCACCCTATCCCACAGCATCACAGCTCAGTAGGCAACTGCTCTGTGCAAGAACACTAAGAACACAGTGAGCTGTGGTCACAGCTCAGCACATCACGGAAACCAGCGTCTCCCCCATGGGCTCTGTCCACATTTCTCACTGCCTCAGTAAAGCAGCCAATATAATCAAAGATCCCCCCCCACCCATCTGAGATATTTTCTCTCCCCACCTCCCAGAGGGCAAAAGATACAAAATCCTGAAAACACATACCACCACCAACTTCTATCCCACTGTTGAATAGTACCCTTGTATAATGAGACAGTCTCTTCACCCTACAATCTACCACATCATGGTTGTGCACCTCACTGTCTGCCTACACTGCACTTCCTCTGTAATTGTAACATTATTTTGTGTTTTGTTATTGTTTTCCTCAACATACTGATGTGATGAAATGCTGTACCAGTGCCATGTCAAGCCTTGTTTTTTTACTATACCTTTGAACATTTGGTAATAAGCCAATTTGCCATATGGTGGTCCACGTGGTAGCTAAAAACAACACACTTAATTCCCAGTACCCAAGAGAAGGAGGATTCCCTAAGCAGAAGTGAATCATTGGCTTGTTTAGCTTACAGGAGCACAGGAAGGCAAATGATGAAGGTCAAGCCTGCCACTGCCAAACAGATTACTTGTTTTGCCTGTGACCATTTAACACTAGAATTTCACAGGAGCTACTGAACCTTGTCCTGAAACTTTGCTTTTTCAATTTTTGTTCATTTCGGTGAACCAGCACTGTAGCAGTTATACTTCCAAAGTACCGGATAGTTCATTGCCTCCTTTCCCATCACCAAAACCATGAACATACTTTCCAGTAGAAACATCAGAGCTTCTTTCAAAGTAATTTTATTATCAAAGTACTTATCTGTCACTACATGCAAACTGCAAAATATTCATTTTCTTTCAGGCATACACAGTGGAACAAAGAATTTCAATGGAATCAATGAAAACTACACACAAAGACTGACAAACAACCAATTTTCAAAATGAAACAGCCTGTGCAAATACAAACAGAAATAAATAATACTGAGAACATGAGTTGTAGGGATTGAGTTCAACATATTTTGCTGCTCTCAAAGTGGTTTATGATGGAGAGTGCAGGCAGAGAAAACAACTGACACAAAATGTTGTTGTAACTCTGCAGCCCAGGCTATGGAACTGTTTGAGAGAAAACAAATGTTCAGTTCACAAGTGTGACTCAACATTCTGCTCAGGTTTCACCTTTATCTTCCATCCATTCTTTTGTTTATCTCCAATATTTTTCCAATGCAAGGTCCAAGAACGGATTTTCAATCACCAAATTAGGCTCTGCACAAACCTCTGGGCTCAATGAGGTCATCAAATTCAGGTGAGCGATTGTGC
This sequence comes from Hypanus sabinus, assembly GCF_030144855.1. Taxonomy (NCBI): domain Eukaryota; kingdom Metazoa; phylum Chordata; class Chondrichthyes; order Myliobatiformes; family Dasyatidae; genus Hypanus; species Hypanus sabinus. The sequence goes on from NC_082727.1 coordinate 2,794,544, forward strand.
AATACCTGTTTACAATCCCTCCTATCATTCATTCCCCCCCCCCCCCCATTCAACTGTAGGATTACACTATCAGGCAGAAGATGTAAAGGCCTCAAAACACACAGCATCAAGCTCCAGGTCAGCTTCTATCCCTTTATTATGAGATTCACGAATGGTTTGAAGTTAAGATGAAATTTTGTCTTCACAAATAACATTGTCGCAGTCCTTGCATCTTATTGTCTGCTCACTCTGCAGTCTCTTGTCCAGCTGCTCCACACTCACTCTAACCGTAACTCTCTATTCTTCCCTCTGTTGTCCAGCTGCTCCACACTCACTCTAACTGTAACTCTATATTCTGCACTCTCTTGTCCAGCTGCTCCACACTCACTCTAACTGTAACTCTATATTCTGCACTCTCTTGTCCAGCTGCTCCACACTCACTCTAACTGTAACTCTCTATTCTTCCCTCTGTTGTCCAGCTGCTCCACACTCACTCTAATCGTAACTCTATATTCTGCACTCCCTTGTCTAGCTGCTCTGCACTCTATAACTGTAACTTGTACTATCTGAACATGGTTGTTATGGCAGCATCATGGTTCACACACTGTTACAGCCTGGCTGTTCATGAGTCTGGAGTTAAATTGGGTGAAGTGCCTTCCCATGGAATGCATGGGTTTTCCCTCGGGTGCAACAGCTTCCTCCCAGTCCAGAGATGCAGTGGGTAAACTGTAAACTGGCCTTTGATGAAGATTGCAGGGTTGTTGGTGCAGCACGGCTCAAAGGACCAGAGAGGCAGACTCTGCACTCTATCGCTAATTAAGTAAATAATGTATTGATGTTGTGACATGATATGTAAAAATAGTACGGAAAGCGAACTATACTTTGATACATGTGACAATAATAAACCAATTACTTATGAAACCATTCCTTCCACCATTAGCACTTACTAGTATTAGTACAGGTTTCCGCCACTATCCGAAGGTAGAGCATTCCTATGAAATGGTTCATAAGCCAGAATGTCGTAAAGTGAATAAACAATTACCATTTATTTACATGGGGAAAGATTTGTGAGCATTCCCAAACCCAAAAAATAACCTACAAAATCATGCCAAATAACAAATAAAACCTAAAATAACAGTAACATATAGTAAAAGCAGGTATGATATATGATAAATACACAGCCTATATAAAGTAGTAATACTTTTATGCAATCATTACAGCACTGTCTAGCGTAGCAAAGATCTCACTACATAGCAGAAGCAGTCTCACCGGAAACAATGTCTCCAGTAACCTTTAAGCAATGAAGCCACCGAATCATATTAAATAACACATAAAAATATAGTCTATATAAAGAAGAAATAACGTATGTACGGTGTAGTTTCACTTACCAGAATTGGGAAGACACTGATAACGGTGAGTTAGGCTGAGTCGTCAGAGGTTGGGGTGCTTGGCAATTTTTTCCAATAAATTGCAGTTTCATCACAGTTAAACACTTGCTTATACGAATAACCACCTTCTGAAATTATTTTCTTCAGTTCTGCTGGGAACTTTTCGACAGCTTCAGTAGCAGCCAAAACACTCTGTCCAGCAACCTTTAAGCTATGAAGCTGCCCTCAGCTCAGAAACCGATCAAACCACCCATGACGATCTTTAAATTCCACTTTCGAAACACTTTCATCACCATCATCCAGTGCTTTCTGATTTCAGCTTATGAAAAAGAGTGATTTCTCCTTAAGTATAAGATAACTTAATGGAACACCATGCTTTGTACACTCATCAATCCACTCAAGCAATAGACTTTCTATTTTATCCATTATTGGAGACCACTTTGCTATGAGCAGAGCCAACAGTAACATCGGCAGCTTTCAAGATTCTTTCTCTCAGCATATAAAAAATGCGAATGGTTCAATGTGCAGACGATGTCCTTACTTAGTTCACCACGATCAAAACGTTTAGTTAAGTCTAGTTTTATGCTAAGTGTAACACCCTTACGAGCTCTTATAGGTTTTTCCGATACCTTAGAACTCATCTTGCTAAGGATGCACAATAAATTGACATAAAGCACAATGCTCACAGGCACGTGTTTAAGCAATGGCGGCTAGAATGCAGTTCCAGGGGAGGGGCTTGGCTGCTCGGGGTGCGCGCTGCCTTTATTTGTAACAGTGAGAACACCTTCTGTTAGCGAAAACAGGTAACTAATGTAGGTCTTTCGTAACAGTCTTAAATCAAACGTTTGAAAAATGGTGTACACCTGTATTCAAACCTCTCCTCATTTCTGACCATCATATCTTAAGATGTAGGAGCAGAATTAGTTTATTTGACCCAGTGAGTGCTCCAGCATACAATTATGGCTGAATTATTATTCTTCTCAACCCCATAACCTCTGATGGATTTATATTTCAAGAACCTATTGAAGTCCACTTTGAGATACCCAATGACCTGTCCTCCACAGCTGTCTATGGCAAAGAATTCCAAATTCACCACCCACTGTCTAAACAAATTCCTACTCATCTGTTCCAAAGGGACACCCTTCTATTCTGAGACTGTGCCCTATGGTCCTCGACTCTCCCATTATTTGAATCGACCTCTCAACATCCATTCTATCTAGGCCTTCTAATCTCTGGCGAGTACGGTCCCAGAGCCATTAAACACTTCTCATATATTTAACCTTTCATTCCCAGTATCATTCTTATGTATAATTATTCTGCCTTATGCCTTGCAGTTGCTTTCCCCACTTCCATCCTCTCTGTATTTTAAAAATGTTATATCTAACAACCTTTGCAATCAGGTAGTGAATTTACAGTAGAAAAGCTTCTGCGCATTAGTGCTACTGGATCTCCAGAGTATCCCTGGTATTTTAGGTTTCATTTAATTTCCAATTTCCAACAATCTCAATACTTTAATATGTGCTAATTGTGTCCAAGACGAGACACCTCTGACCTTATCCACCAGGGTCAGAAGATCTGAACACATAGTGTCATACAGCAGCAGCAACACTCTGTTTGGCCCAACGTGTCCAAACATGTTAGGTTTCCCCTAAACTAATCCCAGTTGTCCATGTTTGACCATATCTTTCTAATCCAAAGTATTTTAAATTATTTTTATTCAGAGTTACAGCACCCAACAAGCCATGCCACCCAGCATCCCACCGATATAACACTGACCTAATCACGGGATAGTTACATCTAATTAACCAGTACATCTTTGGATTGCGGGGTTCAACTGGAGCACCCGGAGGAAACTCACACAGTCATGCAGACAGTGCAGAATTGAGCTCTGAACACCAACAGCTCAATTAATAATTATGATGTACTTAATTTGCAGACAATCTACATATGGACCACCTGTGGGTGATTTGTCTCCCCTGGCTTCTAAAGAATCTTTTCTCTCTCACTCCAAACTTATGGCCTCCAACCCTGGGAAAAAGGTTATGAGCTATCCATGGTCCTCAAGGTTTTATACACCTCTATAACATTAACCCTTCATTTGCCTAAGCTCCAATAAATAAAATCCCAACCTATAGCATGCCCAAAACTTACTATCTGTACATTTTTGGATTGTATGTGGGAGGAAACCCACACAGTGATGGGGAGTAGGTACAGACTCTGTACAGACAGTGGCTAGAATTGAATGTCGATCACTGGCAATGTAAAACATTATGCTAACCATTGCACTACCATACCTGTTTAACCTTGCTCCATAATACATGTCACACGTTCCAGCAACATCAGTGTAAATCTGCTCCACACTCTTTCTAGCTTAATAGCAAAGTTCCTGTAGCAAGGTGGCCACAACTGATATGGCCTCACCAAAGTCATTTACCACTGCAAAATAACATTTCCACTTCTACACTCAGGGCCCTGACTGATGAAGGCCAGCATGCCAAAAGTTTTCTTCACTCTATCTACCCGTGATGTCACTTACAGGGAACTATGTATTCTCAGTGGTCACTTTATTAGATATAGAATTAGAATGATGTGATCTTCAGCTTCTGTAGCCCATCCACTATAAGGTTCGACATGTTGTGTGTTCAAAGATTCTCTTCTGCACACCACTCTTGTAAGTCATGGTTGTTTGAGGTACTGTTGACTTCCTGTCAGCTTGAACCAATCTGGCCACTCTCATTAGCAAGGCCTTTTCTCCCACAGAACTGCTGATCAAAGAATGTTTTTGTTTATCACACTATTCTCCGTAAACTCTAGACACTGTTGTGCATGAAAATCCCAAGAGATCAGCAGTCTGAGATACTCACGCCTCCTCACCTGGCACCAATAATCATTTCACGATTGGTCATTTAGATCACATTTCTTTCCCATTCTTATGTTTGCTCTGAACAACAACTGAACCTCTTGACCATATCTGCATGCTTTTATGCTACATGTTTTTGCTATATGTTGCAACCTTGTTGTGGTTTGGAGGCTTGCAAGCCTCAATGACCCAGAGAGCTGAGTCAGGGCTTTACGCCTTGGTTCTTGGTATGGTCACCCATACCAAACAGGTCAATAAATAGTGGACAGACTAAGAGTAGTCCACCGGTCCTCCATTTTCGTGGATTTGGCTCAGGGTTAATAAACCTGACCAGTAAAACAAAATTGTTACGGAAACAGTAATGAAGAATCCTTCTACATCTGAGTGCTACAAGTTCCCAAGAATCCACCCGGAACTTGCATGGCTGACAGTAGTGAAAACCAAGGAAGCTACAAGCACAATGAAGGAAAGCCTGAACGCCACCAGAGATGGAGGATTTTAATTCCTGTCTTAAATACCAGCGGCATAACGGGCAGTACATACATAATTAGTTGATTAGATATTAACATTAGCGAGCAGGTGTACAGGTGTACATAAAGGAGCCACTGAGTATGTTTGTACTCCTATCTCTCTCTGCTCTACAACGTTCTGCAGAGCCCTGCCCTTTATAATGGTGAAGATGGTAACATCAACTTTTCAGATGAGTTGGTACAAATTAATTTGGGTGGCCAAGTGGTTACAGTACAGGCAACCCATGTTCAATTCCTGTCCCTGCCTGAAAGGAGTTTGTACATTCTTCTCATGACCATGTGGGTTTCCTCTGGGTGCTCATGTTTCCTCCCACAGTCTAAAAACTGGTAGGTTCATTGGCCATTGTAAATTGTCCCATGACTAGACTAAGATTAAATCCAGGGGTTGCTGGGTAGCGTGGCTCCAAGGACCTGAAGTGTCTGTTCTGCACTGAATCTTAATAAATAAAGACAAAGAGGAAGCAGCTCTTACTGTTCAATAAGAGAACAGTATTGGGATTTGATTGGCGTTTCTAATAGATATTCTTTCAGACAGTCATCTAAAAGCAATCTCCATTATTTATCTTAGATGGCAAATGACATTTCAAAGTTAACAGCTTGTGCAGTACAGACAATGAACTCTTCGAACAATGGAAGTTTCAAAATCAATCTTCCCTTGCTATCAGACATTCTGATTGTTCAACGTGCAGACCCTTGTGTCCTTATTGAAAACCTTTGCTCAGTACATAAGAATTCTCCCTTTATTTTGTCTGTGCTCCTGGGAATTTTTGTTAGGACAATGAACTCTCTAATTGGTTACCAAAATTTCAGATACTGATGATATGAGGTTTTCTGAGCTATACTTCAGTTCTTCAAGATAATCCTGTTTTACGTTCCAAAGTGATATGCATTCAGTTATTTTCTTCTATTTGAGGGCCATGCCAATATCCAAGACAAAAATCTGAGGTGCAACTTTTCAGCTTATCCCTCAGAGAATCCAGAAAATTGATCTCAAAGGGGTTTTCTCAACCTCTGGCTTCGTAAACTCAGTCTTCTTTTTGCCATTGTGCTACAGCTATGGTGATCATGAATTTGCAACATACATCAGCCTCCCATTCATGTTCCATTCACCGTGTTAAAAGAACCCACACAGTGGCATGCAGTTGTTGTCTACTACTGCTACTATATGGATGCTCTCTACAGTAATCAAGGTATCCTCAGTTTTGTGCTTCGAAGTGTCATGTTTAACACTGAAAGATAACATTGGTTTTATTTGTCACATGAACATCAAAAAGTACTGTGAAATGCATTGTTTGCATCATAGCAAATCATTGAGAATTTAAACCAAACTCAGGTTGGAGGAACAACACCTTATATACCAGCTGGGTAGCCTCCAACCTGATGGCATGAACATTGACTTCTCTAACTTCCATTAATGCCCCTCCTCCCCTTCTTACCCCATCCCTGACATATTTAGTTGTTTGCCTGTTCTCCATCTCCCTCTGGGGCTCCCCCACCCTTCTTTCTCCTGAGGCCTCCCGTCCCATGATCTTTTCTCTTCTCCAGCTCTGTATCGCTTTCACCAATCACCTTTCCAGCTCTTAGTTTCATCCCACCCCGCCCCCGTCTTCTCCTATCATTTTGCATTTCCCCCTCCCCCCACTACTTTCAAATCTCTTACTATCTTTCCTTTTGGTTAGTCCTGACAAAGGGTCTTGGCCCAAAACGTCGACAGTGCTTCTCCCTATAGATGCTGCTTGGCCTGCTGTGTTCTACCAGCATTTGTTTGAATTTCCAGCATCTGCACATTTCCTCGTGTTTGCATTGAGAATTGTACTGGGCATCTGCAAGTGCCCACACACTTTGCCGCCAAGATAGCATGCCCACAACTACTGACCTTAACCAGAATGTGGGAGGAAACCAGTGTATCTAGAAGAAAGCGACTTACACAAAATGCTGGAGAGACTCAAGAGCTCAGACAGCATCTATGGAAAAAGAATGAACAGTCAATGTTTCAGGCTGAAACCCTTCATTGGGTCATGGGGAGAACATTAAACTCCGAACCCCAATCAATGGTCGATCACACTGTAAAGCAATGTGTTGACACACTACCATGCCACCCTAACAGTTCTTTGGTGGTGTAAGAAATGTGCTTAGTGTGAACAAGCACCTTAGTGTTGACTCAAGGAGATGAAATGGTGAAGATGGAAAATTGCAATTTAAAATCATTCAATATAATCCAGATTTCTGGAGTCATTTCATCCATTGTTTGTCTCAGATATGATACTTACGTACAGTACTCTAAGTTAAGGTTCCATATTGCTGCCCAATTCTCCAGGACGGGATTTTGGTCAGCCTGACACATCAATTGACATCTCCATTGCTATCTTCCTATTGAGTCATGTGTTCCATGAACACTGGAACAATGTGATAAGCAACTCAGTGTGCTATAACATTTCAGTGGCAAACAGAGTCATACAGCACAGAAACAGATCTTTTGACCCAACTCGTCCTATAGTCCAATCCAATATAGTCCTATGTTCATATTTTCTTATCCATATACCTGTTCAAGTATATTTTAAATGTCATTATTTTACTTGAGTCAGTCACTTCTTCTGGAAGCTAATTACATATATTCCCTAAATCAAAAGTAAGATTTAATAGAAACATAGAAAACCTACAGCATAATACAGGCCCTTCGGCCCACATGTCCTTCCTTTAGAAATTACTTAGGGTTGCCCATAGTCCTCTATTTTTCTAAGCTCCATGTACCTATCCAGGAGTCTCTTAAGAGACTCTATTGCATCCAGCTCCACCATGTCACTGGCAGCCCATTCCACACTCTCACCACTCTCTACATAAAAAAACTTACCCCTGACATCTCCTCTGTACCTACTTCCAAGCAACTTAAAACTGTGCCCTCTCATGCTAGTGTTGGGAAAAAGCCTCTGATGATCCACACAATCAATGCCTCGCATCATTTTGTACACCTCTATCAGGTCACCTCTCATCCTCCGTTGCTCCAAGGAGAAAAGGCTGAGTTCACTCAACTTATTCTCATAAGACATGCTCCCTAATCTGGGAAACAACCTTGTAAATCTCCTCTGCACCCTTTCTATGGTTTCCACATCCTTGCTGTAGTGAAGCGACCAGTATTGAGCACAGTACTCCAAGTGGGGTCTGACCAGGGTCCTATATAGTTGCAACATTACCTCTCAGCTCTTTAACTCAATGCCATGATTGATGAAAGGAAACCACAAAGTCAACCTGCGCAGTAGCTTTGAGTGTCCTATGGATTCTGACCCCAGGATCCCTCTGATCCTCCATACTGCCAAGAGCCTTCCATTAATACAATATTCTGCCATCGTATTTGACCAATCAAAATGAACCACCTCACTCTTATCTGTGTTGAACTCCATCTGCCACTTCTCAGCCCAGTTTTGCATCCTATCACTGTCCTGCTGTAACCTCTGACAGCCCACCACATTATCCACAACACCCCCAACCTTTGTGTCATCAGCAAATTTACTAAACCATCCCTCCACTTCCTCATACAGATCATTTATAAAAATCACAAAGAGTAGGGGTCCCAGAACAGATCTCTGAAGCACACCACTGGTCACCGACCTCCATGCAGATAACACCCGTCTACAACCACTCTTTGCCTTCTATGGACAAGCCAGTTCTGGATTCACAAAGCAATGTCCACTTGGATCCCATGCCTTCTTACTTGGATTGGAGGGTTGTGGATGTTGTTCCCTTATTCAAGAAAGGGAGTAGAGATAGCCTAGGAAATTATAGGTCAGTGAGTCTTACTTCAGTGAATGGTAAATTGATGGAGAAGATCATGAGAGGCAGGATTTATGAACATATGGAGAGGCATAATATGATTAGGAATAGTCAGCATGGCTTTGTCAAAGGCAGGTCGTGCCTTATGAGCCTGACTGAATTTTTTGATGATGCGACTAAACACATTGATGAAGGAAGAGCAGTAGATGTAGTGTATATGGATTTTAGCAAGGCTTATTGAGAAAGTAAGGAGGCATGGGATCCAAGGAGACATTGCTTTGTGGATCCAGAATTGGCTTGCTCACAGAAGGCAACGAATGGTTATAGATGGGTCATATTCATTTGTGAGTTTTATAAATAACCTGGATGAGGAAGTGGAGGAATGGGTTAGTAAATTTGCTGATGACATGAAGGTTAGGAGTGTTGTGGATAGTGTGGAGGGATGTCAGAGGTTACAACAGGACATTGATAGGATGCACTGGGCTGAGAAGAGGCAGATGGAGATCAGCCCAGATAAGTGTAAGGTGGTTCATTTTGGTAGGTCAAATATGATGGCAGAATATAGTATTAATGGCAAGATTCTTGGCAGTGTGGAGGATCAGAGGGATCCTGAGTTCCAAGTCCATAGGACACTCAAAGCTGCTGCACAGGTTGACTCTGTGGTTAAGAAGGCATATGGTGCATTGGCCTTCATCAATCATGGCATTGAGTTTAAGAGCTAAGAGGTAATGTTGCAGCTATATAGGACACTGGTCAGACCCCACTTGGAGTACTGTGCTCGATTCTGGTCGCCTCTCTAGAGCAAGGATGTGGAAACCATAGAAAGGGGACAGAGGAGATTTACAAGGATGTTGCCTGGATTGGGGAGCATGCCTTATGACAATAGATTGAGTGAACTCGGCCTTTTCTCCTTAGAGTGATGGAGGATGAGAGGTGACCTGATAGAGGTTTATAAGATTATAAGAGGCATTGATTGTGTGGATAGTCAGAGGCTTTTCCTCAGGGCTGAAATGGCTAGCACAAGAGGTCATAGTTTTAAGGTCCTTGGAAGTAGGTACAGAGGAGATGTCAGGGGTAATTTTTTTTACGCAGAGAGTGATGAGTGTGTGAAATGGGCTGCCGGTGGCAGTGGTGGAGGTGGAAACAATGGGGTCTTTTAAGAGACTCCTGGATAGCTACATGGAGCTCAGAAAAATAGAAGGCTGTGGGTAAAGCCTATGTAGTTGTAAGGTAAGTACATGTTCGGCACAGTGGGCCGAAAGGCCTGCATTATGCTGTATGTTTTCTATGTTTCTATGTTTCTCAATAAGCCTTGCATGGGGTACCTTATCACATGCCTTGCTGAAATCCATATACACAACATCTAATGCTCTACCTTCATCAATGTGTTCAGTCACATCCTCAAAAAATTCAGTCAGGCTCATAAGACATGACCTACTTTTGACAAAGCCATGCTAACTATTCCTCATCATATTATGCCTCTCCAAATGTTCATAATTCCTGCCTCTCTTGATGATGCAAAGATCATTGATTGGAGAAGGGAAAGGATCATGGGACGGGAGGCCTGGGGAGAAAGAAAGGGGAAGGGGAAGTTAGAGAAATCAATGTTTCAGACTCAGCTTGGAGGAACAACACCTTATATTCCGTCTCTTCTGTCAAGATGAAGCCACACTCAGGTTGGAGGAACAACAGCTTATATTCCTTCTGGGTAGCCTCCAACCTGATGGCATGAAAATTGATTTCTCTAACTTCCATTAATACTCCTCCTCCCCTTCTTACCCCATCCCTGATTTATTTATTTTTCCCCTCTCCTTTTTTTCTCTCTGCCCATCACTCTTTGCCTGTTCTCCATCTCCCTCTGGTGCTCTCCACTCCCCCTTTCTTTCTCCCTAGGCCTCCCGTTCCATGATCCTTTCCCTTTTTCAGCTCTGTATCCCTTTTGCTATTCACCTTTCCAGCTCTTAGCTTCATCCTACCCCCTCCGGTCTTCTCCTATTATTTCACATTAATCTCCAAATAACTCATCCCTGAGAGAGTTAGGATCTTAAGACTGGCTATACCTGGGGACAACTTGAAAGACTAGCCCAGAACAGTGGACTGTGCTAAGCTACCGTCAGTGGCCAAGGCCCCAGTATGGGTAATGGGCTTAAGTAAAAGTAAGCATTCACATAACTGGATTCCCATAATTAATTTACAAACGTTTGTATTTAGAGTTACAGTACAGTAACAGGCCCTTCCAACCTAACATGCCTACTCAACCCAATTAGAAACATATTTCAAACTAACCTACTAACCCATGTATCTTTGGAATTTGGGAAGAAATCTGAATATCTGGAAGAAGCCCATGTGATCACGGAAAGAGCTTACAGACACCGGCAGAAATTAACCTCAGCCACTGACTCTATATTACTATTACCTAACTGCTATGGTACCATGCTGCCCCTGAACCATAGAACCATAGAACATTACAGCACCAAAACAGGCCCTTTGGCTCTTCTCAGCTGTGCCGAACCATTTTTCTGCCTAGTCCCACTGACCTGCACCTGGGCCTTATCCCTCCAAACCCCTCTCATCCATATACCGGTCCAAGTTTTTCTTAAATGCTAAAAGTGAGCCCTCATTCACCACTTCATCTGACAGCTCATTCCACACTCCCACCACTCTCTGCGTGAAGAAGACCCCCTTAATGTTCCCTTTAAACTTTTCCCCCTTCACCCTTAACCCATGACCTCTGTTTTTTTTCTCCCCTGGCCTCAGTGGAAAAAGCCTGTTTGCATTCACTCTATCTATACCCATCATAATTTTATACACCTCTGTCAAATCACCCCTCATTCTCCTATGCTCCAGGTAATAAAGTCCTAACCTATTCAACCTTTCTCGGTAACTCAGTTTCTCAAGTCCCAGTAACATCCTTGTAAACCTTCTCTGCACTCTTTCAACCTTATTAATATCCTTCCTGTAATTAGGTGACCGAAACTGCACACAATACTTCAAATTCGGTCTCACCAATGTCTTATACAACCTCACCATTATATTCCAACTCTTATACTCAATACTTTGATTTATAAAGGCCAATGTACCAAAAGCTCTCTTTACGACCCTATCCATCTGTGACACCACTGTTAGGGAATTATGTATCTGTACTACCAGATCACTTTGTTCTACTGCACTCCTCAGTGTCCTACCATTTACCTTGTATGTTCTACCTTGGTTTGACCTTCCAAAGTGCAATACCTCACACTTGTCCGCATTAAACTCCATCTTCCATTTTTCAGCCCATTCCTCCAACTGGTCCAATTCCCTCTGCAAGCTTTGAAAACCTTCCTCACTGTCCACTACACCTCCAATCTTTGTATCATCAGCAAATTTGCTGATCCAATTTGCCACATTATTATCCAGATCATTGATATAGATGACAAATAACAATGGACCCAGCACTGATCCCTGTGGCACACCACTAGTCACAGGCCTCCACTCAGAGCAGCAATTCTCCACTACCACTCTCTGGCTTCTTCCATTGATCCAATGTCTAATCCAATTTACTGCCTCTCCATGTATACCTAGTGACTGGATCTTCCTAACTAACCTCCCATGTGGGACCTTGTCAAAGGCCTTACTGAAGTCCATGTATACAATATCCACTGACTTCCCTTCATCCACTTTCCTGGTAACTTCCTCATAAGACTCTAACAGATTAGTTAAACATGACCTACATGCTGACTTTTTCTAATAAGTCCCTGTCTATCCAAATACTTGTAGATCCTACCTCTTAGCATTCCTTCCAATAATTTACCTACTACAGATGTCAAACTTACTGGTCTATAATTTCCCGGCTTACTTTTTGAGCCTTTTTTTAAACAATGGAACCACATGAGCTATCCTCCAATCCTCCGGCATCTGACCCATGGATATCGACATTTTAAATATTTCTGCCAGGGCCCATGCAATTTCTGATTTGCTTCAAGACAGCAAGCACCTCCTCCCTTTTAATCTGTACAAGTTCCATGACCTCCCTACTTGTTTGCCTTGTTTCCATAGACTCCATGTCAGTTTCCTTAGTAAATACAAATGCAAAAATCCATTTAATATCTCTCCCATTTCTTTTGGTTCCATACATAGCCGACCACTCTGATCTTCAAGAGGACCAATTTTATCCCTTTTGTTCTTAACATACCTGTAGAAGCTCTTAGGATCATTCTTCACTCTGACTGCCAAAGCAACCTCATGTCTTCTTTTAGCCCTCATGATTTCTTTCTTAAGTATTTTCTTACTCTTTTTATACTCCTCAAGCATCTTATTTCCTCCCTGTTGCCTATACATTTTATACATCTCCCTCTTCTTCTTTATCAGAGTTCCAATATTCCTCGAGAACCAAGGTTCCTTATTCTTATTCATTTTGCCTTTAACCCTGACAGGAACATACAAACTCTGCACTCTCAAAATTTCTCATTTGAAGACCTCCCACTTACCAATCACATCCTTGCCAGAGAACAACCTGTCCCAATCTATGCTTTTTAGATCCTTTCTCATTTCTTTAAATTTGGCCTTTTTCCAGTTTAGTACTTCAGCCCGAGGACCAGATCTATCTTTATCCATGATCAAGTTGAAACTAATGATGTTATGATCAGTAGAACTAAAGTGTTCCCCTACACACACTTCCGTCACCTGCCCTAACTCATTTCCTATAGGAGATCTAATATAGCATCCTCCCTAGTTGGTATATCTATATATTGATTTAGAAAACTTTCCTGAACACATTTTACAAACTCTAACCTTTAGCAGTATGGGAGTCCCAATTAATGTGTGGAAAATTAATCTCCCCTACAATCACAACTTTCTGTCTCCTGCAGTTGTCTGTTACCTCTCTGCAGATTTGCTTCTCCAATTCTCACTGACTATTGGGTGGTCTATAACACAACTTTATTAATGTGGTCATACCTTTCCTGTTTCTCAGCTCCACACATATGGCCTCAGTAGACATGCCCTCTAATCTGTCCTGCCGAAGCACTGTTGTAATATTTTTCCTGACAGCAAAGCTACCCCCCCCCCCACCCCACATCCCTCTGCCTCTATCACGTCTGAAACATCGGAACCCTGGAACATTGAGCTGCCAGTCCTGCCCCTCCTGTAGCCAAGTTTCAGTAATGGCTATGATGCCATAATTCCACGTGTCAATCCAGGCCCTCAGCTCGTCTGCCTTTCCCACAATACTCCTCGCATTGAAATATACACACCTCAGAAGATTGAAATATACACACCACACATCACCACACTCAACAAGCATAGAAGGCCCACAAATCCACCATTCTGATTTTTGAACGACCACCTCCTCAGCCCTCTGTGGTAGAGAATTGCAAAGGCTCACCCTCCTCTAAAAGAAGAAATTTCTCCTTATCCCAGTTGTAAATGGCCAACTTCTTATTCTCAAGCTCAAATTTCCTGGTTACTTCCAAGAGCAGGACTTAAAGCTTACCTGCCTCCAACCTGATAAGTCGTTAAGTATTTTGTAATGTTCATTGAAATCTCCTATCCTAAAATCTAAAGAATACAGCCCAATCTCTACAATCCTTTTCAAAAGGATTTTGTCCTGTGCCTCTTGGATAGAAAGTGGATGAGCTTGAACTAAAACCAATTTGCCAGAGTTTTTTCCCATTTGCTTCATCGCCCATTGCCTCTATAACTCATCCTTCCACATATTTAGCCAGTCTGCCATGATAACTACCTTCACCAGTTTTTGAATCTGTGTCTGGTTTAGTCTGGTAAGTGTGCTACCATTCTTTTACAGAGAAACGAATGGGGATGGGATTCATGGGTATGCTCTGGGAGCTGCTGTAAACTTCAGGGATTCACTCACTGTCATAGAGGAAATATGCGAAATAACTGAGAAACCCGAGCCATTGCTACACAAGAAAATACAATTATAAATCAATGCAAAAATAGAAAACATCTTGATAGATAGGGAGGTGGCAAATATTTATACTTCAGCACAGAAGCAGGCCATTCGACCCATTGATTCTATGCTAGATTCTACTGCAGTAACCTGGCATGTTTTGGGTGGCATGGTAGCACAGCAGTTGGCAAAATACTGAACAATGACATGGGTTTAATTCATGTCTGTAAAGAGTCTTTAACTTGTCTCAACAACTAAGTGGTTTTCCTTCAGTGCTCCTGTTTCCTCATAAATCCCAAAGACGTACAGCTTAGCATGAGTGAGTTATGGGCATGGTTTGTTGACCCTAAAAGCATGGCAATACTTGTGAGCTGCCCCCAGAACATACTCAGATTACGTTGGTCATTGATGCAAATGGCACATTTCTCTGTGTGTTTTGAGGTACCTCTGCCAAATAGAGTTAATCTAGTGATCTGTCCAATTCCATTTTCTTCCTATCATCATCAGGTTTTTTCCTCTCACGTCACTATCTAAGTAGACACAAAATAGATGGTTGTATCCAGAGAAAAGAAAAAAAGTTCAGGCAGCCTTTTCGTGCACCCAGTGAGAACTTTTGCAATACCAAGCAGCAGAGCTTGGTGCTAATTTCCAGCAAAGTGCTGGAAATCCAGAGCAACACACAAAATGCTGGAGGAACTCAGCTGGTCCGGCAGCATCTATGGTGAGGAATAAATAGTTGACATTTCAGGCTGAGGCCTCTCATAATGAAGGATCTCAGCCTAAAGGGTTAATTAGTGATTCCTTGTTAATGAGAGAAATCAGAGGAGAATTGCCAAAACTGGTTCAAGCTGACAGGAAGGCGACAGTAACTCAAGTAACCACATATTACGACAGTGATGTACAGAAGAGCATCTCTGAATGCATAAGGTGTTGAACCTTGCAGTGAATGGGCTACAGCAGCAGACCAACAGGAACATTCACTCAGAAGTATCTAACAAAGTGGTCACTGAGTGCATATCCAGAATGCTATGCTGAAATTTAGATTTCCATCACCTACAGATTTTATTATAATTGTCCACTCTGCCAAATTTTTCACTGAGGTCAAATTTATCCATTAAATCCATTCAGTTTGGCACAAATCTCAGTTCCTTGTTGTGGGAACATTAACATTTACATTATTTTATAGGAACATAAATCTGATCCCAAACCAAAAACTCCTGGGGAAAGAATTTGATCTGCCCATACTAATTCAATTGGCAGGTTTTTAAAGTTAACATCAACCCACCCACGCTCTTGCAATTGAGGATGTGAAATTTATTTTTGACCATTTGTCTCCAAAATGCAGATATTCGGAAGCACAAAGTTGGCTCTGATGCTTATGAATAGAAGGATTCTGATGCACAGAATCCATACCTAAATCTGCACAAAGTGTATTTGGCACTGTCCTTTCAAGTGAACGATGCAATTTATCCTCAAAGTGTTTGGCCAAATATTCCTCAAATATCTTAAACAAATATTTTATATTATTACTCTTTGCAAATTTATGTTTGCATTCCCTTATTTTGACATAGTAGGAGACCACTTAACCTATCATTTCTATACCGATTCTCAGAGTAATCTCTTTCATTCTAATTCCCCTGCTTTATTTTCCTGCATCCTATTCTCTCTCACCTGCCAATTCCTACCACCCTCCTATACTAGCAGTAACTTGCAGTAACCTCCCAGGAATGAAGGAAAAAACAATGTCAGGAATATTCCACACCATTCAATTTCAAAGTTCAAAATAAATCTATTATCAAAGTATATATGTCACCATATACAATCCTGAAATTCATTTTCTTGTGGCTATACTCAATAAATCCATAATAGAGTGATAAC
This sequence comes from Hypanus sabinus, assembly GCF_030144855.1. Taxonomy (NCBI): domain Eukaryota; kingdom Metazoa; phylum Chordata; class Chondrichthyes; order Myliobatiformes; family Dasyatidae; genus Hypanus; species Hypanus sabinus. Next base: position 2,810,837 of record NC_082727.1, read on the forward strand.
CATAAAAGAATCAGTGAAAAACTGCACTAACTTGAGTGTTCAACCAGTGCGCAAAAGACAACAAACTGTGTAAATACAGAACAAAGAAATAATAATAAATAACAAATAAATAAGCAATAAATGTCAAGAACATGAGAGGAAGAATCCTTGAAAGTGAGCCCACATGAGTGGGAGCATTTCAGTGATGGGGTATGTGAAGTTATTCCCTCTGGTTCAGCAGCCTGGTGGTTGATGGGTAATAACTGTTCTTGAACCTGGTGTTTTGAATCCTGGGGCTCTTTTGCCTTCTTCCTACTGGCAGCAGTGAGAAAAGAACGTGTTCTGAATGGTGGGAGTTCCTGATGGATACTACTTTCCAGCGACAATGCTCCGTGTATATGTGCTCAATAGTGGTAGGGCTTTACCCATGATGGACTAGACTGTATCCACTATTTTTATAGTATTTTCTGTTCAAGGGCATTGGTGTTTCCATATCAGTCCATGATGCAGTAAGTCAATGTACTCTCCACCACACATCTATAGTTTGTCGAAGTTTTAGATGCCATGCCGAATATTTGCAAAGTTCTAAGGAGGAAGTGGCACTGCCATGCTCTTCATAACATACTGGGCCCAGGACAAGTCCTCTGAAATGAAAACACCGAGGCTTCTCCACCTCTGATCCTCCAGTGAGGACTGACTCATGGAATTCTAGTTTCTTCCTCCTGAAGGCAATAATCAACACCTTGGTCTTGCTGCTATTGAGTAAGAGGTTGTTGTTGTGGCACCACTCAGCCAGATTTTCAATCTCCCTTCTGTATGCTGACTTATCACCACCTTTGATTCGGCTTACAACAGTGGTGTTGTCAGCAAACTTGAATGTGGCATTAAAGTTGTGATTAGCCACACAGTCGTAAGTGTAAAGCGAGCAGAGCAGAGAGCTAAGCACATGGCCTAGTGGTGCACCTGTGCTGATGGAGATTTTGGAGGGGATATTGTTGCCAGTCCAAGTGAAGAAATCAAAGAATCCATTGCACAAGGAGGTATTGAGACCGAAGTCTTAAAGCTTATTCATTGGTTTCGAGAGGATGATGGTATTAAACGCTGAGCTGTAGCCAATAGCAAGCATCCTGATGTATGCATCCTGCAGTCCAGATGTTCCAGAGTCCAGGGTTGTGTAATTTCAGGGAGATCAAGCATACTGTCTGTAGTGTTCGTTATTCAGGGGTAGTGCAGAGCACACCAGGATGCCAGTATGCAGGATACTCAACAGACCTTTATTGATAACCCTGCTTGTACAATATGTGAACTCCTCCCCTGTGGGAGTGGCTAACTGAATGGCATGGAATAACACCATTAACTACTATTACATCTTCCTTTCTTGAAAACAAAATGAGGCGTGTACTTTGTATCTCTAGAAATGCATTGAAATTACAGTCACTGAAATTCAGTTCACTTTACCCATAGCAATGCTCCTTGCATAAACATAAAAAGAATTGCAAACATTATAACAGTCTTTCTCTTTATTTTTAATGTTCTCTCTCCATTGTCCTCCTTTTTTCACCAATTCATTTTTTTTAAGAACAGTCTCATTTTGTGAAATGTTTTCAACATTGGAACTCTTTTAAAAAAACACTCAATCTCATGAAGGTCAGGGTAGCCTACCTGAACACTCCAGTAAAGTGAGAGGATTATTCTTCCTCTCTTTAGTCATTTGCCCTAAGCTATTAGACTATGGAGTACATCTCTGGAGCAGGTTTGATAAACTAGCTGATCTGGTAAAGGTTCCTGGAAACGTTGGAGCAGATGGAGATTCTTGAAAAAGTGTGTCTACCTCAGGTAAGTTGTCCTTGTCATTATAACAGAAGTATCATTCTGAATCTTTGCAGATGTGGAGGTAAGACATAAGACCATAAAACATAGGAGCAGAATTAGGCCATTCAGCCAATCAAATCTGCTCCACCATTCCATCATGGCTGATCCTGGATCGCACTCAACCACATGCATCTGACTTCTTGCCATATCCTTTGATGCCCTGACTAGTCAGTGAACGATCAACTTCTGCCTTAAATATACCCACAGACCTGACCTTCACCACAGTTTGTGGCAGAGCATTCCACAGATTCACTACTTTCTGGCTAAAAATATTCCTCCTTATCTCTGTCAGTGGGACTAGGTGAGAGTAAGTGTTCGGCACGGACCAGAAGGGTTAAGATGGCCTGTTTCCATGCTGTAATTGTTATATGATTTATTTGGTTGTTCTAAAGGGTTGCCTTTCAATTTTGAGATTGTGTCCTCTAATTCTGGATACCCCCACCACAGGTAACATCCTCTCCACATCCTTCCTAGTCCTTTCAACATTTGGTAGGTTTCAATGAGATCTCTCAGCAGTCTTCTAAATCCCAATGAGTACAGGCCAAAAGCTGCCAAATGCTGCTCATATGTTAACACCCTAATTCCTGGAATCATCCTTGTGAACCTCCTCTGGACTCTCTCCAATAGCAAAACATTCTTTCTGAGAAATGGGCCCAAAGCTGTTGACACTACTCCAAGTACAGCCTGACTAGTGTCATATAAAGCCTCAGTATTATCTCCTTGGCTGTATTCTATTCATCTTGAAATAAATGCCAATATTGCACTTGCCTTCTTTACCACAGACTCAACCTGTAAATTAACCTTCTGGGAGCCTTGCACAAAGACTCCTCAGTATCTCTGCACCTCTGATGCTTGAAGTTTCTCCCCATTTAGATAACAGTCCACACTATTGTTCCTTTCACCAAAGTACATGCTCATACATTTCCAACATTGTATTCCATCTGCCACTTTTTTGCCCAATTTGTCAAAGTCCTGATGCAATCACATTGCTTCCTCACCTCTACCTACCACTCCAGCCAATTTTCATATCATCTGCAAACTTTGCCACAAAGCTATCAATTCCATTATGTAAATAATTGACAAACAATGTGAAAAGTAGTGGTCCCAATACTGCCCCTGATGAATAGTCACCGTCAGTCTCTCAGTCATTCCTCTATCTATGCCAATATCTTTCTTGAAACACCATAGGATTTTATCTTGTTAAGCAGCTTCATGTATGGCACCTTATCAAATGTCTTCTGAAAATCCAAGTAAAAGACATGCACTGACTCTCCTTTGTCCACCCTGCTTATTACTTCCTCAAAGAACTCCAACAAATTAGATTTGTCAGGCAAAATTTCCCTTTACAGAAACCATGCTGACTTTGACTTATTTTATCATTAGTCTCCAAGTACCTCGAAACCTCCTCCTTAATAATAGACTCTAAAACTTTCCCAACCACTGAGGTTAGACTATAATTTTCTTTCTTTTGCCTTCCTCCCTTCTTAAAGAATGGAGTGACATTTGCAATGATCCAGTCCTCTGGGACCATGTAAGAATCAAGTGATATTTGAAAGATCATGACCAATGCATCCATTATCTCTTCAGCAACCTCTCTTAGGACTCTGGGATGTAGTCCATTTGACCCAGTAGACATTCACATTAAGACCTTTGTGTTTGCCTAACAATTTTTCCTTTGTAATAGCAATGGCACTCACTCCTGTTCCCTGACACTCACGGCCCTCTAGAGCACTACTAGTGTCTTCCACAGTGCAGACAGATGCAAAGTGCCTATTAAGTTCCAAAGTGCCATTTCTTGTTCCCCCATTACCACCTCACCAGCATCATTTTCCAGTGATCCAATATCAACTTTCACCTTCTTTTTACTCTTTATATATTTGAAAACACCCTTAGTATTCTGCTTTATATTATTGTCTAGTCTAGCTTCGTATTTCAGCTTATAGATTTTTAGTTACCTTTTGTTGGATTTTAAAAGCTTCCCAATCATCCAACTTCCCAATCACTTTTGCTAGCTTATATGCCCTTTCTTTAGCTTTTATGCAGTCCTAAAGTTCCCTTGTCAGCCACAGTTGCCATTTGAGAATTTCTTCCTCTGTGGAACATATCTATCCTGTGACTTGTGAAATATTCTCAGAAACTTCAACCATCTCTGCTCTGTCATCATCCCCACCAGTATCCCCCTCCAATCCACCTGGGCAAGCTCCTTTATCATGTCAGTAAAATACCATTTATTCCATTGTGATACTGATAGATGTGAGTTATGCTTCTCCTTCTCAAATTGCAGTATGAATTCAATCATATTATGATCACTGCCTCCTAAGGGTTCCCTTACATTAAGCTCCCGAATAAGACCTGGGTTGTTGCACAACACCCAATCTAAGACAGCCTTTCCCCAAGTAGCACAAGGTGCTCTAAAAGCTATTTTGTAGGCATTCAACAAATTCTCTCTCTTGTGATCTGACAGCAACCTGAATTTCCCAATTCCCTTGCATTTTGAAGTCCCCATTACAATTGTGACATTACCCTTATTAGCACCACACACAAACACTGGTGGATAACAGCAGGCCAGGAAGCATCTATAGGAAGAAGCACTGTTGACGTTTCGGGCCGCAACCCTTTGTCAGGACTGACTGAAAGAAGAGATAGTAAGACATTCGAAAGTGGGAGGGGGAGGGGGAGACCCGAAATGATAGGAGAAGACAGGAGGGGGAGGCATGAAGCTAAGAGCTGAAAAGTTGATGGGCAAAAGGGATACAGAGCTGGAAAAGGGATAGGATCGTGGGACGGGAGACCTGGGGAGAAAGAAAGGGGGAGTGGAGAGCACCAGAGGGAGATGGAGAGAAGGCAAGGAGTGATTGTGAGAGGGACAGAGAGGGAAAAAACAGAGACAGAAAAAAAGGGGAAAAATAATTAATAAATAGATAGATAAATAGATAACTAAGGGATGGAGTAAGAAGAGGAGGAGGGGATTTAACGGAAGTTAGAGAAGTCAATGTTCATGCCATCAGGTTGGAGGCTACCCAGCCAGTATATAAGGTGTTGTTCCTCCAACCTGAGTGTGGCTTCATCTGACTGTAGAGGAAGCCATGGATAGACATATTGGAATGAGAATAGGACGTGGAATAAAAATGTGTGGCCACTGGGAGATCCTGCTTTCTCTAGCGGACCACCAGCACTTTGTGTGTGTTGCTTGAATTTCCATCATCTGCAGATTTTCTCGTGTTTACTCTTATTCCATGCCTTTTCCAGCTCCCTTTGCAATCTCAACCCCACATCTTGACTACTATTTGGAGGTCTATATATGATTCCCAACATGTTTTTTTTTTACCCTTGCAATTTCTTAACTCAACCCACAAAGATTGGGCATTCTCTGACCCTCTTTCTAAATATGTAATTCCATCTGTGACCCTCAGGTTCTGTTGGATGCATAAGTCTGGGGAAGACGATCTCTGGCCCTGCCAAACGGGTGAGAATGAGATGCAAGTCCACCCCTGAGTCCTCCTGTTTGTGTGGACACTGCATGATTTGTTACTCTGTTACAAAGCAGTACCAAAAATAACAGACAATGCACTGAATGCAATTAAACAATTTAACTTTATAATTCTTAATTTGACTACAGGGTTAGTGAAGAAAAAGCAAAAGAAAAGGGCCCATTTTAATGAAACAGTCACAATTTGATGCTCAGTTTCCCCTTTACCGATCTTCCTTCGATCGCCCCAGCCTTCGTCGGATCATGGCTCTGCTCTGGCATCTTCTCTCTTCATCTCCCGCCGAACAAAAGACCCAGATCACCCTGGTGTCAGGCACGGCACAAAAACACCCTCCACCACTGGACGGCTCACATTCCAAACCACCGGTCATCTCTAACCATAACCCAAACACTGCTTCCACAGAAAGACCATTATGTTAGCAGTGAAACCTTTCCCAGGTGTTACACATTTCTTACCAATAAAGCTACACCTCCCCTTGTGAGTTCCTGCTTGTTTTTTCAATATAAAGTATATCCTTTGATGTTTAGCTCCCAACTATGGCCTTCTTTCAGCCACACATCAGCTGTGCCACCAGTTCTTCAATCTTATTCTGAATGCTACACAAGTTTCAGTAAAGCATCTCAGTCCTATATTCTTCACTCTTTTGAATTTTGTGTCTGTGGTACAATTTAACTCTTTGCCCTGTCTGCATTTGTACCCAGTCATTGGTTTGTGCTTCCTTACATTCATGTTACACCCCTCATCTACTTGTAAACCTGCTGGCTCACCCTCAGCTCTATCATACTGGTTCCCATCCCCCGACCATATTAATTTAAACCACTCCCAACAGCTTTACTAAACCTGCCTGCAAGACTATTGTCCCCCCTCGGATTCATTTGCAACCCATCTCTTTTGTACAGGTCCCACCTGCCCCAGAAGAGGTCACAATTATACAGAATCTAAACCCTGCCCCCCTGCTCCAATTCTTCAGGCGTGCATTTATCTGCCACTTCATTCTATACCTATACTCACTGTCATGTGGCACAGGCAGCAATCCCATGATTAAGGCTTTGCTTCTCAGTTTCTTTCCTAACTCCCTATATTCTTTTTTCAGGACCTCCTCCCTTTTTCTACCTATGTCATTGGTACCAAAATTTACCATGACTTCTGGCTGCTCAATCTTCCCTTTCAGGATATTGTGGACACATCCAGAAACATCTTGGACCCTGACACACGGGAGGCAAACTGCCATCCATGTTTCCTTTTCACGTCCACAGAATCACCTGTCTATCCAACTGACTATAGAGTTCCCTATTACTGCTACCATCCTCTTCAGTTCCCTTCCCTTCTGAGCCACAGGGTCAGACTCAGTGCCAGAGACATGGCTGCTGTTGCTTCCCCCAGGAAGGTTGATTTTCCCCCATGCACCCCTTGTACGGTACTCAAAATGGAGTACTTATTGTACTATGGAGTACCTATTGGCCACAGGGTTGCTCTCCATTATCTGATGTTCCCCCTTCCCTTTCCTGTCAGTCACCCACTTATCTTGCTTCTGTAGCCTTGGGATGACTACCTTCCTGTAGTTCCTATCTACCTTCACTTTCCCTAACAAACTGAATGTAATCAAGCTGCATCTCAGTTCCCTAACACAGTCTCTAAGGACTGCATCTCGACATCCAAGTGTTTTGGGTTAAGGAGGCTGACAAGTGGCTTGTAGTCTGTTTCAAGTAGGAATTTAGTGCCTATCAAGTAGCAGGCTAAAGCCTTCACAAATCTGCATGAGACAAGCTTCTCCTTTTTGATTTAGACATAACACTGTTCAGTAGGAGTCAGTGTTCTTGATGCATATTGCACCAGTTTCCATACACCACTGCAGTATTGTATGAGCACTCCCCCTAGGCCATAGGAAGAGGCATCTGCTGAGACCTTGATAGCGTTGCTTGGATCAAAAAACACTAATGTTGTTAAGCTCTGCTTTAGTGATGAGGATGAATCAACTGGTGGTGCATTCAAGATCCAAACATTTCTCTGGCAGAGAAGGTCATGTCGTGGCTTTGTTTTCTTTGCCAAATCTGGAATTAAGTGTCTCAGTAGGGGGTTGCTCCATGTTCTGAACTCTTGCCAATTTGGTTACACTCCCTCTGAGGACAGATGAATCTGGTTGCATTCCCTCTGAGGACAGCTGGAAGCCTAAGAACTTCACATTCAACTTAGTTAATTCACATTTCTTTTTGTTCAGGGTGATTCCAGCCTGTTTCAATTTCCCCAAGGCAGCATTCACTCTTCTGTCACATTCCTTACCTGAGCCTCCAAAGATGAGTAAATCGTTCATGTGACAGACTACTCTTTCCAGTCCCTCCAAAATTTGGTTTACCCTCATCTGAAAGAGTTCAGGGGCTGATGAGATGCCAAAGGGAGTCACTTGAAGGCATCGTGTCCATGTTGTGTGATAAAGATTGTGAGCCTCTGTGCCTCAGGAGCAACACTTGTCTGCTGGAACCCTGAGTTTGCATCTAGTTTGGTGAAGAACTTTGCTCCACCCAGCATACCCAACATCTGCTCAACAGAGAGCAAAATAAACTTCTCTCATGTCACTGCATTATTCAATTTTGTTAGATCCACGCAGATCCACACTGTGCTATCCGGCTTGGGAACAGGAACAATGCCCATACACCAGTCAGTAGGTCCATTCCCTCTAGTTATAATGTCAAGTGCCTCCATTCTCACAAGTTCAGCTTTGACTTTGTTCATCAATGGGACTGGTACATACCTCGCTGTTGCCAGAGAGTAGGGTGTCACTCCTGGCCTCAGTTGGACAGGGTACTCTTCATTCAGAACCACCAGGCTTGTGAACAACTCTGGGTACTTCTGCCGCTGAACATTATTCAGTAAATCCAACCTTGCAGTGATGTTCAGCTTCTCGATGGCGTGTCGTCCCAATAGTGATAAGAAGAGATTCTGAACATCATAGACATCCTCTTTTAACTGTTCCTAACTTTTACAGATGGAAGTAGTAAATATTCCTTTTACAGTGAGCTTATGTTTCCCTAGTCCCTTAAGAATCTTCTCTGTTGGGTTTAACATAACGCCTGTTTTCTTCACCAGTTTTGAGAACAGACTTTCGGAGGTGGCTGTGATATCTGCCCCAGTGTCCAGTTTGAACATCACTGCCCTATTTTGCAACTGAACCATAGTACACCAGCCTTGTCTATTTGAATCTAAAGCCCCAAGGAAGCTCTCTCTTCATCTGAATCCTGGTCTTCTTTGACTTCCTGAAGAACTATTGCTGAGTGACACTGGCTCATATAATGGCCATCTGTATTGCATTAGCTGCATTTCACATCTTTTGCTGGACAGAGCTCTGATGTAGAATGGAGACTTGTTGCATCTCTTGCAGTTGAAGATTTTACCTCCTCTTTGTTTCACTTGTTTGTTTCGTTTGAGCTGAGCTCTACTGTCACCTCTTTCTGACTTCACTCTGTTTGTATTCTTCCTTCTGCACAACTTCTAGCTCTACTTCAGCATCATGTCCTTGCCTGTGTTCTGTCTGTTGCTGATGAACATTCTCCCTCTGCCTGACTATAGTAATAGCTTTCTCCAGTGTGAGACCTGCCTGCAACTGAAATCTCTCTGACAATTTGGTGTCTGGTAGCCCAACAACAATTGTGTCCCTAATGAGCTCATCTCTCAGATTTCCATATGCACAGTTGTCTGACAGGACAGAAAATGCTGTGACTAAATCATTTACACCTCCATCTGGCTCCTGTCTTCTGGAGTTGAACTTTGGCCTCTCATTTATCTCATTTTACTTTCCTGTGAAATATTCTTTGGTTTTGTCCTGCACTGTTTTGTACTCCTTTTTCTGAGTATCTGTCAGTCTTAAACCATCCATGATGTCATCTGCTTTGTCACCCATGTAGTATATCAATGTGTTTACTTGATGCTCTTCTGAAGCTGTGTGTGATTGCTTGTAACTCTAAATCTCTCAAACCATCCGAGCCAGCTCTCAAGTCCCCTGGTTGAGAGAAATAAAATTCTACAGGGATGGTGGGGGGGGGGGGGAATGTTGGCATTTATTTCAAGCAGAATAGAATATAAAAGCAAGGAGATAATGCTGAGGCTTTATAACACAGTAGGATTATTGTCAATAGTATCTCAGAAAGCATTGGACAGAGTACAGTGGAGGTTCACGAGAATGATTCTGGGAAAGAAGGGGTTAACATATGAGGAGCAGATATGGCAGCTTTGGGCAAGTACACACTGGAATTTACAAGAATGTGGGGGGCAGGAGGGATCTCATTGAAACCCACTGAATGTTGATAGGACTAGATAGGATGGATGTTGAGAGGATGTTTCCTATGACGTGGGTATCCAGAACTGGAGGGCACAGTCTCAAAATCAACAGGCAACGTTTTAGAACAGAGGGAAGTCAGATTTTTTTTTTAGACAGAGAGAAGTGAATCTGTGGAATGCTCTGCCACAGACAGCGGCAGAGGCCAAGTCTGCGGGTATATTTAAAGTGGAAATTGATAGTTTCCTGATCAATTAGGGCATCAGAGAATATAGGGTTGAATGGGATTAAGGATCAGCTATTCTTGGAATGGCGGAGCAGACTCAATGGGCTGAATGGGCTCATTCTGCTCCTATGTCTTATGGTCTTATGGCTTTATTAGAATGTAGATGTGTGGTCTGTAGGTTCTTGCTCCGTTTCCATGTTTGCTTGTCTATTTATTTGGTCTACAAAAGTCTTTTTTTTTCTCTCTCCATGAGAGTTTGACTGACTTCTTTGACTTCTCTGCTGTGTCTGTGTCTCTGGGCCCTTCCCCTGGCCGGTGGCCCACAGATTATTACAATGTCATCACTTTGGTGTAGCTAAAGGCTTTGCCAAGCAGCCCTGGCTCTTTCTCGGATCATGCCTCATGGAGCAAACTAACAAAGGCAGGTTAAATGTTTGTTCATAAGTCTGTAGATGTTTTTCACAGTTATATGTGAACAAGAACAGTCCTCTGTAATTTGTTTACTTGTTGGGGGTCTCACTTGGTCTGTAGCACCAATTCATTGACGATCAAACACTTTTGACAGTATGTTGTGTTTTTTATTGAGGGATAGTGCAAAGCACACAGATACTGATCTCTCTCTCAGAGATAGTAATAATAAGGTTTGTCTATTGTCATTGATGAAGACCCTGACACCATTAATACTTTTTATGAGGTTGAGTTGCTGGCTCGATGTTCAAACCAGCATGGATAGAGAGCCTGTAAGAAAGCTGGCCAGATTCGAACTCGAGACCTCTTGCCCCAAAGTCCAGCACTGATGCCACTACACCACCAGCTGGCTTTAATAGTGTCGAGACTAGCGCTTGATTTGGATTTAAGTAAGGGAGAGTTGCACAGCGTCAGCCTCACTCTCTCTTTCCAAATCCCATCTGGATCCAGTGGCAAGACAAGAGTTGAGATGGCTGGAGATGGGACAAGGCACAGTAGATGCCCACTACATCTTCTGTGTCTTGTCACGCTCTACATATTCCACGGTGCATGCAGAGACCGTCATCTTGACCATTGGACCTTCCAATGGTCTCGTCTACTCAATCCGCCAGAGTCTGTCTTCACATGCTGGGACAGATGACTCCCTATCTCACCGAGGGTTTAAGACCCATTGGCTACCCTCACCTGGTTTAGTCGGCTGATCGAAGCTGTTGCCTGGGGTGTGGCCACTGTCACATACAAACAGCTACAGGAAGCCACAGGTGAGAGCTGAGTGCCAGGTGGGGACCAAAGGTGGACAAACTGCCTGAAAAGGATGTGACATGTTCCCCCACCAGAGCTGCTACCCCTCCCTGACATCCCAGAGATACTCCTGACTTGAAGAATGTATCCAGTATTTCCTAGTATTTTCATTGAGGACTCAGTTTCTTCATCATCACTTTTCATATCCATTCAGATGCTTTTTAGATTGACATTGGTGTTGAATAGAACTGTCCCCCACACTTCCCCCCAGCTCTGGTTTATATGGTAATCTACACTCCAGTTGAGGCAACAGTTTATTCTCCACTAATGATTACTCTGCTGCCTCAGAGGAAACTTGTTTTCCCAATCTATGCTAATTAGAGGACTCTACACTAATAGGGGACTCGATAGTTAGGGGGTCAGATAGGCGATTCTATGGACGCAATCAGGAGACCCGGATGGTAGTTTACCTCTCCGGTGCCAGGGTCTGGCATGTTTCTGATTCACATCCAAGATATCCTGAAGTGGGAGGGTGAGGAGCCAGAGGTCCTGGTACATATAGGTGCCAATGACATAGGTAGGAAAAGGGAAGAGGTCCTGAACGGAGAATATAGGGAGTTAGCAAGGCAGTTGAGAAGAAGGACCCCAAAGGTAGTAATCTCCAGATTACTGCCTGTGCTACACAACAGTGACAGTAGGAATGGAATGAGGTGGAGGTTAAATGCATGGCTAAGGGATTGGAGCAGGGGGCAGGGATTCAATTTTCTGGATCATTGGGACCTCTTTTGGGGCAGGTGTGACCTATACAAAAAGGACGGGTTACACTTGAATCCTAGGAGGACCAATATCCTGGCAGGAAGGTTTAATAAAGCTGTTAGGGAGGGTTTAAACTAATTTGGCAGGGGGATGGGAACTGGAATGATGGAGCGGAGGAGAGGGAAAACAGAAATAGATTTAAGGTAGTGAGCAGTAAGGATGTCAGGAAGGACAGGCAGGCGATGGAGCAAATTTGCAGCCATTGGGATGAGTTGCAGTGCAATCAATGCAAAAAGTACCAAATACTGGACTTAAGGTGTTATACTTAAATGCGCGCAGCATAAGCAATAAGGTGGATGATCTTGTTGTACAGCTACAGATTGGCAGGTATGATATCATGGCTATCACTGAGACGTGGCTAAAGGATGCATGTCTCTGGGAGCTGAACGTCCAAGGATACATGGTGTATCGGAAGGATAGGCAGGTAGGTAAAGGGGATGGCGTGGCTTTAATGGTAAGAAATGATATTAAATCATTAGAAAGAGTTGACATAGGATCTGAAGGTACAGAATCTTTATGGGTTGAACTAAAAAATTGCAGGGTTAAAAGGACCCTGAAGGCAGTTACCTATAGGCCTCCAAACAGCTGCAGTGTTGTGGACTACAAATTACAACAGGAAATAGAAAAGGTTTGCCAGAAGGGCAGTGTTATGATAATTGTAGGGGATTTTAACATACGAGTGGATTGGGAAAATCAGGTCGGCACTGGATCTCAATAGAGAAAATTTGTAGAATGTCTACGAGATGGCTTTTTAGAACAGCTTGTTGTTGAGCCCACTCGGGGATCGGCTATACTGGATTGGGTATTGTGTAATGAACCAGAGGTGATTAGAGAGATGGAAGTGAAGGAACCCTTAGGAGGCAGAGATCACATGATTGAGTTCACTGTGAAATTTGAGAAAGAGAATCCAAAATCCAATGTGTCAGTATTTCAGTGGAGTAAAGGAAATTACAGTGGCATGCGAGAGGAACTGGCCAAGGTTGACTGGAAAGAGCAGCAGTGGCTGGAGTTTATGCGAGAAGTGAGGAAGGTGCAAGATAGATATATTCCAAAGAAGAAGAAATTTTTGAATGGAAAAAGGATGCAACCATGGCTGACAAGAGAAGTCAAAGCCAAAGTAAAAGCAAAGCAGAGGGCATGCAAGGAAGCAAAAATTAGTGGGAAGACAGAGGATTGGGAAGTTTTTAAAAGCTTACAAAAGGAAACTAAGAAGGTCATTAAGATGGAAAAGATGAACAAAGAAAGGAAGCTAGCAAATAATATCAAAGAGGATACTAAAAGCTTTTTCAAGTATATACAGAGTAAAAGACAGGTGAGAGTAGATATAGGACCAATAGAAAATGATGCTGGAGAAATTGTAATGGGAGATAAGGAGATGGCAGAGGAACAGAGCGAGTATTTTGCACTGGTCTTCACTGAGGAAGACATCAGCAATATACCGGACATTCAAGGGTGTCAGGGAAGAGAAACATACACAGTCACAATTACAACAGTACCCAGGAAGTTGAATAGTCTAAGGGTAGATAAATCTCCTGGACCAGGTGGAATGCACCCTCGTGTTCTGAAGGAAATAGCAGTGGAGATAGCGAAGGCATTAGCAATGATCTTTCAAAAGTTGATAGATTCTGGCCTGGTTCCGGAGGACTGCAAGATCGCAAATGTCACTCCGCTACTTAAGAAGGGGGCAAGGAAGCAAAAAGGAAATTATAGACCTGTTAGCTTGACATCGGTGGTTGGGAAGTTGTTGGATTTGATTGTCAAGGATGAGATTACAAAGTACCTGGAGGCATATGACAAGATAGGCAGAACTCAGCATGGTTTCCTTAAAAGAAAATTCTGCCTGACAAGCCTAGTGCAATTTTTTGAGGAAATTAAAAGTAGGCTAGACAAGGGAGATGCAGTGAATGTTGTGTATTTGGATTTTCAGAAGGCCTTTGACAAGGTGCCACTCATGAGACTGCTAAGCAAAGATAAGAGCCCATGGAATTACAGGAAAGTTACATATGTGGATAGAGCATTGGTTGATTGGCAAGAAACAGAGAGTGGGAATAAAGGGATCCCATTCTGGTTGGCTGCCGGTTACCAGTGGTGTTCCACAGGGGTCCGTGTTGGGGCCGCTTCTTTTTACATTGTATATCAATGATTTGGAATATGGAATAGATGGCTTTGTGGCTAAGATTGCTGATGATACCAAGATAGGTGGAGGGGTCGGTAGTGCTGAGGAAACAGAGAGTCTGCAGAGAGACTTGGATAGACTGGGGGAATTAGCAAAGAAGTGGCAAATGAATTACAATGTCGGAAAGTGTACAGTCATGCATTTTGGTAGAAGAAATAAACGGGCAGACTATTATTTAAATGGGCAGAGAATTCAAAGTTCTGAGATGCAATGGGACTTGGGAGTCCTGTGCAGGATACCCTTAAGGTTAACCTCCAGGTTGAGTTGGTGGTGAAGAAGGTAAATGCAATGCTGGCATTCATTTCTAGAGGAATAGAGTATAGGAGCAGGGATGTGATGTTGAGGCTCTATAAGACACTGGTAAGTCCTCACTTGGAATACTGTGTGCAGGTTTGGGCTCCTTATTTAAGAAAGGATGTGCTGACATTGCAGAGGGTTCAGAGAAGATTCACTAGAATGATTCCGGGAATGAGAGGGTTAACATATGAGGAACGTTTGACCACTCTTGGACTGTACTCTTTGGAGTTTAGGAGAATGAGGGGGGACCTCATAGAAACATTTTGAATGTTGAAAGGCATGGACAGAATGGATGTGGCAAAATTGTTTCCCATGGTGGGGGAGTCTAGTACGAGAGGACATGACTTAAGGATTGCAGGGCGTCCATTCAGAACAGAGATGCGAAAAAAAATTTTAGCCAGAGGGTGGTGAATCTATGAAATCTGCTGCCATGGGTGGCAGTGGAGGCCGAGTCATTGGGTGTATTTAAGGCAGAGATTGATAGGTATCTGAATAGTCAGGGCATCAAAGGTTATGGTGAGAAGGCGGGGAAATGGGACTAAAAGGGAGATTGGATCAGCTCATGATGAAATGGCAGAGCAGACTCGATGGGCCAAATGGCCGAATTCTGCTCCTTTGTCTTATGCTCTTATGGTCTAATTGAGCTCTAATTGTTTCCTTTGGTTACCATTGACATCGTATTCTCCATGTTAGCTAATGAATGAATGAGAACTTGCACAACCCCTGATACACTTTGCTGGATCAACCTGTTCTCTCAACCTTTTAATTTAGTCATTCATGGATGCAACCGAAAAAGTCAATATTTATTTTCCATTGAAGTTCACCTTTATTGTCATTCAACTATACACACGTATAACACCGAATGAAACAATTTCCTTCTGAAACAAGTACAACACAGTACATAGAGTAAAACTCACTAGAACAAATAAAGATTTGCTTTACCACAAATACCACAGACTCAACCTGTGAATTAACCTTCTGCGAGTCTTGCACAAAGACTCCTAAGTCCCTTTGCATCTCTGTTGTTTGAATTCTCTCCCCATTTTTATAATAGTCCACACTATAGTTCTTCTTACCAAAATGCATGAACATACATTTCCCAACACTGTATTCCATCCATCTGCCACTTTTTTGCTCATTCTTCCAACTTTTTGACATTCTGCTACAATAGCATTGCTTCCTCATTCTACCTACCCCTCCACCTATTTCCGTATTATCTGCAAACTTTTCCACAAAGCCATCAATTCCATTACCTAAATCACTGACAAACAATGTGAAAAGTAGCCGTCCCAATACTGTCCCCTGAGAAACATCACTAGTCTCTGGGAGTCAACCAGAAAAGGCCCCCTTTATTCCTACTTGCTGCCTCCTGCCTATTAGTCATTCTGCTATTCGTTGAATAGTACAGCGCATTACAGGCTCTTCGGCCCACATTTATGCCAGTATCTTTCCTGCAATGCCATCTTGTTAAGCAGCCTCATGTGTGGCATCTTATTAAATGCCTTCAAATCCAAGTAAATGAAATCCACTGCCTCTCCTTTGTCCATACTGTTTGTGATTTCCTCGAAAAACTCCAACAGATTAGACTTGTCAGGCAAGATTTCTCTTTACAGAAATCATGCTGACTTTGATTTATTTTATCATTTGTCTCCAAGTACCCTGAAACTTTATCCTTATTAATAAGATTCCAACACGTTCCCAACCACTGAGTTTAGGCTAACTGGCCTATAATTTCCTTTCTTTTGCCTTCCTCCATTCTTAAAGCGTGGAGTGACATAAGTCAAGGTTGTCTTTTACAAGCAAGACAGATAACAAGATAATCCATTGTTAAGAGCTGACATAGGAAATAGACAGGTTTCATTGCATGCAGAGAAGCATCCAGAAAACTTCAGATGACCATAAGATATATGAGCCAGAAGATTATTAGACATAAGAGCTGAACTAGGCTATTCAGTCCATCAATTCGGCTCAGCCATTCAATCATGGAATATTTTGCAGTTAGATGCCGTACATTTTACCTATCATGGGAGATTTTCAGGATCATTTTGGTAGCAGTATACATTCCAACTGAGGCCAATGTCAATCAGGCTCTAGATGATCTGAGCAATGGGACCAACATGCACAAAACAGTGCACCCTAATGCCTTCACCATTGTTTTAGGGGATTTTAACCAGGCCAGTCTGAAAAAAAAAATCACAAAGCAATTACCATCAACAGATCACTTGCAATACCAGAGGAAACAACGCACTGGAGGATTGCTGCACCACCATCAAGAATGCCTACCGTGCTATTCCACACCCTCACCTCGGGAAGTCTGATCACCTGACTGTACTTCTACTCCTTGAGTATAGGCAGAGACTGAAGACTGCAGCACCAGTAGTGAGGACAAGGTATAGACAAGGGAAGCACAAGAATGCTTACAGGACTGCTTTGAATCGGTGGATGAACTGTGTTCAGGGATTCATCTTTGAATCTGGATGAGTCTGCTGCAGTTGTTACCAACTTCATTAAAACCTGTGTGGATGAGTGTGTGCCTACAAAGTACATTCCCATATCAAAAGCTCTGGATAAACCAGGAGGTATGTCATCTGCTGAAGGGTAAATCTGGGGCATTCAAGGTTGGCGACCCAGGCCTGTACCAAAAAACCAGGGATAACTTGTGAAGAGCTATTTCAAGGGTGAAGGAACAATTTCGAATGAGGTTGGAAGCGACGTCAGATGTATGACAACACTGGCAGGTTTTGCAAGGTATTACTTCCTATAAAGCAAAACCCAATAGCATGAATGGCAGTGATGCTTCACTACCAGATGAACTCAATGCCTTCTATTCCTGCTTTGAAAGGGAGAATATAATTACAGCTGTGAAGATCCCTGCTGCACCCAGTGACCCTGTGATCTCTGTCTTGGAGGCTGATGTTAGGCTGTCTTTAAGCAGTAATGAACCCTCGCAAGGTGGAAGGCCCTGATGGAGTACCTGATAAGGCTCTGAAAATTTGCGCCAACCAACTGGCGGGAGTATTCAAATACATTTTCAACCTCTCATTGCTATGGGCAGAAGTTCCCACTTGCTTCAAAAAGGCAACAATTATAACAATTGTGCCTTGGAAGAATAATGTGAGCTGCCTTAATGACTATTGCCCGATAGCACTCATATCGACAGTGATGAAATGCTTTGAGATGTTGGTCATGACTAAATTGAACTCCTGCCTCAGCATGGACCTGGACCCATTGCAATTTGCCTATCAGCACAATAGGTCAATGGCAGATGCAATCTCAATGGCTCTTCACATGGCCTTAAACCACCTGGACAATAGGAACATCTATGTCAGGATGCTGTTCATCGACTGTAGCTCAGCATTTTACACATCATTCCCACAATCCTAATTGAGAAGTTACAGAACCTGAGCTTCTGTATCTCCCTCTGCAATTACATCCTCAACTTCCTAACCGGAAGACCATAATCTGTGC
Source organism: Hypanus sabinus (assembly GCF_030144855.1). Taxonomy (NCBI): domain Eukaryota; kingdom Metazoa; phylum Chordata; class Chondrichthyes; order Myliobatiformes; family Dasyatidae; genus Hypanus; species Hypanus sabinus. The sequence goes on from NC_082727.1 coordinate 2,828,641, forward strand.
GGATTGGTGATAATATCTCCTCTCGAAGACGATCAACGCTGGTGCACTTCAGGGATGTGTGATTAGCCCACTGCTCTACTCTCTCCATACCCATGACTGTGTGGCTAGACACTGTTGGTAGAATCTCAGATGGAGACAAGAGGGCATACAGGAGTGAGATATTAACTAGTGGAGTGGAGTTGCAGCAACAATCTTGCACTCAATGTCAGTAAGAGGAAAGAGCTGATTGTGGATTTCAGGAAAGGTAAGATGAAGGAACACATACCAATCCTCACAGAGGGATCAGAAGTGGAGAGAGTGAGTAGTTTCAAGTTCCTGGGTGTCAATATCACTGAGGACCTAACCTGGTCCCAACATATTTATGGAGCTATAAAGAAGACAAGACAGTGGCTATACTTCATTAGGAGTTTGAAGAGATTTGGTATGTGAACAAAAACATTCAAAAACTTCTATAGATGTATTGTGGAGAGCATCCTGACAGGCTGCATCACTGTCTGGTATGGTGGGGAGGGTGTTACTGCACAGGACTGAAATAAGCTGCAGAGGGTTGTAAATTTAGTCGGCTCCATCTTGGGTACTATCCTACAAAGTACCAAGGACATCATCAATGAGCGATGTCTCAGAAAGCCAGCGTCAATTATCAAGGACCTTTTCTCAATGTTACCATCTCAGGTAGGAGGTACAGGAGCCTGAAGGCACACACTCAGTGATTCAAAAACAGTTCCTTCCCCTCTGTCATCTGATTCCTAAATGGACATTGAACCCGTGAACACTATGTCACATTTTAAATATATATAATTTCTGTTTTTGCATGATTTTTAATCTATTCAATATACATATACTGTAATTGATTTGCTTATTTATTTATTTATTTATCTCTTCTTTTTTTTTTGCTTCTTCTTTTTCTTTGATCTGTTTTTGCTTTGATCTGCTGCTGTTAGGTTAACAAATTTCATGACAGAGGCCGATGATAATAAACCTGATTCTGATTCATTTTCAAACCCTATTCTTCTGCATTCTCAATGGAACCCTTAACCTCTTTATCAATCAAAATTTCTCAATATCTGCCTTAAATGCATTCAATGCCTTGGTCTCCACAGCCTACTGTAACAAGTTTAACCACTTTCTGGCTGAAGAAATTCTTCTTCATCTCAGTTTTAGAGAGATGTCCATTTATTTCAATGTTATGCCCTCCGATCCTAATCTCTCCTACTAAAGGAAGTATACTTACCATGTTCATTCTATCCCAGTCTTTCAATATCCAGTAGATGCCAATGAAATTCCCCTCATCCCTCTGAACTCCAAATATAGATACTGAAACATATAATGCTCCTCACAGGTTAAGATTTTCAACCTAGCAATTATACATGTAAACTTCCACTCTCCAGGGCCAACACATCCTTTCCCAGGATCTGTTCCAAGCAGGACCCAAAATTGCTCTCAAAATGAAAGGCTTTTCCATTCCCTGCCTCTATGATTTCTTTCAGCGTGTTTCTAACTCAACAGCTCCAAATCGAGCTACTACTGCAAGCTACTGCCCTTCATTGCTGCTTCTAACAGCCGTGTCTTCACTGAGCCCATTTTACAATTTCAGATGCTGTAGGTTAAGAGTCTGGCTCTTTTCATAATAGAAATTGGAAAATCAAAAAACAGGAAGACATTGTAAAGTGTCCGGAGAGTCTGGTTACTGGGCTCTGTCCAGAATTAATGGGTATAGTTCTCCTGTAGAGATAATGATTTTCTTTGATCTTGCTATTTCCACTATACAAAAAAATAACCAATCTGTGCAATCTCCAGTAATGGATCATTAAAACTTTCTAGATATCAGGTATCATTCTAGTTTGGCTCAGTTAGTGTCAGGCTTCAAAAGCACATTCATTTGGAAGTCCTCTTTCTGAATGATTTCCAAAACATATCAACAAAGTAGTAATCAAACTTACCAAATAGAAACCGGGATTACTGGAAATACTAAACAAATTATGTTGCTTCTGTGACAGTGCTTCACATCGATGTCTTAAAATCAGAGCTGAAAGTACAAAGTTGAAAGCAAATATATTATTAATGTACATATATGTCACAAATACACTCCTGAAGTTCATTTTCATGTGGGTGTACTCTACTTAATAAACCCAATAACCAATAACAAAATCAATGAAACTTCGCATCAACTTGGGCATTCAACTACTGTGCAAAAGACAACAAACTCTGCAAATACAACAAGAAAGAAATAATGATTATAAATAAATAAGCAATAAATATCAAGAACATTAGATGAAGAGTCCTTGAAAATGAGTCTATAGGTTGTGGGAATAGTTCAGTGATAGAGCAAGTGAAGTTGGACAAGGTTAGCTCCTTTGGTTCAGGAGGCTGATGGTTGGGGGGTGAAAACTGTCCCTGAACCTACCAGTGTGAATCTTGAAGCTTCTATACCACCTTTATGATGGCAGCAGTGAGAAGACAGCACGACCTAGGTGGCGGGGGTCACTGACAATGCATGCTGCTTTCGTGCTCAATGGGGGGAGGGCTTTAACCAGAATGGGCAGGGCTATAGCCAGTACTTTTTGTAAGATCTTCAGTTAAAGGGCATTGGTAACTCCATACCAGGCTAAGTCGATATACTCTCCACCACATATTTATAGAAGTTTTAGATGTCATACCAAATCTTCACAAACTCCTAAGGAGTAGAAGCACTGTTGTGGTTTTGGTGCAATTAGACAATAGACAATAGGTGCAGAAGTAGACCATTCGGCCCTTCGAGCCTGCACCGCCATTCTGAGATCATGGCTGATCATCTACTATCAATACCCGGTTCCTGCCTTGTCCCCATACCCCTTGATTCCCCTATCCATAAGATACCTATATAGCTCCTCCTTGAAAGCATCCAGAGAATTGGCCTCCACTGCCTTCCGAGGCAGTGCATTCCAGACCCCACAACTCTCTGGGAGTAGAAGTGTTTCCTTAACTCTGTCCTAAATAACCTACCCCTTATTCTCAAACCATGCCCTCTGGTACTGGACTCTCCCAGCATCTGGAACATATTTCCTGCCTCTATCTTGTCCAATCCCTTAATAATCTTATATGTTGCAATCAGATCCCCTCTCAATCTCCTTAATTCCAGCGTGTACAAGCCCAGCCTCTCTAACTGCTCTGCGTAAGACAGTCAGGACATCACAGGAATTAACCTTGTGAATCTACACTGCACTTCCTCTACAGCCAGGATGTCCTTCCTTAACCCTGGAGACCAAAACTGTGCACAATATTCCAGGTGTGGTCTCACCAGGGCCCTGTACAAATGCAAAAGGATTTTCTTGCTCTTGTACTCAATTCCCTTAATTGTGCTTAATTGCTGTGCCCAGACCAGGTCCTCTGAAATAACAACCACTGAGTCATTTAAAGTTGCTGACCATCTCTACCTCTGATCCTCCCACAAGTACTGTTTTCTCCTCAGCTGCTTGGTCTTGCTGGCATAGAGTAAAAGTTAGTGTTGTGGCAACAGTCAGCCAGAATTTTAATCACCTTCCTATATGCAGATTCATTACTATCTTTGATGCGGCCTAAGACAGTGATATCATCAGAAAACTTGAATATGGCATTGAAGCTGTGCGTAGCCACACAAGTGTAAAGCAAATAGAGCAGGGGACTAAGCACACAGCCTTGTGGTGCACATGGGCTGATGGAGGTCATGGAGGAGATGTTGTTGCCAATCAAACTGACTGGGGCCTTCTGCTGAGGAAATCATGGATCCAATTGCCCAAGGATGTATTGAGCCCAAGGTCTTGGAGCCTATTGATTAGTTTTGAAGGGATGGCAGTGCTGATTCTTGAGTTGTAGCCAATAAAGAGCACGCTGATGTGTGTATACTTGTTGTCCAGATTTTTGATGGTTGAGCAAAGAGCCAATGAGTTGGGATCTGCTGTGGACCTGTTGCTGTGGAGGGCAAATTGCAGTGGATCCAAGTTGCTTCTCAGGCAGGATTTGATGCATTTCATCTTCATCTTCTCAAAACACTTCATCATTGTGGATGTAACTGCTACTGGACAATAGGCATTGAGACAGGTTATTAAGCACCAATCTAATTGAAGGCTGCTTGAAGGTACCTCAGACTGCTGAAGCAGGAGTTTAAAGATCCCAGTGAACACTCCAGCCAGTTGATCAGTACTAGTCTTTTGTACTTGGCCAGGTACCACTTTTGGCTGGATGCTTTTTGCGGGTTCAACCTCATGGAGGCTGCTTCAATGTCGGCAGCAGAGACTGAAATCCCAATCGGGGGCCGTTGCAGTTTGTGACGATTCCCCAATGTGTTTCATGGTCAAATCCAGCATAGGAAGTGTTGAGCTCATCTGGAAGCAAAGCCCTGTTGTTTCCCATGTAAAAAAAAACACAAAATGCTGGCAGAATTCAGCAGGCCAGACAGCATCTATGAGAGGAGGTAGTGATGACATTTCAGGCCAAAACCCTGCAAGCAGCTGTTGGTGGACCTCGAAAGGCAGCTGAGGTTCTTTGACCATGTCGTAGCCACCACCCTGCGACCAGGTCCTCCAGAAATGCAAAGAATACTTCGAAGTAAAGCCAGTATTAAAGCAAAGTAAGATTAGATTTCAAACTCCGTACCTTGCTAAACTTCGAGTGTTTTATGACAACAGGACACAGTTGTACCAGACAGTGGAAGAGGCGACTACAGACATGAAGGCCAGAGGGTTGCCCGTCAGCATGACCAAAACAAAGGAAAGCCTAACTGAGGAATTATCCTGCTCTGCTTGGGAAATAGTGCGAGAAACGAGAAGGCAGGAGACGGGAGGAGGCCGAGAGAAACATAGCAGCAAGAGACCGGGAGTTTCCCAAAAACAGTCCTCACCCCCTTCAGAAGAGCCATAAGGTTTGGCTAACTTTAAAAATGCTGAGAAGCTAAACGGAAGCAAAAGTACACGGTGATATACCTATCTTGAGAAATACTTATTATAATGCGGATTTTATATTACTTAGTTGTTATGTTTTATTCGCTCACTTACTCCTTTTTCCCCGCCAAACTGAGAATATATATATGTGTGCATATATGTGTATGTGTGTAATGTGTGTGTGTATATATATATATATATTTGTGTGTGTGCATATATATAGGAGGAGTACACAGAGAAATATTTTCTGTGCAATGGATTTGTTCACAGACTTTTATGAATACTGCAATGGGGGCCCTCAACTCACAAGTAGGAGGGGTTATCCCCCACAGCTAGACATTTCCTCTAGCTCAACGCAGGGTCATTTACTAGAGACCTCAGCCTTGGAATCACACGTTCGTTGCCATTTTTGTTATTATTTGAGTTTCTTGGTTCTTACTTGTTCAGGGAATAGATCGATTAAGTTTTGTTCTATTTTCAATGGTACATTGACAGATAAATACAGATGGCTAAGGACAAGGTAAAGTTCATTTCTTTTAAGGTAAATGGGCTATTAAATCTAATCAAATGTAAGAGAATTTTATCCTAAATAAAAAAGAACAAGCCCATGTAGTAAAAACACAAAATGCTGGCAGAACTCTGCAGGCCAGACAGCATCTATGGGAGGAGGTAGTGACGACGTTTCGGGCCAAAACCCTTCATCAGGAGTGAAGTAACATGGGATGGTCGAGAGGGGATAAGAAGTGGGGGGAGGGATAAAGTAGAGAGCTAGGAAGTGATAGGCTGGAGAGAAATGGGCTAGGGGGAAGGTGGAGAATTATGGGAAATAAAAGAGAAAGAAAGGTTGGGCTAGGGGGGAGATTATAGTGAGGGGGGAAAAAGAGAAAGAAAGAGAACCAGACTAAAATAATAGATAAAGATGGGGGTAAGGGGGGGGGCAGGGGTATCAACGAAGGTCGGTGAGTTGGATGTTCATGCTGGCAGGTAGGAGGCTACCTAGGTGGGAGATAAGGTACTGCTCCATCGACCTGTGTGTGGCCCCATCTTGATGGTAGAGGAGGCCATGGACAGACATGTCGGAGGGAGTGGTCTGTGGAATTGAAGTGTGTGGCCATAGGGAGATCCCGCCACTGCTGGAGGACTGAGCGCCGGGATTCAGCAAAATGGTCTCCCAGTCTGCGGCGGATCTCCCCAATGTGTAAATGGCCACATCGGGAACACCGGATACAGTATATCACCCCAGCTGACTCACAGGTGAAGTGGTGCCTCACCTGAAAGGACTGTCTGGGGCCTGGGATGGTGGTGAGGGAGGAAGTGTGGGGGCAGGTGTAGCACTTCTTCCATTTGCAGGGATGAGTGCCCAGAGAGAGGTCCGTGGGGAGGGATGGGGGGGATGAAAGGACAAGGGAGTTGCGTAGGGAGCGATCCCTGCGGAAAGCCAAGAGTGGAGGGGAGGGGAAGATGTGGCTGGTGGTGGGATCATGTAGGAGGTGGCATAGGTTATGGAGGATTATACGTTGGATCTGTCGACTGGTAAGGTGATAGGTGAGGACAAGGGGGATTCTATCCCTGACGGGCTGGCAGGGGGGATGGGGTGAGGGCAGAGGTGCATGAAATACGGGAGACGCGATGAAGGGCAGAGTTGATAGTGGATGAAGGGAAGTCCCTTTCTTTAAAAAAGGAAGACATCTCCTTTGTCCTAGAATGAAAGGCCTCATTCTGAGAGCAGATGCGGCGAAGGCGGAGGAATTGAGAGAAAGGGATAGAATTTTTGCAGGAGACAGGGTGGGAGAAGGAATAGTCTAGATAGCTGTGAGAGTTAGTAGGTTTGTAGTAGACATTGGTGGATAGGCTGTCTCCAGAGATAGAAACAGAAAGATCTAGAAAGGGGAGTGAGGTGTCGGAAATAGACCAGGTGAATTTGAGGGCAGGGTGAAAGTTGGAGGCGAAGTTAATGAAGTCGATGAGCTCAGCCTGTGTGCAGGAAGCAGCGCCGATGCAGTCATCGATATAACGCAAGAAAAGAGGAGGACAGATACCAGTGTAGGCTTGGAACATAGATTGCTCCACATGGCTGACAAAAAGGCAGGCATAGCTAGGACCCATGCGGGTGCCCATGGCTACACCTTTAGTTTGGAGGAAGTGGGAGGAGCCAAAGGAGAAATTGTTAAGGGTGAGGGCGGATAGAGTGGTGGTAGAAGGTGACTGGCTGGGTCTGGAATCCAGGAAGAAACGGAGAGCTTGGAGATCTTCCTGGTGGGGGATAGAGTTATATAGGGACTGGACGTCCATGGTGAAAATAAGGCGGTGGGGGCCAGGGATCTTGAAATCTTTGAAGAGATGTAAAGCATGGGAAGCATCACGGACATAAGTGGGAAGGGATTGAACAAGGGGAGATAAAACAGAGTCAAGATAGTCAACAGAGTCAAGATGAGTTCAGTGGGGCAGGAGCAAGCAGAGACAATGGGTCTGCCTGGACAGGCAGGTTTGTGAATTTTAGGTAGGACAGCTAAAGAAATAACAGTTCTTTGCAACATAATGAGAGAAGGAACACTGTTCAATTTTGAAATGCTTAAAGAGAAACAGTTATTAGAAAAAAACTTTTATCGGTATTTACAGATGCGACAATATGTTAATAAGATGCTTAAAAATGTAACCAAGGCAAATACGTGTTTGATAGAGCTCTTTAGAAAAGCATATAATTCAGATAATGGTAGTAGAATCATTTCAAGCATGTATAAGGGGTTTGTCAAATCTTAAAACACATTCGATTTCATACATTAAAACAAAATGGGAGAAGGAAGGAGGGATAATTATATCTGAGGAAGAATGGACAACAATATGGAGATATCAATGGAAGTGTACCAATTCAAAGAAATGGGGGGAGTTTGGATGGAAAAACTTGTGAAGATATTTTATTACACCCTCTCAGAAATCCCATTATGATAGTAACCTCCCTGTTTGCTGGAGAAATTGTGGAAATCAAAATGCAAATCATTATCATATTTTTTGGGACTGCCTTTTATCAAAAACTATTGGAGGGGGATACACAATGCCCTACAAGACATCTTTAAATGTGAAATACCCTTGGAGAGTAAGACCATATATTTTGGGTATATACCTCAAGAATGGTTGAAAAGAGATAAATATTTAATGAATATACTGTTGGTGGCTGGTAAAAAGACTCGTACTAGGAAATGGTTATCACAGCCCAACTTTAAATACATGGATGGAAATTACAATGGACATTTACAAAATGGAGAAGATAACAGCATCTGTTAACCATAAGCTGGAACAATTTGATTCATACTGGGAAAAACCAGCTTATGGTTAACAGATGGGCTCTCCTGTGATAACCATTTCCTAGTACGAGTCTTTTTACCAAAATATATGGTCTTATGATTTTATTCTCACAAATCAATGAATCTGTTGTAAAAAAAAATCACTCCCTACTTGTACATAGTTCTTTCCTTTTGCTTGTTTTTTCTTTCCATTCTTTTCTATAAGTGTATACCCCAGATAAATACTTTGTGGAGATTTTGTGATATATATATGATTATATGATATATATGTACAATGTCTGAAATACATCTTATGGAAATGTTTGTTTGATGAACTTCAATAAAAAAATAAATTACAAAAAAAAGAATACTTTCCATTAATTTATCAACCACTGACATCAAACTGACAGGCCTATAATTGCTAGATTTACTCTTAGAACCCTTTTTATACAATGGAACCACATGAGCAATACGCCAATCATTTCTAATGACATTTGAAATATTTCTGTTAGAGCCCCTGCTATTTCTACACTAACTTCCCTCAAGGTTCTAGGGAATATCCTGTCAGGATCTGGAGATTTATCCACTTTTATGTTCCTTAAAAGGGCCAGTACTTCCTCCTCTTTAATCGTCATAGTTTCCATAACTTCCCTACTTGTTTCCCTTACCTTATACAATTCAATATCCTTCTCCTTAGTGAATAGCAAAGAGAAGAAATTATTCAAAATCTCCCTCATCTCTTTCGGCTCCACACATAGCTGTCCACTCTGATTCTCTAAGGGACCAATTTTATCCCTCACTATCCCTTTTCTATTAAAATAACTGTAGAAACCCTTCGGATTTATTTTCACCTTACTTGCCAAAGCAACCTCGTATCTTCTTTTAGCTTTTCTAATTTCTTTCTTAAGATTCTTCTTACATTATTTATATCCCTCGAGCATCTCATTTACTCAGTGTTCTTTCTTTCATTATATTACAAAGAACTGTAATTCCTTTAGCTGTCGAGTCCTTAAATCTAGCATCCAGTTTATTTGGTGTAAAATCTGAGTCATATACACACCATTTAAGAATTGCAATATTACCCTCTAGTTTATTTTCTTTTATAATAGGTTTTTATGTTTTAAGAGTCCATTTCACCCATGGGTTATCTAGTATTTATGTACCTTTGTAGGTTGTTATCAGCCAAAATTGCCTGTATGGGGATGGGAAGTACCTGCTCCTCAATGTTTTTCCATTGAGCGTTGTATGATGGGTTGCACCAACATATCACAGCTCTCAACTGTGCTGCAAAATAATAATCTCTAAGAGAAGGTAGACCCCATCCCCCTTTTCCTTGGCTAAATGCAAAGTTTTGAGATGAACTCTAGGCCTTTTATCTTGCCAAATATATCTTGATAACATTTTGTTCCATACATTGAATTGATTTTGATTAATCTCTATTGGTAGGGTCTCAAAGAGATATAGTAGTCTGGGCAGTATATTCATTTTAATAGATTCAATCCTTGAATTGAGACTAAAAAATGGAATTAGGTTCCATCTTGTTATATCTTCCTTTTTTATATATATGTAGGCTGATAATTGCATTCTGATAATTTTGTCAAATCTTTTGGCATAATGTTGCCCAAATGTTTGAAAGACTCTGTTTGTCATGCCCAGGGATATCTACTTTCAATTTCTCTTGGTGGGTTATTGTTGTACGAAAGTAAGTAGGTTTTATCTATGTTGATCTTGTATCCTGATAATTAACCATATTGTTCAAAGGATTGCATCAATTTAGATAAAGAGTATTTTGGTTGCCCTAGATAGATCAAAATGTCATCTGTTAACAAGCCAATTTATGCTCTGTCCTTTTAATAGTAATTCCCCTGATATCTTCATTTTGTCTGATGTATTGAGCTAATGGTTCCAGATATAATGTGAAGAGTAGCGGTGACCATGCACAACCCTGACTCGTACCCCTTTCTAGGGTAAGACTATTTGATAAATATCCATGGATTTTAATCCTAGCAGTAGGATTGTCATATAGTGCCTGTATGGTTTTAATAATTGTATCATGGAAATCAAATCTATGTAAAACTTTGTAAAGAAAATTCCAATTAACCGAATCAAATGCTTTTTCAGCATCCACACTTATCACTATTGCTTTGATTTTATTTTTTTGTATATGATCCATAATGTGAAGTGTCCTTCGTATATTGTCTTGTGTTTGGTGTTGTTGTCTGATCGTTATGTGTCAGTATGGGTAGAAACTCTTCTAATCGTTTGGCCAAGATGGAAGTAAATAATCTGTAATCTACATTAAGAACAGATATTGGTCTAAATGACCCACATGTGGATTCATATTTAGTCCGGAATTGCCTGTGAGGTGGCTTTCCAGGGATCGTACCTAAACCTCTTGTATCTTACTTCATCACCAGACCTGAATGCACCTCATCTAACCCTCAGCAGATCGCGGATCCCATGGCTCATCCAGGGCTTCTGGGGAAGACTCTGAATGATTTTGTGGGGACACGTATCCACAGCTGTTTTTATTATCTGTGACAACCATGATGTATTCATTCAGATCCACAGAAGAGTCCTTTAACATGTCCAAGTCCAGTGACACAAAGCAATCCTGTAGCTGTCCTCTATCTCCCACAGCCATCTCTTTGTTGTCCTAATCTCTGGAGGTTTGCTCTTTCCATCTGCCGGTATGCAGGTAGGTGAAGAACAACCAGATTTGAAAGATCAGATTTCCCAAAATATGGTTTGGGTATGGAACAGTAGGTATTCCTTATCTTAGTACAATAGTGGCTGGGAGCTCTGTTGTTATAGGTTAGATGTTGATTGTAATTGGGCAGGAATTTCTTCAAACAAGTCTGGTTGAAGTTACCAACAATACATTAGGATGGACTGTTTCTTGTTTAGAGACTATATCATACAGTATCTCAAGTACTTGATTATTGTTGGCCAATGATGGTATGTAAACTCTGGTGAGGATCGTGGAAGAGAACTCCCTAGGTAAACAGAAAAACTGCATTTATTGTTATGAGTTCATGGTCAGGGGAACATGAGTTTGGCAAAAAGCCATTGAGAGTTTATCATGAAACACACACTTCCACCTTTTGCCTTTTCGAAATCAGCGATTTGGTTCATCCTGTGAATCGAGAAGCTTTCAGGTCTGATCGCTGTATCCAGCATTCTGGGAGCAAGCCATGCTTTGGTCAAATATAGAACACAGCAAACTCCCATTTCTCTCTGATACAGCAATCTTGCCCTTTGGTCCTCAATTTTGTGTGGCAAGCATTTGGACCATAATAACAGACAAGGAAGCTCTTTAAACTCAAGAACAGTTTTTATTGTGATAAACACCAAAATAGACCATAACCTGAGAATGAACCCAACCAGTCTCACACAGATGGGGGAGTTGACCATCACACATCCTGGTTACAGTTAGGGCGACCTACATATATACAAGTGAATAACTGTATAACCCAAGTTAAAATGTAACAATAAATGAAATGAACTGAAACTTCCCCCATAATCCCACAAAAGCATTCTAACACAAAAACAATAAACAGTGCTAGTCATTAGAAATGCAGTGGCGCCCCCACCCCGCCCCCAGAGCATCACATTTGCTCTCCAGTGACTGCACACTTGCCAACAAGATACTCGGTAGAGGGGTCTCATTCATCTCTGTTTCAGGCTTGGTGTCCCCACCTCCTGCTAAGGCAATGAACCTTCATTTGCTAACAGGTGCCGTAACTGGTTACTCGAGAGTTAAGTCCTTCCAAAGATCATGAAATCTGTAGTTCATTAAGTCAATTTAAAAGTACATTGTTTGATGGAAAATTACATCCTGCAAATTTCAGTGAGTGGAATTCTAAGGAGCTATATTTAGAAATATAGTGGATATTTAGAAGTACTGTATGTAGCCCGCAGAACATTGCCATGATTCACCAGAGCCAGCTTTCAAAAGCTCCTGCCTAGCTACCACATCCTGGTTTTAGTGACAATGAAACTCTACCATTTTAAGCTTTTTATAGCTTGCCTCATGTAGCTGAAAGAGCAGGGTGTGTTAAGATGGAAGGAACGGGTGTGTGAAGTAAAGGAAGATAGTTTTTACAAAGAGAAACTGATTAAGTGGAATGAATGTTAAATACAATTGGAAGAGTGGAACAGGAAGGGAAAATACTGGTTTGAGTACAAGAAATTTAAATTCAAATTAATCTGGAATATGAAAACATGAACAGTGCAAACCACGAGAATACTGGATTGCTTTAAATACCCATCTGGGTCACTAATAGCCATAGAAATCTGGCATCCTCACCTTTGTGACTGCCACCATTTCAATGGCTGTCTCCTGACGTGGGATAAGGCAGCAGTTATTTTCTTACCTACTTAAGCCCACCACCCAAATGCTGGCTTCTCCAACAAAGTTGACAAATAAGGGGAAAAAGAATAAATAAGTTGATAAATAAGGGAAAATCTGCACAGCAGAAATGATGCACGAGAAGTAGAAATGGGACGTGAGGTTCGCATAAGGAGCTGTGTGTAGGGCTTACAGCTGAGGCATTGACGACTGATTGCATTGGAAGTAAAGCAGAGGGCAAATGCCTTTCTCCACAGGAGCCATGGAGTGAGGGAAGGGGGAGACATCGTGTGCTCTATGGTGTTTGAGCACTCCTCTCACTTGATTACTGATGCCCATCACTGGTAGCTCCACATTGTTGCCCTATGTGAGCTGGTCAAGCAGCCAATAATTGCAGTGTACAATGCAGGCCTAATTTACACAAAGCTAGAAACATTTGAGGGATTCCATCCCCCTAACCATTGAAAACTGAGGCTGGAGATGAAGTATGTCATTCTGCTGACCCTTCAATTGCTCTCTCACTCTGATCCTTGGGGAGTATGCTTCTAGCTTCTCTTGTACGAGGTGTTCCCCAAATGCCAGTTCCTGCTGGTAGAAAAGGAAATGTAGTCTGTATAAGCAGTGAGGTCATGGAGTCATACAGCTCTTCTGTGCAAATGGTCCTTTTCAGCCAAGATATCAACACACCCTTTTGCTGTCATCAGGAACTGAACTGATGGGTAAAGCTCACTTTGTTTGTGGTAAGAAAATAAACACATTGTCACTTGTACTGAGATACAGTGAAAAGCTTGACCTTCACACTGTTTATACAGATCAGATCATTAAATAAATCAGGTAAAACAATAACAAAGTGAAACAATAATAAAGTCAACCGCTTCAAAGACATGAGTTGGAAAGTTATGGGTATGCGAACCCGGCACTGGTGGGCTGCCCTCAGTACATGTAGTAGTTGTTGACACATACAACACAGTTCACTCACTGTATGTTTCAATGTACATGTGACAAATAAATCTAATCTTACCTCAACAAGTGCAACATCCACTGAAAAAGTGCAATCTAGATTAGTGATAAAGTTTAAGATTACATAAAGAGAAGTCCAAATTAATTCCTCAATTAAACTGATATAAACCTAAAAGTGATTGTTGGATAAACACACACAAACTGCTGGAGGAACTCCCCAGGCCAGGCAGTATCTGTGGGAAAAGTATAATTGAGGTTTCGGGCTGAGACCCCAGTGTCAAGCTGAAACGTCGACTTCTTTTTTCCAAAGATGCCGCCTGGACTATTGAGTTCCTTCAGCATTTTGTGTGTGTAGCTGTGATTTACAGCATCTGCAGATTTCTTCTTGTTTGAGATGAGAGTAAATTATGCTTCCCAAATTTGTCAGCAGACTGGCAGTTAAAAGCATCACCATTTTAGAAGAAGGTGTGTAATACCAGCCAGAAGTATTATTTTCCAATGGATTGAAGGGAAAATAGTGCTTTAAAGTTTGTTATATTATTCTCAAAGTATTGATTAAAGCCAGATTTTGAATAAAATTCTGGATTTTAATTACAACTGCTGCTTGTAGCTTGTGGGATAAACCTGGCTGAACATAACACAAGTAAATGTTGGCCTTAATTCTGTCAATCCAGGCAACAAACAGCAGAAAGAGGAGTTAATTAGGCAGAAGTCATTTCACAGTGCACATGCATGACTGAAGGCAATATTGTTCAAACACGAGAGAATCTGCAGATGCTGGAAACTCAAGCAACACACACAAAATGCAGGTGAACATAGCAGGCCAGGCAACATCTATAGGAAGAAGCACTGTCGATGTTTCGGGCCAAGACCCTCTGTCAGGACTAACTGAAAAATGAGATAGTAAGAAATTTGAAAGTGGGAGGGGGAGGGGGAGATCCGAAATGATAGGAGAAGACAGGAGGGGCAGGGATGAAGCTAAGAGCTGGAAAGTTAATTGGCAAAAGGGATACAGAGCTGGAGAAGGAAGAGGCTCATGGGATGGGAGGCCTAGGGAGAAAGAGAGGGGGAGGGAGCATCAGAGGAAGATGGAGAGCAGGCAAGGAGAGACTATGAGAGGGACAGAGAGAGAAAAAAAGAGAGAAAAGAAAAAAAGGGGAAAAATAATAGATAGATAGATAAATAAATAAATAAATAAATAAATAAATAGATTGGTAGATAAATAAATAAATAGCTAGATAGATAAATGGATAGATGAATGAATGAGGGATGGAGAAAAAGAGGAGGAGAGGCATTAACAGAAGTTAGAGAAATCAATGTTCATGCCATCAGGTTGGAGGCTTCACAGACGGAATATAATCTGGTGTTCCTCCAACCTGAGTGTGGCTCCATCTTGGCAGAAGAGGAGGCCATGGATTGACAAACCATGGATTGATGGCATGAAGATTGATTTCTCTAACTTCTATTAAAGCCCCTCCTCCCCTTTTTACCCCATTCCTTATTTATTTATTTTCTTTTTCTCTCTTTTTTCTCTCTCTGTCCTTCTCACAATCACTCCTTGCCTGCTCTCCATCTTCCTCTGGTGCTCCCTGCCCTCTTTCTTTCTCCCTAGGCCTCCCGTCCTATGGTCCTACCCCTTCTCCAGCTCTGTATCCCTTTTGCCAATCAACCTTCCAGCTCTTAGCTTCATCCCTCCCCCTCCTGTCTTCTCCTATTCATTTTGGGTCTCCCCCCATCTCTTCTTTCAGTTAGTCCTGATGAAGGGTCTCGGCCCAAAACGTCAACAGTGCTTCTCCCTATAGATGCTGCTTGCCCTGCTGTGTTCCACCAGCATTTTGTGTGTGTTGTCTGAGGCAATATTGGTGCTAATATCATTTACTTAAATGTAAGACTAATAGTTCTCATGGTATTTTGAGAGACGTGCTTACAATTGGAAAATAGACAATAGACAATAGGTGCAGGACCACCATTGAGCCAGCACCACCATTCACTGTGATCATGCCTGATCATCCACAATTAATACCCCATTCCTACCTTCTCCCCATACCTCTTGACTCCACTATCATTAAGAGCTCCATCTAACTCTTTCTTGAAAGCATCCAGAGAATTGGCCTCCATTGCCTTCTGAGGCAGAGCATTCCATAGATCCACAACTCTCTGGGTGAAAAAGTTTTTCCTCAACTCCATTCTAAATGGCCTACCTCTTATTCTTAAACTGTGGCCTCTGGTTCTGGACTTCCCCAACATCGGGAACATGTTTCCTGCCTCTAGCGTGTCCAATCCCTTAACAGTCTTATATGTTTCAATCAGACCCCTTCTTATCCTTCTAAATTCCAGTGTATACAATCCCAGTCGCTCCAGTCTTTCAACATATGACAGTCCCACCATCCTAGGAATTAACCTTGTGAATATACTCTGCACTCCCTCAATAGCAAGAATGTCCTTCCTCAAATTTGGAGACCAAAACTGAACACAATACTCCAGGTGTGGTCTCACCAGGGCCCTGTACAACTGCAGAAGGACCTCTTTGCTCCTGTACTCAACTCCCCTTGTTATGAAGGCCAACATGTCATTAGCTTTCTTCACTGCCTGCTGTACCTGCATGCTTACTTTCAGTGACTGATGAACAAGGACACCTAGATCTCATTGTACTTCCCCTTTTCCTAACTTGGCACCATTCAGATAGTAATCTGCCTTCCTGTTCTTGCCACCAAAGTGGATAATCTCACATTTATCCACATTAAACTGCATCTGCCATGTATCTGCCCACTCACCCAACCTGTCCAAGTCACCCTGCATTCTCCTGACATCCTCCTCATATTTCACGCTGCCACCCAGCTTTGTGTCATCTGCAAATTTGCTAACGTTACTTTTAATCCATTCATCTAAATCATTAATGTATATTGTAAATAGCTGCAGTCCCAGCACCGAGCCTTGTGGTACGCCACTAGTCACTGCCTGCCATTCTGAAAAGGACCCGTTAATCCCTACTCTTTGTTTCCTGTCTGCCAACCAATTTTCTATCCATGTCAGTACCCTACCCATAGTACCATGTGCTCTAATTTTTCCCATTAATCTCCTATGTGGGACCTTATCAAATGCTTTCTGAAAGTCCATGTACATTACATCCACTGGCTCTCCCTTGTCCATTTTCATAGTTACATCCTCAAAAAAATTCCAGAAGATTAGTCAAGCATGATTTCCCCTTTGTAAATCCACGCTGACTCGGACCGATCCTGTTACTGCTATCCAAATGTGTCGCTATTTCATCTTTTATAATTGACTCCAGCATCTTCCCCACCACTGATGTCAGGCTAACTGGTCTGTAATTCCCTGTTTTCTCTCTCCCTCCTGTCATAAAAAGGAGCAGCATACACTGACCTTTCAAGCCCACCCCACCCATCTTCAGTATGACATTGGCTGAACTCATCAAAGCATACAAAGTTTTTAAAGGGCTTGACGGGGTAAATGCAGTAAATACATTTATCCTGACCAGGGAATCTAGATACGGGGTTCACAGTTACTGAATAAGAAGTGGGTCACCTGAGTTTGAGATGAGGAGAAATTTCATCATGCAGAAGGTGGTGAATCTTAAGAACTCTTTAGTTCAGAGCTCACGACAGAGGATGTCTTTTGGGATGCAGCCATCCTGTATGCAGCAGGGCTGACATGCTGCTTCAGCAGGGTGTACTAGCTAGAGAGGATGGAATGAGAGGGAATCTCTCTGGTGAACTCTGTCTCTCCAGGAGATACCCAAGATGTGATAAAGGCACCTTAAGTGTTGAGCCTTCTCTCCTGCTTAACATTTGTTGTCTAGGTCTTACTGCATACAGCAGTATGCTGGTGACACAAGAATTGTACATTGCCATCTTGGTTTTGACAGAGATTCGAGTCTTCACAGTCTTGTGTGGTGAGACAGTCAAGAGTTGCTGTATTCCTTGTTGATGCTTTTGTCGATTTATACATCCAAGGAGAGGTCATCACTGATAGTGGACCTCAGGTATGTGTACTGATGAACAACATCCTGTTTGTAGTTTTCATTGGTAATGACTGGTGGTGCTTCCACCTCTTGTCGCAAGAGTTTGTCTTTTTCAGGCTGATAGTCAGACTAAATTCCTTGCAGGCCTGGGAGAAGTGATCCATCAAGCTCTAGAGGTGCTGAAGAGTGTGGAGATGCAACTGCAGCATTATCAGTGTGTCTCTGATCAAAGCCTCACACACATTGGTTTTGGCTCTTAGGCAGGTGAGGTTATTAAGCCTGCCATGTGATCTAGTGCAGAGGTAGATCCCCTCTGTTGTATTACCAAATGTGTGCCTCAGGAGAAGGGCAAACAAGATCCCGAAGAACAGTGGTGTGAGAACACAGCTTTGCTTAACAACACTGCTTATGCCAAAGGGCCCCAAAGAGCTGCTGTTGTACTACTCAGTCCCCTTCATGGTGTTGTGGAGTGATTTGATTATTCTCTGTAGTCGTGGCAGGCAACTACCTTAGAGAGGATCTGAAAGAACCCATCTCTGCTGACCAAGCCAAGTGAGGTTAATAAATGCAATGTAGAGAGCTGCTTTTGTTGTCTTCACTTCTGAAGTTGGAAGAAAGAGAAGATTATGTCCACAGCTAACCTTCCAGCATGGAAGCCATTCAATAACTCTAGGTGAATATGATCAGCCAACTTCTACAGGTGGACCAAGTAGACTGAGGCAAAGACTTGGCTAACAACATTGCAGAGGGAGATGCTTCTGTAGTTGTCACAGTCACTTCACTCACCTTTGTTTTTGTAGAAGGTAATGGTCTAGGTGATCTAGGAGCAATAGGGTGGATTTGCAGTGCTTGATCATGTCTGGGCAATCCAATAACTGCCTTGTGCCTTCACTGAGGGCAAGTTGCTGATAGCTTTGCCTCGATTCTGCATTCAATTCTACCATTTCTGGGAGGCACTCAATGGTGTGATAGTGTTCACTCTGGAGTAGAGGTCAGAGTAATGTTCTAACCATCTCTCCATCTGTTTGTCCCTGTCTGTGATGGATTTGAAGGGAGCCATCTGGTTCTGAGAGGGGCTAAAGGGTTTCCTGATGCCATCATACTTGCAACTGATATTGCCTATGCTACAGTCTGTCTGTCTTCACTAAGCTGCATCCAGTACACATTGCCACAACACAAAGCTGCTGAACTTTGCTCCTAGCAACCCTGAGGATCTGTAGGTTTCTCTTATACTCAGCTAGGGCAGTGTATACTCAGTATGGCTTCAATGACTGTAGTTATCATGTTGGAATTGGCTTGGAACCATTCATTTCATTTCAAGATCTTCTTCCTAAAGGTAGCTAAGGCCATGCTGTAGTTGGTATTCCACAGAAATTCCCATTTCTCTGTTAGAGATTTCAGGTAGGCTGGGTGCTCAGTTTTTTCTGGAGGGATTTAGTAAGCTGCTCCAGCAGGTCTGAGAGAGACATCCCGCTAACCTCAATGTGAGGGTTTCTTTCTTGTTTGGCACAATAGAAGTTTTTTGACCACAGTGTGATCTGCAACACAGAAATGAGTCGCAATGAGTTCTGTGTCGCAACCATGTGAAAAGTTGCTGCCCAAAAAGGAGTACCTGACTTGGTTCAAGACCAGCTGGTGCCAGTGTTTGGTGTGAGGATGTCTCCAGGAAATTTTGTCTTGAAACCTGATCTGAAAGTATGAGTCTATACATAGATTATGATATGAACTGAACTCCAGCAAGTTCTGACCATCTTGCCTACGCCAAAGTGACTTAGGCAGGAGGGCCATGAGAATAGAATTGACTATGGATTAACATAGTTCTAATAATTATTTTATCAGGGTAGTTAAAGAGGATTGACCCAAAATATCAAGTGTTTATTTCCATATATGGACGCTGAGGTCCTCTAGCAGTTTTGCCTTTGCTGGTCCAGATTTCCCTTGGAAATGACACACACAGAAAATATGGGAACAGTGTTCATGATTCAATGAAATAATGGCTTATTCATGAGCCAAGTTTATCTGCCCGCAAAAGCAAAACAGTGTAGGTGCTCAAATTGTGAAATGAAAAATTAGATAATGGTGGAAATATTTTGCTGGCTGACCTGCTTCAGTGAAGAGAGAAAAAGGATTGCCATCTCAGCCAAGTTCACACAGAACTGAAAAGACATCCAGTCCAACCCATCTCCCCATATTTGGAATTTATTTATCATTGTTACACGTACTGAGATACAATCAAACCTTGTCTTGATACCATTCATTTAGATCAGATCATTACACAGCGTATTGAGCTAGAACAAGGAAAAACGATAACAATGCAAAATAAAGTGTAAAAGCTACTGAGAATGGTAAACAGTAAAGAGCAAGATCATTACAAGGTAGATTGTGAGGCTAAATGTCTATCTTATCATACAAAAGGTCAATTTAAAAGTCTGATAACAGTGGGGTAGAGCTGTCTCTGGTCCTGGTGATATGGACTTTCAGGTTTTTGTATCTTCTGCCCAATGGGAAAAGGGAGAAGAGAGAACGTCCAGCGTGGGTGGGGTCTTTGATGATGCTGGTTGCTCTAATGAAGCTGCAAAAAGTATGGACAGAGTCCATAGAAGGGAGTTTGGCTTTTGTGATGTACTCAGTTGTGTCCACAACTCCCTGCATTTTCCTGTGGTCACGTAGAGGTTCAAAATTATCGAAGAACAATGCAAGCAGGATGAGATTATTCAGTATGGCAGTTCTCTTCCATCATTTGATTAGACCACAGCTGATTTACAGCGGTTTCATAAACAATTTTGTTAAATTAGCAATGAAGCAGAGGACGATCAGCATTTTGTGATCACTAAAGAGCCCTATTCACCTGGCTTAAAAGCCAATAATTAATATTTCCAACCAATGACAAAAAAAAACAAGCAGCTACAATAAACCTATTTGAGTCTAACCAATATCATGGACCAATATCCTGTTTATTGTGCTTGAAAGCACATGGCCTGAAAAACAGCATCTCGTTGCATTCTTAGTAGATTTTACTGCTGTTATTTATTTTGGAACAGAGTTATGTTTTTCCCCAGACCACAAATTGCCCTTAAGCTTTAGCCAATTTTCTTGAATAGAGTAAAGAAGCAGTGGCTGTAAGTTTTCTAAGGTAATTCACAACAGGTCGGAGTTTTGAATATGATTGCAAACTGCTGTTGTAACAGGACATTGGACATTGAAGTCATTTGGAGATGATCCTAACATGTCTGCATGTGGAGATATGCACATCATCATTTGCCTTGCCACACCTGTCTGACCCCCAAAACATATGAAGGAAGCACTTTGTCTCGAGTGACCATAATTTTATTAATTTTTAAGACAGTGATGGAAAAGAATAGGACAGATTCACAGATTAGGGTCCTAAACTTAATTAAAACTTGTCTGGATGAGTGTGTGCCTACAAAAAGTTGCAGTACGTTCCTAAACCAAAAGCCATGGATGAACCCGGAGGTTTGTAGTCTGCTGAGGGCTAGATCTGTGGCATTTAAGTCTGATGATCCAAGTCAGTACAAGAAAACTAGATATGATTTGCAGAGTGAAAAAAAGTGAAGAAACAATTCTGAGTGAAGTTGCAGGTGACATCGGATGTACGACAACACTGGCAGGGTTTGCAGGACATTACTTCCTACCAAATGAAACTCAATAGCATGAATGGCGGCGAGGCTTCACTACCAGATGAACTCAATGCCCTCTATGCCTGCTTTGGTAGGGAGAATATAACTATAACTGTGAAGATCCCTGCTGCATACGGTGACCCTATGATCTCTGTCTCAGAAGCCAATGTCAGAACGTCTTTCAGGAGGGTGAACCTTGCAAGATGGAATACCTTATAAGACTCTGAAAACTTGCTAACAACCAACTGGCGGGAGTTCCAGTTCCAATGTCTCACTACTGAGGGGGGGTGGGGGAAGTTCCCACTTGCTTCAAAAAGTCAATAATTATACCAGTGTCTAAGTGGGTGCTGCCTTAATGACTATTGTCCAGTAGCACTCACATCTACAGTGATGAAATGCTTTGAGAGGTTGGTCATGGCTAGAATCAACTCCTGCCTCAGCAAGGACCTGGCCCCACTGCAATTTGCCTATTGCAACACAGTCTCAATGGCTCTTTACATGGCCTTAGATCACCTGGACAATGCAATATCTCTTCCTCGCTGACAATCAACACTGGTGCACCTCAGGGGTGTGTGTTTAGTCCACTGCTCTACTCTCACTAAACCCATGACTGTGTGGCAAGGTATAGCTCAAATGCCTTCTATAAATTTGCTGATGATATAACCATTGTAGGTGGAATCTCAGATGCAGATGAGAGGGCGTACGGGAGCGAGATGTACCAGCTAGTTGAGTCGTATTGCAACAACAACCTTGCACTCAATGGTAGTAAGATGAAAGAGCTGATTGTAGACTTCAGGAAGGGTAAGATGAGGGAACATGAACCAATACTCAGAGGAATCAGAAGAAAATTTTAATAAATATACCATGGAGAGCATTCGGGCAGGCTGCATCACTGTGGGGGAAGGCTACTTCACAGGACTGAAAAAAGCTACAGAGCATTATAAATTAATGAGCTCCATCATGGCTACCAGCCTCTGTAGTACCCAAGGTATCTTCGGAGACCGGTGCCTCAGAAAGGTGGAGTCCATCACTAAGGTCCACATCACTCAGGACATAACCTTTTCTCATTGCTACCATCAGGAAGCCTGAAGGCACACACTCACTGATTCAGAAACAGCTTCTTCCCCTCTGCCATCCGATTCCTAACTAGACATTGAACTCATGAACACTACCTCACTTTGTTTTATATTATTTCTGTTTTGCACTATTTTTAATCTATCTACTTAAAACACACACACACACACACATATACTTATTTTTTCTTTCCATACTATGTACTGCATTGAACAGCTGCTGCTAAGCTAATGAATTTCCCGACACATGCTGGTGGTAATAAACCTGATTCTGATTCAAAACAGGAACTGGGATAACTCTGAAAGAATTAGGCAGAATCTAACAGAGGTCAAATGTACAGGCCTGTTTGAAGGGAAAGGCATGTGGGAAGCTTTCAATACTATGATATCAAGAGTCAAGAGCAACCTGTTCCTATCAACAGTAAAGGGTAAACCTGGCAAGTTAGGGAACAAAATACATTGAGATCGGAGTCAGTGTTGGAAGTGATTGTTTTATATTGTATGTCAATGAATTGGATGATGGAATTGATGGCTTTGTTGCAAAGTTTGCAGACAATACAAAGTTAGGTGAGGGGCCAGGTAGTTTTAAGGAAGTAGAACCTGGACTGACTCCTTGCCCTATTGTCCTGTTTATTATTTATTGTAATGTCTGCACTGTTTTTGTACACTTTACGCAGTCCTATGTGGGTCTGGAGTCTAGTGTAGCTTTCTCTGTGTTGGTTTTTTTTATGTAGTTCAGTCTAGTTGTTGTACTGTGTCATGTAACACCATGGTCCTGAAAAGCGTTGTCTTATTTTTACAATGTACTGTACCAGCAGTTATGGTCAAAATGACAATAAACGTGATTTGACTTGACTTGACTTGACTTGATCAAGAGAATGGCCAATGAAGTGGCAGGTGGAATGCACTGTTGGGAAGAGTATGGTTATGCGCTTTGATAGAAGACATTAAAGGTTGCCTCATTTCTATGTGAAGCGAAAATACAAAAATCAGAAGTGCAAAGGGACCTGGGAATCCTTCTGCAGGATTCCCTAAAGGTTAATTTGCAGGTTGAGTCAGTGGTGTGAAAGGCAAAAACAACGTTAGCATTCATTTCAAGAGGACTAAAATATAAAGCAAAGATGTAGTACTGAGACTTTCTAAAGCACTGGTGAGGCCTCACTTGGAGCATTGTGAGGAGTTTTGGGTTTCTTATCTTAGAAAGGATGTGCTGAAACTGGAGAGGGATCAAAGGAGGTTCTCGAAAATGATTCCAGGATTGAATGGCTTGTCATATGAAGAGTGTTTGATGGCTCTGGGCCTGTATTCACTAGGATTCAGAAGAATGTGGGGTGACCAAATAGAAACCTATTGAATGGTGAAAGGCCTTGACAGAGTCGATGTGGAGAGGATGTTTCCTATGGTGGGAGAGTCTAAGATTAGAGGACACAGCCTCAAAATAGAGGGGGGCATCCTTTTAGGACAAAGGTGAGGATGTTGGCCATGATGGATTTTAAATATGGAAGAAAATGTCAAACCTGATTGTGTCAAAGACAGTGGAAGCAGACAGATCAATTGTCTTTGTTCCTGCCATGCACTTGGAGATGGAGGCTGCCATTTTGTGGAATTGTTTTACATCCTCCATTTTGTGAGATAAAGTTGCTTTGCTTTCTGTGTTTTAAAGTACATTCAAAGATACTTTGCATTTTCTGGTGGACTAGAGATCATTTCCAAAGAAGTTATTTGTGAGGTGTTCTTTGATATAACATAACATGCAGGTGTGTGAATGTTGGGGTTGGTGCCTGCCTGAAGTGATTCGAGCTGGTTACTGAAGAGAATAAAAAACCATAAATTACTTGGGTCTGGGTAAGTTACTGATTGTCACTTGCTGGGAAGAGGGCAATAAATTGATACTGGTCTGGGCAAAGCCAATAAAAAGGTATTAAAGGTCAATCAGATGACCTACAGCCAATGACATTGGAATGCAATATTTGAATTGGTAAGGGACGAGTATAAAAGTGGACACCTTGAGTGAGCTGTCAGCGATAACTCTCTCAAGAGACCCACCACCACAAGGAAGAAACCCCAAGCCAGGTGCTGGGCCAAGAAAGAATCAATCAACTGAACAACAGAGATTCCCTATGCTGGTGTTCTTGGACAAGTAGGCTGAGTGAGTATTGGTACAGAGGGAACAGTAGAACTCATGTTCGAAGTTATTGGCCCAGGGTCAACATTGTTGTTACATTGTTGTTGGTGCAGAGACAATAAAGTGTGAGCGTTGATTAATTACGAGTTGTGTAGTGTGTTTCCTAACCTAATTCTGTTAAAGAACAGTCAACGAGGAGAAATTTCTTTAGCCAGTAAGTGATGAATCTATGGAATTCATTGCCACATGCAGCTGTGGAGGTCAACTCTTTTTGCATATTTAAGGCAGAAGTCGATAGATTCTTGATTTGTCAGGGGATGAAGGGATATGGGGTGGGGGGATGGTAGAGGACTGAGGCTGACAGCATAATTGGACCAGCCATGCCGAAATAGTGGAGCAGACTCAATGAGCCAAATAGCCTAATTCTGCTCCTAAACCTTATGGTCTTATGAAAGAAGAAAGAAGCATACATTGGGCTAGGGCGTCCAGGGATGTGATGACTATAAATGATTAAGAATATTTTGAAGAGAGATAACAGGAGGGCAAAATGAGGGCATAAAAGGTGGATCGGGAAGGTAAGGTTAAAGAAGATAACAGGAGATTTCATTGCTATGTCAGAAGTAAAGGGATGGCTAGGAAAAGAGTAGCAATCAACAGGGCTGCCTATGTCTTGACCTCAGGAGAAGTGTGGGATTTTTTTTTTTATCAATTATTCCTCCTCAGTGTTTACTGAAGAGAAAATAATGGTTGCTCAAGAGGTAACAAAAACGTGGAGATGTTTCAGAACATTATTGGGAGGAAACATAAACTGAAGCAAACAAAGCAGTGCATTTTCACATTTGCTGAGAATAGTTAGCTTTTACATTTCCAGATTAGATGTAGCTATTTGAATCTAATTCCCAGCTCTCTTTTTGGATTTCATTCTGCTAGATTAATGCTCTAGATTTTTAAAACTTCTATTTTTTCTACTTCTATTTTTTTTTACTTTTCTGGCATCTGCAGTTGTTTTGAGTTCTATCTTCTGGCAAGCAATTTAACAGCGATACAGGAGCTGATGTGCTTCAGAGCCTTCATTAAGGATCCCGTGTGAAAGTGCAACCTTGATGCGATGATAGTATCTTTCAAGAGTGCAATGTAAAGGGACTAGGTCAGGCATGGGCAAACTACAGCCTGTGGGCCATATGCGGCCCATTAAGCTTTTTAATCTGGCCCGCAGAACTTGATGAAATTATATTAATAAACATTGTTAATGTTTTTTCCCCGCAATTCTGGCGTTTTCCCAATAGATGACGCACTCTATATACATTGACCTTTGTTGAGGTGCAGCGTATTACTCCACATTTGCGCTTTACTCTTTGTTCGGCACGACCTATTTGTGTGAACAGGCGTTCAGCGTCATGAACATCAACAAAGCCAGCCACAGATCCAAGTTAACTGACCAACACCTCAGATCCATCCTGAGAATCGCCACAACAAAACTAAATCTAGACTTTGATGCGCTGGCTAAAAAGGGAGACCAACAACACTGTTCCCACTGAAATTAAAAATAAGTTTCTTCGTTGTGTTATGTAAAAAATGCATTTGAAAATATTTTTTTCAATAAGCCTTACATGTTACATGTCATGTTAAGTGATGGACATGAATAGTGCGCAGGTGCACGTACGTTCTCAAAATAAAGAAATGCGCTCCAGATCAAATAACGCGCTCCGCATACTGGCGCACTGTCACTGTTCTGTCTTTGTGCTGGTCGTTGTTGAGTTTTGACACGGGGACAATTGAACAAGAAGAAACAGGACAAGTAGACCTGCATCTGCTACCGTTTTTGAAATAAAGACAGTCAGGAGGAGAGTGATGATGATAATATCTTGAAGGATAACAGAATTTTCAGTGCTTTAAAATAATAACTGTTACTATTAAAAAAAGCTGTATTTTATTCATTTAATTTTCAGTGTTTTAAAAGTCATTTCAATAAATAGCTAAATACCATGGGACTTCAAAGACAGATATTTTGTTGTAATGCATTTGTTCATTTTCAACTGAAATTAAAGCACATGTTTTCTACATATCCCATGATATTTTATTTTCTCTTATGAGGTGTATTACTAAAACACTCCATCCATCTGCTCCTGGTCAAATTTTAGAACCCTTTGTGGCCCACAAGTCAAAAAGTTTGCCCACCCCTGGACTAGGTGGAATAACAGTTTGGCACAGACTAGAAGGGTAAAGAGCCCATTTCTATACTGTAATCTCTGTCCATATTTAAAGTTTGGTGAACTGTATTTGTGATTTAGTTTAATTTAGAATAACATCAAAAATATTCATTTGCCAACATGAATACTTCCTAACCAACATCACAGAGACAGAATTCCCCAGATAAATATTACTTTTTTATGAGACTAAGTTTACAGTATGTGGGATAGAATACAGCAAACAGGTCACCTTACTCAAAGTGTTCACTTCAGTGTTTGGGTTTCAATCTTCAGCCTCTGATAGCAGGATTTCCCTCATCTACATATCTATGTATACTTCCTTCTCTCCTATTCTTTGTCCATCCCCTCTCCAGTACATCCACACTATTCATTTAACCATTTCCTATGGCAACAAGGTTCAACTCTTTGAATTAAAGTGGCATTTTCTGAACTCTCCACTGGATTCTTGTTGACCGGCTATATTAAAAGCCTCAGGTCACTCCCTGTCCCTCAAATAAAAACACTCAAACCACTCCCTCCATCCTCTCCATTGACACTCTTGATTAAACACCTCCATTAGGTCACTATTCAGCCTTCTTTCTTAAGTAAAAAGCAACTCAGTCTAGTCATTCATTCATCTTCTCCATACCTCCACAATGCACTCATTATGTTGTAATTCTTTCTTCTCAACCACTCACTCACCAACATCTAACATGCAACCTCTTTCTGTAGATCATGTTAGAGAAGAAATCCTATGGTTTGTCGTGGTTACTTGAAATGACCAGGAGACACAGACAATTCTTCAAGTTTAAACCTTTATTTGCAAACAAAGGTTGAGGCAATCAATGAACTTGTCACTGAAAGCCCACCGAGTTCCGGTGTACAGCATTCTTTATAGTAATTTTTTATCTCAGTTACATTTCGGTTTTATCAGCATATCCAATCAATTTTTAGTTGCATATCATCGATACATTAACTAATCAAACACTCTTGCCTAGCTCTCAGTGCATCACCAGTATTTCTTTCCAGTTCACATCTTGGGCCTCATTCCTGGCCACGGTTGTTTCTCAGTCAGCTTCCCTTAACCTCCCTCACATTACATTCCCTGTTCATACCATCCTGTCTGCCACCACTATCTCTTCGTAAGCCATGCTGGTGTATAATATATGGAGTACATTTCAGCTAATTAGTGCTGCTAAGGATAAACAGATCTTCTTTAACTGCCATGGTATGTAGCTAAGAGAATACAAGGTATCTAGTAAAACAATACAGAGTAAAACGTCTCTAGTAAAATAATACATAGTAATATTCAGTACATAGGAGTGATTACATAGTATAGTAAATAGCTAGTACATTGTGATTATGTCAGGTATATTTCTCAATATAATCCCCCCTTTGAGAGCCACAGGGTCTCATACAGAAAGAGAACACTCAGAGGCCATGCACCAAAGCCAAAATGAAGTCCAGTATTTAATCCCAAACTTGGGTTAATTACAATTTCCGTACTCAGAGCTCAGAATGATCTCTCTCTGTTACCCTAGGCTGCTGAGCCAAAAACTTGTCCCTCCGTAGCTGAGACAGGGAATAAGACTCAGACACCTTTACAGACTAGTGCCACATCATTAGCATCCTCCAGTCCACTTGATGCATCCGGCAGACTGTAACAGTACATCATTGGTTTTTCTCCTTGTCTGGGGTCAGATTCAACAATTTCCAGGAGCATCGGGAATCGTTTTGCTGTCGCACACACTATCAAAGTCTTGAGACATGGAAGAAAACAGCACAGAATAATCGCACAGCTTATCAACACAACACCTGCAGCTATCGCCATTTTGGTCAGCCACGCACCCCATCCCCCTAATCTACTTTCTAACCAGTCAAACCACTGATGCCCAAATCCTGCATTCTGTTTGACCTCCTTCCGCAAATTCTTTAATGTATTCATTGCTCTGGTGAAAGACCCTTCTGGGCTAGTATTGTTTGGTATGAAAGTGCAGCATTGTTTTCCAAACATTACACACACACACCCTTTTTCCGCCAAAAGCCAATCCAGTACCTGTCTGTTTTGCCATGCCATTCTGCTAGTTGCATCCAGCTGTTGCCCTAAGGCCTCCAGTGCATCATCAGTGTAGTTGATGAACCTCTGTTGACTGTAGTATATATAATTTATCTATTCAACATTTTTGCTTACCCCTATCACAGGTATGAGTGCTTCCCAGCTCATGCCTTGAATTTGTTAGGTATACCTCTCGGCTGTCCTATACTGTCAATCCGGATTGTTGGGTCAGGTTCATACTTCCTCTTCTGCCGTAGCAGTGTCCAGGGAAGTCTGTGTTGGACTGTGCTTCAGGGGACGTTATAACTTCCTGAAACAGCATGACACGCATACACGTACCTGCCCAATCGAGGGGGAGCGTAGATCTCAGACCTCTCTCCTGTCCGCACAGCCACCAGGTGTCTGTTAATGGGATAGTCTGAGTGTCCAATGCACCCTTGGGAGGAGGGGTACCTGCCGTATGTTTTTTACCTGGGGTGACATCCCACGTCTGAGTGCAGTTGCCTTGGAAGTGGCCAACCGGGCGAGTGCCCACCCGCATGAAGCATTCATAACTCAGATGGTCCTGCATTATAAGTTGTTCCTGCATAGGTGTTTGGCTCCTTTTATTTATAGCCCAGGGTCTGCTATAATTACAGTGATAAGCAAGCTTATTTTGGTCAAACTGCGAGGACGCCTGATATAACATACACCAATATGGGCACATTGGAGCATTGTTCAGACAGTTTCGATAACAGGGATCTGTGTTAACACAAATCCTCCTGTAACAAGCCCTAGCCCTAACTGGACGTGGGCATCATTGCTCACATTGCTCCCTGTGTTCCCTATGCCACTGCACACAAGTGGAAGAGTTATAAGGCATGGGGACTACATGCTGCGCAGGGTTTGACGTTGAGCACAGGTAGCAATTCTGTCTTTCTATCGTGCTTACTGTATACATTGCCCATTGGTACCATGTGTTCTCTTGTTGTGGCAAAACGGTATGTGTGTTACTTCTCTTACTGCGTGTTCCCGAGCTTCCCAGGGTTATATCATTCCCATGCCATATCCTCCGCGTTGATAGTTTCCAAATCTGTGCTAAAGTAGGCGGCTGTGGTATCCTGTGGGGCAGAACTGGTTGTACCCAAGCCGTCCCCACTATCTGAAGGAGTACTACTATCCACAACTTCATTCTCAGAATCACCAGAATTACCAAAGACTTCCCTTACCACCTGGTCAAATTCCTGTACTGCAGTGTCAACTTCTTGTTCCTCCCGGCTGGCCTCTGCAATTTGCTCCTCCTCACCACTTACCTCAGGTTCTGCCTCTGACTGTACCTGTGGAACTGCCCTAGTGCAGTGTTTGAGATGATACCAAGTGGAGCGTCCTTCCACTTGAACCGCAGTGGGTGATGCCTTGATTACTATGAAAGGCCCTTCCCTTCTTGACTCATTCCACTTCCTTCGAAACACTCGCACGTAGATCTGATCTCCCGGTTGGATTGGTCCTTCCCCTTGGACGGTCTCCAGCTCTTTCTGTTTTTCCTGCATATAGATAGACTTATGTATCATAGTTAGTTGCCGCATGTATTGTCTTAGTTCAAGTTCCAATTGCTCTAAACTGGGTCCCTTATATGGTCCTCTCCATTGGGGCACTGGCATGGGTCTTCCAGTTAGCATTTCATGTGGTGTCAAGCATGTTACCTGATTAGTCTGCATAAGGTAACTCATTAATGCTAATGGTAATGCATCAACCCAATTCAGTCTAGTCTCTGCACAAATTTTGTACAGCTTGGCTTTCAGAGTGCCATTGATTCTTTCCACCATGCCCTGTGACTGTGGGTGGTACACACATCCAAACCTTTGCTTTATTTTCAGTACCTGTAATACCAATTTGACCACCTTTTGGATGAAGGCCGAACCGTTGTCCGAGCTAATCTCCGTAGGTATTCCAAATCTAGGAACCACTTCGTTTGTCAGGAACTTTACCACTGTTCCTGCCCCTTTGTGCAGACTAGGCAGAGTATTTTTCAGCCCTTCCAGGTCCTGGAAATATCCCAGGGGATATACTGTACTTGTCCTGATCCCTTTACCAGCAGTGGCAGCATTTCCTTCTTCCCGTTCCATGTAATCAAGCTTCCTTCCTCACCTGATTCTTTATCTATTGCTGGCCCTATTTCTACTGGCTGCCTCTCATACCTCCCTGGGGTATACCTTCTCGCTTGCTCCTTCTCTCCTCTAGTCCCCTCTTCCATCTCCAATATCTGTCTCTCCGTTCTCTCTCGAGTTTCTTCCTCTAGCTTCAATATAATTATGGAGAAGGACAGGACTGGACCTAGAGTTGAGATTTTTGATTGGAGAAAGGCTAACTTTGAGGGGATACGAAGGGATTTAGAGAGAGTGGATTGGGTCAAGTTGTTTTATGGGAAGGATGTAATAGAGAAATGGAGGTCATTTAAGGGTGAAATTATGAGGGTACAGAATCTTTATGTTCCTGTTAGGTTGAAAGGAAAGGTTAAAGGTTTGAGAGCACCATGGTTTTCAAGGGATATTAGAAATTTGGTTCAGAAAAAGAGGGATGTCTACAATAGATATAGGCAGCATGGAGTAAAGGAATTGCTCAAGGAATATAAAGAATGTAAAAGGAATCTTAAGAAAGAGATTAGAAAAGCTAAAAGAAGATACGAGGTTGGTTTGGCAAATAAGGTGAAAGTAAATCCAAAAGGTTTCTACAGTTATATTAAAAGCAAGAGGATAGTGAGGGATAAAATTGGCCCCTTAGAGAATCAGAGTGGTCAGCTATGTGTGGAACCGAAGGAGATGGGAGAGATTTTGAATGATCTCTTCGGTATTCACTAAGGAGAAGGATATTGAATTGTCTAAGGTGTGGGAAACAAGTAAGGAAGTTATGGAACCTATGACAATTAAAGAGGTGGAGGTACTGGCGCTTTTAAGAAATTTAAAAGTGGGTAAATCTCCAGGTCCTGACAGGATATTCCCCAGGACCTTGAGGGAAGTTTGTGTAGAAATAGCAGGAGCGCTGACGGAGATCTTTAATATGTCATTAGAAACGGGGATTGTGCCAGAGGATTGGCGTATTGCTCATGTGGTTCCATTGTTTAAAAAGGGTTCTAGAAGGAAGCCTAGCAATTATAGACCTGTCAGTTTGACATCAGTGGTGGGTAAATTAATGGAAAGTATTCTTAGAGATAGTATTTATAATTATCTGGATAGACTGGATCTGATTAGAAGTAGCCAGCATGGATTTGTGCGTGGAAGGTCATGTTTGACAAACCTTATTGAATTTTTTGAAGAAGTTACGAGGAATGTTGACGATGGTAAGGTAGTGGATGTATTCTATATGGACTTCAGCAAAGCCTTTGACAAAGTTCCACATGGAAGGTTAGTTAAGAAGGTTCAGTCGTTAGGTACTAATGCTGGAGTAATAAAATGGATTCAACAGTGGCTAGATGGGAGATGCCAGAGAGTAGTGCTGGATAATTGTTTATCAGGATGGAGGCTGGTGACTAGCGGGGTGCCTCAGAGATCTGTTTTGGGCCCAATGTTGTTTGTAATATACATAAATGATCTGGATGATGGGGTGGTAAATTGGATTAGTAAGTATGCCGATGATACTAAGGTAGGAGGTGTTGTGGATAATGAGGTGGATTTTCAAAGCTTGCAGGGAGATTTATGCCGGTTAGAAGAATGGGCTGAATGTTGGCAGATGGAGTTTAATGCTGAGAAGTGTGAGGTTCTACATTTTGGCAGGAATAATCCAAATAGAACATACAGAGTAAATGGTAGGGCATTGAGGAATGCAGAGGAACAGAGAGATCTAGGAATAACTGTGCATAGTTCCCTGAAAGTGGAGTCTCATGTAGGTAGGGTGGTGAAGAGGGCTTTTGGAATGCTGGCCTTTATAAATCAAACCATTGAGTTCAGAAGTTGGGATGTAATGCTAAAGTTGTACAAGGCATTGGTAAGGCCAAATTTGGAATATTGTGTGCAGTTCTGGTCACCGAATTATAGGAAAGATATCAATAAATTAGAGAGAGTGCAGAGACGATTTACTAGGATGTTACCTGGGTTTCAGCAATTAAGCAAAAGGTTGAACAAGTTAGGTCTCTATTCATTAGAGCGTAGAAGGTTGAGGGGGGATTTGATCGAGGTATTTAAAATTTTGAGAGGGATAGATACAGTTGACGTGAACAGGCTGTTTCCATTGAGAGTAGGGGAGATTCAAACGAGAGGACATGATTTGAGAGTTAGGGGGTAGAAGTTTAAGGGAAACACGAAGGGGTATTTCTTTACTCAAAGAGTGATAGCTGTGTGGAATGAGCTTCCTGTAGAAGTAGTAGAGGCCAGTTCAGTTGTGTCATTTAAGGTAAAATTGGATAGGTATATGGACAGGAAAGGAGTGGAGGGTTATGGGCTGAGTGCGGGTAGGTGGGACTAGGTGAGATTAAGGGTTCGGCACGGACTAGGAGGGCCAAGATGGCCTGTTTCCATGCTGTGATTGTTATATGGTTATATGGTTATATCTCGTTCCTCAGCACCTCTCTCACCCTCTCATATTTCCTTCTTTCCTCCTCAGGGTCCCAGACCTCTACTTCTCCCTGTAGGCTTACTGTTCCTGATATCATGGGGCACTGCTTGGTGCTCCCTGCTCATAATAGGGAGGGGGACTTTCTACTTCTTTCAGATCCAGGTATGGAGCTGAAGCTGGGTTTCTGTTAGGCTTTTCCTCTCCCCCACCCGACTGTTTTTCCTGTTCCCTTGCGTCTTTTTCGTTTATTATCAATATCCTGCCTGTCTTTCTCAATCACTCTCCCTCCATCCTAAAAAGTTTCAATACTTCCATCTCCTGCTCTCTCCTTTCCTCCCTTGTCTTGGACTTATCGTTTGGTTTATGATTTTTAATTAATGCTTCCATCTCTTCACACAAGCTTACATCGAATGTCCCTTTTTTTGGCCATTTCGTGCGCAGGTTTTTGGTTCTTTTTTCCCATTTCTCTGAAATTGCAGTGATCTCACCTCCACTTACCAGAAATTTCTTGCACAGTATGTCTACTGCTGTTCCTTTTTCTTCCGCCATGTTATTTCTTCTTCTCTTAGGTATTATTTCTTAAAAAGTCTCACAGTTCAAACATTTCCCTGATCCTATCTCTACACCTGGCCCTACAGTTTATTCTACCAGTGTTCAAGCAATTTATCAAATTCTTCTTACCTTCTGTTTCATTCTGCCCGAGCAGCCCTCAACCTAGGGCAGTACTCACAGAAGATTCTCTTCACTTTCCCTGCCCGTTCAGCCCTTCGTTTTGTATGAAGTGGTATCCACAGGGACTTACCAACACCACGTGGAATTTCCTCTACTGAACTTTTTATTACCTTATTCGTACATACCCCCACTGCAGTGTTCTCGATCAATCCTCTGAGCCTCCTGTCAACCCCCAATTCTGCCAGATTCTTTGGATCGGAGAGACCCTTCGGCAGTTGCTACACACTTCTGAGTCCCCAAGACCCCCAAAACCAACAGAATTTTAGTCCGAATTGTCGCAAAAAGCACCTACCTTTTTTCTGGGTGCACCCATAATTCTATTAGCTCTGTGAGGGCTCCCGAGGGACCGGGAAGCAGCCTCAACCCACCGAACCCTTTTCGCAGGTCTCTTTCCGATCCTGTTTGTGAAGCCAATTTTGTCGTGGTTACTTGAAATGACCAGGAGGCACAGACAATTCTTTGAGAAGTTTAAACTTTCATTTGCAAACAAAGGCTGAGTCAATCAATGAACTTGTCACCGAAAGCCCACCAAGCTCCGGTGTACAGCATTCTTTATAGTAATTTCTTATCTCAGTTACATTTCGGTTTTATCAGCATATCCAATCAATTTTTAGTTGCATATCATCTATACATTAACTAATCAAATGCTCTTGCCTAGCTCTCAGTGCACCACCAGTATTTCTTTCCAGTTCACATCTTGGGCCTCATTCCTGGCCAGTTGTTTCTCAGTCAGCCTTCCTTAACCTCCCTCACATTACATTTCCTGTTCATACCATCCTGTCTGCCACCACTATCTCTTCATAAGCCGTGCTGTTGTATAATATATGGAGTACATTTCAGCTAATTAGTGCTGCTAAGGATAAACAGATGTTCTTTAACTGCAAGCTAAGAGAATACAAGGTATCTAGTAAAACAATACATAGCAAAATGTGTCTAGTAAATTAATTCATAGTAATATTCAGTACATAGGAGTGATTACATAGTGATTACATAGTATAGTAAATAGCTAGTACATAGTGATTATATTTCAGGTATATATTTCTCAATAGTTTCTCCCTCCGATCTTTGGTAATGTTTGCACACACGAGGAAATCTGCAGATGCTGGAAATTCAAGCAACACACAGAAAATGTTGGTGGAACACAGCAGGCCAGGCAGCATCTACAGGGAGAGGCACTGTCGACATTTCAGGCCGAGACCCTTCATCAGGACTAACTGAAAGGAAAGATAGCAAGAGACTTTCAAATCTCGACAGTGCTTTTCCCTATAGATGTTGCCTGGTCTGCTGTGTTCCACCAGAATTTTGGTAATGTTTGCCTCTATTTTCTCCAACAATGTAGCTCAGTATATTTGTTGGCTTAATGCCAAGTCTTATCCATTAATTCCAAAATAGAAACTTGACACTGCAATCTGAACACCTCAGTCCATTTTAAATATCTTTTAACTGTTCCATCCAACCAACGCAGAGAAATTGCCTTCTAGTAGGCAGATGGCAATATCCATTTCTGAATTAAATCAGTTTTTCTACAAAGAAGAAGGTCAGTCACTATGAGGAAGACACAGTTAAAATACTTTTCTTCTCTTTGTTATAACAAATGTGTTGTCCTTTTGATTTCGCTTGCTCCGAAGTAACACTGGACCTGTTCAACAAGTGCAACCTGAGTTTGTGCTCACATATTCCAGGTGTGTAATTAGCCGTTTATTGATGGACCATAAGACCATAAGACATAAGAACAGATTTAGGCTATTTGGCCCATTGAGCCTGCTCTGCCATTTAATCATGGCTCATCCTCTGCTCCAGTCCCAGCCCTCTCCCTGAGACCTCTGATGCCATGGCCAATCAAGAACCTGTCAAGCTCTGCCTTAAAAACACCCAATGACCTGGCCTTTCAACATTTGGAAAATTTCAATGAGATCCCCCCTCATCCTTCTAAATTCTAGCAAGTACAGTCCCAGAGCCATCAAACATTTATCGTGTGATAGCCCTTCCACTCCCAGAATTATCCTAGTGAACTTCTGCAGAACCCTCTCCAATGCCAGCACATCTTTTCTTAGATGAGGAGCCCAAAATTTCACAATACTCAAGATGAGGTCTCACCAGTGCCTTACAAAGCCTCAGCATTACATCCTTGCTCTTGTATTCTAGACCTCTTGAAATTAATGCTAACATTGCATTTGCCTTCCTCACCACGGACTCAACCTGCAAGTTAACCCTTAGTTTGTTCTGCACAAAGACTCCCATGTCCCTTTGCATCTCAATTTTTTTAGATTTTCTCCCCATTTAGAAAATAGTCTGCACATTTATTTCTTCTACCAAGGTGCATGACCATGCATTTTCCAACACTGTATTTCATTTGCCACTCTCTTGCCCTTTCTCCTAATCTGTCTAAGTCCTGCTGCAGCCTACCTGTTTCCTCAACATTGCCTACTCCTCCACCAATTTTTGTATAATCTGCAAATTTGGCAACAAAACTATCTATTCCATCATCTAAGTCACTGATATACAGCATAAAAAGAAGCGGTCCCAATGCCAACCCCTGCAGAACACCACTAATCACTGGTAACTAACCAGAAAAGGATCTATTCATTCCCACTTGCTGCCTCCTACTAATCAGCCAATGCTCTAACCATGCCAGCAACATTCCTGTAAAATATGGGCTCTTAACTTGGTAAGCAGCCTCATGTGTGGCAAAGGCCTTCTGAAACGCCAAATATACAACATCTACTTTATCTATCAATCTCCTCAAAGAATTCCAATAGGTTTGCCAGGCAAGGTTCTCCCTTAAGGAGTTCTCCCTTCAGACTTGTCCTATTTTGTCCTGTGTCACCAAGGACTCCATAACCTCATCCTTAACAATTGACTCCAACATCTTCCCAACCACTGAAGTCAGGTCTATAATTTCCTTTTTGCTGCCTTTCTCCTTTCTTGAAGATTGGAGAGACATTTGCAATTTTCCAGTTCTTTTGAACCATGTCAGAGTCCAATGATTCTTGAAAGATCATAATTAAGGTCTCCACAATCTCTAACACTACTTCTTTCAAAACCCTAGTGTGCAGTTCTTCTTGTACAGGTGACTTATATACCCTAAGGCCATTCAGCTTTTTGAGCACCTTCTCTTCCCTCACTCCCTTCCCTCATTCCCTCTCACCCTTCCCTCACGATGGCAGAGGAAATAAAGGGCTATACTTGCTGTACTAGATGCATCTGGATCGAGCTGCTGCTTATCGAGATGATCTCAGACTTGTTATTGATTTGGACCCAATAGAAGGCTGGTTTGCTTCATTGGCAAACAGCCTTTCAGGAACTAAATTAGGATAGAAAAGGTAGCATCAGGAAATTATCAGCTGCTAGTGTTCCAAATTAGTGCTAAATCATTCAGAGAATAAAAATGATGCTATAAAACACACAGTAGCATTTCCCAAGCACTGAATAAACTCATAATTTAATAAACCTCCAACCGTCTTGGAATTGGAATATGAACTTACACAGGACAAAATAAAGACCACACAACAAATTGTTAAGTAATATTCACTGAGTCTTTACTGTTTAAGAAGGTGCCACTGAACACGTGCAACAGCTCACGGGTAATTCAAAATGCAAGAAATCCAATTAAAAACATTACTAATAACACCTTTTCTGAAGTAAAGAGAAATACAGTATAGAAACAGGCCCTTCAGCCCATCTATTCTATGCCAAAACCAATTAGACAGCCTATTCCCAACAACCTGAACTGGGACCTTAGCCCTACATGTCCCTACTAACCACGTACCAATTTAAACTTCTCTTAAATGTTGAAATCAAGGATGCACCACTTGTACTGGCAGCACATTCCTCACTCTCACAACCCTCTGAGCAAAGAAATTTACCCTCACATCCCCTAAAACTTCTCACCTTTTACCCTTAAGCCATGACCTCTGGTTGTAGTCCCACCCAACTTCAGTGGAAAAAGCCTGCTTGCATTTACCCTAATTTTGTACTGTAATTACATAATTTTGTATACCGCTATAAATCTCCTTTCAATCTTCTATGTTCTAAAGAATACAGTCCTAACCTAGAAACATAGAAAAACCTACAGCACAATACAGGCCCTTCAACCCACAATGCCATGCTGAACATGTACTTACTTTAGAAATTACCTAGGGTTATTAGAGGGCTATTACCCATAGCGCTCTAGTTTTCTAAGCTCCATGTACCTATCCAGGAGTCTCTTAAAAGACCCTGTCGTATTAACCTATTCAATCTTTCCTTTTATCTCAGGTCCTCCAGACCCAACAACGTCCTTGTAAATTTTCTCTGCACTCTTTCAATCTGGTTTACTTCTTTCCTGTAGGTAGGTGACCAAAACTTCACACAATACTCCAAATTAGGCCTCGCCAACATCTTATACAACTTCAATGTAACATCCAGTCTCCTGTAAAAGCTTTCTTTATGATCCTGTCTACTTGCGACACTACTTTCAATGAATTCCCAGCTCCCTTTGTTCTACCACAGTCCTCAATGCCCTACTGTTCACTGTGTAATAACCTGGCTGGTCCTACCCAAGTGCAAAACCTGTAGTTGTCTGCATTAAATTTCATCTGCTATTTTCCAGCCCATTTTTATAGCTGATGCAGATCCCTCTACAAGCCATGATAGCCTTCCTCGATGTCCACTACACTCCCAATCTTGGTGTCATCCACAAATTTGCTGATCCAGTTAACCACATTATCATCCAGATCATTGATACAAATGACAAACAACAAAGGACCCAACACTGATCCCTGTGGGACTCCACCAATCACAGGCCTCCAGTCAGAGAGGCAACCATCTACTATCAGTCTCTGGCTTCTCCCACAAAGTCAATGTCTAATCCAATTTACAACCACATCCTGAATGCCGAGCGACTGAACCTTCTAGACCAGTCTTGTCAAATGCCTTGCTAAAGTCCATGTAGGCAAAATCCACTTCATCTACTTTCATCAGAGCATGTCCATCCAAATACTGTACTTATATATTCGGTCCCCTAGAATACCTTCCAATAACTTTCCCACAGCTGATGTCAGACTCACTGGCCTATACTTTCTTGCTTTCAGTTTAGAGCCTTTTTTAAACAGCAGAACAACATTGGCTATTTTCCAATCCTCTGGTTCCTCTCCTATCACTAAGGATGCTTTAAATATCTCTCCTAGGGACCCAGCAATTTCTGTGCTTGCCTCCTGTAGGGTCTGAGGGAACATCTTGTCAGGTCCTGGGGTTGATTTGCCTCAGGGTAGAAAATACCTCTTCCTCTGTTATCCGTACAGGTCCATGAAGTTGATGTCACTTCTATAGAGTCTGTGTCCATCTCTTGAGTAAATACATATGCCAAGAATGCAGTTAAGATTCCACCCCCCCCCCCAATATGTTTTGGCTCCATACATAGATTTCCATCCTGGTCTTCCAGACGACCAATTTTGTCTCTTCCAATCTTTTTGCTTTTAATATACCTGTAGAATCCCTTAGGATTCTCCTTCACCATGTCTGCTAGAGCAACTTCATGCCTTCTTTTAGCCTTCCTGATTTCTTTCTTAAGTGTTCTTTTCAATATGTTACTCCATAAGCACCTCATTTATTCCTACCTGCCTCTACTTGCTATGC
This sequence comes from Hypanus sabinus, assembly GCF_030144855.1. Taxonomy (NCBI): domain Eukaryota; kingdom Metazoa; phylum Chordata; class Chondrichthyes; order Myliobatiformes; family Dasyatidae; genus Hypanus; species Hypanus sabinus. The sequence goes on from NC_082727.1 coordinate 2,868,063, forward strand.
ACCTCCTTTTTTCTCTTAAACAGGGCCTCAATATCTCTTGAAGACCAAAGTTCCCTACACTTGTTATCTTTACTTTTTATTCTGACAGGCACATATAAGCTTTGTACTCTCAGAAGTTCATTTTTGAAGGCCTCCAACTTTTCAAGTACACCTTTGCCAATTCACACTTGCCAAATCATTTCTGATACTGTCAGAATTGGCCTTTCTTCAATTTAGAATCTCAATCTATGGACCAACCTATCCCTTTGCATATTTACTTTAAAACAAATGGCACTGTGATCACTAGATACAAAATGTTCCCCTACACAATCTTCTGTCACCTGCTGTCTCATTCCCCAATAGAAGATCAAGTATTACACATTCACCTGTTGGGACATCTATGTACTGATGAAAGAAACTGTGGTGATCTATCACAGCAAACAATGCAGGAGCAAGCAGAGACAAAGCTAGTTCAAAGGATGGGCTATGCAGGCACATAGCAAAGCCGAAGCATAGCGTGTACACAGGGTCGCAGGCTGAGTTGATATCACTGTTGGAGTCAGAGTGAGTGCTTTGGAGAGGAATTGATGAGGAAGGGGTTTGATGCCCGTCCACCGGGTGCAAGGTTGGATTGCTCCAAGCGCTCAGCCGATTTTGGGAAATCAAGAATGTCTTTGGGTTGTGTGGCTGTGTGTCACTGCAGTGTGAGCCCTAGAGAGAGGCACTACCCGGTGCTCAGTCAACTTGAACACCAGTCCAGATAGACTAAAAAGCTCAAGAGTCAGGATTAGAGGCGAAGGTCAGGCACATTTCGCTTTGTCGTCCACAATGTTTCTTCCTCTTTCTGTGATACTGAATCTGTGAACTGCTCTGGCAGCTGTTGTTGCTGTGAGTTTTGCTGTGTTTTTGCCCCACTAAAATGAACTGAGATCGAGGCTTGGTCCTACTCCACTTACGGGGAGCAGATCTAAGTGGGGGGGTGTGTTTTCCTCTTTCACAGTGGTTTCTGTTTTTCTGTTATTTTAATTGGGTTCTTTGGGTTTCTTGCTTTGTGGCTGCCTGTGAGCAAACAAATTGAGATTGTATAATTTATACATTCTTTGATATTAAATGTACTTTGATTGACTTTGATTGTATCAGAGGAAAACCAATTCATGGAGTTGCTATATAAAAACAAAGTTGTGACATGTAAGCATTCAAGAATCTGATACATTTTCATACTGTAAAGCCAGTATAAACTGTAATATTGAATATTTTATGTGTTTAGGAATTATTGAAAATGTTTCAAATGCTACAGAGGTATAGTTAAAGTTTCAATAACATGCTGAAACTTTAAAAGATAGGAAAATTTAAAAGAAACAATTTTAAAATGCACAATGGGATCTATTCATAAGCCTGTAACTTCCTGCATCTAATTTACTTTTGACATCAATTCTTTCTCTCTCTTCCTGACCAAAATCCCTTTGTTATTGGGGTCTGTTCTGCAGACACTCACAGAAACACTGTCATGAGAGAGTCATGTCACTCTATTTGAAAGACAATATAAGGTTTTATGACCACAAGAGCTTCTGCAGATGCTGTAAATCTTGAGCAACACATAAAATGCTGGAGCAACTCACCAGGTTAGACAGCATCTATGGAGGGAACCTCATCTCAAATCGTCAATTGTTCATTCTCCTCCATTGATGCTGCCTGATTTGCTGAGTTCCTCCAGTATTTAGTAAATCAGATAAATTGGATAATTGCATTAAACTTGAGCATTTAAAAGATCAGAACTGTGAAGGAAATGTTAATTATCATGTAAATCCTGTTGAAAGTTTGGAAAGTGGGAATGTAAAAGTGATCAATGTCAAGACAGATATGTATGTGGAGATTCTAAAGAGAAATTCTGAATGGTCATCCACATTGGATATCTAGAGAACCAAAAACAAATCGTGTTGCAAATTGGCATGTACATCAGGTGGAATAGTTGATTCAATTATGGGACCATTTCTTGTCAAATCTACAAAACAGTTGTGAGGTATCCTGCATAAGATGGAGTCAAAGCCTGAGTGTGATGTGGTCAAGGGGTGGGGTGTGCAGGTACAGTGGGTTCATGACATGGGGCAGAATTGACAATTAACATGATAGCTGGCCACACACTGTCACTTCAGTTTTGAGTGACTAGACTTTGACATGGTACAGATCTGGTTCAGATTCTGAATGTTTTCTCAGCCTTTCTGAGCACCAGATTTTCTTCACAACTGTTCACTCAGCACATACAACAACTCTGTACTGGGGCATCAGAGAACAGAGAACAGGAACAAGCCCTCCTCTACGCTGAGCTTGATGCCAAATTAAATTAATTAATCTGCCTGCCCATGATCCATTTCCCTACATTCCCTGCGTGTTCATGTGTCTGAATAAATGCCCCAAAATATCACTATCATACCTACTTCTACTTGACAACATATCCAAAAACCTACCACTCCCTTGTGTAAAAAAAAAGTGCCCCACGCATTTCCTTTACACTTTGCCTTGTCCCACAATGCTATTACAGCACCAGCCACCCTGGTTCATAACCGCCGCTGGCTGTAAGAAGCTTGTATATTCTCCCTGTCACTGCACGAGTTCCCCTGGGTGCTCCAGTTTCCTTCCACATTCCAAAGATGAATGTTCATTGGTCACATGGGTGTAATTGGGAGGCATTGGATCATTGATCTAGAAGGACCTGTTTCTCTAAATCAATGAAGTAAATTAAAGCTCAGCCCTCTAGCATTTGACATTTCTACCCTGGGTGAAAAATGGCTCTGGAAACCTACTAGGATTGTTGTACTCCAGTCACTGAAGTGGAACATGAATCTTGAGGAAAGTCTTCTCCCAAATGAGCCCAAGATAATGTTCTATTCAACCCTGGAGTTGGAAAAATAAGCATTCAGTCCTGTGGTAAACACAGATGAATTAACGTGGTTGATCAAAATCAGGTTTAATATCACTGGCTTACGTTGTGAAATATATTAACTTTTTAGCAGCTGTACAATGCAATACATGATGAATCACTGTAATCATATATGTACATTAAATAGTTAAGTTAAAATAAGTAGTGCATTAACAGAAATTTTAAAAAAGTATTGAGGTTCTGTTCATGGGTTCAATGTCCAGTTAGAAATTGGATGGCAGAGGAGAAGAAGCTGTTCCTGAATCCTTTAGGCTTCCTGATGGTAACAATGAGAAGAGGGCATGCCTTGGGTGATGGGGTCCTTAATGATTGACTCAATCTTCCTGAGGCACTGCTCCTCGAAGATGTCCTAGATACCATGGAATTTTGGATAGGTATATGGACAGGAAAGGAATGAAGGGTTATGGGCTGAGTGCAGGTCAGTGGGACTAGGTGAGAGTAAGCATTTGGCACAGTCTAGAAGGACCAAGATGGCCTGTTTCCGTGCTGTAATTGTTATATGGTTATAGTCAAAAGATGGAGTTGACTAATTTTACAATTTCCTGCAACTTACTTCAATCTGCGCAGGATGCAGCCAGTCAGAATGCTCTTTGTGGTACATCTGTAGAAGTTTTTGAGTCTTTTAGTTGCCAATCCAAATTTCCTCAAATTCCTGATGAAATATAGCTACAGTCTTGCTTTTTTCATAGCCGCATCAATAAGTTACAACCAGGTTAGGTCCTCAGAGATATTGACAACCTGGAACTTGAAATTGCTCACTCTCTCCATTTCTGATCCCTCTATGAGGATTGGTATGTGATCCCTCATCTTACCCTTCCTGAAGACCACAATCAGCTCTTTGATCTTACTAACTTTGCGTGCAAGGCTGTTGCTATGACACCACTCAACTGGTATACCTTGCTCCTGTACACCAGTTCGTCACTATCTGAGATTCTGCCAACAATGGTTGTACCATCAGCAAATTTATAGATGGCATTTGAGCTGTGCCTACACACCCAGTCATGGGTGTAGAGAGAGCACACATCCCTGTGGTGCACAAAGGTTGATTGTTAGCAAGGTGCAGGTATTATTTCAGGAGATTCTTTGTAGTCGCCGTGACTATCCCTCGAGGTCAAGGATGATGGTCTTCATTCCGTTGATCTATCACAGAGCGAGGATGCCTGTGCATGTATTTGTTTAATGTGTACTTGATGTTGCACTCCAAGAAGCAGATGATGCTTCACAAATCAACCAACTGATTCCAATGGAATGGAAACCACAATGACTGGAGCTGATGGATTTGTTGCAGCCTTCATCCACCTTCACAGCCGTTGAGTTTGAAGTAACTTTGTCCGCCTGTTCCACCATTGAAGTATTGGTTGGATTGTTCTTTGTCAGGGATCTCACCCTCAAACTTGCCACCACGGGTGACTCTACCAGGAGCATAGCTCCAGACGGCATCGCTCTCAGGATCTCAGGACCACACAAGTTTCTCCACCATGACAAGGTGACAATCCATGGAGAAGTTCAGGAGATTGGGGGACATCACAATAAACAAAGAAGCACAGATACAATGTCAACCAAGCATTGGAAAGGATTGATTGTGATAATCTTTGCAATCTTTCATATTTCACTCCTAACATTTAATTTATAAACTAATTGACCCATTGGATGCCATTCAGTGAAAGTAGTTTGCACCCTTGAATTTATATGTTTCTCTTTCAGCTAAAACATTACATAAGTTCTAGAAACATTCACCAGTAAAACATTTATTGTGAGGGACAAATTAACAATTCAGATCAATATTTTGCTATGCTCAATTCACATACAGAGGATTGGTGAGGAAGCTGGGGCAGGTGTTAGGATCAAATATAGTGATGTTGGACCAGGTGTTTTGAAGGCTTAAAGTTGATAATCTACACTGTATAGCTTTAAGACCTTTGCAAAATTGCCAGTTCCAATCTGCACAGTGCAAAAAGTGCCAAACTTTATCACCCTTTTGTATGGAACTTACCAGCACATAGAGCAAGTGCAAAGTAGTTCCACTCCTTTGGAATAAATGGAAGAAAACAAAATGCCATCATTAATGGGCCTTCAACTTTGAGATGCAAGTAGCCTGCTGGCAGCAGCAAGCAGTTTGAGACAGAGACAGAGCTGTACACAATAAAAACAAGCCCTACAATCCGGGCAATATCCTTTTGAACATTTTTTGTACCCTCTCTAGTTTAATCACACTTTTCCTGTAGCTTAGCTGATAACATAATGCTATTACAATGCCATTGACTCAGGTTCATTTCCATCCACTCTCTATATGTTCTCCCCATGACTACATGAATTTCCTCTGGGAGTTCTGGTTTCTGCACACATTCCAAAGTCTGGGTTAGTAGGTTAGTGGTCACATGGGTGTAATTGGGTAGAAGGGGCCTGACACCATGCTGTATCTCCGAATAAAATTAAAAATAGTCTGCATGTACAACCTGACCAATATATTGTATAAATGTAACATGACATCCCAACTCAGGTTACCAATGGTTTGGCAGATGAATTTGCCCTTCACTATCCCCTACAAGTCACCCATCACATTCAGTGAACTATGCAATGTGCCCCAGGGCTCTCTGTTCAAAAATACTCCCCAGGACCTTGTAACAACGTATAATATCCTGCCTTGTTGTCACTTCCCAAAATGCATCAGTTCATACTTGTCCAAGTTAAACTCTATCTGCCATTCCTTTGCTCACTTTCCTAGTTAGTTCTGTTATAACATTAGATACCCTTCTTCACTGTCTACTATGCCATCAATTTGGATGTACCTTCAAAAATACATACTCATCCAAATCTTCATATATGTAACAAACAACAGTGGACCTGCTTCCTGTCCATGAAACACACAAATGATTACAGGCATCCAATATGGAAACTCACTCCATTACCACTTCTTTCTACTAGAACCAAGCCAGTTTTGTCCATATTCTGACACAAGAGATTCTGTAGATGCTGAAAATCTTGAGTAACATGCACAGCAGTTCAAGCAGTATCTATGGAAGGGAATAAACAGTTGATGCATCAGACTAATACTGAAGTGAACAGAGACACAATCAAGAAGATGGGAAGAGCACAAGCTGGCAAGTGATTGGTGGGAAAAGGTGAGGGGGAAGATGAATGGGTTGGTGTGTGGAAAATGATTTGAGAAATTGCGAGGTGTTTGTTGGAAGAGGCAGAGAGCTAAAGTAAGAATCTAATCGGAGAGGACCATGGAATAAAGGGAAGGAGGAGAGCAAGAAGAAGGTGATTGGTTGCTCATAAGGGTGGAGGAGGTAAAGAGAAGGAGTGAGAGGGTAACCAGAATGGAGAATGGAAGAAGAGACACAGTTTGGGGCTGTGGGAGGAACAGAGAAGAGGGATTACCAGGAGCTAGAGAGATCAATGCTCAGGGCATCAGGTAGGAAGCAAAATATGAGGTGTTGCTCCTCCGACCAGAGTTTGGCTTCATCGTGGCATTAGAGAAGGTCATGGACAAACATGTCAGTATGGAAATTGGGAGTTGAATTGAAATGCTTGACCAGCAGGAAATCCTGCTTCTTGTAGCATTTATTGCAAAGGTGTGTATGTGTGAGCACCTGCATTCTGTGTGCTGTACTGGATATACAATAGTCCAGAACATTACAAAGCATTGAATCTAAAGTGAGTTTTAGCAATCTCACCCTTGATCCCATGATTTATAACTTTCAGACTAGTCTGCCAAGCAGGACCTTGTCAAAGACCTTACTAAGGTTCCTGCAAATAACATCTGCTACCTTGCTTCCATCATTCCACTTGATCACCTCTTCAAAAAAAAATCAAGTTGTGGGAATTTAATTCCCACAGGCAAAACTTTGCTGACTATCCCTCATCAGTCCTTGCTTTCCAAGTGCAAATAAATCCTGTCCCAAAATCTCAACCATTAACTTTCTCATCACTGATAAAAGTCTCACTGTCCTATATCTCTTTATTGACCTACTTAATTAAACATCCTAACATTAGTTGGCCTCCATTATTCCAACACCACACTGAAGCTAACAAAAGTCTTTAGTCCTCTCCTTTTCTTCCCACAAGATTCTGGAATGCACTTATTCATGCTACAGGGATTTATCTCTCTCTGCATTTCAGGACTTCAGTACCTTTTCCTTTAAAATGTTGATATGCTTCAGAAAATCACCAATCCCTTCCCTGAACTCACTAGTTTCTAATATTATTCTCACAGCAAAGACAGACTGTGTTCATTAAAATCTTTGCCTAGGCAATAGCCTGGCTATTTAGACAGAAGTGAACCATCTGTCCAATGTAACAGTACTAATACAGCTCCAAGAAGGTAACTTACATCTCCCTTTCATTCCTGAAATTTAATTGCAGTTCTCCTCATTTGTTGCCTGACATTTATTTCTTTTCCCTCTCATTCTGTGAAATATTAGTCATACCATAGACATAAATCTTTTAATAAAACTGTCTCTGCTCAGATCACAAATGTTATTAGGAGGAAATCTTCAATTGCAGCCCCAATCTGAGGTATGGGAGCCTTATTATTTCAGAATCAAATTTATTGTCACTGAGTCAACTTTGCAAACAGCTAGGTACAGTTCATAGAAACTCAAAGGGACCAAATTCTTCTACTTTATTTAGTAATTAATAAAATGAACAAACAGGCAGAAGGAAAGTGCTAAAACAGGCATTAATCATCTCCAGCACTGATAGGTTGTGGATCAGAAGTACCTCCACACTCTGAATTGAAGGGTAGGCATTAAGTATGAATGAACTTCCATCCCAATAATCAGTAAATAACAATGTTTAAAATTATTCAAAATATAAAAATGTTTAACTTCCAGTGGCTGAAACATTACAGCTGTAGCAAAGTTAGTATAACACTATAACAGTAACAGCAAACTGGGTTTAATTGCTGCCGATGTCTGTGTGAAGTTCTCATGTTCTCCCCATGACCTTGCACATTTCCTCCAGGTACGCAGATTTCCACCCTCGTTCCAAAGGTGAAGGGGTTAATTGGTCACAGGGGTGTAATTGGGTGTCATGGCCAAAATCCAGAAAGCTAGAGAGTGAGAATGAGTGAATTTCCAAATCATCTTCCACTCAACATGCTGAGAACAGATACAATAATCAAACTGCTGCTTCTTTTCTCTTTGGAATATTAATCTCTGTGCCAGTGGAAATTTTATGGTGTGTGAACACTTCAATTCCAAGCATAACATGCTAAAGTTTGAAACACAGAAACAAAAATGAAAGCAAATGAGGTGAGTTTGGGGCTAATCCCTCAGATAGGCAATCCAATGGTAGAGATTAATTTAACATTTATCAGGTTTTCCCAGTTTAGAAAGGGCTTTAGATATTTGCTCAAGAAAATTCAAAACACTATAAGCTGTTCATAAATAAACAGATTCTGTGGATGTTGGAAATTTTGAGCATTACATACTAAGTACTGGAGGAACCCAGCAAGTCAGACAGCATCTATGGAGAGGAATAAACAGTCAATGTTTCAGGCTGAGACCCTTCATGATGACTAGAGAGAAAGGGGGAAAGAAGCAAGAATATAAAGGTGTGGGGGGAGATGTAAGAGGGGTAGGTGATAGGTGAGACAAGGTGGATGAGTGAGAAGGTGGGGATGAAGTTAAGAAGGTGGGGAGTGATTGGTAGAAGTGGTAAAGGGCTGAAGGAGAAGGAATTTGACAGAGAGCAATGGACCATGGAACAAAGGAAAGGAGGAGAGGAACCAGAGAGAGGTGATGGGCAGATGAGGGGTAAGAATGGGGAATGGAAAAAAAGAGAAGGGATGGGAGAAAGAAGTTACAGAAAGTTAGAGAAACTGATGTTCATGCCAACACGTTGGATGTTACTCAAGTGGTTCACAGTTAGTTAACTATTAATTCTAAAAATATAAATTATCTGAAGCTTACAAACACTCATACTTATTCCAAAAGAATGGGATTGCTTTGCCTCGTCATCTTGCTGACTGTGTTCTGAAAGACCTGAAAATTCCTGAAAAAAGTTAATTTCCCACTACTAGGGATTTGAATGAGAGCAAGAATGTGTCAGATATCGATTCAAGCCTGTATGCTCAAACAGGAGTCCAGTGCCCATGCACAGCGTAACTCTCGCTTCAGCTTGCAGCTTAATATAGGCCTGGCCAAACTTAGGAAATCTTGTTTGGGTGGATGCTGCGTGATGTGTCCCCTGTTACAAATCAGTACCCCGAAATAACTAATAGTACACAGATGCGATTAAACGATCAAGCTTTATAATTCTTAATTTAACTACTGTATATGGTTAGTAAAGAAAACAAAAATAAGAAAAAGGGAACATTCTCACAAAACAGTTTAATGTGCAATGCTGGAGCTCACTGATAAGGCCATTTGTCCACCATCAACCTCCTCCAATTGTCGCTGACCTTTAGACTTTCGCTCCAAGTCCACACTGTCTGGCAGTCTACCAATTCTCTTCATTCACATCTTCTCTGCTCATCTCTCCCCGACAAAAGACCGTGAAATCCCAGCTCCCAGACACACAAGAAAGAACAACATCCTGCTCATTGGCTAGCATGTCCCATTATCTCTAGTCATAACCCAAGTATTGCTGCTACAGAGAAACCATTACCTCAGTAGTGGAACATTACATAGAAGCCTTTACATTAGCAGTGATACAACGTGTTACAACAGTTATATAGAAACATACCTTGTTCCATGCAGAAATGCCAGAATTCCTCAGGAAAATAGAGATCATTGTCTTCGTTTTCACCTATTAAAAAAAAGATTGCATTTATCTATAAACTTTTATGACCTCAGTACATTCCATAGCAATAGGAAATAGAGACAGCAGGTACATGCACACCAAAGTTCCATGAATAGCAGTGATAACAGCCAGATAATCTGCTGGTGGCATTGTTGAAAATATTTTTATAGTGAATACATGGCACTAATTGGTGTTGATCAAGCTAATATTAATAAGTCTCAGTATTGGCAAATACCAATTTTTTAATCTAAGTCATGAATGACAAAGCAATAATTTCAGAATACATTCCTATTAATTCAATGGACTTCTGTTTAGCTTAATATTCATTGCAAAGAATCTGTAGAATTACCTGGTGATCGGCCATGATGAAATCGCAAAGCAGTCTCGATGGGCTGAATGGCCTAATTCTGTTCCTATCTTTTCTTGGCTTATGGCTACGATGTTGTTCCTTATCTTTACAAGTGTCTTTTAGAAACCTGCTTCCCACTGTTCAATGTCTTCCTACACTTATCATTTCTAAAATCTTATTACATGAACTATCCAACAGATGTTACGCAGTCTGGATATTGTCCAAGTAGTCTTTGTTGTGTTAAAAGCAATTCTATCAATCTGTCTTCAGCTCTGTGTATAATCACAAAGCAAAACTAGTCTTCTCTTTATCATGTAACAAAGTTCCCTGAAATCAAAGTTTGACATTGGCTAACCACTAATTTTAGACACATCTCATTTTGTCCACCACACTAAAGATGACAAAAAGTTAAAGGAGCTCCTGCTATTGTCTCAAGTGAAACATAAAGAATCAGGGGAGATTTGATAGAGATAAAAGATAGGTTGGGTGATAAAGATAGGATAGATGTGAAGAGGTTGTGTGAGACGAGAACTAGAGGTCAAAAGGTAAAGGTAAATACTTAAGAGGAACCTGAGGGGAACTTTGTCGCTCAGAGGGTGGTGAGAGTATGGAAGGAGGTGCCAGTGAAAGTGGTGGATGCAGATTTGCTGGCAGCATGTAAGAGTAGTTTGGATAAGTACGTGGATGGGAGAGGTATGGAGGACTGTGGTCCAGGTGGGGGCCAATGGGACTTGGCAGAATAATAGTTCAGCATGGGGTAGATGGGCCAAAGAGACTGTTTTCCTGTGTGGTTGTGGTCTATGACTCTATAAGTTCATACTCCAGAGGAAATATTTGACTATAGTAAGTACAATGCCTTCCAGAGTAGAAAAATCACCCATAACTTCATATCTCCCCCTATGGACAGCAGCTCCATAGATAAAAAAATACTTAAGTTACTGTCCTCTGCTAGTAGATTCCTTCTTCAGCCACTTGCCTCTTCCACCTATCACCTCCCAATTTAAGACCAGAAGACATTTTAGCAGAATTAGGCATATGGTCCATCAAGTCTGCTCTGCCATTCTATCATGGCTGATTTATTTCAAGATGGCACCAGTGAACAACACAACCAGTGATGACAACTGCAGACAGTTCATAAAACTACTCCTTTGTCTTCTGTCAAAGATGATCCTACTACTAAGCTGTGTCTGCTTGGAACCTGTGATTTAAATTTGTGTTTTTGAGCTGATTAAATGATCTGGCACTTTGCTGTCTCCGAGGGAGTTCAGTGAGGTTTGGAAAAGAGTTTACAGCCTGGATATGGGCCATTGGCCAATGATCGGCTCCATTACTCTCCTCCAATTGAAACGCTGAGCAAGGTTGAAGTTGATGAAGGAGGATGTTCTATGCCAGCTGCTTGCATTTAAGTAGTCTGGCTAGCTGCTATTGGAGGAAAGTAGACAAGTCTTAGAATCCATGTTGCAATGAACAAGTGTCATTTTTGGGGACTTTGAGGTTCATATTGTACATGTATCTGAATTGTTGTTACTCTTTTTTTTGCTGCTTTTTGAGTGGTTTGTTCAGTGCAATCGATGCAGACTGGGACGCTTCAGCAAAGAATGGCTCTGTGGCCTGTAGTCAACAAGTGGTGTGGCACTGAACTGAACTAAACTGAATACTCCTGAAATTCTGGTTAGACGGTTGATATCCTATGTGTTGTTCATTCACATTTTGCCATTTGTGCAAATGGTTATTTTTTCATGTTTTGGGTTTTTAACCTTTTCTTGAACAAATCTGTGGTGTTTCTTTGTTTCAGGGCTACCTGTGGGAGAACGAATCTTATAGATGTATTCTGTATACATACTTTGATAATGAATGCAATTTGAATCTTTGATTTATTATTGCTCTCAATCTCATTCTCTTATTTTCTGCCCATAACATTTACATCCTTACTAATCAAGAACCTATCAGCCTCCGCTTTAAATATACCAAATTACTTGTCCTCCATAGTGTCTGTAACAGTGAATTCCACAGATTCACCACTCTCTGGCTAATGAAATTCCTCCTCATCTCTGTTCTAAAGGAACATCTCTATTCTGAGGTTGTGTCCTTCGGCCCTAGACTCCCCCACTATTGAAAATATCCTCTACACATGCTCTCTTAATAGGCCTTTCAAAAGTTTCAATGCAATCCCCCCCCCTCATTCCTCAAAACTCAATTGAGTACCTACACAGAACCATCAAACATTCCTCATACAATAAGTATTTCACTCGTCTAATCATTCAATTGACCCTTCTCTATACTCTTTCCAATGCCAGCACATATTTTTTTAGGTAATGGGCCAAAATCCTTCACAATACAACCAATGCCTTATAAAGCCTTAGCATTACATCTTATATTCTCGACTTCTCAAAGGAATGCTAGCATTTAATTTGCCTTGCCAGATGCTGCCATTGATGTTGCCAGTCCTACTGAGTTTCCGGCATTTTGTGTGTGTTGCTTGAATTTCCAGCATCCGCAGATTTTCCCTTGTTTGTGATTTGATTACTACACTGCAAAGTCTCTTCCAGGGATGCCTACCTTGAAAAAGTTTAAATCTTCCCTTTGGTGAGAGTTCAGTGAAACTCTCTCTCACTGCTCCCCCACTGTAATCCCTGCTGCTCTGCAACTCTTTGACCACATGCTTACCCAGATCCTCTACTCCACCATTCCTGCTGAAGAGTTTTGGCCCAAAATGTCAACTGCACTTTTTTTCTCTAGATGCTGCCTGCCCTGCTGAGTTCCTCCAGCATTTTGTGTGTGTTGCTTTGATGTCATCATCTGCAGATTTTCTCTTGTTTGTGATTTTATTTGCCTTCCTCACCACCAGCTCAACCTGCAAGTTAACCTTTAGGGAATCCTGCACAAAGGGTCCCATATCCCGTTGCACCTCTGATTCCTTAATTTTCTTCAAATTTAGAAAATAGTCTATATCTGTATTCCATCTACCAAAGTGCATGACCATACACTTCCCAAATCTGTGTTCTATCTGCCATTTCTTAAACTGTCCATAAGTCAATCTGCAGACTTTCCATTTCCTGAACACTACATGTCTTCGTATCATCTGCAAACTTGGCCACAAAGCCATCAATTCTGTCATTGAAAAGAAGCGGTCCCAACACCAAACCTGGATACTATCAATTGACTGCAGCCAAGCTGAAAAGACCCCCTTTGTTCGCATTCTTTGCCTCCAACTAGTCAGCCAATCTTCTATCCGTGCTGGTATCTTTCCTGTAATACCATGGGCTCTTATCTTGTTTAGCAGCTTCATGTGCAGCACCTTCTCAAAGGCCCAAGTAAACACATCTACTGACTCACCTTTGTCTCTCCTGTCTTTTATTTCCTCAAAGAATTCTAACAGATTTATCAGGCAAGATTCCCATCAATGAAACCATGCTGACATCAGCCTACTTGATCATGTGCCTCCAAATACCATGAAGTCTCATCCTTATTAATGGACTCCAACATCTTCTCAACCATTGAAGCAAAGCTAACTAGACTTTCAAGTGCCTCCCTCCCATCATAAACAGAGGTCGACATTTGCAAATTTCCAGTCCTCCAGAACTATTCCAGAACCTAGTGATTCTTGAAAAATCATGACTTATTACTTTATCCCTCTCTCCCCCACCAACACATCTTTTCCCTCACCTGATTTCATCTATGCTTGTGCTCATTCACCTCCCCGGACCTTCTTATTTTGGCTTCTGCCCCGGCCCCCTTCTTTTCCAGTCCTAATGAAGTGTCAGGCCAAAATGTTGAATGTTTACTCCTGGCCACTGATGGTGCTGGTTTCATCCAGTGTGTATTCCTGGAGCCCACGAACACGTATAGAGGAATTCCAGGCCAACAGCCCTGACAGAGGCAGGCCAACAGATGGAGAATGCAATGAGTTCCTAAAGTTCACCTCATTAGCCTCAGAATGAGCAAACAGATTGGCAGTGCTTATCTGGCACATCGAGCACACCTCGCTTTGTACTGCAGGCTGGGTCATCTTAGCTCTCCAGAGGATTTATGTTGCACACAAGGCAGGCAATGCAACATCACCAATCCTTCAGGCTGCAGACAGATCACAGTGCGGTCTATTAGATATTTTCAAATTAGATATTTTAATTCATTGGCCTCTCACTCACCATCTGCTACAATCATTTCACTTTCCTATCATAATAGATCATGTGCTGATTACTTCACTAACTTTAAAAAAATTCACTTTAATGCCTGATGGTGTTAACGATGAGCTTTTGAAAGCTCCAGCATAATTTTGTATCTTTTTCTGTATTTTTTAAAAATATCTTTTCCTCTTTATCCCAGTTATCCTGGAGTTTGGTTGAAAGAATCCCTGCATATGTAAAAGTGTTCTCACTTATGTGGTTACAGAGCTGGCAATGTAAACATTGGGATGTGCAATTGAGTGCAACAGGCTGAAAGAGTTTGTAGGCTTTTATTCTATTCCAAGCTCTATAATCATTTCAGCCGTGCTACTCACCAGGTCCTCTGTGTTCCTTTAATTCCAGACTCTCTTGCATCACTCCAACATTGGCAGCCATGCTTTCAGCCATCCGAACACAAAACCCTACAACTGTTGCAAATCTCTCCAGTTGTTATACTTCTCCCTTCCTCTCATCATCCCTTAAAACCTACCACTACTACAAAATTACTTTCTCGATTATCTTCAGGAAATCAAAGTCAGGTTTATTGTCATGTGCACACAGGTGCAATGAAATACTTACTTAGACCATAAGACCATAAGACACAGCAGCAGAATTAGGCCATTCAGCCCATCGAGGCATTCCATCATCGCTAATCCCGGATTCCACTCAACCCCATACACCTGTCTTCTCACCATATCTTTTGATGCCCTAACCAATCAGAAAACAATCAATTTCCACTTTAAATATACCCACAGACTTGGCCTCCACCACAGTCTGATGCAGAGCCTTCCACAGATTTATTAATCTCTAGCGAAAAATATTCCTCCTTACCTCTCTTCTAAAGGGTTATCTCTCGCTGTGCCCTCTAGTTCTGGATAACTCCACAATAGGAAACATTCTTCTAAATTCCTATGCTCCTCATATGTTAACCTTTTCATTCCCAGAATCATCCTCATGAAAGTCCTCTGAACTGTCTCCAATAACAACACATCCTTTCTGAGATATGGAACACAAAACTGCTGACAATATTCCAAGTGTGACCTGACTAGTGTCTTATAAAGCCTCACATTATCTCCTTGCTTTTATATTCTATTCCCCTTGAAATAAATGCCAATATTGCATTGCCTTTGATATCACAGATTAAATTAAACTTCTGGGAGTCATGCACAAGAACTCTGCATCTGTATCTCTGATGTTTGAAACTTCTCACCTTTTAAAATATAGTCTGCACTATTGTTCCTTTTACCAAAATGCACGATCATACATTTCCCAACACTGTATTTCACCTGCCACTTTTTCGCTCATTCTTCCATTTTGTCTAAGTTCTGCTGCAATCGCATTGCTTCTGCAGCACTACTTACCCCTCCACTTATCTTCTTATCATCCGAAAACTTTGCCATAAAGCCATGAATTGCATTATCTAAATCACTGACAAACAATGTGAAAGGTAGCGGTCCCAATACTGATCCCTGAAGAACACCACTAGTCACCAGCAGCCAAGAAGAGAACCCCGTTTATTCCCACTTGCTGCCTCATGTTTGTCAGCCATTCCTCTATCTATGCCAGTGTGATACCTTATCAAATGCCTTCTGAAAATCCAAGTAAATGACATTCACTTCCTCTCCCTTGTCCACCCTGCTTGTTACTTCTTCAAAGAAATCTTACACATTAGATTTGTCAGGCAAGATTTCTCTTTACAGAAACCATATAACCATATAACAATTACAGAATGGAAACAGGCCATCTCGGCCCTTCTAGTCCGCGCTTAACGCTTACTCTCACCTAGTCCCACCTACCTGCACTCAGCCCATAACCCTCCATTCCTTTCTTGTCCATATACTTATCCAATTTTTTTTTAAATGACAATATCGAACCTGCCTCTACCACTTCTACTGGAAGCTCATTCCACACAGCTACCACTACCTGAGTAAAGAAGCTCCCCTTCGTGTTACCCCTAAACTTTTGCCCCCTAACTCTCAACACATGTCCTCTTGTTTGAATCTCCCCTACTCTCAATGGAAAAAGCCTATCTACGTCAACTCTATCTATCCCCATCATAATTTTAAATACCTCTATCAAGTCTCCCCTCAATGTTCTACGCTCCAAAGAATAAAGACCTAACTTGTTCAACCTTTCTCTGTAACTCAGGTGTTGAAATCCAGGTAACATTCTAATAAATCTTCTCTGTACTCTCTATTTCTACCCTAACTTCCCTCAAGGTCCTAGGCATATCCTGTCTGGATCCGGAGATTTATCCACTTTTATATTCTTTAAAGGCGCCAGTACTTCTTCTTCTTTAATCATCATAGTTTCCATAACTACCCTACTTGTTTCCCTTACAATTCAATATCCTTCTCCTTAGTGAATACCGAAGAAAAGAAATTGTTCAAAATCTCTCCCATCTCTTTTGGCTCCACACATAGCTGTCCACTCTGATTCTCTGATTCTCACTATCCTTTTGCTATTAATATAACTGTAGAAGCTCTTTGGATTTATTTTCACCTTACTTGCCAAA
This sequence comes from Hypanus sabinus, assembly GCF_030144855.1. Lineage (NCBI taxonomy): Eukaryota > Metazoa > Chordata > Chondrichthyes > Myliobatiformes > Dasyatidae > Hypanus > Hypanus sabinus. The sequence goes on from NC_082727.1 coordinate 2,884,760, forward strand.
GCAACCTCATATCTTCTTTTACCTTTTCTAATTTCTTTCTTAAGATTCTTTTTACATTCTTTATATTCCTCGAGCACCTCATTTACTCCATGCTGCCTGTATTTATTGTAGATCTCCCTCTTTTTTCCGAACCAAGTTTCCAATATCCCTTGAAAACCATGGCTCTCTCAAACTTTTAACCTTTCCTTTCAACCTAACAGGAACATAAAGTTTCTGTACCCTCAAAATTTCACCATTAAATGACCTCCATTTCTCTATTACATCCCTCCCATAAAACAAATTGTCCCAATCCACTCTCTCTAAATCCTTTCACATCTCCTCAATGTTAGCCTTTCTCTGATCAACAATTTCAACCTTGGGTTCAGTCCTATCCTTCTCCATAATCACATTGAAACTAATGGCATTGTGATCACTGGACCCGAAGTGCTCCCCAACACATACCTCTGTCATCTGACCTATCTCATTTTCTCACAGGAGATCCAACACTGCCTCTTCTCTAGTTGGTACCTCTATGTATTGCTGCAAAAAACTATCCTGCACACATTTTACAAACTCCAATCCATCCAGCCCTTTTACAGTATGGGCTTCTCAGTCTATGTGTGGAAAATTAAAATCTCCCACAATCACAACCCTGTGCTTACTACAAATATCTGCTATCTCCTTGCAAATTTGCTCCTCCAATTCTCGCCCCATTAGGTGGTCTATAATACACCCCTATAAGTGTTACTACACCTTTCCCATTCCTCAATTCCATCCAAATAGTCTCCCTAGATGAGCCCTCTAATCTATCCTGTGATATTTTCTCTGACAAGCAATGCAACATCTCCCCCGTTTGTCCCTCCGATTCTATCACACTTGAAGTAACGAAATCCTGGAATATTTAATTGCCAACCACACCCCTCCTGCCACCATGTTTCACTAATAGCTACAACATCATATTTCCAGATATCAATCCATGTTTTAAGCTCACCCACCTTTTAATGTTCCTGGTATTAAAATAGATGCATTTAAGAAACCCTCCACCTTTTACTCTCTGTTTATCCCTAACGGTGCAAACAACTTTATGATCTTTTTCTTCCTTCTCCCCCACATCTTCGGTCTGAGCGCTCCCCTTCTCTATCACCTGCCTATCCTCCCTCACACATTGTCTACTAGCTTTCTCTATTTGTGAACTAACCTCCTCTCCCCTAGTCTCTTCAAATTGATTCCCACCCCCAACCATTCTAGTTTAAAGTCTCCCCAGTAGCCTTAGCAAATCTCCCCAACAGGATATTGGTCCCCCGAGAATTCAAGTGTAACCCGTCCTTTTTGTACAGGTCACACCTGCCCCAAAAGAGGTCCCAATGATCTAGAAACTTGAATCCTTGCCTCTTGCTCCAATCCCTCAGCCACACATTTATCCTCCACCTCATTCCATTCCTACTCTCACTGTCACATGGCAGTAATCCTGAGATTACTACCTTTGCAGTCCTTCTTCTCAACTCCCTTCCTAACTCCGTATATTCCCCTTTCAGGACCTCTTCCCTTTTCCTACCTTTGTCATTGGTACCTATAAGTACCGCAACCTCTGGCTCCTCACCCTCCCACTTCAGGGTATCTTGGACACGATCAGAAACATCCCAAACCCTGGCACCAGGGAGGCAAACTACCATCCGGGTCTCCTGACTGCATCCACAGAATCACCTATCTGACCTACTAACTATCGAGTCCCTTATTACTACTGCCTTCCTCATCCTTTCCCTACCCTTCTGAGCTACAGGGCACGGCAACTGTTGCTTCCCCCAGTAGGCTGTCCACCCCCCCCCCCCAACAGTACTCAGACTGGAGTACTTATTGTCAAGGGGTGCAGACACAGGAGTACTCTCTAGTACCTGACTCTTCCCCTTCCCCCTCCTAACCGTGACCTGCCTCCCGTGGCCCCAGTATGACCACCTGCCTGTAGTCCTCTCTATCAACTCCTTACTCTCCCTGACCAGACAAAGGTCATCGAGCTGCAGCTCCAGTTCCCTAACACGGTCCCTTGGGAGCTGCAGCTCAGCACACCTGGCACAGATGTTGAATTCCAGGAGGCTAGGAGACTCCAGGACCTCCCACATCTGACACCAAGAACAACATGCTGTCCTCACACTCATAATTCCCCCTTTCCTCAAATAACAGGTAAAACTGAAACCTAAACCTACCTTGCCTTGCCCACTTCCACCTAAGCCCGTTGAGCCAAAGCCCTTAAGCCTTCACTCTGCTGGCTTTGTCTTATTTTACCATTAGTCTCTAAGTACCCTGAAACCTTATCATTAATCCAACACTTATCCAACTACTGAGGATAGGCTAACTGGCCTATCATTTCCTTTCATTTGCTTTCACTTCTTAAAGAGTGGAGTGACATTTGTAATCTACCAGTCCCCTGGGACCATGCCAGAATTAAGTGATTCTTGAAAGGCCATCACAAATGTACCTGTTACCTCTTCAGCAACCACTTTTGTCCTCTGGGATGTAGTTCATCTTGTCCAGGTGACTTATCCAGCTGAAGACCTCTAAGTTTGCCCAGCATTTTTTTCCCTTTGTAAAAGCAGTGGTACTCACTCCAGTTACCTGACACTCAGGCACACTGCTACTGTCTTCCACAGGGAGGACTGATGCGAAGCGCTTCAAAGTCATCTTGTTGCAAACATCATAGGCATATAGCATCAGGTACATAATTACTGTTCCTTTCCATACCTTGAGGCACATCAGGCAAAAACCTTTAGCATTTTTATCAGTTTTTATGAGGCTGAGTCGCCAGCTCAATGCCCAAACCAGCACGGATGGAAATTACAAAGAGCTGGATGAATTCGAACCCAGGACCACTCGCCTCGAAGTCTGATGCAAACTCCATTCAACCACTGGCCAATTAGGTACATAATGTTCAGAAGAAAAACAAATTAAACAGATCATATACAATGTTTACACACAAAGAAACAAAATTATAACAAAGCCCATTTTAGTACAAATCATCAAAGTAGTCATAATGTCGTAGTAATTGTTGGTTCAAGAATTGAATGGTTGAAGGAAAGTAGCAGTTCTTGAACCTGGTGGTCTGGGTGTTCCTGCCAAATGGTGGCTGTGAGGCATGGCCTGGATGGTGAACAAGTTTAATAATAAATGCTGCCTTCATCAGGCTGCATGTTCTGTCAATACCACCGGTGGTGGAGAAGTACTGAATTCCCCAATACACTGGTGGTGGAGAAGTCCTGAACTCCCAAATACACCGGTGGTGGAGAAGTGCTGAACTACTGAATAAACCGGTGGTAGAGAAGTCCTGAATTCCCCAATACACTGGTGGTGGAGAAGTCCTGAATTCCCCAATACACTGGTGGTGGAGAAGTCCTGAACTCCCAAATACACCGGTGGTGGAGAAGTCCTGAACTACCCAATAAACCGGTGTAGGAGAAGTCCTCATCTCCCCAATACACCGGTGGTGGAGAAGTCCAGAACTCCCCAATGCACCGGTGGTGGAGAAGCCCTGAACTCCCCAATACACCGGTGGTGGAGAAGTCCTGAACTACCCAATACACCGGTGGTGGAGAAGTCCTCATCTCCCCAATACACCAGTAGTGGAGAAGCCCTGAACTCACCAATGCACAAGTTGTGGAAAAGTCCTGGACTCCCCAATACACCGGTGGTGGAGAAGTCCTGAACTCCCCAGTACACCGGTGGTGGAGAAGCCCTGAACTCCCCAATGCACAGGTGGTGGAGAAGTACAGAACTCCCCAATACACCAGAGGTGGAGGAGTCCTGAAATACCCAATACACAGGTGGTGGACAAGTCCTGAACTCCCCAATGCACCGGTGCTGGAGAAGTCCTGAACTCCCCAAATCACCAGTGGTGGAGAAGTCCTGAACTCCCCAATACACCGGTGCTGGAGAAGTCCTGGACTCCCCAATACACAGGTGGTGGAGAAGTCCTGAATTCCTCAATACACTGCTGGTGGAGAAGCCCTGAACTCCACAATGCACCGGTGCTGGAGAAGCCCTGAACTCCCCAATACACCGGTGATGGAGAAGCCCTGAACACCCCAATACACCAGTGGTGGAGAAGCCCTGAACTCCCCAATGCACCGGTGGTGGAGAAGTCCTGGAATCCACAATACACTGGTGGAGGAGAAGTTCTGAACTCCACAATACACCGGTGGTGGAGAAGTTCTGAACTCCCCAATACAGAGGTGGTGGAGAAGTCCTGAACTACACAAGACACCGGTGGTGGAGAAGCCCTGAACTCAACAATGCACCGGTGCTGTAGAAGTCCTGCACTCCACAATACACCGGTGGTGAAGAAGTCCTGAACTCCCCAATACACCGGTGATGGAGAAGCCCTGAACTCCCCAATGCACCGGTGGTGGAGAAGTCCTGAATTCCCCAATACACCGGTGGTGGAGAAGTCCTGAACTACTAAATACACCGGTGGTGGTGAAGTCCTGAACTACCAAATACACCGGTGGTGGTGAAGTCCTGAACTACCAAATACACCGGTGGTGGAGAAGACCTCATCTCCCCAATACTCCGGTGGTGGAGAAGTCCTGAACTCGCCAATACACCAGTAGTGGAGAAGCCCTGATCTCCCAAATACACCGGTGGTGGAGAAGTCCTGAACTACCCAATAAACCGGTTGTGGAGGTCCTGAACTCCCCAATGCACCGGTGGTGGAGAAGTCCTGAACTCCCCAATGCACTGGTCGTGGAGAAGTCCTGAACTCCCCAATACACCGGTGGTGGAGAAGTCCTGAACTACCAAATACACCGGTGGTGGAGTAGTCCTGAACTACCAAATACACCGGTGGTGGAGAAGTCCTCATCTCCCCAATACTCCGGTGGTGGAGAAGTCCTGAACTCGCCAATACACCAGTAGTGGAGAAGCCCTGAACTACCAAATACACCGGTGGTGGAGAAGTCCTGAACTACCCAATAAACCGGTGGTGGAGAAGTCCTCATCTACCCAATACACCGGTGGTGCAGAAGTCCTGAATTCCACAATACACCAGTGGTGGAGAAGTCCTGAATTCCCCAATACACCGGTGGTGGAGAAGTCCTGAACTCCCCGATGCACCGGTGGTGGAGAAGTCCTGAATTCCCCAATACACCGGTGGTGGAGAAGTCCTGAATTCCCCCATACACCGGTGGTGGAGAAGTCCTGAATTCCCCAATACACCGGTGGTGGAGAAGTCCTGAACTACTAAATACACCGGTGGTGGTGAAGTCCTGAACTACCAAATACACCGGTGGTGGAGAAGACCTCATCTCCCCAATACTCCGGTGGTGGAGAAGTCCTGAACTCGCCAATACACCAGTAGTGGAGAAGCCATGATCTCCCAAATACACCGGTGGTGGAGAAGTCCTGAACTACCCAATAAACCGGTTGTGGAGTTCCTGAACTCCCCAATGCACCGGTGGTGGAGAAGTCCTGAACTCCCCAATGCACTGGTCGTGGAGAAGTCCTGAACTCCCCAATACACCGGTGGTGGAGAAGTCCTGAACTACCAAATACACCGGTGGTGGAGTAGTCCTGAACTACCAAATACACCGGTGGTGGAGAAGTCCTCATCTCCCCAATACTCCGGTGGTGGAGAAGTCCTGAACTCGCCAATACACCAGTAGTGGAGAAGCCCTGAACTACCAAATACACCGGTGGTGGAGAAGTCCTGAACTACCCAATAAACCGGTGGTGGAGAAGTCCTCATCTACCCAATACACCGGTGGTGGAGAAGTCCTGAATTTCACAATACACCAGTGGTGGAGAAGTCCTGAATTCCCCAATACACCGGTGGTGGAGAAGTCCTGAACTCCCCGATGCACCGGTGGTGGAGAAGTCCTGAATTCCCCAATACACCGGTGGTGGAGAAGTCCTGAATTCCCCCATACACCGGTGGTGGAGAAGTCCTGAACTCCCCAATACACCGGTGGTGGAGAAGTCCTCATCTCCCCAATACACCGGTGGTGGAGAAGTCCTGAACTCCCCAATACACCGGTGGTGGAGAAGTCCTGAATTCCACAATACACCGGTGGAGGAGAAGTTCTGAACTCCACAATACACCTGTGGTGGAGAAGTCCTGAACTCCCCAATACAGAGATGGTGGAGAAGTCCTGAACTACACAAGACACCGGTGGTGGAGAAGCCCTGAACTCCCCAATACAGAGGTGGTGGAGAAGTCCTGAACTCCCCAATACACCGGTGGTGGAGAAGTCCTGAACTACCAAATACACCGGTGGTGGAGAAGTCCTCATCTCCCCAATACTCCGGAGGTGGAGAAGTCCTGAACTCGCCAATACACAAGTAGTGGAGAAGCCCTGTACTCCCAAATACACCGGTGGTGGAGAAGTCCTGAACTACCCAATAAACCGGTGGTGGATAAGTCCAGAACTCCCCAATGCACCGGTGGTGGAGAAGTCCTGAATTCCCCAATACACCGGTGGTGGAGAAGTCCTGAACGCCCCAATACACCGGTGGTGGAGAAGTCCTCATCACCCCAATACACCAGTAGTGGAGAAGCCCTGAACTCCCCAATACACCGGTGGTGGAGAAGCCCTGAACTCCCCAATACACCGGTGGTGGAGAAGTCCTGATCTCCACAATACACTGGTGGTGGAGAAGCCCTGAACTCCCGAATACACCGGTGCTGGAGAAGTCTTGGACTCCCCAATACACCGGTGGTGGAGAAGTCCTGAACTCCCCAATACACCGGTGGTGGAGAAGCACTGAACTCCCCAATGCACCGGTGGTGGAGAAGTACTGAACTCCCCAATACACCAGAGGCGGAGGAGTCCTGAATTCCCAATACACCGGTGGTGGAGAAGTCCTGAATTCCACAATACACCAGTTGTGGAGAAGCCCTGAACTCCCCAATGCACCGGTGGTGGAGAAGTCCTGAACTCCCCAATGCACTGGTCGTGGAGAAGTCCTGAACTCCCCAATACACCGGTGGTGGAGAAGTCCTGAACTAACAAATACACCAGTGGTGGAGAAGTCCTGAACTACCAAATACACCGGTGGTGGAGAAGTCCTCATCTCCCCAATACTCCGGTGGTGGAGAAGTCCTGAACTCCCCAATACACCAGTAGTGGAGAAGCACTGAACTCCCAAATACACCGGTGGTGGAGAAGTCCTGAACTACCCAATAAACCGGTGGTGGAGAAGTCCTCATCTCCCCAACACACCGGTGGTGGAGAAGTCCTGAATTCCACAATACACCGGTGGTGGAGAAGTCCTGAATTCCCCAATACACCGGTGGTGGAGAAGTCCTGAACTCCCCGATGCACCAGTGGTGGAGAAGTCCAGAACTCCCCAATGCACCGGTGGTGGAGAAGTCCTGAATTCCCCAATACAACAGTGGTGGAGAAGTCCTGAACTCCCCAATGCACTGGTCGTGGAGAAGTCCTGAACTCCCCAATACACCGGTGGTGGAGAAGTCCTGAACTACCAAATACACCGGTGGTGGAGTAGTCCTGAACTACCAAATACACCGGTGGTGGAGAAGTCCTCATCTCCCCAATACTCCGGTGGTGGAGAAGTCCTGAACTCGCCAATACACCAGTAGTGGAGAAGCCCTGAACTCCCAAATACACCGGTGATGGAGAAGTCCTGAACTCCCCGATGCACCGGTGGTGGAGAAGTCCAGAACTCCCCAATGCACCGGTGGTGGAGAAGTCCTGAATTCCCCAATACACCGGTGGTGGAGAAGTCCTGAATTCCCCCATACACCGGTGGTGGAGAAGTCCTGAACTCCCCAATACACCGGTGGTGGAGAAGTCCTCATCTCCCCAATACACCAGTAGTGGAGAAGCCCTGAACTCCCCAAAACACCGGTGGAAGAGAAGCCCTGAACTCCCCAATACACCGGTGGTGGATAAGTCCTGAACTCCCCAATACACCGGTGGTGGAGAAGTCCTGAATTCCACAATACACCGGTGGAGGAGAAGTTCTGAACTCCACAATACACCTGTGGTGGAGAAGTCCTGAACTCCCCAATACAGAGGTGGTGGAGAAGTCCTGAACTACACAAGACACCGGTGGTGGAGAAGCCCTGAACTCAACAATGCACCGGTGCTGTAGAAGTGCTGCACTCCACAATACACCGGTGGTGAAGAAGTCCTGAACTCCCCAATACACCGCTGATGGAGAAGCCCTGAACTACACAATGCACCGGTGGTGGAGAAGTCCTGAATTCCCCAATACACCGGTGGTGGAGAAGTCCTGAATTCCACAATACACCGGTTGAGGAGGTCCTGAACTCCCCAATGCACCGGTGGTGGAGAAGTCCTGAACTCCCCAATGCACTGGTCGTGGAGAAGTCCTGAACTCCCCAATACACCGGTGGTGGAGAAGTCCTGAACTACCAAATACACCGGTGGTGGAGAAGTCCTGAACTACCAAATACACCGGTGGTGGAGAAGTCCTCATCTCCCCAATACTCCGGTGGTGGAGAAGTCCTGAACTCGCCAATACACCAGTAGTGGAGAAGCCCTGTACTCCCAAATACACCGGTGGTGGAGAAGTCCTGAATTCCACAATACACCGGTGGAGGAGAAGTTCTGAACTCCACAATACACCTGTGGTGGAGAAGTCCTGAACTCCCCAATACAGAGGTGGTGGAGAAGTCCTGAACTACACAAGACACCGGTGGTGGAGAAGCCCTGAACTCAACAATGCACCGGTGCTGTAGAAGTGCTGCACTCCACAATACACAGGTGGTGAAGAAGTCCTGAACTCCCCAATACACTGCTGATGGAGAAGCCCTGAACTACACAATGCACCGGTGGTGGAGAAGTCCTGAATTCCCCAATACACCGGTGGTGGAGAAGTCCTGAATTCCACAATACACCGGTTGAGGAGGTCCTGAACTCCCCAATGCACCGGTGGTGGAGAAGTCCTGAACTCCCCAATGCACTGGTCGTGGAGAAGTCCTGAACTCCCCCATACACCGGTGGTGGAGAAGTCCTGAACTACCAAATACACCGGTGGTGGAGAAGTCCTGAACTACCAAATACACCGGTGGTGGAGAAGTCCTCATCTCCCCAATACTCCGGTGGTGGAGAAGTCCTGAACTCGCCAATACACCAGTAGTGGAGAAGCCCTGTACTCCCAAATACACCGGTGGTGAAGTCCTGAACTACCCAATAAACCGGTGGTGGATAAGTCCAGAACTCCCCAATGCCCCTGTGGTGGAGAAGTCCTGAATTCCCCAATACACCGGTGGTGGAGAAGTCCTGAATTCCCACATACACCGGTGGTGGAGGAGTCCTGAACTCCCCAATACACTGGTGGTGGAGAAGCCCTGAACTCACCAATACACCGGTGGTGGAGAAGTCCTGAACTCCCCAATACACCGGTGGTGGAGAAGTCCTGATCTCCACAATACACTGGTGGTGGAGAAGGCCTGAACTCCCCAATACACCGGTGCTGGAGAAGTCTTGGACTCCCCAATACACCGGTGGTGGAGAAGTCCTGAACTCCCCAATACACCGGTGGTGGAGAAGCCCTGAACTCCCCAATGCACCGGTGGTGGAGAAGTACAGAACTCCCCAATACACCAGAGGTGGAGGAGTCCTGAATTCCCAATACACCGGTGGTGGAGAAGTCCTGAATTCCACAATACACCGGTTGTGTAGAAGCCCTGAACTCCCCAATGCACCGGTGGTGGAGAAGTCCTGAACTCCCCAATGCACTGGTCGTGGAGAAGTCCTGAACTCCCCAATACACCGGTGGTGGAGAAGTCCTGAACTACCAAATACACCAGTGGTGGAGAAGTCCTGAACTACCAAATACACCGGTGCTGGAGAAGTCCTCATCTCCCCAATACTCCGGTGGTGGAGAAGTCCTGAACTCCCCAATACACCAGTAGTGGAGAAGCACTGAACTCCCAAATACACCGGTGGTGGAGAACTCCTGAACTACCCAATAAACCGGTGGTGGAGAAGTCCTCATCTCCCCAATACACCGGTGGTGGAGAAGTCCTGAATTCCACAATACACCGGTGGTGGAGAAGTCCTGAATTCCCCAATACACCGGTGGTGGAGAAGTCCTGAACTCCCCGATGCACCAGTGGTGGAGAAGTCCAGAACTCCCCAATGCACCGGTGGTGGAGAAGTCCTGAATTCCCCAATACAACAGTGGTGGAGAAGTCCTGAATTCCCCCATACACCGGTTGTGGAGAAGTCCTGAACTCCCCAATACACCGGTGGTGGAGAAGTCCTCATCTCCCCAATACACCAGTAGTGGAGAAGTCCTGAACTCCCCCATACACCGGTGGTGGAGAAGCCCTGAACTCCCCAATACACCGGTGCTGGAGAAGTCCTGGACTCCCCAATACACCGGTGGTGGAGAAGTCCTGAACTCCCCAATGCAACGGTGGAGGAGAAGTCCTGAACTCCCCAAATCACCATTGGTGGAGAAGTCCTGAACTCCCCAATGCACCGGTCGTGCAGAAGTCCTGGACTCCCCAATACTCAGGCGGTGAAGAAGTCCAGAACTCCCCAATACACCGGTGGTGGAGAAGCCCTGAACTCCACAATGCACCGGTGCTGGAGAAGCCCTGAACTCCCCAATACACCGGTGGTGGAGAGGTCCGGAACTCCCCAATACACCGGTGGTGGAGAACCCTGAACTCGCCAATGCACCGGTGGTGGAGAAATCCTGGACACCCCAATACACCGGTGGTGGAGAAGTCCTGAACTCCCCAATGCACCGGTGGTGGAGAAGTCCTGAACTCCCCAATACACCGGTGGTGGGGAAGTCCTGAACTCCCCAATGCACGGGTGGTGGAGAAGTCCTGAACACCCCAAATCACCGGTGGTGGAGAAGTCCTGAACTCCTCAATGCACCGGTGGTGGAGAAATCCTACATTCCCCAATACACCGGTTGTGGAGAAGGACTGAACTCCCCAATGCACCGGTCGTGCAGAAGTCCTGAACTCCCCAATACACCGGTGCTGGAGAAGTCCTGGACTCCCCAATACACAGGCGGTGAAGAAGTCCTGAACTCCCCAATACACCGGTGGTGGGGAGGTCCTGAACTCCCCAATACACCGGTGGTGGAGAAGACCTGAACTCGCCAATGCACCGGTGGTGGAGAAATCCTGGACACCCCAATACACCGGTGGTGGAGAAGTCCTGAACTCCCCAATGCACCGGTGGTGGAGAAGTCCTGAACTCCCCAATACACCAGTGGCAGAGAAGTCCTGAACTCCCCAATACACCGGTGGTGGGAAAGTCCTCATCTCCCCAATACACCAGTAGTGGAGAAGCCCTGAACTCCCCAATACACCGGTGGTGGAGAAGCCCTGAACTCCCCAATACACCGTTGGTGGAGAAGTCCTGAACTCCCCAATACACAGGTGGTGGAGAAGTCCTGATCTCCACAATACACTGGTGGTGGAGAAGCCCTGAACTCCCCAATACACCGGTGCTGGAGAAGTCTTGGACTCCCCAATACACCGGTGGTGGAGAGGTCCTGAACTCCCCAGTACACCGGTGGTGGAGAAGCCCTGAACTCCCCAATGCACCGGTGGTGGAGAAGTACTGAACTCCCCAATACACCAGAGGTGGACGAGTCCTGAATTCCCGATACACCGGTGGGGGAGAAGTCCTGAATTCCACAATACACCGGTTGTGGAGAAGCCCTGAACTCCCCAATGCACCGGTGGTGGAGAAGTCCTGAACTCCCCAATGCACTGGTCGTGGAGAAGTCCTGAACTACCCAATATACCGGTGGTGGAGAAGTCCTCAACTACCAAATACACCAGTGGTGGAGAAGTACTGAACTACCAAATACACCGGTGGTGGAGAAGTCCTCATCTCCCCAATACTCCGGTGGTGGAGAAGTCCTGAACTCCCCAATACACCAGTAGTGGAGAAGCACTGAACTCCCAAATACACCGGTGGTGGAGAAGTCCTGAACTACCCAATAAACCGGTGGTGGAGAAGTCCTCATCTCCCCAATACACCGGTGGTGGAGAAGTCCTGAATTCCCACATACACCGGTGGTGGAGGAGTCCTGAACTCCCCAATACACCGGTGGTGGAGAAGTCCTCATCTCCCCAATACACCAGTACTGGAGAAGCCCTGAACTCCCCAATACACTGGTGGTGGAGAAGCCCTGAAGTCCCCAATACACCGGTGGTGGAGAAGTCCTGAACTCCCCAATACACCGGTGGTGGAGAAGTCCTGATCTCCACAATACACTGGTGGTGGAGAAGGCCTGAACTCCCCAATACACCGGTGCTGGAGAAGTCTTGGACTCCCCAATACACCGGTGGTGGAGAAGTCCTGAACTCCCCAATACACCGGTGGTGGAGAAGCCCTGAACTCCCCAATGCACCTGTGGTGGAGAAGTACTGAACTCCCCAATACACCAGAGGTGGAGGAGTCCTGAATTCCCAATACACCGGTGGTGGAGAAGTCCTGAATTCCACAATACACCGGTTGTGGAGAAGCCCTGAACTCCCCAGTGCACCGGTGGTGGAGAAGTCCTGAACTCCCCAATGCACTGGTCGTAGAGAAGTCCTGAACTCCCCAATACACCGGTGGTGGAGAAGTCCTGAACTACCAAATACACCAGTGGTGGAGAAGTCCTGAACTACCAAATACACCGGTGCTGGAGAAGTCCTCATCTCCCCAATACTCCGGTGGTGGAGAAGTCCTGAACTCCCCAATACACCAGTAGTGGAGAAGCACTGAACTCCCAAATACACCGGTGGTGGAGAAGTCCTGAACTACCCAATAAACCGGTGGTGGAGAAGTCCTCATCTCCCCAATACACCGGTGGAGGAGAAGTCCTGAATTCCACAATACACCGGTGGTGGAGAAGTCCTGAATTCCCCAATACACCGGTGGTGGAGAAGTCCTGAACTCCCCGATGCACCAGTGGTGGAGAAGTCCAGAACTCCCCAATGCACCGGTGGTGGAGAAGTCCTGAATTCCCCAATACAACAGTGGTGGAGAAGTCCTGAATTCCCCCATACACCGGTGGTGGAGAAGTCCTGAACTCCCCAATACACCGGTGGTGGAGAAGTCCTCATCTCCCCAATACACCAGTAGTGGAGAAGTCCTGAACTCCCCCATACACCGGTGGTGGAGAAGCCCTGAACTCCCCAATACACCGGTGCTGGAGAAGTCCTGGACTCCCCAATACACCGGTGGTGGAGAAGTCCTGAACTCCCCAATGCAACGGTGGAGGAGAAGTCCTGAACTCCCCAAATCACCATTGGTGGAGAAGTACTGAACTCCCCAATGCACCGGTCGTGCAGAAGTCCTGGACTCCCCAATACTCAGGCGGTGAAGATGTCCTGAACTCCCCAATACACCGGTGGTCGAGAAGTCCTGAATTCCCCAATACACCGGTGGTGGAGAAGCCCTGAACTCCACAATGCACCGGTGCTGGAGAAGCCCTGAACTCCCCAATACTCCGGTGGTGGGGAGGTCCGGAACTCCCCAATACACCGGTGGTGGACAACCCTGAACTCGCCAATGCACCGGTGGTGGAGAAGTCCTGAACACCCCAAATCACCGGTGGTGGAGAAGTCCTGAACTCCTCAATGCACCGGTGGTGGAGAAATCCTAAATTTCCCAATACACCGGTTGTGGAGAAGGACTGAACTCCCCAATGCACCAGTCGTGCAGAAGTCCTGAACTCCCCAATACACCGGTGCTGGAGAAGTCCTGAACTCCCCAATACACCGGTGGTGGGGAGGTCCTGAACTCCCCAGTACACCGGTGGTGGAGAAGACCTGAACTCGCCAATGCACCGGTGGTGGAGAAATCCTGGACACCCCAATACACCGGTGGTGGAGAAGTCCTGAACTCCCCAATGCACCGGTGGTGGAGAAGTCCTGAACTCCCCAATACACCAGTGGCAGAGAAGTCCTGAACTCCCCAATACACCGGTGGTGGGGAAGTCCTCATCTCCCCAATACACCAGTAGTGGAGAAGCCCTGAACTCCCCAATACACCGGTGGTGGAGAAGCCCTGAACTCCCCAATACACCGGTGGTGGAGAAGTCCTGAACTCCCCAATACACAGGTGGTGGAGAAGTCCTGATCTCCACAATACACTGGTGGTGGAGAAGCCCTGAACTCCCCAATACACCGGTGCTGGAGAAGTCTTGGACTCCCCAATACACCGGTGGTGGAGAGGTCCTGAACTCCCCAGTACACCGGTGGTGGAGAAGCCCTGAACTCCCCAATGCACCGGTGGTGGAGAAGTACTGAACTCCCCAATACACCAGAGGTGGAGGAGTCCTGAATTCCCCAATACACCGGTGGTGGAGAAGTCCTGAATTCAACAATACACCGGTTGTGGAGAAGCCCTGAACTCCCCAATGCACCGGTGGTGGAGAAGTCCTGAACTCCCCAATGCACTGGTCGTGGAGAAGTCCTGAACTCCACAATATACCGGTGGTGGAGAAGTCCTGAACTACCAAATACACCAGTGGTGGAGAAGTCCTGAACTACCAAATACACCGGTGGTGGAGAAGTCCTCATCTCCCCAATACTCCGGTGGTGGAGAAGTCCTGAACTCCCCAATACACCAGTAGTGGAGAAGCACTGAACTCCCAAATACACCGGTGGTGGAGAAGTCCTGAACTACCCAATAAACCGGTGGTGGAGAAGTCCTGAATTCCACAATACACCGGTGGTGGAGAAGTCCTGAATTCCCCAATACACCGGTGGTGGAGAAGTCCTGAACTCCCCGATGCACCGGTGGTGGAGAAGTCCAGAACTCCCCAATGCACCGGTGGTGGAGAAGTCCTGAATTCCCCAATACAACAGTGGTGGAGAAGTCCTGAATTCCCCCATACACCGGTGGTGGAGAAGTCCTGAACTCCCCAATACACCGGTGGTGGAGAAGTCCTCATCTCCCCAATACACCAGTAGTGGAGAAGTCCTGAACTCCCCCATACACCGGTGGTGGAGAACCCTGAACTCCCCAATACACCGGTGCTGGAGAAGTCCTGGACTCCCCAATACACCGGTGGTGGAGAATTCCTGAACTCCCCAATGCAACGGTGGAGGAGAACTCCTGAACTCCCCAAATCACCATTGGTGGAGAAGTCCTGAACTCCCCAATGCACCGGTCGTGCAGAAGTCCTGAACTCCCCAATACACCGGTGCTGGAGAAGTCCTGGACTCCCCAATACTCAGGCGGTGAAGAAGTCCTGAACTCCCCAATACACCGGTGGTCGAGAAGTCCTGAATTCCCCAATACACCGGTGGTGGAGAAGCCCTGAACTCCACAATGCACAGGTGCTGGAGAAGCCCTGAACTCCCCAATACACCGGTGGTGGGGAGGTCTGGAACTCCCCAATACACCGGTGGTGGAGAAGCCCTGAACTCGCCAATGCACCGGTGGTGGAGAAATCCTGGACACCCCAATACACCGGTGGTGGAGAAGTCCTGAACTCCCCAATGCACCGGTGGTGGAGAAGTCCTGAACTCCCCAATACTCCGGTGGCAGAGATGTCCTGAACTCCCCAATACACCGGTGGTGGGGAAGTCCTGAACTCCCCAATGCACGGGTGGTGGAGAAGTCCTGAACACCCCAAATCACCGGTGGTGGAGAAGTCCTGAACTCCTCAATGCACCGGTGGTGGAGAAATCCTAAATTCCCCAATACACCGGTTGTGGAGAAGGACTGAACTCCCCAATGCACCGGTCGTGCAGAAGTCCTGAACTCCCCAATACACCGGCGGTGGAGAAGTCCTGAACTCCCCAGTACACCGGTGGTGGAGAGGTCCTGAACTCCCCAATGCACCGGTGGTGGAGGAGTCCTGAATTCCCCAATACACCGGTGGTGGAGAAGTCCTGAATTCAACAATACACCGGTTGTGGAGAAGCCCTGAACTCCCCAATGCACCGGTGGTGGAGAAGTCCTGAACTCCCCAATGCACTGGTCGTGGAGAAGTCCTGAACTCCCCAATATACCGGTGGTGGAGAAGTCCTGAACTACCAAATACACCAGTGGTGGAGAAGTCCTGAACTACCAAATACACCGGTGGTGGAGAAGTCCTCATCTCCCCAATACTCCGGTGGTGGAGAAGTCCTGAACTCCCCAATACACCAGTAGTGGAGAAGCACTGAACTCCCAAATACACCGGTGGTGGAGAAGTCCTGAACTACCCAATAAACCGGTGGTGGAGAAGTCCTGAATTCCACAATACACCGGTGGTGGAGAAGTCCTGAATTCCCCAATACACCGGTGGTGGAGAAGTCCTGAACTCCCCGATGCACCGGTGGTGGAGAAGTCCAGAACTCCCCAATGCACCGGTGGTGGAGAAGTCCTGAATTCCCCAATACAACAGTGGTGGAGAAGTCCTGAATTCCCCCATACACCGGTGGTGGAGAAGTCCTCAACTCCCCAATACACCGGTGGTGGAGAAGTCCTCATCTCCCCAATACACCAGTAGTGGAGAAGTCCTGAACTCCCCCATACACCGGTGGTGGAGAACCCTGAACTCCCCAATACACCGGTGCTGGAGAAGTCCTGGACTCCCCAATACACCGGTGGTGGAGAAGTCCTGAACTCCCCAATGCAACGGTGGAGGAGAAGTCCTGAACTCCCCAAATCACCATTGGTGGAGAAGTCCTGAACTCCCCAATGCACCGGTCGTGCAGAAGTCCTGAACTGCCCAATACACCGGTGCTGGAGAAGTCCTGGACTCCCCAATACTCAGGCGGTGAAGAAGTCCTGAACTCCCCAATACACCGGTGGTCGAGAAGTCCTGAATTCCCCAATACACCGGTGGTGGAGAAGCCCTGAACTCCACAATGCACAGGTGCTGGAGAAGCCCTGAACTCCCCAATACACCGGTGGTGGGGAGGTCTGGAAATCCCCAATACACCGGTGGTGGAGAAGCCCTGAACTCGCCAATGCACCGGTGGTGGAGAAATCCTGGACACCCCAATACACCGGTGGTGGAGAAGTCCTGAACTCCCCAATGCACCGGTGGTGGAGAAGTCCTGAACTCCCCAATACACCGGTGGCAGAGAAGTCCTGAACTCCCCAATACACCGGTGGTGGGGAAGTCCTGAACTCCCCAATGCACGGGTGGTGGAGAAGTCCTGAACACCCCAAATCACCGGTGGTGGAGAAGTCCTGAACTCCTCAATGCACCGGTGGTGGAGAAATCCTAAATTCCCCAATACACAGGTTGTGGAGAAGGACTGAACTCCCCAATGCACCGGTCGTTCAGAAGTCCTGAACTCCCCAATACACCGGCGGTGGAGAAGTCCTGAACTCTCCAATAAACCGATGGTGGAGAAGTCCTGAATTCCCCAATACACCGGTGGTGGAGAAGTCCTGAACTCCCCGATGCACCAGTGGTGGAGAAGTCCAGAACTCCCCAATGCACCGGTGGTGGAGAAGTCCTGAATTCCCCAATACAACAGTGGTGGAGAAGTCCTGAATTCCCCCATACAGCGGTGGTGGAGAAGTCCTGAACTCCCCACTACACCGGTGGTGGAGAAGTCCTCATCTCCCCAATACACCAGTAGTGGAGAAGCCCTGAACTCCCCCATACACCGGTGGTGGAGAAGCCCTGAACTCCCCAATACACCGGTGCTGGAGAAGTCCTGGACTCCCCAATACACCGGTGGTGGAGAAGTCCTGAACTCCCCAATGCAACGGTGGAGGAGAAGTCCTGAACTCCCCAAATCACCATTGGTGGAGAAGTCCTGAACTCCCCAATGCACCGGTCGTGCAGAAGTCCTGGACTCCCCAATACTCAGGCGGTGAAGAAGTCCTGAACTCCCCAATACACCGGTGGTCGAGAAGTCCTGAATTCCCCAATACACCGGTGGTGGAGAAGCCCTGAACTCCACAATGCACCGGTGCTGGAGAAGCCCTGAACTCCCCAATACACCGGTGGTGGGGAGGTCCGGAACTCCCCAATACACCGGTGGTGGAGAACCCTGAACTCGCCAATGCACCGGTGGTGGAGAAATCCTGGACACCCCAATACACCGGTGGTGGAGAAGTCCTGAACTCCCCAATGCACCGGTGGTGGGGAAGTCCTGAACTCCCCAATGCACGGGTGGGGGAGAAGTCCTGAACACCCCAAATCACCGGTGGTGGAGAAGTCCTGAACTCCTCAATGCACCGGTGGTGGAGAAATCCAAAATTTCCCAATACACCGGTTGTGGAGAAGGACTGAACTCCCCAATGCACCGGTCGTGCAGAAGTCCTGAACTCCCCAATACACCGGTGCTGGAGAAGTCCTGGACTCCCCAATACACAGGCGGTGAAGAAGTCCTGAACTCCCCAATACACCGGTGGTGGGGAGGTCCTGAACTCCCCAATACACCGGTGGTGGAGAAGACCTGAACTCGCCAATGCACCGGTGGTGGAGAAATCCTGGACACCCCAATACACCGGTGGTGGAGAAGTCCTGAACTCCCCAATGCACCAGTGGTGGAGAAGTCCTGAACTCCCCAATACACCAGTGGCAGAGAAGTCCTGAACTCCCCAATACACCGGTGGTGGGGAAGTCCTCATCTCCCCAATACACCAGTAGTGGAGAAGCCCTGAACTCCCCAATACACCGGTGGTGGAGAAGCCCTGAACTCCCCAATACACCGGTGGTGGAGAAGTCCTGAACTCCCCAATACACAGGTGGTGGAGAAGTCCTGATATCCACAATACACTGGTGGTGGAGAAGCCCTAAACTCCCCAATACACCGGTGCTGGAGAAGTTTTGGACTCCCCAATACACCGGTGGTGGAGAGGTCCTGAACTCCCCAGTACACCGGTGGTGGAGAAGCCCTGAACTCCCCAATGCACCGGTGGTGGAGAAGTACTGAACTCCCCAATACACCAGAGGTGGAGGAGTCCTGAATTCACGATACACCGGTGGTGGAGAAGTCCTGAATTCCACAATACACCGGTTGTGGAGAAGCCCTGAACTCCCCAATGCACCGGTGGTGGAGAAGTCCTGAACTCCCCAATGCACTGGTCGTGGAGAAGTCCTGAACTCCCCAATATACCGGTGGTGGAGAAGTCCTGAACTACCAAATACACCAGTGGTGGAGAAGTCCTGAACTACCAAATACACCGGTGGTGGAGAAGTCCTCATCTCCCCAATACTCCGGTGGTGGAGAAGTCCTGAACTCCCCAATACACCAGTAGTGGAGAAGCACTGAACTCCCAAATACACCGGTGGTGGAGAAGTCCTGAACTACCCAATAAACCGGTGGTGGAGAAGTCCTCATCTCCCCAATACACCGGTGGTGGAGAAGTCCTGAATTCCACAATACACCGGTGGTGGAGAAGTCCTGAATTCCCCAATACACCGGTGGTCGAGAAGTCCTGAATTCCCCAATACACCGGTGGTGGAGAAGCCCTGAACTCCACAATGCACCGGTGCTGGAGAAGCCCTGAACTCCCCAATACACCGGTGGTGGGGAGGTCCGGAACTCCCCAATACACCGGTGGTGGAGAACCCTGAACTCGCCAATGCACCGGTGGTGGAGAAATCCTGGACACCCCAATACACCGGTGGTGGAGAAGTCCTGAACTCCCCAATGCACCGGTGGTGGAGAAGTCCTGAACTCCCCAATACACCGGTGGTGGGGAAGTCCTGAACTCCCCAATGCACGGGTGGTGGAGAAGTCCTGAACACCCCAAATCACCGGTGGTGGAGAAGTCCTGAACTCCTCAATGCACCGGTGGTGGAGAAATCCAAAATTTCCCAATACACCGGTTGTGGAGAAGGACTGAACTCCCCAATGCACCGGTCGTGCAGAAGTCCTGAACTCCCCAATACACCGGTGCTGGAGAAGTCCTGGACTCCCCAATACACAGGCGGTGAAGAAGTCCTGAACTCCCCAATACACCGGTGGTGGGGAGGTCCTGAACTCCCCAATACACCGGTGGTGGAGAAGACCTGAACTCGCCAATGCACCGGTGGTGGAGAAATCCTGGACACCCCAATACACCGGTGGTGGAGAAGTCCTGAACTCCCCAATGCACCGGTGGTGGAGAAGTCCTGAACTCCCCAATACACCAGTGGCAGAGAAGTCCTGAACTCCCCAATACACCGGTGGTGGGGAAGTTCTCATCTCCCCAATACACCAGTAGTGGAGAAGCCCTGAACTCCCCAATACACCGGTGGTGGAGAAGCCCTGAACTCCCCAATACACCGGTGGTGGAGAAGTCCTGAACTCCCCAATACACAGGTGGTGGAGAAGTCCTGATCTCCACAATACACTGGTGGTGGAGAAGCCCTAAACTCCCCAATACACCGGTGCTGGAGAAGTTTTGGACTCCCCAATACACCGGTGGTGGAGAGGTCCTGAACTCCCCAGTACACCGGTGGTGGAGAAGCCCTGAACTCCCCAATGCACCGGTGGTGGAGAAGTACTGAACTCCCCAATACACCAGAGGTGGAGGAGTCCTGAATTCCCGATACACCGGTGGTGGAGAAGTCCTGAATTCCACAATACACCGGTTGTGGAGAAGCCCTGAACTCCCCAATGCACCGGTGGTGGAGAAGTCCTGAACTCCCCAATGCACTGGTCGTGGAGAAGTCCTGAACTCCCCAATATACCGGTGGTGGAGAAGTCCTGAACTACCAAATACACCAGTGGTGGAGAAGTCCTGAACTACCAAATACACCGGTGGTGGAGAAGTCCTCATCTCCCCAATACTCCGGTGGTGGAGAAGTCCTGAACTCCCCAATACACCAGTAGTGGAGAAGCACTGAACTCCCAAATACACCGGTGGTGGAGAAGTCCTGAACTACCCAATAAACCGGTGGTGGAGAAGTCCTCATCTCCCCAATACACCGGTGGTGGAGAAGTCCTGAATTCCACAATACACCGGTGGTGGAGAAGTCCTGAATTCCCCAATACACCGGTGGTGGAGAAGTCCTGAACTCCCCGATGCACCGGTGGTGGAGAAGTCCAGAACTCCCCAATGCACCGGTGGTGGAGAAGTCCTGAATTCCCCAATACCACAGTGGTGGAGAAGTCCTGAATTCCCCCATACACCGGTGGTGGAGAAGTCCTGGACTCCCCAATACACCGGTGGTGGAGAAGTCCTGAACTCCCCAATGCAACGGTGGAGGAGAAGTCCTGAACTCCCCAAATCACCATTGGTGGAGAAGTCCTGAACTCCCCAATGCACCGGTCGTGCAGAAGTCCTGAACTCCCCAATACACCGGTGCTGGAGAAGTCCTGGACTCCCCAATACTCAGGCGGTGAAGAAGTCCTGAACTCCCCAATACACCGGTGGTCGAGAAGTCCTGAATTCCCCAATACACCGGTGGTGGAGAAGCCCTGAACTCCACAATGCACAGGTGCTGGAGAAGCCCTGAACTCCCCAATACACCGGTGGTGGGGAGGTCTGGAACTCCCCAATACACCGGTGGTGGAGAAGCCCTGAACTCGCCAATGCACTGGTGGTGGAGAAATCCTGGACACCCCAATACACCGGTGGTGGAGAAGTCCTGAACTCCCCAATGCACCGGTGGTGGAGAAGTCCTGAACTCCCCAATACACCGGTGGCAGAGAAGTCCTGAACTCCCCAATACACCGGTGGTGGGGAAGTCCTGAACTCCCCAATGCACGGGTGGTGGAGAAGTCCTGAACACCCCAAATCACCGGTGGTGGAGAAGTCCTGAACTCCTCAATGCACCGGTGGTGGAGAAATCCTAAATTCCCCAATACACCGGTTGTGGAGAAGGACTGAACTCCCCAATGCACCGGTCGTGCAGAAGTCCTGAACTCCCCAATACACCGGCGGTGGAGAAGTCCTGAACTCTCCAATAAACCGATGGTGAAGAAATCCTGAACTCCCCAATACACCGGTGGTGGGGAGGTCCTGAACTCCCCAATACACCAGTGGTGGAGAAGACCTGAACTCGCCAATGCACCGGTGGTGGAAAAATCCTGGACACCCCAATACACCGGTGGTGGAGAAGTCCTGAACTCCCCAATGCACCGGTGGTGGAGAAGTCCTGAACTCCCCAATACACCGGTGGCAGAGAAGTCCTGAACTCCCCAATACACCGGTGGTGGGGAAGTCCTGAACTCCCCAATGCACGAGTGGTGGAGAAGTCCTGAACACCCCAAATCACCGGTGGTGGAGAAGCCCTGAACTCCTCAATGCACCGGTGGTGGAGAAATCCTAAATTCCCCAATACACCGGTTGTGGAGAAGTACTGAACAACCCAATAAACCGGTGGTGGAGAAGGCCTGAACTCGCCAATACACCAGTGGTGAAGAAGCCCTGAACTCCCCAATACACCAGTGGTGGAGAAGCCCTGAACTCCCCAATACACCGGTGGTGGAGAAGTCCTGAACTCCCCAGTACACCGGTGGTGGAGAACTCCTGAACTCCCCAATGCACCGGTGGTGGAGAAGCCCTAGACTCCCTAATACACCGCTGGTGGAGCAGCTCTGAACTCCCCAATACACTGCTGGTGGAGAAGTCCTGAACTCCCCAATACACCAGTGGTGGAGAGGTCCTGAATTTCCCAATACACCGGTGGTGGACCAGCCCTGAACTCCCCAATGCACCGGTGCTGGAGAAGTCCGGAACTCCACAATACATCGGTTCTGGAGAAGTCCTGAACTCCCCAATACACCGGTGCTGGAGAAGCCCTGAAATCCCCAATGCTCCGGTGGTGGAGAAGTCCGGGACTCCACAAAGTACGGCTGGTGGAGATGTCCTGAACTCTCCAATAAACTGGTGGTGGAGAAGTCCTGAACTCCCCAATACACCGGTGGTGGAGAAGCCCTGAACTCCACAATGCGCCGGTGGTGGAGAATTCCTGGACTCCACAATACACCGGTGTTGGAGAAGTCCAGAACTCTCCAATAAACCAGTGGTGGAGAAGTCCTGAACTCCCCAATACACCGGTGATGGAAAAGCCCTGAACTCCCCAATGCACCCGTGGTGGAGAGGTCCTGGACTCCCCAATACACCGGTGGTGGAGAAGTCCTGAACTCTCCAATAAACCGGTGGTGGAGAAGTCCTGAACTCCCCAATACACCGGTGGAGGAGAAGCCCTGAACTCCCCAATACACCGGTGGTGGAGAAGTCCTGAAATCCCCAATACATCGGTGGTGGAGAGGTCTTGAACTCCACAATACACTGGTGGTGGAGAAGCCCTGAACTCCCCAATACACCGGTGCTGGAGAAGTCCTGGACTCCCCAATACACCTGTGGTGGAGAAGTCCTGAACTCCCCAATACACCGGTGGTGGAGACGCCCTGAACTCCCCAATGCACCGGTGGTGGAGAAGTACTGAACTCCCCAATACACCAAAGGTGGAGGAGTCCTGAAATCCCCAATACACAGGTGGTGGAGATGTCCTGAACTCCCCAATGCAACGGTGGTGGAGAAGTCCTGAACTCCCCAAATCACAATTGGTGGAGAAGTCCTGAACTCCCCAATGCACCGGTCGTGCAGAAGTCCTGAACTCCCCAATACACCGGTGCTGGAGAAGTCCTGGACTCCCCAATACACAGGTGGTGAAGAAGTCCTGAACTCCCCAATACACCGGTGGTGGAGAATTCCTGAATTCCCCAATACACCGGTGGTGGAGAAGCCCTGAACTCCACAATGCACCGGTGCTGGAGAAGCCCTGAACTCCCCAATACACCGGTGGTGGGGAGGTCCTGAACTCCCCAATACACCGGTGGTGGGGAGGTCCTGAACTTACCAATACACCGGTGGTGGAGAAGCCCTGAACTCGCCAATGCACCGGTGGTGGAGATATCCTGGACACCCCAATACACCGGTGGTGGAGAAGTCCTGAACTCCCCAATGCACCGGTGGTGGAGAAGTCCTGAACTCCCCAATACACCGGTGGCGGAGAAGTCCTGAACTCCCCAATACACCGGAGGTGGGGAAGTCCTGAACTCCCCAATGCACGGTTGGTGGAGAAGTCCTGAACACCCCAAATCACAGGTGGTGGAGAAGTCCTGAACTCCTCAATGCACCGGTGGTGGAGAAATCCTAAATTCCCCAATACACCGGTTGTGGAGAAGTACTGAACTACCCAATACACCGGTGGTGGAGAAGGCCTGAACTCGCCAATACACCAGTGGTGAAGAAGCCCTGAACTCCCCAATACACCAGTGGTGGAGAAGCCCTGAACTCCCCAATACACCGGTGGTGGAGAAGTCCTGAACTCCCCAATACACCAGTGGTGGAGAGGTCCTGAATTTCCCAATACACCGGTGGTGGACTAGCCCTGAACTCCCCAATGCACCGGTGCTGGAGAAGTCCGGAACTCCACAATACATCGGTTGTGGAGAAGTCCTGAACTCCCCAATACACCGGTTGTGGAGAAGGACTGAACTCCCTAATGCACCAGTCGTGCAGAAGTCCTGAACTCCCCAATACACCGGTGCTGGAGAAGTCCTGGACTCCCCAATACACAGGCGGTGAAGAAGTCCTGAACTCCCCAATACACCGGTGGTGGGGAGGTCCTGAACTCCCCAATACACCGGTGGTGGAGAAGACCTGAACTCGCCAATGCACAAGTGGTGGAAAAATCCTGCACACCCCAATACACCGGTGGTGGAGAAGTCCTGAACTCCCCAATGCACCGGTGGTGGAGAAGTCCTGAACTCCCCAATACACCAGTGGCAGAGAAGTCCTGAACTCCCCAATACACCGGTGGTGGGGAAGTCCTGAACTCCCCAATGCACGAGTGGTGGAGAAGTCCTGAACACCCCAAATCACCGGTGGTGGAGAAGCCCTGAACTCCTCAATGCACCGGTGGTGGAGAAATCCTAAATTCCCCAATACACCGGTTGTGGAGAAGTACTGAACAACCCAATACACCGGTGGTGGAGAAGGCCTGAACTCGCCAATACACCAGTGGTGAAGAAGCCCTGAACTCCCCAATACACCAGTGGTGGAGAAGCCCTGAACTCCCCAATACACCGGTGGTGGAGAAGTCCTGAACTCCCCAGTACACCGGTGGTGGAGAACTCCTGAACTCCCCAATGCACCGGTGGTGGAGAAGCCCTAGACTCCCTAATACACCGCTGGTGGAGCAGCTCTGAACTCCCCAATACACTGCTGGTGGAGAAGTCCTGAACTCCCCAATACACCAGTGGTGGAGAGGTCCTGAATTTCCCAATACACCGGTGGTGGACTAGCCCTGAACTCCCCAATGCACCGGTGCTGGAGAAGTCCGGAACTCCACAATACATCGGTTGTGGAGAAGTCCTGAACTCCCCAATACACCGGTGCTGGAGAAGCCCTGAAATCCCCAATGCTCCGGTGGTGGAGAAGTCCGGGACTCCACAAAGTACGGCTGGTGGAGATGTCCTGAACTCTCCAATAAACTGGTGGTGGAGAAGTCCTGAACTCCCCAATACACCGGTGGTGGAGAAGCCCTGAACTCCACAATGCGCCGGTGGTGGAGAATTCCTGGACTCCACAATACACCGGTGTTGGAGAAGTCCAGAACTCTCCAATAAACCAGTGGTGGAGAAGTCCTGAACTCCCCAATACACCGGTGATGGAAAAGCCCTGAACTCCCCAATACACCGGTGGTGGAGAAGTCCTGAACTCTCCAATAAACCGGTGGTGGAGAAGTCCTGAACTCCCCAATACACCGGTGGTGGAGAAGCCCTGAACTCCCCAATACACCGGTGGTGGAGAAGTCCTGAAATCCACAATACACCGGTGGTGGAGAGGTCTTGAACTCCACAATACACTGGTGGTGGAGAAGCCCTGAACTCCCCAATACACCGGTGCTGGAGAAGTCCTGGACTCCCCAATACACCTGTGGTGGAGAAGTCCTGAACTCCCCAATACACCAGTGGTGGAGAAGCCCTGAACTCCCCAATGCACGGGTGGTGGAGAAGTACTGAACTCCCCAATACACCAGTTGTGGAGGAGTCCTGAAATCCCCAATACACAGGTGGTGGAGATGTCCTGAACTCCCCAATGCAACGGTGGTGGAGAAGTCCTGAACTCCCCAAATCACAATTGGTGAAGTCCTGAACTCCCCAATGCACCGGTCGTGCAGAAGTCCTGAACTCCCCAATACACCGGTGCTGGAGAAGTCCTGGACTCCCCAATACACAGGTGGTGAAGAAGTCCTGAAATCCCCAATGCTCCGGTGGTGGAGAAGTCCGGGACTCCACAAAGTACGGCTGGTGGAGATGTCCTGAACTCTCCAATAAACTGGTGGTGGCGAAGTCCTGAACTCCCCAATACACCGGTGGTGGAGAAGCCCTGAACTCCACAATGCGCCGGTGGTGGAGAATTCCTGGACTCCACAATACACCGGTGTTGGAGAAGTCCAGAACTCTCCAATAAACCAGTGGTGGAGAAGTCCTGAACTCCCCAATACACCGGTGATGGAAAAGCCCTGAACTCCCCAATACATCGGTGGTGGAGAAGTCCTGAACTCTCCAATAAACCGGTGGTGGAGAAGTCCTGAACTCCCCAATACACCGGTGGTGGAGAAGCCCTGAACTCCCCAATACACCGGTGGTGGAGAAGTCCTGAAATCCACAATACACCGGTGGTGGAGAGGTCTTGAACTCCACAATACACTGGTGGTGGAGAAGCCCTGAACTCCCCAATACACCGGTGCTGGAGAAGTCCTGGACTCCCCAATACACCTGTGGTGGAGAAGTCCTGAACTCCCCAATACACCGGTGGTGGAGAAGCCCTGAACTCCCCAATGCACGGGTGGTGGAGAAGTACTGAACTCCCCAATACACCAGAGGTGGAGGAGTCCTGAAATCCCCAATACACAGGTGGTGGAGATGTCCTGAACTCCCCAATGCAACGGTGGTGGAGAAGTCCTGAACTCCCCAAATCACAATTGGTGAAGTCCTGAACTCCCCAATGCACCGGTCGTGCAGAAGTCCTGAACTCCCCAATACACCGGTGCTGGAGAAGTCCTGGACTCCCCAATACACAGGTGGTGAAGAAGTCCTGAACTCCCCAATACACCGGTGGTGGAGAAGTCCTGAATTCCCCAATACACCGGTGGTGGAGAAGCCCTGAACTCCACAATGCACCGGTGCTGGAGAAGCCCTGAACTCCCCAATACACCGGTGGTGGGGAGGTCCTGAACTCCCCAATACACTGGTGGTGGGGAGGTCCTGAACTCCCCAATACACCGGTGGTGGAGAAGCCCTGAACTCGCCAATGCACTGGTGGTGGAGATATCCTGGACACCCCAATACACCGGTGGAGGAGAAGTCCTGAACTCCCCAATGCACCAGTGGTGGAGAAGTCCTGAACTCCCCAATACACCGGTGGCGGAGAAGTCCTGAACTCCCCAATACACCGGTGGTGGGGAAGTCCTGAACTCTCCAATAAACCGGTGGTGGAGAAGTCCTGAACTCCCCAATACACCGGTGGTGGAGAAGCCCTGAACTCCCCAATACACCGGTGGTGGAGAAGTCCTGAAATCCACAATACACCGGTGGTGGAGAGGTCTTGAACTCCACAATACACTGGTGGTGGAGAAGCCCTGAACTCCCCAATACACCGGTGCTGGAGAAGTCCTGGACTCCCCAATACACCTGTGGTGGAGAAGTCCTGAACTCCCCAATACACCGGTGGTGGAGAAGCCCTGAACTCCCCAATGCACGGCTGGTGGAGAAGTACTGAACTCCCCAATACACCAGAGGTGGAGGAGTCCTGAAATCCCCAATACACAGGTGGTGGAGATGTCCTGAACTCCCCAATGCAACGGTGGTGGAGAAGTCCTGAACTCCCCAAATCACAATTGCTGAAGTCCTGAACTCCCCAATGCACCGGTCGTGCAGAAGTCCTGAACTCCCCAATACACCGGTGCTGGAGAAGTCCTGGACTCCCCAATACACAGGTGGTGAAGAAGTCCTGAACTCCCCAATACACCGGTGGTGGAGAAGTCCTGAATTCCCCAATACACCGGTGGTGGAGAAGCCCTGAACTCCACAATGCACCGGTGCTGGAGAAGCCCTGAACTCCCCAATACACCGGTTGTGGGGAGGTCCTGAACTCCCCAATACACTGGTGGTGGGGAGGTCCTGAACTCCCCAATACACCGGTGGTGGAGAAGCCCTGAACTCGCCAATGCACCGGTGGTGGAGATATCCTGGACACCCCAATACACCGGTGGAGGAGAAGTCCTGAACTCCCCAATGCACCGGTGGTGGAGAAGTCCTGAATTCCCCAATACACAGGTGGTGGAGAAGTCCTGAATTCCCCCATACACCGGTGGTGGAGAAGTCCTGAGCTCCCCAATACACCGGTGGTGGAGAAGTCCTCATCTCCCCAATACACCAGTAGTGGAGAAGCCCTGAACTCCCCAATACACCGGTGGTGGAGAAGCCCTGAACTCCCCAATACACCGGTGGTGGAGAAGTCCTGAACTCCCCAATACACCGGTGGTGGAGAAGTCCTGAATTCCACAATACACCGGTGGAGGAGAAGTTCTGAACTCCACAATACACCTGTGGTGGAGAAGTCCTGAACTCCCCAATACAGAGGTGGTGGAGAAGTCCTGAACTACACAAGACACTGGTGGTGGAGAAGCCCTGAACTCAACAATGCACCGGTGCTGTAGAAGTCCTGCACTCCACAATACACCGGTGGTGAAGAAGTCCTGAACTCCCCAATACACCGGCGATGGAGAAGCCCTGAACTACACAATGCACCGGTGGTGGAGAAGTCCTGAATTCCCCAATACACCGGTGGTGGAGAAGTCCTGAATTCCACAATACACCGGTTGAGGAGGTCCTGAACTCCCCAATGCACCGGTCGTGGAGAAATCCTGAACTCCCCAATACACCGGTGGTGGAGAAGTCCTGAACTACCAAATACACCGGTGGTGGAGAAGTCCTGAACTACCAAATACACCGGTGGTGGAGAAGTCCTCATCTCCCCAATACTCCGGTGGTGGAGAAGTCCTGAACTCGCCAATACACCAGTAGTGGAGAAGCCCTGTACTCCCAAATACACCGGTGGTGGAGAAGTCCTGAACTCCCCAATACACCAGTGGTGGAGAGGTCCTGAACTTCCGAATACACCGGTGGTGGACTAGCCCTGAACTCCCCAATGCACCGGTGCTGGAGAAGTCTGGAACTCCACAATACACCAGTGCTGGAGAAGCCCTGAAATCCCCAATGCTCCGGTGGTGGAGAAGTCCTGGACTCCACAATGCACGGCTGGTGGAGATGTCCTGAACTCTCCAATAAACTGGTGGTGGAGAAGGCCTGAACTCCCCAATACACCGGTGGTGGAGAAGCCCTGAACTCCCCAATGCGCCGGTGGTGGAGAATTCCTGGACTCCACAATACACCGGTGCTGGAGAAGTCCAGAACTCTCCAATAAACCGGTGGTGCAGAAGTCCTGAACTACCCAATACACCGGTGATGGAAAAGCCCTGAACTCCCCAATGCACCCGTGGTGGAGAGGTCCTGGACTCCCCAATACACCGGTGGTGGAGAAGTCCTGAACTCTCCAATAAACCGGTGGTGGAGAAGTCCTGAACTCCACAATAAACCGGTGGTGGAGAAGTCCTCATCTACCCAATACACCGATGGTGGAGAAGTCCTGAATTCCACAATACACCAGTGGTGGAGAAGTCCTGAATTCCCCAATACACCGGTGGTGGAGAAGTCCTGAACTCCCCGATGCACCGGTGGTGGAGAAGTCCAGAACTCCCCAATGCATCGGTGGTGGAGAAGCCCTAGACTCCCTAATACACCGCTGGTGGAGCAGCTCTGAACTCCCCAATACACCGCTGGTGGAGAAGTCCTGAACTCCCCAATACACCAGTGGTGGAGAGGTCCTGAACTTCCCAATACACCGGTGGTGGACTAGCCCTGAACTCCCCAATGCACCGGTGCTGGAGAAGTCCGGGACTCCACAAAGTACGGCTGGTGGAGATGTCCTGAACCCTCCAATAAGCTGGTGGTGGAGAAGTCCTGAACTCCCCAATACACCGGTGGTGGAGAAGCCCTGAACTCCACAATGCGCCGGTGGTGGAGAATTCCTGGACTCCACAATACACCGGTGTTGGAGAAGTCCAGAACTCTCCAATAAACCAGTGGTGGAGAAGTCCTGAACTCCCCAATACACCGGTGATGGAAAAGCCCTGAACTCCCCAATGCACCCGTGGTGGAGAGGTCCTGGACTCCCCAATACACCGGTGGTGGAGAAGTCCTGAACTCTCCAATAAACCGGTGGTGGAGAAGTCCTGAACTCCCCAATACACCGGTGGAGGAGAAGCCCTGAACTCCCCAATACACCGGTGGTGGAGAAGTCCTGAACTCCCCAATACATCGGTGGTGGAGAGGTCTTGAACTCCACAATACACTGGTGGTGGAGAAGCCCTGAACTCCCCAATACACCGGTGCTGGAGAAGCCCTGAACTCCCCAATACACCGGTGGTGGGGAGGTCCTGAACTCCCCAATACACCGGTGGTGGGGAGGTCCTGAACTCCCCAATACACCGGTGGTGCAGAAGCCCTGAACTCGCCAATGCACCGGTGGTGGAGATATCCTGGACACCCCAATACACCGGTGGTGGAGAAGTCCTGAACTCCCCAATGCACCGGTGGTGGAGAAGTCCTGAACTCCCCAATACACCGGTGGCGGAGAAGTCCTGAACTCCCCAATACACCGGAGGTGGGGAAGTCCTGAACTCCCCAATGCACGGTTGGTGGAGAAGTCCTGAACACCCCAAATCACCGGTGGTGGAGAAGTCCTGAACTCCTCAATGCACCGGTGGTGGAGAAATCCTAAATTCCCCAATACACCGGTTGTGGAGAAGTACTGAACTACCCAATACACCGGTGGTGGAGAAGGCCTGAACTCGCCAATACACCAGTGGTGAAGAGGCCCTGAGCTCCCCAATACACCAGTGGTGGAGAAGCCCTGAACTCCCCAATACACCGGTGGTGGAGAAGTCCTGAACTCCCCAATACACCAGTGGTGGAGAGGTCCTGAATTTCCCAATACACCGGTGGTGGACTAGCCCTGAACTCCCCAATGCACCGGTGCTGGAGAAGTCCGGAACTCCACAATACATCGGTTGTGGAGAAGTCCTGAACTCCCCAATACACCGGTTGTGGAGAAGGACTGAACTCCCCAATGCACCAGTCGTGCAGAAGTCCTGAACTCCCCAATACACCGGTGCTGGAGAAGTCCTGGACTCCCCAATACACAGGCGGTGAAGAAGTCCTGAACTCCCCAATACACCGGTGGTGGGGAGGTCCTGAACTCCCCAATACACCGGTGGTGGAGAAGACCTGAACTCGCCAATGCACAAGTGGTGGAAAAATCCTGCACACCCCAATACACCGGTGGTGGAGAAGTCCTGAACTCCCCAATACACCGGTGGCAGAGAAGTCCTGAACTCCCCAATACACCGGTGGTGGGGAAGTCCTGAACTCCCCAATGCACGAGTGGTGGAGAAGTCCTGAACACCCCAAATCACCGGTGGTGGAGAAGCCCTGAACTCCTCAATGCACCGGTGGTGGAGAAATCCTAAATTCCCCAATACACCGGTTGTGGAGAAGTACTGAACAACCCAATACACCGGTGGTGGAGAAGGCCTGAACTCGCCAATACACCAGTGGTGAAGAAGCCCTGAACTCCCCAATACACCAGTGGTGGAGAAGCCCTGAACTCCCCAATACACCGGTGGTGGAGAAGTCCTGAACTCCCCAGTACACCGGTGGTGGAGAACGCCTGAACTCCCCAATGCACCGGTGGTGGAGAAGCCCTAGACTCCCTAATACACCGCTGGTGGAGCAGCTCTGAACTCCCCAATACACTGCTGGTGGAGAAGTCCTGAACTCCCCAATACACCAGTGGTGGAGAGGTCCTGAATTTCCCAATACACCGGTGGTGGACTAGCCCTGAACTCCCCAATGCACCGGTGCTGGAGAAGTCCGGAACTCCACAATACATCGGTTGTGGAGAAGTCCTGAACTCCCCAATACACCGGTGCTGGAGAAGCCCTGAAATCCCCAATGCTCCGGTGGTGGAGAAGTCCGGGACTCCACAAAGTACGGCTGGTGGAGATGTCCTGAACTCTCCAATAAACTGGTGGTGGAGAAGTCCTGAACTCCCCAATACACCGGTGGTGGAGAAGCCCTGAACTCCACAATGCGCCGGTGGTGGAGAATTCCTGGACTCCACAATACACCGGTGTTGGAGAAGTCCAGAACTCTCCAATAAACCAGTGGTGGAGAAGTCCTGAACTCCCCAATACACCGGTGATGGAAAAGCCCTGAACTCCCCAATGCACCCGTGGTGGAGAGGTCCTGGACTCCCCAATACACCGGTGGTGGAGAAGTCCTGAACTCTCCAATAAACCGGTGGTGGAGAAGTCCTGAACTCCCCAATACACCGGTGGTGGAGAAGCCCTGAACTCCCCAATACACCGGTGGTGGAGAAGTCCTGAAATCCACAATACACCGGTGGTGGAGAGGTCTTGAACTCCACAATACACTGGTGGTGGAGAAGCCCTGAACTCCCCAATACACCGGTGCTGGAGAAGTCCTGGACTCCCCAATACACCTGTGGTGGAGAAGTCCTGAACTCCCCAATACACCGGTGGTGGAGAAACCCTGAACTCCCCAATGCACGGGTGGTGGAGAAGTACTGAACTCCCCAATACACCAGAGGTGGAGGAGTCCTGAAATCCCCAATACACAGGTGGTGGAGATGTCCTGAACTCCCCAATGCAACGGTGGTGGAGAAGTCCTGAACTCCCCAAATCACAATTGGTGAAGTCCTGAACTCCCCAATGCACCAGTCGTGCAGAAGTCCTGAACTCCCCAATACACCGGTGCTGGAGAAGTCCTGGACTCCCCAATACACAGGTGGTGAAGAAGTCCTGAACTCCCCAATACACCGGTGGTGGAGAAGTCCTGAATTCCCCAATACACCGGTGGTGGAGAAGCCCTGAACTCCACAATGCACTGGTGCTGGAGTAGCCCTGAACTCCCCAATACACCGGTGGTGGGGAGGTCCTGAACTCCCCAATACACTGGTGGTGGGGAGGTCCTGAACTCCCCAATACACCGGTGGTGGAGAAGCCCTGAACTCGCCAATGCACCGGTGGTGGAGATATCCTGTACACCCCAATACACCGGTGGAGGAGAAGTCCTGAACTCCCCAATGCACCAGTGGTGGAGAAGTCCTGAACTCCCCAATACACCGGTGGCGGAGAAGTCCTGAACTCCCCAATACACCGGTGGTGGGGAAGTCCTGAACTCTCCAATAAACCGGTGGTGGAGTAGTCCTGAACTCCCCAATACACCGCTGGTGGAGAAGCCCTGAACTCCCCAATACACCGGTGGTGGAGAAGTCCTGAAATCCACAATACACCGGTGGTGGAGAGGTCTTGAACTCCACAATACACTGGTGGTGGAGAAGCCCTGAACTCCCCAATACACCGGTGCTGGAGAAGTCCTGGACTCCCCAATACACCTGTGGTGGAGAAGTCCTGAACTCCCCAATACACCGGTGGTGGAGAAGCCCTGAACTCCCCAATGCACGGCTGGTGGAGAAGTACTGAACTCCCCAATACACCAGAGGTGGAGGAGTCCTGAAATCCCCAATACACAGGTGGTGGAGATGTCCTGAACTCCCCAATGCAACGGTGGTGGAGAAGTCCTGAACTCCCCAAATCACAATTGCTGAAGTCCTGAACTCCCCAATGCACCGGTCGTGCAGAAGTCCTGAACTCCCCAATACACCGGTGCTGGAGAAGTCCTGGACTCCCCAATACACAGGTGGTGAAGAAGTCCTGAACTCCCCAATACACCGGTGGTGGAGAAGTCCTGAATTCCCCAATACACCGGTGGTGGAGAAGCCCTGAACTCCACAATGCACCGGTGCTGGAGAAGCCCAGAACTCCCCAATACACCGGTTGTGGGGAGGTCCTGAACTCCCCAATACACTGGTGGTGGGGAGGTCCTGAACTCCCCAATACACCGGTGGTGGAGAAGCTCTGAACTCGCCAATGCACCGGTGGTGGAGATATCCTGGACACCCCAATACACCGGTGGAGGAGAAGTCCTGAACTCCCCAATGCACCGGTGGTGGAGAGGTCCTGAACTCCCCAATACACCGGTTGTGGAGAAGTACTGAACAACCCAATACACCGGTGGTGGAGAAGGCCTGAACTCGCCAATACACCAGTGGTGAAGAAGCCCTGAACTCCCCAATACACCAGTGGTGGAGAAGCCCTGAACTCCCCAATACACCGGTGGTGGAGAAGTCCTGAACTCCCCAGTACACCGGTGGTGGAGAACTCCTGAACTCCCCAATGCACCTGTGGTGGAGAAGCCCTAGACACCCTAATACACCGCTGGTGGAGCAGCTCTGAACTCCCCATTACACCGCTGGTGGAGAAGTCCTGAACTCCCCAATACACCAGTGGTGGAGAGGTCCTGAACTTCCCAATACACCGGTGGTGGACTAGCCCTGAACTCCCCAATGCACCGGTGCTGGAGAAGTCCGGAACTCTCCAATAAACCAGTGGTGGAGAAGTCCTGAACTCCCCAATACACCGGTGCTGGAGAAGTCCTGGATTCCACAATGCACGGCTGGTGGAGATGTCCTGAACTCTCCAATAAACTGGTGGTGGAGAAGTCCTGAACTCCCCAATACACCGGTGGTGGAGAAGCCCTGAACTCCCCAATGCGCAGGTGGTGGAGAATTCCTGAACTCCCCAATACACCGGTGCTGGAGAAGTCCGGAACTCTCCAATAAACCGGTGGTGGAGAAGTCCTGAACTCCCCAATACACCGGTGATGGAAAAGCCCTGAACTCCCCAATGCACGTGTGGTGGAGAGGTCCTGGACTCCCCAATACACCGGTGGTGGAGAAGTCCTGAACTCTCCAATAAACCGGTGGTGGAGAAGTCCTGAACTCCACAATAAACCGGTGGTGGAGAAGTCCTCATCTACCCAATACACCGGTGGTGGAGAAGTCCTGAATTCCACAATACACCAGTGGTGGAGAAGTCCTGAATTCCCCAATACACCGGTGGTGGAGAAGTCCTGAACTCCCCGATGCACCGGTGGTGGAGAAGTCCAGAACTCCCCAATGCACCGGTGGTGGAGAAGCCCTAGACTCCCTAATACACCGCTAGTGGAGCTGCTCTGAACTCCCCAATACACCGCTGGTGGAGAAGTCCTGAACTCCCCAATACACCAGTGGTGGAGAGGTACTGAACTTCCCAAAACACCGGTGGTGGACTAGCCCTGAACTCCCCAATGCACCGGTGCTGGAGAAGCCCTGAAATCCCCAATGCTCCGGTGGTGGAGAAGTCCTGGACTCCACAAAGCACGGCTGGTGGAGATGTCCTGAACTCTCCAATAAACTGGTGGTGGAGAAGTCCTGAACTCCCCAATACACCGGTGGTGGAGAAGCCCTGAACTCCGCAATGCGCCGGTGGTGGAGAATTCCTGGACTCCACAATACACCGGTGTTGGAGAATTCCAGAACTCTCCAATAAACCAGTGGTGGAGAAGTCCTGAACTCCCCAATACACCGGTGATGGAAAAGCCCTGAACTCCCCAATGCACCCGTGGTGGAGAGGTCCTGGACTCCCCAATACACCGGTGGTGGAGAAGTCCTGAACTCTCCAATAAACCGGTGGTGGAGAAGTCCTGAACTCCCCAATACACCGGTGGTAGAGAAGCCCTGAACTCCCCAATACACCGGTGGTGGAGAAGTCCTGAACTCCCCAATACACCGGTGGTGGAGAGGTCCTGAACTCCACAATACACTGGTGGTGGAGAAGCCCTGAACTCCCCAATACACCGGTGCTGGAGAAGTCCTGGACTCCCCAATACACCTGTGGTGGAGAGGTACTGAACTTCCCAAAACACCGGTGGTGGACTAGCCCTGAACTCCCCAATGCACCGGTGCTGGAGAAGTCCGGAACTCCACAATACATCGGTTGTGGAGAAGTCCTGAACTCCCCAATACACCGGTGCTGGAGAAGCCCTGAAATCCCCAATGCTCCGGTGGTGGAGAAGTCCTGGACTCCACAAAGCACGGCTGGTGGAGATGTCCTGAACTCTCCAATAAACTGGTGGTGGAGAAGTCCTGAACTCCCCAATACACCGGTGGTGGAGAAGCCCTGAACTCCACAATGCGCCGGTGGTGGAGAATTCCTGGACTCCACAATACACCGGTGTTGGAGAAGTCCAGAACTCTCCAATAAACCAGTGGTGGAGAAGTCCTGAACTCCCCAATACACCGGTGATGGAAAAGCCCTGAACTCCCCAATGCACCCGTGGTGGAGAGGTCCTGGACTCCCCAATACACCGGTGGTGGAGAAGTCCTGAACTCTCCAATAAACCGGTGGTGGAGAAGTCCTGAACTCCCCAATACACCGGTGGTAGAGAAGCCCTGAACTCCCCAATACACCGGTGGTGGAGAAGTCCTGAACTCCCCAATACACCGGTGGTGGAGAGGTCCTGAACTCCACAATACACTGGTGGTGGAGAAGCCCTGAACTCCCCAATACACCGGTGCTGGAGAAGTCCTGGACTCCCCAATACACCTGTGGTGGAGAAGTCCTGAACTCCCCAATACACCGGTGGTGGAGAAGCCCTGAACTCCCCAATGCACCGGTGGTGGAGAAGTACTGAACTCCCCAATACACCAGAGGTGGAGGAGTCCTGAAATCCCCAATACACAGGTGGTGGAGATGTCCTGAACTCCCCAATGCAACGGTGGTGGAGAAGTCCTGAACTCCCCAAATCACCATTGGTGGAGAAGTCCTGAACTCCCCAATGCACCGGTCGTGCAGAAGTCCTGAACTCCCCAATACACCGGTGCTGGAGAAGTCCTGGACTCCCCAATACACAGGTGGTGAAGAAGTCCTGAACTCCCCAATGCACGGGTGGTGGAGAAGTCCTGAACACCCCAAATTACCGGTGGTGGAGAAGTCCTGAACTCCTCAATGCACCGGTGGTGGAGAAATCCTAAAGTCCTCAATACACCGGATTGGAGAAGGACTGAACTCCCCAATGCACCGGTCGTGCAGAAGTCCTGAACTCCCGAATACACCGGTGCTGGAGAAGTCCTGGACTCCCCAATACACAGGCGGTGAAGAAGTCCTGAACTCCCCAATACACCGGTGGTGGGGAGGTCCTGAACTCCCCAATACACCGGTGGTGGAGAAGACCTGAACTCGCCAATGCACCGGTGGTGGAGAAATCCTGGACACCCCAATACACCGGTGGTGGAGAAGTCCTGAACTCCCCAATGCACCGGTGGTGGAGAAGTCCTGAACTCCCCAATACACCGGTGGCAGAGAAGTCCTGAACTCCCCAATACACCGGTGGTGGGGAAGTCCTGAACTCCCCAATGCACGAGTGGTGGAGAAGTCCTGAACACCCCAAATCACCGGTGGTGGAGAAGTCCTGAACTCCTCAATGCACCGGTGGTGGAGAAATCCTAAATTCCCCAATACACCGGTTGTGGAGAAGTACTGAATAACCCAATACACCGGTTATGGAGAAGGCCTGAACTCGCCAATACACCAGTGGTGAAGAAGCCCTGAACTCCCCAATACACCAGTGGTGGAGAAGCCCTGAACTCCCCAATACACCGGTGGTGGAGAAGTCCTGAACTCCCCAATACACCGGTGGTGGAGAGGTCCTGAACTCCACAATACACTGGTGGTGTAGAAGCACTGAACTCCCCAATACACCGGTGCTGGAGAAGTCCTGGACTCCCCAATACACCTGTGGTGGAGAAGTCCTGAACTCCCCAATACACCGGTGGTGGAGAAGCCCTGAACTCCACAATGCGCCGGTGGTGGAGAATTCCTGGACTCCACAATACACCGGTGTTGGAGAAGTCCAGAACTCTCCAATAAACCAGTGGTGGAGAAGTCCTGAACTCCCCAATACACCGGTGATGGAAAAGCCCTGAACTCCCCAATGCACCCGTGGTGGAGAGGTCCTGGACTCCCCAATACACCGGTGGTGGAGAAGTCCTGAACTCTCCAATAAACCGGTGGTGGAGAAGTCCTGAACTCCCCAATACACCGGTGGTAGAGAAGCCCTGAACTCCCCAATACACCGGTGGTGGAGAAGTCCTGAACTCCCCAATACACCGGTGGTGGAGAGGTCCTGAACTCCACAATACACTGGTGGTGGAGAAGCCCTGAACTCCCCAATACACCGGTGCTGGAGAAGTCCTGGACTCCCCAATACACCTCTGGTGGAGAAGTCCTGAACTCCACAATACACCGGTGGTGGAGAAGCCCTGAACTCCCCAATGCACCGGTGGTGGAGAAGTACTGAACTCCCCAATACACCAGAGGTGGAGGAGTCCTGAAATCCCCAATACACAGGTGGTGGAGATGTCCTGAACTCCCCAATGCAACGGTGGTGGAGAAGTCCTGAACTCCCCAAATCACCATTGGTGGAGAAGTCCTGAACTCCCCAATGCACCGGTCGTGCAGAAGTCCTGAACTCCCCAATACACCGGTGCTGGAGAAGTCCTGGACTCCCCAATACACAGGTGGTGAAGAAGTCCTGAACTCCCCAATGCACGGGTGGTGGAGAAGTCCTGAACACCCCAAATTACCGGTGGTGGAGAAGTCCTGAACTCCTCAATGCACCGGTGGTGGAGCAATCCTAAAGTCCCCAATACACCGGTTGTGGAGAAGGACTGAACTCCCCAATGCACCGGTCGTGCAGAAGTCCTGAACTCCCGAATACACCGGTGCTGGAGAAGTCCTGGACTCCCCAATACACAGGCGGTGAAGAAGTCCTGAACTCCCCAATACACCGGTGGTGGGGAGGTCCTGAACTCCCCAATACACCGGTGGTGGAGAAGACCTGAACTCGCCAATGCACCGGTGGTGGAGAAATCCTGGACACCCCAATACACCGGTGGTGGAGAAGTCCTGAACTCCCCAATGCACCGGTGGTGGAGAAGTCCTGAACTCCCCAATACACCGGTGGCAGAGAAGTCCTGAACTCCTCAATACACCGGTGGTGGGGAAGTCCTGAACTCCCCAATGCACGAGTGGTGGAGAAGTCCTGAACACCCCAAATCACCGGTGGTGGAGAAGTCCTGAACTCCTCAATGCACCGGTGGTGGAGAAATCCTAAATTCCCCAATACACCGGTTGTGGAGAAGTACTGAATAAC
The DNA here is from genome assembly GCF_030144855.1 of Hypanus sabinus. Taxonomy (NCBI): domain Eukaryota; kingdom Metazoa; phylum Chordata; class Chondrichthyes; order Myliobatiformes; family Dasyatidae; genus Hypanus; species Hypanus sabinus. The sequence continues at coordinate 2,923,893 of NC_082727.1, forward strand.
CCAATACACCGGTTGTGGAGAAGGCCTGAACTCGCCAATACACCAGTGGTGAAGAAGCCCTGAACTCCCCAATACACCAGTGGTGGAGAAGCCCTGAACTCCCCAATACACCGGTGGTGGAGAAGTCCTGAACTCCCCAGTACACCGGTGGTGGAGAACTCCTGAACTCCCCAATGCACCTGTGGTGGAGAAGCCCTAGACACCCTAATACACCGCTGGTGGAGCAGCTCTGAACTCCTAAATACACCGCTGGTGGAGAAGTCCTGAACTCCCCAATACACCAGTGGTGGAGAGGTCCTGAACTTCCCAATACACCGGTGGTGGACTAGCCCTGAACTCCCCAATGCACCGGTGCTGGAGAAGTCCGGAACTCTCCAATAAACCAGTGGTGGAGAAGTCCTGAACTCCCCAATACACCGGTGATGGAAAAGCCCTGAACTCCCCAATGCACCGGTGTTGGAGAGGTCCTGGACTCCCCAATACACCGGTGGTGGAGAAGTCCTGAACTCTCCAATAAACCGGTGGTGGAGAAGTCCTGAACTCCCCAATACACCGGAGGTGGAGAAGCCCTGAACTCCCCAATACACCGGTGGTGGAGAAGTCCTGAACTCCCCAATACACCGGTGGTGGAGAGGTCCTGAACTCCACAATACACTGGTGGTGGAGAAGCACTGAACTCCCCAATACACCGGTGCTGGAGAAGTCCTGGACTCCCCAATACACCTGTGGTGGAGAAGTCCTGAACTCCGCAATACACCGGTGGTGGAGAAGCCCTGAACTCCCCAATGCTCCGGTGGTGGAGAAGTACTGAACTCCCCAATACACCAGAGGTGGAGGAGTCCTGAAATCCCCAATACACAGGTGGTGGAGATGTCCTGAACTCCCCAATGCAACGGTGGTGGAGAAGTCCTGAACTCCCCAAATCACCATTGGTGGAGAAGTCCTGAACTCCCCAATGCACCGGTCGTGCAGAAGTCCTGATCTCCCCAATACACTGTTGGTGGAGCAGTACTGAGCTCCCCAATACACCGGTGGTGGAGAAGTCCTGAACTCTCCAATACACCGGTGGTGGAGATGTCCTGAACTCCCCAATACACCGGTGGTGGAAAGACCTGAAATCCCCAATTCACTGGTGCTGGAGAAGTCTTGAACTCCCCAGTACACCGGTGGTGGAGAAGTCCGGAACTCCCCAATACACTGGTGGTGCAGAAGTCCTGAACTCCACAATACACCGGTGGTGGAGAAGTCCTGAACTCCCCAATGCACCAGTGCTGGAGAAGTCCTGAACTCCCCAATGCACCGGTCGTGCAGAAGTCCTGAACTCCCCAATACACCGGTGCTGGAGAAGTCCTGGACTCCCCAATACACAGGTGGTGAAGAAGTCCTGAACTCCCCAATGCACGGGTGGTGGAGAAGTCCTGAACACCCCAAATTACCGGTGGTGGAGAAGTCCTGAACTCCTCAATGCACCGGTGGTGGAGAAATCCTAAAGTCCCCAATACACCGGTTGTGGAGAAGGACTGAACTCCCCAATGCACCGGTCGTGCAGAAGTCCTGAACTCCCGAATACACCGGTGCTGGAGAAGTCCTGGACTCCCCAATACACAGGCGGTGAAGAAGTCCTGAACTCCCCAATACACCGGTGGTGGGGAGGTCCTGAACTCCCCAATACACCGGTGGTGGAGAAATCCTAAATTCCCCAATACACCGGTTGTGGAGAAGTACTGAACAACCCAATACACCGGTGGTGGAGAAGGCCTGAACTCGCCAATACACCAGTGGTGAAGAAGCCCTGAACTCCCCGATACACCAGTGGTGGAGAAGCCCTGAACTCCCCAATACACCGGTGGTGGAGAAGTCCTGAACTCCCCAGTACACCGGTGGTGGAGAACTCCTGAACTCCCCAATGCACCTGTGGTGGAGAAGCCCTAGACACCCTAATACACCGCTGGTGGAGCAGCTCTGAACTCCCCAATACACCGCTGGTGGAGAAGTCCTGAACTCCCCAATACACCAGTGGTGGAGAGGTCCTGAACTTCCCAATACACCGGTGGTGGACTAGCCCTGAACTCCCCAATGCACCGGTGCTGGAGAAGTCCGGAACTCTCCAATAAACCAGTGGTGGAGAAGTCCTGAACTCCCCAATACACCGGTGCTGGAGAAGTCCTGGATTCCACAATGCACGGCTGTTGGAGATGTCCTGAACTCTCCAATAAACTGGTGGTGGAGAAGTCCTGAACTCCCCAATACACCGGTGGTGGAGAAGCCCTGAACTCCCCAATGCGCCGGTGGTGGAGAATTCCTGGACTCCACAATACACCGGTGCTGGAGAAGTCCGGAACTCTCCAATAAACCGGTGGTGGAGAAGTCCTGAACTCCCCAATACACCGGTGATGGAAAAGCCCTGAACTCCCCAATGCACCCGTGGTGGAGAGGTCCTGGACTCCCCAATACACCGGTGGTGGAGAAGTCCTGAACTCTCCAATAAACCGGTGGTGGAGAAGTCCTGAACTCCACAATAAACCGGTGGTGGAGAAGTCCTCATCTACCCAATACACCGGTGGTGGAGAAGTCCTGAATTCCACAATACACCAGTGGTGGAGAAGTCCTGAATTCCCCAATACACCGGTGGTGGAGAAGTCCTGAACTCCCCGAAGCACCGGTGGTGGAGAAGTCCAGAACTCCCCAATGCACCGGTGGTGGAGAAGCCCTAGACTCCCTAATACAACGCAAGTGGAGCTGCTCTGAACTCCCCAATACACCGCTGGTGGAGAAGTCCTGAACTCCCCAATACACCAGTGGTGGAGAGGTACTGAACTTCCCAATACACCGGTGGTGGACTAGCCCTGAACTCCCCAATGCACCGGTGCTGGAGAAGTCCGGAACTCCACAATACATCGGTTGTGGAGAAGTCCTGAACTCACCAATACACCGGTGCTGGAGAAGCCCTGAAATCCCCAATGCTCCGGTGGTGGAGAAGTCCTGGACTCCACAAAGCACGGCTGGTGGAGATGTCCTGAACTCTCCAATAAACTGGTGGTGGAGAAGTCCTGAACTCCCCAATACACCGGTGGTGGAGAAGCCCTGAACTCCACAATGCGCCGGTGGTGGAGAATTCCTGGACTCCACAATACACCGGTGTTGGAGAAGTCCAGAACTCTCCAATAAACCAGTGGTGGAGAAGTCCTGAACTCCCCAATACACCGGTGATGGAAAAGCCCTGAACTCCCCAATGCACCCGTGGTGGAGAGGTCCTGGACTCCCCAATACACCGGTGGTGGAGAAGTCCTGAACTCTCCAATAAACCGGTGGTGGAGAAGTCCTGAACTCCCCAATACACTGGTGGTAGAGAAGCCCTGAACTCCCCAATACACCGGTGGTGGAGAAGTCCTGAACTCCCCAATACACCGGTGGTGGAGAGGTCCTGAACTCCACAATACACTGGTGGTGGAGAAGCCCTGAACTCCCCAATACAACGGTGCTGGAGAAGTCCTGAACTCCCCAAATCACCATTGGTGGAGAAGTCCTGAACTCCCCAATGCACCGGTCGTGCAGAAGTCCTGAACTCCCCAATACACCGGTGCTGGAGAAGTCCTGGACTCCCCAATACACAGGTGGTGAAGAAGTCCTGAACTCCCCAATGCACGGGTGGTGGAGAAGTCCTGAACACCCCAAATTACCGGTGGTGGAGAAGTCCTGAACTCCTCAATGCACCGGTGGTGGAGAAATCCTAAAGTCCCCAATACACCGGTTGTGGAGAAGGACTGAACTCCCCAATGCACCGGTCGAGCAGAAGTCCTGAACTCCCGAATACACCGGTGCTGGAGAAGTCCTGGACTCCCCAATACACAGGCGGTGAAGAAGTCCTGAACTCCCCAATACACCGGTGGTGGGGAGGTCCTGAACTCCACAATACACCGGTGGTGGAGAAGACCTGAACTCGCCAATGCACCGGTGGTGGAGAAATCCTGGACACCCCAATACACCGGTGGTGGAGAAGTCCTGAACTCCCCAATGCACCGGTGGTGGAGAAGTCCTGAACTCCCCAATACACCGGTGGCAGAGAAGTCCTGAACTCCCCAATACACCGGTGGTGGAGAAGCCCTGAACTCCCCAATGCGCCGGTGGTGGAGAATTCCTGGACTCCACAATACACCGGTGCTGGAGAAGTCCGGAACTCTCCAATAAACCGGTGGTGGAGAAGTCCTGAACTCCCCAATACACCGGTGATGGAAAAGCCCTGAACTCCCCAATGCACCCGTGGTGGAGAGGTCCTGGACTCCCCAATACACCGGTGGTGGAGAAGTCCTGAACTCTCCAATAAACCGGTGGTGGAGAAGTCCTGAACTCCACAATAAACCGGTGGTGGAGAAGTCCTCATCTACCCAATACACCGGTGGTGGAGAAGTCCTGAATTCCACAATACACCAGTGGTGGAGAAGTCCTGAATTCCCCAATACACCGGTGGTGGAGAAGTCCTGAACTCCCCGATGCACCGGTGGTGGAGAAGTCCAGAACTCCCCAATGCACCGGTGGTGGAGAAGCCCTAGACTCCCTAATACACCGCTAGTGGAGCTGCTCTGAACTCCCCAATACACCGCTGGTGGAGAAGTCCTGAACTCCCCAATACACCAGTGGTGGAGAGGTACTGAACTTCCCAATACACCGGTGGTGGACTAGCCCTGAACTCCCCAATGCACCGGTGCTGGAGAAGTCCGGAACTCCACAATACATCGGTTGTGGAGAAGTCCTGAACTCACCAATACACCGGTGCTGGAGAAGCCCTGAAATCCCCAATGCTCCGGTGGTGGAGAAGTCCTGGACTCCACAAAGCACGGCTGGTGGAGATGTCCTGAACTCTCCAATAAACTGGTGGTGGAGAAGTCCTGAACTCCCCAATACACCGGTGGTGGAGAAGCCCTGAACTCCACAATGCGCCGGTGGTGGAGAATTCCTGGACTCCACAATACACCGGTGTTGGAGAAGTCCAGAACTCTCCAATAAACCAGTGGTGGAGAAGTCCTGAACTCCCCAATACACCGGTGATGGAAAAGCCCTGAACTCCCCAATGCACCCATCGTGGAGAGGTCCTGGACTCCCCAATACACCGGTGGTGGAGAAGTCCTGAACTCTCCAATAAACCGGTGGTGGAGAAGTCCTGAACTCCCCAATACACCGGTGGTAGAGAAGCCCTGAACTCCCCAATACACCGGTGGTGGAGAAGTCCTGAACTCCCCAATACACCGGTGGTGGAGAGGTCCTGAACTCCACAATACACTGGTGGTGGAGAAGCCCTGAACTCCCCAATACAACGGTGCTGGAGAAGTCCTGGACTCCCCAATACACCTGTGGTGGAGAAGTCCTGAACTCCCCAATACACCGGTGGTGGAGAAGCCCTGAACTCCCCAATGCACCGGTGGTGGAGAAGTACTGAACTCCCCAATACACCAGAGGTGGAGGAGTCCTGAAATCCCCAATACACAGGTGGTGGAGATGTCCTGAACTCCCCAATGCAACGGTGGTGGAGAAGTCCTGAACTCCCCAAATCACCATTGGTGGAGAAGTCCTGAACTCCCCAATGCACTGGTCGTGCAGAAGTCCTGAACTCCCCAATACACCGGTGCTGGAGAAGTCCTGGACTCCCCAATACACAGGTGGTGAAGAAGTCCTGAACTCCCCAATGCACGGGTGGTGGAGAAGTCCTGAACACCCCAAATTACCGGTGGTGGAGAAGTCCTGAACTCCTCAATGCACCGGTGGTGGAGAAATCCTAAAGTCCCCAATACACCGGTTGTGGAGAAGGACTGAACTCCCCAATGCACCGGTCGTGCAGAAGTCCTGAACTCCCGAATACACCGGTGCTGGAGAAGTCCTGGACTCCCCAATACACAGGCGGTGAAGAAGTCCTGAACTCCCCAATACACCGGTGGTGGGGAGGTCCTGAACTCCCCAATACACCGGTGGTGGAGAAGACCTGAACTCGCCAATGCACCGGTGGTGGAGAAATCCTGGACACCCCAATACACCGGTGGTGGAGAAGTCCTGAACTCCCCAATGCACCGGTGGTGGAGAAGTCCTGAACTCCCCAATACACCGGTGGCAGAGAAGTCCTGAACTCCCCAATACACCGGTGGTGGGGAAGTCCTGAACTCCCCAATGCACGAGTGGTGGAGAAGTCCTGAACACCCCAAATCACCGGTGGTGGAGAAGTCCTGAACTCCTCAATGCACCGGTGGTGGAGAAATCCTAAATTCCCCAATACACCGGTTGTGGAGAAGTACTGAACAACCCAATACACCGGTTGTGGAGAAGGCCTGAACTCGCCAATACACCAGTGGTGAAGAAGCCCTGAACTCCCCAATACACCAGTGGTGGAGAAGCCCTGAACTCCCCAATACACCGGTGGTGGAGAAGTCCTGAACTCCCCAGTACACCGGTGGTGGAGAACTCCTGAACTCCCCAATGCACCTGTGGTGGAGAAGCCCTAGACACCCTAATACACCGCTGGTGGAGCAGCTCTGAACTCCCCAATACACCGCTGGTGGAGAAGTCCTGAACTCCCCAATACACCAGTGGTGGAGAGGTCCTGAACTTCCCAATACACCGGTGGTGGACTAGCCCTGAACTCCCCAATGCACCGGTGCTGGAGAAGTCCGGAACTCTCCAATAAACCAGTGGTGGAGAAGTCCTGAACTCCCCAATACACCGGTGATGGAAAAGCCCTGAACTCCCCAATGCACCGGTGTTGGAGAGGTCCTGGACTCCCCAATACACCGGTGGTGGAGAAGTCCTGAACTCTCCAATAAACCGGTGGTGGAGAAGTCCTGAACTCCCCAATACACCGGAGGTGGAGAAGTCCTGAACTCCCCAATACACCGGTGGTGGAGAAGTCCTGAACTCCCCAATACACCGGTGGTGGAGAGGTCCTGAACTCCACAATACACTGGTGGTGGAGAAGCACTGAACTCCCCAATACACTGGTGCTGGAGAAGTCCTGGACTCCCCAATACACCTGTGGTGGAGAAGTCCTGAACTCCCCAATACACCGGTGGTGGAGAAGCCCTGAACTCCCCAATGCACCGGTGGTGGAGAAGTACTGAACTCCCCAATACACCAGAGGTGGAGGAGTCCTGAAATCCCCAATACACAGGTGGTGGAGATGTCCTGAACTCCCCAATGCAACGGTGGTGGAGAAGTCCTGAACTCCCCAAATCACCATTGGTGGAGAAGTCCTGAACTCCCCAATGCACCGGTCGTGCAGAAGTCCTGAACTCCCCAATACACCGGTGCTGGAGAAGTCCTGGACTGCCCAATACACAAGTGGTGAAGAAGTCCTGAACTCCCCAATACACCGGTGGTGGAGAAGTCCTGAACTCAATGCACCGGTGGTGGAGAAATCCTAAATTCCACAATACACCGGTTGTGGAGAAGTACTGAACAACCCAATACACCGGTGGTGGAGAAGGCCTGAACTCGCCAATACACCAGTGGTGAAGAAGCCCTGAACTCCCCAATACACCAGTGGTGGAGAAGCCCTGAACTCCCCAATACACCGGTGGTGGAGAAGTCCTGAACTCCCCAGTACACCGGTGGTGGAGAACTCCTGAACTCCCCAATGCACCTGTGGTGGAGAAGCCCTAGACACCCTAATACACCGCTGGTGGAGCAGCTCTGAACTCCCCAATACACCGCTGGTGGAGAAGTCCTGAACTCCCCAATACACCAGTGGTGGAGAGGTCCTGAACTTCCCAATACACCGGTGGTGGACTAGCCCTGAACTCCCCAATGCACCGGTGCTGGAGAAGTCCGGAACTCTCCAATAAACCAGTGGTGGAGAAGTCCTGAACTCCCCAATACACCGGTGATGGAAAAGCCCTGAACTCCCCAATGCACCGGTGTTGGAGAGGTCCTGGACTCCCCAATACACCGGTGGTGGAGAAGTCCTGAACTCCCCAATACACCGGTGGTGGAGAGGTCCTGAACTCCACAATACACTGGTGGTGGAGAAGCACTGAACTCCCCAATACACCGGTGCTGGAGAAGTCCTGGACTCCCCAATACACCTGTGGTGGAGAAGTCCTGAACTCCCCAAATCACCGGTGGTGGAGAAGTCCTGAACTCCTCAATGCACCGGTGGTGGAGAAATCCTAAATTCCCCAATACACCGGTTGTGGAGAAGTACTGAACAACCCAATACACCGGTTGTGGAGAAGGCCTGAACTCGCCAATACACCAGTGGTGAAGAAGCCCTGAACTCCCCAATACACCAGTGGTGGAGAAGCCCTGAACTCCCCAATACACCGGTGGTGGAGAAGTCCTGAACTCCCCAGTACACCGGTGGTGGAGAACTCCTGAACTCCCCAATGCACCTGTGGTGGAGAAGCCCTAGACACCCTAATACACCGCTGGTGGAGCAGCTCTGAACTCCCCAATACACCGCTGGTGGAGAAGTCCTGAACTCCCCAATACACCAGTGGTGGAGAGGTCCTGAACTTCCCAATACACCGGTGGTGGACTAGCCCTGAACTCCCCAATGCACCGGTGCTGGAGAAGTCCGGAACTCTCCAATAAACCAGTGGTGGAGAAGTCCTGAACTCCCCAATACACCGGTGATGGAAAAGCCCTGAACTCCCCAATGCACCGGTGTTGGAGAGGTCCTGGACTCCCCAATACACCGGTGGTGGAGAAGTCCTGAACTCTCCAATAAACCGGTGGTGGAGAAGTCCTGAACTCCCCAATACACCGGAGGTGGAGAAGTCCTGAACTCCCCAATACACCGGTGGTGGAGAAGTCCTGAACTCCCCAATACACCGGTGGTGGAGAGGTCCTGAACTCCACAATACACTGGTGGTGGAGAAGCACTGAACTCCCCAATACACTGGTGCTGGAGAAGTCCTGGACTCCCCAATACACCTGTGGTGGAGAAGTCCTGAACTCCCCAATACACCGGTGGTGGAGAAGCCCTGAACTCCCCAATGCACCGGTGGTGGAGAAGTACTGAACTCCCCAATACACCAGAGGTGGAGGAGTCCTGAAATCCCCAATACACAGGTGGTGGAGATGTCCTGAACTCCCCAATGCAACGGTGGTGGAGAAGTCCTGAACTCCCCAAATCACCATTGGTGGAGAAGTCCTGAACTCCCCAATGCACCGGTCGTGCAGAAGTCCTGAACTCCCCAATACACCGGTGCTGGAGAAGTGCTGGACTGCCCAATACACAAGTGGTGAAGAAGTCCTGAACTCCCCAATACACCGGTGGTGGAGAAGTCCTGAACTCAATGCACCGGTGGTGGAGAAATCCTAAATTCCACAATACACCGGTTGTGGAGAAGTACTGAACAACCCAATACACCGGTGGTGGAGAAGGCCTGAACTCGCCAATACACCAGTGGTGAAGAAGCCCTGAACTCCCCAATACACCAGTGGTGGAGAAGCCCTGAACTCCCCAATACACCGGTGGTGGAGAAGTCCTGAACTCCCCAGTACACCGGTGGTGGAGAACTCCTGAACTCCCCAATGCACCTGTGGTGGAGAAGCCCTAGACACCCTAATACACCGCTGGTGGAGCAGCTCTGAACTCCCCAATACACCGCTGGTGGAGAAGTCCTGAACTCCCCAATACACCAGTGGTGGAGAGGTCCTGAACTTCCCAATACACCGGTGGTGGACTAGCCCTGAACTCCCCAATGCACCGGTGCTGGAGAAGTCCGGAACTCTCCAATAAACCAGTGGTGGAGAAGTCCTGAACTCCCCAATACACCGGTGATGGAAAAGCCCTGAACTCCCCAATGCACCGGTGTTGGAGAGGTCCTGGACTCCCCAATACACCGGTGGTGGAGAAGTCCTGAACTCCCCAATACACCGGTGGTGGAGAGGTCCTGAACTCCACAATACACTGGTGGTGGAGAAGCACTGAACTCCCCAATACACCGGTGCTGGAGAAGTCCTGGACTCCCCAATACACCTGTGGTGGAGAAGTCCTGAACTCCCCAATACACCGGTGGTGGAGAAGCCCTGAACTCCCCAATGCACCGGTGGTGGAGAAGTACTGAACTCCCCAATACACCAGAGGTGGAGGAGTCCTGAAATCCCCAATACACAGGTGGTGGAGATGTCCTGAACTCCCCAATGCAACGGTGGTGGAGAAGTCCTGAACTCCCCAAATCACCATTGGTGGAGAAGTCCTGAACTCCCCAATACACCGGTCGTGCAGAAGTCCTGAACTCCCCAATACACTGGTGCTGGAGAAGTCCTGGACTGCCCAATACACAGGTGGTGAAGAAGTCCTGAACTCCCCAATACACCGGTGGTGGAGAAGTCCTGAATTCCCCAATACACCGGTGGTGGAGAAGCCCTGAACTCCACCATGCACCGGTGCTGGAGAAGCCCTGAACTCCCCAATACACCGGTGGTGGGGAGGTCCTGAACTCCCCAATACACCGGTGGTGGAGAAGCCCTGAACTCGCCAATGCACCGGTGGTGGAGATATCCTGGACACCCCAATACACCGGTGGTGGAGAAGTCCTGAACTCCCCAATGCACCGGTGGTGGAGAAGTCCTGAACTCCCCAATACACTGGTGGCGGAGAAGTCCTGAACTCCCCAATACACCGGTGGTGGGGAAGTCCTGAACTCCCCAATGCACGGTTGGTGGAGAAGTCCTGAACACCCCAAATCACCGGTGGTGGAGAAGTCCTGAACTCCTCAATGCACCGGTGGTGGAGAAATCCTAAATTCCCCAATACACCGGTTGTGGAGAAGTACTGAACTACCCAATACACCGGTGGTGGAGAAGGCCTGAACTCGCCAATACACCAGTGGTGAAGAAGCCCTGAACTCCCCAATACACCAGTGGTGGAGAAGCCCTGAACTCCCCAATACACCGGTGGTGGAGAAGTCCTGAACTCCCCAGTACACCGGTGGTGGAGAACTCCTGAACTCCCCAATGCACCGGTGGTGGACTAGCCCTGAACTCCCCAATGCACCGGTGCTGGAGAAGTCTGGAACTCCACAATACATCGGCTGTGGAGAAGTCCTGAACTCCCCAATACACCGGTGCTGGAGAAGCCCTGAAATCCCCAATGCTCCGGTGGTGGAGAAGTCCTGGACTCCACAATGCACGGCTGGTGGAGATGTCCTGAACTCTCCAATAAACTGGTGGTGGAGAAGTCCTGAACTCCCCAATACACCGGTGGTGGAGAAGCCCTGAACTCCCCAATGCTCCGGTGGTGGAGAATTCCTGGAATCCACAATACACTGGTGTTGGAGAAGTCCAGAACTCTCCAATAAACCGGTGGTGGAGAAGTCCTGAACTCCCCAATACTCCGGTGATGGAAAAGCCCTGAACTCCCCAATGCACCCGTGGTGGAGAGGTCCTGGACTCCCCAATACACCGGTGGTGGAGAAGTCCTGAACTCTCCAATAAACCGGTGGTGGAGAAGTCCTGAACTCCACAATAAACCGGTGGTGGAGAAGTCCTCATCTACCCAATACACCGGTGGTGGAGTAGTCCTGAATTCCACAATACACCAGTGGTGGAGAAGTCCTGAATTCCCCAATACACCGGTGGTGGAGAAGTCCTGAACTCCCCGATGCACCGGTGGTGGAGAAGTCCAGAACTCCCCAATGCACCGGTGGTGGAGAAGTCCTGAATTCCCCAATACACCGGTGGTGGAGAAGTCCTGAATTCCCCCATACACCGGTGGTGGAGAAGTCCTCAGCTCCCCAATACACCGGTGGTGGAGAAGTCCTCATCTCCCCAATACACCAGTAGTGGAGAAGCCCTGAACTCCCCAATACACTGGTGGTGGAGAAGCCCTGAACTCCCCAATACACCGGTGGTGGAGAAGTCCTGATCTCCCCAATACACCGGTGGTGGAGAAGTCCTGAATTCCACAATACACCGGTGGAGGAGAAGTTCTGAACTCCACAATACACCTGTGGTGGAGAAGTCCTGAACTCCCCAATACAGAGGTGGTGGAGAAGCCCTGAACTACACAAGACACTGGTGGTGGAGAAGCCCTGAACTCAACAATGCACCGGTGCTGTAGAAGTCCTGCACTCCACAATACACCGGTGGTGAAGAAGTCCTGAACTCCCCAATACACCGGCGATGGAGAAGCCCTGAACTACACAATGCACCGGTGGTGGAGAAGTCCTGAATTCCCCAATACACCGGTGGTGGAGAAGTCCTGAATTCCACAATACACCGGTTGAGGAGGTCCTGAACTCCCCAATGCACCGGTGGTGGAGAAGTCCTGAACTCCCCAATGCACTGGTCGTGGAGAAGTCCTGAACTCCCCAATACACCGGTGGTGGGGAGGTCCTGAACTCCCCAATACACCGGTGGTGGAGAAGACCTGAACTCGCCAATGCACCGGTGGTGGAGAAATCCTGGACACCCCAATACACCGGTGGTGGAGAAGTCCTGAACTCCCCAATGCACCGGTGGTGGAGAAGTCCTGAACTCCCCAATACACCGGTGGCAGAGAAGTCCTGAACTCCCCAATACACCGGTGGTGGGGAAGTCGTGAACTCCCCAATGCACGAGTGGTGGAGAAGTCCTGAACACCCCAAATCACCGGTGGTGGAGAAGTCCTGAACTCCTCAATGCACCGGTGGTGGAGAAATCCTAAATTCCCCAATACACCGGTTGTGGAGAAGTACTGAACAACCCAATACACCGGTGGTGGAGAAGGCCTGAACTCGCCAATACACCAGTGGTGAAGAAGCCCTGAACTCCCCAATACACCAGTGGTGGAGAAGCCCTCAATTCCCCAATACACCGGTGGTGGAGAAGTCCTGAACTCCCCAGTACACCGGTGGTGGAGAACTCCTGAACTCCCCAATGCACCTGTGGTGGAGAAGCCCTAGACACCCTAATACACCGCTGGTGGAGCAGCTCTGAACTCCCCAATACACCGCTGGTGGAGAAGTCCTGAACTCCCCAATACACCAGTGGTGGAGAGGTCCTGAACTTCCCAATACACCGGTGGTGGACTAGCCCTGAACTCCCCAATGCACCGGTGCTGGAGAAGTCCGGAACTCTCCAATAAACCAGTGGTGGAGAAGTCCTGAACTCCCCAATACACCGGTGATGGAAAAGCCCTGAACTCCCCAATGCACCGGTGTTGGAGAGGTCCTGGACTCCCCAATACACCGGTGGTGGAGAAGTCCTGAACTCTCCAATAAACCGGTGGTGGAGAAGTCCTGAACTCCCCAATACACCGGAGGTGGAGAAGCCCTGAACTCCCCAATACACCGGTGGTGGAGAAGTCCTGAACTCCCCAATACACCGGTGGTGGAGAGGTCCTGAACTCCACAATACACTGGTGGTGGAGAAGCACTGAACTCCCCAATACACCGGTGCTGGAGAAGTCCTGGACTCCCCAATACACCTGTGGTGGAGAAGTCCTGAACTCCCCAATACACCGGTGGTGGAGAAGCCCTGAACTCCCCAATGCACCGGTGGTGGAGAAGTACTGAACTCCCCAATACACCAGAGGTGGAGGAGTCCTGAAATCCCCAATACACAGGTGGTGGAGATGTCCTGAACTCCCCAATGCAACGGTGGTGGAGAAGTCCTGAACTCCCCAAATCACCATTGGTGGAGAAGTCCTGAACTCCCCAATGCACCGGTCGTGCAGAAGTCCTGAACTCCCCAATACACCGGTGCTGGAGAAGTCCTGGACTGCCCAATACACAGGTGGTGAAGAAGTCCTGAACTCCCCAATACACCGGTGGTGGAGAAGTCCTGAATTCCCCAATACACCGGTGGTGGAGAAGCCCTGAACTCCACAATGCACCGGTGCTGGAGAAGCCCTGAACTCCCCAATACACCGGTGGTGGGGAGGTCCTGAACTCCCCAATACACCGGTGGTGGAGAAGCCCTGAACTCGCCAATGCACCGGTGGTGGAGATATCCTGGACACCCCAATACACCGGTGGTGGAGAAGTCCTGAACTCCCCAATGCACCGGTGGTGGAGAAGTCCTGAACTCCCCAATACACTGGTGGCGGAGAAGTCCTGAACTCCCCAATACACCGGTGGTGGGGAAGTCCTGAACTCCCCAATGCACGGTTGGTGGAGAAGTCCTGAACACCCCAAATCACCGGTGGTGGAGAAGTCCTGAACTTCTCAATGCACCGGTGGTGGAGAAATCCTAAATTCCCCAATACACCGGTTGTGGAGAAGTACTGAACTACCCAATACACCGGTGGTGGAGAAGGCCTGAACTCGACAATACACCAGTGGTGAAGAAGCCCTGAACTCCCCAATACACCAGTGGTGGAGAAGCCCTGAACTCCCAAATACACCGGTGGTGGAGAAGTCCTGAACTCCCCAGTACACCGGTGGTGGAGAACTCCTGAACTCCCCAATGCACCGGTGGTGGACTAGCCCTGAACTCCCCAATGCACCGGTGCTGGAGAAGTCTGGAACTCCACAATACATCGGCTGTGGAGAAGTCCTGAACTCCCCAATACACCGGTGCTGGAGAAGCCCTGAAATCCCCAATGCTCCGGTGGTGGAGAAGTCCTCGACTCCACAATGCACGGCTGGTGGAGATGTCCTGAACTCTCCAATAAACTGGTGGTGGAGAAGCCCTGAACTCCCCAATGCTCCGGTGGTGGAGAATTCCTGGACTCCACAATACACCGGTGTTGGAGAAGTCCAGAACTCTCCAATAAACCGGTGGTGGAGAAGTCCTGAACTCCCCAATACTCCGGTGATGGAAAAGCCCTGAACTCCCCAAAGCACCCGTGATGGAGAGGTCCTGGACTCCCCAATACACCGGTGGTGGAGAAGTCCTGAACTCTCCAATAAACCGGTGGTGGAGAAGTCCTGAACTCCCCAATACACCGGAGGTGGAGAAGCCCTGAACTCCCCAATACACCGGTGGTGGAGAAGTCCTGAACTCCCCAATACACCGGTGGTGGAGAAGTCCTGAATTCCCCAATACACCGGTGGTGGAGAAGTCCTGAACTCCCCGATGCACCGGTGGTGGAGAAGTCCAGAACTCCCCAATGCACCGGTGGTGGAGAAGTCCTGAATTCCCCAATACACCGGTGGTGGAGAAGTCCTGAATTCCCCCATACACCGGTGGTGGAGAAGTCCTCAGCTCCCCAATACACCGGTGGTGGAGAAGTCCTCATCTCCCCAATACACCAGTAGTGGAGAAGCCCTGAACTCCCCAATACACCGGTGGTGGAGAAGCCCTGAACGCCCCAATACACCGGTGGTGGAGAAGTCCTGATCTCCCCAATACACCGGTGGTGGAGAAGTCCTGAATTCCACAATACACCGGTGGAGGAGAAGTTCTGAACTCCACAATACACCTGTGGTGGAGAAGTCCTGAACTCCCCAATACAGAGGTGGTGGAGAAGCCCTGAACTACACAAGACACTGGTGGTGGAGAAGCCCTGAACTCAACAATGCACCGGTGCTGTAGAAGTCCTGCACTCCACAATACACCGGTGGTGAAGAAGTCCTGAACTCCCCAATACACCGGCGATGGAGAAGCCCTGAACTACACAATGCACCGGTGGTGGAGAAGTCCTGAATTCCCCAATACACCGGTGGTGGAGAACTCCTGAACTCCCCAATGCACCTGTGGTGGAGAAGCCCTAGACACCCTAATACACCGCTGGTGGAGCAGCTCTGAACTCCCCAATACACCGCTGGTGGAGAAGTCCTGAACTCCCCAATACACCAGTGGTGGAGAGGTCCTGAACTTCCCAATACACCGGTGGTGGACTAGCCCTGAACTCCCCAATGCACCGGTGCTGGAGAAGTCCGGAACTCTCCAATAAACCAGTGGTGGAGAAGTCCTGAACTCCCCAATACACCGGTGATGGAAAAGCCCTGAACTCCCCAATGCACCGGTGTTGGAGAGGTCCTGGACTCCCCAATACACCGGTGGTGGAGAAGTCCTGAACTCTCCAATAAACCGGTGGTGGAGAAGTCCTGAACTCCCCAATACACCGGAGGTGGAGAAGCCCTCAACTCCCCAATACACCGGTGGTGGAGAAGTCCTGAACTCCCCAATACACCGGTGGTGGAGAGGTCCTGAACTCCACAATACACTGGTGGTGGAGAAGCACTGAACTCCCCAATACACCGGTGCTGGAGAAGTCCTGGACTCCCCAATACACCTGTGGTGGAGAAGTCCTGAACTCCCCAATACACCGGTGGTGGAGAAGCCCTGAACTCCCCAATGCACCGGTGGTGGAGAAGTACTGAACTCCCCAATACACCAGAGGTGGAGGAGTCCTGAAATCCCCAATACACAGGTGGTGGAGATGTCCTGAACTCCCCAATGCAACGGTGGTGGAGAAGTCCTGAACTCCCCAAATCACCATTGGTGGAGAAGTCCTGAACTCCCCAATGCACCGGTCGTGCAGAAGTCCTGAACTCCCCAATACACCGGTGCTGGAGAAGTCCTGGACTGCCCAATACACAGGTGGTGAAGAAGTCCTGAACTCCCCAATACACCGGTGGTGGAGAAGTCCTGAATTCCCCAATACACCGGTGGTGGAGAAGCCCTGAACTCCACAATGCACCGGTGCTGGAGAAGCCCTGAACTCCCCAATACACCGGTGGTGGGGAGGTCCTGAACTCCCCAATACACCGGTGGTGGAGAAGCCCTGAACTCGCCAATGCACCGGTGGTGGAGATATCCTGGACACCCCAATACACCGGTGGTGGAGAAGTCCTGAACTCCCCAATGCACCGGTGGTGGAGAAGTCCTGAACTCCCCAATACACTGGTGGCGGAGAAGTCCTGAACTCCCCAATACACCGGTGGTGGGGAAGTCCTGAACTCCCCAATGCACGGTTGGTGGAGAAGTCCTGAACACCCCAAATCACCGGTGGTGGAGAAGTCCTGAACTCCTCAATGCACCGGTGGTGGAGAAATCCTAAATTCCCCAATACACCGGTTGTGGAGAAGTACTGAACTACCCAATACACCGGTGGTGGAGAAGGCCTGAACTCGACAATACACCAGTGGTGAAGAAGCCCTGAACTCCCCAATACACCAGTGGTGGAGAAGCCCTGAACTCCCCAATACACCGGTGGTGGGGAAGTCCTAAACTCCCCAGTACACCGGTGGTGGAGAACTCCTGAACTCCCCAATGCACCGGTGGTGGACTAGCCCTGAACTCCCCAATGCACCGGTGCTGGAGAAGTCTGGAACTCCACAATACATCGGCTGTGGAGAAGTCCTGAACTCCCCAATACACCGGTGCTGTAGAAGCCCTGAAATCCCCAATGCTCCGGTGGTGGAGAAGTCCTGGACTCCACAATGCACGGCTGGTGGAGATGTCCTGAACTCTCCAATAAACTGGTGGTGGAGAAGCCCTGAACTCCCCAATGCTCCGGTGGTGGAGAATTCCTGGACTCCACAATACACCGGTGTTGGAGAAGTCCAGAACTCTCCAATAAACCGGTGGTGGAGAAGTCCTGAACTCCCCAATACTCCGGTGATGGAAAAGCCCTGAACTCCCCAAAGCACCCGTGGTGGAAAGGTCCTGGACTCCCCAATACACCGGTGGTGGAGAAGTCCTGAACTCTCCAATAAACCGGTGGTGGAGAAGTCCAGAACTCCACAATAAACCGGTGGTGGTGAAGTCCTCATCTACCCAATACACCGGTGGTGGAGTAGTCCTGAATTCCACAATACACCAGTGGTGGAGAAGTCCTGAATTCCCCAATACACCGGTGGTGGAGAAGTCCTGAACTCCCCGATGCACCGGTGGTGGAGAAGTCCAGAACTCCCCAATGCACCGGTGGTGGAGAAGTCCTGAATTCCCCAATACACCGGTGGTGGAGAAGTCCTGAATTCCCCCATACACCGGTGGTGGAGAAGTCCTCTGCTCCCCAATACACCGGTGGTGGAGAAGTCCTCATCTCCCCAATACACCAGTAGTGGAGAAGCCCTGAACTCCCCAATACACCGGTGGTGGAGAAGCCCTGAACTCCCCAATACACCGGTGGTGGAGAAGTCCTGATCTCCCCAATACACCGGTGGTGGAGAAGTCCTGAATTCCACAATACACCGGTGGAGGAGAAGTTCTGAACTCCACAATACACCTGTGGTGGTGAAGTCCTGAACTCCCCAATACAGAGGTGGTGGAGAAGCCCTGAACTACACAAGACACTGGTGGTGGAGAAGCCCTGAACTCAACAATGCACCGGTGCTGTAGAAGTCCTGCACTCCACAATACACCGGTGGTGAAGAAGTCCTGAACTCCCCAATACACCGGCGATGGAGAAGCCCTGAACTACACAATGCACCGGTGGTGGAGAAGTCCTGAATTCCCCAATACACCGGTGGTGGAGAAGTCCTGAATTCCACAATACACCGGTTGAGGAGGTCCTGAACTCCCCAATGCACCGGTGGTGGAGAAGTCCTGAACTCCCCAATGCACTGGTCGTGGAGAAGTCCTGAACTCCCCAATACACCGGTGGTGGGGAGGTCCTGAACTCCCCAATACACCGGTGGTGGAGAATACCTGAACTCGCCAATGCACCGGTGGTGGAGAAATCCTGGACACCCCAATACACCGGTGGTGGAGAAGTCCTGAACTCCCCAATGCACCGGTGGTGGAGAAGTCCTGAACTCCCCAATACACCGGTGGCAGAGAAGTCCTCGACTCCACAATGCACGGCTGGTGGAGATGTCCTGAACTCTCCAATAAACTGGTGGTGGAGAAGCCCTGAACTCCCCAATGCTCCGGTGGTGGAGAATTCCTGGACTCCACAATACACCGGTGTTGGAGAAGTCCAGAACTCTCCAATAAACCGGTGGTGGAGAAGTCCTGAACTCCCCAATACTCCGGTGATGGAAAAGCCCTGAACTCCCCAAAGCACCCGTGGTGGAGAGGTCCTGGACTCCCCAATACACCGGTGGTGGAGAAGTCCTGAACTCTCCAATAAACCGGTGGTGGAGAAGTCCAGAACTCCACAATAAACCGGTGGTGGAGAAGTCCTCATCTACCCAATACACCGGTGGTGGAGTAGTCCTGAATTCCACAATACACCAGTGGTGGAGAAGTCCTGAATTCCCCAATACACCGGTGGTGGAGAAGTCCTGAACTCCCCGATGCACCGGTGGTGGAGAAGTCCAGAACTCCCCAATGCACCGGTGGTGGAGAAGTCCTGAATTCCCCAATACACCGGTGGTGGAGAAGTCCTGAATTCCCCCATACACCGGTGGTGGAGAAGTCCTCAGCTCCCCAATACACCGGTGGTGGAGAAGTCCTCATCTCCCCAATACACCAGTAGTGGAGAAGCCCTGAACTCCCCAATACACCGGTGGTGGAGAAGCCCTGAACTCCCCAATACACCGGTGGTGGAGAATTCCTTATCTCCCCAATACACCGGTGGTGGAGAAGTCCTGAATTCCACAATACACCGGTGGAGGAGAAGTTCTGAACTCCACAATACACCTGTGGTGGAGAAGTCCTGAACTCCCCAATACAGAGGTGGTGGAGAAGCCCTGAACTACACAAGACACTGGTGGTGGAGAAGCCCTGAACTCAACAATGCACCGGTGCTGTAGAAGTCCTGCACTCCACAATACACCGGTGGTGAAGAAGTCCTGAACTCCCCAATACACCGGCGATGGAGAAGCCCTGAACTACACAATGCACCGGTGGTGGAGAAGTCCTGAATTCCCCAATACACCGGTGGTGGAGAACTCCTGAACTCCCCAATGCACCTGTGGTGGAGAAGCCCTAGACACCCTAATACACCGCTGGTGGAGCAGCTCTGAACTCCCCAATACACCGCTGGTGGAGAAGTCCTGAACTCCCCAATACACCAGTGGTGGAGAGGTCCTGAACTTCCCAATACACCGGTGGTGGACTAGCCCTGAACTCCCCAATGCACCGGTGCTGGAGAAGTCCGGAACTCTCCAATAAACCAGTGGTGGAGAAGTCCTGAACTCCCCAATACACCGGTGATGGAAAAGCCCTGAACTCCCCAATGCACCGGTGTTGGAGAGGTCCTGGACTCCCCAATACACCGGTGGTGGAGAAGTCCTGAACTCTCCAATAAACCGGTGGTGGAGAAGTCCTGAACTCCCCAATACACCGGTGGTGGAGAAGTCCTGAACTCCCCAATACACCGGTGGTGGAGAGGTCCTGAACTCCACAATACACTGGTGGTGGAGAAGCACTGAACTCCCCAATACACCGGTGCTGGAGAAGTCCTGGACTCCCCAATACACCTGTGGTGGAGAAGTCCTGAACTCCCCAATACACCGGTGGTGGAGAAGCCCTGAACTCCCCAATGCACCGGTGGTGGAGAAGTACTGAACTCCCCAATACACCAGAGGTGGAGGAGTCCTGAAATCCCCAATACACAGGTGGTGGAGATGTCCTGAACTCCCCAATGCAACGGTGGTGGAGAAGTCCTGAACTCCCCAAATCACCATTGGTGGAGAAGTCCTGAACTCCCCAATGCACCGGTCGTGCAGAAGTCCTGAACTCCCCAATACACCGGTGCTGGAGAAGTCCTGAACTCCCCAATACACCGGTGGTGGAGAAGTCCTGAATTCCCCAATACACCGGTGGTGGAGAAGCCCTGAACTCCACAATGCACCGGTGCTGGAGAAGCCCTGAACTCCCCAATACACCGGTGGTGGGGAGGTCCTGAACTCCCCAATACACCGGTGGTGGAGAAGCCCTGAACTCGCCAATGCACCGGTGGTGGAGATATCCTGGACACCCCAATACACCAGTGGTGGAGAAGTCCTGAACTCCCCAATGCACCGGTGGTGGAGAAGTCCTGAACTCCCCAATACACTGGTGGCGGAGAAGTCCTGAACTCCCCAATACACCGGTGGTGGGGAAGTCCTGAACTCCCCAATGCACGGTTGGTGGAGAAGTCCTGAACACCCCAAATCACCGGTGGTGGAGAAGTCCTGAACTCCTCAATGCACCGGTGGTGGAGAAATCCTAAATTCCCCAATACACCGGTTGTGGAGAAGTACTGAACTACCCAATACACCGGTGGTGGAGAAGGCCTGAACTCGACAATACACCAGTGGTGAAGAAGCCCTGAACTCCCCAATACACCAGTGGTGGAGAAGCCCTGAACTCCCCAATACACCGGTGGTGGGGAAGTCCTAAACTCCCCAGTACACCGGTGGTGGAGAACTCCTGAACTCCCCAATGCACCGGTGGTGGACTAGCCCTGAACTCCCCAATGCACCGGTGCTGGAGAAGTCTGGAACTCCACAATACATCGGCTGTGGAGAAGTCCTGAACTCCCCAATACACCGGTGCTGTAGAAGCCCTGAAATCCCCAATGCTCCGGTGGTGGAGAAGTCCTGGACTCCACAATGCACGGCTGGTGGAGATGTCCTGAACTCTCCAATAAACTGGTGGTGGAGAAGCCCTGAACTCCCCAATGCTCCGGTGGTGGAGAATTCCTGGACTCCACAATACACCGGTGTTGGAGAAGTCCAGAACTCTCCAATAAACCGGTGGTGGAGAAGTCCTGAACTCCCCAATACTCCGGTGATGGAAAAGCCCTGAACTCCCCAAAGCACCCGTGGTGGAAAGTTCCTGGACTCCCCAATACACCGGTGGTGGAGAAGTCCTGAACTCTCCAATAAACCGGTGGTGGAGAAGTCCAGAACTCCACAATAAACCGGTGGTGGTGAAGTCCTCATCTACCCAATACACCGGTGGTGGAGTAGTCCTGAATTCCACAATACACCAGTGGTGGAGAAGTCCTGAATTCCCCAATACACCGGTGGTGGAGAAGTCCTGAACTCCCCGATGCACCGGTGGTGGAGAAGTCCAGAACTCCCCAATGCACCGGTGGTGGAGAAGTCCTGAATTCCCCAATACACCGGTGGTGGAGAAGTCCTGAATTCCCCCATACACCGGTGGTGGAGAAGTCCTCAGCTCCCCAATACACCGGTGGTGGAGAAGTCCTCATCTCCCCAATACACCAGTAGTGGAGAAGCCCTGAACTCCCCAATACACCGGTGGTGGAGAAGCCCTGAATTCCACAATACACCGGTTGAGGAGGTCCTGAACTCCCCAATGCACCGGTGGTGGAGAAGTCCTGAACTCCCCAATGCACTGGTCGTGGAGAAGTCCTGAACTCCCCAATAAACCGGTGGTGGAGAAGTCCTGAACTACCAAATACACCGGTGGTGGAGAAGTCCTGAACTACCAAATACACCGGTGGTGGAGAAGTCCTCATCTCCCCAATACTCCGGTGGTGGAGAAGTCCTGAACTCGCCAATACACCAGTAGTGGAGAAGCCCTGTACTCCCAAATACACCGGTGGTGGAGAAGTCCTGAACTACCCAATAAACCGCTGGTGGAGAAGTCCTCATCTACCCAATACACCGGTGGTGGAGAAGTCCTGAATTCCACAATACACCAGTGGTGGAGAAGTCCTGAATTCCCCAATACACCGGTGGTGGAGAAGTCCTGAACACCCCGATGCACCGGTGGTGGAGAAGTCCAGAACTCCCCAATGCACCGGTGGTGGAGAATTCCTGAATTCCCCAATACACCGGTGGTGGAGAAGTCCTGAATTCCCCCATACACCGGTGGTGGAGAAGTCCTGAACTCCCCAATACACCGGTGGTGGAGAAGTCCTCATCTCCCCAATACACCAGTAGTGGAGAAGCCCTGAACTCCCCAATACACCGGTGGTGGAGAAGCCCTGAACTCCCCAATACACCGGTGGTGGAGAAGTCCTGATCTCCCCAATACACCGGTGGTGGAGAAGTCCTGAACTCCACAATACACTGGTGGTGGAGAAGCCCTGAACTCCCCAATACACCGGTGCTGGAGAAGTCTTGGACTCCCCAATACACCGGTGGTGGAGAAGTCCTGAACTCCCCAATACACCGGTGGAGGAGAAGCCCTGAACTCCCCAATGCACCGGTGGTGGAGAAGTACTGAACTCCCCAATACACCAGAGGTGGAGGAGTCCTGAATTCCCCAATACACCGGTGGTGGAGAAGTCCTGAATTCAACAATACACCGGTTGTGGTGAAGCCCTGAACTCCCCAATGCACCGGTGGTGGAGAAGTCCTGAACTCCCCAATGCACTGGTCATGGAGAAGTCCTGAACTCCCCAATACACCCGTGGTGGAGAAGTCCTGAACTACCAAATACACCAGTGGTGGAGAAGTCCTGAACTACCAAATACACCGGTGGTGGAGAAGTCCTCATCTCCCCAATACTGCGGTGGTGGAGAAGTCCTGAACTCCCCAATACACCGGTGCTGGAGAAGCCCTGAAATCCCCAATGCTCCGGTGGTGGAGAAGTCCTGGACTCCACAATGCACGGCTGGTGGAGATGTCCTGAACTCTCCAATAAACTGGTGGTGGAGAAGTCCTGAACTCCCCAATACACCGGTGGTGGAGAAGCCCTGAACTCCCCAATGCGCCGGTGGTGGAGAATTCCTGGACTCCACAATACACCGGTGTTGGAGAAGTCCAGAACTCTCCAATAAACCGGTGGTGGAGAAGTCCTGAACTCCCCAATACACCGGTGGTGGAGAAGTCCTCATCTCCCCAATACACCAGTAGTGGAGAAGCCCTGAACTCCCCAATACACCGGTGGTGGAGAAGCCCTGAACTCCCCAATACACCGGTGGTGGAGAAGTCCTGATCTCCCCAATACACCGGTGGTGGAGAAGTCCTGAACTCCACAATACACTGGTGGTGGAGAAGCCCTGAACTCCCCAATACACCGGTGCTGGAGAAGTCTTGGACTCCCCAATACACCGGTGGTGGAGAAGTCCTGAACTCCCCAATACACCGGTGGAGGAGAAGCCCTGAACTCCCCAATGCACCGGTGGTGGAGAAGTACTGAACTCCCCAATACACCAGAGGTGGAGGAGTCCTGAATTCCCCAATACACTGGTGGTGGAGAAGTCCTGAATTCAACAATACACCGGTTGTGGTGAAGCCCTGAACTCCCCAATGCACCGGTGGTGGAGAAGTCCTGAACTCCCCAATGCACTGGTCATGGAGAAGTCCTGAACTCCCCAATACACCCTTGGTGGAGAAGTCCTGAACTACCAAATACACCAGTGGTGGAGAAGTCCTGAACTACCAAATACACCGGTGGTGGAGAAGTCCTCATCTCCCCAATACTGCGGTGGTGGAGAAGTCCTGAACTCCCCAATACACCGGTGCTGGAGAAGCCCTGAAATCCCCAATGCTCCGGTGGTGGAGAAGTCCTGGACTCCACAATGCACGGCTGGTGGAGATGTCCTGAACTCTCCAATAAACTGGTGGTGGAGAAGTCCTGAACTCCCCAATACACCGGTGGTGGAGAAGCCCTGAACTCCCCAATGCGCCGGTGGTGGAGAATTCCTGGACTCCACAATACACCGGTGTTGGAGAAGTCCAGAACTCTCCAATAAACCGGTGGTGGAGAAGTCCTGAACTCCCCAATACACCGGTGATGGAAAAGCCCTGAACTCCCCAATGCACCCGTGGTGGAGAGGTCCTGGACTCCCCAATACACCGGTGGTGGAGAAGTCCTGAACTCTCCAATAAACCGGTGGTGGAGAAGTCCTGAACTCCACAATAAACCGGTGGTGGAGAAGTCCTCATCTACCCAATACACCGGTGGTGGACTAGTCCTGAATTCCACAATACACCAGTGGTGGAGAAGTCCTGAATTCCCCAATACACCGGTGGTGGAGAAGTCCTGAACTCCCCGATGCACCGGTGGTGGAGAAGTCCAGAACTCCCCAATGCACCGGTGGTGGAGAAGTCCTGAATTCCCCAATACACCGGTGGTGGAGAAGTCCTGAATTCCCCCATACAACGGTGGTGGAGAAGTCCTGAGCTCCCCAATACACCGGTGGTGGAGAAGTCCTCATCTCCCCAATACACCAGTAGTGGAGAAGCCCTGAACTCCCCAATACACCGGTTGTGGAGAAGCCCTGAACTCCCCAATACACCGGTGGTGGAGAAGTCCTGATCTCCCCAATACACCGGTGGTGGAGAAGTCCTGAATTCCACAATACACAGGTGGAGGAGAAGTTCTGAACTCCACAATACACCTGTGGTGGAGAAGTCCTGAACTCCCCAATACAGAGGTGGTGGAGAAGCCCTGAACTACACAAGACACTGGTGGTGGAGAAGCCCTGAACTCAACAATGCACCGGTGCTGTAGAAGTCCTGCACTCCACAATACACCGGTGGTGAAGAAGTCCTGAACTCCCCAATACACTGGCGATGGAGAAGCCCTGAACTACACAATCCACCGGTCGTGGAGAAGTCCTGAATTCCCCAATACACCGGTGGTGGAGAAGTCCTGAATTCCACAATACACCGGTTGAGGAGGTCCTGAACTCCCCAATGCACCGGTGGTGGAGAAGTCCTGAACTCCCCAATGCACTGGTCGTGAAGAAGTCCTGAACTCCCCAATACACCGGTGGTGGAGAAGTCCTGAACTACCAAATACACCGGTGGTGGAGAAGTCCTGAACTACCAAATACACCGGTGGTGGAGAAGTCCTCATCTCCCCAATACTCCGGTGGTGGAGAAGTCCTGAACTCGCCAATACACCAGTAGTGGAGAAGCCCTGTACTCCCAAATACACCGGTGGTGGAGAAGTCCTGAACTACCCAATAAACCGGTGGTGGAGAAGTCCTCATCTACCCAATACACCGGTGGCGGAGAAGTCCTGAATTCCACAATACACCAGTGGTGGAGAAGTCCTGAATTCCCCAATACACCGGTGGTGGAGAAGTCCTGAACACCCCGATGCACCGGTGGTGGAGAAGTCCAGAACTCCCCAATGCACCGGTGGTGGAGAAGTCCTGAATTCCCCAATACACCGGTGGTGGAGAAGTCCTGAATTCCCCCATACACCGGTGGTGGAGAAGTCCTGAACTCCCCAATACACCGGTGGTGGAGAAGTCCTCATCTCCCCAATACACCAGTAGTGGAGAAGCCCTGAACTCCCCAATACACCGGTTGTGGAGAAGCCCTGAACTCCCCAATACACCGGTGGTGGAGAAGTCCTGATCTCCCCAATACACCGGTGGTGGAGAAGTCCTGAATTCCACAATACACAGGTGGAGGAGAAGTTCTGAACTCCACAATACACCTGTGGTGGAGAAGTCCTGAACTCCCCAATACAGAGGTGGTGGAGAAGCCCTGAACTACACAAGACACTGGTGGTGGAGAAGCCCTGAACTCAACAATGCACCGGTGCTGTAGAAGTCCTGCACTCCACAATACACCGGTGGTGAAGAAGTCCTGAACTCCCCAATACACTGGCGATGGAGAAGCCCTGAACTACACAATCCACCGGTCGTGGAGAAGTCCTGAATTCCCCAATACACCGGTGGTGGAGAAGTCCTGAATTCCACAATACACCGGTTGAGGAGGTCCTGAACTCCCCAATGCACCGGTGGTGGAGAAGTCCTGAACTCCCCAATGCACTGGTCGTGAAGAAGTCCTGAACTCCCCAATACACCGGTGGTGGAGAAGTCCTGAACTACCAAATACACCGGTGGTGGAGAAGTCCTGAACTACCAAATACACCGGTGGTGGAGAAGTCCTCATCTCCCCAATACTCCGGTGGTGGAGAAGTCCTGAACTCGCCAATACACCAGTAGTGGAGAAGCCCTGTACTCCCAAATACACCGGTGGTGGAGAAGTCCTGAACTACCCAATAAACCGGTGGTGGAGAAGTCCTCATCTACCCAATACACCGGTGGCGGAGAAGTCCTGAATTCCACAATACACCAGTGGTGGAGAAGTCCTGAATTCCCCAATACACCGGTGGTGGAGAAGTCCTGAACACCCCGATGCACCGGTGGTGGAGAAGTCCAGAACTCCCCAATGCACCGGTGGTGGAGAAGTCCTGAATTCCCCAATACACCGGTGGTGGAGAAGTCCTGAATTCCCCCATACACCGGTGGTGGAGAAGTCCTGAACTCCCCAATACACCGGTGGTGGAGAAGTCCTCATCTCCCCAATACACCAGTAGTGGAGAAGCCCTGAACTCCCCAATACACCGGTGGTGGAGAAGCCCTGAACTCCCCAATACACCGGTGGTGGAGAAGTCCTGATCTCCCCAATACACCGGTGGTGGAGAAGTCCTGAACTCCACAATACACTGGTGGTGGAGAAGCCCTGAACTCCCCAATACACCGGTGCTGGAGAAGTCTTGGAATCCCCAATACACCGGTGGTGGAGAAGTCCTGAACTCCCCAATGCACCGGTGGAGGAGAAGCCCTGAACTCCCCAATGCACCGGTGGTGGAGAAGTACTGAACTCCCCAATACACCAGAGGTGGAGGAGTCCTGAATTCCCCAATACACCGGTGGTGGAGAAGTCCTGAATTCAACAATACACCGGTTGTGGTGAAGCCCTGAACTCCCCAATGCACCGGTGGTGGAGAAGTCCTGAACTCCCCAATGCACTGGTCATGGAGAAGTCCTGAACTCCCCAATACACCCGTGGTGGAGAAGTCCTGAACTACCAAATGCACCAGTGGTGGAGAAGTCCTGAACTACCAAATACACCGGTGGTGGAGAAGACCTCATCTCCCCAATACTGCGGTGGTGGAGAAGTCCTGAACTCCCCAATACACCAGTAGTGGAGAAGCCCTGAACTCCCAAATACACCGGTGGTGGAGAAGTCCTGAACTACCCAATAAACCGGTGGTGGAGAAGTCCTCATCTCCCCAATACACCGGTGGTGGAGAAGTCCTGAATTCCCCAATATACCGGTGGTGGAGAAGGCCTGAACTCGCCAATACACCAGTGGTGAAGAAGCCCTGAACTCCCCAATACACCAGTGGTGGAGAAGCCCTGAACTCCCCAATACACCAGTGGTGGAGAAGTCCTGAACTCCCCAATACACCCGTGGTGGAGAGGTCCTGAACTTCCGAATACACCGGTGGTGGACTAGCCCTGAACTCCCCAATGCACCGGTGCTGGAGAAGTCTGGAACTCCACAATACACCGGTGCTGGAGAAGCCCTGAAATCCCCAATGCTCCGGTGGTGGAGAAGTCCTGGACTCCACAATGAACGGCTGGTGGAGATGTCCTGAACTCTCCAATAAACTGGTGGTGGAGAAGTCCTGAACTCCCCAATACACCGGTGGTGGAGATGCCCTGAACTCCCCAATGCGCCGGTGGTGGAGAATTCCTGGACTCCACAATACACCGGTGTTGGAGAAGTCCAGAACTCTCCAATAAACCGGTGGTGGAGAAGTCCTGAACTCCCCAATACACCGGTGATGGAAAAGCCCTGAACTCCCCAATGCACCCGTGGTGGAGAGGTCCTGGACTCCCCAATACACCGGTGGTGGAGAAGTCCTGAACTCATCAATAAACCGGTGGTGGAGAAGTCCTGAACTCCACAATAAACCGGTGGTGGAGAAGTCCTCATCTACCCAATACACCGTTTGTGGAGAAGTCCTGAATTCCACAATACACCAGTGGTGGAGAAGTCCTGAATTCCCCAATACACCGGTGGTGGAGAAGTCCTGAACTCCCCGATGCACCGGTGGTGGAGAAGGCCAGAACTCCCCAATGCACCGGTGGTGGAGAAGCCCTAGACTCCCTAATACACCGCTGGTGGAGCAGCTCTGAACTCCCCAATACACCGCTGGTGGAGAAGTCCTGAACTCCCCAATACACCAGTGCTGGAGAGGTCCTGAACTTCCCAATACACCGGTGGTGGACTAGCCCTGAACTCCCCGATGCACCGGTGCTGGAGAAGTCCGGAACTCCACAATACATCGGTTGTGGAGAAGTCCTGAACTCCCCAATACACCGGTGCTGGAGAAGCCCTGAAATCCCCAATGCTCCGGTGGTGGAGAAGTCCTGGACTCCACAAAGCACGGCTGGTGGAGAAGTCCAGAACTCTCCAATAAACCAGTGGTGGAGAAGTCCTGAACTCCCCAATACACCGTTGATGGAAAAGCCCTGAACTCCCCAATGCACCCGTGGTGGAGAGGTCCTGGACTCCCCAATACACCGGTGGTGGAGAAGTCCTGAACTCTCCAATAATCCGGTGGTGGAGAAGTCCTGAACTCCCCAATACACCGGTGGTGGAGAAGCCCTGAACTCCCCAATACACCGGTGGTGGAGAAGTCCTGAACTCCCCAATACACCGGTGGTGGAGAGGTCCTGAACTCCACAATACACTGGTGGTGGCGAAGCCCAGAACTCCCCAATACATCGGTGCTGGAGAAGTCCTGGACTCCCCAATACACCTGTGGTGGAGAAGTCCTGAACTCCCCAATACACCGGTGGTGGAGAAGCCCTGAACTCCCCAATGCACCGGTGGTGGAGAAGTACTGAACTCCCCAATACACCAGAGGTGGAGGAGTCCTGAAATCCCCAATACACAGGTGGTGGAGATGTCCTGAACTCCCCAATGCAACGGTGGTGGAGAAGTCCTGAACTCCCCAAATCACCATTGGTGGAGAAGTCCTGAACTCCCCAATGCACCGGTCGTGCAGAAGTCCTGAACTCCCCAATACACCGGTGCTGGAGAAGTCCTGGACTCCCCAATACACAGGTGGTGAAGAAGTCCTGAATTCCCCAATACACCGGTGGTGGAGAAGTCCTGAATTCCCCAATACACCGGTGGTGGAGAAGCCCTGAACTCCACAATGCACCGGTGCTGGAGAAGCCCTGAACTCCCCAATACACCGGTGGTGGGGAGGTCCTGAACTCCCCAATACACCGGTGGTGGAGAAGCCCTGAACTCGCCAATGCACCGGTGGTGGAGATATCCTGGACTCCCCAATACACCGGTGGTGGAGAAGTCCTGAACTCCCCAATGCACCGGTGGTGGAGAAGTCCTGAACTCCCCAATACACCGGTGGCGGAGAAGTCCTGAACTCCTCAATGCACCGGTGGTGGAGAAATCCTAAATTCCCCAATACACCGGTTGTGGAGAAGTACTGAACTACCCAATACACCGGTGGTGGAGAAGGCCTGAACTCGCCAATACACCAGTGGTGAAGAAGCCCTGAACTCCCCAATACACCAGTGGTGGAGAAGCCCTGAACTCCCCAATACACCGGTGGTGGAGAAGTCCTGAACTCCCCAGTACACCGGTGGTGGAGAACTCCTGAACTCCCCAATGCACCGGTGGTGGACTAGCCCTGAACTCCCCAATGCACCGGTGCTGGAGAAGTCTGGAACTCCACAATACATCGGTTGTGGAGAAGTCCTGAACTCCCCAATACACCGGTGCTGGAGAAGCACTGAAATCCCCAATGCTCCGGTGGTGGAGAAGTCCTGGACTCCACAATGCACAGCTGGTGGAGATGTCCTGAACTCTCCAATAAACTGGTGGTGGAGAAGTCCTGAACTCCCCAATACATCGGTGGTGGAGAAGCCCTGAACTCCCCAATGAGCCGGTGGTGGAGAATTCCTGGACTCCACAATACACCGGTGTTGGAGAAGTCCAGAACTCTCCAATAAACCGGTGGTGGAGAAGTCCTGAACTCCCCAATACACCGGTGATGGAAAAGCCCTGAACTCCCCAATGCTCCCGTGGTGGAGAGGTCCTGGACTCCCCAATACACCGGTGGTGGAGAAGTCCTGAACTCTCCAATAAACCGGTGGTGGAGAAGTCCTGAACTCCACAATAAACCGGTGGTGGAGAAGTCCTCATCTACCCAATACACCGGTGGTGGAGTAGTCCTGAATTCCACAATACACCAGTGGTGGAGAAGTCCTGAATTCCCCAATACACCGGTGGTGGAGAAGTCCTGAACTCCTCGATGCACCGGTGGTGGAGAAGTCCAGAACTCCCCAATGCACCGGTGGTGGAGAAGTCCTGAATTCCCCAATACACCGGTGGTGGAGAAGTCCTGAATTCCCCCATACACCGGTGGTGGAGAAGTCCTGAGCTCCCCAATACACCGGTGGTGGAGAAGTCCTCATCTCCCCAATACACCAGTAGTGGAGAAGCCCTGAACTCACCAATACACCGGTGGTGAAGAAGCCCTGAACTCCCCAATACACCGGTGGTGGAGAAGTCCTGAACTCCCCAATACACCGGTGGTGGAGAAGTCCTGAACTCCCCAATACACCAGTGGTGGAGAAGTCCTGAATTCCACAATACACCGGTGGAGGAGAAGTTCTGAACTCCACAATACACCTGTGGTGGAGAAGTCCTGAACTCCCCAATACAGAGGTGGTGGAGAAGTCCTGAACTCCCCAATACACCGGTGGTGGAGAAGTCCTGAACTACCAAATACACCGGTGGTGGAGAAGTCCTGAACTACCAAATACACCGGTGGTGGAGAAGTCCTCATCTCCCCAATACTCCGGTGGTGGAGAAGTTCTGAACTCGCCAATACACCAGTAGTGGAGAAGCCCTGTACTGCCAAATACACCGGTGGTGGAGAAGTCCTGAACTAACCAATAAACCGGTGGTGGAGAAGTCCTCATCTACCCAATACACCGGTGGTGGAGAAGTCCTGAATTCCACAATACACCAGTGGTGGAGAAGTCCTGAATTCCCCAATACACCGGTGGTGGAGAAGTCCTGAACACCCCGATGCACCGGTGGTGGAGAAGTCCTGAATTCCCCAATACACTGGTGGTGGAGAAGTCCTGAATTCCCCCATACACCGGTGGTGGAGAAGTCCTGAACTCCCCAATACACCGGTGGTGGAGAAGAACTCATCTCCCCTATAAACCAGTAGTGGAGAAGCCCTGAACTCCCCAATACACCGGTGGTGGAGAAGCCCTGAACTCCCCAATACACCGGTGGTGGAGAAGTCCTGATCTCCCCAATACACCGGTGGTGGAGAAGTCCTGAACTCCACAATACACTGGTGGTGGAGAAGCCCTGAACTCCCCAATACACCGGTGCTGGAGAAGTCTTGGACTCCCCAATACACCGGTGGTGGAGAAGTCCTGAACTCCCCAATACACCGGTGGAGGAGAAGCCCTGAACTCCCCAATGCACCGGTGGTGGAGAAGTACTGAACTCCCCAATACACCAGAGGTGGAGGAGTCCTGAATTCCCCAATACACCGGTTGTGGAGAAGCCCTGAACTCCCCAATGCACCGGTGGTGGAGAAGTCCTGAACTCCCCAATGCACTGGTCATGGAGAAGTCCTGAACTCCCCAATACACCCGTGGTGGAGAAGCCCTGTACTGCCAAATACACCGGTGGTGGAGAAGTCCTGAACTACCCAATAAACCGGTGGTGGAGAAGTCCTCATCTACCCAATACACCGGTGGTGGAGAAGTCCTGAATTCCACAATACACCAGTGGTGGAGAAGTCCTGAATTCCCCAATACACCGGTGGTGGAGAAGTCCTGAACACCCCGATGCACCGGTGGTGGAGAAGTCCTGAATTCCCCAATACACTGGTGGTGGAGAAGTCCTGAATTCCCCCATACACCGGTGGTGGAGAAGTCCTGAACTCCCCAATACACCGGTGGTGGAGAAGAACTCATCTCCCCTATACACCAGTAGTGGAGAAGCCCTGAACTCCCCAATACACCGGTGGTGGAGAACTCCTGAACTCCCCAATGCACCGGTGGTGGACTAGCCCTGAACTCCCCAATGCACCGGTGCTGGAGAAGTCTGGAACTCCACAATACATCGGTTGTGGAGAAGTCCTGAACTCCCCAATACACCGGTGCTGGAGAAGCACTGAAATCCCCAATGCTCCGGTGGTGGAGAAGTCCTGGACTCCACAATGCACGGCTGGTGGAGATGTCCTGAACTCTCCAATAAACTGGTGGTGGAGAAGTCCTGAACTCCCCAATACATCGGTGGTGGAGAAGCCCTGAACTCCCCAATGAGCCGGTGGTGGAGAATTCCTGGACTCCACAATACACCGGTGTTGGAGAAGTCCAGAACTCTCCAATAAACCGGTGGTGGAGAAGTCCTGAACTCCCCAATACACCGGTGATGGAAAAGCCCTGAACTCCCCAATGCTCCCGTGGTGGAGAGGTCCTGGACTCCCCAATACACCGGTGGTGGAGAAGTCCTGAACTCTCCAATAAACCGGTGGTGGAGAAGTCCTGAACTCCACAATAAACCGGTGGTGGAGAAGTCCTCATCTACCCAATACACCGGTGGTGGAGTAGTCCTGAATTCCACAATACACCAGTGGTGGAGAAGTCCTGAATTCCCCAATACACCGGTGGTGGAGAAGTCCTGAACTCCTCGATGCACCGGTGGTGGAGAAGTCCAGAACTCCCCAATGCACCGGTGGTGGAGAAGTCCTGAATTCCCCAATACACCGGTGGTGGAGAAGTCCTGAATTCCCCCATACACCGGTGGTGGAGAAGTCCTGAGCTCCCCAATACACCGGTGGTGGAGAAGTCCTCATCTCCCCAATACACCAGTAGTGGAGAAGCCCTGAACTCACCAATACACCGGTGGTGAAGAAGCCCTGAACTCCCCAATACACCGGTGGTGGAGAATTCCTGAACTCCCCAATACACCGGTGGTGGAGAAGTCCTGAACTACCAAATACACCGGTGGTGGAGAAGTCCTGAATTCCACAATACACCGGTGGAGGAGAAGTTCTGAACTCCACAATACACCTGTGGTGGAGAAGTCCTGAACTCCCCAATACAGAGGTGGTGGAGAAGTCCTGAACTCCCCAATACACCGGTGGTGGAGAAGTCCTGAACTACCAAATACACCGGTGGTGGAGAAGTCCTGAACTACCAAATACACCGGTGGTGGAGAAGTCCTCATCTCCCCAATACTCCGGTGGTGGAGAAGTTCTGAACTCGCCAATACACCAGTAGTGGAGAAGCCCTGTACTGCCAAATACACCGGTGGTGGAGAAGTCCTGAACTAACCAATAAACCGGTGGTGGAGAAGTCCTCATCTACCCAATACACCGGTGGTGGAGAAGTCCTGAATTCCACAATACACCAGTGGTGGAGAAGTCCTGAATTCCCCAATACACCGGTGGTGGAGAAGTCCTGAACACCCCGATGCACCGGTGGTGGAGAAGTCCTGAATTCCCCAATACACTGGTGGTGGAGAAGTCCTGAATTCCCCCATACACCGGTGGTGGAGAAGTCCTGAACTCCCCAATACACCGGTGGTGGAGAAGAACTCATCTCCCCTATAAACCAGTAGTGGAGAAGCCCTGAACTCCCCAATACACCGGTGGTGGAGAAGCCCTGAACTCCCCAATACACCGGTGGTGGAGAAGTCCTGATCTCCCCAATACACCGGTGGTGGAGAAGTCCTGAACTCCACAATACACTGGTGGTGGAGAAGCCCTGAACTCCCCAATACACCGGTGCTGGAGAAATCCTGAACTCCCCAATACACCGGTGGAGGAGAAGCCCTGAACTCCCCAATGCACCGGTGGTGGAGAAGTACTGAACTCCCCAATACACCAGAGGTGGAGGAGTCCTGAATTCCCCAATACACCGGTTGTGGAGAAGCCCTGAACTCCCCAATGCACCGGTGGTGGAGAAGTCCTGAACTCCCCAATGCACTGGTCATGGAGAAGTCCTGAACTCCCCAATACACCCGTGGTGGAGAAGCCCTGTACTGCCAAATACACCGGTGGTGGAGAAGTCCTGAACTACCCAATAAACCGGTGGTGGAGAAGTCCTCATCTACCCAATACACCGGTGGTGGAGAAGTCCTGAATTCCACAATACACCAGTGGTGGATAAGTCCTGAATTCCCCAATACACCGGTGGTGGAGAAGTCCTGAACACCCCGATGCACCGGTGGTGGAGAAGTCCTGAATTCCCCAATACACTGGTGGTGGAGAAGTCCTGAATTCCCCCATACACCGGTGGTGGAGAAGTCCTGAACTCCCCAATACACCGGTGGTGGAGAAGAACTCATCTCCCCTATACACCAGTAGTGGAGAAGCCCTGAACTCCCCAATACACCGGTGGTGGAGAAGCCCTGAACTCCCCAATAAACCGGTGGTGGAGAAGTCCTGATCTCCCCAATACACCGGTGGTGGAGAAGTCCTGAACTCCACAATACACTGGTGGTGGAGAAGCCCTGAACTCCCCAATACACCGGTGCTGGAGAAGTCTTGGACTCCCCAATACACCGGTGGTGGAGAAGTCCTGAACTCCCCAATACACCGGTGGAGGAGAAGCCCTGAACTCCCCAATGCACCGGTGGTGGAGAAGTACTGAACTCCCCAATACACCAGAGGTGGAGGAGTCCTGAATTCCCCAATACACCGGTTGTGGAGAAGCCCTGAACTCCCCAATGCACCGGTGGTGGAGAAGTCCTGAACTCCCCAATGCACTGGTCATGGAGAAGTCCTGAACTCCCCAATACACCCGTGGTGGAGAAGTCCTGAACTACCAAATACACCAGTGGTGGAGAAGTCCTGAACTACCAAATACACCGGTGGTGGAGAAGTCCTCATCTCCCCAATACTGCGGTGGTGGAGAAGTCCTGAACTCCCCAATACACCAGTAGTGGAGAAGCCCTGAACTCCCAAATACACCGGTGGTGGAGAAGTCCTGAACTACCCAATAAACCGGTGGTGGAGAAGTCCTCATTTCCCCAATACACCGGTGGTGGAGAAGTCCTGAATTCCCCAATACACCGGTGGTGGAGAAGGCCTGAACTCGACAATACACCAGTGGTGAAGAAGCCCTGAACTCCCCAATACACCAGTGGTGGAGAAGCCCTGAACTCCCCAATACACCGGTGCTGGAGAAGTCCTGAACTCCCCAGTACACCGGTGGTGGAGAACTCCTGAACTCCCCAATGCACCGGTGGTGGAGAAGCCCTAGACTCCCTAATAGACCGCTGGTGGAGCAGCTCTGAACTCCCCAATACACCGCTGGTGGAGAAGTCCTGAACTCCCCAATACACCAGTGGTGGAGAGGTCCTGAACTTCCGAATGCACCGGTGGTGGACTAGCCCTGAATTCCCCAATGCACCGGTGCTGGAGAAGTCTGGAGCTCAATAATACACCGGTGCTGGAGAAGCCCTGAAATCCCCAATGCTCCGGTGGTGGAGAAGTCCTGGACTCCACAATGCACGGCTGGTGGAGATGTCCCGAACTCTCCAATAAACTGGTGGTGGAGAAGTCCTGAACTCCCCAATACACCGGTGGTGGAGAAGCCCTGAACTCCCCAATGCGCCGGTGGTGGAGAATTCCTGGACTCCACAATACACCGATTATGGAGAAGTCCAGAACTCTCCAATAAACCGGTGGTGGAGAAGTCCTGAACTCCCCAATACACCGGTGATGGAAAAGCTCTGAACTCCCCAATGCACCCGTGGTTGAGAGGTCCTGGACTCCCCAATACACCGGTGGTGGAGAAGTCCTGAACTCTCCAATAAACCGGTGGTGGAGAAGTCCTCATCTACCCAATACACCGGTGGTGGAGAAGTCCTGAATTCCACAATACACCAGTGGTGGAGAAGTACTGAATTCACCAATACACCGGTGGTGGAGAAGTCCTGAATTCCCCCATACACCGGTGGAGGAGAAGTCCTGAGCTCCGCAATACACCGGTGGAGGAGAAGTCCTCATCTCCCCAATACACCAGTAGTGGAGAAGCCCTGAACTCACCAATACACCGGTGGTGAAGAAGCCCTGAACTCCCCAATACACCGGTGGTGGAGAAGTCCTGAACTCCCCAATACACCGGTGATGGAAAAGCTCTGAACTCCCCAATGCACCCGTGGTTGAGAGGTCCTGGACTCCCCAATACACCGGTGGTGGAGAAGTCCTGAACTCTCCAATAAACCGGTGGTGGAGAAGTCCTCATCTACCCAATACACCGGTGGTGGAGAAGTCCTGAATTCCACAATACACCAGTGGTGGAGAAGTACTGAATTCACCAATACACCGGTGGTGGAGAAGTCCTGAATTCCCCCATACACCGGTGGAGGAGAAGTCCTGAGCTCCGCAATACACCGGTGGAGGAGAAGTCCTCATCTCCCCAATACTGCGGTGGTGGAGAAGTCCTGAACTCCCCAATACACCAGTAGTGGAGAAGCCCTGAACTCCCAAATACACCGGTGGTGGAGAAGTCCTGAACTACCCAATAAACCGGTGGTGGAGAAGTCCTCATCTCCCCAATACACCGGTGGTGGAGAAGTCCTGAATTCCCCAATACACCGGTGGTGGAGAAGGCCTGAACTCGCCAAGACACCAGTGGTGAAGAAGCCCTGAACTCCCCAATACACCAGTGGTGGAGAAGCCCTGAACTCCCCAATACACCGGTGGTGGAGAAGTCCTGAACTCCCCAGTACACCGGTGGTGGAGAACTCCTGAATTCCACAATACACCGGTGGAGGAGAAGTTTTGAACTCCACAATACACCGGTGCTGTAGAAGTCCTGCACTCCACAATACACCTGTGGTGGAGAAGTCCTGAACTCCCCAATACAGAGGTGGTGGAGAAGCCCTGAACTACACAAGACACTGGTGGTGGAGAAGCCCTGACCTCAACAATGCACCGGTGCTGTAGAAGTCCTGCACTCCACAATACACCGGTGGTGAAGAAGTCCTGAACTCCCCAATACACCGGCGATGGAGAAGCCCTGAACTACACAATGCACCGGTGGTGGAGAAGTCCTGAATTCCCTAATACACCGGTGGTGGAGAAGTCCTGAATTCCACAATACACCGGTTGAGGAGGTCCTGAACTCCCCAATGCACCAGTGGTGGAGAAGTCCACAACTCCCCAATGCACTGGTCATGGAGAAGTCCTGAACTCCCCAATACACCGGTGGTGGAGAAGTCCTGAACTACCAAATACACCGGTGGTGGAGAAGTCCTGAACTACCAAATACACCGGTGGTGGAGAAGTCCTCATCTCCCCAATACTCCGGTGGTGGAGAAGTCCTGAACTCGCCAATACACCAGTAGTGGAGAAGCCCTGTACTCCCAAATACACCGGTGGTGGAGAAGTCCTGAACTACCCAATAAACCGGTGGTAGAGAAGTCCTCATCTACCCAATACACCGGTGGTGGAGAAGTCCTGAATTCCACAATACACCAGTGGTGGAGAAGTCCTGAATTCCCCAATACACCGGTGGTGGAGAAGTCCTGAACACCCCGATGCACAGGTGCTGGAGAAGTCCAGAACTCCCCAATGCACCGGTGGTGGAGAAGTCCAGAATTCCCCAATACACCGGTGGTGGAGAAGTCCTGAATTCCCCCATACACCGGTGGTGCAGAAGTCCTGAACTCCCCAATACACCGGTGGTGGAGAAGTCCTCATCTCCCCAATACACCAGTAGTGGAGAAGCCCTGAACTCCCCAATACACCGGTGGAGGAGAAGCCCTGAACTCCCCAATGCACCGGTGGTGGAGAAGTACTGAACTCCCCAATACACCAGAGGTGGAGGAGTCCTGAATTCCCCAATACACCGGTGGTGGAGAAGTCCTGAATTCAACAATACACCGGTTGTGGAGAAGCCCTGAACTCCCCAATGCACCGGTGGTGGAGAAGTCCTGAACTCCCCAAAGCACTGGTCATGGAGAAGTCCTGAACTCCCCAATACACCCGTGGTGGAGAAGTCCTGAACTACCAAATACACCAGTGGTGGAGAAGTCCTGAACTACCAAATACACCGGTGGTGGAGAAGTCCTCATCTCCCCAATACTGCGGTGGTGGAGAAGTCCTGAACTCCCCAATACACCAGTAGTGGAGAAGCCCTGAACTCCCAAATACACCGGTGGTGGAGAAGTCCTGAACTACCCAATAAACCGGTGGTGGAGAAGTCCTCATCTCCCCAATACACCGGTGGTGGAGAAGTCCTGAATTCCCCAATACACCGGTGGTGGAGAAGGCCTGAACTCGCCAAGACACCAGTGGTGAAGAAGCCCTGAACTCCCCAATACACCAGTGGTGGAGAAGCCCTGAACTCCCCAATACACCGGTGGTGGAGAAGTCCTGAACTCCCCAGTACACCGGTGGTGGAGAACTCCTGAACTCCCCAATGCACCGGTGGTGGAGAAACCCTAGACTCCCTAATACACCGCTGGTGGAGCAGCTCTGAACTCCCCAATACACCGCTGGTGGAGAAGTCCTGAACTCCCCAATACACCAGTAGTGGAGAGGTCCTGAACTTCCGAATACACCGGTGGTGGACTAGCCCTGAACTCCCCAATGCACCGGTGCTGGAGAAGTCTGGAACTCCACAATACACCGGTGCTGGAGAAGCCCTGAAATCCCCAATGCTCCGGTGGTGGAGAAGTCCTGGACTCCACAATGCACGGCTGGTGGAGATGTCCTGAACTCTCCAATAAACTGGTGGTGGAGAAGTCCTGAACTCCCCAATACACCGGTGGTGGAGAAGCCCTGAACTCCCCAATGCGCCCGTGGTGGAGAATTCCTGGACTCCACAATACTCCGGTGTTGGAGAAGTCCAGAACTCTCCAATAAACCGGTGGTGGAGAAGTCCTGAACTCCCCAATACACCGGTGATGGAAAAGTTCTCATCTCCAGAATACACTGGTGATGGAGAACTCCTGAACTCCCCAATACACTGGTGGTGCAGAAATCCTGAACTCCCCAATACACCGGTGGTGTAGAAGTCCCGAACTCCCCGATACACTGTTGGTGGAGCAGTGCTGAGCTCCCCAATACACCGGTGGTGGAGAAGTCCTGAACTCCCCAATACACCGGTGGTGGAGATGTCCTGAACTCCCCAATACACCGGTGGTGGAAAGACCTGAAATCGCCAATACACTGGTGCTGGAGAAGTCTTGAACTCCACAATACACCGGTGGTGGAGAAGTCCTGAACTCCCCAATACACCGGTGGTGGAGAAGCCCAAATGTCCAGAATGCACCGGTGGTGGAGAAGTCCTGGACTCTCCAATACACGGGTGGTGGAGAAGCCCTGAACTCTGCAATAAATCAGTGGTGGAGAAGTCCTGAACTCCCCAATACACTGGTGGTTGAGAAGACCTGAACTCCCCAATATACCGGTGGTGGAGAAGTCCTGAACTCTTCAATACACCGGTGGTGGAGAAGCCCTGAACTCCCCAATGCACCGGTGGTGGAGAGGTCCTGGACTCTCCAATAAACCGGTGGTGGAGAAGCCCTGAAATATTCCAATGCACCTGTGGTGGAGAAGTCCTGGACTCCCCAATACACAGGTGGTGGAGAAGCCCTGAACTCTGCAATAAATCGGTGGTGGAGAAGCCCTGAACTCCCCATTGCACCGGTGCTGGAGAAGTTCTCATCGCCAGAATACACTGGTGATGGAGAACTCCTGAACTCCCAAATACACTGGTGGTGGAGAAGTCCTGAACTCCCCAATACACTGTTGGTGGAGCAGTACTGAGCTCCCCAATACACCGGTGGTGGAGAAGTCCTGAACTCCGCAATACACCGGTGGTGGAGATGTCCTGAACTCCCCAATACACCGGTGGTGGAAAGACCTGAAATCCCCAATACACTGGTGCTGGAGAAGTCTTGAACTCCCCAGTACACCGGTGGTGGAGAAGTCCGGAACTCCCCAATACACTGGTGGTGCAGAAGTCCTGAACTCCACAATACACCGGTGGTGGAGAAGTCCTGAACTCCCCAATGCACCAGTGCTGGAGAAGTCCTGAACTCTCCAATAAACCGGTGGTGGAGAAGTCCTTAACTCCCCAATACACTGGTGGTGGAGAAGTCCTGAACTCCTCAATACACCGGTGGTGGAGATGTCCTGAACTCCTCAATAAACCGGTGGTGGAGAAGACCAGAGCTCCCCATTACACCAATGGTGGAGATGTCCTGAACTCCCCAATACACCGGTGGTGGAGAAGTCCTGAACTCCCCAATACACCAGCGGTGGAGAAGTCCTGAACTCCTCAATACACCGGTGGTGGAGAACTCCTGAACTCCCCAATACACCGGTGGTGGAGAAGTCCTGAACTCCCCTATACACAGGGTCTTGAGGAATACTGAGCTCCCCAATACACCGGTTCTGGAGAAGTCCTGAACTCCCCAATACACCGGTGTTGGAGAAGTCCTGAACTTCCCAATACACCGGTGGTGGAGAAGACATGAACTCCCCAATACACCGGTCGTGGAGAAGTCCTGAACTTCCCAATACACCGGTGGTGGAGAAGACATGAACTCCCCAATACACCGGTGGTGGAGAAGTCCTGAACTCCTCAATACTCCGGTGGTGGAGAAGTACTGAACTCCCCAATACACCGGTGGTGGAGAAGCCCTGAACTCCCCAATGCACCAGTGCTGGAGAAGTCCTGAACTCCACAATGCACCGTTGGTGGAGAAGCCCTGAACTCCCCAATGCACCGGTGGTGGAGAGGTCCTGGACTCCACAATACACCGGTGGGGGAGAAGTCCTGAACTCCCCAATGCACCGGTGGTGGAGAAGACCTGACCTCCCCAATGCACCAGTGCTGGAGAAGTCCTGAACTCCCCTATACACAGGGTCATGAGAAATACTGAGCTCCCCAATACACGGGTTCTGGAGAAGTCCAGAACTCCCCAATACACCGGTGTTGGAGAAGTCCTGAACTTCCCAATACACCGGTGGTGAAGAAGACCTGAACTCCCCAATAAACCGGTGTTGGAGAAGTCCTGAACTCCTCAATACACCGGTGGTGGAGAACTCCTGAACTCCACAATACACCGGTAGTGGAGAAGTCCTGAAATCCCCTATATACTGGTGGTGGGAAAATACTGAGCTCCCCAGTACTCCGGTTGTTGGGAAGTCCTGAACTCCCCAATACACCGGTGGTGGAGAAGTCCTGAACTTCCCAATACACCGGTAGTGGAGAAGACATGAACTCCCCAATACACCGGTGGTGGAGAAGTCCTGAACTCCCCAATACTCCGGTGGTGGAGAAGTACTGAACTCCCCAATGCACCGGTGCTGGAGAAGTCCTGAACTCCACAATACACCGGTGGTGGAGAAGTCCTGAACTCCCCAATACACCGGTGGTGGAGAAGCCCAAATGTCCACAATGCACCGGTGGTGGAGAAGTCCTGGACTCTCCAATACACGGGTGGTGGAGAAGCCCTGAACTCCCCATTGCACCGGTGCTGGAGAAGTTCTCATCGCCAGAATACACTGGTGATGGAGAACTCCTGAACTCCCAAATACACTGGTGGTGGAGAAGTCCTGAACTCCCCAATACACTGTTGGTGGAGCAGTACTGAGCTCCCCAATACACCGGTGGTGGAGAAGTCCTGAACTCCGCAATACACCGGTGGTGGAGATGTCCTGAACTCCCCAATACACCGGTGGTGGAAAGACCTGAAATCCCCAATACACTGGTGCTGGAGAAGTCTTGAACTCCCCAGTACACCGGTGGTGGAGAAGTCCGGAACTCCCCAATACACTGGTGGTGCAGAAGTCCTGAACTTAACACAATACACCGGTGGTGGAGAAGTCCTGAACTCCCCAATGCACCAGTGCTGGAGAAGTCCTGAACTC
Source organism: Hypanus sabinus (assembly GCF_030144855.1). Classification (NCBI taxonomy): domain Eukaryota; kingdom Metazoa; phylum Chordata; class Chondrichthyes; order Myliobatiformes; family Dasyatidae; genus Hypanus; species Hypanus sabinus. The sequence continues at coordinate 2,966,271 of NC_082727.1, forward strand.
TCCAATAAACCGGTGGTGGAGAAGTCCTTAACTCCCCAATACACTGGTGGTGGAGAAGTCCTGAACTCCTCAATACACCGGTGGTGGAGATGTCCAGAACTCCTCAATAAGCCGGTGGTGGAGAAGACCTGAGCTCCCCATTACACCGATGGTGGAGATGTCCTGAACTCCCCAATACACCGGTGGTGGAGAAGTCCTGAACTCCCCAATAAACCAGCGGTGGAGAAGTCCTGAACTCCTCAATACACCGGTGGTGGAGAACTCCTGAACTCCCCAATACACCGGTGGTGGAGAAGTCCTGAACTCCCCTATACACAGGGTCTTGAGAAATACTGAGCTCCCCAATACACCGGTTCTGGAGAAGTCCTGAACTCCCCAATACACCGGTGTTGGAGAAGTCCTGAACTTCCCAATACACCGGTGGTGGAGAAGACCTGAACTCCCCAATAAACCGGTGTTGGAGAAGTCCTGAACTCCTCAATACACCGGTGGTGGAGAAGTCCTGAACTCCACAATACACCGGTGGTGGAGAACTCTTGCAATCCCCTATATACTGGTAGTGGGGAAATACTGAGCTCCCCAATTCTCCGGTTGTTGGGAAGCCCTGTACTCCCCAATACACCGGTCGTGGAGAAGTCCTGAACTTCCCAATACACCGGTGGTGGAGAAGACATGAACTCCCCAATACACCGGTGGTGGAGAAGTCCTGAACTCCTCAATACTCCGGTGGTGGAGAAGTACTGAACTCCCCAATACACCGGTGGTGGAGAAGTCCTGAACTCCCCAATGCACCGGTGCTGGAGAAGTCCTGAACTCTCCATACACCGGTGGTAGATAAATCCTGAACTACACAATACACCGGTGGTGGAGAAGCCCTGAACTCCCCAATGCACTGGTGCTGGAGAAGTCCTGAACTCCACAATAGACCGCAGGTGGAGAAGTCCTGAACTCCCCAATACATTGGTGAGGGAAAAGCCCTGAACTCCCCCATGCACCCGTGGTGGAGAGGTCCTGGACTCCCCAACACACCGGTGGTGGAGATGTCCTGAACTCTACAATAAACCGGTGGTGGAGAAGTCCTTAACTCCTCAATGCACCGGTGGTGGAGAAGTCCTGGACTCCACAATACACCGGCGGTGGAGAAGTCCTGAACTCTCCAATAAACCGGTGGTGGAGAAGCCCTGAACTCCCCAATACTCCGGTGGTGGAGAAGCCCTGAAATATTCCAATGCACCGGTGGTGGAGCAGTCCTGGACTCCCCAATACACGGGTGGTGGAGAAGCCCTGAACTCTGCAATAAATCGGTGATGGTGAAGCCCTGAACTCCCCAATGCACCGGTGCTGGAGAAGTTCTCATCTCCAGAATACACTGGTGATGGAGAACTCCTGAACTCCCCAATACACTGGTGGTGCAGAAATCCTGAACTCCCCAATACACCGGTGGTGTAGAAGTCCCGAACTCCCCGATACACTGTTGGTGGAGCAGTGCTGAGCTCCCCAGTACACCGGTGGTGGAGAAGTCCTGAACTCCCCAATACACCGGTGGTGGAGATGTCCTGAACTCCCCAATACACCGGTGGTGGAAAGACCTGAAATCGCCAATACACTGGTGCTGGAGAAGTCTTGAACTCCCCAATACACCAGTGGTGGAGAAGTCCTGAACTCCCCAATACACTGGTGGTGCAGAAGTCCTGAACTCCACAATACACCGGTGGTGGAGAAGTCCTGAACTCCCCAATGCACCGGTGGTGGAGAAGCCCTGACCTCCCCAATGCACCAGTGCTGGAGAAGTCCTGAACTCCCCAATACACCGGTGGTGGAGAAGTCCTTAACTCCCCAATACACCGGTGGTGGAGATGTCCTGAACTCCTCAATACACCGGTGGTGGAGAAGTCCTGAACTCCTCAATACACCGGTGGTGGAGAGGTCCTGGACTCCCCAATAAACCGGTGGTGGAGAAGTCCTTAACTCCCCAATACACCGGTGGTGGAGAAGTCCTGAACTCCTCAATACTCCGGTGGTGGAGAGGTCCTGGACTCCACAATACACCAGTGGTGGAGAAGTCCTGAACTCCCCAATAAACCGGTGGTGGAGAAGTCCTTAACTCCCCAATACACCGGTGGTGGAGAAGTCCTGAACTCCTCAATACACCGGTGGTGGAGAGGTCCTGGACTCCACAATACACCGGTGGGGGAGAAGTCCTGAACTCTCCAATAAACCGGTGGTGGAGAAGTCCTGAACTCGCCATACACCGGTGGTAGATAAATCCTGAACTCCCCAATACGCAGGTGGTGGAGAAGTCCTGAACTCCACAATAGACCGCAGGTGGAGAAGCCCTGAACTCCCCCATGCACCCGTGGTGGAGAGGTCCTGGACTCCCCAACACACCGGTGGTGGAGATGTCCTGAACTCTACAATAAACCGGTGGTGGAGAAGTCCTTAACTCCTCAATGCACCGGTGGTGGAGAAGTCCTGGACTCCACAATACACCGGCGGTGGAGAAGTCCTGAACTCTCCAATAAACCGGTGGTGGAGAAGTCCTGAAATATTCCAATACACCGGTGGTGGAGAAGCCCTGAAATATTCCAATGCACCGGTGGTGGAGCAGTCCTGGACTCCCCAATACATGGGTGGTGGAGAAGCCCTGAACTCTGCAATAAATCGGTGGTGGTGAAGCCCTGAACTCCCCAATGCACCGGTGCTGGAGAAGTTCTCATCTCCAGAATACACTGGTGATGGAGAACTCCTGAACTCCCCAATACACTGGTGGTGCAGAAATCCTGAACTCCCCAATACACCGGTGGTGTAGAAGTCCCGAACTCCCAGATACACTGTTGGTGGAGCAGTACTGAGCTCCCCAATACACCGGTGGTGGAGAAGTCCTGAACTCCCCAATACACCGGTGGTGGAGATGTCCTGAACTCCCCAATACACCGGTGGTGGAAAGACCTGAAATCGCCAATACACCGGTGCTGGAGAAGTCTTGAACTCCCCAATACACCAGTGGTGGAGAAGTCCTGAACTCCCCAATACACTGGTGGTGCAGAAGTCCTGAACTCCACAATACACCGGTGGTGGAGAAGTCCTGAACTCCCCAATGCACCGGTGGTGGAGAAGCCCTGACCTCCCCAATGCACCAGTGCTGGAGAAGTCCTGAACTCTCCAATAAACCGGTGGTGGAGAAGTCCTTAACTCCCCAATACACCGGTGTTGGAGAAGTCCTGAACTCCTCAATACACCGGTGGTGGAGATGTCCTGAACTCCTCAATACACCGGTGGTGGAGAAGTCCTGAACTCCCCATTACACCGATGGTGGAGAAGTCCTGAACTCCCCAATACACCGGTGGTGGAGAAGTCCTGAACTCCCCAATAAACCAGTGGTGGAGAAGTCCTGAACTCTTCAATACACCGGTGGTGGAGAAGTCCTGAACTCCCCAATACACCGGTGGTGGAGAAGTCCTGAACCCCTATACACAGGTGCTTGAGAAATACTGAGCTCCCCAATACACCGATTGTGGAGAAGTCCTGAACTCCCCAATACACCGGTGGTGGAGAAGTCCTGAACTTCCCAATACACCGGTGGTGGAGAAGACCTGAACTCCCCAATAAACCGGTGGTGGAGAAGTCCTGAACTCCTCAATACACCGGTGGTGGAGAACTCCTGAACTCCACAATACCCCGGTGGTGGAGAAGTCCTGAACTCCCCAATACACCGGTGATGGAAAAGCTCTGAACTCCCCAATGCACCCGTGGTTGAGAGGTCCTGGACTCCCCAATACACCGGTGGTGGAGAAGTCCTGAACTCTCCAATAAACCGGTGGTGGAGAAGTCCTCATCTACCCAATACACCGGTGGTGGAGAAGTCCTGAATTCCACAATACACCAGTGGTGGAGAAGTACTGAATTCACCAATACACCGGTGGTGGAGAAGTCCTGAATTCCCCCATACACCGGTGGAGGAGAAGTCCTGAGCTCCGCAATACACCGGTGGAGGAGAAGTCCTCATCTCCCCAATACTGCGGTGGTGGAGAAGTCCTGAACTCCCCAATACACCAGTAGTGGAGAAGCCCTGAACTCCCAAATACACCGGTGGTGGAGAAGTCCTGAACTACCCAATAAACCGGTGGTGGAGAAGTCCTCATCTCCCCAATACACCGGTGGTGGAGAAGTCCTGAATTCCCCAATACACCGGTGGTGGAGAAGGCCTGAACTCGCCAAGACACCAGTGGTGAAGAAGCCCTGAACTCCCCAATACACCAGTGGTGGAGAAGCCCTGAACTCCCCAATACACCGGTGGTGGAGAAGTCCTGAACTCCCCAGTACACCGGTGGTGGAGAACTCCTGAATTCCACAATACACCGGTGGAGGAGAAGTTTTGAACTCCACAATACACCGGTGCTGTAGAAGTCCTGCACTCCACAATACACCTGTGGTGGAGAAGTCCTGAACTCCCCAATACAGAGGTGGTGGAGAAGCCCTGAACTACACAAGACACTGGTGGTGGAGAAGCCCTGACCTCAACAATGCACCGGTGCTGTAGAAGTCCTGCACTCCACAATACACCGGTGGTGAAGAAGTCCTGAACTCCCCAATACACCGGCGATGGAGAAGCCCTGAACTACACAATGCACCGGTGGTGGAGAAGTCCTGAATTCCCTAATACACCGGTGGTGGAGAAGTCCTGAATTCCACAATACACCGGTTGAGGAGGTCCTGAACTCCCCAATGCACCAGTGGTGGAGAAGTCCACAACTCCCCAATGCACTGGTCATGGAGAAGTCCTGAACTCCCCAATACACCGGTGGTGGAGAAGTCCTGAACTACCAAATACACCGGTGGTGGAGAAGTCCTGAACTACCAAATACACCGGTGGTGGAGAAGTCCTCATCTCCCCAATACTCCGGTGGTGGAGAAGTCCTGAACTCGCCAATACACCAGTAGTGGAGAAGCCCTGTACTCCCAAATACACCGGTGGTGGAGAAGTCCTGAACTACCCAATAAACCGGTGGTAGAGAAGTCCTCATCTACCCAATACACCGGTGGTGGAGAAGTCCTGAATTCCACAATACACCAGTGGTGGAGAAGTCCTGAATTCCCCAATACACCGGTGGTGGAGAAGTCCTGAACACCCCGATGCACAGGTGCTGGAGAAGTCCAGAACTCCCCAATGCACCGGTGGTGGAGAAGTCCAGAATTCCCCAATACACCGGTGGTGGAGAAGTCCTGAATTCCCCCATACACCGGTGGTGCAGAAGTCCTGAACTCCCCAATACACCGGTGGTGGAGAAGTCCTCATCTCCCCAATACACCAGTAGTGGAGAAGCCCTGAACTCCCCAATACACCGGTGGAGGAGAAGCCCTGAACTCCCCAATGCACCGGTGGTGGAGAAGTACTGAACTCCCCAATACACCAGAGGTGGAGGAGTCCTGAATTCCCCAATACACCGGTGGTGGAGAAGTCCTGAATTCAACAATACACCGGTTGTGGAGAAGCCCTGAACTCCCCAATGCACCGGTGGTGGAGAAGTCCTGAACTCCCCAAAGCACTGGTCATGGAGAAGTCCTGAACTCCCCAATACACCCGTGGTGGAGAAGTCCTGAACTACCAAATACACCAGTGGTGGAGAAGTCCTGAACTACCAAATACACCGGTGGTGGAGAAGTCCTCATCTCCCCAATACTGCGGTGGTGGAGAAGTCCTGAACTCCCCAATACACCAGTAGTGGAGAAGCCCTGAACTCCCAAATACACCGGTGGTGGAGAAGTCCTGAACTACCCAATAAACCGGTGGTGGAGAAGTCCTCATCTCCCCAATACACCGGTGGTGGAGAAGTCCTGAATTCCCCAATACACCGGTGGTGGAGAAGGCCTGAACTCGCCAAGACACCAGTGGTGAAGAAGCCCTGAACTCCCCAATACACCAGTGGTGGAGAAGCCCTGAACTCCCCAATACACCGGTGGTGGAGAAGTCCTGAACTCCCCAGTACACCGGTGGTGGAGAACTCCTGAACTCCCCAATGCACCGGTGGTGGAGAAACCCTAGACTCCCTAATACACCGCTGGTGGAGCAGCTCTGAACTCCCCAATACACCGCTGGTGGAGAAGTCCTGAACTCCCCAATACACCAGTAGTGGAGAGGTCCTGAACTTCCGAATACACCGGTGGTGGACTAGCCCTGAACTCCCCAATGCACCGGTGCTGGAGAAGTCTGGAACTCCACAATACACCGGTGCTGGAGAAGCCCTGAAATCCCCAATGCTCCGGTGGTGGAGAAGTCCTGGACTCCACAATGCACGGCTGGTGGAGATGTCCTGAACTCTCCAATAAACTGGTGGTGGAGAAGTCCTGAACTCCCCAATACACCGGTGGTGGAGAAGCCCTGAACTCCCCAATGCGCCCGTGGTGGAGAATTCCTGGACTCCACAATACTCCGGTGTTGGAGAAGTCCAGAACTCTCCAATAAACCGGTGGTGGAGAAGTCCTGAACTCCCCAATACACCGGTGATGGAAAAGTTCTCATCTCCAGAATACACTGGTGATGGAGAACTCCTGAACTCCCCAATACACTGGTGGTGCAGAAATCCTGAACTCCCCAATACACCGGTGGTGTAGAAGTCCCGAACTCCCCGATACACTGTTGGTGGAGCAGTGCTGAGCTCCCCAATACACCGGTGGTGGAGAAGTCCTGAACTCCCCAATACACCGGTGGTGGAGATGTCCTGAACTCCCCAATACACCGGTGGTGGAAAGACCTGAAATCGCCAATACACTGGTGCTGGAGAAGTCTTGAACTCCACAATACACCGGTGGTGGAGAAGTCCTGAACTCCCCAATACACCGGTGGTGGAGAAGCCCAAATGTCCAGAATGCACCGGTGGTGGAGAAGTCCTGGACTCTCCAATACACGGGTGGTGGAGAAGCCCTGAACTCTGCAATAAATCAGTGGTGGAGAAGTCCTGAACTCCCCAATACACTGGTGGTTGAGAAGACCTGAACTCCCCAATATACCGGTGGTGGAGAAGTCCTGAACTCTTCAATACACCGGTGGTGGAGAAGCCCTGAACTCCCCAATGCACCGGTGGTGGAGAGGTCCTGGACTCTCCAATAAACCGGTGGTGGAGAAGCCCTGAAATATTCCAATGCACCTGTGGTGGAGAAGTCCTGGACTCCCCAATACACAGGTGGTGGAGAAGCCCTGAACTCTGCAATAAATCGGTGGTGGAGAAGCCCTGAACTCCCCATTGCACCGGTGCTGGAGAAGTTCTCATCGCCAGAATACACTGGTGATGGAGAACTCCTGAACTCCCAAATACACTGGTGGTGGAGAAGTCCTGAACTCCCCAATACACTGTTGGTGGAGCAGTACTGAGCTCCCCAATACACCGGTGGTGGAGAAGTCCTGAACTCCGCAATACACCGGTGGTGGAGATGTCCTGAACTCCCCAATACACCGGTGGTGGAAAGACCTGAAATCCCCAATACACTGGTGCTGGAGAAGTCTTGAACTCCCCAGTACACCGGTGGTGGAGAAGTCCGGAACTCCCCAATACACTGGTGGTGCAGAAGTCCTGAACTCCACAATACACCGGTGGTGGAGAAGTCCTGAACTCCCCAATGCACCAGTGCTGGAGAAGTCCTGAACTCTCCAATAAACCGGTGGTGGAGAAGTCCTTAACTCCCCAATACACTGGTGGTGGAGAAGTCCTGAACTCCTCAATACACCGGTGGTGGAGATGTCCTGAACTCCTCAATAAACCGGTGGTGGAGAAGACCAGAGCTCCCCATTACACCAATGGTGGAGATGTCCTGAACTCCCCAATACACCGGTGGTGGAGAAGTCCTGAACTCCCCAATACACCAGCGGTGGAGAAGTCCTGAACTCCTCAATACACCGGTGGTGGAGAACTCCTGAACTCCCCAATACACCGGTGGTGGAGAAGTCCTGAACTCCCCTATACACAGGGTCTTGAGGAATACTGAGCTCCCCAATACACCGGTTCTGGAGAAGTCCTGAACTCCCCAATACACCGGTGTTGGAGAAGTCCTGAACTTCCCAATACACCGGTGGTGGAGAAGACATGAACTCCCCAATACACCGGTCGTGGAGAAGTCCTGAACTTCCCAATACACCGGTGGTGGAGAAGACATGAACTCCCCAATACACCGGTGGTGGAGAAGTCCTGAACTCCTCAATACTCCGGTGGTGGAGAAGTACTGAACTCCCCAATACACCGGTGGTGGAGAAGCCCTGAACTCCCCAATGCACCAGTGCTGGAGAAGTCCTGAACTCCACAATGCACCGTTGGTGGAGAAGCCCTGAACTCCCCAATGCACCGGTGGTGGAGAGGTCCTGGACTCCACAATACACCGGTGGGGGAGAAGTCCTGAACTCCCCAATGCACCGGTGGTGGAGAAGACCTGACCTCCCCAATGCACCAGTGCTGGAGAAGTCCTGAACTCCCCTATACACAGGGTCATGAGAAATACTGAGCTCCCCAATACACGGGTTCTGGAGAAGTCCAGAACTCCCCAATACACCGGTGTTGGAGAAGTCCTGAACTTCCCAATACACCGGTGGTGAAGAAGACCTGAACTCCCCAATAAACCGGTGTTGGAGAAGTCCTGAACTCCTCAATACACCGGTGGTGGAGAACTCCTGAACTCCACAATACACCGGTAGTGGAGAAGTCCTGAAATCCCCTATATACTGGTGGTGGGAAAATACTGAGCTCCCCAGTACTCCGGTTGTTGGGAAGTCCTGAACTCCCCAATACACCGGTGGTGGAGAAGTCCTGAACTTCCCAATACACCGGTAGTGGAGAAGACATGAACTCCCCAATACACCGGTGGTGGAGAAGTCCTGAACTCCCCAATACTCCGGTGGTGGAGAAGTACTGAACTCCCCAATGCACCGGTGCTGGAGAAGTCCTGAACTCCACAATACACCGGTGGTGGAGAAGTCCTGAACTCCCCAATACACCGGTGGTGGAGAAGCCCAAATGTCCACAATGCACCGGTGGTGGAGAAGTCCTGGACTCTCCAATACACGGGTGGTGGAGAAGCCCTGAACTCCCCATTGCACCGGTGCTGGAGAAGTTCTCATCGCCAGAATACACTGGTGATGGAGAACTCCTGAACTCCCAAATACACTGGTGGTGGAGAAGTCCTGAACTCCCCAATACACTGTTGGTGGAGCAGTACTGAGCTCCCCAATACACCGGTGGTGGAGAAGTCCTGAACTCCGCAATACACCGGTGGTGGAGATGTCCTGAACTCCCCAATACACCGGTGGTGGAAAGACCTGAAATCCCCAATACACTGGTGCTGGAGAAGTCTTGAACTCCCCAGTACACCGGTGGTGGAGAAGTCCGGAACTCCCCAATACACTGGTGGTGCAGAAGTCCTGAACTTAACACAATACACCGGTGGTGGAGAAGTCCTGAACTCCCCAATGCACCAGTGCTGGAGAAGTCCTGAACTCTCCAATAAACCGGTGGTGGAGAAGTCCTTAACTCCCCAATACACTGGTGGTGGAGAAGTCCTGAACTCCTCAATACACCGGTGGTGGAGATGTCCAGAACTCCTCAATAAGCCGGTGGTGGAGAAGACCTGAGCTCCCCATTACACCGATGGTGGAGATGTCCTGAACTCCCCAATACACCGGTGGTGGAGAAGTCCTGAACTCCCCAATAAACCAGCGGTGGAGAAGTCCTGAACTCCTCAATACACCGGTGGTGGAGAACTCCTGAACTCCCCAATACACCGGTGGTGGAGAAGTCCTGAACTCCCCTATACACAGGGTCTTGAGAAATACTGAGCTCCCCAATACACCGGTTCTGGAGAAGTCCTGAACTCCCCAATACACCGGTGTTGGAGAAGTCCTGAACTTCCCAATACACCGGTGGTGGAGAAGACCTGAACTCCCCAATAAACCGGTGTTGGAGAAGTCCTGAACTCCTCAATACACCGGTGGTGGAGAAGTCCTGAACTCCACAATACACCGGTGGTGGAGAACTCTTGCAATCCCCTATATACTGGTAGTGGGGAAATACTGAGCTCCCCAATTCTCCGGTTGTTGGGAAGCCCTGTACTCCCCAATACACCGGTCGTGGAGAAGTCCTGAACTTCCCAATACACCGGTGGTGGAGAAGACATGAACTCCCCAATACACCGGTGGTGGAGAAGTCCTGAACTCCTCAATACTCCGGTGGTGGAGAAGTACTGAACTCCCCAATACACCGGTGGTGGAGAAGTCCTGAACTCCCCAATGCACCGGTGCTGGAGAAGTCCTGAACTCTCCATACACCGGTGGTAGATAAATCCTGAACTACACAATACACCGGTGGTGGAGAAGCCCTGAACTCCCCAATGCACTGGTGCTGGAGAAGTCCTGAACTCCACAATAGACCGCAGGTGGAGAAGTCCTGAACTCCCCAATACATTGGTGAGGGAAAAGCCCTGAACTCCCCCATGCACCCGTGGTGGAGAGGTCCTGGACTCCCCAACACACCGGTGGTGGAGATGTCCTGAACTCTACAATAAACCGGTGGTGGAGAAGTCCTTAACTCCTCAATGCACCGGTGGTGGAGAAGTCCTGGACTCCACAATACACCGGCGGTGGAGAAGTCCTGAACTCTCCAATAAACCGGTGGTGGAGAAGCCCTGAACTCCCCAATACTCCGGTGGTGGAGAAGCCCTGAAATATTCCAATGCACCGGTGGTGGAGCAGTCCTGGACTCCCCAATACACGGGTGGTGGAGAAGCCCTGAACTCTGCAATAAATCGGTGATGGTGAAGCCCTGAACTCCCCAATGCACCGGTGCTGGAGAAGTTCTCATCTCCAGAATACACTGGTGATGGAGAACTCCTGAACTCCCCAATACACTGGTGGTGCAGAAATCCTGAACTCCCCAATACACCGGTGGTGTAGAAGTCCCGAACTCCCCGATACACTGTTGGTGGAGCAGTGCTGAGCTCCCCAGTACACCGGTGGTGGAGAAGTCCTGAACTCCCCAATACACCGGTGGTGGAGATGTCCTGAACTCCCCAATACACCGGTGGTGGAAAGACCTGAAATCGCCAATACACTGGTGCTGGAGAAGTCTTGAACTCCCCAATACACCAGTGGTGGAGAAGTCCTGAACTCCCCAATACACTGGTGGTGCAGAAGTCCTGAACTCCACAATACACCGGTGGTGGAGAAGTCCTGAACTCCCCAATGCACCGGTGGTGGAGAAGCCCTGACCTCCCCAATGCACCAGTGCTGGAGAAGTCCTGAACTCCCCAATACACCGGTGGTGGAGAAGTCCTTAACTCCCCAATACACCGGTGGTGGAGATGTCCTGAACTCCTCAATACACCGGTGGTGGAGAAGTCCTGAACTCCTCAATACACCGGTGGTGGAGAGGTCCTGGACTCCCCAATAAACCGGTGGTGGAGAAGTCCTTAACTCCCCAATACACCGGTGGTGGAGAAGTCCTGAACTCCTCAATACTCCGGTGGTGGAGAGGTCCTGGACTCCACAATACACCAGTGGTGGAGAAGTCCTGAACTCCCCAATAAACCGGTGGTGGAGAAGTCCTTAACTCCCCAATACACCGGTGGTGGAGAAGTCCTGAACTCCTCAATACACCGGTGGTGGAGAGGTCCTGGACTCCACAATACACCGGTGGGGGAGAAGTCCTGAACTCTCCAATAAACCGGTGGTGGAGAAGTCCTGAACTCGCCATACACCGGTGGTAGATAAATCCTGAACTCCCCAATACGCAGGTGGTGGAGAAGTCCTGAACTCCACAATAGACCGCAGGTGGAGAAGCCCTGAACTCCCCCATGCACCCGTGGTGGAGAGGTCCTGGACTCCCCAACACACCGGTGGTGGAGATGTCCTGAACTCTACAATAAACCGGTGGTGGAGAAGTCCTTAACTCCTCAATGCACCGGTGGTGGAGAAGTCCTGGACTCCACAATACACCGGCGGTGGAGAAGTCCTGAACTCTCCAATAAACCGGTGGTGGAGAAGTCCTGAAATATTCCAATACACCGGTGGTGGAGAAGCCCTGAAATATTCCAATGCACCGGTGGTGGAGCAGTCCTGGACTCCCCAATACATGGGTGGTGGAGAAGCCCTGAACTCTGCAATAAATCGGTGGTGGTGAAGCCCTGAACTCCCCAATGCACCGGTGCTGGAGAAGTTCTCATCTCCAGAATACACTGGTGATGGAGAACTCCTGAACTCCCCAATACACTGGTGGTGCAGAAATCCTGAACTCCCCAATACACCGGTGGTGTAGAAGTCCCGAACTCCCAGATACACTGTTGGTGGAGCAGTACTGAGCTCCCCAATACACCGGTGGTGGAGAAGTCCTGAACTCCCCAATACACCGGTGGTGGAGATGTCCTGAACTCCCCAATACACCGGTGGTGGAAAGACCTGAAATCGCCAATACACCGGTGCTGGAGAAGTCTTGAACTCCCCAATACACCAGTGGTGGAGAAGTCCTGAACTCCCCAATACACTGGTGGTGCAGAAGTCCTGAACTCCACAATACACCGGTGGTGGAGAAGTCCTGAACTCCCCAATGCACCGGTGGTGGAGAAGCCCTGACCTCCCCAATGCACCAGTGCTGGAGAAGTCCTGAACTCTCCAATAAACCGGTGGTGGAGAAGTCCTTAACTCCCCAATACACCGGTGTTGGAGAAGTCCTGAACTCCTCAATACACCGGTGGTGGAGATGTCCTGAACTCCTCAATACACCGGTGGTGGAGAAGTCCTGAACTCCCCATTACACCGATGGTGGAGAAGTCCTGAACTCCCCAATACACCGGTGGTGGAGAAGTCCTGAACTCCCCAATAAACCAGTGGTGGAGAAGTCCTGAACTCTTCAATACACCGGTGGTGGAGAAGTCCTGAACTCCCCAATACACCGGTGGTGGAGAAGTCCTGAACCCCTATACACAGGTGCTTGAGAAATACTGAGCTCCCCAATACACCGATTGTGGAGAAGTCCTGAACTCCCCAATACACCGGTGGTGGAGAAGTCCTGAACTTCCCAATACACCGGTGGTGGAGAAGACCTGAACTCCCCAATAAACCGGTGGTGGAGAAGTCCTGAACTCCTCAATACACCGGTGGTGGAGAACTCCTGAACTCCACAATACCCCGGTGGTGGAGAATTCCTGAAATCCCCTATATACTGGTGGTGGGGAAATACTGAGCTCCCCAATACTCCGGTTGTTGGGAAGTCCTGAACTCCCCAATACACCGCTGGTGGAGAAGTCCTGAACTTCCCAATACACCGGTAGTGGAGAAGACATGAACTCCCCAATACACTGGTGGTGGAGAAGTCCTGAACTCCCCAATACTCCGGTGGTGGAGAAGTACTGAACTCCCCAATACACCGGTGGTGGAGAATCCCTGAACTCCCCAATGCACCGGTGCTGGAGAAGTCCTGGACTCCACAATACTCCGGCGGTGGAGAAGTCCTGAACACTCCAATTAACCGCTGGTGGAGAAGTCCTGAACTCCCCAATACACCGGTGGTGGAGTAGCCCTGAAATATTCCAATGCACCGGCGGTGGAGAAGTCCTGGACTCTCCAATACATGGGTGGTGGAGAAGCCCTGAACTCTGCAATAAATCAGTGGTGGAGAAGTCCTGAACTCCCCAATACACTGGTGGTGGAGAAGACCTGAACTCCCCAATACACCGGTGGTGGAGAAGTCCGGAACTCCCGAATACACCGGTGGTGGAGAAGCCCTGAACTCCCCAATGCACCGGTGGTGGAGAGGTCCTGAACTCTCCAATAAACCGGTGGTGGAGAAGTCCTGAACTCCCCAATACACCGGTGGTGGAGAAGCCCTGAAATATTCCAATGCACCTGTGGTAGAGAAGTCCTGGACTCCCCAATACACGGGTGGTGGAGAAGCCTGAACTCTGCAATAAATCGGTGGTGGAGAAGCCCTGAACTCCCCATTGCACCGGTGCTGGAGAAGTTCTCATCTCCAGAATACACTGGTGATGGAGAACTCCTGAACTCCCCAATACACTGGTGGTGGAGAAGTCCTGAACTCCCCAGTACACTGTTGGTGAAGCAGTACTGAACTCCCCAATACACCGGTGGTGGAGAAGTCCTGAACTCCTCAATACACCGGTGGTGGAGAAGTCCTGAACTCCCCAATACACCGGTGGTGGAGAAGTCCTGAACTCCCCTATACACAGGTGCTTGAGAAATACTGAGCTCCCCAATACACCGATTGTGGAGAAGTCCTGAACTCCTCAATAAACCAGTGGTGGAGAAGTCCTGAACTCTTCAATACACCGGTGGTGGAGAAGTCCTGAACTCCCCAATACACCGGTGGTGGAGAAGTCCTGAACCCCTATACACAGGTGCTTGAGAAATACTGAGCTCCCCAATACACCGATTGTGGAGAAGTCCTGAACTCCCCAATACACCGGTGGTGGAGAAGTCCTGAACTTCCCAATACACCGGTGGTGGAGAAGACCTGAACTCCCCAATAAACCGGTGGTGGAGAAGTCCTGAACTCCTCAATACACCGGTGGTGGAGAACTCCTGAACTCCACAATACCCCGGTGGTGGAGAATTCCTGAAATCCCCTATATACTGGTGGTGGGGAAATACTGAGCTCCCCAATACTCCGGTTGTTGGGAAGTCCTGAACTCCCCAATACACCGCTGGTGGAGAAGTCCTGAACTTCCCAATACACCGGTAGTGGAGAAGACATGAACTCCCCAATACACTGGTGGTGGAGAAGTCCTGAACTCCCCAATACTCCGGTGGTGGAGAAGTACTGAACTCCCCAATACACCGGTGGTGGAGAATCCCTGAACTCCCCAATGCACCGGTGCTGGAGAAGTCCTGGACTCCACAATACTCCGGCGGTGGAGAAGTCCTGAACACTCCAATTAACCGCTGGTGGAGAAGTCCTGAACTCCCCAATACACCGGTGGTGGAGTAGCCCTGAAATATTCCAATGCACCGGCGGTGGAGAAGTCCTGGACTCTCCAATACATGGGTGGTGGAGAAGCCCTGAACTCTGCAATAAATCAGTGGTGGAGAAGTCCTGAACTCCCCAATACACTGGTGGTGGAGAAGACCTGAACTCCCCAATACACCGGTGGTGGAGAAGTCCTGAACTCCCGAATACACCGGTGGTGGAGAGGTCCTGAACTCTCCAATAAACCGGTGGTGGAGAAGTCCTGAACTCCCCAATACACCGGTGGTGGAGAAGCCCTGAAATATTCCAATGCACCTGTGGTAGAGAAGTCCTGGACTCCCCAATACACGGGTGGTGGAGAAGCCTGAACTCTGCAATAAATCGGTGGTGGAGAAGCCCTGAACTCCCCATTGCACCGGTGCTGGAGAAGTTCTCATCTCCAGAATACACTGGTGATGGAGAACTCCTGAACTCCCGAGTACACTGTTGGTGAAGCAGTACTGAACTCCCCAATACACCGGTGGTGGAGAAGTCCTGAACTCCTCAATACACCGGTGGTGGAGAAGTCCTGAACTCCCCAATACACCGGTGGTGGAGAAGTCCTGAACTCCCCTATACACAAGTGCTTGAGAAATACTGAGCTCCCCAATACACCGATTGTGGAGAAGTCCTGAACTCCTCAATAAACCAGTGGTGGAGAAGTCCTGAACTCCTCAATACACCGGTGGTGGAGAAGTACTGAACTCCCCAATACACCGGTGGTGGAGAAGTCCTGAACTCCCCTATACACAGGTGCTTGAGAAATACTGAGCTCCCCAATACACCGGTTGTGGAGAAGTCCTGAACTCCCCAATACACTGGTGGTGGAGAAGTCCTGAACTTCCCAATACACCGGTGGTGGAGAAGACCTGAACTCCCCAATAAACCAGTGGTGGAGAAGTCCTGAACTCCTCAATACACCGGTGGTGGAGAAGTCCTGAACTCCACAATACACCGGTGGTGGAGAAGTCCTGAAATCCCCTATATACTGGTGGTGGGGAAATACTGAGCTCCCCAATACTCCGGTTGTTGGGAAGTCCTGAAGTCCCCAATACACCGGTGGTGGAGAAGTCCTGAACTTCCCAATACACCGGTAGTGGAGAAGACATGATCTCCCCAATACACCGGTGGTGGAGAAGTCCGGAACTCCCCAATAATCCGGTGGTGGAGAAGTACTGAACTCCCCAATACACCGGTGGTGGAGAATCCCTGAACTCCCCAATGCACCGGTGCTGGAGAAGTCCTGAACTCCACAATACACCGGTGGTGGAGAAGCCCAAAAGTCCACAATGCACCGGTGGTAGAGAAGTCCTGGACTCTCCAATACACGGGTGGTGGAGAAGCCCTGAACTCTGCAATAAATCAGTGGTGGAGAAGTCCTGAACTCCCCAATACTCTGGTGGTGGAGAAGACCTGAACTCCCCAATATACCGGTGGTGGAGAAGTCCTGAACTCCCCAATACACCGGTGGTGGAGAAGCCCTGAACTCCCCAATGCACCGGTGCTGGAGAAGTCCTGGACTCCACAATACTCTGGCGGTGGAGAAGTCCTGAACTCTCCAATAAACCGGTGGTGGAGAAGTCCTGAACTCCCCAATACACCGGTGGTGGAGTAGCCCTGAAATATTCCAATGCACCGGCGGTGGAGAAGTCCTGGACTCTCCAATACACGGGTGGTGGAGAAGCCCTGAACTCTGCAATAAATCAGTGGTGGAGAAGTCCTGAAATCCCCAATACACTGGTGGTGGAGAAGACCTGAACTCCCCAATACACGGGTGGTGGAGAAGTCCTGAACTCCCCAATACACCGGTGGTGGAGAAGCCCTGAACTCCCCAATGCACCGGTGGTGGAGAGGTCCTTAACTCTCCAATAAACCGGTGGTGGAGAAGTCCTGAACTCCCCAATACACCGGTGGTGGAGAAGCCCTGAAATATTCCAATGCACCTGTGGTGGAGAAGTCCTGGACTCCCCAATACACGGGTGGTGGAGAAGCCCTGAACTCTGCAATAAATCGGTGGTGGAGAAGCCCTGAACTCCCCATTGCACCGGTGCTGGAGAAGTTCTCATCTCCAGAATACACTGGTGATGGAGAACTCTTGAACTCCCCATTACACCGATGGTGGAGAAGTCCTGAACTCCCCAATACATCGGTGGTGGAGAAGTCCTGAACTTCCCAATACACCGGTGGTGGAGAAGACCTGAACTCCCCAATAAACCGGTGTTGGAGAAGTCCTGAACTCCTCAATACACCGGTGGTGGAGAAGTCCTGAACTCCACAATACACCGGTGGTGGAGAATTCCTGAAATCCCCTATATACTGGTGGTGGGGAAATACTGAGCTCCCCAATACTCCGGTTGTTGGGAAGTCCTGAACTCCCCAATACACCGCTGGTGGAGAAGTCCTGAACTTCCCAATACACCGGTAGTGGAGAAGACATGAACTCCCCAATACACTGGTGGTGGAGAAGTCCTGAACTCCCCAATACACCGGTAGTGGAGAAGCCCTGAACTCCCCAATGGACCGGTGGTGGAGAGGTCCTGCACTCTCCAATACACGGGTGGTGGAGAAGCCCTGAACTCTGCAATAAATCAGTGGTGGAGAAGTCCTGAACTCCCCTATACACAGGTGCTTGAGAAATACTGAGCTCCCCAATACACCGGTTGTGGAGAAGTCCTAAACTCCCAAATACACCGGTGGTGGAGAAGTCCTGAACTTCCCAATACACCGGTGGTGGAGAAGACCTGAACTCCCCAATAAACCGGTGGTGGAGAAGTCCTGAACTCCTCAATACACCGGTGGTGGAGAACTCCTGAACTCCACAATACCCCGGTGGTGGAGAATTCCTGAAATCCCCTATATACTGGTGGTGGGGAAATACTGAGCTCCCCAATACTCCGGTTGTTGGGAAGTCCTGAACTCCCCAATACACCGCTGGTGGAGAAGTCCTGAACTTCCCAATACACCGGTAGTGGAGAAGACATGAACTCCCCAATACACTGGTGGTGGAGAAGTCCTGAACTCCCCAATACTCCGGTGGTGGAGAAGTCCTGAACTCCCCAATACACCGGTGGTGGAGTAGCCCTGAAATATTCCAATGCACCGGCGGTGGAGAAGTCCTGGACTCTCCAATACATGGGTGGTGGAGAAGCCCTGAACTCTGCAATAAATCAGTGGTGGAGAAGTCCTGAACTCCCCAATACACTGGTGGTGGAGAAGACCTGAACTCCCCAATACACCGGTGGTGGAGAAGTCCTGAACTCCCCAATACACCGGTGGTGGAGAAGCCCTGAACTCCCCAATGCACCGGTGGTGGAGAGGTCCTGAACTCTCCAATAAACCGGTGGTGGAGAAGTCCTGAACTCCCCAATACACCGGTGGTGGAGAAGCCCTGAAATATTCCAATGCACCTGTGGTAGAGAAGTCCTGGACTCCCCAATACACGGGTGGTGGAGAAGCCTGAACTCTGCAATAAATCGGTGGTGGAGAAGCCCTGAACTCCCCATTGCACCGGTGCTGGAGAAGTTCTCATCTCCAGAATACACTGGTGATGGAGAACTCCTGAACTCCCCAATACAATGGTGGTGGAGAAGTCCTGAACTCCCCAGTACACTGTTGGTGAAGCAGTACTGAATTCCCCAATACACCGGTGGTGGAGAAGTCCTGAACTCCTCAATACACCGGTGGTGGAGAAGTCCTGAACTCCCCAATACACCGGTGGTGGAGAAGTCCTGAACTCCCCTATAGACAGGTGCTTGAGAAATACTGAGCTCCCCAATACACCGATTGTGGAGAAGTCCTGAACTCCTCAATAAACCAGTGGTGGAGAAGTCCTGAACTCCTCAATACACCGGTGGTGGAGAAGTACTGAACTCCCCAATACACCGGTGGTGGAGAAGTCCTGAACTCCCCTATACACAGGTGCTTGAGAAATACTGAGCTCCCCAATACACCGGTTGTGGAGAAGTCCTGAACTCCCCAATACACGGGTGGTGGAGAAGTCCTGAACTTCCCAATACACCGGTGGTGGAGAAGACCTGAACTCCCCAATAAACCAGTGGTGGAGAAGTCCTGAACTCCTCAATACACCGGTGGTGGAGAAGTCCTGAACTCCACAATACACCGGTGGTGGAGAAGTCCTGAAATCCCCTATATACTGGTGGTGGGGAAATACTGAGCTCCCCAATACTCCGGTTGTTGGGAAGTCCTGAACTTCCCAATACACCGGTGGTGGAGAATTCCTGAACTTCCCAATACACCGGTAGTGGAGAAGACATGATCTCCCCAATACACCGGTGGTGGAGAAGTCCGGAACTCCCCAATACTCCGGTGGTGGAGAAGTACTGAACTCCCCAATACACCGGTGGTGGAGAATCCCTGAACTCCCCAATGCACCGGTGCTGGAGAAGTCCTGAACTCCACAATACACCGGTGGTGGAGAAGCCCAAAAGTCCACAATGCACCGGTGGTAGAGAAGTCCTGGACTCTCCAATACACGGGTGGTGGAGAAGCCCTGAACTCTGCAATAAATCAGTGGTGGAGAAGTCCTGAACTCCCCAATACTCTGGTGGTGGAGAAGACCTGAACTCCCCAATATACCGGTGGTGGAGAAGTCCTGAACTCCCCAATACACCGGTGGTGGAGAAGCCCTGAACTCCCCAATGCACCGGTGCTGGAGAAGTCCTGGACTCCACAATACTCTGGCGGTGGAGAAGTCCTGAACTCTCCAATAAACCGGTGGTGGAGAAGTCCTGAACTCCCCAATACACCGGTGGTGGAGTAGCCCTGAAATATTCCAATGCACCGGCGGTGGAGAAGTCCTGGACTCTCCAATACACGGGTGGTGGAGAAGCCCTGAACTCTGCAATAAATCAGTGGTGGAGAAGTCCTGAAATCCCCAATACACTGGTGGTGGAGAAGACCTGAACTCCCCAATACACCGGTGGTGGAGAAGTCCTGAACTCCCCAATACACCGGTGGTGGAGAAGCCCTGAACTCCCCAATGCACCGGTGGTGGAGAGGTCCTTAACTCTCCAATAAACCGGTGGTGGAGAAGTCCTGAACTCCCCAATACACCGGTGGTGGAGAAGCCCTGAAATATTCCAATGCACCTGTGGTGGAGAAGTCCTGGACTCCCCAATACACGGGTGGTGGAGAAGCCCTGAACTCTGCAATAAATCGGTGGTGGAGAAGCCCTGAACTCCCCATTGCACCGGTGCTGGAGAAGTTCTCATCTCCAGAATACACTGGTGATGGAGAACTCTTGAACTCCCCATTACACCGATGGTGGAGAAGTCCTGAACTCCCCAATACACCGGTGGTGGAGAAGTCCTGAACTTCCCAATACACCGGTGGTGGAGAAGACCTGAACTCCCCAATAAACCGGTGGTGGAGAAGTCCTGAACTCCTCAATACACCGGTGGTGGAGAAGTCCTGAACTCCACAATACACCGGTGGTGGAGAATTCCTGAAATCCCCTATATACTGGTGGTGGGGAAATACTGAGCTCCCCAATACTCCGGTTGTTGGGAAGTCCTGAACTCCCCAATACACCGGTGGTGGAGAAGTTCTGAACTTCCCAATACACCGGTAGTGGAGAAGACATGAACTCCCCAATACACTGGTGGTGGAGAAGTCCTGAACTCCCCAATACTCCGGTGGTGGAGGAGTACTGAACTCCCCAATACACCGGTGGTGGAGAATCCCTGAACTCACCAATGCACCTGTGCTGGAGAAGTCCTGGACTCCACAATACTCCGGCGGTGGAGAAGTCCTGAACTCTCCAATAAACCGGTGGTGGAGAAGTCCTGAACTCCCCAATACACCGGTGGTGGAGTAGCCCTGAAATATTCCAATGCACCGGCGGTGGAGAAGTCCTGGACTCTCCAATACACGGGTGGTGGAGAAGCCCTGAATTCTGCAATAAATCAGTGGTGGAGAAGTCCTAGACTCCCCAATACACTGGTGGTGGAGGAGACCTGAACTCCCCAATAAACTGGTGGTGGAGAAGTCCTGAACTCCCCAATACACCGGTGGTGGAGAAGCCCTGAAATATTCCAATGCACCTGTGCTGGAGAAGTCCTGGACTCCCCAATACACGGGTGGTGGAGAAGCCCTGAACTCTGCAATAAATCAGTGGTGGAGAAGTCCTAGACTCCCCAATACACTGGTGGTGGAGAAGCCCTGAACTCCCCATTGCACCGGTGCTGGAGAAGTTCTCATCTCCAGAATACACTGGTGATGGAGAACTCCTGAACTCCGCAATACACTGGTGGTGGAGAAGTCCTGAACTCCCCAATACACCGGTGGTGGAGAAGTCCTGAACTCCTCAATACACCGGTGGTGGAGAAGTCCTGAACTCCCCAATATACCGGTGGTGGAGAAGTCCTGAACTCCCCTATACACAGGTGCTTGAGAAATACTGAGCTCCCCAATACACCGATTGTGGAGTAGTCCTGAACTCCTCAATAAACCAGTGGTGGAGAAGTCCTGAACTCCTCAATACACCGGTGGTGGAGAAGTCCTGAACTCCCCAATACACCGGTGGTGGAGAAGTCCTGAACTCCCCTATACACAGGTGCTTGAGAAATACTGAGCTCCCCAATACACCGGTTGTGGAGAAGTCCTAAACTCCCCAATACACCGGTGGTGGAGAAGTCCTGAACTTCCCAATACACCGGTGGTGGAGAAGACCTGAACTCCCCAATAAACCGGTGGTGGAGAAGTCCTGAACTCCTCAATACACCGGTGGTGGAGAAGTCCTGAACTCCACAATACACCGGTGGTGGAGAATTCCT
The DNA here is from genome assembly GCF_030144855.1 of Hypanus sabinus. NCBI lineage: Eukaryota > Metazoa > Chordata > Chondrichthyes > Myliobatiformes > Dasyatidae > Hypanus > Hypanus sabinus. The sequence continues at coordinate 2,988,058 of NC_082727.1, forward strand.
GAAATCCCCTATATACTGGTGGTGGGGAAATACTGAGCTCCCCAATACTCCGGTTGTTGGGAAGTCCTGAACTCCCCAATACACCGGTGGTGGAGAAGTTCTGAACTTCCCAATACACCGATAGTGGAGAAGACATGAACTCCTCAATACACTGGTGTTGGAGAAGTCCTGAACTCCCCAATACTCCGGTGGTGGAGGAGTACTGAACTCCCCAATACACCGGTGGTGGAGAATCCCTGAACTCACCAATGCACCGGTGCTGGAGAAGTCCTGGACTCCACAATACTCCGGCGGTGGAGAAGTCCTGAACTCTCCAATAAACCGGTGGTGGAGAAGTCCTGATCTCCCCAATACACCGGTGGTGGAGTAGCCCTGAAATATTCCAATGCACCGGCGGTGGAGAAGTCCTGAACTCCCCAATACACTGGTGGTGCAGGAGACCTGAACTGCCCAATACACCGGTGGTGGAGAAGTCCTGATCTCCCCAATACACCGGTGGTGGAGAAGTCCTGAACTCCCCAATACACCGGTGGTGGAGAAGTCCTGAACTCCTCAATAATCTGGTGGTGGAGAAGTCCTGAACTCCACAATACACCGGTGGTGGAGAAGTCCTGAACTCCCCTATACACAGGTGCTTGAGAAATACTGACATCCCCAATACACCGATTGTGGAGAAGTCCTGAACTCCTCAATAAACCAGTGGTGGAGAAGTCCTGAACTCCTCAATACACTGGTGGTGCAGGAGACCTGAACTCCCCAATACACCGGTGGTGAAGTCCTGAACTCCCCAATACACCGGTGGTGGAGAAGCCCTGAACTCCCCAATGCACCGGTGGTGGAGAGGTCCTGAACTCTCCAATAAACCGGTGGTGGAGAAGTCCTGAAATATTCCAATGCACCTGTGGTGGAGAAGTCCTGGACTCCCCAATACACGGGTGGTAGAGAAGCCCTGAAATATTCCAATGCACCTGTGGTGGAGAAGTCCTGGACTCCCCAATACACGGGTGGTGGAGAAGCCCTGAACTCTGCAATAAATCGGTGGTGGAGAAGCCCTGAACTCCCCATTGCACCGGTGCTGGAGAAGTCTCATCTCCAGAATACACTGGTGATGGAGAACTCCTGAACTCCCCAATACACTGGTGGTGGAGAAGTCCTGAACTTCCCAATACACTGGTGGTGGAGAAGCCCTGAACTCCCCATTGCACCGGTGCTGGAGAAGTTCTCATCTCCAGAGTACACTGGTGATGGAGAACTCCTGAACTCCCCAATACACTGGTGGTGGAGAAGTCCTGAACTCCTCAATACACCGGTGGTGGAGAAGTCCTGAACTCCCCAATACACCGGTGGTGGAGAAGTCCTGAACTCCCCTATACACAGGTGCTTGAGAAATACCGACCTCCCCAATACACCGATTGTGGAGAAGTACTGAACTCCTCAATAAACCAGTGGTGGAGAAGTCCTGAACTCCTCAATACACCGGTGGTGGAGAAGTCCTGAACTCCCCAATACACCGGTGGTGGAGAAGTCCTGAACTCCCCTATACACAGGTGCTTGAGAAATACTGAGCTCCCCAATACACCGGTTGTGGAGAAGTCCTGAACTCCCCAATACACCGGTGGTGGAGAAGTCCTGAACTTCCCAATACACCGGTGGTGGAGAAGACCTGAACTCCCCAATAATCCGGTGGTGGAGAAGTCCTGAACTCCTCAATACACCGGTGGTGGAGAAGTCCTGAACTCCACAATACACCGGTGGTGGAGAATTCCTGAAATCCCCTATATACTGGTGGTGGGGAAATACTGAGCTCCCCAATACTCCGGTTGTTGGGAAGTCCTGAACTCCCCAATACACCGGTGGTGGAGAAGTTCTGAACTTCCCAATACACCGGTAGTGGAGAAGACATGAACTCCCCAATACACTGGTGGTGGAGAAGTCCTGAACTCCCCAATACTCCGGTGGTGGAGGAGTACTGAACTCCCCAATACACCGGTGGTGGAGAATCCCTGAACTCACCAATGCACCGGTGCTGGAGAAGTCCTGGACTCCACAATACTCCGGCGGTGGAGAAGTCCTGAACTCTCCAATAAACCGGTGGTGGAGAAGTCCTGAACTCCCTAATACACCGGTGGTGGAGTAGCCCTGAAATATTCCAATGCACCGGCGGTGGAGAAGTCCTGGACTCTCCAATACACGGGTGGTGGAGAAGCCCTGAACTCTGCAATAAATCAGTGGTGGAGAAGTCCTGAACTCCCCAATACACTGGTGGTGGAGGAGACCTGAACTCCCCAATACACCGGTGGTGGAGAAGTCCTGAACTCCCCAATACACCGGTGGTGGAGAAGCCCTGAACTCCCCAATGCACCGGTTGTGGAGAGGTCCTGAACTCTGCAATAAATCGGTGGTGGAGAAGCCCTGAACTCCCCATTGCACCGGTGCTGGAGAAGTTCTCATCTCCAGAATACACTGGTGATGGAGAACTCCTGAACTCCCCAATACACTGGTGGTGGAGAAGTCCTGAACTCCCCAATACACTGGTGGTGGAGAAGCCCTGAACTCCCCATTGCACCGGTGCTGGAGAAGTTCTCAACTCCAGAATACACTGGTGATGGAGAACTCCTGAACTCCCCAATACACTGGTGGTGGAGAAGTCCTGAACTCCTCAATACACCGGTGGTGGAGAAGTCCTGAACTCCCCAATACACCGGTGGTGGAGGAGTACTGAACTCCCCAATACACCGGTGGTGGAGAATCCCTGAACTCACCAATGCACCGGTGCTGGAGAAGTCCTGGACTCCACAATACTCCGGCGGTGGAGAAGTCCTGAACTCTCCAATAAACCGGTGGTGGAGAAGTCCTGATCTCCCCAATACACCGGTGGTGGAGTAGCCCTGAAATATTCCAATGCACCGGCGGTGGAGAAGTCCTGGACTCTCCAATACACGGGTGGTGGAGAAGCCCTGAACTCTGCAATAAATCAGTGGTGGAGAAGTCCTGAACTCCCCAATACACTGGTGGTGCAGGAGACCTGAACTGCCCAATACACCGGTGGTGGAGAAGTCCTGAACTCCCCAATACACCGGTGGTGGAGAAGTCCTGAACTCCCCAATACACCGGTGGTGGAGAAGTCCTGAACTCCTCAATAATCTGGTGGTGGAGAAGTCCTGAACTCCACAATACACCGGTGGTGGAGAAGTCCTGAACTCCCCTATACACAGGTGCTTGAGAAATACTGACATCCCCAATACACCGATTGTGGAGAAGTCCTGAACTCCTCAATAAACCAGTGGTGGAGAAGTCCTGAACTCCTCAATACACTGGTGGTGCAGGAGACCTGAACTCCCCAATACACCGGTGGTGAAGTCCAGAACTCCCCAATACACCGGTGGTGGAGAAGCCCTGAACTCCCCAATGCACCGGTGGTGGAGAGGTCCTGAACTCTCCAATAAACCGGTGGTGGAGAAGTCCTGAAATATTCCAATGCACCTGTGGTGGAGAAGTCCTGGACTCCCCAATACACGGGTGGTAGAGAAGCCCTGAAATATTCCAATGCACCTGTGGTGGAGAAGTCCTGGACTCCCCAATACACGGGTGGTGGAGAAGCCCTGAACTCTGCAATAAATCGGTGGTGGAGAAGCCCTGAACTCCCCATTGCATCTGTGCTGGAGAAGTCTCATCTCCAGAATACACTGGTGATGGAGAACTCCTGAACTCCCCAATACACTGGTGGTGGAGAACTCCTGAACTCCCCAATACACTGGTGGTGGAGAAGTCCTGAACTCCTCAATACACCGGTGGTGGAGAAGTCCTGAACTCCCCAATACACCGGTGGTGGAGAAGTCCTGAACTCCCCTATACACAGGTGCTTGAGAAATACTGACCTCCCCAATACACCGATTGTGGAGAAGTCCTGAACTCCTCAATAAACCAGTGGTGGAGAAGTCCTGAACTCCTCAATACACCGGTGGTGGAGAAGCCCTGAACTCCCCAATGCACCGGTGGTGGAGAGGTCCTGAACTCTGCAATAAATCGGTGGTGGAGAAGCCCTGAACTCCCCATTGCACCGGTGCTGGAGAAGTCCTGAACTCCTCAATAAACCAGTGGTGGAGAAGTCCTGAACTCCTCAATACACCGGTGGTGGAGAAGTCCTGAACTCCCCAATACACCGGTGGTGGAGAAGTCCTGACGTCCCCTATACACAGGTGCTTGAGAAATACTGAGCTCCCCAATACACCGGTTGTGGAGAAGTCCTGAACTCCCCAATACACCGGTGGTGGAGAAGTCCTGAACTTCCCAATACACCGGTGGTGGAGAACTCCTGAACTCCCAAATACACCGGTGGTGGAGAAGTCCTGAACTCCCCAATACACTGTTGGTGGAGCAGTACTGAGCTCCCCAATACACCGGTGGTGGAGAAGTCCTAAACTCCTCAATACACCGGTGGTGGAGAAGTCCTGAACTCCCCAATACACCGGTGGTGGAGAAGTCCTGAACTCCCCTATACACAGGTGCTTGAGAAATACTGAGCTCCCCAATACACCGGTTGTGGAGAAGTCCTGAACTCCTCAATAAACCAGTGGTGGAGAAGTCCTGAACTCCTCAATACACCGGTGGTGGAGAAGTCCTGAACTCCCCAATACACCGGTGGTGGAGAAGTCCTGACGTCCCCTATACACAGGTGCTTGAGAAATACTGAGCTCCCCAATACACCGGTTGTGGAGAAGTCCTGAACTCCCCAATACACCGGTGGTGGAGAAGTCCTGAACTTCCCAATACACCGGTGGTGGAGAACTCCTGAACTCCCAAATACACCGGTGGTGGAGAAGTCCTGAACTCCCCAATACACTGTTGGTGGAGCAGTACTGAGCTCCCCAATACACCGGTGGTGGAGAAGTCCTGAACTCTCCAATACACCGGTGGTGGAGATGTCCTGAACTCCCCAATACACCGGTGGTGGAAAGACCTGAAATCCCCAATACACTGGTGCTGGAGAAGTCTTGAACTCCCCAATACACCGGTGGTGGAGAAGTCCTGAACTCTCCAATAAACCGGTGGTGGCGAAGCCCTGAACTCTCCATACACCGGTGGTAGATAAGTCCTGAACTCCCCAATACACAGGTGGTGGAGAAGTACAGAACTCCCGAATACACAGGTGGTGGAGACGTCCTGAACTACACAATACACCGGTGGTGGAGAAGCCCTGAACTCCCCAATGCACCGGTGCTGGAGAAGTCCTGAACTCCACAATACATCGGTTGTGCAAAGGCCTGAACTCCCCAATACACCGGTTGTGGAAAAGCCCTGAAATCCCCAATGCTCCGGTGGTGGAGAAGTCCTGGACTCCACAATGCACGGCTGGTGGAGAAGTCCTGAACTCTCCAATAAACCGGTGGTGGAGAAGTCCTGAACTCCCCAATACACCGGTGGTGGAGAAGCCCAGAACTCCCCAATGCGCCGGTGGTGGAGAAGTCCTGGACTCCACAATACACTGGTGTTGGAGAAGTCCAGAACTCTCCAATAAACCGGTGGTGGAGAAGTCCTGAACTCCCCAATACACCGGTGATGGAAAAGCCCTGAACTCCCCAATGCACCCGTGGTGGAGAGGTCCTGGACTCCCCAATACACCGGTGGTGGAGAAGTCCTGAACTCTCCAATAAACCGGTGGTGGAGAAGTCCTGAACTCCACAATACACCGGTGGTGGAGAAGTCCTGAAATCCCCTATATACTGGTGGTGGGGAAATAATGAGCTCCCCAATTCTCCGTTTGTTGGGAAGTCCTGAACTCCCTAATACACCGGTGGTGGAGAAGTCCTGAACTCCCCAATACACCGGTGGTGGAGAAGCCCTGAAGTATTCCAATCCACCGGTGGTGGAGAAGTCCTGGACTCTCCAATACACGGGTGGTGGAGAAGCCCTGAACTCTGCAATAAATTCGTGGTGGAGAAGCCCTGAACTCCCCATTGCACCGGTGCTGGAGAAGTTCTCATCTCCAGAATACACTGGTGATGGAGAACTCCTGAACTCCCCAATACACTGGTGGTGGAAAAGCCCTGAAATCCCCAATGCTCCGGTGGTGGAGAAGTCCTGGACTCCACAATGCACGGCTGGTGGAGAAGTCCTGAACTCTCCAATAAACCGGTGGTGGAGAAGTCCTGAACTCCCCAATACACCGGTGGTGGAGAAGCCCAGAACTCCCCAATGCGCCGGTGGTGGAGAAGTCCTGGACTCCACAATACACCGGTGTTGGAGAAGTCCAGAACTCTCCAATAAACCGGTGGTGGAGAAGTCCTGAACTCCCCAAAACACCGGTGATGGAAAAGCCCTGAACTCCCCAATGCACCCGTGGTGGAGAGGTCCTGGACTCCCCAATACACCGGTGGTGGAGAAGTCCTGAACTCTCCAATAAACCGGTGGTGGAGAAGTCCTGAACTCCACAATACACCGGTGGTGGAGAAGTCCTGAAATCCCCTATATACTGGTGGTGGGGAAATAATGAGCTCCCCAATTCTCCGTTTGTTGGGAAGTCCTGAACTCCCTAATACACCGGTGGTGGAGAAGTCCTGAACTCCCCAATACACCGGTGGTGGAGAAGCCCTGAAGTATTCCAATCCACCGGTGGTGGAGAAGTCCTGGACTCTCCAGTACACGGGTGGTGGAGAAGCCCTGAACTCTGCAATAAATTCGTGGTGGAGAAGCCCTGAACTCCCCATTGCACCGGTGCTGGAGAAGTTCTCATCTCCAGAATACACTGGTGATGGAGAACTCCTGAACTCCCCAATACACTGGTGGTGGAGAAGTCTTGAACTCCCCAATACACTGTTGGTGGAGCAGTACTGAGCTCCCCAATACACCGGTGGTGGAGAAGTCCTAAACTCCTCAATACACCGGTGGTGGAGAAGTCCTGAACTCCCCAATACACCGGTGGTGGAGAAGTCCTGAACTCCCCTATACACAGGTGCTTGAGAAATACTGAGCTCCCCAATACACCGGTTGTGGAGAAGTCCTGAACTCCTCAATAAACCAGTGGTGGAGAAGTCCTGAACTCCTCAATACACCGGTGGTGGAGAAGTCCTGAACTCCCCAATACACCGGTGGTGGAGAAGTCCTGACGTCCCCTATACACAGGTGCTTGAGAAATACTGAGCTCCCCAATACACCGGTTGTGGAGAAGTCCTGAACTCCCCAATACACCGGTGGTGGAGAAGTCCTGAACTTCCCAATACACCGGTGGTGGAGAACTCCTGAACTCCCAAATACACCGGTGGTGGAGAAGTCCTGAACTCCCCAATACACTGTTGGTGGAGCAGTACTGAGCTCCCCAATACACCGGTGGTGGAGAAGTCCTAAACTCCTCAATACACCGGTGGTGGAGAAGTCCTGAACTCCCCAATACACCGGTGGTGGAGAAGTCCTGAACTCCCCTATACACAGGTGCTTGAGAAATACTGAGCTCCCCAATACACCGGTTGTGGAGAAGTCCTGAACTCCTCAATAAACCAGTGGTGGAGAAGTCCTGAACTCCTCAATACACCGGTGGTGGAGAAGTCCTGAACTCCCCAATACACCGGTGGTGGAGAAGTCCTGACGTCCCCTATACACAGGTGCTTGAGAAATACTGAGCTCCCCAATACACCGGTTGTGGAGAAGTCCTGAACTCCCCAATACACCGGTGGTGGAGAAGTCCTGAACTCCCCAATACACTGTTGGTGGAGCAGTACTGAGCTCCCCAATACACCGGTGGTGGAGAAGTCCTGAACTCTCCAATACACCGGTGGTGGAGATGTCCTGAACTCCCCAATACACCGGTGGTGGAAAGACCTGAAATCCCCAATACACTGGTGCTGGAGAAGTCTTGAACTCCCCAATACACCGGTGGTGGAGAAGTCCTGAACTCCCCAATACACTGGTGGTGCAGAAGTCCTGAACTCCACAATACACCGGTGGTGGAGAAGTCCTGAACACCCCAATGCACCGGTGGTGGAGAAACCCTGACCTCCGCAATGCACCGGTGGTGGAGAGGTCCTGAACTCTCCAATAAACTGGTGGTGGAGAAGTCCTGAACTCCCCAATACACTGGTGGTGGAGAAGCCCTGAAATATTCCAATGCACCTGTGGTGGAGAAGTCCTGAACTCTCAAATAAACCGGTGGTGGAGAAGTCCTTAACTCCCCAATACACCGGTGGTGGAGAAGTCCTGAACTCCTCAATACACGGGTGGTGGAGAAGTCCTGAACTCCACAATACACCGGTAGTGGAGAAGTCCTGAAATCCCCTATATACTGGTGGTGGGAAAATACTGAGCTCCCCAATACTCCGGTTGTTGGGAAGTCCTGAACTCCCCAATACACCGGTGGTGGAGAAGTCCTGAACTTCCCAATACACCGGTAGTGGAGAAGACATGAACTCCCCAATACACCGGTGGTGGAGAAGTCCTGAATTCCCCAATACTCCGGTGGTGGAGAAGTCCTGAACTCCTCAATACACCGGTGGTGGAGAAGTCCTGAACTCCCCAATACACCGGTGGTGGAGAAGTCCTGACGTCCCCTATACACAGGTGCTTGAGAAATACTGAGCTCCCCAATACACCGGTTGTGGAGAAGTCCTGAACTCCCCAATACACCGGTGGTGGAGAAGTCCTGAACTTCCCAATACACCGGTGGTGGAGAACTCCTGAACTCCCAAATACACCGGTGGTGGAGAAGTCCTGAACTCCCCAATACACTGTTGGTGGAGCAGTACTGAGCTCCCCAATACACCGGTGGTGGAGAAGTCCTGAACTCTCCAATACACCGGTGGTGGAGATGTCCTGAACTCCCCAATACACCGGTGGTGGAAAGACCTGAAATCCCCAATACACTGGTGCTGGAGAAGTCTTGAACTCCCCAATACACCGGTGGTGGAGAAGTCCTGAACTCCCCAATACACTGGTGGTGCAGAAGTCCTGAACTCCACAATACACCGGTGGTGGAGAAGTCCTGAACACCCCAATGCACCGGTGGTGGAGAAACCCTGACCTCCGCAATGCACCGGTGGTGGAGAGGTCCTGAACTCTCCAATAAACTGGTGGTGGAGAAGTCCTGAACTCCCCAATACACTGGTGGTGGAGAAGCCCTGAAATATTCCAATGCACCTGTGGTGGAGAAGTCCTGAACTCTCAAATAAACCGGTGGTGGAGAAGTCCTTAACTCCCCAATACACCGGTGGTGGAGAAGTCCTGAACTCCTCAATACACGGGTGGTGGAGAAGTCCTGAACTCCACAATACACCGGTAGTGGAGAAGTCCTGAAATCCCCTATATACTGGTGGTGGGAAAATACTGAGCTCCCCAATACTCCGGTTGTTGGGAAGTCCTGAACTCCCCAATACACCGGTGGTGGAGAAGTCCTGAACTTCCCAATACACCGGTAGTGGAGAAGACATGAACTCCCCAATACACCGGTGGTGGAGAAGTCCTGAATTCCCCAATACTCCGGTGGTGGAGAAGTACTGAACTCCCCAATACACCGGTGGTGGAGAGGTCCTGGACTCCACAATACACCGGTGGTGGAGAAGTCCTGAACTCTCCAATAAACCGGTGGTGGCGAAGTCATGATCTCTCCATACACCGGTGGTAGATAAGTCCTGAACTCCCCAATACACAGGTGGTGGAGAAGTACTGAACTCCCGAATACACAGGTGGTGGAGACGTCCTGAACTACACAATACACCGGTGGTGGAGAAGCCCTGAACTCCCCAATGCACCGGTGCTGGAGAAGTCCTGAACTCCACAATGCACCCGTGGTGGAGAGGTCCTGGACTCCCCAATACACCGGTGGTGGAGAAGTCCTGAACTCTCCAATAAACCGGTGGTGGAGAACTCCTGAACTCCACAATACACCGGTGGTGGAGAAGTCCTGAAATCCCCTATATACTGGTGTTGGGGAAATACTGAGCTCCCCAATTCTCCAGTTGTTGGGAAGTCCTGAACTCCCCAATACACCGGTGGTGGAGAAGTCCTGAACTCCCCAATACACCGGTGGTGGAGAAGTCCTGAAGTATTCCAATGCACCGGTGGTGGAGAAGTCCTGAACTCCACAATACTCTGGTGGTGGAGAAGTCCTGATCTCCCCAATACACCAGTGGTGGAGAAGCCCTGAACTCCCCAATGCACCGGTGCTGGAGAAGCCCTGAACTCCCCAATGCACCGGTGCTGGAGAAGTCCTGGACTCCACAATACACCGGCGGTGGAGAAGTCCTGAACTCTCCAATAAACCGATGGTGGAGAAGTCCTGGATTCCCCAATACACGGGTGGTGGAGAAGCCCTGAACTCTGCAATAAATCGGTGGTGTAGAAGCCCTGAACTCCCCAATGCACCGGTGCTGGAGAAGTTCCCATCTCCAGAATACACTGGTGATGGAGAACTCCTGAACTCCCCAATACACTGGTGGTGGAGAACTCCTGAACTCCCAAATACACCGGTGGTGAAGAAGTCCTGAACTCCCCAATACACTGCTGGTGGAGAAGTCCTGAACTCCCCAATACACCGGTGGTGGAGAAGTCCTGAACTTCCCAATACACCGGTGGTGGAGAAGACCTGAACTCCCCAATACACTGGTGGTGGAGAAGTCCTGAACTCCCCAATACACCGGTGGTGGAGAAGTCCTGAACTCCCCAATACTCTGGTGGTGGAGAAGTCCTCATCTCCCCAATACACCGGTGGTAGAGAAGCCCTGAACTCCCCAGTGCACCGGTGCTGGAGAAGTCCTGATCTCCCCAATACATCGGTGGTGGAGAAGCCCTGAACTCCCCAATGCACCGTTGGTGGAGAAGTCCTGGACTCCACAATACACCGGTGGTGGAGAAGTCCTGAACTCTCCAATAAACCGATGGTGGAGAAGCCCTGAAATATTCCAATGCACCGGTGGTGGAGAAGCCCTGAAATATTCCAATGCACCGGTGGTGGAGAAGTCCTGGACTCCCCAATACACGGGTGGTGGAGAAGCCCTGAACTCTGCAATAAATCGGTGGTGTAGAAGCCCTGAACTCCCCAATGCACCGGTGATGGAGAAGTTCTCATCTCCAGAATACACTGGTGATGGAGAACTCCTGAACTCCCCAATACACTGGTGGTGGAGAACTCCTGAACTCCCCAATACACCGGTGGTGGAGAAGTTCTGAACTCCCCAATACACTGTTGGTGGAGCAGTAATGAGCTCCCCAATACACCGGTGGTGGAGAAGTCCTGAACTCGCCAATACACCGGTGGTGGAGATGTCCTGAACTCCCCAATACACCGGTGGTGGAAAGACCTGAAATCCCCAATACACTGGTGCTGGAGAAGTCTTGAACTCCCCAATACACCGGTGGTGGAGAAGTCCTGAACTCCCCAATACACCGGTGGTGCAGAAGTCCTGAACTCCACAATACACCGGTGGTGGAGAAGTCCTGAACTCCCCAATGCACCGGTGGTGGAGAAGCCCTGACCTCCGCAATGCACCAGTGCTGGTGAAGTCCTGAACTCTCCAATAAACCGGTGGTGCAGAAGTTCTTAACTCCCCAATACACCGGTGGTGGCGAAGTCCTGAACTCCTCAATACACCGGTTGTGGAGAAGTCCTGAACTCCCCAATACACCGGTGGTGGAGAAGTCCTGAACTCCCCATTACACCGATGGCGGAGAAGTCCTGAACTCCCCAATAAACCGGTCGTGGAGAAGTCCTGAACTCCCCAATACACCCGTGGTGGAGTAGCCCTGAAATATTCCAATGCACCGATGGTGGAGAAGTCCTGGACTCTCCAATACACGGGTGGTGGAGAAGCCCTGAACTCTGCAATGAATCAGTGGTGGAGAAGTCCTGAACACCCCAATACACTGGTGGTGGAGAAGACCTGAACTCCCCAATACACCGGTGCTGGAGAAGTCCTGAACTCCACAATACACCGGTGGTGGAGAAGTCCTGAACTCCCCAATGCACCGGTGGTGGAGAAGCCCTGACCTCCGCAATGCACCAGTGCTGGAGAAGTCCTGAACTCTCCAATAAACCGGTGGTGCAGAAGTCCTTAACTCCCCAATACACCGGTGGTGGCGAAGTCCTGAACTCCTCAATACACCGGTGGTGCAGATGTCCTGACCTCCTCAATACACCGGTGGTGGAGAAGTCCTGAACTCCCCATTACACCGATGGTGGAGAAGTCCTGAACTCCCCAATACACCGGTCATGGAGAAGTCCTGAACTCCCCTATACACAGGTGCTTGAGAAATACTGAGCTCCCCAATACACCGGTTGTGGAGAAGTCCTGAACTCCCCAATACACCGGAGGTGGAGAAGTCCTGAACTTCCCAATACACCGGTTGTGGAGAAGTCCTGAACTCCCCAATACACCGGAGGTGGAGAAGTCCTGGACTCCACAATACTCCGGCGGTGGAGAAGTCCTGAACTCCCCAATAAACCGGTGGTGGAGAAGTCCTGAACTCCCCAATACACCGGTGGTGGAGTAGCCCTGAAATATTCCAATGCACCGATGGTGGAGAAGTCCTGGACTCTCCAATACACGGGTGGTGGAGAAGCCCTGAACTCTGCAATGAATCAGTGGTGGAGAAGTCCTGAACACCCCAATACACTGGTGGTGGAGAAGACCTGAACTCCCCAATACACCGGTGCTGGAGAAGTCCTGAACTCCCCAATACACCGGTGGTGGAGAAGCCCTGAACTCCCCAATGCACAGGTGGTGGAGAGGTCCTGGACTCCACAATACACCGGTGGTGGAGAAGTCCTGAACTCTCCAATAAACCGGTGGTGGAGAAGTCCTGAACTCTCCATACACCGGTGGCAGATAAGTCCTGAACTCCCCAATACACCGGTGGTGGAGAAGCCCTGAAGTATTCCAATGCACCGGTGGTGGAGAAGTCCTGAACTCCCCAATACTCTGGTGGTGGAGAAGTCCTGATCTCCCCAATGCACCGGTGCTGGAGAAGTCCTGAACTCCCCAATACTTCGGTGGTGGAGAAGCCCTGAACTCCCCAATGCACCATTGGTGGAGAAGTCCTGGACTCCACAATACACCGGCGGTGGAGAAGTCCTGAACTCTCCAATAAACCGATGGTGGAGAAGTCCTGAACTCCCCAATACACCGGTGGTGGAGAAGCCCTGAAATATTCCAATGCACCGGTGGTGGAGAAGTCCTGGACTCCCCAATGCACCGGTGCTGGAGAAGTTCTCATCTCCAGAATACACTGGTGATGGAGAACTCCTGAACTCCCCAATACACTGGTGGTGGAGAACTCCTGAACTCCCAAATACACCGGTGGTGGAGAAGTCCTGAACTCCCCAATACACTGCTGGTGGAGCAGTACTGAGCTCCCCAATACACCGGTGGTGGAGAAGTCCTGAACTCCCCAATACACTGGTGGTGGAGATGTCCTGAACTCCCCAATACACCGGTGGTGGAAAGACCTGAAATCCCCAATACACTGGTGCTGGAGAAGTCTTGAACTCCCCAGTACACCGGTGGTGGAGAAGTCCTGAACTCCCCAATACACTGGTGGTGCAGAAGTCCTGAACTCCACAATACACCGGTGGTGGAGAAGTCCTGAACTCCCCAATGCACCGGTGGTGGAGAAGCCCTGACCTCCGCAATGCACCAGTGCTGGAGAAGTCCTGAACTCTCCAATAAACCGGTGGTGGAGAAGTCCTTAACTCGCCAATACACCGGTGGTGTAGAAGTCCTGAACTCCTCAATACACCGGTGGTGGAGAAGTCCTGAACTCCACAATACACCGGTGGTGGAGAAGTCCTGAAATCCCCTATATACTTGTGGTGGGGAAATACTGAGCTCCCCAATACTCCGGTTGTAGGGAAGTCCTGAACTCCCCAATACACCGGTGGTGGAGAAGTCCTGAACTTCCCAATACACCGGCAGTGGAGAAGACATGAACTCCCCAATACACCGGTGGTGGAGAAGTCCTGAACTCCCCAATGCACCGGTGCTGGAGAAGTCCTGAACTCCACAATACACCGGTGGTGGAGAAGTCCTGAACTCCCCAATACACCGGTGGTGCAGAATTCCTGAACTCCACAATACACCGGTGGTGGAGAAGTCCTGAACTCCCCAATGCACCGGTGGTGGAGAAGCCCTGACCTCCGCAATGCACCAGTGCTGGAGAAGTCCTGAACTCTCCAATAAACCGGTGGTGCAGAAGTCCTTAACTCCCCAATACACCAGTGGTGGAGAAGTCCAGAACTCCTCAATACACCGGTGGTGGAGAAGTCCTGAACTCCACAATACACCGGTGGTGGAGAAGTCCTGAAATCCCCTATATACTTGTGGTGGGGAAATACTGAGCTCCCCAATACTCCGGTTGTTGGGAAATCCTGAACTCCCCAATACACCGGTGGTGGAGAAGTCCTGAACTTCCCAATACACTGGTAGTGGAGAAGACATGAACTCCCCAATACACCGGTGGTGGAGAAGTCCTGAACTCCCCAATACTCCGGTGGTGGAGAAGTACTGAACTCCCCAATACACCGGTGGTGGAGAATCCCTGAACTCCCCAATGCACCGGTGCTGGAGAAGTCCTGAACTCCACAATACACCGGTGGTGGAGAAGTCCTGAACTCCCCAATACACCGGTGGTGGAGAAGCCCAAAAGTCCACAATGCACCGGTGGTGGAGAAGTCCTGGACTCTCCAATACACGGGTGGTGTAGAAGCCCTGAACTCTGCAATACACCGGTGGTGGAGAAGTCCTGAAATCCCCTATATACTTGTGGTGGGGAAATACTGAGCTCCCCAATACTCCGGTTGTAGGGAAGTCCTGAACTCCCCAATACACCGGTGGTGGAGAAGTCCTGAACTTCCCAATACACCGGCAGTGGAGAAGACATGAACTCCCCAATACACCGGTGGTGGAGAAGTCCTGAACTCCCCAATACTCCGGTGGTGGAGAAGTACTGAACTCCCCTATACACCGGTGGTGGAGAATCCCTGAACTCCCCAATGCACCGGTGCTGGAGAAGTCCTGAACTCCACAATACACCGGTGGTGGAGAAGTCCTGAACTCCCCAATACACCGGTGGTGCAGAATTCCTGAACTCCACAATACACCGGTGGTGGAGAAGTCCTGAACTCCCCAATGCACCGGTGGTGGAGAAGCCCTGACCTCCGCAATGCACCTGTGCTGGAGAAGTCCTGAACTCTCCAATAAACCGGTGGTGGAGAAGTCCTTAACTCCCCAATACACCAGTGGTGGAGAAGTCCAGAACTCCTCAATACACCGGTGGTGGAGAAGTCCTGAACTCCACAATACACCGGTGGTGGAGAAGTCCTGAAATCCCCTATATACTTGTGGTGGGGAAATACTGAGCTCCCCAATACTCCGGTTGTTGGGAAATCCTGAACTCCCCAATACACCGGTGGTGGAGAAGTCCTGAACTTCCCAATACACTGGTAGTGGAGAAGACATGAACTCCCCAATACACCGGTGGTGGAGAAGTCCTGAACTCGCCAATACTCCGGTGGTGGAGAAGTACTGAACTCCCCAATACACCGGTGGTGGAGAATCCCTGAACTCCCCAATGCACCGGTGCTGGAGAAGTCCTGAACTCCACAATACACCGGTGGTGGAGAAGTCCTGAAATCCCCTATATACTTGTGGTGGGGAAATACTGAGCTCCCCAATACTCCGGTTGTTGGGAAATCCTGAACTCCCCAATACACCGGTGGTGGAGAAGTCCTGAACTTCCCAATACACTGGTAGTGGAGAAGACATGAACTCCCCAATACACCGGTGGTGGAGAAGTCCTGAACTCCCCAATACACCGGTGGTGGAGAAGCCCTGAAATATTCCAATGCACCGGTGGTGGAGAAGCCCTGAAATATTCCAATGCACCGGTGGTGGAGAAGTCCTGGACTCCCCAATACACGGGTGGTGGAGAAGCCCTGAACTCTGCAATAAATCGGTGGTGTAGAAGCCCTGAACTCCCCAATGCACCGGTGATGGAGAAGTTCTCATCTCCAGAATACACTGGTGATGGAGAACTCCTGAACTCCCCAATACACTGGTGGTGGAGAACTCCTGAACTCCCCAATACACCGGTGGTGGAGAAGTTCTGAACTCCCCAATACACTGTTGGTGGAGCAGTAATGAGCTCCCCAATACACCGGTGGTGGAGAAGTCCTGAACTCGCCAATACACCGGTGGTGGAGATGTCCTGAACTCCCCAATACACCGGTGGTGGAAAGACCTGAAATCCCCAATACACTGGTGCTGGAGAAGTCTTGAACTCCCCAATACACCGGTGGTGGAGAAGTCCTGAACTCCCCAATACACCGGTGGTGCAGAAGTCCTGAACTCCACAATACACCGGTGGTGGAGAAGTCCTGAACTCCCCAATGCACCGGTGGTGGAGAAGCCCTGACCTCCGCAATGCACCAGTGCTGGTGAAGTCCTGAACTCTCCAATAAACCGGTGGTGCAGAAGTTCTTAACTCCCCAATACACCGGTGGTGGCGAAGTCCTGAACTCCTCAATACACCGGTTGTGGAGAAGTCCTGAACTCCCCAATACACCGGTGGTGGAGAAGTCCTGAACTCCCCATTACACCGATGGCGGAGAAGTCCTGAACTCCCCAATAAACCGGTCGTGGAGAAGTCCTGAACTCCCCAATACACCCGTGGTGGAGTAGCCCTGAAATATTCCAATGCACCGATGGTGGAGAAGTCCTGGACTCTCCAATACACGGGTGGTGGAGAAGCCCTGAACTCTGCAATGAATCAGTGGTGGAGAAGTCCTGAACACCCCAATACACTGGTGGTGGAGAAGACCTGAACTCCCCAATACACCGGTGCTGGAGAAGTCCTGAACTCCACAATACACCGGTGGTGGAGAAGTCCTGAACTCCCCAATGCACCGGTGGTGGAGAAGCCCTGACCTCCGCAATGCACCAGTGCTGGAGAAGTCCTGAACTCTCCAATAAACCGGTGGTGCAGAAGTCCTTAACTCCCCAATACACCGGTGGTGGCGAAGTCCTGAACTCCTCAATACACCGGTGGTGCAGATGTCCTGACCTCCTCAATACACCGGTGGTGGAGAAGTCCTGAACTCCCCATTACACCGATGGTGGAGAAGTCCTGAACTCCCCAATACACCGGTCATGGAGAAGTCCTGAACTCCCCTATACACAGGTGCTTGAGAAATACTGAGCTCCCCAATACACCGGTTGTGGAGAAGTCCTGAACTCCCCAATACACCGGAGGTGGAGAAGTCCTGAACTTCCCAATACACCGGTTGTGGAGAAGTCCTGAACTCCCCAATACACCGGAGGTGGAGAAGTCCTGGACTCCACAATACTCCGGCGGTGGAGAAGTCCTGAACTCCCCAATAAACCGGTGGTGGAGAAGTCCTGAACTCCCCAATACACCGGTGGTGGAGTAGCCCTGAAATATTCCAATGCACCGATGGTGGAGAAGTCCTGGACTCTCCAATACACGGGTGGTGGAGAAGCCCTGAACTCTGCAATGAATCAGTGGTGGAGAAGTCCTGAACACCCCAATACACTGGTGGTGGAGAAGACCTGAACTCCCCAATACACCGGTGCTGGAGAAGTCCTGAACTCCCCAATACACCGGTGGTGGAGAAGCCCTGAACTCCCCAATGCACAGGTGGTGGAGAGGTCCTGGACTCCACAATACACCGGTGGTGGAGAAGTCCTGAACTCTCCAATAAACCGGTGGTGGAGAAGTCCTGAACTCTCCATACACCGGTGGCAGATAAGTCCTGAACTCCCCAATACACCGGTGGTGGAGAAGCCCTGAAGTATTCCAATGCACCGGTGGTGGAGAAGTCCTGAACTCCCCAATACTCTGGTGGTGGAGAAGTCCTGATCTCCCCAATGCACCGGTGCTGGAGAAGTCCTGAACTCCCCAATACTTCGGTGGTGGAGAAGCCCTGAACTCCCCAATGCACCATTGGTGGAGAAGTCCTGGACTCCACAATACACCGGCGGTGGAGAAGTCCTGAACTCTCCAATAAACCGATGGTGGAGAAGTCCTGAACTCCCCAATACACCGGTGGTGGAGAAGCCCTGAAATATTCCAATGCACCGGTGGTGGAGAAGTCCTGGACTCCCCAATGCACCGGTGCTGGAGAAGTTCTCATCTCCAGAATACACTGGTGATGGAGAACTCCTGAACTCCCCAATACACTGGTGGTGGAGAACTCCTGAACTCCCAAATACACCGGTGGTGGAGAAGTCCTGAACTCCCCAATACACTGCTGGTGGAGCAGTACTGAGCTCCCCAATACACCGGTGGTGGAGAAGTCCTGAACTCCCCAATACACTGGTGGTGGAGATGTCCTGAACTCCCCAATACACCGGTGGTGGAAAGACCTGAAATCCCCAATACACTGGTGCTGGAGAAGTCTTGAACTCCCCAGTACACCGGTGGTGGAGAAGTCCTGAACTCCCCAATACACTGGTGGTGCAGAAGTCCTGAACTCCACAATACACCGGTGGTGGAGAAGTCCTGAACTCCCCAATGCACCGGTGGTGGAGAAGCCCTGACCTCCGCAATGCACCAGTGCTGGAGAAGTCCTGAACTCTCCAATAAACCGGTGGTGGAGAAGTCCTTAACTCGCCAATACACCGGTGGTGTAGAAGTCCTGAACTCCTCAATACACCGGTGGTGGAGAAGTCCTGAACTCCACAATACACCGGTGGTGGAGAAGTCCTGAAATCCCCTATATACTTGTGGTGGGGAAATACTGAGCTCCCCAATACTCCGGTTGTAGGGAAGTCCTGAACTCCCCAATACACCGGTGGTGGAGAAGTCCTGAACTTCCCAATACACCGGCAGTGGAGAAGACATGAACTCCCCAATACACCGGTGGTGGAGAAGTCCTGAACTCCCCAATACTCCGGTGGTGGAGAAGTACTGAACTCCCCAATACACCGGTGGTGGAGAATCCCTGAACTCCCCAATGCACCGGTGCTGGAGAAGTCCTGAACTCCACAATACACCGGTGGTGGAGAAGTCCTGAACTCCCCAATACACCGGTGGTGCAGAATTCCTGAACTCCACAATACACCGGTGGTGGAGAAGTCCTGAACTCCCCAATGCACCGGTGGTGGAGAAGCCCTGACCTCCGCAATGCACCAGTGCTGGAGAAGTCCTGAACTCTCCAATAAACCGGTGGTGCAGAAGTCCTTAACTCCCCAATACACCAGTGGTGGAGAAGTCCAGAACTCCTCAATACACCGGTGGTGGAGAAGTCCTGAACTCCACAATACACCGGTGGTGGAGAAGTCCTGAAATCCCCTATATACTTGTGGTGGGGAAATACTGAGCTCCCCAATACTCCGGTTGTTGGGAAATCCTGAACTCCCCAATACACCGGTGGTGGAGAAGTCCTGAACTTCCCAATACACTGGTAGTGGAGAAGACATGAACTCCCCAATACACCGGTGGTGGAGAAGTCCTGAACTCCCCAATACTCCGGTGGTGGAGAAGTACTGAACTCCCCAATACACCGGTGGTGGAGAATCCCTGAACTCCCCAATGCACCGGTGCTGGAGAAGTCCTGAACTCCACAATACACCGGTGGTGGAGAAGTCCTGAACTCCCCAATACACCGGTGGTGGAGAAGCCCAAAAGTCCACAATGCACCGGTGGTGGAGAAGTCCTGGACTCTCCAATACACGGGTGGTGTAGAAGCCCTGAACTCTGCAATACACCGGTGGTGGAGAAGTCCTGAAATCCCCTATATACTTGTGGTGGGGAAATACTGAGCTCCCCAATACTCCGGTTGTAGGGAAGTCCTGAACTCCCCAATACACCGGTGGTGGAGAAGTCCTGAACTTCCCAATACACCGGCAGTGGAGAAGACATGAACTCCCCAATACACCGGTGGTGGAGAAGTCCTGAACTCCCCAATACTCCGGTGGTGGAGAAGTACTGAACTCCCCTATACACCGGTGGTGGAGAATCCCTGAACTCCCCAATGCACCGGTGCTGGAGAAGTCCTGAACTCCACAATACACCGGTGGTGGAGAAGTCCTGAACTCCCCAATACACCGGTGGTGCAGAATTCCTGAACTCCACAATACACCGGTGGTGGAGAAGTCCTGAACTCCCCAATGCACCGGTGGTGGAGAAGCCCTGACCTCCGCAATGCACCAGTGCTGGAGAAGTCCTGAACTCTCCAATAAACCGGTGGTGGAGAATTCCTTAACTCCCCAATACACCAGTGGTGGAGAAGTCCAGAACTCCTCAATACACCGGTGGTGGAGAAGTCCTGAACTCCACAATACACCGGTGGTGGAGAAGTCCTGAAATCCCCTATATACTTGTGGTGGGGAAATACTGAGCTCCCCAATACTCCGGTTGTTGGGAAATCCTGAACTCCCCAATACACCGGTGGTGGAGAAGTCCTGAACTTCCCAATACACTGGTAGTGGAGAAGACATGAACTCCCCAATACACCGGTGGTGGAGAAGTCCTGAACTCCCCAATACTCCGGTGGTGGAGAAGTACTGAACTCCCCAATACACCGGTGGTGGAGAATCCCTGAACTCCCCAATGCACCGGTGCTGGAGAAGTCCTGAACTCCACAATACACCGGTGGTGGAGAAGTCCTGAAATCCCCTATATACTTGTGGTGGGGAAATACTGAGCTCCCCAATACTCCGGTTGTTGGGAAATCCTGAACTCCCCAATACACCGGTGGTGGAGAAGTCCTGAACTTCCCAATACACTGGTAGTGGAGAAGACATGAACTCCCCAATACACCGGTGGTGGAGAAGTCCTGAACTCCCCAATACTCCGGTGGTGGAGAAGCCCTGAAATATTCCAATGCACCGGTGGTGGAGAAGTCCTGGACTCCCCAATGCACCGGTGCTGGAGAAGTTCTCATCTCCAGAATACACTGGTGATGGAGAACTCCTGAACTCCCCAATACACTGGTGGTGGAGAACTCCTGAACTCCCAAATACACCGGTGGTGGAGAAGTCCTGAACTCCCCAATACACTGCTGGTGGAGCAGTACTGAGCTCCCCAATACACCGGTGGTGGAGAAGTCCTGAACTCCCCAATACACTGGTGGTGGAGATGTCCTGAACTCCCCAATACACCGGTGGTGGAAAGACCTGAAATCCCCAATACACTGGTGCTGGAGAAGTCTTGAACTCCCCAGTACACCGGTGGTGGAGAAGTCCTGAACTCCCCAATACACTGGTGGTGCAGAAGTCCTGAACTCCACAATACACCGGTGGTGGAGAAGTCCTGAACTCCCCAATGCACCGATGGTGGAGAAGCCCTGACCTCCGCAATGCACCAGTGCTGGAGAAGTCCTGAACTCTCCAATAAACCGGTGGTGGAGAAGTCCTTAACTCGCCAATACACCGGTGGTGTAGAAGTCCTGAACTCCTCAATACACCGGTGGTGGAGAAGTCCTGAACTCCACAATACACCGGTGGTGGAGAAGTCCTGAAATCCCCTATATACTTGTGGTGGGGAAATACTGAGCTCCCCAATACTCCGGTTGTAGGGAAGTCCTGAACTCCCCAATACACCGGTGGTGGAGAAGTCCTGAACTTCCCAATACACCGGCAGTGGAGAAGACATGAACTCCCCAATACACCGGTGGTGGAGAAGTCCTGAACTCCCCAATACTCCGGTGGTGGAGAAGTACTGAACTCCCCAATACACCGGTGGTGGAGAATCCCTGAACTCCCCAATGCAGCGGTGCTGGAGAAGTCCTGAACTCCACAATACACCGGTGGTGGAGAAGTCCTGAACTCCCCAATACACCGGTGGTGCAGAATTCCTGAACTCCACAATACACCGGTGGTGGAGAAGTCCTGAACTCCCCAATGCACCGGTGGTGGAGAAGCCCTGACCTCCGCAATGCACCAGTGCTGGAGAAGTCCTGAACTCTCCAATAAACCGGTGGTGCAGAAGTCCTTAACTCCCCAATACACCAGTGGTGGAGAAGTCCAGAACTCCTCAATACACCGGTGGTGGAGAAGTCCTGAACTCCACAATACACCGGTGGTGGAGAAGTCCTGAAATCCCCTATATACTTGTGGTGGGGAAATACTGAGCTCCCCAATACTCCGGTTGTTGGGAAATCCTGAACTCCCCAATACACCGGTGGTGGAGAAGTCCTGAACTTCCCAATACACTGGTAGTGGAGAAGACATGAACTCCCCAATACACCGGTGGTGGAGAAGTCCTGAACTCCCCAATACTCCGGTGGTGGAGAAGTACTGAACTCCCCAATACACCGGTGGTGGAGAATCCCTGAACTCCCCAATGCACCGGTGCTGGAGAAGTCCTGAACTCCACAATACACCGGTGGTGGAGAAGTCCTGAACTCCCCAATACACCGGTGGTGGAGAAGCCCAAAAGTCCACAATGCACCGGTGGTGGAGAAGTCCTGGACTCTCCAATACACGGGTGGTGTAGAAGCCCTGAACTCTGCAATACACCGGTGGTGGAGAAGTCCTGAAATCCCCTATATACTTGTGGTGGGGAAATACTGAGCTCCCCAATACTCCGGTTGTAGGGAAGTCCTGAACTCCCCAATACACCGGTGGTGGAGAAGTCCTGAACTTCCCAATACACCGGCAGTGGAGAAGACATGAACTCCCCAATACACCGGTGGTGGAGAAGTCCTGAACTCCCCAATACTCCGGTGGTGGAGAAGTACTGAACTCCCCTATACACCGGTGGTGGAGAATCCCTGAACTCCCCAATGCACCGGTGCTGGAGAAGTCCTGAACTCCACAATACACCGGTGGTGGAGAAGTCCTGAACTCCCCAATACACCGGTGGTGCAGAATTCCTGAACTCCACAATACACCGGTGGTGGAGAAGTCCTGAACTCCCCAATGCACCGGTGGTGGAGAAGCCCTGACCTCCGCAATGCACCAGTGCTGGAGAAGTCCTGAACTCTCCAATAAACCGGTGGTGGAGAAGTCCTTAACTCCCCAATACACCAGTGGTGGAGAAGTCCAGAACTCCTCAATACACCGGTGGTGGAGAAGTCCTGAACTCCACAATACACCGGTGGTGGAGAAGTCCTGAAATCCCCTATATACTTGTGGTGGGGAAATACTGAGCTCCCCAATACTCCGGTTGTTGGGAAATCCTGAACTCCCCAATACACCGGTGGTGGAGAAGTCCTGAACTTCCCAATACACTGGTAGTGGAGAAGACATGAACTCCCCAATACACCGGTGGTGGAGAAGTCCTGAACTCCCCAATACTCCGGTGGTGGAGAAGTACTGAACTCCCCAATACACCGGTGGTGGAGAATCCCTGAACTCCCCAATGCACCGGTGCTGGAGAAGTCCTGAACTCCACAATACACCGGTGGTGGAGAAGTCCTGAACTCCCCAATACACCGGTGGTGGAGAAGCCCAAAAGTCCACAATGCACCGGTGGTGGAGAAGTCCTGGACTCTCCAATACACGGGTGGTGTAGAAGCCCTGAACTCTGCAATAAATCAGTGGTGGAGAAGTCCTGAACTCCCCAATACTCTGGTGGTGGAGAAGACCTGAACTCCCCAATATACCGGTGGTGGAGAAGTCCTGAACTCCCCAATACACCGGTGGTGGAGAAGCCCTGAACTCCCCAATGCACCGGTGGTGGAGAGGTCCTGAACTCTCCAATAATCCGGTGGTGGAGAAGTCCTGAACTCCCCAATACACAGGTGGTGGAGAAGCCCTGAAATATTCCAATGCACCTGTGGTGGAGAAGTCCTGGACTCCCCAATACACGGGTGGTGGAGAAGCCCTGAACTCTGCAATAAATCGGTGGTGGAGAAGCCCTGAACTCCCCATTGCACCGGTGCTGGAGAAGTTCTCATCTCCAGAATACACTGGAGATGGAGAACTCCTGAACTACCCAATACACTGGTGGTGGAGAAGTCCTGAACTCCCCAATACACTGTTGGTGGAGCAGTACTGAGCTCCCCAATACACCGGTGGTGGAGAAGTCCTGAACTCCGCAATACACCGGTGGTGGAGATGTCCTGAACTCCCCAATACACCGGTGGTGGAAAGACCTGAAATCCCCAATACACTGGTGCTGGAGAAGTCTTGAACTCCCCAATACACTGGTGGTGGAGAAGTCCCGAACTCCCCAATACACTGGTGGTGCAGAGGTCCTGAAATCCACAATACACCGGTGGTGGAGAAGTCCTGAACTCCCCAGTGCACCAGTGCTGGAGAAGTCCTGAACTCTCCAATAAACCGGTGGTGGAGAAGTCCTTAAATCCCCAATACACCGGTGGTGGAGAAGTCCTGAACTCCTCAATACACCGGTGGTGGAGATGTCCTGAACTCCTCAATGCACCAGTGCTGGAGAAGTCCTGAACTCTCCAATAAACCGGTGGTGGAGAAGTCCTTAACTCCCCAATACACCGGTGGTGGAGAAGTCCTGAACTCCTCAATACACCGGTGGTGGAGATGTCCTGAACTCCTCAATAAACCGGTTGTGGAGAAGTCCTGAACTCCCCATTACACCGATGGTGGAGATGTCCTGAACTCCCCAATACACCGGTGGTGGAGAAGTCCTGAACTCCCCAATAAACCAGCAGGGGAGAAGTCCTGAACTCCTCAATACACCGGTTGTGGAGAAGTCCTGAACTCCACAATACACCGGTGGTGGAGAAGTCCTGAACTCCACAATACACCGGTGGTGGAGAAGCCCTGACCTCCGCAATGCACCAGTGCTGGAGAAGTCCTGAACTCCTCAATACACCGGTGGTGGAGAAGTCCTGAACTCCACAATACACCGGTGGTGGAGAAGTCCTGAACTCCACAATACACCGGTGGTGGAGAAGTCCTGAACTCCTCAATACACCGGTTGTGGAGAAGTCCTGAACTCCCCAATACACCGGTGGTGGAGTAGCCCTGAAATATTCCAATGCACCGATGGTGGAGAAGTCCTGGACTCTCCAATACACGGGTGGTGGAGAAGCCCTGAACTCTGCAATGAATCAGTGGTGGAGAAGTCCTGAACACCCCAATACACTGGTGGTGGAGAAGACCTGAACTCCCCAATACACCGGTGCTGGAGAAGTCCTGAACTCCACAATACACCGGTGGTGGAGAAGTCCTGAACTCCCCAATGCACCGGTGGTGGAGAAGCCCTGACCTCCGCAATGCAGCAGTGCTGGAGAAGTCCTGAACTCTCCAATAAACCGGTGGTGCAGAAGTCCTTAACTCCCCAATACACCGGTGGTGGCGAAGTCCTGAACTCCTCAATACACCGGTGGTGCAGATGTCCTGACCTCCTCAATACACCGGTGGTGGAGAAGTCCTGAACTCCCCATTACACCGATGGTGGAGAAGTCCTGAACTCCCCAATACACCGGTCGTGGAGAAGTCCTGAACTCCCCTATACACAGGTGCTTGAGAAATACTGAGCTCCCCAATACACCGGTTGTGGAGAAGTCCTGAACTCCCCAATACACCGGAGGTGGAGAAGTCCTGAACTTCCCAATACACCGGTTGTGGAGAAGTCCTGAACTCCCCAATACACCGGAGGTGGAGAAGTCCTGGACTCCACAATACTCCGGCGGTGGAGAAGTCCTGAACTCCCCAATAAACCGGTGGTGGAGAAGTCCTGAACTCCCCAATACACCGGTGGTGGAGTAGCCCTGAAATATTCCAATGCACTGATGGTGGAGAAGTCCGGGACTCTCCAATACACGGGTGGTGGAGAAGCCCTGAACTCTGCAATGAATCAGTGGTGGAGAAGTCCTGAACACCCCAATACACTGGTGGTGGAGAAGACCTGAACTCCCCAATACACCGGTGCTGGAGAAGTCCTGAACTCCCCAATACACCGGTGGTGGAGAAGCCCTGAACTCCCCAATGAACAGGTGGTGGAGAGGTCCTGGACTCCACAATACACCGGTGGTGGAGAAGTCCTGAACTCTCCAATAAACCGGTGGTGGAGAAGTCCTGAACTCTCCATACACCGGTGGCAGATAAGTCCTGAACTCCCCAATACACCGGTGGTGGAGAAGCCCTGAAGTATTCCAATGCACCGGTGGTGGAGAAGTCCTGAACTCCCCAATACTCTGGTGGTGGAGAAGTCCTGATCTCCCCAATGCACCGGTGCTGGAGAAGTCCTGAACTCCCCAATACTTCGGTGGTGGAGAAGCCCTGAACTCCCCAATGCACCATTGGTGGAGAAGTCCTGGACTCCACAATTCACCGGCGGTGGAGAAGTCCTGAACTCTGCAATAAATCGGTGGTGTACAAGCCCTGAACTGCCCAATGCACCGGTGCTGGAGAAGTTCTCATCTCCAGAATACACTGGTGATGGAGAACTCCTGAACTCCCCAATACACTGGTGGTGGAGAACTCCTGAACTCCCAAATACACCGGTGGTGGAGAAGTCCTGAACTCCCCAATACACTGCTGGTGGAGCAGTACTGAGCTCCCCAATACACCGGTGGTGGAGAAGTCCTGAACTCCCCAATACACTGGTGGTGGAGATGTCCTGAACTCCCCAATACACCGGTGGTGGAAAGACCTGAAATCCCCAATACACTGGTGCTGGAGAAGTCTTGAACTCCCCAGTACACCGGTGGTGGAGAAGTCCTGAACTCCCCAATACACTGGTGGTGCAGAAGTCCTGAACTCCACAATACACCGGTGGTGGAGAAGTCCTGAACTCCCCAATGCACCGGTGGTGGAGAAGCCCTGACCTCCGCAATGCACCAGTGCTGGAGAAGTCCTGAACTCTCCAATAAACCGGTGGTGGAGAAGTCCTTAACTCGCCAATACACCGGTGGTGTAGAAGTCCTGAACTCCTCAATACACCGGTGGTGGAGAAGTCCTGAACTCCACAATACACCGGTGGTGGAGAAGTCCTGAAATCCCCTATATACTTGTGGTGGGGAAATACTGAGCTCCCCAATACTCCGGTTGTAGGGAAGTCCTGAACTCCCCAATACACCGGTGGTGGAGAAGTCCTGAACTTCCCAATACACCGGCAGTGGAGAAGACATGAACTCCCCAATACACCGGTGGTGGAGAAGTCCTGAACTCCCCAATACTCCGGTGGTGGAGAAGTACTGAACTCCCCAATACACCGGTGGTGGAGAATCCCTGAACTCCCCAATGCACCGGTGCTGGAGAAGTCCTGAACTCCACAATACACCGGTGGTGGAGAAGTCCTGAACTCCCCAATACACCGGTGGTGCAGAATTCCTGAACTCCACAATACACCGGTGGTGGAGAAGTCCTGAACTCCCCAATGCACCGGTGGTGGAGAAGCCCTGACCTCCGCAATGCACCAGTGCTGGAGAAGTCCTGAACTCTCCAATAAACAAGTGGTGGAGAAGTCCTTAACTCCCCAATACACCAGTGGTGGAGAAGTCCAGAACTCCTCAATACACCGGTGGTGGAGAAGTCCTGAACTCCACAATACACCGGTGGTGGAGAAGTCCTGAAATCCCCTATATACTTGTGGTGGGGAAATACTGAGCTCCCCAATACTCCGGTTGTTGGGAAATCCTGAACTCCCCAATACACCGGTGGTGGAGAAGTCCTGAACTTCCCAATACACTGGTAGTGGAGAAGACATGAACTCCCCAATACACCGGTGGTGGAGAAGTCCTGAACTCCCCAATACTCCGGTGGTGGAGAAGTACTGAACTCCCCAATACACCGGTGGTGGAGAATCCCTGAACTCCCCAATGCACCGGTGCTGGAGAAGTCCTGAACTCCACAATACACCGGTGGTGGAGAAGTCCTGAACTCCCCAATACACCGGTGGTGGAGAAGCCCAAAAGTCCACAATGCACCGGTGGTGGAGAAGTCCTGGACTCTCCAATACACGGGTGGTGTAGAAGCCCTGAACTCTGCAATAAATCAGTGGTGGAGAAGTCCTGAACTCCCCAATACTCTGGTGGTGGAGAAGACCTGAACTCCCCAATATACCGGTGGTGGAGAAGTCCTGAACTCCCCAATACACCGGTGGTGGAGAAGCCCTGAACTCCCCAATGCACCGGTGGTGGAGAGGTCCTGAACTCTCCAATAAACCGGTGGTGGAGAAGTCCTGAATTCCCCAATACACAGGTGGTGGAGAAGCCCTGAAATATTCCAATGCACCTGTGGTGGAGAAGTCCTGGACTCCCCAATACACGGGTGGTGGAGAAGCCCTGAACTCTGCAATAAATCGGTGGTGGAGAAGCCCTGAACTCCCCATTGCACCGGTGCTGGAGAAGTTCTCATCTCCAGAATACACTGGTGATGGAGAACTCCTGAACTACCCAATACACTGGTGGTGGAGAAGTCCTGAACTCCCCAATACACTGTTGGTGGAGCAGTACTGAGCTCCCCAATACACCGGTGGTGGAGAAGTCCTGAACTCCGCAATACACCGGTGGTGGAGATGTCCTGAACTCCCCAATACACCGGTGGTGGAAAGACCTGAAATCCCCAATACACTGGTGCTGGAGAAGTCTTGAACTCCCCAATACACTGGTGGTGGAGAAGTCCCGAACTCCCCAATACACTGGTGGTGCAGAGGTCCTGAAATCCACAATACACCGGTGGTGGAGAAGTCCTGAACTCCCCAGTGCACCAGTGCTGGAGAAGTCCTGAACTCTCCAATAAACCGGTGGTGGAGAAGTCCTTAAATCCCCAATACACCGGTGGTGGAGAAGTCCTGAACTCCTCAATACACCGGTGGTGGAGATGTCCTGAACTCCTCAATGCACCAGTGCTGGAGAAGTCCTGAACTCTCCAATAAACCGGTGGTGGAGAAGTCCTTAACTCCCCAATACACCGGTGGTGGAGAAGTCCTGAACTCCTCAATACACCGGTGGTGGAGATGTCCTGAACTCCTCAATAAACCGGTGGTGGAGAAGTCCTGAACTCCCCATTACACCGATGGTGGAGATGTCCTGAACTCCCCAATACACCGGTGGTGGAGAAGTCCTGAACTCCCCAATAAACCAGCAGGGGAGAAGTCCTGAACTCCTCAATACACCGGTGGTGGAGAAGTCCTGAACTCCACAATACACCGGTGGTGGAGAAGTCCTGAACTCCCCAATACACCGGTGGTGGAGAAGTCCTGAACTCCCCAATGCACCGGTGGTGGAGAAGCCCTGACCTCCGCAATGCACCAGTGCTGGAGAAGTCCTGAACTCCTCAATACACCGGTGGTGGAGAAGTCCTGAACTCCACAATACACCGGTGGTGGAGAAGTCCTGAACTCCACAATACACCGGTGGTGGAGAAGTCCTGAACTCCTCAATACACCGGTTGTGGAGAAGTCCTGAACTCCCCAATACACCGGTGGTGGAGTAGCCCTGAAATATTCCAATGCACCGATGGTGGAGAAGTCCTGGACTCTCCAATACACGGGTGGTGGAGAAGCCCTGAACTCTGCAATGAATCAGTGGTGGAGAAGTCCTGAACACCCCAATACACTGGTGGTGGAGAAGACCTGAACTCCCCAATACACCGGTGCTGGAGAAGTCCTGAACTCCACAATACACCGGTGGTGGAGAAGTTCTGAACTCCCCAATGCACCGGTGGTGGAGAAGCCCTGACCTCCGCAATGCACCAGTGCTGGAGAAGTCCTGAACTCTCCAATAAACCGGTGGTGGAGAAGTCCTTAACTCCCCAATACACCGGTGGTGGAGAAGTCCTGAACTCCTCAATACACCGGTGGTGGAGATGTCCTGAACTCCTCAATAAACCGGTGGTGGAGAAGTCCTGAACTCTCCATACACCAGTGGTAGATAAGTCCTGAACTCCCCAATACACAGGTGGTGGAGAAGTACTGAACTCCCGAATACACAGCTGGTGGAGACGTCCTGAACTACACCATACACCAGTGGTGGAGAAGCCCTGAACTCCCCAATGCACCGGTGCTGGAGAAGTCCTGAAATCCACAATACATCGGTTGTGGAGAAGTCATGAACTCCCCAATACACCGGTGGTGGAAAAGCCCTGAAATCCCCAATAAACCAGTGGTGGAGAAGTCCTGAACTTCCCAATACACCGGTGGTGGAGAAGACCTGAACTCCCCAATAAACCAGTGGTGGAGAAGTCCTGAACTCCTCAATACACCGGTGGTGGAGAAGTCCTGAACTCCACAATACACCGGTGGTGGAGAAGTCCTGAAATCCCCAATACACCGGTGGTGGAGAAGCGCAAAACTCCACAATGCACTGTTGGTGGAGCAGTACTGAGCTCCCCAATACACCGGTGGTGGAGAAGTCCTGAACTCCACAATACACCGGTTGTTGGGAAGTCCTGAACTCCCCAATACACCGGTGGTGGAGAAGTCCAGAACTTCCCAATACACCGGTAGTGGAGAAGACATGAACTCCCCAATAAACCGGTGGTGGAGAAGTCCTGAACTCCACAATACACCGGTGGTGGATAAGTCCTGAACTCCCCAATACACCGGTGGTGGAGAAGCCCAAAACTCCACAATGCACTGTTGGTGGAGCAGTACTGAGCTCCCCAATACACCGGTGGTGGAGAAGTCCTGAACTCCCCAATGCACCGGTGCTGGAGAAGTCCTGAACTCCACAATACACCGGTGGTGGAGAAGTCCTGGACTCCACAATACTCCGGCGGTGGAGAAGTCCTGAAACCCCCAATAAACCGGTGGTGGAGAAGTCCTGAACTCCCCAATACACCGGTGGTGGAGTAGCCCTGAAATATTCCAAAGCACCAGTGGTGGAGAAGTCCTGGACTCTCCAATAAACGGGTGGTGGAGAAGCCCTGAACTCTGACATAAATCAGTGGTGGAGAAGTCCTGAACTCCCCAATACACTGGTGGTGGAGAAGACCTGAACTCCCCAATACACCGGTGGTGGAGAAGTCCTGAACTCCCCAATACACCGGTGGTGGTGAAGCCCTGAACTCCCCAATGCATAGGTGGTGGAGAGGTCCTGAACTCTCCAATAAACCGGTGGTGGAGAAGTCCTGAACTCTCCATACACCAGTGGTAGATAAGTCCTGAACTCCCCAATACACAGGTGGTGGAGAAGTACTGAACTCCCGAATACACAGCTGGTGGAGACGTCCTGAACTACACCATACACCAGTGGTGGAGAAGCCCTGAACTCCCCAATGCACCGGTGCTGGAGAAGTCCTGAAATCCACAATACATCGGTTGTGGAGAAGTCATGAACTCCCCAATACACCGGTGGTGGAAAAGCCCTGAAATCCCCAATGCTCCGGTGGTGGAGAAGTCCTGGACTCCACAATGCACGGCTGGTGGAGAAGTCCTGAACTCCCCAATGCGCCGGTGGTGGAGAATTCCTGGACTCCACAATACACCGGTGTTGGAGAAGTCCTGAACTCCCCAATACACCGGTGATGGAAAAGCCCTGAACTCCCCAATGCACCCGTGGTGGAGAGGTCCTGGACTCCCCAATAAACCGGTGGTGGAGAAGTCCTGAACTCTCCAATAAACCGGTGGTGGAGAAGTCCTGAACACCACAATACACCGGTGGTGGAGAAGTCCTGAAATCCCCTATATACTGGTGGTGGGGAAATCCTGAGCTCCCCAATTCTCCGGTTGTTGGGAAGTCCTGAACTCCCCAATACACCGGTCGTGGAGAAGTCCTGAACTCCCCAATACACCGGTGGTGGAGAAGCCCTGAAGTATTCCAATGCACCGGTGGTGGAGAAGTCCTGGACTCTCCAATACACGGGTTGTGGAGAAGCCCTGAACTCTGCAATAAATCAGTGGTGGAGAAGTCCTGAAATCCCAAATACACTGGTGGTGGAGAAGACCTGAACTCCCCAATACACTGGTGGTGGAGAAGTCCTGAACTCCCCAATACACCGGTGGTGGAGAAGTCCTGAACTTCCCAATACACCGGTGGTGGAGAAGACCTGAACTCCCCAATACACTGGTGGTGGAGAAGTCCTGAACTCCCCAATACACCGGTGGTGGAGAAGTCCTGAAATCCCCTATATACTGGTGGTGGGGAAATACTGAGCTCCCCAATACTCCGGTTGTTGGGAAGTCCTGAACTCCCCAATACACAGCTGGTGGAGAAGTCCTGAACTTCCCAATACACCGGTAGTGGAGAAGGCATGAACTCCCCAATAAACCGGTGGTGGAAAAGTCCTGAACTCCACAATACACCGGTGGTGGATAAGTCCTGAACTCCCCAATACACCGGTGGTGGAGAAGCCCAAAACTCCACAATGCACTGTTGGTGGAGCAGTACTGAGCTCCCCAATACACCGGTGGTGGAGAAGTCCTGAACTCCCCAATGCACCGGTGCTGGAGAAGTCCTGAACTCCACAATACACCGGTGGTGGAGAAGTCCTGGACTCCACAATACTCCGGCGGTGGAGAAGTCCTGAACCCCCCAATAAACCGGTGGTGGAGAAGTCCTGAACTCCCCAATACACCGGTGGTGGAGTAGCCCTGAAATATTCCATTGCACCGGTGGTGGAGAAGTCCTGGACTCTCCAATAAACGGGTGGTGGAGAAGCCCTGAACTCTGCAATAAATCAGTGGTGGAGAAGTCCTGAACTCCCCAATACACTGGTGGTGGAGAAGACCTGAACTCCCCAATACACCGGTGGTGGAGAAGTCCTGAACTCCCCAATACACCGGTGGTGGAGAAGCCCTGAACTCCCCAATGCATAGGTGGTGGAGAGGTCCTGGACTCCACTATACACCGGTGGTGGAGAAGTCCTGAACTCTCCAATAAACCGGTGGTGGAGAAGTCCTGAACTCTCCATACACCGGTGGTAGATAAGTCCTGAACTCCCCAATACACAGGTGGTGGAGAAGTACTGAACTCCCGAATACACAGGTGGTGGAGACGTCCTGAACTACACAATACACCGGTGGTGGAGAAGCCCTGAACTCCCCAATGCACCGGTGCTGGAGAAGTCCTGAACTCCACAATACATCGGTTGTGGAGAAGTCCTGAACTCCCCAATACACCGGTGGTGGAAAAGCCCTGAAATCCCCAATGCTCCGGTGGTGGAGAAGTCCTGGACTCCACAATGCACGGCTGGTGGAGAAGTCCTGAACTCTCCAATAAACCGGTGGTGGAGAAGTCCTGAACTCCCCAATACACCGGTGGTGGAGAAGCCCTGAACTCCCCAATGCGCCGGTGGTGGAGAATTCCTGGACTCCACGATACACCGGTGTTGGAGAAGTCCTGAACTCCCCAATACACCGGTGATGGAAAAGCCCTGAACTCCCCAATGCACCCGTGGTGGAGAGGTCCTGGACTCCCCAATACACCGGTGGTGGAGAAGTCCTGAACTCCACAATACACCGGTGGTGGAGAAGTCCTGAAATCCCCTATATACTGGTGGTGGGGAAATACTGAGCTCCCCAATTCTCCGGTTGTTGGGAAGTCCTGAACTCCCCAATACACCGGTCGTGGAGAAGTCCTGAACTCCCCAATACACAGGTGGTGGAGAAGCCCTGAACTCTGCAATAAATCAGTGGTGGAGAAGTCCTGAACTCCCCAATACACTGGTGGTGGAGAAGACCTGAACTCCCCAATACACTGGTGGTGGAGAAGTCCTGAACTCCCCAATACACCGGTGGTGGAGAAGTCCTGAACTTCCCAATACACCGGTGGTGGAGAAGACCTGAACTCCCCAATACACTGGTGGTGGAGAAGTCCTGAACTCCCCAATACACCGGTGGTGGAGAAGTCCTGAACTCCCCAATACTCTGGTGGTGGAGAAGAACTCATCTCCCCAATACACCGGTGGTAGAGAAGCCCTGAACTCCCCAATGCACCGGTGCTGGAGAAGTCCTGAACTCCCCAATACATCGGTGGTGGAGAAGCCCTGAACTCACCAATGCACCGTTGGTGGAGAAGTCCTGGACTCCACAATACACCGGCGGTGGAGAAGTCCTGAACTCTCCAATAAACCGATGGTGGAGAAGTCCTGAACTCCCCAATACACCGGTGGTGGAGAAGCCCTGAAATATTCCAATGCACCGGTGGTGGAGAAGTCCTGGACTCCCCTATACACAGGTGCTTGAGAAATACTGAGCTCCCCAATACACCGGTTGTGGAGAAGTCCTGAACTCCCCAATACACCGGTGGTGGAGAAGTCCTGAACTCCACAATACACCGGTGGTGGAGAAGTCCTGAAATCCCCTATATACTGGTGGTGGGGAAATACTGAGCTCCCCAATACTCCGGTTGTTGGGAAGTCCTGAACTCCCCAATACACCGCTGGTGGAGAAGTCCTGAACTTCCCAATAC
The DNA here is from genome assembly GCF_030144855.1 of Hypanus sabinus. Lineage (NCBI taxonomy): Eukaryota > Metazoa > Chordata > Chondrichthyes > Myliobatiformes > Dasyatidae > Hypanus > Hypanus sabinus. The sequence continues at coordinate 3,022,283 of NC_082727.1, forward strand.
ACCGGTAGTGGAGAAGGCATGAACTCCCCAATAAACCGGTGGTGGAGAAGTTCTGAACTCCACAATACACCGGTGGTGGATAAGTCCTGAACTCCCCAATACACCGGTGGTGGAGAAGCCCAAAACTCCGCAATGCACTGTTGGTGGAGCAGTACTGAGCTCCCCAATACACCGGTGGTGGAGAAGTCCTGAACTCCCCAATGCACCGGTGCTGGAGAAGTCCTGAACTCCACAATACACCGGTGGTGGAGAAGTCCTGGACTCCACAATACTCCGGCGGTGGAGAAGTCCTGAACCCCCCAATAAACCGGTGGTGGAGAAGTCCTGAACTCCCCAATACACCGGTGGTGGAGTAGCCCTGAAATATTCCATTGCACCGGTGGTGGAGAAGTCCTGGACTCTCCAATAAACGGGTGGTGGAGAAGCCCTGAACTCTGCAATAAATCAGTGGTGGAGAAGTCCTGAACTCCCCAATACACTGGTGGTGGAGAAGAACTGAACTCCCCAATACACCGGTGGTGGAGAAGTCCTGAACTCCCCAATACACCGGTGGTGGAGAAGCCCTGAACTCCCCAATGCATAGGTGGTGGAGAGGTCCTGGACTCCACTATACACCGGTGGTGGAGAATTCCTGAACTCTCCAATAAACCGGTGGTGGAGAAGTCCTGAACTCTCCATACACCGGTGGTAGATAAGTCCTGAACTCCCCAATACACAGGTGGTGGAGAAGTACTGAACTCCCGAATACACAGGTGGTGGAGACGTCCTGAACTACACAATACACCGGTGGTGGAGAAGCCCTGAACTCCCCAATGCACCGGTGCTGGAGAAGTCCTGAACTCCACAATACATCGGTTGTGGAGAAGTCCTGAACTCCCCAATACACCGGTGGTGGAAAAGCCCTGAAATCCCCAATGCTCCGGTGGTGGAGAAGTCCTGGACTCCACAATGCACGGCTGGTGGAGAAGTCCTGAACTCTCCAATAAACCGGTGGTGGAGAAGTCCTGAACTCCCCAATACACCGGTGGTGGAGAAGCCCTGAACTCCCCAATGCGCCGGTGGTGGAGAATTCCTGGACTCCACAATACACCGGTATTGGAGAAGTCCTGAACTCCCCAATACACCGGTGATGGAAAAGCACTGAACTCCCCAATGCACCCGTGGTGGAGAGGTCCTGGACTCCCCAATACACCGGTGGTGGAGAAGTCCTGAACTCTCCAATAAACCGGTGGTGGAGAAGTCCTGAACTCCACAATACACCGGTGGTGGAGAAGTCCTGAAATCCCCTATATACTGGTGGTGGGGAAATACTGAGCTCCCCAATTCTCCGGTTGTTGGGAAGTCCTGAACTCCCCAATACACCGGTCGTGGAGAAGTCCTGAACTCCCCAATACACCGGTGGTGGAGAAGCCCTGAAGTATTCCAATGCACCGGTGGTGGAGAAGTCCTGGACTCTCCAATACACGGGTTGTGGAGAAGCCCTGAACTCTGCAATAAATCAGTGGTGGAGAAGTCCTGAACTCCCCAATACACTGGTGGTGGAGAAGACCTGAACTCCCCAATACACTGGTGGTGGAGAAGTCCTGAACTCCCCAATACACCGGTGGTGGAGAAGTCCTGAACTTCCCAATACACCGGTGGTGGAGAAGACCTGAACTCCCCAATACACTGGTGGTGGAGAAGTCCTGAACTCCCCAATACTCTGGTGGTGGAGAAGAACTCATCTCCCCAATACACCGGTGGTAGAGAAGCCCTGAACTCCCCAATGCACCGGTGCTGGAGAAGTCCTGAACTCCCCAATTCATCGGTGGTGGAGAAGCCCTGAACTCCCCAATGCACCGTTGGTGGAGAAGTCCTGGACTCCACAATACACCGGCGGTGGAGAAGTCCTGAACTCTCCAATAAACCGATGGTGGAGAAGTCCTGAACTCCCCAATACACTGGTGGTGGAGAAGCCCTGAAATATTCCAATGTACCGGTGGTGGAGAAGTCCTGGACTCCCCAATACACGGGTGGTGGAGAAGCCCTGAACTCTGCAATAAATCGGTGGTGTAGAAGCCCTGAACTCCCCAATGCACCGGTGATGGAGAAGTTCTCATCTCCAGAATACACTGGTGATGGAGAACTCCTGAACTCCCCAATACACTGGTGGTGAAGAACTCCTGAACTCCCCAATACACCGGTGGTGGAGAAGTCCTGAACTCCCCAATACACTGTTGGTGGAGCAGTACTGAGCTCCCCAATACACCGGAGGTGGAGAAGTCCTGAACTCCCCAATACACCGGTGGTGGAGATGTCCTGAACTCCCCAATACACCGGTGGTGGAAAGACCTGAAATCCCCAATACACTGGTGCTGGAGAAGTCTTGAACTCCCCAATACACCGGTGGTGGAGAAGTCCTGAACTCCACAATACACCGGTGGTGCAGAAGTCCTGAACTCCACAATACACCGGTGGTGGAGAAGTCCTGAACTCCCCAATGCACCGGTGGTGGAGAAGCCCTGACCTCCGCAATGCACCAGTGCTGGAGATGTCCTGACCTCCTCAATACACCGGTGGTGGAGAAGTCCTGAAATCCCCATTACACCGATGGTGGAGAAGTCCTGAACTCCCCAATACACCGGTCGTGGAGAAGTCCTGAACTCCCCTATACACAGGTGCTTGAGAAATACTGAGCTCCCCAATACACCGGTTGTGGAGAAGTCCTGAACTCCCCAATACACCGGAGGTGGAGAAGTCCTGAACTCCCCAATACACCGGAGGTGGAGAAGTCCTGGACTCCACAATACTCCGGCGGTGGAGAAGTCCTGAACTCCCCAATAAACCGGTGGTGGAGAAGTCCTGAACTCCCCAATACACCGGTGGTGGAGTAGCCCTGAAATATTCCAATGCACCGATGGTGGAGAAGTCCTGGACTCTCCAATACACGGGTGGTGGAGAAGCCCTGAACTCTGCAATGAATCAGTGGTGGAGAAGTCCTGAACACCCCAAAACACTGGTGGTGGAGAAGACCTGAACTCCCCAATACACCGGTGGTGGACAAGTCCTGAACTCCCCAATACACCGGTGGTGGAGAAGCCCTGAACTCCCCAATGCACAGGTGGTGGAGAGGTCCTGGACTCCACAATACACCGGTGGTGGAGAAGTCCTGAACTCTCCAATAAACCGGTGGTGGAGAAGTCCTGAACTCTCCATACACCGGTGGCAGATAAGTCCTCAACTCCCCAATACACCGGTGGTGGAGAAGTACTGAACTCCCGAATACACAGGTGGTGGAGACGTCCTGAACTACACAATACACCGGTGGTGGAGAAGCCCTGAACTCCCCAATGCACCGGTGCTGGAGAAGTCCTGAACTCCACAATACATCGGTTGTGGAGAAGTCCTGATCTCCCCAATACACCGGTGGTGGAAATGCCCTGAAATCCCCAAAGCTCCAGTGGTGGAGAAGTCCTGGACTCCACAATGCACGGCTGGTGGAGAAGTCCTGAACTGTCCAATAAACCGGTGGTGGAGAAGTCCTGAACTCCCCAATACACCGGTGGTGGAGAAGCCCTGAACTCCCAAATGCGCCGGTGGTGGAGAATTCCTGGACTCCACAATACACCGGTGATGGAAAAGCCCTGAACTCCCCAATGCACCCGTGGTGGAGAGGTCCTGGACTCCCCAATACACCGGTGGTGGAGAAGTCCTGAACTCTCCAATAAACCGGTGGTGGAGAAGTCCTGAACTCCACAATACACCGGTGGTGGAGAAGTCCTGAAATCCCCTATATACTGAGGGTGGGGAAATACTGAGCTCCCCAATTCTCCGGTTGTTGGGAAGTCCTGAACTCCCCAATACACCGGTGGTGGAGAAGTCCTGAACTCCCCAATACACCGGTGGTGGAGAAGCCCTTAAGTATTCCAATGCACCGGTGGTGGAGAAGTCCTGGACTCTCCAATACACGGGTGGTGGAGAAGCCCTGAACTCTGCAATAAATCAGTGGTGGAGAAGTCCTGAACTCCCCAATACACTGGTGGTGGAGAAGACCTGAACTCCCCAATACACTGGTGGTGGAGAAGTCCTGAACTCCCCAATACACCGGTGGTGGAGAAGTCCTGAACTTCCCAATACACCGGTGGTGGAGAAGACCTGAACTCCCAAATACACCGGTGGTGGAGAAGTCCTGAACTCCCCAATACACCGGTGGTGGAAAAGTCCTGAACTCCCCAATACTCTGGTGTTGGAGAAGTCCTGATCTCCCCAATACACCGGTGGTGGAGAAGCCCTGAACTCACCAATGCACCGGTGCTGGAGAAGTCCTGAACTCCCCAATACATTCGTGGTGGAGAAGCCCTGAACTCCCCAATGCACCGTTGGTGGAGAAGTCCTGGACTCCACAATACACCGGCGGTGGAGAAGTCCTGAACTCTCCAATAAACCGATGGTGGAGAAGTCCTGAACTCCCCAATACACCGGTGGTGGAGAAGCCCTGAAATATTCCAATGCACCGGTGGTGGAGAAGTCCTGGACTCCCCAATACACGGGTGGTGGAGAAGCCCTGAACTCTGCAATAAATCGGTGGTGTAGAAGCCCTGAACTCCCCAATGCTCCGGTGCAGGAGAAGTTCTCATCTCCAGAATACACTGGTGATGGAGAACTCCTGAACTCCCCAATACACTGGTGGTGGAGAACTCCTGAACTCCCCAATACACCGGTGGTGGAGAAGTCCTGAACACCCCAATACACTGTTGGTGCAGCAGTACTGAGCTCCCCAATACACTGGTGGTGGAGAAGTCCTGAACTCCCCAATACACCGGTGGTGGAGAAGTCCTGAACTCCCCAATACTCTGGTGGTGGAGAAGTACTCATCTCCCCAATACACCGGTGGTAGAGAAGCCCTGAACTCCCCAATGCACCTGTGCTGGAGAAGTCCTGAACTCCCCAATACATCGGTGGTGGAGAAGCCCTGAACTCCCCAATGCACCGTTGGTGGAGAAGTCCTGGACTCCACAATACACCGGCGGTGGAGAAGTCCTGAACTCTCCAATAAACCGGTGGTGGAGAAGTCCTTAACTCCCCAATACACCGGTGGTGGAGAAGTCCTGAACACCTCAATACACCGGTGGTGGAGATGTCCTGAACTCCTCAATAAACTGGTGGTGGAGAAGTCCTGAACTCCCCATTACACCGATGGTGGAGATGTCCTGAACTCCCCAATACACCGGTGGTGGAGAAGTCCTGAACTCCCCAATAAACCAGCAGTGGAGAAGTCCTGAACTCCTCAATACAACGGTGGTGGAGAAGTCCTGAACTCCCCAATACACCGGTGGTGGAGAAGTCCTGAACTTCCCAATACACCGGTAGTGGAGAAGACATGAACTCCCCAATAAACCGGTGGTGGAGAAGTCCTGAACTCCACAATACACCGGTGGTGGATAAGTCCTGAACTCCCCAATACACCGGTGGTGGAGAAGCCCAAAACTCCACAATGCACTGTTGGTGGAGCAGTACTGAGCTCCCCAATACACCGGTGGTGGAGAAGTCCTGAACTTCGCAATACACCGGTGGTGGAGAAGACCTGAACTCCCCAATACACCGGTGGTGGAGAAGTCCTGAACTCCCCAATACACCGGTGGTGGAGAAGTCCTGAACTCCCCAATACTCTGGTGTTGGAGAAGTCCTGATCTCCCCAATACACCGGTGGTGGAGAAGCCCTGAACTCACCAATGCACCGGTGCTGGAGAAGTCCTGAACTCCCCAATACATTCGTGGTGGAGAAGCCCTGAACTCCCCAATGCACCGTTGGTGGAGAAGTCCTGGACTCCACAATACACCGGCGGTGGAGAAGTCCTGAACTCTCCAATAAACCGATGGTGGAGAAGTCCTGAACTCCCCAATACACCGGTGGTGGAGAAGCCCTGAAATATTCCAATGCACCGGTGGTGGAGAAGTCCTGGACTCCCCAATACACGGGTGGTGGAGAAGCCCTGAACTCTGCAATAAATCGGTGGTGTAGAAGCCCTGAACTCCCCAATGCTCCGGTGCAGGAGAAGTTCTCATCTCCAGAATACACTGGTGATGGAGAACTCCTGAACTCCCCAATACACTGGTGGTGGAGAACTCCTGAACTCCCCAATACACCGGTGGTGGAGAAGTCCTGAACACCCCAATACACTGTTGGTGCAGCAGTACTGAGCTCCCCAATACACTGGTGGTGGAGAAGTCCTGAACTCCCCAATACACCGGTGGTGGAGAAGTCCTGAACTCCCCAATACTCTGGTGGTGGAGAAGTACTCATCTCCCCAATACACCGGTGGTAGAGAAGCCCTGAACTCCCCAATGCACCTGTGCTGGAGAAGTCCTGAACTCCCCAATACATCGGTGGTGGAGAAGCCCTGAACTCCCCAATGCACCGTTGGTGGAGAAGTCCTGGACTCCACAATACACCGGCGGTGGAGAAGTCCTGAACTCTCCAATAAACCGGTGGTGGAGAAGTCCTTAACTCCCCAATACACCGGTGGTGGAGAAGTCCTGAACACCTCAATACACCGGTGGTGGAGATATCCTGAACTCCCCATTACACCGATGGTGGAGATGTCCTGAACTCCCCAATACACCGGTGGTGGAGAAGTCCTGAACTCCCCAATAAACCAGCAGTGGAGAAGTCCTGAACTCCTCAATACAACGGTGGTGGAGAAGTCCTGAACTCCCCAATACACCGGTGGTGGAGAAGTCCTGAACTTCCCAATACACCGGTAGTGGAGAAGATATGAACTCCCCAATAAACCGGTGGTGGAGAAGTCCTGAACTCCACAATACACCGGTGGTGGATAAGTCCTGAACTCCCCAATACACCGGTGGTGGAGAAGCCCAAAACTCCACAATGCACTGTTGGTGGAGCAGTACTGAGCTCCCCAATACACCGGTGGTGGAGAAGTCCTGAACTCCCCAATGCACCGGTGCTGGAGAAGTCCTGTACTCCACAACACACCGGTGGTGGAGAAGTCCTGGACTCCACAATACTCCGGCGGTGGAGAAGTCCTGAACCCCCTAATAAACCGGTGGTGGAGAATTCCTGAACTCCCCAATACTCCGGTGGTTGAGTAGCCCTGAAATATTCCAATGCACCGGTGGTGGAGAGGTCCTGGACTCTCCAATAAACGGGTGGTGGAGAAGCCCTGAACTCTGCGATAAATCAGCGGTGGAGAAGTCCTGAACTCCCCAATACACTGGTGGTGGAGAAGACCTGAACTCCCCAATACACCGGTGGTGGAGAAGTCCTGAACTCCCCAATACACCGGTGGTGGAGAAGCCCTGAACTCCCCAATGCATAGGTGGTGGAGAGGTCCTGGACTCCACTATACATCGGTGGTGGAGAAGTCCTGAACTCTCCAATAAACCGGTGGTGGAGAAGTCCTGAACTCTCCATACACCGGTGGTAGATAAGTCCTGAACTCCCCAATACACAGGTGGTGGAGAAGTACTGAACTCCCGAATACACAGGTGGTGGAGACGTCCTGAACTACACAATACACCGGTGGTGGAGAAGCCCTGAACTCCCCAATGCACCGGTGCTGGAGAAGTCCTGAACTCCACAATACATCGGTTGTGGAGAAGTCCTGAACTCCCCAATACACCGGTGGTGGAAAAGCCCTGAAATCCCCAATGCTCCGGTGGGGGAGAAGTCCTGGACTCCACAATGCACGGCTGGTGGAGAAGTCCTGAATTCTCCAATAAACCGGTGGTGGAGAAGTCCTGAACTCCCCAATACACCGGTGGTGGAGAAGCCCTGAACTCCCCAATGCGCCGGTGGTGGAGAATTCCTGGACTCCACAATACACCGGTGTTGGAGAAGTCCTGGACTCCCCAATACACCGGTGATGGAAAAGCCCTGAACTCCCCAATGCACCCGTGGTGGAGAGGTCCTGGACTCCACAATACACCGGTGGTGGAGAAGTCCTGAACTCTCCAATAAAACGGTGGTGGAGAAGTCCTGAACTCCACAATACACCGGTGGTGGAGAAGTCCTGAAATCCGCTATATACTGGTGGTGGGGAAATACTGAGCTCCCCAATTCTCCGGTTGTTGGGAAGTCCTGAACTCCCCAATACACCGGTCGTGGAGAAGTCCTGAACTCCCCAATACACCGGTGGTGGAGAAGCCCTGAAGTATTCCAATGCACCGGTGGTGGAGAAGTCCTGGACTCTCCAATACACGAGTTGTGGAGAAGCCCTGAACTCTGCAATAAATCAGTGGTGGAGAAGTCCTGAACTCCCCAATACACTGGTGGTGGAGAAGACCTGAACTCCCCAATACACTGGTGGTGGAGAAGTCCTGAACTCCCCAATACACCGGTGGTGGAGAAGTCCTGAACTTCCCAATACACCGGTGGTGGAGAAGACCTGAACTCCCCAATAAACTGGTGGTGGAGAAGTCCTGAACTCCCCAATACACCGGTGGTGGAGAAGTCCTGAACTCCCCAATACTCTGGTGGTGGAGAAGTACTCATCTCCCCAATACACCGGTGGTAGAGAAGCCCTGAACTCCCCAATGCACCGGTGCTGGAGAAGTCCTGAACTCCCCAACACATCGGTGGTGGAGAAGCCCTGAACTCCCCAATGCACCGTTGGTGGAGAAGTCCTGGACTCCACAATACACCGGCGGTGGAGAAGTCCTGAACTCTCCAATAAACCGATGGTGGAGAAGTCCTGAACTCCCCAATACACCGGTGGTGGAGAAGCCCTGAAATATTCCAATGCACCGGTGGTGGAGAAGTCCTGGACTCCCCAATACACGGGTGGTGGAGAAGCCCTGAACTCTGCAATAAATCGGTGGTGTAGAAGCCCTGAACTCCCCAATGCACCGGTGATGGAGAAGTTCTCATCTCCAGAATACACTGGTGATGGAGAACTCCTGAACTCCCCAATACACTGGTGGTGGAGAACTCCTGAACTCCCCAATACACCGGTGGTGGAGAAGTCCTGAACTCCCCAATACACTGTTGGTGGAGCAGTACTGAGCTCCCCAATACACCGGTGGTGGAGAAGTCCTGAACTCCCCAATACACCGGTGGTGGAGATGTCCTGAACTCCCCAATACACCGGTGGTGGAAAGACCTGAAATCCCCAATACACTGGTGCTGGAGAAGTCTTGAACTCCCCAATACACCGGTGGTGGAGAAGTCCTGAACTCCCCAATACACCGGTGGTGCAGAAGTCCTGAACTCCACAATACACCGGTGGTGGAGAAGTCCTGAACTCCCCAATGCACCGGTGGTGGAGAAGCCCTGACCTCCGCAATGCACCAGTGCTGGAGAAGTCCTGAACTCTCCAATAAACCGGTGGTGGAGAAGTCCTTAACTCCCCAATACACCGGTGGTGGAGAAGTCCTGAACTCCTCAATACACCGGTGGTGCAGATGTCCTGACCTCCTCAATACACCGGTGGTGGAGAAGTCCTGAAATCCCCATTACACCGATGGTGGAGAAGTCCTGAACTCCTCAATACACCGGTCGTAGAGAAGTCCTGAACTCCCCTATACACAGGTGCTTGAGAAATACTGAGCTCCCCAATACACCGGTTGTGGAGAAGTCCTGAACTCCCCAATACACCGGAGGTGGAGAAGTCCTGAACTTCCCAATACACCGGTGGTGGAGAAGTCCTGAACTCCCCAATACACCGGAGGTGGAGAAGTCCTGGTCTCCACAATACTCCGGCGGTGGAGAAGTCCTGAACTCCCCAATAAACCGGTGGTGGAGAAGTCCTGAACTCCCCAATACACCAGTTGTGGAGTAGCCCTGAAATATTCCAATGCACCGATGGTGGAGAAGTCCTGGACTCTCCAATACACGGGTGGTGGAGAAGCCCTGAACTCTGCAATGAATCAGTGGTGGAGAAGTCCTGAACACCCCAAAACACTGGTGGTGGAGAAGACCTGAACTCCCCAATACACCGGTGGTGGAGAAGTCCTGAACTCCCCAATACACCGGTGGTGGAGAAGCCCTGAACTCCCCAATGTACAGGTGGTGGAGAGGTCCTGGAGTCCACAATACACCGGTGGTGGAGAAGTCCTGAACTCTCCAATAAACCGGTGGTGGAGAAGTCCTGAACTCTCCATACACCGGTGGCAGATAAGTCCTGAACTCCCCAATACACAGGTGGTGGAGAAGTACTGAACTCCCGAATACACAGGTGGTGGAGACGTCCTGAACTACACAATACACCGGTGGTGGAGAAGCCCTGAACTCCCCAATGCACCGGTGCTGGAGAAGTCCTGAACTCCACAATACATCGGTTGTGGAGAAGTCCTGATCTCCCCAATACACCGGTGGTGGAAATGCCCTGAAATCCCCAAAGCTCCAGTGGTGGAGAAGTCCTGGACTCCACAATGCACGGCTGGTGGAGAAGTCCTGAACTGTCCAATAAACCGGTGGTGGAGAAGTCCTGAACTCCCCAATACACCGGTGGTGGAGAAGCCCTGAACTCCCCAATGCGCCGGTGGTGGAGAATTCCTGGACTCCACAATACACCGGTGTTGGAGAAGTCCAGAACTCTCCAATAAACCGGTGGTGGAGAAGTCCTGAACTCCCCAATACACCGGTGATGGAAAAGCCCTGAACTCCCCAATGCACCCGTGGTGGAGAGGTCCTGGACTTCCCAATACACCGGTGGTGGAGAAGTCCTGAACTCTCCAATAAACCGGTGGTGGAGAGTCCTGAACTCCACAATACACCGGTGGTGGAGAAGTCCTGAAATCCCCTATATACTGGTGGTGGGGAAATACTGAGCTCCCCAATTCTCCGGTTGTTGGGAAGTCCTGAACTCCCCAATACACCGGTGGTGGAGAAGTCCTGAACTCCCCAATACACCGGTGGTGGAGAAGCCCTTAAGTATTCCAATGCACCGGTGGTGGAGAAGTCCTGGACTCTCCAATACACGGGTGGTGGAGAAGCCCTGAACTCTGCAATAAATCAGTGGTGGAGAAGTCCTGAACTCCCCAATACACTGGTGGTGGAGAAGACCTGAACTCCCCAATACACAGGTGGTGGAGAAGTCCTGAACTCCCCAATACACTGGTGGTGGAGAAGTCCTGAACTTCCCAATACACCGGTGGTGGAGAAGACCTGAACTCCCCGATACACCGGTGGTGGAGAAGTCCTGAACTCCCCAATACACCGGTGGTGGAGAAGTCCTGAACTCCCAAATACTCTGGTGGTGGAGAAGTCCTGATCTCCCCAATACACCGGTGGTGGAGAAGCCCTGAACTCACCAATGCACCGGTGCTGGAGAAGTCCTGAACTCCACAATACATCGGTGGTGGAGAATCCCTGAACTCCCCAATGCACCGTTGGTGGAGAAGTCCTGGACTCCACAATACACCGGCAGTGGAGAAGTCCTGAACTCTCCAATAAACCGATGGTGGAGAAGTCCTGAACTCCCCAATACACCGGTGGTGGAGAAGCCCTGAAATATTCCAATGCACCGGTGGTGGAGAAGTCCTGGACTCCCCAATACACGGGTGGTGGAGAAGCCCTGAACTCTGCAATAAATCGGTGGAGTAGAAGCCCTGAACTCCCCAATGCACCGGTGCTGGAGAAGTTCTCATCTCCAGAATACACTGGTGATGGAGAAGTCCTGAACTCCCCAATACACTGTTGGTGGAGCAGTACTGAGCTCCCCAATACACCGGTGGTGGAGAAGTCCTGAACTCCCCAATACACCGGTGGTGGAGATGTCCTGAACTCCCCAATACACCGGTGGTGGAAAGACCTGAAATCCCCAATACACTGGTGCTGGAGAAGTCTTGAACTCCCCAATACACCGGTGGTGGAGAAGTCCTGAACTCCCCAATACACCGGTGGTGCAGAAGTCCTGAACTCCACAATACACCGGTGGTGGAGAAGTCCTGAACTCCCCAATGCACCGGTGGTGGAGAAGCCCTGACCTCCGCAATGCACCAGTGCTGGAGAAGTCCTGAACTCTCCAATAAACCGGTGGTGGAGAAGTCCTTAACTCCCCAATACACCGGTGGTGGAGAAGTCCTGAACTCCTCAATACACCGGTGGTGCAGATGTCCTGACCTCCTCAATACACCGGTGGTGGAGAAGTCCTGAAATCCCCATTACACCGATGGTGGAGAAGTCCTGAACTCCCCAATACACCGGTCGTAGAGAAGTCCTGAACTCCCCTATACACAGGTGCTTGAGAAATACTGAGCTCCCCAATACACCGGTTGTGGAGAAGTCCTGAACTCCCCAATACACCGGAGGTGGAGAAGTCCTGAACTTCCCAATACACCGGTGGTGGAGAAGTCCTGAACTCCCCAATACACCGGAGGTGGAGAAGTCCTGGACTCCACAATACTCCGGCGGTGGAGAAGTCCTGAACTCCCCAATAAACCGGTGGTGGAGAAGTCCTGAACTCCCCAATACACCAGTTGTGGAGTAGCCCTGAAATATTCCAATGCACCGATGGTGGAGAAGTCCTGGACTCTCCAATACACGGGTGGTGGAGAAGCCCTGAACTCTGCAATGAATCAGTGGTGGAGAAGTCCTGAACACCCCAAAACACTGGTGGTGGAGAAGACCTGAACTCCCCAATACACCGGTGGTGGAGAAGTCCTGAACTCCCCAATACACCGGTGGTGGAGAAGCCCTGAACTCCCCAATGTACAGGTGGTGGAGAGGTCCTGGAGTCCACAATACACCGGTGGTGGAGAAGTCCTGAACTCTCCAATAAACCGGTGGTGGAGAAGTCCTGAACTCTCCATACACCGGTGGCAGATAAGTCCTGAACTCCCCAATACACAGGTGGTGGAGAAGTACTGAACTCCCGAATACACAGGTGGTGGAGACGTCCTGAACTCCCCAATACACCGGTGGTGGAGAAGCCCTTAAGTATTCCAATGCACCGGTGGTGGAGAAGTCCTGGACTCTCCAATACACGGGTGGTGGAGAAGCCCTGAACTCTGCAATAAATCAGTGGTGGAGAAGTCCTGAACTCCCCAATACACTGGTGGTGGAGAAGACCTGAACTCCCCAATACACAGGTGGTGGAGAAGTCCTGAACTCCCCAATACACTGGTGGTGGAGAAGTCCTGAACTTCCCAATACACCGGTGGTGGAGAAGACCTGAACTCCCCGATACACCGGTGGTGGAGAAGTCCTGAACTCCCCAATACACCGGTGGTGGAGAAGTCCTGAACTCCCAAATACTCTGGTGGTGGAGAAGTCCTGATCTCCCCAATACACCGGTGGTGGAGAAGCCCTGAACTCACCAATGCACCGGTGCTGGAGAAGTCCTGAACTCCACAATACATCGGTGGTGGAGAATCCCTGAACTCCCCAATGCACCGTTGGTGGAGAAGTCCTGGACTCCACAATACACCGGCAGTGGAGAAGTCCTGAACTCTCCAATAAACCGATGGTGGAGAAGTCCTGAACTCCCCAATACACCGGTGGTGGAGAAGCCCTGAAATATTCCAATGCACCGGTGGTGGAGAAGTCCTGGACTCCCCAATACACGGGTGGTGGAGAAGCCCTGAACTCTGCAATAAATCGGTGGAGTAGAAGCCCTGAACTCCCCAATGCACCGGTGCTGGAGAAGTTCTCATCTCCAGAATACACTGGTGATGGAGAAGTCCTGAACTCCCCAATACACTGTTGGTGGAGCAGTACTGAGCTCCCCAATACACCGGTGGTGGAGAAGTCCTGAACTCCCCAATACACCGGTGGTGGAGATGTCCTGAACTCCCCAATACACCGGTGGTGGAAAGACCTGAAATCCCCAATACACTGGTGCTGGAGAAGTCTTGAACTCCCCAATACACCGGTGGTGGAGAAGTCCTGAACTCCCCAATACACCGGTGGTGCAGAAGTCCTGAACTCCACAATACACCGGTGGTGGAGAAGTCCTGAACTCCCCAATGCACCGGTGGTGGAGAAGCCCTGACCTCCGCAATGCACCAGTGCTGGAGAAGTCCTGAACTCTCCAATAAACCGGTGGTGGAGAAGTCCTTAACTCCCCAATACACCGGTGGTGGAGAAGTCCTGAACTCCTCAATACACCGGTGGTGCAGATGTCCTGACCTCCTCAATACACCGGTGGTGGAGAAGTCCTGAAATCCCCATTACACCGATGGTGGAGAAGTCCTGAACTCCCCAATACACCGGTCGTAGAGAAGTCCTGAACTCCCCTATACACAGGTGCTTGAGAAATACTGAGCTCCCCAATACACCGGTTGTGGAGAAGTCCTGAACTCCCCAATACACCGGAGGTGGAGAAGTCCTGAACTTCCCAATACACCGGTGGTGGAGAAGTCCTGAACTCCCCAATACACCGGAGGTGGAGAAGTCCTGGACTCCACAATACTCCGGCGGTGGAGAAGTCCTGAACTCCCCAATAAACCGGTGGTGGAGAAGTCCTGAACTCCCCAATACACCAGTTGTGGAGTAGCCCTGAAATATTCCAATGCACCGATGGTGGAGAAGTCCTGGACTCTCCAATACACGGGTGGTGGAGAAGCCCTGAACTCTGCAATGAATCAGTGGTGGAGAAGTCCTGAACACCCCAAAACACTGGTGGTGGAGAAGACCTGAACTCCCCAATACACCGGTGGTGGAGAAGTCCTGAACTCCCCAATACACCGGTGGTGGAGAAGCCCTGAACTCCCCAATGTACAGGTGGTGGAGAGGTCCTGGAGTCCACAATACACCGGTGGTGGAGAAGTCCTGAACTCTCCAATAAACCGGTGGTGGAGAAGTCCTGAACTCTCCATACACCGGTGGCAGATAAGTCCTGAACTCCCCAATACACAGGTGGTGGAGAAGTACTGAACTCCCGAATACACAGGTGGTGGAGACGTCCTGAACTACACAATACACCGGTGGTGGAGAAGCCCTGAACTCCCCAATGCACCGGTGCTGGAGAAGTCCTGAACTCCACAATACATCGGTTGTGGAGAAGTCCTGATCTCCCCAATACACCGGTGGTGGAAATGCCCTGAAATCCCCAAAGCTCCAGTGGTGGAGAAGTCCTGGACTCCACAATGCACGGCTGGTGGAGAAGTCCTGAACTGTCCAATAAACCGGTGGTGGAGAAGTCCTGAACTCCCCAATACACCGGTGGTGGAGAAGCCCTGAACTCCCCAATGCGCCGGTGGTGGAGAATTCCTGGACTCCACAATACACCGGTGTTGGAGAAGTCCAGAACTCTCCAATAAACCGGTGGTGGAGAAGTCCTGAACTCCCCAATACACCGGTGATGGAAAAGCCCTGAACTCCCCAATGCACCCGTGGTGGAGAGGTCCTGGACTTCCCAATACACCGGTGGTGGAGAAGTCCTGAACTCTCCAATAAACCGGTGGTGGAGAGTCCTGAACTCCACAATACACCGGTGGTGGAGAAGTCCTGAAATCCCCTATATACTGGTGGTGGGGAAATACTGAGCTCCCCAATTCTCCGGTTGTTGGGAAGTCCTGAACTCCCCAATACACCGGTGGTGGAGAAGTCCTGAACTCCCCAATACACCGGTGGTGGAGAAGCCCTTAAGTATTCCAATGCACCGGTGGTGGAGAAGTCCTGGACTCTCCAATACACGGGTGGTGGAGAAGCCCTGAACTCTGCAATAAATCAGTGGTGGAGAAGTCCTGAACTCCCCAATACACTGGTGGTGGAGAAGACCTGAACTCCCCAATACACAGGTGGTGGAGAAGTCCTGAACTCCCCAATACACTGGTGGTGGAGAAGTCCTGAACTTCCCAATACACCGGTGGTGGAGAAGACCTGAACTCCCCGATACACCGGTGGTGGAGAAGTCCTGAACTCCCCAATACACCGGTGGTGGAGAAGTCCTGAACTCCCAAATACTCTGGTGGTGGAGAAGTCCTGATCTCCCCAATACACCGGTGGTGGAGAAGCCCTGAACTCACCAATGCACCGGTGCTGGAGAAGTCCTGAACTCCACAATACATCGGTGGTGGACAATCCCTGAACTCCCCAATGCACCGTTGGTGGAGAAGTCCTGGACTCCACAATACACCGGCAGTGGAGAAGTCCTGAACTCTCCAATAAACCGATGGTGGAGAAGTCCTGAACTCCCCAATACACCGGTGGTGGAGAAGCCCTGAAATATTCCAATGCACCGGTGGTGGAGAAGTCCTGGACTCCCCAATACACGGGTGGTGGAGAAGCCCTGAACTCTGCAATAAATCGGTGGAGTAGAAGCCCTGAACTCCCCAATGCACCGGTGCTGGAGAAGTTCTCATCTCCAGAATACACTGGTGATGGAGAACTCCTGAACTCCCCAATACACTGGTGGTGGAGAACTCCTGAACTCCCCAATACACCGGTGGTGGAGAAGTCCTGAACTCCCCAATACACTGTTGGTGGAGCAGTACTGAGCTCCCCAATACACCGGTGGTGGAGAAGTCCTGAACTTCCCAATACACCGGTTGTGGAGAAGTCCTGAACTCTCCAATACACCGGAGGTGGAGAAGTCCTGGACTCCACAATACTCCGGCGGTGGAGAAGTCCTGAACTCCCCAATACACCGGTGGTGGAGTAGCCCTGAAATATTCCAATGCACCGATGGTGGAGAAGTCCTGGACTCTCCAATACACGGGTGGTGCAGAAGCCCTGAACTCTGCAATAAATCAGTGGTGGAGAAGTCCTGAACTCCCCAATACACTGGTGGTGGAGAAGACCTGAACTCCCCAATACACCGGTGGTGGAGAAGTCCTCAACTCCCCAATACACCGGTGGTGGAGAAGCCCTGAACTCCCCAATGCACAGGTGGTGGAGAGGTCCTGGACTCCACAATACACCGGTGGTGGAGAAGTCCTGAACTCTCCAATAAACCGGAGGTGGAGAAGTCCTGAACTCTCCATACACCGGTGGTAGATAAGTCCTGAACTCCCCAATACACAGGTGGTGGAGAAGTACTGAACTCCCGAATACACAGGTGGTGGATACGTCCTGAACTACACAATACACCGGTGGTGGAGAAGACCTGAACTCCACAATACTTCGGTTGTGGAGAAGTCCTGAACTCCCCAATACACCGGTGGTGGAAATGCCCTGAAATCCCCAATGCTCCGGTGGTGGAGAAGTCCTGGACTCCACAATGCACGGCTGGTGGAGAAGTCCTGAACTCTCCAATAAACCGGTGGTGGAGAAGTCCTGAACTCCCCAATACACCGGTGGTGGAGAAGCCCTGAACTCCCCAATGCGCCGGTGGTGGAGAGTTCCTGGACTCCACAATACACCGGTGTTGGAGAAGTCCAGAACTCTCCAATAAACCGCTGGTGGAGAAGTCCTGAACTCCCCAATACACCTGTGATGGAAAAGCCCTGAACTCCCCAATGCACCCGTGGTGGAGAGGTCCTGGACTCCCCAATACACCGGTGGTGGAGAAGTCCTGCACTCTCCAATAAACCGGTGCTGGAGAAGTCCTGAACTCCTCAATACACCGGTGGTGGAGATGTCCTGAACTCCTCAATACACCGGTGGTGGAGAACTCCTGAACTCCCCATTACACCGATGGTGGAGAAGTCCTGAACTCCCCAATACACCGGTGCTGGAGAAGTCCTGAACTCCCCTATACACAGGTGCTTGAGAAATACTGAGCTCCCCAATACACCGGTTGTGGAGAAGTCCAGAACTCCCCAATACACCGGAGGTGGAGAAGTCCTGATCTTCCCAATACACCGGTGGTGGAGAAGACCTGAACTCCCCAATAAACCGGTGGTGGAGAAGTCCTGAACTCCTCAATACACCGGTGGTATAGAAGTCCTGAACTCCACAATACACCGGTGGTGGAGAAGTCCTGAAATCCCCTATATACTGGTGGTGGGTAAATACTGAGCTCCCCAATAATCCGGTTGTTGGGAGGTCCTGAACTCCCCAATACACCGGTGGTGGAGAAGACCTGAACTCCCCGATACACCGGTGGTGGAGAAGTCCTGAACTCCCCAATACACCGGTGGTGGAGAAGTCCTGAACTCCCCAATACTCTGGTGGTGGAGAAGTCCTGAACTTCCCAATACACCGGTGGTGGAGAAGACCTGAACTCCCCGATACACCGGTGGTGGAGAAGTCCTGAACTCCCCAATACACCGGTGGTGGAGAAGTCCTGAACTCCCCAATACTCTGGTGGTGGAGAAGTCCTGATCTCCCCAATACACCGGTGGTGGAGAAGCCCTGAACTCACCAATGCACCGGTGCTGGAGAAGTCCTGAACTCCCCAATACATCGGTGGTGGAGAATCCCTGAACTCCCCAATGCACCGTTGGTGGAGAAGTCCTGGACTCCACAATACACCGGCGGTGGAGAAGTCCTGAACTCTCCAATAAACCGATGGTGGAGAAGTCCTGAACTCCCCAATACACCGGTGGTGGAGAAGCCCTGAAATATTCCAATGCACCGGTGGTGGAGAAGTCCTGGACTCCCCAATACACGGGTGGTGGAGAAGCCCTGAACTCTGCAATAAATCGGTGGAGTAGAAGCCCTGAACTCCCCAATGCACCGGTGCTGGAGAAGTTCTCATCTCCAGAATACACTGGTGATGGAGAACTCCTGAACTCCCCAATACACTGGTGGTGGAGAACTCCTGAACTCCCCAATACACCGGTGGTGGAGAAGTCCTGAACTCCCCAATACACTGTTGGTGGAGCAGTACTGAGCTCCCCAATACACCGGTGGTGGAGAAGTCCTGAACTCCCCAATGCACAGGTGGTGGAGAGGTCCTGGACTCCACAATACACCGGTGGTGGAGAAGTCCTGAACTCTCCAATAAACCGGAGGTGGAGAAGTCCTGAACTCTCCATACACCGGTGGTAGATAAGTCCTGAACTCCCCAATACACAGGTGGTGGAGAAGTACTGAACTCCCGAATACACAGGTGGTGGAGACGTCCTGAACTACACAATACACCGGTGGTGGAGAAGACCTGAACTCCACAATACTTCGGTTGTGGAGAAGTCCTGAACTCCCCAATACACCGGTGGTGGAAATGCCCTGAAATCCCCAATGCTCCGGTGGTGGAGAAGTCCTGGACTCCACAATGCACGGCTGGTGGAGAAGTCCTGAACTCTCCAATAAACCGGTGGTGGAGAAGTCCTGAACTCCCCAATACACCGGTGGTGGAGAAGCCCTGAACTCCCCAATGCGCCGGTGGTGGAGAGTTCCTGGACTCCACAATACACCGGTGTTGGAGAAGTCCAGAACTCTCCAATAAACCGGTGGTGGAGAAGTCCTGAACTCCCCAATACACCTGTGATGGAAAAGCCCTGAACTCCCCAATGCACCCGTGGTGGAGAGGTCCTGGACTCCCCAATACACCGGTGGTGGAGAAGTCCTGCACTCTCCAATAAACCGGTGCTGGAGAAGTCCTGAACTCCTCAATACACCGGTGGTGGAGATGTCCTGAACTCCTCAATACACCGGTGGTGGAGAACTCCTGAACTCCCCATTACACCGATGGTGGAGAAGTCCTGAACTCCCCAATACACCGGTGCTGGAGAAGTCCTGAACTCCCCTATACACAGGTGCTTGAGAAATACTGAGCTCCCCAATACACCGGTTGTGGAGAAGTCCAGAACTCCCCAATACACCGGAGGTGGAGAAGTCCTGATCTTCCCAATACACCGGTGGTGGAGAAGTCCTGAACTCCCCTATACACAGGTGCTTGAGAAATACTGAGCTCCCCAATACACCGGTTGTGGAGAAGTCCTGAACTCCCCAATACACCGGACGTGGAGAAGTCCTGATCTTCCCAATACACCGGTGGTGGAGAAGACCTGAACTGCCCAATAAACCGGTGGTGGAGAAGTCCTGAACTCCTCAATACACCGGTGGTATAGAAGTCCTGAACTCCACAATACACCGGTGGTGGAGAAGTCCTGAAATCCCCTATATACTGGTGGTGGGTAAATACTGAGCTCCCCAATACTCCGGTTGTTGGGAGGTCCTGAACTCCCCAATACACCGCTGGTGGAGAAGTCCTGAACTTCACAATACACAGGTAGTGGAGAAGACATGAACTCCCCAATACACCGGTGGTGGAGCAGTCCTGAACTCCCCAATACTCCGGTGGTGGAGAAGTACTGAACTCCCCAATACACCGGTGGTGGAGAAGCCCTGAACTCCCCAATGCACCGGTGCTGGAGAAATCCTGAACTCCACAATACACCGGTGGTGGAGAAGTCCTGAACTCCCCAATACACCGGTGGTGGAGAAGCCCAAAACTCCACAATGCACCGGTAGTGGAGAAGTCCTGGACTCCACAATACTCCGGCGGTGGAGAAGTCCTGAACTCTCCAATAAACCGGTGGTGGAGAAGTCCTGAACTCCCCAATACACCGGTGGTGGAGAAGCCCTGAACTCCCCAATACACCGGACGTGGAGAAGTCCTGATCTTCCCAATACACCGGTGGTGGAGAAGACCTGAACTGCCCAATAAACCGGTGGTGGAGAAGTCCTGAACTCCTCAATACACCGGTGGTATAGAAGTCCTGAACTCCACAATACACCGGTGGTGGAGAAGTCCTGAAATCCCCTATATACTGGTGGTGGGTAAATACTGAGCTCCCCAATACTCCGGTTGTTGGGAGGTCCTGAACTCCCCAATACACCGCTGGTGGAGAAGTCCTGAACTTCCCAATACACAGGTAGTGGAGAAGACATGAACTCCCCAATACACCGGTGGTGGAGCAGTCCTGAACTCCCCAATACTCCGGTGGTGGAGAAGTACTGAACTCCCCAATACACCGGTGGTTGAGAAGCCCTGAACTCCCCAATGCACCGGTGCTGGAGAAGTCCTGAACTCCACAATACACCGGTGGTGGAGAAGTCCTGAACTCCCCAATACACCGGTGGTGGAGAAGCCCAAAACTCCACAATGCACCGGTAGTGGAGAAGTCCTGGACTCCACTATACTCCGGCGGTGGAGAAGACCTGAACTCTCCAATAAACCGGTGGTGGAGAAGTCCTGAACTCCCCAATACACCGGTGGTGGACTAGCCCTGAAATATTCCAATGCACCGGTGGTGGAGAAGTCCTGGACTCTCCAATACACGGGTGGTGGAGAAGCCCTGAACTCTGCAATAAATCAGTGGTGGAGAAGTCCTGAAATCCCCAATACACTGGTGGTGGAGAAGACCTGAACTCCCCAATACACCGGTTGTGGAGAAGTCCTGAACTCCCCAATACATCGGTGGTGGAGAAGCCCTGAACTCCCCAATGCACCGGTGGTGGAGAAGTCCTGGACTCCACAATACACGGCGGTGGAAAAGTCCTGAACTCTCCAATAAACCGGTGGTGGAGAAGTCCTGAACTCCCCAATACACCGGTGGTGGAGAAGCCCTGAACTCCCCAATACACCGGACGTGGAGAAGTCCTGATCTTCCCAATACACCGGTGGTGGAGAAGACCTGAACTGCCCAATAAACCGGTGGTGGAGAAGTCCTGAACTCCTCAATACACCGGTGGTATAGAAGTCCTGAACTCCACAATACACCGGTGGTGGAGAAGTCCTGAAATCCCCTATATACTGGTGGTGGGTAAATACTGAGCTCCCCAATACTCCGGTTGTTGGGAGGTCCTGAACTCCCCAATACACCGCTGGTGGAGAACTCCTGAACTTCCCAATACACAGGTAGTGGAGAAGACATGAACTCCCCAATACACCGGTGGTGGAGCAGTCCTGAACTCCCCAATACTCCGGTGGTGGAGAAGTACTGAACTCCCCAATACACCGGTGGTGGAGAAGCCCTGAACTCCCCAATGCACCGGTGCTGGAGAAGTCCTGAACTCCACAATACACCGGTGGTGGAGAAGTCCTGAACTCCCCAATACACCGGTGGTGGAGAAGCCCAAAACTCCACAATGCACCGGTAGTGGAGAAGTCCTGGACTCCACAATACTCCGGCGGTGGAGAAGTCCTGAACTCTCCAATAAACCGGTGGTGGAGAAGTCCTGAACTCCCCAATACACCGGTGCTGGACTAGCCCTGAAATATTCCAATGCACCGGTGGTGGAGAAGTCCTGGACTCTCCAATACACGGGTGGTGGAGAAGCCCTGAACTCTGCAATAAATCAGTGGTGGAGACGTCCTGAAATCCCCAATACACTGGTGGTGGAGAAGACCTGAACTCCCCAATACACCGGTTGTGGAGAAGTCCTGAACTCCCCAATACATCGGTGGTGTAGAAGCCCTGAACTCCCCAATGCACCGGTGGTGGAGAAGTCCTGGACTCCACAATACACCGGCGGTGGAGAAGTCCTGAACTCTCCAATAAACCGGTGGTGGAGAAGTCCTGAACTCCCCAATACACCGGTGGTGGAGAAGCCCTGAACTCCCCAATGCACCGGTGGTGGAGAGGTCCTGGACTCCACAATACACCGGTGGGGGAGAAGTCCTGAACTCTCCAATAAACCGGTGGTGGAGAAGTCCTGAACTCTCCATACACCGGTGGTAGATAAGTCCTGAACTCCCCAATACACAGGTGGTGGAGAAGTCCTGAACTCCCGAATACATAGGTGGTGGAGACGTCCTGAACTCCCCAATACACCGGTGGTGGAGAAGCCCTGAACTCCCCAATGCACCGGTGCTGGAGAAGTCCTGAACTCCTCAATACACCGGTGGTGGAGAAGTCCTGAACTCCCGAATACACAGGTGGTGGAGACGTCCTGAACTCCCCAATACACCGGTGGTGGAGAAGCCCTGAACTCCCCAATGCACCGGTGCTGGAGAAGTCCTGAACTCCTCAATACACCGGTGGTGGAGAAGTCCTGAACTCTCCAATAAACCGGTGGTGGAGAAGTCCTGAACTCCCCAATACACCGGTGGTGGAGAAGCCCTGAAGTATTCCAATGCTCCGGTGGTGGAGAAGTCCTGGACTCTCCAATACACGTGTGGTGGAGAAGCCCTGAACACTGCAATAAATCAGTGGTGGAGAAGTCCTGAACTCCCCAATACACCGGTGGTGGAGAAGCCCTGAACTCCCCAATAAACCGGTGGTGGAGAAGTCCTGAACTCCTCAATACACCGGTGGTATAGAAGTCCTGAACTCCACAATACACCGGTGGTGGAGAAGTCCTGAAATCCCCTATATACTGGTGGTGGGTAAATACTGAGCTCCCCAATACTCCGGTTGTTGGGAGGTCCTGAACTCCCCAATACACCGGTGGTGGAGAAGTCCTGAACTCCCCAATACACTGTTGGTGGAGCAGTACTGAGCTCCCCAATACACCGGTGGTGGAGATGTCCTGAACTTCCCAATACACCGGTTGTGGAGAAGTCGTGAACTCCCCAATACACCGGAGGTGGAGAAGTCCTGGACTCCACAATACTCCGGCGGTGGAGAAGTCCTGAACTCCCCAATAAACCGGTGGTGGAGAAGTCCTGAACTCCCCAATACACCGGTGGTGGAGTAGCCCTGAAATATTCCAATGCACCGATGGTGGAGAAGTCCTGGACTCTCCAATACACGGGTGGTGGAGAAGCCCTGAACTCTGCAATAAATCAGTGCTGGAGAACTCCTGAACTCCCCAATACACTGGTGGTGGAGAAGACCTGAACTCCCCAATACACCGGTGGTGGAGAAGTCCTGAACTCCCCAATACACCGGTGGTGGAGAAGCCCTGAACTCCCCAATGCACAGGTGGTGGAGAGGTCCTGGACTCCACAATACACCGGTGGTGGAGAAGTCCTGAACTCTCCAATAAACCGGTGGTGGAGAAGTCCTGAACTCTCCATACACCGGTGGTAGATAAGTCCTGAACTCCCCAATACACTAGTGGTGGAGAAGTACTGAACTCCCGAATACACAGGTGGTGGAGACGTCCTGAACTACACAATACACCGGTGGTGGAGAAGCCCTGAACTCCCCAATGCACCGGTGGTGGAAATGCCCTGAAATCCCCAATGCTCCGGTGGTGGAGAAGTCCTGGACTCCACAATGCACGGCTGGTGGAGAAGTCCTGAACTCTCCAATAAACCGGTGGTGGAGAAGTCCTGAACTCCTCAATACACCGGTGGTGGAGATGTCCTGAACTCCTCAATACACCGGTGGTGGAGAACTCCTGAACTCCCCATTACACCGATGGTGGAGAAGTCCTGAACTCCCCAATACACCGGTGCTAGAGAAGTCCTGAACTCCCCTATACACAGGTGCTTGAGAAATACTGAGCTCCCCAATACACCGGTTGTGGAGAAGTCCTGAACTCCCCAATACACCGGAGGTGGAGAAGTCCTGATCTTCCCAATACACCGGTGGTGGAGAAGACCTGAACTCCCCAATAGACCGGTGGTGGAGAAGTCCTGAACTCCTCAATACACCGGTGGTATAGAAGTCCTGAACTCCACAATACACCGGTGGTGGAGAAGTCCTGAAATCCCCTATATACTGGTGGTGGGTAAATACTGAGCTCCCCAATACTCCGGTTGTTGGGAGGTCCTGAACTCCCCAATACACCGCTGGTGGAGAAGTCCTGAACTTCCCAATACACCGGTAGTGGAGAAGACATGAACTCCCCAATGCACTGGTGGTGGAGAAGTCCTGAACTCCCCAATACTCCGGTGGTGGAGAAGTACTGAACTCCCCAATACACCGGTGGTGGAGAAGCCCTGAACTCCCCAATGCACCGGTGCTGGAGAAGTCCTGAACTCCACAATACACCGGTGGTGTAGAAGTCCTGAACTCCCCAATACACCGGTGGTGGAGAAGCCCAAAACTCCACAATGCACCGGTAGTGGAGAAGTCCTGGACTCCACAATACTCCGGCGGTGGAGAAGTCCTGAACTCTCCAATAAACCGGTGGTGGAGAAGTCCTGAACTCCCCAATACACCGGTGGTGGACTAGCCCTGAAATATTCCAATGCACCGGTGGTGGAGAAGTCCTGGACTCTCCAATACACGGGTGGTGGAGAAGCCCTGAACTCTGCAATAAATCAGTGGTGGAGAAGTCCTGAAATCCCCAATACACCGGTTGTGGAGAAGTCCTGAACTCCCCAATACATCGGTGGTGGAGAAGCCCTGAACTCCCCAATGCACCGGTGGTGGAGAAGTCCTGGACTCCACAATACACCGGCGGTGGAGAAGTCCTGAACTCTCCAATAAACCGGTGGTGGAGAAGTCCTGAACTCCCCAATACACCGGTGGTGGAGAAGCCCTGAACTCCCCAATGCACCGGTGGTGGAGAGGTCCTGGACTCCACAATACACCGGTGGGGGAGAAGTCCTGAACTCTCCAATAAACCGGTGGTGGAGAAGTCCTGAACTCTCCATACACCGGTGGTAGATAAGTCCTGAACTCCCCAATACACAGGTGGTGGAGAAGTCCTGAACTCCCGAATACACAGGTGGTGGAGACGTCCTGAACTCCCCAATACACCGGTGGTGGAGAAGCCCTGAACTCCCCAATGCACCGGTGCTGGAGAAGTCCTGAACTCCTCAATACACCTGTGGTGGAGAAGTCCTGAACTCTCCAATAAACCGGTGGTGGAGAAGTCCTGAACTCCCCAATACACCGGTGGTGGAGAAGCCCTGAAGTATTCCAATGCTCCGGTGGTGGAGAAGTCCTGGACTCTCCAATACACGTGTGGTGGAGAAGCCCTGAACTCTGCAATAAATCAGTTGTGGAGAAGTCCTGAACTCCCCAATACACCGGTGGTGGAGAAGCCCTGAACTCCCCAATGCACCGGTGGTGGAGAGGTCCTGGACTCCATAATACACCGGTGGGGGAGAAGTCCTGAACTCTCCAATAAACCGGTGGTGGAGAAGTCCTGAACTCTCCATACACCGGTGGTAGATAAGTCCTGAACTCCCCAATACACAGGTGGTGGAGAAGTCCTGAACTCCCGAATACACAGGTGGTGGAGACGTCCTGAACTACACAATACACCAGTGTTGGAGAAGCCCTGAACTCCCCAATGCACCGGTGCTGGAGAAGTCCTGGACTCCCCAACACACCGGTGGTGGAGAAGTCCTGAACTCTACAATAAACCGGTGGTGGAGAAGTCCTGAACTCCTCAATACACCGGTGGTGGAGAAGTCCTGAAATCCCCTATACTCCGGTGGTGGAGTAGTACTGAACTCCCCAATACACCGGTGGTGCAGTAGCCCTGAACTCCCCAATGCACCGGTGCTGGAGAAGTCCTGAACTCCACAATACACCGGTGGTGCAGAAGTCCTGAACTCCCCAATACACCGGTGGTGGAGAAGCCCAAAACTCCACAATGCACCGGTGGTGGAGAAGTCCTGGACTCCACAATACTCCGGCGGTGGAGAAGTCCTGAACTCTCCAATAAACCGGTGGTGGAGAAGAGATGAACTCCCCAATACACCGGTGGTGGAGAAGTCCTGAACTCCCCTATACTCCGGTGGTGGAGAAGTCCTGAACTCCACAATACACCGGTGGTGGAGAAGTCCTGAAATCCCCGATATACTGGTGGTGGGGAAATACTGATCTCCCCAATTCTCCGGTTGTTGGGAAGTCCTGAACTCCCCAATGCACCGGTGGTGGAGAAGTCCTGGACTCCACAATACACCGGCGGTGGAGAAGTCCTGAACTCTCCAATAAACCGGTGGTGGAGAAGTCCTGAACTCCCCAATACACCGGTGGTGGAGAAGCCCTGAACTCCCCAATGCACCGGTGGTGGAGAGGTCCTGGTCTCCACAATACACCGGTGGGGGAGAAGTCCTGAACTCTCCAATAAACCGGTGGTGGAGAATTCCTGAACTCTCCATACACCGGTGGTAGATAAGTCCTGAACTCCCCAATACACAGGTGGTGGAGAAGTCCTGAACTCCCGAATACACAGGTGGTGGAGACGTCCTGAACTCCCCAATACACCGGTGGTGGAGAAGCCCTGAACTCCCCAATGCACCGGTGCTGGAGAAGTCCTGAACTCCTCAATACACCGGTGGTGGAGAAGGCCTGAACTCTCCAATAAACCGGTGGTGGAGAAGTCCTGAACTCCCCAATACACCGGTGGTGGAGAAGCCCTGAATTATTCCAATGCACCGGTGGTGGAGAAGTCCTGGACTCTCCAATACACGTGTGGTGGAGAAGCACTGAACTCTGCAATAAATCAGTGGTGGAGAAGTCCTGAACTCCCCAATACACCGGTGGTGGAGAAGCCCTGAACTCCCCAATGCACCGGTGGTGGAGAGGTCCTGGACTCCACAATACACCGGTGGGGGAGAAGTCCTGAACTCTCCAATAAACCGGTGGTGGAGAGGTCCTGAACTCTCCATACACCGGTGGTAGATAAGTCCTGAACTCCCCAATACACAGGTGGTGGAGAAGTCCTGAACTCCCGAATACACAGGTGGTGGAGACGTCCTGAACTACACAATACACCGGTGGTGGAGAAGCCCTGAACTCCCCAATGCACCGGTGCTGGAGAAGTCCTGGACTCCCCAACACACCGGTGGTGGAGAAGTCCTGAACTCTCCAATAAACCGGTGGTGGAGAAGTCCTGAACTCTCCATACACCGGTGGTAGATAAGTCCTGAACTCCCCAATACACTAGTGGTGGAGAAGTACTGAACTCCCGAATACACAGGTGGTGGAGACGTCCTGAACTACACAATACACCGGTGGTGGAGAAGCCCTGAACTCCCCAATGCACCGGTGGTGGAAATGCCCTGAAATCCCCAATGCTCCGGTGGTGGAGAAGTCCTGGACTCCACAATGCACGGCTGGTGGAGAAGTCCTGAACTCTCCAATAAACCGGTGGTGGAGAAGTCCTGAACTCCTCAATACACCGGTGGTGGAGATGTCCTGAACTCCTCAATACACCGGTGGTGGAGAACTCCTGAACTCCCCATTACACCGATGGTGGAGAAGTCCTGAACTCCCCAATACACCGGTGCTAGAGAAGTCCTGAACTCCCCTATACACAGGTGCTTGAGAAATACTGAGCTCCCCAATACACCGGTTGTGGAGAAGTCCTGAACTCCCCAATACACCGGAGGTGGAGAAGTCCTGATCTTCCCAATACACCGGTGGTGGAGAAGACCTGAACTCCCCAATAAACCGGTGGTGGAGAAGTCCTGAACTCCTCAATACACCGGTGGTATAGAAGTCCTGAACTCCACAATACACCGGTGGTGGAGAAGTCCTGAAATCCCCTATATACTGGTGGTGGGTAAATACTGAGCTCCCCAATACTCCGGTTGTTGGGAGGTCCTGAACTCCCCAATACACCGCTGGTGGAGAAGTCCTGAACTTCCCAATACACCGGTAGTGGAGAAGACATGAACTCCCCAATGCACTGGTGGTGGAGAAGTCCTGAACTCCCCAATACTCCGGTGGTGGAGAAGTACTGAACTCCCCAATACACCGGTGGTGGAGAAGCCCTGAACTCCCCAATGCACCGGTGCTGGAGAAGTCCTGAACTCCACAATACACCGGTGGTGTAGAAGTCCTGAACTCCCCAATACACCGGTGGTGGAGAAGCCCAAAACTCCACAATGCACCGGTAGTGGAGAAGTCCTGGACTCCACAATACTCCGGCGGTGGAGAAGTCCTGAACTCTCCAATAAACCGGTGGTGGAGAAGTCCTGAACTCCCCAATACACCGGTGGTGGACTAGCCCTGAAATATTCCAATGCACCGGTGGTGGAGAAGTCCTGGACTCTCCAATACACGGGTGGTGGAGAAGCCCTGAACTCTGCAATAAATCAGTGGTGGAGAAGTCCTGAAATCCCCAATACACCGGTTGTGGAGAAGTCCTGAACTCCCCAATACATCGGTGGTGGAGAAGCCCTGAACTCCCCAATGCACCGGTGGTGGAGAAGTCCTGGACTCCACAATACACCGGCGGTGGAGAAGTCCTGAACTCTCCAATAAACCGGTGGTGGAGAAGTCCTGAACTCCCCAATACACCGGTGGTGGAGAAGCCCTGAACTCCCCAATGCACCGGTGGTGGAGAGGTCCTGGACTCCACAATACACCGGTGGGGGAGAAGTCCTGAACTCTCCAATAAACCGGTGGTGGAGAAGTCCTGAACTCTCCATACACCGGTGGTAGATAAGTCCTGAACTCCCCAATACACAGGTGGTGGAGAAGTCCTGAACTCCCGAATACACAGGTGGTGGAGACGTCCTGAACTCCCCAATACACCGGTGGTGGAGAAGCCCTGAACTCCCCAATGCACCGGTGCTGGAGAAGTCCTGAACTCCTCAATACACCTGTGGTGGAGAAGTCCTGAACTCTCCAATAAACCGGTGGTGGAGAAGTCCTGAACTCCCCAATACACCGGTGGTGGAGAAGCCCTGAAGTATTCCAATGCTCCGGTGGTGGAGAAGTCCTGGACTCTCCAATACACGTGTGGTGGAGAAGCCCTGAACTCTGCAATAAATCAGTTGTGGAGAAGTCCTGAACTCCCCAATACACCGGTGGTGGAGAAGCCCTGAACTCCCCAATGCACCGGTGGTGGAGAGGTCCTGGACTCCATAATACACCGGTGGGGGAGAAGTCCTGAACTCTCCAATAAACCGGTGGTGGAGAAGTCCTGAACTCTCCATACACCGGTGGTAGATAAGTCCTGAACTCCCCAATACACAGGTGGTGGAGAAGTCCTGAACTCCCGAATACACAGGTGGTGGAGACGTCCTGAACTACACAATACACCAGTGTTGGAGAAGCCCTGAACTCCCCAATGCACCGGTGCTGGAGAAGTCCTGGACTCCCCAACACACCGGTGGTGGAGAAGTCCTGAACTCTACAATAAACCGGTGGTGGAGAAGTCCTGAACTCCTCAATACACCGGTGGTGGAGAAGTCCTGAAATCCCCTATACTCCGGTGGTGGAGTAGTACTGAACTCCCCAATACACCGGTGGTGCAGTAGCCCTGAACTCCCCAATGCACCGGTGCTGGAGAAGTCCTGAACTCCACAATACACCGGTGGTGCAGAAGTCCTGAACTCCCCAATACACCGGTGGTGGAGAAGCCCAAAACTCCACAATGCACCGGTGGTGGAGAAGTCCTGGACTCCACAATACTCCGGCGGTGGAGAAGTCCTGAACTCTCCAATAAACCGGTGGTGGAGAAGAGATGAACTCCCCAATACACCGGTGGTGGAGAAGTCCTGAACTCCCCTATACTCCGGTGGTGGAGAAGTCCTGAACTCCACAATACACCGGTGGTGGAGAAGTCCTGAAATCCCCGATATACTGGTGGTGGGGAAATACTGATCTCCCCAATTCTCCGGTTGTTGGGAAGTCCTGAACTCCCCAATGCACCGGTGGTGGAGAAGTCCTGGACTCCACAATACACCGGCGGTGGAGAAGTCCTGAACTCTCCAATAAACCGGTGGTGGAGAAGTCCTGAACTCCCCAATACACCGGTGGTGGAGAAGCCCTGAACTCCCCAATGCACCGGTGGTGGAGAGGTCCTGGTCTCCACAATACACCGGTGGGGGAGAAGTCCTGAACTCTCCAATAAACCGGTGGTGGAGAATTCCTGAACTCTCCATACACCGGTGGTAGATAAGTCCTGAACTCCCCAATACACAGGTGGTGGAGAAGTCCTGAACTCCCGAATACACAGGTGGTGGAGACGTCCTGAACTCCCCAATACACCGGTGGTGGAGAAGCCCTGAACTCCCCAATGCACCGGTGCTGGAGAAGTCCTGAACTCCTCAATACACCGGTGGTGGAGAAGGCCTGAACTCTCCAATAAACCGGTGGTGGAGAAGTCCTGAACTCCCCAATACACCGGTGGTGGAGAAGCCCTGAATTATTCCAATGCACCGGTGGTGGAGAAGTCCTGGACTCTCCAATACACGTGTGGTGGAGAAGCACTGAACTCTGCAATAAATCAGTGGTGGAGAAGTCCTGAACTCCCCAATACACCGGTGGTGGAGAAGCCCTGAACTCCCCAATGCACCGGTGGTGGAGAGGTCCTGGACTCCACAATACACCGGTGGGGGAGAAGTCCTGAACTCTCCAATAAACCGGTGGTGGAGAGGTCCTGAACTCTCCATACACCGGTGGTAGATAAGTCCTGAACTCCCCAATACACAGGTGGTGGAGAAGTCCTGAACTCCCGAATACACAGGTGGTGGAGACGTCCTGAACTACACAATACACCGGTGGTGGAGAAGCCCTGAACTCCCCAATGCACCGGTGCTGGAGAAGTCCTGGACTCCCCAACACACCGGTGGTGGAGAAGTCCTGAACTCTCCAATAAACCGGTGGTGGAGAAGTCCTGAACTCTCCATACACCGGTGGTAGATAAGTCCTGAACTCCCCAATACACTAGTGGTGGAGAAGTACTGAACTCCCGAATACACAGGTGGTGGAGACGTCCTGAACTACACAATACACCGGTGGTGGAGAAGCCCTGAACTCCCCAATGCACCGGTGGTGGAAATGCCCTGAAATCCCCAATGCTCCGGTGGTGGAGAAGTCCTGGACTCCACAATGCACGGCTGGTGGAGAAGTCCTGAACTCTCCAATAAACCGGTGGTGGAGAAGTCCTGAACTCCTCAATACACCGGTGGTGGAGATGTCCTGAACTCCTCAATACACCGGTGGTGGAGAACTCCTGAACTCCCCATTACACCGGTAGTGGAGAAGACATGAACTCCCCAATACACCGGTGGTGGAGCAGTCCTGAACTCCCCAATACTCCGGTGGTGGAGAAGTACTGAACTCCCCAATACACCGGTGGTGGAGAAGCCCTGAACTCCCCAATGCACCGGTGCTGGAGAAGTCCTGAACTCCACAATACACCGGTGGTGGAGAAGTCCTGAACTCCCCAATACACCGGTGGTGGAGAAGCCCAAAACTCCACAATGCACCGGTAGTGGAGAAGTCCTGGACTCCACAATACTCCGGCGGTGGAGAAGTCCTGAACTCTCCAATAAACCGGTGGTGGAGAAGTCCTGAACTCCCCAATACACCGGTGGTGGACTAGCCCTGAAATATTCCAATGCACCGGTGGTGGAGAAGTCCTGGACTCTCCAATACACGGGTGGTGGAGAAGCCCTGAACTCTGCAATAAATCAGTGGTGGAGAAGTCCTGAAATCCCCAATACACTGGTGGTGGAGAAGACATGAACTCCCCAATACACCGGTTGTGGAGAAGTCCTGAACTCCCCAATACATCGGTGGTGGAGAAGCCCTGAACTCCCCAATGCACCGGTGGTGGAGAGGTCCTGGACTCCACAATACACCGGCGGTGGAGAAGTCCTGAACTCTCCAATAAACCGGTGGTGGAGAAGTCCTGAACTCCCCAATACACCGGTGGTGGAGAAGCCCTGAACTCCCCAATGCACCGGTGGTGGAGAGGTCCTGGACTCCACAATACACCGGTGGGGGAGAAGTCCTGAACTCTACAATAAACCGGTGGTGGAGAAGTCCTGACTCTCCATACACCGGTGGTAGATAAGTCCTGAACTCCCCAATACACAGGTGGTGGAGAAGTCCTGAACTCCCGAATACACAGGTGGTGGAGACGTCCTGAACTCCCCAATACACCGGTGGTGGAGAAGCCCTGAACTCCCCAATGCACCGGTGCTGGAGAAGTCCTGAACTCCTCAATACACCTGTGGTGGAGAAGTCCTGAACTCTCCAATAAACCGGTGGTGGAGAAGTCCTGAACTCCCCAATACACCGGTGGTGGAGAAGCCCTGAAGTATTCCAATGCTCCGGTGGTGGAGAAGTCCTGGACTCTCCAATACACGTGTGGTGGAGAAGCCCTGAACTCTGCAATAAATCAGTGGTGGAGAGGTCCTGAACTCCCCAATACACCGGTGGTTGAGAAGCCCTGAACTCCCCAATGCACCGGTGGTGGAGAGGTCCTGGACTCCACAATACACCGGTGGGGGAGAAGTCCTGAACTCTCCAATAAACCGGTGGTGGAGAAGTCCTGAACTCTCCATACACCGGTGGTAGATAAGTCCTGAACTCCCCAATACACAGGTGGTGGAGAAGTCCTGAACTCCCGAATACACAGGTGGTGGAGACGTCCTGAACTACACAATACACCGGTGGTGGAGAAGTCCTGAAATCCCCTATACTCCGGTGGTGGAGTAGTACTGAACTCCCCAATACACCGGTGGTGGAGTAGCCCTGAACTCCCCAATGCACCGGTGCTGGAGAAGTCCTGAACTCCACAATACACCGGTGGTGCAGAAGTCCTGAACTCCCCAATACACCGGTGGTG
Organism: Hypanus sabinus; assembly: GCF_030144855.1. NCBI lineage: Eukaryota > Metazoa > Chordata > Chondrichthyes > Myliobatiformes > Dasyatidae > Hypanus > Hypanus sabinus. The sequence continues at coordinate 3,055,446 of NC_082727.1, forward strand.
GAGAAGCCCAAAACTCCACAATGCACCGGTGGTGGAGAAGTCCTGGACTCCACAATACTCCGGCGGTGGAGAAGTCCTGAACTCTCCAATAAACCGGTGGTGGAGAAGACATGAACTCCCCAATACACCGGTGGTGGAGAAGTCCTGAACTCCCCTATACTCCGGTGGTGGAGAAGTCCTGAACTCCACAATACACCGGTGGTGGAGAAGTCCTGAAATCCCCGATATACTGGTGGTGGGGAAATACTGATCTCCCCAATTCTCCGGTTGTTGGGAAGTCCTGAACTCCCCAATACACCGGTGGTGGAGAAGTCCTGAACTTCCCAATACACCGGTGGTGGAGAAGACATGAACTCCCCAATACACCGGTGGTGGAGAAGTCCTGAACTCTCCATTACTCCGGTGGTGGAGAAGTACTGAACTCCCCAATACAGCGGTGGTGGAGAAGTCCTGAACTCCCCAATGCACCGGTGCTGGAGAAGTCCTGATCTCCACGATACACCGGTGGTGGAGAAGTCCTGAACTCCCCAATACACCGGTGGTGGAGAAGTCCTGAAATCCCCTATATACTGGTGGTGGGGAAATACTGAGCTCCCCAATTCTCCGGTTGTTGGGAAGTCCTGAACTCCCCAATACACCGGTGGTGGAGAAGTCCTGAACTTCCCAATACACCAGTGGTGGAGAAGACATGAACTCCCCAATACACCGGTGGTGGAGAAGTCCTGAACTCCCCATTACTCCGGTGGTGGAGAAGTACTGAACTCCCCAATACACCGGTGCTGGAGAAGTCCTGGACTCCACAATACTCCGGCGGTGGAGAAGCCCTGAATTATTCCAATGCACCGGTGGTGGAGAAGTCCTGGACTCTCCAATACACGGGTGGTGGAGAAGCCCTGAACTCTGCAATAAATCAGTGGTGGAGAAGTCCTGAACTCCCCAATACACTGGTGGTGGAGAAGACCTGAACTCCCCAATACACCGGTGGTGGAGAAGCCCTGAACTCCCCAATGCACCGGTGGTGGAGAAGTCCTGACTCCACAATACACCGGCGGTGGAGAAGTCCTGAACTCTCCAATAAACCGGTGGTGGAGAAGTCCTGAACTCCCCAATACACCGGTGGTGGAGAAGCCCTGAACTCCCCAATGCACCGGTGGTGGAGAGGTCCTGGTCTCCACAATACACCGGTGGGGGAGAAGTCCTGAACTCTCCAATAAACCGGTGGTGGAGAATTCCTGAACTCTCCATACACCGGTGGTAGATAAGTCCTGAACTCCCCAATACACAGGTGGTGGAGAAGTCCTGAACTCCCGAATACACAGGTGGTGGAGACGTCCTGAACTCCCCAATACACCGGTGGTGGAGAAGCCCTGAACTCCCCAATGCACCGGTGCTGGAGAAGTCCTGAACTCCTCAATACACCGGTGGTGGAGAAGGCCTGAACTCTCCAATAAACCGGTGGTGGAGAAGTCCTGAACTCCCCAATACACCGGTGGTGGAGAAGCCCTGAATTATTCCAATGCACCGGTGGTGGAGAAGTCCTGGACTCTCCAATACACGTGTGGTGGAGAAGCCCTGAACTCTGCAATAAATCAGTGGTGGAGAAGTCCTGAACTCCCCAATACACCGGTGGTGGAGAAGCCCTGAACTCCCCAATGCACCGGTGGTGGAGAGGTCCTGGACTCCACAATACACCGGTGGGGGAGAAGTCCTGAACTCTCCAATACACCGGTGGTATAGAAGTCCTGAACTCCACAATACACCGGTGGTGGAGAAGTCCTGAAATCCCCTATATACTGGTGGTGGGTAAATACTGAGCTCCCCAATACTCCGGTTGTTGGGAGGTCCTGAACTCCCCAATACACTGCTGGTGGAGAAGTCCTGAACTTCCCAATACACCGGTAGTGGAGAAGACATGAACTCCCCAATACACCGGTGGTGGAGCAGTCCTGAACTCCCCAATACTCCGGTGGTGGAGAAGTACTGAACTCCCCAATACACCGGTGGTGGAGAAGCCCTGAACTCCCCAATGCACCGGTGCTGGAGAAGTCCTGAACTCCACAATACACCGGTGGTGGAGAAGTCCTGAACTCCCCAATACACCGGTGGTGGAGAAGCCCAAAACTCCACAATGCACCGGTAGTGGAGAAGTCCTGGACTCCACAATACTCCGGCGGTGGAGAAGTCCTGAACTCTCCAATAAACCGGTGGTGGAGAAGTCCTGAACTCCCCAATACACCGGTGGTGGACTATTCCTGAAATATTCCAATGCACCGGTGGTGGAGAAGTCCTGGACTCTCCAATACACGGGTGGTGGAGAAGCCCTGAACTCTGCAATAAATCAGTGGTGGAGAAGTCCTGAAATCCCCAATACACTGGTGGTGGAGAAGACATGAACTCCCCAATACACCGGTTGTGGAGAAGTCCTGAACTCCCCAATACATCGGTGGTGGAGAAGCCCTGAACTCCCCAATGCACCGGTGGTGGAGAAGTCCTGGACTCCACAATACACCCGCGGTGGAGAAGTCCTGAACTCTCCAATAAACCGGTGGTGGAGAAGTCCTGAACTCCCCAATACACCGGTGGTGGAGAAGCCCTGAACTCCCCAATGCACCGGTGGTGGAGAGGTCCTGGACTCCACAATACACCGGTGGGGGAGAAGTCCTGAACTCTCCAATAAACCGGTGGTGGAGAAGTCCTGACTCTCCATACACCGGTGGTAGATAAGTCCTGAACTCCCCAATACACAGGTGGTGGAGAAGTCCTGAACTCCCGAATACACAGGTGGTGGAGACGTCCTGAACTCCCCAATACACCGGTGGTGGAGAAGCCCTGAACTCCCCAATGCACCGGTGCTGGAGAAGTCCTGAACTCCTCAATACACCTGTGGTGGAGAAGTCCTGAACTCTCCAATAAACCGGTGGTGGAGAAGTCCTGAACTCCCCAATACACCGGTGGTGGAGAAGCCCTGAAGTATTCCAATGCTCCGGTGGTGGAGAAGTCCTGGACTCTCCAATACACGTGTGGTGGAGAAGCCCTGAAATCTGCAATAAATCAGTGGTGGAGAAGTCCTGAACTCCCCAATACACCGGTGGTGGAGAAGCCCTGAACTCCCCAATGCACCGGTGGTGGAGAGGTCCTGGACTCCACAATACACCGGTGGGGGAGAAGTCCTGAACTCTCCAATAAACCGGTGGTGGAGAAGTCCTGAACTCTCCATACACCGGTGGTAGATAAGTCCTGAACTCCCCAATACACAGGTGGTGGAGAAGTCCTGAACTCCCGAATACACAGGTGGTGGAGACGTCCTGAACTACACAATACACCAGTGTTGGAGAAGCCCTGAACTCCCCAATGCACCGGTGCTGGAGAAGTCCTGGACTCCCCAACACACCGGTGGTGGAGAAGTCCTGAACTCTACAATAAACCGGTGGTGGAGAAGTCCTGAACTCCTCAATACACCGGTGGTGGAGAAGTCCTGAAATCCCCGATACTCCGGTGGTGGAGTAGTACTGAACTCCCCAATACACCGGTGGTGGAGTAGCCCTGAACTCCCCAATGCACCGGTGCTGGAGAAGTCCTGAACTCCACAATACACCGGTGGTGCAGAAGTCCTGAACTCCCCAATACACCGGTGGTGGAGAAGCCCAAAACTCCACAATGCACCGGTGGTGGAGAAGTCCTGGACTCCACAATACTCCGGCGGTGGAGAAGTCCTGAACTCTCCAATAAACCGGTGGTGGAGAAGACATGAACTCCCCAATACACCGGTGGTGGAGAAGTCCTGAACTCCCCTATACTCCGGTGGTGGAGAAGTCCTGAACTCCACAATACACCGGTGGTGGAGAAGTCCTGAAATCCCCGATATACTGGTGGTGGGGAAATACTGATCTCCCCAATTCTCCGGTTGTTGGGAAGTCCTGAACTCCCCAATACACCGGTGGTGGAGAAGTCCTGAACTTCCCAATACACCGGTGGTGGAGAAGACATGAACTCCCCAATACACCGGTGGTGGAGAAGTCCTGAACTCTCCATTACTCCGGTGGTGGAGAAGTACTGAACTCCCCAATAAACCGGTGGTGGAGAAGTCCTGAACTCCCCAATACACCGGTGGTGGAGAAGCCCAGAACTCCCCAATGCGCCGGTGGTGGAGAAGTGCTGGACTCCACAATACACCGGTGTTGGAGAAGTCCAGAACTCTCCAATAAACCGGTGGAGGACAAGTCCTGAACTCCCCAATACACCGGTGATGGAAAAGCCCTGAACTCCCCAATGCACCTGTGGTGGAGAGGTCCTGGACTCCCCAATACACCGGTGGTGGAGAAGTCCTGAACTCTCCAATAAACCGGTGGTGGAGAAGTCCTGAACTCCACAATACACCGGTGGTGGAGAAGTCCTGAAATCCCCTATATACTGGTGGTGGGGAAATAATGAGCTCCCCAATTCTCCGTTTGTTGGGAAGTCCTGAACTCCCTAATACACCGGTGGTGGAGAAGTCCTGAACTCCCCAATACACCGGTGGTGGAGAAGCCCTGAAGTATTCCAATCCACCGGTGGTGGAGAAGTCCTGGACTCTCCAATACACGGGTGGTGGAGAAGCCCTGAACTCTGCAATAAATTCGTGGTGGAGAAGCCCTGAACTCCCCATTGCACCGGTGCTGGAGAAGTTCTCATCTCCAGAATACACTGGTGATGGAGAACTCCTGAACTCCCCAATACACTGGTGGTGGAGAAGTCTTGAACTCCCCAATAAACTGTTGGTGGAGCAGTACTGAGCTCCCCAATACACCGGTGGTGGAGAAGTCCTAAACTCCTCAATACACCGGTGGTGGAGAAGTCCTGAACTCCCCAATACACCGGTGGTGGAGAAGTCCTGAACTCCCCTATACACAGGTGCTTGAGAAATACTGAGCTCCCCAATACACCGGTTGTGGAGAAGTCCTGAACTCCTCAATAAACCAGTGGTGGAGAAGTCCTGAACTCCTCAATACACCGGTGGTGGAGAAGTCCTGAACTCCCCAATACACCGGTGGTGGAGAAGTCCTGACGTCCCCTATACACAGGTGCTTGAGAAATACTGAGCTCCCCAATACACCGGTTGTGGAGAAGTCCTGAACTCCCCAATACACCGGTGGTGGAGAAGTCCTGAACTTCCCAATACACCGGTGGTGGAGAACTCCTGAACTCCCAAATACACCGGTGGTGGAGAAGTCCTGAACTCCCCAATACACTGTTGGTGGAGCAGTACTGAGCTCCCCAATACACCGGTGGTGGAGAAGTCCTAAACTCCTCAATACACCGGTGGTGGAGAAGTCCTGAACTCCCCAATACACCGGTGGTGGAGAAGTCCTGAACTCCCCTATACACAGTTGCTTGAGAAATACTGAGCTCCCCAATACACCGGTTGTGGAGAAGTCCTGAACTCCTCAATAAACCAGTGGTGGAGAAGTCCTGAACTCCTCAATACACCGGTGGTGGAGAAGTCCTGAACTCCCCAATACACCGGTGGTGGAGAAGTCCTGACGTCCCCTATACACAGGTGCTTGAGAAATACTGAGCTCCCCAATACACTGGTTGTGGAGAAGTCCTGAACTCCCCAATACACCGGTGGTGGAGAAGTCCTGAACTTCCCAATACACCAGTGGTGGAGATCTCCTGAACTCCCAAATACACCGGTGGTGGAGAAGTCCTGAACTCCCCAATACACTGTTGGTGGAGCAGTACTGAGCTCCCCAATACACCGGTGGTGGAGAAGTCCTGAACTCTCCAATACACCGGTGGTGGAGATGTCCTGAACTCCCCAATACACCGGTGGTGGAAAGACCTGAAATCCCCAATACACTGGTGCTGGAGAAGTCTTGAACTCCCCAATACACCGGTGGTGGAGAAGTCCTGAACTCTCCAATAAACCGGTGGTGGCGAAGCCCTGAACTCTCCATACACCGGTGGTAGATAAGTCCTGAACTCCCCAATACACAGGTGGTGGAGAAGTCCTGAACTCCCGAATACACAGGTGGTGGAGACGTCCTGAACTCCCCAATACACCGGTGGTGGAGAAGCCCTGAACTCCCCAATGCACCGGTGCTGTAGAAGTCCTGAACTCCTCAATACACCTGTGGTGGAGAAGTCCTGAACTCTCCAATAAACCGGTGGTGGAGAAGTCCTGAACTCCCCAATACACCGGTGGTGGAGAAGCCCTGAAGTATTCCAATGCTCCGGTGGTGGAGAAGTCCTGGACTCTCCAATACACGTGTGGTAGAGAAGCCCTGAAATCTGCAATAAATCAGTGGTGGAGAAGTCCTGAACTCCCCAATACACCGGTGGTGGAGAAGCCCTGAACTCCCCAATGCACCGGTGGTGGAGAGGTCCTGGACTCCACAATACACCGGTGGGGGAGAAGTCCTGAACTCTCCAATAAACCGGTGGTGGAGAAGTCCTGAACTCTCCATACACCGGTGGTAGATAAGTCCTGAACTCCCCAATACACAGGTGGTGGAGAAGTCCTGAACTCCCGAATACACAGGTGGTGGAGACGTCCTGAACTCCACAATACTCCGGCGGTGGAGAAGCCCTGAATTATTCCAATGCACCGGTGGTGGAGAAGTCCTGGACTCTCCAATACACGGGTGGTGGAGAAGCCCTGAACTCTGCAATAAATCAGTGGTGGAGAAGTCCTGAACTCCCCAATACACTGGTGGTGGAGAAGTCCTGACGTCCCCTATACACAGGTGCTTGAGAAATACTGAGCTCCCCAATACACCGGTTGTGGAGAAGTCCTGAACTCCCCAATACACCGGTGGTGGAGAAGTCCTGAACTCCCCAATACACCGGTGCTGGAGAAGTCCTGGACTCCACAATACTCCGGCGGTGGAGAAGCCCTGAATTATTCCAATGCACCGGTGGTGGAGAAGTCCTGGACTCTCCAATACACGGGTGGTGGAGAAGCCCTGAACTCTGCAATAAATCAGTGGTGGAGAAGTCCTGAACTCCCCAATACACTGGTGGTGGAGAAGACCTGAACTCCCCAATACACCGGTGGTGGAGAAGCCCTGAACTCCCCAATGCACCGGTGGTGGAGAAGTCCTGACTCCACAATACACCGGCGGTGGAGAAGTCCTGAACTCTCCAATAAACCGGTGGTGGAGAAGTCCTGAACTCCCCAATACACCGGTGGTGGAGAAGCCCTGAACTCCCCAATGCACCGGTGGTGGAGAGGTCCTGGTCTCCACAATACACCGGTGGGGGAGAAGTCCTGAACTCTCCAATAAACCGGTGGTGGAGAATTCCTGAACTCTCCATACACCGGTGGTAGATAAGTCCTGAACTCCCCAATACACAGGTGGTGGAGAAGTCCTGAACTCCCGAATACACAGGTGGTGGAGACGTCCTGAACTCCCCAATACACCGGTGGTGGAGAAGCCCTGAACTCCCCAATGCACCGGTGCTGGAGAAGTCCTGAACTCCTCAATACACCGGTGGTGGAGAAGGCCTGAACTCTCCAATAAACCGGTGGTGGAGAAGTCCTGAACTCCCCAATACACCGGTGGTGGAGAAGCCCTGAATTATTCCAATGCACCGGTGGTGGAGAAGTCCTGGACTCTCCAATACACGTGTGGTGGAGAAGCCCTGAACTCTGCAATAAATCAGTGGTGGAGAAGTCCTGAACTCCCCAATACACCGGTGGTGGAGAAGCCCTGAACTCCCCAATGCACCGGTGGTGGAGAGGTCCTGGACTCCACAATACACCGGTGGGGGAGAAGTCCTGAACTCTCCAATACACCGGTGGTATAGAAGTCCTGAACTCCACAATACACCGGTGGTGGAGAAGTCCTGAAATCCCCTATATACTGGTGGTGGGTAAATACTGAGCTCCCCAATACTCCGGTTGTTGGGAGGTCCTGAACTCCCCAATACACTGCTGGTGGAGAAGTCCTGAACTTCCCAATACACCGGTAGTGGAGAAGACATGAACTCCCCAATACACCGGTGGTGGAGCAGTCCTGAACTCCCCAATACTCCGGTGGTGGAGAAGTACTGAACTCCCCAATACACCGGTGGTGGAGAAGCCCTGAACTCCCCAATGCACCGGTGCTGGAGAAGTCCTGAACTCCACAATACACCGGTGGTGGAGAAGTCCTGAACTCCCCAATACACCGGTGGTGGAGAAGCCCAAAACTCCACAATGCACCGGTAGTGGAGAAGTCCTGGACTCCACAATACTCCGGCGGTGGAGAAGTCCTGAACTCTCCAATAAACCGGTGGTGGAGAAGTCCTGAACTCCCCAATACACCGGTGGTGGACTATTCCTGAAATATTCCAATGCACCGGTGGTGGAGAAGTCCTGGACTCTCCAATACACGGGTGGTGGAGAAGCCCTGAACTCTGCAATAAATCAGTGGTGGAGAAGTCCTGAAATCCCCAATACACTGGTGGTGGAGAAGACATGAACTCCCCAATACACCGGTTGTGGAGAAGTCCTGAACTCCCCAATACATCGGTGGTGGAGAAGCCCTGAACTCCCCAATGCACCGGTGGTGGAGAAGTCCTGGACTCCACAATACACCGGCGGTGGAGAAGTCCTGAACTCTCCAATAAACCGGTGGTGGAGAAGTCCTGAACTCCCCAATACACCGGTGGTGGAGAAGCCCTGAACTCCCCAATGCACCGGTGGTGGAGAGGTCCTGGACTCCACAATACACCGGTGGGGGAGAAGTCCTGAACTCTCCAATAAACCGGTGGTGGAGAAGTCCTGACTCTCCATACACCGGTGGTAGATAAGTCCTGAACTCCCCAATACACAGGTGGTGGAGAAGTCCTGAACTCCCGAATACACAGGTGGTGGAGACGTCCTGAACTCCCCAATACACCGGTGGTGGAGAAGCCCTGAACTCCCCAATGCACCGGTGCTGGAGAAGTCCTGAACTCCTCAATACACCTGTGGTGGAGAAGTCCTGAACTCTCCAATAAACCGGTGGTGGAGAAGTCCTGAACTCCCCAATACACCGGTGGTGGAGAAGCCCTGAAGTATTCCAATGCTCCGGTGGTGGAGAAGTCCTGGACTCTCCAATACACGTGTGGTGGAGAAGCCCTGAAATCTGCAATAAATCAGTGGTGGAGAAGTCCTGAACTCCCCAATACACCGGTGGTGGAGAAGCCCTGAACTCCCCAATGCACCGGTGGTGGAGAGGTCCTGGACTCCACAATACACCGGTGGGGGAGAAGTCCTGAACTCTCCAATAAACCGGTGGTGGAGAAGTCCTGAACTCTCCATACACCGGTGGTAGATAAGTCCTGAACTCCCCAATACACAGGTGGTGGAGAAGTCCTGAACTCCCGAATACACAGGTGGTGGAGACGTCCTGAACTACACAATACACCAGTGTTGGAGAAGCCCTGAACTCCCCAATGCACCGGTGCTGGAGAAGTCCTGGACTCCCCAACACACCGGTGGTGGAGAAGTCCTGAACTCTACAATAAACCGGTGGTGGAGAAGTCCTGAACTCCTCAATACACCGGTGGTGGAGAAGTCCTGAAATCCCCGATACTCCGGTGGTGGAGTAGTACTGAACTCCCCAATACACCGGTGGTGGAGTAGCCCTGAACTCCCCAATGCACCGGTGCTGGAGAAGTCCTGAACTCCACAATACACCGGTGGTGCAGAAGTCCTGAACTCCCCAATACACCGGTGGTGGAGAAGCCCAAAACTCCACAATGCACCGGTGGTGGAGAAGTCCTGGACTCCACAATACTCCGGCGGTGGAGAAGTCCTGAACTCTCCAATAAACCGGTGGTGGAGAAGACATGAACTCCCCAATACACCGGTGGTGGAGAAGTCCTGAACTCCCCTATACTCCGGTGGTGGAGAAGTCCTGAACTCCACAATACACCGGTGGTGGAGAAGTCCTGAAATCCCCGATATACTGGTGGTGGGGAAATACTGATCTCCCCAATTCTCCGGTTGTTGGGAAGTCCTGAACTCCCCAATACACCGGTGGTGGAGAAGTCCTGAACTTCCCAATACACCGGTGGTGGAGAAGACATGAACTCCCCAATACACCGGTGGTGGAGAAGTCCTGAACTCTCCATTACTCCGGTGGTGGAGAAGTACTGAACTCCCCAATAAACCGGTGGTGGAGAAGTCCTGAACTCCCCAATACACCGGTGGTGGAGAAGCCCAGAACTCCCCAATGCGCCGGTGGTGGAGAAGTGCTGGACTCCACAATACACCGGTGTTGGAGAAGTCCAGAACTCTCCAATAAACCGGTGGAGGAGAAGTCCTGAACTCCCCAATACACCGGTGATGGAAAAGCCCTGAACTCCCCAATGCACCCGTGGTGGAGAGGTCCTGGACTCCCCAATACACCGGTGGTGGAGAAGTCCTGAACTCTCCAATAAACCGGTGGTGGAGAAGTCCTGAACTCCACAATACACCGGTGGTGGAGAAGTCCTGAAATCCCCTATATACTGGTGGTGGGGAAATAATGAGCTCCCCAATTCTCCGTTTGTTGGGAAGTCCTGAACTCCCTAATACACCGGTGGTGGAGAAGTCCTGAACTCCCCAATACACCGGTGGTGGAGAAGCCCTGAAGTATTCCAATCCACCGGTGGTGGAGAAGTCCTGGACTCTCCAATACACGGGTGGTGGAGAAGCCCTGAACTCTGCAATAAATTCGTGGTGGAGAAGCCCTGAACTCCCCATTGCACCGGTGCTGGAGAAGTTCTCATCTCCAGAATACACTGGTGATGGAGAACTCCTGAACTCCCCAATACACTGGTGGTGGAGAAGTCTTGAACTCCCCAATACACTGTTGGTGGAGCAGTACTGAGCTCCCCAATACACCGGTGGTGGAGAAGTCCTAAACTCCTCAATACACCGGTGGTGGAGAAGTCCTGAACTCCCCAATACACCGGTGGTGGAGAAGTCCTGAACTCCCCTATACACAGGTGCTTGAGAAATACTGAGCTCCCCAATACACCGGTTGTGGAGAAGTCCTGAACTCCTCAATAAACCAGTGGTGGAGAAGTCCTGAACTCCTCAATACACCGGTGGTGGAGAAGTCCTGAACTCCCCAATACACCGGTGGTGGAGAAGTCCTGACGTCCCCTATACACAGGTGCTTGAGAAATACTGAGCTCCCCAATACACCGGTTGTGGAGAAGTCCTGAACTCCCCAATACACCGGTGGTGGAGAAGTCCTGAACTTCCCAATACACCGGTGGTGGAGAACTCCTGAACTCCCAAATACACCGGTGGTGGAGAAGTCCTGAACTCCCCAATACACTGTTGGTGGAGCAGTACTGAGCTCCCCAATACACCGGTGGTGGAGAAGTCCTAAACTCCTCAATACACCGGTGGTGGAGAAGTCCTGAACTCCCCAATACACCGGTGGTGGAGAAGTCCTGAACTCCCCTATACACAGTTGCTTGAGAAATACTGAGCTCCCCAATACACCGGTTGTGGAGAAGTCCTGAACTCCTCAATAAACCAGTGGTGGAGAAGTCCTGAACTCCTCAATACACCGGTGGTGGAGAAGTCCTGAACTCCCCAATACACCGGTGGTGGAGAAGTCCTGACGTCCCCTATACACAGGTGCTTGAGAAATACTGAGCTCCCCAATACACCGGTTGTGGAGAAGTCCTGAACTCCCCAATACACCGGTGGTGGAGAAGTCCTGAACTTCCCAATACACCGGTGGTGGAGAACTCCTGAACTCCCAAATACACCGGTGGTGGAGAAGTCCTGAACTCCCCAATACACTGTTGGTGGAGCAGTACTGAGCTCCCCAATACACCGGTGGTGGAGAAGTCCTGAACTCTCCAATACACCGGTGGTGGAGATGTCCTGAACTCCCCAATACACCGGTGGTGGAAAGACCTGAAATCCCCAATACACTGGTGCTGGAGAAGTCTTGAACTCCCCAATACACCGGTGGTGGAGAAGTCCTGAACTCTCCAATAAACCGGTGGTGGCGAAGCCCTGAACTCTCCATACACCGGTGGTAGATAAGTCCTGAACTCCCCAATACACAGGTGGTGGAGAAGTCCTGAACTCCCGAATACACAGGTGGTGGAGACGTCCTGAACTCCCCAATACACCGGTGGTGGAGAAGCCCTGAACTCCCCAATGCACCGGTGCTGTAGAAGTCCTGAACTCCTCAATACACCTGTGGTGGAGAAGTCCTGAACTCTCCAATAAACCGGTGGTGGAGAAGTCCTGAACTCCCCAATACACCGGTGGTGGAGAAGCCCTGAAGTATTCCAATGCTCCGGTGGTGGAGAAGTCCTGGACTCTCCAATACACGTGTGGTGGAGAAGTCCTGAACTCCCCAATACACCGGTGGTGGAGAAGTCCTGAACTCCCCTATACACAGGTGCTTGAGAAATACTGAGCTCCCCAATACACCGGTTGTGGAGAAGTCCTGAACTCCTCAATAAACCAGTGGTGGAGAAGTCCTGAACTCCTCAATACACCGGTGGTGGAGAAGTCCTGAACTCCCCAATACACCGGTGGTGGAGAAGTCCTGACGTCCCCTATACACAGGTGCTTGAGAAATACTGAGCTCCCCAATACACCGGTTGTGGAGAAGTCCTGAACTCCCCAATACACCGGTGGTGGAGAAGTCCTGAACTTCCCAATACACCGGTGGTGGAGAACTCCTGAACTCCCAAATACACCGGTGGTGGAGAAGTCCTGAACTCCCCAATACACTGTTGGTGGAGCAGTACTGAGCTCCCCAATACACCGGTGGTGGAGAAGTCCTGAACTCTCCAATACACCGGTGGTGGAGATGTCCTGAACTCCCCAATACACCGGTGGTGGAAAGACCTGAAATCCCCAATACACTGGTGCTGGAGAAGTCTTGAACTCCCCAATACACCGGTGGTGGAGAAGTCCTGAACTCTCCAATAAACCGGTGGTGGCGAAGCCCTGAACTCTCCATACACCGGTGGTAGATAAGTCCTGAACTCCGCAATACACAGGTGGTGGAGAAGTCCTGAACTCCCGAATACACAGGTGGTGGAGACGTCCTGAACTCCCGAATACACCGGTGGTGGAGAAGTCCTGAACTCCCCAATACACCGGTGGTGGAGAAGCCCTGAAGTATTCCAATGCTCCGGTGGTGGAGAAGTCCTGGACTCTCCAATACACGTGTGGTGGAGAAGCCCTGAAATCTGCAATAAATCAGTGGTGGAGAAGTCCTGAACTCCCCAATACACCGGTGGTGGAGAAGCCCTGAACTCCCCAATGCACCGGTGGTGGAGAGGTCCTGGACTCCACAATACACCGGTGGGGGAGAAGTCCTGAACTCTCCAATAAACCGGTGGTGGAGAAGTCCTGAACTCTCCATACACCGGTGGTAGATAAGTCCTGAACTCCCCAATACACAGGTGGTGGAGAAGTCCTGAACTCCCGAATACACAGGTGGTGGAGACGTCCTGAACTACACAATACACCAGTGTTGGAGAAGCCCTGAACTCCCCAATGCACCGGTGCTGGAGAAGTCCTGGACTCCCCAACACACCGGTGGTGGAGAAGTCCTGAACTCTACAATAAACCGGTGGTGGAGAAGTCCTGAACTCCTCAATACACCGGTGGTGGAGAAGTCCTGAAATCCCCTATACTCCGGTGGTGGAGTAGTACTGAACTCCCCAATACACCGGTGGTGGAGTAGCCCTGAACTCCCCAATGCACCGGTGCTGGAGAAGTCCTGAACTCCACAATACACCGGTGGTGCAGAAGTCCTGAACTCCCCAATACACCGGTGGTGGAGAAGCCCAAAACTCCACAATGCACCGGTGGTGGAGAAGTCCTGGACTCCACAATACTCCGGCGGTGGAGAAGTCCTGAACTCTCCAATAAACCGGTGGTGGAGAAGACATGAACTCCCCAATACACCGGTGGTGGAGAAGTCCTGAACTCCCCTATACTCCGGTGGTGGAGAAGTCCTGAACTCCACAATACACCGGTGGTGGAGAAGTCCTGAAATCCCCGATATACTGGTGGTGGGGAAATACTGATCTCCCCAATTCTCCGGTTGTTGGGAAGTCCTGAACTCCCCAATACACCGGTGGTGGAGAAGTCCTGAACTTCCCAATACACCGGTGGTGGAGAAGACATGAACTCCCCAATACACCGGTGGTGGAGAAGTCCTGAACTCTCCATTACTCCGGTGGTGGAGAAGTACTGAACTCCCCAATAAACCGGTGGTGGAGAAGTCCTGAACTCCCCAATACACCGGTGGTGGAGAAGCCCAGAACTCCCCAATGCGCCGGTGGTGGAGAAGTGCTGGACTCCACAATACACCGGTGTTGGAGAAGTCCAGAACTCTCCAATAAACCGGTGGAGGAGAAGTCCTGAACTCCCCAATACACCGGTGATGGAAAATCCCTGAACTCCCCAATGCACCCGTGGTGGAGAGGTCCTGGACTCCCCAATACACCGGTGGTGGAGAAGTCCTGAACTCTCCAATAAACCGGTGGTGGAGAAGTCCTGAACTCCACAATACACCGGTGGTGGAGAAGTCCTGAAATCCCCTATATACTGGTGGTGGGGAAATAATGAGCTCCCCAATTCTCCGTTTGTTGGGAAGTCCTGAACTCCCTAATACACCGGTGGTGGAGAAGTCCTGAACTCCCCAATACACCGGTGGTGGAGAAGCCCTGAAGTATTCCAATCCACCGGTGGTGGAGAAGTCCTGGACTCTCCAATACACGGGTGGTGGAGAAGCCCTGAACTCTGCAATAAATTCGTGGTGGAGAAGCCCTGAACTCCCCATTGCACCGGTGCTGGAGAAGTTCTCATCTCCAGAATACACTGGTGATGGAGAACTCCTGAACTCCCCAATACACTGGTGGTGGAGAAGTCTTGAACTCCCCAATACACTGTTGGTGGAGCAGTACTGAGCTCCCCAATACACCGGTGGTGGAGAAGTCCTAAACTCCTCAATACACCGGTGGTGGAGAAGTCCTGAACTCCCCAATACACCGGTGGTGGAGAAGTCCTGAACTCCCCTATACACAGGTGCTTGAGAAATACTGAGCTCCCCAATACACCGGTTGTGGAGAAGTCCTGAACTCCTCAATAAACCAGTGGTGGAGAAGTCCTGAACTCCTCAATACACCGGTGGTGGAGAAGTCCTGAACTCCCCAATACACCGGTGGTGGAGAAGTCCTGACGTCCCCTATACACAGGTGCTTGAGAAATACTGAGCTCCCCAATACACCGGTTGTGGAGAAGTCCTGAACTCCCCAATACACCGGTGGTGGAGAAGTCCTGAACTTCCCAATACACCGGTGGTGGAGAACTCCTGAACTCCCAAATACACCGGTGGTGGAGAAGTCCTGAACACCCCAATACACTGTTGGTGGAGCAGTACTGAGCTCCCCAATACACCGGTGGTGGAGAAGTCCTAAACTCCTCAATACACCGGTAGTGGAGAAGTCCTGAACTCCCCAATACACCGGTGGTGGAGAAGTCCTGAACTCCCCTATACACAGTTGCTTGAGAAATACTGAGCTCCCCAATACACCGGTTGTGGAGAAGTCCTGAACTCCTCAATAAACCAGTGGTGGAGAAGTCCTGAACTCCTCAATACACCGGTGGTGGAGAAGTCCTGAACTCCCCAATACACCGGTGGTGGAGAAGTCCTGACGTCCCCTATACACAGGTGCTTGAGAAATACTGAGCTCCCCAATACACCGGTTGTGGAGAAGTCCTGAACTCCCCAATACACCGGTGGTGGAGAAGTCCTGAACTTCCCAATACACCGGTGGTGGAGAACTCCTGAACTCCCAAATACACCGGTGGTGGAGAAGTCCTGAACTCCCCAATACACTGTTGGTGGAGCAGTACTGAGCTCCCCAATACACCGGTGGTGGAGAAGTCCTGAACTCTCCAATACACCGGTGGTGGAGATGTCCTGAACTCCCCAATACACCGGTGGTGGAAAGACCTGAAATCCCCAATACACTGGTGCTGGAGAAGTCTTGAACTCCCCAATACACCGGTGGTGGAGAAGTACTGAACTCCCGAATACACAGGTGGTGGAGACGTCCTGAACTACACAATACACCGGTGGTGGAGAAGCCCTGAACTCCCCAATGCACCGGTGCTGGAGAAGTCCTGAACTCCACAATACATCGGTTGTGCAAAGGCCTGAACTCCCCAATACACCGGTTGTGGAAAAGCCCTGAAATCCCCAATGCTCCGGTGGTGGAGAAGTCCTGGACTCCACAATGCACGGCTGGTGGAGAAGTCCTGAACTCTCCAATAAACCGGTGGTGGAGAAGTCCTGAACTCCCCAATACACCGGTGGTGGAGAAGCCCAGAACTCCCCAATGCGCCGGTGGTGGAGAAGTCCTGGACTCCACAATACACCGGTGTTGGAGAAGTCCAGAACTCTCCAATAAACCGGTGGTGGAGAAGTCCTGAACTCCCCAATACACCGGTGATGGAAAAGCCCTGAACTCCCCAATGCACCCGTGGTGGAGAGGTCCTGGACTCCCCAATACACCGGTGGTGGAGAAGTCCTGAACTCTCCAATAAACCGGTGGTGGAGAAGTCCTGAACTCCACAATACACCGGTGGTGGAGAAGTCCTGAAATCCCCTATATACTGGTGGTGGGGAAATAATGAGCTCCCCAATTCTCCGTTTGTTGGGAAGTCCTGAACTCCCTAATACACCGGTGGTGGAGAAGTCCTGAACTCCCCAATACACCGGTGGTGGAGAAGCCCTGAAATATTCCAATCCACCGGAGGTGGAGAAGTCCTGGACTCTCCAATACACGGGTGGTGGAGAAGCCCTGAACTCTGCAATAAATTCGTGGTGGAGAAGCCCTGAACTCCCCATTGCACCGGTGCTGGAGAAGTTCTCATCTCCAGAATACACTGGTGATGGAGAACTCCTGAACTCCCCAATACACTGGTGGTGGAAAAGCCCTGAAATCCCCAATGCTCCGGTGGTGGAGAAGTCCTGGACTCCACAATGCACGGCTGGTGGAGAAGTCCTGAACTCTCCAATAAACCGGTGGTGGAGAAGTCCTGAACTCCCCAATACACCGGTGGTGGAGAAGCCCAGAACTCCCCAATGCGCCGGTGGTGGAGAAGTCCTGGACTCCACAATACACCGGTGTTGGAGAAGTCCAGAACTCTCCAATAAACCGGTGGTGGAGAAGTCCTGAACTCCCCAAAACACCGGTGATGGAAAAGCCCTGAACTCCCCAATGCACCCGTGGTGGAGAGGTCCTGGACTCCCCAATACACCGGTGGTGGAGAAGTCCTGAACTCTCCAATAAACCGGTGGTGGAGAAGTCCTGAACTCCACAATACACCGGTGGTGGAGAAGTCCTGAAATCCCCTATATACTGGTGGTGGGGAAATAATGAGCTCCCCAATTCTCCGTTTGTTGGGAAGTCCTGAACTCCCTAATACACCGGTGGTGGAGAAGTCCTGAACTCCCCAATACACCGGTGGTGGAGAAGCCCTGAAGTATTCCAATCCACCGGTGGTGGAGAAGTCCTGGACTCTCCAGTACACGGGTGGTGGAGAAGCCCTGAACTCTGCAATAAATTCGTGGTGGAGAAGCCCTGAACTCCCCATTGCACCGGTGCTGGAGAAGTTCTCATCTCCAGAATACACTGGTGATGGAGAACTCCTGAACTCCCCAATACACTGGTGGTGGAGAAGTCTTGAACTCCCCAATACACTGTTGGTGGAGCAGTACTGAGCTCCCCAATACACCGGTGGTGGAGAAGTCCTAAACTCCTCAATACACCGGTGGTGGAGAAGTCCTGAACTCCCCAATACACCGGTGGTGGAGAAGTCCTGAACTCCCCTATACACAGGTGCTTGAGAAATACTGAGCTCCCCAATACACCGGTTGTGGAGAAGTCCTGAACTCCTCAATAAACCAGTGGTGGAGAAGTCCTGAACTCCTCAATACACCGGTGGTGGAGAAGTCCTGAACTCCCCAATACACCGGTGGTGGAGAAGTCCTGACGTCCCCTATACACAGGTGCTTGAGAAATACTGAGCTCCCCAATACACCGGTTGTGGAGAAGTCCTGAACTCCCCAATACACCGGTGGTGGAGAAGTCCTGAACTTCCCAATACACCGGTGGTGGAGAACTCCTGAACTCCCAAATACACCGGTGGTGGAGAAGTCCTGAACTCCCCAATACACTGTTGGTGGAGCAGTACTGAGCTCCCCAATACACCGGTGGTGGAGAAGTCCTAAACTCCTCAATACACCGGTGGTGGAGAAGTCCTGAACTCCCCAATACACCGGTGGTGGAGAAGTCCTGAACTCCCCTATACACAGGTGCTTGAGAAATACTGAGCTCCCCAATACACCGGTTGTGGAGAAGTCCTGAACTCCTCAATAAACCAGTGGTGGAGAAGTCCTGAACTCCTCAATACACCGGTGGTGGAGAAGTCCTGAACTCCCCAATACACCGGTGGTGGAGAAGTCCTGACGTCCCCTATACACAGGTGCTTGAGAAATACTGAGCTCCCCAATACACCGGTTGTGGAGAAGTCCTGAACTCCCCAATACACCGGTGGTGGAGAAGTCCTGAACTTCCCAATACACCGGTGGTGGAGAACTCCTGAACTCCCAAATACACCGGTGGTGGAGAAGTCCTGAACTCCCCAATACACTGTTGGTGGAGCAGTACTGAGCTCCCCAATACACCGGTGGTGGAGAAGTCCTGAACTCTCCAATACACCGGTGGTGGAGATGTCCTGAACTCCCCAATACACCGGTGGTGGAAAGACCTGAAATCCCCAATACACTGGTGCTGGAGAAGTCTTGAACTCCCCAATACACCGGTGGTGGAGAAGTCCTGAACTCCCCAATACACTGGTGGTGCAGAAGTCCTGAACTCCACAATACACCGGTGGTGGAGAAGTCCTGAACACCCCAATGCACCGGTGGTGGAGAAACCCTGACCTCCGCAATGCACCGGTGGTGGAGAAGTCCTGAACTCTCCAATAAACTGGTGGTGGAGAAGTCCTGAACTCCCCAATACACTGGTGGTGGAGAAGCCCTGAAATATTCCAATGCACCTGTGGTGGAGAAGTCCTGAACTCTCAAATAAACCGGTGGTGGAGAAGTCCTTAACTCCCCAATACACCGGTGGTGGAGAAGTCCTGAACTCCTCAATACACGGGTGGTGGAGAAGTCCTGAACTCCACAATACACCGGTAGTGGAGAAGTCCTGAAATCCCCTATATACTGGTGGTGGGAAAATACTGAGCTCCACAATACTCCGGTTGTTGGGAAGTCCTGAACTCCCCAATACACCGGTGGTGGAGAAGTCCTGAACTTCCCAATACACCGGTAGTGGAGAAGACATGAACTCCCCAATACACCGGTGGTGGAGAAGTCCTGAATTCCCCAATACTCCGGTGGTGGAGAAGTACTGAACTCCCCAATACACCGGTGGTGGAGAATCCCTGAACTCCCCAATGCACCGGTGGTGGAGAGGTCCTGGACTCCACAATACACCGGTGGTGGAGAAGTCCTGAACTCTCCAATAAACCGGTGGTGGCGAAGTCATGAACTCTCCATACACCGGTGGTAGATAAGTCCTGAACTCCCCAATACACAGGTGGTGGAGAAGTACTGAACTCCCGAATACACAGGTGGTGGAGACGTCCTGAACTACACAATACACCGGTGGTGGAGAAGCCCTGAACTCCCCAATGCACCGGTGCTGGAGAAGTCCTGAACTCCACAATGCACCCGTGGTGGAGAGGTCCTGGACTCCCCAATACACCGGTGGTGGAGAAGTCCTGAACTCTCCAATAAACCGGTGGTGGAGAACTCCTGAACTCCACAATACACCGGTGGTGGAGAAGTCCTGAAATTCCCTATATACTGGTGTTGGGGAAATACTGAGCTCCCCAATTCTCCAGTTGTTGGGAAGTCCTGAACTCCCCAATACACCGGTGGTGGAGAAGTCCTGAACTCCCCAATACACCGGTGGTGGAGAAGTCCTGAAGTATTCCAATGCACCGGTGGTGGAGAAGTCCTGAACTCCACAATACTCTGGTGGTGGAGAAGTCCTGATCTCCCCAATACACCAGTGGTGGAGAAGCCCTGAACTCCCCAATGCACCGGTGCTGGAGAAGCCCTGAACTCCCCAATGCACCGGTGCTGGAGAAGTCCTGGACTCCACAATACACCGGCGGTGGAGAAGTCCTGAACTCTCCAATAAACCGATGGTGGAGAAGTCCTGGATTCCCCAATACACGGGTGGTGGAGAAGCCCTGAACTCTGCAATAAATCGGTGGTGTAGAAGCCCTGAACTCCCCAATGCACCGGTGCTGGAGAAGTTCCCATCTCCAGAATACACTGGTGATGGAGAACTCCTGAACTCCCCAATACACTGGTGGTGGAGAACTCCTGAACTCCCAAATACACCGGTGGTGAAGAAGTCCTGAACTCCCCAATACACTGCTGGTGGAGAAGTCCTGAACTCCCCAATACACCGGTGGTGGAGAAGTCCTGAACTTCCCAATACACCGGTGGTGGAGAAGACCTGAACTCCCCAATACACTGGTGGTGGAGAAGTCCTGAACTCCCCAATACACCGGTGGTGGAGAGGTCCTGAACTCCCCAATACTCTGGTGGTGGAGAAGTCCTCATCTCCCCAATACACCGGTGGTAGAGAAGCCCTGAACTCCCCAGTGCACCGGTGCTGGAGAAGTCCTGATCTCCCCAATACATCGGTGGTGGAGAAGCCCTGAACTCCCCAATGCACCGTTGGTGGAGAAGTCCTGGACTCCACAATACACCGGTGGTGGAGAAGTCCTGAACTCTCCAATAAACCGATGGTGGAGAAGCCCTGAAATATTCCAATGCACCGGTGGTGGCGAAGCCCTGAAATATTCCAATGCACCGGTGGTGGAGAAGTCCTGGACTCCCCAATACACGGGTGGTGGAGAAGCCCTGAACTCTGCAATAAATCGGTGGTGTAGAAGCCCTGAACTCCCCAATGCACCGGTGATGGAGAAGTTCTCATCTCCAGAATACACTGGTGATGGAGAACTCCTGAACTCCCCAATACACTGGTGGTGGAGAACTCCTGAACTCCCCAATACACCGGTGGTGGAGAAGTTCTGAACTCCCCAATACACTGTTGGTGGAGCAGTAATGAGCTCCCGAATACACCGGTGGTGGAGAAGTCCTGAACTCGCCAATACACCGGTGGTGGAGATGTCCTGAACTCCCCAATACACCGGTGGTGGAAAGACCTGAAATCCCCAATACACTGGTGCTGGAGAAGTCTTGAACTCCCCAATACACCGGTGGTGGAGAAGTCCTGAACTCCCCAATACACCGGTGGTGCAGAAGTCCTGAACTCCGCAATACACCGGTGGTGGAGAAGTCCTGAACTCCCCAATGCACCGGTGGTGGAGAAGCCCTGACCTCCGCAATGCACCAGTGCTGGTGAAGTCCTGAACTCTCCAATAAACCGGTGGTGCAGAAGTCCTTAACTCCCCAATACACCGGTGGTGGCGAAGTCCTGAACTCCTCAATACACCGGTTGTGGAGAAGTCCTGAACTCCCCAATACACCGGTGGTGGAGAAGTCCTGAACTCCCCATTACACCGATGGCGGAGAAGTCCTGAACTCCCCAATAAACCGGTCGTGGAGAAGTCCTGAACTCCCCAATACACCGGTGGTGGAGTAGCCCTGAAATATTCCAATGCACCGATGGTGGAGAAGTCCTGGACTCTCCAATACACGGGTGGTGGAGAAGCCCTGAACTCTGCAATGAATCAGTGGTGGAGAAGTCCTGAACACCCCAATACACTGGTGGTGGAGAAGACCTGAACTCCCCAATACACCGGTGCTGGAGAAGTCCTGAACTCCACAATACACCGGTGGTGGAGAAGTCCTGAACTCCCCAATGCACCGGTGGTGGAGAAGCCCTGACCTCCGCAATGCACCAGTGCTGGAGAAGTCCTGAACTCTCCAATAAACCGGTGGTGCAGAAGTCCTTAACTCCCCAATACACCGGTGGTGGCGAAGTCCTGAACTCCTCAATACACCGGTGGTGCAGATATCCTGACCTCCTCAATACACCGGTGGTGGAGAAGTCCTGAACTCCCCATTACACCGATGGTGGAGAAGTCCTGAACTCCCCAATACACCGGTCATGGAGAAGTCCTGAACTCCCCTATACACAGGTGCTTGAGAAATACTGAGCTCCCCAATACACCGGTTGTGGAGAAGTCCTGAACTCCCCAATACACCGGAGGTGGAGAAGTCCTGAACTTCCCAATACACCGGTTGTGGAGAAGTCCTGAACTCCCCAATACACCGGAGGTGGAGAAGTCCTGGACTCCACAATACTCCGGCGGTGGAGAAGTCCTGAACTCCCCAATAAACCGGTGGTGGAGAAGTCCTGAACTCCCCAATACACCGGTGGTGGAGTAGCCCTGAAATATTCCAATGCACCGATGGTGGAGAAGTCCTGGACTCTCCAATACACGGGTGGTGGAGAAGCCCTGAACTCTGCAATGAATCAGTGGTGGAGAAGTCCTGAACACCCCAATACACTGGTGGTGGAGAAGACCTGAACTCCCCAATACACCGGTGCTGGAGAAGTCCTGAACTCCCCAATACACCGGTGGTGGAGAAGCCCTGAACTCCCCAATGCACAGGTGGTGGAGAGGTCCTGGACTCCACAATACACCGGTGGTGGAGAAGTCCTGAACTCTCCAATAAACCGGTGGTGGAGAAGTCCTGAACTCTCCATACACCGGTGGCAGATAAGTCCTGAAGTCCCCAATACACCGGTGGTGGAGAAGCCCTGAAGTATTCCAATGCACCGGTGGTGGAGAAGTCCTGAACTCCCCAATACTCTGGTGGTGGAGAAGTCCTGATCTCCCCAATGCACCGGTGCTGGAGAAGTCCTGAACTCCCCAATACTTCGGTGGTGGAGAAGCCCTGAACTCCCCAATGCACCATTGGTGGAGAAGTCCAGGACTCCACAATACACCGGCGGTGGAGAAGTCCTGAACTCTCCAATAAACCGATGGTGGAGAAGTCCTGAACTCCCCAATACACCGGTGGTGGAGAAGCCCTGAAATATTCCAATGCACCGGTGGTGGAGAAGTCCTGGACTCCCCAATGCACCGGTGCTGGAGAAGTTCTCATCTCCAGAATACACTGGTGATGGAGAACTCCTGAACTCCCCAATACACTGGTGGTGGAGAACTCCTGAACTCCCAAATACACCGGTGGTGGAGAAGTCCTGAACTCCCCAATACACTGCTGGTGGAGCAGTACTGAGCTCCCCAATACACCGGTGGTGGAGAAGTCCTGAACTCCCCAATACACTGGTGGTGGAGATGTCCTGAACTCCCCAATACACCGGTGGTGGAAAGACCTGAAATCCCCAATACACTGGTGCTGGAGAAGTCTTGAACTCCCCAGTACACCGGTGGTGGAGAAGTCCTGAACTCCCCAATACACCGGTGGTGTAGAAGTCCTGAACTCCTCAATACACCGGTGGTGGAGAAGTCCTGAACTCCACAATACACCGGTGGTGGAGAAGTCCTGAAATCCCCTATATACTTGTGGTGGGGAAATACTGAGCTCCCCAATACTCCGGTTGTAGGGAAGTCCTGAACTCCCCAATACACCGGTGGTGGAGAAGTCCTGAACTTCCCAATACACCGGCAGTGGAGAAGACATGAACTCCCCAATACACCGGTGGTGGAGAAGTCCTGAACTCCCCAATACTCCGGTGGTGGAGAAGTACTGAACTCCCCAATACACCGGTGGTGGAGAATCCCTGAACTCCCCAATGCACCGGTGCTGGAGAAGTCCTGAACTCCACAATACACCGGTGGTGGAGAAGTCCTGAACTCCCCAATACACCGGTGGTGCAGAATTCCTGAACTCCACAATACACCGGTGGTGGAGAAGTCCTGAACTCCCCAATGCACCGGTGGTGGAGAAGCCCTGACCTCCGCAATGCACCAGTGCTGGAGAAGTCCTGAACTCTCCAATAAACCGGTGGTGGAGAAGTCCTTAACTCCCCAATACACCAGTGGTGGAGAAGTCCAGAACTCCTCAATACACCGGTGGTGGAGAAGTCCTGAACTCCACAATACACCGGTGGTGGAGAAGTCCTGAAATCCCCTATATACTTGTGGTGGGGAAATACTGAGCTCCCCAATACTCCGGTTGTTGGGAAATCCTGAACTCCCCAATACACCGGTGGTGGAGAAGTCCTGAACTTCCCAATACACTGGTAGTGGAGAAGACATGAACTCCCCAATACACCGGTGGTGGAGAAGTCCTGAACTCCCCAATACTCCGGTGGTGGAGAAGTACTGAACTCCCCAATACACCGGTGGTGGAGAATCCCTGAACTCCCCAATGCACCGGTGCTGGAGAAGTCCTGAACTCCACAATACACCGGTGGTGGAGAAGTCCTGAACTCCCCAATACACCGGTGGTGGAGAAGCCCAAAAGTCCACAATGCACCGGTGGTGGAGAAGTCCTGGACTCTCCAATACACGGGTGGTGTAGAAGCCCTGAACTCTGCAATACACCGGTGGTGGAGAAGTCCTGAAATCCCCTATATACTTGTGGTGGGGAAATACTGAGCTCCCCAATACTCCGGTTGTAGGGAAGTCCTGAACTCCCCAATACACCGGTGGTGGAGAAGTCCTGAACTTCCCAATACACCGGCAGTGGAGAAGACATGAACTCCCCAATACACCGGTGGTGGAGAAGTCCTGAACTCCCCAATACTCCGGTGGTGGAGAAGTACTGAACTCCCCTATACACCGGTGGTGGAGAATCCCTGAACTCCCCAATGCACCGGTGCTGGAGAAGTCCTGAACTCCACAATACACCGGTGGTGGAGAAGTCCTGAACTCCCCAATACACCGGTGGTGCAGAATTCCTGAACTCCACAATACACCGGTGGTGGAGAAGTCCTGAACTCCCCAATGCACCGGTGGTGGAGAAGCCCTGACCTCCGCAATGCACCAGTGCTGGAGAAGTCCTGAACTCTCCAATAAACCGGTGGTGGAGAAGTCCTTAACTCCCCAATACACCAGTGGTGGAGAAGTCCAGAACTCCTCAATACACCGGTGGTGGAGAAGTCCTGAACTCCACAATACACCGGTGGTGGAGAAGTCCTGAAATCCCCTATATACTTGTGGTGGGGAAATACTGAGCTCCCCAATACTCCGGTTGTTGGGAAATCCTGAACTCCCCAATACACCGGTGGTGGAGAAGTCCTGAACTTCCCAATACACTGGTAGTGGAGAAGACATGAACTCCCCAATACACCGGTGGTGGAGAAGTCCTGAACTCCCCAATACTCCGGTGGTGGAGAAGTACTGAACTCCCCAATACACCGGTGGTGGAGAATCCCTGAACTCCCCAATGCACCGGTGCTGGAGAAGTCCTGAACTCCACAATACACCGGTGGTGGAGAAGTCCTGAAATCCCCTATATACTTGTGGTGGGGAAATACTGAGCTCCCCAATACTCCGGTTGTTGGGAAATCCTGAACTCCCCAATACACCGGTGGTGGAGAAGTCCTGAACTTCCCAATACACTGGTAGTGGAGAAGACATGAACTCCCCAATACACCGGTGGTGGAGAAGTCCTGAACTCCCCAATACTCCGGTGGTGGAGAAGTACTGAACTCCCCAATACACCGGTGGTGGAGAATCCCTGAACTCCCCAATGCACCGGTGCTGGAGAAGTCCTGAACTCCACAATACACCGGTGGTGGAGAAGTCCTGAACTCCCCAATACACCGGTGGTGGAGAAGCCCAAAAGTCCACAATGCACCGGTGGTGGAGAAGTCCTGGACTCTCCAATACACGGGTGGTGTAGAAGCCCTGAACTCTGCAATAAATCAGTGGTGGAGAAGTCCTGAACTCCCCAATACTCTGGTGGTGGAGAAGACCTGAACTCCCCAATATACCGGTGGTGGAGAAGTCCTGAACTCCCCAATACACCGGTGGTGGAGAAGCCCTGAACTCCCCAATGCACCGGTGGTGGAGAGGTCCTGAACTCTCCAATAAACCGGTGGTGGAGAAGTCCTGAACTCCCCAATACACAGGTGGTGGAGAAGCCCTGAAATATTCCAATGCACCTGTGGTGGAGAAGTCCTGGACTCCCCAATATACGGGTGGTGGAGAAGCCCTGAACTCTGCAATAAATCGGTGGTGGAGAAGCCCTGAACTCCCCATTGCACCGGGGCTGGATAAGTTCTCATCTCCAGAATACACTGGTGATGGAGAACTCCTGAACTCCCCAATACACTGGTGGTGGAGAAGTCCTGAACTCCCCAATACACTGTTGGTGGAGCAGTACTGAGCTCCCCAATACACCGGTGGTGGAGAAGTCCTGAACTCCGCAATACACCGGTGGTGGAGATGTCCTGAACTCCCCAATACACCGGTGGTGGAAAGACCTGAAATCCCCAATACACTGGTGCTGGAGAAGTCTTGAACTCCCCAATACACTGGTGGTGGAGAAGTCCCGAACTCCCCAATACACTGGTGGTGCAGAGGTCCTGAAATCCACAATACACCGGTGGTGGAGAAGTCCTGAACTCCCCAGTGCACCAGTGCTGGAGAAGTCCTGAACTCTCCAATAAACCGGTGGTGGAGAAGTCCTTAAATCCCCAATACACCGGTGGTGGAGAAGTCCTGAACTCCTCAATACACCGGTGGTGGAGATGTCCTGAACTCCTCAATGCACCAGTGCTGGAGAAGTCCTGAACTCTCCAATAAACCGGTGGTGGAGAAGTCCTTAACTCCCCAATACACCGGTGGTGGAGAAGTCCTGAACTCCTCAATACACCGGTGGTGGAGATGTCCTGAACTCCTCAATAAACCGGTGGTGGAGAAGTCCTGAACTCCCCATTACACCGATGGTGGAGATGTCCTGAACTCCCCAATACACCGGTGGTGGAGAAGTCCTGAACTCCCCAATAAACCAGCAGGGGAGAAGTCCTGAACTCCTCAATACACCGGTGGTGGAGAAGTCCTGAACTCCACAATACACCGGTGGTGGAGAAGTCCTGAACTCCCCAATACACCGGTGGTGGAGAAGTCCTGAACTCCCCAATGCACCGGTGGTGGAGAAGCCCTGACCTCCGCAATGCACCAGTGCTGGAGAAGTCCTGAACTCCTCAATACACCGGTGGTGGAGAAGTCCTGAACTCCACAATACACCGGTGGTGGAGAAGTCCTGAACTCCACAATACACCGGTGGTGGAGAAGTCCTGAACTCCTCAATACACCGGTTGTGGAGAAGTCCTGAACTCCCCAATACACCGGTGGTGGAGTAGCCCTGAAATATTCAAATGCACCGATGGTGGAGAAGTCCTGGACTCTCCAATACACGGGTGGTGGAGAAGCCCTGAACTCTGCAATGAATCAGTGGTGGAGAAGTCCTGAACACCCCAATACACTGGTGGTGGAGAAGACCTGAACTCCCCAATACACCGGTGCTGGAGAAGTCCTGAACTCCACAATACACCGGTGGTGGAGAAGTCCTGAACTCCCCAATGTACCGGTGGTGGAGAAGCGCTGACCTCCGCAATGCACCAGTGCTGGAGAAGTCCTGAACTCTCCAATAAACCGGTGGTGCAGAAGTCCTTAACTCCCCAATACACCGGTGGTGGCGATGTCCTGAACTCCTCAATACACCGGTGGTGCAGATGTCCTGACCTCCTCAATACACCGGTGGTGGAGAAGTCCTGAACTCCCCATTACACCGATGGTGGAGAAGTCCTGAACTCCCCAATACACCGGTCGTGGAGAAGTCCTGAACTCCCCTATACACAGGTGCTTGAGAAATACTGAGCTCCCCAATACACCGGTTGTGGAGAAGTCCTGAACTCCCCAATACACCGGAGGTGGAGAAGTCCTGAACTTCCCAATACACCGGTTGTGGAGAAGTCCTGAACTCCCCAATACACCGGAGGTGGAGAAGTCCTGGACTCCACAATACTCCGGCGGTGGAGAAGTCCTGAACTCCCCAATAAACCGGTGGTGGAGAAGTCCTGAACTCCCCAATACACCGGTGGTGGAGTAGCCCTGAAATATTCCAATGCACTGATGGTGGAGAAGTCCGGGACTCTCCAATACACGGGTGGTGGAGAAGCCCTGAACTCTGCAATGAATCAGTGGTGGAGAAGTCCTGAACACCCCAATACACTGGTGGTGGAGAAGACCTGAACTCCCCAATACACCGGTGCTGGAGAAGTCCTGAACTCCCCAATACACCGGTGGTGGAGAAGCCCTGAACTCCCCAATGCACAGGTGGTGGAGAGGTCCTGGACTCCACAATACACCGGTGGTGGAGAAGTCCTGAACTCTCCAATAAACCGGTGGTGGAGAAGTCCTGAACTCTCCATACACCGGTGGCAGATAAGTCCTGAACTCCCCAATACACCGGTGGTGGAGAAGACCTGAAGTATTCCAATGCACCGGTGGTGGAGAAGTCCTGAACTCCCCAATACTCTGGTGGTGGAGAAGTCCTGATCTCCCCAATGCACCGGTGCTGGAGAAGTCCTGAACTCCCCAATACTTCGGTGGTGGAGAAGCCCTGAACTCCCCAATGCACCATTGGTGGAGAAGTCCTGGACTCCACAATACACCGGCGGTGGAGAAGTCCTGAACTCTGCAATAAATCGGTGGTGTAGAAGCCCTGAACTGCCCAATGCACCGGTGCTGGAGAAGTTCTCATCTCCAGAATACACTGGTGATGGAGAACTCCTGAACTCCCCCATACACTGGTGGTGGAGAACTCCTGAACTCCCAAATACACCGGTGGTGGAGAAGTCCTGAACTCCCCAGTACACTGCTGGTGGAGCAGTACTGAGCTCCCCAATACACCGGTGGTGGAGAAGTCCTGAACTCCCCAATACACTGGTGGTGGAGATGTCCTGAACTCCCCAATACACCGGTGGTGGAAAGACCTGAAATCCCCAATACACTGGTGCTGGAGAAGTCTTGAACTCCCCAGTACACCGGTGGTGGAGAAGTCCTGAACTCCCCAATACACTGGTGGTGCAGAAGTCCTGAACTCCACAATACACCGGTGGTGGAGAAGTCCTGAACTCCCCAATGCACCGGTGGTGGAGAAGCCCTGACCTCCGCAATGCACCAGTGCTGGAGAAGTCCTGAACTCTCCAATAAACCGGTGGTGGAGAAGTCCTTAACTCGCCAATACACCGGTGGTGTAGAAGTCCTGAACTCCTCAATACACCGGTGGTGGAGAAGTCCTGAACTCCACAATACACCGGTGGTGGAGAAGTCCTGAAATCCCCTATATACTTGTGGTGGGGAAATACTGAGCTCCCCAATACTCCGGTTGTAGGGAAGTCCTGAACTCCCCAATACACCGGTGGTGGAGAAGTCCTGAACTTCCCAATACACCGGCAGTGGAGAAGACATGAACTCCCCAATACACCGGTGGTGGAGAAGTCCTGAACTCCCCAATACTCCGGTGGTGGAGAAGTACTGAACTCCCCAATACACCGGTGGTGGAGAATCCCTGAACTCCCCAATGCACCGGTGCTGGAGAAGTCCTGAACTCCACAATACACCGGTGGTGGAGAAGTCCTGAACTCCCCAATACACCGGTGGTGCAGAATTCCTGAACTCCACAATACACCGGTGGTGGAGAAGTCCTGAACTCCCCAATGCACCGGTGGTGGAGAAGCCCTGACCTCCGCAATGCACCAGTGCTGGAGAAGTCCTGAACTCTCCAATAAACAAGTGGTGGAGAAGTCCTTAACTCCCCAATACACCAGTGGTGGAGAAGTCCAGAACTCCTCAATACACCGGTGGTGGAGAAGTCCTGAACTCCACAATACACCGGTGGTGGAGAAGTCCTGAAATCCCCTATATACTTGTGGTGGGGAAATACTGAGCTCCCCAATACTCCGGTTGTTGGGAAATCCTGAACTCCCTAATACACCGGTGGTGGAGAAGTCCTGAACTTCCCAATACACTGGTAGTGGAGAAGACATGAACTCCCCAATACACCGGTGGTGGAGAAGTCCTGAACTCCCCAATACTCCGGTGGTGGAGAAGTACTGAACTCCCCAATACACCGGTGGTGGAGAATCCCTGAACTCCCCAATGCACCGGTGCTGGAGAAGTCCTGAACTCCACAATACACCGGTGGTGGAGAAGTCCTGAACTCCCCAATACACCGGTGGTGGAGAAGCCCAAAAGTCCACAATGCACCGGTGGTGGAGAAGTCCTGGACTCTCCAATACACGGGTGGTGTAGAAGCCCTGAACTCTGCAATAAATCAGTGGTGGAGAAGTCCTGAACTCCCCAATACTCTGGTGGTGGAGAAGACCTGAACTCCCCAATATACCGGTGGTGGAGAAGTCCTGAACTCCCCAATACACCGGTGGTGGAGAAGCCCTGAACTCCCCAATGCACCGGTGGTGGAGAGGTCCTGAACTCTCCAATAAACCGGTGGTGGAGAAGTCCTGAACTCCCCAATACACAGGTGGTGGAGAAGCCCTGAAATATTCCAATGCACCTGTGGTGGAGAAGTCCTGGACTCCCCAATACACGGGCGGTGGAGAAGCCCTGAACTCTGCAATAAATCGGTGGTGGAGAAGCCCTGAACTCCCCATTGCACCGGTGCTGGAGAAGTTCTCAACTCCAGAATACACTGGTGATGGAGGACTCCTGAACTCCCCAATACACTGGTGGTGGAGAAGTCCTGAACTCCCCAATACACTGTTGGTGGAGCAGTACTGAGCTCCCCAATACACCGGTGGTGGAGAAGTCCTGAACTCCGCAATACACCGGTGGTGGAGATGTCCTGAACTCCCCAATACACCGGTGGTGGAAAGACCTGAAATCCCCAATACACTGGTGCTGGAGAAGTCTTGAACTCCCCAATACACTGGTGGTGGAGAAGTCCCGAACTCCCCAATACACTGGTGGTGCAGAGGTCCTGAAATCCACAATACACCTGTGGTGGAGAAGTCCTGAACTCCCCAATGCACCAGTGCTGGAGAAGTCCTGAACTCTCCAATAAACCGGTGGTGGAGAAGTCCTTAAATCCCCAATACAACGGTGGTGGAGAAGTCCTGAACTCCTCAATACACCGGTGGTGGAGATGTCCTGAACTCCTCAATGCACCAGTGCTGGAGAAGTCCTGAACACTCCAATAAACCGGTGGTGGAGAAGTCCTTAACTCCCCAATACACCGGTGGTGGAGAAGTCCTGAACTCCTCAATACACCGGTGGTGGAGATGTCCTGAACTCCTCAATAAACCGGTGGTGGAGAAGTCCTGAACTCCCCATTACACCGATGGTGGGGATGTCCTGAACTACCCAATACACCGGTGGTGGAGAAGTCCTGAACTCCCCAATAAACCAGCAGGGGAGAAGTCCTGAACTCCTCAATACACCGGTGGTGGAGAAGTCCTGAACTCCACAATACACCGGTGGTGGAGAAGTCCTGAACTCCCCAATACACCGGTGGTGGAGAAGCCCAAAAGTCCACAATGCACCGGTGGTGGAGAAGTCCTGGACTCTCCAATACACGGGTGGTGTAGAAGTCCTGAACTCTGCAATAAATCAGTGGTGGAGAAGTCCTGAACTCCCCAATACTCTGGTGGTGGAGAAGACCTGAACTCCCCAATGTACCGGTGGTGGAGAAGTCCTGAACTCCCCAATACACCGGTGGTGGAGAAGCCCTGAACTCCCCAATGCACCGGTGGTGGAGAGGTCCTGAAATCTCCAATAAACCGGTGGTGGAGAAGTCCTGAACTCCCCAATACACAGGTGGTGGAGAAGCCCTGAAATATTCCAATGCACCTGTGGTGGAGAAGTCCTGGACTCTCCAATACACGGGTGGTGGAGAAGCCCTGAACTCTGCAATAAATCGGTGGTGGAGAAGCCCTGAACTCCCCATTGCACCGGTGCTGGAGAAGTTCTCATCTCCAGAATACACTGGTGATGGAGAACTCCTGGACTCCCCAATACACTGGTGGTGGAGAAGCCCTGAACTCTGCATTAAATCGGTGGTATAGAAGCCCTGAACTCCCCAATGCACCGGTGCTGGAGAAGTTCTCATCTTCAGAATACACTGGTGATGGAGAACTCCTGAACTCCCCAATACACTGGTGGTGGAGAACTCCTGAACTCCCAAATACACCGGTGGTGGAGAAGTCCTGAACTCCCCAATACACTGCTGGTGGAGCAGTACTGAGCTCCCCAATACACCGGTGGTGGAGAAGTCCTGAACTCCCCAATACACTGGTGGTGGAGATGTCCTGAACTCCCCAATACACCGGTGGTGGAAAGACCTGAAATCCCCAGTACACTGGTGCTGGAGAAGTCTTGAACTCCCCAGTACACCGGTGGTGGAGAAGTCCTGAACTCCCCAATACACTGGTGGTGCAGAAGTCCTGAACTCCACAATACACCGGTGGTGGAGAAGTCCTGAACTCCCCAATGCACCGGTGGTGGAGAAGCCCTGACCTCCGCAATGCACCAGTGCTGGAGAAGTCCTGAACTCTCCAATAAACCGGTGGTGGAGAAGTCCTTAACTCCCCAATACACCGGTGGTGAAGTCCTGAACTCCTCAATACACCGGTGGTGGAGAAGTCCTGAACTCCACAATACACCGGTGGTGGAGAAGTCCTGAAATCCCCTATATACTTGTGGTGGGGAAATACTGAGCTCCCCAATACTCCGGTTGTTGGGAAGTCCTGAACTCTCTAATACACCGGTGGTGGAGAAGTCCTGAACTTCCCAATACACCGGTAGTGGAGAAGACATGAACTCCCCAATACACCGGTGGTGGAGAAGTCCTGAACTACCCAATACTCCGGTGGTGGAGAAGTACTGAACTCCCCAATACACCGGTGGTGGAGAATCCCTGAACTCCCCAATGCACCGGTGCTGGAGAAGTCCTGAACTCCACAATACACCGGTGGCGGAGAAGTCCTGAACTCCCCAATACTCCTGTGGTGGAGAAGTACTGAACTCCCCAATGCACCGGTGGTGGAGAAGCCCTGAACTCCCCATTGCACCGATGCTGGAGAAGTTCTCATCTCCAGAATACACTGGTGATGGAGAACTCCTGAACTCCCCAATACACTGGTGGTGGAGAAGTCCTGAACTCCCCAATACACTGTTGGTGGAGCAGTACTGAGCTCCCCAATACACCGGTGGTGGAGAAGTCCTGAACTCCGCAATACACCGGTGGTGGAGATGTCCTGGACTCCCCAATACACGGGTGGTGGAGAAGCCCTGAACTCTGCATTAAATCGGTGGTATAGAAGCCCTGAACTCCCCAATGCACCGGTGCTGGAGAAGTTCTCATCTTCAGAATACACTGGTGATGGAGAACTCCTGAACTCCCCAATACACTGGTGGTGGAGAACTCCTGAACTCCCAAATACACCGGTGGTGGAGAAGTCCTGAACTCCCCAATACACTGCTGGTGGAGCAGTACTGAGCTCCCCAATACACCGGTGGTGGAGAAGTCCTGAACTCCCCAATACACTGGTGGTGGAGATGTCCTGAACTCCCCAATACACCGGTGGTGGAAAGACCTGAAATCCCCAGTACACTGGTGCTGGAGAAGTCTTGAACTCCCCAGTACACCGGTGGTGGAGAAGTCCTGAACTCCCCAATACACTGGTGGTGCAGAAGTCCTGAACTCCACAATACACCGGTGGTGGAGAAGTCCTGAACTCCCCAATGCACCGGTGGTGGAGAAGCCCTGACCTCCGCAATGCACCAGTGCTGGAGAAGTCCTGAACTCTCCAATAAACCGGTGGTGGAGAAGTCCTTAACTCCCCAATACACCGGTGGTGGAGAAGACCTGAACTCCTCAATACACCGGTGGTGGAGAAGTCCTGAACTCCACAATACACTGGTGGTGGAGAAGTCCTGAAATCCCCTATATACTTGTGGTGGGGAAATACTGAGCTCCACAATACTCCGGTTGTTGGGAAGTCCTGAACTCCCCAATACACCGGTGGTGGAGAAGTCCTGAACTTCCCAATACACGGGTAGTGGAGAAGACATGAACTCCCCAATACACCGGTGGTGGAGAAGTCCTGAACTCCCCAATACTCCGGTGGTGGAGAATCCCTGAACTCCCCAATGCACCGGTGCTGGAGAAGTCCTGAACTCCACAATACACCGGTGGTGGAGAAGTCCTGAACTCCCCAATACACCGGTGGTGCAGAAGTCCTGAACTCCACAATACACCGGTGGTGGAGAAGTCCTGAACTCCCCAATGAACCGGTGGTGGAGAAGTCCTTAATTCCCCAATACACCGGTGGTGGAGAAGTCCTGAACTCCTCAATACACCGGTGGTGGAGAAGTCCTGAACTCCACAATACACCGGTGGTGGAGAAGTCCTGAAATTCCCTATATACTTGTGGTGGGGAAATACTGAGCTCCCCAATACTCCGGTTGTTGGGAAGTCCTGAACTCCCCAATACACCGGTGGTGGAGAAGTCCTGAACTTCCCAATACACTGGTAGTGGAGAAGACATGAACTCCCCAATACACCGGTGGTGGAGAAGTCCTGAACTCCCCATACTCCGGTGGTGGAGAAGTACTGAACTCCCCAATACACCGGTGGTGGAGAATCCCTGAACTCCCCAATGCACCGGTGCTGGAGAAGTCCTGAACTCCACAATACACCGGTGGTGGAGAAGTCCTGAACTCCCCAATACACCGGTGGTGGAGAAGCCCAAAAGTCCACAATGCACCGGTGGTGGAGAAGTCCTGGACTCTCCAATACACGGGTGGTGTAGAAGCCCTGAACTCTGCAATAAATCAGTGGTGGAGAAGTCCTGAACTCCCCAATACTCTGGTGGTGGAGAAGACCTGAACTCCCCAATATAAAGGTGGTGGAGAAGTCCTGAACTCCCCAATACACCGGTGGTGGAGAAGCCCTGAACTCCCCAATGCACCGGTGGTGGAGAGGTCCTGAACTCTCCAATAATCCGGTGGTGGAGAAGTCCTGAACTCCCCAATACACAGGTGGTGGAGAAGCCCTGAAATATTCCAATGCACCTGTGGTGGAGAAGTCCTGGACTCCCCAATACACGGGTGGTGGAGAAGCCCTGAACTCTGCAATAAATCGGTGGTGGAGAAGCCCTGAACTCCCCATTGCACCGGTGCTGGAGAAGTTCTCATCTCCAGAATACACTGGTGATGGAGAAGTCCTGAACTCCCCAATACACTGGTGGTGGAGAAGTCCTGAACTCCCCAATACACTGTTGGTGGAGCAGTACTGAGCTCCCCAATACACCGGTGGTGGAGAAGTCCTGAACTCCGCAATACACCGGTGGTGGAGATGTCCTGAACTCCCCAATACACCGGTGGTGGAAAGACCTGAAATCCCCAATACACTGGTGCTGGAGAAGTCTTGAACTCCCCAATACACTGGTGGTGGAGAAGTCCTGAACTCCCCAATACACTGGTGGTGCAGAAGTACTGAACTCCACAATACACCGGTGGTGGAGAAGTCCTGAACTCCCCAATGCACCAGTGCTGGAGAAGTCCTGAACTCTCCAATAAACCGGTGGTGGAGAAGTCCTTAACTCCCCAATACACCGGTGGTGGAGAAGTCCTGAACTCCTCAATACACCGGTGGTGGAGATGTCCTGAACTCCTCAATAAACCGGTGGTGGAGAAGTCCTGAACTCCCCATTACACCGATAGTGGAGATGTCCTGAACTCCCCAATACACCGGTGGTGGAGAAGTCCTGAACTCCCCAATAAACCAGCAGTGGAGAAGTCCTGAACTCCTCAGTACACCGGTGGTGGAGAAGTCCTGAACTCCCCAATACACCGGTGGTGGAGAAGTCCTGAACTCCCCTATACACAGGTGCTTGAGAAATACTGAGCTCCCCAATACACCGGTTGTGGAGAAGTCCTGAACTCCCCAATACACCAGTGGTGGAGAAGTCCTGAACTTCCCAATACACCGGTGGTGGAGAAGACCTGAACTCCCCAATAAACCAGTGGTGGAGAAGTCCTGAACTCCTCAATACACCGGTGGTGGAGAAGTCCTGAACTCCACAATACACCGGTGGTGGAGAAGTCCTGAAATCCCCAATACACCGGTGGTGGAGAAGCGCAAAACTCCACAATGCACTGTTGGTGGAGCAGTACTGAGCTCCCCAATACACCGGTGGTGGAGAAGTCCTGAACTCCCCAATGCACCGGTGCTGGAGAAGTCCTGAACTCCACAATACACCGGTTGTTGGGAAGTCCTGAACTCCCCAATACACCGGTGGTGGAGAAGTCCTGAACTTCCCAATACACCGGTAGTGGAGAATACATGAACTCCCCAATAAACTGGTGGTGGAGAAGTCCTGAACTCCACAATACACCGTTGGTGGATAAGTCCTGAACTCCCCAATACACCGGTGGTGGAGAAGCCCAAAACTCCACAATGCACTGTTGGTGGAGCAGTACTGAGCTCCCCAATACACCGGTGGTGGAGAAGTCCTGAACTCCCCAATGCACCGGTGCTGGAGAAGTCCTGAACTCCACAATACACCGGTGGTGGAGAAGTCCTGGACTCCACAATACTCCGGCGGTGGAGAAGTCCTGAAACCCCCAATAAACCGGTGGTGGAGAAGTCCTGAACTCCCCAATGCACCGGTGGTGGAGAAGCCCTGACCTCCGCAATGCACCAGTGCTGGAGAAGTCCTGAACTCTCCAATAAACCGGTGGTGGAGAAGTCCTTAACTCCCCAATACACCGGTGGTGGAGAAGTCCTGAACTCCTCAATACACCGGTGGTGGAGAAGTCCTGAACTCCACAATACACCGGTGGTGGAGAAGTCCTGAAATCCCCTATATACTTGTGGTGGGGAAATACTGAGCTCCCCAATACTCCGGTTGTTGGGAAGTCCTGAACTCCCCAATACACCGGTGGTGGAGAAGTCCTGAACTTCCCAATACACCGGTAGTGGAGAAGACATGAACTCCCCAATACACCGGTGGTGGAGAAGTCCTGAACTCCCCAATACTCCGGTGGTGGAGAAGTACTGAACTCCCCAATACACCGGTGGTGGAGAATCCCTGAACTCCCCAATGCACCGGTGCTGGAGAAGTCCTGAACTCCACAATACACCGGTGGTGGAGAAGTCCTGAACTCCCCAATACACCGGTGGTGCAGAAGTCCTGAACTCCACAATACACCGGTGGTGGAGAAGTCCTGAACTCCCCAATGCACCGGTGGTGGAGAAGCCCTGACCTCCGCAATGCACCAATGCTGGAGAAGTCCTGAACTCTCCAATAAACCGGTGGTGGAGAACTCCTGAACTCCACAATACACCGGTGGTGGAGAAGTCCTGAAATTCCCTATATACTTGTGGTGGGGAAATACTGAGCTCCCCAATACTCCGGTTGTTGGGAAGTCCTGAACTCCCCAATACACCGGTGGTGGAGAAGTCCTGAACTTCCCAATACTCTGGTAGTGGAGAAGACATGAACTCCCCAATACACCGGTGGTGGAGAAGTCCTGAACTCCCCAATACTCCGGTGGTGGAGAAGTACTAAACTCCCCAATACACCGGTGGTGGAGAATCCCTGAACTCCCCAATGCACCGGTGCTGGAGAAGTCCTGAACTCCACAATACACCGGTGGTGGAGAAGTCCTGAACTCCCCAATACACCGGTGGTGGAGAAGCCCAAAAGTCCACAATGCACCGGTGGTGGAGAAGTCCTGGACTCTCCAATACACGGGTGGTGTAGAAGCCCTGAACTCTGCAATAAATCAGTGGTGGAGAAGTCCTGAACTCCCCAATACTCTGGTGGTGGAGAAGACCTGAACTCCCCAATATAAAGGTGGTGGAGAAGTCCTGAACTCCCCAATACACCGGTGGTGGAGAAGCCCTGAACTCCCCAATGCACCGGTGGTGGAGAGGTCCTGAACTCTCCAATAAACCGGTGGTGGAGAAGTCCTGAACTCCCCAATACACAGGTGGTGGAGAAGCCCTGAAATATTCCAATGCACCTGTGGTGGAGAAGTCCTGGACTCCCCAATACACGGGTGGTGGAGAAGCCCTGAACTCTGCAATCAATCGGTGGTGGAGAAGCCCTGAACTCCCCATTGCACCGGTGCTGGAGAAGTTCTCATCTCCAGAATACACTGGTGATGGAGAACTCCTGAACTCCCCAATACACCGGTGGTGGAGAAGTCCTGAACTCCCCAATACTCCGGTGGTGGAGAAGTACTGAACTCCCCAATACACCGGTGGTGGAGAATCCCTGAACTCCCCAATGCACCGGTGCTGGAGAAGTCCTGAACTCCACAATACACCGGTGGTGGAGAAGTCCTGAACTCCCCAATACACCGGTGGTGCAGAAGTCCTGAACTCCACAATACACCGGTGGTGGAGAAGTCCTGAACTCCCCAATGCACCGGTGGTGGAGAAGCCCTGACCTCCGCAATGCACCAATGCTGGAGAAGTCCTGAACTCTCCAATAAACCGGTGGTGGAGAAGTCCTTAATTCCCCAATACACCGGTGGTGGAGAAGTCCTGAACTCCTCAATACACCGGTGGTGGAGAAGTCCTGAACTCCACAATACACCGGTGGTGGAGAAGTCCTGAAATTCCCTATATACTTGTGGTGGGGAAATACTGAGCTCCCCAATACTCCGGTTGTTGGGAAGTCCTGAACTCCCCAATACACCGGTGGTGGAGAAGTCCTGAACTTCCCAATACTCTGGTAGTGGAGAAGACATGAACTCCCCAATACACCGGTGGTGGAGAAGTCCTGAACTCCCCAATACTCTGGTGGTGGAGAAGTACTAAACTCCCCAATACACCGGTGGTGGAGAATCCCTGAACTCCCCAATGCACCGGTGCTGGAGAAGTCCTGAACTCCACAATACACCGGTGGTGGAGAAGTCCTGAACTCCCCAATACACCGGTGGTGGAGAAGCCCAAAAGTCCACAATGCACCGGTGGTGGAGAAGTCCTGGACTCTCCAATACACGGGTGGTGTAGAAGCCCTGAACTCTGCAATAAATCAGTGGTGGAGAAGTCCTGAACTCCCCAATACTCTGGTGGTGGAGAAGACCTGAACTCCCCAATATAAAGGTGGTGGAGAAGTCCTGAACTCCCCAATACACCGGTGGTGGAGAAGCCCTGAACTCCCCAATGCACCGGTGGTGGAGAGGTCCTGAACTCTCCAATAAACCGGTGGTGGAGAAGTCCTGAACTCCCCAATACACAGGTGGTGGAGAAGCCCTGAAATATTCCAATGCACCTGTGGTGGAGAAGTCCTGGACTCCCCAATACACGGGTGGTGGAGAAGCCCTGAACTCTGCAATCAATCGGTGGTGGAGAAGCCCTGAACTCCCCATTGCACCGGTGCTGGAGAAGTTCTCATCTCCAGAATACACTGGTGATGGAGAACTCCTGAACTCCCCAATACACTGGTGGTGGAGAAGTCCTGAACTCCCCAATACACTGTTGGTGGAGCAGTACTGAGCTCCCCAATACACCGGTGGTGGAGAAGACCTGAACTCCCCAATAAACCAGTGGTGGAGAAGTCCTGAACTCCTCAATACACCGGTGGTGGAGAAGTCCTGAACTCCACAATACACCGGTGGTGGAGAAGTCCTGAAATCCCCAATACACCGGTGGTGGAGAAGCGCAAAACTCCACAATGCACTGTTGGTGGAGCAGTACTGAGCTCCCCAATACACCGGTGGTGGAGAAGTCCTGAACTCCATAATGCACCGGTGCTGGAGAAGTCCTGAACTCCACAATACACCGGTTGTTGGGAAGTCCTGAACTCCCCAATACACCGGTGGTGGAGAAGTCCTGAACTTCCCAATACACCGGTAGTGGAGAAGACATGAACTCCCCAATAAACTGGTGGTGGAGAAGTCCTGAACTCCACAATACACCGTTGGTGGATAAGTCCTGAACTCCCCAATACACCGGTGGTGGAGAAGCCCAAAACTCCACAATGCACTGTTGGTGGAGCAGTACTGAGCTCCCCAATACACCGGTGGTGGAGAAGTCCTGAACTCCCCAATGCACCGGTGCTGGAGAAGTCCTGAACTCCACAATACACCGGTGGTGGAGAAGTCCTGGACTCCACAATACTCCGGCGGTGGAGAAGTCCTGAAACCCCCAACAAACCGGTGGTGGAGAAGTCCTTAACTCCCCAATACACCGGTGGTGGAGAAGTCCTGAACTCCTCAGTACACCGGTGGTGGAGAAGTCCTGAACTCCACAATACACCGGTGGTGGAGAAGTCCTGAAATCCCCTATATACTTGTGGTGGGGAAATACTGAGCTCCCCAATACTCCGGTTGTTGGGAAGTCCTGAACTCCCCAATACACCGGTGGTGGAGAAGTCCTGAACTTCCCAATACACCGGTAGTGGAGAAGACATGAACTCCCCAATACACCGGTGGTGGAGAAGTCCTGAACTCCCCAATACTCCGGTGGTGGAGAAGTACTGAACTCCCCAATACACCGGTGGTGGAGAATCCCTGAACTCCCCAATGCACCGGTGCTGGAGAAGTCCTGAACTCCACAATACACCGGTGGTGGAGAAGTCCTGAACTCCCCAATACACCGGTGGTGCAGAAGTCCTGAACTCCACAATACACCGGTGGTGGAGAAGTCCTGAACTCCCCAATGCACCGGTGGTGGAGAAGCCCTCACCTCCGCAATGCACCAATGCTAGAGAAGTCCTGAACTCTCCAATAAACCGGTGGTGGAGAAGTCCTTAATTCCCCAATACACCGGTGGTGGAGAAGTCCTGAACTCCTCAATACACCGGTGGTGGAGAAGTCCTGAACTCCACAATACACCGGTGGTGGAGAAGTCCTGAAATTCCCTATATACTTGTGGTGGGGAAATACTGAGCTCCCCAATACTCCGGTTGTTGGGAAGTCCTGAACTCCCCAATACACCGGTGGTGGAGAAGTCCTGAACTTCCCAATACACTGGTAGTGGAGAAGACATGAACTCCCCAATACACCGGTGGTGGAGAAGTCCTGAACTCCCCAATACTCCGGTGGTGGAGAAGTACTAAACTCCCCAATACACCGGTGGTGGAGAATCCCTGAACTCCCCAATGCACCGGTGCTGGAGAAGTCCTGAACTCCACAATACACCGGTGGTGGAGAAGTCCTGAACTCCCCAATACACCGGTGGTGGAGAAGCCCAAAAGTCCACAATGCACCGGTGGTGGAGAAGTCCTGGACTCTCCAATACACGGGTGGTGTAGAAGCCCTGAACTCTGCAATAAATCAGTGGTGGAGAAGTCCTGAACTCCCCAATACTCTGGTGGTGGAGAAGACCTGAACTCCCCAATATAAAGGTGGTGGAGAAGTCCTGAACTCCCCAATACACCGGTGGTGGAGAAGCCCTGAACTCCCCAATGCACCGGTGGTGGAGAGGTCCTGAACTCTCCAATAAACCGGTGGTGGAGAAGTCCTGAACTCCCCAATACACAGGTGGTGGAGAAGCCCTGAAATATTCCAATGCACCTGTGGTGGAGAAGTCCTGGACTCCCCAATACACGGGTGGTGGAGAAGCCCTGAACTCTGCAATAAATCGGTGGTGGAGAAGCCCTGAACTCCCCATTGCACCGGTGCTGGAGAAGTTCTCATCTCCAGAATACACTGGTGATGGAGAACTCCTGAACTCCCCAATACACTGGTGGTGGAGAAGTCCTGAACTCCCCAATACACTGTTGGTGGAGCAGTACTGAGCTCCCCAATACACCGGTGGTGGAGAAGTCCTGAACTCCGCAATACACCGGTGGTGGAGATGTCCTGAACT
The DNA here is from genome assembly GCF_030144855.1 of Hypanus sabinus. NCBI lineage: Eukaryota > Metazoa > Chordata > Chondrichthyes > Myliobatiformes > Dasyatidae > Hypanus > Hypanus sabinus. The sequence goes on from NC_082727.1 coordinate 3,097,280, forward strand.
CCCCAATACACCGGTGGTGGAAAGACCTGAAATCCCCAATACACTGGTGCTGGAGAAGTCTTGAACTCCCCAATACACTGGTGGTGGAGAAGTCCTGAACTCCCCAATACACTGGTGGTACAGAAGTACTGAACTCCACAATACACCGGTGGTGGAGAAGTCCTGAACTCCCCAATGCACCAGTGCTGGAGAAGTCCTGAACTCTCCAATAAACCGGTGGTGGAGAAGTCCTTAACTCCCCAATACACCGGTGGTGGAGAAGTCCTGAACTCCTCAATACACCGGTGGTGGAGATGTCCTGAACTCCTCAATAAACCGGTGGTGGAGAAGTCCTGAACTCCCCATTACACCGATAGTGGAGATGTCCTGAACTCCCCAATACACCGGTGGTGGAGAAGTCCTGAACTCCCCAATAAACCAGCAGTGGAGAAGTCCTGAACTCCTCAGTACACCGGTGGTGGAGAAGTCCTGAACTCCCCAATACACCGGTGGTGGAGAAGTCCTGAACTCCCCTATACACAGGTGCTTGAGAAATACTGAGCTCCCCAATACACCGGTTGTGGAGAAGTCCTGAACTCCCCAATACACCAGTGGTGGAGAAGTCCTGAACTTCCCAATACACCGGTGGTGGAGAAGACCTGAACTCCCCAATAAACCAGTGGTGGAGAAGTCCTGAACTCCTCAATACACCGGTGGTGGAGAAGTCCTGAACTCCACAATACACCGGTGGTGGAGAAGTCCTGAAATCCCCAATACACCGGTGGTGGAGAAGCGCAAAACTCCACAATGCACTGTTGGTGGAGCAGTACTGAGCTCCCCAATACACCGGTGGTGGAGAAGTCCTGAACTCCCCAATGCACCGGTGCTGGAGAAGTCCTGAACTCCACAATACACCGGTTGTTGGGAAGTCCTGAACTCCCCAATACACCGGTGGTGGAGAAGTCCAGAACTTCCCAATACACCGGTAGTGGAGAAGACATGAACTCCCCAATAAACCGGTGGTGGAGAAGTCCTGAACTCCACAATACACCGGTGGTGGATAAGTCCTGAACTCCCCAATACACCGGTGGTGGAGAAGCCCAAAACTCCACAATGCACTGTTGGTGGAGCAGTACTGAGCTCCCCAATACACCGGTGGTGGAGAAGTCCTGAACTCCCCAATGCACCGGTGCTGGAGAAGTCCTGAACTCCACAATACACCGGTGGTGGAGAAGTCCTGGACTCCACAATACTCCGGCGGTGGAGAAGTCCTGAAACCCCCAATAAACCGGTGGTGGAGAAGTCCTGAACTCCCCAATACACCGGTGGTGGAGAAGCCCTGAAATATTCCAAAGCACCAGTGGTGGAGAAGTCCTGGACTCTCCAATAAACGGGTGGTGGAGAAGCCCTGAACTCTGACATAAATCAGTGGTGGAGAAGTCCTGAACTCCCCAATACACTGGTGGTGGAGAAGACCTGAACTCCCCAATACACCGGTGGTGGAGAAGTCCTGAACTCCCCAATACACCGGTGGTGGAGAAGCCCTGAACTCCCCAATGCATAGGTGGTGGAGAGGTCCTGAACTCTCCAATAAACCGGTGGTGGAGAAGTCCTGAACTCTCCATACACCAGTGGTAGATAAGTCCTGAACTCCCCAATACACAGGTGGTGGAGAAGTACTGAACTCCCGAATACACAGCTGGTGGAGACGTCCTGAACTACACAATACACCAGTGGTGGAGAAGCCCTGAACTCCCCAATGCACCGGTGCTGGAGAAGTCCTGAAATCCACAATACATCGGTTGTGGAGAAGTCATGAACTCCCCAATACACCGGTGGTGGAAAAGCCCTGAAATCCCCAATGCTCCGGTGGTGGAGAAGTCCTGGACTCCACAATGCACGGCTGGTGGAGAAGTCCTGAACTCCCCAATGCGCCGGTGGTGGAGAATTCCTGGACTCCACAATACACCGGTGTTGGAGAAGTCCTGAACTCCCCAATACACCGGTGATGGAAAAGCCCTGAACTCCCCAATGCACCCGTGGTGGAGAGGTCCTGGACTCCCCAATAAACCGGTGGTGGAGAAGTCCTGAACTCTCCAATAAACCGGTGGTGGAGAAGTCCTGAACACCACAATACACCGGTGGTGGAGAAGTCCTGAAATCCCCTATATACTGGTGGTGGGGAAATACTGAGCTCCCCAATTCTCCGGTTGTTGGGAAGTCCTGAACTCCCCAATACACCGGTCGTGGAGAAGTCCTGAACTCCCCAATACACCGGTGGTGGAGAAGCCCTGAAGTATTCCAATGCACCGGTGGTGGAGAAGTCCTGGACTCTCCAATACACGGGTTGTGGAGAAGCCCTGAACTCTGCAATAAATCAGTGGTGGAGAAGTCCTGAACTCCCCAATACACTGGTGGTGGAGAAGACCTGAACTCCCCAATACACTGGTGGTGGAGAAGTCCTGAACTCCCCAATACACCGGTGGTGGAGAAGTCCTGAACTTCCCAATACACCGGTGGTGGAGAAGACCTGAACTCCCCAATACACTGGTGGTGGAGAAGTCCTGAACTCCCCAATACACCGGTGGTGGAGAAGTCCTGAAATCCCCTATATACTGGTGGTGGGGAAATACTGAGCTCCCCAATACTCCGGTTGTTGGGAAGTCCTGAACTCCCCAATACACGGCTGGTGGAGAAGTCCTGAACTTCCCAACACACCGGTAGTGGAGAAGGCATGAACTCCCCAATAAACCGGTGGTGGAAAAGTCCTGAACTCCACAATACACCGGTGGTGGATAAGTCCTGAACTCCCCAATACACCGGTGGTGGAGAAGCCCAAAACTCCACAATGCACTGTTGGTGGAGAAGTCCTGAACTCCCCAATGCACCGGTGCTGCAGAAGTCCTGAACTCCACAATACACCGGTGGTGGAGAAGTCCTGGACTCCACAATACTCCGGCGGTGGAGAAGTCCTGAACCCCCCAATAAACCGGTGGTGGAGAAGTCCTGAACTCCCCAATACACCGGTGGTGGAGTAGCCCTGAAATATTCCATTGCACCGGTGGTGGAGAAGTCCTGGACTCTCCAATAAACGGGTGGTGGAGAAGCCTTGAACTCTGCAATAAATCAGTGGTGGAGAAGTCCTGAACTCCCCAATACACTGGTGGTGGAGAAGACCTGAACTCCCCAATACACCGGTGGTGGAGAAGTCCTGAACTCCCCAATACACCGGTGGTGGAGAAGCCCTGAACTCCCCAATGCATAGGTGGTGGAGAGGTCCTGGACTCCACTATACACCGGTGGTGGAGAAGTCCTGAACTCTCCAATAAACCGGTGGTGGAGAAGTCCTGAACTCTCCATACACCGGTGGTAGATAAGTCCTGAACTCCCCAATACACAGGTGGTGGAGAAGTACTGAACTCCCGAATACACAGGTGGTGGAGACGTCCTGAACTACACAATACACCGGTGGTGGAGAAGCCCTGAACTCCCCAATGCACCGGTGCTGGAGAAGTCCTGAACTCCACAATACATCGGTTGCGGAGAAGTCCTGAACTCCCCAATACACCGGTGGTGGAAAAGCCCTGAAATCCCCAATGCTCCGGTGGTGGAGAAGTCCTGGACTCCACAATGCACGGCTGGTGGAGAAGTCCTGAACTCTCCAATAAACCGGTGGTGGAGAAGTCCTGAACTCCCCAATACACCGGTGGTGGAGAAGCCCTGAACTCCCCTATGCGCCGGTGGTGGAGAATTCCTGGACTCCACAATACACCGGTGTTGGAGAAGTCCTGAACTCCCCAATACACCGGTGATGGAAAAGCCCTGAACTCCCCAATGCACCCGTGGTGGAGAGGTCCTGGACTCCCCAATACACCGGTGGTGGAGAAGTCCTGAACTCCACAATACACCGGTGGTGGAGAAGTCCTGAAATCCCCTATATACTGGTGGTGGGGAAATACTGAGCTCCCCAATTCTCCGGTTGTTGGGAAGTCCTGAACTCCCCAATACACCGGTCGTGGAGAAGTCCTGAACTCCCCAATACACAGGTGGTGGAGAAGGCCTGAAGTATTCCAATGCACCGGTGGTGGAGAAGTCCTGGACTCTCCAATACACGGGTTGTGGAGAAGCCCTGAACTCTGCAATAAATCAGTGGTGGAGAAGTCCTGAACTCCCCAATACACTGGTGGTGGAGAAGACCTGAACTCCCCAATACACTGGTGGTGGAGAAGTCCTGAACTCCCCAATATAAAGGTGGTGGAGAAGTCCTGAACTCCCCAATACACCGGTGGTGGAGAAGCCCTGAACTCCCCAATGCACCGGTGGGGGAGAGGTCCTGAACTCTCCAATAAACCGGTGGTGGAGAAGTCCTGAACTCCCCAATACACAGGTGGTGGAGAAGCCCTGAAATATTCCAATGCACCTGTGGTGGAGAAGTCCTGGACTCCCCAATACACGGGTGGTGGAGAAGCCCTGAACTCTGCAATAAATCGGTGGTGGAGAAGCCCTGAACTCCCCATTGCACCGGTGCTGGAGAAGTTCTCATCTCCAGAATACACTGGTGATGGAGAACTCCTGAACTCCCCAATACACTGGTGGTGGAGAAGTCCTGAACTCCCCAATACACTGTTGGTGGAGCAGTACTGAGCTCCCCAATACACCGGTGGTGGAGAAGTCCTGAACTCCGCAATACACCGGTGGTGGAGATGTCCTGAACTCCCCAATACACCGGTGGTGGAAAGACCTGAAATCCCCAATACACTGGTGCTGGAGAAGTCTTGAACTCCCCAATACACTGGTGGTGGAGAAGTCCTGAACTCCCCAATACACTGGTGGTACAGAAGTACTGAACTCCACAATACACCGGTGGTGGAGAAGTCCTGAACTCCCCAATGCACCAGTGCTGGAGAAGTCCTGAACTCTCCAATAAACCGGTGGTGGAGAAGTCCTTAACTCCCCAATACACCGGTGGTGGAGAAGTCCTGAACTCCTCAATACACCGGTGGTGGAGATGTCCTGAACTCCTCAATAAACCGGTGGTGGAGAAGTCCTGAACTCCCCATTACACCGATAGTGGAGATGTCCTGAACTCCCCAATACACCGGTGGTGGAGAAGTCCTGAACTCCCCAATAAACCAGCAGTGGAGAAGTCCTGAACTCCTCAGTACACCGGTGGTGGAGAAGTCCTGAACTCCCCAATACACCGGTGGTGGAGAAGTCCTGAACTCCCCTATACACAGGTGCTTGAGAAATACTGAGCTCCCCAATACACCGGTTGTGGAGAAGTCCTGAACTCCCCAATACACCAGTGGTGGAGAAGTCCTGAACTTCCCAATACACCGGTGGTGGAGAAGACCTGAACTCCCCAATAAACCAGTGGTGGAGAAGTCCTGAACTCCTCAATACACCGGTGGTGGAGAAGTCCTGAACTCCACAATACACCGGTGGTGGAGAAGTCCTGAAATCCCCAATACACCGGTGGTGGAGAAGCGCAAAACTCCACAATGCACTGTTGGTGGAGCAGTACTGAGCTCCCCAATACACCGGTGGTGGAGAAGTCCTGAACTCCCCAATGCACCGGTGCTGGAGAAGTCCTGAACTCCACAATACACCGGTTGTTGGGAAGTCCTGAACTCCCCAATACACCGGTGGTGGAGAAGTCCAGAACTTCCCAATACACCGGTAGTGGAGAAGACATGAACTCCCCAATAAACCGGTGGTGGAGAAGTCCTGAACTCCACAATACACCGGTGGTGGATAAGTCCTGAACTCCCCAATACACCGGTGGTGGAGAAGCCCAAAACTCCACAATGCACTGTTGGTGGAGCAGTACTGAGCTCCCCAATACACCGGTGGTGGAGAAGTCCTGAACTCCCCAATGCACCGGTGCTGGAGAAGTCCTGAACTCCACAATACACCGGTGGTGGAGAAGTCCTGGACTCCACAATACTCCGGCGGTGGAGAAGTCCTGAAACCCCCAATAAACCGGTGGTGGAGAAGTCCTGAACTCCCCAATACACCGGTGGTGGAGAAGCCCTGAAATATTCCAAAGCACCAGTGGTGGAGAAGTCCTGGACTCTCCAATAAACGGGTGGTGGAGAAGCCCTGAACTCTGACATAAATCAGTGGTGGAGAAGTCCTGAACTCCCCAATACACTGGTGGTGGAGAAGACCTGAACTCCCCAATACACCGGTGGTGGAGAAGTCCTGAACTCCCCAATACACCGGTGGTGGAGAAGCCCTGAACTCCCCAATGCATAGGTGGTGGAGAGGTCCTGAACTCTCCAATAAACCGGTGGTGGAGAAGTCCTGAACTCTCCATACACCAGTGGTAGATAAGTCCTGAACTCCCCAATACACAGGTGGTGGAGAAGTACTGAACTCCCGAATACACAGCTGGTGGAGACGTCCTGAACTACACAATACACCAGTGGTGGAGAAGCCCTGAACTCCCCAATGCACCGGTGCTGGAGAAGTCCTGAAATCCACAATACATCGGTTGTGGAGAAGTCATGAACTCCCCAATACACCGGTGGTGGAAAAGCCCTGAAATCCCCAATGCTCCGGTGGTGGAGAAGTCCTGGACTCCACAATGCACGGCTGGTGGAGAAGTCCTGAACTCCCCAATGCGCCGGTGGTGGAGAATTCCTGGACTCCACAATACACCGGTGTTGGAGAAGTCCTGAACTCCCCAATACACCGGTGATGGAAAAGCCCTGAACTCCCCAATGCACCCGTGGTGGAGAGGTCCTGGACTCCCCAATAAACCGGTGGTGGAGAAGTCCTGAACTCTCCAATAAACCGGTGGTGGAGAAGTCCTGAACACCACAATACACCGGTGGTGGAGAAGTCCTGAAATCCCCTATATACTGGTGGTGGGGAAATACTGAGCTCCCCAATTCTCCGGTTGTTGGGAAGTCCTGAACTCCCCAATACACCGGTCGTGGAGAAGTCCTGAACTCCCCAATACACCGGTGGTGGAGAAGCCCTGAAGTATTCCAATGCACCGGTGGTGGAGAAGTCCTGGACTCTCCAATACACGGGTTGTGGAGAAGCCCTGAACTCTGCAATAAATCAGTGGTGGAGAAGTCCTGAACTCCCCAATACACTGGTGGTGGAGAAGACCTGAACTCCCCAATACACTGGTGGTGGAGAAGTCCTGAACTCCCCAATACACCGGTGGTGGAGAAGTCCTGAACTTCCCAATACACCGGTGGTGGAGAAGACCTGAACTCCCCAATACACTGGTGGTGGAGAAGTCCTGAACTCCCCAATACACCGGTGGTGGAGAAGTCCTGAAATCCCCTATATACTGGTGGTGGGGAAATACTGAGCTCCCCAATACTCCGGTTGTTGGGAAGTCCTGAACTCCCCAATACACGGCTGGTGGAGAAGTCCTGAACTTCCCAACACACCGGTAGTGGAGAAGGCATGAACTCCCCAATAAACCGGTGGTGGAAAAGTCCTGAACTCCACAATACACCGGTGGTGGATAAGTCCTGAACTCCCCAATACACCGGTGGTGGAGAAGCCCAAAACTCCACAATGCACTGTTGGTGGAGCAGTACTGAGCTCCCCAATACACCGGTGGTGGAGAAGTCCTGAACTCCCCAATGCACCGGTGCTGCAGAAGTCCTGAACTCCACAATACACCGGTGGTGGAGAAGTCCTGGACTCCACAATACTCCGGCGGTGGAGAAGTCCTGAACCCCCCAATAAACCGGTGGTGGAGAAGTCCTGAACTCCCCAATACACCGGTGGTGGAGTAGCCCTGAAATATTCCATTGCACCGGTGGTGGAGAAGTCCTGGACTCTCCAATAAACGGGTGGTGGAGAAGCCTTGAACTCTGCAATAAATCAGTGGTGGAGAAGTCCTGAACTCCCCAATACACTGGTGGTGGAGAAGACCTGAACTCCCCAATACACCGGTGGTGGAGAAGTCCTGAACTCCCCAATACACCGGTGGTGGAGAAGCCCTGAACTCCCCAATGCATAGGTGGTGGAGAGGTCCTGGACTCCACTATACACCGGTGGTGGAGAAGTCCTGAACTCTCCAATAAACCGGTGGTGGAGAAGTCCTGAACTCTCCATACACCGGTGGTAGATAAGTCCTGAACTCCCCAATACACAGGTGGTGGAGAAGTACTGAACTCCCGAATACACAGGTGGTGGAGACGTCCTGAACTACACAATACACCGGTGGTGGAGAAGCCCTGAACTCCCCAATGCACCGGTGCTGGAGAAGTCCTGAACTCCACAATACATCGGTTGCGGAGAAGTCCTGAACTCCCCAATACACCGGTGGTGGAAAAGCCCTGAAATCCCCAATGCTCCGGTGGTGGAGAAGTCCTGGACTCCACAATGCACGGCTGGTGGAGAAGTCCTGAACTCTCCAATAAACCGGTGGTGGAGAAGTCCTGAACTCCCCAATACACCGGTGGTGGAGAAGCCCTGAACTCCCCTATGCGCCGGTGGTGGAGAATTCCTGGACTCCACAATACACCGGTGTTGGAGAAGTCCTGAACTCCCCAATACACCGGTGATGGAAAAGCCCTGAACTCCCCAATGCACCCGTGGTGGAGAGGTCCTGGACTCCCCAATACACCGGTGGTGGAGAAGTCCTGAACTCCACAATACACCGGTGGTGGAGAAGTCCTGAAATCCCCTATATACTGGTGGTGGGGAAATACTGAGCTCCCCAATTCTCCGGTTGTTGGGAAGTCCTGAACTCCCCAATACACCGGTCGTGGAGAAGTCCTGAACTCCCCAATACACAGGTGGTGGAGAAGGCCTGAAGTATTCCAATGCACCGGTGGTGGAGAAGTCCTGGACTCTCCAATACACGGGTTGTGGAGAAGCCCTGAACTCTGCAATAAATCAGTGGTGGAGAAGTCCTGAACTCCCCAATACACTGGTGGTGGAGAAGACCTGAACTCCCCAATACACTGGTGGTGGAGAAGTCCTGAACTCCCCAATACACCGGTGGTGGAGAAGTCCTGAACTTCCCAATACACCGGTGGTGGAGAAGACCTGAACTCCCCAATACACTGGTGGTGGAGAAGTCCTGAACTCCCCAATACACCGGTGGTGGAGAAGTCCTGAACTCCCCAATACTCTGGTGGTGGAGAAGAACTCATCTCCCCAATACACCGGTGGTAGAGAAGCCCTTAACTCCCCAATGCACCGGTGCTGGAGAAGTCCTGAACTCCCCAATACATCGGTGGTGGAGAAGCCCTGAACTCCCCAATGCACCGTTGGTGGAGAAGTCCTGGACTCCACAATACACCGGCGGTGGAGAAGTCCTGAACTCTCCAATAAACCGATGGTGGAGAAGTCCTGAACTCCCCAATACACCGGTGGTGGAGAAGCCCTGAAATATTCCAATGCACCGGTGGTGGAGCAGTCCTGGACTCCCCTATACACAGGTGCTTGAGAAATACTGAGCTCCCCAATACACCGGTTGTGGAGAAGTCCTGAACTCCCCAATACACCAGTGGTGGAGAGGTCCTGAACTTCCCAATACACCGGTGGTGGAGAAGACCTGAACTCCCCAATAAACCAGTGGTGGAGAAGTCCTGAACTCCTCAATACACCGGTGGTGGAGAAGTCCTGAACTCCACAATACACCGGTGGTGGAGAAGTCCTGAAATCCCCTATATACTGGTGGTGGGGAAATACTGAGCTCCCCAATACTCCGGTTGTTGGGAAGTCCTGAACTCCCCAATACACCGCTGGTGGAGAAGTCCTGAACTTCCCAATACACCGGTAGTGGAGAAGGCATGAACTCCCCAATAAACCGGTGGTGGAGAAGTTCTGAACTCCACAATACACCGGTGGTGGATAAGTCCTGAACTCCCCAATACACCGGTGGTGGAGAAGCCCAAAACTCCACAATGCACTGTTGGTGGAGCAGTACTGAGCTCCCCAATACACCGGTGGTGGAGAAGTCCTGAACTCCCCAATGCACCGGTGCTGGAGAAGTCCTGAACTCCACAATACACCGGTGGTGGAGAAGTCCTGGACTCCACAATACTCCGGCGGTGGAGAAGTCCTGAACCCCCCAATAAACCGGTGGTGGAGAAGTCCTGAACTCCCCAATACACCGGTGGTGGAGTAGCCCTGAAATATTCCATTGCACCGGTGGTGGAGAAGTCCTGGACTCTCCAATAAACGGGTGGTGGAGAAGCCCTGAACTCTGCAATAAATCAGTGGTGGAGAAGTCCTGAACTCCCCAATACACTGGTGGTGGAGAAGAACTGAACTCCCCAATACACCGGTGGTGGAGAAGTCCTGAACTCCCCAATACACCGGTGGTGGAGAAGCCCTGAATTCCCCAATGCATAGGTGGTGGAGAGGTCCTGGACTCCACTATACACCGGTGGTGGAGAAGTCCTGAACTCTCCAATAAACCGGTGGTGGAGAAGTCCTGAACTCTCCATACACCGGTGGTAGATAAGTCCTGAACTCCCCAATACACAGGTGGTGGAGAAGTACTGAACTCCCGAATACACAGGTGGTGGAGACGTCCTGAACTACACAATACACCGGTGGTGGAGAAGCCCTGAACTCCCCAATGCACCGGTGCTGGAGAAGTCCTGAACTCCACAATACATCGGTTGTGGAGAAGTCCTGAACTCCCCAATACACCGGTGGTGGAAAAGCCCTGAAATCCCCAATGCTCCGGTGGTGGAGAAGTCCTGGACTCCACAATGCACGGCTGGTGGAGAAGTCCTGAACTCTCCAATAAACCGGTGGTGGAGAAGTCCTGAACTCCCCAATACACCGGTGGTGGAGAAGCCCTGAACTCCCCAATGCGCCGGTGGTGGAGAATTCCTGGACTCCACAATACACCGGTATTGGAGAAGTCCTGAACTCCCCAATACACCGGTGATGGAAAAGCCCTGAACTCCCCAATGCACCCGTGGTGGAGAGGTCCTGGACTCCCCAATACACCGGTGGTGGAGAAGTCCTGAACTCCACAATACTCCGGTGGTGGAGAAGTCCTGAAATCCCCTATATACTGGTGGTGGGGAAATACTGAGCTCCCCAATTCTCCGGTTGTTGGGAAGTCCTGAACTCCCCAATACACCGGTCGTGGAGAAGTCCTGAACTCCCCAATACACCGGTGGTGGAGAAGCCCTGAAGTATTCCAATGCACCGGTGGTGGAGAAGTCCTGGACTCTCCAATACACGGGTTGTGGAGAAGCCCTGAACTCTGCAATAAATCAGTGGTGGAGAAGTCATGAACTCCCCAATACACTGGTGGTGGAGAAGACCTGAACTCCCCAATACACTGGTGGTGGAGAAGTCCTGAACTCCCCAATACACCGGTGGTGGAGAAGTCCTGAACTTCCCAATACACCGTTGGTGGAGAAGACCTGAACTCCCCAATACACTGGTGGTGGAGAAGTCCTGAACTCCCCAATACTCTGGTGGTGGAGAAGAACTCATCTCCCCAATACACCGGTGGTAGAGAAGCCCTGAACTCCCCAATGCACCGGTGCTGGAGAAGTCCTGAACTCCCCAATTCATCGGTGGTGGAGAAGCCCTGAACTCCACAATGCACCGTTGGTGGAGAAGTCCTGGACTCCACAATACACCGGCGGTGGAGAAGTCCTGAACTCTCCAATAAACCGATGGTGGAGAAGTCCTGAACTCCCCAATACACCGGTGGTGGAGAAGCCCTGAAATATTCCAATGTACCGGTGGTGGAGAAGTCCTGGACTCCCCAATACACGGGTGGTGGAGAAGCCCTGAACTCTGCAATAAATCGGTGGTGTAGAAGCCCTGAACTCCCCAATGCACCGGTGATGGAGAAGTTCTCATCTCCAGAATACACTGGTGATGGAGAACTCCTGAACTCCCCAATACACTGGTGGTGAAGAACTCCTGAACTCCCCAATACACCGGTGGTGGAGAAGTCCTGAACTCCCCAATACACTGTTGGTGGAGCAGTACTGAGCTCCCCAATACACCGGAGGTGGAGAAGTCCTGAACTCCCCAATACACCGGTGGTGGAGATGTCCTGAACTCCCCAATACACCGGTGGTGGAAAGACCTGAAATCCCCAATACACTGGTGCTGGAGAAGTCTTCAACTCCCCAATACACCGGTGGTGGAGAAGTCCTGAACTCCACAATACACCGGTGGTGCAGAAGTCCTGAACTCCACAATACACCGGTGGTGGAGAAGTCCTGAACTCCCCAATGCACCGGTGGTGGAGAAGCCCTGACCTCCGCAATGCACCAGTGCTGGAGATGTCCTGACCTCCTCAATACACCGGTGGTGGAGAAGTCCTGAAATCCCCATTACACCGATGGTGGAGAAGTCCTGAACTCCCCAATACACCGGTCGTGGAGAAGTCCTGAACTCCCCTATACACAGGTGCTTGAGAAATACTGAGCTCCCCAATACACCGGTTGTGGAGAAGTCCTGAACTCCCCAATACACCGGAGGTGGAGAAGTCCTGAACTCCCCAATACACCGGAGGTGGAGAAGTCCTGGACTCCACAATACTCCGGCGGAGGAGAAGTCCTGAACTCCCCAATAAACCGGTGGTGGAGAAGTCCTGAACTCCCCAATACACCGGTGGTGGAGTAGCCCTGAAATATTCCAATGCACCGATGGTGGAGAAGTCCTGGACTCTCCAATACACGGGTGGTGGAGAAGCCCTGAACTCTGCAATGAATCAGTGGTGGAGAAGTCCTGAACACCCCAAAACACTGGTGGTGGAGAAGACCTGAACTCCCCAATACACCGGTGGTGGACAAGTCCTGAACTCCCCAATACACCGGTGGTGGAGAAGCCCTGAACTCCCCAATGCACAGGTGGTGGAGAGGTCCTGGACTCCACAATACACCGGTGGTGGAGAAGTCCTGAACTCTCCAATAAACCGGTGGTGGAGAAGTCCTGAACTCTCCATACACCGGTGGCAGATAAGTCCTCAACTCCCCAATACACCGGTGGTGGAGAAGTACTGAACTCCCGAATACACAGGTGCTGGAGACGTCCTGAACTACACAATACACCGGTGGTGGAGAAGCCCTGAACTCCCCAATGCACCGGTGCTGGAGAAGTCCTGAACTCCACAATACACCGGTGGTGGAAATGCCCTGAAATCCCCAAAGCTCCAGTGGTGGAGTAGCCCTGAAATATTCCAATGCACGGCTGGTGGAGAAGTCCTGAACTGTCCAATAAACCGGTGGTGGAGAAGTCCTGAACTCCCCAATACACCGGTGGTGGAGAAGCCCTGAACTCCCAAATGCGCCGGTGGTGGAGAATTCCTGGACTCCACAATACACCGGTGTTGGAGAAGTCCAGAACTCTCCAATAAACCGGTGGTGGAGAAGTCCTGAACTCCCCAATACACCGGTGATGGAAAAGCCCTGAACTCCCCAATGCACCCGTGGTGGAGAGGTCCTGGACTCCCCAATACACCGGTGGTGGAGAAGTCCTGAACTCTCCAATAAACCGGTGGTGGAGAAGTCCTAAACTCCACAATACACCGGTGGTGGAGAAGTCCTGAAATCCCCTATATACTGAGGGTGGGGAAATACTGAGCTCCCCAATTCTCCGGTTGTTGGGAAGTCCTGAACTCCCCAATACACCGGTGGTGGAGAAGTCCTGAACTCCCCAATACACCGGTGGTGGAGAAGCCCTTAAGTATTCCAATCACCGGTGGTGGAGAAGTCCTGGACTCTCCAATACACGGGTGGTGGAGAAGCCCTGAACTCTGCAATAAATCAGTGGTGGAGAAGTCCTGAACTCCCCAATACACTGGTGGTGGAGAAGACCTGAACTCCCCAATACACTGGTGGTGGAGAAGTCCTGAACTCCCCAATACACCGGTGGTGGAGAAGACCTGAACTCCCCAATACACCGGTGGTGGAGAAGTCCTGAACTCCCCAATACACCGGTGGTGGAGAAGTCCTGAACTCCCCAATACTCTGGTGGTGGAGAAGTCCTGATCTCCCCAATACACCGGTGGTGGAGAAGCCCTGAACTCACCAATGCACCGGTGCTGGAGAAGTCCTGAACTCCCCAATACATTCGTGGTGGAGAAGCCCTGAACTCCCCAATGCACCGTTGGTGGAGAAGTCCTGGACTCCACAATACACCGGCGGTGGAGAAGTCCTGAACTCTCCAATAAACCGATGGTGGAGAAGTCCTGAACTCCCCAATACACCGGTGGTGGAGAAGCCCTGAAATATTCCAATGCACCGGTGGTGGAGAAGTCCTGGACTCCCCAATACACGGGTGGTGGAGAAGCCCTGAACTCTGCAATAAATCGGTGGTGTAGAAGCCCTGAACTCCCCAATGCTCCGGTGCTGGAGAAGTTCTCATCTCCAGAATACACTGGTGATGGAGAACTCCTGAACTCCCCAATACACCGGTGGTGGAGAAGTCCTGAACACCCCAATACACTGTTGGTGCAGCAGTACAGAGCTCCCCAATACACTGGTGGTGGAGAAGTCCTGAACTCCCCAATACACCGGTGGTGGAGAAGTCCTGAACTCCCCAATACTCTGGTGGTGGAGAAGTACTCATCTCCCCAATACACCGGTGGTAGAGAAGCCCTGAACTCCCCAATGCACCAGTGCTGGAGAAGTCCTGAACTCCCCAATACATCGGTGGTGGAGAAGCCCTGAACTCCCCAATGCACCGTTGGTGGAGAAGTCCTGGACTCCACAATACACCGGCGGTGGAGAAGTCCTGAACTCTCCAATAAACCGGTGGTGGAGAAGTCCTTAACTCCCCAATACACCGGTGGTGGAGAAGTACTGAACACCTCAATACACCGGTGGTGGAGATGTCCTGAACTCCTCAATAAACCGGTGGTGGAGAAGTCCTGAACTCCCCATTACACCGATGGTGGAGATGTCCTGAACTCCCCAATACACCGGTGGTGGAGAAGTCCTGAACTCCCCAATAAACCAGCAGTGGAGAAGTCCTGAACTCCTCAATACAACGGTGGTGGAGAAGTCCTGAACTCCCCAATACACCGGTGGTGGAGAAGTCCTGAACTTCCCAATACACCGGTAGTGGAGAAGACATGAACTCCCCAATAAACCGGTGGTGGAGAAGTCCTGAACTCCACAATACACCGGTGGTGGATAAGTCCTGAACTCCCCAATACACCGGTGGTGGAGAAGCCCAAAACTCCACAATGCACTGTTGGTGGAGCAGTACTGAGCTCCCCAATACACCGGTGGTGGAGAAGTCCTGAACTCCCCAATGCACCGGTGCTGGAGAAGTCCTGTACTCCACAATACACCGGTGGTGGAGAAGTCCTGAACTCCTCAATACACCGGTGGTGCAGATGTCCTGACCTCCTCAATACACCGGTGGTGGAGAAGTCCTGAAATCCCCATTACACCGATGGTGGAGAAGTCCTGAACTCCCCAATACACCGGTCGTAGAGAAGTCCTGAACTCCCCTATACACAGGTGCTTGAGAAATACTGAGCTCCCCAATACACCGGTTGTGGAGAAGTCCTGAACTCCCCAATACACCGGAGGTGGAGAAGTCCTGAACTTCCCAATACACCGGTGGTGGAGAAGTCCTGAACTCCCCAATACACCGGAGGTGGAGAAGTCCTGGACTCCACAATACTCCGGCGGTGGAGAAGTCCTGAACTCCCCAATAAACCGGTGGTGGAGAAGTCCTGAACTCCCCAATACACCAGTTGTGGAGTAGCCCTGAAATATTCCAATGCACCGATGGTGGAGAAGTCCTGGACTCTCCAATACACGGGTGGTGGAGAAGCCCTGAACTCTGCAATGAATCAGTGGTGGAGAAGTCCTGAACACCCCAAAACACTGGTGGTGGAGAAGACCTGAACTCCCCAATACACCGGTGGTGGAGAAGTCCTGAACTCCCCAATACACCGGTGGTGGAGAAGCCCTGAACTCCCCAATGTACAGGTGGTGGAGAGGTCCTGGACTCCACAATACACCGGTGGTGGAGAAGTCCTGAACTCTCCAATAAACCGGTGGTGGAGAAGTCCTGAACTCTCCATACACCGGTGGCAGATAAGTCCTGAACTCCCCAATACACAGGTGGTGGAGAAGTACTGAACTCCCGAATACACAGGTGGTGGAGACGTCCTGAACTACACAATACACCGGTGGTGGAGAAGCCCTGAACTCCCCAATGCACCGGTGCTGGAGAAGTCCTGAACTCCACAATACATCGGTTGTGGAGAAGTCCTGATCTCCCCAATACACCGGTGGTGGAAATGCCCTGAAATCCCCAAAGCTCCAGTGGTGGAGAAGTCCTGGACTCCACAATGCACGGCTGGTGGAGAAGTCCTGAACTGTCCAATAAACCGGTGGTGGAGAAGTCCTGAACTCCCCAATACACCGGTGGTGGAGAAGCCCTGAACTCCCCAATGCGCCGGTGGTGGAGAATTCCTGGACTCCACAATACACCAGTGTTGGAGAAGTCCAGAACTCTCCAATAAACCGGTGGTGGAGAAGTCCTGAACTCCCCAATACACCGGTGATGGAAAAGCCCTGAACTCCCCAATGCACCCGTGGTGGAGAGGTCCTGGACTTCCCAATACACCGGTGGTGGAGAAGTCCTGAACTCTCCAATAAACCGGTGGTGGAGAGTCCTGAACTCCACAATACACCGGTGGTGGAGAAGTCCTGAAATCCCCTATATACTGGTGGTGGGGAAATACTGAGCTCCCCAATTCTCCGGTTGTTGGGAAGTCCTGAACTCCCCAATACACCGGTGGTGGAGAAGTCCTGAACTCCCCAATACACCGGTGGTGGAGAAGCCCTTAAGTATTCCAATGCACCGGTGGTGGAGAAGTCCTGGACTCTCCAATACACGGGTGGTGGAGAAGCCCTGAACTCTGCAATAAATCAGTGGTGGAGAAGTCCTGAACTCCCCAATACACTGGTGGTGGAGAAGACCTGAACTCCCCAATACACTGGTGGTGGAGAAGTCCTGAACTCCCCAATACACTGGTGGTGGAGAAGTCCTGAACTTCCCAATACACCGGTGGTGGAGAAGACCTGAACTCCCCGATACACCGGTGGTGGAGAAGTCCTGAACTCCCCAATACACCGGTGGTGGAGAAGTCCTGAACTCCCCAATACTCTGGTGGTGGAGAAGTCCTGATCTCCCCAATGCACCGTTGGTGGAGAAGTCCTGGACTCCACAATACACCGGCGGTGGAGAAGTCCTGAACTCTCCAATAAACCGATGGTGGAGAAGTCCTGAACTCCCCAATACACCGGTGGTGGAGAAGCCCTGAAATATTCCAATGCACCGGTGGTGGAGAAGTCCTGGACTCCCCAATACACGGGTGGTGGAGAAGCCCTGAACTCTGCAATAAATCGGTGGAGTAGAAGCCCTGAACTCCCCAATGCACCGGTGCTGGAGAAGTTCTCATCTCCAGAATACACTGGTGATGGAGAACTCCTGAACTCCCCAATACACTGGTGGTGGAGAACTCCTGAACTCCCCAATACACCGGTGGTGGAGAAGTCCTGAACTCCCCAATACACTGTTGGTGGAGCAGTACTGAGCTCCCCAATACACCGGTGGTCGAGAAGTCCTGAACTTCCCAATACACCGGTTGTGGAGAAGTCCTGAACTCCCCAATACACCGGAGGTGGAGAAGTCCTGGACTCCACAATACTCCGGCGGTGGAGAAGTCCTGAACTCCCCAATACACCGGTGGTGGAGTAGCCCTGAAATATTCCAATGCACCGATGGTGGAGAAGTCCTGGACTCTCCAATACACGGGTGGTGGAGAAGCCCTGAACTCTGCAATAAATCAGTGGTGGAGAAGTCCTGAACTCCCCAATACACTGGTGGTGGAGAAGACCTGAACTCCCCAATACACCGGTGGTGGAGAAGTCCTCAACTCCCCAATACACCGGTGGTGGAGAAGCCCTGAACTCCCCAATGCACAGGTGGTGGAGAGGTCCTGGACTCCACAATACACCGGTGGTGGAGAAGTCCTGAACTCTCCAATAAACCGGAGGTGGTGAAGTCCTGAACTCTCCATACACCGGTGGTAGATAAGTCCTGAACTCCCCAATACACAGGTGGTGGAGAAGTACTGAACTCCCGAATACACAGGTGGTGGAGACGTCCTGAACTACACAATACACCGGTGGTGGAGAAGACCTGAACTCCACAATACTTCGGTTGTGGAGAAGTCCTGAACTCCCCAATACACCGGTGGTGGAAATGCCCTGAAATCCCCAATGCTCCGGTGGTGGAGAAGTCCTGGACTCCACAATGCACGGCTGGTGGAGAAGTCCTGAACTCTCCAATAAACCGGTGGTGGAGAAGTCCTGAACTCCCCAATACACCGGTGGTGGAGAAGCCCTGAACTCCCCAATGCGCCGGTGGTGGAGAGTTCCTGGACTCCACAATACACCGGTGTTGGAGAAGTCCAGAACTCTCCAATAAACCGGTGGTGGAGAAGTCCTGAACTCCCCAATACACCTGTGATGGAAAAGCCCTGAACTCCCCAATGCACCCGTGGTGGAGAGGTCCTGGACTCCCCAATACACCGGTGGTGGAGAAGTCCTGCACTCTCCAATAAACCGGTGCTGGAGAAGTCCTGAACTCCTCAATACACCGGTGGTGGAGATGTCCTGAACTCCTCAATACACCGGTGGTGGAGAACTCCTGAACTCCCCATTACACCGATGGTGGAGAAGTCCTGAACTCCCCAATACACCGGTGCTGGAGAAGTCCTGAACTCCCCTATACACAGGTGCTTGAGAAATACTGAGCTCCCCAATACACCGGTTGTGGAGAAGTCCAGAACTCCCCAATACACCGGAGGTGGAGAAGTCCTGATCTTCCCAATACACCGGTGGTGGAGAAGACCTGAACTCCCCAATAAACCGGTGGTGGAGAAGTCCTGAACTCCTCAATACACCGGTGGTATAGAAGTCCTGAACTCCACAATACACCGGTGGTGGAGAAGTCCTGAAATCCCCTATATACTGGTGGTGGGTAAATACTGAGCTCCCCAATACTCCGGTTGTTGGGAGGTCCTGAACTCCCCAATACACCGGTGGTGGAGAAGTCCTGAACTTCCCAATACACCGGTAGTGGAGAAGACATGAACTCCCCAATACACCGGTGGTGGAGCAGTCCTGAACTCCCCAATACTCCGGTGGTGGAGAAGTACTGAACTCCCCAATACACCGGTGGTGGAGAAGCCCTGAACTCCCCAATGCACCGGTGCTGGAGAAGTCCTGAACTTCCCAATACACCGGTAGTGGAGAAGACATGAACTCCCCAATACACCGGTGGTGGAGTAGTCCTGAACTCCCCAATACTCCGGTGGTGGAGAAGTACTGAACTCCCCAATACACCGGTGGTGGAGAAGTCCTGAACTCCCCAATACACTGTTGGTGGAGCAGTACTGAGCTCCCCAATACACCGGTGGTGGAGATGTCCTGAACTTCCCAATACACCGGTTGTGGAGAAGTCGTGAACTCCCCAATACACCGGAGGTGGAGAAGTCCTGGACTCCACAATACTCCGGCGGTGGAGAAGTCCTGAACTCCCCAATAAACCGGTGGTGGAGAAGTCCTGAACTCCCCAATACACCGGTGGTGGAGTAGCCCTGAAATATTCCAATGCACCGATGGTGGAGAAGTCCTGGACTCTCCAATACACGGGTGGTGGAGAAGCCCTGAACTCTGCAATAAATCAGTGGTGGAGAACTCCTGAACTCCCCAATACACTGGTGGTGGAGAAGACCTGAACTCCCCAATACACCGGTGGTGGAGAAGTCCTGAACTCCCCAATACACCGGTGGTGGAGAAGCCCTGAACTCCCCAATGCACAGGTGGTGGAGAGGTCCTGGACTCCACAATACACCGGTGGTGGAGAAGTCCTGAACTCTCCAATAAACCGGTGGTGGAGAAGTCCTGAACTCTCCATACACCGGTGGTAGATAAGTCCTGAACTCCCCAATACACTAGTGGTGGAGAAGTACTGAACTCCCGAATACACAGGTGGTGGAGACGTCCTGAACTACACAATACACCGGTGGTGGAGAAGCCCTGAACTCCCCAATGCACCGGTGGTGGAAATGCCCTGAAATCCCCAATGCTCCGGTGGTGGAGAAGTCCTGGACTCCACAATGCACGGCTGGTGGAGAAGTCCTGAACTCTCCAATAAACGGGTGGTGGAGAAGTCCTGAACTCCTCAATACACCGGTGGTGGAGATGTCCTGAACTCCTCAATACACCGGTGGTGGAGAACTCCTGAACTCCCCATTACACCGATAGTGGAGAAGTCCTGAACTCCCCAATACACCGGTGCTGGAGAAGTCCTGAACTCCCCTATACACAGGTGCTTGAGAAATACTGAGCTCCCCAATACACCGGTTGTGGAGAAGTCCTGAACTCCCCAATACACCGGACGTGGAGAAGTCCTGATCTTCCCAATACACCGGTGGTGGAGAAGACCTGAACTGCCCAATAAACCGGTGGTGGAGAAGTCCTGAACTCCTCAATACACCGGTGGTATAGAAGTCCTGAACTCCACAATACACCGGTGGTGGAGAAGTCCTGAAATCCCCTATATACTGGTGGTGGGTAAATACTGAGCTCCCCAATACTCCGGTTGTTGGGAGGTCCTGAAATCCCCAATACACCGCTGGTGGAGAAGTCCTGAACTTCCCAATACACAGGTAGTGGAGAAGACATGAACTCCCCAATACACCGGTGGTGGAGCAGTCCTGAACTCCCCAATACTCCGGTGGTGGAGAAGTACTGAACTCCCCAATACACCGGTGGTGGAGAAGCCCTGAACTCCCCAATGCACCGGTGCTGGAGAAGTCCTGAACTCCACAATACACCGGTGGTGGAGAAGTCCTGAACTCCCCAATACACCGGTGGTGGAGAAGCCCAAAACTCCACAATGCACCGGTAGTGGAGAAGTCCTGGACTCCACAATACTCCGGCGGTGGAGAAGTCCTGAACTCTCCAATAAACCGGTGGTGGAGAAGTCCTGAACTCCCCAATACACCGGTGGTGGAGAAGCCCTGAACTCCCCAATACACCGGACGTGGAGAAGTCCTGATCTTCCCAATACACCGGTGGTGGAGAAGACCTGAACTGCCCAATAAACCGGTGGTGGAGAAGTCCTGAACTCCTCAATACACCGGTGGTATAGAAGTCCTGAACTCCACAATACACCGGTGGTGGAGAAGTCCTGAAATCCCCTATATACTGGTGGTGGGTAAATACTGAGCTCCCCAATACTCCGGTTGTTGGGAGGTCCTGAACTCCCCAATACACCGCTGGTGGAGAAGTCCTGAACTTCCCAATACACAGGTAGTGGAGAAGACATGAACTCCCCAATACACCGGTGGTGGAGCAGTCCTGAACTCCCCAATACTCCGGTGGTGGAGAAGTACTGAACTCCCCAATACACCGGTGGTGGAGAAGCCCTGAACTCCCCAATGCACCGGTGCTGGAGAAGTCCTGAACTCCACAATACACCGGTGGTGGAGAAGTCCTGAACTCCACAATACTCCGGCGGTGGAGAAGTCCTGAACTCCCCAATACACCGGTGGTGGAGTAGCCCTGAAATATTCCAATGCACCGATGGTGGAGAAGTCCTGGACTCTCCAATACACGGGTGGTGGAGAAGCCCTGAACTCTGCAATAAATCAGTGGTGGAGAAGTCCTGAACTCCCCAATACACTGGTGGTGGAGAAGACCTGAACTCCCCAATACACCGGTGGTGGAGAAGTCCTCAACTCCCCAATACACCGGTGGTGGAGAAGCCCTGAACTCCCCAATGCACAGGTGGTGGAGAGGTCCTGGACTCCACAATACACCGGTGGTGGAGAAGTCCTGAACTCTCCAATAAACCGGAGGTGGTGAAGTCCTGAACTCTCCATACACCGGTGGTAGATAAGTCCTGAACTCCCCAATACACAGGTGGTGGAGAAGTACTGAACTCCCGAATACACAGGTGGTGGAGACGTCCTGAACTACACAATACACCGGTGGTGGAGAAGACCTGAACTCCACAATACTTCGATTGTGGAGAAGTCCTGAACTCCCCAATACACCGGTGGTGGAAATGCCCTGAAATCCCCAATGCTCCGGTGGTGGAGAAGTCCTGGACTCCACAATGCACGGCTGGTGGAGAAGTCCTGAACTCTCCAATAAACCGGTGGTGGAGAAGTCCTGAACTCCCCAATACACCGGTGGTGGAGAAGCCCTGAACTCCCCAATGCGCCGGTGGTGGAGAGTTCCTGGACTCCACAATACACCGGTGTTGGAGAAGTCCAGAACTCTCCAATAAACCGGTGGTGGAGAAGTCCTGAACTCCCCAATACACCTGTGATGGAAAAGCCCTGAACTCCCCAATGCACCCGTGGTGGAGAGGTCCTGGACTCCCCAATACACCGGTGGTGGAGAAGTCCTGCACTCTCCAATAAACCGGTGCTGGAGAAGTCCTGAACTCCTCAATACACCGGTGGTGGAGATGTCCTGAACTCCTCAATACACCGGTGGTGGAGAACTCCTGAACTCCCCATTACACCGATGGTGGAGAAGTCCTGAACTCCCCAATACACCGGTGCTGGAGAAGTCCTGAACTCCCCTATACACAGGTGCTTGAGAAATACTGAGCTCCCCAATACACCGGTTGTGGAGAAGTCCAGAACTCCCCAATACACCGGAGGTGGAGAAGTCCTGATCTTCCCAATACACCGGTGGTGGAGAAGACCTGAACTCCCCAATAAACCGGTGGTGGAGAAGTCCTGAACTCCTCAATACACCGGTGGTATAGAAGTCCTGAACTCCACAATACACCGGTGGTGGAGAAGTCCTGAAATCCCCTATATACTGGTGGTGGGTAAATACTGAGCTCCCCAATACTCCGGTTGTTGGGAGGTCCTGAACTCCCCAATACACCGGTGGTGGAGAAGTCCTGAACTTCCCAATACACCGGT
Source organism: Hypanus sabinus (assembly GCF_030144855.1). Taxonomy (NCBI): domain Eukaryota; kingdom Metazoa; phylum Chordata; class Chondrichthyes; order Myliobatiformes; family Dasyatidae; genus Hypanus; species Hypanus sabinus. Next base: position 3,120,219 of record NC_082727.1, read on the forward strand.
AGTGGAGAAGACATGAACTCCCCAATACACCGGTGGTGGAGCAGTCCTGAACTCCCCAATACTCCGGTGGTGGAGAAGTACTGAACTCCCCAATACACCGGTGGTGGAGAAGCCCTGAACTCCCCAATGCACCGGTGCTGGAGAAGTCCTGAACTTCCCAATACACCGGTAGTGGAGAAGACATGAACTCCCCAATACACCGGTGGTGGAGTAGTCCTGAACTCCCCAATACTCCGGTGGTGGAGAAGTACTGAACTCCCCAATACACCGGTGGTGGAGAAGTCCTGAACTCCCCAATACACTGTTGGTGGAGCAGTACTGAGCTCCCCAATACACCGGTGGTGGAGATGTCCTGAACTTCCCAATACACCGGTTGTGGAGAAGTCGTGAACTCCCCAATACACCGGAGGTGGAGAAGTCCTGGACTCCACAATACTCCGGCGGTGGAGAAGTCCTGAACTCCCCAATAAACCGGTGGTGGAGAAGTCCTGAACTCCCCAATACACCGGTGGTGGAGTAGCCCTGAAATATTCCAATGCACCGATGGTGGAGAAGTCCTGGACTCTCCAATACACGGGTGGTGGAGAAGCCCTGAACTCTGCAATAAATCAGTGGTGGAGAACTCCTGAACTCCCCAATACACTGGTGGTGGAGAAGACCTGAACTCCCCAATACACCGGTGGTGGAGAAGTCCTGAACTCCCCAATACACCGGTGGTGGAGAAGCCCTGAACTCCCCAATGCACAGGTGGTGGAGAGGTCCTGGACTCCACAATACACCGGTGGTGGAGAAGTCCTGAACTCTCCAATAAACCGGTGGTGGAGAAGTCCTGAACTCTCCATACACCGGTGGTAGATAAGTCCTGAACTCCCCAATACACTAGTGGTGGAGAAGTACTGAACTCCCGAATACACAGGTGGTGGAGACGTCGTGAACTACACAATACACCGGTGGTGGAGAAGCCCTGAACTCCCCAATGCACCGGTGGTGGAAATGCCCTGAAATCCCCAATGCTCCGGTGGTGGAGAAGTCCTGGACTCCACAATGCACGGCTGGTGGAGAAGTCCTGAACTCTCCAATAAACGGGTGGTGGAGAAGTCCTGAACTCCTCAATACACCGGTGGTGGAGATGTCCTGAACTCCTCAATACACCGGTGGTGGAGAACTCCTGAACTCCCCATTACACCGATAGTGGAGAAGTCCTGAACTCCCCAATACACCGGTGCTGGAGAAGTCCTGAACTCCCCTATACACAGGTGCTTGAGAAATACTGAGCTCCCCAATACACCGGTTGTGGAGAAGTCCTGAACTCCCCAATACACCGGACGTGGAGAAGTCCTGATCTTCCCAATACACCGGTGGTGGAGAAGACCTGAACTGCCCAATAAACCGGTGGTGGAGAAGTCCTGAACTCCTCAATACACCGGTGGTATAGAAGTCCTGAACTCCACAATACACCGGTGGTGGAGAAGTCCTGAAATCCCCTATATACTGGTGGTGGGTAAATACTGAGCTCCCCAATACTCCGGTTGTTGGGAGGTCCTGAAATCCCCAATACACCGCTGGTGGAGAAGTCCTGAACTTCCCAATACACAGGTAGTGGAGAAGACATGAACTCCCCAATACACCGGTGGTGGAGCAGTCCTGAACTCCCCAATACTCCGGTGGTGGAGAAGTACTGAACTCCCCAATACACCGGTGGTGGAGAAGCCCTGAACTCCCCAATGCACCGGTGCTGGAGAAGTCCTGAACTCCACAATACACCGGTGGTGGAGAAGTCCTGAACTCCCCAATACACCGGTGGTGGAGAAGCCCAAAACTCCACAATGCACCGGTAGTGGAGAAGTCCTGGACTCCACAATACTCCGGCGGTGGAGAAGTCCTGAACTCTCCAATAAACCGGTGGTGGAGAAGTCCTGAACTCCCCAATACACCGGTGGTGGAGAAGCCCTGAACTCCCCAATACACCGGACGTGGAGAAGTCCTGATCTTCCCAATACACCGGTGGTGGAGAAGACCTGAACTGCCCAATAAACCGGTGGTGGAGAAGTCCTGAACTCCTCAATACACCGGTGGTATAGAAGTCCTGAACTCCACAATACACCGGTGGTGGAGAAGTCCTGAAATCCCCTATATACTGGTGGTGGGTAAATACTGAGCTCCCCAATACTCCGGTTGTTGGGAGGTCCTGAACTCCCCAATACACCGCTGGTGGAGAAGTCCTGAACTTCCCAATACACAGGTAGTGGAGAAGACATGAACTCCCCAATACACCGGTGGTGGAGCAGTCCTGAACTCCCCAATACTCCGGTGGTGGAGAAGTACTGAACTCCCCAATACACCGGTGGTGGAGAAGCCCTGAACTCCCCAATGCACCGGTGCTGGAGAAGTCCTGAACTCCACAATACACCGGTGGTGGAGAAGTCCTGAACTCCCCAATACACCGGTGGTGGAGAAGCCCAAAACTCCACAATGCACCGGTAGTGGAGAAGTCCTGGACTCCATAATACTCCGGCGGTGGAGAAGTCCTGAACTCTCCAATAAACCGGTGGTGGAGAAGTCCTGAACTCCCCAATACACCGGTGGTGGACTAGCCCTGAAATATTCCAATGCACCGGTGGTGGAGAAGTCCTGGACTCTCCAATACACGGGTGGTGGAGAAGCCCTGAACTCTGCAATAAATCAGTGGTGGAGAAGTCCTGAAATCCCCAATACACTGGTGGTGGAGAAGACCTGAACTCCCCAATACACCGGTTGTGGAGAAGTCCTGAACTCCCCAATACATCGGTGGTGGAGAAGCCCTGAACTCCCCAATGCACCGGTGGTGGAGAAGTCCTGGACTCCACAATACACCGGCGGTGGAAAAGTCCTGAACTCTCCAATAAACCGGTGGTGGAGAAGTCCTGAACTCCCCAATACACCGGTGGTGGAGAAGCCTTGAACTCCCCAATACACCGGACGTGGAGAAGTCCTGATCTTCCCAATACACCGGTGGTGGAGAAGACCTGAACTGCCCAATAAACCGGTGGTGGAGAAGTCCTGAACTCCTCAATACACCGGTGGTATAGAAGTCCTGAACTCCACAATACACCGGTGGTGGAGAAGTCCTGAAATCCCCTATATACTGGTGGTGGGTAAATACTGAGCTCCCCAATACTCCGGTTGTTGGGAGGTCCTGAACTCCCCAATACACCGCTGGTGGAGAACTCCTGAACTTCCCAATACACAGGTAGTGGAGAAGACATGAACTCCCCAATACACCGGTGGTGGAGCAGTCCTGAACTCCCCAATACTCCGGTGGTGGAGAAGTACTGAACTCCCCAATACACCGGTGGTGGAGAAGCCCTGAACTCCCCAATGCACCGGTGCTGGAGAAGTCCTGAACTCCACAATACACCGGTGGTGGAGAAGTCCTGAACTCCCCAATACACCGGTGGTGGAGAAGCCCAAAACTCCACAATGCACCGGTAGTGGAGAAGTCCTGGACTCCACAATACTCCGGCGGTGGAGAAGTCCTGAACTCTCCAATAAACCGGTGGTGGAGAAGTCCTGAACTCCCCAATACACCGGTGCTGGACTAGCCCTGAAATATTCCAATGCACCGGTGGTGGAGAAGTCCTGGACTCTCCAATACACGGGTGGTGGAGAAGCCCTGAACTCTGCAATAAATCAGTGGTGGAGACGTCCTGAAATCCCCAATACACTGGTGGTGGAGAAGACCTGAACTCCCCAATACACCGGTTGTGGAGAAGTCCTGAACTCCCCAATACATCGGTGGTGTAGAAGCCCTGAACTCCCCAATGCACCGGTGGTGGAGAAGTCCTGGACTCCACAATACACCGGCGGTGGAGAAGTCCTGAACTCTCCAATAAACCGGTGGTGGAGAAGTCCTGAACTCCCCAATACACCGGTGGTGGAGAAGCCCTGAACTCCCCAATGCACCGGTGGTGGAGAGGTCCTGGACTCCACAATACACCGGTGGGGGAGAAGTCCTGAACTCTCCAATAAACCGGTGGTGGAGAAGTCCTGAACTCTCCATACACCGGTGGTAGATAAGTCCTGAACTCCCCAATGCACCGGTGCTGGAGAAGTCCTGAACTCCACAATACACCGGTGGTGCAGAAGTCCTGAACTCCCCAATACACCGGTGGTGGAGAAGCCCAAAACTCCACAATGCACCGGTGGTGGAGAAGTCCTGGACTCCACAATACTCCGGCGGTGGAGAAGTCCTGAACTCTCCAATAAACCGGTGGTGGAGAAGAGATGAACTCCCCAATACACCGGTGGTGGAGAAGTCCTGAACTCCCCTATACTCCGGTGGTGGAGAAGTACTGAACTCCACAATACACCGGTGGTGGAGAAGTCCTGAAATCCCCGATATACTGGTGGTGGGGAAATACTGATCTCCCCAATTCTCCGGTTGTTGGGAAGTCCTGAACTCCCCAATGCACCGGTGGTGGAGAAGTCCTGGACTCCACAATACACCGGCAGTGGAGAAGTCCTGAACTCTCCAATAAACCGGTGGTGGAGAAGTCCTGAACTCCCCAATACACCGGTGGTGGAGAAGCCCTGAACTCCCCAATGCACCGGTGGTGGAGAGGTCCTGGTCTCCACAATACACCGGTGGGGGAGAAGTCCTGAACTCTCCAATAAACCGGTGGTGGAGAATTCCTGAACTCTCCATACACCGGTGGTAGATAAGTCCTGAACTCCCCAATACACAGGTGGTGGCGAAGTCCTGAACTCCCGAATACACAGGTGGTGGAGACGTCCTGAACTCCCCAATACACCGGTGGTGGAGAAGCCCTGAACTCCCCAATGCACCGGTGCTGGAGAAGTCCTGAACTCCTCAATACACCGGTGGTGGAGAAGGCCTGAACTCTCCAATAAACCGGTGGTGGAGAAGTCCTGAACTCCCCAATACACCGGTGGTGGAGAAGCCCTGAATTATTCCAATGCACCGGTGGTGGAGAAGTCCTGGACTCTCCAATACACGTGTGGTGGAGAAGCACTGAACTCTGCAATAAATCAGTGGTGGAGAAGTCCTGAACTCCCCAATACACCGGTGGTGGAGAAGCCCTGAACTCCCCAATGCACCGGTGGTGGAGAGGTCCTGGACTCCACAATACACCGGTGGGGGAGAAGTCCTGAACTCTCCAATAAACCGGTGGTGGAGAGGTCCTGAACTCTCCATACACCGGTGGTAGATAAGTCCTGAACTCCCCAATACACAGGTGGTGGAGAAGTCCTGAACTCCCGAATACACAGGTGGTGGAGACGTCCTGAACTACACAATACACCGGTGGTGGAGAAGCCCTGAACTCCCCAATGCACCGGTGCTGGAGAAGTCCTGGACTCCCCAACACACCGGTGGTGGAGAAGTCCTGAACTCTCCAATAAACCGGTGGTGGAGAAGTCCTGAACTCTCCATACACCGGTGGTAGATAAGTCCTGAACTCCCCAATACACTAGTGGTGGAGAAGTACTGAACTCCCGAATACACAGGTGGTGGAGACGTCCTGAACTACACAATACACCGGTGGTGGAGAAGCCCTGAACTCCCCAATGCACCGGTGGTGGAAATGCCCTGAAATCCCCAATGCTCCGGTGGTGGAGAAGTCCTGGACTCCACAATGCACGGCTGGTGGAGAAGTCCTGAACTCTCCAATAAACCGGTGGTGGAGAAGTCCTGAACTCCTCAATACACCGGTGGTGGAGATGTCCTGAACTCCTCAATACACCGGTGGTGGAGAACTCCTGAACTCCCCATTACACCGGTAGTGGAGAAGACATGAACTCCCCAATACACCGGTGGTGGAGCAGTCCTGAACTCCCCAATACTCCGGTGGTGGAGAAGTACTGAACTCCCCAATACACCGGTGGTGGAGAAGCCCTGAACTCCCCAATGCACCGGTGCTGGAGAAGTCCTGAACTCCACAATACACCGGTGGTGGAGAAGTCCTGAACTCCCCAATACACCGGTGGTGGAGAAGCCCAAAACTCCACAATGCACCGGTAGTGGAGAAGTCCTGGACTCCACAATACTCCGGCGGTGGAGAAGTCCTGAACTCTCCAATAAACCGGTGGTGGAGAAGTCCTGAACTCCCCAATACACCGGTGGTGGACTAGCCCTGAAATATTCCAATGCACCGGTGGTGGAGAAGTCCTGGACTCTCCAATACACGGGTGGTGGAGAAGCCCTGAACTCTGCAATAAATCAGTGGTGGAGAAGTCCTGAAATCCCCAATACACTGGTGGTGGAGAAGACATGAACTCCCCAATACACCGGTTGTGGAGAAGTCCTGAACTCCCCAATACTCCGGTGGTGGAGAAGTACTGAACTCCCCAATACACCGGTGGTGGAGAAGCCCTGAACTCCCCAATGCACCGGTGCTGGAGAAGTCCTGAACTCCACAATACACCGGTGGTGGAGAAGTCCTGAACTCCCCAATACACCGGTGGTGGAGAAGCCCAAAACTCCACAATGCACCGGTAGTGGAGAAGTCCTGGACTCCACAATACTCCGGCGGTGGAGAAGTCCTGAACTCTCCAATAAACCGGTGGTGGAGAAGTCCTGAACTCCCCAATACACCGGTGGTGGACTATTCCTGAAATATTCCAATGCACCGGTGGTGGAGAAGTCCTGGACTCTCCAATACACGGGTGGTGGAGAAGCCCTGAACTCTGCAATAAATCAGTGGTGGAGAAGTCCTGAAATCCCCAATACACTGGTGGTGGAGAAGACATGAACTCCCCAATACACCGGTTGTGGAGAAGTCCTGAACTCCCCAATACATCGGTGGTGGAGAAGCCCTGAACTCCCCAATGCACCGGTGGTGGAGAAGTCCTGGACTCCACAATACACCGGCGGTGGAGAAGTCCTGAACTCTCCAATAAACCGGTGGTGGAGAAGTCCTGAACTCCCCAATACACCGGTGGTGGAGAAGCCCTGAACTCCCCAATGCACCGGTGGTGGAGAGGTCCTGGACTCCACAATACACCGGTGGGGGAGAAGTCCTGAACTCTCCAATAAACCGGTGGTGGAGAAGTCCTGACTCTCCATACACCGGTGGTAGATAAGTCCTGAACTCCCCAATACACAGGTGGTGGAGAAGTCCTGAACTCCCGAATACACAGGTGGTGGAGACGTCCTGAACTACACAATACACCGGTGGTGGAGAAGCCCTGAACTCCCCAATGCACCGGTGCTGGAGAAGTCCTGAACTCCTCAATACACCTGTGGTGGAGAAGTCCTGAACTCTCCAATAAACCGGTGGTGGAGAAGTCCTGAACTCCCCAATACACCGGTGGTGGAGAAGCCCTGAAGTATTCCAATGCTCCGGTGGTGGAGAAGTCCTGGACTCTCCAATACACGTGTGGTGGAGAAGCCCTGAAATCTGCAATAAATCAGTGGTGGAGAAGTCCTGAACTCCCCAATACACCGGTGGTGGAGAAGCCCTGAACTCCCCAATGCACCGGTGGTGGAGAGGTCCTGGACTCCACAATACACCGGTGGGGGAGAAGTCATGAACTCTCCAATAAACCGGTGGTGGAGAAGTCCTGAACTCTCCATACACCGGTGGTAGATAAGTCCTGAACTCCCCAATACACAGGTGGTGGAGAAGTCCTGAACTCCCGAATACACAGGTGGTGGAGACGTCCTGAACTACACAATACACCAGTGTTGGAGAAGCCCTGAACTCCCCAATGCACCGGTGCTGGAGAAGTCCTGGACTCCCCAACACACCGGTGGTGGAGAAGTCCTGAACTCTACAATAAACCGGTGGTGGAGAAGTCCTGAACTCCTCAATACACCGGTGGTGGAGAAGTCCTGAAATCCCCTATACTCCGGTGGTGGAGTAGTACTGAACTCCCCAATACACCGGTGGTGGAGTAGCCCTGAACTCCCCAATGCACCGGTGGTGGAGAAGCCCAAAACTCCACAATGCACCGGTGGTGGAGAAGTCCTGGACTCCACAATACTCCGGCGGTGGAGAAGTCCTGAACTCTCCAATAAACCGGTGGTGGAGAAGACATGAACTCCCCAATACACCGGTGGTGGAGAAGTCCTGAACTCCCCTATACTCCGGTGGTGGAGAAGTCCTGAACTCCACAATACACCGGTGGTGGAGAAGTCCTGAAATCCCCGATATACTGGTGGTGGGGAAATACTGATCTCCCCAATTCTCCGGTTGTTGGGAAGTCCTGAACTCCCCAATACACCGGTGGTGGAGAAGTCCTGAACTTCCCAATACACCGGTGGTGGAGAAGACATGAACTCCCCAATACACCGGTGGTGGAGAAGTCCTGAACTCTCCATTACTCCGGTGGTGGAGAAGTACTGAACTCCCCAATACAGCGGTGGTGGAGAAGTCCTGAACTCCCCAATGCACCAGTGCTGGAGAAGTCCTGATCTCCACGATACACCGGTGGTGGAGAAGTCCTGAACTCCCCAATACACCGGTGGTGGAGAAGTCCTGAAATCCCCTATATACTGGTGGTGGGGAAATACTGAGCTCCCCAATTCTCCGGTTGTTGGGAAGTCCTGAACTCCCCAATACACCGGTGGTGGAGAAGTCCTGAACTTCCCAATACACCAGTGGTGGAGAAGACCTGAACTCCCCAATACACCGGTGGTGGAGAAGTCCTGAACTCCCCATTACTCCGGTGGTGGAGAAGTACTGAACTCCCCAATACACCGGTGCTGGAGAAGTCCTGGACTCCACAATACTCCGGCGGTGGAGAAGCCCTGAATTATTCCAATGCACCGGTGGTGGAGAAGTCCTGGACTCTCCAATACACGGGTGGTGGAGAAGCCCTGAACTCTGCAATAAATCAGTGGTGGAGAAGTCCTGAACTCCCCAATACACTGGTGGTGGAGAAGACCTGAACTCCCCAATACACCGGTGGTGGAGAAGCCCTGAACTCCCCAATGCACCGGTGGTGGAGAAGTCCTGACTCCACAATACACCGGCGGTGGAGAAGTCCTGAACTCTCCAATAAACCGGTGGTGGAGAAGTCCTGAACTCCCCAATACACCGGTGGTGGAGAAGCCCTGAACTCCCCAATGCACCGGTGGTGGAGAGGTCCTGGTCTCCACAATACACCGGTGGTGGAGAAGTCCTGAACTCTCCAATAAACCGGTGGTGGAGAAGTCCTGAACTCTCCATACACCGGTGGCAGATAAGTCCTGAACTCCCCAATACACAGGTGGTGGAGAAGTACTGAACTCCCGAATACACAGGTGGTGGAGACGTCCTGAACTACACAATACACCGGTGGTGGAGAAGCCCTGAACTCCCCAATGCACCGGTGCTGGAGAAGTCCTGAACTCCACAATACATCGGTTGTGGAGAAGTCCTGATCTCCCCAATACACCGGTGGTGGAAATGCCCTGAAATCCCCAAAGCTCCAGTGGTGGAGAAGTCCTGGACTCCACAATGCACGGCTGGTGGAGAAGTCCTGAACTGTCCAATAAACCGGTGGTGGAGAAGTCCTGAACTCCCCAATACACCGGTGGTGGAGAAGCCCTGAACTCCCCAATGCGCCGGTGGTGGAGAATTCCTGGACTCCACAATACACCGGTGTTGGAGAAGTCCAGAACTCTCCAATAAACCGGTGGTGGAGAAGTCCTGAACTCCCCAATACACCGGTGATGGAAAAGCCCTGAACTCCCCAATGCACCCGTGGTGGAGAGGTCCTGGACTTCCCAATACACCGGTGGTGGAGAAGTCCTGAACTCTCCAATAAACCGGTGGTGGAGAGTCCTGAACTCCACAATACACCGGTGGTGGAGAAGTCCTGAAATCCCCTATATACTGGTGGTGGGGAAATACTGAGCTCCCCAATTCTCCGGTTGTTGGGAAGTCCTGAACTCCCCAATACACCGGTGGTGGAGAAGTCCTGAACTCCCCAATACACCGGTTGTGGAGAAGTCCTGAACTCCCCAATACATCGGTGGTGGAGAAGCCCTGAACTCCCCAATGCACCGGTGGTGGAGAAGTCCTGGACTCCACAATACACCGGCGGTGGAGAAGTCCTGAACTCTCCAATAAACCGGTGGTGGAGAAGTCCTGAACTCCCCAATACACCGGTGGTGGAGAAGCCCTGAACTCCCCAATGCACCGGTGGTGGAGAGGTCCTGGACTCCACAATACACCGGTGGGGGAGAAGTCCTGAACTCTCCAATAAACCGGTGGTGGAGAAGTCCTGACTCTCCATACACCGGTGGTAGATAAGTCCTGAACTCCCCAATACACAGGTGGTGGAGAAGTCCTGAACTCCCGAATACACAGGTGGTGGAGACGTCCTGAACTCCCCAATACACCGGTGGTGGAGAAGCCCTGAACTCCCCAATGCACCGGTGCTGGAGAAGTCCTGAACTCCTCAATACACCTGTGGTGGAGAAGTCCTGAACTCTCCAATAAACCGGTGGTGGAGAAGTCCTGAACTCCCCAATACACCGGTGGTGGAGAAGCCCTGAAGTATTCCAATGCTCCGGTGGTGGAGAAGTCCTGGACTCTCCAATACACGTGTGGTGGAGAAGCCCTGAAATCTGCAATAAATCAGTGGTGGAGAAGTCCTGAACTCCCCAATACACCGGTGGTGGAGAAGCCCTGAACTCCCCAATGCACCGGTGGTGGAGAGGTCCTGGACTCCACAATACACCGGTGGGGGAGAAGTCATGAACTCTCCAATAAACCGGTGGTGGAGAAGTCCTGAACTCTCCATACACCGGTGGTAGATAAGTCCTGAACTCCCCAATACACAGGTGGTGGAGAAGTCCTGAACTCCCGAATACACAGGTGGTGGAGACGTCCTGAACTACACAATACACCAGTGTTGGAGAAGCCCTGAACTCCCCAATGCACCGGTGCTGGAGAAGTCCTGGACTCCCCAACACACCGGTGGTGGAGAAGTCCTGAACTCTACAATAAACCGGTGGTGGAGAAGTCCTGAACTCCTCAATACACCGGTGGTGGAGAAGTCCTGAAATCCCCTATACTCCGGTGGTGGAGTAGTACTGAACTCCCCAATACACCGGTGGTGGAGTAGCCCTGAACTCCCCAATGCACCGGTGCTGGAGAAGTCCTGAACTCCACAATACACCGGTGGTGCAGAAGTCCTGAACTCCCCAATACACCGGTGGTGGAGAAGCCCAAAACTCCACAATGCACCGGTGGTGGAGAAGTCCTGGACTCCACAATACTCCGGCGGTGGAGAAGTCCTGAACTCTCCAATAAACCGGTGGTGGAGAAGACATGAAGTCCCCAATACACCGGTGGTGGAGAAGTCCTGAACTCCCCTATACTCCGGTGGTGGAGAAGTCCTGAACTCCACAATACACCGGTGGTGGAGAAGTCCTGAAATCCCCGATATACTGGTGGTGGGGAAATACTGATCTCCCCAATTCTCCGGTTGTTGGGAAGTCCTGAACTCCCCAATACACCGGTGGTGGAGAAGTCCTGAACTTCCCAATACACCGGTGGTGGAGAAGACATGAACTCCCCAATACACCGGTGGTGGAGAAGTCCTGAACTCTCCATTACTCCGGTGGTGGAGAAGTACTGAACTCCCCAATACAGCGGTGGTGGAGAAGTCCTGAACTCCCCAATGCACCGGTGCTGGAGAAGTCCTGATCTCCACGATACACCGGTGGTGGAGAAGTCCTGAACTCCCCAATACACCGGTGGTGGAGAAGTCCTGAAATCCCCTATATACTGGTGGTGGGGAAATACTGAGCTCCCCAATTCTCCGGTTGTTGGGAAGTCCTGAACTCCCCAATACACCGGTGGTGGAGAAGTCCTGAACTTCCCAATACACCAGTGGTGGAGAAGACCTGAACTCCCCAATACACCGGTGGTGGAGAAGTCCTGAACTCCCCATTACTCCGGTGGTGGAGAAGTACTGAACTCCCCAATACACCGGTGCTGGAGAAGTCCTGGACTCCACAATACTCCGGCGGTGGAGAAGCCCTGAATTATTCCAATGCACCGGTGGTGGAGAAGTCCTGGACTCTCCAATACACGGGTGGTGGAGAAGCCCTGAACTCTGCAATAAATCAGTGGTGGAGAAGTCCTGAACTCCCCAATACACTGGTGGTGGAGAAGACCTGAACTCCCCAATACACCGGTGGTGGAGAAGCCCTGAACTCCCCAATGCACCGGTGGTGGAGAAGTCCTGACTCCACAATACACCGGCGGTGGAGAAGTCCTGAACTCTCCAATAAACCGGTGGTGGAGAAGTCCTGAACTCCCCAATACACCGGTGGTGGAGAAGCCCTGAACTCCCCAATGCACCGGTGGTGGAGAGGTCCTGGTCTCCACAATACACCGGTGGTGGAGAAGTCCTGAACTCTCCAATAAACCGGTGGTGGAGAAGTCCTGAACTCTCCATACACCGGTGGCAGATAAGTCCTGAACTCCCCAATACACAGGTGGTGGAGAAGAACTGAACTCCCGAATACACAGGTGGTGGAGACGTCCTGAACTACACAATACACCGGTGGTGGAGAAGCCCTGAACTCCCCAATGCACCGGTGCTGGAGAAGTCCTGAACTCCACAATACATCGGTTGTGGAGAAGTCCTGATCTCCCCAATACACCGGTGGTGGAAATGCCCTGAAATCCCCAAAGCTCCAGTGGTGGAGAAGTCCTGGACTCCACAATGCACGGCTGGTGGAGAAGTCCTGAACTGTCCAATAAACCGGTGGTGGAGAAGTCCTGAACTCTCCAATACACCGGTGGTGGAGAAGCCCTGAACTCCCCAATGCGCCGGTGGTGGAGAATTCCTGGACTCCACAATACACCGGTGTTGGAGAAGTCCAGAACTCTCCAATAAACCGGTGGTGGAGAAGTCCTGAACTCCCCAATACACCGGTGATGGAAAAGCCCTGAACTCCCCAATGCACCCGTGGTGGAGAGGTCCTGGACTTCCCAATACACCGGTGGTGGAGAAGTCCTGAACTCTCCAATAAACCGGTGGTGGAGAGTCCTGAACTCCACAATACACCGGTGGTGGAGAAGTCCTGAAATCCCCTATATACTGGTGGTGGGGAAATACTGAGCTCCCCAATTCTCCGGTTGTTGGGAAGTCCTGAACTCCCCAATACACCGGTGGTGGAGAAGTCCTGAACTCCCCAATACACCGGTGGTGGAGAAGCCCTTAAGTATTCCAATGCACCGGTGGTGGAGAAGTCCTGGACTCTCCAATACACGGGTGGTGGAGAAGCCCTGAACTCTGCAATAAATCAGTGGTGGAGAAGTCCTGAACTCCCCAATACACTGGTGGTGGAGAAGACCTGAACTCCCCAATACACTGGTGGTGGAGAAGTCCTGAACTCCCCAATACACTGGTGGTGGAGAAGTCCTGAACTTCCCAATACACCGGTGGTGGAGAAGACCTGAACTCCCCGATACACCGGTGGTGGAGAAGTCCTGAACTCCCCAATACACCGGTGGTGGAGAAGTCCTGAACTCCCCAATACTCTGGTGGTGGAGAAGTCCTGATCTCCCCAATGCACCGTTGGTGGAGAAGTCCTGGACTCCACAATACACCGGCGGTGGAGAAGTCCTGAACTCTCCAATAAACCGATGGTGGAGAAGTCCTGAACTCCCCAATACACCGGTGGTGGAGAAGCCCTGAAATATTCCAATGCACCGGTGGTGGAGAAGTCCTGGACTCCCCAATACACGGGTGGTGGAGAAGCCCTGAACTCTGCAATAAATCGGTGGAGTAGAAGCCCTGAACTCCCCAATGCACCGGCGCTGGAGAAGTTCTCATCTCCAGAATACACTGGTGATGGAGAACTCCTGAACTCCCCAATACACTGGTGGTGGAGAACTCCTGAACTCCCCAATACACCGGTGGTGGAGAAGTCCTGAACTCCCCAATACACTGTTGGTGGAGCAGTACTGAGCTCCCCAATACACCGGTGGTGGAGAAGTCCTGAACTTCCCAATACACCGGTTGTGGAGAAGTCCTGAACTCCCCAATACACCGGAGGTGGAGAAGTCCTGGACTCCACAATACTCCGGCGGTGGAGAAGTCCTGAACTCCCCAATACACCGGTGGTGGAGTAGCCCTGAAATATTCCAATGCACCGATGGTGGAGAAGTCCTGGACTCTCCAATACACGGGTGGTGGAGAAGCCCTGAACTCTGCAATAAATCAGTGGTGGAGAAGTCCTGAACTCCCCAATACACTGGTGGTGGAGAAGACCTGAACTCCCCAATACACCGGTGGTGGAGAAGTCCTCAACTCCCCAATACACCGGTGGTGGAGAAGCCCTGAACTCCCCAATGCACAGGTGGTGGAGAGGTCCTGGACTCCACAATACACCGGTGGTGGAGAAGTCCTGAACTCTCCAATAAACCGGAGGTGGAGAAGTCCTGAACTCTCCATACACCGGTGGTAGATATGTCCTGAACTCCCCAATACACAGGTGGTGGAGAAGTACTGAACTCCCGAATACACAGGTGGTGGAGACGTCCTGAACTACACAATACACCGGTGGTGGAGAAGACCTGAACTCCACAATACTTCGGTTGTGGAGAAGTCCTGAACTCCCCAATACACCGGTGGTGGAAATGCCCTGAAATCCCCAATGCTCCGGTGGTGGAGAAGTCCTGGACTCCACAATGCACGGCTGGTGGAGAAGTCCTGAACTCTCCAATAAACCGGTGGTGGAGAAGTCCTGAACTCCCCAACACACCGGTGGTGGAGAAGCCCTGAACTCCCCAATGCGCCGGTGGTGGAGAGTTCCTGGACTCCACAATACACCGGTGTTGGAGAAGTCCAGAACTCTCCAATAAACCGGTGGTGGAGAAGTCCTGAACTCCCCAATACACCTGTGATGGAAAAGCCCTGAACTCCCCAATGCACCCGTGGTGGAGAGGTCCTGGACTCCCCAATACACCGGTGGTGGAGAAGTCCTGCACTCTCCAATAAACCGGTGCTGGAGAAGTCCTGAACTCCTCAATACACCGGTGGTGGAGATGTCCTGAACTCCTCAATACACCGGTGGTGGAGAACTCCTGAACTCCCCATTACACCGATGGTGGAGAAGTCCTGAACTCCCCAATACACCGGTGCTGGAGAAGTCCTGAACTCCCCTATACACAGGTGCTTGAGAAATACTGAGCTCCCCAATACACCGGTTGTGGAGAAGTCCAGAACTCCCCAATACACCGGAGGTGGAGAAGTCCTGATCTTCCCAATACACCGGTGGTGGAGAAGACCTGAACTCCCCAATAAACCGGTGGTGGAGAAGTCCTGAACTCCTCAATACACCGGTGGTATAGAAGTCCTGAACTCCACAATACACCGGTGGTGGAGAAGTCCTGAAATCCCCTATATACTGGTGGTGGGTAAATACTGAGCTCCCCAATACTCCGGTTGTTGGGAGGTCCTGAACTCCCCAATACACCGGTGGTGGAGAAGTCCTGAACTTCCCAATACACCGGTAGTGGAGAAGACATGAACTCCCCAATACACCGGTGGTGGAGCAGTCCTGAACTCCCCAATACTCCGGTGGTGGAGAAGTACTGAACTCCCCAATACACCGGTGGTGGAGAAGCCCTGAACTCCCCAATGCACCGGTGCTGGAGAAGTCCTGAACTTCCCAATACACCGGTAGTGGAGAAGACATGAACTCCCCAATACACCGGTGGTGGAGTAGTCCTGAACTCCCCAATACTCCGGTGGTGGAGAAGTACTGAACTCCCCAATACACCGGTGGTGGAGAAGTCCTGAACTCCCCAATACACTGTTGGTGGAGCAGTACTGAGCTCCCCAATACACCGGTGGTGGAGATGTCCTGAACTTCCCAATACACCGGTTGTGGAGAAGTCGTGAACTCCCCAATACACCGGAGGTGGAGAAGTCCTGGACTCCACAATACTCCGGCGGTGGAGAAGTCCTGAACTCCCCAATAAACCGGTGGTGGAGAAGTCCTGAACTCCCCAATACACCGGTGGTGGAGTAGCCCTGAAATATTCCAATGCACCGATGGTGGAGAAGTCCTGGACTCTCCAATACACGGGTGGTGGAGAAGCCCTGAACTCTGCAATAAATCAGTGGTGGAGAACTCCTGAACTCCCCAATACACTGGTGGTGGAGAAGACCTGAACTCCCCAATACACCGGTGGTGGAGAAGTCCTGAACTCCCCAATACACCGGTGGTGGAGAAGCCCTTAACTCCCCAATACACCGGTGGTGGAGAAGTCCTGAACTCTCCAATAAACCGGTGGTGGAGAAGTCCTGAACTCTCCATACACCGGTGGTAGATAAGTCCTGAACTCCCCAATACACTAGTGGTGGAGAAGTACTGAACTCCCGAATACACAGGTGGTGGAGACGTCCTGAACTACACAATACACCGGTGGTGGAGAAGCCCTGAACTCCCCAATGCACCGGTGGTGGAAATGCCCTGAAATCCCCAATGCTCCGGTGGTGGAGAAGTCCTGGACTCCACAATGCACGGCTGGTGGAGAAGTCCTGAACTCTCCAATAAACGGGTGGTGGAGAAGTCCTGAACTCCTCAATACACCGGTGGTGGAGATGTCCTGAACTCCTCAATACACCGGTGGTGGAGAACTCCTGAACTCCCCATTACACCGATAGTGGAGAAGTCCTGAACTCCCCAATACACCGGTGCTGGAGAAGTCCTGAACTCCCCTATACACAGGTGCTTGAGAAATACTGAGCTCCCCAATACACCGGTTGTGGAGAAGTCCTGAACTCCCCAATACACCGGACGTGGAGAAGTCCTGATCTTCCCAATACACCGGTGGTGGAGAAGACCTGAACTGCCCAATAAACCGGTGGTGGAGAAGTCCTGAACTCCTCAATACACCGGTGGTATAGAAGTCCTGAACTCCACAATACACCGGTGGTGGAGAAGTCCTGAAATCCCCTATATACTGGTGGTGGGTAAATACTGAGCTCCCCAATACTCCGGTTGTTGGGAGGTCCTGAACTCCCCAATACACCGCTGGTGGAGAAGTCCTGAACTTCCCAATACACAGGTAGTGGAGACGACATGAACTCCCCAATACACCGGTGGTGGAGCAGTCCTGAACTCCCCAATACTCCGGTGGTGGAGAAGTACTGAACTCCCCAATACACCGGTGGTGGAGAAGCCCTGAACTCCCCAATGCACCGGTGCTGGAGAAGTCCTGAACTCCACAATACACCGGTGGTGGAGAAGTCCTGAACTCCCCAATACACCGGTGGTGGAGAAGCCCAAAACTCCACAATGCACCGGTAGTGGAGAAGTCCTGGACTCCACAATACTCCGGCGGTGGAGAAGTCCTGAACTCTCCAATAAACCGATGGTGGAGAAGTCCTGAACTCCCCAATACACCGGTGGTGGAGAAGCCCTGAACTCCCCAATACACCGGACGTGGAGAAGTCCTGATCTTCCCAATACACCGGTGGTGGAGAAGACCTGAACTGCCCAATAAACCGGTGGTGGAGAAGTCCTGAACTCCTCAATACACCGGTGGTATAGAAGTCCTGAACTCCACAATACACCGGTGGTGGAGAAGTCCTGAAATCCCCTATATACTGGTGGTGGGTAAATACTGAGCTCCCCAATACACCGGTTGTTGGGAGGTCCTGAACTCCCCAATACACCGCTGGTGGAGAAGTCCTGAACTTCCCAATACACAGGTAGTGGAGAAGACATGAACTCCCCAATACACCGGTGGTGGAGCAGTCCTGAACTCCCCAATACTCCGGTGGTGGAGAAGTACTGAACTCCCCAATACACCGGTGGTGGAGAAGCCCTGAACTCCCCAATGCACCGGTGCTGGAGAAGTCCTGAACTCCACAATACACCGGTGGTGGAGAAGTCCTGAACTCCCCAATACACCGGTGGTGGAGAAGCCCAAAACTCCACAATGCACCGGTAGTGGAGAAGTCCTGGACTCCACAATACTCCGGCGGTGGAGAAGTCCTGAACTCTCCAATAAACCGGTGGTGGAGAAGTCCTGAACTCCCCAATACACCGGTGGTGGACTAGCCCTGAAATATTCCAATGCACCGGTGGTGGAGAAGTCCTGGACTCTCCAATACACGGGTGGTGGAGAAGACCTGAACTCTGCAATAAATCAGTGGTGGAGAAGTCCTGAAATCCCCAATACACTGGTGGTGGAGAAGACCTGAACTCCCCAATACACCGGTTGTGGAGAAGTCCTGAACTCCCCAATACATCGGTGGTGGAGAAGCCCTGAACTCCCCAATGCACCGGTGGTGGAGAAGTCCTGGACTCCACAATACACCGGCGGTGGAAAAGTCCTGAACTCTCCAATAAACCGGTGGTGGAGAAGTCCTGAACTCCCCAATACACCGGTGGTGGAGAAGCCCTGAACTCCCCAATACACCGGACGTGGAGAAGTCCTGATCTTCCCAATACACCGGTGGTGGAGAAGACCTGAACTGCCCAATAAACCGGTGGTGGAGAAGTCCTGAACTCCTCAATACACCGGTGGTATAGAAGTCCTGAACTCCACAATACACCGGTGGTGGAGAAGTCCTGAAATCCCCTATATACTGGTGGTGGGTAAATACTGAGCTCCCCAATACTCCGGTTGTTGGGAGGTCCTGAACTCCCCAATACACCACTGGTGGAGAACTCCTGAACTTCCCAATACACAGGTAGTGGAGAAGACATGAACTCCCCAATACACCGGTGGTGGAGCAGTCCTGAACTCCCCAATACTCCGGTGGTGGAGAAGTACTGAACTCCCCAATACACCGGTGGTGGAGAAGCCCTGAACTCCCCAATGCACCGGTGCTGGAGAAGTCCTGAACTCCACAATACACCGGTGGTGGAGAAGTCCTGAACTCCCCAATACACCGGTGGTGGAGAAGCCCAAAACTCCACAATGCACCGGTAGTGGAGAAGTCCTGGACTCCACAATACTCCGGCGGTGGAGAAGTCCTGAACTCTCCAATAAACCGGTGGTGGAGAAGTCCTGAACTCCCCAATACACCGGTGCTGGACTAGCCCTGAAATATTCCAATGCACCGGTGGTGGAGAAGTCCTGGACTCTCCAATACACGGGTGGTGGAGAAGCCCTGAACTCTGCAATAAATCAGTGGTGGAGACGTCCTGAAATCCCCAATACACTGGTGGTGGAGAAGACCTGAACTCCCCAATACACCGGTTGTGGAGAAGTCCTGAACTCCCCAATACATCGGTGGTGTAGAAGCCCTGAACTCCCCAATGCACCGGTGGTGGAGAAGTCCTGGACTCCACAATACACCGGCGGTGGAGAAGTCCTGAACTCTCCAATAAACCGGTGGTGGAGAGGTCCTGAACTCCCCAATACACCGGTGGTGGAGAAGCCCTGAACTCCCCAATGCACCGGTGGTGGAGAGGTCCTGGACTCCACAATACACCGGTGGTGGAGAAGTCCTGAAATCCCCTATATACTGGTGGTGGGTAAATACTGAGCTCCCCAATACTCCGGTTGTTGGGAGGTCCTGAACTCCCCAATACACCGCTGGTGGAGAACTCCTGAACTTCCCAATACACAGGTAGTGGAGAAGACATGAACTCCCCAATACACCGGTGGTGGAGCAGTCCTGAACTCCCCAATACTCCGGTGGTGGAGAAGTACTGAACTCCCCAATACACCGGTGGTGGAGAAGCCCTGAACTCCCCAATGCACCGGTGCTGGAGAAGTCCTGAACTCCACAATACACCGGTGGTGGAGAAGTCCTGAACTCCCCAATACACCGGTGGTGGAGAAGCCCAAAACTCCACAATGCACCGGTAGTGGAGAAGTCCTGGACTCCACAATACTCCGGCGGTGGAGAAGTCCTGAACTCTCCAATAAACCGGTGGTGGAGAAGTCCTGAACTCCCCAATACACCGGTGCTGGACTAGCCCTGAAATATTCCAATGCACCGGTGGTGGAGAAGTCCTGGACTCTCCAATACACGGGTGGTGGAGAAGCCCTGAACTCTGCAATAAATCAGTGGTGGAGACATCCTGAAATCCCCAATACACTGGTGGTGGAGAAGACCTGAACTCCCCAATACACCGGTTGTGGAGAAGTCCTGAACTCCCCAATACATCGGTGGTGTAGAAGCCCTGAACTCCCCAATGCACCGGTGGTGGAGAAGTCCTGGACTCCACAATACACCGGCGGTGGAGAAGTCCTGAACTCTCCAATAAACCGGTGGTGGAGAGGTCCTGAACTCCCCAATACACCGGTGGTGGAGAAGCCCTGAACTCCCCAATGCACCGGTGGTGGAGAGGTCCTGGACTCCACAATACACCGGTGGGGGAGAAGTCCTGAACTCTCCAATAAACCGGTGGTGGAGAAGTCCTGAACTCTCCATACACCGGTGGTAGATAAGTCCTGAACTCCCCAATGCACCGGTGCTGGAGAAGTCCTGAACTCCACAATACACCGGTGGTGCAGAAGTCCTGAACTCCCCAATACACCGGTGGTGGAGAAGCCCAAAACTCCACAATGCACCGGTGGTGGAGAAGTCCTGGACTCCACAATACTCCGGCGGTGGAGAAGTCCTGAACTCTCCAATAAACCGGTGGTGGAGAAGAGATGAACTCCCCAATACACCGGTGGTGGAGAAGTCCTGAACTCCCCTATACTCCGGTGGTGGAGAAGTCCTGAACTCCACAATACACCGGTGGTGGAGAAGTCCTGAAATCCCCGATATACTGGTGGTGGGGAAATACTGATCTCCCCAATACACCGGTGGTGGAGAAGTCCTGAACTCCCCAATACACCGGACGTGGAGAAGTCCTGATCTTCCCAATACACCGGTGGTGGAGAAGACCTGAACTGCCCAATAAACCGGTGGTGGAGAAGTCCTGAACTCCTCAATACACCGGTGGTATAGAAGTCCTGAACTCCACAATACACCGGTGGTGGAGAAGTCCTGAAATCCCCTATATACTGGTGGTGGGTAAATACTGAGCTCCCCAATACTCCGGTTGTTGGGAGGTCCTGAACTACCCAATACACCGCTGGTGGAGAAGTCCTGAACTTCCCAATACACAGGTAGTGGAGAAGACATGAACTCCCCAATACACCGGTGGTGGAGCAGTCCTGAACTCCCCAATACTCCGGTGGTGGAGAAGTACTGAACTCCCCAATACACCGGTGGTGGAGAAGCCCTGAACTCCCCAATGCACCGGTGCTGGAGAAGTCCTGAACTCCACAATACACCGGTGGTGGAGAAGTCCTGAACTCCCCAATACACCGGTGGTGGAGAAGCCCAAAACTCCACAATGCACCGGTAGTGGAGAAGTCCTGGACTCCACAATACTCCGGCGGTGGAGAAGTCCTGAACTCTCCAATAAACCGATGGTGGAGAAGTCCTGAACTCCCCAATACACCGGTGGTGGAGAAGCCCTGAACTCCCCAATACACCGGACGTGGAGAAGTCCTGATCTTCCCAATACACCGGTGGTGGAGAAGACCTGAACTGCCCAATAAACCGGTGGTGGAGAAGTCCTGAACTCCTCAATACACCGGTGGTATAGAAGTCCTGAACTCCACAATACACCGGTGGTGGAGAAGTCCTGAAATCCCCTATATACTGGTGGTGGGTAAATACTGAGCTCCCCAATACTCCGGTTGTTGGGAGGTCCTGAACTCCCCAATACACCGCTGGTGGAGAAGTCCTGAACTTCCCAATACACAGGTAGTGGAGAAGACATGAACTCCCCAATACACCGGTGGTGGAGCAGTCCTGAACTCCCCAATACTCCGGTGGTGGAGAAGTACTGAACTCCCCAATACACCGGTGGTGGAGAAGCCCTGAACTCCCCAATGCACCGGTGCTGGAGAAGTCCTGAACTCCACAATACACCGGTGGTGGAGAAGTCCTGAACTCCCCAATACACCGGTGGTGGAGAAGCCCAAAACTCCACAATGCACCGGTAGTGGAGAAGTCCTGGACTCCACAATACTCCGGCGGTGGAGAAGTCCTGAACTCTCCAATAAACCGGTGGTGGAGAAGTCCTGAACTCCCCAATACACCGGTGGTGGACTAGCCCTGAAATATTCCAATGCACCGGTGGTGGAGAAGTCCTGGACTCTCCAATACACGGGTGGTGGAGAAGCCCTGAACTCTGCAATAAATCAGTGGTGGAGAAGTCCTGAAATCCCCAATACACTGGTGGTGGAGAAGACCTGAACTCCCCAATACACCGGTTGTGGAGAAGTCCTGAACTCCCCAATACATCGGTGGTGGAGAAGCCCTGAACTCCCCAATGCACCGGTGGTGGAGAAGTCCTGGACTCCACAATACACCGGCGGTGGAAAAGTCCTGAACTCTCCAATAAACCGGTGGTGGAGAAGTCCTGAACTCCCCAATACACCGGTGGTGGAGAAGCCCTGAACTCCCCAATACACCGGACGTGGAGAAGTCCTGATCTTCCCAATACACCGGTGGTGGAGAAGACCTGAACTGCCCAATAAACCGGTGGTGGAGAAGTCCTGAACTCCTCAATACACCGGTGGTATAGAAGTCCTGAACTCCACAATACACCGGTGGTGGAGAAGTCCTGAAATCCCCTATATACTGGTGGTGGGTAAATACTGAGCTCCCCAATACTCCGGTTGTTGGGAGGTCCTGAACTCCCCAATACACCGCTGGTGGAGAACTCCTGAACTTCCCAATACACAGGTAGTGGAGAAGACATGAACTCCCCAATACACCGGTGGTGGAGCAGTCCTGAACTCCCCAATACTCCGGTGGTGGAGAAGTACTGAACTCCCCAATACACCGGTGGTGGAGAAGCCCTGAACTCCCCAATGCACCGGTGCTGGAGAAGTCCTGAACTCCACAATACACCGGTGGTGGAGAAGTCCTGAACTCCCCAATACACCGGGGTGGAGAAGCCCAAAACTCCACAATGCACCGGTAGTGGAGAAGTCCTGGACTCCACAATACTCCGGCGGTGGAGAAGTCCTGAACTCTCCAATAAACCGGTGGTGGAGAAGTCCTGAACTCCCCAATACACCGGTGCTGGACTAGCCCTGAAATATTCCAATGCACCGGTGGTGGAGAAGTCCTGGACTCTCCAATACACGGGTGGTGGAGAAGCCCTGAACTCTGCAATAAATCAGTGGTGGAGACGTCCTGAAATCCCCAATACACTGGTGGTGGAGAAGACCTGAACTCCCCAATACACCGGTTGTGGAGAAGTCCTGAACTCCCCAATACATCGGTGGTGTAGAAGCCCTGAACTCCCCAATGCACCGGTGGTGGAGAAGTCCTGGACTCCACAATACACCGGCGGTGGAGAAGTCCTGAACTCTCCAATAAACCGGTGGTGGAGAAGTCCTGAACTCCCCAATACACCGGTGGTGGAGAAGCCCTGAACTCCCCAATGCACCGGTGGTGGAGAGGTCCTGGACTCCACAATACACCGGTGGGGGAGAAGTCCTGAACTCTCCAATAAACCGGTGGTGGAGAAGTCCTGAACTCTCCATACACCGGTGGTAGATAAGTCCTGAACTCCCCAATGCACCGGTGCTGGAGAAGTCCTGAACTCCACAATACACCGGTGGTGCAGAAGTCCTGAACTCCCCAATACACCGGTGGTGGAGAAGCCCAAAACTCCACAATGCACCGGTGGTGGAGAAGTCCTGGACTCCACAATACTCCGGCGGTGGAGAAGTCCTGAACTCTCCAATAAACCGGTGGTGGAGAAGAGATGAACTCCCCAATACACCGGTGGTGGAGAAGTCCTGAACTCCCCTATACTCCGGTGGTGGAGAAGTCCTGAACTCCACAATACACCGGTGGTGGAGAAGTCCTGAAATCCCCGATATACTGGTGGTGGGGAAATACTGATCTCCCCAATACACCGGTGGTGGAGAAGTCCTGAACTCCCCAATACACCGGACGTGGAGAAGTCCTGATCTTCCCAATACACCGGTGGTGGAGAAGACCTGAACTGCCCAATAAACCGGTGGTGGAGAAGTCCTGAACTCCTCAATACACCGGTGGTATAGAAGTCCTGAACTCCACAATACACCGGTGGTGGAGAAGTCCTGAAATCCCCTATATACTGGTGGTGGGTAAATACTGAGCTCCCCAATACTCCGGTTGTTGGGAGGTCCTGAACTCCCCAATACACCGCTGGTGGAGAAGTCCTGAACTTCCCAATACACAGGTAGTGGAGAAGACATGAACTCCCCAATACACCGGTGGTGGAGCAGTCCTGAACTCCCCAATACTCCGGTGGTGGAGAAGTACTGAACTCCCCAATACACCGGTGGTGGAGAAGCCCTGAACTCCCCAATGCACCGGTGCTGGAGAAGTCCTGAACTCCACAATACACCGGTGGTGGAGAAGTCCTGAACTCCCCAATACACCGGTGGTGGAGAAGCCCAAAACTCCACAATGCACCGGTAGTGGAGAAGTCCTGGACTCCACAATACTCCGGCGGTGGAGAAGTCCTGAACTCTCCAATAAACCGATGGTGGAGAAGTCCTGAACTCCCCAATACACCGGTGGTGGAGAAGCCCTGAACTCCCCAATACACCGGACGTGGAGAAGTCCTGATCTTCCCAATACACCGGTGGTGGAGAAGACCTGAACTGCCCAATAAACCGGTGGTGGAGAAGTCCTGAACTCCTCAATACACCGGTGGTATATAAGTCCTGAACTCCACAATACACCGGTGGTGGAGAAGTCCTGAAATCCCCTATATACTGGTGGTGGGTAAATACTGAGCTCCCCAATACTCCGGTTGTTGGGAGGTCCTGAACTCCCCAATACACCGCTGGTGGAGAAGTCCTGAACTTCCCAATACACAGGTAGTGGAGAAGACATGAACTCCCCAATACACCGGTGGTGGAGCAGTCCTGAACTCCCCAATACTCCGGTGGTGGAGAAGTACTGAACTCCCCAATACACCGGTGGTGGAGAAGCCCTGAACTCCCCAATGCACCGGTGCTGGAGAAGTCCTGAACTCCACAATACACCGGTGGTGGAGAAGTCCTGAACTCCCCAATACACCGGTGGTGGAGAAGCCCAAAACTCCACAATGCACCGGTAGTGGAGAAGTCCTGGACTCCACAATACTCCGGCGGTGGAGAAGTCCTGAACTCTCCAATAAACCGGTGGTGGAGAAGTCCTGAACTCCCCAATACACCGGTGCTGGACTAGCCCTGAAATATTCCAATGCACCGGTGGTGGAGAAGTCCTGGACTCTCCAATACACGGGTGGTGGAGAAGCCCTGAACTCTGCAATAAATCAGTGGTGGAGAAGTCCTGAAATCCCCAATACACTGGTGGTGGAGAAGACCTGAACTCCCCAATACACCGGTTGTGGAGAAGTCCTGAACTCCCCAATACATCGGTGGTGGAGAAGCCCTGAACTCCCCAATGCACCGGTGGTGGAGAAGTCCTGGACTCCACAATACACCGGCGGTGGAAAAGTCCTGAACTCTCCAATAAACCGGTGGTGGAGAAGTCCTGAACTCCCCAATACACCGGTGGTGGAGAAGCCCTGAACTCCCCAATACACCGGACGTGGAGAAGTCCTGATCTTCCCAATACACCGGTGGTGGAGAAGACCTGAACTGCCCAATAAACCGGTGGTGGAGAAGTCCTGAACTCCTCAATACACCGGTGGTATAGAAGTCCTGAACTCCACAATACACCGGTGGTGGAGAAGTCCTGAAATCCCCTATATACTGGTGGTGGGTAAATACTGAGCTCCCCAATACTCCGGTTGTTGGGAGGTCCTGAACTCCCCAATACACCGCTGGTGGAGAACTCCTGAACTTCCCAATACACAGGTAGTGGAGAAGACATGAACTCCCCAATACACCGGTGGTGGAGCAGTCCTGAACTCCCCAATACTCCGGTGGTGGAGAAGTACTGAACTCCCCAATACACCGGTGGTGGAGAAGCCCTGAACTCCCCAATGCACCGGTGCTGGAGAAGTCCTGAACTCCACAATACACCGGTGGTGGAGAAGTCCTGAACTCCCCAATACACCGGTGGTGGAGAAGCCCAAAACTCCACAATGCACCGGTAGTGGAGAAGTCCTGGACTCCACAATACTCCGGCGGTGGAGAAGTCCTGAACTCTCCAATAAACCGGTGGTGGAGAAGTCCTGAACTCCCCAATACACCGGTGCTGGACTAGCCCTGAAATATTCCAATGCACCGGTGGTGGAGAAGTCCTGGACTCTCCAATACACGGGTGGTGGAGAAGCCCTGAACTCTGCAATAAATCAGTGGTGGAGACGTCCTGAAATCCCCAATACACTGGTGGTGGAGAAGACCTGAACTCCCCAATACACCGGTTGTGGAGAAGTCCTGAACTCCCCAATACATCGGTGGTGTAGAAGCCCTGAACTCCCCAATGCACCGGTGGTGGAGAAGTCCTGGACTCCACAATACACCGGCGGTGGAGAAGTCCTGAACTCTCCAATAAACCGGTGGTGGAGAAGTCCTGAACTCCCCAATACACCGATGGTGGAGAAGCCCTGAACTCCCCAATGCACCGGTGGTGGAGAGGTCCTGGACTCCACAATACACCGGTGGGGGAGAAGTCCTGAACTCTCCAATAAACCGGTGGTGGAGAAGTCCTGAACTCTCCATACACCGGTGGTAGATAAGTCCTGAACTCCCCAATACACAGGTGGTGGAGAAGTCCTGAACTCCCGAATACACAGGTGGTGGAGACGTCCTGAACTCCCCAATACACCGGTGGTGGAGAAGCCCTGAACTCCCCAATGCACCGGTGCTGGAGAAGTCCTGAACTCCTCAATACACCGGTGGTGGAGAAGTCCTGAACTCCCGAATACACAGGTGGTGGAGACGTCCTGAACTCCCCAATACACCGGTGGTGGAGAAGCCCTGAACTCCCCAATGCACCGGTGCTGGAGAAGTCCTGAACTCCTCAATACACCGGTGGTGGAGAAGTCCTGAACTCTCCAATAAACCGGTGGTGGAGAAGTCCTGAACTCCCCAATACACCGGTGGTGGAGAAGCCCTGAAGTATTCCAATGCTCCGGTGGTGGAGAAGTCCTGGACTCTCCAATACACGTGTGGTGGAGAAGCCCTGAACACTGCAATAAATCAGTGGTGGAGAAGTCCTGAACTCCCCAATACACCGGTGGTGGAGAAGCCCTGAACTCCCCAATAAACCGGTGGTGGAGAAGTCCTGAACTCCTCAATACACCGGTGGTATAGAAGTCCTGAACTCCACAATACACCGGTGGTGGAGAAGTCCTGAAATCCCCTATATACTGGTGGTGGGTAAATACTGAGCTCCCCAATACTCCGGTTGTTGGGAGGTCCTGAACTCCCCAATACACCGGTGGTGGAGAAGTCCTGAACTTCCCAATACACCGGTAGTGGAGAAGACATGAACTCCCCAATACACCGGTGGTGGAGCAGTCCTGAACTCCCCAATACTCCGGTGGTGGAGAAGTACTGAACTCCCCAATACACCGGTGGTGGAGAAGCCCTGAACTCCCCAATGCACCGGTGCTGGAGAAGTCCTGAACTTCCCAATACACCGGTAGTGGAGAAAACATGAACTCCCCAATACACCGGTGGTGGAGCAGTCCTGAACTCCCCAATACTCCGGTGGTGGAGAAGTACTGAACTCCCCAATACACCGGTGGTGGAGAAGTCCTGAACTCCCCAATACACTGTTGGTGGAGCAGTACTGAGCTCCCCAATACACCGGTGGTGGAGATGTCCTGAACTTCCCAATACACCGGTTGTGGAGAAGTCGTGAACTCCCCAATACACCGGAGGTGGAGAAGTCCTGGACTCCACAATACTCCGGCGGTGGAGAAGTCCTGAACTCCCCAATAAACCGGTGGTGGAGAAGTCCTGAACTCCCCAATACACCGGTGGTGGAGTAGCCCTGAAATACTCCAATGCACCGATGGTGGAGAAGTCCTGGACTCTCCAATACACGGGTGGTGGAGAAGCCCTGAACTCTGCAATAAATCAGTGCTGGAGAACTCCTGAACTCCCCAATACACTGGTGGTGGAGAAGACCTGAACTCCCCAATACACCGGTGGTGGAGAAGTCCTGAACTCCCCAATACACCGGTGGTGGAGAAGCCCTGAACTCCCCAATGCACAGGTGGTGGAGAGGTCCTGGACTCCACAATACACCGGTGGTGGAGAAGTCCTGAACTCTCCAATAAACCGGTGGTGGAGAAGACCTGAACTCTCCATACACCGGTGGTAGATAAGTCCTGAACTCCCCAATACACTAGTGGTGGAGAAGTACTGAACTCCCGAATACACAGGTGGTGGAGACGTCCTGAACTACACAATACACCGGTGGTGGAGAAGCCCTGAACTCCCCAATGTACCGGTGGTGGAAATGCCCTGAAATCCCCAATGCTCCGGTGGTGGAGAAGTCCTGGACTCCACAATGCACGGCTGGTGGAGAAGTCCTGAACTCTCCAATAAACCGGTGGTGGAGAAGTCCTGAACTCCTCAATACACCGGTGGTGGAGATGTCCTGAACTCCTCAATACACCGGTGGTGGAGAACTCCTGAACTCCCCATTACACCGATGGTGGAGAAGTCCTGAACTCCCCAATACACCGGTGCTAGAGAAGTCCTGAACTCCCCTATACACAGGTGCTTGAGAAATACTGAGCTCCCCAATACACCGGTTGTGGAGAAGTCCTGAACTCCCCAATACACCGGAGGTGGAGAAGTCCTGATCTTCCCAATACACCGGTGGTGGAGAAGACCTGAACTCCCCAATAAACCGGTGGTGGAGAAGTCCTGAACTTCTCAATACACCGGTGGTATAGAAGTCCTGAACTCCACAATACACCGGTGGTGGAGAAGTCCTGAAATCCCCTATATACTGGTGGTGGGTAAATACTGAGCTCCCCAATACTCCGGTTGTTGGGAGGTCCTGAACTCCCCAATACACCGCTGGTGGAGAAGTCCTGAACTTCCCAATACACCGGTAGTGGAGAAGACATGAACTCCCCAATGCACTGGTGGTGGAGAAGTCCTGAACTCCCCAATACTCCGGTGGTGGAGAAGTACTGAACTCCCCAATACACCGGTGGTGGAGAAGCCCTGAACTCCCCAATGCACCGGTGCTGGAGAAGTCCTGAACTCCACAATACACCGGTGGTGTAGAAGTCCTGAACTCCCCAATACACCGGTGGTGGAGAAGCCCAAAACTCCACAATGCACCGGTAGTGGAGAAGTCCTGGACTCCACAATACTCCGGCGGTGGAGAAGTCCTGAACTCTCCAATAAACCGGTGGTGGAGAAGTCCTGAACTCCCCAATACACCGGTGGTGGACTAGCCCTGAAATATTCCAATGCACCGGTGGTGGAGAAGTCCTGGACTCTCCAATACACGGGTGGTGGAGAAGCCCTGAACTCTGCAATAAATCAGTGGTGGAGAAGTCCTGAAATCCCCAATACACTGCTGGTGGAGAAGACATGAACTCCCCAATACACCGGATGTGGAGAAGTCCTGAACTCCCCAATACATCGGTGGTGGAGAAGCCCTGAACTCCCCAATGCACCGGTGGTGGAGAAGTCCTGGACTCCACAATACACCGGCGGTGGAGAAGTCCTGAACTCTCCAATAAACCGGTGGTGGAGAAGTCCTGAACTCCCCAATACACCGGTGGTGGAGAAGCCCTGAACTCCCCAATGCACCGGTGGTGGAGAGGTCCTGGACTCCACAATACACCGGTGGGGGAGAAGTCCTGAACTCTCCAATAAACCGGTGGTGGAGAAGTCCTGAACTCTCCATACACCGGTGGTAGATAAGTCCTGAACTCCCCAATACACAGGTGGTGGAGAAGTCCTGAACTCCCGAATACACAGGTGGTGGAGACGTCCTGAACTCCCCAATACACCGGTGGTGGAGAAGTCCTGGACTCCCCAACACACCGGTGGTGGAGAAGTCCTGAACTCTACAATAAACCGGTGGTGGAGAAGTCCTGAACTCCTCAATACACCGGTGGTGGAGAAGTCCTGAAATCCCCTATACTCCGGTGGTGGAGTAGTACTGAACTCCCCAATACACCGGTGGTGCAGTAGCCCTGAACTCCCCAATGCACCGGTGCTGGAGAAGTCCTGAACTCCACAATACACCGGTGGTGCAGAAGTCCTGAACTCCCCAATACACCGGTGGTGGAGAAGCCCAAAACTCCACAATGCACCGGTGGTGGAGAAGTCCTGGACTCCACAATACTCCGGCGGTGGAGAAGTCCTGAACTCTCCAATAAACCGGTGTTGGAGAAGAGATGAACTCCCCAATACACCGGTGGTGGAGAAGTCCTGAACTCCCCTATACTCCGGTGGTGGAGAAGTCCTGAACTCCACAATACACCGGTGGTGGAGAAGTCCTGAAATCCCCGATATACTGGTGGTGGGGAAATACTGATCTCCCCAATTCTCCGGTTGTTGGGAAGTCCTGAACTCCCCAATGCACCGGTGGTGGAGAAGTCCTGGACTCCACAATACACCGGCGGTGGTGAAGTCCTGAACTCTCCAATAAACCGGTGGTGGAGAAGTCCTGAACTCCCCAATACACCGGTGGTGGAGAAGCCCTGAACTCCCCAATGCACCGGTGGTGGAGAGGTCCTCGTCTCCACAATACACCGGTGGGGGAGAAGTCCTGAACTCTCCAATAAACCGGTGGTGGAGAATTCCTGAACTCTCCATACACCGGTGGTAGATAAGTCCTGAACTCCCCAATACACAGGTGGTGGCGAAGTCCTGAACTCCCGAATACACAGGTGGTGGAGACGTCCTGAACTCCCCAATACACCGGTGGTGGAGAAGCCCTGAACTCCCCAATGCACCGGTGCTGGAGAAGTCCTGAACTCCTCAATACACCGGTGGTGGAGAAGGCCTGAACTCTCCAATAAACCGGTGGTGGAGAAGTCCTGAACTCCCCAATACACCGGTGGTGGAGAAGCCCTGAATTATTCCAATGCACCGGTGGTGGAGAAGTCCTGGACTCTCCAATACACGTGTGGTGGAGAAGCACTGAACTCTGCAATAAATCAGTGGTGGAGAAGTCCTGAACTCCCCAATACACCGGTGGTGGAGAAGCCCTGAACTCCCCAATGCACCGGTGGTGGAGAGGTCCTGGACTCCACAATACACCGGTGGGGGAGAAGTCCTGAACTCTCCAATAAACCGGTGGTGGAGAGGTCCTGAACTCTCCATACACCGGTGGTAGATAAGTCCTGAACTCCCCAATACACAGGTGGTGGAGAAGACCTGAACTCCCGAATACACAGGTGGTGGAGACGTCCTGAACTACACAATACACCGGTGGTGGAGAAGCCCTGAACTCCCCAATGCACCGGTGCTGGAGAAGTCCTGGACTCCCCAACACACCGGTGGTGGAGAAGTCCTGAACTCTCCAATAAACCGGTGGTGGAGAAGTCCTGAACTCTCCATACACCGGTGGTAGATAAGTCCTGAACTCCCCAATACACTAGTGGTGGAGAAGTACTGAACTCCCGAATACACAGGTGGTGGAGATGTCCTGAACTACACAATACACCGGTGGTGGAGAAGCCCTGAACTCCCCAATGCACCGGTGGTGGAAATGCCCTGAAATCCCCAATGCTCCGGTGGTTTAGAAGTCCTGGACTCCACAATGCACGGCTGGTGGAGAAGTCCTGAACTCTCCAATAAACCGGTGGTGGAGAAGTCCTGAACTCTCCATACACCGGTGGTAGATAAGTCCTGAACTCCCCAATACACAGGTGGTGGAGAAGTCCTGAACTCCCGAATACACAGGTGGTGGAGACGTCCTGAACTACACAATACACCAGTGTTGGAGAAGCCCTGAACTCCCCAATGCACCGGTGCTGGAGAAGTCCTGGACTCCCCAACACACCGGTGGTGGAGAAGTCCTGAACTCTACAATAAACCGGTGGTGGAGAAGTCCTGAACTCCTCAATGCACCGGTGGTGGAGAAGTCCTGAAATCCCCTATACTCCGGTGGTGGAGTAGTACTGAACTCCCCAATACACCGGTGGTGCAGTAGCCCTGAACTCCCCAATGCACCGGTGCTGGAGAAGTCCTGAACTCCACAATACACCGGTGGTGCAGAAGTCCTGAACTCCCCAATACACCGGTGGTGGAGAAGCCCAAAACTCCACAATGCACCGGTGGTGGAGAAGTCCTGGACTCCACAATACTCCGGCGGTGGAGAAGTCCTGAACTCTCCAATAAACCGGTGTTGGAGAAGAGATGAACTCCCCAATACACCGGTGGTGGAGAAGTCCTGAACTCCCCTATACTCCGGTGGTGGAGAAGTCCTGAACTCCACAATACACCGGTGGTGGAGAAGTCCTGAAATCCCCGATATACTGGTGGTGGGGAAATACTGATCTCCCCAATTCTCCGGTTGTTGGGAAGTCCTGAACTCCCCAATGCACCGGTGGTGGAGAAGTCCTGGACTCCACAATACACCGGCGGTGGAGAAGTCCTGAACTCTCCAATAAACCGGTGGTGGAGAAGTCCTGAACTCCCCAATACACCGGTGGTGGAGAAGCCCTGAACTCCCCAATGCACCGGTGGTGGAGAGGTCCTCGTCTCCACAATACACCGGTGGGGGAGAAGTCCTGAACTCTCCAATAAACCGGTGGTGGAGAATTCCTGAACTCTCCATACACCGGTGGTAGATAAGTCCTGAACTCCCCAATACACAGGTGGTGGCGAAGTCCTGAACTCCCGAATACACAGGTGGTGGAGACGTCCTGAACTCCCCAATACACCGGTGGTGGAGAAGCCCTGAACTCCCCAATGCACCGGTGCTGGAGAAGTCCTGAACTCCTCAATACACCGGTGGTGGAGAAGGCCTGAACTCTCCAATAAACCGGTGGTGGAGAAGTCCTGAACTCCCCAATACACCGGTGGTGGAGAAGCCCTGAATTATTCCAATGCACCGGTGGTGGAGAAGTCCTGGACTCTCCAATACACGTGTGGTGGAGAAGCACTGAACTCTGCAATAAATCAGTGGTGGAGAAGTCCTGAACTCCCCAATACACCGGTGGTGGAGAAGCCCTGAACTCCCCAATGCACCGGTGGTGGAGAGGTCCTGGACTCCACAATACACCGGTGGGGGAGAAGTCCTGAACTCTCCAATAAACCGGTGGTGGAGAGGTCCTGAACTCTCCATACACCGGTGGTAGATAAGTCCTGAACTCCCCAATACACAGGTGGTGGAGAAGACCTGAACTCCCGAATACACAGGTGGTGGAGACGTCCTGAACTACACAATACACCGGTGGTGGAGAAGCCCTGAACTCCCCAATGCACCGGTGCTGGAGAAGTCCTGGACTCCCCAACACACCGGTGGTGGAGAAGTCCTGAACTCTCCAATAAACCGGTGGTGGAGAAGTCCTGAACTCTCCATACACCGGTGGTAGATAAGTCCTGAACTCCCCAATACACTAGTGGTGGAGAAGTACTGAACTCCTGAATACACAGGTGGTGGAGATGTCCTGAACTACACAATACACCGGTGGTGGAGAAGCCCTGAACTCCCCAATGCACCGGTGGTGGAAATGCCCTGAAATCCCCAATGCTCCGGTGGTTTAGAAGTCCTGGACTCCACAATGCACGGCTGGTGGAGAAGTCCTGAACTCTCCAATAAACCGGTGGTGGAGAAGTCCTGAACTCCTCAATACACCGGTGGTGGAGATGTCCTGAACTCCTCAATACACCGGTGGTGGAGAACTCCTGAACTCCCCATTACACCGGTAGTGGAGAAGACATGAACTCCCCAATACACCGGTGGTGGAGCAGTCCTGAACTCCCCAATACTCCGGTGGTGGAGAAGTACTGAACTCCCCAATACACCGGTGGTGGAGAAGCCCTGAACTCCCCAATGCACCGGTGCTGGAGAAGTCCTGAACTCCACAATACACCGGTGGTGGAGAAGTCCTGAACTCCCCAATACACCGGTGGTGGAGAAGCCCAAAACTCCACAATGCACCGGTAGTGGAGAAGTCCTGGACTCCACAATACTCCGGCGGTGGAGAAGTCCTGAACTCTCCAATAAACCGGTGGTGGAGAAGTCCTGAACTCCCCAATACACCGGTGGTGGACTAGCCCTGAAATATTCCAATGCACCGGTGGTGGAGAAGTCCTGGACTCTCCAATACACGGGTGGTGGAGAAGCCCTGAACTCTGCAATAAATCAGTGGTGGAGAAGTCCTGAAATCCCCAATACACTGGTGGTGGAGAAGACATGAACTCCCCAATACACCGGTTGTGGAGAAGTCCTGAACTCCCCAATACATCGGTGGTGGAGAAGCCCTGAACTCCCCAATGCACCGGTGGTGGAGAAGTCCTGGACTCCACAATACACCGGCGGTGGAGAAGTCCTGAACTCTCCAATAAACCGGTGGTGGAGAAGTCCTGAACTCCCCAATACACCGGTGGTGGAGAAGCCCTGAACTCCCCAATGCACCGGTGGTGGAGAGGTCCTGGACTCCACAATACACCGGTGGGGGAGAAGTCCTGAACTCTCCAATAAACCGGTGGTGGAGAAGTCCTGACTCTCCATACACAGGTGGTAGATAATTCCTGAACTCCCCAATACACAGGTGGTGGAGAAGTCCTGAACTCCCGAATACACAGGTGGTGGAGACGTCCTGAACTCCCCAATACACCGGTGGTGGAGAAGCCCTGAACTCCCCAATGCACCGGTGCTGGAGAAGTCCTGAACTCCTCAATACACCTGTGGTGGAGAAGTCCTGAACTCTCCAATAAACCGGTGGTGGAGAAGTCCTGAACTCCCCAATACACCGGTGGTGGAGAAGCCCTGAAGTATTCCAATGCTCCGGTGGTGGAGAAGTCCTGGACTCTCCAATACACATGTGGTGGAGAAGCCCTGAACTCTGCAATAAATCAGTGGTGGAGAAGTCCTGAACTCCCCAATACACCGGTGGTTGAGAAGCCCTGAACTCCCCAATGCACCGGTGGTGGAGAGGTCCTGGACTCCACAATACACCGGTGGGGGAGAAGTCCTGAACTCTCCAATAAACCGGTGGTGGAGAAGTCCTGAACTCTCCATACACCGGTGGTAGATAAGTCCTGAACTCCCCAATACACAGGTGGTGGAGAAGTCCTGAACTCCCGAATACACAGGTGGTGGAGACGTCCTGAACTACACAATACACCGGTGGTGGAGAAGTCCTGAAATCCCCTATACTCCGGTGGTGGAGTAGTACTGAACTCCCCAATACACCGGTGGTGGAGTAGCCCTGAACTCCCCAATGCACCGGTGCTGGAGAAGTCCTGAACTCCACAATACACCGGTGGTGCAGAAGTCCTGAACTCCCCAATACACCGGTGGTGGAGAAGCCCAAAACTCCACAATGCACCGGTGGTGGAGAAGTCCTGGACTCCACAATACTCCGGCGGTGGAGAAGTCCTGAACTCTCCAATAAACCGGTGGTGGAGAAGACATGAACTCCCCAATACACCGGTGGTGGAGAAGTCCTGAACTCCCCTATACTCCGGTGGTGGAGAAGTCCTGAACTCCACAATACACCGGTGGTGGAGAAGTCCTGAAATCCCCGATATACTGGTGGTGGGGAAATACTGATCTCCCCAACTCTCCGGTTGTTGGGAAGTCCTGAACTCCCCAATACACCGGTGGTGGAGAAGTCCTGAACTTCCCAATACACCGGTGGTGGAGAAGACATGAACTCCCCAATACACCGGTGGTGGAGAAGTCCTGAACTCTCCATTACTCCGGTGGTGGAGAAGTACTGAACTCCCCAATACAGCGGTGGTGGAGAAGTCCTGAACTCCCCAATACACCGGTGGTGGAGAAGTCCTGAAATCCCCTATATACTGGTGGTGGGGAAATACTGAGCTCCCCAATTCTCCGGTTGTTGGGAAGTCCTGAACTCCCCAATACACCGGTGGTGGAGAAGTCCTGAACTTCCCAATACACCAGTGGTGGAGAAGACATGAACTCCCCAATACACCGGTGGTGGAGAAGTCCTGAACTCCCCATTACTCCGGTGGTGGAGAAGTACTGAACTCCCCAATACACCGGTGCTGGAGAAGTCCTGGACTCCACAATACTCCGGCGGTGGAGAAGCCCTGAATTATTCCAATGCACCGGTGGTGGAGAAGTCCTGGACTCTCCAATACACGGGTGGTGGAGAAGCCCTGAACTCTGCAATAAATCAGTGGTGGAGAAGTCCTGAACTCCCCAATACACTGGTGGTGGAGAAGACCTGAACTCCCCAATACACCGGTGGTGGAGAAGCCCTGAACTCCCCAATGCACCGGTGGTGGAGAAGTCCTGACTCCACAATACACCGGCGGTGGAGAAGTCCTGAACTCTCCAATAAACCGGTGGTGGAGAAGTCCTGAACTCCCCAATACACCGGTGGTGGAGAAGCCCTGAACTCCCCAATGCACCGGTGGTGGAGAGGTCCTGGTCTCCACAATACACCGGTGGGGGAGAAGTCCTGAACTCTCCAATAAACCGGTGGTGGAGAATTCCTGAACTCTCCATACACCGGTGGTAGATAAGTCCTGAACTCCCCAATACACAGGTGGTGGAGAAGTCCTGAACTCCCGAATACACAGGTGGTGGAGACGTCCTGAACTCCCCAATACACCGGTGGTGGAGACGTCCTGAACTCCCCAATACACCGGTGGTGGAGAAGCCCTGAACTCCCCAATGCACCGGTGCTGGAGAAGTCCTGAACTCCTCAATACACCGGTGGTGGAGAAGGCCTGAACTCTCCAATAAACCGGTGGTGGAGAAGTCCTGAACTCCCCAATACACCGGTGGTGGAGAAGCCCTGAATAATTCCAATGCACCGGTGGTGGAGAAGTCCTGGACTCTCCAATACACGTGTGGTGGAGAAGCCCTGAACTCTGCAATAAATCAGTGGTGGAGAAGTCCTGAACTCCCCAATACACCGGTGGTGGAGAAGCCCTGAACTCCCCAATGCACCGGTGGTGGAGAGGTCCTGGACTCCACAATACACCGGTGGGGGAGAAGTCCTGAACTCTCCAATACACCGGTGGTATAGAAGTCCTGAACTCCACAATACACCGGTGGTGGAGAAGTCCTGAAATCCCCTATATACTGGTGGTGGGTAAATACTGAGCTCCCCAATACTCCGGTTGTTGGGAGGTCCTGAACTCCCCAATACACTGCTGGTGGAGAAGTCCTGAACTTCCCAATACACCGGTAGTGGAGAAGACATGAACTCCCCAATACACCGGTGGTGGAGCAGTCCTGAACTCCCCAATACTCCGGTGGTGGAGAAGTACTGAACTCCCCAATACACCGGTGGTGGAGAAGCCCTGAACTCCCCAATGCACCGGTGCTGGAGAAGTCCTGAACTCCACAATACACCGGTGGTGGAGAAGTCCTGAACTCCCCAATACACCGGTGGTGGAGAAGCCCAAAACTCCACAATGCACCGGTAGTGGAGAAGTCCTGGACTCCACAATACTCCGGCGGTGGAGAAGTCCTGAACTCTCCAATAAACCGGTGGTGGAGAAGTCCTGAACTCCCCAATACACCGGTGGTGGACTATTCCTGAAATATTCCAATGCACCGGTGGTGGAGAAGTCCTGGACTCTCCAATACACGGGTGGTGGAGAAGCCCTGAACTCTGCAATAAATCAGTGGTGGAGAAGTCCTGAAATCCCCAATACACTGGTGGTGGAGAAGACATGAACTCCCCAATACACCGGTTGTGGAGAAGTCCTGAACTCCCCAATACATCGGTGGTGGAGAAGCCCTGAACTCCCCAATGCACCGGTGGTGGAGAAGTCCTGGACTCCACAATACACCGGCGGTGGAGAAGTCCTGAACTCTCCAATAAACCGGTGGTGGAGAAGTCCTGAACTCCCCAATACACCGGTGGTGGAGAAGCCCTGAACTCCCCAATGCACCGGTGGTGGAGAGGTCCTGGACTCCACAATACACCGGTGGGGGAGAAGTCCTGAACTCTCCAATAAACCGGTGGTGGAGAAGTCCTGACTCTCCATACACCGGTGGTAGATAAGTCCTGAACTCCCCAATACACAGGTGGTGGAGAAGTCCTGAACTCCCGAATACACAGGTGGTGGAGACGTCCTGAACTCCCCAATACACCGGTGGTGGAGAAGCCCTGAACTCCCCAATGCACCGGTGCTGTAGAAGTCCTGAACTCCTCAATACACCTGTGGTGGAGAAGTCCTGAACTCTCCAATAAACCGGTGGTGGAGAAGTCCTGAACTCCCCAATACACCGGTGGTGGAGAAGCCCTGAAGTATTCCAATTCTCCGGTGGTGGAGAAGTCCTGGACTCTCCAATACACGTGTGGTGGAGAAGCCCTGAAATCTGCAATAAATCAGTGGTGGAGAAGTCCTGAACTCCCCAATACACCGGTGGTGGAGAAGCCCTGAACTCCCCAATGCACCGGTGGTGGAGAGGTCCTGGACTCCACAATACACCGGTGGGGGAGAAGTCCTGAACTCTCCAATAAACCGGTGGTGGAGAAGTCCTGAACTCTCCATACACCGGTGGTAGATAAGTCCTGAACTCCCCAATACACAGGTGGTGGAGAAGTCCTGAACTCCCGAATACACAGGTGGTGGAGACGTCCTGAACTACACAATACACCAGTGTTGGAGAAGCCCTGAACTCCCCAATGCACCGGTGCTGGAGAAGTCCTGGACTCCCCAACACACCGGTGGTGGAGAAGTCCTGAACTCTACAATAAACCGGTGGTGGAGAAGTCCTGAACTCCTCAATACACCGGTGGTGGAGAAGTCCTGAAATCCCCTATACTCCGGTGGTGGAGTAGTACTGAACTCCCCAATACACCGGTGGTGGAGTAGCCCTGAACTCCCCAATGCACCGGTGCTGGAGAAGTCCTGAACTCCACAATACACCGGTGGTGCAGAAGTCCTGAACTCCCCAATACACCGGTGGTGGAGAAGCCCAAAACTCCACAATGCACCGGTGGTGGAGAAGTCCTGGACTCCACAATACTCCGGCGGTGGAGAAGTCCTGAACTCTCCAATAAACCGGTGGTGGAGAAGACATGAACTCCCCAATACACCGGTGGTGGAGAAGTCCTGAACTCCCCTATACTCCGGTGGTGGAGAAGTCCTGAACTCCACAATACACCGGTGGTGGAGAAGTCCTGAAATCCCCGATATACTGGTGGTGGGGAAATACTGATCTCCCCAATTCTCCGGTTGTTGGGAAGTCCTGAACTCCCCAATACACCGGTGGTGGAGAAGTCCTGAACTTCCCAATACACCGGTGGTGGAGAAGACATGAACTCCCCAATACACCGGTGGTGGAGAAGTCCTGAACTCTCCATTACTCCGGTGGTGGAGAAGTACTGAACTCCCCAATACAGCGGTGGTGGAGAAGTCCTGAACTCCCCAATGCACCGGTGCTGGAGAAGTCCTGATCTCCACGATACACCGGTGGTGGAGAAGTCCTGAACTCCCCAATACACCGGTGGTGGAGAAGTCCTGAAATCCCCTATATACTGGTGGTGGGGAAATACTGAGCTCCCCAATTCTCCGGTTGTTGGGAAGTCCTGAACTCCCCAATACACCGGTGGTGGAGAAGTCCTGAACTTCCCAATACACCAGTGGTGGAGAAGACCTGAACTCCCCAATACACCGGTGGTGGAGAAGTCCTGAACTCCCCATTACTCCGGTGGTGGAGAAGTACTGAACTCCCCAATACACCGGTGCTGGAGAAGTCCTGGACTCCGCAATACTCCGGCGGTGGAGAAGCCCTGAATTATTCCAATGCACCGGTGGTGGAGAAGTCCTGGACTCTCCAATACACGGGTGGTGGAGAAGCCCTGAACTCTGCAATAAATCAGTGGTGGAGAAGTCCTGAACTCCCCAATACACTGGTGGTGGAGAAGACCTGAACTCCCCAATACACCGGTGGTGGAGAAGCCCTGAACTCCCCAATGCACCGGTGGTGGAGAAGTCCTGACTCCACAATACACCGGCGGTGGAGAAGTCCTGAACTCTCCAATAAACCGGTGGTTGAGAAGTCCTGAACGCCCCAATACACCGGTGGTGGAGAAGCCCTGAACTCCCCAATGCACCGGTGGTGGAGAGGTCCTGGTCTCCACAATACACCGGTGGGGGAGAAGTCCTGAACTCTCCAATAAACCGGTGGTGGAGAATTCCTGAACTCTCCATACACCGGTGGTAGATAAGTCCTGAACTCCCCAATACACAGGTGGTGGAGAAGTCCTGAACTCCCGAATACACAGGTGGTGGAGACGTCCTGAACTCCCCAATACACCGGTGGTGGAGAAGCCCTGAACTCCCCAATGCACCGGTGCTGGAGAAGTCCTGAACTCCTCAATACACCGGTGGTGGAGAAGGCCTGAACTCTCCAATAAACCGGTGGTGGAGAAGTCCTGAACTCCCCAATACACCGGTGGTGGAGAAGCCCTGAATTATTCCAATGCACCGGTGGTGGAGAAGTCCTGGACTCTCCAATACACGTGTGGTGGAGAAGCCCTGAACTCTGCAATAAATCAGTGGTGGAGAAGTCCTGAACTCCCCAATACACCGGTGGTGGAGAAGCCCTGAACTCCCCAATGCACCGGTGGTGGAGAGGTCCTGGACTCCACAATACACCGGTGGGGGAGAAGTCCTGAACTCTCCAATAAACCGGTGGTGGAGAGGTCCTGAACTCTCCATACACCGGTGGTAGATAAGTCCTGAACTCCCCAATACACAGGTGGTGGAGAAGTCCTGAACTCCCGAATACACAGGTGGTGGAGACGTCCTGAACTACACAATACACCGGTGGTGGAGAAGCCCTGAACTCCCCAATGCACCGGTGCTGGAGAAGTCCTGGACTCCCCAACACACCGGTGGTGGAGAAGTCCTGAACTCTACAATAAACCGGTGGTGGAGAAGTCCTGAACTCCTCAATACACCGGTGGTGGAGAAGTCCTGAAATCCCCTATACTCCGGTGGTGGAGTAGTACTGAACTCCCCAATACACCGGTGGTGGAGAAGCCCTGAACTCCCCAATGCACCGGTGCTGGAGAAGTCCTGAACTCCACAATACACCGGTGGTGCAGAAGTCCTGAACTCCCCAATACACCGGTGGTGGAGAAGCCCAAAACTCCACAATGCACCGGTGGTGGAGAAGTGCTGGACTCCACAATACTCCGGCGGTGGAGAAGTCCTGAACTCTCCAATAAACCAGTGGTGGAGAAGACATGAACTCCCCAATACACCGGTGGTGGAGAAGTCCTGAACTCCCCTATACTCCGGTGGTGGAGAAGTCCTGAACTCCACAATACACCGGTGGTGGAGAAGTCCTGAAATCCCCGATATACTGGTGGTGGGGAAATACTGAGCTCCCCAATTCTCCGGTTGTTGGGAAGTCCTGAACTCCCCAATACACCGGTGGTGGAGAAGTCCAGAACTTCCCAATACACCGGTGGTGGAGAAGACATGAACTCCCCAATACACCGGTGGTGGAGAAGTCCTGAACTCTCCATTACTCCGGTGGTGGAGAAGTACTGAACTCCCCAATACAGCGGTGGTGGAGAAGTCCTGAACTCCCCAATGCACCGGTGCTGGAGAAGTCCTGATCTCCACGATACACCAGTGGTGGAGAAGTCCTGAACTCCCCAATACACCGGTGGTGGAGAAGTCCTGAAATCCCCTATATACTGGTGGTGGGGAAATACTGAGCTCCCCAATTCTCCGGTTGTTGGGAAGTCCTGAACTCCCCAATACACCGGTGGTGGAGAAGTCCTGAACTTCCCAATACACCAGTGGTGGAGAAGTCCTGAACTCCCCATTACTCCGGTGGTGGAGAAGTACTGAACTCCCCAATACACCGGTGCTGCAGAAGTCCTGGACTCCACAATACTCCGGCGGTGGAGATGTCCTGAACTCTCCAATAAACCGGTGGTGGAGAAGTCCTGAACTCCCCAATACACCGGTGGTGGAGAAGCCCTGAATTATTCCAATGCACCGGTGGTGGAGAAGTCCTGGACTCTCCAATGCACCGGTGGTGGAGAAGCCCTGTCCTCCCCAATGCACCAGTGCTGGAGAAGTCCTGAACTCCCCAATACACCGGTGGTGGAGAAGTCCTGAACTTCCCAACACACCGGTGGTGGAGAAGACCTGAACTCCCCAATACACCGGTGGTGGAGAAGTCCTGAACTCCCCAATACACCGGTGGTGGAGAAGTCCTGAACTCCCCAATACTCTGGTGGTGGAGAAGTCCTGATCTCCCCAATACACCGGTGGTGGAGAAGCCCTGAACTCCCCAATGCACCGGTGCTGGAGAAGTCCTGAACTCCCCAATACATCGGTGGTGGAGAAGCCCTGAACTCCCCAATGCACCAGTGGTGGAGAAGTCCTGGACTCCACAATACACCGGCGGTGGAGAAGTCCTGAACTCTCCAATAAACCGGTGGTGGAGTAGTCCTGAACTCCCCAATACACCGGTGGTGGAGAAGCCCTGAAATATTCCAATGCACCGGTGGTGGAGAAGTCCTGGACTCCCCAATACACGGGTGGTGGAGAAGCCCTGAACTCTGCAATAAATTGGTGGTGGAGAAGCCCTGAACTCCCCAATGCACCCGTGCTGGAGAAGTTCTCATCTCCAGAATACACTGGTGATGGAGAACTCCTGAACTCCCCAATACACTGGTGGTGGAGAACTCCTGAACACCCCAATACACCGGTGGTGGAGAAGTCCTGAACTCCCCAATACACTGTTGGTGGAGCAGTACTGAGCTCCCCAATACACCGGTGGTGCAGAAGTCCTGAACTCCCCAATACACCGGTGGTGGAGAAGTCCTGAACTCCCCACTGCACCGGTGGTGGAGAAGCCCTGACCTCCCCAATGCACCAGTGCTGGAGAAGTCCTGAACTCTCCAATAAACCGGTGGTGGAGAAGTCCTTAACTCCCCAATACACCGGTTGTGGAGAAGTCCTGAACTCCTCAATACACCTGTGGTGGAGATGTCCTGAACTCCTCAATACACCGGTGGTGGAGAAGTCCTGAACTCCCCAATGCACCGGTGGTGGAGAAGCCCTGTCCTCCCCAATGCACCAGTGCTGGAGAAGTCCTGAACTCTCCAATAAACCGGTGGTGGAGAAGTCCTTAACTCCCCAATACACCGGTGGTGGAGAAGTCCTGAACTCCTCAATACACCGGTGCTGGAGAAGTCCTGAACTCCCCAATACACCGGTGGTGGAGAAGCCCTGAATTATTCCAATGCACCGGTGGTGGAGAAGTCCTGGACTCTCCAATACACGGGTGGTGGAGAAGCCCTGAACTCTGCAATAAATCAGTGGTGGAGAAGTCCTGAACTCCCCAATACACTGGTGGTGGAGAAGACCTGAACTCCCCATACACCGGTGGTGGAGAAGTCCTGAACTCCCCAATACACCGGTGGTGGAGAAGCCCTGAACTCTCCAATAAACCGGTGGTGGAGAGGTCCTGGACTCCACAATACACCGGTGGGGGAGAAGTCCTGAACTCTACAATAAACCGGTGGTGGAGAAGTCCTGAACTCTCCATACACCGGTGGTAGATAAGTCCTGAACTCCCCAATACACAGGTGGTGGAGAAGTCCTGAACTCCCGAATACACAGGTGGTGGAGACATCCTGAACTACACAATACACCGGTGGTGGAGAAGCCCTGACCTCCCCAATGCACCAGTGCTGGAGAAGTCCTGAACTCTCCAATAAACCGGTGGTGGAGAAGTCCTTAACTCCCCAATACACCGGTTGTGGAGAAGTCCTGAACTCCTCAATACACCGGTGGTGGAGATGTCCTGAACTCCTCAATACACCGGTGGTGGAGAAGTCCTGAACTCCCCAATGCACCGGTGGTGGAGAAGCCCTGTCCTCCCCAATGCACCAGTGCTGGAGAAGTCCTGAACTCCCCAATACACCGGTGGTGGAGAAGTCCTGAACTTCCCAATACACCGGTGGTGGAGAAGACCTGAACTCCC
The DNA here is from genome assembly GCF_030144855.1 of Hypanus sabinus. NCBI lineage: Eukaryota > Metazoa > Chordata > Chondrichthyes > Myliobatiformes > Dasyatidae > Hypanus > Hypanus sabinus. The sequence goes on from NC_082727.1 coordinate 3,164,229, forward strand.
CAATACACCGGTGGTGGAGAAGTCCTGAACTCCCCAATACACCGGTGGTGGAGAAGTCCTGAACTCCCCAATACTCTGGTGGTGGAGAAGTCCTGATCTCCCCAATACACCGGTGGTGGAGAAGCCCTGAACTCCCCAATGCACCGGTGCTGGAGAAGTCCTGAACTCCCCAATACATCGGTGGTGGAGATGCCCTGAACTCCCCAATGCACCGGTGGTGGAAAAGTCCTGGACTCCACAATACACCGGCGGTGGAGAAGTCCTGAACTCTCCAATAAACCGGTGGTGGAGTAGTCCTGAACTCCCCAATACACCAGTGGTGGAGAAGCCCTGAAATATTCCAATGCACCGGTGGTGGAGAAGTCCTGGACTCCCCAATACACGGGTGGTGGAGAAGCCCTGAACTCTGCAATAAATCGGTGGTGGAGAAGCCCTGAACTCCCCAATGCACCCGTGCTGGAGAAGTTCTCATCTCCAGAATACACTGGTGATGGAGAACTCCTGAACTCCCCAATACACTGGTGGTGGAGAACTCCTGAACTCCCCAATACACCGGTGGTGGAGAAGTCCTGTACTCCCCAATACACTGTTGGTGGAGCAGTACTGAGCTCCCCAATACACCGGTGGTGCAGAAGTCCTGAACTCCCCAATACACCTGTGGTGGAGATGTCCTGAACTCCTCAATACACCGGTGGTGGAGAAGTCCTGAACTCCCCAATGCACCAGTGCTGGAGAAGTCCTGAACTCTCCAATAAACCGGTGGTGGAGAAGTCCTTAACTCCCCAATACACCGGTGGTGGAGAAGTCCTGAACCCCTCAATACACCGGTGGTGGAGATGTCCTGAACTCCTCAATACACCGGTGGTGGAGAAGTCCTGAACTCCCCATTACACCGATGGTGGAGAAGTCCTGAACTCCCCAATACACCGGTGGTGGAGAAGTCCTGAACTCCCCAATAAACCAGTGGTGGAGAAGTCCTGAACTCCTCAATACACCGGTGGTGGAGAAGTCCTGAACTCCCCAATACACCGGTGGTGGAGAAGTCCTGAACTCCCCTATACACAGGTGCTTGAGAAATACTGAGCTCCCCAATACACCGGTTGTGGAGAAGTCCTGAACTCCCCAATACACCGGTGGTGGAGAAGTCCTGAACTCCCCAATACACCGGTGGTGGAGAAGTCCTGAACTCCCCAATACACCGGTGGTGGAGAAGTCCTGAACTTCCCAATACACCGGTGGTGGAGAAGTCCTGAACTCCCCAATACACCGGTGGTGGAGAAATCCTGAACTCCCCAATACACCTGTGGTGGAGAAGTCCTGAACTCTCCAATAAACCGGTGGTGGAGAAGTCCTGAACTCCCCAATACACCGGTGGTAGATAAGTCCTGAACTCCCCAATGCACCGGTGGTGGAGAAGTCCTGAACTCCCCAATACACCGGTGATGGAGAAGTACTGAACTCCCCAAATCACCGGTGTTGGAGAAGCCCTGAACTCCTCAATGCACCGGTGGTGGAGACATCCTGGACTCCCCAATACACCGGTGGTGGAGAAGTCCTGAACTCCCCATTACACCGATGGTGGAGAAGTCCTGAACTCCCCAATACACCGGTGGTGGAGAAGTCCTGAACTCCCCAATAAACCAGTGGTGGAGAAGTCCTGAACTCCTCAATACACCGGTGGTGGAGAAGTCCTGAACTCCCCAATACACCGGTGGTGGAGAAGTCCTGAACTCCCCTATACACAGGTGCTTGAGAAATACTGAGCTCCCCAATACACCGGTTGTGGAGAAGTCCTGAACTCCCCAATACACCGGTGATGGAGAAGTACTGAACTCCCCAAATCACCGGTGTTGGAGAAGCCCTGAACTCCTCAATGCACCGGTGGTGGAGACATCCTGGACTCCCCAATACACCGGTGGTGGAGAAGTACTGAACTCCCCAAATCACCGGTGTTGGAGAAGCCCTGAACTCCTCAATGCACCGGTGGTGGAGACATCCTGGACTCCCCAATACACCGGTGGTGGAGAAGTACTGAACTCCCCAAATCACCGGTGTTGGAGAAGCCCTGAACTCCCCAATGCACCGGTGGTGGAGAAGTCCTGAACTCCCCAATACACCGGTGATGGAGAAGTACTGAACTCCCCAAATCACCGGTGTTGGAGAAGCCCTGAACTCCTCAATGCACCGGTGGTGGAGACATCCTGGACTCCCCAATACACCGGTGGTGGAGAAGTACTGAACTCCCCAAATCACCGGTGTTGGAGAAGCCCTGAACTCCCCAATGCACCGGTGGTGAAGAAGTCCTGAACTCTCCAATACACCGGTGGTGGAGAAGTCCTGAACTCCCCAATAAACCGGTGTTGGAGAAGCCCTGAACTCCCCAATACACCGGTGGTGGAGAAGCCCTGAACTCCCCAATGCACCGGTGCTGGAAAAGTCCTCATCTCCCCAATACACCAAGGACATTTAGGCAGCAATGCCTGTCCCACCTTAATAAAATCATAGCTGAACAACGTTAGGCCTCAAAACGTTGAAATATTCTGATTTTATATGGTTATATGGTTTATGAAAAGTGAGCTAGACAAGGTTTTCTCTGGAACTTGGTACATGTAACAATAATAAACCAATTCCAACTCTCGTAACAAAAGGCTCATCACTCTTCCACATTGACCTCCATTCCTGCTGTTTCAAAATCAGCCTCCTCTTTACCTGCATTTGGACTTGGGTGACTACAGTGACCAAGCTTCCAGAAACATGGGCACCAAGGTAGCATAGCAATTAGTATGACTGTCTCACAGCTTGGGGCATTCCAGAGTTTGGACAACAATTCCAGCCCCATTTGTACATTCTCCTTATGAACCACGTGGGTTTCCTCCCACAGTCTGAAGACATACAATTTGACTAGTCATTGTAAATTATGCTGCGATTAGAGTACAAATCGGTGGGTTGCTGGGATGACCTGTTCCGTGCTGTGATTAGTGTAGCTGGGTGACCGTCAAATCTTATTCATTATTGTTAAAAATGTACTTAGGCATCCATCCGGGTAATGCTAGAATAGTTGTCTGTACCTTTTAAGTGGAGATGGTGATGTCATTACACACGTGCAGGATAGTGGGGACACCATTTTGTTTTCTGCAGGGGAAGCTGGTGGTGCTTTGGGATTAAGTTCCTCCCAGAGATAATAGGGTTAGGAAAAGTGAGTATTAATTGATGATATCCATGTAAATTTGTCTATGCTTGTTGGTGAATCGAGAATATCGATAATTTAAAGAGCAAACTTGAGGTAATCTGCAGATGCTGGAAATTCAAACAACACATACAAAATGCTGGTGGGACACAGCAGGCCAGGCAGCATCTATAAGGAGAAACACTGTCAACGTTTCGGGCCAAGACCCTTCATCAGGACTAACTGAAAGGAAAGATAGTAAGAGATTTGAAAGTAGTGGGGGGAGGGGGAAATGCGAAATGATAGGAGAAGACCAGAGTGGGTGGGATGAAGCAAAGAGCTGGAAAGGTGATTGGCAAAAGTGATACAGAGCTGGAGAAGGGAAAGGATCATGGGACGGGAGGCCTAGGGAGAAAGAAAGGGGGAGGGGAGCACCAGAGAGAGATGGAGAACAGGCAGAGTGATGGGCAGAGAGAGAGAAAAAAAACAAACAACTAAATATGTCAGGGATGGGGTAAGAAGGGGAGGAGGGGCATTAACGGATGTTAGAGAAGTCAAAGTTCATGCCATCAGGTTGGAGGCTACAAGTCGGTGTATAAGGTGTTGTTCCTCCATCCTGAGTTTGGATTCATCTTGACAGTAGAGGAGGCCATGGATAGACATCAGAATGGGAATGGGACGTGGAATTAAAATGTGTGGCCACTGGGTGATCCTGCTTTCTCTGGCGGACCGAGCGTAGGTGTTCAGCAAAATGGTCTCCCAGTCTGCGTCAGGTCTCACCAATATATAAAAGGCCACACCGGGAGCACCGGACGCAGTATACCACACCAGCCAACTCACAGGTGAAGTGTCGCCTCACCTGGAAGGACTGTCTGGGGCCCTGAATGGTGGTGAGGGAGGAAGTGTACAAGGATAAGTGCCAGGAGGGAGATCGGTGGGAAGGGATGGGGGGTGGGGGGATGAGTGGACAAGGGAGTCACGTAGGGAGTGATCTCTGCGGAAAGCAGAAAGAGTGGAGGAGGGAAAGATGTGCTTGGTAGTGGGATCCCGTTGGAGGTGGCGGAAGTTAAGGAGAATTATACGTTGGACCTGGAGGCTGGTGGGGTGGTAGGTGAGGACAAGGGGAACCCTATCCCGAGTGGGGTGGCGGGCAGATGGGGTGAGGGCAGATGTGCGTGAAATGGGAGACTTGCTTTTGAGAGCAGAGTTGATGATGGAAGAAGGGAAGCCCCTTTGTTTAAAAAAGGAAGACATCTCCTTCGTCCTGGAATGAAATGCCTCATCCTGAGAGCAGATGCGGTGGAGATGGAGGAATTGTGAGAAGGGGATAGCCTTTTTGCAACAGACAGGGTGGGAAGAGGAATAGTCCAGGTAGCTGTGAGAGTCTGTAGGCTTATAGTAGATATCAGTAGACAAGCCGTCTCCAGAGATGGAGACAGAAAGATCAAGAAAGAGGAGGGAGGTGTCAGAAAAGGACCAGGTAAATTTGAGAGCAGGGTGAAAGTTGGAGGCAAAGTTAATGAAATCAATTAGCTCAGCATGCATGCAGGAGGCAGCTGCAATGCAGTCGTCGATGTAGTGAAGGAAAAGAGGGGGACGGATACCCGTATAGACTTGGAACATGGACTGTTCCACAAGGCCAACAAAAAGGCAGGCATAACTAGCCCATGGCTACACCCTTGGTTTGGAGAAAGTGGGAGGAGCCAAAGGAGAAATTATTGAGAGTAAGAACTAATTTTGCTAGACGGAAGAGAGTGGTGGTTGAGGGGAATTGGTTAGGTCTGGAATCCAAAAAGAAGCTAAAAGCTTTGAGACCATCCGGGTGGGGGATGGAGGTATATAGGGACTGGACATCCATGGAACATGGATGATAAGACGGTGGGGGCCAGGGAACTTAAAATCATTGAAAAAATTCAAAGTGTGAGAAGTGTCACGAACATAGGTGGGAAGGGATTGAACAAGGGGGGGATAAGACAGTGTCAAGGTATGCGGAAATGAGTTCGGTGGGGCAGGAGCAAGCTGAGACAATAGGTCTACCTGGACAGGCAGGTTTGTGGATCTTGGGTAGGAGGTAGAAACAGGAACTGTGGGGTGTGGGAACTATGAGCCTGGTGGCAGTGGATGGGAGATCCCCAGAGCTGATAAGGTTGGTGATGGTATAGGAGACAATGGCCTGGTGCTCCTTTGTGGGGTCATGATCAAGGGGTAAATAAGAGGAGGTATCAGAGTTGTCGCTGTGCCTCGGCCAGGTAGAGGTCAGCACGCCAGACAACAGCTCCCCCCTTATCAGCAGGTTTTATAGTGAGGTTGGGATTGGTGCGGAGGGAGCAGAGAGCAGAGCGTTCAGAAGGAGTTAGGTTGGAATTGGAACAGAGTGTGGTGAAGTCGAGACGGTTGATGTCCCATCGGCAATTAGCAATAAAGAGATCCAGAGCAGGCAGAAGACCAGAGCGGGGTGTCCTTGAAGAGGAGGAAGGTTGAAGACAGGAGAAGGGGTCATCGGTGGGGGTAGGAGAGTCCTTGTCAAAGAAGTAAGCTCAGAGATGGAGCCGGCGGAAGAAGAGTTCAGCATCATGGCGTACGCGGAACTCGCTGAGGTGTGGGCGAAGGGGGACAAAGCTGAGGCTCTTACTGAGGACAGAGTGCTCTGCCTCAGAGAGTTGAAGGTTGGAGGGAACGGTAACGACCCAGCACGGATAAGAGATGGGATCAGAGGGGGGAGGGAGGCTGGTAGTGTCAGTAGAGAGGAAGATGGAGCCTCTGAGGGCCCAGGAGCTGACGATGGGATCTGAGGGAGAGAGGATTGCAGAGTGGTGGTGGGGGACGGGGAGACGGGAGTCACAATCACAACGTGTGAAGACCCGACCTGGAGTCGCAGTCGGTGGTTGCGCAATCGCTTTGAAGCTGTCCATGGTCGTTGGAACACACGATGATGGTGCTGGAGTTCGGGTTTTGAATATGCCCTGAGTTGCTGGGGCAGTTGAGATCAACGGCCGGGGCCAATCCATGGCCGTTGGAACCCGCGTTGATGGTGCTGGAGTCCAGGTTTTGAAAATGCCCAGGTTGCTGGGGCAGCCGAGATCGACGGCCGGGTCCGGGGCCGCAATACAAAGTCCATGCTCTGGGGTCTGCAGATGGAAGATCTTGTGATCCTTGCAGGACAAGATAAAGTCAAAGAAACGGCGATTGCACGCATGGATCCGACGGAGGATGAAATAACGGACAGGTCCATTGCAAACGGAGAAAAAGGTGTCCCGGAGGCCTGGAAGGGATTGTGATGGGAACGCCAGGTACCTTCTCATGGTGGAGAGTGTCGCCCTCAGAGCTCGACGGGAGAAACAACGGGAGGCAGAATCAATTAAATGTGAGTACCTGGGATCCTCAGAAGATCCAAATTGAGAAGATCGAAAACAGATCCTGAAGTCAACTGAAGTCAGTTGGTGGCGGAGACACATTCCAAGGAAGGATAAATGGCTGTAATAGCGGGTCTGGGTCAAAATATGATCGAAAAGTTGAAGGGCCAAAGGAATTATAGATGGGGAGCAGCGAGAGAGGGTTTCACTGAAACCGTCGAAGAGAAGATTTAAACTTCTTCAGTGTAGGCATCACTGGCAGAGGCTTCGCAGTAGTGAATTTAAAGAGCAAACACGAGGAAATCTGCAGATGCTGGTGTTACGTACCCCATAACTGGGTCACTTACCAGCAAAGATAGAGAGGTCCGTTGAAGTCTGATGGTACTATTTTTAACGGTATTTATTGATAAAAATACACAAAAATAATATAAATGCAAACATACAGATAATATAAGTCAATACTAAATCTAAAAGCGCGGTATAATAATCAATAAGAAATAGCTCTATCGTTGTCTAGGGGATAATGTATTGTCCAACGGAAATATAAAAGTCACTTTAGTTCATTCAGGCTGCAGCCTTTGGTTGGAGTCAAGAGAGACAGATTTTTGGAACTTGCCAGAGTTTTTCCTTTTTATGATGTCGATCCTTCAAAATGTCGTTGGTGTCCTTTTCCTTTTAGCTAAGCCGCCTTCCATGGTCAGTCCCACCAATCCAGGGCAACAGGAAAGGATGCACGCGGGCCCCACCGGCTGTCGCTATTAAACGCTGTCACGGGATTTCTAGCGTTTCTCCTGGTGCGTCTAAAGGGGTTGTTCCCCAGACCTTCTTTTATCCTTACTCATGGGGTCTCAGATGTCAATCAGATTGGAATGATGCCATCCCTCAACCCACCCCACTTTGTTCATTCCCTGGGAGCTTCAAATAAATAGTACAGTACTCAATACACAATTCCGTCTCCAAGAGACAATGGCCGTTTCCCGTGGCTTTGTATCGCTGAGGGGCCAGGACATTCCAAACCCCTTGTGGATTCTGCGTGTCTTTCTCTCATTTCCTGGGTCTCCTGACCTGAATTAATAGCGATCTTGTGATTCTCAAAAAGGAAGGGGCTACTTTGTACCCTTCGGCCCCTCAGAGTTGTGGCACGTTCGTCACACTGGAAATTCAAACAACACACACAAAATGCTGGTGGGACACAGCAGGCCAGGACTAACTGAAAGGAAAGATAGTAAGAGATTTGAAAGTAGTGAGGGGAAGGGGAAATGCAAAATGATAGGAGAGGACCGGAGGGGGTGGAATGAAGCTAAGAGCTTCATACGGTAATTTGACATGTTTTACATGTGGATGCTTTAGATTTTCACAAGTGAAGGCATTGGTGCTGGATAGCGTGACTTGTATGAAGTTCCTTACCGGCCAAGTAGGTCAGTCTTCCTGTAATTTAACTACCAGGCAATATCTTGTAAAAGTTGTTCCAAAGTGTACCTTTTGTCTAACTTTATTGTATCATGACTGATTGTGAATGTAACAACATAACATGGATGTTTAGTCACTTTTTGGAAGTTAAGCATGTGTGTACTTAAAGGGAGTAGACGTCTTAGATGAGAGAATTCCAGAGATTCGCCACCTTCTGAGATGAAAAAATATTGCCTCCTTATTTTGCAATTGTGTCCAATTTTTTTTTGTTTTGGTTTCTGCCACAGTATCCTCACCATATCCCTCCCATAAAATGCAATTGTAACCTTAAAGCTGTTTACAAGGCCATCCCTCAGCTATTTGTTCCATGGAGAAAAAAAGATGAATCTTACCTGGTAGTTACAACTACTGAGAAAGTTATGGCTGGAAATTAAATGTGAAAAAAATTACTAGAACAATACCAGGAAAGATCTACGTGACCACAGGTGATTAGCCATTAGTTATGACCCAGCCCATTATATTTTCAATTTTTAAAATGTAGTTCCACTATGTCTTCTGAGTAAAGTTTCCATCATCTTTCCTACCAATTGTGTTAACTAATTGGTCTGTTCCCTAGGCATATTTTCAATTTTAAATTCAGAATTCCTCCAATCGTCTGGCACTATTCCCCTTTCTAATGAATTTTTATACCATAAGACCATAAGACATTTCATCATGAGCTGATCCAATCTCCTTTTTAATCCCATTCCCCCGCCTTCTCACCATAACCTTTGATGCCCTGGCTACTCAGATACCTATCAATCTCTGCAGTGCCTCTGCTGACTCCTACCTAATTTCTTTTAACATGCACTGTGTTCACTCTATAAAGATAGAATTGAATTAATTCCTCTTCACACTAGACTTAAATAAGTCTTGTGCTTTTCTTGCAAAATAAAACAGCCCTACCATACAGCATAGTTCTATGTTACATAAAATATATTTCATGCAGCACGCCAGATCCCTCAAAGTTGTTGTGCAAGTTGATGGAGTGTCCAGGGAGGCATACAGTGTGTTGACCTTCATTATTCAGGTCACTGAGTTCAAAAGCTGTGAAGTAATGTCATAAAAGTATAAAACTTTTGTTAGACCACCTTTGGAGTATCATGTTCAGTTCTAATAATCTCATCTTGAGAACAACATGGAAGTTTTAGAGAGGGTGCAGAGGATACTACCTGGATTAGAGAGCATGTCTTATGAGGAAAGGTTGGGTGATTAGGACATTTCTCTTTGAACCAAAGGAGGATTAGAGGTGACCTGATAGAAGCGTATAAGATGATGAGGCATACAGTAGATTGACAGCCAATGCCTTTATTCCAGGGCAGCAATGGTTAATATGACAGGGCATAAATTCTATAGTGAATGGAAGAACATGTAAGGGAAATAGCTGTGGTAGCTTTAAAAAAAATTACAAGTTCATGGAACCAACTGCAAGCGTGTTGATAGAGGCCGTTTATGAATATTTGAGAGGCACTTGGATAGGCACGTGGATGGAAAGAAAGTAGAAGGCTATATGAGGGGGAAGAGATAGATTGAATCTGGAGAAGGTTAAAAGGTTGGCGCATCATCATAGACCAGAGGGCCTGTACTCTGCTCTACTGTTCTACATTGAATAGTCCTATCATCCCATTCCCTCCCCCACCCAATGGTGCTTGTGAAAATGATTGAACTTACCAACGTGAATTTATCTGAGCATTGCATAGTTCAACTAGCTTGGTGATTCACACAACCCCAACCTCTTACAGTAACCACAGTTGTGTGATGCTCCTCGGACTCTGGGGCATGCCCACACTTATTTCAGTACTTGCAAGTAACATGGTTGAAAGCAAATATCAAAAGCTTACACTTTGCAGAGTTCTTTTACTAGGTGCAGGCTCTACATCAGACTCTGGGTCAATATGTCCTCCCTGCCCTAGATAGTTCTGATGGAGAATTTTTACAGGACCATTCCCATCTTCTGGTTTCAAAAGGCTGCTAAATTGCAATCTGATTCCCCACTACATAAGGTGCTGAAATCTGGTGGTGGGCCAATTTATTCTTCCTTTGTAGTCCTAAATTTCTTATTAGAAATTTCTTATTGAGAAAATGTAATCTTTTGATCATTTCACTTCTTCTTGTTTTGGTTTTGTTTTCTAGGTGAAAGTGCTGCTATTTCTTTCTTCATATCAGACTCATACCTGAGGTACAATTTCTGTAGCAAGTCCTCACTACAGGTTCCAAAACAAGTATCCACAGGTAATCTGGCTTCATGTCTGAACATTAAATAGTATGGTGAGAAGCCTGTGGCTTCATTCTGAGTATATTGTAGGGCAGTGCTTAGTTAAGATGGCACTAAACGGCGACTCCTTAGATCGTATCTTCGGAAACAGCTCTATTTCCATCTTTATTATCTCTATTTTTCCCTTTCAAGGTTCTTTTGAAGACCCTGACTTGGAGTTACATGCTGACTTTGGTTCTTTGTGGGAATGGGACCTGCTCTTGGGGTTTCATGATGAGCCGTAATCCAACATGCAAAGGGCGCGGCCTAAGAGTTAGGCTCACTTTTGCAGGCCAAGGATATCGGGGTTCTGGAGATGGGTGGATCAAAGGTCAGTGTCCTGACAGACTGGTGTGTCATGGGAGTCAGAAGATCTTTGGCTGTGTGCCCAGAGACCTGAGTTCTTTGGGCACAGAGCTCAGGAAAGCAACACAATGGACTTTTAACATCATAAACTCGCAAGCTGTTTGTTTTGTCTCCTTTCTCGCTGTGAAATGGAAATGCCTCTTTCTCCTTTATTAGAGAGAGAGAGAGAGAGAGAGAGAGAGAGAGAGCCTGTGGTATGTCGAATACTGTGTGAAATGCGAAGTATTTGGGGTACTGCAAGTCTATCTTTGCTGCATGCTTGAATGCTCAGAGGCAGGTGCTGATGCTTTTTTTTACTGGTGGGGGGAGGAAGGATAGTTGCTTACACGTGGGAGGGAGGGAAACTGGTGGGGACTTTGGGGTTCTAACATTTAACTGTCATTCAGTCTTTGGGGCAGTCCTCTGATTTCGTGGATAGATGCGAAGAATAAGCATTTCAGGATATATATTGTATACATTTCTCTGACATTAAATGTACTTTTCAAACCTTTGATTTATAATAATGTACCAAAGTGTGCCAGTATGCTGACTTCACCTTTTCTTTTCCTTGGCATCAAGCATGTCTAGCAATGTCCTGCTGAATCTCTCATATCACCTTGAGGGTGATATGGCATGGTCCTTGACCTCTCACTCCAAACATGCTCAGTAACTCATGTAAGAGATGGCTATCAAAACCTCTTCCCTGATCACTGTGCATACTTCCTGGGCAATCAATAGGGTAGTGTATTTCTTCCACAACATTTTTCAACTCTGGATGCTTTCTGATCCTTTGTGGGAAAGGTTTGATGTAGGGATCAGTAATGACCAAGACCTTTGTAGAGTTCCTTGAATTAAGCTCCATGGAAATTAAATCCATACACATGAGATCTTTGTAGATGAAACAAGGGAGCAACTCTTTTAGCAATGTCATTCTCTAAATACAACAAATGCACCACTTACAGTGATCTTCAATTTCAGGCTTCATTCGTGGCAAATAGAAATTATTTCTGACTCATCCATAAGTCTTGTCAAATCCCAAATGACCTGAGTCATCATGAATTGATCTCAGCACAATTTTCCTGGACTTTTCAGGCAAAATCAACTGAGAACATTGAGTTCTGATTGGAGGAGAAGTAACCATGTGTAAAACTTTGTTCCACAACTCCAGTTTGTCCCATTCTCTCATCAGTAGGGATATAGTAGGATGTTTTATCTTCTCAACTTTTGAAATATATCTTTGAAAACAGCTGATCAGATTTCATCTATACAAGAGTCACCTTGCTACTGCTACTGACAATTCAGCAGGGCTCAAGCCAACTGTTTTGTATTCAGCGTCACAATATGCTTGAGGAATTGCGTAGCAAGGAGCACCAAAACGATTGACAGCTCTTTCGAACCATAGTCTTTCCTTTGATTTGCCAACTGTGGAAAGCTGGCACATTGCTTTAACACCTGAGACAGGAATGTTAAAGACATTTAACATGCTTGGTCAGTTACCGGCATCTCATAAGAGCACCATATTAACACATATTAACACCATATTAACAACAAAGTTCTGACTTCTCAAGCCTGTATTTAAAACTGAAATCATAGGCAGACAACACTGCCAGCCAGCAATGGCATTCAGCATGCAATTTTGCTCAGCTCAAAATATAAGTTAGTAGGTTGTTGTCAGTTCTCACCTTGAAGTTGGTACCATATAGATAGTTATTGAGTTTGTCTAACACTTCCCATTTCAATGCCAGAAACTGCAATTTGGAGTAGTTCTTCCCAAATCTCTGGTAGTACCCACTGAATCCAAGGAAGGAGCACAAAGCACTCACTGTTCTGGTTGGCCAAGTGGTTGCTGCTGAAGGGTCTCAGTCCAAGAAGTCAACTGTAGTCTTTTCCATTGATGCTGCCTGGCCTGCTGAGTTCCTCTAGCATTTTGTGTGTGTTGCTTGGATTTCCAGCATCTACAGATTTTCTCTTGCTTATGATTGTATTCAGGGTAGTTTTGGTCAGATGGTGACAAACTCCAGCAAATGAATGCAACATGCCTCAGGCCTTTTCCTTGGTCCTGATATAAAATGGCACCCAACCCTTCATGGGTAACGTCTGTGTGTAATTCATATGGCAACCGGGGCTTTGCAAAGGCAAGCACGTGTGCTTTAGTCAGTAACTCTTTAAGTGTCTGAAACGCCTCTTCACACTCTACATCACATCTTTCCCTGAAAGGCTCCGAGGATTAAGATAAACCTTGGCTTCTTCTCCCTTTGGTTTTCTCTCTTTCTTCACAGAGGAGAGATAGCCACATAGGAGTTGATTCAAAGGGTGGCTCACTCTGGAGTAGTTCTTCCCAAATCTCTGGTAGTACCCACTGAATCCAAGGAAGGAGCACAGAGCATTCACAGTTCTTGGTCTTGGCCAAGTGGTTACTGCCACTATCTTAGACGCATCTGTAGCCATTCCATTCTGAGAGACAGTTTACATAGTAAACTGATATTTTACAGAACTGGTACTTGTCCAGTGACAGTTTTAAACCTTCAGCTTTCAGGTGGCCTAACACCTTCAGTGGTCTTGTCTCATGCTCCACTAGGGTTGACCAAACACTGGGAGATTATCCAAGTACACAAGTACTTCAAGCAGGTTCATATTTCTAACAGTCTGTTCCATGACACATTGGAAAGTAGCCAGCACTCCTGATATGCAATTTGCTCCAAACAAAGCAGTCAAAAGGGAGATTTGCTGATATCATGAAAGTAACACAGGAACATTCAGAACTGAAAGCATTGTTGATCATAGAATGCTTTTGGTTTCATAAGCAGTATCAAAAAAAGGAAGTCCATTTCAGTGTTTGTGGCTGAAATGAAGAAATTGTATGAACATTGCCAATTCAGTAATGGGCTTAATGTTGCACTGAGAGATCATTTAGGTTGTGAAATCCTACAGAAAAGCATTTAAAATGACTCCTAACTGAAGCACAACTCACATTTAAAAGAACAGTTAAAATCACTGTATCAATGGAAACAGCAGCCAGAGAGGCAGTTAAGCAGCAGTCAGGACTGAAAGTGAGCATGAACAAAATTGCAACATCTAAACAGAAACCTGCCTAGCCACCATTGTGATAGGAGCTCACATATTCCAGGCAAATGCAAGTTTAAAGGCAAACCTTGCAGAAAATGCAACAAAGTAGGACACATAGAAAGATCGTCAGGCAGACAAAAATAAATGGATTGCACAGGGAAGAGAAAAATATAAAGTCAAGTTGTAGTTTCAAAAACAGCACTAATGTGCATGAGGTTGATGAAAAACGATGATGAGACTGACTAGGACTGGGAAGACCTGAAATTTATGGTGTGAAAATAAGAACTAATAATACTTTATTGATCCCAAAGGAAATGACAGTGCCACAATAACAATATAGATATACAAATATTAGAAGAGAAGTAAGAAAGAATAAAAAAATATGTTAGTTTAAAAATAAGATGTACAAAATTTACAAGTCAAAGATTACAAGCTTTACGAGATTTGCGAGTTCACACTGTTAAGATAGTAGTGCAAGAATTGCTGTAATATTATACAGTAATGGGTGCACATTCACTGTCCAGATAAAAAGTGATGGAAGTATTACACAGTACTGTTTGGTGTGTGATAAACAGAGGTCTGGTATGCAGAGATTAATTACAATCAAACAGGAGGGAGTCATCACTTCCCTGGCTATAGGCTGAGTCATTATAGAGCCTAATGGCTGAGGGTAAGAATGACCTCATATAACGCTCTTTGGAGCCACACAGTTGTCTTAGTCTATGACTGAAAGGTGCTCCTCTGTTCAGCCAAGGAGGCATGCAGAGGGTAGGAAACATTGTCCAGAATTGCTAGGATTTTCTGGAGGGTCCTTTGTTCTACCTCCACTTTGGCTCCTTATAACACAGTCAGCCTTTCTAATCAGTTTATTGAGCCTGTTGGCATCACCCGTGTTGATGCCATTGCCCCAGCACACCACCACATAGAAGATTGTACTGGCAACAACTGACTAGTAGAACATCTGAAGCAGAGGCCTACATACTCCAAAAGACCTCAGTCTCCTCAGGAAGTAGAGGTGACTCTGGTCCTTCTTGTACACAGCCTCTGTGTTGGTGCTGCACTGAAGTCTGTCTTCCAGTTGCACCCCCAGTACTTGTAGGTCCTCACCATGTCCACGTCCCCTCTATCAATAGTAACAGGGACCAGTGCAGGCTTGGTCTTCCTAAAGTCTATCATCATCTTTTTTGTCTTACTGATGTTGAACTGCAGATGATTCAGCTTGCTCCAATTGACAAAGTCCTCCACCAGGGCCCTTGTTTTCTACACCCAACTATTGCTAAGTCTCACAGAATTTCTGCAGATGACATGACTCAGTGTTGTATCTAAATTCCGAGGTATACAGAGTAAACAGGAAGGAAGCCAATACAGTCCCTGTGAGTCCACAGTGCTGCTTATAGCCATGTCTGACACACAGCTCTGAAGCCACACAAACTTTGATCTTCCATTATCCGGGATACAATGTATAGAACGGAACTTTTCCCCAGCAATGAGGGCTGTATGGTATTGAAAGCACTCAAAAAATCTAAAACCACGATCCTCTCGGTGCTGCCCTGCTTATTCAAATGGGAATGGGCTCTGTTTAGCAGGTAGATGACAGCATCATTGACTCCAGTGTGCTCCTGGTAGGCAAACTGCAGTTGATCAAGGGTTGATCTGACCAGGGCCAGTACCAGCCTCTCTAGGATCTTCATGATGTGTGAGGTCAGAGCCACTGGATGGTCGTCATTCAAGATTTTTGGTCGACTGTTCTTGAGCACTGGGACCACACATGATATTTTCTACACTGTTGGGAAGGATAGGAGGGTGAGACCAGGGTTTCTACATGTGAAATATTGATGAAGTGTCTTGGCTAATAAACTAATTAGGACAGTTAGAGAGTAATAGAACACAAGAAGACTAAAAAAAACAACGTGTAACTCTTGCTTCGGCAAGTGACTTAATATAGGGGGTGATAGCAACCTGCCCGGCCAAACTTCTAAGGGGGCAAATATTTCTTATGGGCACTGTAACTATTTTTGGCAGAATTTTATATGATGATGAGAAAGCATACAAGAGTGAGATAGAACAGCTGGTTGAGTGCTGTCACAGCAACAACCTTGCACTCAACATCATTAAGACCAAAGAATTGATTGTGGACTTCAGAAAGAGATGACCGACTCCATTTGTCATTGATCTCACTGACTGAAGCACCGGGGAAGATTCAAGTCATTGAGGCAGGAGCAGAGGGCAAGCAAGTGTTCAGTGTTCCATCTACCAGTCTCTCGCTCCCTGCTGCCAGGGGAAAGTGCTTGGATTCGGGTGATCTCTCTCCCTCGATGCTGCTGACAGATGGTAATGGAGCAGGGTTTAGTTGACGTGGATTCTGGATATGGACACTACTTCAGGTTTATGGTGGGCACTAATTTCTAGTTCTAGTTCTGGTCACTTTTTTTGTTGCTACTTTTGAGTGACTGTTGAATCAGGCTCCCTGCAAATCATGAAAACTGAGCTGAACTATACTGACAAATGCCTTCTAATTTTGTGTTTTATATTCCGATTTTCTCTCTTTTTTATTGTTGCCATTTGAGCATTTTTTTGCACATGGAGGAGGTTTGATGTTTGATGTTTTTCTTTGAATGGGTTGGTTCCATGGATCTTTGTTTTGTGGCCATCTGCAAGGAAGACGAATTTTAATAGGCATCGGTTTCAATAGGTACATTTAATTTCAGAGAAATGTATACAATAAACATCCTGAAATTCTTTTTCATCGTAAACATACACAAAAATAGAGGAGTGCCCCAAAGAATGACTGACAGTTAAAAGTAAGGACCCGAAAGTCCCCTCCCCCAGCCCCCCCCCAGGCACACACAGCTGCAAGGCAATGAACTCCACCCCTGCCAGTAGAAAAGCATCAGCACCCTCCACTGAGCACTCAAGCATGCAGCAAAGCATCAATAAAGACACAGACTTGCAGTACCCCAAAGACTACTTGTTCATCCGGTAATTCCACATACCACAGGCTCTCTCCCTCCCTAATAAGGGGAAAAGAGGTATCCTCGTTTCATAGCGAGAGGGGGAATGTAACAGACAACCCCTTCAGGGTTGTATACTGCATTCATACTTCGATAATAAATGCACTTTGAATCCTGAATCCTTGAACACACACCAGTCCTCACTGAAGGATCAGGCGGAAAGGGAAAAGCAATTTCAAGCTCTTGGGCTGTCAACATCTCTGAGGATCCATCCTGGGCCCAGCATAACAATACAGCTACATAGATGGCGCAACAGCATCTATATTTCATTCGGAGTTTGAGAAGATTTGTTAAGTCACCAAAGACACTCGTAAGTTTCTACAGATGTACTGTGGAGAGCATTTTAACTAGCTGCATCACCGTCTGTTATGGGGGTGGGGGGGGTTAAGGGTTGGGAGCGGGATCAAAATAAGCTGCAAAATGTTGTAAAGTCAGCCAGCTCCATCAGAGGTACTGACTTCCTCAGCATCCAGGACGTCTTCAAGGAGCAATGCCTCAAAAAGGCAGTGTCCATCATTAAGGGCCCCATCACCCAGGACGTGCCCTGTTCTCATTGCTACCACCAGGGAGGAGGTACAGGAGCCTAAAGGTACAAACTCAGTGATTCAGGAACAATGCTTCCCCTCTGCCATCCGATTCCTGAATGGACATAGAACCCATCATCACTACCTGACTACAGTTTTTCTTCTCTCTATGCACGACTTATTTAACTTTTTTTATATTTACTTACTGTAATTTACAGTATTTAATTATAGACAATAGACAATAGGTGCAGAAGTAGACCATTCGGCCCCTCGAGTCTGCACCGCCATTCTGAGATCATGGCTGATCATTCACTATCAATACCCAGTCCCTGCCTTGTCCCTGCTATGTGGCGGCAGTACTTTGCATTATTATGTAATGCAATGTACTGCTGCCACATAGCAACAAATTTCATGACTTATTCTAGAAATACTAAATGCAATTCTGATTCTGAAAACTCCCACTTCAGATAAAATGAACAACATTTAATCACTGGATGATTCAGGTCAGGTGACTAGGCGGTCCCAAAGGCCAGTGGCGCAGCACAGAATTTTAACAAAGACGAAGGTCTCACTCTAAGCAAGAACTGGAATTCAATTGTAAACAAGGTGGGACGGCAGAAAGCTGATAGGATGAGGACTAACCAGTCAGGAGGGTTGGACAATGAGGGTATAAATACCACCAGACTAGTCATGCCCAGGCATCATCCCTGATGACAATGGCAGTTTTTCATCAAAACATGTTAAAATTGATACCTGTATCTGGCTGGAAGCTCAAGAAGATTTTATTCAGCATTTTAAGAAGTTTGTCGAAGTTTAAGATGTCATGCTGAATTGGCAAACTCTTAAGAAAGTAGAGGCACTGTCATGCTTTCTTTACAACTGCACTTACATGCTGGGCCCAGGACATGTCCTCTGAAATAGTAACACATAGGAATTTAAAGTTGCTAACCTTCTCCACCTCTGATCCTCCAATGATGACCTTTTGATTCCCTCTCTTGAAATCTACAATCAGTTCTTTGATCTTGCTGACATTGAGTGAGAGGTTGTTGTTATGACACCACTCAGACAGATGATCATTCTCCTTCATATGATGATTCAACACCACCTTTGATTCAGCCCAAGAGAGCAGTGCTATCAGCAAACTTGAATATGGCATTGTAGTTGTACTTAGCCTAGGTGTAAAGCGAGCAGAGCAAGGGGATAGCTATACAGCCTTGTGGGACACCTGTACTGCTAGCGAACGTGGAGATGTTGTTGCCAATCCAAACTGAATGGAGACTACAAGTGAGGAAATCCAGGATACAATTGCACAAGGAGGTACAAGGACAAAGATTAGTTTTGAGGGGATGATGATAATGAATGCTGAGCTGTAGTCGATAAAGGGCATCTGATATGCATCTTTGCTGTCCAGACGTCCCAGGAATGAATGAGATGACATCTGCGTGGACCTGTTGGTCTGGTAGGCAAATTGCAGCAGATCCAAGACCCTTCTCAGGTAGGAGCTAATATGTTTCATTACCAAATTCTCAAAACACTTCAACACTGTGGAAGTCCATGCAGCTGGGCGGTAATCATTGAAGCAGATCACCATGCTCCTCTTGGAGACCGGTATAATTGAAGCCTGCTTGAAGCAGGTTGAGAAACCCTCACTGTAGATGTAAACGGTTAAAGATCTCAGTGAACACACCAGTCAGTTGATCAGCGCAGGTATTTAGTACATAGCCAGGTAAGGTTGTCTGGTCCGGATGCTTTTCGGGGTTTCAGCCTCCTGAAATAAATAGTATAAAGAGTACAAATAGAAGAGCACAGCATAGCAACAGGCCATTTAGCCCACATTGTTGTGCCAAACCAGCAAAAAAGCAAATCAGATACCCCAACACTAATCACAAAATGCACTGCAGATGCTGGAGTCAAAGCAACACATACATCACACTGGAGGAACTCAGCAGGTCGGGCAGCATCCGTGGAAATGAACAGGCCGAGACCCTTCATCAGGACTGAAGATAGGGGCCCTATAAAGAAGGTGGGGGGAGGGTGAGAAGGAGAAGGCTGGTAGGTGCCAGTTGAAAGACCAATAAGAGGAAAGACCAAGGGGTGGGGCAGGGAAAGCAAGGAGGAGATAGGCAGGAGAGGTGAAGAAGGAATGTAAGGGGAAAGTACTAAGTGTAGTAGAAGAAGGCAGAATCATGAGAGAGGTGATAGGCAGCTAGAGGAGGAGGCAGAGTGAAACTGGGATGGGGGAAGGTAGAGAGAGGGAATTACCAGAAGTTAGAGAATTCAATGTTCATGCCAAGAGGCTGGAGACTACCCAGACAGTATATGAGGTGTTGCTCCTCCAACCTGAGTTTGGCCTCATCATGGCAGTAGAGAAGGCCATGTATGGACATATCTGAATAGGAATGTGAAGCAGAGTTGAAGTGGGTGGCAACTGGGAGATCCTATCTGTTGTGGCGAATGGAGCGGATGTGCTCGACCTAAAGACTAAAGCCTCCTACCCACACCATGTCCATGTCCCTCCATCTTCCTTCCATCCATGTGCCTATCCAAATGTCTCTTAAAACCACTAATGTATTTGCCTCTATCACCATACCAGACAATGCATTCCAGGCATCCATGACTCTCAGTGAAAAAGTTACCCCTCACATCCCCTTGGACCTACCCCTCTCACCTTCAATGCATGCCCTCTGGTATTAGGCATTTCAACCCTGGGAAACATATTCTAAGCCTCATAATCTTGCAAATCTCTATCAGATCTTCCTTCAGCCTCCAACACTCCAGAGAAAACAGCCCAAGTTTATCCAGCCTCTCATGACAGCACGTGCCCTCTAAACCAAGCAGCATCCTGATAAACCAGCTCTGCACTCTCTCCAAAGTCTCAATATCCTTCATATAGTGGGGAAACCAGAACACTATGCAATACTCCAGAAGTGGCCTTACCAGAAATTTGTAAAGATGCAACATAACCTTTATACTTTTGAACTTAATGCCTCAACTAATAAAAGCAAGCATTCCATAAGCCTTCTCAACCACCTGTAGTCACTTTCAAGGAGATATGAACTTGAATGCCAGGATCTCTCTGCTCAGCAACACTGTTATGTACCTTGCCCTTAACAATGTACTGTCTCCTTACATTTGCCCTATTGAAGTGCTGCACCTCACATTTATCTGGGTTGAATTCCATTTGCCATTTTCAGCCTATATCTATAACTGATCTATACTGTGCTGTATTCTTTGCCTGTCTTCTACACTATCTACAACTCCACCAATCTTGGTATTATCTGTAAAATTACTAATCCACCTTGAGAAATATATTGCTTTATTAAGCTTTTATGTTTGTTTAAATAATTCATTATGCGATATATGTCAAAATACGTGAATTGAATACATCATCATGCACCTCGCTTAAAGTAAATTGGAAGTGTAGACCCACATTTCAAACTCCCTGCACCTTCCCTTGAATTAGTTTAATGGCCTGAAGTTAAAAAACACAATACTAGCCCTCAGCAGATTTTGGATCTCATGGTTCTACCAAGGTTTCTGATTGGGGAAGACTACGAAAGAGTTTGTAGGGACAAACTTGTCTACTGTTGTTTTAATAGAGTTCATTGCAAACATGGTGTACTTATTCAGATCTCTAGATGAATTTTTGAGCACATCACAGTCCACTAACTCAAAGTAATCTCATAACCGCTCCTCTGTCTTAATTTGTTGTCCTAATCTCAGGAGCTTTGTGCTTTAGCTTCTGCCTGATGCAGATAGGAGAAGGACAGCCACGTGATCCAAGTTACCAAAATGCAGTCTGGTCAAATAACAGTAGACATTGCTTATCTTAGTACAACAGCGGTCTAGTGTGTTGGGAGCTCTGGAGCCACAGGTTATATGCTGGTGATAATTGGGCAGGAATTTTTTCAAACAAGCCTGGTTGAAGTCTCCGACTATGATTTGAATGGACTGTTCCTTGTTTAGAGGTGACATCAAGCAGTGTTGCAAACGCTTGATTATAATCGGCTGTGGTATTGTGTAAATTGTGGTCAGGATTATGGAGGAGAACTCTCTTGGGGAATAGAATGGACAGCATTTGTTATATGGTTATATTTGATTGATGCATCATCAATAACTCTCTCTGAGACGTAAAGGCGAGATATCGGCTTTTATTGACTGGAAGAAGGAACAAGCAGTGGTTGACCACCATACTACATCCTGGAGACAGCGAGGCTGGGTTCAGACCTCAATCGCCTTTATACAGGGGTCTGTGGGAGGAGCCACAAGAGCAGTCAGCAGGGGGCGTGTCCAGACAGGTATATGTAGTTCACCATATTGATCATTATGTTTTCAAGGTCAGGGAAACATAACTTCAACAAAACCTTCACATCAAAGCACCACTGAGAGTTTGTCATAAAATACACTTCCTCCTGTCACTTTTCCCAAGTCAGCAGTTTGAAACATTCTGTGAATCAAGAGTCCTTCTGGTTCGACTGCTGAGTCTGGCGTTGCCCAAAGACCACACTTCTGTAAACCATATAATGGAAAAGGCTCTCAAGCCTCTTTGATACTGCAGTCTGTCCATCAGGTCATCAATCTTGTTCTCCAACAACTGCACAAATGCCATCAAGATACTGGGTAGGGGAGGCCCCATCCATCTGGGTTGCAAAGAAGTTTGCAGAAAATTCCAAACTCTGTCTGTGAAACATCTTTTGGTGAACTATGCATGCTCTGAACTCCTTATACCTCAGCTGTATCACTCCACGTTTTTGTGATTTCATTTAGAATTTGATAAACACTAATATTTGACAACAGTCCATTTGTGAAGGAGCTCCCACAATGCTGTTGGACATGGAGCTCTTGGACTTTGACCCAGGAACACTACTATTCAAAGTCAGGATAGTGTGAGACTGCACAGCCAAAGGTCTGCTCTTTGTTCCACCCATTTTCTCTGATGCTTTCCTTTAATGGACGACTCATTATCTTCTCTATTCATCAAACAATAACAATAACAATAACAATAACAATAAATTGGTTGAAGTGATTTGCAATTATTTGTGCTGTGTCAATTCCAATGACTGCCCTAATGTCAATAGGCCATGATTTTTTAAAAAGTGGATGGAACCAAGTTATCTTTGGTTTTAAGTGATTTGTTGGATGCCAGTGATACAAAGATATAAAGTTACCCAAGATCAAAAACAAGTAAAATAGTGTGAATAACAAGGAATGTTCATGGGTTCGGTGGACTGTTTGCAAATCTGATGGCAGAGTGGATGAAGCTGTTCCTGATTTACTGAATCTGAGTTCAGACTCCTGTACCTTTCAAATACAAATCTCTCTACAAGAAATGTAGACATTAATTTTAGTTAAACAAATTTAACAATGTTGTTAAAGGTGGTAAGAAAAATGATAAACTACCAAACTATTGTAAAATTCTACTAGTTTAAAGATGTCCTTAAGGGAACCAAAGCTGTCCATTCAGCCTGGCTTGGTCTGATACTTGATTCCAAAGCATGTGGTCAACACTGAACTTCAAATCATTGTCACTGGTAGAAGCTGAGATCTGTTGTTTAGTGACAGCACAATAGTAACTGCAACTGTAAATCACTTTGTGCGAGCAAGATGTACAAAAGAGAAATAGTGAAGTAGTACCATGAATTCATGGACTATTCAGAAATTTGATGTTCCTAAAATGGTGGATGTGGGTCTTTGGACTACTGCATTTCCACCCCAATTGTAGTAATGAGAAGAGGACATGTCCAGGGATGATGAGGGTCTTTAATGATGAATGTGCCTCAAGGAGCCACTGATGGAAGATGTCCTCAATGGTAGGGAGGCTTGTATCCATGATTGAACTGAGTGAGCCTACAACCCTCAGCAGCATCTTACGATCCTATGTATACAAGGCAGTGATGCAACCAGTCAGAATGTTCTTCATGGTATATCTGTAGAAATTTGCTAGCCTTTGGTCTCATATCAAATCTCCTCAAACTCCTAATGAAGAATAATGAATCATTTTCATTGTGATTGCATCATTATGGTGGACCTAGGATAGACCTTCTTGAAACTGCTCACCCTTTCCACTTCTAGACTCCCAAAGAGGATTAGCACATATTTCCCCAACTTCCTCTTCCTGGTCAACAATCACTTCTTTGATCTTGTTGTTGTTATTCGACTAGCTAATCTATTTCGTCCGGTACAGTACATCTCTTCGTCACCATTTGAGATTCTGCCAACAATAGTTGTGTCATTTACAGATGGCATTTGAACTGTGCCTAGCTATACAGACGTGAGAGAAGAGGAATTAGAACAGTGGGTTAAACACACATCTTTGAGGTGTGGCTGTGTTGATTGTCAGTGAAGAGGTGATGCTATAACTATGTTATGACTATAATCTCCAGATAAGACAATCAAGGGTCAAGTTACGGAGAGGGAGACAGAGGCCCAGCGGCCAAATAGCCCATAAGCAACATAACTCAATATTAATGAGATTGGCATGGCATCTCACCCATGTCTCCTGAATGAATAGCAAACAGGCCTTGAAAATCATCCCATGTTGCTTCCAAATACATTATTGCTCCTTTTAAATTCCTAAACAATCATTTGGGTGATTCTTTGTTTTTAAAGAAGTGAAACAACACAGCTCTCTAAGGCTTAGTTTTACATTAACCATAGATTGTTAGACAATGAAGCAAAGGCTGGCAGGTGGCAGAAGAATTTATGTTCATACAACTTAATCTCATTCGTAAATACTGAATAAAGAATTGTTCCATTTTATGAAATGCAGTTGTAATACATCATCAACAAACCCTGCACTATTTATGGGACTGCAGAGCTGAAATATGTCTATCGGCTCCTTGATACAATGTGCCATCCAATGAGATCATGACAGATTCATTCCTGCCCTGAGCATCTCTCTCTCTCTCTCTCTGGTTTGCTAAATACCAATGAGCATATTGCAAATCCAAGCTTTTTAACCTCACTTCAGAAAGCAGTCCCTTTACCCTACAAACCCACAGATCTCTGCTGAGCCTCCATTGTAAACACATAAATCTGGAGACCAGAATTAAGTATAATAACATAAGATATAGGAGCAGAATTAGGCCACTTGGCCCCATGTAGCTGCTCTGCTATTCAATCATGACCAATTTATATATCCTCTCAACCCCATTCTCCTGCCTTCTCCCTGTAACCTTTAATGCCCTTACTAATCAAGAACCAATCAATCTCCATTTAAATACACATAATGACTTGCTCTACATTGCCATCTGTGGCAATTAATTCCACAGATTTACCACCCTCTGGCTAAAGAAATTCCTCCTCAACACTGTTCTGAACTGTATGGTCATGGACTTTGGTTGAAGAAATGAAAGGGTAACAATTTTCTCATTGGAGGGAAAATACAAAAATCTAAGGTCTCATTGGGAGACCTTGTGCTGGATTCCCTAAATGTTCATTTGCAGGTTGAGTCGGTGGTGAGGATAGCAAAAGCAATGTTAGCATTCATTTCAAGAGGATTAAAATATAAAAGCAAGGATGTAAAAGCACTGGTGAGGCATCATATGGTATTGTGAGCAGTTTTGTGCCCCTTATCTTAGAAAGGATGTGCTGAAACTGGAGAGGGTTCAAAGGAGGTTCACTAGAATGATTCTGGGATTGAATGGCTTGAGGAGAGTTTGAGTGTTCAATGAGGGGTGACCTCATTGAAACCTATTAAATGATGAAAGGCCTTGATAGAGTGGATGTGAAGAGGATGTTTCCTATGGTGGGAGAGTCAAAGACTAGAGGACAGAGCTTCAGAATAGCGGGGCATCCTTTTAGAACAGAGATTAGAAAGAATTGCTTGAGCCAGTAAGTGGTGAATCTGTGAAATTTGTTGCTATAATCAGCTGTGGAGGCCAAGTCTTTATATATATTTAAGGAAGAGGTTGATAGATTCTTGATTGGTCAGGGCATGAAGGGATACAGGGGGAAGGCAGGAAACTGGGGCTGAGAAGGAAAAATGGATCAGCCATAATGAAATAGAGGAGCACACTCGATGGGCCAAATGGCCTAATTCAGCTCCTATATCTTATGGCCTTATTAAACAGACAGCCTTGTATTCTGAGGTTGTGCACTCTAGGAAACATTATAGGAAACATTCTCTCTAGGTTTCAATGAGATCCCCTTCAAGGTCAAGTCCAAGTTTAGTAATCATTCAACTATCCATGATTCCAGCCAAATGAAACAGTGTTCCTCTGGGGTCAAGGTTCCAAAAAGACAGTACCAATGGTCATACACAGCACAATATGACATAGCAGTAAATATTCAATCACACAAAAAACATAAAGTAGCCCATGCCCCAAGTGATATGTCCCATAGATTGAGTGTGCATGGATGTTGTCACAAAGAACAAGTCCTCAGCTGTCTGCAGACCAACATATACATGCACACTGTCTTCCATCAAGTGAAAACTGGAGAACAGCACCAATGGGTGGTGCCTGCCCCAATCCAGCAAGGATGGTGCACTGCACCACCTCCAGCGTCCCCTCCTCTTGGGCACCTGAAACAGGAAACACCACAGCACGAGTCCTTATCTGCACCTCCTTCAAGGCCACACAGCTCCCCCACCGTTCTCCCCCACCATTCTCACCAGTAAACCAGACTTCCAGTATTTTACATTACCAATGACCAACAGCGTCTTGCAAGCAATCACTGGCTGTTAGGCTGCACACTGCATTCACACACCATCTCTCATGCCTTTCTATTGTGGGCATCAGCACAGCTGCTCCAGTTCCTCTGGCAACAAGCAACTCACTGATGGGTTAGGACTATAGTACCTGAAGTTTGTAATGGCCAGTCATGTCTTGCATTCATAAAAGAATTGCTTAAAAATGACAAAAACACCTTTGGTTGGCTTCACTGGAGTTTCTGTGTCTGAGGGCACCACCATATTACCGGAAGTCCATCTTTTTTTCATATTTTGGGTCAAATATCACCAGTGCCCTTAAACTTAGGGGGATAAAAGCTTTCCTACTTCTATATTCCATACCAGTTCTAACAAAAGCCTGAAACATCAAATGTTCATTTCCCTCCATAGATACTGCCTGACCTGCACAGTCCTTCCAGCATTTTATGCATGTTGCTCCAGATTGCCACCATCTGCAGTCTCTCGTGCCTCTTTTGAGCCTTCCAAATTACTTGCTGCACCTTCACTTGCTGACCCCTGTGTCACATTCTAGCCTCCCCTTTGTACAACATGTTGAACTCTTACTATTTAAGTGCTAATTTGTTTCTTCATTTTCCCTTTCAAATTGGGTTACCTCATGTTATATCCCAGCTGCCAATTTCACAAATTGTTCAAGCAATCCATATCATTTTTCATTTCTGCAACTCCCGTATCCTTCTCACAACTTGCAAACCAGCTATTTCTGTACTATCACCAATTATGGTCTCTTCATCCAAGTCATCAGCATAGGTTATAAATAGTCGAGATTCCAGCACGATTACAGTGGCACACTTTTAGTTACAGAATGCCAATTCGGACTGAAGGTCCAAAAGATTGGTAATTGGTAGTGGGGTTATTAATTCCATATGGACTGAGATAGAGTGAAAAGCTTTGTTTTGCGTTTCATCCAGACAGATAATTCCATACACAGGTACACTGAGGTATTACAAAATGACGAACAATAACAGACTGCAGATAAAGAGTTTTATTGACAGCGGAATTGCAGAACAGGTAGGCAAACAAGATGCAATGGCCATTTCATCATGGCTGACCAGACAAATTATTAGTGACATTTACACTGAGACATTCCCAAACCATTGATGAGACAGGTGAATAAACTCAACCCTGCTTTGTGAAGTCAATCAATAGAGTCCTTTTGGATAGATCACAGGAATAGGAAGGGAGCAATCACTCCAATGGGATTGTACTACAGACCCACTAATAGCTACCGGGACATTGAGGAACAGATATGTAATTAGAATAAAGAAATGTGTAAAAATAATAGGGTTGGTGTCTTGTGGGATTCCAACTTCCCAAATATAAACTGTGACCTTCTTAAGTAAACAGGGTTTAGATGGGGCTGAATTTATTAAGTGTATCCAACACCACTTGGAGTACTGTTCAGTTCTGGTCACCTCACTACAGGAAGGATGTAGTTGCTATAGAAAGAATGCAGAGATCTACAAGGATGTTAACATGAGGAAATCAGGAAATTCAGCAACACACATAAAATGCTGGTGGAACGCACCAGGCCAGGCAGCATCTTTTAAGAAATACAATCAACATTTCGGGTCCCAAAGCATCAACTGTACTTCTTCCTATAGATGCTGCCTGGCCTGCTGCGTTCCACCAGCATTTTGTGTGTGTTGTTTACAAGGATGTTGCCTGGATTGGCGAGCATGCTTTATGAAAGTAGGTTGAGTGAACTTGGCCTTTCTTCCTTGGAGCGACAGAGGGTGAGAGGTGACCTGACAGAGGTGTATTAGATGATGAGGGGCATTGATCGTATGGATAGTCAGAGGCTTTTTCCTAGGGCTGAAATGGCTAACACAAGGGGGCCCTAGTTTAAAGGTGCTCGTAAGTAGATACAAGAGGAATGTCAGAGGTAAGTTTTTCACACAGAGAGTGGTGGGTGTGTGGAATGCACTGCCAGTGATGGTGGTAGAGGTGGATACAACAGGGTCTTTTAAGAGACTCTTGGAAAAGAGCTTAGAAAAATAGGGGGCTATGCAGTAAGGAAATTCTACGCAGTTACTAGAGTAGGTTACATGATCAGCACAACATTGTGGGCTGAAGGACCTGTAATGTGTTATAGATTTCTATGTTTCTATGTTTTCTAAGAAGGTTTCTTAAATCAGTATGTCAACAGTCTCACGTGGCCAATGTGAGACTGAAAGAATGAGAAGAACGCACGGAAGGCTGCTGGACCAGACAACATTCCTGGTAGAGTGCTCAGAGGATGCGTAGACCAGCTAGCAGATGTTCTCACTGACATATTCAACATCTCCCTGAGCAGTGCCACCGTTCCAACGTGCTTCAAGGCTGCCACCATAGTCCTTGTGCCGAAGAAGTCTTGAGTGTTCTGCCTAAATGACTACTGTCCCGTTGCACTTGCATCCATCATCATGAAGTGTTTCGAGAGGCTCGTCATGAGGCATATCAAGACCCTGCTGCCCCCCTCACTGGACCCCCCGCAGTTTGCATACCATTCCAACTGCTCAATCGATGACGCCATTGCCACCACCCTCCCCCTGGACAAAAAAGACACATACGTTCGGATGCTGTTCATAGACTTCAGTTCAGCATTCAACACAATCATCCCTCAGAAACTGATTGGAAAGCTGAGCCTACTGGGCCTGAACACCTCCCTCTGCAACTGGAACCTAGACTTTCTGACTGGGAGACCTCAGTCAGTCCGGATCGGGAGCAGCAGCTCCAACACCATCACTCTGAGCACGGGGGCTCCTCAGGGCTGTGTGCTCAGTCCACTGCTGTTCACTCTGCTGACCCACGACTATGCTGCAACACACAGCTTGAACCACATCATCAAGTTCGCCGATGACACGACCATGGTGGGCCTCATCAACAAGAATGACAAAGTCAGCCTACAGAGAGGAGGTGCAGCAGCTAACGTACTGGTGCACAGCCAACAACCTGTCTCTTAATGTAAACAAAACAAAAGAGATGGTTGTTGACTTCAGGAGGGCACTGAGCGACCACTCCCCGCTGAACATCGACATCTCCTTGGTAGAGATCGTAAAGAGCACCAAATTTCTTGGTGTTCACCTGACAGAGAATCTCACCTGGTCCCTCAACACCAGTTCCATAGCAAAGAAAGCCCAGCAGCGTCTTTACTTTCTGCGAAGGCTGAGGAAAGTCCATCTCCCACCCCCCCATCTTCATCACATTCTACAGGGGTTGTATTGAGAGCATCCTGAGCAGCTGCACCACTGCCTGGTTTGGAAATTGCATCATCTCAAGACCATGCAGTGCATAGTGAGATCAGCTGAGAAGATCATCGGGGTCTCTCTTCCCACCATCACGGACATTTACACTACACGCTGCATCCGCAAAAGGAACCAGCATTATGAAGGACCCCATGCACCCCTCATACAATCTCTTCTCCCTCCTGCCATCTGTGAAAAGGCTCCAAAGCATTCGGGATCCCACGACCAGACTATCTAACAGTTTCTTCCCCCGAGCTATCAGACTCCTCAATACCCAAAGCCTGGACTGACACTTTGCCCTATTGTCCTGTTTATTATTTATTGTAATGCCTGCACTGTTTTTGTGCACTTTATGCAGTCCAGTGTAGGTCTGTAGTCTAGTATAGCTTTCTCTGTGTTTTTTTTTTACGTAGTTCAGTCTAGTTTTTGTACTGTGTCACGTAACACCATCGTCCTGAAAAACGTTGTCTCATTTTTACTATGTACTGTATCAGCAGTTATGGTCGAAATGACAATAAAAGTGACTTGACTTGAAAAGAGGGGCCAACTGGATCTGGTGTTAGGTAATGAGCCTGGCCAGGTGACTGACCTTTCAGTGAGTGAGCAATTAGAGAACATTGACCACAACGCCTTAACTTTCCAGATAGTTATAGAAAAGGATAGGTATGGTCTTTGTGGTCCTTGGAATAGGGCAAATTATGAGGTCATTAGGCTGGAACTAAGAGCTAATTTCTCTGGCAAGTCCACAGCAGATATCTGGAGCATGTTTAATTGCATGGTGTACAGGAAAGGTGTGGTCCTGTTAGAATGAAGAACAGAAATAAGAGGACCTTTGATGTCCAGAGAGTTGATGAATTTAGTCAAGTCAAGGAAAAGTATGTAAAGCTCTGGAAGTTAGGATCAAACAAAGCACTTGAGGAGTATGAAGAAGCCAGAAAAGATCTAAAGAAGGGAATTAGGAAATCCAGGAGGGACCATGGAAAGCTCTTGACAAGTAGGATTAAGGTGAATGCCAAGCATAGATCAGTGTTGAGTGTATAAATATGCTAGGGTGTTTAGAGGTCAAGGAGGAGTGTTGGGCCTCCTAATAAGTATTAAGATGGATAAGTCCCCTGGGCCTAATGGACTTTACCCCAGGTTATTGAAAGAGGCAAGAGACAAGATTGTCGGGCCCTTGATCAGTATTTTGTGTCCGCTCTAGCCACAGGAGAGGACTGATGAGTGGCTAATATTGAACCTCTATTTCAGAAGGGAACAAGCGAAAATCCTGGGATCTGTACAATGATGAGTCTCAGGGAAATTGTTGGAGAAAATTCTTCGGGATAGGGAGAGACAGCATGACTTTATGTGGGGCACATAAATTGATCGAGTTTTTTAGCAAGGTGACGATAGATATTGATGAGGATAGGGCAGTGAATGGTGTCTACATGGGTTTTAGTAAGGTATTTGACAAAGTCCCTCATGGGAGGCAAATCCAGAAGATTAAGATGCATGGAGTCCGCAGTGAATTGGCTGTTTGGATTCAGAACTGGCTTGAGCAGAGAAGACAGAAGGTAGTGGTTGAAGGGACTTATTCGAGGTAGAGGTCTGTAATTAGTGGTGTTCCACAGGGATCTGTGCTGGAACCTCTCCTGTTTGTGATGTATATAAATGACCTGGATGAAACTGTAGATGAGTGGGTTATAAGTTTGCAGATGATACCAAAATTGGTGGAGTTGTGGATAGTGTAGAAGACTGGCAAAGAATAGAGCACAGTATAGATCGGTTGCAGCTATGGGCAGACAATTGACAGATGGAGTGTAACCCGGATAAATGTGAGTTGCTGTACCTTGGTAGGACAATTGCAAGGATACAGTACACTGTTATGGACAAGTTCCTTAAGAGTGTTCCTCAGCAGGGAGATCTTGGGATCCAATTTCATTGCTCCTTGAAAGTGATTATGCAGGTCTATTGAAGGCTTGCTTTCATTAGTCAAGCTATTGCGTTCAAAAGTCATGTTGCAACTTCATAAAACTCTAGCCAGGCCACATCTGGATACTGCCATTGTCATGGTTGCACCACTATAGGAGGGATGTCAAGGCTTTGGAGAGGGTGTAGAAGAGGTTTACCAGGATGCTGTCTGGTTTAGAGGGCACGTGCTGTCATGAGAGGCTGGATAAACTTGGGCTGTTTTCTCTGGAGTGTCAGAGGCTGAGGGAGGGCTGATAGAGGTTTACAAAACTATGAGAGGCAAAAACAGAGTGGACAGAGAGTATCTGTTTCCCAGGTTTGAAATTTCCAGTATGAGTCAGTGTGCATTAAAGGTGGGAGGCAATAGGCTCAAAGGGAATGTGAGGGGTAAATTTTTTACTCAAAGAGTTGTGGATGCCTGGAATGCACTGTCTGCTATAATGGTAGAGGGAAATACATTAGCTGTTTTTAAGAGACATTTGCATTGGAAAATAGATGTAAGATGGATGGATGAATATGGATGTGGTGTCGGTAAGAGGGATAGTGTTTGGGTGCTTTTGATTTTCTTTTTAACTGGTTCAGCACAACATTGTGGGCAGAATAGCCTCTTCCTGTGTTGTACTGCTGTATGTTCTATGTTCAGTTAGCCATGAAGGAATGGAATGAGCCAAGGATATTGAAAGTGGACTAACCAAATATCTTTGTTCTTGCCATGCAGTGGAAGGAATGGAGGCCACCATGCTGCATGATTGCTTTTCAACTGACATTTTGCAGACTGTTCTGTTAAATGGCTTACTCAGGAACAACCAGAACAAAGCAATTAGTCTAACTTTATAACAGTGATTGCTATGGAGCTTTGCCTTTCCTCCATTTGCAGTGTAGAATCAGTCTGAGTTTTTTGATGAGCCATAGATCTGCTGCAGTGACCTGTACATACCAAACAACATGAACTCTGCAGAATGCATCCTTGTCCACTGCTTAATTAGCATTTGTCTTATGCCATAATACAAGTGCAATACATCCAGTTCTTCAGGCAGCATCTCTGCATCCGACAGCATCAGTGAGGCCCTGGACACAGGAAACTGAATTCTGAAGATGCTGGAGGAATTCAACAGGTCAGACAGCATCTACGGAGGGGAATAAAGAATCTTGTACTTATGATCTGCTGCTCCTCTGTGGAGTCTCTTTGAGGTGTGCCTACCCTGAAAATGTTTAAATCTTCTTTTTGATGGGAGTTCAGTGAGACCCTCTGTCACTGCTCCCTGAGATCTCTGCTGCTCTCTGACTCTTGGACCAGGTGCTCACACAGACTTGCTGCCACAACCATATATCTCACCTCTCACCTGCTAGCTTGCATTTCTCCCCCTTTCCCTGTTTGCTTATCCTGGCTTCCCCATCACTCCCCCAACTTCCCTTCTACTCCAGATCAAGGGTAATGGTCAGAATTGTCGACAGTTTATCTCCCTCTATAAATGCCTCCTGACCTGCTGAGTTCTACCAATCTTATGTGTGTACTGCAGCTCTCGTCATGATTTCCTGTCTTTGTGACCGAAGCACACTTACCTGTTGATTTGCCGCCATCAATAAAAATGCAATTGGCAATCACAGCAGTGTGAATTCAGATCATTGTTTTAAAAGAGCCTGAGTAACAAACAAATTCAAATCAGACAATGTAAACCAACTCAAAGTGCTGTGTACTTGGATTGTACACATTTTTATCTCTATATTAAACTCCTATTTGGCCATCAGACCACACTTAAATGAACCACACGGGTAAAATAACCGACAATTTAGAAATCTGGAGCAAAATGTGGAGGAACTCAGCAGATTAGCAGCATCTCTAGAGGGAAATCAACAATTGATGTGCTGGGACTCCTAAAGAATTACCTCAGCCCAAAATGTCCACTGTCCAGCATTTTGTGTGTTGGTCAGGGTGGCTCTAATTGTCTTTTATCTAAATTCTTAGTCAATACTCTAGCTCCACATTTATAATTCTATGTCATTAGTTTGATAAGGTTATTGTGAAGTACTTAAGGTGCTGCATAATAGAAGACATTATGTCTAACTGTTATATCTACTGTAAGCCTACAGACTCTCACAGCTACCTGGACTATTCCTCTTCCCACCCTGTCTCTTGCAAAAATGCTAACTCCTTCTCACAATTCCTCTGTCTCCGCCGCATCTGCTCTCAGGATGAGGCTTTTCATTCCAGGACGAAGGAGGTGTCTTCCTTTTTTAAACAAAGGGGCTTCTCTTCTTCCACCATCAACTCTGCTCTCAAATGCATCTCTCCCATTTCCCAACATCTGCCCTCACCCCATCTGCCCGCCACCCGACTCGGGATAGGGTTTCCCTTGTCAATAGACAATAGACAATAGACAATAGGTGCAGAAGAAGACCATTCGGCCCCTCGAGTCTGCACCACCATTCTGAGATCATGGCTGATCATTCACTATCAATACCCAGTCCCTGCCTTGTCCCCATATCCCTTGATTCCCCTATCCATCAGATATCTATCCAGCTCCTTCTTGAAAGCATCCAGAGAATTGGCCTCCACCGTCTTCTGAGGCAGTGCATTCCACACCTCCACAACTCTCTGGGAGAAGAAGCTCTTCCTCAACTCTGTTTTAAATAACTGACCTCTTATTCTCAATCCATGCCCTCTGGTACTGGACTCTCCCAACATCTGGAACATATTTCCTGCCTCAATCCTATCAAATCCTTTAATTATCTTAAACGTTTCAATCAGATCCCCTCTCAATCTCCTCAATTCCAGCGTGTACAAGCCCAATCTCGCCAATCTCTCTGCGTAAGACAGCCCTGCCATCCCAGGAATCAACCTAGTGAATCTACGCTGCACTTCCTCAATTGCCAGAATGTCCTTTCTTAAACCTGGAGACCAAAACTGTACACAATATTCCAGGTGTGGGTTCACCAGGGCCCTGTACAAATGCAAAAGAACATCCTTGCTCTTGTATTCAATTCCCCTTGTAACAAAGGCCAACATTCCATTTGCCCTCTTCACTGCCTGTTGCACTTGCTCATTCACCTTCATTGACTGGTGAACTAGGACTCCTAGGTCTCTTTGCATTTCTCCCTTACCAAACTCGACACCGTTCAGACAATACTCTGCCCTCTTGTTTCTGCTTCCAAAGTGGATAACTTCACATTTATTCACATTGAATGACATCTGCCAAGTATCTGCCCACTCACTCAGCCTATCTAAGTCTCCCTGTATTCTCCTAACGTCCTCTTCGCGTGTCACACTGTCACCCAGTTTAGTATCGTCAGCAAACTTGCTGATATAGTTTTCAATGCCCTCATCTAAATCATTGACATAAATCGTAAAGAGCTGTGGTCCCAATACAGAGCCCTGTGGTACCCCACTAGTCACCTCCAGCCAGTCTGAGAAACACCCATTCACTGCTACCCTTTGCTTTCTATCTGCCAACCAGTTTTCTATCCATGTTGAAACCCTGCCCCCAATGCCATGAGCTCTGATTTTACTCACCAATCTCCTATGTGGCACCTTATCGAATGCCTTCTGAAAATCTAGGTACACAACATCCACTGGCTTACCCTTGTCTAACATCCTTGGTACACCCTCAAAAAACTCCAACAGATTAGTCAAGCATGATTTGCCCTTGGTAAATCCATGCTGGCTCGGCCTAATCCTATTTCTGCCATCTAGATGTGCCACTATTTCGTCCTTAGTAATGGACTCAAGCATCTTCCCCACGACTGACGTTAGGCTAACAGGGCGATAGTTCTCCGTTTTCTCCTTCCCTCCCTTCTTGAAAAGTGGGACAACATTAGCCACTCTCCAATCTTCAGGAACTGATCCTGAATCTAAGGAACATTGGAAAATGATTACCAATGCATCTGCAATTTCCTGAGCCACCTCTTTTAGAACCCTCGGATGCAGACCATCTGGACCCAGGGATTTATTAGCCTTCAGTCCTACCAGTCTACTCATCACAGTTTCTTTCCTAATGTCAATCTGTCTCAATTCCTCTGATATCTTATGACCCTGGCCCATCCATAAATCTGGGAGATTGCTTGTGTCCTCCCTGGTGAAGACAGATCTAAAGTATGCATTAAATTCTGTTGCCATTTCCCTGTTTCCCATAACAATTTCTCCCAATTCATTCTTCAAGGGGCCAACATTGTTCTTAACTATCTTCTTTCTCTTCACATAGCTAAAAAAGCTTTTGCTATCCCCTTTTATATTCCTGGCTAGACTGAGCTCATACCTGATTTTTTCTCTCCGTATTGCTTTTTTAGTTAAGATCTGCTGTTCCTTAAAACTTTCCCAATCATCTGTATTCCCACTCATCTTAGCTCTGTCATACTTCTTTTTCTTTAATGCTATACAATCTTTGACTTCCTTTGTCAACCACTGTGGCCCCTTCCCCCTCTTTGAATCCTTCCTTCTCATCGGAATGAACTGCTTTTGCATCTTTTGTATTATCCCCAAGAATATCTGCCACTGCTGATCCACTGTCTTTCCTGCCAGGGCATTCGCCCATTTAATTTTGGCCGGCTCTTCCCTCATGGCTCCGTAGTCTCCTTTATTTAATTGCAACACTGACACCTCTGATCTGCCCTTATCCCTCTCAAATTGTAGATAAAAACATCATGTTATGATCACTACTTCCTTATGGCTCCTTTACTTCAAGATCACTTATCAATTCCTGTTCATTACACATCACCAAGTCCAAAATAGCCTCGTTCCTGGTTGGCTCAAGCACAAGCTGTTCCAAAAATACATCCCTTAGACATGCCACAAACTCCCTATCCTGGGGTCCAGCACCTACCTGATTCTCCCAGTTCACCTGCATGTTGAAATCTCCCATAACGACTGCATTACCTTTAGCACATGCCAATGTTAACTCCCTAATGAACTTGTACCCAATATCCACGCTACTGTTTGGGGGCCTGTACACAACACCCATTAGGGTCTTTTTACCCTTACTGTTCCTCAGCTCAATCCACACAGACTCTACTTCCCCTGTTCCCAAGTCACCTCTTGCTAAGGACTGAATCTCATTCCTCACCAACAGGGCCACCCCACCCCCTCTTCCCATATTTCTGTCTCTACGATAGCACGTATACCCTGGTACACTCAATTCCCAGGCCTGATCCCCTTGCAGCCATGTCTCCGTTATCCCAACAATATCGTAGTTCCCCATTTTCATCTGAGCTTCAAGCTCATCTGTCTTATTTCTGACACTACGCGCATTCAAGTATAGAATTCTTAGCCCATTCCTCCTCTCTTTGCTTAAAACACTGTCTACTGTACCTAACCCAGCTCCTTGAACTTCCATCGGGCAAATTGCACCCTGAATTTTGATGACCTTCTCAAGATCACCCAAACCTTGTACACATTTAACCCCATGCACCTTCTGACCAACCCTCTGGATCTGGATCCCTGCCCCCTGCACATCTAGTTTAAACCCCCCCCGAGCAGCACTGGCAAATACTCCTGCAAGAATGTTAGTACCCCTCCGGTTCAGATGTAGACCATCCCTTCGAAACAGATCCCAATGTCCCTGGAACAAAGACCAATTATCCAAAAACCTGAACCCTTCCTTCCTGCACCATGCTCTCAGCCTCGTATTAATGTGCATAATCATTCTATTCTTCGCCTCACTCGCACGTGGCACAGGTAGCAATCCCGAGATTGTCACCCCGCAGGTCCTGCCTTTCAGCTTCACTCCTAACTCCCTGAACTCTCTAAGCAGGACCCCCTCACTCACCTTACCTACATCATTGGTCCCTACATGGACCACTACATCTGGGTTCATGCCCTCACTCTCAAGAATAGCCTGCACCCGATCTGAGATGTCCCGGACCCTGGCACCAGGGAGGCAACATACCATCCGAGACTCCCGATCTGCCCCACAAAATCTCCTATCTGCCCCCCTAACTATAGAGTCCCCTAAAACTATCGCTCTCTTCTCTTCCCTCCTCCCCTTTCTAGTGGAGGGTTCAACCTCTGTGCCAGAGGCAGGACCACTACAACTCATTCCTGGAAGGTCATCCCCATCAACAGTATCCAGTACGGTATACTTATTGTTAATGGGAATGGCCGCAGGGGTGCTCTGCTCTCTCTGCCTGCTCCCCCTGCCTCTCTGGACCGTCACCCATCTGCCTACTTCTTGGTTTTTTGGTGTGACTACCTCCTGATAACTCCTATCTATCTCTGCCTCCACCTCCCAAATGATCCATAGTTCATCCAGCTCCTGTTCCAACTCCCTAACTCGGGCTGATAGGAGCTGCAGCTGGACGCACCGTTTGCAGGTGTGGTCATCAGGGACAACTGTGTTGACCCTGACCTCCCACATACTGCATACGGAGCACACCACTGCTCTGACTGTCTCCCCCATACCTGAACTGGATTAATAGAATAAGTCTAAAAAGCACCTAGCGACCTTACCTTCTTCCCCTCAGCGAGCAATCACACAGGCTTACCGGTCCCCTTACACTGAAGCCCACTTAGCCAAAGCCCAGGACTCTGCTTCCACGGACTCCGCTGTCCGCTCTGACAAGAAGTCCTGCCTTTTAAAGTGCGCGCTCGACGCTGACGTCACTCGCGCCTGCGCAGTTCCCCCTCCTCCACAGGTATTGACCAGGTAGGCTTAAATCCTATCTACACGGTCGAATTCTCTGAGCTCCCAGCTGAATCACAAGCTGTAACTTGCTCCCGAATCCTCATCTACCAGCCCACCAGCTTCCAGGTCCAACGTATAATTCTCCGTAACTTCCGCTACCTCCAACGGGATCCCACTACCAAGCACATCTTTCCCTCCCCCACCTCCTTCAGCTCTCTGTAGGGATCGCTCTCTACGTGACTCTCTTGTCCACTCGTCCCCCTATCCCTTCCCACCAGTCTCCCTCCTGGCACTTATCCTTGTAAACAGAACAAGTGCTACAACTGCCCTTACACTTCCTCCCTCACCACCATTCAGGGCCACAGACAGTCCTTCCAGGTGAGGCGACACTTCACCTGTGAGTCGATTGGTGTGGTATACTGCATCCGGTGCTCCCAGTGTGGCCTTTTATATATTGGTGAGACCTGACGCAGCCTGGGAGATTATTTGGCTGAATGCCTTCGCTCGGTCTGCCAGAGAAAGCAGGATCTCCCAGTGGCCACACATTTTAATTCCACATCCCATTCCCATTCTGATATGTCTATCCATGGCCTCCTCTACTGTCAAGATGAAGCCACACTCAGGTTGGAGGAACAACACCTTATATACTGACTGGGTAGCCTCCAACCTGACGGCATGAACATTGACTTCTCTAACTTCCGTTAATGCCCCTCCTCCCCTTCTTACCCCATCCCTGACATAATTAGTTTTTTGGTTTTTTTTCTCTCTCTCTCTGCCCATCATTCCGCTTGTTCTCCATCTCCCTCTGGTGCTCCCCCCCCCCTCCCTTTCTTTCTCCTGAGGCCTCCTGTCCCATGATCCTTTCCCTTCTCCAGCTCTGTATCACTTTTGCCAATCACCTTTCCAGCTCTTAGCTTCATCCCACTCCCTCCGGTCTTCTCCTATCATTTTGCACTTCCCCCTCCCCCCACTACTTTCAAATTTCTTAGTATCTTTCCTTTCAGTCAGTCCTGACAAAGGGTCTCAGCCCAAAACATCGACTGTGCTTCTCCCTATAGATGTTACCTGGCCTGCTGTGTTCCACCAGTATCTTGTGTCTGTTGTTTGAATTTCCAGCATCTGTAGATTTCCTCGTGTTTGATGTTTAACTGTTAATCTATTTGCATATAAATCCTTATAATCTTCAAAAGGTAAAACAAGGAATTCTTTCTTCGCCAAAAATCAGAAAGAAATTGCTGCAATTAGGCTTCTATTTAATCAGCATCAAAGGAGGCTGAACACACTGCAGAAACTGATGGAAACGTGAACACACACAAACAAGCTGGAGGAACTCAGCAGGTCAGACAGCATCCATGGAAAGGAGCAGTCAATGTTTTGGGCCGAGACCCTTTGTCAGGACTGAAGAAGTAGGGGGAAGGGGCCCTATAAAGAAGGTTGGGGGAGGGTCTCACCGATGTAGAGGAGGCCGCACCAGGAGCACCGGTTGCAATAGATGACCCCAACAGACTCACAAGTGAAGTGTTGCCTCAGCTGGAAGGACTGTTTGGGGTCCTGAATGATGGTAAGAGATGAGGTGTAGGGACAGGTGTAGCACTTACGCTTGCAGGGATAAGTACCAGGTGGGAGATCTGTGGGGAGGGATGCTTTTCGCAGGGATCGTTCTCTCCACGACTGCCTGGTCCACACGTCCCTCCCCACACTTCACTTGTGAGTCTGTTGGGGTCATCCATTGCATCCGATGCTCCCGGTGCGGCCTCCTCTATATCGGCGAGATCTGACGCAGATAGGAGGACCACTTCATCGATCACCTCCAATTCGTCCACCGCAACAGACAGGATTTCCCAGTTGCCACCCACTTCAACTCTGCTGTACATTCCCATTTGGATATGTCTATACATGGCCTCCTCTACTGCCATGATGAGGCCAAACTGAGGTTGGAGGAGCAACACCTCATCTACCATCTGGGTAGTCTCCAGCCCCTTGGTATGAACATCGAATTCTCCAACTTCCGGTAATTCCCTCCCTCTCCCTTCCCCCATCCCACTTTCACTCTGCCTCCTCTTCCAGCTGCCTATCACCTCTCTCATGATTCTGCCTTCTTCTACTACACTTAGTGCTTTCCCCTTACATTCCTTCTTCACCTCTCCAGCCTATCCCCTCCCTGCTTCCCCTCCCCCACCCCTTGATCTTTCCTCTGATTGGTT
The DNA here is from genome assembly GCF_030144855.1 of Hypanus sabinus. NCBI lineage: Eukaryota > Metazoa > Chordata > Chondrichthyes > Myliobatiformes > Dasyatidae > Hypanus > Hypanus sabinus. The sequence goes on from NC_082727.1 coordinate 3,204,081, forward strand.
TTTCACCTACCTACCTTTCCAGCCTCTCTCCACCTTCCTTATAGGGCCCCTGCCCCCTCCTTCTTCAGTCCTGACGAAGGGCCTCAGCCCAAAACGTTGACTGCTCCTTTCCACAGATGCTGTCCGACCTGCTGAGTTCCTCCAGCTTGTTTGTTCATGTTGATTTGACCACAGCATCTGCAGTGTACTCTGTGGAAACATGAACGCTGGTTTCCTGACCTGGCTTGCTGAGAATTTCAAGAATTCAATAAAGACTAGTTTTATTTGTCACATCAAAACATACAGTGAAGTACATTGTTTGTGTTAAATCAAATCAGTGAGGATTTTCTGGGCAGCCATGCTTCCAGCAGCAAGGTAGCATGCCCACAACTTACAAAACTTTGAAACGTGGAAGGAAACCCATGTGATCACTGGGGAACGTACAAACTCCTTACAGGTAGCGGCAAGAATTGAACCCCTTTCAGTGATCACTGGCACTGTAAATCCTAACACTAACTCCCAGATGGATTCTTGACCCTCTCTACCTCCTAGTCATGAATTGATCTGTATAAGCAAGTCAAGTTTTCACAGTACTTCAGAATCAGAATCAGAATCAGAATCAGGTTTATTATCACCTGATGTGATATTAACTTAATTTGTTAACTTAGCAGCAGCAGTTCAAAGGAATACATAATCTAGCAGAGAGAAAAAAATTATAATAAAATAAAATGTAATAATAAATAAACAAGTAAATCAATTACAGATATTGAATAGATTTTTTTAAATGTGCAAAAACAGAAATACTGTGTATTAAAAAAAGTGAGGTAGTGTCCAAAGTTTTAATGTCCATTTAAGAATTGGATGGCAGGGGGGAAGAAGCTGTTCCTGAATCGCTGAGTATGTGCCTTCAGGCTTCTGTACCTCCTACCTGATGGTAACAGTGAGAAAAGGGCATGCCCTGTGTTCTGGAGGTCCTTAATAATGGACACTGCCTTTCTGAGACACTGCTCCCTAAAGATGTCCTGGGTACTTTGTAGGCTAGTACCCAAGATAGAGCTGACTAGACCTTCTGCAGCTTCTTTCAGTCCTCCATACCAGACAGTGATACAGCCTGTCAGAAGGCTCTCCACAGTACAACTATAGAAGTACATGTGACAGTAATAAACAAATTCCAATTTTCTGCACAGCTTCACTTTCTGTCCCAACTTCACTGAATGGACATTCCCCTTGGGAACCAAGTGAAGATGAGGATAATGAAAGCAAGCTTCATGCAATCTCATCCATAAATAAAAATGAAGGCCTTGAATCATGTCTGTGCAAACTGATTTAGTTGGCATTAATACATGTGCAATTTTCCCAAATCACTTTCTGAAAAAGGTTGAAACCAATGATTAGTTCCAAAATAATGATAGGACGCTCATTCTGTGCTATTACTGTGTTTCAGAAACATTGAATGCTGGAATCACATTCTTGGCACCATTCCTCCTCACAGCTCTGACCTTGATACAACTAGTATTTCCTCAGCATCAGCAGAGAAGTAAAGGGTTGGGTGCATATTGAAATGATGGGAAGGGGTTAAAGTGGTCTGCAAAGGTAAACAGAGGAATCTTCACAAGCTTCTGAAGAGCAGCACTGCCTCTTAATCCCAAAGACATTGCTGGCAGAAGGAGGACTTCTGCAACTCAAACATCTTCTCTTCAGTTGCTGAACATAGAACAACTTTGTTCCGACCTTTCAACTTACTCCAGGATCAATCTAAATGTGCCCCTTCACATATCTCTTCATGTTTCTATTATTCATGTGCTGTTGAAAGTGAAAGCTGCAGACAGTAAGGATGCAATGTCAAGCAGCAGTGTGCCTTCAATACAAGCAAATTTAAATATGTTAACATAAATATTCATCCCTTCATTAATGTGTAAATGACTGTGAAAACTAACTAGGGCGGAGTAAACTGGGAATTGCATCCACAATTCAACTGACAACTAAACTGCTTTTCAATATGATGTCAGGTCATATATCTCCAGAAGGATGACTCAGTCTGAATTTTAAAGCCTTTCAACACAATACTACTCACAATTAAACACTATATCACAACTAATCACATTATTGTTCAGTTGAAAGTGTTTAGTGAACTCACTAGTGTATGTTGAATAGACTGCCAACTTTCAACGTCATTTCAGAACTGGGAAGAAAGTCCACTTGGGTGAAGTGTTGACATGTAGCTAGTTTCTTGCCAGGTGGCCAAGCAAGAGATAGTATTGCCTGGAGAAAGAGAAGAAAACAATGTTGTTCAAAAGAAAAGGGTGAATTTGTTCAGACTTCTCTTTCATCTCTACCCCATAATTGGTAGAAGTTTGGCAGGAGCTCTACCATTTACATTAGACTTGTAACATTGAGCTAAAAACAAGCTATCAGAAGAACTCTGGAGGTCAAGTGGTAACTCTGGAGGCAAAGGGACATATCAGGACAAGATCCTGCACCAGGACTGATGAAAAAATTATAAGAAACAACATTCTCCCTCCCTGACCCACAAGCATCCAAAATGATCCTTCTCATAAAACAAGAATAAGGATACCTATCTGCAAAATAAATGGCATTTTCCAAGCCCTGTCACCTCCATTAAAGCAGGGCAGCAGAAAAACAATCAGTATCCCAGGGTCAGAATTCCTTCTTAATGCCATTGAGTTTTGGGACTGTAGAATATCACAGAACAGCAAAAATGCAATTTGGCCAATTATATTTGTACCAACTCATTGAACAAGTTGTCCCATTCCCCCCCCCCCCTCCTTCCCTGGTTCCCCTTCATAACACTGACAAAGTTGTCCTTTTTAAATTTGGATCTTTGAAAGTTACTGTGAGAAACTTGCTTCCACAAATTCAGGCAACACAATCCAAATTGTTTTGTCAAGATGCAGCCACACTCAGGTCGGAGGAACAACACCTGATATTCCGTCTGGGTAGCCTCCAACCTGATGGCATGAACATTGATTTCTCTAACTTCCGTTAATGCCATTCCTCCTCTTCTTTCCCTATCCCCGATTTATTTATTTCCACCCCTCCACTTTTTTTCTCCCTCTGCCCATCACTCCATCTCCCTCTGGTGCTCCCCTCCTCCTTTCTTTCTCCCTAGGCCTCCCGTCCCATGATCCTTTCCCTTCTCCAGCTCTGTATCACTTTTGCCAATCACCTTTCCAGCTCTTAGCTTCACCACACCCCCTCCTGTCTTCTCCTATCATTTCGGATTTCCCCCTCTCCCTCCCACTTTCAAATCTCTTACTATCTTTTCTTTCAGTTAGTCCTGACAAAGGGTCTCGGCCAGAAACGTTGACAGTGCTTCTTCCTATAGATGCTGCCCGGCCTGCTGCATTCCACCAGCATCTTGTGTGTGTTCCTTGAATTTCCAGCATCTGCAGATTTCGTCATGTTTGCTACTTACAATCCAAATGATTATATGTTGGCATTAAAAAAAAACAAATATTTCACCTCCCTGGTTGGTTGGCAGATAGAAAGCAAAGGGTAACGGTGAATGGGTGTTTCTCGGAATGGCAGATGGTGACTAGTGGGGTGCCACAGGGCTCAGTATTGGGACCACAGCTGTTCATGATTTACATCAACGATTTAGATGAAGGCATTGAGAATAACATCAGCAAGTTTGCTGATGATACTAAGCTGGGTGGCAGTGTGACATGTGATGAGAATGTTAGGAGAATTCAGGGTGACTTGGATAGGCTGAGTGAGTGGGCAGATACTTAGCAGACGACGTTCAATGTGAATAAGTGTGAGGTTATCCACTTTGGGAGTAAGAACAGGAAGGCAGATTATTATCTGAACAGTGTAGAGTTAGATAAGGGAGAAATACAAAGATCTAGGAGCCCTTGTTCATCAGTCACTGAAGGTGAATGAGCAAGTGCAGCAGGCAGTGAAGAAGGCTAATGGAATGTTGGCCTTTATTACAAAGGGAATTGAGTACAAGAGCAAGGAAATCCTTTTGCATTTGTACAGGGCCCTGGTGAGACCACACCTGGAGTATTGTGTACAGTTTTGGTCTCCAGGGTTAATGAAGGACATCCTGGCTATAGAGGAAGTGCAGCGTAGATTCACGAGGTTAATTCCTGGGATGTCCGGACTGTCTTACGCAGAGAGGTTAGAGAGACTGGGCTTGTACACGCTGGAATTAAGGAGATTGAGAGGGGACCTGATTGCAACATATCAGATTATTAAGGGATTGGACAAGATAGAGGCAGGAAATATGTTCAAGATGCTGGGAGAGTCCAGTACCAGAGAGTATGGTTTGAGCATAAGGGGTAGGTCATTTAGGACAGAGTTAAGGAAAAACTTCTCCCAGAGAGTTGTGGGGGTCTGGAATGCACTGCCTCGGAAGGCAGTGGAGGCCAACTCTCTGGATGCTTTCAAGAAGGAGCTAGATAGGTATCTTATGGATAGGGGAATCAAGGGACATGGGGACAAGGCAGGAACCTGGTATTGATAGTAGATGATCAGCCATGATCTCAGAATGGCGGTGCAGGCTCGAAGGGCCAAATGGTCTACTTCTGCACCTATTGTCTATTGTCTATTTTCTATTGTCCCCATTTTCTCCTTAAATTCATGCCTTCCGCTTTGTTTCATTTTTATATAAAGAAGAAAAATCACAAACCTTTGTCCATATTTACAGGTATTAAGAAAATTCTCTGGAAAGTGAACTAACATGTTTTAATAATTCTGAAGGTATTCCAGTTAATTAAGACAGGATTTCCAAAGTTTCCACTAAAACAGCAGCTTCTCATTCTGATTTCCTGTAATCACAGTCCAAAAACTATAATAATGGCATCTTTTAAATTTCATTTGAATACTTTGTTATAATTATTCACTGAAAGTGCTGTGGATGTTTTTTTTTAATAAAAGGGCTACTGGTTAATGTGCTATTATCCTGGGGAATAAACACCATCTTTATTAGTTAATTTCAATATGCCACAAATAGCAGCACAAAATAAATTTGCTTTAACTCAAGTTCAGCTGAACTTACCAAGATAAACTATCCATTTGAATGTTTCATCTTAAGTTACTTACTGCGCCCTACTAAAATCAGTCCAAAGCTCTTTTCATATTCCAGCCAACCATAAACTGGTAGTGATTCTCCAAGGTGGTAACAAACTTAATATTCATAGATCAGACCAATTAGTTGTTGATTCTTCAATCTAACCTTAGTGGGATCCTTGGGGAATCCTAGAAGAAAGCTAAGATCAGATATATACTGTATATTGTGGGTTTCCTTTGGTCTTCACATGGTTTCAGCAAAAGGTGGCATCAATCACAAAGGACTCCCACTATCCAGGACATGTCCTATTCTCATTATTATCATCAGAAAGAAGGTACAGGAGCCTGAGGACATTCTCCCAACATGGAACAGCTTCTTATTTATTTATTTATTGAAATACAACACAGAATAGGCCCTCACAGCCCTTCAAGCCACATTGCCCAGCAACCCCCGATGTAAAACCCCCCAAAATAAAATTCCCAAACAAGAGGACATGAGTCGAGAGTTAGGGGGCAAAAGTTTAAGGGTAACACGAGGGGGAATTTCTTTACTCAGAGAGTGGTAGCTGTGTGGAATGAGCTTCCAGTAGAAGTGGTAGAGGCAGGTTCGGTATTGTCATTTAAAGTAAAATTGGATCGGTATATGGACAGGAAAGGAATAGAGGGTTATGGGCTGAGTGCGGGTCAGTGGAACTAGGTGAGAGTAAGCGTTCAGCATGGACTAGAAGGGCCGAGATGGCCTGTTTCCGTGCTGTAATTGTTATATGGTTATATAATATTCCTAGTCTATTCACAAACAAGAGAAAATCTGCAAATGCTGGAAATCCAAGCAACACACACAAAATGCTGGAGGAACTCAGCAGGTCAGGCAGCACCTATGGAAAAGAGTAAACAGTTGACAATTCAGGTTGAGGAATCCTGATGAAGGGTCTTGGCCTGAAAGTCAACTGTTTACTCTTTTCCATAAATGGCTTAATTCTGCTCTTGTGTCATGGTCTTATGGTCTACTATAAATTTACTGCAGTATAATGAGAGATTTGCATAAAGTGCAAAATGATACTATGTTGATCGTCAAATTGGTCTTCTTGACTTTTTACATTCTACCTTTCTCATTCATGGCAAGTTACATTTCACTGACTATAGATCTGTATGCACAGCGAATTCAGATTCTCCCACCCCCATTAACTTAAATGGTATTGGGGCAGCACAGTATCACAGTTAGTAGAGTGACTTGGGTCCAATCCTGCCTTCTAGTGCTGTCTATGTGGAAACTGCACATTAATTCTGAGTCTCCTCGAGATGTGCCAAACTTCTTCCACACACAAAAGGTATGAGTTGGTAATATGCCACTGTAAGCTAGCCCTACTGTGTAGGTGGGTGGTAGAATCTTGGGGCAGGGGAATTAATAGGGATGGGGAATATTTTGGATTGTGTATTGAGGTGCTTAATAGTAGAAGTGGATTGTGTGAGACAAAGGGCCTAACTCCTTTTGTCTATAATTCCCTGACCAGTGAAGTACACTGGTCCTCCTCTATCTTTCCTAAAACTTTGAAAACCTGGGACATTAATCACCCATTCCTGCCCCTCTCTCAACCAAGTTTCAGTAGTGGCTACAACATCATATTCCTATGTACTGATCCACGCTCTGTCCATTTGCTCCCATCCATCTCAGGTGCATCTCTTGTATAGATCACTCCTTTTTCAGAAAAGGTACCAATGATCCAAGAACGAAACTGTGTCACCTGCACCATCTCAGCAACCACTCATTCATCCACACTTTTACCCCAATCCAACCTGCACTACCCCATGGCACCAGGAGTAATATGGAGATTACAACCTTGCAGTTCCTTCTCTTCAGCCACTTTCCTATCACCTTATAATCACTGCTCTCCACTCTCACCACAACAAACCCAACCTTACCATCAAAGATAATGGCAATGAGGTATGGTGGGCTGACATCTACATGGCTGAGGACAGGTGACAACTCTCAGACACCTCCTCTTACTTACCCCTTGAAAAAGAACTCACTCTGGGTTATCAGAAACTATCTCCAACATCATCACCAACCTCAACAACTATAGAAAATTCCCATCCACTGCCACTAAACTCAGAGACCCCTTACCCTGCACTGCTTGTTTCTACCTCCAACCCAAGATCCACAAACCTGACTGTCCAGTTAGAACCATCGTCTCTGCCTGCTCCTGCTCACTGACTCGGGGCCATAAACATCAACTCCATTCTATCCCTTTGGATCAGTCCCTTCCCACCTGCATCTACAGCAATTCACGTGCTCTTGATCTCCACAGCACTTTCAATTCCCTAGCCCTGACCACCTCATCTTCACCATGGATGCCAGTTCCTATAACTTCTATCCCCCATCAAGAAGGCCTTAAAGCTCTCTGCTTCTTTCTCAACAAAAGACCCATCACCACCTTCCTCCATCTGGCAGAACTGGTCCTCACCCTCAACATTTCTTCTTTTGGCTCCTCCCACTTTCTCTAGCTCTTCCTGCCTTTTAGGTCAAAGTCCACATTCAAAGCCTTCACTGGTAATGCTCCCCAACTCTTCCTCCATTGCATTGATGACTGCATAGGTGCTGCTTCATGCATTCAGTCTAAGCTCATCAATTTTATCAACTTTGCCTCCAACTTCCGCCCTGCCCCGAAATTCATTTAGTTCATTTCTGACACCTCTCTCCACTTTCTTGATCTCTCTAAATCCATCTCTGGAGACAACCAGTCTACTGACATCTTTTATAAACAGACCAATTCCAATAGTTATCTTGACTATACTTCTTCCCACACTATCTTCTGTAAAAATACTATTCCATTTTCTTACTTCCTTCGGCTCCACTGCATCTGTTCCCAGAAAGAGGCTGTACTTTTCAGGACATCAGAGATAACCTCCTCCTTCAAAGGACATTGCATGCCTTACCAGCCTGATTGAATTTTTTGAGGATGTGACTAAACACTTTGATGAAGGTAGAGCAGTAGAGGTAGTGAATATGGATTTCAGAAAGGCACTTGATAAGGCACACCTTGCAAGGCTTAATGAGAAAGTAAGGAGGTAAGGGATCAAGGGGACATTGCTTTGTGGATCTAGAACTGGCCTTCCCACAGAAGGCAAAGAGTGGTTGTAGAAGGATCATATTCTGCATGGAGGCCGGTGACCTGTGGTGTGCCTCAGGGATCTGTTCTGGGACCCCCTTCTCTTTGTGATTTTGATAAATGACCTGGCTGAGGACGTGGAGGGATGGGTTAGTAAATTAGCTGATGACACAAAGGTTGGGGGTGTTGTGGATAGTGTGGAGGGCTGTCAGAGGTTACAGCAGGACAGTGATAGGATGAAAAACTGAGCTGAGAAGTGGCAGATGGAGTTCAACCCAGATAAGTGTAAGGTGGTTCATTTTGGTAGGTCCAATATGATGGCAGAATATAGTATTAATGGTAAGACTCTTGGCAGTGTGGAGGATCAGAGGAATCTTGGGGTCTGAGTCCATAGGACACTCAAAGCTGCTGCACAGGATTACTCTGTGGTTAAGAAGGCATATGGTGCATTGGCCTTCATCAATCGTGGGATTGAGTTTAGGAGCCAACAGGTAATATTGCTGCTATATAGGACACTGATCAGACCGCACTTAAAGTACTGTGCTTAATTCTGGTCATCTCACTACAGGAAGGATGTAGAAACCATAGAAAGGCTGCAGAGGAGATTTATGAGGATGGTGCCTGGATTAGGGAGCATGCCTTATGAGGTTGAGGTTGAGTTTCCTTGGAGCGACGGAGAATGAGAGGTTACCTGATAGAGGTGTATAAGATGATGAGAGGCATTGATCGTGTGGAAAGTCAGAGGCTTTATCCTAAGGCTGAAATGGGTAGTACGAAAGGGCACAGTTTTAAGGTGCTTGGAAGTACAGTAGGTACAGAGCTGATGTCAGGGCTAAGTTTTTAACACAGAGATTGATGAGTGCATGGAATGGGCTGCCAGCAATGGTGGTGGAGGCGGATACAATAGGGTCTTTTAACAGACTCCTGGATAGGTACATGAAGCTTAGAAAAATAGAGGGCTATGGGTAAAACTAGTAATTTCTAAGGTAGCGACATGTTCGGCATAGAAGTGTGGGCCGAAGGGCCTGTATTGTGCTGTAGGTTTTCTGTGTTTCTATGACATCTGAGATATCCTCCTTCTTCAAAGGTCAGGGTTTTGCTTTCTCCACCATTGATGCTGCCCTCACCCACATCGCCTCCGTTTCCCAAACATTTGTATTCACCCCATCTTTCTGCTCCTTAACAGGGGTGGAGTTCCTCTTGTCGTCACCTACTATCCAACAGGGCTCTGCATCCAACTCATCATTCTCCACAATCTCCACCATTTTTAATAGGATCCTACCACAAGACATGTCTTTACATGCCCCGCCATTCGCCACTCCACTTTCTGCAGGGATTTCTTCCTTCATGATTACTTTGTCCGTTTGTCCCTCCCACCTGGAGAAAGAAATATGACATTTGCCCATTTCCCTCCATTAACATTCCTTCCAGGTGAGACAAAACATCAGTTGCAAATCTGTTGGGGTAGTCTATTGTATCCAAGGATCCTCTGCATTGGTGAGACTCAACATAAATTGGAGACCACTTTAGACCATAAGACCATAAGATATGGGAGTAGAATTAGGCCATTTGGCCCAATGTGTCTGCTCTGCTATTCCATCATGGCTGATCCATTTTTCCATGGAGGTACTCAACAGAGGACCTCCACTCCATCCGCCAAAAGTGAAATTTCCCGATGGCCAACTGTTTTAAATCCTATCCCCATTCCACCATCACGGTCCGTGGCCTCTTCTGCAAAGATCAGGCCAGTCTCAGAGTGGAGGAGCATCACCTCATATTACATAGAAATATAGAAAACCTACAGCACAATACAGGCCCTTCAGCACATAATGCTGTGCCGAACATGTACTTACCTTAGAAATTACCTACGGTTATCCATAGCCTACTGTTTTTCTAAGCTCCATGTACCTATCCTGCAGTCTCTTAAAAGACCCTATTGTATCCGTTGGGGTAGCCTCCAACATGACAGCATGAACATTAATATCTTCTGGCAGTGAATTTTTCACTCCCCCTTCTTTCTTCTTCTGTTCCCTATTCTGCCTCTTAACTCTCCTCTTCCTGAGTCCCCTCCTTTTTCCCTTTCTCCTATGGTCCACTTTCCTCTACGATCTGGTTCCTTCTTCTCCATTGCTTTACCTTTCTCACCCACCTGGCTTCACCTATCACTTTCTAACTAGTCCTCCTTCCCCACCAACCCCCACCTTTTTATTTTGCCATCTTCCCCCTTCTTTTCCAGTCCTGAAGAAGGGTCTCAGCCAAAATGTTGGCAGTTTATTAATTTTCTAAAATGCTGCCTGACATTTCATGTCAGAGAAATGTCTAGAATATATATACAGAATGCTTTTTCTTCACAACCATCCATGAAAACAGAGGAGTGCCCCCAAAGAATGAATGACAGTTAAATGTTAGAACCCCAAAGTACCCCCCCAGCTCCCCTCCCTCAAACGTGTAAACGGCTGCAAGCAACAATCACACCCCCCCCCCAGCCCCAATGGCAAAACAAAAGCATCAGCACCTGCCACCGAGCACTCAAGTGTGAGCAAGGCAACAGCAAAGACAGACTTGCAGTACTCCAAAGACTACTTGTTCACCTGCTATTCGACATACCACAGGCTCTCTCTCCCTAACAAGGGGGAAAGAGGAGTCTCTGATCCACAGCGAGAGGGGAGACATAACAAACAACTTGCTAGTTTATGATGTTAAAAGTCCATTGCATGCTTTTTCTGAGCTCTGTGCCCAAAGATCTCAGGTCTCTGGGCACACAGCCATTGATCTTCCATCTCCCAGGACACACTGGTCTTCGGCTCGGACACCGACCTCCGATTCCCCGTCTCCAGAGTCACGAAAACTCAGTGCTCTGAAGTTGAACAACCCTCTTAGGCTGAGGCCCTGGGGTGCCGAATAACAGCCAGTTGTGAAACCCCGAGGGCGGGTCCCAGTCCTGCAAAGAACCGTAGTCAGCGTGTAACTCCAGGTCTGGGACTTCAAAAGAACTCTGAAAGGTAAAATAAAGATATTATAGATGGAAATAGAGCTGTTCCTGAAGATGCAAGCGCAGGAGTCGCCGTTAGGTGCCATTAACCCTCCTAAGCTCCTCCTTCTGTGTAGGCAGCACAAGTTGTTCTCTCCTAGCACAGTGTTCAAGCCAATTTTACCCACCCCTCAATCAGCAGCATAGAATTCAAATTAAAGATAAGATTAGTGTTATTTGTCACATATGCATTGAAACATACACTGAAATATGTGTTTTCATCAGCGGCCAAAACAATCTGAGGAAGCGCTGGGGACAACCTGTGGGAGGAAACCAGTGCACTTGGAGAAAACTCCTTGCAGACACAAGGAAAACACACAAACTCCTTACAGATGGCGCTGAGATTGAAATCCGAAGTCCAGAGCATGCCAAGCTGTAAAAGCATCACATACTGCTACGCATTTCTGTTGGCTGCTGCATTTCCTTGTAACATTACAAGTGTTCATTTGCTGGTTGACCACAAGGATTCTCAGCTGTTAAATCTGTCACTTTTATTAAATATCTGGGAACATGGCATTCAGAAACACTCAAATTCATCCAGGCAGAGGCTAAACAGCAAAGCACCAGAGATTAGGACAAAAAAGAGGTGGTCACATAAGACACAGGATCAGCTATGGGATTTCTTCGAGTCAGTGGACAGGGATGTTAAAGGACTCATCTAGGGATCTGAAGGAATACATCATGGTTGTATTAGACTTTATTAAAGCAGCTGTGTCCCCAAAAACTCATTCAGAGTGAGAAAGAATCAAGTGCTTTAATTCAGAGTCTTCACCAACCACAAGCCCTGGATGAATTACTATGTCCAAGATCTGCTGAGAGACAGATCTGAGGCATTCAAGTTTGGTGACCAAGAAAATTTTGAATTGAATTGAATTGACTTTATTTCTTCCATCCTTCACATACATGAGGAGTAAAATTTTTACATTACGTCTCCATCTAAATGTGCAATGTGCAATCATAGTAATTTACAATCTTCATTGTTAGGTTGCATCTGGAAATTCTAGTTGGCGGACGATTTCCCTCCACGCCACTCTGACATATTGGGAAATCATATGGCAAGGTTACAGCAGTGGTTTGCCTTTGCCTTTTGCTGAGCGAGTTTAAAGAGATCACCACCTCTTGTGGTGGATGACCAGGACGTCTACGTGTCTTGTCGTGCTCTTAGCGCTACACCAATGCCTGCTGGATGGCTTTTTGACCGTTGGACCATTAATCGGACTCCTCCACTCAATCTGCCAGGGCCAGACTTCACACGCTGGGACAGACAGATCCCCTACCTCATCGAGGGTCAAAGACCGTCGGCTACCCTCACCTGGTCTGGCCCGTCTGCCGAGACAGTTTACCAGGGTGTGTCCACTGCGCGTGCTACAGCTAGTTGGAGCCACAGGTGAAAGCTGAGCACCCGGTGGGAACCAAAGGTGAATGAGTGGCCCTGAAAAGGGTATGGCAGGCCCACCACCAGAGGTGCTACCCCTCCCTAGACACAACATACACCCCTTGCGCCCATCTTCCTCCTCCATCTTCCAAAAAGGCAGATCACTGGAAATTTACAATAATTTATAACAAATAGAACAGTCAATGTAATATAGAGGACACTCAAGTCAGTGTGAGTTTATCAGTCTGATGGCCTGGTGGAAGACGCTGTCCAGGAACCTGTTGGTCCTGGCTTTTATGCTGCAGCACCACTTCCCAGATGGTAGCAGATGGAATAGATTGTGGTTGGGATGGCCTGAGTCACCCGATGATTGTACGGGCCCTTTTTACATACCTGTCCTTGTAAATGTCCTGAATCATGGAAAGCTCACAACTACAGATGAACTGCACTGTCCGCACCACTCTCTGCAGGGTCCTGAGATTGAGGGAAGTACAGTTCCCATACCAGGCAGTGAAGCAGCCAGTCAGGATGCTCTCAATTGTGCCCCTGTAGAAAGTTTTTAGATTTGTGGACCATACCAAACTTCCTCAACCATCAGAAGTGAAAGTCACTGTTGTGCCTTTTTCACCACACAGCTGGTGGGTACAGACCATGTGAGGTCCTCGGTGATGTGGATGCCGAGGAACTTGAAGCTGTTTACCCTCTCAACACCAGATCCATTAATGTCAATAGGTGTTAGCCCATTTCCATTCCTTCTCATTACACTAGCACCAGATACAATCTCCAAAAAGCTACCCCACAGGCGAAGTGGTAATTCCAGACAGACTTGAATCAACAATTGTGGCAGGGTTTGAATAATATCACCTCTTATAAAGGTCAGTCAAGTGATATCAGAGACAGCAGAGCTTCACTTCCAGGTGAGCTCAATGCCTTCTAGGCTCACTTTGATCATCATAACATTGAGGAACCATTAGAAGCTCACACATCCTTTGATGATCCTGTGATTTCAGTCTCTGAATCTAACATTCAAGGAGGGTTATCCCACAAAAGGCATTGGGCTCAGATGGAGTACCTGACCAAGTACTAAAGATATGTGCTGATCTACTGGCTAGTGTGTTCACTGAGATCTCTAACCTCTCACTTCAGTAATCTGAGATACCCACCTGCTTCAATCAAGCTTCAATTATACTGGTGCCCAAGAATTGTGTGGTGACTTGCCTCAATGATTAACACCCAGTACCACTTACATCCACAGTGATGAAGTGTTTTGAAAGGTTGGTGATAAAACATACCAACTTCAATCTGAGAAGTGTCTTAGATCCTCTTCAATTTGCCTACTGGAGCAACAAGTCCACAGCAGATGCCATCTCATTGGCTCTTCACTCATCCCTGGAACATCTGGACAGCAAGATGTATACATCAGGATGCTATTTATCGATTATAGCTCAGCATTAAAACAATCATTCCCTCAAAGCTAATCAATAAGGTCCAAGACCTTGGCCTCAATACCTCCATGGGCAATTGAACCCTGGATTTCCTCACTTGCAGACTCCAGTCAGTTCAGATTGGCAGCAATATCCTCCACAATCTCCTTCAGCACAGGTGCTCCACAAGACTGTGTGCTTAGCTCTCTGCTCTACTCGCTTTACACTTATGAGTGTGCGGCTAAGCACAGCTCCGATGCTACATTCAGGTTTGCTGATGACACCACTGTCAGAGGCCGAGTCAAAGCTGGTGATGAATTAGCATAAAGAAGGGAGATCGAAAATTTGGCTGAGGGGAGTCTTAACAACAACGCCTTATTCAATGTCAGCAAGACCAAGGAGCTGATGATAGACTTCATGAAAAGGACAACTGAGGTCTATAAGCCAGTCCACATTGGAAGATCAAAGGAGGAGAGGGTTAGCAACTTGAAATTCCTAGGAGTTATTATTTCAGAGGACCTTTCCTGGGACCAGAAAATATTTGGCAGGACATCTAAAACTTTGTCAAACTTCTTTAGATATAGGAAATTACGTTGACTGGCTGCATCACAGCCCAATATGGAAACATCGATGCCCTTGCATGGAACTCCCACAAAAAATAGTGGATACAGCCCAGTCCATCACAGGTAAAGCACTCTCAACCATTGAGCACCTCTCCATAAAACCCTTTCACAGGAAAGCAGCATCCTGCCACCCAGGACATGCTCTTTTCTCGCTGCTGCCATCAGGAAAACGGGACAAGAGCCTCAGGACTCACACCACCAGATTCAGTTATTACTGCTCAACCATTAGGCTCTTGAACCAAAGGAGATAACTTCACTCACCCTATTACTGAAAGGTTCCCACAACCTGTAGACTCATTGTCAATGACTCATCACTGACACAACCACGGATTTGGCAGCACAGCACATACAGCAATTGTACACGTGAATATGCACGTCTCAGCTAAATAGTATATCATTGTGATGGTATTTAACTCCATTCTTTACGTCGTACTGCTTGTCAAGGCTTTAGCAAAGTACAGCAACATTTTGTTGCCTGCTTGCATTCAGCCTTACATGAGAAATTGAACTGTCAAGTCAACTGACTCTGTAGACTAGTGGTATTAGTTTTATGTTTAGTTTTTCCTTCCAGCCGCAGTGTGGGCTTCATTTTCCATTTCAGAGTTTTAGTTAATGGCCCTGATTGGCCTCATGCGTATTGTTTACTTTTCCTTCTAACTCTGTTTCCATTAAAGTCTGTGAGCTATCGAACCCATTCAGTGTCTCTCACTCTGCACTTGGGCCATATCTGCACGTAGTGACAGGAAGTCTCGACCACACTAGGATAGACCCAGCAGAGAGAGAGCAGCTGACCCTGGTCCTGAGATTGGTCAGCTATTGGACAAGTACAGGCAATGGAATTTGTTCTGAGTGAAGTTACGGAGGTAATGAGGCAGATAATCTCCAGCCAACAAGCCCTGTCTCATCTGGAGGAACTGATATCATCCCTTGCCACAATGATTGAACAGCTCACTGCAGACAATCGGACTCAGGTTTCTGTGATTTCCACTCTCACATTCACCATCCAGGAGCTCATGGTGGACAGTCAGCCATTAACATTTTCGCCAATGCAATTCAGCAGCCTCAGGCCACCTCAGTCCCACTCCCAGCATCTCTCCGGTCCTCCTTTTCTGCTGCCCCGACAATCTCTGCTACTAATCTCTGCTTCCGCGCCCAGACCAGAGCCAACTCCCATGACAGTACAGGAACCGAGTTTTCCACCACCAGGCAGATATTCTGATGATCCCAATGGTTGCAGGGATTTTATTTCCCAATCCGAGCTGATGTTCCAAACCCAGCCTGGTCATTTTGGTGATGATGCACGAAAACTGGTGTACATGGTCAATCTTCTAGATGAAACTCCACTCAGCCTGTTCAACGCTTTACGGGAGCAAGGATACCCCACAGTCCAATCAGTCTGCCATTTCGTGGCAGAGTTAAGGAGGATTTTTGATCTTCCAGCACAGGGTCAGGAGTCTGCCCACCAACTCTTGGACCTGTGCCAAGGCAGAGCAACAGTGATAGCCTGTGCAGTCAAATTCCACACGCTTGCAGTAGAGACGGATTGGGATGGGAGAGATATCATCACTACCTTCCAGCGTGGACTGAATGCAGGGGCCTGGCGTGAGACTGTTGTCTAGGTCGAGCAGGATAGTCTGGATGACCTAATTCAGCCAGCTATTCGGGGTGACGACCGGGTAACTGAGAGGTGCAGAGAAAGAATGTTTCAAGCTTCCTAAGGTCTGATCACCATCTTTCCTCGCCCTCTCTCCCTCCCTCACCACCCAGCACCCAGTCCACGGAGGAACCAATACAAATGGGGCACAAGCATCTGTCTCAGGAGGAATGAGAGCAATGTAGAACAGGTTCCTGCCTCTATTGTGGTGATCCATGGCATTTCCGGGCGGCATGTTCCAAGCGTCCGATAAAAGAGATTACCAGTCAGCAGGAAGGGCTGTCCTGACAGGTCGGTTCTCTCTTCAGTCAGCTTCCCCTAATTCTGTAATGCTCACAGCTTCCTTGTCAAGGACTTCTCAGACCCATGAACCTAAGTTATTTATTGATTCTGGAGCAGCCAGGAATCTTATGGACATCTCTCTCACTCAAAAATAAAGAGTTCCGACTCAGAAATTAAGAAAAAAGATCAATGTCAAGGCTCTGGATAGTTGATCTCTGGGAACTGGCCAGAATCCACCTGTCCACCCAACCCTCCAACTTGTGCTTGAAGGCAACCATCATGAAGAACTTTTTCTATGTGGTTGATTCACCTGAACTGTCACTGGTAGTTGGTCTCCCCTGGTTATCCTGACATAACCCACCGATCGATTGGTCTCTGAATGTCCAGCTCCAGCTCCATTCCATGAATCCCTCCCGTGATGTGGACCTGTCTGGGCTGTCTGGGATTCTGGCTGAATATGCAGATCTCCTGGAAGTTTTCAGTAAAAGGAAGGCCATCTCGCAGCCCCCACACCGGCCACATGACTGTGCCTTAGACCTCCTAACTGGCACTAGCCCTCCCCGGGACAGGCTCTTTTCCCTTTCCGATCCTGAAACGGTGGCCATGGAGGAATACGTTAAGGAGGCGTTGAGCATGGGGTTTATCCGTCCGTTAACCTCGCTGGCAGGAGTGGGCTTCTTTTTTGTGAGCAAGGAAGATGGCAAGCTCCGTTCTTGCATCAATTATTGGCCCCTGAACAACATCACTGTGTAGAACCGCTACCCTCTTCCCTTGCTGACGTCTGCATTTGAACATCTCCAGGGAGCAACCATATTTTCCAAAATTGATCTCCGCCATGCTTACAATTTGATTCGCATAAGAGAAGGGGATGAGTGGAAAACTGCATTCAACACCTCTAATGGCCACTATTAGTACCTGGTGATGCCTTTTGGTCTGGCCAACTGTATTCCAGGTCTTGGTTAATGTGCTCAAGGTCATGTTGAACCATTTTGTGTATTTGGATGACATCCTTATCTATTCCCGCTCTCATCAGGTACCTGTTCAGCATGTCAGCATGGGGCTTGTGAACTTTTATCACTGCTTCATCCGGAATTTTGGCTCTATCACGGCTCCAATTAATGCACTCACCAGGAAGACCTTGGCAGGATTCCATTGACAGATGGTGCTGACCAATCATTTGCGAAGTTAAATTGACGTTTCACCAGTGCCCCGCTGCTGCAACACCCAGACCCATCTCAGCCATTCATTGCCGAGGTGGATGCATCTGATGTCGGCATTGGAGCTGTCCTCTCTCAGCGCTCGTCTGCAGATAGCCAGCTGCACCCTTGTACCTTTCTTTCCCATCGCTTGACTCCAGTTGAAAAGATTTACAGTGTTGGGAACCGGGAACTTCTGGCTGTCAAGGAGGCCCTGGAGGAATGGTGACACTGGCTGGAGAGCATCCATTCTTGGTCTGGACAGATCACAAGAACCTCTCCTATATTCAGATACTCACTCCTGTCAAGCCCGGCGGGCTCTCTTCACATTTATTCCTCACCTATTGTCCTGGCAGCAAGAATACAAAGTCCAACGACACTCTCTCCCGGCAGTTCGACAGACCTGAGGACAATACCGATCCAGGGCCTATTCTTCCTTACTTGTGTGTCACTGCTCCAGTCATCTGGGGAATAGAGGCAAAGGTGAGGGCTGACCCAGGCCTGGATGGGGGACACCCCAATCAGCTGTTTGTCAAAATGTTGGAATGGAGTCCCATCTGGCTGGACATCCGGGAATTCAATGGACCCAGAAGTTCATAAATAGACAATTTTGGTGGCTACCTGTGTCCCAGGATGTCCATGACTTTGTATCTGCCTGTCCCACCTGCAGTCGGAACAAGAGGTTATGCCAGCATCTTGCAGGTCTGTTATGTACACTACCTGTGCCCCACCACCACTGGTCCCACCTCTCAGTAGATTTCATCGCTGGGCTACCCCCGTCTAATGATAACACCACCGTTTTGGTCATTGTGGATTGATTTTCTGAGGCTGCCCACTTCATTGCCCTCCCCAAGCTCCGTGAGACTGCCACACCCATGGTTCAACATGTGTTCAGGCTCTATGGCTTTCCTCAAAACATCATGTCTGATCATGGACCAGTTCACTTCCTGCTTTTGGAAGGCTTTCGACTCTCTTGTAGGAGCCGTGGCCATCCTCGCGTCCGGTTTTCACTCCCAATCCAATGGCCAGACTGAGAGTGACCATGAATTGGAGACAACTCTGCATTGTCTTGCCTCTTCCAACTCCACATCTTGGAGCATCCAATTGGTTTGGGCAGAGATCGCCCACAATAACCTCCAGTTGTCCTCCACCGGTATGTCTCCCTTTGAATGCCAGAAAGGATTCCAACTCCCGCCCCTCCCTGATCAGGAGATCGACGTAGGAGTTCCTGCTGGCATCCAGCGCTACTAGCGCACCTGGGGATGAGCCAGGGCTTCTCTGCTGTGTGCCCAGAACCAACATCCCCGGCAGGCTGATCAGCTCTGTTGACAGGTAAGGCCATTCAAGCCAGGAGCAGAGGTCTGGTTGGCATCAATGACCTTCCCCTGAAAGTCAAGAGCCGCAAATTGACACCACATTACGTGGGACTGTTTGTAGTGGAAAAGGCTGTCAACAAGGTGTCCTATAGACATCTACCAGCATCACTGAAGTATTCCTGATCCCAAAAAGGAACAGACATACAACATACAACAGGTAACATGAGTGAATCTGCAGATGCTGGAAATAAATAAAAACACAAAATGCTGGCAGAACTCAGCAGGCCAGACAGCATCTATGGGAGGAGGTAGTGACGACATTTCGGGCCGAAACCCTTCAACAGGAGGGTTGATGATGAAGGGTTTCAGCCCGAAACGTCATCACTTCCTCCTCCCATAGATGCTGTCTGGCCTGCTGAGTTCGGCCAGCATTTTGTGTTTTTAGACATACAACATACTCTACATGAAGACATCTTAAAGCCAGCTCTGCTCATGAGAGAGTTGAAGCATTAAGTTTCATCTCCAGACTTTGCTAGCTGATCTATCTGTCAATAGAGCTTTGAGCAGCGGCCAATCCAGACAGGGGAAGTTTGGAGAGGAGGGGACTTCAATCAGGTCCACCATCCAAGTATAAAAGGCAGAAGTGGTTCATGGCAGCGCAATAGAGCTTTGACCATGGCCATTTGAAGTTTGGGATTAATTAATTTGCTCTTACTAATTAAAGGAAGGTAGGGGCAAGCCCTGCAGCCATCATCTGAGCGGGCATAGTCAGAGTCTTAAGTGGGAGGGTGAACACTCAGAAGTCACGCTCCATGTAGATACCATTGACATGAGCAGGATTTCTGATGAGGTTCTGCATAGGGAGTCAGGTGATAAGTTGAAGGCCAGGACCTCCAGGGTTGTGATCTCAGGACTGCTACCCATGCTACGTGCTAGTGAGGCCAGAACTAGGAAGATTATGCAGTTTAATATGTGAATAAGGAGTAGGTGTAGAGGGAGGGTATAAGATCTTTGGACCATTGTGCTCTCCTCCAGGGAATTTGGGACCTGTACAGAAGGGACAGTCTGTACCTGAACTGGAGGGGACTAATATCCTAGCAGGAAGATTTGCTAATGCTGCATGAGGGGGTTTAAACTAGAGTTGCAGGGGGATCCAGAGTGCCAGAACAGTTAGTGGAGAGGTTGTTGTGGCAAATGTCAATAAAGCCTCAGACAAATTTAGGAATCAGAAGGTTGAGCATTGTGCGATGGAATCAAAAAGGGTGAATACAGGTCTGAAGAGGTTATAGGCATGCAGTGTATGGAATAAGGCAGATGAACTTGCAACACATTTGTAGATTGGTAGGTATGATGTTGTGGGCATCACTGAATCATGGCTGAAAGGTTATAGCTGGGCGCTTGATGTCCAAGGATACTGTGTTGAACAAAATGAAATCAAATCATTAGGAAGATATGACATAGGGCCAGAAGGTGTTAAAATATTGTTGGTAGAGCTAAGAAACTGCAAGGGTAAAAAGACCCTGATGGGAGTTGAATACAGACCCCTGAACAGTAGCAAAAATGTGGCCTACAAATTTCAATGGGAGATAGAAGATGTATGCCAAAAGGACAATATTACAATAGTCAAAAGGGATTTTAATATGCAGGAATATTGGGATAATCAGGTTGGTGCTAGATTACAAGAGGGGAATTTCTAGGGTGCCTATGAAATGGCTTTTTAGAGCAGCTCATGGCTGAGCCCACTAGGGAATCAGCTACTCTGGACTGGGTGTTGTGCAATGAACCGGAATTGATTAGACAGCTTATGGTAAAAGGACCCTTAGGGGAAAGTGATCATAATATGATCGAATTCACCCTGAAAATTGAGAAATAGAAACTAAAGTCAGATCAATCAGTATTACAGTGGAGTAAAGGGGAGTTGACCAGATTTGATTGAAAAAGAACACTGGCAAGGATGACAGCAAAGCAGAAATGGCTGGAATCTCTGGAAGCAAGTTGGAAGGCACAGGATATATACATCCCAAAGAGGAAGAAATATTCTAAAGGAAAGATGATACAACCATGGCAAATGAGAGAAGTCAAAGCCCACATAAAAGCCAAAGAGAGAGAATATAATAGATCAAAAATGGTGAGGAGTTAGAGGATTGGGAAGCTTTTTAAAAGCCAACAGAAGGCAACTAAAACATCATTAAGAAGGTAAAAATGGAATATGTAAGTAAGATATCCTCTTTAATATTATTGGCTACCAGAAGTTTTTTCCTATATATTAAGTGTAAAAAGGGCATGAGTGGATATTGGACAGCTGAAAAACAATACTGGAGAGGCAATAATGGGGAGCAACTAAATAGCGGACAAACTGAATAAGTATTTTGCATCAGTCTTCACTGTGGAAGGCATTAGCTGTATGTTGGAAGTTCCAGGTGTCAAAAGTCATTAAGTGTGTGAAGTTGCCATAACTTGAGAGAAGGTTCTAGGAAAACTGGAAGGTCTGAAAGTAGATAAATCACAGGGACCAGACAGTGTACACCCCAGAGTTCTGAATGATGTGGCTGAAGATACTGTGGAGGCATTAGTAATGACCTTTCAAGAATCACTAGATTCTGGAATGGTTCCAAAAGACTAGAAAATTGGAACATTGAATGCTCGTTTCCACGGATGCTGCCCGACCTGCTGAGTTCCTCCAGCTTGTTGTACGTGTTGCTTTGACCCCAGCATCTGAAGTGTAATTTGTGTTTGCAGATGTCACTCCACTCTTCAAGAAGAAAGAGAGGCACAAGAAAGGAAACTATAGGCCAGTTAGTCTGACCTCAGTGGTTGGGAAAGTGTTGGAGATGATTACTAAGGATGAGGTCTCAGGGTATTAGGAGGCACATGATAAAGTAGGCTGTAGTCAGCATGATTTCAGCATGAGAAAATCTTACCTGACAAGCGTGTTGGAATTCTTTGAAGAGGTAATAAGCAAGATAGAATCAGTGTTTGTGTATTTGGATTTTCAAAAGGCCTTTGACAAGGTGCCACATGGGAGGCTGTTCAACAAGTCCATGGTATTGCAGGAAAGATTCTAGCATGAATAAATCAGTAGCTGATTGGTAGGAGGCAGAGTGGAAATAAATGAAACCTTTTCTGACTGGCTCTTGGTGACTACTGGTGTTCCACAGGGGTCTGTGGTGGGACCAATTCATTTTATGTTATATGTTAATGATTTGGATGATGGAATAGATGGCTTTGTTGCAAAGTTTGTAGACACTGTGAATATAAGTGGAGTGACAGGTAGATTCGAGGAAGTAGAGAGGCTACGAAAGGACTTGGACTGATCAGGAGAATGGGCAAAGAAATAGCAGATAGAATATAGTCACAAACAAAAGAAAATTCAAGCAACACACAAAATGCTGGAGGGAATCAATAGGTCTGGCAGCATCCATGGAAAAAAGTACAGGCAAGGTTTCAAGCCAAGGCTCTTCGGCTGTCCTGCAATTTGGTAGAAGAAATGAAAGGCTTGACTATTTTCTAAGTGGAGAGAAAATACAAAAAAAATGAGATGCAAAGGGACTTGGGAGTCCTTGTGCAGGATTCCTTAAAGGTTAATTTGCAGGTTGAGTCTATGGTGAAGAATGCAAATGCAATGTTAGCACTTATTTCAAGAAGACTGGAATATAAAGGCAAAGATGTAATGTTGAAGCTTTATAAATCACTGATGAGGGTTCACTTGAAGTATTGAGAACAGGTTTGGGCCTCTTATCTTAGAAAGGATGTGCTGGAACTGGAGAGGGTTCAAAAGAGGTTCACAAAAATGATATCAGGATTGAATGGCTTTTTGTACAAAGAGCACCTAATGACTCCGGGCCTGTATTCACTGGAATTCTGAAGAATGAGGGGTAACCTCATTGAAAACTATTGAATGGTAAAAGGTCTTTATAAAGTGAATGGGGAGAGGATGCTTCCTGCGGTGAGCGAGTCAAAGACCAAAGGATAAAGTCCCTTGAGGGGCATAATTTTAGAATGGAGATGAGTAGGAATTTCTTTAGTCCTAGGGTGGTGAATCTGTGGAATTCTTTGCCACAGGCAGCTGAGGAGGCCGAGTCTTTATGTATTTTTAAGGCAGAGGTTGATAGATTCTTGAATGATCAGGGCATGAAGGGAATCGTGCAGAAGGCAGGAAATTGGGGCTGAGAACAAAACTGGATCAGCCGTGATGAAATGGCGGGGCAGACTTGATGCGCCAAAATCCCAAATTCTGCTCTTCTATCTTGTGGTCTTATGGATGTGTCTGATTAGTCAAAAACATTCAACAATAATTTTATGTTATAATGGGACTAGGTGAGATTAAGGGTTCGGCACGGACTAGGAGGGCCAAGATGGCCTGTTTCCGTGCTGTGATTGTTATATGGTTATATAATAAGTTTTAATAGTATATGAATCTGGAAAAAAGTGTAGTTAAAATATTTGAACTACTTATAGCTGTTTCAGTTGAAAAAGTTCAAAGTAAATTTTATTATCAAAGTCTGTCACTATATACACCCCTGAGATTAATTTTCCTGTAGGCATACTGTCAGGAGCAGGGATAGGAATGGACCTAAGTGCAGGACGCAGGCACTGAAGTACTAGGGGTAGGACAGGAGGGGTATGCCATGGCATGCAAAAGGTAATACTGGGGTTCAGGCAGTCAGAGTCTTAGTTGGGCAGGCAGAGCAGGATTCCAGAGGTCAGGCAGGCAGAGCAGGATTCCAGAGTTCCGGCAAGGCAGGCCGAGCAGACAGGCAGAAGGCAGGGTCTTGAAGTACATGGCTTGGCTGGAGGAGAGCTCCCCTTGGGCGGGCCACATATGTCCCAGGTGGAAACATAGAGGCCTGGACAAGACGCGGACTCCTTGGTGGGTGCGGGGCACAATCCCAGAGTACAGGCAGAAGGCGGGCTCTTGAGGTACATGACTTGGCTGGAGGAGAGCCCCCCCTGGGCCGGCCGCATATATCCTGGGTAGGGTCGCCTCCCAGGCGGAAACACAGAGGCCTGGACAAGACGTGGACTCCTAGGCAGGTGCAGGGCACAACCATTGGAAGCAGGGGGGAGGGGCAGAACACCCTGCCAGGCAGCGGCAGGCCAGCCAGACCTGCCCGACAGAGGCAACGGATAGGAAAGGGCAGAACACCCCGCCAGGCAGCGGCAGGCCAGCTGGACCTGCCCAACGGAGACAACGGATAGGAAAGGGCAGAACACCCCGCCAGGCAGCGGCAGGCCAGCCGGACCTGCCCAATGGAGACAAAGGAGTAGAACAGGGACTAGGTCCAGGGTGACCAGCATGACAACCATGATCCCCAGGTAACACAGGAGAGTCAGGCAGACAGCGCAACAGCGCAAGCAAGGCAAAGTGGGCAGAGCAGCGGGACCAGCACACGCGAGATAAAGCAGGGGAACAAGACCAACCTGGACAGAACCTGGGCAGGGTAAACAGGACGCGGAGCAAAGCACAAAGTCAGCAGGAGACAGAACAAAACAACCACCCGCCTGGTCTCTCTCTCTCTCTCTCCGTCTTGTTTTATGGCGGTTGGCTCCCAGCTTAATGGTGCATTACCGCCCCCTTCTGTTCCGGAGTATGCGATGGACTCACATTCTAAATCCCTTCACCCAATCGCACACATACACATACCCTAACCTACATTTTATCCTCCCCATCCTAGTACCCTATTTCTGTTTATCCATCATATCCTATAAAAAGACCCTGTACCCGTTAAGAAAGATAAAAATACCCTGACCTGTGTTCTCTCACCCATGTCCAGCAACCATTTTAATGTAAATTCCTGCACCCCCAATTCCCTTAGATTAATTCTCATCATCTCTCTCTGTATCCCATACTTCCTGCAACTCAGAACTACATGTTCTACTGACTCCTCTTCCTGACATTCCGCACACAATCCTGTCTGGTGATTCCCTATCAATTGCAATGTTTGGTTTAGTGCACAGTGCCCCAGCCTTAACCTAGTCCACACAATTTCCTCTCTTCTGTATCTACTTCCTACCCTAGTACCGGCAACAGTTTTTTGTATTTGAACACTTTCCCCTCCCTGTCCCATCTTTCTTGCCATATTTGGTTAATTTTTTCCCAGATTACACACTTAACCTCTGCTTTACTGATACTAATGTATTTTCTATATTTTCTTTCTTTATTGCCCTCCTTGCCAACTCATCTGCCCTTTCATTGCCCTTCACCCCTACATGAGCTGGAACCCATAGAAATTTAACCTGACCTCCCTGATTTGCAACTCTTGTGACTGACTGAAGGACTTCATGAAGTACATCTTGCTGGCTGTTTGAGTGAGAAGACCTTAAACTTGCCAGTACTGAAGATGAATCTCAGCATATCAACGCTTTGACTAGTTTAGTTTTCTCCACCCATCACAATGCAACCAACACTGCCATCATCTCCACTGGACACACCGCTAACTTATCAGATGTTCTTCTGCTGATTGTAATTGCTTTTGCTGGTATAGCCACCCCAAACCCTGTCACTCCTGTCTCAGGTTCCTTAGCACCATCTGTATAGACCTAAGTATAATCACTATACTTTTCCATCACATGACAGTTAAATGCACTTACCAAATCAGTTTTACACTTTCCTTTCCTTTTTACCTCTAACAAATGCCAGTCTACGTCAGACCATACCAGCTTCCATGGAGCTACAACCGGAAAAACTACTGAAGGACTTATCCTTGGATCAAACACTCCACATGATCTAGCAATATCATTCCCTACCCGACTAAAGTTTTCCCTCTGAAACCTCCCATTTTCCCAGGACTCCTGCAACACTCCTTTAGCAGGGTGAGAATCATTGTGTCCCTGCAAATTAACCCAGTAGTTTGCCATCAATTGCATCCTTCTTAATTCCAAAGGCATTGTTCCCATTTCTACCTGCAGGGCTGATACTGGTGATGTTTTAAAAGCCCCACTGCACACTCTCAAAACCTGAGCCTGAATCACATCCAGTTTCCTTATAAGAGACCTAGCTGCTGATCCATATGCTACACTTCCATAATCCAACACAGATCTTACTAAAGCCACATACATTCTCTTCAATGCTGAACAACTTGCTCCCCATTCCCTACCAGTCAAACATCTCATCACATTTATTACTTTTTTACATTTCTCCTCAACTTTCCTGATATGGTCTGCCCATGTTAACCGTAAATCAAATATAACTCCCAGAAATTTAAATGATCCAACCCTTTCTAATTCAATCCCATACATCCATAACTTCTTCCCTACTTCAATTCTTTTCCTAGTGAAAAATGCAGTTTGAGTTTTTTCCACTGAAAATCTACATCCCCAATCATAACCCCACTCTACCACTTCATCAATTGCTCCTTGTAGTTTCCTGATTATATGCTCCGTGTTCCTGCCTCTTTTCCACAAGGCCCCATCATCTGCAAACAGTGACCTACCTATATCCACTGGTACCTTTGTGAAGACATCATTGATCATAATGATGAAAAGTAACGGGCTAATCACACTACCCTGAGGTGTGCCATTTCCCACTATGTACTGTTTTGATAATTCTGATCCAATCCGAACTTGAATATTTCTACCAAACAAAAAATCTTTAATCCAATTAAAAACTCTCCCCCCAACCCCCAACTTGTGCAGTTTAATTAATAATCCTTCCTTCCACATCATATCATATGCTTTTTCAATGTCAAAAAACACTGCAGCTACTGATTCTTTATTTGCCTGGGCCTTTCTTATTTCAGTCTCTAACATTATCACTGAGTCCATGGAATTCCTTCCCTTCCTCAAACCACTCTGATAACTTGCCAGCATTCCTCTCTTCTCAAGATCATACGATAACCTTTCAGTTATCTTCCTTTCCATAACCTTACATATATTTGATGTTAGTGCTATTGGCCTGTAACTTGTGGCTTTTGACGGATCCTTGCCAGGTTTCCTTATTGGAATTACTACTGCTTCTTTCCATGCACTTGGTAATCTTCCCTCCTCCCACACTCTGTTATAAAAATGCAGCAACTGCTTCTTCTCCTAGATTTTTTAGCATAACATAGCATATTAGATCTTTCCCTGGGGAGGTTGGTCTCGATCTCTTTATCTCTCACCATTTCTGCCAAAGTAAATGGATCATCAATTATATCATCTGTTTCTTTCCTCATGTTTAACCTGGGTATTGACTCATTGTTCTTTCCCTTCTCCTTCTCCCTTCTTCAGATAAATTTTCTGAACTATGTATCTTTACAAATGACTTGGCCATGATCTCAGCCTTATCCCTGCTGGAGACTGCTGTTTCCTCCTCAGATATGATTACTGGATATTCCCAATCCCTTCTATCTCCCCCCATCCTCTTAATCATTCCCCATACCTCTCCCACAGGTGTTGTTCTTCCTATTTTGTTGCAAAAACTCCTCCAACTTGCTCTTTTAGCTTGATGTATAGTTCTTCTCACCACCGCCTGTGCCTTCTTATATTGAATCAAATGCTGCATATTATGGGTTATTTTAACTAGCTTGAATGCTCTATTTCTGTTTTTTTTACAGCCTGACAACATTCCTCCACCATGGTACTAGTTTTCTATTTTTACTCCTGGGTATAGATCCTTCTGCTGCCATAATAATTGCTGAAGTCACCTGACTGTTTAATTCATCTATATTTCCAGAAATGTCAATCTTTGTCAAAGCTTCTTCAACTTAACTTCTGGAACTTAACCCAATCTGCTTTTCCAAACACCCACTTTGGAATTCCACCACCTGGTCTTACTTCAACTCTTTCACCCACTGAACATAAAACTGGGTAGTGATCACTGCCTACTGTTGAAGCAGTCCAAACTCCCCAGTTACTAATGCCAGCCAAGATATTAGACACTAATGTAATATCTAATACCGACTCAGTTCCTGTTATGTTTATTCTTGTTCCTCTACCATCATTCATACATACCAAATCCCTTTCTTCCATCAAATCTTCAATTACCGTTCCATTTGAATCTGTAATCGGATCCCCCCATACTGTGCTGAGAGCATTGAAATCTGCACACCACACTACTTTATGTCTATTTTGTCCTTTGTAGGCTGTCCAAATCCAACCTTTTACATGGATTGTAGTAATTTATAACCACTCCCTCCCCTCTCTCCCATATTTCCACCACAATCTATTCCTGATCATCTCCTATTTCCAGTACTCTGTACAGTATACCTTGCTTGATTAACATAGCACAACCTCCTCCTCCCCCTAGATTTTTATCTTCCCTTATCATTGTATACCCATGTACCACAAAGTCTAAAGCTGGTTTCAACCAAGTTTCCTGAATACACACTACATCCAGTTTTACAACCATTTCCTTAATAAAGTCCTTAAATTCCTGGCCATTGGCCAGTAAACTCCTTGCATTCCATTGCAAAAGAATCACCATAATGAGTACTAACCAACCTATGACACTTCCTGGCTTGACTGATTAGTGAGGTTCTCCCTCACTTCTTCCCATGTCAGTCCTACTAACCCTAAATGGTTTACTGCTGCTTTGACCACCAGCTGAATTTTGTCACGTTTTGACTTTATCTCTGCCATACTATTAATGACTCCTGCAATGAATGTTACTAGAGCTTTTTTTTCCACATAAATCCTGTCATTTACTCTTCGCTGCATCTCTTGCATCCCTATTGCTCTCTGGTCATTAGGAACATTATTCTGTTCTCTTGACATTCTTACAGCTTCTGCATAAGTGATCTTTCTTTTCATTCTTATTTCTTGAATTTTATTCTCCCATCTCATAACCTCACACCCACTATATGCCACATTATGAGCTCCTCCACAATTCCAGCATTTTGGTTGCATTCCTGTTCCGCACTTTCCATATTCATGATCACCCCCACATCTAGCACATCTCCTCTGCCTTTTATAGTTTTTAGCTATGTGTCCAAACCTTTGACAATTATAGCACCTCAATGGCTTTGGCACATATACCCTTACTGGGTAACTTATGAAACCCAGGAACACTTTCCTTGGAACTCTTTCTTCTTCAAATTCAATCAATACTGTTTCACTTTCCTTTTTCATTCCCTCCTTTGTTGTTTTCAGTCTTAGAACATTAATTACTTCCCCCCCTTTGATATTTCTCCAACTCCTCCGTTTATACTCATTGGTACACCCGTGATCACTCCTTTACAACAACCATTTCATGCTCCCACCCTCCCTGTATATTCCACCTTGCATTTTCCTATCTCTTTTAGCTTGAGTGCTTTCTCAAGTTGTTCCTCATTCACACATCTTACCAATAGATTGCCATCATTAAGGATTTTTACAAATACTATTTCCCCTATCTTATTTGCCAGAGTTGTTGTTAGCACAAACAGGTTAATTTTCTTCATGTGTCCTTGCACCTTCTCATTAAACCTAATTATGACAACACCTCCTCTCTGAACTTGCTCATCTTCCTCACTTTCAGAACCCTCTCCATTGTCATTTCTTATTCTTTTATTCTCTTTGTCTCGGTTTTCATTCATCCATCCCCTCACTATCTCTTTATTCCCTTTATTTCTCCCTTCACAATAATCATTTCTCCCCAGCTGCCTACCTCTGATCCCAAATCCCTATCCCGCTCCTTCTCCACTCTCTTGCCCTCAGCCCCTCCTCTCGCCTTGTCTGCTATTACCAAACCCAGGCAACCCCCTCCCAGCAATTCCCACTCCTTCCCCACTCCCCTTCCCTCAACAAGTTCCAAACCACTTTCACACATGCACCAACTCCCTTGCCAGTCAGCAATCATTGGCCGATCCCAAGCAACCACGTGCCAACAACATCTCAATAAATGGGCAAATGAGTGTAATTATCCTTTTTTGTTCAAGAGCCTGGTGGTTAAGGGGTAGTAACTGTTTGTGAACCTGGTGGTGTGAGTCCTGAGACTCTTGTAATTCCTACCTGATGGCAGCAGTAAGAAAAGAGCATGATCTGGGGATGGGTGGGGTCTCTGATGAATTATGTTTTCCTATGATAGCACTTCATCTTCACTCTCATTCTCATGGTGGCTACTGATTCCTATGTCACTTCCATCATTATCATATTTTTCAACTGCAGTATTAAGATTCATGGTGTTTCTGAAACTGCAGCACGACTTTCTACCTTTTTCATTTCCCTCTGCAGTTCAGTTATTTCTGTTTGCCCAGCGTTCTCTTTGTATTTGTCCTACTTTGTTGCATTTTATACAAATTTTAAATCTGCATTTGTTTGGTTGATGTGAGGCCCTACCACAATTTATTTGGCAAGGCCAGTTTCTGTTTAAACATGCAATTTTGTTTGCATTCACTTTTCTTCCTGACTGCAATTAAATTGTGTCTCTGACTGCTGTTTTCATTGACAAAGCTATTTCAACTGCTGTTTTAATCGTGAGTTGTGCTTCAGTTAAGAACTATTTTTCAATGCTTTATTGTAAGATTCCTCATACTAAATACAAACACAGACAAAACTCTTCAATTCAGCTATGCACAGTGAAATGGACTCCCACAGAACACTACTGCACAGTACAGGCCCTTCAGCCCTCCATGTTGTGCCAACCCATATAATCCTTAAAAAAAAAGTACTAAACCCACACTACCCCATAACCCTCTATTTTTCTTTCATCCATGTGCCTGTCCAAGAGGCTCTTAAATACCCCTAATGTGTTAGCCTCCACCACCATCCCTGGCAAGTCATTCCAGGCACTCACAACCCTCTGTGTAAAAACCTTACCCCTGATGCCTCCCCTAAACTTCCCTCCCTTAATTTTGTCCCTATGCCCTCTGGTGTTTGCTATTGGTGCCCTGGAAAACAGGTACTGACTATCCACCCTATCTATGCCTCTCATAATCTTGTAGACCTCTATCAAGTCCCCTCTCGTTCTTCTACGCACCAAAGAGAAAAGTCCCAGCTCTTCTAACCTTGCTTCATATGACTTGTTCTCCAAACCAGGCAACATCCTGGTAAATCTCCTCTGCACCCTCTCCATAGCTTCCACATCCTTCCTATAATGAGGTGACCAGAATTGAACACAATACTCTAAGTGCGGTCTCTCCAGAGATTTGTAGAGTTGCAACATGACCTCTCTACTCTTGAACTCAATCCCCCGTTAATGAAGCCTAGCATTCCATAGGCCTTCTGAACTACCCTATCAACCTGTGCAGCGACCTTGAGGGATGTATGGATTTGAACCCCGAGGTCCCTTTGTTCATCTACACTCTTAAGTAACTGACCATTAATCCTGTACTCAGTCTTCTGGTTTGTCCATCCAAAATGCATCACCTCACACTTGTCCGGATTGAACTCCATCTGCCATTTTTCTGCCCAACTCTGCAGCCTGTCTATATCCTCTTGTAACCTTCGACCACCTACAGCTTTATCCACAACTCCTCCAATCTTCATGTCATCCGCAAACTTACTCACCCATCCTTCTGCCTCTACATCCAGGTCATTTATAAAAATCACAAATAGCAGGGGTCCCAGAAAAGATCCCTGTGGCACTCCACTAGTTACCGACCTCCAGACAGAATACTTTCCTTCCACAACTACCCTCTGCTTTCTTCCTTTAAGCCAATTTTTTATCCAAACAGCCAAGGTTCCACTGATCCCATGCCTCATGACTTTCTGGATGAGTCTCTCATGAGGGAAAAGTGTTATTACAAAGTGTCAGCAGGCAATACAGACTAGAAAGCAAATACCAATTTGGTCCGAAGCGTGGAGTCAATAAGAAATTGAAAGTAGTCACAAAAAAAGATTTGCTGAAATTGGTGTAAAGAAAAATTGGACAGAGTATGCTGAGCACCTCACTTCATCAAATGCAATTAGTTTTACACCCCCACCAGAGCTTAAAATTATTCATTTTTCAACCAGAATAAATATTGTTTGTGTATCAGCAGGACTAGGGTATAGGTAGTGTGTATCACCAGGACCATAGGCTTCAGCATCAGCTCCCTCTTTCTTCAAAGATCTCTGACCCTGAATGGGCAAGGTAACAAAGACACTGCCATCTCAGAAACCTTTTCAGAGTGGCTGCGAAGGCAAATGGAATGTTGTGAAGTAGTGAATGCTGATGCATCCATTTTAGGAATGCATCAATGACAAACAGAATCGAAGGAAGCAACACACAAAATGCTTGAGGAGTTCAACAGGTCAGGCAGCACCGATAGAAAGGTAGCAAGGTTTTGAGCCATGACCCTTCATCAGAATTCAGCCTGAAATATTGACTATTTATTCTTCCCTATAGATGTTGCCTAGACTGCTGAGTTCTTCCAGTATTTTTTCAGTTTTGTTTAGGATTTCCAGCATCTGCAGAATCTCATGTTTAAAAGCAGAAGCAATGATAATCTGTACTTGGATCCAAATTTGTTACTATTAGGGTGTCACCCAATGTTGAATATGACCTTTGTCATTGAAATAAATAGAATATTCTTTTGATCTGCTTTCCTGAGAATCTTGTGTCACTGTACGCATTGACCACGCTGTACCCGACTCCACCAACGTTGTGCACCAACTGTTGATTTTTCTTCATTTTGGGAATGTGGGCATCACTGACAAGACCAATATTTGTTGTTTCTTTCTGCTTGTCATGTATTTAGTTACATCGCTAAGTCAACCACTGAAATTATGATAATTTAATCGTGCACAGCAAAACGTGCTGTGAAATCAGTGTTTGCATTAGCAGCCAATGTAGTTCTAGCATTGAAGCAAAGGCACATAATGTGGACACATAATTTGCCAATTTCTTTTCTGCTTCTCAGGCACAGAAGGTTAGCTCAAGGTATTCACATTTATTCATGTATCACATCCACATGTAAAGGTACAGTGAATGCATCATTTGTGTTAGCAAGCAACACACTCAAGGAGTTGCTGGGAGCAGCTGCAAGCATTACCACATATTCTGGCACCAATATTGCATGCTTCAAATATTCAGCAGAGCCACACAAGCAGGATCAAGAACAGAAGCAGTAAGCCCCTTTCCCTCCCACCTCCACACATGGGTAGACCAACATAGGATTGTACATCTTAGGGCCTCCAGTCATTAGCCCCCTTATACATTGGGCCTCTAGCCTCCTGTTCCTGACCAAAAATGATCAGGAGAATGCACTGTGACTTGGAGGAACCATTGAAGACTGAACTCCATCACAATATTCCCTTCTTCCCTGTCCCCATGTTCATCAAACAGTTGACAACTCCTGCATTAGTTAAGCAGATCACATCAGTCTGCAGGATCTGGGAAACACTCAACACTGGAAGGAAGAGTCATACCTAATCACCTATTTGCTAACACAAAACAGTAGCTATGTTCCAGAGGTTTGATGGATGGAAGGGACTATCTGGAAAATCACCTTGCCTCCTTCAACAAGACCTTTCAGGACCACCAACTCTACTACTATAAAGTAAAAGTTAGTGGGCTCAGAGCAACATCAATACCTGCAAGTTCCCCAACTTGGTAGAAGAAATAAACGGGCAGACTATTATTTAAATGGGGAGAGAATTCAAAGTTCTGAGATGCAATGGGACTTGGGAGTCCTCATGCAGGATACCCTTAAGGTTAACCTCCAGGTTGAGTCAGTGGTGAAGAAGGCGAATGCAATGTTGGCATTCATTTCTAGAGGAATAGAGTATAGGAGCAGGGATGTGATATTGAGGCTTTATAAGGCACTGGTAAGACCTCACTTGGAATACTGTGTGCAGTTTTGGGCTCCTTATTTAAGAAAGGATGTGCTGACATTGGAAAGGGTTCAGAGAAGATTCACTAGAATGATTCCAGGAATGAGAGGGTTAACATATGAGGAAAGTTTGACCACTCTTGGACTGTACTCCTTGGAGTTTAGAAGAATTAGGGGGGACCTCATAGAAACATTTTGAATGTTGAAAGGCATGGACAGAGTGGATGTGGCAAAGTTGTTTCCCGTGGTGGGGGAGTCTAGTACGAGAGGACATGACTTGAGGGTTGCAGGGTGCCCATTCAGAACAGAGATCGAAAAAAAATTTTAGCCAGAGGGTGGTGAATCTACGGAATTTGTTGCCACGGGCAGCAGTGGAGGCCAAGTCATTGGGTGTATTTAAGGCAGAGATTGATAGGTATCTGAGTAGTCAGGGCATCAAAGGTTATGGTGGAGAAGGCAGGGGTATGGGACTAAAGGGGAGATTGGATCAGCTCATGATGAAATGGCAGAGCAGACTCGATGGGCCAAATGGCCGACTTCTGCTCCTTTGTTTTATGGTCTTATGATCCAAAGTTCAAAGTAAATATTTCATAATCTTGAGATTTGTTTTCTTTCAGGCAATAGCAGGATAAAAATTCAATAGAATTTATGAAAATCTATACATAAACAGACAAAGACTAGCAAACAATCTATGTGCAAAAGTAGACAGTGTGCAAATAAAAAGAGGAATGATACTGAGAGTGTGAGATATAAAGTGAATCCATAGAATGGGACACCAGCTCAGTTGAGTAAATGAAGTTATTCACATCGCTTCAGGAGCCTGCTGGCGTAGGGTAATAACTATTTGTAAACCAGGTAGTTCCTGAACTGATCATACATCTTCTTGAACTAGAAATGTGTCATTTCTAGCCAACACCTTATCTAACACTCAGCAACATAGAGGCATAGAAAAGTATAGTAGTAGTCTCTAGAAGTCCGAGGAAGATGAATGTGTTGCACAGTCAACGTCTGTGGGCATGCTTATGACTTCTGAGGCCGAAGTCTGAAGCGCAGATACGGTTGCAAATGGGGCAAGGAGCATCGCCTGTTGGGGCAGGAGCAGACACCTTCATGTGTCTTTCTTGACTCGCCTTGAGGTGCTGCATGCGCCAGTTGGCTTGGAAGTTGTTTGCTGCCTTGGAGCATAGATTGCGCCACTTGGACTGATCAGCTGCAGTGTGTTCGAGATCGCGGGGCTGAAGTTTGCCTTGAGGTTGTCCTTGTACCTCTTCCTTGGGCGACCTTGGGCATGATTGCCCTGCTCCAGTTCTCTGTGGAACAACTGCCGCGGCATTCTGGACTCATCCATGCGGATCACATGGCCGGTACATCTGAGCTGAGCCTTCAAAACCTTGGCTTCAATGCTTGTGGAATTGGCTCGGTCCAGGACTGTCAGGTTGGAGATACGGTCTTGCCAGCGGATTTGCATGATTGATCGCAGAGTGCGATTATGGAATTGTTCAAGCTGTTTGACATGTCTGCGATACAGAGTCCAGGTTTCACAGCCATATAGAAGTGATGAGACCACAACAGGATTGTAAACCTTCAGTTTAGTGGAGAGGCAAATGTCTTTGTGCTGCAGAACTTTGACCTCCGCGGAGCCTTCCGAGTGCCTGGCTTGCTTTCTGGATCCTTGACGTGATTTCTTTATCAAGGGCACCGTCGCTGGTGATGGTACTCTCCAGGTATTTGAAGTTGTCAACATTCCGTAGTTGTGTGTCATCGATGGTGATGCATGGCTGTGGTGGGGTACTGTTAGGTGCAGGCTGCAGGAGGACCTCTGTTTTACCGAGGCTGATTGTCAAGCCGAACAATTTAGATGCAGCGGAGAATCTGCTGACCATTGTTTGTAGGTGGTCCTCGGTGCGCCATGAGTGCACAGTCATCTGCAAAGAGTGCTTCTATGAACAGCTTTTGGAGGGTCTTTGTGTGTGCTGCAAGGCGATGTAGGTCAAAGAGTGACCTGTCCAGGCGGTATTTGATATAAATGCCCAGGTTAGGTCTTTGACGGCATGCATTAGTACTTGAGTGAAGAAAAGGTTGAAAAGTACTGGTGCAAGCACACAGCCCTGTTTAACGCCATTGGAGATGTCAAATTTCTCGCTGTGTTCGTCAGCTGAGAGTATCTCTCCAGTCATGTTGCATTGGAAGAAGCGTATGAGGTTGATGAACTTTGGAGGGCAGCCAAGTTTCCCGAAGATGACCCACAAGGCTTCCCTGTTGACAGTATCAAACGCTTTAGTCAGATCAATGAAGACAAAGTACAAGTTCATGTTCTGCTCCAGGCATTTCTCCTGCATTTGTCTAACAGTGAAGATCATATCCACAGTACTGCGTTTAGGCCAAAAGCCGTATTGCGATTCCTGGAAGTTTCCTTCGGATACTGTTGAAATAAGTCTATTGAGGATGATGCGAGCCAGGATTTTGCCGGTGATGGAAAATAGGGAGATGGCCTGGTCGTTCCCACAGTCTGTGCGCAGGCCTTTGTTTTTGTATAGGGTGACCATTGCAGCATCCCGAAGGTCAGGTGGCATTACTTACTCTTCCCAGATACTGACCAGGACGTCCTGGAATGCTTTGAGTGACTCCTGGTTGAGAGCTTTGAACAGTTCTGCGGGAATGCCATCCTTGCCTGGTGCTTTGCCACAGCTCATCTGTTTGATGACTGTGCTGACCTCGGTCCTCATCTGCAACCCTGGTTTTGCTCAGTGCTGCGATGTCAATGTTGTAGTGAGCAAGTTCTTTACCAATGAGAGCTGTTCTCCTTTCAGGTCTTGCAGTGTTTTCCTTATCCATTAAGGTACGAATGTTCCATGCTCCTAGACGGAGAATCGTTTTCTTTTGATTTTGATTTCGACCGCAATGATTAGGTGATCTGTCAGTCGTGGTAAACTGGCCGGATGATTTAGGGCAGGCAATGTTTAGGCCACCTTTACTAGGCCCCTCCCTGATTACAGGGTGGGCAGCGCTGTCCTAAAAAGGGCTGCCCAGTCACTCTGGATGCTGCTGGACTCCCCTACTGCCCTGGGTTCAGAGGAGAACGACCATCTGTCCAAGGGCCGCCTACGTGCAGGTTTACAACTGCAACTCAGTGGTCACCTCCACCTGCTGGTTCACTGCTCTCTCATCACCATAGGACTTTTGAAGAGAGAAAGAAGATAAAGACGCACAACACAAGGACCTGTGTGTGAAAGATATTATAACCTTAGCACAGAGACAGTTCCACTCTCTCGGCCTCGGAGGTCAGGATCCACTGGCACCAAGATCGTTACACATGGTGGCTTCTTCGGCTGCAGGAGCTGCCAGACAATAGATTGATGAAGTCCTCCCTATTGACTCTGGCTCCAGATTTCTTCTCAGGGTTTACTCCTGTAGCCTCTCCTATAATTGGGTATAAAAAGGCAGCAGAGGTTTTAAAATCAGATTTTTCCTTCTCCTAGGTGGGCAGTCGACCAGGACTAACGAGCCCCACCTGCCCGAAGCATGTGGTTTCGAGGTGCCAGAGACCTGCCTTTTCCCCACAAGGTTCACGAGGTTGACATAGCCGGAGGTGGTAATGAGGATAACCTCTCACTGCCTATAAAGTGCTTCAACATGGCTTGCCTCTGAAATAGCCTCTGTCAACCAAGTCCAGCTCCTGGCCTTCACGTGGTGGAACTGTTCCATAGAAAAGTATGACACAGAAAAAGGAACATTGATCCATCTAGTCCATGCTGAACCATTGACATCATCCATCAACCTCCACTGGGATCATAGCCCTCCATACCCCTACCAAACTTCTCTTAAAATTTGAAATCAAGCTTGCATGTACCACTTATGCTGGCAGCTCATTCCACACTATCATGATCCTCTGAGTGAAGAAGTTTCCCCTCATATTCCTCTTAAACTTCTCACCTTTCTCTCAAACTCTGGTTGTAGTCCCACCCAACCTCAGTGGAAAAAGTCTGTTTGCATTTACCCTGTCTATACCCCTCACAATTTTGTACACTCCTATCAAATCTCTCAATCTTCTATGTTCCAAGGGATAAAGTCAATCTTTTGTTATAGCTCAGACCAGGAAACATCGTTGTAAATTTTCTCTGTACTCTTTTAACCTTGTTTACATCTCTCCTCTAGGTAGGTGACTAAAAGTTCACATAATACTCCAAATTAGGTCTCGCCAATGTCTTATACAACTTCAACATTACATCCCATCACTTGTACTCAATACTTTGATTTATGAAGGCCAACATGCCAAAGCTTTCATAATGACCCTTCTACTCTATGACATAACTTTCAATGAATTATGGACCTGCATTCCCAGATCCCTTTGTTCTACCGCATTCCTCAGTGCTCTACCGTTCACCATCTAAGATCTACCCTGATTGGTCCTATCCAAGTGCAACACCTCACACTTGTCTGCATTAAATTCCATCTGCCATTTTTCCATCTGATGCAGATCCCCCTGCAAGCCTTCCTCACTGTCCCCTACATCTTGAAACTTGGTGTCATCCATAAATTTGCTGATCCAGTTATCCACGTTATCATCCAGATCATTGATATAAACAACAGACACAGCACTGTTCCCTGAAGCATTCCACTAGTCACAAGCATCCAGTCAGAGAGGCAACCATCTACTCACTGGCTTCTCTCACAAAACCAATGTCTCTGCTGAAGCCAATGTACAAGCTAAAGGCAACATCCCAAGCAAGACCTTGTCAAATGCCTTACCAACATCCACGTCCTTGTCTTCATCAACTTTCCCAGTTACTTCCTCAAAAATTTCAATAAGATTGATTTTTTGAAATGACCTGATTGGCCCTCATACTGACCACCTTAATCAGTCCATGTCTACCCAAATACTTATATACTTGGATGGTATTTTGCCTCCCTGGTGCCAGAATCAGGGATATCTTGGATCCAGTCCATGGCATTCTCGAGGGCAAGGGTGAGCAGCCGTAAGTCTTGGTGCATATTGGCACCAATGACATTGGTAGACAAGGTGAAGATGTCCTGAAGAGAGATTTTTATGGAACTGGGTAGGAAGCTTAAAAACCAGATCTCCAGGATAGGAAACTGGATTGCTGCTTGTACCACGTGCCAATGAGGGTAGGAATAGGATGAACATGTTTGAGGAACTGGTGAAGGGGGCAAGGGTTCAAACTTATGATTCATTGGATTCTCTTCTGGGTAAGGTATTATGTGTTCAAAAGGGATGGGTTACACCCGAACCCCAGGAGGACCAATATTGTTGAGGGCAGGATAGCTAGAGTTGTTTCAAAGGGTTTAAGCTAACTTGGCAGGGTACGGGAAAAAGAATGAAAGCGCTAAGGACGAGGTAGTTCATTTACAAACAAAGACAATGCATAGTGAGATTCCTAGCTAGGAAAGGCTGTTGATAGGGCAAATTAGCAGTCAACAGGTTGAGTTGCAATGCAAGAGGTGGAGAAAATTGAAAAGAGCAAATACAGGACTTAAGGTGTTATATCTGAATGCACGCAGTATACAGAATAATGCAGATGAACTTGTAGCATGGTTACAGATTGGCATTTACGATGTTGTAGGCGTCAGTGAATCATGGCTGAAAGAAGATTATAGCCAGGAACATAATCTCTAAGGTTACACATTGTATCAAAAGGAAAGCCAGGAAGGTCAAGGAGGTGGCATGGCTCTGTTAGTAACAAATGAAATCAAATCATTAAAAAGAGGTGACATAGAGTTATAGAAACATAGAAACATTGAAAACTTACAGCACAATACAAGCTCTTTAGCCCACAAAGCTGTACAAAACATGTCCTTACCTTAGAAATTACCTACGGCTACACATAGCCCTCTATTTTTCTAAACTCCGTGTACCTATCCAGGAGTCTCTTAAAAGACCCTTCCATATCCGCCTCCACCACCATCGCTGGCAACCCATTCTATGCACTCACCACATTCAGCATAAAAAACTTACTCCTGACATCTCCTCTGTACCTACTTCCAAGCACCTTAAAACTGTGCCCTCTCATGCTAGCCATCTCAGCACTGGGAGAAAGCCTTTGACTATCCACATGATCAATGCCTCTCATCATCTTGTACACCTCTATCAGCTCACCTCTCATTCTCCATCACTCCAAGGAGAAAAGGCCGAGATTACTCAATGTATTCTCATAATGCATGCTCCCCCCCTTTACCTCCTC
Organism: Hypanus sabinus; assembly: GCF_030144855.1. Classification (NCBI taxonomy): domain Eukaryota; kingdom Metazoa; phylum Chordata; class Chondrichthyes; order Myliobatiformes; family Dasyatidae; genus Hypanus; species Hypanus sabinus. Next base: position 3,243,953 of record NC_082727.1, read on the forward strand.
TATCTTTCCTAAAACGTTCCCATGTACTGATCCACGCTCTGTTCATCACCCTTACCCATAATACTCTTCACATTAAAATATACACATTTCAAACTTTCCAACCCATCATATCCGTTATTTTGATTTTGCCTTTCAGTACTTTCCTTGACATCTAACTTCCGGTCCAATCCTTCCCTTATTGACCTGGGGCTCCGGTTCCCAGGTCCCTGCTCCCAGCTCCAATGATCCAAGAACTTGAAACTATGTCCCCTGCACCATATTCACAGCCACTCATCCATCCGTGCTTTTACCCCAATCCAACCTGCACTAGCCCATGGCACCAGGAGTAATGTGGAGGTTGCAACCTTGGAGGTCCTTCACTTCAGTCACTTTCCTAACACTATATAATCTCTGCTCTCCACTCTCACCACAACAAACCCAACCTTACCATCAAAGATAATGGCAATGAGGTATGGTGGGCTGACATCTACATGGCTGAGGACAGGTGACAACTCTCAGACACCTCCTCTTACTTACCCCTTGAAAAAGAACTCACTCTGGGTTATCAGAAACTATCTCCAACATCATCACCAACCTCAACGACTATAGAAAATTCCCATCCACTGCCACTAAACTCAGAGACCCCTTACCCTGCACTGCTTGTTTCTACCTCCAACCCAAGATCCACAAACCTGACTGTCCAGTTAGAACCATCGTCTCTGCCTGCTCCTGCTCACTGACTCGGGGCCATAAACATCAACTCCATTCTATCCCATTGGATCAGTCCCTTCCCACCTGCATCTACAGCAATTCACGTGCTCTTGATCTCCACAGCACTTTCAATTCCCTAGCCCTGACCACCTCATCTTCACCATGGATGCCAGTTCCTATAACTTCTATCCCCCATCAAGAAGGCCTTAAAGCTCTCTACTTCTTTCTCAACAAAAGACCCATCACCACCTTCCTCCATCTGGTAGAACTGGTCCTCACCCTCAACATTTCTTCTTTTGGCTCCTCCCACTTTCTCTAGCTCTTCCTGCCTTTTAGGTCAAAGTCCACATTCAAAGCCTTCACTGGTAATGCTCCCCAACTCTTCCTCCATTGCATTGATGACTGCATAGGTGCTGCTTCATGCATTCAGTCTAAGCTCATCAATTTTATCAACTTTGCCTCCAACTTCCGCCCTGCCCTGAAATTCATTTAGTTCATTTCTGACACCTCTCTCCACTTTCTTGATCTCTCTAAATCCATCTCTGGAGACAACCAGTCTACTGACATCTTTTATAAACAGACCAATTCCAATAGTTATCTTGACTATACTTCTTCCCACACTATCTTCTGTAAAAATATTATTCCATTTTCTTACTTCCTTCGGCTCCACTGCATCTGTACATCTGTAGAGGTGTATAAGATGATGAGAGGCATTGATCATGTGGAAAATCAGAGGCTTTACATGTTAACCATTATAAATGTAATCCTGATCTCTATGCACTCCACTCCACTCCACTGCACTGAAAGAGGCTGTACTTTTCAGGACATCAGAGATAACCTCCTCCTTCAAAGGACATTGCATGCCTTACCAGCCTGATTGAATTTTTTGAGGATGTGACTAAACACTTTGATGAAGGTAGAGCAGTAGAGGTAGTGAATATGGATTTCAGAAAGGCATTTGATAAGGCACACCTTGCAAAGCTTATTGAAAAAGTAAGGAGGTAAGGGATCAAGGGGACATTGCTTTGTGGATCCAGAACTGGCTTGCCCAAAGAAGTCAAAGAGTGGTTGTAGATGGATCATATTCTGCATGGAGTTCAGTCACAAGTGTGTGCCTCAGGGATCTGTTCTGGGAGTCTTACTCTTTGTGGTTTTTATAAATGACGTGGATGAGGAAGTGGAGGGATGTGTTAGTAAGTTTGCTGATGACAGAAACATTGGAGGTGTTGTGGATAGTGTGGAGGGCTGTCAGAGGTTACAGCAAGACTTTTATAGGATGCAAAACTGGGCTGAGAAGTGGCAGATGGAGTTCATCCAGATACATGTATGGTGGTTCATTTTGGTAGGTCAAATATGATGGCAGAATATAGTATTAATGGTAAGCTCTTGGCAGTGTGGAGGAACAGAGGGATCTTGGGGTCCGAGTTCATAGGACTTTCAAAGCTGCTGCACAGGTTGACTCTGTGGTTAAGAAGGCATATGGTGCATTGGCCTTCATCAATCATGGGATTGGGTTTAGGAGCCGAGAGGTAATATTGCTGCTATATAGAACCCTGGTCAGACCACACTTGGAGTACTGTGCTCAGTTCTGGTTGCCTCACTATAGGAAGGATGTGGAGACCATAGAAAGGGTACAGAGGAGATTTACAAGGATGTTGCCTGGATTAGGGAGCAAGCCTTATGAGAATAGGTTGAGTGAACTCGGCCTTTTTCCTTGGAGCGACGGAGAATGAGTGGTGACCTGATAGAGGTGTATAAGATGATGAGAGGCATTGATCGTGTGGAAAATCAGAGGCGTTACATGTTAACCATTATAAATGTAATCCTGATCTCTATGTACCATTATCAATATTAATATGTTTATTAATTTTAAATTTAATAAAAAGAATGAAAAAGAACAGGAAAGACAGGCTTTTTCCCAGAGCAGAAATGGGTAGTGTGAGAGGGCATTGGAAGTACAGTAGGTACAGAGCAGATGTCAGGTCTAAGTTTTTAATATAAAGAGCGATGAATGCGTGGAATGAGCTGCCAGCGACAGTGATGGAGGATATGATAGGGTCTTTTAATAGACTCCTGGACAGGTACATGGAGCTTAGAAAAACAAAGTGCTATGGGTAGCCCTAGGTAATTTCTCAGGTAGGGACATGTTCGGCACAGCATTGTGGGCCGAAGGGCCTGTATTGTGCTGTAGGTTTTCTATGTTTCTATGACATCTGAGATATCCTCCTTCTTCAAAGGTCAGGGTTTTGCTTCCTCCACGACTGATGCTGCCCTCACCCACATTGCCTCCGTTTCCCAGACATTTGTATTCACCCCATCTTTCTGCTCCTTAACAGGGATGGATGGAGTTCCTCTTGTCGTCACCTACCATCCAACGGGACTCTGCATCCAACACATCATTCTCCACAATCTCCACCATTTTTAATGGGATACTACCACAAAACATGTCTACCTGCTCCGCCATTCTCCACTCCACTTTCCGCAGGGATTTCTTCCTTCATGATTCCTTTGTCCGTTTGTCCCTCCCACCTGGAGAAAGAAATATGACATTTGCCCATTTCCCTCCATTAACATTCCTTCCAGGTGAGACAAAACATCAGTTGCAAATCTGTTGGGGTAGTCTATTGTATCCAAGGATCCTCTGCATTGGTGAGACTCAACATAAATTGGAGACCACTTTAGACCATAAGATCATAAGATATGGGAATAGAATTAGGCCATTTGGCCTATCAAGTCTGCTCTGCTATTCCATCATGGCTGATCCATTTTTCCATGGAGGTACTCAACAGAGTACCTCCACTCCATCCGCCAAAAGTGAAATTTCCCGATGGCCAACTATTTTAATTCCTATCCCCATTCCACCATCACGGTCCGTGGCCTCTTCAGCAAAGATCAGGCCAGTCTCAGAGTGGAGGAGCATCACCTCATATTACATAGAAATATAGAAAACCTACAGCACAATACAGGCCCTTCAGCACACAATGCTGTGCCGAACATGTACTTACCTTAGAAATTACCTACGGTTATCCATAGCCTACTGTTTTTCTAAGCTCCATGTACCTATCCTGCAGTCTCTTAAAAGACCCTATTGTATCTGTTGGGGTAGCCTCCAACATGACAGCATGAACATTAATATCTTCTGGCAGTGAATTTCTCACTCCCCCTTCTTTCTTCTTTTGTTCCCTATTCTGCCTCTTAACTCTTCTCTTCCTGAGTCCCCTCCTTTTTCCCTTTCTCCTATGGTCCACTTTCCTCTACGATCTGGTTCCTTCTTCTCCATTGCTTTACCTTTCTCACCCACCTGGCTTCACCTATCACTTTCTAACTAGTCCTCCTTCCCCACCAACCCCCACCTTTTTATTTTGCCATCTTCCCCCTTCTTTTCCAGTCCTGAAGAAGGGTCTCAGCCAATATGTCGGCAGTTTATTAATTTTCTTAAATGCTGCCTGACTGTCTGTGTACCTCCACCATTTTGTGTGAATTCCTAATTTCTTCTGAATAAGCAATGCCCTGCGTGTGGATATTTCACCTAACTGGTGTCAGTCCCAAATTCACAAGAGCTTCACTCTGTCCCAGTGGCTGGACGGTTCAAAGGTACATTACATGTCAGAGAAATGTCTACAATATATATCCAGAAATGCTTTTTCTTCACAACCATCCATGAAAACAGAGGAGTGCCCCCAAAGAATGAATGACAGTTAAATGTTAGAACCCCAAAGTACCCCCCCAGCTCCCCTCCCTCAAACGTGTAAATGGCTGCAAGCAACAATCACACCCCCCCCCCAGCCCCAATGGCAAAACAAAAGCATCAGCACCTGCCACCGAGCACTCAAGTGTGAGCAAGGCAACAGCAAAGACAGACTTGCAGTACTCCAAAGACTACTTGTTCACCTGCTATTCGACATACCACAGGCTCTCTCTCCCTAACAAGGGGGAAAGAGGTGTCTCTGATCCACAGCGAGAGGGGAGACATAACAAACAACTTGCTAGTTTATGATGTTAAAAGTCCATTGCATCGCTTTTTCTGAGCTCTGTGCCCAAAGATCTCAGGTCTCTGGGCACACAGCCATTGATCTTCCATCTCCCAGGACACACTGGTCTTCGGCTCGAACACCGACCTCCGATTTCCCGTCTCCAGAGTCACGAAAACTCAGTGCTCTGAAGTTGAACAACCCTCTTAGGCCGAGGCCCTGGGGTGCTGAATAACAGCCAGTTGTGAAACCCCGAGGGCGGGTCCCAGTCCTGCAAAGAACCGTAGTCAGCGTGTAACTCCAGGTCTGGGACTTCAAAAGAACTCTGAAAGGAAAAATAGAGATATTAAAGATGGAAATAGAGCTGTTCCTGAAGATGCAAGCACAGGAGTCACCGTTAAGTGCCATTAACCCTCCTAAGCTCCTCCATCTGTGTAGGCAGCACAAGTTGTTCTCTCCTAGCACAGTGTTCAAGCCAATTTTACCCACCCCTCAATCAGCAGCATAGAATTCATATTAAAGATAAGATTAGTGGTGTTTGTCACATGTACATTGAAACATGCACTGAAATGTGTGTTTTCATCAGCGGCCAAAACAATCCAAGGAAGCGCTGGGGACAGCCTGCAAGTACCACCATGCTTTCGATACAAACTCCCAAATTCACTAACTGTAACTGAGTCTTAGCAATGTAGGAGGAGACTGGAACAGTTGGGTAAAACCCACACGGTCACAGGGAGAATATACCTTGCAGAGAGCAGCAGGAATTCATCCTTGATCACTAGAGCTTTAAGGCCCTGTGCCACAACATACCAACCCGTACATCTCTGCACTGTAGCAGGAAACTGGAGCACCCAGAGGGCACAGGGAGAACTCCTTACAGACAGTGATGGGAGAATTGTCTGAACTGGTCATATTTCTTGATTACTTTGCTGCTTCACTGCACACAGTTCTTACTCAGGTGATGGGATTTCAGTTCTCATCAGCGGCTACCAAGATTAAACCCCTCCATAAACCTGCGCCAAGTAATTGAGGTGGTAACTGTAGTGAAGGAATGCTACACTGTCACACATGTCAACTCTAAGCCTATCACCTCTGCAAGATTATTATTTCAAAGAAGAGCAAAGGACAATATTTATTCCACACTGCATTACCAGAGAACAGATTATTTGGTGCCTATTTATTTATTTAGCAATGCAAGCTGAACAGGCCCTTTTGGCTCAATGAACCGCACTACTCAGCAATTCACCTCTTTAACACTAGCCTAATCACAGGACAATTTATGATGACCGATTAACTACTAACTGATACAACTTTGGACTGTGGGATGAAACCAGTGCACTTGGAGAAAACTCCTTGCAGACACAAGGAAAACACACAAACTCCTTACAGATGGCGCTGAGATTGAAATCCGAAGTCCAGAGCATGCCAAGCTGTAAAAGCATCACATACTGCTACGCATTTCTGTTGGCTGCTGCATTTCCTTGTAACATTACAAGTGTTCATTTGCTGGTTGACCCCAAGGATTCTCAGCTGTTAAAGCTGTCACTTTTATTAAATATCTGGGAACATGGCATTCAGAAACTCTCAAAATCATCCAGGCAGAGGCTAAAGAGCCAAGCACCAGAGATCAGGACAACAAAGAGCTGGTCACATAAGACACAGGATCAGCTATGGGATTTCTTCGAGTCAGTGGACAGGGATGTTAAAGGACACCCACTGTTGGGTTAGACCACTGCTCTCTGAGTAAGGTCAAAGGTCCCTTGGTCCTATGACTGAAAACGTGATCAAATGGACTGAACCCCTGTGATTCCTGAATAGTGTCCTTCACGGCAAAATTTGATAGGGGCAATCCCTCATGTCCATCTCTGCCATTCTCCTGACAGTAGGTCCCCATAGGGAGTCCATAGGTTGTGGAAACAGTTCACTAGGGGGCAAGTGAAGTTGAGTGAGATTACCCCTCTAGTTCAAGTGACTGATGGTTGTGGGGTACTCACTTTTTCTGAACCTGCTGGTGTGAGTCCTGAGGCACCTGTACCACTCTCCTGATGGCTGGAAAGAGAACATAACCAGGATGATGGTGGTCCCTGATGATGAATGCTGCTTTCTTGTAACAACGCTTTGTGTGGATGTGCTCATTGGTGGGGAATGTACTCGGCCACAAAGCCATACATCATGGTTGTAATAGACTTTATTAAAGCAGCTGTGTCCCCAAAAACTCATTCAGAGTGAGAAAGAATCAAGTGCTTTAATTCAGAGTCTTCACCAACCACAAGCCCTGGATGAATTACGAGGTCCAAGATCTGCTGAGAGACGGATCTGAGGCATTCAAGTTTGGTGACCAAGAAAATTTTGAATTGAATTGAATTGACTTTATTTCTTCCATCCTTCACATACATGAGGAGTAAAAATCTTTACATTACGTCTCCATCTAAATGTGCAAGTGTGCGTTAGGTTGCATCTGGAAATTCCAGTTGGCGGACGATTTCCCTCCATGCCACTCTGACATATTGGGAAATCATATGGCAAGGTTACAGCAGTGGTTTGTCTTTGCCTTTTGCTGAGCGAGTTTAAAGAGATCACCACCTCTTGTGGTGGATGACCAGGACGTCTACGTGTCTTGTCGTGCTCTTAGCGCTACACCAATGCCTGCTGGATGGCTTTTTGACCATTGGACCATTAATCGGACTCCTCCATTCAATCTGCCAGGGACAGACTTCACACGCTGGGACAGACAGATCCCCTACCTCATCGAGGGTCAAAGACCGTCGGCTACCCTCACCTGGTCTGGCCTGTCTGCCGAGACAGTTTACCAGGGTGTGTCCACTGCGCGTGCTACAGCTACTTGGAGCCACAGGTGAAAGCTGAGCACCCGGTGGGAACCAAAGGTGAATGAGTGGCCCTGAAAAGGGTATGGCAGGCCCACCACCAGAGGTGCTACCCCTCCCTAGACACAACATACACCCCTTGCGCCCATCTTCCTCCTCCATCTTCCAAAAAGGCAGATCACTGGAAATTTACAATAATTTATAACAAATAGAACAGTCAATGTAATATAGAGGACACTCAAGTCAGTGTGAGTTTATCAGTCTGATGGCCTGGTGGAAGACGCTGTCCAGGAACCTGTTAGTCCTGGCTTTTATGCTGCGGTACGTTTCCCAGATGGTAGCAGATGGAATAGATTGTGTTTGGGATGGCCTGAGTCCCCGATGATCGTACGGGCCCTTTTTACATACCTGTCCTTGTAAATGTCCTGAATCATGGAAAGCTCACAACTACAGATGCACTGCACTGTCCGCACCACTCTCTGCGGGGTCCTGAGATTGAGGGAAGTACAGTTCCCATACCAGGCAGTGAAGCAGCCAGTCAGGATGCTCTCAATTGTGCCCCAGCAGGAAGTTTTTAGATTTGGGGACCCATACCAAACTTCCTCAACCATCAGAAGTGAAAGTCACTGTGGTGCCTTTTTCACCACACAGCTGGTGGGTACAGACCATGTGAGGTCCTCGGTGATGTGGATGCCGAGGAACTTGAAGCTGTTTACCCTCTCAACCCCAGATCCATTAATGTCAATAGGTGTTAACCCATTTCCATTCCTTCTCATTACACTAGCACCAGATACAATCTCCAGGAAGCTATCCCACAGGCGAAGTGGTAATTCCAGACAGACTTGAATCGTGATTGTGGCAGGGCTTGAATAATATCACCTCTTATAAAGGTCAGTCAAGTGATATCAGAGATATGGAAACACCAATGCCCTTGCATGGAACTCCCACAAAAAATAATGGATACAGCCCAGTCCATCACAGGTAAAGCACTCTCAACCATTGAGCACCTCTCCATAAAACCCTTTCACAGGAAAGCAGCATCCTGCCACCCAGGACATGCTCTTTTCTCGCTGCTGCCATCAGGAAAATGGGACAAGAGCCTCAGGACTCACACCACCAGCTTCAGTTATTACTGCTCAACCATTAGGCTCTTGAACCAAAGGAGATAACTTCACTCACCCTATTACTGAAAGGTTCCCACAACCTGTAGACTCATTGTCAATGACTCATCACTGACACAACCACGGATTTGGCAGCACAGCAGAAACAGCAATTGTACACATGAATATGCACATCTCAGCTAAATAGTATTTCATTGTGATGGTATTTAACTCCATTCTTTACGTCGTACTGCTTGTCAAGGCTTTAGCAAAGTACAGCAACATTTTGTTGCCTGCTTGCATTCAGCCTTACATGAGAAATTGAACTGTCAAGTCAACTGACTCTGTAGACTAGTGGTATTAGTTTTATGTTTAGTTTTTCCTTCCAGCCGCAGTGTGGGCTTCATTTTCCATTTCAGAGTTTTAGTTAATGACCCTGTTTGGCCTCACGCGTATTGCTTACTTTTCCTTCTAACTCTGTTTCCATAAAAGTCTGTGAACTATCGAACCCATTCAGTGTCTCTCACTCTGCATTTGGGCCATATCTGCACGTAGTGACAGGAAGTCTCGACCACACTAGGATAGACCCAGCAGAGAGAGAGCAGCTGACCCTGGTCCTGAGATTGGTCAGCTATTGGACAAGCTACAGGCAATGGAATTTGTTCTGAGTGAAGTTACGGAGGTAATGAGGCAGATAATCTCGAGCCAACAAGCCCTGTCTCATCTGGAGGAACTGATATCATCCCTTGCCACAATGACTGAACAGCTCACTGCAGACAATCGGACTCAGGTTTCTGTGATTTCCACTCTCACATTCACCATCCAGGAGCTCATGGTGGACAGTCAGCCATTAACATTTTCGCCAATGCAATTCAGCAGCCTCAGGCCACCTCAGTCCCACTCCCAGCATCTCTCCGGTCCTCCTTTTCTGCTGCCCCGACAATCTCTGCTACTAATCTCTGCTTCCGCGCCCAGACCAGAGCCAACTCCCATGACAGTACAGGAACCGAGTTTTCCACCACCGGGCAGATATTCTGATGATCCCAATGGTTGCAGGGATTTTATTTCCCAATCCGAGCTGATGTTCCAAACCCAGCCTGGTCATTTTGGTGATGATGCACGAAAACTGGTGTACATGGTCAATCTTCTAGATGAAACTCCACTCAGCCTGTTCAACGCTTTACGGGAGCAAGGATACCCCACAGTCCAGTCAGTCTGCCATTTCGTGGCAGAGTTAAGGAGGATTTTTGATCTTCCAGCACAGGGTCAGGAGTCTGCCCACCAACTCTTGGACCTGTGCCAAGGCAGAGCAACAGTGATAGCCTGTGCAGTCAAATTCCACACGCTTGCAGTAGAGACGGATTCGGATGGGAGAGATATCATCACTACCTTCCAGTGTGGACTGAATGCAGGGGCCTGGCGTGAGACTGTTGTCCAGGACGAGCAGGATAGTCTGGATGACCTAATTCAGCCAGCTATTCGGGGTGACGACCGGGTAACTGAGAGGTGCAGAAAAAGAATGTTTCAAGCTTCCTAAGGTCTGATCACCATCTTTCCTCACCCTCTCTCCCTCCCTCACCACCCAGCACCCAGTCCACGGAGGAACCAATACAAATGGGGCACAAGCATCTGTCTCAGGAGGAATGAGAGCAATGTAGAACAGGTTCCTGCCTCTATTGTGGTGATCCATGACATTTCCGGGCGGCATGTTCCAAGCGTCCGATAAAAGAGATTACCAGTCAGCAGGAAGGGCTGTCCTGACAGGTCGGTTCTCTCTTCAGTCAGCTTCCCCTAATTCTGTAATGCTCACAGCTTCCTTGTCATGGACTTCTCAGACCCATGAACCTAAGTTATTTATTGATTCTGGAGCAGCCAGGAATCTTATGGACATCTCTCTCACTCAAAAATAAAGAGTTCCGACTCAGAAATTAAGAAAAAAGATCAATGTCAAGGCTCTGGATAGTCGATCTGCAGGAACTGGCTGGATCCACTTAATAAGCATTGCATGGGGTACCCTATCAAATGCCTTGCTGATATCCATATACACTACATCTACTGCTCTACCTTCAACCTTAAACACATCAATGTGTCTGGTCACATCCTCAAAATATTCAATCAGGCTCATTAGGCACATCCTGCCTTTGACAAATCCATGCTGACTGTTCTTAATCATATTATGCCTTTTCAAATATTCATAAATCCTGCCTCTCAGGATCTTCTCCATCAATTACCAACTACTGAAAAAAGACTCACTGGTCTATAATTTCCCGGGCTATCTCTACTCCCTTTCTTGAATAAGGGAACAACATCTGCAACCCTCCAATCCTCCAGAACCTTTCCCATCCCCATTGGTGATGCAAAGATTATCGCCAGAGGCTCAGCAATCCCTTCCCTCACCTTCCATTTGCCTGGGACACGTTCCAGCGACTTATCCAACTTGATACTTTCCAAATGCTCCAGCACGTCATCTTCCTTAATATCTACATGCTCAAGCTTCTCAATCCACTGTAAATCATCCCTACAATTGCCAAGATCCTTTTCCATAGTGAATACTGAAGTATTCATTAAGTAGCTCTGCTATCTTTTCCGTTTCCATACACACTTTTCCATTGTCACACTTGATTGATCCTATTCTCTCATGTCTTATCCTTTTGCTCGTCACATACTTGTGAAATGTCTTGGAGTTCTCCTTAATCCTGTCCACCAAGGCCTTCTCATGGCCCCTTCTGGCTCTCCTAATTTTGTTTTTAAACTCCTTCCTACTAGCCTTATAATCTTCTAGATCTATATCATTACCTAGTTTTTTGAACCTTTCATAAGCTCTTCTTCTCTTCTTGACTAGATTTACAACAGCCTTTGTACACCACGGTTCCTGTACCCTACCATCCTTCCCCTGTCTCATTGGAACGTACCTATGCAGAACGCCACACAAAAATCTCCTGAACATTTGCCACATTCCTTCTGTACATTTCCCTGAGAACATCTGTTTCCAATTTATGCTTTCAAGTTCCTGCCTGATAGCCTCATATTTCTCCTTACTCTGATTAAATGCTTTCCTAATTTGTCTGTTCCTATCCCTCTCCAATGCTATGTAAAGGAGTTAGAATTGTGATCACTATCTCCAAAATGCTCTCCCACTGAGAGATCTGATACCTGACCATGTTCATTTCCCAATACCAGATCAAGTACAGCCTCTCCTCTTGAAGGCTCATCTACATACTGTGTCAAGAAACCTTCCTGAACACACCTACAAACTCCACCCCATTTAAAACCCTTGCTCTAGGGAGATGCCATTCGATATTTGAGAAATTAAAATCTCCCACCGCAACAACCATGTTATTATTGCACCTTTGCAGAATCTGTCTCCCTATCTGCTCCTCGACGTCCCTCTTAATATTGGGTAGTCTATAAAAAACACCCAGTAGAGTTATTGACCCCTTCCTATTCCTAACTTCCACTCACAGAGACTCCGTAGACAATCCCTCCATGTCTTCCTCCTTTTCTGCAGCCGTGACACTCTCTCGGATCAACAGTGCCACGCCCCCACCTCTTTGGCTTCCCTCCCTGTCCTTTCTGAAACATCTAAAGCCTGGCACTCTAAGTAACCATTCCTGCCCCTGAGCCATCTAAGCCTCTGCAATGGCCACAACATCATAGCTCCAAGTACTGATTCACGCTTTAAGCTCATCTGCTTTGTTCATAATACTGCTTGTATTAAGATAGACTCATCTCAAACCATTGGTCTGAGCACGTCCTTCTCTATCACCTGCCTATCCTCCCTCTCGCACTGTCTCCAAGTTTCTCTATTTGTGAGCCAACTGCCTCTTCCTCCGTCACTTCAGTTTGGTTCCCACCCCCCAGCAATTCCAGTTTAAATTCTCCCCAAAAGCCTTAGCAAACCTCCCCACCAGGATATTGGTCCCCCTGGGATTCAAGTGCAAGCCATCCTTTTTTTAAATAAAAAAACAGGTCACACCTGCCCAGAAGAGGTCCCAATGATCCAGAAATCTGAATCTCTGCCTCTGCTCCAATCTCTCAGCCACACATTTATCCTCCACCTCATCCTATTCCTATACTCACTGTTGTGTGGCACAGGCAGTAATCCCGAGATTGCTACCTTTTAGATCCTGCTTCTCAACTTCCTTCCTAACTCCCTGTAGTCTGCTTTCAGAAGATGTAAATAGCTGTACAGTATCGGTACAGTCACATAACGGTCAGTGGAATTGTTATGTAGCCGTACAGTATCGGTACAGTCACATAACAGTCAGTGTAATTGTTACGTAGCCATACAGTTTTGGTACAGTCGCATAACAGTCAGTGTAATTGTTACGTAGCCGTACAGTATCGGTACAGTCACATAACAGTCAGTGTAATTGTTATGTAGCCGTACAGTATCGGTACAGTCACATAACAGTCAGTGTAATTGTTATGTAGCCATACAGTTTTGGTACAGTCGCATAACAGTCAGTGTAATTGTTACGTAGCCGTACAGTATCGGTACAGTCACATAACAGTCAGTGTAATTGTTACGTAGCCATACAGTTTCGGTACAGTCGCATAACAGTCAGTGTAATTGTTACGTAGCCGTACAGTATCGGTACAGTCACATAACAGTCAGTGTAATTGTTACGTAGCCATACAGTTTTGGTACAGTCGCATAACAGTCAGTGTAATTGTTACGTAGCCGTACAGTATCGGTACAGTCACATAGCGGTTAGTGTAATTGTTACGTAGCCGTACAATAAGCAGTTATCATAATACCAGACAACAGCATGCAAAATATTTATATATTCTCCCCGTGACTGCATGAGTTTCCCCTGATTCCTCTCATATTCCAAAGACATGGTTAGAGTTAGTGAATTATAGAGATTAGGGTTAGGGTTTGTAAATTGTAGGGTTAGGGATGCTGGAAAGACACATGGTTAGGTTTAGTGAGTTATAAGGATGTCATGCTGTTACTGGGAACTTGGTGACACTTGTGGACGGCTCATTACAATCCTTGCTGATCTGATTTGACATAAGTGAAGCATATATTTGTATGTTTTGATGTACATGTGACAAATACAACTACCATATAACCATATAACAATTACAGCATGGAAACAGGCCATCTCAGCCCTTCTAGTCCATGCCGACACTTATGCTCACCTAGTCCCAGTGGCCTGCACTCAGCCCATAACCCTCCATTCCTTTCCTGTCCATATGCCTATCCAATTTTACCTTAAATGACAATACCGAACCTGTCTCTACCACTTCTACTGGAAGCTCATTCCACACAGCTACCAGTCTGAGTAAAGAAATTCCCCCTTGTATTACCCTTAAACTTTTCCCCCAACTCTCAAATCATGTCCACTTGTTTGAATCTCCCCTACTCTCAATGGAAAAAGCCTATCTATGTCAACTCTATCTACCCCCTCATTATTTTAAATACCTGTATCAAGTCCCCCCTCAATCTTCTATGCTCCAAAGAATAAAGACCTAACTTGTTCAGCCTTTCCCTGTAACTTAGGTGCTGAAACCCAGGTAACATTCTGGTAAATCTTCTCTGTACTCTCTGTATTTTGTTGATATCTTTCCTATAATTCGGTGACCAGAACTGTACACAATACTCCAAATTCGGCCTTACCAATACCTTGTACAATTTTAACATTCCATCCCAACTCCTATACTCAATGCTCTGATTTATAAAGGCCAGCATACCAAAAGCTTTCTTCAACACCCTATTCACATGAGATTCCACCTTCAGGGAACTATGCAGCATTATTCCTAGATCACTCTGTTCTACTGCATTCTTCAATGCCCTACCATTTACAATGTGTCCTATTTGGATTATTCCTATGAAAATGTAGCACCTCACATTTATCAGCATTAAACTCCATCTGCCATCATTCAGCCTACTCTTCTAACTGGCCTAAATCTCACTGCAAGCTTTGAAAACCTACTTCATTATCTACAACGCCATGTACCTTAGTATCATCTGCATACTTACTAATCCAATTTACCACCCTATCATCCAGATCATTAATGTATATGACAAACAACATTGGCCCCAGTACAGATCCCTGAGGTACACCACTAGTCACTGGCCTCCAACCTGACAAACAGTTATCCATCACTACTCTCTGGCATCTGCCATCTAGCCACTGTTGAATCCATTTTACTAATTCATTATTAATACCTAACGTTTGAACCTTCCTAACTAACCTTCTGTGTAGAACCTTGTCAAAGGCCTTACTGAAGTCCATATAGACAACATCCACTGTCTTATCCTCGTCAACTTTCCTCGTAACCTCTTCAAAAAAATTCAATAAGATTTGTCAAACGTGACCTTCCACACACAAATCCATGGTGACTATTCCTAATCAGACCCTGTCTATCCAGATAATTATATATATATATATATATATATACACATACCATCTCTAAGAATACTTTCCATTAATTTACCCACCACTGACGTCAAACTGACAGGCTTATAATTGCTAGGTTTACTCTTAGAACCCTTTTTAAACAATGGAACCACATGAGCAAAACACCAATCCTCCGGCACCATTCCTGTTTCTTATGACATTTGAAATATTTCTGTCAGAGCCCCTGCTATTTCTACACCAACTTCCCTCAAGGTCCTAGGGAATATTCTGTCAGGACCCGAAGATTTAGCCACTTTTATATTCCTAAAAAGTGTCAGTTCTTCCTCCTCTTTAATTGTCATAGTTTCCATAACTTCCCTCCTTGTTTCCCTTACCTTACACAATTCAATATCCTTTTCTTTAGTGAATACCGAAGAAAAGAAATTGTTTAAAATCTCTCCCATCTCTTTCGGCTCCACACATAGCTGTCCACTCTGATTCTCTAAGGGACCAATTTTATCCCTCACTATCCTTTTGCTATTAATATAACTGTAGAATCCCTTTGGATTTATTTTCACCTTACTTGCCAAAGAAACCTCGTATCTTCTTTTAGCTTGGGAAACATTGTCACATGGTGCAAGCAGAATAATCTGCAGCTTAATGTGAAAAAAGACTAAGGAACTGGTGGTGGACCTGAGGAGGGCTAAGGCACTGGTGACTCCTATTTCCATCCAAGGGGTCAGTGTGGACATGGTGGAGGATTACAAATACCTGGGGATACAAATGGACAATAAACTGGACTGGTCAAAGAACACTGAGGCTGTCTACAAGAAGGGTCAGAGCCATCTCTATTTCCTGAGGAGACTGAGGTCCTTTAACATCTGCTGGACGATGCTGAGAATGTTCTATGAGGCTGTGGTGGCCAGTGCTATCATGTTTGCTGTTGTGTGCTGGGGCAGCAGGTTGAGGGTAGCAGACACCAACAGAATCAACAAACTTATTTGTAAGGCCAGTGATGTTGTGGGGGTGGAACTGGACTCTCTGACAGTAGTGTCTGAAAAGAGGCTGCTGTCCAAGTTGCATGCCATCTTGGACGATGACTCCCATCCACTCCATAATGTATTGGTTAGGCACAGGAATACATTCAGCCAGAGACTCATTCCACTGAGATGTAACACTGAGCGTCATAGGAAGTCATTCCTACCTGTGGCCATCAAACTTTACAACTCCTCCCTCGGAGTGTCAGAAACCCTGAGCCAATAGGCTGTTCCTGGACTTATTTCCACTTGGCATGATTAACTTATTTATTTATGGTTTTATATTGCTATATTTCTTCACTATTTTTGGTTGGTGCAGCTGTAATGAAACCCAATTTCCCTCAGGATCAATAAAGTATGTCTGTCTGTTCCTCCTTAAGATTCTTTTTACATTCTTTATATTCCTCACGCACCCCATTTACTCCATGCTGCCTATATTTATTATAGGTCTCCCTCTTTTTCAATATCCCTTGAAAACCACGGCGATCTCAAACTTTTAACTTTTTCTTTCAACCTAACAGAAACATAAAGATTCTGTACCCTCAAACTTTCACATTTAAATTACCTCCTTTTCTCTATTACATCCTTCCCATAAAATAAATTGTCCCAATCTACTCCTTCTAAGTCCTTTCACATCTCCTCAAAGTTAGCTTTTCTCCAATCAAAAATCTCAACCCTCGGTCCAGTCCTATCCTTCCCTATAATTATATTGAAACTAATGGACCCAAAGTGCTCCCCAACACATACGTCCGTCATCTGACCTATCTCACTCCCTAACAGGAGATCCAACACTGCCCCTTCTCTAGTCGGTACCTCTATGTATTGCTGCAAAAAACTACCCTGCACACATTTTACAAACTCCGAACCATCCAGCCATTTTACAGAATGGGCTTCCCAGTTTATGTGTGGAAAAGTAAAATCTCCCACAATCACATCCTTGTGCTTACTACAAATATCTGCTATCTCCTTACAAATTTGCTCCTCCAACTCTCGCTCCCCATTAGGTGGTCTATAATACACCCCTGTAAGTGTTACTACACCTTTCCCATTCCTCAATACCACCCAAATAATCTCCCTAGATGAGCCCTCTAATCTATCCTGCCAAAGCACCGCTGTAATATTTTCTTGGACAAGCAATACAACACCTTCCCCTCTTGCCCCTCCTTCTATCACTCCTGAAGCAATGAAATCCAGGAATATTTAGTTGTCAATCACATCCCTCCTGCAACCATGTTTCACTAATAGCTACAACATCATATTTCCAGGAATCAATCAATCCATGCTCTAAGCTATTCCATCTTTCTTTCAATGCTCCTAGCAGTAAAATAGATGCATTTAAGAAACTCTCCACCTCTTCCTTTCTGTTTATCCCTAACAATGCAATCAACTTTATTATCTTTTTCTTCCTTCTCCCCTACATCTTAGGTCTGAGCGCTCCCCTTCTCTATCACCTGCCTATCCTCCCTCACACACTGTCTACTAGCTTTCTCTATTTGTGAACTAACCTCCTCTCCCCTAGTCTCTTCAAATTGATTCCCACCCACCCCCAACCATTCTAGTTTAAAGTCTCCCCAGTAGCCTTAGCAAATCTCCCCGCCAGAGTATTGGTCCCCTTAGGATTCAAGTGTAACCCGTCCTTTTTGTACAGGTCACACCTGCCCCAAAAGAGATCCCAATGATCCAGAAAATTGAATCCCTGCCCCCTGCTCCAATCCTTCAGCCATGCATTTATCCTCCACCTCATTCCATTCTTACTCTCACTGTCGCGTGGCACAGGCAGTAATCCTGAGATTACCACCTTTGTGGTCCTTCTTCTTAATTGTCTTCCTAACTCCCTGTATTCTCCTTTCAGGACCTCTTCCCTTTTCCTACCTATGTCATTGGTACCTATATAATATTATAAGTTTTTATCTACAATTTGAGAAGGATAAGGGCAGATCAGAGGTGTCAGTGTTGCAGTTGAACAAAGGAGACTATGGAGCCATGAGGGAGGAGCTGGCCAAAGTTAAATGGATGGATATCCTAGCAGAAAAGACAGTGGAACAGCAATGGCAGGTATTCTTGGGAATAATGCACAAGGTGCAAAATCAGTTCATCCCCTGGAGAAGGAAGGATTCAAAGGGGGGAAAGGGGCCACAGTGGTTGACAAAGGAAGTCAGATTGCATAGCATTAAAAAAAAAGTATGACAGAGCTAAGGTGAGTGGGAAGACAGATGATTGGGAAATGTTTAAGGAACAACAGAACTTAACTAAAAAGGCAATACGGGGAGAAAAAATAAGGTACGAACGCAAGCTAGCCAGGAATATAAAGGAGGATAGAAAAAGCTTTTTTAGGTATGTGAAAAAAAAGAAGATAGTTAAGAACAATGTTGGGCCCTTGAAAAATGAATTGGGTGAAATTGTTATGGGAAACAGAAATGGCAGAAGAATTTAATAAGTACTTTAGATCTGTCATCACTAAGGAAGAGACAAGCAATCTCCCAGATGTATGGATGGGCCAAGGACATAAGGTAACAGAGGAAATTGAATAGATTGACATTAGGAAGGAAACAGTGATGAGTAGACTGATGGGACTGAAGGCTAACAAATCCCCAGGTCCAGATGGTCTGCATCCTAGGGTACTAAAGGAGGTGGCTCTGGAAACTGCGGATGCATTGGTAATCATTTTCCAATGTTCCTTAGATTCAGGATCAGTTCCTGAGGATTGGAGAATGGCTAATGTTATCCCACTTTTTAAGAAAGGAGAGAGGGAGAAAACAGAGAACTATTGACCTGTCAGCCTGACATCAGTAGTGGGGAAGATGCTAGAGTCCATTATTAAAGATGAAATAGTGGCATATCCAGATAGCAGTGATAGGATTGGGCCGCGCCAGCATGGATTTACCGAGGGCAAATCATGCTTGACTAATCTATTTTCGAGGATGTAACCAGGAAGTTAGACAAAGGAGATCCACTGGATGTAGTGTACCTCGATTTTCAGAAGGTATTTGATAAGGTCCCACATCGGAGATTGGTGGGTAAAATCAAAGCTCAGGGCATCGGGGGGAAGACATTGACATGGATAGAAAACTGGTTGAATGCAAAGAGTAGCGGTGAATGGGTGTTTCTCGGAATGGCAGGTGGTGACTAGTGGGGTGCCACAGGGCTCGGTATTGGAACCACAGCTGTTTACAATTTACATCAACGATTTAGATGAAGGCATTGAGAATAACATCAGCAAGTTTGCTGACGATACTAAGCTGGGTGGCAGTGTGACATGTGATGAGGATGTTAGGAGAATTCAGGGTGACTTGGATAGGCTGGGTGATTGGGCAGATACTTGGCAGATGATGTTTATTGTGAATAAGTGTGAAGTTATCCACTTTGGGAGTAAGAACAGGAAGGCAGATTATTATCTGAACGATGTAGAGCTAGGTAAGGGAGAAATACAAAGAGATCTAGGAGTCCTTGTTCATCAGTCACTGAAGGCGAATGAACAAGTGCAGCAGGCAGTGAAGAAGGATAATGGAATGTTGGCCTTTATTACAAAGGGAATTGAGTACAAGAGCAAGGAAATCCTCTTGCATTTGTACAGGACCCTGGTGAGACCACAGCTGGAGTATTGTGTACAGTTTTGGTCTCCAGGGTTAAGGAAGGACATCCTGGCTGTAGAGGAAGTACAGCGTTAATTCATGAGGTTAATTCCTGGGATGTCCGGACTGTCTAATGCAGAGAGGTTAGAGAGACTAGGCTTGTACACGCTGGAATTAAGGATTGCAACATATAAGGTTATTAAGGGATTGGACAATAGAGGCAGGAAATATGTTCCAGATGCTGGGAGAGTCCAGTACCGGGGGCATGGTTTAAGAATAAGGGGTAGCTCATTTAGGACAAAGTTAAGGAAAAACTTCTTTTCCCAGAGAGTTGTGGGGGTGTGGAATGCACTGCCTCAGAAGGCAGTGAAGGCCAATTCTCTGGATGCTTTCAAGAAGGAGCTAGATAGGTATCTTATGGCTAGGGGAATCAAGGGATATGGGGACAAGGCAGGAACTGGGTATTGATAGTAGATGATCAGCCAAGATCTCAGAATGGCGGTGCAGGCTCGAAGGGCCGAATGGTCTACTTCTGCACCTATTGTCTATATGTACCATGACCTCTGGATCACAAACTAATCTTTATCTTTATAGCTTGGGTCAATCATGGTAACAACACAGCACTAAGAGCAGGGCAGATGAAGCAGATAACTCATTTCCTCGGTCTACTCTAAGTCAAAGTAAATATACAAACTTTGTATTATAGAAGTACATTTATGTCACCATTTTCATTTTCTTATGGATATTTACAGGAAATTAAAGTACAATAGAACTTGTAAAAAGATATAAATATTAAAGACTAAAAACAACCAATGTGCAAAATACCAATTATGCAAATAATAAAAAGTAAATAAATCTTACTGAGTGTATGAGCTGGTCCCTCTTCATCACCAACTAGGCATAAACTGGAAGAGTGTTCATGAACATTTTGCCACATTGTATTGCGTGCTTGAAGGACTGCTGCAGGTTACTGAATTTTATTTCAATAGGTTCTCCAGTCCTTAAGAACTGAATGGTTAAATTATCCCTTCCAGATACTCATTCCAGACTCACACCAGTCAGACACTGGGATACATCAACATCTTGTTATCTCTGTATCATGTCCTGCTATTCCTTACCCAACTTCTCTGTAACCAACCACCTGACAGCTTCTGATTAATGCTGGACGGTTCATCCACCTGGCTGGATCTAAGTTTATCATCAGAATGAAACTTTCTAAAAACTCATTCTTTTCTTTGCAGTATTCTTCAGTCACTTTTCTTATCTCTTCCCTTCTCCTGGAGGCTTTAATTTATTAAACGTAATGCCTCACAAATGGCTATTGTTTGTGAGCACACACACACACACACACACACACACACACACACACACACACACACACACACACACACACACACACACACACACACACACACACACACACACACACACACACACACACACACACACACACACACACACACACACACACACACACACACACACACACACACACACACACACACACACACACACACACACACACACACACACACACACACACACACACACACACACACACCTACCTTATAGGAATAAACAGTCAACATGTCAAACTGAGACCCATCATCAGGACTCAGCCAAGAGCAGTAACTGCTTATTCCTCTCTATAGATGCTGCCTGACCTGCTGAATTCCTGCAGCACTTAGTGCATGTTGCTTAAGATTTCCAGCATCTGCAGAACCTCTTGTGAATAGAATGCTAATCAGCATCTAGGTCATGTACGTAAAATAATGATACTGTAAGAGAAATAGTAACACGTCTTGTTAAATGAAGTACTTATTCTCTTGCTTCTGGTGTCTATACACTTTACAAGACCTTCAACTATTCTGTAAAATACAATCAGTTTTTGTTTATAATGTGTTTGGGGAGATCTTGTTAAGAGACACAAATGTTATTTTAAAAAGGAACCAAAGGATTGCAGTTCTGTTTTCCATTTTTCTCCCAAAGAACTAGCCAAAGACTTGTAGTCAAGGTCTTATACAGCAATAGCACAAAACTACTACAGCTTAAAGCCAAAAGTATGATCAGGAATAGTAATGCTTCAGGATGACATATACACAGGCCTGCTGTGTTCCACCAGCATTTTGTGTATGTCGTTGTTTGAATTTCCATCATCTGCAGATTTCCTCATGTGTACACAGAGTTGGTTTTGGGTAGACATCATCCTGTACCATACAGTCAGAGGTGTTTAAATTAGATCACTTGAGAAGGACACTTCAAACAGTTACATAATATATACAAATGTACATTCATACATAAGTGTTTGCAACATGTATAATGATTATTGGGAAGGCATCTCCCAGTCCTTGCACATGGCCTGCATAGAATACCTTCAGTCAAGCTTATACCAAGCCCAAAAAATCAATAGCCTTTCAGAATTTCAACAGATAAACTACATTTCCTCCAATCAATCAGACTGCACTATAACCTATGGTGTTAATTATAATCATACATCTGCAGATACCATCACCATCCCAATTAACTCTACAAATAAATGTTTGGAACAGGGTAGAAACAAATTAATCCCATTTTATTCTCCAATCATTCTGAGATTAAAAGGCAAATTAAAGCGTGAATCAGGTGTGTGTTGTGCATTTTCCGTTATATGTAGACAGCAGCCATAATTCTATGCTTCAGCACCACTCCACATCAGAACCAGGAGTGTTTAAGCTCTGATATAAACAATGTGAGCTTGTGGAGTAGAATATACTCCAATCCCTGACAATCACTCCTTCAACTCTTCCAGACTCAAACTACAGAAAACCCACAGAATGTTCTAATTTTCCAAGTTATTCCTTATTTGTGTACAGTCCTCAACCACTGGAGACATGTGAAACTGCAGATCCTGGAATCTGGAGCAACAAATAATGTCCTGGAAGAACTCAATGGATCAGGCAGTGGGGGTGGGGGAATAGACAAGTGATGTTTCAGATTGAGACCTTTTAAAACGCTGAGAGATAGAGGGGCATAAAGAGGTGGATAGAAGGGAGACAGCAAGATCTGTCAAAAGAGAAGGGTTAACAGGCAAATGGAGAAAGGAAGCATGGAAATAGTGACAGAAACTGCTGCAGATTATGGAAAATTAGGTGGAGCTCAGAATCAAATAAGGCACGGGGTGAGTAGATCAAGTGAGTAAGACAACAGAAAGAAGCTCTCAATCACTAATTGTACATTTTTCTCACCCCCAGTAAATACACAGGTACCATCACTGGTCCAAGCAGAGGCACTGGAGTATATCAGTATATGACATGGCAACATAGCAAGCAGATTTCATTCTTCAGTAACTATGGAACTTCGCACAAAAATAAATAACAGAAAGATTATGTGATTAGCACAACAGAACAACAAAGACTCTACTAACAATAGAAGCTTCATATGATTTATAATATTGAATGTTGGCCAAGTAAATAGAGCACAATAAGGTTAACTTGTCACAGTCACTCCAGAGGATAAATAGTATTTCCAGCCCAATTTTGTGACATTAGCCAAAACAAAATATATAAACTGACAAAGAGATTAAACCCTCAGCCCTCTGTTTTAACTCCAAGTACAACCTGATATTACACAAATAACAGCATGAGTCATTCAGAGTAAGAATGAATACCTCACAAGCCATTGGTCCAAACTTACAAGATAGAGAAGTATCCATTTGCTTTGGGCAACAAAAAAGAAGTTTTCTTCACTGACTTAATTATTTTTAACAATTGTCGAGGTGCTCATCAAATCTTTGATATCCCTAATTAAGTGGCATTGTGTCCAATCTTTGTCGATGACTCTACATTTTCTACCCGGTTCTTCCAGTGAATGCTCCATTATTGCCCCTTCCAACTCATCAACAGAATCAGTGATTTAAGTGCCATTTTATTGTAAAAACCATTTAAAATTAGTCTTTGAAGAATTTTGTAACCAAGTTTTTAAAGAGCATACAAAAAATTTGCTATTCCTAAACAAGCTCTCTGGTTATAAATTTTTTAAAACATCATCAATCACTTCTGATTTTCATTCCCTTAGAATAATATGTAAAAATCCCAAGTTTTAAAAATAGGAAAATATTTTCTTTAGACTTTTTTTCTTTAACATGCCTAATTTTGAAAAATCATGCTTTTTACTTCCTGGTTAGTTTCATGTGATGAATTAGCTTTCAGTTTAGGTTAGTCAATTTAAAGACATCCTTGTGAGTGTGTGACAGACATATGCTCCCAATAGATTGCACCAACGCTAATAAAGAGAGAGTTCCACACCCCACACAGCAAAATTTATCTCTGTGGACATGTTTCTTCAAGGTAGCCAGTAAGCATTGCCCCGTTTGTCCTCAAGGAGATGATCTGATCTCACCTTTGCAGGCAGTGGTAGTACAATAAAAGCTTGGAACCCAAATACTTGCCCTTATCAGTTTTACCATGTTGCACTGCATTAGGATCCTAATGGAAACAGGGGTGACTGAAGAGACTGGAATCTGGAGCAACAAACTATCTGCTGGAGGATCTCAGCAGGTCAAGCAGCATTTCAGGGAAAAAAGGAATTCTTTTCCTCCACGGATGCTGCTCAATTTGCTGAGTTCCTCCAGCAGATTGTTTATTGCTTGGGATTCTTATAGGTTGGTATGTATTTGTCCTACCTCCTTGGGTCCTTGGAAAGCCACCTGGTGTATACATTACTCGTGTTGAGTCCTGACCTGATATTCAAGCAGTTAAGTCATTCAGTAAACATTCATTGCAAAAGGCAATCTCATAATGAAGCAAGCTACAATTTGCGAGAAAAAATGTCTAGAACCAACAGTTTTTAAACTTTTATTAGAGATAATCCCATATTTTCCCCACAACTGGTTCATAATAGCAGCAGACAAGGCAACAGAGCCTGGTTTGATGGTCAAAGCATGCATACATGCAAGCACTGGGACCTTCATGCCTGTCAGCATGAGATTGGCCTGCATTATGATAATGTTTAATCACAGGTTAATACTGGTTGCAGATTGGTGGCTGTAATAAATTTGAGATTTCAAAGCATTGTATGTCCTCTGTTCTTAGTTTACAATTAAAACATTCCAAGTATAACATCCAGGAACAGAAGAATACGGTCCCCCAAGTAAATGAAAAAAAACTCTTGGAGGTTGGCAGTTTTGGTATGGCTATTATACAGCTTCCTTTTAGTAACTTTACACTGTGACATGACCTTTACAAGGTAGTCTTCATTAGTCAAGTATACTGAGGTCACTCTGCTTCTAGCTTCTCTTTATTTCACAATAGGCCACCGTTACAGGACATGGCAGAAAGCTCTGTGGAGAATGTAACTGCTGAGGAATACATCACGCAGTCTTTTCGTATTTGTTCACTAACTCATTTAACAAACAAAGCAACAAACAAATAATTCAATAGTGTGCTAACTAAAACCTCACACATTAGGCAGATAAGAAGGAATAATGTGTATATAGAACAGCATAGGCAGTTACTTCTGCTAAAGGTACAAACCACACTGTAAATATTATAAAAGATAGTGATATCATATCTATTAATTAAACAAATTCTATTTTGCACTTATAAATATTATTGCAAAACCATGAAAAGCCAATCTGCATATAAAAGATTGGGAAGGTATGTTCCTGGAATAAGATGGAATAATGCGCCTGAAAGCAGGGCTCCAAATAGGAGTATTTGATGCATGGATAGAATTATTTCTCTATAAACATTCTTGCCTCTTTACCTCATCAGGCTTCAAGTGAAATATCTCCAAATACTTTATTGTTAAAACTGGTTCCAAGAAGCTTCTCTTTCCTGCCAAGCAAACTATTCTTCTGCTCAGTGACCTTCTGCATTGTCTCAACTTTCTGTGAAGCCCGTCTCTAAGCTTAAAAAAAAATCTTGGTGCATGATTGATCTCTCATCTGTAGCCTCTGACATCCAGTTCCTTCTACTTCAACAGCTCATAAAACCACTGAAGTTTACAATGAAGAGCCACTCCGGCTAATGAATCAAAAAGAGGCATGTATGCTTTATCTATGTCCCTGCTTCTGTCAGTTATCTCTGCAGAGTGTTGAACTAGGTAAATGTGGTAAACATTTTCGGTCTCCATGAGTGAATTCCCACCCCCACGGTTCTTTGGACATGTATAATATCCTCCATTTCTCTTACCCTATCAGTAACCCTACATTTCAGTAATTGATCTTGTTTTGTCTATAAATATTGTGCTCTTCAGCCCTCTTCATTCCTAAGAAGTCATAGCCAAACAAATCTCTCCTCATTAATTAGTATCACCCACCAGATATCTTCACCTACACATTTGACTGCACCTTCTCAGAAGTAAATACATCCTTCTCCTAATGTTACTTGCTGTTTTGTACAGTACAGGGATTTGCTCTCCTTTCAGATTTGACAAAAGCGGATTTCTACTTGGCTTTTTGAATGTCTATCTATCCGGTTGCCCTTAGGGATTATGCCTCTACAGTTTCTATTACTTTTCCACTCTTCCTCAGAGTATCAGTAAACACTCCTCTGGAATGAATTATGCTTGCTATTTTTATGCCCACCTAACCAGCCTTTGATTTCTGTGAGCATTCTTCCAAGTTGTTAGCCACACTACCAATGTTGGTACCATCTGCAAACATCATAATAATGACTCAAGTCCAAATTATGGGTATGTATGTACAAGCAAAGGCCTTTGGAACCTCATAGTACATGCAGTTACTCAGGATGCCATCAACCATGCCTTCCCTTTTCTGCTATTGAGCGTGGCCTTCCACTTCCCCATCAGTCATCCACTTAGGCGGGCAAAATAAATTGCCAAATCAAATTCATTGCTTCTAATATCCTTCATTTGCAAGTCTGACATAATGTTCCTTTAACACTCCCAGTTATTCTCTGATAAGTGCTGATAGTGTTGCACCTAATATAGACCAGACCAGTTGTGTTTCAGCAGCTTCCTACCTCTGATCTTTGTGAACTTGGGCTCCAGGCTTCGGTACTGGAACTTTGCTGTCCTTCAGATAATAAGCCTAGAACATTGTCTACAACATTTCTACTGGGCCTACTTCAGGATCAGTAAAAAATCTTTCCATTCTCCTCTTTCATTTCCCACCAAACCAGATAAATTAAAAAGGTAACTCACCTCCTTGACCAAAACTTGCTGTTCGTAAGTAGTGACTATCATTGGCTATAATACAACCAATTTGTTAGTGAAGAGCTTGGATCAACCTCAAAGAAATGCAATATAAACGGGAATCTTCCTTTGTGTGTGGTCTAAACTTGTGTATCTAGTATTAAACTCACTGCTTCCAAACTGAAGCTCCATTCTTATAGAACATTTAAACCCATGCTAACCTTACCTAATCAATTGTTTTTATTACTCCTTTATATCTTACAGTTGTAATGCTATTCTGAATCCTTAGGTCTATCAATTAAAGACTTCTGGAGCATTTGGTATAACTTTCCCCAGTAGCCATGTGATCCATATTTTACCTGTTAATTCCAGAGTATCCCCTTACCCTGCCTCAACAGCCTCATCCAGATCATTCCTCCATTCTCTATATAGTTGTGTACCTAAGAGCTTCTACTGTATTCATCTCTGCCACCACCACGGGCATTCCTGGTACCCACCACTTTCTGCGTAAAAACTTCCTCCACACATATTGGAACTTCCCACCGAAGGACGCAACATCAAAGATCTGGAACTAATAGAGTGGATTTCTTGCTAAGGTCAACATATTAATGGGCAAATGGAAACCTGCTGCCCTCTGATGCCAGGTAAATTAGATCCCCACATGCCATCTGGTCCAACTTCTATCCCCAGGGTGTATCTGTTTTATTTCAGTTGGCTGGCTGGAAAGGCCTGTTATTGTTGACCACTTCTAATTACCCAGCATCCTCAACATCTCCTCTTTCTCCATCTTGCCTGGCCTGAAGATCCTCCTCGTCCTTTGTCTTCACTCTATCAAAGGCTTAAATCCTCACCTTGTTGTTCATTCTATCAACAGCCCAGCTTGACTAATCTGTTGGAGTTTTTCGAGGATGTAACCAGGAAGTTAGACAGGGGTGATCCAGTGGATGTAGTGTACCTCGATTTTCAGAAGGTATTTGATAAGGTCCCACATAGGAGATTGGTGGGTAAAATCAAAGCTCAGGGCATTGGGGGGGAAGACATTGACATGGATAGAAAACTGGTTGGCAGATAGAAAGCAAAGGGTAGCGGTGAATGGGTGTTTCTCGGAATGGCAGGTGGTGACCAGTGGGGTGCCACAGGGCTCGGTATTGGGACCACAGCTGTTTACGATTTAAGTCAATGATTTAGATTAAGGCAATGAGAATAACATCAGCAAATTTGCTGATGATACTATGCTGGGTGGCAGTGATGAGAATGTTAGGAGAATTCAGGGTGACTTGGATAGGCTGGGTGAGTGGGCAGATACTTGGGAGATGACATTTAATGTGAATAAGTGTGAGGTTATCCACTTTGGGAGTAAGAACAGGAAGGCAGATTATTATCTGAAATGTGTAGAGTTAGGTAAGGGAGAAATACAAAGAGATCTAGGAGTCCTTGTTCATCAGTCACTGAAGGTGAATGAGCAAGTGCAGCAGGAGGTGAAGAAGGCTAATAGAATGTTGGCCTTTATTACAAAGGGAATTGAGTACAAGAGCAAGGAAATCCTTTTGCATTTGTACTGAGCCCTGGTGAGACTACACCTGGAGTATTGTGTACAGTTTTGGTCTCCAGGGTTAAGGAAGGACATCCTGGCTGTAGAGGAAGTGCAGCGTAGATTCATGAGGTTAATTCCTGGGATGTCTGGACTGTCTTACGCAGAGAGGTTAGAGAAACTGGGCTTGTACACACTGGAATTAAGGGGATTGAGAGGGGATCTGATTGAAACATATATTATTAAGGGATTGGACAAGATGGAGGCAGGAAATAAGTTCCAGATGCTGGGAGAGTCCAGTACCAGAGGGCATGGTTTGAGAATAAGGGGTAGGTCATTTAGGACAGAGTTAAGGAAAAACTTCTTCTCCCAGAGAGTTATGGGGGTCTGGAATGCACTGCCTCAGAAGGTAGTGGAGGCCAATTCTCTAGATGCTTTCAAGAAGGAGCTAGATAGGTATCTTATGGATAGGGGAATCAAGGGGTATGGGGACAAGGCAGGAACCGGGTATTGATAGCAGATGATCAGCCATGATCTCAGAATGGCAGTGCAGGCTCAAAGGGCCGAATGGTCTACTTCTGCACCTATTGTCTATTGTCTAAATGTTCAAACTTATCTTTCTGTGTGTAAGAGACGCTAAAGAAAATGTTAATGTCAAAGAAAAGCAGAGCTGAACTTCATTCTAATTCACATGTCACAATAACAATTCCAGATAGAGAAAACAGTAAATACTGTATCTGAAGTACTGCAATTCAATTTGCAACATTGTTCACTCAAAGCTTGCCAATTTTCATATTCATTTCTTTCATAGCATTTGTAACAAAATCTATTTGACTTATTAAACCGGTTTTTTGAGTTCTTAAAAAAGCAGTTGGTCGGTTTAGCCTCATTATCACCTGTAAAATGAACACCTGGATTTTAAAATGATGCTGTTTTCCAGTCCTTGAACGCTTCTTCTCCTGTAAGACTCACACGAAACCAGCCTCACTATCATATTTGTCCTCAAACTCCCAATGTGTCCAACCCATAATGCTGGTGCGGGCGGACAACCAAGTTAAAGGTGTGATGTTGAACAGGCTGCTTTTGTCCATTGACTCGAAGGCCTGACCGATGATAATATAAGCATACAGACAGATGGATTTTTCAAAAACTTGTGCGTGTTCGATTCTGACAAGCAATGCCACACGGTCTGAGCAGGAAGGGCAACCACTGCTCAAGTTTAAAGCCTAACTCGTCAGAATCTAATACCAAGTGGACGAAGTTTTTGATCGACTGAGTGGGGAGAATTACTTGTGCATTTTGAAGTCACGAGGTATTTTACGAATTGATCTGCATTAGATTTTGTCTTGTTCGCGAGGTAGACAGTGAGCAGTCTCCTCGCGTTAGCTTTGGTCCGGTACAGTTTGCTATTAGATTAACCCACAGAAGGTTCAAAGGCGAACATTCTGAGATGGGACATAGCGAGTCGCCTGTTCTGCAGCTTAGAATAGAGGACGGGGACCTTTTCAGTTAAATAAGTGCCAGTGTGTTTGGGATCCGATTTTGGACCCTTGGTGTAAGCTCAGGGCGGACCCGTGGGCCAGTCTCCGAGTGATCAAGATAAAGATATCTTGTTTAAAAAACACAGCATTCCCTTTGTTCCGAAATCACTCACATTCACAAATACACAAAAGAAAAGGAGGAAAATGCAAAAAGACCCACAATCTTTGGGCGCTCATCTTCGCTCTTCAGACTTTCTGTGCTCTGTTTGTCCTGCAAAGGATTTTTTTAAAAGCCTTCCTGAAGTCGTGGTTGAAGATGGTGTAGATGACGGGGTTCAGTGAGCTGTTACAGTATCCGAACCAGAAGAAGAATTTGAACAGAGTGTCAGGAACAGCGCAGCTCTCCGAACAGATGGCGGTAAGGGAGTAAGTGAAGAAGAAAGGAAACCAGCAGACCACGAACACCCCGATCACCACGGCCAGCACGAAGGTGAACCTCTTCTCGCGGTTATGGCGCCCCTTCCAGCGGGCCGCCTTGGGACTTCCCCTGTCTTCCGGCCGCTGCAGCCCGCTCACCACCTTGCCTTGTACCGACTGCACTACCCCGGTGGCCTTGGGCCGGGGCTCTACCTTGGTTTTGGCCGCGCAGTGGTCGGAGGACGAAGACTCGTCCTGCTCCAAGCCGTTGTCTTTGCCCTGGCATGCTTTACCGGCGCCGTTCCGCAACCCGTTGGGCGAGGCTGATGAGCGCAGTCCGTTCTGTTTGGTGACTAGTTCGCTGTTGGTCTTCTTGCCCGGTGGATGCCTGGTTCTCAATTTGGCGATCTGGTAGATCCTCACATAAACGAGAATCATGATGATGCACGGGGCGAAGAAAGAGCCGATACAAGACGAGATAATGTACCACTGCTCGTCGTTAATCTTACACTGGGGATTCTCCCGAAGACCGGTCTCCTTGCCGATGGAGATCAGCGGCGGGAAGGAGATGACGGCGGCGATCACCCATACCGTGACGATGATGCATTTGATCCTCCGGGGGGTCCTCTTTAGGTTGTACTCAATAGCCTGTGTGATGGACCAGTATCTGTCCAAGCTGATGGCGCACAAGTGCACGATGGACGATGTGCAGAATAGAACGTCCAGCGCCAGGTAGATCTCGCACCAGACTCTGCCAAAGTACCAGCAACCCATCAACTCGTTGGCCAGAGAAAAGGGCATGACCAAAGTGGCCACCAGGATGTCGGCGGACGCCAGGGAGACGAGGAAGAGGTTCTGGGGCGCCCGCAGTCCTCGGCTGGTGAAGACGGCGATCACCACCAGCACGTTGCCGAAGATGGTTACGAGGATGATGACTGCCACCACCGATGTCAGGATGACCGCCGCCTGCACGGAATAGGAGTCCACCTCGTCGCTGTTGGAGCCGTTGCAACACCAGTTGCACGGACTGGCTCCTACCTCCGCCATGGTACCCCGGCACTAGAACACCCCCGCCTCATGCGAACTCGAATTGGATTCACGGACGCGGCGGGAGCAACAGCAGTAGCGACTTGAATTTGCAAGGCGGGTCTGTTCTATCCATTACCGGGATTACCTGGAAAGCTGTGAGCGGAGTCCCTTGAACGGGGCTGGTGCAAAGTCATGGGCGGATTTGAACCCGCAGACACTCCGCGGGGTGCAAACGGCTTCGCCGGAGCTGGCGTCCGCCCTCCCTTTATATAGCCCCAGCAGTGGTGATGTGATGCCGGCCAGTCATCGTCAGGACACCACGTGGCCCCCGCGTTGGCTTCAAAAGGCTGAAAGTTGGGCGGAGGAGGCAAATCTTCCGCCGATACCTGAAGCTCCTCGGTGAGTGAGAGGCAGCCGACCCAGCAGAAACGTTTCAGTCTCGTTAATTCCGGCAGAGTTCTCTTTAATGCCTTATTTCGTCTCATAAGCGTAGCCTGTAGGTTCACCAGACCCTGGCAGTAGCTTTCTTATTACCGTAAGCGTTAAAGCGGCGAGGAGAATGAATAACAATACTGTTTCTAACAGCTTCGCAAGGTATGAAAACATTAACTAGAACAATATCAGTGTTTGAACCGGAGCGCCTGTAACTGGCCATCTTTAATAAACAGACACTGCCTCGGTGAAATTGTAATGAGGGTGCAGAGCAAGGTGTTTGTAATTAACGCAAGAATTGAATTCTTAAGAGTCATAGTCACCATCCATTGTTCTGCATCGGAGCAGCAGCCTGCACTCTGGGCGAAGCGGTCCGCACACTAGTATTACACTGGAATGGAAGGACAGAATTTGGCTGCGGGTTTTATAATGGGGGCAAATTGAAAGCGACATGCTCTGAGTTCAATTGTAGCAAGGCAACTGTGGGATAAGCTTTATTTCAATGTCCAGCTATTTGTATATTTCTCCCTAAATCCTACGAAAGAAGCCCATAACTAAGTGAACATCACGAGAAAACAACTGGCTTTGTTAATGGCTATCAATGTGTTAACTGACAGTCAAAGTTTTCCTTCTGTACGGTTACGATTAACCGCGGAAGGCGGAGTTTCTGGTCTTGTCTTCCGATGTAGCGGGCTTAAAGGACTAAGGACGGTTCGGGTCTCACACTAAAGCCAGCAGGAGGAACTTAGCAGATCAGGCAGCATCCGGGGAGATAAAGGGACCAGCAAAGTTTCGGGTGTAACAATGTCTCAAACCTAAATGCCGACTTAGTCGACTCAGGCTGCTCGGCCCGCTGAGTTCCTCCGGCAAAATGTTCCTCCAGATCCCAGCATCTGCAGTTCCTTGTGTCCTGTGGTAAGGGTACGTTTTGTCCTCACTTTATCTGTCCACAATTACATTGAAATCCCCCAAGTGTTGTTGCAGCTGCCACCTGTGGTACTCCAGTACCTCCACTGTTTAAACGAAATAGAAGCACAGAAGAGTACGGCACTGGAACAGGCCATTCAGCCCACAATGTTGTGCTGAACCAGCTAAAAGGTAAATCAAAAAAACCCAGACAATAATCCCTCTTACCTACTCAATGTCCATATCCCTCCATCTTCCTTACATCCATGCGTCTATCCAAACGTCCCTTAAAAATCTCTAATGTATTTCCCTCTACCACAATATCAGGCAGTGCATTCCATTGCTGTCTGAGTTAAAATACCTTGTGCCTCACATACCCCTTGAACCTACTCCCCCTCACCTTCAAAGCATACCCTCTAGTATTAGACAGTTCTACCCTGGGGAAAAGATGCTCCCTGTCTACTCTATCTACTCCCATAATCTTGTAAACCTCTGTCAGATCTCCCCTCAGCCTCTGCCACTTCAGAAAGCTTGTCCAGACTCTCATGACAGCACATGCCCTCTAAGCCAGACAGCATCCTGGTAAACCTCTTCTGCACCCTCTCCAAAG
Organism: Hypanus sabinus; assembly: GCF_030144855.1. NCBI lineage: Eukaryota > Metazoa > Chordata > Chondrichthyes > Myliobatiformes > Dasyatidae > Hypanus > Hypanus sabinus. The sequence continues at coordinate 3,277,038 of NC_082727.1, forward strand.
CCACTACACCCTTCCTATAGTGGGACAAGCAGAAATGTGTGCAATACTCCAGATGTAGCCGAACCAGAGTTTTAACTCAATGCCAGTGCAATTACAGCTTCTGTCAACTTCTATCAAAATGAGTTAATAAATCCATAACTGAAATGATTCATCTGTCAACTCCTTAGACAAATGAATAGCAAACAATTTGTCAGGGTTTTCTAATGACAGCAAATCAGCTGACAGAGTAGATGGTGCAGAGATAAGAGAAATTGCAAGGTTGGGTAAATCTGTGGCAGATGGAGTTCAGTGTAAGGAACTGTGAGGTTGTTTGATCTGGACTCCTGAAACAGATGAATATCCTCTAGGTCACGGAAAACACAGGAGTAGATGAGTGGAGAGATTTAGAGGTTTTTGTACAGAAATCAAAGGATATTGGTGGGCAGGTTGCCACCCTAAAGCTTGCAAAGAAACTTCATTTCAGAAGGGCCCTAGTGTAAAGGTGAGTGTTATGTTCATGTTTAAGGGTCTGGATAAATCTGAAGGTGGACAGCGGTCACTTTGTTAAGTACATCTGTACACCTGTTTGTTAATGCAAATATCTAATCAGCCAATAATGTGCCAGCAACACGGTACACAAAAGCATGCAAACAAGATCAAGAGGTTCAGTTAAACTACAGAATTGGAAGAAATGTGATCAAAGTGACTTTGACTGTGGAATGATTGTTGGTGCCAGAAACCGCTGATTTCTTGGGATCACCATGCTTAACAGTCTCTACAGTTTACAGAGCATGGTGCAAAAAAACAAACAAAAAAATCCAGTGAGTGGCAGTTCTGTAGGGAAAACCACCTTGCAATGAGCTCAGTCAATGGAGAATTGCCTGACTGGTTCAACATGACAGGAAGGCAACAGTAATTCAAATAGAGTCATAAAGTACAACACAAAAGTGATGTCTGTACTGAACCATTTAAACTGCCTGCTCCCATTGACCTGCTCTGAGATCACATTATTTTCATCATTACCACTGCTTCTGGGACCTTAAAGTGCATATTATGTTTTAAGCACCATAAGTGGTGTGCCTCAGGGATCTGTTCTGGGACCCCTACACTTTGTGATTTTTATAAATAACCTGCATGAGGAAGTGGAGGGATGGATTAGTAAATTTGCTAATGACACAAAGGTTGGGGGTGTGGAGGGCTGTCAGGGGTTACAGCGGGACATTGATAGGATGCAAAACTGGGCTGAGAAGTGGCAGATGGAGTTCAATCCAGAGAAGTGTGAGGTTCATTTTGATAGGTCAAATATGACGCAGAATGTAGCATTAATGGCAAGACTGCTGACAGTGTGGAGGATCAGAGGGATCTTGGGGTCTGAGTCCACAGGACACTCAAAGCTGCTGCGCAGGTTGACTCTGTGGATAAGAAGGCGTACGGTGCATTGGCCTTCATCAATCGTGGAATTCAGTTTAAGAGCTGAGAGGTAATGTTGCAGCTATAAAGGGCCCTGGTCAGACCCCACTTGGAGTATTGTGCTCAGTTCTGGTCACCTCACTACAGGAAGGATGTGGAAGCCATAGAAAGGGTGCAGAGGGGATTTACAATGATGTTTCCTGGATTGGGGAGCATGCTTTATGAGAATAGGTTGAGTGAACTCTGCTTTTTCTCTTTGGAGCAACGGAGGATGATAGAGGTGTACAAGATAATGAGAGGCATTGATAATGTGGATAGTCAGAGGCTTTTTCCCGGGGCTGAAATGGCTAGCATGAGAGGGCATAGTTTTAAGGCGTTTGGAAGTAGGTACAGAGGAGATGTCAGGGGTAAGTTTTTTACGCAGTGAGTGGTGAATGCATGGAATGGGCTCCCTGTGGTGGAGGTGGAAACGATAGGGTCTTTAAGAGACTCCTCGATGGATACATGAAGCTTAGAAAAGTAGAGGACTATGGGTAAGTCTAGGTAGTTCTAAGGTAAGGGCATGTTCGGCACAACTTTGTGAGCCGAAGGGCCTGTATTGTGCTGTAGGCTTTCTGTTTCTATGTTTTCAATAAGTCAACTTGGGGCAGCACGGTAGTGTAGTGGTAAGCACAACGCTTTAGAGTACCATGGACCCAGGTTCAATGTCAACCATTTACTATAGGGTGTTTGTATGCTCTCTCTGGGACTGCATGAGTTTCCTCCAGGTTCTCCAGTTTCCTCCCACTGCCCAAAGACATACCGGTTGGTATGTTAGTTGGTCATTGTAAATTATCCCATGATTAGCCGAGGATTAAATTGAGGGATTGCTGAGCGGCGGGCTCAAAGGGCCGGAAGGGCCTGTTCCGTGCTGTATCTCAGTAAATAACAACAGTTAGCAAAGGTTAAATCTACGAACCATCTCTAACAGTTTCCATTTCCATTGAAATTAATTTGTTTAAGTTTGGGTGTCATGGTAACAAGTGACACTAATACAGCTCGAGGCATTCCAGAGTTCAGAGTTCAATTCTGACACCATTCTGGAAGGAGTCCCTATGAATGTGTGGGTTTTCTGGGGCTCTGGTGCTTTGGTTTCCTCCCACAGTCTAAAGACGTACTGGATAGCTCATTGGTCATTGTAAATTGTCCTCTGATTACGTAAGGGTTAATCAGATTGTAAAGTGGCTGGGGCAACATGGCTTGAAGGACTAGAAGGGCCTACTCCACCTGTATCGCAAAATAAATAAATATATAAAATAATAACAAAATGATTAATTCATCTTCCAAACAATGAAACCATTTAATTAATATGAAATCATCCAAAATGTCTCCCTTCAAAACCCCAATATTTTAATAATTTTTCTTGGAAGCATAATTTGCTGTTCTTCATAAGATCACAAAGCATTAGAGCAGAAATAGGCCATTGGGCCCAATGGGCCTGCTTTGCCATTTGGTCATGGCTGATCCATTTCCCTCTCAATCCCAATCTCCTCCCTTCTCTCCTTCACACCCTATATTATCAAAAATCTATCAACTTCCATCTTAAACACTCTCAAAGACTTAGCCTCCATGGCTGCCCGTGGCCATGAATTCCACAGATTCACCATCCTCTGGCTAAAGAAATTCTTCCTAATCTCCATTCCAAATAATGTCCACCTATTCTGAGATTGTACCTTCTGGTCCCAGACTCCTCCACTATAGGAAGCATTCTCTCCACATTTTCAACATTCAATAGGTTTTAATGAGATCCCCTTCGTGATTCAAAGATTCAAGATGTGATGTTAGGATACACAGATATCCATCCACTTCAGAGAATATTGAACACTCTAAGAAGTCAAAGTTTGCTAATCTCAATATAGTACAACTAATTAAACATGGGCAATCTACAAAAAACAAAAAATGCTGTCAATAACTTTAATAAAGGAAAAACTGAATTTGCAACAGGCAAGTGGTTTCCTAAAAGCTGTTGAAAGCTTAATTTCACTGAACGGCAAATGTCAGCCCAATATATTCAAGAAAGACTCTAATAGTCCTGAAATCTGATCTCAGAATACATTTTCCATTACTAGATACAATCATGTTAATTCCTTCCGTTTTTCATACCAAGGTTATTAAATCCTTTGGAGCTCTACACCTCATGACATCTGGTGTAATATTTCTTCACAACAATACTACAATTGATTCAATGCCACATTTATCAGCCATATTTGTTAAACTTCTTATTAATGTACAATGTGCTACAAAGCTAATACCTTTGCCAGTTCTGCATTTTATAATGTTTTCCTTTCCAGAGAGGGTGTGGATTTTATTGCTAGTGATTACAGTTGTATATATAACACATCTTTCTTCATATAATGAAAATAACCAATCATAATATGAAGGTAAAGATGCAGATACAGGAAATCTGAGAGAGCTGCAAATATTAGGTCCGACTGTGACGTAATGTCCCTCTGTTCTGAGGTTGTACCCTCTGGTCCTAGACTCCTCTACTATAGGAAGCATCCTCTCCACATCCACTCTATCTAGGCTTTTCAACATTCAATAGGTTTCAATGAGAGCCCCCCTTATTGAAGAAATTATTTTATCATTTCACATCAATGACCTTTAAACCTCAGTTGATATGTACTCTTGTTTCTCTTTCCACAAATGCTGCCTGGCCTGCTGAGTATTTCCAACATTTTATGGTTTTAAATCAACTATGTTCTCACCCTTGTAAATGTAGCATATTCTTATAGATTGTTAGGATGGCTATTAGTATAGAAGGAACCCTTTGTGTCTACATTCTGTCTGGCCCTTTCACTACCTGTTACCCGAGCTCTGCAAATTATTGCTACAAGTTGCTGCACAGTTCCACTATGAAAGTATTCATCGAATCTGATAACAAAGCTAAGAAATCAAAATCAAAGTCGCCATGAGAAGAATCTTCAATCAATACTCAGAGAAGTGCAATGTCACTAGATGACCTCTGGTAATGAAGAAGTTACATAAATTTGTTTAAAACCTGAAAACATGTTTTGCAGACATTCTAATGTCCAAATATCACAATAATATTCTAATATCAGAATTCCAACATGAGCACCAAAATTATAGCAAAAGGTTGAACACATTAGGACTTTAGTCCCTACGGCATAATAGAATGAGTGTAATTTGATAGAAATAGGGGTGATTAGCACAATGCTTTACACTACAGGTTCAATTCTTGCCACTACCTGTAAGGAGTTGGTACTTTCTCTACATGACTGTGTGGATTTCCTCTGGGTGCTCCAGTTTCCTTCCACCATCCAAAGGCATGTTGGTTAGTCTTCTCATGATTAGCCTCAGATTAAAATCAGGTGATTGCTTAGCTTGGCGGCATGGCTGAAAGAACTGGAATGGCCTAGTGCTGCATCTCAATAAATAACTACAAAATTATGAGTAGTAAATGCAAGCAAGATTTTTCCACTGAGGTTGGATGAGACAAGAGAGTAAGAGGTCATGGGTTAAAAATGAAAGGTGAAATGTTTAAGGGGAAACTGAGGGAGAATTTCTTCATTCAGAGGGTGGTGTGGGTGTGGAACAAGCTGCCCTCAGAGGGTGGTGAGAGTGTGGAACGAGCTTCACTCAGAGGGTGGGGAGAGTGTGGAACAAGCTGCCCTCAGAGGGTGGGGAGAGTGTGGAACGAGCTGCCTTCAGAGGGTGGTGTAGGTGTGGAACAAGCTGCCCTCAGACGGTGGTGAGAGTATGGAATTAGCTGCCCTCAGAGGGTGGTGAGAGTGTGGAACGAGCTTCACTCAGAGGGTGGGGAGGGTGTGGAACAAGCTGCCCTCAGAGGGTGGGGAGAGTGTGGAACGAGCTGCCCTCAGGGGGTGGGGAGAGTGTGGAACGAACTTCACTCAGAGGGTGGGGTGAGTGTGGAACGAGCTGCCCTCAGAGGGTGGTGAGAGTGTGGAACGAGCTTCACTCAGAGGGTGGGGAGGGTGTGGAACAAGCTGCCCTCAGAGGGTGGGGAGAGTGTGGAACGAGCTGCCCTCAGGGGGTGGGGAGAGTGTGGAACGAACTTCACTCAGAGGGTGGGGTGAGTGTGGAACGAGCTGCCCTCAGAGGGTGGGGTGAGTGTGGAACGAGCTGCCCTCAGGGGGTGGGGAGAGTGTGGAATGAGCTGCCCTCAGAGGGTGGGGTGAGTGTGGAACGAGCTGCCCTCAGGGGGTGGGGAGAGTGTGGAACGAGCTGCCCTCAGAGGGTGGGGAGAGTGTGGAACGAGCTGTCCTCAGAGGGTGGGGAGAGTGTGGAACAAGCTGCCCTCAGACGGTGTGAGAGTGTGGAACGAGCTGCCCTCAGAGGGTGGGGAGAGTGTGGAAGGAGCTGCCCTCAGAGGGTGAGAGTGTAGAACGAGCTGCCCTCAGGGGGTGGGGAGAGTGTGGAACGAGCTGCCCTCAGGGGGTGGGGAGAGTGTGGAACGAGCTGCCCTCAGACGGTGTGAGAGTGTGGAACGAGCTGCCCTCAGAGGGTGGGGAGAGTGTGGAACGAGCTGCCCTCAGAGGGTGGGGAGATTGCGGAACAAGCTGCCCTCAGAGGGTGGTGAGAGTGTGGAACGAGCTGCCCTCAGAGGGTGGGGAGAGTGCGGAACAAGCTGCCCTCAGGGGGTGGTGAGAGTGTGGAACGAGCTTCACTCAGAGGGTGAGAGTGTGGAACGAGCTGCCCTCAGAGGGTGGGGAGAGTGTGGAACAAGCTGCCCTCAGGGGGTGGTGAGAGTGTAGAACGAGCTGCCCTCAGGGGGTGGGGAGAGTGTGGAACGAGCTGCCGTCAGGGGGGTGGGGAGAGTGTGGAACGAGCTGCCCTCAGAGGGTGGGGTGAGTGTGGAACGAGCTGCCCTCAGAGGGTGGGGAGAGTGTGGAAGGAGCTGCCCTCAGAGGGTGAGAGTGTAGAACGAGCTGCCCTCAGGGGGTGGGGAGAGTGTGGAACGAGCTGCCTTCAGGGGGTGGGGAGAGTGTGGAACGAGCTGCCCTCAGAGGGTGGGGAGAGTGTGGAACGAGCTGCCCTCAGAGGGTGGGGAGATTGCGGAACGAGCTGCCCTCAGAGGGTGGGGAGATTGCGGAACGAGCTGCCCTCAGAGGGTGGGGTGAGTGTGGAACGAGCTGCCCTCAGAGGGTGGGGAGAGTGTGGAACGAGCTGCCCTCAGAGGGTGGGGAGATTGCGGAACGAGCTGCCCTCAGAGGGTGGGGAGATTGCGGAACGAGCTACCCTCAGAGGGTGGGGTGAGTGTGGAACGAGCTGCCCTCAGGGGGTGGGGAGAGTGTGGAACGAGCTGCCCTCAGAGGGTGAGAGTGTAGAACGAGCTGCCCTCAGAGGGTGGGGAGAGTGTGGAACGAGCTGCCCTCAGAGTGTGGTGTGGGTGTGGAATGAGCTTCACTCAGAGGGTGAGAGTGTGGAACGAGCTGCCCTCAGGGAGAGTGTGGAATGAGCTGCCCTCAGAGGGTTGTGAGAGTGTGGAATGAGCTGTCCTCAGGGGGTGGGGAGAGTGTGGAATGAGCTGCCCTCTGAGGGTGGGGAGAGTGTGGAATGAGCTGCCCTCAGAGGGTGGGGAGAGTGTGGAACGAGCTGCCCTCAGGGAGAGTGTGGAATGAGCTACCCTCAGAGGGTTGTGAGAGTGTGGAATGAGCTGTCCTCAGGGGGTGGGGAGAGTGTGGAATGAGCTGCCCTCTGAGGGTGGGGAGAGTGTGGAATGAGCTGCCCTCAGAGGGTGGGGTGAGTGTGGAACGAGCTGCCCTCAGAGGGTGGGGAGAGTGTGGAACGAGCTGCCCTCTGAGGGTGGGGAGAGTGTGGAACGAGCTGCCCTCAGAGGGTGGGGTGAGTGTGGAACGAGCTTCACTCAGAGGGTGGGGAGAGTGTGGAATGAGCTGCCCTCAGGGGGTGGGGAGAGTGTGGAACAAGCTGCCCTCAGAGGGTGGGGAGAGTGTGGAATGAGCTGCCCTCAGGGGGTGGGGAGAGTGTGGAACGAGCTGCCCTCAGAGGGTGGGGAGAGTGTGGAACGAGCTGCCCTCAGAGGGTGGTGAGAGTGTGGAACGAGCTGCCCTCAGAGGGTGGGGAGAGTGTGGAACGAGCTGCCCTCAGAGGGTGGGGAGAGTGTGGAACGAGCTGCCCTCAGAGTGTGGTGTGGGTGTGGAATGAGCTTCACTCAGAGGGTGAGAGTGTGGAACCAGCTGCCCTCAGAGGGTGGTGAGAGTGTAGAACGAGCTGCCCTCAGGGGGTGGGGTGAGTGTGGAACGAGCTGCTCTCAGGGGGTGGGGAGAGTGTGGAACGAGCTGCCCTCAGAGGGTGGGGAGAGTGTGGAACGAGCTGCCCTCAGAGTGTGGTGTGGGTGTGGAATGAGCTTCACTCAGAGGGTGAGAGTGTGGGACGAGCTGCCCTCAGAGGGTGGGGAGAGTGTGGAACGAGCTGCTCTCAGGGGGTGGGGAGAGTGTGGAATGAGCTGCCCTCAGGGGGTGGTGTGGGTGTGGAGCGAGCTGCCCTCAGAGGGTGGGGAGAGTGTGGAACGAGCTGCCCTCAGAGGGTGGTGAGAGTGTGGAACGAGCTGCCCTCAGGGGGTGGTGTGGGCGTGGAGCGAGCTGCCCTCAGAGGGTGGTGAGAGTGTGGAACGAGCTGCCCTCAGAGGGTGAGAGTGTGGAACGAGCTGCTCTCAGGGGGTGGGGAGAGTGTGGAATGAGCTGCCCTCAGAGGGTGGGGTGAGTGTGGAGCGAGCTGCCCTCAGAGGGTGGTGAGAGTGTGGAACGAGCTGCCCTCAGAGGGTGAGAGTGTGGAACGAGCTGCTCTCAGGGGGTGGGGAGAGTGTGGAATGAGCTGCCCTCAGAGGGTGGGGTGAGTGTGGAACGAGCTGCCCTCAGAGGGTGGGGAGAGTGTGGAATGAGCTGCCCTCAGAGGGTGGTGAGAGTGTGGAACGAGCTGTCCTCAGAGGGTGGGGAGAGTGTGGAATGAGCTGCCCTCAGGGGGTGGTGTGGGCGTGGAGCGAGCTGCCCTCAGAGGGTGGTGAGAGTGTGGAACGAGCTGCCCTCAGAGGGTGAGAGTGTGGAACGAGCTGCTCTCAGGGGGTGGTGAGAGTGTGGAACGAGCTGCCCTCAGAGGGTGGGGTGAGTGTGGAACGAGCTGCCCTCAGAGGGTGGGGAGAGTGTGGAAGGAGCTGCCCTCAGAGGGTGAGAGTGTAGAACGAGCTGCCCTCAGGGGGTGGGGAGAGTGTGGAACGAGCTGCCCTCAGGGGGTGGGGAGAGTGTGGAACGAGCTGCCCTCAGACGGTGTGAGAGTGTGGTACGAGCTGCCCTCAGAGGGTGGGGAGAGTGTGGAACGAGCTGCCCTCAGAGGGTGGGGAGATTGCGGAACGAGCTACCCTCAGAGGGTGGGGAGAGTGTGGAACAAGCTGCCCTCAGGCGGTGGTGAGAGTGTGGAACGAGCTTCACTCAGAGGGTGAGAGTGTGGAACGAGCTGCCCTCAGAGGGTGGGGTGAGTGTGGAACGAGCTGCCCTCAGGGGGTGGGGAGGGTGTGGAACGAGCTGCCCTCAGAGGGTGGGGAGAGTGTGGAACGAGCTGCCCTCAGAGGGTGGGGAGAGTGTGGAACGAGCTGCCCTCAGGGGGTGGGGAGAGTGTGGAACGAGCTGCCCTCAGAGGGTGGGGAGAGTGTGGAATGAGCTGCCCTCAGGGGGTGGGGAGAGTGTGGAACGAGCTGCCCTCAGGGGGTGGTGTGGGTGTGGAACGAGCTGCCCTCAGGGGGTGGGGAGAGTGTGGAACAAGCTGCCCTCAGAGGGTGGGGAGAGTGTGGAACAAGCTGCCCTCAGAGGGTGGTGTGGGTGTGGAATGAGCTGCCCTCAGAGGGTGGGGAGAGTGTGGAATGAGCTGCCCTCAGAGGGTCGGGAGAGTGTGGAACGAGCTGCCCTCAGGGGGTGGGGAGAGTGTGGAATGAGCTGCCCTCAGGGGGTGGGGAGAGTGTGGAACGAGCTGCCCTCAGAGGGTGGGGAGAGTGTGGAACGAGCTGCCCTCAGGGAGAGTGTGGAATGAGCTACCCTCAGAGGGTTGTGAGAGTGTGGAATGAGCTGTCCTCAGGGGGTGGGGAGAGTGTGGAATGAGCTGCCCTCTGAGGGTGGGGAGAGTGTGGAATGAGCTGCCCTCAGAGGGTGGGGTGAGTGTGGAACGAGCTGCCCTCAGAGGGTGGGGAGAGTGTGGAACGAGCTGCCCTCTGAGGGTGGGGAGAGTGTGGAACGAGCTGCCCTCAGAGGGTGGGGTGAGTGTGGAACGAGCTTCACTCAGAGGGTGGGGAGAGTGTGGAATGAGCTGCCCTCAGGGGGTGGGGAGAGTGTGGAACAAGCTGCCCTCAGAGGGTGGGGAGAGTGTGGAATGAGCTGCCCTCAGGGGGTGGGGAGAGTGTGGAACGAGCTGCCCTCAGAGGGTGGGGAGAGTGTGGAACGAGCTGCCCTCAGAGGGTGGTGAGAGTGTGGAACGAGCTGCCCTCAGAGGGTGGGGAGAGTGTGGAACGAGCTGCCCTCAGAGGGTGGGGAGAGTGTGGAACGAGCTGCCCTCAGAGTGTGGTGTGGGTGTGGAATGAGCTTCACTCAGAGGGTGAGAGTGTGGAACCAGCTGCCCTCAGAGGGTGGTGAGAGTGTAGAACGAGCTGCCCTCAGGGGGTGGGGTGAGTGTGGAACGAGCTGCTCTCAGGGGGTGGGGAGAGTGTGGAACGAGCTGCCCTCAGAGGGTGGGGAGAGTGTGGAACGAGCTGCCCTCAGAGTGTGGTGTGGGTGTGGAATGAGCTTCACTCAGAGGGTGAGAGTGTGGAACGAGCTGCCCTCAGAGGGTGGGGAGAGTGTGGAACGAGCTGCTCTCAGGGGGTGGGGAGAGTGTGGAATGAGCTGCCCTCAGGGGGTGGTGTGGGTGTGGAGCGAGCTGCCCTCAGAGGGTGGGGAGAGTGTGGAACGAGCTGCCCTCAGAGGGTGGTGAGAGTGTGGAACGAGCTGCCCTCAGGGGGTGGTGTGGGCGTGGAGCGAGCTGCCCTCAGAGGGTGGTGAGAGTGTGGAACGAGCTGCCCTCAGAGGGTGAGAGTGTGGAACGAGCTGCTCTCAGGGGGTGGGGAGAGTGTGGAATGAGCTGCCCTCAGAGGGTGGGGTGAGTGTGGAGCGAGCTGCCCTCAGAGGGTGGTGAGAGTGTGGAACGAGCTGCCCTCAGAGGGTGAGAGTGTGGAACGAGCTGCTCTCAGGGGGTGGGGAGAGTGTGGAATGAGCTGCCCTCAGAGGGTGGGGTGAGTGTGGAACGAGCTGCCCTCAGAGGGTGGGGAGAGTGTGGAATGAGCTGCCCTCAGAGGGTGGTGAGAGTGTGGAACGAGCTGTCCTCAGAGGGTGGGGAGAGTGTGGAATGAGCTGCCCTCAGGGGGTGGTGTGGGCGTGGAGCGAGCTGCCCTCAGAGGGTGGTGAGAGTGTGGAACGAGCTGCCCTCAGAGGGTGAGAGTGTGGAACGAGCTGCTCTCAGGGGGTGGTGAGAGTGTGGAACGAGCTGCCCTCAGAGGGTGGGGTGAGTGTGGAACGAGCTGCCCTCAGAGGGTGGGGAGAGTGTGGAAGGAGCTGCCCTCAGAGGGTGAGAGTGTAGAACGAGCTGCCCTCAGGGGGTGGGGAGAGTGTGGAACGAGCTGCCCTCAGGGGGTGGGGAGAGTGTGGAACGAGCTGCCCTCAGACGGTGTGAGAGTGTGGTACGAGCTGCCCTCAGAGGGTGGGGAGAGTGTGGAACGAGCTGCCCTCAGAGGGTGGGGAGATTGCGGAACGAGCTACCCTCAGAGGGTGGGGAGAGTGTGGAACAAGCTGCCCTCAGGCGGTGGTGAGAGTGTGGAACGAGCTTCACTCAGAGGGTGAGAGTGTGGAACGAGCTGCCCTCAGAGGGTGGGGTGAGTGTGGAACGAGCTGCCCTCAGGGGGTGGGGAGGGTGTGGAACGAGCTGCCCTCAGAGGGTGGGGAGAGTGTGGAACGAGCTGCCCTCAGAGGGTGGGGAGAGTGTGGAACGAGCTGCCCTCAGGGGGTGGGGAGAGTGTGGAACGAGCTGCCCTCAGAGGGTGGGGAGAGTGTGGAATGAGCTGCCCTCAGGGGGTGGGGAGAGTGTGGAACGAGCTGCCCTCAGGGGGTGGTGTGGGTGTGGAACGAGCTGCCCTCAGGGGGTGGGGAGAGTGTGGAACAAGCTGCCCTCAGAGGGTGGGGAGAGTGTGGAACAAGCTGCCCTCAGAGGGTGGTGTGGGTGTGGAATGAGCTGCCCTCAGAGGGTGGGGAGAGTGTGGAATGAGCTGCCCTCAGAGGGTCGGGAGAGTGTGGAACGAGCTGCCCTCAGGGGGTGGGGAGAGTGTGGAATGAGCTGCCCTCAGGGGGTGGGGAGAGTGTGGAATGAGCTGCCCTCAGAGGGTGGGGAGAGTGTGGAACAAGCTGCCCTCAGAGGGTGGGGAGAGTGTGGAACAAGCTGCCCTCAGAGGGTGGGGAGAGTGTGGAACGAGCTGCCTTCAGAGGGTGGGGAGAGTGTGGAACAAGCTGCCCTCAGGGGGGGGGAGAGTGTGGAACGAGCTGCCAGTGGAAGTGGTGGATGCTGGTTTGGTTTCAACACATTAACAGAAATTTGGATAAGTACATGGACAGGAGAGCTCTGGTCCAGGTGCAGGTTGGTAGGTCTAGGCAGATTAATAGTTCTGCCTCGACTAGATTGCCCAATGGGCCTGTTTCTGTGCTGTAAAACTCTATGATTCTGATACTTATCGGCCAAATCTAAATAATTAATTATTGTGAAAATCAGGAGTTGGGTGTGGATTTCATAGGCATATGAGAATTGGAGGGGGACTGAGATGCATAAAGTCAGTTTTTGGCCTCTTTAATTATATAGAGAATGGTCTGAGACAATCAGAACATGTGGCACAAAGCAGCAGACATGACACACCCCTGCTGAAACACCCAGAGAAGGAACACACGTCAGTGCAATCCATAGGCAGCAGTAACAGGACTGAGGCTAGTGGCGGAGTGAACAGCTGCCCTGCTGTGTAACTGGGCCATCTCAGCAGTGTGTCTAAGAATACAAAGGCAGTTCATTAGAAAGGATCAATTTACATGGTGAATTTAGAACTGCCTAAAACTCAGTGAACATCATGAGCACAAATGGCCATTCTAAACTTTTATGAAGTAACTCTATGTACTGCATACAGGAAGATGGAAAAATCCTGTACTAAAACATTTAAGACTGCAGTTTAACACACTAAGACAAAGTTGACATCATTTGGAAATTGCAAGTTTTGCTCTGAGAATGAGAACAACAAATAAATGCGAATGCTGTAAATCTGAAATAAAATAAGAGAATTCCAAAAACACTCAACAGAGCATACAGCATCTATGAAGAGAGAAGCTGAGGTAGCACTTCATGTCTTTGATCTGATACAGGCATGGGACCTGAAACGTAAATACAGCTTCTCTTTTCACAGATGCTGCCTGGCGTGTTCGGTATTTTGGGCAGTGACTGTCTTGTTTCAGACACAGTATTTGGTATTAGTGGGTGGAGGTCCTTGCCAATATTGGTAACAGCTAATTTGGAAATACAACATTAGGATAGATACTGTATACAGATGGTCACAATAAGGTGAAGTCACCTTCCTCCACATCCGCTCTTGCAGTGGCTACATCACTTAAACTTTTATTCCAGTAAGAATCTAAAGAACCCCATTCCCTGGCATTTACACCAGAAATGAAATCCCCACTTGCTTTAGACATAATACTTAGTACTTACTCTCAACAGACCTACAGTGATAAATTATTTACAAATGCTAAATACTATACTAATGGTCACGTATAAGGTGCCATCACATTGCCCCAAGTGCTAAATCTAGACACTTGTTGCTTTCAATTGCAGATTTACGGCCAGAGAATAGTGGGCAGAGTTGGGGGGCCTGGTGTTTTATTCAACACATGGTCAGGCTGGAGAATTATGAAATGAAGTATCCCAGGAGCTTTAGTTCTGAGCAATGTTTCGTGAAGTTTGGAATTGAACTAATTAACAAGAATTAAGAGAAGATTTAATTTGTAAGTGCCATGTTCTTGACTCAGCTACAGTGAATTATTAATGGATTACAATGGTTGTCCAAACACTGCTGTCTACATCAAGTAAACCAATGCATGCTCCTTCCCCTAAAATGGATAAATCTCTGGGCAGCAAACCACACGACTAGCACATGGCTGGTTCCACCCTCTGAAGAAAGGAAGGCCCACCCTTTTGATAGTCTGACTCCTAGACATAGGAAACATTCTGGCCCAGGTTACATGGTAAACATAAGGCCTAACCCTGAACACAAACATTTACTCCTAAGCTCATCCCCATCCCAAACATCCCTGCCTGTCGCTGCATCCCTGCCATCTCCCAGGAAGAAGGGACCAATCTCAGTGAGAGACCTGCCTTCAAATGTGAGAAAGTCCACTTTCCAAGTTTAAGCTGGTCTGGTCAGACATGGGGAGGAATCAGCGATGCTTCCAAACACCAGCCTAGGAGGTAATTATTCACAATAGGGTCTTTTAAGAGATTCCTGGATAGGTACATGGAGCTTAGAAAAAGAGCACTATGGGTAACCTTAGGTAATTTCCAAAGTAAGTACATGTTCAGCACAGCATTGTGGGCCGAAGGGCCTGTATTGTGCTGCAGGCTTTCTAGGTCTCAATGTTTCTACTACGCTAACATTCCTTACAATATCCCTGCAGAATGAGAAGACCCTGTCTGTTTAGGTTCAACATTTGTTGTGGGTAAAGTGCGTGGAGATCATTGGAATTTGTTGCTGCCTTGACAATAAGACGTGGGGGGTGGCAGCTATGTGTTGGTGCCATAGTTGTTTCTCGAATGGTTTCTGAAACTGCAGATGCTGGAATTCTAAAACAAAAGCAGAAAATGCTGAGGGTTCTCAGCAGGCCAGGCCGCATCTGTGGGAAGAGAAATATACTCTGTGTTTCTGGCTGGAGACTCTTCATCAGAACTGGATACGAAATAAAAGCAGGCAATATTGCAGGGAAGGTGGAGTTAGAATGTCTCCAGGAGGATAAAATTGAGGTGATGCTGGCGACAAGCAATAAAACAGATTCTACTGGTCCAGTGAATGGTGGGGGCAGTTAGATTGTGAGAATGTGGGAGCTGGAGGAATTGTCCAAAGATCTGACTAAAATAAGGAAGGAAAACCGACTGCACTAATATTACAAATGGATGACTGATACAGTCAGAAAATTCAAGTTGTAGTATTCAATATGAAGGCAACAAAGTGCCCAGATAAATTGTTGTCCTCACTGTACCTACCTACAGCTATATACATTGACCAGATGCTTACAGCTTAACACTGTGATTAACCTGTCAGTGATAGCTCCCTCCTCCATCCTTTCCACAGCGTAATCAGCTTCTCCTGTCTCCCTTTCAGTTCCAACGAAGAGCCTCTGACCCGAACCGAATCTGTTTCCCTTCCCACAGATGCGCCTGGCCTGCTGAGTGTGTTATTCCTGTTCTATATTGTACAATTGCCACAGCTATTCTTTGCCGAATTGGTTCAGCACCGCGGATAGAGCGAGTCCTTGCTGCCCCCTGGCGACAGGCGGTAACGATATAAAGAGGGCCGAAGCGCCATCCGGCGGCAAAGGCGCCGAACACAACTTATCCGGTGAGAAAAGAAACCGCATTCGTCCTAATCGCAAGGAAGAGATGAAACTCGAAACATTGCCCGACAGGCTACAAAGCACAACACAAGTAACAAAATGTTCACGTCCTGTGAATTAAAAGACCATTTGTTTAATTCTGTAAGGTTAACTGGATTGTTTTACCCAGCGCAATAAATGAGATTTCATCTTAAGGCTGTTTTATTTTCGGGGAAATTTGTCACCGGTTCCTATAAAATGCTCTTGGAAAACAGTTTTAATTCAACTAGACACATCACGGAGTAAACTCAGGCCAACCAAAACTCATTTGTTTCAATTAAGAGATTTGCCGTCTCCTGTTGTTAGTTTTCTTTTATTGAAGAAGCAAGCAGCTGGTGAATTATCCCGAGGCTATCCAGTGTCCACGGTTTACTGGTGAGGGTTGCTGAAAGTGGAGCGAAATCGCACGCCGTTCAGGAATCAACGGGAGGTGGGCAGATAATTCAGTGTGGGCTCAACAGCTACTATGGACCAAATATACAGACTCCCCACCCATTTTTAAATGTTTCACTTGTTACCTTTCCTAATGACGGAGTAGGCCAATCGACCGATCGAGTCCATGCAGCTACGCTGAACAGCCTCGCTCTGGGGATGTGGACAGTATGTATGCAGAAGGGATTACTTTACTTTGCCATTTGATTACAATTTAACAGCTTTGGCGCAACACTGAGGGCCGAAGTGTCTGGTCCCGAGCTGAACGATTCTGTGTACTGTGTTTTGTGTTCCACTTCTTATCTCTTGCAAAAATATAAACATACATAAACAGAAGGACACATAAAGTCATAGGGTGACAGTTAGAACACTCAGCCCATGGAGTCTGCTCCGACATTCGATTATTACTGATTTATTTTCCCTATTAACTTCATCCTCCTGTCTTTTCCCAGATAGCCTTAGTACAGTAATCTAATTTAAATACAGTCGGCCCTCCTTATCCGCGGGGGATTGGTTCCGGAACCCCTCGCGGATACCAAAATTCGCGGATGCTCAATTCCCTTACTCAACCTGTCTCGAAGCGGAGGATCTTAGGACCCAGCGGAACCCCAGACCTTATTTAACCTGGCTCAGTGCGGTGGGCATTAGGACCCGGCGCCAGAACTCTGAATGCGCAGTGTTTCTATTCATGAAAATAATCACGATCACGATTGAAAGTAAAGTGGAAATAATAAAGCGATCGGAAAGAGGTGAAACACCATCGGTCATTGGAAAAACGTTATGCTACGTCGGTCAACAATCGGAACAATTTTAAAGGATAAAGTAAGTGAGAAAGGCTCTGCCCCGATGAAAGCTACAATTATTACTCAGCAATGCAGTGGTTTAATTAGTGAGTTTTGGGGTTTGGGGTTTTTGATCTTCCACATCAACCCGGCACGGTGGAGAGCGCACTCGGGATCGATCTGTCCCGAGTCCCGAGAACTTCCGTTCCCCAGCCTGGCACTGAAACATACGTTCTTAGGTGTTTTATATGCATAGAAAGGTAAAATATATACTATATACTAAGACAAACGTTTGACTAACTGATGCTAAATAATACCGGATGTACCTGTTCCAACTTACTTAGTAAGAGAACTTCCGATTTTTTTCGATCCCGATGCACGATAATCCACGCACATCCTCCCGTATACTTTAAATCATCTCTAGACTACTTATAATACCTAATACAATGTAAATGCTATGTAAAATAGTTGTCATACTGCATTGTTTAGGGAATAATGACAAGGAAAAATGTCTGTACATGCTGGAACAAGTGCTGGAAGAGCACGTCTGGGTTTTCGCGATTAGCGGTTGGTTGAATTCACGCATGCGGAATCCGCGGATAAGGAGGGCCGACTGTATACCCATTGACTTAGACTCCACAGCCAACTGTGCTAATGAATTCCACAGATTCACCATCCTCTGGCTCTTGCCTCATTTCTCTGTTCCAAAGGGACATCCTTCCATTAGGAGTCCGTGCTCTGTTGATCTCCCACTACAGGACGCATTCTCTCCATCTGAACTCATCTGAATTCATAGGTCCATCTGACCTATGAATTCGATAGGTCTCAATGTGACCCCCCCCCCCTCCCCATTCTTCTAAACTCCAAAGAGCCATGAAATGCTCCTCATTCATTAACCCTTTCATTCTTGGATCATTCTCATGAAGCTCCTCTGGACCATCTCCAATGAATGTCAGCACATCCTTTCTTAGATAAGGGGCCCAAACTGTTCAAATCCCATTTGCATTTCCTGATCTGCATGAGCAATGCTGTAGAAAGTAACCCACACTGTGGAGCTGTGTACTCAACGCCTGTACTTTACTGAACAGTTAGGCAACACTAAATGTTGCATGATCTAGATCAGTTACTTCCTGTTCCTCCAGCTTCGTGCATCAATTTAGTCATTACTAAATGTTCAGATTGTGGGAATATTACAGATGAACACATCACAGCGAGGGCTTTTTGAAAGAATGGCAACCAATGGGAGAAGACTGGTCAAGCTGCAGGGAAGGGCATCTCAAATAATGGAATTACAACACAATTGGCCAGTATTGGTGAGTTAATTCACCACATTTCTTCACTCTGTTTTTGCTCATGTGCTTCCCTGAACAGACATCAACAATTGTGCAGACCCCAAATGGCTCAGTGACTTCCACGTTCTCACCACTCTTTGGTTAAAGAACCCTCATGGTGTTACTCTTGCTTTTAAAGTATTATATGAACCATTTCATTCCATCAGTTTGTATTAACAATGAATATCAACACCACCTACAACAATGTCAAGCTGGAAGGGACAAGCAATGCACCCGCAGAGGAAGTCAATGAGAATTATGAATACAATAAAAGCCAGTTCTAGCAATGGTTAACTAGTAGGACCAGTTGTTCCTCCATTAAGCTACACGGGCTAAATATTGCATACTCAGCATCAGGTTTTTCAGAGAACTGGCTCTGTCATCTCGGCAGTATAATATAAAAAAAGTATTTTCCACTCATAAAAGACAGGGGCTGGAGTTCCTAGGAATGGATTTCACAACATCTAGGCACAAGAGAGCAATAGATACTAAGTCCAAATCCAGATCGAGTTTACTGTCATGTGCACAGATAAATATGTGCACATAGAAAATGTTCTTGCAGCAGCCCCAGGTTCAGAAAAAGCACAGGGCTTAAATTCGACAGGACACCAACAAAAAAGACTGTGCAAGACATTAATGCAAAATACAATCAGAGAGAAATCCATAGGACTGTAAAGGGTCCACTGTGGTCCAGTCCTGAAGTAGGATTAGGGTTCTATTGGTCAGTGTTGGTCGCAATGTTCATAATCTATCTTATCAAATTAATAGATATAATTTCTCTTTTGATGGTGGAAACACCGTCTCCTACTCAAAGCGAAGTAGTGCAGCAATATAACAGCTGCCATACAGTTCTATTGACTAGTTACATGCCTGAATTCTGGTGTTGTCAATGTATAATTTATATGTTCTGGTGTGACTGTATATGTTGCATCAGGAGATAAAGCAGTCCATGTCTGTATGCAGCACAACCCAGACAACACTGAGGCATGGACTGGTGAGAAACTTCCAAGCTCCAAATATGCCAGCAATGGCCATCTGTAATAGAAACTTGTTTAACAATCATTTATAATCAATAACATCAACATCAGCAAGTTTCCCTTCACCAACAACTGCAGTTACAGTTGTCCAGAATATTGTAATGAATCTCTCATCTCCTGACACCCCAAAATCTTCACCGTTCACAAGGCACATCATCTGTGTGATTAAACACTGTCCTCTTGCTTGGAAGAGTGCACATTCAAGAATTTCAATACCACCTGGAACAAAACAGCATAGTTGATAGAATGAAATAAAAAAAAGACTTTCATTTCTTCCAATCCAAAACCACACAAAAATACTATATACAGAAGGCACACCAGTAGAAGCTTTTATTTAGAACTTAAGGAGATATGGTGTGTCATTGTAGACAGACAAACTTTTATAGAAGTACAGTGGAATGCATTCTGACTGGCTGTAACACAAGCTAGTATGGGAAATCCAATACAGAGAAACACAAGACCACGAGATATAGGAGCAGAAGAAGGCCATCCAGCTCATTGAGTCTGCTCCGCCATTCAATCATGGGCTGATCCAATTCTCCCAGTCATCCCCACTCCTCTGCCTTCACCCCATATCCTTTGATGTCTTGGCTAATCAAGAACCTATCTATCTCTGCCTTAACCGCACCCAATGACTTGACTCCCACAGCTGCTTGAGGCAATAAATTCCACAGATTTACCACCCTTTGACTAAAGTAATTTCTCCGCATCTCAGTTCTAAATAGACGTCCTTCAATCCTGAAGTCGTGCCCTCTTGTCCTAAAATCCCCTACCATGAGAAATAACTTTGTCATATCTAATCTGTTCAGGCCTTTTAACATTTGGAATGTTTCTATGAGATCCCCCCCCCCCACCCCCATTCTCCTGAACTTTAGGGAATACAGCCAAACAGCTGCCAGGCGTTCCTCATACTGTAACCCTTTCATTCCTGGAATCATTCTTGTGAATCTTCTTTGAACCCTCTCCAATGTCAGTATACCCTTTCTAACATAAGGAGCCCAGAACTACACACAATACTCCGTGTGGTCTCACGAGTGCCTTATAGAGTCTCAATATCACATCTTATATTCTATACCTCTAGAAATGAATGCCAACATTGTATCCACTTTCTTCACAACCGACTCGACATGGAGTAACTTGTACAAGGACTCCAAAGTCCCTTTGCACCTCTGCATTTTGAATTCTCTCCCTATCTAACTAATATTCTGCCCATTTATTTCTTCCACCAAAGTGCATGACCATACACTTTCCAACATTGTATTTCATTTGCCACTTCTTTGCCCATTCCCGTAATCTATCTAAGTCTCTCTGCAGGCTCTCTGTATCCTCAACACTACCCACTCCTCCACCTTTCTTTATATCATTAGCAAATTTAGCCACAAGTCCATTAATACCATAGTCCAAATCATTGACACACATCATAAAAAGCATCAGTCCCAACACCGACCCCTGTGGAACTCCACCGTTAACTGGCAGTCAGCCAGAATAGGATCCCTTTATCCCCACTCGCTGCTTTCTACCAACCAGCCAATGCTCCACCCATGCTCGTAACTTCTCTGTAATTCCATGGGCTCTTATCTTGCTAAGCAGCCTCATGTGTGGCATCTTGTTAAAGGCCTTCTGAAAATCCAAGTGCACCATGTCTACTGCATCTCCTTTGTCTACCCTGCTTGTAATTTTCTTAAAGATTTGCAGTAGATTTGTCAGGCAGGATTTTCCTTTCAGGAAACCATGCTGGCTTTGGCCTATCTTGTCCATAATCTCATTCCTAACAATTGATTCCAACAACTTCCCAACCACTGATGTCAGGCTAACAGGTCTATAGTTTCCTTTTTGCTGCCTCCCACCCTTCTTAAATAGTGGAGTAACATGTGTAGTTTTCCGGTCATCCGGTCCAATGTCAGAATCTATCGATTCTTGAAAGCTCATCGTTAATGCCTCCACAATCTCTCCAGCTACTTCCTTCAGAACCCAAGGGTGCATTCCATCAGGTCCAGGAGATTTATCCATCCTCAGACAATTAAGCTTCCTGAGCACCTTCTCAGTCGTAATCTTCACTGCACAAACTTCACTTCCCTGACACTCTTGAATGTCTGGTATACTGCAAATGTCTTCCACTGTGAAGACTGATGCAAAATACGCATTTAGTTCCTCTGCCATCTCTGCATCTCTCATTACAATATCTCCAGCCTCATTTTGTGTTGGTCATATATCTACCCTTGACTCTCTTTTACCCTTTATATACTTAAAAAAATTCTAGTATCTTTTTGATATTAGTCACCAGCTTCCTTTCATAATTAATCTTTTCCTTCCTAATGACGTTTTTAGATTTCCTTCTGCAAGTTTTTAAAAGCCTCCCAATCCTCTATCTTCCCACTAGCTTTGGCTTCCTTGTGTGCCCTCTCTTTTGCTTTCACTTTGGCTCTGACTTCACTTGTCAGCCACAGTAGTGTCCTTCTTCCATTTGAAAATGTCTTCTTATTTGCAATATATGTGTCTTGTACTTCTCTCATTTTTTACAGAAACTCCAGCCATTGCTGCTCTGCAAGTATCCCTTTTCAGTCAACTTTGGCCAGTTCCCCTCTCATGCCATTGTAATTTCCTTTATTCCACTGAAATACCAACACAATGGATTTTATTTTTTCCCTCTCAAATTTCAATGTGAACTCAATCATATTGGGATCACAGTTCCCTAAGCATTCCTTGACATTAAGCTCTTTTATCATCTCTGGATCATTGCACAACACCCAATTGTTGAGCCAATCCAGAACAGCTCAACAACAAGCTATTCCAAAAAGCCATCCCTTTGACATTCTACAAATTCTCTCTCTTGAGGTCCAGTACTGGCCTGGTTTTCCAAGTCCACTTTCATGTTAAAATCTCCAACAATTATCATGATATTGTCTTTCTGACTCGCCTTTTCTATCTCCTGCTGTAATTTGTAATCCACAATCCGGCTGCTGTTTGGAGGCCTGTGTACAACTGCCATTAGGGTCCTTTTACCCTTGCCATTTCTTAACTCAACCCACAGAGACTCTACACCTTCCAATCCTATGTCATTTCTTTCTAACAATTTAATATTTTTTTATACACAGAGCCAAACTACCCCCTCTGCCTACTAACCTATCTTTCTGCTACACCGTATATCCTTGGACGTTCAGCTCCCAATGGCAGCCATCCTTTAGCCAAATTTCAGAGATGGTCATAACATCATACTTGCCAGTCTGTAGCTAAATTTGAAGATCGTCCATTTTATTTCGTATGCTGCGTGCATTCAAATATAACACTTTCAGTCCAGCATTTGTTGTTTTCTGTTTTAACTGCACCACGCCTCTATTGCTCTGTAACTCATGCCACTGTGTGTAATTATGCATCATCACCTGCCTGTGCTTTCTATCATCTCTGTTGTGCACTATCTTTGATTTATTTCTGTTTTCTCCTTCCTCAACCGTATCATGCCAGTTCCCATCCCCCTGCCAAATTAGTTTAAACTTTCCCTAACAGCTCTGTTAAACGTGCACACTAGGATATTGGACCCCTTTGAGTTCAGGTGTAACCCGTACTTTTTGTACAGAGTTGTGTATTGGAGTTCCCATGCTATACTGGGTATCTTGCTTTATTTCCTGATACAAATGGAATCAAACCTTGTGCAACCACCAGCCCACGTTCCCACTGTTGACCTTGCAGTGGAACGAAGTCCATCAATGAAGTGTTTGAAGAAAATCAGGACTAGGATATGGCATAGAGGGATTCCTGAAATCAGACCAGAAGGTTGGGACTCCTGATATGCTTATTTCAGGCAGAGTAGTGAACTCAAACTGGTCTGTCATTGATACAGCTCTCCCCAGGGTTGAGGAGCTGTCTCAGAAGTTGACAACCATCATCAGGGACCCCAACTTTATTTCATTTCTACCACTAGGCATGAGGTACAGGAGCCTGAAGACCCTCACCTCAAGTTTCCAAAACAGGTTTTTCTCCACTGATCTCAGTCCGCATCCTTCAATTGCTTCATTTCACCACATAGCTATAGCATGTACTTATGATAAGGGCAGAACCTTCTTTCTGAAACAACTCAGAAAGCACCTTGTATCTCCTGATACTGTCAGAACACTGCCTCAGTAGACAGTCCCCCTCCACCACCACTCTCCTCCACCTAGTGTAACTTGTCCTCACTCTAAGTAATTTCTCCTTTGTCTCCTCCCACTTCCTTCAAACAAAAGGTGGAGCTATGGGCACTCGCATGGGTCCCAGCTGTGCCTGCCTGTTTGTCAGCTACATGGAACAGTTTATGTTCCAAGCCTACACTAGTGACTATCCCCACCACTTTTCCTAAGCTACATGTATGACTGTATTTGTGCTGCTTCCTGCACCCATGCTGAGCTCATCGACTTCATCCACTTTGCCTCCAACTTCCACCCTGCCTTCAAATGTCCACCAATGTCTATTACAAACCCACAGACTCTCACAGCTCTCTGGACTATACCTCCTCCAACCCTGTTACTTGTAAAAATGCCATTCTTGTCTTTCAATTCCTCTGGCTCTGCCGCATCGGCTCTCAGGATGAGATTTTTCACTCTAGAATGAAGGAAATGTCCTCCTTTTACAAAGAAAGGGGCTTACCTTCCTCCACCATCAACGCCAACCTCAACCACATCTCTTCCATTTCATGCATGTCTCTCATCTTCCCACCACATTACCAGGGATAGGGTTCCTCTTGTCCTCACCCACCATACATATTTCATCACCAAGCACAACTTTCCCTACCACTCCCCTTCCCAATTTCTGCAGGGATCACACCCTATGTGACTCCCTTATCCATTTGTTCCTCCCCACTGATCTCCCTCCTGGCACTTATCCTTGCAAACTGAACAAGTGCTACACCTGTCCCTAAACCTCCTCCCTCAATACTATTCTGGGCTCCAAACAGTCATTCCAGGTGAGGTGACACTAAACCTGTGAGTTTGTTGGGGTAATTTACTGTGTTTGATGCTCCCAGTGTGGCCTCCTGAATATCGGTGAGACCCGACCTCTTTGCCAAGCACCTAAGCTCTGTCCGCCAGAACAAGCGGAATCCCCCAGTGGCCACCCATTTGAATTCCACTTCCCATTCCCATTCCGATATGTCCATCCATGGTCTCCTCCACTATTGTGATGAGGCCACACTTAGGATGGAAGAACAATACCTTATAATCCGTTTGGGTAGCCTCCAACATAATGGCATGAACATTTATTTCTCAAACTTCTGGTAATATCTCCCACCCACCCTCTCCTTTGTCATTTCCCATCCCCTTTTCCCTCTCTCATCTTACCTCCTTGCCTGCCCATCTCCTCCCCCTGGTGCTCCTTCGCCCTTTTCTTTCTTCCATGGTCTCCTGTCTCTTTCACCAATCAACTTCTCAACTCTACCTCAGAAGGCAGTGGAAGCTAATTCTCTGGATGCTTTCAAGAAAGAGTTAGATAGAGCTCTTAAAGATAGTGGAATCAAGGGATATGGGGGGAAGGCAGGAACGGGATACTGATTGTGGATGATCAGCCATCATCACATTGAATGGCGGTGCTGGCTCAAAGGGCTGAATGGCCTACTCCTGCACCTATTGTCTATTGTTTTTACTTTATCCCTCCTCCTTCAGGTTTCACCTGTCACCTGGTGTTTCTCTCTCCCCTCCCCCACCTTTTAAAATTGACTCCTCAGCTTTTTTTTCTCCAGTCTTACCAAAGGGTCTCAACCCAAAACATCAACTGTACTTTTTCCCATAGATGCTGCCTGGCCTGTTGAGTTCCTCCAGCATTTTGTGTGTCTTGCTCGGATTTCCAGCATCTGCAAATTTTCTCTTGTTTGAAATTAAACGTAGAACTGGTTATGAATATTCCTGGACTATTTCAACAACTCTTCTATCTTTTATATTCTGTGTTTTTGCACATTTTTCCTGTTTGCACAATTTGTTCTTGTTGTTTTTTTTGAATATTAGGTGTTTCTTTGTTTCATGGCTGTCTGTGGAAGATGAATCTCAAGGTTGCATTCTGCATACATACTTTGATTAGACTGATGATGCAAAGAATACGTTCTTGTAATGTTACTACACAAGGGATGTGGCACATTGCATCAGAATACAAAGCTGCCTGACTTTAACTCCTGCATTTTCGTTTCAATATTGTTTGGCTTCATATGTATCTTTAACATCTTGCAAATCACTATTCTTCCTCCATTTGTTATCCCTGTGTGTTCAGAGTCAGATAAAGAGGATTAAGACAAGGGTATCTTTCCTTTGGATGGGTAAGCAGAACTGAACACAATGCTCCAAAATCTGCCTTGCAAAACTGAAGGTCAATGTGTCAAAAACTCTCTTTATCACCCAGTGGACCTGTGATGCCACTTTCAAGGCATTATAGATCAGTGATCCCAGGTCCCTGGTCACTTTGTTCTACTACACACCTCAGGGTTCTACCATTCACTGTGTAAATCTTACCCTGTTCATTTTCATTCTTTTTTTATTGATTTTAAAAAATATATATGAATAGATACAAATCAGAGGAGAAGTTATATCAAATACATAATAGAATAAATGTACAAACAAAGAAAAGGATATATACTGTCAAAACATGTATAATATAATATTAGGCTAGTATATATAAACAGAGAACCACAACTCCTCTTGACAATACATACAAAAAAAGACTGGAAATTTTCTATTTATAACCCCACTAAACTAACCTAAAACAAAAAAAGCACTGGGCAGTCCATTTGAGGATAAAATGACAAAAAAAACAACAACTTCCTGGTCAAATCTGAAACTTTGTGGAGGGAGAAAAAAAAAAGGAAAAAAATTTACCTAAAAATATAGAAAAGAAAAGATAAGAAAGTAGATCATATAAAAATATTGAATAAAAGGTCACCAGGTTTGCTCAAATTTAAAAGATATATCAAACGTACGACTTCTAATTTTCTCCAAGCTTAAACAAGACTTAATGGAGGAGAGCCAGAAAAAAAAATAGTCGGTGGATTAGGATCCGTCCAATGCAACGAAGTAGCTCTCCAGCCAATAAAGTTGAAAAGGCAATCACATGTTGAGTGGAAGCAGGAACATTTCCTTTGGAGTAATCCCACAGATTGCCTTAAGTGAATTAGGTTGTAAGTCCACACCTATGACTTTTGATAAAGTTCTAAAAACATCTCTCCAAAAATTATTTCACTTCATACAAGACCAAAACATATGAGTTAGAGTAGCCATCTCAGCGTTACATCTATCACAGGTGGGATTTACATTAGAAAAAAATGCGCTAATTTATCTTTTGACTTATGTGCCCTGTTCACCTTGAACTGAATCAAGGAGTGACAGGTGCAGATAAATGAATTGTTAATTAAATAATAAATTTTATTCCATTTATCATCTGAAAGTGAGTCCTGAAGTTCCATTTCCCAAGCACATTTAACCTTATTATTAGGCATCATATGTGAATTCATTAACCATTTATATAAAATAGCTATCAGTCCATTTGGTTTGAGCTGAAAAACAGCATCTATCATATTTGGTAAATGAACAAATGGATAATTCAGTAAGAAATCACGTAAAAAATTCCTAGCTTGTAAGTATCTAAAAAACTGTGCATTAGATATATTTATCTACTAGCTGCGAAAAGGACATTAAACAATCCTCTAAAAATAAATCTGAAAAATATTTTATTCCCTTAGTTTTCCACGTTAAAAAAGCCTTATCCAGAATTGATGGTATAAAAAAAGTTAAGATGGGTATTACTAGAGAGAACAAAGTTATTTAAGTCAAAAAATCTGTGGAACTGAAACCAAATTTTTAATGTATGTTTAACAATAGGAGTAAGACCTTGTCTACCTATCCTAGAGAACAAAAAAGGAAGAGGAGCCCCCAGTAAAGAAGACAATCATAGTGTGAGCTCTGGTCCACAACACCACCAAGCTTAGTCTCATTTACAAACTTGCTGATATGTTATCTAAATCATTAACATTGATGATAAACAACAATGGACCAGGCAGCAATTCCCGCAGCACGCCACTAGTCACAGGCCTCCAGTCAGAGAGGCAAACACCTACCACTGAGCCAATGTGGAATCCAAGCGTCTTCTGGAAAAGCCTCCCATGTGGAACTTTATCAAAGGCCTTTCCAAAGTCAATGTAGGATTCTGCTTCATCAACATTCCTGGTAACCCCCTCAAAAAACTCTATAATATTGATATGCCATCAAAAATAGTCTCAAATTTCTACAGATGTACCATGGAGAGCATTCTAACTGGTTGCATCAGTGTGAGTTATGGAGAGGCCACTGCTTCAGATCAGAACAGTTGCAGAAAGCTGTAAATTCAGCCAACTCCATCATGGACACTAGCCTCCCCAGCAACCAGGACATCTTTAAAAGGCAATGCCTCAAAAAGGACCCCATTACCCAGCACATTACCTTTTTTCATTGCCATCATCAAGGATGTGGTTTGTACTACTTAGAACCATAGAACACAGAAACAGGCCTTTTGGCCCTTCTTGGCTGTGCCAAACCATTTTTCTGCCTAGTCCCACTGACCTGCACCTGGCCCATATCCCTGCATTCACCTCTCATCCACCTCTCATCCATGTACCTGTCTAAGTTTTTCTTAAATGTCAAAAGTGGGCCCGCATTCACCACTTCATCTGGCAGCTCATTCCCAACTCCCACCACTCTCTGCGTGAAGAAGACCCCCCCGCTAATGTTCCCTTTAAACTTTTCCCCCTTCACCCTTAACCTCTGGTTTTTTTCTCCCCTGGCCTCAGTGGAAAAAGCCTGCTTGCATTCACTCTATCTATACCCATCATAATTTTATACACCTCTATCAAATCACCCCTCATTCTCCTATGCTGCAGGGAATAAAGTCCTAACCTATTTAACCTTTCTCTGCAACTTAGTTTCTCAAGTCCAAGCAACATCCTTATAGACCTTCTCTTTCAACTCTTTCAACCTTATTAATATCCCTCCTGTAATTAGGTGACCAAAACTGCACACAATACTCCAAATTCAGTCTTACTAATATCTTATACAACCTCACCATTACATTTCAACTCTTATACTCAATACTTTGATTTATAAAGGCCAATTTACCAAAAGCTCTCTTTACGACCCTATCCACCTGTGACGCCACTGTTAGGGAATTACGTATCTGTACTCCCAGATCACTTTGTTCTACTGCACTCCTCAGTGTCCTACCATTTACCTTGTATGTGGTACCTTGGTTTGACCTTCCAAAGTGCAATACCTCACACTTGTCTGTATTAAACTCCATCTGCCATTTTTCAGCCCATTCCTCCAAGGTCTCTGAGCTTCTTGTCAAGCCTGGAGGGAATTACGGTGTTGAATGCTGAACTGTAGTCTAAGAGCAGCATTCTCATACAAGCATCCTTCTTCAGATGTGTAAGAACGGTGTGTAGAGCTGTGGCTATTGTATCATCTGTCGATCGGTTGTGTTGGTAGGTGAATTGTAGTGGGTCCAGTGTGGGTGATTAGCCTGCTAGCCAATCAATATTGAAAGAATAGGTGGCATCAATATTCATTGAAACAAATAATTGACTTCAGGAAATGATTTACACTACAGCCAGTAGATTCTGAATTTCATTGTAGGTGGAAATGCCACCCACATTCAAGAATTTTGTATTGAATACTCAATGGCCAAATGTCAATTTCTGAATCATTTTCCAAGGGTTTATGGGCTTCATGACATTTGAAGAAAAGTCTCCTCATGGAATCGTCAACTCTTAAGTTCCCAAGGAAAATTGAAAGCAAGGTCGTAGAATGGACATACACGGCTTCTCTCCCCAGCGAGTCAAAATTTATAAGTGCAGGTGATTTAAGAGAGAGAATGTTTTCACAGAAGCATTAGTATTTTAAACTATGTCTGAAGATAATTATGGGGATTATGGCTGCATGGCGGCCATTCAATGGAATGTAAATCATCAACATGAACTGGTTAAAGCCAGAGTTGTAGTTTCCCTGTAAACAGATTGGGGGGGTTCGGAGAGGGAGTTCTGAAAACATTAAAATATGTTCACTCAGGTATTAGTTATTGATCTGAGAATTAACAAATTAAAACACTTCAGTCTCAAGTCTTCCCCACTGCCCCAATACCCTAACACTGCTGTTCAATTCTGCCTTTAATTCCTCCCAAACTACTTCAGTTTGGGACAAAATAATTGTGGATTAAGGCAGCTGTTCAGCCAATTATAGTTCATCCAGCCCCATAGGTAATAGTTAATTAATTCATTTCTAGTTCAAACAGTCCTAACAAGTCTGCTTTGTGTAACTGATCAATTATTGTCAGAAGTTGTTACGAGTGTGATCATTTAATCTCCCCATTTCAAAGTCAGTATCATTTATTGCGTTGACACAGCTTCAGATGTTTGTATATTCTTTCAGCTCTATCTTATCCTTAAAACTAACACAGTGGCCACTTTTTTATGATTGTAGATGAGACTTTTGAAGAGGTGTCACACCCAGAGTGTAGACTTCAGACAATAGATGTGTGACCCCCAGGAGAGGTAAGGGGATTAGGAAGTCTATGCAGGATCCCCTGTGGCCATTCCCCTCAGTAACAAGTATAACTTTTTGGTTACCGCCAGAGGGGAGGACCCATCAGATCATGGCAGCAGCAACAAACTGGTGGCACTGTGGCTGGCTCTGAGGGTCAGCAGGGAAAGGTAGTCAGGGAGTGCAGTAGAGATAGGGGATTCGATAGTTAGAGGGACAGACAGGAGACTATGTGCTGGCAAGAGACACCTGGGTGGTGTGTTGCCTCCCAGGTGCCAGGGTCCATGACACAGGAGATTCTCTAAAGGAGAGGGGTAACAGTCAGAGGTTGTGGTGCATATTGGCAGAGAAGGGGAAGAGGTCCTATGAGTTTATAGAGTTAGGGAAGAGGATGAAGAGGAGGGCCTCCAAGGAAGTAATCTCCAGATTACTCCTGGTGTCATAGGCTGGTGCAGGTAGGAATGAGGTGATAGCAAAGATAAATGAGAGGCTGCAGAGATGGTGCAGGGGAAAGGATTTTAATTTCTTAGATCATTAGAACCTTTTCTAGGGTAGGGGCGACCTGCACAAGAGGGATGGGTGGAACCAGAAATGGCGGGAAACCAATATCCTAGCTGGGAGGTTTGCTAATGCTACCTGGACGAGTTTAAACTAGTTTTGCAGAAATCTAGGAACTGGAGAACAGGTCAATAAGGAAAGGAAAACAAGAGAAAATCTGCAGATGCAGGAAATCCAAACAACAGGCACAAAATATTAGAGGAACTCAGCAGACCAGGAACCATTTTGTGTGTGTTGCCTGTCATTAAGGGAAGGAATCTATCAGAATGGAGATGTCAGGGAAAGAATTAAGGCAAAATCGAAATAACAGGTATGTGTATATTTTAATGCCAGGAGTATTATGGGCAAGGGTGATGAATTTAGACCATGATCTGTACATGAAACTACAAAGTTGTGGCCATTACTGAAACTTGGTTGAGAGAGGGGCAGGCATGGGTGATTAATGTACCAGGGTTTTGAAGTTTTAAAGAAGATAAAGAAAGAGGTAAGGGGGGCCAGGGGGTGATGGGAGTTTTACTACTGATCAGGGACAATATCACAATTGCACTCAAGGGAGAGATAATGGAAGGATCAGACACTGAGTCCATTTCAGTGGAAGTCAGGAATAGGAAGGGTGCAATCACACTGATGGGATTGTACGACAGACCTTCCAATAGGCACCGGGACTTGAGGAACAGATATGTATCAGATTAAGGAAGTATGTAAAGATAAAAGGATTGTTGGGGATTTCAATTCCCCAATATAAACTGGGATCTCCTTAGTGTAAGGGGTTTAGATGGGGCAGAATTTGTTAAGTGTATCTAGGATGGTTTCTTAAAACAATATGTGGAGGGTCCAATGAGGGGAGGGGCTGTACTGGACCTGGTGATGGTAATGAACCTGGCCAGGTGACTTACCTTTCAGTGGGTGAGCAGTTAGGGAACAGTGACCACAACTCCTTATCTTTCAGGACAGCTATAGATAAGGATAGGTATGGTTCTTGTGGGAGAGTTTTACATTGAGTAGGGAAAATTAAGAGGGCATTAAGCATAACTAGGAACACCTTAATTGGGAACATCTTTTCTCTGGCAAGTCCACATCAGACATCTTGGAAAATATTTAAAGATCAGTTGCAGAGTACAGGAAAAGTAAGAAATGGAAAGATACGAGAACCTTAGATGTCCATAGAGGTGATAAATTCAGTCAAGGTGAAAAAGCTATATGACGCTTCAGAAGTTATGCTAAAATAAAGCACATGAAGAGTATGAAGAAGCCAGAAAAGAACTAAAGAAGGAAATTAGGAAAGCCAAGAGGGACCATGTAAAGTCCTTGGCAAATAGGATTAAGGCAAAACCCAAGGCATTCTATACCTACATGAAGGTAAGAGGATAATTAGGGAGAGGGTGGTACTGTTCAAGGATTGTGGGGAATATTTGCTTGGATGTGGAGAATGTGAGTGAAGTACTTAATGAGCACTTTGCTTCAGTATTTACCAAGGAAAAGGACATGGTGGACCAGGAGATCAGTGCCGAATATGTTAGGGATTTTAGAGGTGTTATGTATCCCGTAACTGGATAACTTACCAGCAAAGATAGAGAGGTCTGTTGAAGTCTGTTGTCACTATTTTCAAACGTTTTATTCGTAAAGGGACACAAAAGTAGGGTTAATACATACATTCAGATAGTGCACATTGTCAACACTCAATCTAAAGCGCGGGTATATTAATCATCATTATTAAGAAGTGAGCTCTGCTGATGTCTAAGGGTTAATAGATTGTCCGTTGAAAATATAAAAGTCACTCAGAAGGCTGCCGGCCTCAGCCCTTTGAAAATCGCTGGGTTTCACGTGGGGTGACAGAGAGAGAGAGAGAGATTGGGGGAGAAGAGAAAGAACTTGCCGAGTCTCTATGAATCTTCCGTGAAATCGGGGGAGCGTTGGTTTCCTCTCCCCGATGTTAGTTAAAGCGGTTTTCTGTGATTCCAGCCAGATTCCAATCCCGGAATCTAACGCACGTGGCTTCCTTCAGAATGGCTTCCCACTATTGCGAGAACACTCTCTCGTGTCTCCTTGGTGCGTCTGAGGGGCTGTCCCCCTGAGACTCTCCTTTATACTTCCTCACGGGGTCGCAGGTGTCAATCAGGTTGGGATGATGCAATCTCTCTCTTAACCAGCCCACCCTGCCCGAGGGCCTTTCACGTGGTCTCCATGAGACAATAGTCGCTGTTGTCTTTATTCTGTATCCCTGGTGGTACCTGCAATTTGGCATGTCTCTCTCCCCCCCGACTGGGTCTACTGTCCCCCCCCCCTTTTGACGGGTGCTCTTGCGATTCTCACAAGGGAGGGGGCTGGGATCATAACACCTCCCCTCTTAAAAGACGTTTTACCAGCGGTTAAAACGAAGTGGTCCACAGTCTTACGGGAGTTTTGGATCCAACACAATACACAAGTTTTTCTTTTCACAAAATACTACCGTTATACATTCAAGTCAGTATCTAAATAGTTAACGATTACAGTGTCCCTTTTTCTCAGATCTTAACATTGCGAACCGTACATCAGACTTCAATTCAATAACCACCTATTTAATTTTTTTTCTAAGCAACAAAACTAAGGAAGCATTTACAAAAGTTGACGCGAATACTAATCGTTCCAGTCGTTTAACTTAACCGGCAGGTCTCCAAAGGGCTGTCTTTATTATTCACAGGCTTTGGCGCAAACCTGTTCAACCTGCCTGGCTGACTAACAATGGCATCTCCTTTAACCGTCTCCTCTTTTCCGGGGAGCCCCCCCCCCCCCGTGGGGAACTTGAGTAGTTTTGCGTGGTGAACTCCCGTCCGCTCGGCTCATCGGGGTTATTTTAGCAACACCAGGCCCCAGACTTAGACCATTTCCACCCAACTCTTTGATTTTACCCAGGTGGCTGGCCCTTTTATCAGTCCCCTTCAGGCTATTGGTGTTTGATTCGAACTCTTCGCTCAAGTAGCCTGTCGAAGGCGGCCTCTTCACACCCCATCCTGGCATAACAATAGAGTGGGGGGCCCCGCTATTCCCCGGCTCACTCTGTGAGCGATCTGCCAGGTTTAAGATTTCTTCCTTCGATTTGGAAACTGCAGACTTTTCGTTTCCTTCGCCAACAATCCTCACCCCCCCCCCCCCATTCTTAAATTCTGCATTAACTTTGAACACTCCTTCGAGTGTAGACACCGGGGAACTCACACTTTCCCCGGTTACCAAGGTTAACCCTTTTCCCACTGAACCGAGTCCATCTGACCCACAAGGACGGCCGCCCCGTTCCACTGGGTCAGATACCTCAGACTTCTGAGCTCCGTTACCAGGTTCAGCACCTCGTGCATCCCCATCTCGGACACACTCAAACGGGACATTGGCCTCTTCCAGGCTTTGAACACCCGTACCTTTTTCAAATTCTAACCTCCCCCGATCCTCCCAGTTACTCTCTGGGCAGCTCCCACCCAGGGAAGGCGCAACCCTGCGAGCTGAAACAACCTCCTCGGTCTTTTCAGCAGACTCCTTCGAGGCAAGGGTATCCTTTCCATCTAGGACTACCCTCCTCTCATTATCGGGAACACCTTTAGAACTCTCAAGTTCTTCAAACAATTCTGCCAAATCAGACAGATCATCCATGTCCAACTCTGGACCTTTTCACAGCTTTATCTGTTTCTCATCTTTATTTCCTACCTTTAGGAACTTTCTCTTCGCTAAAGGCAGATCTATCTCCTCTCCCTTACCCCCTTTCACTTTACTACTCTTCGTCTTACCACCCTCGAAACCCTCATGGCACAGGGTCGGCAAAGACGTCTCGGCCAAATCAAAACTGGCCAGATTTAAACTGCTCTCGTTCACAGCTCTCTCTCTCGACAGGCTGCGAATGACCGCGCCGGCGAGATGGTCCTTGGGCGCTAGGGGCGGGGCCAACACACTCTCCGGTCGGCAGCATGGCTGACCAAACCTTACCCCCTGCTAAGTCATTTCCCAGCAGGATGTCCACGTCATCTCTCGGGAATTCGGAGGGCACCCCTATTTCAACTGATCCATACACCAGCTCACAATCCAGAATGACCTTATACAAGGGCACCATTTCTATCCGTTTATTCCTTCCACCTTTACCATGCCCGTTTCCCGACCAAATTCTAGTAGTTTACAGCTAACCAGGGATAATTCAGAGCCCGTATCCCTCCAGATTCGTACGGGAACTGGTGTGTCTCCCTCCGTCAGACACGGTTCCGTGTGACAGACAACTCTGAGCCTTCTATCTACCCTCGGCTCTCTGGTCGATCTGCTGATTACCACGGCACACCCGATAGGGACGGTGTCTTTCCCTCTTCCCATCTCCTTCCTCGGAGCAAAGCATCGAGATGCAATGTGCCCCTCCTTTCCACAATTACAACAGGTCAAACCCGGAGCCCTCTGGCCGTCTTGCCTTTCCCCCTCAACCTTACCGCTAGCTCCCGGTAGAACTTCTGCCTCACTCGTCGGACTTTCTCGATCGTTCCCACGGTCTCTCTGGGGACCTTTATTCGAGGGAGTCTTTGTCTTGTGGGTTAGGGCATATTCCTCCGCCAACCTGGCAAATTCTGAAATGGACTGATCCGGCTTCTCATTCAAATACACCCAGATCACCTCCGGAACACAACTTTTAAATTCCTCAATCAAAAACAACTCCCTGAGACGCCCATAATCCTCGCCCAATCGTTCTGCAGTGCACCAACAGTCCAAGAGCACCCCCTTCTCATGGGCTAGCTCGGTATACGTTTGATTCCACCCTTTTCTTAAATTTCTAAACTTTTTTCTATAGGCCTCAGGTACCAATTCGTAAGTCCGGAGAATGGCCTTTTTTACCTCATCGTAATTCTCCGCTTCTCCCTCTCCCAGGGACAAGGCCGCATATGCTCGTTGGGCCTTCCCCTTTAACACACTTTGTAACAACGCCACCCACTGCTCTTTTGGCCACTTCTGATTTACTGCCACCTTTTCAAAAAGCAAGAAATAGCTATCGACATCTGCCTCCTCGAACGGGGGCGCCAATCTCAACTCCCTAACATTAAACCGCTCTGCTTGGTCTAACCCTTGATCTCTTCGTTCGTTCTTAATCTTCTCAATTTCCCGGTCATGTTGCCTCTGTTTCTCTTTCTCGGCCCGTTCCCTCTTTCTCTTCTGCTTCTAGCTTCTTTAGGTAAATTTCATGCTGCCTTTGCCTTTCTCTCTCTCTCAGCCGCTTCCAGCTCTTTTAGCTTAATTTCCCGTTCCAACTTCAATTTCTCCACCTCTAACTGATGGTATCTCTTCAGGGATATCTCCCAATACCTCAGCTTCAAACACCTTCTTCCCAATGTAATACTGGGTTATGGCCCTTCGTATCTCCCGCTTTTTCATGGACGACCTCACTTCTGTGAGGTTCAACCCCTTCGCTAAATTTAACAAGTCTAGTTTGGTGGCCGCCTCTAGCGCCCCCACCGTCGGGTTTTCCATAAATTCCCCCACATCCATCTTTGCTGGTTTCCCTTCTGGCTACCAGATTCAAGTTTTTGGACTACAAGCCCGATTCACTGGCCTCCCAATTTGGTGTCAAATCCCGAGACGAGAAACCCAAGTTGTTACGTATCCCGTAACTGGATAACTTACCAGCAAAGAGAGAGGTCTGTTGAAGTCCGTTGTCACTATTTTCAAACGTTTTATTCGTAAAGGGACACAAAAGTAGGGTTAATACATACATTCAGATAGTGCACATTTTCAACACTCAATCTAAAGCGCGGGTATATTAATCATCATCAAGAAGTGAGCTCTGCTGATGTCTAAGGGTTAATAGATTGTCCATTGAAAATATAAAAGTCACTCAGAAGGCTGCCGGCCTCAGCCCTTTGAAAATCGCTGGGTTTCACGTGGGGCGACCGAGAGAGATTGGGGGAGAAGAGAAAGAACTTGCCGAATCTCGATGAATCTTCCGTGAAATCGGGGGAGCGTTGGTTTCCTCTCCCCGATGTTAGTTAAAGCGGTTTTCTGTGATTCCAGCCACAGATTCCAATCCCGGAATCTAACGCACGTGGCTTCCTTCAGAATGGCTTCCCACTGCTGCGGGATCACTCTCTCGTGGCTTCCTTCAGAATGGCTTCCCGCTGCTGCGGGATCACTCTCTCGTGGCTTCCTTCAGAATGGCTTCCCACTATTGCGAGAACACTCTCTCGTGTCTTCTTGGTGCGTCTGAGGGGCTGTCCCCCTGAGACTCTCCTTTATACTTCCTCACGGGGTCGCAGGTGTCAATCAGGTTGGGATGATGCAATCTCTCTCTCAAACAGCCCACCTTGCCCGAGGGCTTTTCACGTGGTCTCCATGAGACAATAGTCGCTGGTATCTTATTCTGTATCCCTGGTGGGACGTGCAATTTTTCACGTTTTCTCTCTCTCTCTTACTTCCTGGATCTACTGACCCCCCCCCCCCCCCTCAACGGGTGCTCTTGCGATTCTCACAAAGGAGGGGGCTGGGATCATAACAGAGGTCAAAGAGAAAAAAGTGTTGGGCACCCCAATGACTAACCAGGGCCTGATGGGATTTACCCCAGGTTATTGAAGGAGGCAAGAGATGAGATTGCTGGGGCTTTGACCAGTATCTTTGTGTCTTTGTAGCTGGTAGACCAGTCCAGGAGGACAGGCAAGTGACCAATGTTGTACCTCCATCTAAGAAAGGATCAAAGAGAAACCCTGGGAACAATGGACTGGTGAGGCTCAGATCAGTTGCAGGGAAATTTATGGAAGAATTGAATGGCATGTCTTGTCTTATCAACTTAATTAAGGTTTTTGACAAGGTGATGAGAGAGATTGATGGGGGTAAGGCAGAGGATGTTGTCTACATGGATATTAGTAAAGTGTTTGACCAAGTCCTTCCTGGGAGGCTAATCCAGAAGATTAAGTTACATGGGGTACTGACTGAATTGGCCATTTGGATTCAGAACTGGTTTGTACATAGAAGACAGAGGGTTGTGATTGAAGGGAGTTATTTGATCTGGAGGTCTGTAATTAGTGGTTACACAGAGATCTGTGCCGGGACCTCTGCTGTTTGTGATGTCTATAAATGACCTGGATGAAAATGTAAATGGGTAGCTTAGTAAGTTTGCGGATGATACCAAGTTTGGAGTTGTGGGTAGTGTAAAAGGCTGGCAAAGAATACAGTGCAATATCGATCAGTTGAAGATATGGGCAGAGAAATGGCAAATGGAGTTTAACCCAGGTGAATGTGAGGCATTGCATCTTGGTAGGGCTAATGCAAGGAGACAGTACACTTAAGGGCAAGGTCCTTAACGATGTTGCTGAGCAGAGAGATCTTGGGATCCAAGTTCATAGCTCCTTGAAAGTGGCTACATAGGTCAATAGGGTGGTTAAGAAGGCTTATGGAATGCTTGCAAGGCAAGCATTGAATTTGTCAAGGCATTGAATTCAAAGGTCAAGATGTTATTTTATAAAACTCTGTTTAGGACACTTAGGGAGTATTGCCTACAGTTCTGGTCACCTCACTATAGGAAGGATTTTGAGTGTTTGGAGAGGGTGTGGAAGAGGTTTACCAGGATGCTCCCAGGTTTAAAGGGCATGAGCGGCAGCATGAACTTGGGTTGTTTTCTCTTGAGCACCGGAGGCTGAGGGGGGATCTGATAGAGGTTTATAAGATTATGAGATGCATAGAGAGAGTATCTGTTTCCCAAATGTCCAGAAGACATGCATTGAAGGGTATAGGGGGTAGGTTCAAGAGGGATGTGAGGGTAAGTTTTTTTACTCAAAGAGTGGTGGACACCTGGAATGTGCTGCCTGGTACGGTGGTAGAGGCGAGTACATTAGAGGCTTTTAAGAGACATTTGGACAGGCACATGGATATGAGGAAGATGGAGGGATATGGACATGGTGTAAGTAGGAGGGATTGCTGAATAGGTATTTTTGATTTGTTATTTAGCCGGTTTGGCACAGCAGTGTGAGCAAAATGGCCTGATTCTGTGCTGTACTTTTCTATGTCCTGTGTTTATTAAGTACACCTGTACACCTGCTCGCTAATGTAAATTTCTAATCAGCCAATCATGTGGCAGCAACTCAATGCAAACATAGTCAACGATGCAAACATTGTTGTTCAGATCAAACATCAGATTTGAGATGAAATGTGATCTGTGACTTTGACGTTGATGCTAGGTGAGGAGATGATCGTGTGGATAGTCAAAGGCTTTTTCCCAGGGCTGAAATGGCTAACATGAGAGGGCACAATTTTAGGGTACTTGGAAGTAGGTACAGAGGAAATAGAACCATAGAACATTACAGCACAGAAACAGGCCTTTTGGCCCTTCTTGGCTGTGCCGAACCATTTTCTGCCTAGTCCCACTGACTTGCACCCGGGCTATATCCCTCCAGAACCCTCTCATCCATGTACCTGTCCAAGTTTTTCTTAAATGTCAAAAGTGAGCCCGCATTTACCATTTCATCTGGCAGCTCATTGCACACTCCCACCAATCTCTGCGTGGAGAAGCTCCCCCCCCCCCCCATTTTCCCTTCACCCTTAACCCATGACCTCTGTTTTTTTCTCCCCTCGCTTCAGTGGAAAAAGCCTGTTTGCATTCACTCTATCTATACCCATCATAATTTTATACACCTCTGTCAAATCACCCCTCATTCTCCAATGCTCCAGGGAATTAAGTCCTAACCTATTCAACCTTTCTCTGTAAGTCAGTTTCTCAAGTCCCAGTAACATCCTTGTAAACCTTCTCTGCACTCTTTCAACCTTATTAATATCCTTCCTGTAATTAGGTGACCAAAACTGCACACAATACTCCAAATTCAGTCTCACCAATGTCTTATACAACTTCACTATTACATTCTAACTCTAATACTCAGTACTTTGATTTATAAAGGCCAATGTACCAAAAGCACTCTTTATGACCCTATCTGCTTGTGAAGCCACTTTTAGGGAATTATGTATCTGTACTCCCAGATCCCTCTGTACTACTGCACTCCTCAGTGTCCTACCATTTACCTTGTATGTTCTACCTTGGTTTGATCTTCCGAAGTGCAATACCTCACACTTGTCCCCATTAAACTCCACCTGCCATTTTTCAGCCCATTTCTCCAACTGGTCCAAATCCCTCTGCAAGCTTTGAAAACCTTCCTCACTGTCCACTACACCTCCAATCTTTGTATCATCAGCAAATTTGCTGATCCAATTTGCCACATTATCATCCAGATCATTAATATAGATGACAAATAACAATGTACCCAGCACTGAACCCTGTGGCACACCACTAGTCACAGGCCTCCACTACCACTTCTTCCATTGAGCCAATGTCTAATCCAATTTACTACCTCTCCATGTATACCTAGTGACTGAATCTTCCTAACTAACCTCCCATGCGGGACCTTGTCAAAGTCCATGTAGACAACATCCACTACCTTCCCTTCATCCACTTTCCTGGTAACTTCCTTGAAAAACTCTAATAGATTAGTTTGACCTACCATGCACAAAGCCATGCTGACTTTTTCTAATAAGCCCCTGTCTATCGAAATACTTGTAGATCTTATCTCTTAGTATTCCTTCCAATAATTTACCTACTACCGATGTCAAACTTACTGGCTTATAATTTCCCAGCTTACTTTTTGAGCCTTTTTTAAACAATGGAACCACATGAGCTATCCTCCAATCCTCCGGCACCCGACCCATGGATATCGACATTTTAAATATTTTTGCCAGGGTCCCTGCAATTTCAACACTAGTCTCCTTCAAGGTCTGAGGGAATACCCTGTCAGGTTCTGGGGATTTATCTACTTTGACTTGCCACAAGACAGCAAGCACCTCCTCCTCTTTAATCTGTATAAATTCCATGTCCTCGCTACTTGTTTGCCTTGTTTCCATAGACTCCATTCCAGTTTCCTTAGTAAATACAGATGCAAAAAACCCATTTAATATCTCTCCCATTTCTTTTGGCTCCATACATAGCCGACCACTCTGATCTTCAAGAGGACCAATTTTATCCCTTACTATCCTTTTGCTCTTAACATATCTGTCGAAGCTCTTGGGATTATCCTTCACCTTGACTGCCAAAGCAACCTCATGTCTTCTTTTAGCCCTCCTGATTTCTTTCTTAAGTATTTTCTTACTCTTTTTATACTCCTCAAGCATCGTATTTGCTCCCTGTTGCCTTTACATGTTATACATCTCTCTCTTCTTCTTTATCAGAGTTCCAATATTCCTCAAGAACCAAGGTTCCTTATTCTTATTCACTTTGCCTTTAACCCTGACCAGAACATACAAGCTCTGCACTCTCAAAATTTCTCCTTTGAAGGTCTCCCACTTACCAATCACATCCTTGCCAGAGAACAACCTGTCCTAATCTATGTTTTTTAGATCCTTTCTCATTTTTTCAAATTTGGCCTTTTTCCAGTTTAGAACTTCAACCCGAGTACCAGATCTATCTTTATCCATGATCAAGTTGAAACTGATGACATTATGATCACTGGAACCAAAGTGTTCCCCTACACACACTTCTGTCACCTGCCCTAACTCATTTCCTATAGGAGATCTAATATTGCATCCTCCCTAGTTGGTATATCTATATAATGATTTAGAAAACTTTCCTGAACACATTTCACAAACTCTAACCCATCTAGACTTTTAACAGTATGGGAGTCCCAATCTATGTGTGGAAAATTAATCTCCCCTACAATCACAGCTTTCTGTCTCCTGCAGTTGTCTGTTACCTCTCTGCAGATTTGCTCCTCCAATTCTCGCTGACTATTGGGTGGTCTATAATACAACCCTATTAATGTGGTCATAACTTTCCTGTTTCTCAGCTCCACACATATGGCCTCAGCAGACAAGCCCTCTAATCTGTCCTGCCAAAGCACTGCTGTAATATTTTCCCTGACTAGCAAAGCCACCCCTCCCCCACCCTTCATCCCTCTGCCTCTATCACGTCTGAAACATTAAGCTGCCAGTCCTGCCCCTCCTGTAGCCAAGTTTCAGTAATGGCTATGATGTCATAATTCCACATGTCAATCCAGGCCCTCAGCTCATCTGTCTTTCCCATTATACTCCTCGCATTGAAATATACACACCTCAGAAGATTATTACCACCACACACCACCTTACTATTTGTGACTTTGCATGAATTACTAATATCATTTATTTTTACCCCTATTCCACTATCTACTCTGGCACTCTGGTTCCCATCCCCCTGCAAATCTAGTTTAGATCCTCCCCAATAACACTAGCAAACCTCCCTGCAAGTATATTGGTCCCCCTGTAGTTCAGGTGTAAGCTGTCTCTCTTGTACACGTCCCACCTGCCCCAGAAGAGGTCCCAATGATCCTGAAATCTGAAACCCTGCCCCCTACACCAGTTCCTCAGCCACGTGTTCATCTGCCAGAGCATCCTACTCTTACCCTCACTGGCACGTGGCACAGGCAGCAATCCGGAGATTACTACCCTCGAGGTCCTGTTTTTCAGCTTCCTACCAAGCTCTCCGTACTCACTCTTCAGGACCTCCTGACTCATTCTACCTATGTCATTGGTACCGATGTGTACCACGACATCTGGCTGATCTCCCTCCCACTTCAGAATACTGTGCACGTGATCAGAGACATCCCTGACCCTGGCACCCGGGAGGCAACAAACCATCTGGGGGTCTCTGTCACAACCACAGAACCTCCTGCTTGTGCCCCTGACTATGGTGTCCCCTATCACTACCGCTCTCCTCTT
The DNA here is from genome assembly GCF_030144855.1 of Hypanus sabinus. Lineage (NCBI taxonomy): Eukaryota > Metazoa > Chordata > Chondrichthyes > Myliobatiformes > Dasyatidae > Hypanus > Hypanus sabinus. The sequence goes on from NC_082727.1 coordinate 3,318,523, forward strand.
CTTCCACCCTCCCTTCTGCACTGCAGAACCAGACTCAGTGTCAGAGATCCGGCTGCCACAGCTTGTCCCAGGTAAGTCATCCCCTCCAACAGTATCCAAATCAGTATTCCTATTTTGGAGGGGAATGGCTACAGGGGAACCCTGCACTACCTGCCCTTTCCCCTTCCCTTGCCTGATGGTAACCCAATTACCTGTGCCCTGTTCCTTAGGTGTAACTACCTCCCGGAAGCTATTACCTATAAACTGCTCATTCTCCTGAATGATCCGGAGGTCATCCAGCTCCTGCTCCAGTTCCCTAATGTGGTCTGTTAGGAGCTGCAGCTAGATGCACTCCCAGCAGGTATCGTTGTCAGGGACACCGGAGAGCTCCCTGACTTCCCACATCCTGCAAGAGGAGCATTCCAACATCCTGCCTGGCATATTCTCTAGTCTGAACAAAAAAAAAGAAGAAAAACAGAAACTGACCGGAACCTACCCTCGCCTCTGCCTGTTTCGAGCCGAAGCCTGATTGAGCCAAAGCCGTCCCACTCCGACTCAGCCACTCCAACGATGGCCACTGTATATGGTGGTCTTCTTTTTAAACCTTGGCGCACTATGTCACGCACCTGCGCAGTCTAGCTTCTTTTCCCTGATCGGTTAAGCAAAAGAAAAACGACCTTTAATCAGCGATGCTTCAGTCTTCCAATCTGAGCCTCTTGCTTCAATTGAAAAGGGTTTGAAAAAGATGTCAGGGTTAAGTGTTTTTTTACGCAGAGGGTGTGGAACGGGCTGCTGGCAGTGGTGGTGGAGGCGGATACAATAGGGTCTTTTAAGAGAATCCTGTATAGATACATGGAGCTTAGACAAAATGGAGGGCTGTGGGTAACCCTAGGTAATTTCTAAAGTAAGTACATGTTCAGCACAGCATTGTGAGCCAAAGGGCCTATATTGTGCTGAAGGTTTTCTATGTTTCTATCTCACAAACTGCTGATCTCCTGCGATTTTCATCCACACCAGTCTGGATAGAGCATTGGCTGATTGGCAGTAGACATGGTGTGGGAATAGAGGAAGCCTTTTCTAACTGGCTGCCAGTGAATAGTGGTGTTCTGCAGGAGTCAGTGTTGGGGCCATTTCTTTTTACATTCTATGTCAATGATTTGGATGTCAGAATTGATGGCTTTATGGCCAAGTTTGCGAATGATACAAAGATAGATGGAGAGGCAGGGAGTCTGCAGAAGGATTTAGACAGATTAAGAGAATGGGCAAAGAAGTAGCAGATGGAATATAATGTAGGGAAATGTATAATCATGCACTTGGATAAAAAGAATACAAGCATAGACTATTTTCTAAATGGGGAGAAAATTGGTAGTAAAGAAGGCAAGTACAATGTTAGTTTTGATTTCAAGATGACTAAAATAGAAAAACAAGGATGTAATTCTAAGGCTTAATAAGGCACCGGTGAAGCCTCACTTGGAGTTTTGGGCCCTTTATCTAAGAAAGAATGTACTGACATTGGAGAGGGTTCACAGAAGTTTCACAAAATTAATTATGGGATTGAAAAGCTAATCCTATGAGGAGCATTTGATGACTCCTGACCTGCACTCCCTGGAATATAAAAGAATGAGAAGAGTTCTCATTGAAACCTATTGAATGTTGAACAGCCTGATAGAGTGGATATGGAAAAGATGATTCTTATAACGGATGAGACTAAGACCAGTGGGCACAACCTCAGACTGGTGGGCCATCCATTTAGAACAGAGATGAGAAGGAATTCCTTTAGCCAGATGGTGGTGAATCTATGGAGTTTGTTACCACAGGTGGCTAAGGAGGCCAGGTCATTGAGTGTATTTAAGATGGAGGTTGATTGTTTCTTGATAACGCAGGGTGTAAACGGTTACAGGGAGAAGGCAGGAGAATGGGTTGAGAGGGAAATGGATCAGCCATGATCAAATGGCAGAGCAGACTTGATGGGCTGGATGACTTAATTCTGCTCCAATATTTTATGTTCTTATGTAACCATGCAAGAGATTTTGACTGTGGAATAATTCTTAATGGCAGATGGAATGGTTTGAGTATCTCACAAACTAGTGATCTCCTGGGATCTTCATCCACAACAGTCCAACAGTCTCTAGAGTATACAGAGAGTGGTGCGACAATCAAAAAAAATTCAGGGAATGGCAGTTCTATGAGGAAAAATGCCTTGTCAATAAGAGAGGTCAGAGGAGCATGGTCAGATTGTTTCAAGCTGACAAGTGATTGGAACTCAAATGGCCATGCATTACAGCAGTGGTCTGCAGAAGAACATATCTGAACACACAACACATTGAACCTTGAAGTGGATGGACTACAGCAGCAGACCAGGAGCATACACTCAGTGGCCACTTTATTAGATACAGGAGGTACCACAGTGTGTATCTTTGTAGTATTATTGCACCTACCTGATTTTTTTTGGTTAAACCTTATTATTGTCTGATCAAAGCCTGTAGGTTTGTTAACAGCTTTCTTGGACTTGTGGTCTACTACTTTAGCTTTGTAGTGCACATGTGATTGGCTTTATTAATCCCTGTGCCCTGTTGATTTAAAGAAATAACAGCAAAACTTCGATTTTCTATTGCTCATTCCACAATTCATCTGATTGTCATTCTCTCTTTCAGATTAAAACTTCCAGCCCAGGTGTACTTACAAGGGGTGCGGGTAGGGTAATAGGGTAAATGCAAGCAAGTTTTTCCCACTTAGGTTTGGTAAGACTAGAACCAGAGATCATGGGTTAAGGGTGAAAGGTGAACTATTTAAAGGAAGCATGAGGGGAATTTCTTCTCTCAGAGGGTGGTGCAAATGTAGAATGAGCTGTCAGCTGAAGTGATGAATGAGAGGGTTCGATTTCAACATTTAGGAGAAGTTTAGGTAAGTACAAAGAAGGCAAGAGAGCAGCTATATTTCATTAGGAGTCTGGGGAGATCTGGTAAGTCACCAAAGACACTTGCAAATTTCTACAGATGTGCCATGGAGAGCATTCTAACTGGCTGCATCACCATCTGGTATGTGGGTGGCGGGGGGATGTTACTGCACAAGATTGAAATAAGCTGCAGAGAGTTGTAAATTTAGGTCCATCATGGGTACAAGCCTCCAGAGTATCCAGGACATCTTCAAGGAGCAATGCCTCAAAAAGGGAGTGTCCATCATTAAGGACCCCCATGACCCAGATCATGCCTTGTTCTCATTGCTACCATCAGGAAGGAGGTACAGAAGTCTGAAGGCATATGCTCAATGATTCAGGAACAACTTATTCTCCTCTGCTATCTGATATCTGAATGGCATTGTACACTAACTCACTACTCTTTTATTTCTATTTTTGCACTATTTATTTACTTTTAACTATTAAATATATATATATACACACACTTACAGTAATTCATGTTTTTTCCTATTATTATATATTGCATTGTGCTGCTGCCACAAAGACAACAAAATTAATGAATATCCTGGTGATATTAAACCTGATTCTGATTCTGATGGGATGTCTATGGTAGTCTATGCTCTGGTTGAAGGGCAATGGGATTACAGATAATGATAGTTTGACATGGACTAGATGGGCCAAGTGGCCTGCTTCCATGCTGTAATGTGCTATGACTCTTCCTCAGACAACTTTTAACTGAATCAATGGATCTGAAATGGGAAACTGGAAAAATCTAGTACTTTAAAGAAATCTTGGGCCCTGCTTCATGCTTGCAATAAAACATTGTAATTTTATGCCATATTTTCTAAATAATTTGCATATCACTTGCATTTTAGTAATTCATAAGACTTTGCAGAACTCATTAATAATAACTTTTAAACCAAGTCTTACAGGATTTCACCTTGTATCTACACTTAGTTGCCACTTTATTAGGTACACCAACAATCATTCCATAGTCAAAGTACTTAGATCACATTTCTTCCCCGTTCTGATGTTTGATCTGAACAACTGAACCTCTTGTCCATGTCTGCATGCTTTTATGCACTGAGTTGCTGCCACAGGGTTAGCTGGTTAGATATTAGTGAAAAGGTGTATAGGCATACCTAATAAAGTGGCCATGTATATTACATTATTATCAGAGTTACAACTGCTTGGGCAGAAAGAGTGGTGAGGTGCACTGATGATTTACATTTTGTGAGTGTTTTTCACTGCTGGAAGTTCCCCTGAGGAAATGAGTTCTGATCACATACGGGCTCCTCTGTGCATCATTTGGAGCTGAATACAAACCATCAAATCAGTGACAAATATCCCACTCAACTCAGCTGACCATGAAGAATAAATTTAAAATATCTTAATCCAGAAAACATACCATTACATTCTTGTTAGAAGTAAGGCAAAGTAAATTTAATTTCTCAGTGGGGAAAGAAGTATTACACTTTTTAGATTAATTAAGACATTATTTGAACTTGATTCAATAAACATAACAAACAAGTCTGGCAGCATCTTGTTTTTATTTGTTTTTTAATCTAGAGATACAGATCAATAACAGGCCCTACCAGCCCAACAAGGCCACGCTTCCCAGTTACACCCATGTGACCAATTAACCTACTAACCCAAACATTGTAATGTATGAGGAAACCCACGTGTTCACAGGGAAAGCATAGAGACAGCGGCAAAACAGAACCTGGGTTGCTGGCACAGTAAAGCGTTATGCCAACAGATGCACTAACCTAAATCTGTGGAGGGAAATGGGCTATCAACATTTTCTGACTCCTTTTATCTGGACTGAGTCTGTTTCACTCTACAGGTACAATTGTACCTCTCAGTTCCTCCAGCACTGTGTGTTTAACTTTTTCGCAATGCCTTGAGTCTCCATTATAAACATGATGTTTTTCTTGTTAACCGGAAGCCACAGCTGGTGATGTAAGTGATGGAAAGGGTAATTCCATCACTTTTCCCCCAAACTCTCCTTCAAAAACTGCTGGGATACTGTGCCAGCTGTGTTCCTGTTCCTGAATAAGGGTACCAACTTGTTGCTATAAAATTTAACCATTTATACAGGGAGAGCTATTGTGTTTGGACCTCCTCTTTGAGCCTAGATTTAGTATTTGCCATTTCCAGATTCTCACTCACTGCTGCTTGTACATTCAGAGGCCACTTTATTACGTGTAGTAACTACAGGATGTCTCTAATAATATGGCCACTGAGTGTATGTTTGAGATCTTCTGCAGCTGTAGACCACCCACTTCAAGGTTTGATGTGTTGTGCGTTCAGAGATGCTCCTCTGCACACCTCTGTTGTAATACATGGTCATTTGAGTTACAGTCAACTTGAAACAATCTGGCCATCTCCTTTGCCCTCTCTCATTAACAAGGTGTTTTCACCCACAGCACAGCCGCTCACTGGAATTTTTAAAATTGTTTTTCATACCATTCTCTGTAAACTCTAGAGACTGTTGTGGGTGAAAATCCCAGGAGATCAGCAGTCCGAGATACTCAAACCACCCCATCTGGCACTGACAATCATTCCATAGTCAAAGTCATTTGAATCACATTTCTTCCCCACTCTGATGTTTGGTCTGAACAACAACTGAACTTCTTGACCAAGTCTGCAAGCTTTTATGCATTGAATTGCTGCCAAATGATTGGCTGATTAAATATTTGCATTAACAAAGAGGTGTACAGGTGTGATAAATGGCCAATGAGTGTATTTGTTTCTTGATGTAGTGTGCTGTGCTGAACAACTAATGATCTAGCATTTAACAAACACAAGGTCATAGAGATAATGTTTCTACGTTGTGTTCTGAGAAAGATAGTTACATGCTCTGGAAAAAACAATTCATTTCCAAGAATCAGAGCAATTTATTTATTTATTGAGATACAGCATGGAATAGGCGGGCAATTTAAAATGACCAATAACCCTTATGTCTTTAGACTGTGGTAGGAAACTGGAGAAACCAGAGGAAACCCAAGTGGTGATGGGGAGAATGTACAAACTCCTTACAGACAACAATAAGAATTGAACCTGGGTCGCTCATATTGTAAACATTGGTGCAGAGCCATAAGTCAATATGCAACCCAGGGCAGTACAATGTGGAGGGCATGCTGTTGTCCTTGCAGCAGGCTCCCCCACTCCATGCAGCAGATAAATCAAAAGGATTCTTTGCAGCGATGGGACCCACTGCCTGGGCTCTCCAACTGGCCATTTTTGAGATCCCAAGGACGACCGCACCTTCAAGATTCTGAGGCTTTGCAGCCCTGGGTTCAAGCAGCGTGGGAGAAATTGGAATATCAAGATCAGCTGTCAGGGGACTCTGTACTCAGATCACACTCTCTCTCTCTCATTGGTGGGTGAGAATTTGTTGTGGATTCTCAAGTCGGAGAACTTGGAAAAAAAGCAACGTGGCAGACCTTAACACCATAATAAGTGAGTTGTTTGGCTTTGTTGGTCTCCCCTCTCTGTCCCTTTATTAAGGAGAAGAGAGAGCCGTGGTATGTTGAACTGTCGGGAGAACAATTAGTTTTTGAGGGACTGTAGATCATGGTCTTTATTGAAGAATTTGCCTTTGCTTGCCTGGTGGGTGGAGAGTGCTGATGCTCTTGTTTGTGGGAGGGTGAGTTGGGGAGGCTTGGGGGTTCTAACGTTTTACTGTCACCCTTCTGTTTTTGTGGATGTCTGTGAAGAACAAGTATTTTAGGTTGTATATTGTACACATTCTCTGATATTAAGTGGAAATATTGAACCATTGAATGGCAGAGACCGATACAGTTTGACACCAGCAACATTGCCGTAGCTGCTAGTCAGCTTTGAACTCATCATAGGTCTGCCTTGGTGACTCCAGCTCAGGATTTTTCTTCAGGGTTTACCCACAAAGCCTTTCCCATCAGTGGATACAGTGGCAAGGTAGCAGAGGGTTGAGATCAGAGTTTTCCTTCTTCTCGATGAACCATCAACCACGGCTGAAGAGCCCCATTGCCTGGGTTCATTTACACCAGTTTCTTTTAAAGATTAAAGGCATGTGTTGTTGAAACAAGGCTCTGAGAGGATGTTAGCAGTGTTGACCATTTGGCTCTCACCTTGACATGCATTCTATACAAAAAGATTATGTGATGCAAAAAGGGGATGCAACTTGTTTATCTTATCTGCCAGCCTGTGGCAAGGGAGGCTGGCAGTTTAAGCAGCAGCCATGAGTCACAGCAGTGTAGCAGGTAGTATACTGCCTCACATCTCCAACAGGCTGGACACAATCCTGATCTCAGGTACTCTTTGTGTTATCCCTGTGTACTCCCTGTATCCATGTGGTTCCACCAGCAACTCTCTCACTACCCCCCTTTCTCACTTCCCCTCCCCTTTCTCTCTCTCACTCCCCCCACCCAAGGATGTAATGGTTGGTGGATGAAAACCATCTTTAGTGTTGCTGGGAGGTGAAGAATCAAAGAACACCTTGCAGGGTAACCGGTTGGAGATCAGGACTGATGGAGTTGCTGAAGACTAGCACAGACTCAATGAGCTGTGTGCCACTCATATTAAATAAGTTGCTCACCGAGGTTGAGAGTTGATATTCCTTTCCCCAACCTCAAAGAATTACATTTGGCACAAAATCCTCTAAATCTCTCATAATCATGTACTTAATTGTTGCAAATGTGTCCACCTCAACCACTATTCCCTGAAGCTCGGCCCAAATATGCACCGCCCTTTACATTGAAAAGCTGTCCCAATGTCCCTTTTAAATCTCCTGCCTCCAACAGCCATCATCATGAAGTGCTTTGAGAGGCACACATTAACTCCAACCTCCCAAACATCCTCAATCCACTGCAATTCACCTGCTGCCAAAATAGATAGACAAGAATGCCATCTCCCTGCCTCCATATTCCTCTGGACCGTAGGACCCAGCATTCGACTGTTGTTTATTGACTATAGCTCCACCTTCAATGCGACAAATTCCAACAAGGCTCAATCCATTCTGAGTCCTGAGCCAACACCTCCCTCTGCATGTGGATCCTTGATTTACTGAGCAGCACACTGCAGTCAGTAAGAAGAGGCAGCAACACCTCCAGCACAATTGTCCTAAATACTGTTATCCCACAAGGGTGCACCCTCAGCCCCTTGACTGCCTAGCCAGATTCTGCTCTCTGCATATGCAATTACCACCATAGTGGGTCATATCTCACGTAATGAGCCAAATACAGTAAGGAGACAGAGAGCTTAGTAACATGGTGTTATGAGAACAACCAGTCCCTCAATGCAGCAAAACAAACAAGGAAAGAGGGCAGTGTACGTGGTACTGTCTGCATCAATGAGTGGGCCAAGACCTTTAAGTTGTGAACAGAACCAATAAGCTGTCCTGATGCAACCAGGTAGATATCATAACCAATGAAGCTTACTAATGTGTCTACTTCCTCAGGAAGCCAAGTCATATGCCATGTCCCCATTGACCCTTACCAATTTTTATCAATGCACGATGGAATGCAGTCTATCTAAATGCATCAAGGTTAGATATGGCAGATTCTCTGTCTGCGACTGCAAGAAATTGCCAACGATAGTGGACACAGCTCAGCACGTCATAGAAACCAGCCACCCTTTATGAATTATGTCTATATTTCAATGTTCAAAGTAAATTTCTTTTCAAAGTACATATATGTCACCACATACAACCTGAGATTCATTTTCTCATGGGCATACTCAGTAAATCCAAGAAACACAATAGAGTCAATGAAAGATCACAACCAACAGGACAGACAAAAAAACCAATGTGCAAAATACAACAAATTATGGAAATGCAAAAGAAATTAATAATAATAAATAAATATTGAGAAAATGAGATGAAAGTCCTTGAAAGTGAGTTCATAGATTGTGGGAACAGTTTAGTGATGGGGTGAATTAAGCTGAGTGAAGTTATCCCCACTGTTTCAAGAGCCTAATGGTTGAGGGGTAATAACAATTCCTGAGCCTATTAACGTGAGTCTTGAGGCTCCTGTACCTTCTTCCCATACTTGATCTTGTATTGGGAAATGAACCTGGTCAGTTGTCAGATCTCTTGGTGGGAGAGCATTTTAGAGGTAGTGATCACAACTCTTTCTCCTTTAGCAAAGAACTGGAAAGGGATAAGAACAGATAATTCGGGAAAGCATTTAATTGGAGTAGGCAGAAATATGATGCTATTAGGCAGGAACTTGGGAGGATAAATTGGGAACTGCATTGCAGAAATGTGGCAAATGGTCAGTGAACATTTCCATTGAGGCATGCAAAGGATGGGAGGGTAAATGAATCATGCTGTACAAAGGCTGTAGAAATCTAGTTAAGAAGAAGAGAAAAGCTTACGAAAGGTTCAAGAAACTAGGGCTCTAGAAAATTACAAGGTTGCTAGGAAGGAGCTTAAGAATGGAATTAGGAGACCCAGAAGGGCCCATGAGAAGGCCTTGGTGAGCAGGATTAAGGAAAATCCCAAGGCATTCTACAAGTATCTGTTATCTGTAAGTAGGGGCCGTGTATAATCCTGATTTGATGGAGACAGACATGTGAAGCATGGAGGAACATCTGGTGGAACTTTTGAAAAGCCTGTTTCGCTGCCGCTGCTACTGTGCGATTGGAGAAATCTCCAGGAGGAAGGCCCCAAATCCTCGGCTTTGCCGGTTGCTTGGCGGCCAGTGCCGGGGTCGAAGCGCTCAGCAGAGATGGTGCTCGGTACTTGGTATCGGAGGACTGGTCGGAGGCACAAAGTTTTCCGACGGACTCAGAGTTGGCTGTGGTCGGAGCTCCCAGAGTGCTGTATCGGCAAGCTGCGGCACTGAAGGTTCATGGCAGGAAGAGTTTTTCTTCCTTCTACCGTCTGCGTGAGATGATGGGCTGTCGGGACTTTTGAGACTTTCTTTTAAACTGTGCCATGGACTGCTCTTTATCAGATTACAGTATTGCTTTGTTGAAACTATGTGTTATAATTATGTGGTCTTTGTCAGTTAGTCTTTTATCAATTATGGTATTGTCTGCACTGTTGAAACTGTATGTTAACTATAACTATATGTAATCTATGTGGTTTTGTGTAGATCTTGTAGCTTTAGGTTTGTCTGATGGGTTTGTAGTTCCTTTCTGGGGAACGTGCTAAGATGGTAACACAATATCGACACGCAGCAGCTTCTCCAGACTCTGGACTGGGGATTACCAAACGTTATGTGGTTTTTCTTGTGTGGTCTGTTTTGTGCTTTTTCGTGATATCATTCTGGAGAAAGTTGTCTTATTTTTTAACCGCATTGTATTTGTGGTTTATAAATGACAATAAACTGAATCTGAATGTGAATCTGAAGCATGTGAAGAGGAAAAAGATGAGCTGTGTGAGAATAGGACCAATCAGGTGCAACAGTGGAAATGTGTGCATGGAGTCAGGGGAGGTAGCGGAGGTACTTAATGAATACTTTGCTTCAGTAAGCAAAGGGAAAAAGACCTTGACAATTTTGGGGATGACTTACAGCGGACTGAAACGCTTGAGCATATAGACTTTAAGAAAAGTATGTGCTGGAGCTTTTGAAAAGCACTATCAGATAAATCACTGGGATCAGATGAGATATACAGTGGGAAGTGAGGGAGGAGATTACTGAGTGTCTGGCTATGATCTTTGAGTCATCATTAGGGACAGGAGGAGTACAGGAGGATTGGAGGGTTGCAAATGTTGTTCCCTTGTTCAAGAAAGGGAGAAGAGATAACCCAGGAAATTATAGACCAATTTGACTTCAGTGGTGGGAAAGTTGTTGGAGAAGATCCTGAGAGGCAGGATTTATGAGCACTTGGAAAAACTAATCTGATTAGGGATGGTCAGCATGGCTCTGTCAAGGGCAGATCGTGCCTTACAAGCCTGATTGGATTCTTTGAGGATGTAACTAAACACATTGATGAAGGTAGAGCAGTGGATGTAGTGTATATGGATTTCAGTAAGGCATTTGATAAAGTCCTCATACAAGGCTCCTTTAGAAAGTAAGGAGTCCTGGGATCCAAGAAGAACTTGCTTTGTGGATTCAGAACTGGCTTGCCCACAGAAGGCAAAGGGTGGTTGTAGATGGTTCATATTCTGCATGGAGGTCAGTGACCAGTGGTGTGCCTCGGGGATCTGTTCTGGGACCCCCTTCTCTTTGTGATTTTTATAAAAAACCTGGATGAAGAAGTAGAGGATGAATTAGTAAGTTTGCTGATAACAGAAAGATTGGGAGTGTTGTGGATAGTATGGAGGGCTGTCAGAGGTTACAGTGGAACATTGATAGGATGCAAAACTGGGTTGAGAAGTGAAAGAGGGACTTCAACCAAGATAAGTGCAAAGTGGTTCATTTTAGTAGGTCAAATTTGAAGACAGTATAATATTAATGGTAAGACTCTTGGTAGTGTGGAGGATCCGAGAGACCTTGGGGTCCATGTCCATAGGACACTCAAAGCCGCTGTGCAGATTGACAGTGTTGTTAAGAAAGTGTGTGGTGTGTTGCCATTCATCAGCCATGGGATTGAGTTCAAGAGCCATGAGATAATGTTACAGCTATGTAAGAACTTGGTCAAACCCTACTTGGAGAACTATGTTCAGTTCTGGTCACCTCACAACAGGAAGGATGTAGATACTATAGAGAGAGTGCAGAGGAGATTTACAAGGATGGTGCCTGGATTGGGGAGCATGCCTTATGAGAAAAGGTTGAGTGAACTTGACCTTGGAGCGACGGAGGATGAGAGGTGACCTGATAGAGGTGTATAAGATGATGACAGACATTGATTGTGTGGATAGCCAGAGGCTTTTTCCCAGGGCTGAAATGGCTAACAGGAAGGGTGTTAGGTGCTAGGAAATAGGTACCAAGGGGATGTCAGGGGTAAGTTCTTCCACACAGAGAGTGGTGGGTGGGTGGAATGGGTTGCCAGCAATGGTGGTGGAAGCAGATACAATAGGGTCTTTTAAGAACCTCTTAGATAGGTAAATGGAGCTTAGGGCTATGCGCTAAAGAAATTCTAGGAAGTATCTGGAGTAGGTTACATGGTCATCTCAACATTGTGGGCCGAGGGGCCTGTAATGTGCTATAGGTTTCTATGTCCTATGTTCTATGTTCTTGATGGTAACAGTGAGAAGAGAGCATGGCCTGGGTGATGGTGGTTCTTGATGATGGATGCTGCTTTTCTGTGACAGCACATCATGTAGGTGTGCTCAATGGTGGGAAAGGCTTTACCCTTGAAGGATTTTCCATTCTCACTGCTTTACTAAAGCAGCCAGTGCAGTCAAAGACCCCACTCCCCTCCTCCATCGGACAGAAGATACAAAAGCCTAAAAACACATAACCACCAGGTTCAAAGATAATTTCAATCCCACTGTTATAAGTCTATTGAAGGTTTCCAAGTATAATTAGATTCTGAAACTCACAAACTACCTCATTATGATCATTCACCTTACAGTATACCTGCACTGCACTTCATCTGTAGCTGTTGTATTTTATTCTGAATTGTTCCTTGACATTTTAGGAACAGCTTCTTCCCACTGCCATCAGATTTCCGAATGGACAATGAACCTATGGACACTATTTCACTATTTTTTTCTGTTTTGTTCTCTTTTTACACTACCTGTTTAATTTAATGTTATATATAATGTTATATGTCTTTCTAATTATAATTTATAGGTGATGTATTGCAGTGTACTGCTGCTGCAAAACAACACTTTTCATGACATTGATATAAAGCCTGAGTCTGATTCTAATTTCATTGTATCACCTCGAAGCACTGTGTAATGATTTGAGCTGTATGAACAGAATGTCAGACAATCTTCACTGACCTCATATGTGACAAAAATAAACCAATTCCATTTCCAACCTATGGCCCCTAATTTTTGTACCTTCTCCCTGAGAAAAAGACGATGCAATTTGCCCCTCCTGAACTTATATACTTCCATCAGGTCACCCCTTTATGTTTCAGGGAATAAGGTTCTAAGTTGTGCAACTTGGCCCTGTAATTCAGCCCCCCAATTCCAATCATCAGCCTGGTAAATATTTTCTCTACTGTTTCCTATCTTTCCTATAAGAGTTTGACCAAACTTACACACAATACTGTACATACAATACCAAGTGCAGCCCAATTCCCTGCTGAATAATATTTGCTTCTATACTGTTTGATCACAGTTTAATTTCACTCAGGACTCCCCTCATTCCCCCTGGATGATTTGGTTGAGTTACTTCTGAAAATCCCTTTTTCTTCTTCTAAAAATAATCCTATTTGAAATGTAAATACATTTGTGACAATGGGCTGAATAATCATTCTGCTCTGCTATTCATGATCACAGTACGACAAAGGTCAGCCTTACCAAGCATAAGATATGTAAACTCTTGAAATGTGCAGATTAGAGGTTTTTATGTCTTCAAAACAGACATTCACTTCCACTTAAATATTTTACTTTTATACTTTTGTTTGCCTTCCTCATAACTTGGTGCACCTTCTGTGATTTGTATCAAGAATCTCTGAACACCAGCAGTTCTCAGTTTTGCACCATTTAAGAAATCCACTTTCCTATTGATGTTTCACCTAATCAAATGATGTCACAATTCTCCCCATTAATGGCCAGGGAAAGTGAATCAAAAACTAGAGGGCATAGGTTTAAGGAGAAAGGGGGAAGATTGACAAGAGACATGCCAGGCAGCTTTTTTCAAATGAAGTGTGGTACATACCGGGAACTAGCTGCCAGAGAAAGTGGTTAAAGCAGATAAAATAACATTCAGAAGAAATTTGGAGAAGCACATGGATGGGAGGAGTTTGGAGAGATATGGGCAAATGGGATGAGTAAGGCAGGAGCTAATTTAGTGGCCAGTTGATGTGGGAGGCTAAACATTTAAGGGAGAAAGTCCGGAGAATGTAAACACCTGAGATTCTGCAGGTGCTGAAAATTTAGAGGAACACATACAAGTTGCTAGAGGAACTTAGCAGGTCAAGCAGTATATATGGAAAATGATAAAGAGCCAATGTTTTGGACTGAGACGCTTCATGAGAAATGATCAGGGTAAAGGGTTAGCATGACATTGTGGGCCAAAAGGTGTGTACTGTGCTGTGTTATGGTCTATGTTAATTGCAATCATAGAATCAATTTCACTCCTTCTATACTGACCATCAGGTAACCATCTAGATCAACCCCAGTTACCAGCACTCGGCCCATAACCTTCAATTCCTCCACTCATCCACATTCTTGAGGAATGCTGTGAGAATGCCCATCTTAGGCAGTGTACTTATCGGGAAAATCTCTTGCCATTTACACACTCTATATTCCTCATAGCTTTGTACAATTCTTTCAAGGTTCTCATCACCCTCCTCTGCTCCAAGGGAAACAAACCTACCATTCACTCTTCCCTCATTGCTAAAACATTCCATCCCAGACAATGTTTTGGCAAATCTCCTGTGCAAGCAAATGAGTCATGACCAGAATTGTACTTAATATTCTAGCTGCGGCTGCAAGTCCTGTAAATTTTGGCCATAGCCCACACACTCTTATGCCCTGGCTGCTGAAAGCTAGCATTACGTTTGACTTAAGTCTGCAAAATGTTTTCTGAACTGTGAGAGACAAAGCGATAATGCTGACCATCTCAACACCAAAGTAGTTTTGAGCACATCCCATGTGAACTACACTCAGTAATCACCCAAACCTTTGATGCAATATCAAAGAGAGTTTCTTATCACACAAGTTATAATAACTATATATAACTTTATTAACAGACACAGAAGCAGCATGCCAATACTAGGAAAGAATTAAACATCAAATGACAAAATGGCACACAGCCAGATTACCCTGGCATTATCTTTGATCTGATACTAATGACGTGAAGTGGCAAAGGTCAAGATAAGCCATCTCTGTATATCACAATCAGAATCAGAATCGGGTTTATTATCACCGGCACGTGACATGAAATTTGTTAACTTAGCAGCAGCAGTTCAATGTAAGACATAATCTAGAGAGAGAAAAATAATTATTATTATAAATAAAATAAAACATAATAATAAATAAACAAGTAAATCAATTACGGATATTGAATAATTTTTTTTAAAATGTGCAAAAGCAGAAATACTGTATATTAAAAAAAGTGAGGTAGTGTCCAAAGCTTCAATGTCCATTTAGGAATCAGATGGCAGAGGGGAAGAAGCGGTTCCTGAATCGCTGAGTGTTTGCCTTCAGGCTTCTGTATCTCCTACCTGATGGTAACAGTGAGAAAAGAGCATGCCCTGGGTGCTGAAGGTCCTTAATAATGGACGCTGCCTTTCTGAGACACTGCTCCCTAAAGATGTCCTGGGTACTTTGTAGGCTGCTGCCCAAGATAGAGCTGACTAGGTTTACAACCTTCTGCAGCTTCTTTCAGTCCTGTGCAATAGCCCCTCCATACCAGACAGTGATGTAGCCTGTCAGAATGTTCTCCATGGTACAAATATAGAAGTTTTTGAGTGCATTTGTTGACATGCCAAATATCTTCAAACTCCTAATAAAGTATAGCTGCTGTCTTGCCTTCTTTATGACTACATCAATATGTTGGGACCAGGTTAGATCCTCAGAAATCTTGACATCCAGGAACTTGAAGCTGCTCATTCTCTCCACTTCTGATCCCTCTATGAGGATTGGTATGTGTTCCTTCATCTTATCCTTCCTGAAGTTCACAATCAGCTCTTTCGTCTTACTGACATTGAGTGCCAGGTTGTTGCCGTGGCACCACTCCACTAGTTGGCATATCTCACTCATGTATACCCTCTCATCACCACCTGAGATTCTACCAACAATGGTTGTATCATCAGCAAATTTATAGATGGTATTTGAGCTATGCCTAGCCACACAGTCATGTGTATATAGAAAGTAGAGCAGTGGGCTAAGCTCACACCCCAGAGGTGCGCCAGTGTTGATCGTCAGCGAGGAGGATATACTTTTGTATTATCACCAATCCGCACAGACTGTGATCTTCCGGTTAGGAAGTCAAGGATCCAATTGCAGAGGGAAGTACAGAGGCCCGGGTTCTGCAACTTCTCAATCAATATGGGAATGATAGTATTAAAAGCTGAACTATAGCTGATGAACAGCATCCTGATGTAGATGTTGATTGTTGTCCAGGTGGTCTAAAGCCGTGTGGAGAGCCATTGAGATTATGTCTGCTGCAGACCTATTGTGCCGATAGGCAAATTGCAATGGGTTCAGGTCCTTGCTGAGGCAGGAGTTCAATCTAGTCATAACCAACCTCTCAAAGCATTTCATCACTGTAGATGTGAGTGCTACCAGGCAATAATCAATAATTCAGCCCACTTTATTCTTCTTTGGCACTGGTATAATTATTGCCTTTTTGAAGAAAGTGGGAAGAAAGTGGGCTGAAAATGTCCTTGAATACTCCCACTAGTTGGTTGGCACAGGTTTTCAGAGCCTTACGAGGTACTCCATCAGGACTTTCTGCCTTGTAAGGGTTCACTCTCTTTAAAGACAGTCTAACGTAGGCTTCTGAGACAGAGATCACAGGGTCATCAGGTGCAGCAGGGATCTTCACAGCTGTAGTTGTGTTCTCCCTTTCAAAGCAGGTATAGAAGGTGATGAGTTCATCTGCTAGTGAAGCATCACTGCTATTGGGTTTTGCTTTGTAGGAAATAATGTCTTGCAGACCCTGTCAGAGTTGTTGTGCATCTGATATTGCCTCCAACCTCGTTTGAAATTGTCTCTTCGCCCTTGAAATAGCCCTCTGCAAATCATTCCTGGTTTTCTGGTATAGGCCTGGGATGCCAGACTTGAATGCCACAGATCTAGTCCTCAGCAGACGACATACGTCCTCGTTCATCCACGGCTTTTGGTTTGGGAATGTACAGTAAGTCTTTGTGGGCACACACTCATCCACACAGGTTTTAATGAAGTCAGTAACAACTGCAGCAGACTCATCCAGATTCAAAAAAGAATCTCTGAATACAGTCCTGTCCACCGATTCAAACCAGTCCTGTAAGCGCTCCGGTGCTTCCCTTGTCCATACCTTCTTTTTCCTCACTACTGGTGCTGCAGCCTTCAGTCTCTGCCTATACTCAGGGAGTAGAAGTACAGCCAGGTGATCAGACTTCCCGAGGTGAGGGCCTGAAATAGCACGGTAGGCATTCTTGATGGTGGTGCAGCAATCCTCCAGTGTGTTGTTTCCTCTGGTATTGCAAGTGATCTGTTGATGGTAATTGCTTTGTGATTTTTTCAGACTGGCCAGGTTAAAATCTCCCAAAACAATGGTGAAGCAGTTAGGGTGCACTGTTTCATGCATGTTGATCCCATTGCTCAGATCATCTAAAGCCTGATTGACATTGGCTTGAGGTGGAATGTAAACCACTACCAGAATGACCCCAGAGAACTTCTACCTGCTTCTTGTGGGATTCATGTCCTTATATGTTGTATTCAAGAGTATATGACAGAATTAAACTATCTGGCCACCATTCCATCATTGCAGATTTATAATCTCTCAATTCCATTCCCCTACTTTCCCCCATAACCTCTGATACCTTTACAAACCAAGAACTTGTCAACCTGCACTTTAATTATGATTAGGCTTCCACAGCCACCTGTGAAATGAATTTCCCAGATTTACCACTCTCTAAACACATTCCTCTTCATCTCTGTTCTAATGGGAAGTTCTTGTATTCCGAGGCTGTGCCCTCTCGTCCTAGACTCCCCTAGTATAGGAAACATACTCTCCACTTCCACTCTACCTAGCTCTTTCAATATTCAATATGAGATCCCCCCCCCCCAATCTTCTAAATCTCACTGAGTACAGGCCCAAAGCCATCAAACACTCCTCATATATTAACCCTTTCATTCCTGGGATTATTCTTGTAAATCACATCTGGAATTTCTTCAATGTCAACACATCCTTTCTTGGATAAGGGGCCCGAAACTGCTCACAGTACTCGGTGTGGTCTGACCAATGTTTTATACTGTATGAACGGAGTGGGATTACTGTATAATGCTGAATATAATAATAACCTTGCCTCTGATCTTTACTCCGCACATCCAGACTCACAGATGACCCATTTAATTCAACCACACAGATCTCCATAAAAGCCCTCCAATCAATTCAGGATACTTCACAAGCAAGCTGCCCAGGAATGTAGATACCAAACCATGTCAGCTCTGCTCAGCAACCTTTCCAGCACAGCTGCAAATTAAGAAATTAAGAAAAAAATTGAAGTTCCTAAAAACTTCTGCTGGGTTTAGTAGTAAGTGAACAGAAGAAAAGTTGTATGTTGGAGATATTGTCTTTCACACAATTAATCAATATGTAACTGACTTTTAAATAAACCAACTAACTTTTCCTTCATAAAAGTACTTGCTCAAAGTTGTCTTCAAAAAAAATTGTTAATTATGTATCACACCCAAAATGCTGGAGGAACTCAGCAAGTCAGGCAGCATCTACAAAAGTGATTGTACAGTTGACACTTCAGCCAAAAACCATTCTTCAGGATTTTATTTTCTGCAGAATCTTTTGTATTTATGATTATGTACATTTATTATTTTGGCATAAAATTAATTATTTGCTTTCGAAAGAAGATGGTGCCAGAAGACAATGCGACCAGAGGCGACATCCTTCAGATGGTTCATGAAACTAGCGTAGTGGTTAGAGCAACAATCTACGGTACCAGAAACCTGGGATCAATTCCTGCCACTACCTGTAAAGAGTTTGTATGTTCTCCCCATGTCTGTGGGTCTCCTCTAAGGTACTCTGGTTTCCTTCAGCTGTCTAAGACATACAGGTTGGTAGGTTAATCGGTCATTGTAAATTGTCCTGTGGGTTAAAATTGTGTGGTTGCTAAGCAGTGTGGCTCGAAGGGCCTTTTCCACGCTGTATGTCAATAAATAAATTACTTCCCTCACTTCTTTTATGTCTTCTTTTTCTTTCAAATGTGGTTCTGCTGCTGCGGGAGCCTGTGATCTACAAGTTGGCAGTGTGCTTTACAGCCAATTGAGCAATCTGATGCTTTGCTGTCTTTGAGGGAGCTCGAGGAGACTTTGAGACTCATGCAACCTGGAGATGGGGTGCACCCATTTGTCACCAATTAAAGCATCAGGGAAGATTGAAACTCATTGATGGTGAGATCCAAAGGCAGGCAGGTGACCAGAGACTAAGTGATTGAAGGGGACCAGGAGAGGTTTGAACAGGGCAATCCTATTTACCCCTCTACAACTCATCCGCCCCCAGTTCCTCTCCCCTCACCCCTTGCCCTCTGACTCTCTTCAAGGACACTGGAGAGCCAATGACCATAGGCACATGGACTGTCACTGCTGAGCTCAGCAGACTTCACCCAGGCAAGGCTGTGGGGCTGGATGCATCAGCCCAAGGGTACTCAGGGTTTGAGCTACTCAGCTGGGTGTAGCCTTTCAGTACACTTTAACCAGAGCCTGGACCTGGAGAGGATCCCTGTGCTGTGGAAAACATCCTGCCTAGTTCCAGTACCCAAGGCATGTCCCACCATGATCAGTGGTGCATGTAATGAAATCGTTAGGAAGGCTGGTCCTGACACACCTCCAGACCATTATAAATCCCTCCAGACCCTTTGCAGTTTGGTTACCAACCACATATTGGAGTCGAGGACACCATTATCTTCCTACTTCAATGAGCTTAAACCCATCTGGATGAGTCAGGCAGCATGTTTTTGATTTCTCTGGTGGTTTAAACACCATATGACATGCTTTACCAGGGAGTAAGCTCACGAGATGCATGTGGATGCTCCACTAGTGTCCTGGATTACAGATTACCTGTCCAGGCATCTGCAGTATGTGAGATTGGAAAGCTGTGTTTTAGATACTGTGGTTAGCAGCACAGGGGCACCTCAGGGGTCTGTCCTGTCCGCCTTCCTGTTCACTGTCTACATCTCAGACTTCAGATACAACTTGGAGTCCTGCAGGTAGAAATTTTCGGATGATTCGGCAGTTGTGGGATGTATCAGCCAGGGTCAAGAGGCTGAGTACAGAAGAGAGGTGAACAACTTTGTTGAGTGGTGTGGGCTGATTCAGCTGCAGTTCAACATCACTAAGACAAAGGAGTTGGTGGCGGACTTCAGGAAGATGCATTCCCATCTCCATCAAGGGACCGAATGAGGAAGTTATCCAGGACTACAAATACCCGGGACTCAAGAAGGACAACAAGCTTGTCAGGGAGGCTGGTTCTGCTCTAGGGGTGGAACTGGATTCCCTGATGGTTGTGTCTGAGAGGAAGATGATGCAGAAGCTATGGAGCATTATGGACCATCCCTCTCACCCCCTACATGACATTCTGGACAAACAGAGGAGCGCCTTTAGTAACAAACAGATTCCACTGAGGTTTACCGCTGAACGCCACAGGAGATCCTTTCTTCTTATGTATATACGTTTATGGTTTCATTACACATCTGTATTTTGCACTATTACTTTTTAATGCACATTCTGTATTCTTTTTCATATCTCAGTGCTTAAATTTTGTATTTTAGAGTATATATTTCTGACTGAACAACCTTGCAACAATAATTTCCTTCAGCATAAATCTTATCTTATATCCTATGTTTTTTGCCAGTTTCTTTTCGTTTGCACAATTTGTTTTTTTGTGGTTGGGAACTTGATGTTTTTCTCTGAACGGATTCCATAGCTTTTCCTCGTTTTGTGACTGTCTGTGGAAGATGAACCTCAGGGTTGTATACTGCATACATACTTTGGTAATAAGTGTACCTTGAATCTTTGAAAAGTTGTTTACAACAATAATTTGCATTGTTACTGTCACATTTCAATAAGAACAATATTACGTCATGATTAGTGGGAGGCAGTTTGAATGCAAAGACCAGTGCCTTCCTGTTCCATTAGCATTCCTCTGGGGTATGCTTTTTCCTTCATGAAAACATCAGTGATTAACTGTTACATCAAATGGGAATAAATATTATTTGGTTTAATAATCTTTAAGGAATTAAATAATAATTCCCTAATCATTTAAGGTATTAGTGTGATACTAATCATCAAAGAGTCAAATTCCAAATATTCATTTGTGCTACTCAATGAATCATCTAACTGGCAATGCTCAATCCCATTTGATGCTTAATTTTATCAGATAAAGTGCTGAGACTCTGATTACACCTGATGAAGTGTGGAGATTCATCTGTTTTTGTAGTTTTATAGTCTAATTAGTGGACACACAAAACTAAAATCTTTCTCAAGTAAAATAAAAATTTATATTGCAATTTTCATATTAATAAGATGGAAAGATTTTCGCTTATCTTCAGTCAGTTTTGTGCTTCAGTCATTGGAACAACCAAACCCACTGACAGCCTCCAGCTACATTTTAGAAACATAGAAACACAGAAAACCTACAGCACAATACAAGCTCTTCGGCCCACAATGCTGTGCCAAACATGTACTTATTTTAGAAATTACCTAGGGTTACCCATAGCCCTCTGTTTTTCTAAGCTCCATGTACCTATCCAGGAGTTTCTTAAAAGACACTATTATATCTGCCTCCACCACCATTACCGGCAGCCAATTCCATGCACTCACCACTCTCTGCGTAAAAAACTTACCCCTGACATCTCCTCATACCTACTTCCAAGCATCTTAAAACTGTTAGCATCTCACGTTAGCCATTTCAGCCCTGGGAAAAAGCCTCTGGCTATCCACATGATCAATGCCTCTTATCATCTTATACACCTCTATCAGGTCACCTCTCATCCTCCATCGCTCTAAGGAGAAAAGGCCAAGTTCACTCAACTTATTCTCTTAAGGCCTGCTCCCCAATCCAGGCAACATCCTTGTAAATCTCCTCTGCACACTTTCTATAGTATCCAAATCTTTTCTGTTGTGAGGTGACCAGAACTGAGCACAATACTCCAAGTGAGGTCTGATCAGAGTCCTATATAGCTGCAACATTACCTTTCGGCTCAAACTCAATCCCACAGTTGATGAAGGTCAATGCACCATATGCCTTCTTAACCACAGAGTCAACCTGTGTGGCAGCTTTGAGTGTCCTATGGACTTGGACCCTAAGATCCCTCTGATCCTCCACACTGCTGAGAGTCTTACCATTAATACTATATTCTGCCATCATATTTGACCTACCAAAGTAAACCACCTCACACTTATCTAGGTTGAACTACATCTGCCACTTCTCAGCCCAGTTTTGCATTCTATTGATGTCCTGCTGTAATCTCTGACAGCCCTCCACACTATCCACAACACCCCCAACCTTTGTGTCATCAGCAAATTTACTAGCCCATCCCTCTAGTTCCTCGTCCAGGTCATTTATAAAAATCACGAAGACTCGGGGTCCCAGAACAGATCCCGGATGCACACTGCTGGTGGCCGACCTCCATGCAGAATATGACCCTACTACAACCACTCTTTGCCTTCTGTAGGCAAGCCAATTTTGGTTCCACAAAGCAAGGTCCCCTTGGATCCCATGCCTCCTTACTTTCTCAATAAGCCTTGCATGGGATACCTCATCAAATGCCTTTCTTAAATCCATATACACTACATCTACTGCTCATGCTTCATCAATGTGTTTAGTCACATCCTCAAAAAATTCAATCAGGTTCGTAAGGCCCAACCTGCCTTTGACAAAGCCATGCTGACTATTCCTAATCATATTATACCTCTCCAAATATTCATAAAACCCGCCTCTCAGGATCTTCTCCATCAATATACCAACCACTGAAGTAAGACTCACTGGTCTATAATTTCCTGAGCTATCTCTACTCCCTTTCTTGAATAAGGGAACAACATCTGCAACCCTCCAATCCTCCAGAACCTCTCCCGTCCCCATTGATGATGCAAAAATCATTGCCAGAGGCTCAGCAATCTCCTGCCTTGCCTCCTACAGAAGCCTGAGGTATATCACATCCAATCCCAGAGACTTATCCAACTTGATGTTTTCCAAAAGTTCCAGCACATCCTCTTTCTTAAGGTCTATATGCTCAAGCTTTTCAGTCGCTGTATCCCTACAATCACCAAGCTGCTTTTTCATAGTGAATACTGAAGCAAAGTATTCATTAAGTACCTCCGCCATCTTTCCAGTTCCATACACACTTTTCCACTGTCATACTTGATAAGTCCTATTCTCTCACATCTTATCCTCTTGCTCTTTACACGTGGAATGCCTTGGGGTTTCCTTTAGTCCTACTTGCCAAGGCCTTCTGGTTCTTCTAATTTCATTCCTAAGCTCCTTCCTGCTAGTCTTATAATTTTCTGGATCTCTATCATTACCTAGTTTTTTGAACCATTTGTATGCTTTTCTTTTCTTCTTGACGAGAGTTTCAACAGCCTTTGTACACCACGATTCCTGTACCCTACCAACCTTTACCTGTATCATTGGAACGTACCTATGCAGAACCCCACACAAATATCCCTTGAACATTTGCCACATTTCTGCTGTACATTTCCCTGAGAACATCTGTTCCCAATTTATGCATCAAGTTCCTGCCTGATAGCTTCATATTTCCCCTTACTCCAATTAAGTGCTTTCCTAATTTTGTGATTGCATTTTATTTAATTAATCAGTGTTACAGAATAGTAATAAGTCCTTCCAGCCCAATGAGCCCGCACTGCCCAATTATACCCATGTGACCAATTAACCTACTAACCTGTACATCTTTGGAAGGAAACATGTTCACCCAGAGATCGTGCAGACTCCAGACAGCCAGCAATGGGAATTGAACATCTGTCTTTGGCACTGTTAAAGTGTTACAATAACAGCTATATTGCCATGTGCCCTATTTATATATTTACATGCATTTATATATAATTTCCAAATTTCTTTGAACATTTCATCTCTGTCACCAAGTCCAAGAAACGTCATTGTTTATAATAGCTTGAAGTTTTAAAATCAGCAGATGTTATATAAATGCATTACTTTTTAATTATTTGAATGTTGCCATTTCATTCAGAACGCTGCCCAGACATGCTGGATTTCCTCACTGCCACTACACCAAAAAGGCTGAGATTGGAGGTGGCAATGCAAGGTAACCTGTCCCTCCTTGTTTCTCTCTCCACTCATCTGCAACATTTGCTGTAATGATCATTCATCATCCAACAACAGAAATGCCTCCACTCCAGTCTGATATTGAGCTGCACTCATCTGCTTTCATTCTCGTTTGTTTGTCTTAACCAGAGAACGAGCAATTGATGCTCTCTCTTGCCACACCTATCACATAACCCCCCTGTTCCAAGAATCTGCTGATCTATTATTTCTTGATAACATTCAGGGACATATAAAAACACATCGTATCTCCACAGTAATACCAGCCAGCCAGCTTTATCTCATCAACACTTCCAAGACTCTTACAGACTCTAACCCCCCACACAGGATTGGATGAACCAAAATTATTTTCAGTATGAGTAAGACCATCATTTTTGGCTCAGTCACCAACTCTTTCCCCATTGTTTCTGACTCCATCTCTCTTCATGCCACATGAAATGAAACCAGATTATTTGAATGTCTAATGTCACAATTACCTCAGACCCCCTCCTACCTTCTTAACCAAGCCCCAAAGTAACAACACCCAATTTGGCTCTTGTTTCTACTCTTCTGTTATCACACTATTCTCACACTGTTCACTCTTCTCCACATTGTTATCACCTTCAGGTGCGACTGTTGCAATGAGCTCCTGGCTTATCATTATTGCCTCTTTTTCTTTATGCTGTAGGTCATTCAAAACTCTTCTGCCTAACATTAACAACACACAAAATGCTAGAGGAGCTCTGCAGGTCAGGCAGAATCTTGGGAAATGAATAAATAGTTTAAGCTTCAGGCTGAGACCCTTCATCAGGAATGGAAAGGTGCCAGAAAAGGAAGGTGAGGAAGGGTAAAGAGTGCTAGCTACAAGGGGGTGGGGGAGAGGAGTGAAGTAAAAAGATGGGAGATGGTAGATTGGAAAGGTAAAGGGCTGGAGAAGAAGAAGAAGAGAGTGGACCAAGGGAGAAAGGGAAGGAAGGGCAGCAGGGGGATGTGATAGGCAGGTGAGGAGAAAAAGTAATAGGGAAAATGAAGAGGGAAGGGGAGGGGGAAACATTACTGGAAGTTGGAGACATTGATGTTCACGCCATCACATTGGAGATTACCTAGACAGAATATGAGGTGTAGCTCCTGCAGGCTGAGAATGACCTCATTGTGACAGAAGATGAGTCCATGAACCAACATGTCTGATCAGGAATGGAGATTGGAATAGAAATAATTGTCCAGTGGGAAATCTTGTTTTTTTGTGGATGGTGACAAAATGTTCCCACAATTTATATTGGGACTCATCTCTCTCATTGAGAGAGCAGATACAATAGACAACCCCAAGAGATTTGCAGGTGAAGTGTTACCTCACCTAGAAGGATTGCTTGGGGGCCTGAAAGGAGCTGAACAGGCAGGTATGGCACTTTCTCTGCTTGCAGGGGAAGATTAATGGGGATGGACAAATAGATGAATGGATAGTGATGAAATGCTTTGAGAGGTTGGTAAACACGAGGAAATCTGCAGATGCTGGAAATTCAAACAACACACACAAAATGCCGGTGGAATGCAGCAGGCCAGGCAGCATCTATAGGGAGAAGCGCTGTCAACAGTGTTCTGAGAGGTTGGTCATGCCTAGAATGTACTCCTGCCTCAGCAAGGACCTGGACCCATTACAATTTGCCTATTGCCACATTAGGTCAACAGCAGATGCAATCTCAATGGCTCTTCACACGGCTTTAGATTACCTGGACAACACAAACACCTACGTTCATTGACTATAGTTCAGTGTGTAAACATAATCATTCCCACAATCCTGATCGATAATAGTGGACATTGTCTTTTTGAGTCACTGCTCCTTGAAGATGTCTTGGATACGATGTAGGCTAGTACCATGATGGAACTGACTAATATTACAACTGTCTATCACTTCTTCCGGTCTTGTGCAGTAGGGCCCTCATACCTGACAGTGATGCAGCCTGTCAGAATGCTCTCCACAGTACATCTATAGAAATTTTCAAATATTTTAGGTGACAAACCAAATCTTCTCAAACTCCTAATAAAATATAGCCATTGTCTTGCCCTCTTTATAACTGCATCGATAAGTTGGGACCAGGTTAGATCCTCAGAGATCTTGACACCCAAGAGCTTGAAGCTGCTCACTCTCTCCACCTCTGATCCCTCTATGAGGATTGGTTCATGTACCTTTGTCCTACCCTTCCTGAAGGCCAGAATCAGCTCTTTCATCTTACTGATGATGAGTGCAATGTTGATGCTGCAACACCACTCAACCAGCTGGTATATCTCATTCATGTACACCCTCTCATCTCCACCCAAGATTCTGCCAACAATGGTTATGTCAGTAAATTTATAGATGGTATTTGAGCTATGCCTAACCACACATGGGTATAGAGAGAGAGAGCAAAGCAGTGGGTGAAGCACACTCTCCTGAGGTGCCCCAGTGTTGATTGTCAGCAAGATGGAGACATTATCACCAATCTTCACAGATTGTGGTCTTCCGGTTAGGGAGTCGAGGATCCAATTGCAGAGAGAGGAACAGAGGCCCAGGTTCTGTAGCCCATCACCCAAGATGCCCTCTTCTTGGTACTGTCAGGTAGGAGGTACATGAAGCACACACTCAACGACTCAAGAACAGCATTTTCCCCTCTGCCAGTGATAACTCTCTCAACTTCTTGAGAGAGTTATCACTGATAGCATGCTCAAAGTTCCACTTTTATATTCGTTCCTTATCAATTGAAATATTCCATTCCAGTGTGATTGGCTGTAGGTAATCTGATTGACCTTTAACACCATTTTATTGGCTCTGCTCCAGACCAGTATCCATTTATTGCCCTCTTCTCAGCAAGTGACAGTCAGTAATTTATGGCTCTTTTTTCTCTTCAGTAACAAGGTCGAATCACTCCAGGCAGGCACCAACTCCAACATTCATAAACCTGCATGTTATGTTATATCAAAGACACCTCACAAATAACTTCATATTTGGAAATTACATCCAGTCCAGCAGATAACCTGGAACATCATTGTGTCTACTTTAAAACACAGAAAGCAAAGCAACTCCATCTGACAAAATGGAGGATGCAAAACATTTCCACAAATGGCAGCCTCCATCTCCAAGCACATGGTAGGGGTAAAGACAATTGATCTGTCTGCTTCCACTATCCTTGAGCTGTTTGAGTTTGACATTTTCTGCCATATTTTAAGTCCATCATGGTCAACAAAATGGTAGTTGATGACAAGTGGAATTCTATTCCTGTTAAGGCTGCAGGAGGGTTGGGTGAGTGTGGATGTCTAGAGTACGGAGGACATATGGGTGAAGGCAGCATCAGTGTTGAAGGAAGGGAAACCCCATTCGTGACAAAGAGGACATCAGAGTTTTGAAAGGAAAACCACACCCTGGGAACAGTTACAGTGGAGACAAAGGGACTGAGAAAAGGAATGCCATATTTGGTTTTTTACAGGAGTCAGGGGTATAGTCAAGATAACCATGCAAATCAATAAGTTTATAAAATGTCGGTCAATAGTTTGTCTCCAGAGACAGAGAGATTAAGAAAGGAAATGGACTAATTTAATTGACTAGCTTGGCATGGGTGAATGATGCTGTGTAGAAGGAATAGAGGAGCATTATCAGATCAGTAAACATAGACTGTTCCACTGTTCCAGTGACAGAAGCTGGCATAGCTGGGGTTGAGGACTACACCTTTAGTTTAGAGGAAGTGGAGGAATTGAAGAAAAATTATTGAGGGTGAGAACCAGATCCACCAGGCAAAGGAGGGTAGTGGTGGAGCGGAACTGGTTGGGTCTGTTGTCAAGAAAAAAAGCAGAGAGATTTAAAGCCTTCTTGATGAGGGAGCAGAAATGTAAAGGGACTGGATATTTGTGGTAAAAATGAAGAGATCGGGGGCAGGGAATTGAAAGTTATTGATGAGATGAAGAGCATGTGAAGAGGCATGGATGTAGGCCAGAAGGAACTGAACAAGAAGGAGGCTGCATTGGATGCTGACTCGAGTTCAGTGGGACGGGAGTAGGTAGAGACAATGGGCCTAACCAAACAGTCAGGTTTGTGGATCTTGAATAGAAGGTAGAAATAAGCAATGTGGGGTAAGGGAACTATAAGGTTGGAGGCAGTGGATGGGTGATCTACAGAGGTTAGTGATGGCCTGTAGGTCCTGAGGCCTACAAGATATCTGGGAGTTGCTGCCTGGTCTCAGCAAGGTAGAGGTCAGTCTGCCAGACAACAACAGCATTTTAGATACTATTTACATTAGATGTTGTTTCCCCATCTGCTTAACTGCATAAATGCAATTCACCTCATTGTATAACATCTTGTCCAATTGCCAACTGGCTTATCCCTCTCCGTTCTACTCCCCTTTCAACCCAATAATTAGCCAAGAATACTGTGCTCCAATTCTGGACTCCTAAATGTGGTGGTCTCAATACGCTAGGCACAGGAATCTGCTCCCAAGACCTACTACTTCCATTCGTCCCTTTAGATTTGCATGTTTGGCTTATCTGTCTTCAATCTCTGCTTACGTGACTGGCATTCAGTTGTTGCCCTGTTTGAGAACAAGCGTGTGCAATGCGTTGGAGGGTTTTTCTACATTAAACACACAACATAAGTGGAAAAAATATGCATTCAGAAATTGGATCAGAGATTTACTTGTAACCTGCATGAGTGAAGATCATTCTAAAAGATTCCTTTAATGCATCTGATCCCTCAATACATTTAATATGGATTTTTCAAATTTCTTTAGGTAGAATTATTGGCATTTATTTTGAATACATTGCTCTCTTCATATACTTCTCAAATGTCAACCATATTGAGCATCGCTTACATAATGCAGAACTCAGTTTTAACTTCCATTAAATTCCAACTTGCTCGTTAACTTCCAACTTGCTCATGTGGTTCCATTGTTTAAAAAGGGTTCTAAGAGTAAACCTAGCAATTATAGGCTTGTCAGTTTGACATCAGTGGTGGGTAAATTAATGGAAAGTATTCTTAGAGATGGTATATATAATTATCTGGATAGACAGGGTCTGATTAGGAACAGTCAACATGGATTTGTGCGTGGAAGGTCATGTTTGACAAATCTTATTGAATTTTTTGAAGAGGTTACAAAGAAAGTTGACGCGGATAAAGCAGTGGATGTTGTCTATAAGGACTTCAGTAAGTGACAAGGTTCCGCACGGAAGGTTAGTTAGGAAGGTTCAAACTTTAGGTATTAATATTGAAGTAGTAAAATGGATTCAACAGTGGCTGGATGGGAGATGTCAGAGAGTAGTGGTGGCTAACTGTTTGTCAGGTTGGAGGCCACTGACTAGTGGTGTGCCTCAGGGATCTGTACTGGGTCCAAGGTTGTTTCTTATATACATTAATGATCTGGATGATGGGGTGGTAAATTTGATTAGTAAGTATGCAGATGATACTGAGATAGGTGGCATTGTGGATAATGAAGTAGGTTTTCAAAGTTTGCAGAAAGATTTAGGCCAATTAGAAGAGTGGGCTGAACAATGGCAGATGGAGTTTAATGCTGATAAGTGTGAGGTGCTACATTTTGGTAGGAATAATCCAAATAGGACATACATGGTAAATGGTAGGGCATTGAAGAATGCAGTAGAACAAGGTGATCTAGGAATAATAGTGCATAGTTTCCTGAAGGTGGAATCTCATGTGGATAGGGTGTTGAAGACAGCATTTGGTATGTTGGGCTTTATAAATCAGAGCATTAAGTATAGGAGTTGGGATGTAATGTTAAAATTGTACAAAGCATTGGTAAGGCCAAATTTGGAGTATTGTGTATAGTTCTGGTCACTGAATTATAGGAAAGATGTCAACAAAATAGAGAGAGTACAGAGAAGATTTACTTGGGTTTCCGCACCTAAGTTACAGGGAAAGATTGAACAAGTTAGGTCTTTATTCTTTGGAGCGTAAAAGATTGAGGGGGGACTTGATAGAGGTATTTAAAATTATGAGGGGGATAGATAGAATTGACGTGGATAGGCTTTCTCCATTGAGAGTAGGGGAGATTCAAACATGAGGGCATGAGTTGAGAGTTAGGGGGCAAAAGTTTAAGGGTAACATGAGGGGGGATTTCTTTACTCAGAGAGTGGTAGCTGTGTGGAACGAGCTTCCAGTAGAAGTGGTAGAGGCAGGTTCGGTATTGTCATTTAAAGTAAAATTAGATAGGTATATGGACAGGAAAGGAATAGAGGGTTATGGGCTGAGTGCGGGTCAGTGGGACTAGGTGAGAGTAAGTGTTCAGCACGGACTAGAAGGGCTGAGATGGCCTGTTTCCGTGCTGTAATTGTTATATGGTTATATGGTTATCTGTTGTCTCCGTCATTTTTTGAGCAGACTTAAGAAAACCTGTTATTACATTCATTCATTCAAATATATTTATAATCAAAGAATGCATAAATTATACAACCTTGAGATTTACATCTCATCTGAACCGGAGGGGTACTAACACTCTTGCAGGAATGTTTGCCAGTGCTGCTCGGGGGGGTTTAAACTAGATGTGCAGGGGGCAGGGATCCAGATCCAGAGGGTTGGTCAGAAGGAGCATGGGGTTAAATGTGTAGAAGGTTGGGGTGATCTTGAGAAGGTCATCAAAATTCAAGGTGCAATTAGCCCGATGGAAGTTCAAGGAGCTGGGTTAGGTACAATAGACAGTGTTTTAAGCAAAGAGAGGAGGAATGGGCTAAGAATTCTATACTTGAATGCGCGTAGTGTCAGAAATAAGACAGATGAGCTTGAAGCTCAGATGAAAATGGGGAACTACGATATTGTTGGGATAACGGAGATATGGCTGCAAGGGGATCAGGCCTGGGAATTGAGTGTACCAGGGTATACGTGCTATCGTAGAGACAGAAATATGGGAAGAGGGGGTGGGGTGGCCCTGTTGGTGAGGAATGAGATTCAGTCCTTAGCAAGAGGTGACTTGGGAACAGGGGAAGTAGAGTCTGTGTGGATTGAGCTGAGGAACAGTAAGGGTAAAAAGACCCTAATGGGTGTTGTGTACAGGCCCCCAAACAGTAGCGTGGATATTGGGTACAAGTTCATTAGGGAGTTAACATTGGCATGTGCTAAAGGTAATGCAGTCGTTATGGGAGATTTCAACATGCAGGTGAACTGGGAGAATCAGGTAGGTGCTGGACCCCAGGATAGGGAGTTTGTGGCATGTCTAAGGGATGTATTTTTGGAACAGCTTGTGCTTGAGCCAACCAGGAACGAGGCTATTTTGGACTTGGTGATGTGTAATGAACAGGAATTGATAAGTGATCTTGAAGTAAAGGAGCCATAAGGAAGTAGTGATCATAACATGATGTTTTTATCTACAATTTGAGAGGGATAAGGGCAGATCAGAGGTGTCAGTGTTGCAATTAAATAAAGGAGACTACGGAGCCATGAGGGAAGAGCCGGCCAAAATTAAATGGGCGAATGCCCTGGCAGGAAAGACAGTGGATCAGCAGTGGCAGATATTCTTGGGGATAATACAAAAGATGCAAAAGCAGTTCATTCCGATGAGAAGGAAGGATTCAAAGAGGGGGAAGGGGCCACAGTGGTTGACAAAGGAAGTCAAAGATTGTATAGCATTAAAGAAAAAGAAGTATGACAGAGCTAAGATGAGTGGGAATACAGATGATTGGGAAAGTTTTAAGGAACAGCAGATCTTAACTAAAAAAGCAATACGGAGAAAAAAAATCAGGTATGAGCTCAGTCTAGCCAGGAATATAAAAGGGGATAGCAAAAGCTTTTTTAGCTATGTGAAGAGAAAGAAGATAGTTAAGAACAATGTTGGCCCCTTGAAGAATGAATTGGGAGAAATTGTTATGGGAAACAGGGAAATGGCAACAGAATTTAATGCGTACTTTAGATCTGTCTTCACCCGGGAGGACACAAGCAATCTCCCAGATGAATGGATGGGCCAGGGTCATAAGATATCAGAGGAATTGAGACAGATTGACATTAGGAAAGAAACTGTGATGAGTAGACTGGTAGGACTGAAGGCTAATAAATCCCCGGGTCCAGATGGTCTGCATCCAAGGGTTCTAAAAGAGGTGGCTCAGGAAATTATGGATGCATTGGTAATCATTTTCCAATGTTCCTTAGATTCAGGATCAGTTCCTGAAGATTGGAGAGTGGCTAATGTTATCCCACTTTTCAAGAAGGGAGGGAAGGAGAAAACGGAGAACTATCGCCCTGTTAGCCTAACATCAGTCATGGGGAAGATGCTTGAGTCCATTATTAAGGACGAAATAATGGCACATCTTGATAGCAGTAATAGGATTAGGCCGAGCCAGCATGGATTTACCAAGGGCAAATCATGCTTGACTAATCTGTTGGAGTTTTTTGAGGGTGTAACAAGGATGTTAGACGAGGGCAAGCCAGTGGATGTTGTGTACCTAGATTTTCAGAAGGCATTCGATAAGGTGCCACATAGGAGATTGGTGAGTAAAATCAGAGCTCATGGCATTGGGGGCAGGGTTTCAACATGGATAGAAAACTGGTTGGCAGATAGAAAGCAATGGGTAGCAGTGAATGGGGTTTCTCGGACTGGCTGGAGGTGACTAGTGGGGTACCACAGGGCTCTGTATTGGGACCACAGCTCTTTACGATTTATGTCAACGATTTAGATGAGGGCATTGAAAACTATATCAGCAAGTTTGCTGACGATACTAAACTGGGTGGCAGTGTGACATGCGAAGAGGACGTTAGGAGAATACAGGGAGACTTGGATAGGCTGAGTGAGTGGGCAGATACTTGGCAGATGTCATTCAATGTGAATAAATGTGAAGTTATCCACTTTGGAAGCAGGAACAAGAGGGCAGAGTATTGTCTGAACGGTGTCGAGTTAGGTAAGGGAGAAATGCAAAGAGACCTAGGAGTCCTAGTTCACCAGTCAATGAAGGTGAATGAGCAAGTGCAACAGGCAGTGAAGAGGGCAAATGGAATGTTGGCCTTTATTACAAGGGGAATTGAGTACAAGAGCAAGGATGTCCTTTTGCATTTGTACAGGGCCCTGGTGAGACCACACCTGGAATATTGTGTACAGTTTTGGTCTCCAGGTTTAAGGAAGGACATTCTGGCAATTGAGGAAGTGCAGCGTAGATTCACTAGGTTGATTCCTGGGATGGCAGGGCTGTCTTACGCAGAGAGATTGGCGAGATTGGGCTTGTACACGCTGGAATTGAGGAGATTGAGAGGGGATCTGATTGAAACGTTTAAGATAATTAAAGGATTTGATAGGATTGAGGCAGGAAATATGTTCCAGA
Source organism: Hypanus sabinus (assembly GCF_030144855.1). Taxonomy (NCBI): domain Eukaryota; kingdom Metazoa; phylum Chordata; class Chondrichthyes; order Myliobatiformes; family Dasyatidae; genus Hypanus; species Hypanus sabinus. Next base: position 3,351,679 of record NC_082727.1, read on the forward strand.
TGTTGGGAGAGTCCAGTACCAGAGGGCATGGATTGAGAATAAGAGGTCAGTTATTTAAAACAGAGTTGAGGAAGAGCTTCTTCTCCCAGAGAGTTGTGGAGGTGTGGAATGCACTGCCTCGGAAGACGGTGGAGGCCAATTCTCGGGATGCTTTCTAGAAGGAGCTGGATAGATATCTGATGGATAGGGGAATCAAGGGATATGGGGACAAGGCAGGGACTGGGTATTGATAGTGAATGATCAGCCATGATCTCAGAATGGCAGTGCAGACTCGAGGGGCCGAATGGTCTACTTCTGCACCTATTGTCTATTGTCTATTTGCTTGCTCACAGGTAGCTAGAAATCAAGAAATCCAAAAGAACCCAATTTAAAGAGAAAAAGATAAATGACTTGATGCACAAGACAAATAGAAGAAGTATAAGTCATGCGAATAATTGAAGCAAAGAACACCATTCCAAACCAAAACTGAGTCCTCAAATCCACTGGTCATAATCAACATTCTCACCCCCATCCAGTGAGATCATACATGACCAGGGCTTCCAACTTTCTGTGCCAGAGTGATGTAACAATTTTCATTGAATAGTTATGAATGATGGGGTATAAGTGTTGATGTTCAGCTCCTGACATTCTCTTTGCTGTCCCCTGCTTCAAGAATTCATATTTACATGGCTTCTCCACATTCTTCTGCATGTAATTACCATCATTGCTCGTCCCAGAGGGCAGTGACAGCCAAGACTTTATGTACATTTAAGGCAAAGGTTGATAGATTTTTGATTGGTCAGGGCATAAAGGGATACAGGGAGAAGATAGGAGATTAAGACTGAGAGAAAAAATGGATCAGCCATGATAAAATGATGGAGCAGACTCAATGGGCCAAATGGCCTATTTCTGCTCCTATATCTTATGATCTTAGGGTTAAATACTGGATTAGAAGTTTGAGAATTGTTCATATCACCACCACCAACCTCTTCCCACCTTCCACCAATTGTAACATGATTGTAAATATTCCAATGTTATTGGCCTAGCTCCAACAGTAATTTCCCTGGTGTGTTGCACAGCTGAACTCTGTAGTGAGTCCAGAATTGAAGGACTTTGTTGGAATTCCCCGCTGATAATACCAAGAAACTGTGTTTAGATCTCAGACGGGATTCAATTATTGATTTAAATAGATGTTTTTTAGTTGCAAAGGTGGCAAGATAAGATCATGTTAAATTTTCTTCATAAAAATACTAAGCTAGATATGAAAGCATTATTGGAAATAAGTGAGACTCTGGCAGTCAGGGTATATTTAATAGCTACAATTAATATCAAAAATTCATAATTACCAGTATTAGATTGTAGAATGTGTTTATTGGTAAATGAATTTCTCTGAGGACCACTTCTTGAGTAGTAAGAATGAGAACGTGGTAGAATACATTTGTAGACAGATCATGACAAAAACAATTGTGTTGAGCTTCAGAAACTTGTTGGTTCTAGGCTTTCTAATAGATGCTAGGGCTGTGCATAAGTGATACAGAGGTAATTACATTTGCAAAGATACCAGACAAGGAAGTTACATCCAGGAGCAAAAACTGCACAACTTTTCCAACCAAGTTGGAATGTTTTCAGTTAGAATGGAGAAAGCAAGCTCTCACAAACAGCAATGCAACAACAGCCAGGTAATTCACTTCTACTGATATTAACTTAGGGTTAATTATTAGTTTGAATAAATTGTCTTGTAGGCAAAATGCTATCTCATGGTCTATTAAACCTATCCAAGTAACTGGATCATCCGCTTAACATGAGTTCCACTAGTGCATCTTGCCCTCAAAACTGTGCTTGAAAACACACAAATAGGAGTAGGGTATCAGGCTCCATATGCCTGCCCCACATTCAATGTGATTATGTGTGATGCCTTCAACCCCTTTTTCAAATACTTACCTACTTCCACTTTAAATATAATGACCCAGCCTCAACACCCTCAAGGGCAGAGAATTCCAGAGGTTCAGTTCCATCTAAACCTTCTGTACAACTCAGGTTTGTAACTGGCCCCGCATCCTGGCAGGATAAGTTGCAATATAAAAAGGGGGCAAAATCAGAAACAGTGAAAAATACAGAACTGAAAGCATTCAGTATACAGAATAAGGTAGATGAAGTTGTAGATTGGCATGTATGATGTTGTGGGCATCACTGAATCATGGCTGAAGGAGGATTGTAACTCAGAACACGTTGTATTGAAAGGACAGGCAGGTGGACAGGCAGGTAGGCAGAGCAGGTGGGATGGTTTTGTTGGTAAAAAATGAAGTCAAATCATTAGAAAGAGTGAACAGAGGATCAGAAGCTGGTGAATCATTGTAGATAGAACTAATATCCTGATGGGAGTTACTAGACCAGAAGACCAAAAGGTATGGGAGCAGAATTAGGCCATTTGGTCCATCAAGTCTTCTCCACCATTCCATCATGGCTGAAACGATCTTCATCTCAGCCCCAGTCTTCTCCCGGTATTCCTTCATGCCCTGACCAATCAGAATCTATCACCCTTTGCCCCAAATATACATAAAGAATTGGCCTCCACAGCTGCCTATGGCAATGAATTCCACAAATTTACCACTCTCTGGCTAAAGAAATTCCTCCTCATCTCTGTCCTAAAAGGACACCCCTGTACTCTGAGGCTGTGTCCTCTGATCTTAGATTCTCCCACCATAGAAAACATCATCTCCACATCCACTTTATCAAGGCCTTTCACCATTCGATAGGTTTCAATGAGGTCACTATTCATTCTTCTGAACTCTAGTGAATACAGGCCCAGAGCCATCAAATGTTTTTCATATGATGAGCCATTCAATCCTGGAATTATTTCCGTGAACCTCCTTTGACCCCTCTCCAGTGTCAGCAATCGTTTCTAAGATAAGGGGCCCAATCCTGTTTACAATACTTGAAATGAGGCCTCATCACTGCTTTATAAATTTTCAACATTACAAATTTGTTTTTATATTCTAGTCCTTTTGAAATGATTGTTAAAATTGCATTTGCCTTCCTCACCACAGACTCAACCTGCAAGTTAAACTTCAGAGAATCCTGCACAAGGACTCCCAAGTCCCTATGCAGTTCAGTTTTTTGAAAATTTCTCTCCATTTCGGAAAGAGTCAACCCTTTCATTTCTTCTACTGAAGTGCATGACCCTACGTTTCCCAACACCATTTCTTTGCCCATTCTCCTAATCTAAGTCCTCCTGTAGCCTCTCTACTTCTTCAAAACTACCTGCCCCTCCAGCTATTTTCATATCATCTGCAAACTTTGCAACAAAGCCAATAATTCCATCATCCAAATCATTGACATATAATGTAAAAAGTATCAGTCCTGACACAGACCCCTGTGGAACACCACTAGTGACCAGCAGCCAACCAGAAAAGGTTCTCTTTATTCCTACTCTTTGCTTCCTGCCAATCAGCTTTATCCATGTTAAAATCTTTCCTGTAATACCATGGGTTCATAATTTGTAAAGTGGCCTCATGTGTGGCACCCTGTTGAAAGACTTCTGAAAATCTGAGTACACAACACCAACCAATTCTGCTTTGTCTATCCTGCTTGTTATTTCTTCAAAGAATTCCAACAGATTGGTCAGACAAGATTTTCCCTTGAGAAAAACATGCTGACTGCAGCCTACTTTATCATGTGCTTGCAAGTACCCTAAGAATTCATCCTTAATTTGACTCCAACATCTTCCCAACCAATGATATCCAAATAACTGGCCTATAATTTCCTTTCTTCTGCTTCTGTCTCTTTTTGAAGAGTGAAGTGACATTTACAATTTTCCAGTCTTCCAGAATCATTCCAAAATCTAGTGATTCTTGAAAGGTCATTACTAATGCATCCACAAATCTCTTCAGCCACCTCTTTCTGAACCCTGGCATGTGCACCATCTGGTCCAGATGATTTATTTACCTTCAGACCTTTCAGTTTCCCAAGAACCTTCTCACTTGTGATGGTAACTTCACACACTTAAGGCCCCTGACACCTGGAACTTCCACCATACTGCTCGCATCTTTCACAGTGAAGATAGATGCAAAATACTTATTCATCTCATCAGCCATTTCCTCGTCCCCATTACTAACTCTCCAGCATCATTTTCCAGCAGTCCAATATCCATTCTCGCCTTTCTTTTACACTTTATGTATCTGAAGAAACTTCTGGTATCTTCTTTAATATAACTTTTTAACTGCCTTCTGTTGGTTTTTAAAGGTGTCCCAATCCTCTAACTTCCCACTAATTTTTGCTCAATTATATACTCTCGTTTTGGCTTTTACATTGGCTTTGATTTCTCTTGTTAGCCGTAGTTGTGTTATCTTTCCTATGAAATACTTCTTTCTCTTTGGGAAGTATATATCCTGTGCCTTTCAAATTGCTTTGAGAAATTACATAATACAAAGCTGTGCCGAACATTTCCTTACCTTAGAAATTACCCAGTGTTTCCCATAGCCCTCTATTTTTCTGAGCTCCATATACCTGTCCAGGAGTCTCTTAAAAGACCCTATTGTATCTGCCTCCACCGTGTCACTGGCAGCCCATTCCACGCACTCAGCACTATGCATAAAAAACTTACCCCTGACAACTCCTCTGTACCTACTTCCAAGCACCTTAAACCTGTGTCCTCTTGTGACAACCATTTCAACCCTGGGAAAAAGCCTCTGACTATCCACATGATCAATGCCTCTCATCATCTTATACAACTCTATCAGGTCACCTCTCATCCTCCATCACTCCAAGGAAAAAAGGCCGAGTTCACTCAATCTATTCTCATAAGGCATGCTCCCCAATGCAGGCAACATCCTTGTAAATCATAGTGAGGTGGCCAGAACTGAGCACAGTACTCCAAGTGGGGTCTGACCAGGGTCCTATATAGCCGCAACATTATCTCTTGGCCCCTAAACTCAATCCCATGTTTGTTGAAGGCCAATGTACCATATGCCTTCTTAACCACAGAGTCAACCTGCACAGCTGCTTTGTGCAGGTTGTCCTATGGACTCGGACCCCAAGATCCCTCTGATCCTCCACACTGCCAAGAGTCTTAACATTAATACATATTTGACCTTCCAAAATGAACCACCTCACACTTATCTGGGTTGAACTCCATCTGCCACTTCTCAGCCCAGTTTTGCATCCTATCAAAATCCTGCTGTAACCTCTGATAGCCCTCCACACTATCCACAACACCCCCAACCTTTGTGTCATCCGCAAATTTACCAAACCATCCCTCCACTTCCTTATCCAGGTCATTTATAAAAATCATGAAGAGTAGGGGTCCCAGTCACCCACGGGTAACTGACCTCCATGGAGAATATGACCCTATTACAACCACTCTTTGCCTACTGTGGGCAAGCCAATTCTGGATCCACAAAGCAAGGTCCCCTTGGATCCCATGCCTCCTTACTTTCTCAATAAGCCTTGTCAAATGCCTTGCTGAAATCCATATACACTACATCTATTGCTCTACCTCCATCAATGTGTCTAGTCACATCCTCAAAAAATTCAAACAGGCTCGTAAGGCCTGACCTACCTTTGACAAAGCTATGCTGACTATTCCTAATCATATTATGCCTGTCCAAATGTTCATAAATCCTGCCCCTCAGGATCTTCTCCATTGACTTACCAACCACTGAAGTAAGACTCACTGGTCTATAATTTCCTGGGCTATCTCTACTCCCTTTCTAGAATAATGGAACATCATCCACAACCCTCCAATCCTCTGGAACATCTCCCGTCCCCATTTATGATACAAAGAATATCGCCAAAGACTCAGCCATCTGCTCTCTCGTCTCCCACAATAGCCTGAGGTACATCTCATCCGGTCCCATTGCAGCTCGGGTTTCATCCCTGTCAGTGTTCTTTTCTAATCAATGCTGGCCGACTCCCCTTTCATGCTTCTGTCATTCCCTTTACTCCACTGTAATACTGATACATCTGACTAGCTTCTTCTGAAACTTCAGATGAGTTCAATCATACTATGATCACTTGTCCCGAAGGCTCTTGTGGTGAACTACATATACCTGTCTGGACACGCCCCCTGCTGACTGCTCCTGTGGCTCCTCCCACAGACCCCTGTATAAAGGCGATCAAGGCCTGAGCCCGGCCTCTCAATCTCCAGGATGTAGTATGGTCGTCACTCACTGCTTGTTCCTTCTTCCAGTCAATAAAAGCCAATATCTCGCCTTTACGTCTCAGAGTGAGTTATTGATGGTGCATCAGCTCTCTCATCAATTCCTGTTCACTGCACAACACACAATCCTGCTCTAAAAGATCATCCCATAGGCATTCTAGAAATTCCCCTTCCTGTAATCCAGCCCCAACCTGATTTTCCCAATCTACCTGCATATTGAAATCCCCAGACTATTGTTACATTGCTCTTTTGGCATGCATCTTCTGCCTCCCATTGTTATTTGTGGGCCACATCCTTCCTCTGGTTTCAGGGGTGTGTGTACAACTCCCATCAGAGTCTTGCAGTTCTTTAGCTCTATCCACAATGATTCAGCACCTTCCCTTTACTCCACTGTAATACTATGTCACCTCTTTGTAATGATTTGATTATTTTTTTACCAACAGAGCAACACTTCCCTCTCTGCCTTCCTGCCTGTCCCTTTGATACAATGTGTATCCTTGGACATTAAACTCTCTGCTTTCATCTTCTTTCAGCCTTGATTTGGTGATGCCTACAACATCATACATACCAATCTGTAACTTTGCTGCAAGTTAATCTACCTTATTCCATATACTATGTGCATTCAAATACAACACCTTCAGTACTGTATTCACTTTTTTCGATTTTGTCCACCTTTTACATTGCAACTCATCGTGTTGACTGTAATTCTGCCCTGTTAACAGCCTCCCCTCACAACTTATTGCCTCTGTTTGTAAACCAGCTACCTCATCTTCAGCACTATTATCTGCCTTTTCTATATGTCTTGCCTTGTTCAGGACACTAGTCACACTATGCTCAACCTTTTGATTCCTAACTTTGCCTAAGGTCTTAGCAACCTCTGCCTCCACAACCTCTCCACTAATTCTAGTTCCCATCCCCCTACAACTCTCATTTAAACTCCACTGTGCAGCATTAACAAACCTTCCCACTAGGATATTAGTCCCCCTCCAGTTCAGGTGCAAACTGTCCCTTCTGTACAGATCCCACATTCCCTGGAAGAGAGCCTGATGATCCAAAAATCTTATGCCCTCCCTCCTACTTCAATATATCCAACTGTACAATCTTCCTAGTTCTAGCCTAGTGCCACAGGTAGCAATCCTAAGATCACAACCCTGAAGGTCTTGCTCTTTGACTTTGCACCTAGCTCCCTACGCAGAACCTCATCACTCATCCTACCCATGCCATTGGTACCTATATAGACCTTGACCTCTGGCTGTTAAGAATGATGAGGACTCGATCCCAGATATTCTGGACCCTGGCACTCCGGAGGCAACAAACCACAGAACCTACAGTCAATTTTCCCAACAAACAATTCCCCCATCACCACCCTTCCCTTCTGAGTCACAGAGGCAGACTCAGTTCCAGAGACCCAACCACTGTGACTTTTCCCCAACAGTATCCAAAGTGTTCTTGAGGGGGATATCTCCAGGGGAACTCTGCACAGACTCCTTAACCCCTATCCCTTTTCTGTCACCCTGTTTCCTGTATCCTGCACCTTGGGTGTAACTACCTCTCTGTATGCCCCACTCTGCCTCCCAAATAGTCCAGAGTTCATCCAGTACCAGCTCCATAACACAGATTGTTAGAAGCTGCAGCTGAATGCACTTCCTGCAATTGCAGTTGTCATAGACACTGCCTTCCTACATCCCACATGAGGAGCATTTCACTATCCTGCCTGTCATCTCTACTGTCCCAGCTAAGCAGATATATAGAAGAAAAGGCAAAAACTTGAGCTTTTCTTTCCACAGAGCCATAGAACCGTAGAACATTTCAGCACAGAAACAGGCCTTTTGGCCCTTCTTGGCTGTGCCAAACCATTTTTCTGCCTAGTCCCACTGACCTGTACCTGCCCCATATCCCTCTATACCCCTCTCATCCATGTAGCTGTCCAAGTTTTTCTTGAGTATTAAAAGTGAGCCTGCATTTACCACTTCATCTGGCAGCTCATTCCACACTCCCAACACTCTCTGTGTGAAGAAGCCCCCACTAATGTTCCCTTTAAACTTTACTCCCTTCACCCTTAACCATGTCCTCTGGTTTTTTTTCTCCCCTAGCCTCAGTGGAAAAAGCCTGCTTGCATTTACTCTATCTATACCCATCATAATTTTATATACCTCTATCAAATCTCCCCTCATTCTTCTACGCTCCAGGGAATAAAGTCCTAACTTATTTAACTTTTCTCTGTAACTCAGTTTCTCAAGTCCCGGTAACATCCTTGTAAACCTTCTCTGCACTTAATATTAATATTTATTAATATCCTTCCTGTAATTAGGTGACCAAAACTGCACACAATACTCCAAATTCAGCCTCACCAATGTCTTCTACAACCTCATCATAACATTCTAACTCTTATACTCAATACTTCAATTTATAAAGGCCAATGTACCAAAAGCTCTCTTCACTCCTCAGTGTCCTACCATTTATCTTGTATGTTCTATCTTGGTTTTGCCTTCCAAAGTGCAATACCTCACACTTGTCTGTATTAAACTCCATCTGCCATTTTTCAGCCCATTTTTCCAGCTGGTCCAAATCCCTCTGCAAGCTTTGAAAACATTCCTCACTGTCCACTACACCTCCAATCTTTGTATCATCAGCAAATTTGCTGATCCAATTTACCACATTATCATCCAGATCATTGATATAGATGACAAATAACAATGGACCCAGCACTGATCCCTGTGGCACTCCATTACTACCAGTCTCTGGCTTCTCCCATTGAGCCAGTGTCTAATCCAATTTATTACCTCACCATGTATACCTAGCGACTGAATCTTCCTAACTAACCTCCCATGCTGGATCTTGTTGAGGGCCTTACTGAAGTCCATGTAGACAACATCCACTGCCTTCCCTTCATCCACTTTCCTTGTAAACTCCTCGAAAAACTCTAATAGATTGGTTAAACATGACCTACCACACACAAAGCCATGCTGACTTTTACTAATGAGTCCCTGTCTATCCAAATACTTGTAGATCCTATCTCTTAGTACTCCTTCCAATAATTTACCTAATACTGACGTCAAATTTACTGGCCTATAATTTCCTGGATTAGTCTTAGAGCCTTCTTTAAACAATGGAACAACATGAGCTATCCTCCAATCCTCTGGCACCTCACCCATAGATACCGACATTTTAAATATATCTGCCAGGACCCCTGCAATTTCATCAGTAGTCTCCTTCAAGGTCCGAGGTCTCCTATCAGGTTCTGGGGATTTATCTACTCTGATTTGCCTCAAGACATCAAGCACCTCCTCCTCTTTAATCTGTATAGGTTCCATGACCTCACTACTTGTTTGCCTTATTTCAGTTTCCTTAGTAAATACAGATGCAAAAAAACCATTTAAGATCTCCCCCATTTCTTTTGGCTCCATACATAGCTGACCACTCTGATCTTCAAGAGGACCAATTTTATCCCTTACTATCCTTTATATACCTGTAGAAGCTGTTTGGATTATCCTTCACTTTGACTGCCAAAGCAACCTCATGTCTTCTTTTAGCCCTCCTGATTTCTTTCTTAAGTATTTTTTTGCACTTTTTATACTCCTCAAGCACCTTATTTGCTCCCTGTTGCCTATACATGTTATACATCTCTCTCTTCTTCTTTATCAGAGTTCTAATATCAAGTTTCCTTATTCTTATTCACTTTGCCTTTAACCCTGACAGGAACATACAAACTCTGCACTCTCAAAATTTCTCCTTTGAAGGCCTCCCACTAACCAATCACATCCTTGCCAGAGAACAACCTGTCACAATCCACGCTTTATAGATCCTTTCTCATTTCTTCAAATTTGGCCTTTTTCCGGTTTAGAATCTCAACCCGAGGACCAGATCTATCTTTATCCATGATCAAGTTGAAACTAATGGTGTTATGATCACTGGAACCAAAGTGTTCCTCTACACACACTTTCATCACCTGTCCTAACTCGTTTCCTAATAGGAGATCTAATATTGCATCCTCTCTAGTTGGTACCTCTATATATTGATTTAGAAAACTTTCCTGGACACATTTTAACCCATCTAGACCTTTAACAGTGTGGGAGTCCCAATCAATATGTGGAAAATTAAAATCCCCTACTATCACAACTTTATGTTTCCTGCAGTTGTCTGCTATCTCTCTGCAGATTTGTCTGCAAATTCTCGCTGACTATTGGGTGGTCTATAATACAACCCCATTAATGTGGTCATACCTTCCCTGTTTCTCAGCTCCACCTAAATGGCCTTGGTAGACAAGCCCTCTAATCTGTCCTGCCTGAGCACTGCTGTAACATTTTCCCTGATTAGCAATGCCACCTCCCCTCCCCCCCCACCCTTCATCCCTCTGCCTCTATCATATCTGAAACATTGGAACCCTGGAATGTTAATCTGCCAGTCCTGCCCCTCCTGTGCTGCTACCTCTCTGAATCTACTACCTATAAACTCCTCATTCTCCCAGATGATCCGGAGGTCAGCCAGCTCCTGTTCCAGTTCAACACAGTTTGTTAGGAGCTGCAGCTGGATGCACCTTGCAGGTTTCGTTGTCAGGAACACCGGAGATCTCCCTGACTTCCCACACCCTGCAAGAGGAGCATTCCAACATCCTGCCTGGCATTCTCTCTACTCTATACGAACAGAAAAAAAAACTTACCAGAACCTGTTCACACCAAAGCCTGTTGAGCCAAAGCAGTCCCACTCTGCTCCCTCTCAATCCGTTGCCCACTCTCAATGCTGCCACTGTATATAGTGGTCTGTTTTTTAAACATTTGACGTTGTACTGGCTGACACGTGCCTGCACAGTCCAGCCTCTTTTCCCCGAGAAGTGTAAAAAAAAAGGCTTCTCTCTGAGATTTCTTACTCCTTCATCTCAGCCTCTAGCTCCAAATTAAAAAAAAATTCCTTTGCATTCTCTGAGTGAAGTCTCAAAGAGCTAAAGCCACAACATCACCTATTTAACTATGTCCACTCAGATGATGGCAGCTGTCCTCGTCTCTGCCTTCCTTTAATTTGCTCTGAATGGTCACTGGTCAAAGCTCTTTTTCACTGCCTCAAATCACACCTGCCATTTTATCCTCAGGCATTGGACCTGATTGAAGACCCTCCTCTCCAAACTTCCAAAATTTATATACAGACCCTCAAAGAGTAGTACAGACGTGGTCTACAAATTACAAAGGGAGATAGAAAGTGCATGTCAAAAGGTGAGTGTTAGGATAGACCTGGGGCTTTCATTATGCAGGTAGATTGCAAAATTCAGATTGATGTTGGATCCCAACAGGAGGAATTTCCTGAATGCCTACGTAATGACTTTTTAGAGCAGCTCATGGTTGAGCCCACTAGGAGATTAGATACTCTGAAATGGATGTTGTGCAATGAATGGGATTTGATTATAGTGCTTAAGGTAAAGGAACCCTCAGGAGCGGTGATCTTAGTATAGTAGAATTCACCCTGCAATTTGAGAAAGAGAAGCTAAAGGCAGAAGTGCAGTATTGCAGTGGAGTTACAGAGGCATGAGAGAGTATCTGAACAAAATTGATTGGAAGGGAACACTACGGCAGGGAACACTAAAGCAGTGGCTGGAGTTTCTGGGAGCAATTCGGAAGGAGTAGGATAGATACTGTTTATAAAAACTATTCACCTCCTTGGAAGTTTTCAAGTTTATTGTTATACAACATCAAATCACAGTGGATTTAATTTGACTTTTTTGACCCTGATCAACAAAAAAAGACACCCTTTAGGTGAGTACTTAGTAGCTGCACCTTTGGCAGCAATTACAGCCTTAAGTCTGTGTGGATAGGTCATCATCAGCTTTCCCCATTCTTCTTTACTAAACTGCTCAAGCTCTGTCAGACTGCTTGGGGATCATGAATGAATAACATTTTTCAAGTCCAGTCACAAACTCTCAATAGGGTTGGGGTGTGGACTCTGACTTGACCACTCCAGGACATTAACTTTGCCATTTTTAAGCCATCCCTGTGCAGCTTTGGCTTTATGCTTGGGGACATCGTCTTGCTGGAAAACAAATCTTCTCCCAAGTCACGGTTTATTGCAGACTGCATCAGGATTTCCCTGTATTTTGCTCCATTTATTTTACCCTCTACCTCCATATGCCTTCCAGGGCTTGCTGCAGTGAAGCATCCCTACAGCATGATACAGCCACCACCGTGCTTCACAGTAGGAATGGTGTGTTTCTGATGATGTGTGGTGTTTGTCATCTATTGCATCCAGTGCTCCCGGTGTGGCCTCCTCTACATCGTCCATACATGGTCTCCTCTACTGCCATGATGAGGCCAAACTCAGATTGGAGGAGCAACACCTCATATAACATCTGGGTAGTCTCCAGCCCCTTGGTATGAACATCGAATTCTCCGACTTCTGATAATTCCCTCCCTCTCCCTTCCCCCATCCCACTTTCACTCTGCCTCCTCTTCCAGCTGTCTAACACCTCTCTCATGATTCTGCCTTCTTCTACGACACAGTGCTTTCCCCTTACATTCCTTCTTCATCTCTCCTGCCTATCCCTTCCCTGCTTCCCCTCCCCCACCCCTTGATATTTCCTCTGATTGGTTTTTCACCTGGCACCTTCTTTATAGGGCCCTTGTCCCCTCCTTCTTCAGTCCTGATGAAGGGTCTTGGCCTGAAACGTTGACTGTTTGTTTCAATGGATGCTGCCCGACCTGCTGAGTTCCGCCAGCTTGTTTGTACATGCTGATGGCCAAAAAACTCAATTTTTGTTTCATTAGACCATGGACTAATGAAACTTCCAGCTGACTTCAGAGTCTCCCACATGCCGTCTGGCAAACTCGAGCTGAGATTTCATGAGAGGTTTTTTCAACAGTGGCTTTCTCTTTGTCACTCTCCCATAAAGCTGTGACTGGTGAAGCACCCCAACAACAGTTGTTGTGTGCGCATTCTCTCCCATCTCAGCCTCTGAAACTTGTAACTCCTCCAGAGTTGTCATAGGTCTCTTGGTGGCCTCCCTCACTAGTTCCTTTCTTGCATGGTCACTCAGTTTTTGAGGACAGTCTGCTCTAGGCAGATTTACAGCTGTGTCATATTCTTTCCATTTCTTGATAATTGACTTAACTGCACTCCAAGGGATATTCAGTGACTTGGAGATTTTATCCATCTCCTGACTTCTGCTTTTCAATAACTTTTCACAGAGTTGCTTGGAGTGTTCCTTTGTCTTGGAGTTTTGGCCAGGATACTGATTCACCAGCAGTTGGACCTTCCAGATCCAGATGTATTTTTACCACAATCAATTGAAACACTTTGACTGCATACAGGTCTCCAGAATCAGATCTCTATTTAACTACTTACATAACTTCCAAAACCAACCAGCTGCACCAGTGATGATTTGGTATGTCATGTTAAAGGGGGTGAATACTTATGCAATCAATTATTTTGCGCTTTATGTTTGTAATTAATTTAGATCACTAAGTGGAGATCTGTTTTCACTTTGATGCAAAAGAGTCTTTTTTTGTTAAATCAGAGTCAAAAAAATCAAATTAAATCCACTGCGTTTCAATGTTGTAACAAAAAAAGAAAACATGACAACTCCGGTGGGGTGGGGGGGAAATCCTTTTTATAGGCACTGTACATCCCTAATAAGAAGCATCCTAAACACAGGATGATGCAAACATGTCTGACAAGAGAAGTCAAAACTAACATAAAAGCTAGAATATGCAAAATATAGAGAGCATAGAAAAGAGCAAAAATTAGTGGGAAGTTAGAGAATTGGGAAGCTTTCAAAAACCAACAGAAGGCAACTAAAGAAGTCATAAAGAAGCAAAACATGGAATATGAAAGTAAGCTAGCCAGTAATATTAAAGAAGGTACCAAAACTTTCTTCAGATATATAAAGCATAAGAAATGCAAGTGTAGGTATTGGACTATTGCTGGAGAGGTGGTAATGAGGGACAAAGAAATGGCAGATGAACTGACTAAGTATTTTGCATCATTCTTCACTATGGAAAACATGGCAGTATGCCAGTTGTCTGAGTGTCAGGATCAGCAATGAGTGAAGTTGCCATTACAAGGGAGAAGGTGCTTGGGAAACTGAAAGGTCAGAAGTAGATAAGTCACCTGGAGCAGATGGTGGACACCCCAGGGTTCTGAAAGAGATGGCTGAAGAGATTATGGAGGCATTAGCAATGACCATTCAAGAATCAATGAATTCTGGCAGGGTTCTGGAGGATTGGAAAATTGCAAATCTCACTCCACTCTTCAAAAGGGAGAGGGGCAGAAAAAGGAAATGATTGGCCAATTAGTCTGACCTCAGTGTCAGGAAGATGTTGGAGTCTATTGTTAAGGATGAAGTTTCAGGGTACTTGGAAGTACATGATAAAATAGGCTGAAGTCAGCATGGATTCCTTAAGAGAAAATCTTGCCTGACAAACCTGTTGGAATTCTTTGAAGAAATATCAAGCAGGATAGGCAAAGGAGAATCAGTGGATGTTGCGTACTTGGATCTTCAAAAGGCCTTTACAAGGTGCCACACAGGACTGCTTAACAAATTAAAACCCCACGGTATTACAGGAAAGACATCAGGATAGTTAGAACATTGGCTGTTTGACAAGAAGAAAAGATTGGGAATAAAGGTTGGCTGCCAGTTACTAGTGGATTTCCACAGGGGTCTGTGTTGGGACTGATTCTGTCAATGATTTGGATGACAAAGTTGATGGTTTTGTAGCCGAAGTCAACAATACAAAGATAGGTGGAGGGGCAGGTAGTTTGAGGAAGCAGAGAGGCTACAGAAGGTCTTTCACAAATTAGCAGAATGGGCAAAGAAGGGGCAGATGGAACACTACATCGGGAAGTATATGGTCATGCACTTTGGTAGAAGAAATAAAGGTGTAGACTATTTTCTAAATGGAGAGAAAATTCAAAAATTCAAGACGCAGGATTTTCTAAAGGTTAATTTGCAGATTAAGTCACTTATGAAGAAAGCAAACAGAACCTTAGCATTCATTTCAAGGGGACTAGAATATTTTGAGGCTTTATAAGGCCCTGGTGAGCCTCATGAGGTATTGAGAGTAGTTTTGGGCCCCTTATCCAAGAAAGGACTAACACTGGTGAAGGCTCAAAGGAGGTTCAAGAAAATTGTTCCAGGATTGAAAGGTGTTTGATGTTTCAGGGCCTGTACTCACTGGAATTAAGAATTGGGGGCGAGGGGGGATCTCATTGAACTCTATTGAATGTTGAATAGAGTTTCCTATGGTGGGGGAGTCTAAGACCAGAGGACACAATGCCAAAATAGAGGGGCTTCCTTTTAGAATGGAGATGAGGAGGAATTACTTCAGTTAGAGAGTGGTGAATATGTGGAATTTATTGCCACAGGTGGCTGTGGAGGGTAAGTTATCAAATATATTTAAGCCAGAGGTTGATAGATTCTTGATTAGTCAGGTGAGAAGGCAGGAGGCTGGAGCTGAGAGGGAAATGGATCAGCCATAATGAAATGGCAGAACACACTCGGTAGGCCAAATGGCCTATTTCTGCTTCTATATCTTAAGGCCTTCATCTTGTAGTTACTATATTCATCAGTTGTTTGCTCATGAAAGCATCTCAACATTTATCCTGTCTAATGGAATACAACCATAGATTTCTTTCTTCCAAGAATCTATACTTAAATGTGTATCCGATTTCCAAGTAACTGCAATAGCTTTTTTGGCTACTGCCAGTGCAATTTTTATAAATTCTTTCTGATACTTATTTAGTTTGAGTTTCGGTTTTATCCCTTCAATATCACCTAGTAAAAATAATATTGGATTATGAGGAAATTGTGTTCCTGTAATTTGCTCCAGTAAAAGTCTTAAATTTGTCCAAAAAGGTTGAATTTTAGAGCAAGACCATGTCGAAAAAATTACTTATAATTTAAGAGATAAATATGAAACATTTTTGAAAATTTGGAGCCCTTATTTACAAAAGACAGGATTAAATATATAGATGCTTTGAAGATGAAACAATTGGTTATTAGGGGAAAGAAATAAATATACATATTAAAATTATTACGAATTCCATGGAGCATGTGGAGATCTTCCAACCACCAGGCATTCATTCATTCTTTCTTTCTTTCCTTCTTTCTTCTTTTTTTTTCTATGGGGCAGTTAGGGGGGAGGGGTTAAGGGGAGGGGGTATGGGTTATATACATTGTTTTTTCATACTTTGTAATCATTTAAAAATGCAATAAAAAATTATTAAAAAAAAAAAAAACATTTATCCTGTCAATCCTCCTTCAGATCTTACAGGTTTAAATAGAGTCACACTTTTTTCTTCTAAACTGCAAAGAATACATACACAAACCCAGATGATAGGGTGTTAAGATTTATGGTGTGCTGGTCTTCATTAGTCAGGGGATTGAGTTCAAGAGCCATGAGGTAAGATTGCAGCTCTATAAAATTCTGGTTAGGCTACAGTTGCAATATTGTGTTCAGTTCTGGTCACCGCTTTATAGGAAGGATGTGGAAGCTCAGGAGAGAGGGCAGAGGAGATTTACCAGGATGCTGCCTGGATTGGAGAGCAAAGAAGAATGAGAGAAGACTTGATCGAAGTGCGTAAGATTATAAGAGGCATAGAGTAACCTTTATAAATCAGAGCATTGAGTATAGGAGTTGGGATGTAATGTTAAAATTGTACAAAGCATTGGTGAGGCCAAATTTGGAGTATTATGTACAGTTCTGGTCACCGAATTATAAGAAAGATGTCAACAAAATAGAGAGAGTACAGAGGAGATTTACTAGAATGTTACCTGGGTTTCAGCACCTAAGTTACAGGGAAAGGTTGAACAAGTTGGGTCTTTATTCTTTGGAGCGTAGAAGGTTGAGGGAGGACTTGATAGAGGTATTTAAAATTATGAGGGGGATAGATAGAGTTGACGTGGATAGGCTTTTTCCATTGAGAGTAGGGGACATTCAAATGAGGACATGAGTTGAGAGTTAAGGGGCAAAAGTTTAGGGGTAATACAAGGGGGAACTTCTTTACTCAGAGAGTGGTAGCTGTGTGGAACGAGCTTCCAGTAGAAGTGGTAGAGGTAGGTTCAATTCTGTCATTTAAAAAAATATTGGATAGGTATATGGACAGGAAAGGAATGGGGGTTATGGGCTGAGTGCAGGTAGGTGGGACTAGGTGAGAGTAAGTGTTCGGCATGGACTAGAAGGGCCGAGATGGCGTGTTTCCGTGCTCTAATTGTTATATGGTTATAGATTATTTTAACTTTCTGCATATTGACGGAACCACACTGTAAAAGGACTAGATGGGATAGAGCTTGTTAGATGTGCTCAGCAAAGTTTCCTTCATTAGTACATATATGTCCCAATGAAAGACTGTGGGATACTGGATCTGCTAATAGTAGATATTAGGAAGCTTGTTTAGGGGAACTCTTTTTATCCAATGACCACAATGCCATTAGTTTTAAAAATAAATATGCAAAATATAGGTCTGGTCTGCACATTGAAATTATAAATTAGAGAAAAGCCAATTTTGATGGTAGGCTAGTAGGAACAAAGGTGGTGCTTATGGAGTACAAGAAAAGAAAAAGAACACTTAAGAAAATCATGAAGGCTCAAAGAAGGAATGAAGTTGCTGCAGCAAATGAGGTGAATCCTAAGGGATTCTACAGGTATGTTAAGAACAAAAGGGAAAAAATTGATCTTCTGGAAGACCAGAATGTTAATCCATGTGTGGAGCCAAAATAGATGGGGGAGACCTTAAATGCATTCTTTGCATCCGTATTTACTTGGAGGAGTGATATATAACCATATAACAATTACAGCACGGAAACAGGCCATCCCGGCCCTTCTAGTCCGTGCTGAACACTTACTCTCACCTAGTCCCACCGACCTGCACTCAGCCCATAACCCTCCATTACTTTCCAGTCCATATACCTATCCAATATTTTTTGAAATGACAAAATCAAATCTGCCTCTACCACTTCTACTGGAAGGTCCTTCCACACAGCTACCACTCTCTGAATAAAGAAGTTCCTCCTTGTGTTACCCCTAAACTTTTGCCCCTTAACTCTCAACTTGTCCTCTTGTTTGAATCTCCCCTACTCTCAATGGAAAAAGCCTATCCATGTCAACTCTATCTAGCCCCTTCATAATTTTAAATACCTCTATCAAGTCTTCCCTCAACCTTCTACGGTCCAAAGAATAAAGACCTAACTTGTTCAACCTTTCTCTGCAACTTAGGTGCTGAAATCCAGGTAACATTCTAGTAAATCTTCTTTATATATTAATGTATATAACAAACAACCTTGGACCCAGTACAGATCCCTGAGGCACACCACTAGTCACCAGCCTCCAACCTGACTAACAGTTATCCACACAACACAGAAAAAATGCTGTGTTCCACCAGCATTTTGTGTGTATTGTTTGAATTTCCAGCATCTGCAGATTTCCTCACGTTTGCTCTTTAAACAGTTATCCACCACTACTCTCTGGCATCTCCCATCCAGCCACTGTTGAATCCATTTTGCTACTTCAATATTAATATTAATTACTTCAATGTCAAAGGACTTACTGAAGTCCATATGGACAACATCCACTGCTTTACCCTCATCAACTTTCCCAGTAACCTCTTCAAAAGATTCAATAAGATCTGTCAAACATGACCTTCCACACAGAGATACAGAGTATATAGAAGTGAGGCAAAGCCTCATCAACTTCATGGACCCTGTGCAGATAACAGAGGTGGTGGTGTTTGTAGTCATGAGACAAATCAGGGTCAATAAACAACTGGTGGGAGTATTCAAGGACATTTTCAACCTCTCACTGCTATAGTCAAGAATTCCCACCTGCTTCAAAAAGGCAACAAATTAAACTCGTGCCTAAGAAAAGTAACATGAACTGCCTTAATGACTATCACCCATAGCACTCCCATCTACATTGATGAAATGCTTTAAGAGGTTGGTCATGGTTAAAATCGTCAACTGCCTGAGCAAGGGCCTTGACCCACTGAAATTTGCCTATCACAATAGGTCTACGGCAGATGCAATCTCAATGGCTCTTCACAAATCTTGAGATCACCTGGACAATACAAACTCCTAAATCAGGGTGCTGTCCGTTGACTATAACTCAGTGTTAAACACCATCATTCCCACAGACCTCTGTGCCTCCCTCTGCAATTGGATCCTAGACTTCTAACCAGAAGACCACAATCTGTGCAGGATGCTGTTGATAGCTCCTCCTTGTTGACAATCAATACTGGCACACCTGTATCAACAATGCTAGTAAAATCTCAGTTTGGATATGAGAGGGTATACAGAAGTGAGATTTACTAGCTAGTTGAGTGGTGTTGCAGCAACAACCTTGCACTCAGTCAGTAAAACATAAGAGCTGATTTTGGACTTCAGGAAGAGTAAGACAAGGGAGCAATCCTCATAGAGGGATCAGAAGTGGGGAGAGTGAGCAGTTTCAAGTTCCTGGGTCTCAAGATCTGTGGAACTAACCTGGTCCCAACATGTCAATGCAGCTATACAGAAGGCAAGCCAGCAGCTATATTTCATTAGGAGTTTGAAAAGATTTGGTTTGTCAACTAAACACTTGAAAACTTCCATAGATTGACCATAGAGATCATTCTGACAAGCTGCATCACTGTCTGACGTGGAGGGGAGGTAAGCTGCTTGGAGGAGGGGCTACTGCCCAGGACCTGAAGAAGCTACAGGAAGTTGTAAAGTTAGGCATGGCCATCTGTGGTACGAGCCTCCATAGTACACAAAATGTCAAGGAACGGTGCCTCAGAAAGGCAGTGTCCATTATTAAGGACCCCCCCACACCCCCACCAGTCATGCAGGAAATGCCCTTTTCTCATTACTACCATCAGGAACGAGGTACAGAAGCCTAAAAGTACACACTCAGTGATTCAGGAACAACTTCTTCCCCTTACTGTAATTGATTCACTTCTTTTTTTCTTTCTCTATCATGAGTGTTGAGCTGCTACTGTTAAGAAATTTCATGACACATGCCAGTGATAATAAACCTGATTCTGATCCTAAATCCTCAGGGACTGACAAGTTTTTTTCCCTTGCAGGAGGCAAGTGCAGAATTTCAAGGCCCTAGCAGCAAACGTCTTTCACGACAGAAGTCGTACCAGAGGATGTTGTTCCACTGTTTATAAAAAGGCTGTAAACATAAACCAGGCAATTA
Organism: Hypanus sabinus; assembly: GCF_030144855.1. NCBI lineage: Eukaryota > Metazoa > Chordata > Chondrichthyes > Myliobatiformes > Dasyatidae > Hypanus > Hypanus sabinus. Next base: position 3,371,965 of record NC_082727.1, read on the forward strand.
TAGACTGGTGAGTCTGACAACAGTTGTGGGAAAGTTACTGGAAAGTATTCCGAGGAACCAAATATGTAAGTACAGTATTTGGATAGACATGGACTGATTACAGATAGTCAGAATGGCTTTGTGCATGGTAAGTCAATAATAAGTACAAGATACTGCTTTGGATACTGTTCTAGGGGATGACCTCCCAGGAGAATGCCATGCTGACCAGGTTACCAGTACTGAGCATAGTGCAGAAGGGGAAGAGGGAGAAGAGAGGAGTAGTAATAGGGGACTCCATAGTCAGGTGAACAGACAGGAGATTCTGTGGACGTGAATAGGACACTTGAATGGTATATTTCCTCCCAGGTGTGAGGGCCAGGAATGTCTCTCATTGTGTCCGCAGCATTTTGGAGGTGGAGGGAGAGCAGCCAGATGTCTTGATACATAACTGATACCAATGACGTAGGAAAGAAAAATAAAAAGGTCCTGAAAAGAGAATTTAGAGAAGTAGGCAGAAAGCTGAGGAGCAGGACCTCCAGGGTAGTAATTTCTGGATTGCTGCCTGTACCACACACCAATGAGGGTATAAACAGGATAATTTGGCAAATTAATGTGTGGCTGAAAAGCTAGGGCTGGGGTAGGGCTTCGGGTTCTTGGATCATTGGGATCTCTTCTGGGGGAGATATGACTGCACAAAAGTGATGGGTTGCATATGAACCCAAGGGGGACAAATATTAACGCACACAGATTTGTTAGAGCTGTTGGGGAGGGTTTAAACTAATTTGGCAGGGGGATGGCAACCAAAGTGAAGAGATCAAAAGAGCAAAGATAGCATGCAGTCAAACTGTCAAAAAGGGCAGGCAGATGATAGGATCAAATTGCAGCCAGCAGGGAGGGTATCAGTGCATTAGGGATGCAGAATCTTAAAGGGTAGCAAATAAAGTACTCCAGGTGTTATATCTCAATGCACAGAGTATAAGGTGGATGATCTTGCTGCATTATTGGTCAGGCATAAAGTTGTGGCCATCATGGCTGAAGATTGGTTGTAGTTGGGAGCAGAATGCCCAAGGCTACAATTTGAATTGGAGGGATAAGAAGGTAGGCAGAGGAAATGGCATAGGTCTGCTGGTAAAGAATGACATCAAATCAGTAGAAAAATGTGACATAGTATCAGATGATGTTGAAACCTTGTGGGGTAGGAAACTGTAAGGGTAAAAGGACCCTGATGGCAGTTATATATAGGCCTCCCAACAGTAGCTGGGATGTGGACCACAGATTACAATGGGAAATAGAAAAGGCATGTTAAAAGGGTAACGTTATGATAGTCCTGGGAGATTTCAACACACAGGTCAGTTTGGAAAATCAGGTTGGTAATGGACCTGAAGAGAGTGAGTTTGTAGAATGCCTACAAGAGCAATTTGATGTTTAGCCTACTAGGGGATCAGCTATACTGAATTGGGTATTATGTAATGAACAGGAGGCGATTAGGGAGCTTAAGGTAAAAGAACCCTTAAAGACAATGATCACAATATGATTGAGTTCAACGTGAAATTTGATAGGGAGAATGTGGTCTGACATAGCAGTTTTTCAGTGAGATAAAGGCAATTACAGTGGTATGAGAGAGATATTAGCCAAAGTAAATTGGAAGGAGATGCTGCCAGGGATGACACCATAACAACAATAGTTTCTGGGAAAAATAAGGAAGGTGCAAGGTAGATGTATTCCAAAACAAATAAATGCTCAAATGGCAAAACAGTACAACCGTGGCTGATAAGGGAAGTCAAAACTAATGTAAAAGCAAAAGAGAGGGTATACAAAGCAAAAATTTAGCAGGAAAATAAGGAATTGGGAAGCTTTTAAAACCTTACAGAGAACAACTAAAAGAATCATTAGGAGGGAAAAGACAAACTATGAAAGCAAGCTAGCAAAGTGGGTAGTAAAAGCTTTTTCAAGTATGTAAAAAATAAATTAGAGTGGATATAGGACTGCTAGAAAATGAGATGAAAAAATAAAAACGAGATGACAGATGAACTAAATGAGTAAACTAAAATGTTTACTGTGGAAGACACTAGCAGTATTCCAGACTTTGAAGGGTGTGAGGGAAGAGAAGTGAATGCAGTTACTGTTACAAGGAAGAAGGTGCTCAAAAAGCTGAAAGACTCAAGGGTACACAAGTCACCTGGAACAGTTGAACTTCACCCTAGAGTTCAGAAAGATGTAACAGTAGAGATTGTGGAAGCATTAGTATATAATTCATTGGACTCTTTCATGATGTTAGAGAACTGGAAAATTGCAAATGTCACTCCACTCTTTAAGGAAGGAGGCAGCAGAAAGGAAATTATAGACCAGTTAGCCTAACATCAGTGGTTGGGAAGACGTTGGAGTCAATTGTTAAGGTTAAGGTTATGGAGTACTTGGTGACACAGGACAAGATAGGACAAAGTCAGCATGGTTTACTTAAGGAAAAATCTTGCCTGACAAACCTAATGGCATTCTTTAAAGGAAGTACAAATGGGATAGATAAAGGAGATGAAGTGGATGTTATATATTTGGACTTACAGAAGGTTTGTGACAAGGTACCACACGAGGCTGCTTACCAAGTTAAGAGCCCATAGTATTATAGGAAAGTTACTGGCATGGTTAGAACATTGTCTGATTTTGGAATTTAATACAGAAAACTGAGATTTTGCACTTTGGTAGGGTAGATCTTACACAGTGAACAACAAAGCACTGAAGAGTGTGGTAGAACAATGAGATCTGGAAATACAGGTACATAATTCATTGAAAGTGGTGTCATGGATAGATAGTCATAAAGAAAGCTTTTGAAACATTGGCCTTCATAAATCAACGTATTGAGTACAGAATAAAAACACAAAATGCTGGCAGAACTCAGCAGGCCAGACAGCATCTATGGGAGGAGGTAGTGACGACGTTTTGGGCTGAAACCCTTCATCAGAAGTGAAGTAACTTGGGATGGTCGAGGAGGAGGGATAGAGAGCTAGGAAGTGATAGTCTAGAGGGAAATGGGCTAGGGGAAGGTGGAGAATTATGGGAAATAAAAGAGAAAGAAAGGTAGGGCTGGGGGGAGATTATAGTGAGGGGGAAAAAGAGAGAGAGAGCCAGACTAAAATAATAGACAGGGATGGGAGTAAGGGGGGGGGGCAGGGGTATCAACGGAGGTCTGTGAATTGGATCTTCATGCCAGCAGGTAGGAGGCTACCTAGGCGGGAGATAAGGTATTGCCTTTTTTTTAACAAAAAGCAGGAAGGACCATAAGATAACAGGATATTGGAGCAGAATTAAGCCACTTAGCCCATGAAAACTGCTCTACCATTCCATCGTGGCTGATTTATTATGTCTTTAAACTATTCTCCTGCCTTCTCCCCATAACACCCTTACTAATCATGAACCTATCAAACTCCACTTTAAGTATACCCATAGTCTTGGCCTACATAGCTGTCCTTGACAATGAATTTCAAATTCACCACCCTCTGGCCAAATAAATCCCCCCTCATCTCTGATCTAAAGGGGCATCCTTGTATTCTGAGGCCATGTCCTTTGGTCCTGGACTTGGTTACTTTCAGAAACATCCTCTCCACATCCACTCTATCCAGGCCTTTCAATATTCCATAGGTTTCAATGATATCTTCATTCATTCTTCCCAACTCCAGTGAGTACACGCCCAGAGCTATCAAAAGCACTTTGTGCTCTATTCCCTTCATTCCTGTGAATTCTCCTCTGGACCCTCTCCAATACCAGCACCTCAATTCTCAGATAAGAGGCCACAATACTCTAAATATGGTCTGGCCAGTGCCTTATAAAGCCCCAGTATTACACCTTTGTTTTTATATTGTAGCCCTCAAATTAATATTAACATTGCATTTGCCTTTCTTACTACAGACTCAAGAGGGCGGAAGGATGGAAATACACCTCTACCAGAAGTGTAAGGTGCTCTTTCCTTCTACTAGCCTGCAGGTAAGTCACCCTTGGGCAAGATGTAGCATCTGGTCTTGGTTATGCTATCACTAATGCTGGACAATTCCTGAAGAATATATAGCTCAGGTTGTCAGTCTTGTAAAGACACAGCCCAGAAGGCGGAAATAGCAAACCACTTCTATAGAAAATTTGGCAAGAACACTCATGGTCATGGATAAGACCATGACAGACAGACACACTTTATTGATCCCAAGGGAAATTGGGTTTCGTTAAAGCCGCACCAACCAAGAATAGTGAAAAAATATGGCAATATAAACCATAAATAATGTTAATCATACCAAGTGGAAATAAGTCCAGACCAGCCTATTTGCACAGGGTGTCTGACACAGAGGGAGGAGTTGTAAAGTTTGATGGCCACAGGTAGGAATGACTTCCTATGACGCCCAGTATCACATCTCAGTGGAATGAGTCTCTCGCTGATAGTACTCTTGTGCCTAACCAGTACATTATGGAGTGGATGGGAGTCATTGTCCAAGATGGCATGCAACTTGGACAGCATCCTCTTTTCAGACACCACCGTCAGAGAATCCAGTTCCACCCCCACAACATCACTGGCCTTACAAATAAGTTTGTTGATTCTGTTGGTGTCTGCTACCCTCAGCCTGCTGCCCCAGCACACAACAGCAAACATGATAGCACTGGCCACCACAGCCTCGTAGAACATCCTCGGCATCGTCCAGAAGATGATAAAGGACCTCAGTCTCCTCAGGAAATAGAGACGGCTCTGACCCTTCTTGTAGACAGTGTTGTTTGACCAGTCCAGATTATTCCCTACATCATACCAAACAGCACTAACAAATGAATGGATTACTGACTCAACATGCAAGTTCATTTTTTAGGGAATCCTGTACGAGCACTCACAATCTCATTTACACCTCCAGTTTCTGACTTCTCTCCCCATTTGGAAAATAGTCCGTGCCTTAATTCTTCTACCAAACTGCATGACCATACATTCCCCTACACTGTTCCATCTGTCATTTCTTTACTCATTCTGATGATCTGTGCAAGTCCTTCCTCAACTGTTTCCTCAACACTACCTGCCCCACCACCTACTGTATCAGAATCAATCAAGTTTATTATCACCAGCATGTGACATGAAATTTGTTAACTTAGCAGTTCAATGCAATACATAATAGAGAAAAATATAAATAAACAAATCAATTACAGTACAGTATAGATTTTTTTAAAACATGTAAAAACAGAAATATTGTTTATTAAAAAAATTGAAGTAGTGTCCAAGGATTCAATGTCCATTTAGGAATCGAATGGTAGAGGGCAAGAAGCTGTTCCTGAATCGCTGAGTGTGTGCCTTCAGGCTTCTGTACCTCCTACCTGATGGTAACAGTGAGAAAAGGGCATGCCCTGGGTGCTGAAGGTGCTTAATAATGGACATTGTCTTTCTGAGACACCACTCGCTAAAGATGCCCTGGGTACTTTGCAGGCTAGTGCCCAAGGTGGAGTTGATTAGATCTGCAAACTTGGCCAGAAACCCATCAATTACATTATCCAAATCAATGACCCACTGTATAACGTGAAGATAAATAGTCCCAGAACTGCCTTAAAAGGCGAAAATTACTGTGACTTACAAATTTAAGGTATTTCTTAGAATACATGCTTGAAGACCAAAAAATTGATTAAAATTAACATTTTCTATAGGAGCACAGGAGTTGGAGTACGACCTTATAGAGGTATCTTACTCACGAGGGGCATCAACAGGGTGAATGCACAATGTATTTTACCCAAGGAAAGTGAATCAAATGCTAGATGGTGCAGGTGGAAGGTGAGAAGGGAAGTATTTAAATGCCAATTTCTTCAGAGGGTGGTGTGCTTAATGGAATGAGTTACCAGAGGAAGTGGCTGAGGTGGGTACAATAGCAACATCTTAAAGACATTTGCACAGGTACATGCGTACAAGAAATTGGAAGGGATATGGACCAATCATGGGCAAATGGGACTAGCTTAGATAGACATCTTGGCCAGCATGGACAAATTGTGCTGCAGGATCAGGTCCCATGCTGCATCACTCTGACTGAAGTTATAGCTACCAGAAGTGAAAATTCAAAACAGCCTTTTAATGTTTTATATCAGAATCAAATCCTCATTCAAATCACAAAATACATTGTGAATTTTTAACCACTTTTGCAGGATTCTTCTAATGCGCTCAAGGACTTCTGCATTCATTTCATAACATTATTACATAAAAATCACTTTAAATATTCACTTTCAGGATCTGGATGTTACCATCAAAATCATTTATTGCCCATCTCTTACTGCCTTCCAGGTAGTGGCAGTGGGTGACCTCCTTGAACCACTCTGCATGAAAGTACAGCCGCAGCGCTGTGAGCAGACGTTCTAGCAGTTAGATCCTGAAATGAAATCCCTGCCATAGACTTCCAACTCAGGATGTTCTGCAACTTGTAAGATGGTGAAGTTGCCACAAGCCTGCAAACTTTAATGGTAGAGGATGCAAATTTGCAATGTGTTTTGTAGGTTGAAGCCTTTATATACCACTGGTGAAAGGAATGACATCAGTAGCATTTAGCAGCCCTAATTCAATAAGCACAAGCATATTAGTTATGGAAATACCAATAACCCGAACAGAAAAGTCTACAAAAAAAAGTAGTGGATACAGCCCAGTTTTTCACGGTAAAGACCTCCCCCTACTGAGCAGATCTACATGGAGAACTGTTGCAGAAAAATAGCATCTATCATCAGGGACCCCTACCACCAGGTTCAGGAACTGGTATTACCCTCAACCATCAAGCTTTTTATCCAGATGCGATAACTTCACTTACCCCATCATTGAACTGTTCCCACAGCCTATGGACTCACTTTCAAGAACTCTTCATCTCAAGTTCAATATTTATTGCTTATTTATTATTATTTTTCTATTTTATATTTGCAGTTTGTTGCATTTTGCACCCTGGCTGGCTGCCCTGTTAGTGCAGCCTCTCATTGATTCTATCATGATTACTAGATTTACTGAGTATGTTTGGAAGAAAGTGAATCTCCAGATTCTATATAGTGACATATATCCACTTTGATTATAAATTTACTTTGAACTTAAAGTAGTACGAAAATGGCAAGTGAAATTAAAACAAAGTAGTTTCAATATTACATCATGCAACACACGAGAAAACTAACGTATGGAGAGTTGAGGTTCAGTGGTGAGATGCTTCAATGGCTTTGTTTAAAATTCAAAAAACTGAAAACCATACTGAAGAATATTAAAAACTTATTTTCATCCACTAAATGGTTTGATATTTAGCCATATCTAATTTTGTTATCATGCTCAACTCAGTTACGCTCAAATCCATCGCTTAGGATCGGCATTTTTAAAAAGTTTATTTGATAGCTTTATTCAAACACAAATATGCCACAAACCATGAATTGGGTCCTGTTCAAATAGGAAGAGACTAAACATAGCAAAGACCACACGATTAGTAGAGGGAGGAATGAAAAGAATGTAGAAAATTGGCGAGATCCACTATTTATAAGAGCAGCAAGCAAAGCACAGCGATTATTTTTTAAAATGGGGAAAATATCTAAATTATATTTATTCTGCATGTAGCTAAACAATTTAGGTTGCTTTCATGTGAAGGGATCAACAGAAGTAATCCTGTTACCAAATTCCAGTGATTTGCATGTTTGCTGTTACAAAACAATTCCCTTTTGCATTTGAGTCAGTTTGAGAAAGACAATCAACTTTCCTGCCACTTCCTTGCTGTTACTTGGGTCTAGTTACATTTTGCATATTGTGTCAATGTTAAAGTTACACTGCATAGTTGGAGTGAATACTGAAGAGCCCTAGATATTTTTATTTTGCTTCTCAGATTGTGAATACTGAGTTCATTTGTAGTTCATCCATGAATGACAGACACTTAAAAGAGCTCATCTTTAGCTAATGCTATGATGTCAGTTTTCCATTCTTAAACAGACACAGACGTTATTGATCCTGAGGGAAAAATGGGTTTCGTTACAGCTGCACCAACCAAGAATAGTGAAGAAATATAGCAATATAAAACCATAAATAAATAATAAGTTAATCATGCCAAGTGGAAATAAGTCCAGGACCACTCTATTGGCTCAGGGTGTTTGACACTCCGAGGGAGGAGTTGTAAAGTTTGATGGTCACAGGTAGGAATGACTCAGTGATGATGCTCAGTGTTACATCTCGGTGGAATGAGTCTCTGGCTGAATGTACTCCTGTGCCTAACCAGTACATTATAGAGTTGATGTAACGTTGATGAAAGGCAATTTTACAGTCTGATTTCTGATTGGACCCAAGGCAAATGGGTTGCACACCACAGTTAGGAGCTCTAAAGTATTTCACCCATTTTATTGGTAGCCAAGTGATGCCTAGCACAAATATATTTAATTAAAAACTACTGGGGGGGGGGGGTTTAAGTCATTCCTGTTTCCCATGGGGGGGGGTGGGTGGGTGTGTGTGTGTGTGTGTGTGTGTGTGTGTGTGTGTGTGACATCAGTTCTGTACATTCAAACAAATACAAAGGGATTTCTTCTGCCAGCTGTACCTTAAAGGAATTCAGGTAGGTCACAGGCCATAGACAGGGGAAAATCAATCGGAATTTTTAGGGTCCTGTTCAACCTTAATTAAATTCCTTTGCCAAGTACACAGAACACTGCAGCACAAGAACAATTTATTGGCTGATATCTTTAAGTAAAAATGCTCGCTTTCAGTATCTTGTAAAGAAGCTGGGGGAAATACTTTAACCTTTAGTTCCTGAGAAATTAGAAAATAATAATTAGAATTAGATTAAAGCAAGCAGCATTAAACTTAAGGTTACCATTTTTCAGAAGACTTAACACATTTTAGAATAACAAAAGTTTCAGTAAATAGTTTAATATTGTTTACACCAGAAATAATGGCAACACATTAAAATGTCATCGCTTGTGTGCAAAATGAAATAGCATATCAGATATACAATCACCTGTGATAACTTGTTTTAATATTCTTACCTGAACAGAAATATTAAAAGGTCTTACTTTAAACGTTACAATGGAAGTGAATGTTCCTTCCAAGACAGCAGCCAAAAGTAATCCCCCACCCCTTTGCCACACCCATGGATCAAAGTTAATTGTACACTTAAGCCTTTAAAGTCATGCAACAGTTGCGAACGACTCAACAACAGCTCATTTACAAATTTACTATTTATAATGAATGCACAGATACACTGAATGACTTTTATAAAAACAAAATAAAGAGGCATTTTAATATTTTAAATGACAACTGGTTTAAAAATACCTGTTTACTGGTTTGTACATTGTTTATTTTGGTGAGCAGTCTAATGGTCTGATTGCACCAGTAAACAAACATATTTTGTGCTATCTGGTAAAAGGCCTGCTGAAAGCAGCAGGCAAAAAATACGTAAACCATTCTTTGTAGACTTACTAGTTGTTAGCCAAATTAGTTTAAAATAATTTATCTGCTGCCATCAGGGATATGTATAAAATTCTTTATATAAATTGCACTTAAATTCAAAATGCATCTCTAATTGTCTGATTAACTGATCATCAACTTCTCAATAGTATACTTCCAAATGTTGTAGTCTAGAAAATATCATTGCAGCTTAACTAAGAGCACAAGTCGTAAAGCTGTAGAAGGTAGTGGCTACTTTAAAGGCAGCAAAATTCAATGTGATGTTGAGTTACAGAAAAATTGGGAAGATCTAACCTTTTCAGATTGCTCGATATGACTCACTAAATTTGACTGAATCAGCCTAACCCGAAATCTGGCAAAATGAATTTTGGAACTAATCCAACAAAGCAGCTGTGTGAATGCATGAATACATTTGCACCGTTAAAAAATTCTACAAAATTGCTCACTGGGTAATGGCATAAAACATGAAGAAAAGATCCACCATTTCAGTCAATACTTCAGGAAGAATACTGAGATTACTGATGCACAGCTTCTCAGTGCATTTCTCCACTGGAATTCCACAATTAGATTTTTATAAACTGAACTGTAGACAAATTGTTAATTAAAATGGGAATATTATCTATTTCTGCTATACAGTACCAGTGGATGCAACAATAAAGTGAATACTGCAATTTTAAAACTTCACTAAGGCCGAAAACCTTAAATGATTTTGTTATTTAAAGAAAACAGAAGGACAAAGTCTTCACTATGCACTTGAAAACTTAAGATTCAAAAGGCTTTCTTTTCATATCTGCTGATACGTAATAATACATTATGCTCTATAGCAAGGTGTTCCCAACTTTTTTTTATACCATGGACCCCTACCATAATCCAAGAGGTTCGTGGACCCCAGGTTGGGAATCCCTGCCTATAACAAGGCAAGGATTGGCCAAGCACAACTTGAGGAAAAAAAATGAAAACCATAGACATTACAAATAGACCTCACAGATTTTAGATAAAAACTGATATTTAGCATGTGATCTTTTAGTTTGTTGTCCCACAGAGCCATACAATTTGCACCTTACAGTTTATATACTGGAATAACCACATTCACAGGAAATATTAAAAGTTTCTGTCCAATTCAGTTAAAAGTATTTACTTTTGTTTGCTGACATATTTTAACTAGAAAACCTTATAATTTAAATGTTTCTTGAACACCAAGTTTTGACTTACAGTATACTTCAGATTAAAGGTAAAATTAGGTATCAAGAAGTAGCCTTGCTCACATTCCAAGTACAGATCAGTGACTGTAGAACAAAAAGTCTGCAATGCAAAACAATTGCACAAAGCAGCCTAATCAATACATGTTGGACAGTGACAGCTGACACTACATTAAGCAGTCAATAAAGGCTACACTGGTACCAAAATACCATCAGCTGAAGAATACTGCTTTAATATCACTTTTACAAGTTTTGAATTTCTTTGTTGTCTCTAATTTAGGATCTGTTGGTGGTTAAAAGATGATCACAGGAATGATCAGGCAGTAAATAACTGCTAAAGAATTATTTTGATGACAACTAAGCATACAGCTTACTCCACAGTTGCTGCAGTGTTGACTAAGTATTACACTTGGTTTACAGACTTCATTTTCTACCTTGCAAATTTTTTCAGGGAATAGAAATCTTCTGAAAGAGATAACAACATAAATTACATTGATGAGCAGAGTAAGTTCACAATAGTTTTTTTGCAAGGCTCGAAGCAAGAATTCTCCAGCAAACAGATCTGAACCATTCAAGACAACAGCAAAATGTAGACAAATGATAAGTTATTATTAATGAGCATCACAGTACAGCTCGAGGAGAAAGAAAAGTGGTTCTATTTCAGTGCAATTTGAGTTTTAACAACTTTCAAAAGAAAATTTTAAAAATCCACTATTTTTGATTGTATTAAAGTCTTAAAATGCAGTATCATTTGAGAAAGACATGCAAACATGATATAAAAGCCTTCCTGTAACCAAAAAGATGCTGACAACATGCAGTGATATGTACTACACCAGCAACTGGCAATAGCCTGTACAAACACTGAATCAACTATGTCCAACTGGGGAACTTCCCTCAAGTGAACACTGAACAGAATGAATGCTTTATATCAATACTATGTGCATTTCATTTATAGAATAGTTCCTAAAAACATTTTCCATGGATTCACTGTACATGTATTCACATTAACAAACAAAGTAAACTGCCAGGACTCAAATAACCCATACATACAATTTGGAAAAATACATGCAGCAGCAAAAAATGTGTTTGAGGAAAATTAGACCTCCACACAAAGCTTCATGTGCAGACACAACATGAAGGACAGAATATAAAAATACCAAATCTTGAATGGAGTAACAGATTTGAAACTGATCACTGTGCTTTAAAGCTGGAAAGGGTTGGGGAATATGATTTTGTTACAGAATTCCAGAAACAGAGAACATTATGTTAGGCATCTATGGTCCAAAAGGTTTCAGATTGTATGCAAGAGAAAATTTGTGTTATGCAAGTGTTTCCCATGGATCACTGAGGAAAAAGCTAGCTGGGTCTGGGTGTATCCCTTTGCTTTGCTCTTAAGCTCTTCTTTGCACTTGATGGGGGGGGGGGGGTGGAGAAAGAGAGAATTATTGAAATAGGGAACAAACTTTAATGGCCATATTCCTGTATATACTACATAGATTACAGTACAATCAAATTATGAAGCAATGCAGTGTATGACCAATGGATCTGTATTATACAAATATTGCCTGTCAGCATCACACAATTGCTTAAATCAAATGGCAAATCTTGGAGACTATGATGGAACTGATCAAGAATATACAGAAATTATTTATAAGGACAATACTTGACTCCCAGAAAATCATTTAAGTAGTCTTTTTCAAATATACAAAATATGAATGTGGGGAGAAGATTTTTTTTTAAAACTTTCTCTGCATTGCCTTAATTTGCATTTGTTGTCTCTCTCTTTGGTTTAATTGTTCTCCCCACCATTGGCTTTTGAACATACATGTTCTTGACCTACCTTGCATGTTTCTTCCCTTTTCTATTTTTTCAAAATCTTCCCTTCCACCCTAAAACTTCATGACTTAACTTTCATCAATCACAGAATTAGACTGGGATACAAAAGAAAATGGCAGGCCTGAAGTACTTATAGGCTTTTGCAATTCTGGCCATGACTTATTATCTAGTGGCAGAAATCAAAGATGCAAGATAAAACTAGAATGTAATTGGCACCTACATATTCAGAGAAATCCCCAGGTCCTAATGCCTGCCACTGAATATGTTAATAGTTAAGAAAATATTACATTGCATATTAAATACACAAAGTAATATGTTCAAATGTTAATACATAAAAATCATGCTGAAGATTTTGCAACATCCATTCCCAAACCTCACCCACAAAAAAATGAATGTTACTTCTCACATGAACCCTCAGTCCAGCACTAATTCTTTACAAGTTTTTAAAAAATTCTAAATGGCTACAATTCCTCTATTACCAGAAACATACTGCAGTCTTAGTAAAATTGCTTTATATATGACAATAATGCAATTTATATTTTGTACAGTGTATTCAGTCAAACCATGGCACGATAAGGCCCCTGCATCTTCAGAAACTGGATGATGAAAGATGGGCCACCAGCTACAATCTGCGCTGGAAGATGGCTGAGTGGGCAGTTCTCAATGCTCATGATGGACAACTTGCTGCAGAGTGCCAGCTCAAAAGGAAGGCTGTGCAGATTAGGATTATCATTTAAATACAATTCCTCCAAATTTTCCAGTGTACCTGTAAAATATCCAGGAGTTTAATTAATAGAAACCTTTGTGCTGGATGCACAACTTATTGCAAAGATTTAGAATCTACAGTTCTGCTGAGCATTGCGGACATGCTATGTTGGCATCAGAATGTATGACCACACTTACGGGCTGCCCTCCAGCTTATCCTTGCATTGTGTTGGCTGCTAATACAAACAATGTATTTCACTGTATGTTTCAATGTGCATGTGAATCTGACTCTGACACAAGTAGCACTAGTCCCACAACAGGAAGAAAAATAATCAGGCTTCATCTCTGTACCATTTATTAAAACCAGCAAATTAAAACGTTAAGCTATACTTTGACATGGCATAAACAATAAATGACAATAAATAAAGATTTATGTTAGAAAGGTAAAGGGATTACAATACCATAAACACAAACTTAATCAAAGCAGAAAAAAATGAAAGTACCTAAATGAAAAGAGTATTTTGTGTGTTGCTCTGGATTTCCAACATCTGCAGAATTACATTTGTTTAGATGTTACTTATGTTTTCCATTTTACTGATTTTGATAAAAGAGCATTGACAAATTTTAATGTAAAATAGTTCATCTATTAGAGGGCAGTAAGCCTTACATCAGTAGTAGGGAAATTACTGGTTTATTAGAGATAATATTTACTCACATTTGTAAAGCATGAACTTGTTACTGATAGTCATTATATCTTTGTGCAAAGGAGGCCCTGTCTCACAAGTTTGATTTACTCTTTTTGGATGTGAAAGATATGGTGAGGTCAAGACAGTGGATGCCGTCCACATGGACTTAAGTAAAGCATTTGACAAGGTTCCTCATGTTAGGCTGATTAAGTTCTCTAAGATCAATAGTGAGTTGGTAATTTGGATACAAATTGGCTTCATCACAGAAGAAAGAATTTTCTGAATGGAGTTTGTCCCACAGCTCAGTGCTGAGACTACAAAATTTAGCAGCAGACCATCGAGTCTGCTCCACCGTTTCATCATGGCTGTTCCAATTTTCCTTTCAGCCAATCTCCTGCCTTCTCCCTGTATCCCTTTATGCCATGACCTATCAAGAATATATCAATGTCTGTCTTTAATATCCATAAAGATTCTGCCTCCACAGCTGTCTGTGGCAAAGAAATCCATAGATTCAACACTCTCTGGCTAAAGAAATTCCTCATCTCTGTTCTAAAAGGATACCCCTCTATTTTGAGGCTGTGTCCTCTAGTCTTAGACCATCCCACCATAATAAACATTATCTCTATATCCTCTCTATCAAGGTCTTTCACCATTTGATATGTTTCAATGAGGTCATCCTTCATTCTTTTGAATTCTGGTGAATACAGGCCCAGAGTCATCAAGTGTTTTTCATATCAAAAAACCAATCAATCCTGCAACCTCTTGTTTATTATAGTAATGGTCTGATTAGTCAATTTGATGGGAAAACAAGGAAAGTTGACTAAGGATACAGCATGACAGATCTCAGTTGGAAATCTGGAAAGAGAAATGGCAAATGGAGTTCAACTTAAAAAGGATGATTTTGGGAGCTCAAATGCAAGAGGAGAAAGTATTAAGTCAATGGCAGGACACTTGGTAGCATTAATATGCTCCCTGAAAGTGACAACAGAAATGGATAAACAGTACAGAGGGCATACAGCATGCATACCTTTATCATTTGGGGCATTGTGTACAAAAGTTGGCAAGTTGCATTGCATCTGTGTGAAAGTTTAGTTAGGCCACATTTGGAACAATGTATGCAGTTCTGGTTGCCACACACTACAGGAAGAATATGAAGGTCATGGAGAAGATTTACATAAGAGGTTCACCAGGATGTTGTCCAAATTGAGCTGTATTAGCTAAAAGGACAGACTGGACAAACTTGGACTGTTTTCGCTAGTGAGTCAGAGCCTGAGGAGTGACCTATGTAAGCATATAAAATAATGAGAGGCATGGACGGGGTGAATAGTCAAGGTCATTTCCCAAAGCAGAAACATCAAATGGTCAAGGTTTAATGTGAAAGGGGGAATATTTAAAGGACATTTGCAAGGCAGGTTAATATATGGAAGGTACCTGAAATTAATTGACAGAGGGAATAGTAAAAACAGATTATCACAGCAAAGTTTATGGGGCATTCCAACATACAGATATAAACCTTGTATATGGAATTAGTTTAAATTGGCAACATCATTAGACAGATGTGCTAGACAAAAGGAGCTTCAATTGTGCTGTAGTGCCTGTGTTTGATTTTAAACATTCAGTTTACACAAACCCAGTGCTCAACACAAACTTGCTTAATAATCCTGGCATGTTTTAAAAGCATTCAAACACAAGACAAAGGTTAATGAAATCCAATCTTCCACTGACACAGTAAATTTTTAATGAAACAAGTATATGCTGATAATATCTATAGCCTGCAACTTGCAGACAGACAGACATGTGGCTGGATGAGTAGAATGCCTAATGTGATGAATTCTGACCTGCTTGTGAGAGTCCCCTGAGAGGGGCATAATTCCTGTAGCTTTGATTTGGTTTCCCAAAGTCTAAAGCACAACTAGGAAAATGCAGAGATGCTGCACCATACCCCTTCCACTAGGTTAGACAGTGAGCTGGATCTGAGACCTAAGCAGAAAGAAGATCAGAGGCAATGGAGTGAAGTGAGGTGAATTATAAAGAAAAAATTCAAAAGTTATCCTTAGGACTTGCTGCCATTACGTGTTTTATTTAGGGTAGAATTGAGCATAGATCATGTAATACAATACCCAGCACTGCTGGGCTCTGACTGAAATGCTTTGTAATGGAAATTCTGTTTACTGACAGTAAGATTTCTCACCTTAACAAGTCAACATTTAAAATATTATTATAATATTTCTACATGCCAACTCAAGGTTCAAGATCATGCACCATTGGTTGTCAACTTACCAATCTCTTCAGGTAAATGAGTGAGCAAGTTCTCTCCTAAGCCAAGGTGAGTCAGACTGGTTAAGTGACCAATTCCCCTAGGAAGCGTAGTCAGCTGATTGTTGGTTAAGACCAGTTTCTATTAGGAAATAAAAATCTAGTTTTAAGCATGCATAAAACAAAAATTGACTTGGGTCAAATACACGAAGAACAGCAAATACAGGAACTTCTCCATGAAAAAAAGATATTCTGTCTTTTGCCAATTCTGATTTCCATTTATAGATTATAACTAATCTCAATGCAAACACAGGTGGGAAAAGGTCAGTTACTTATGTTTGTACTAAAATTTTAAATAAATTGCAAACTTAAGTGACAATTTTTTTTTTACAAAAATGCTGTCATATGCAAGTTGAGAATAAAAGAAACCTGTAAAGCATCATGTAGTGTGCTGGGAGTTGAACTGCAGTACTACATGCACAATGAGGTTCTATTGGGGTCTAAGCATTAATTAACAGATACATCAACATCCTATTTCAAAATAAGATTAATGTCCAAATGAAACAATTTTTCAAAATTAATCAATTTAATCAGCACTAAACAATTTTCCAAATATTGATACATAAAATCTACTTGCTTCATGCCTTAACAATAGAATATTCAATTTCAGAACAGCCACACTTTTCCGTAAAATGGTATGGAATGTAGTTGAAGAGTCTAAACAGATAATCAATTGTCATGTCAGAAAAGGAGGATCACTAAAACATTTGCAACTTTTTTTTTAAGAGCTACACAAATTATGCTGCAGAACTGGAAGGTTGATATTTATTTTAAATGATAGATGGAGGCTGACATCTCTTCTAGCTGCCGTCTTCCATCTTCACACTCCCTTTCCAACATACTGTTTCCTGCACTTTTTAAAAACTTTTTAATTTTTCTTTGTCTGCCTCTATCTATCATTCACTTGCTACACACTTTTCAAATCCACCCTACTGCTCATTTCCCCTACCCATCATCTTACAGCTCCCCTCAATCCACCAATTGCCTCACAGCCCTTTCTTGGGTTCTATTCCGTGTTGGCCATTTGCCTCCCCACTCTCAGTCCTGATGCAGAGCTTTGGCCTGAAACATTGACATATTTCTTTCCTCCCACTGATACTGCTTGACCCTCTGGGTTCTCCCAGCAGATTGTTGTGTGGTCAAGATAACAATGATTATGACTGCACACAAGTTATTCTCCTTTCCTGGCATAAACACAGAATACAACAGTTGGAAGGTGAAGCAAAGACAGCAAAACATACCAGTGACATCACACCCATGACAATTCTGATCAGCACATTTCAGAAAAAAAGTGATAGCACTCCAAAAGAAGCAATTTACAAGGTTCAGAGTTTTAGCTGCTGGAACAATGGAGGCTGCTTATTTTAGAGCAGAAAAAAATTTCATCAAGGAGTCTAACTTTGAAAAGTCTGTTAGTAAGACTTAAGCGGAAGAGCCAATAAGTGACTCAAAGTCATTAAAAAGACAGTTATCCAATTAATTGGCAGAAAGACAAATTATTTCCAAAAAGACAAATTTTAATGCCTGAAAGAATGGTGAAAATGCTCATATTTAAAAGCTTCAACTAAATATTAGAAAATGGAATTTTCAAACTTGCTTCTATTGGACAGCCATAGGTTCAAAAGAAACTTTCTCCCCTGTAGATTACTGTGATTTTAAGAATACTTTCAAACATTAAATATTTGCTACCTTCTAAAATGAGATGCGCCAACTGGGTACATGCAACCATAACTGCTGTCTCTCTAAATGATTGTACATTTAACCACATTGCACTTTGACACAATTCTTCAGGGAAAAAAATGCAAACCCAAATGATGTGTCATAAGCTTTGAAAAAGCCTTGCAAAACTTGAGCAATTGTGCAGGATTTTGTTTGAGGTCAGAAATTAGAACATTGCAAGGACTACAGAAACTTTTGATTTTATGCAGAATTCTAGTGATAAGAGTGCTCACTGCATAGAAAAGTCATCACTGCAGCTCAGTTAACTTTCAGAGACATTTAACTGTGCTGCAAATGAAAAAATATTGTCACAACAAACTTTCCTAGCTTTGCTGATTGCCACAGAATGTCAGGAATTACAACATAAACAGACTACCAAAACCACTGTGTGAGTGAGTGTTGGTATTAACCAACAAAAGCAGTCTAATCCAATACATTATAGTCACACTTAACCATTTCTCTTCAGCTGTCTAACCTATATTAATATGTAGGCAATCCACTTGAGTAAATTCAAGACATGGCAACCTTGGACTAACAAGCTTTTTCTGCTTTTCATCTTAAATCTCTTCTTTATTTGACGCAGGACATTTATTATTTCCATCAAGATAGTGGGTTCAAAGCCAGTTTCACAGGCTTAAGTAAAAACACAAAACGCTGGCAGAACTCAGCAAGCCAGACAGCATCTATGGGAGGAGGTAGTGATGACGTTTCAGGCCGAAACCCTTTCAGTGTGATCTGGTACTTCAGCATAGTACTTAAGGTGCACTGCACAAAGACAGTACTTCGGTCATGTTAAAGTTTCTACACTTTGATGTTTTTGTAAACTATCCCATAGAACTTTTGGTAAGTATGAAATGAAGTTTTCTTGTGCCATGATTGTCTCAAACAAGACAACTAGGACAGAATACAACATAGAAAGAACACAGAAGAGTACAGCACGGAAACAGGCCATTCAGCCCACAATGTTGTGCCAAACCAGCTAAAAAGCAAATCAAAAATGCACAAACACTAATTCCAAATACCTACGCAAACACAAGGAAATCTGCAGATGCTGGAAATTCAAGCAACACATACAAAATGCTGGTGGAATGCAGCAGGCCAGGCAGCACCAGGAAGTACAGTCGACGTTTCGGAAGTCCTGTTGAAGGGTCTCGGCCCAAAACGTCAACCGATTTTCTTCCTATAGTTGCTGCCTGGCCTGCTGCGTTCCACCAGCATTTTGTGTGTGTTTCCCAAATACCTACACTGTTCATATCCCTCCATCTTCCTTACATCCTTCTGCCTATCCAAATGTCTCTTAAAATGCTCTAACGTATTTGCCTCTACCACCATACTGGGCATCCACCACTCTGAGTAAGAAATCTTACCCCTCATATCCCCCTTGAACCTATCCCCTCTCACCTTCAATGCACGCCCTCTAGTATTAGGCATTTCAACCCTGGGAAATAGATACTCTCTGGTATTCTATCGATGCCTCTCATAATCTTATAAAGCTCTATCAGGTCTTCCCTCAGCCTCTGATGCTCCAGAGAAAACAACCCAAGTTTATCCAGCCTCTCATGACAGCACATGCCCTCTAAACCAGGCAGTATCCTGGTAAACCTCTTCTGCACCCTCTCCAAAGCCTTAATATCCTTCCTATAGTGGGGCAACCAGAACTGTATGCAATACTCCAGATGTGGCCTTACCAGAGTTTTAAAAGTTTGCAACCTGACTTTTGAACTCTAGGCCTCGACTAATTCCATAAGCTTTCTTTGCCACTTTCAAGGAGCTATGAACTTGGATCTCTGCTCAGCAACACTTGCCCTTAAGTGTACTGTCTCGTTGCATTTGCCCTACCAAGGAGCAATGCCTCACATTTATCTGGTTTAAACTCCATCAGCCACTTCTCTGCCCATATCTTCAACTGATCTATACTGCACTGTATTCTTTGCCAGTCTTCTACACTATCCACAATTCCACCAACCTTGGTATCAACTGCAAACTTACAAACTTACCACCCATCTACATTTTCATCCAGGTCACATATACATTAAAAACAGCAGAGGTCCCAGCACAGATCCCTGCAGGAACACCACAAATTGAAGACCTCCAGCTTGAATAAGCCCCTTCAACCACTACCATGTCTTCTATGCACAAGCCAGTTCTGCATCCAAACAGCCAATTCACCACTGACCCCATGTATCTTAATCTTCTGGATTTGCCTCCCATGTGGAACTCTGTCAATGCCTTACAAAAATCCACGTAGACAACATCCACTGCCCTACCCTCATCAATCCCTCTCATCACCTTGCCAAAACCTCAATTAAGTTGGTAAGACACGCTATGCCTTGCACAAAGTCATGCTGACTCTCCCTAAGTAGGCCATGTATTTCCAAATGCTCACATATTCTATCCCTAAGAATTTCCTCCAGCAATTTCCCTACAACTAATGCAAGATTCACTGGTTTATAGTTCCCAGGATTTTCCCCTTAATCTCCTTTTAAATAGAGGTACACCATTAGCCATTCAAGTCTGCACCTCCAGATTCTTTTAGGTCCTCACCACATCCACACCCTTACCATCAATAGTAACGAGGAGCAGTGCAGGCTTGATCTTTCTAAAGTCTATCAACATCTCCTTTGTCTTACTGATGTTGAGCTGCAGCTTGCACCATTTGACAAAGTCCTCCACCAGGTCCCTGCATTCATCCTGTCATCCCTTTCTACACCTAACTGTTGCTGAATGCATTCATATACTCAGCACTGACCCCTTGGTTCTTCGTATCCATCTCCTTAATAAATACTGAAGCAAAGTACTCATTAAGTACATCACTCACATTCTCCACATCCAAGCAAATGTAATCCCCTTTATCCTTGAGTGGTCCCACCCTCTCCCTAGTTATCCTCTTGATGGATGTATACAATGCCTCAGGATTCACCTTAATCCTGCTCATTTTAATGCTCGGAGTATTTTGGGAAAGGGTGATGAAAATCAAACTATTGGGCCTGTCATACTTGTTATTTCAGTTTTGCCATCCAATACTTTCCCTGACATCTACCTTGCAGTCCAATCCTTCCCATACTGGCCTGGTGTTTCAACTCCCAGCACCCTACAAAATTATTTTAAACTCTCCTGAATAGCAAAACTACTGGCCACAATATTGGTTTATTTCCAGTTCAGGTGCAACCAACCTTTCTCCAGAAAAGTTTTCAATAATCCAAGAACTTGAAAATCCTGTCCTTTGCACCATCTCTGCATCCACTCATTCATCCGTGCTATCACCTCATTCCTACTTGCACTAACCCGTGACACTGGGAGTAATCGGGAGGTTACTACCTTGGAGGTCCTTCTCTTTAGCCTCTTTCCTCACTCTAGATACTCACCGTATAGGACCTCTTCCCCTTCTCTGCCCGTCATTTGTTCCAATATGCACCGTGACCTCTGGCTGCTCATCCTCCTCCCCCCCCCCCCCCAAGAATATCCTGCAACTTGCTCCGATACATCCTGGACCAGCACTGGGGAAGCAACACACCATCCTGGAGTCTCTCCACGGCCACAGAATCTTCTGTCTATCCCCCTAACTACAGCACTGTCCAACTTTACTCTTCCCTGTCCTGCCTCAGAGCTGGCTGCTGCTGCTGTGCCATGATAGGTTACCCCCACAGCAGTGTCCAAAGGCAATTGTTGTGATAGGTAATGGCCACAGGGGAATCCTACACTGACTTACTTATCTCCTTTCTCTCCTGGTGAGCACCCATCTACTGTACCGAAGCCTATACTCACACCTGTTCAAAAGTCTCTTCAGCCTCCCAAATGATTATGAGTACATCCAACTCCAGCTCCAACTACCTGACAGTCAGGCACTGAAGCTGGGTGCAATTCCCACAGATCAGGTATCCTGATTTCCCACATCTGACAGGAGTTCACCCTGACCACTGTGTATTTGTTTTTTTTGGCAGCACTGTACTAATATACATTTTAGCCATTACATATATAGTGGGTACTTTTTAAGCTGTACTGCATTTTTCAATGTCACATGATCATAAAAATGCACAAGCATTACATTTTTTAAAAATCTAGATACCCTCATTTGACACCTCAACCACTGAAGTTGTCTTTTTCAGTAAAAAAGGATCAGCACTTAATCTACTTTGCTCAAACAAAATTAGCATCAGTTTTTAAACACGTTTAAATTTCTTCATCTTATCAGGCAGTGCTCAAATGTTAAATGATTGCCTCATATCCTTCCTATAATGTGGAATCCAAAAGAATACTATTTAAAAAAAAATATATTGGTGAATTAACTCGGCCTTTTTTCCTTGGAGTGACGGGGGATGAGAGGTGACCTGACAGAGGTGTATAAGATGATGAGAGGCATTGATCGTGTGGATAGTCAGAGGCTTTTTCCCAGGGCTGAAATGGCTAGCACGAGGGGGAACAGTTTTAAGGTGCTTGGAAGTAGGTACAGAGGAGATGTAACTTATAACTCAGCAAGTCAAGCAGAATCTACGGCAAGGAATAAACAGTCAGTGTTTTGGGCTGACACCCTTCATCAGGACCTGACCTGCTGAGCTCCTCCAGCATTTTGAGTGTTCCTTCAGATGGCCTAATGCCTGCTACTTGACTATGAAGTGTTATGTCTTGTTTCAATGGCCATTCTAATTCTTGGGTTACCGAACTACATCTTGGGTGTCAAAGCAATTTATAAAATGGATCTCCTACACGTATTACAAACTTTCACCAGAATCCCCACAAGGATAAGAGAGATTTATTAATTTACTGTTTCAACATATTTGATCAAGAATTTCCTTACACCATTTGAAACATTTAAGTAAACAGAAATCATAAAAAGGACATTTCAGCATTAAGAGTATGTGGCCTTTTTTTTCTCCAATACACACTGCATAGCAACCACTGGCCTGAATTCTCTCAACATACTTCAAACGATTGTAACTTCAAACAGCTCCTGCTAGACTATAAACTCAGCTTTGAACTGACATTTTTTTTATTTACATTCTCATGAGTCTGTCTTATTGACACATGATAAAGTCCAACTATCACAGAAAACCCCAAGTAATATTCTTAATATTTTATAAAAGTCATTTTTATTAGGGACAGCAAGTTAACATTAAACGTTAATGAGAGTTTCCATTTCTACATTTTTAAACCTTAAGCCACTCAAATACATGAAACTTTTTGAATTATCAACAATATTAATAAATGTCGACTGTCTTAATATTTGCTATATTTAGAGTGGGAGACATGGTAGTATAGCAGTTAGCACAATTACTTTACAGCACCAGTGATCATTAGTTGGGGTTTGACTCCTGCCACGGTCCGCAAGGAGTTTGTATATTCTTCCAGTGACCAAGTGAATTTACTCTGACATTTCAAAGATGTATGGTTAGGGTTAGTAAGGTTACATTGGTGGCAGAAACATGGTGATACTTGTGGGCTGCCCCCAGCACAATCCTCAGAATGTGTTAAACAGTTCTTTTGTATTTCAATGTGTGTGATATATAAAGCTAATTTTTAATCTTCTATGTACAGTATATAGTTCATCTTGGAATACAAATATTAATTGGAAACAAAGTAAGAACACACCTAATTTTCTAAATTCACATCAAGTGTAGTTTAAAACTGGCAGATAGATCAAGGACCACAATACACTTATTTATAAATTTTCAGCAGGTTGGATATCTTCTTAGGGTATATGAAATTGACTTATTTTATACTGCATGTTAAGCCAAATAAATTATACCTTGCATATAGAGTAGAAATGTTATTACTTTCTCTGAATTGTCAAAAGGAGATACAGCAGAAATATCATTACCATGCACTCCAGATAGGACAGGGTAAAATAGGCATTTGACAGTGGGGGAGGTTTGTCAATGTTGTGGCGGGGGGGGGGGCACTGTAGCTAGAGCTACATTTTATTAAAACCTGAAAGTACAATATAACAAAATATTAAAAGACAATAGTCTAGATTTTTTTAGTTTGGATTACATATGAATCACTTACTTGCAAATCCTTAAGGTAAGCAATTTCATTTGGAAGAGATTCAAGTTTATTTTCTTCCAAGTCCAATTCTCGCAGTTTTCTTAAGTGTCCAATGCCATGAGGCAACTTTCGAAGAAGGTTATTTGATAAGATGAGAACCTAAATGTAAGCCAGTAGGTTAATAAATTCATTTAAACTTCTACCAATAAATAATCTCATGATTGATCTCTGTTTATTTAAACATACTGCCACTTGAGCAACATGTCAAAGGATAAATATAGCTCCGCAGGTTCAATTTAAATGCCTGGAAATTTTCCTGAACACATTTGAAAAACTTTACCCCATCTAGTCCTTTTACAGCATGGGATTCCCAATTATTATGTGCAAGGTTAAAATCACCTGCTAGGTCACCTGAAAGGTCATACCTTTCCTATTTCTCAGTTCCACCCATAACACCTCATTGGACGAGTTCTCCAGTCTGTTCTGACAGAGCACTGCCGTGTCATTTTCCCCGATTAGTAATGCCACCCTTTAATCGCACCCACTCATTTAAAGCATCAGAACCCTGGAATAATGAGTTGCCAGTCCTGCCCCTCCTGCAACCAAGTCTCACTGTTGGTTACTATATCATAATTCCAGGTGTTGATCCATGCCTTGAATATATGCAGCTCATGACACTAGTCACACCATGCTGAACCTTTTGATTCTTGAGGTCTGAGGTCTTACCAACATCGGCCTCCACAATCACTCCACTAACTGTTCTGGCACTCTGGTTCCTGCAAATCTGGTTTAAACCCCACCGTGTAGCACGATCAAACCTTCCCACTAGGATATTAGTCCCCTTCCAGTTCAGGTGCAAACCATCTCTTCTATACAGGTTCCATCTTTGAAAGAGAGCCCAATGATCCAATAATCTGACGCCATCCCTCCTACACCAACTCCTCAGCTACATGTTACTCTATAATCTTCTGGCCTCACTAGCACATGGCATGGGTTGATCACATCTCTGGAGGTCCTGCCTTTTAACTTGGAACCTAACTCCATGAATTCCCCTTGCAGAACCTTGTCACTCTTCCTACACAGATCATTGGTACCTACATGGACCACGACCTGTGCCTGTTCACTCTCCCAGTTAAGAATGCTCAGGACTCGATCCGAGATGTCTTGGATCCTGGCATTAAGGAGGCAGCATACCCTTTTCCCCTTCCTGACTGTCACCCAGTTTCCTGTGTTTTGCAGCTTGGGTGTAACTACCTCTCTATATGTCCAGTCTATCACCTCCTCAGCTTTCCAAATAATCCAGAGTTCATCCAGCTACAACTTTTTAATTTTGAGTGTTAGAAGCTACAGCTGGATGCACTTCTCACAGGTGTAGTCATCAGGGATATTTGAGGTCTCCCTGCCTTCCCACATACCACAAGAGGATCATTCCACTATCCTGCCTGGCATTCCTATTGTTCCAATTGAACAATTGTAAAGAAGGGGGAAAAAAAAATCAACCTATAGATTTTTTTGTATTCTTTGACTGAAACGGCTCTTCATGTCTGCACGCTTTTATGCATTGAGTTGCTGCCACAATTGGTTGATTAGATATCGCATTAACAAGCAAGCATAAAATAAAGTGGCTATTGAGTGTAGATGTAAAGCAACCAAATTTGCCTCATGTTCTAACTTTAAAAAAAATAATGAAATAGTGGCTCAATTTTTGCTATATTCTGTAAATGACTTGTTAAGGTGTACATTAGATTTCATTTCATAAACCCCTCCCCTTGAAAATATTAAAGTTCAAATATTTTGTTATACTTCTTAATGCCATGAACCATCTGAATTAAGGTCTAAAATCCGAATACAAAAAAAAATATTGATAAGCTGATGGAACTGGGTATGAGGAATTTTTAAAACCTTCCAGTGTATAAGCTGGTTTAAAAGTTTTAATTACCTCAAAATTCCTTTTTCTTATCATTAATAGTCATTTGGAGAGATTTTTATACTTGTAAGTAAACCATAACTTCCCTCTAGATGAATGTAGGAATCTGGTATTCAATCTTCAGTGCATTTCAGTTCCAAAACATTTTGTGATACAAAATCAATGCAAACATGACAGAGACCTTGAGTCTTCATGTTGAATGCTAGCTTTTAGAGACATTTATTATTGTGATACTTATTACTCTGTTAGTGTTAGGTAAATGTAAACCCAAAGTTAATTGTAGTGAATTTTGCAAATTTGGATTTGATGCTCACTCCAAGTTTTACGGCTAGCTTGAAGTTTAGTTTGCCCGACTTCCCCAGCACTCCCTGCAACTTGCTTGTCATTGGTGAATGGTAGGTGTATTGATCCCATGTTATTCTACAACTATTTTGACATTGCAGCTTCTATGAATAATTTAGCCCAAGTGGTCTCTCACACTTTGAAAATACTGCACATCGTACAAATGAGACAAAATTAACATGATTTAAGGAAATGAAACAAATGGAATGGAGCGATGGGTCAGACACAGAATGTAAAAATGACAGGATGATTATCTGTTACAAGATAAATAGCCCCATTTTATTACATGGCATTAAAACAGCCTTTGTGTAGTCAATTAACTAAGTATGCAGTCCTGAAGCAATAATCATATCACAAACAAGAGAAAATCTGCAGATAAAATGCTGGAGGAACTCAAGCAGGCCAAGCAGCATCTATGGAAAAAGAGTACAGCTGACGTTTCAGGCCGAGACCCTTTAGCAGGACTGGAGAAAAAAAGATGGGTAGAATTAAAAGGTAGGGGGAGGGGAGGAAGAGGGGTGAAGTAAAGAGCTGTGAAGTTGATAGGCTAGAGAAGGGGGAAATCGTGACAGTAGAGGAGGCCATATATATAGACATATCAAAATGGGAATGGGAAGTGGATTAAAATGGGTGGCCCCTGGAGATCACATGTTTTCTGACGGACCTATATCTATGGCTTTTTCTTAACTCATCACCAAGTTTCTACAGCTCCAATGGGTGTGCAAAATGAAGTAAATGAGTTAAGTTTTTGCATCTGAATCCTTAAGAACACTGACGAATTTACACCCTCAGCTTTCTTACCTCTAGAGATGCCAGTCCCGAAACATCTTCTGGAATCTTTGAGAGTTGGTTGGTGGCAAGGTTCAATTCTACCATGCTTGTCCATGTTCCAAAGTCCAATGGAAGTGAAGTTAGCTGATTGTCCTACAGTGATTAGAAAACAGGTTATACATTTGGAAAGAAACAAAAATGGATGACTTCTTAAATTAATAGCATAGTTGTTTTATATCTGAAATCTTTAAGCCCACTTATTCCTTTCTGAAATTAATGGTTAAAATTAAAGACTTTTTCCATAATTTGATTTTGTGCCATTTAAATATTAAGAAAAAAGAAAAACAATGAAACATTTAATAAATGCCCTAAGCATTGTCTGTACTGAAGGATTGAAACATAGTTTAGAAAGAAATAGATTTTGTGCAACATTGGTGTATTTTACTTCATGTGGTTTATATGGTTATATGTCTGGGATTGAAGTGAAATACAGCAATGTTGCACAAAATTTATTTCTTTCTAAACTATGTTTCAATCCTGCAGTACAGACAATGCTTGGGGCATTTATAGTACTGAACTGTAAAATGAACCAATGCAAAATGTACTAAGGGAACAACGAAGAGTGGGGAAAAATACTTGCTTTAGCATTTAAAGTATGATTTTCCATAATTACATTGAAAATTAACTCATCTGCTAGCAAAATTAAATGCAGCTTGAATATCAACTCTGAAGGCATCAATTATTTTAAGACATTTAAATGGTCAATTAATTACCTAAATTTATGGGACTAAGAAATACTATGACCCTGAAAGTAATATGCAAGATGTTCAATTAAAGTTGGAAAAAGAATGGAAACTGGGAAATTTACCTAGGGAAGATTTAAGAGTTAGAGCACAAAAACTCAAAACATTACAGTGAGAGTGCCATGATCTGAAACGATGCTGAACTATAAATGGTTGTCAAAGAATTAGCACCAGGCTGGGTGGCAGCCAATTTTCAACAAGCTTGCAATACATTCTATATTCCAGCTTATTTTTGAAATCTTGAAGTCAGTAAGCTTCAAAATTTTATTTTTAACATGAAAAATTACTTCATAATATTTTAGCTTGGATAAAAATGAACTGTCTCAAAAACAGCAACTCTGCGTAAGGGAACCCTCAGTAAAAACATAGGATTGCGACTGAAAGTTATTTGAATCAAAATACTGAATAACATTTCCCATACAGTTTAAACTGGATTATCAGCTTAAATTTTCTGAATTCTGTCAGAATG
This sequence comes from Hypanus sabinus, assembly GCF_030144855.1. NCBI lineage: Eukaryota > Metazoa > Chordata > Chondrichthyes > Myliobatiformes > Dasyatidae > Hypanus > Hypanus sabinus. Next base: position 3,400,096 of record NC_082727.1, read on the forward strand.
CAATGGTAGAAATTGTTTGAGCTTTGCCTTGTAATATTAAACTTTACCACCTACCTTCATATTCAGCTTACTCAACACTTTAGCTCTGGAGAAGATTCCAAAAGGTATTTTATTGATTCGGTTATGTTCCATGTTGAGAGAATAGATAGTAGAAAACTGTAGGGGTCCACCAACTGGATATGACTGGAAGCAATTCCTTGCTAACGTTAAACTGGTCAAGTTTGCAAGACTTGAAAGAAGACCCTGAAACAAGGAGGGAACACAGGGAACACTCCAAGTCATTTTAAGCATGACTATATCTATATGGATTGCTCAAAAATTCAGAGAATAATTAAGCACAATCCATATGAAAATAAAATTTAAATAAATTGCAAACAAGAGAAAATCTGCAGATGCTGGAAATCCAAGCAACATACATTGTGCTTGGATTGTGTACAGTTCTGGTCACCAAATTATAAGAAAGATGTAAACAAAATAGAGAGAATAGAGAGGAGATTTACTAGAATGTTACCTGGGTTTCAGCACCTAAGTTACAGAGAAAGGTTGAACAAGTTAGGCCTTTATTCTTTGGAGCATAGAAGGTTGAGGGGGATTTGATAGAGGTATTTAAAATTATGATGGGGATAGACAGAGTTGACTTAGATAGGCTTTTTCTATTGAGAGTAGGGGAGATTCAAACAAGAGGACATGAGTTGAGAGTTAAGGAGCAAAAGTTTAGGAGTAACATGAGGGGAATTTCTTTACTCAGAGAGTGGTAGCTGTGTGGAAGGAGCTTCCGGTAGAAGTGGTAGAGGCAGGTTCGATTTTGTCATTTAAAAAAAGAACTGGATAGGTACATGGACAGGAAAGGAATGGAGGGTTATGGGCTGAATGCAGGTAGGTGGGACTAGATGAGAGTAAGCATTTGGCACGGACTAGAAAGGCCGAGACGGCCTGTTTCCATGCTGTAATTGTTCTATGGTTCTATATTGAAAAAGCTGAGTTCCTTCAGCATTGTGTGTTGCTTACTTAAATAAATTGTCTGGAATTGCAAATATTTATGTCAATTTCATAGAATTTCAACTAAATAATCTATTAAGACAAGAGATCAGCTAATGGGAATTAATGTTACAAATATTTTCTATTATACCACAGAAGATTTGTATCAAGAGCACATCCATCTAGGTCAGGTACAAGTATTGCTAAGACTTCCTGCATTATGATGCTTGAAGTTTGCAAAAAATCAGCACTAAACAAAGTTATCTCATTTGATTTGCTGTAAAAGCATCACACAGAAGACCACAGTAACCATCTACAGAATCAACTTCCACTTAAATTATTTAAGATGTTGGGACTAAATTAAGTGCATAAATATTACTAGGTTTGCCAGTCAGATGCACTTAATTTTAGACAAAATACAGAGAAAAGCTTTTCAATGACAACTGGAGTGAAATCAAATGGTAGCAATAGACAGAGCATAGAAGAGCTTCACCTAGATTTTGCTGGAATGGAAAGGTGAAATAAGGAGAGATTGGATAGCCAGAATTTATTCCCACTGGAATGTAATAGGATGAGAATCTCTTTATAGGGATTTGGAAAATTATCAGCAGTATAAATTGAATAAAGAGTGCCTTTCTCGGGGCAGGGGAGTCTAAAACTAGTAGGTATGAGTTTAAGGAGAGGGGAGAAATTTAAAATGGAACTGAGGAACAAGATTTCCCACATAGATGAGGAGAGTTTCCTGGAATGAACAGACAGTAGAGGTAAATACAATACATTTAAAAGGTATTTGCCTAGAAAAGGACTATGTTCATACAGCATACACAGGGGATTAACAGACAGGACAGCAGTCAGCAAAGATGATCCCAACAGTTTATTTTACCTTTTCTTTTAGGTTTAGATTGAGAACTATGCATCTCAGATAAAGGCAGTATACTTTGAAAAACTAAAAATTAATGCAGATTCATATGGGAAGTATCATTGATATTATTGCTATATTAATCACATTTTTTTTAAAGAAATGCCATTTGGTAGTGATCAGTATAGAGAACCAATTGAGTTACAGAGCAAGACTCTGCATTCCATTCATAACTAAATTTGTAAATTATTTATATAATTTGTATATATCTATCTCACTAGTAAAAAGCCAACAGTAAAGATGAGATAAAGATAATGATTAGCTTCATTTGTCACATGTACATTGCATATGCACATATTTATTAAAATAAACAGTAAAACAAGTCACTTGCATCAACATTTGCAATGTGCTGGGTCATCCAAGTGCCACGTTTCTGACACCAATGCAGTTTGCCCACAACTGACCAACTCTAACCTATACATCTTTTTTGGAATGTGGGAGGAAACCAGAACACCCAGAGGAAACCCATGCAGTCACGGGGAGAACATACAAACTCCTTACAGACTGTGGTAAGGAATTAAATTGAAACCCGATTTTCTGACTGCTGGTACTGTAAAGCATTATGCCAACTGTGCCACCTGCCACACTGTCGTGCCAGCTACTTATTTCTTAAAAACTTAATTCCTCAGTTCAATTATAACTAGAAATACACCAGCAGTCAGGAAATACTTTTAAGTAGTGGATTTGATATGTGAATCTTTATCTAACTTAGAGAATTCAAGACCTACTAAGCTCCACATAAGGGCCTGAATTCTGCAGAATATTGATAGGATGATTTCTGAGCACTTGTAATGAAGAAACCCAGAGGAACCTGATGGGATGCAAACTGCACTCTGATGCGGACCAAGAATGGGGACGGGCAATTGACATGAAGGTAGCCCTCTACACCAGAGACAGAGTATCTTCATTGCTGCCCTACACACCAGCAGTGTAAAGGGCAGTAAGCAGGTTTTTCTCATGACTTTTGCTTGATTTTGTTTATTCAAAATCAAGGCATTATTGAATTGTCACAAGCCACATAAAGCTTGATTACTTTAACTGTTTTTTTATAAATTTAAATATGTAGTTGAAATTTTAAATATTTTATGTAGTTTTTCTTGAAGGAAAGCATCATTCTCAGCTTTTGTTTTTTTTTAAAAGAAAGATTAACATGATTTAACCAACTCTCAATACTTTGCAATAAAAATCATTTGTGGATTGGGCCTTTTAGCCATCCCATTTGATGATCCTTATGAAACTACATATGTTTTCTATCTTCAAGATGTCACTAGGAGTTCCCACATTTTATTTGAAGGCAATTATTTCTTCTTGCCCCTACTTTTTTCTTCAATTCTCTACCAACTTCGCTATAATATCCTTTGGTAACCAAGAAAGTTGCAGATTCAAGACATATCTTTAAAAGGACATGGCCAGTATTTCATATTACAACATGTTCTTCCCTAAATTAATGTACAATTTCAGCTTAGATATATCTCCAACCTTCAAACATTCACATCTGTCAGTAACTAAGCAGAGAGAACTAACAATCATTCATCAAGAATGATTCTATTCCAGCTCATTTCCAACAACTAGGGAGTCATAATGGAGGGTCAGACACTGAGTACAGTTGGGTGGAACCCAGGAATAGGAAGGGGGCAATTACACTGATGGGATACTACAGACCTCCCAGTCGGCACAGGGACATTGAGAAACAGATATGTAATCAGTTTAAGGAAATGTGTAAAAACAATAGGGTTGTTATCTTGGTGAAGATTAACGCACAAAATAAACAGGGACCAAATGTATACAGGAGGGTTTCTTAAACAAATATGTGGATGGTCCAACGAGAGGAGGGACTGTATGGGACCTGGTGTAGAGTAATGAGCCTGGCCAGTCACTGAGCTTTCAGTGGGTGAACAGTTAGGAGGCAGTAATCACAACTGCTTAACTTTCAGGGTAGCTATAGATAAGGACAGGTATGGGCCATTTGGGAGAGTTTTAAACTGGAGGAGGATAAATTACCAGGGCATTAGACAGGAACAAAAAAAAAAGTTATTGGGAACACCTTTTCTCTGGCAAATCCACATCAGACACGTGGAGGGTGTCTAAAGATCAATTGAACAGAGTACAGGAAATGAATGCTCTTGTTAGAAGAAAGGACAGGGATGGAAAGATAAGAGAACTGAGGATGTCGAGAGGTTATGAATTTAGTCAAGAAGAGAAAGCATATAAAGCTTCTGAAGTTATGATCAAACGAAGCATGAGGAGTATAAAGAAGCCAGAAAAGAACGAAAGGCAGGAATTAGAAAAGCCAGGAGTGGCATGCAAACCCCTTAGCAAGTAGGGTTAGGGTGAATCCCAAACCATAGAACATTACAGCACAGAAACAGGCCTTTTGGGCCTTCTTGGCTGTGCAGAACCATTTTTCTGCCTAGTCCCACTGACCTGCACCTGGGCCATATCCCTCCAAACCCCTCTCATCCACATACCTTTCCAAGTTTTTCTTAAATGTCAAAAGTGAGACCCCATTCACCACTTCATCTAGCAGCTCATTCCACACTCCCACCACTCTCTGCATGAAAAAGTCCCCCCCTAATGCTCCCTTTAAACTTTTCCCCCTTCACCCTTAATCCATGACCTCTGGTTTTTTTTCTCCCCTGGCCTCAGTGGAAGGGGAGAACTTTTCTTTCAAGTCTTTTTATTATTATTATTCAAAAATAACAGGTACATTGAAGTAACAACACTTACAATAACTCAAAAATAAAGAAAAGGGGAGAACTTTTATTTGGATGCAGAGAATGTCAGTGAATGTAATGAGTACTTTGCTTCAGTAGTTCCAAGGAAAAGGAAGTGGAAGACCAGGAGATCAGTGCTGAATGTATAAATATGTTAGGACATTTAGAGATCGAGAAGGAAGAGCTGGGTCTCCTAATGAGTATTAAAGAGGATAAGTCCCCAGGGACTGATGGGATTTACCCCAGGTTATTGAAGGAGGCAAGAGACAAGATTGCCATTGACCAGTATCCTTGTGTCCTCTCTAACCACAGTCAAGGTCCCAGAGGACTGGCAAGTGGCTAGTGTTGCACCTCTATTTAAGAAGGGAATAAAGGAGAATCCTAGGAACTATAGACAAGCAAGTTTCACATCAGTTGTAGAGAAATAGCTCGAGAAAATTCTTATGGATGGAATATATGAGCGTTGGAAAATCATGGCCTAATTAAGGAGAACCAGCATGAATTTGTGCGGGGCAAGTCGTGTCGTACCAACTCGATTGAGTTTCTTGTCAAGGTGACGAGAAAGATTGATGAGAGTAGGGCAGTGGATGTTGTCTACATGAGTTTTAGTAAGGCTTTTGACAAAGACCCTCATGGGAGGCTAATCAAGATTAAGATTCACGGGATCCACAGTGAATTGACTGTTTGATTTCAGATCTGTGCTGATCTGTGCTGGGATCTCTGCTGTTTGTAATGTATATAAATAACATGGATGAAAATTTTAGATGGGTGGGTTACTAAATTTGCACATAATCCCAAAATTGGTAGAGTTATAGATAGTGTAGCAGACTGGCAAAGAATATAGAGCAATATAGATCAGTTGCAGATATGGACAGACAAATGACAGATGGAAGTTAACCCAGATAAATGTGAGGTTGCACTTAGGTTGGGCCATTCAGGGAGACAGTACACTGTTAAAAGCAAGATCCTAACAGTGTTGCTGAGGAGAGATCTTGGGATCCAAGTTCATAGCTCCATGAAAGTGGCTACAAGTCAATAAGGTGATTAAAGTGGCTTATGAAATGCTTGCTTTCATTGTTTGAAGCATTGCATTTGAAAGTCAGGAAGTTATGTTGCAACTTTATAAAACTGGTTAGGCCACATCTGGAGTATTGCATACAGTTCTAGACGCCCCCCTATAGGAAGGATGTTGAGGTTTTGCAATGCGTGCAGAATATGTTTACAAGGCTGCCACCTGGTTTAGAGGGCACAAGAGGCTGTATAAACTTGGATTGTTTTGTTAGGAATGTTGGTTGCTGAGGGGAATTCTGATAGGTTTACAATATCATTAGAGACTCAGAGAGAGTGGACAGAGTATATCCATTTCTAGGCTTGAAATGTCTAATACCAGAGGGCATACATTGAAGGTGAGAGCAGGTAAGTTCAAAGGGGACATGAAGGTTTCAGTTTTCTCACTCAGTGGTTGATGCTCGAAATGCACTGCCTGGTATGGTTGTAAAGGTAAATACACTGGAGGCTTTTAAGAGACATTTGTACAGGCACATAGATCTAAGTAAGATGGAGGGATACGGACATGGTGTAGGTAGGAAGGATTAGTGTTTGAGTGTTTTTGATTTGCTTTTTAGAATAGTCTGTTCCTGTGCTATAATGTTCTGTGTTCTACATCACATCACCTTCCCCGGGTAAAGGGCTTCAAATCTTTCTCCAGTATACTTACAATTTTTTTTTTAAGAATAAGATAAAGAGGTATGCAGCATATTTTTCAATATTTGAAAAGATGCCAATGATTTTCAGAGAGTCACACATGCCTCTAAACAATTTCAATCAATCTCTTACCTCAGGTAATGTTGAGATATTATTGTTCTCTAGGTTAAGCTCATCCAATTCACTACACCTTGCCAATGATCTGGGTACAGCAGATAATCTGTTGTACCTCAGTCCCAAACGACTCAGACTGGATAGATTACCTGCAATCAGAAGGTTGAACATTGAAAATGCTATTAGTATCTGTGGGAAAAACATCATTTTAGCAGATTCTGTATCTTTGAAACATTTTAAAGTGTATGAAACAAATTCAAGCATCACCATCACAATACCAGCTTAAAATTCATTTCATAATTACGACAATTGGAAGTGTTCCACAGTAGTACTTGTAAGTTATTTCAAATATAAAAAACAGTAATATCCAGAATCTGGCAGAACGCTAATTTACTATAGAGCTTTTAACCTTGGGGTGTAAAGACTCATAGTTACAGTGGTATTAGAAAGTTTGTGAACCCTGTAGAATTTTCTCTATTTCCACATTTTCAGTGTTCAGTGTTTCCACGTTTAGTGTTTCTCTTATAGTGTACACATGAACAGAGACTTTAGGAAGCTCTAGAGAGTTCTGCAGATCTTTTGCTGTTACCCTCGGGTTCTTTTTCACCTCCTTCAGTACTGCACGTTGCACTCTTGGTGTGACCTTTGCAGGACGCCTGCTCCTAGGGAAAGTAACAACTAAGTTCCCTCCATTTGTAGACAATTCCTCTTACTGTAGACTGATGAACACTCAAGTCTTTCACAATGCTTTCGTACCTTTCTCCAGCTTCGTGCATCTCTACAATTCTTCTTCTGAGGTCCTCAAAAAGTTGTTTTGATTGAGGCATGGTGCACATAAACATATCTTTCTTGAGAAGTGCAGGCTCTGTCAGTAATCTGACATGTGTCTTTTTTTTAAAAATAGGGCAGGGTACAACCCACACCTCCAATCTCATCTCATTGATTGGAACACCTAACTCTAAATAGCTTCTGAAGAAGGCATTACCTCAGAGGTTCACATACTTTTTCCAACAAATACATTTAATATAGGTTAATTTTTCTCAATAAATAATAAGTATTATTTTATGTTATTTATTTAATTGGGTTCTCTTCATCCAGTTTTAGGATTTGTGTGAAGATCTCATCACATTTTAAGTCATATTTATGCAGAAATAGAGAAAATTCTACAGGGTTCACAAACTTTCCAGCACCACTACATGTACACTAAAAAGGCATTTATTCACTCTGCATGCAGGGTATCTGATACAATCCTATACCTTCCCTCATTGCTTCACACCACTGTACTAGGAGTGAGCCACTGCTCTCCCTTTTAATGTGGTTGGAAACTGGCATGAATCCCTACCCGGTGCTGCATCTTGAATGTGTATGAATCTCAATCCTCCTCTTTGCTGCACCCTGCTGTGTATCTGGATGGTCGGCAAATTACCGCATTGAATTTGCTGTTCTGGGGAGAGTTGCAGTACTTAAAGAATATGAGAAACAGCAGCTTTTGACCATTCTCACTGAGACAAGGGCAATTCATCACTGAGTTGGATGGACAAGTGTCTGCACCAGGGTTACAAAGTAGCTCGAGAGGACTGCGATTTATGTGGGTTATTAGTACAAAAGGAAGGCAGGGACCCTTACATGGCAGTGTTCAAAGTAAATCTATTATCAAAGTACATACAGTGGCATGCAAAAGTTTGGGCATCCCTGGTCAAAATTTCTGTTACTGTGAATAGCTAAGCAAGTAGAAGATGAACTGATCTCCAAAAGTCATAAAGTTAAAGATGAAACATTCTTTTCAACTTTTTAAGCAAGATTAGTGTATTATTTTTATTTTGTAGAATCTTAGAGTGAAAAGGAGCACCATGCAAAAGTTTGGGCACCCCAAGAGATTTGAGCTCTCAAATAACTTTTACCAAGGTCTCAGACCTTAATTAGCTTGTTAGGGCTATGGCTTGTTCACAATCATCGTTAGGAAAGGTCAGGCGATGCAAATTTCAAAGCTTTAGAAATACCCTGACTCCTCAAATCTTGTCCCAACAATCAGCAGCCATGGGCTCCTCTAGCACTCTGAAAATTAAAATAAATGATGCCCACAAAGCAGGAGAAGGCTATAAGAAGATAGCAAAACATTTTCAGGTAGCCGTTTCCTCAGTTTGTAATGTAATTATGAAATGGCAGTTAAGAGGAATGGTGGAGGTCAAGTTGAGGTCTGGAACACCAAGAAAACTTTCCAAGAGAACTGCTCGTAGGACTGCTAGAAAGGAAAATCAAAACCCCCATTTGACTGCAAAAGACCTTCAGGAAGATTTGGCAGACTCTGGAGTGGTGGTACACTATTCTACCATGCAACAACACCTGCACAAATACGACCTTCATGGAAGAGTCATCAGAAGAAAATCTTTCCTACGTCCTCACCACAAAATTCAGCGTCAGAAGTTTGCAAAGGAACATCTAAACAAGCCTAATGCATTTTGCCCTGTGGACTGAAGAAGTTAAAATAGAACTTCTTGGCTGCAATGAGCAAAGGTATGTTTGCAGAAAAGAGGGTGCAGAATTTCACGCAAAGAACACCTCTCCAACTGTTAAGCACGAGGGTGGATCGATCATGCTTTGGGCTTGTGTTGCAGCCAGTGGCACGGGGAACATTTCACTGGTAGAGGGAAGAATGAATTCAATTAAGTACCAGCAAATTCTGGAAGCAAACACCACACCGTCTATATAAAAAATAGCTGAAGGTGAAAAGAGGATGGTTTCTACAACAGGATAATGATCCTAAACACACCTCAAGATCCACAATGGACTACCTCAAGAAGCGAAAGCTGAAGGTTTTGCCATGGCTCTCACAGTCCCCCAACCTAAACATCATTGAAAATCTGTGGATAGACCTCAAAAGAGCAGTGCATGCAAGACGGCCCAAGAATCTCAAAGAACTAGAAGCCTTCTGCAAGGAAGAATGGGTGAAAATCCCCCAAACAAGAATTAAAAGACTCTCAGCTGGGTACAGAAAGCATTTCCAAACTGTGATACTTGCCAAAGGGGGTGTTACTAAGTACCGACCATGCAGGGTGCCCAAACTTTTGCTTCGGGCCCTTTTCCTTTTTTGTTATTTTGAAACTGTAAGGGATGGAAATAAAAAAAGTAATCTTTAACTTTATGCCTTTTGGAAATCAGGTAATCTTTTACTCGCTTAGCTATTCAAGGTAACAGAAATTTTAATCAGGGGTGCTCAAACTTTTGCATGCCACTGTATGTATATGTCACCATATAATAGCCCAAAATTCATTTTCTTGCAGGCATTCGCAGCAAGTACAAAGAAACAATAGAATCAATGAAAACACACAAATAGGACAAACAACCAATGCACAAAAGACAACAACCTGTGGAAATACAAAGAAGAGGAAAAAAACATAATACATAAATAAATAAGCAATAAATATTGAGAATGAGAGTTGTAGAGTCCTTAAAATTACATCTACAGGTTGTGGGCCAAGTGTATTCTAGTTCAAGAGCCTGATGGCTGAGGGATAATAATTGTTCCTGAACCTGGTGGTGTGTCACTTGAGGCTCCTGTATATCCTTCGTGTTGGCAGCAGTGAGAAGAGAGCAAGGCCTGGATGGTGGGTGTCCTTGATAACAGATGCTAACTTTGTTCAATGTCATGGACTGGGCTGCATCCAGTACTTTTTGTAGGCTTTTGCATTCAACAGATTAGTGTTCTCATACCAGGCCGCAATGCAAAAGTCAGTATACTCTCCAAAGTTCAAAATACATTTATGTCGCCATATAAAACCTTGAGATTCATTTTCCTATGGGCGTACTCAACAAATCAATAGAATAGTAACAAATCTATAACAGAATCAATGAAAGATCAACAAGATAATAAACTATGCAAAAGCAAATAGAAATAAATAGCAATAAATAATGAGAACATTAGATAATGAGATAAAGAGTCCTTAAAGTGAGATCATTGGTTGTAGGAGCATTTCAATTGATGGGGCAAGCAAGTATAGTTATCCACTTATATTCAACAGCCTGATGATTGAGAGGTAGTAACTGTTCTTGAACCTGGTGGTATGAGTCCTGAGGCTCTTATACTTTCTACTTGATGGCAGCAGTGAGAAGACAGCATGACCTGGATGGTGGAGATCTTTGATTATGGATGCTGCTCTCCTACAACAGCATTTCATGCAGATGCACTCAATGGTTTACAAGGCTTTACCTATGACCTACTGGGTCGAATCCACTATAGGATTTTCTTTTTAAAGGCATTGGTGTTTCCATTCCAGGGCGTGATGCAGCCAGTCAATATACTCTCCACTACACATCTATAGAAGTTTGTCAAAGTTATACTCTACATGCAGAATCTTCACAAACTTTTAAGCAGAGGCACTGCTGTGTTTTCTTTGTATTAGCATGTACATGCTAGACCCAGGACAGATTATCTAAAAAGATATCAGAGGAATTTAAAATTGTTGACCCTCTCCACCTCTGATCCCCTGATGGGGACTGGCTCGTGGACTTCTTTCCTCCTCCCGTAGTCAATCAGCTCTTTGGTTTTGCTGACATTGAGTGAGGTTGTGGCACCATTCCGCCAGATTCAATCTCCCTTCTTTCTGCTTATTTGTCACCACCTTTGATCTTTGATTCTGCATGGCAGTGGTGTCATCAGTAAACTTAAATATGTCGTTACAGTCGCATTTAAATTTGCAGTCACAATTATAAAGCAAGTACAGCAGGGGGTTAGCACGCAGCCTTGCTGCACCTGAGCTGATGGTGATTGGGAAGGAGATGTTGCCAATCCAAACTGATTGGGATCTACAAGTGAGGAAATAGAGGATCCAGTAGCACAAGGAGATATTGAGGCCTACATTTTGAAACCTATTGATTAATTTTGAGGGGATGATAGCATTGATATATTAAATACCAACATATCATTGCAGTTTTGCAGTGGTATTCAATTTTGCGTTCAAGATCATAAAACTTTAATACTGAACACATTTTGTTTCATATCAGATTTGCAACAATTTCTGTTTTCAAAATTTTCATTTAGTACTATGCTATACTAACGACAAATCTACAAACTAAGCATTTCCTTTATCATTTCACATGAAATTCTGGTTATCTGTCAAAGGGTACATTTGACCATTTCCTGTTTACATGATATTTAACATGTTGTTTAAAAAAAAACTTTCCAAACCACGATTTGCCTGTGTTTGAATGTCAGCAACTGAAAATCAAAAAACTGCACAGGCTGAGAATCTGAAATGAGAACAGAAAATGCTGGAAACCCTCTGCAAGTCAGGCAGAATCTGCAGAAAGAAAAATTGAGTTCATGCTCCAGGTCAAAGACCCTTCAACATAGCTGCATTTCAAATGTCAACAAGTTAGGCTTGAGGGATAAAACTATAGTGGAAAATGGGAAACAGTCTAGCAACTTTAAATGTAACATGGATGACTGACAAAATCAACCATCTGCAAGCTAGTTAGGAGTCAACTACATTGCTGGGTCTTGAACAAATATATACTTCCCTTAAGAACACAAGTAAAGATTTTCATGGGAATCCAGAAGGTTCATGGGCAGCAGGATAGTGTGGTGATTAGTGCATCATTTTATGGCCCCTGTGATCATCAAAGTTCAAATCCCGACACTGCCTGTATGGAGTTTGTACAGGCACTTCTTCCCGTGACTGTGTAGATCTCCTCACACATTCCAAGATGTATGGTTAGTGTCAATGAGTTGTGGGCATACTAGATTAGTACTGGAAGTGTGGCGACACTTGCTGGCTGCTCAGCTCAGTCCTCATTGATTTGCTACAAACATATTTCAATGTACAAATATAACTAATCTTTATCAGCTGTTATTGAAGCTAATCTTTTCATTAATTTTAATTAGAATTTAACTGCCCCAGCTACATGTCAAATGCAGGCACGTCATTAAATGCTGTAGGCACAATTCACCTACTGGCTTCCATCTCACCATACCTCTTCACCTCTCTATACCAACTACTTTCTCTCAGACCTGATGCAGTGTTCTGGCCTAAACATTGAGAATTCTTGCACCCTTCCACAAATGCTGTTCAACCCAGTGAGTTCCTACAGTGGATGTTTTGAGACTCCAGATTCCAGCATCTGCAGATGCTAGTGTCGTCATTGAATGATGAGAAAGAAGAAATATTCCAGTATGATTAGGTAGGTTGTGGGATTGGTTAGATGAAATGTAGTGTGGATAAATTTGAAGTTATACACTTTAGTACAGCACCAAAACATCAGATTATCTGAACAGCAATAAGTTAGAAAAAAGATAGGTGCAAATTCCTGGTAAACAAGCAAATGTAAACAGCAAATGGTAAGCTGGCCTTCATAACATGGGGATTTAAGTACAGGAGCTCAGTATCTTGCTGCAATTGCTTAGGGTCTTGTTCACTGTTAACTCTCCGCTACGCAGCCGCATATCAACTGAAATGCTTCCACATACATAGCCTTTGTTGCCTTGCAGCTGGAATTTAATATGTTAAATATTTGAAATAATGCTAATATACTGTAATTGTGAAATACTTTAATTATGTTAATAAATATAATCCATAAATTTCAAAAAAAATGTACCATTTATTTACTTTGAAACATTTTAGAGTTTCAATCTGCTTACACTATCAGTGTTTCAAATTACAACGCTGTTACAAAGAAACATTGACAGTGTAAGCACATTGAATGGAATGGAAGTTGGTAGCTCACTGGCTTTTGTACGCCAATGTCATCTAGTCAGAACATTTTGCTTTTGCCATTGTGCTTATAAATTGTTTTGACTGCCTGACATTGCTTACTTCTGTTTTAAGTTATGGTTTGTGTGATGTGAAAAATTCTATATTTTGAATTTTTTGGTAAATCTTTCAAAAAAAAAGCACATTACAGAAAAAAATTAAGTGTTGCGCAGTTTTCGGGCCATATAAACATTTCCTGCTCAGTGAATGGTTGATCCCCACAGCTGTAAAAGAATAACAAAAATAGAGGGAACATTGGTCTTGGTAAGAGCATGTCTTGTGCATTGTGCATGGTTTGGGTTTCCTATTCTGAGGAAAGTAGTCCTACTACAAAGGCAATGAAGCAAGGGCTCACCTGAGATGGCATGAGTGATGTATTAAAAGAAATTGAGTTAACTGCGATTATTCAGTAGATTATATTCACCTTACGTGCCTTCAACATGATGGCATGAATATCGATTTCTCCTTCCTTCTTTTATTCCCCACTGGCGTCTTACCTTATCTCACCCCCCTCCTTCTGTTTCTCCACTGGTCCATTCTCCTCTCCTATCAGATTCTGTCCTCTCTAGTTGTTTACCTTTCCTACCCACCTGGCTTCACCTATCACCTTCTAGCTGGGCTCCTTCCCTTCTTCCCATCTTTTTTTCTGGCATTTTCCACCTTACTTTCCAGTCCTGAAGAAGGGTATCAGCCCAAAATGGGAACCAATTTATTTCCACATATGCTGCCTGACCTACTGAGCAGTTTGCGTGTGTTGCTTTGGATTTCAAGCATCTGCAGAGTTCCTAGTGTTTATATTCATTAGAACAATGAGAAGGGGTCCCAGAGAAACCGACGAATTTATAACAAGACTGGATAGACGAGATATATGAAGGAGACTCACAAAGGCAGGGGGACTAACATCAGAGAGGAGGTACAGGAATCTGAAGACACACACTCCTGTAGGAGCAGCTTCTTCCCTTCTGCCATTAAATTTCTGAATGGATCCATGAATACTACCTCACTATGTTTGTCAGGGATATTAAACCTGAATCTGACTCCTGCACAGGTATATGCCGTTAAACATTGAGAGAAGGAAAATTTCTTCTCTGAAAAGGTAAATCTCCGCAAATCTCCACCACTAAAAGATATCTGAATGTTAAAAACATTCACTGAATAGAATATGGTTCTTAGAGCTCAAGGGATAGTGGCACAGTGATAAAGCAATCATACTGTAAACAAGCGAAGGGTCAAGTGACCTATTTCTGCTCCTGTTTTTTGATGCATGCCCTTTGCACTGTAGTTTCATTTCCACTGAGAAGTGATTTGAAAAACAAGTGCAGAAACTAAGTCTGAAATAAAAATAAAATGTTGGAAATACACAGCAAGCCAGGCAGCATCAGTAGAAAGAAACAGATAACATTCTTAACCCATGACCTTTCATCAGATCAATAGTAAGGAAAATATATCAACCTGAAACATTAACCATCTCCTTCCTCTCTACAGAACAGACTTGAAACAAATTATGTGCTGTATAAAGTTTTGGGGTAAAAGCATACCATCAAGCAGGATTCTGTTCAGAGGTTCTGAAGGTGAAGTACAATATAACCAGCAATACAATACATTTTTACATAGATAATGTGCAGCGGTACAACTCAAACTCAGAGGTTATTCCGCATTTCAACTGGTAAGCTAAGAAAAGAAAAAGATTTGAAACTGAACTTTTCTATTTGAATTCCCCACTTGCATCTTATCCGAACCATTTTAGATTATGTTAAGTAACCATTTAAAGCTTGCCTTTAAATTGAGATTTCCAATTCCATACAAATTGGCTAACAGTCTGAATAATATCAAATATGCAGGTACCACCAGTAGATAATCCACTAGATGAGTTGACTTCTTGGAATCCAATCACTAGGAAGACGAACTACATTTTCAAAAGTGATCACAATACCTGTTGCTGTTTGCACACCAAAGTACTAAATAAAGGCTGGAATAAACATAAGGGATTTCAATATGCAGGTAGATTAGAAAAAGGAGGTTGGTGCTGGATCCCAACAGAAGGAAACTATAGAATGTCTATGAGATTTTGTTTAAGAGTAGCTTCCCACTAGGGGAAAGGCAATTCTGGATTAAGTATTGTGTAATGAATCAGATTTGATCAGGGAGCTTAAAGTAAAGGAACCCTTGGGAGACAATGATCATAAAATGGTAGAATTCACCTGGCAGTTTAAGAAGGAGAAGATAAAAGTCAGATGTATCAATATCACGGTGGAGGAAATGGAATTACAGAGGCATGAGAGAAGAAATGGCTAAAGTTGGTTGGAAGGGGACACTAGCAGGAAAAATACCAGAACAGTGAAGGCTGGAGTTTGTGGGAGCAATTTGGAAGGTTGCCACACAGGTGCAAGATCAAGTACTCTAAAGGGATGATTATTGGAAAATTAGAGGACTGGGAAGCTTTTAAACACCAACAGAAGGCAACCAAAAAATCCATGAGGAGAGAAAAGATGAAATATTAAGTTAGCCAATAACATCAAAGAGGATACCAGAAATTTTTTCGGATAAATGAAGAGCAAAATAGAGGAGAGAGTGTATATTGCACCTATGCACACTGATGTAGTAATGATGTAGAAAATGTGGTGGTAATGGGGTCCAAAGAAAAGGCAGACGAACAATAAGTATTTTGCATCAGTCTTCATTTTGGAAGACAATAGCAGCATGCCAAATATTTGAAAAAGTGTCAGGGCAGAAATGAGTGTTGTTGCTATCACTAGGGAGGAGGTGCTTGGGAGGCAAAAGGTCTGAAGGAAGATACATCACCTGGACCAGATGGACTACATTCCAGGGTTCTGAAAGAGATAGCTGAAGAGATTGTTGAAGCATCTTTCAAAAATTACCAGATTCTGGAATGGTTCCAGAGGACTACAGAAATGCAAGTGCCACTCCACTCTTTAAGGAAAGGAGGGAGAAGAATGAAAATTATAGGCCAGTTAGTCTTACTTCAGTGATTGGGAAGATGTTAGAGTCTCTTACTAAGGATGATACTTTGGGGTAGTTGCAGGTGCATTATGAAGTAGGCCAAAGTCAGCACTGCTTCCATATAGGGAAATTTGTTGGAACTCTGAAGGAGTGACAGATAGAATCGACAAAGGAGAGACAGTCGATGATTTATTCGGATGTGCAGAAGGCCTTTGAAAAAGAGCCGCACATGAAGCTGCTTTAATAAGAGTCCATGGTATTACAAAAAAGATACTGGCAAGAATAGAGGATTGGTTAATTGGCAGGAAGCAGAGGGTCAGAATAAAAGGGGCCTATGCTGGTTGGCTGCTGTTGATAGTGTTCCACAGAGGTTGGTATTGGTACTGCTTCTTTACACATTATACAGCAATGATTTGGATGATGGAATTGATGCTTTTGTGGCCAAGTTTGCAAACGATACTAAGAAAGCTGAAGAGACAGGTAATGTTGAGGAACAAAGAGTCTGCAGAAGGACTTGGACAGATTGGGAGAATGGACAAAGAAACAGCAGATATAGTGTAGGGAACTGTATGGGCATTCAGTAAAAGGAATAGGGTCAGATATTTTTTCTAAACTGACAGAAAATTCTAAATTAGAATTGCAAAGAGACCTGGGAGTTCTTGTGCAGGATTTCCTAAAAGTTAACTTCCAGGTTGAATTAGTGGTAAGAAAGGCAAATGCAGTGTTAGCATTCATATTGAAAGGACTAGAATACAAAAACAAGGATCTGATGCAAAGGCTTTATAAGGAATTGGTCAGTCCACAATTGGAATACTGCGAGCATGGTAGCATAGTGGTTAGCACAATGCTTTACAGTACCAGTGACCAGAGTTCAATTCCTGCTGCTGCCTGTAAGGAATTTGTACATTCTCTCTATGACCACATGGGTTTCCTCTATGTGCTCCAATTTCCTCCAACAGTCCAAAGACGTAGCAGTTGGTAGGTTAACTGGTCATTGCAAATCGTCCCGTGATTAGACTGGGGTTAAATTGGGGTTGCTGTGTGGCGTGGCTTGAGGGGTCGGAAGGCCTACTCCACGCTCTATGCAAATAAATCAATAAAAAATACAAATAAACGTTGGGCCCATAGCAAAGAAAAGATGTGCTGGCATGGTTGAGGGTTCAGAAGACGCTCACGAGAATTATTCTGAGAATGAAAAGGTTAAAATATGAGGAGCTTTTGATGGTCTGTACCTGCTGGAGTTTAGATGAATGAGAGGGGAATCTCATCGAAACCTATCGAATATTGAAAGGCCTAGACAGAGTGGATGTGGAGAGGATGTTTCCTATAGGGAACTAGTCTAGAATCAGAGGGCAAAGCTTCAGAGTAGAGGGACATGCATTTAAAACAAAGATGAGAAGGAATTTCTTTAGCCAGAGAAGGGTGAAGTTGTGGAATTCATTGCCACAGACGTTATTGAAGCCAAGTTATTGAGTCTATTTAAAGAAGAGGTTGATGGGTTCTTGGCTAGTCAGGGCATCAATAGTTACAGGGAGAAGGCAGGAGAATGGGGCTGACTAATATTAAATCAGCCACGATGGAATGGCAGAGCAGACTCCATTAATGGAGTAGCCTAATTCTGCTCCTACATCCTATGGTCTGATAATCAAGTCTGCAAAATGAACCCAAGGCTTAAGGCGACAAACTAATAGCAATAATAATCTCCTTTTGAAAGCTTTTGACTCATGAAGAACTTAATCATATCAATTTAAAAGTAAATCAAAGACAACAAAAGTTGTTATTTGTATTTTTTTTTATTTATTGAGATACAGTGTAGAATAGGCTCTTATGGCTCTTTGAGCTGCAGTGCCCAGTAATGCCCAGATTTAATCCTAGCCTAATCATAGAACAATTTACAACGACCAATTAACCTACCAACCTGTACAGGTGTCTCCCTCCCCCTTTACAAAGGTAGAGCATTCCTATGAAACCTTTCTTAAGCCGAAATGGTGTAAAGCAAAGTACCATTAATTTATATGGGGAAAATTTTCATAAAAGCAAAAATCCTCTTTGTAATGCGAAAACAGGTGACTAATGTAGGTCTTTTGTAAAAGCAAAGTGGTGTAAAACGAACATTCGCAAAGCGGGGGATTCCTATATTTATTTATTGACAAAGTGCAGAATAGGACCTTCCAGCCCTTTGAGACTCTAAGACAGGAAAGAGAGAGAATAAAGGAAAGTATAGGCTAGGCAGCATCTGTGGAAAAGAGTAAACAGTTGCCGTTTTGGGCTAAGACCCTTCTTCAGGACTGAGGGGCAAGGGTGGAGATGCCTGAATTAAAAGGTGAGAGAAGGAGAAAGAGGCTAGCTGGAAGAGGCTAGGTGAAACATCAAAGGAGGGGACTCGCGGGGGGGGGGGTGGGGAAGTAATAGGCAGGTGAGAAATAAACTATCAAAGTGGGGAATGGGAAGGGTCGGGATGGTGGGATGGCTCAACAGAAGGAGAAATTGGTATTCATTCCCTCAGGTCAGAGGGTACACAGGAATATAAGGTGATACTCCTCCACCTTGAGGGTGGCATCATCTTCACACTCAAGACGCCATGGATTGACGCGGAATGGGAATCAAAAGTAAAATGTTTGGCCATCAGGAAGTCCCACTTGTACTGGATGGTGCAGAGGTACTGAGTTAAACTGTGCCCCCATCTACGATGAGGCTCACCAAAGTAGAAGAGGACACAGCAGGAGCACTGGATACAATAGATAACCCCAGCAGATCTGCAGATTAAAATTAAAACTTACCTTAGAGTTAAATTCACATGATTATAATAACGATTTTTTTGTGAAAATTGCAGATTAATAACTATTCAAGAATGCACACACATTATGGAAAATGCTTTTGAAGGAAGAAAGACTTATTAATAAATTACTGTGCACTGCGTCTGCCCAAGAGTGGAAGGGCAAATGACCTACTCAAATTGGTGAGGGCGAATTTGGAGTATTGTGTACAGTTCCGGTCACCGAATTATAGGAAAGACGTCAACAAAATAGAGAGTACGGAGGAGATTTACTAGAATGTTACCCGGGTTTCAGCACCTAAGTTACAGAGAAAGGTTGAACAAGTTAGGTCTTCATTCTTTGGAGCATAGAAGGTTGAGGGGGGCTTGATAGAGGTATTTAAAATTATGAGGGGGATAGATAGAGTTGACGTGGATAGGCTTTTTCCATTGAGAGTAGGGGAGATTCAAACAAGAGGACATTAGTTGAGAGTTAGGGGGCAAAAGTTTAGAGGTAACACGAGGGAGAATTTCTTTACTCAGAGAGTGGTCGCGGAGTGAACGAGCCTCCAGTAGAAGTGGTAGAGGCAGGTTCAGTATTGCCACTTAAAGTAAAATTGGATGAGTATATGGACAGGAAAGGAATGGAGGGGTATGGGCTGAGTGTGGGTCAGTGGGACTAGGTGAGAGGAAGTGTTCAGCATGGACTAGAAGGGCCTGTTTCTGTGCTGTAATTGTTATATGGTTATAAATAGATGGAGCATTTAAGAGCCCTAAAAAGCAATGAGAAGTTAAAGCAGAGAAAACAGCACAAGAATGAAAGGAAACATTGAGATAAGAGTTAAAATACAGGGCCTTATTCAGATGTAATGCATAGAAAAACTGATAAATAAATTATAGAGCAATTATATAATGAGTCACAAGAAGTGTTAGGACAGGATTTCAACGCCAATCCATGAGCAATCAGAGTCTGGTCGTGAACAACAGTACAGCACGGGAACAGGCCCTTTGGTCCACAATATTGTGCTAAACCACTGAAATAATCAACTAAATTAATCCCTTCTGCCCACATAATCTATACATCCGTCCACTTCCTTCACATTCCTGTGTCTATCTAAATATCTCTTAAAAGTCCCCAACTTCTATTTTACAGCTCCTAATGAGATATAAAATAACCCAATTACTGAAAGCATTAATGCACAATGGATGACAAAGCACAAATCAAAATGAAGTTGGCTGCAAGATTCCTATGGATAGCCACAATGCAGTTCAGGGTGGAAATACATTGAAATAAAATCCTGCAGTCCTAAAGTGAAGCTCTCAAGCATTAAAAGAAATTGAAAGCAATGCTCATTCAATTGGAAATTACTCAGAGTTGAAACATATTAACACTTCTACAGCAGTTAGTGCAAATATTCCATAAGCATTAAACACAATGCTTATCTGTATAATTATGAAATACTAGAGACTGCCATTTGGGTGTGGACCCGATGACCAAGTTCCAGAGATCTTTGGGATATGAAAGGAAAATGGAGAACCCAGAGGAAACCCTGTCAATCATATAGAGAGTACACAAACTGCACAGATAGCACCTGAAGTCTGGATTGGACCCAGGCCCTTGAAGCAGCACCAATTCTACACCACTGTCTATGCATCAGTACAGCACTAGCACAAGAAAGCAACTGAATACTTTTTCTGGTGAACGATCACTGCAAACAGTGGCCTGTAGCTTCCCTGTTGGGAGTTTAGCTGAATCGCCCAAACAATCTGGTATTTAGATGGCATCTCATTGGCTCTTCACTCAACTCTAGAATATCTGGACAGCAAAGATAGATAACATCAGGATGTTCTTTATCAATTACAACCCATTCAATACTACCATCCTTTTAAAACTAATCATTAAGCTTCAAGGCCTTGGGCTCAATACCTCCTTGTACAATTGGACCATCAATTTCCTCAGTTCAGATCAGCAACAATATCTCCACAATCTCAATCAGCATAGGTGCACCACAAGGCTGTGTGCTTAGCCTTGCTCTACTTGGTTTATATTTCTAACTCTGTGGTTAACCACAGCTCCAATACCATATTCAGCTTTGCTGACGACACCACTATCATAAGCTGAATCAAAGTTGGTGATAAATCAGCATATGGGAGGGAGATTGAAAATTTGACAGAGTGGTGCCATAACAACCTTTTACTCAACGTCAGCAAGACCAACGAGCTGATTATTGACTTCAGGAGGAGGAAACCAGGGATTCATGAGCCAGTTCTCACTGGAGGATCAGAAGTGGAGAGGGTCAGCAACTTTAAATTCTTCAGAGTTATCATTTCGGAGGACCTATCCTGGGCCTAGCATGCAAGTGCAATTACAAAGAAAGTAAGACAGCGCCCCTTCTTCCTTCAGAGTTTTAGACTGCATTCCGAATCTTCAAAAACTTTGACAAACTTCCATTGATCTGTGGTGAAGTGCATATTGACTGGCTGTATTACAGCCTGGCATGGAAACACCAATGCCTTTGAAAGGAAAACCCTATATAGAACAAAAACGAATTGGAAAAAATAGCAGGAACTCCCATCGTTTATTTGGGACACTATGCCAGTTAATTTGGGCAGAAGATTGCTGCTGAACAGTTTCTAACTAGCATTACACATGCACTTGCACGGCTATTAAGCATTATACCATGCTTAGAGCAAACAGTTTTTAAATAGCATCAGTTGCTTGCACATATACTCAAAAAACTTCATTCCTCCATCAAAAACAATTAGGAACACAGTTTTACAGTACTGTAGTAGTATTGACAGTGGTGTACTTTGTTCTGTTTTCATTTTAATGCACAATTTGTCACTCAGTTAAACAATACTTTGTCATTTTTAATACCTTTTTAACTATTCCCATGAAACTTTAGCTAATTGGGGCAGTCACTTAAATGGGCCAAAAAGTACTGGCTCTAATGTTTTCCAATTAACAGTAATCCATTGTATTCTAGATTTTAATAATACAACAGCAGTAACAAAGTTTTTCATTTCATTATAGCACGTTTAGCCCAATTATGTTTTGATTTACTGTGCAAAATGGTTCCAACAACTATGCAGCATATAACCGGGACAACACTTCCAGGAAGTCAGCTGTACAATTGCTAGTTTCATACCTGAGTGGCACACAGGAAAATCTACAGCAAGAACATCAAGAGCAGCATTTTTTGAAAGGCCTTCTTTCTTAAATCAGTGCCTCCAAGTGTCTCCCTCTTAAAGGCTATCAGCTATTATAATAACATCTTGAAACTACATGACAGTAAAGCAGAACAAGCTGCAAACTCAAAACAGAGAATTTCAAACAGAAAGTATGTATTCATTTTCTAATTTAGGTGAAAGATTAGAACCGAATACACGATAGCTAATTTTCATTGCCCTGGATTTGTACATTCAGACTTTACAGGTATCCAAGGTAGCTAGCCAGCTTATATTGTTCATCTCTTGGTGAAAGACTTAACATAGAACAGTACAGCACATTACAGGCCCTTCAGCCCACAATGTTGTACCCACCCTTAAACCTTGCCTCCCACATATCCTCCCACCTTAAATTCCTCCATATACCTATCTAGTAGTCTCTTAAATTTCACTAGTATATCTGCCTCCACCACTGACTCAGGCAGTGCATTCCACGCACCAACCACTGAGTAAAAATCCTTCCTCTAATATCCCCCTTGAACTTCCCATCCCTTACCTTAAAGTCATGTCCTCTTGTATTGAGCAGTGATGCCCTGGGGAAGAGGCGCTGGCTGTCCACTCTATCTATTCCTCTTAATATCGTGAATATACCTCTATCATGTCTCCTCTCATCCTCCTCCTCTCCAAAGAGTAAAGCCCTAGCTCCCTTAATCTCTGATCATAATGCATACTCTCAAACCCAGACAGCATCCTGGTAAATCTCCTCTGTACCCTTTTCAATGCCTCCACATCCTTCCTATAGTGAGGCAACCAGAACTGGACACAGTACTCCAAGTGTGGCCTAACCAGAGTTTTACAGAGCTGCATCATTACCGGGTATCATTACTCTTAAACTCTATCCCTCAACTTATGAAAGCTAACACCCCATAAGCTTTCTTAACTACCTTATCTACCTGTGAGGCAACTTCAGGGATCTGTGGACACGTATCCCCAGATCCCTCTGCTCCTCCACACTACCAAGTATCCTGCCATTTACTTTGTACTCTGGCTTGGAATTTGTTCTTCCAATGTGTACCACCTCACAATTCTCTGGGTTGAACTCCATCTTCCACTTCTCAGCCCACTTCTGCATCCTATCAATGTCTCTCTGCAATCTTTGACAATCCTCTACACTATCCACAACACCACCATCATTTGTGTCATCTGCAAACTTGCTAACCCACCCTTCTACCCCCACATCCAAGTCATTAATAAAAATCACAAAAAGTAGGGGTCCCAGAACCGATCCTTGTGGGACACCACTAGTCACAACCCTCCAATCCGAATGTACTTCCTCCACCACAACCCTCTGCCTTTTGCAGGCAAGCCAATTCTGAATCCATCTGGCCAAACTTCCCTGGATCCCATGTCTTCTGAATTTCTGAATAAGCCTACCATGTGGAACCTTATCAAATGCCTTACTAAAATCCATGTCGATCACATCCACTGCACTACCCTCATCTATATGCCTGGTCACCTCCTCAAAGAACTCTATCAAGCTTGTTAGACATGATCTGCCCTTCACAAAGCCATGCTGACTGTCCCTGATCAGACCATGATTCTCTAAATGCCCATAGGCCCTATCTCCAAGAATTTTTTCCAACAGCTTTCCCACCGCAGACGTAAGGCTCACTGGTGTATAATTACCTGGACTATCCCTACTACCTTTTTTGAACAAGGGGACAACATTCTCCTCTCTCCAAACCTCCAGTACCATTCCCGTGGACAACAAGGACAAAGATCCTAGCCAGAGGCTCAGCAATCTCTTCCCTCGCCTCATGGAGCAGCCTGGGGAATATTCTGTCAGACCCCGGGGACTTAACCGTCCTAATGTATTTTAACAACTCCAACACCTCCTCTCCCTTAATATCAACATGCTCCAGAACATCAACCTCACTCATATTGTCCTCACTGTCATCAAGTTCCCTCGCATTGGTGAAAACCAAAGTGAAGTATTCTTTGAGGACCTCACTCACTTCCACAGCCTCCAGACACATCGTCCTACCTTTAACTCTAATCTGTCCTACCTTCACACCTGTCATCCTTTTGTTCTTCACATAAATGAAGAATGCCCTGGGGTTTTCCTTTACCCTACTTGTCAAGGCCTCATGCCCCCTTCTTAAGCTCCTTTCTTCCTACCCTATAGTCCTTAATAGCCCCATCTAATCCTTGCTTCCTAAACCTCATGCATGCTGTCTTCTTCCACCTGACTAGATTTTCCACCTCACTTGTCACTCATGGTTCCTTCACCCTACCACTCATTACCTTCTTCACCGGGACAAACTTATCCCTAACATCCTGCAAGAGATCCCTAAACATCGACCACAAGTCCATCACCTTTGTTCCTGATGCTTATTGCATTGAAGTGCACACACTTTAGGCCTTCTACCTTACTACCTTTACACCCTTTATTCTGCTTCTTTCCTCAAAGCCACTTTATATGTTAGATCTAGCTTTACTCCATGCACTATACTTGCAGTTCTCACATGACCTTTATCCTCCTCCACCTCACTACCTGCTCTAACACTCGGGTTCCCCTCCCCCTGCAAATCTAGTTTAAACACCCCAGAGCAGCACTAGCAAACCTTCCTGCAAGGATATTAGTCCCCCTCCAGTTCAGGTGCAACCCATCCTGTCAGAACAGGTCCCACCTTCCCTGGAACAAGGCCCAATTGTCCAGAAACATGAAGCCCTCCCTCCTGCACCAACTCCTTAGACACGTATTTAGCTGCATTATCTTCCTATTTCTAGCCTCACTAGGCTTAGTTTTTGTAATGTTTTAAAGTTTCCAATTTTAAGTTCTATATGTTAAGCTGTTGCATAATTTGCTAAGTATTCATACCTTTAAATGTGACAATGAGTTAAAGATTACAGTTTAAACTTTCCTTAATTATCACTATACAATTTGCAGTGTTATTTCATAATGTCTAGAAAAAAACTAGACAGTTTGTATATCGAATGGTGAATGATTATGCAGTTTAATAAGAAACAACACTGGAAAATTGCAAAGATCTTTCAGGCTGAATAATGCTCTCAAAGCTTTAGTATATCAGTAATGATATGGCATTAGAATATGTTCATCTACATAAAAAGCATTATTCCAATAACCAAAGCCTACTGGATAAGAAATTAGATATAGAAATGGAATAATTTGAAATATATCATATTCTTCTAATAAGGGGCCAAATAATAAATATTTGCTTCACTTGTCAAATTTTGTAAAAGTGTAATTGTTACACACAGAACTCAAAAACCAATATATCTCAACCAACTTCCCTTGCTGTAAGTGAAATGCTCCCAGACAGTTTTTTAAAACTAAACAAAAAATTTCCTTACTTCAAATGGCTAACAAAGATGTGAGGAAAAGATAAAAAAGGGAAAACAAAAATTAAATCAGTCGCTAGGTATACATGCTGAGGTGGTAAACTGGACTAGACATGGCTCAATGGGAGAAGCCAGAGAGTGGTAGTGGAGGATTGCTTCTCTGAGTGGAGGCCTGTGACTAGTGGTATGCCACAGGGATCAGTGTTGGGTCCCCTTGTTATTTGACATCTATATCAATGATCTGGATGATAATCTGGTAAATTGGATCAGCAGATTTGCTGATGTTATAAAGATTGGAGGTGTAATGGACAGTGATGAAGGTTTTCAAAGCTTGCAGAGGGATTTGGACCAGCTGGAAAAATGGCAGATGGAGTTTAATACAGACAAGTGTGAGGTATTGCACTTTGGAAGGCAAAACCAAGATAGAACATACAAGGTAAATGGTAGGGCACTGAGGAGTGCAGTAGAACAGAGGGATTTGGAAATACAGATACAAAATTTCCTAAGAGTGGCGTCATAGGTAGTTAAGGTAGTAAAGAGAGCTTTTGGTACATTGGCCTTTATAAATCGAAGTATTGAGTATAAGAGTTGGAATGTTATGGTGAGGTTGTATAAGGCATTGGTGAGGCCGAATTTGGAGTATTGTGTGCAGTTTTGGTCACCAAATTACAGGAAGGATATTAATAAGGTTGAAAGAGTGCAGAGAAGGTTTACAAGGATGTTGCCAGGACTTGGGAAACTGAGTTACAGAGAAAGGTTGAATAGGTTAGGACTTTATTCTCTGCACGTTAGAAGAATGAGGGGAGATTTGATAGAGGTATTTAAAATTATGATGGGTATAGATAGAGTGAATGCAAGCAGGCTTTTTCCACTGAGGCTAAGGAAGAAAAAAACCAGAGGACTTGGGTTAAGAGTGAAGGGGGAAAAGTTTAAAGGGAACATGGGGGGGGGGGGCCTTCTTCACACAGAGAGTGGTGGGAGTGTGGTATGAGCTGCCAGATGAAGTGTTAATGCGAGCTCACTTTTAACGTAAGAAAAACTTGGACAGGTACATGGATGAGGGATATGGAGGGATATGGTCCAGGTGTAGGTCAGTGGGACTAGGCAGAAAAATGGTTCAGCACAACCAAGGGCCAAAAGGCCTGTTCCTGTGCTGTAATGTTCTATGTTTAGACTTCTTGCAGCCTCCTGAAGCATACTTCAGCTCAAGCTCCTCAATGAACAGGGACAGAGATCTTTCACAGCACATATAATCACAAAATTCGTCCTTCACTGAATAGACAATATTCTGGGATTCATAGAGGAAACAGCCAATTAGAACTTTAGATTATAACTGTTGTGGATTTACATTGACAAATGTTAAATTTGTTTTTTGTACTGGTCTCCAGGGTGTTTATGCATTGTATTAGAAACGCATTATAGTACAATTGCATGCATTTATAAGAATGAGAGATGACTCCATTGAGACCTATCAAATGTTGAAAGGCATTGACAGAGTGGATGTGGAAAGAATGTTTTCTACGGTGGGAGAACCCAAGACCAGAGGACACAGCCTCAGAAAAGAGGGGCACCTTTTTAGAACAGAGGTGAGGAGGAATTTCTTCACCCACAGAGTGGTGAATCTGTGGAACTCACTGCCACAGGCAGCTTTATAGGCCAAGTCAATTAGGTATATTTAAGGCAAAGGTTGATAGATTCTTGATTAGTCAGGGCATGAAGGGATACAGGGAGAAGGCAAGAGATTGTGACTGAGAGGAAAATGGATCAGCCATGATTGAAATGAGCCAAATGGCCTGATTCTGCTCCTATATCTTATGGTCTGTTATCAATAAGACCATAACATCACTATCTGAGGAACACCAGAAGCCACTTGCACTGCTTTGAATCTATAAAGAGTTGAGAGCTATCAATACAACCATCTGCACCACATGGAATCCTGACACAGAGCCTCAAATAATTAGTGAAATTAGCCTCTGCAATCCTACAGCAGTCAAGTCTGGCCAAGAGCAGTCATACCATTCCAAATTTACAACTTAAAAAGAAAAAGATAGGTCTGATTACTTGATGCATTTTTATTTTTTAGCTAGGGCTTAAGGAAAATATTTAAGGCAATTTTAAGAGTTTTCATTGCCACAGTTCCTCTACACCTCATTATCCAACTCCAGATTGGATGCACTTGAACAAATGGAATTGAGCATTCATACAAAGTTAGTGTAAAGATGTGGGGGGCAATATGAAGAGTTTAGATAATAGTCCAATACAAATGCAATTCAGCTCAATACCTTTTAGAATTCAATTAAATAATGCACTACAGTCCGGGCTTCTGTGGAATATACAAAATCAGTTAATCTTAGGAAGAATTCAACAAGTTGTTAGGAAATGAACAGTATGTTTTGAAAATCGCCAGGATTTTATGTATTAAATTATTTCATTATGGAGAAACTTATAGAGTAAGGAAAATAATTATTGAACCCTTACCTATAGTTTCAGGCAGATCAAGCAGCTCATTATGTTGTAAGTCAAGATTTGTGATTTGTGTGCATTTGCCAATCTCTGTTGGCAAGTGTTCAAGTTGATTGTGAGCCACATCCAGTGTTATGAGGTTACAGAGTTCACCTGCCAAAGAGAAAAATAGATGGTCAAATATCTTACATCAATAAAGCAAGAGTGTTTATCTTCTTTGAAACAGATTCATCAAGATAGAAAAACACCCAGGACTTGGTCCTCAGTTTGACTACTGCCAAGAGGATCATGAGAACGTCATCGGTGATTTGTTCTACTAAAATCTCTTGCTGCAATAAGACTACTGTATGCATTCTTTGAGAAAAAAAACAAGCAGGATAGATAAAGGACTGTCAGTGGTATTGTGTGGATATCAGTATGGCAGTACAGGCAAATACGTTAGAGGCTTTTAAGAGACATTTGGATAGGCACATGGAGGGTTACGGACATTGCATAGGTAGGAGAACTTAGTATTTGGGTGTTTTTGATTTGCTTTTTAGGTGGTTTGGCACAACACTGCAGGTCAGTGTGATTGCGACCTTTGTTTTCCTGAGTTCTACTCAAATGGACTCAATATCTGAACCCTCCATTATGCCTCCTTTGAGTGTAACTGTAATATTGTCCTTGAGTGCAACTCCACTCCCCCCACCTCCTCCTCAATATTTTCTAAAACTTCAAAAACCTGGTATTAATCACCCATTCCTGCCCCTCAACCAAGTTGCAGAATTGGCTGCAACATCGTAGTTCTATGTGCTGTTCAATGTTCTAAATTACTCACCCTTACCCATAATACTCCTAGCTTTAAAATCTACATACTTCAAACTGTCCGACCCATCATACCTGTCATTTCGATTTTGCCTTTCAATACTTTCCTTGACATCTACCTTCTGGTCCGATTCTTGTCTTATTGACCTAGTACTCTGGTTCCCAGTCCCCCGCAAAACTAGTTTAAACTCTCCTGAACATGAGGAAATCTGTAGATGCTGGAAATTCATGCAACACACACAAAATGCTGGTGGAAACGCAGCAGGCCAGACAGCATCTATAGGGAGAAGCACTGTCGACGTTTCCGGCCGAGACCCTTCGTCAGGACTAACTGAAAGAAAAGATAGCAAGAGATTTGAAAGTAGGAGGGGGGAGGGGAAAATCCAAAATGTTAGAAGCCAGGAGGGGGTGGGGTGAAGCTAAATGCTGGAAAGGTGATTGGCAAAAGGGATACAGAGCTGGAGAAAGAAAGGGGGAGGGGAGCACCAGAGGGAGATGGAGAACAGGCAAAGAGTGATGGGCAGAGACAGAAAAAATAAGGAGGGGGGAATAAATAAATCAGGGATGTGATAATAAGAGGAGGAGGGTCATTAACAGAAGTTAGAGAAGTCAATGTTCATGCCATCAGGTTGGAGGCTACCCAGACGGAATACAAGGTGTTGTTCCTCCAACCTGAGTGTGGCTTCATCTTGACAGTAGAGGCGGCCATGGATAGAAATGTCAGAATGGGAATGGGATGTGGAATTAAAATGTGCGGCCACTGGGAGATCCTGCTTTCTCTGGCGGACATAGGTGACCATTTCGTTAATCTAACAACTCTACCAAATTTCAGTCCAAATTTATCAATCTTAATTAAGATATTACCAATCTTGAAAAATTCAAGATTTAATTACAACTGTTTCTATTCTGAAAACTTGCATCCTTTCAAACCTGTGTCAGTGGTTTTACCGCCCAAGTTAAAACATTAAAGTTGAGGTATGTCAATACAGATGCAATATTGTGTATATTTTGATGACATTTCAAATTTTTAGTTCCAAACTAGTTGAGTTGGAAGGCACATTGTAGATTCATCACAATCCTGCCTGTTCTAAAGAAATAAAAATAAGCATTAAGGTAAGATTAAACAAGATTTGCAACAGGATGATCTAAAGGTGACGTAACTTACTTAAATGATAGGATGTGCCACTGGAAGAAGTTTTCAACAGAAAACAATGCTTTTTTATTCTTAGAGTGTGCAGCACAGAATAAGCAGAACTAAAAGGTCAAGAGAAAATGGACCGTGCATCCAAGGATAGTTCCTGATGTAGAAATCCTTTTTAGTATCTATACAGCAAAAACACCTATAATCAGTCTTTATTGTCTACAGCTCCAGCTTCAGTACTACAACTCCAAGCAAACTCATCTCCAAACTCAAGCTCTGGGACTCAACAGTTCCTTTTGCAATGAATACTTGACTTCCTGACCAACACACAACAATCAGTAAAGATAGGCAGCAACATCTCCACCGTGATTATCTGCAACGCTAGCATAAAGCAAGGCTGTGCACTCAGACCCTCTACTCTCACAGCAGTGGCAAAGATTCTGCTCCAACTCCATCTGCCCACAGTGGGATGAATCTAATAATGATGAGTCAGAGTACAGGAAGGAGAATGAGCTTGTGAAATGATGTCATGACAGCAACCTTTCCTTCAAGATCAGCAAAACAGAAGAGCTGGTCATTAACTTCAGGCTACTGTTTACAACAACAGTGCTAAGGTCAAGAGGTCTGAAAGCTTCAAGCTCCAAGAGTAAACACCACCAAAAGCCCGTTCTGATCCAATCACGTAGACAGCATGGACAAGAAAAGTCATTAGTACCTCTATTTCCTAAGAGACTAAAGCAATAGAGCTTTGACCAGTGACAAATCTGGACATCGGAAGTTTGAGAGGAGGGGTGTTCACTCAGGTCCATTGCCCAAGTAGAAAAAGACAGCAATGGGTCACAGCAGCGTAATAGAGCTTTGACTAGCAACCAATCAGTATTTGGGATTGATTAGCAAAAGTAAATTAAAGTTAGTCAGGGGCAAGCACAGCGGCCATAGTTGGAGTGGACAGAGTCAGCGTGGTAATCTTGAGGCTTTAGCTCTTTAAGTCTTCAGTCAGAGAAGGTTAAGAAAAGCAAGCTCAAGGTTTTTTTTTCCCTCTTCGCTTCTTTACATCTGCTCAGCTAGAACAGTAGAGATGCCAGGCAGGATAGATGAATACTCCTCTTGTGGGATGTGGGTAGGCAGGGAGGCTGGATGATTACAACTGGGAAAAGTACATCCAGCTGCAGTTTCTAACAAGCCACATTAAGCAGTTGGGAGCTGAAACTGGTTGAACTCCAGATTACTCAAGAGGCTGAAGCAATGATAAGTAGGACATATGAGAGGTAATTACACCCAAGATGCAGGACACAGGAAACTGGGTGACAGTAGGGAAGGGGAAACGGTTCAAGGAGCCAGTGCAAAGTACCCCTGTGGCCATCCCCTTCAACAACAGCACTTTGGATACTGTTGGGGGATGTTGACCTAACAGGAAAATCACAGTGGTTGGGTCTCTGGAACTGAGTCTGGCTTTATGACTCAGAAGGGAAGTAGGGGTGGGGGGGGGGAGGGGGAGGGGAAGGGAAGAGGCACACTGTAGCGATAAGGGAGTCGTTAGTTAAGGGAACAAACAAGAGGCTCTGTGGGCGAGAACGAGATTCC
This sequence comes from Hypanus sabinus, assembly GCF_030144855.1. Classification (NCBI taxonomy): domain Eukaryota; kingdom Metazoa; phylum Chordata; class Chondrichthyes; order Myliobatiformes; family Dasyatidae; genus Hypanus; species Hypanus sabinus. The sequence continues at coordinate 3,431,510 of NC_082727.1, forward strand.
CAGGTTGTATGTTGCCTCCCAGGTGCCAGGGTCTAGGACCCTGTATTAGGTGTGAGGGTGAGCAGCCAGATGTCATGGTCCATGTAGGTATAACATGGGTAGGACAAGTGATGAAGTTCAGCATAGGATGAGGTTCAGGGAGTTAGGTACTAAGTTTAAGAGTAGGAGCTCCAGAGTTGTGATCTCAGGATTGCTACCCATGCCACATGCTAGTGAGGCCAGAAGTAGGAAGATTATACAGTTTAGCACATGGCTAAGAAGTTGGTATAGCAAGGACAGCATAAGATTTTTAGATAATTGGGCTCTCTCCTAGGGAAAGTGGGACAGTTTGCACCTGAAATGGAGGGGCATTAATATCCTAGCAGGAAGGTTTGTTAATGCTGCATGGTGGGGTTAAAACAAGAGTTGCTAAGGGATGGGAACCAAAGTGACAGAAAAGATAGTGGAGAGACTGGGGAGGCAGATGTTGGTAAGACTTCAGACACAGTCAGGAACCTAAAGGTTGAGCATGGCCTGACTAGTGTCCTGAGCTATGTATATTTCAATGCAATAAGTATCATAGGGAAGGTGGATGAGCTCAGGGCTTGGATCAACACCTGGAATTATGACGTTGTAGCCATTAGTGAGACTTGGTTACAAAAAGGGTAGGACTGGCAGCTCAATATTCTGGGGTTACATTGTTTTAGATGTGACAGAGTGGGAGGAGCTAAAGGAGGAAGGCTAGCATTACTAGTCAGAGAAAATGTCATGGCAGTGCTCCATCAGGACAGATTGGAGAACTCATCACTGAGGTGTTATGGGTGGTACTGAGAAATAAGAAAGGTACGACCATGTTAATAGGTCTATATTACAGACCACCCAACAGTCCGTGGGATTTAAAGGAACAAATTTGTAAAGAGATTACAGACTATTGCAAGAAACACAAGGTTGTTATAACAACACATACAAAATGCTGGAGGAACTCAGCAGCATCTCGGCATGATACATCGACTGTATATTTTTCCATAGATGTTGCCTGGCCTGATGAATTCCTCCAGCGTGCTGAGCTCATCGACTTCGTTAACTTTGCCTCCAACTTTCACCCTGCCCTCAAATTTACTTGGTCCATTTCCAATACCTCCCTCCCCTTTCTTGATCTTTCTGTCTCCATCTCTGGAGACGGCCTATTTACAGATATCTACTATAAGCCTAAAGACTCTCACAGCTACCTGGACTATTCCTCTTCCCACTCTGTCTCTTGCAAAAAGGCTATCCCCTTCTCACAATTCCTCCGTCTCCACCGCATCTGCTCTCAGGATGAGGCTTTTCATTCCAGGACGAAGGAGATGTCTTCCTTTTTTAAACAAAGGGACTTCCCTTCGTCCACCATCAACTCTGCTCTCAAGTGCATATCTCCCATTTCCCGCACATCTGCCCTCACCCCATCCACCCGCCACCCCACTTGGGATAGTGTTCCCCTTGTCCCTATCTACCACCCCACCAGCCTCCAGGTCCAACATATAATTCTCTGTAACTTCCGCCACTTCCAACGGGATCCCACTACTAAACACACTTTTCCCTCCCCCCCCTCTTTCTGCTTTTCGCAGGGATCGCTCCTTACGCGACTCCCTTGTCCACTCCTCCCCCCATCCCTTCCCACCGATCTCCCTCCTGGCACTTATCCTTGTAAACGGAACAAGTGCCACACCTGCCCTTACACTTCCTCCCTCACCACCATTCAGGGCCCCAGACAGTCCTTCCAGGTGAGGCGACACTTCACCTGTGAGTCGGCTGTTGTGATATACTGCGTCCGGTGCTCCCGGTGTGGCCTTTTATACATTGGTGAGACCCGACGCAGACTGGGAGACCGTTTCGCTGAACACCTACACTCGGTCCACCAGAAAAAGCAGGATCTCCCAGTGGCCACACATTTTAATTCCACGTCCCATTCCCATTCTGATACGTCTATCCATGGCCGCCTCTATTGTCAAAATGAATCCAAACTCAGGTTGGAGGAACAACACCTTATATACCGACTGGGTAGCCTCCAACCTGATGGCATAAACATTGACTTCTCTAACTTCTGTTAATGCCCCTCCTCCCCTTCTTACCCCATCCCTGACATATTTAGTTGTTTGCCTGTTCTCCATCTCCCTCTGGTACTTCCCCACCCCCTTTCTTTCTCCTGAGGCCTCCTGTCCCATGATCCTTTCCCTTCTCCAGCTCTGTATCACTTTCGCCAATCACCTTTCCAGCTCTTAGCTTCATCCCACCCCCTCCGGTCTTCACCTATCATTTCCCATTTCCACCTCCCCCCACTACTTTCAAATCTCTTACTATCTTCCCTTTTGGTTAGTCCTGACGAAGGGTCTCGGCCCGAAACATCGAAAGCGCTTCTCCCTATAGATACTGCCTGGCCTGCTGTGTTCTACCAGCATTTTATGTGTGTTATTGCTTGAATTTCCAGCATCTGCAGATTTCCTCGTGTTTGCATTTTGTATGTGTTGCTTGGATTTCCAGCATCTGTAGATTTTCTCTTTTTTGAGGTTGTGACAATAGTTGATTATAGCTTTCCACATATTGACTGTAGATACCATAGTGTAAAAGGACTAGATGGGATAGAGTTTGTCAAATGTGTTCAAGAAAGTTTCCCTCATCAGTGCATAGAAGTCCCAAGGAAACAGCATGCAATACTGGATCTACTATTAAAGAATGAGACAGGGCAGGTGACATAAGTTTGTTTAGGGGATCACTTTGCATCCAGTGGCCACAATGCCATTAGCTTCAAAGTAAATATTCAAAGAGATAGATTTGGTCCAAGGGCTGAAATTATAAATTGGAGAAAGGCCAATTCTGATGGTATCAGAAATGATCTGGCAAGTGTGGATTGGGATAGGCTGCTTTCTGGCAAAGGCGTACTTGAAAAATGAAAGGCCTTCAAAAACGAAATTTTGAGAGTACAAAGTTTGTATGTGCCTGTCAGAATAAAAGGTAAAGATAAGTGTCGGAAACCTCATTTCCAAGAGATAGTGAGGCCCTGGTTAAGAGAAAAAAAGGAGGTGCATAAGCAGATCTAGCCTAATAGGAACAAATGAGGTGCTTATGAAGTACAAGAAATGCAAGAGAACACTTAAGAAAATCAGGAAGGCTTAAAGCATGAACTTGCTCTAATAGACAAGTTGAAGAAGAATCCTAATAAATACTACAGCTACATTAAAAGCAAAATGATTGCAAGGGACAAAATTGACCCTCTGGAAGACCAGAATGGTATCCATATATGGAGCCAAAACAGATGGGGGAGATTTTAAATGCATTCCTTGTATCTGCATTTACTCAGGAGATGGATACAGAGTCAACAGAACTGAGGCAAAGTAGCATCGGCTTCATGGACCTTGTACAAATTATAGAGGTGGTGTTTGTGAAGCTGACACAAATCAGGGTGGATAAATCCCCAGGGCCTCACAAAGTGTTCCCTCAGACCCTATAGGAGGCAAGTACAAAAATTGCCAGAGCCCTAGCAGAGATATTCAAAACATCCTCAAAGACAGGAGAAGTACCAGATGACTAGAAGATAACCAATGTTGTCCTACTGTTTAAAAAAGGCTCTAAACAGAAGCCAGGCAATTATAGGCCAGTGAGTCTGACATCAATTGTGGGAAAGCTACTGGAAGGTATTCCAAGGGACCAGATATACAACTATTTGGATAAACATGGACTGAGTAAGGATAGTCAGCATGGCTTCATATATGGTAGGTCATGTCTAACCAATCTTAAGAGTTTTTTTTTATGAAGTTACCAGGAAAGTGGATGAAGGCAAGGCAGCAGATGTTGCCTACATGGACAAGGGAAGGCACTTCATAAGGTCTGGCATGGGAGGCTGGTCAAGAAGGTTCAGCTGCTTGGCATTCAGGATAAGACAGTAAACTGGATTTAACACTGGTTTCGTGTGAGAAGCCAGACAGTGGTGGTAGAAGGTTGCCTGTCTGACTGGAAGCCTGTGACTAGTGGTGTGCTGCAGGGACTAGTACTGGGTCCGTTGTCGTTTGACGTCTATAATCAATGATCTAGATGATAATGTAAATTAACTGGATCACCAAATTTGTGGATGACACCAAGACTGAGGGCACAGTGGACAGTGAGGAAGGCTATCATGGCTTACAGAGGAATCTGATGACAGATGGAATTTAATGCAGACATATGTGAGGTTTTATACCTCGGTAGGACCAGCCAGGTAAGTCTTACACAGTGAATAACAGGGCACTCAGGAGTTTGGTAGAACAATGAGATCTGGAAATACAGGTACAATAATTCATTGAAAATGGTGTCACAGGTAGACAGAGTCACAAAGAAAGCTTTGAAACATTGGCCTTCATAAATCAATATACTAAGTACAGAAGATGAGATGTATTGTTGAAATTGTATAAGACATTGGTGAGGCCTAATTTGGAGTATTGTGTGCAGTTTTGTCACATACCTACAGGAAAGATGTAAACAAGATTGAAAGCATACAGAGAAAATTTACAGTGATATTCCCAGGTCTGGAGGACCTGAGTTATAAGAAAGATTGAATTAGGACTGTATTGGTTAGGACTGTATTCTTAAAAAACATAGAAGTCTGAGAGGTGATTTGATAAAGGTGTACAAAATTATGAGGGGCATAGATAGGGTAAATACAAGCTGGCTTTTTATACTGAGATCGAGTTGGACTACAACCAGAGGTTATGGCTTAAGGGTGAAAGATGAGAAGTTTAAGGGGAACGCAAGGGGAAACCTCTTCTCTCAAAAGGTTGTAAGAGTGTGGAATGAGCTTCCAGCACAAGTGGTCTATGCAACCTTAAGGTCAACACTTTAGAGAAATTGGGATAGATACATGAGAGTAAGGATATGGAGGGCTCTACTCCTGGTGCAGGTCAATGGGACTAGGCAGTTTAAATGGTTTTCCCATGGGCTAGGTGGGCTGAAGATCCTGCTTCTGTGCTGTATTCTCTATGATAATATTCCCCTTGACCCTCATTAATGTTTATCCATGCACCACTGAAATCATCACACAGCTTGATAAGGCAAGAAGCTGCACAGTAGAGGACACAGCTTAGCTTATCACAGAAACCAACCTCCCCTCTATGGAGTCCGCCTACACTTTTCATTGACTTACTGTAGTGAAGTAGCTGACATAATGAAAGACCCTTCCCAAGGGAAGGCACTTCATAAGGTCTGGCATGGGAGGCTCCCCTCTTCCCCTCCCATTTAGCAAACAATAAAAAAAACATAATACCAGCTTCAAGGATAGCTTCTATCCCACTATTATAAGACTATTGATAGGTACGTTCTTGTGCACACAATCTACTTCATCATGGCTTTGCATCTTGTACTCTGCCTGCACTGAACTTTCTCTAACACTATTCTTCATCCTGTCTTGTTTTCCCTTGTACTTCTTCAGTGCAGTATAATGAAATGATCTGTATGGAATGGCATATAAAACAAAGTTTGTCCAGTGTAACTCGGTACAAAGGCAATAATAAACCAACTTATCAATACTGTAATTTTATAATGACAAGAAATGGAAAAGGGCAACAGAGTATTACAAGATTAGGTCTAGTTTTGATAATGGAAAAGGGCAACAGAGTATTACAAGATTAGGTCTAGTTATGATAATGATAATGATAATTACACACTGATGGTACTGTTCCTGGAGTGCGCATGGCCCACATTATTTTTGTGGATTTCTTTGTAGAAGCAAAATTGCTGCCATATTTCCAGCATCACTACCAGCTGCACATCTGCTTACATCAGTGTGATTAGAGAATTTGAGTCTTATCAATGCAGTGACAATTTACAGTGTGATTGGACATCAAACGTAGGCAATGGAAATATTCATCTTCAAGAGTATCGTCACTTAAAATTGTGATAAACCAATTCTATTTATAAATTTCAAGTAGGTTACCATTTAACAATGATGCTACTGACACAGGGTGGGCCTATAATATTTATTTGTAATAAATCCACACTGTCAACACATGTATCAGAAACGGGTTGGAAAAAATTGCATTTAGTCACACACCACACACAAATTTCTTGAGAGAGAATATTATACAGAATCTCAGAGCTTGGAGTTCAATAGAGGCTGCAGATGTTGGTGCCTGGAGCAACCAAACTGCTGAAGGACACAAGAAGTCGAGCAATATCCATGAGTGGAATCTTGCATTAGCCTGAGTATACAGGGAAGGAAAGTGGTGAGACAGGAGCATGAGGTGATAAGTGGACTGAGGAGGGATGAAGGTTGATAGACACAGTGCCAAGTAGCAAAGGATTCAAATTTTTGGGCAGTGATGTTGAATTCTGTAAGGGTAAACTTCTGTTATCAAAAATGCTGTAACATAGGGATCACTGAAAGGACCTTTTTAATTTAGCTGCTGATCGAGTTTGGAAGCAAATTTTCTGCTTGTAAAACATCCTTCTGAACTCTTTCTTAGTCAATTGTGGAAAAACATTAATACATGGAAGAGTAGACAGTTCCGGCCAAGACACCTTCTGCAGGATTGGAAAAGTGGATGACACCAAAATAAAATGATGATGGGAGTGGAAGAGGCTAGCTAGAAGGTGATAGGTGAAGCCAGGTGGGTGGGACAGGTCAAGGGCTAGAGAAGGAATCTTTTAGAGGAGAGAGGACACTAGGGAAAAGGAAGGGTTGAGACGACCTAAGGAGAAGTAATAGGCAGGTGAGAACTAGTAAAAGGTCAGATTGGGGAATAGGGAGGGTGGGGGAAGTAATTTTGTTCACCAGATGGTCAAATTGATATTCATGCAATCAGGTTGGAAGGTCAGCAGACAGAATCTAAGGTATTATTGCTCCTCTACCCTGAGGGTGGCTTCAGCTTGGCACAAGAGGAGGCCATAGATCAACACGTTGGAACGGGAATGATAATCAGAATTAAAATGTTCGGCCACGTAGAAATGCAGCTTGTAGCGGATGATGTGGAGGTGTTCAGTGAAGCAATCCCCCAATTTACGGTGGGTCTCACCAAAGTAGAGGAGGCTGCATTGGGAGCCACAGACATAAACCCAGCAAATTTGTAGGTAAAATGCTACCTCACCTGGAAGGACTGTTTGGAGCCCTGAGTGGAAGTGGGGGAGCTGGGTATGTGTATGGGCAGGTTCAGTACTTAGACCACTTGCAGGGATAATTACCTGGAGGGAGATTAGTGGGTTGGGACAAATGAACAAGGGAATCGCAACCCTGTGGAAGTTGGTGGGGGGGGGGGGGGGGCAGGTGGATATGTTTAGTGGTAGGATCCTTTTGGAACCAGTACTGAGTTAATCATTTAATTCATCTATTAGTTAATGACTACAGCCTTCTACACATGCATATTAGGCAGAATTTGAGATTATTTCATCCAAAGACCAATTATACCAGTTGCTTAAAGGTATGACAAAAAGAGTTATCAGGGCAGTTGCATACAGTCTGATAAAAATATTGAACAGGATGCTCATCACTGACTACAGCTTGGCATTCAATACTATCATCTACTCAAAACTGATCAATAAGCTTCAACTTCTAGGTCCTATGCAACTTGACTTCCTCACTTTCAGACCCCAGTGCATTCAGATTGGCAACATCTCCTCCACAATCACAAGCACAGGCGCACCACAAACTGTGTGGTTAGCTTCCAGCTCTACACACTTTATACGCATGACTGTGCGGCTAAGCACAGCTCCAACACCATATTTAAATTTACTGATGACACCACTATCATTGGTTAAATAAAAGATGGTAAAGAATTAACATACAGGAGGGAGATTGAAAATCTGGCTGAGTGGTACCTCACCAACAACCTCTCACTCAATGTCAGCAAGGCCAAGGAACTAATTATTGACATCAGGAGGAAGAAACCGCAAGTCCATGAGCCAGTCCTCATCAAGGGATCATAGGAAGAGAGGGCTATCAATGTTAAATTCCTCTGTTATCATTTCAAAGGATCTGCCTTGGGTCCCACACACAAGTGCCATTATAAAGAAAATATAGCAGTCATCTAAAACTTCTACAAATTTTGTAAATCTTTGAGGAGAGTATATTGATTGGCTGCATCACAGCCTAGCACAGAAACACCAATGTTCTTAAACATATAACCAGAGAACATTACAGCACAGAAACAGGCCTTTTCGCCCTTCTTGGCTGAGCAGAACCATTTTTCTGCCTAGTCCCACTGACTTGCACCCGGGCTATATCCCTCCAGAACTCTCTCATCCACGTACCTGTCCAAGTTTTTCTTAAATGTCAAAAGTGAGCCTGCATTTACCATTTCATCTGGCAACTCATTGCACACTCCCACCAATCTCTGCGTGAAGAAGCCCCCCCCCCAATGTTCCCTTTAAACTTTTCCCCCTTCACCCTTAACCCATGACCTCTGGTTTTTTTCTCCCCTAGCTTCAGTGGGAAAAGCCTGTTTGCATTCACTCTATCTATACCCATCATAATTTTATACACCTCTATCAAATCACCCCTCATTCTCCTATGCTCCAGGGAATAAAGTCCTAACCTATTCAACCTTTCTCAAGTTTCTCAAGTCCCAGTAACATCCTTGTAAACCTTCTCTGCACTCTTTCAACCTTATTAATATCCTTCCTGTAATTCGACCAAAACTGCACACAATACTCCAAATTCGGTCTCACCAATGTCTTATACAACCTCACCATTACATTCCAACTCTATAAATCAAAGTATTGAGTATAAAAGGCCAAAGTACCAAAAGCTCTCTTTACAACCCTAACTACTTGTGATGCAACTTTTAGGGAATTATGTATCTGTACTCCCAGATCCCTCTGCTCTACTGTACGCCTCAGTGTCCTACCATTTACCTTGTATGTTCTACCTTGGTTTGACCTTCCGAAGTGCAATACCTCACACTTGTCTGCCATTTTTAAGCCCATTCCTCCAACTGGTCCAATTCCCTCTGCAAGCTTTGAATACCTTCCTCACTGTCCACTACACCCCCAATCTTCGTATCATCAGCAAATTTGCTGATCCAATTTATCACATTATCATCTAGATCATTGATATAGATGACAAATAACAATGGACCCAGCACTGATCCCTGTGGCACACCACTAGTCACAGGCCTCCACTCAGAGTAGCAATCCTCTACTACCACTCTCTGGCTTCTTCCATTGAGCCAATGTCAAATTCAATTTACTACCTCTCCATGTATACCTAGCGACTGAATCTTCCTAACTAACCTCCCATGCGGGACCTTGTCAAAGGCCTTACTGAAGTCCACGTATACAACATCCACTGCCTTCCCTTCATCCACTTTCCTGGTAATTTCCTCGAAAAACTCTAATAGATTGGTTAAACATGACCTACCACGCACAAAGCCATGTGGACTTTTTCTAATAAGTCCCTGTCTATCCAAATACTTGTAGATCCTATCTTAGTATTCCTTCCAATAATTTATCTACTACCGATGTCAAACTTACCGGCCTATAATTTTCCCACTTACTTTTTGAGCCTTTTTTTAAACAACGGAACAACATGAGCTATCCTCCAATCCTCCGGCACCTGACCCGTGGATATCGACATTTTAAATATTTCTGCCAGGGCCCCTGCAATTTCAACACTAGTCTCCGTCAAGGTCCGAAGGAATACCATCAGGTTCTGGGGATTTATCTACTCTGATTTGCCGCAAGACAGCAAGCACCTCCTCCTCTTTAATCTGTATAAATTCCATGACCTCGCTACTTGTTTGCCTTGTTTCCATAGACTCCATTCCAGTTTCCTTAGTAAATACAGATGCAAAAAACCCATTTAATATCTCTCCCATTTCTTTTGATTCCATACGTAGCCAACGACTCTGATCTTGAAGAGGACTAATTTTATCCCTTACTATCCTTTTGCTTTTAACATACTTGTAGAAGCTCTTAGGATTATCCTTCACTCTGACTGCCAAAGCAACCTCATGTCTTCTTTTAGCCCTCCTGATTTCTTTCTTAAGTATTGTCTTAATCTTTTTATACTCAAGCATCTTATTTCCTCCCTGTTGCCTATATATGTTATACATCTCTCTTCTTTATCAGAGTTCCAATATCCCTCGAGAACCAAGGTTCCTTATTCTTATTCATTTTGCATTTAAGCCTGACAGGAACATACAAACTCTGCACTCTCAAAATTTCTCCTTTGAAGGCCTCCCACTTACCAATCACATCCTTGCCAGAGAACAACCTGCCCCAATCTACACTTTTTAGATCCTCTCATTTCTTCAAATTTGGCCTTTTTCCAGTTTAGAACTTCAACCTGAAGACCAGATCTACCTTTATCCATGATCAAGTTGAAACTAATGGCGTTATGATCACTGGAACCAAAGTGTTCCCCTACACACACTTCCGTCACCTGCCCTAACTCATTTCCTAATAGGAGATCTAATATTGCATCCTCTCTAGTTGGTAGCTCTATATACTGATTTAGAAAACTTTCCTGAACACATTTTACAAACTCTAACCCATCTAGACCTTTAACAGTATGGGAGTCCAAATCTATGTGTGGAAAATTAAACTCCTCTACAATCACAACTTTCTGTCTCCTGCAGTTGTCTGTTATCTTTCTGCAGATTTGCTCCTCCAATTCTCGCTGACTATTGGGTGGTCTATAATACAACCCTATTAATGTGGTCATACCTTTCCTGTATCTCAGCTCTACACATATGGCCTCAGTAGACAAGCCCTCTAATCTGTCCTGCCAAAGCACTGCTGTAATATTTTCCCTGACTAGCAAAGCCACGCCCCTACCCTTCATCCCTCTGCCTCTATCATGTCTGAAACATCGGAACCCTGGAACATTGAGCTGCCAGTCCTGCCCCTCCTGTAGCCAAGTTTCAGTAATGGCTATGATGTCATAATTCCATGTGTCAATCCACGCCCTCAGCTCATCTGTCTTTCCCATTATACTCCTCGCATTGAAATATACACACCTCAGAAGATTATTACCACCACACACAACCATACTATTTGTGACTTTGCATGAACTACTAATATCATTTATTTTTACCCCTGTTCCACTATCTACTCTGGCACTCTGGTTCCCATCCCTCTGCAAATCTAGTTTAAACCATCCCCAATAACACAAGCAAACCTCCCTGCAAGTATATTGGTCCCCCTGTAGTTCAGATAACCCGACTCTCTTGTGCACATCCCACCTGCCCCAGAAGAGCTCCCAGTGATCTAGAAATCTGAAAACCTGCCCCTTACACCAGTTTCTCAGCCACATGTTCACCCGGGAGACCCATTTCTGTTTCAGTTAACCACTGACCCTTACCACATTTGTTACCTTTGTTTAATCCTGCACTGGACTATATACCTACAAAGTAATCAACTTTTCATTTGAAAAGTAGTCTACTACTCAATATGTTACTTTCTTTAACAAAATACGGAAGTTTCTCTGTAGCATGGAAGTTTTTTTGAAAATGAATGCTTGGAAATCTAATATTTGTTCTTTTCTAATGACACTAATGCAGAAAACAAAAATAAACATCAATAACAAAATTTATATAAAGAATCTAAGGTGCTAAAACTTTTGAACAGTACTGTATACATCAGCTCAGTTCTGTAGCATCTCCTCAGGTTTAAAACCACAATCATTTTTGCAGTTATCAAGCCCTCTCAGAAGGTACATAGCCAATTAAGTACCTCCCTCAACAAAAAGTCCAGTTCTGAACGAAATATTTTTTGGAAAGGTCATGAACCTCAAACATCAACTTTGTCAAAGATGCGCCTTGACCTGCTAAATATTACAAACATCTTGCTTTTTTTCTCAATTCGCAGTTCAGTAAATGATTGCAACCCACCATAACCTTTAGGTATTAACAAGTGACAGGTTACAAGATGTGATGCAGTAACAGATCAGAAAATAATACCTTTCAATGGGACTGAAAATACTAATTTGAATTTATTTAAATCTTACTTCTGCCCCACAATGTGAAGGAGCAAGAATCTTTGTGTTATGACTCCATCACAGTTATGTGAATTTATAAGTAATGGCTTGTAGAAAGAAGCTGTCCCCTAGCCTGTTGGTCCCAGCTTTAATGCTGCAGCACCATTTACCAGACAAAAGCAGCTGAAACAGTTTATGGTTGGGGTATCTCCAATGACTTTCCAAGCCTTAGTGCCCAAATACTGACATTCCCCTTATTTATTAACAAAGGATTAAAACCCTAACATTGACAATTTTTGCTCACACCTGTAAGGTAATGGAGGAAAGCTCAAAGGACATGTGCAAGTAAGTTTTTTTAAACACTGAGGTGGGTGACTGGAATGCACTGTCAAAGATGATGGTGGAGGTAGATACAATTGACTAATTTAACAGATTCTTAGATAACCACATTGATATGCAGAGAATTGCAAGGATATAGACTTGCAAAAGGTATTAGTTTAATTAGATGTTATTAGCTTAATTAGTTTTGCACATCATCACAATCTAAAGGGCTGACTCCTATGTAATTCTGTTCTAAGTAATCAAACCTTAACCTGCCATGAGGTAATCAAGGAAATCATTTCTACAAATAGTCAAGAAATGGTAATCAGAAATAACAGTATAATTGAGAAAAAGTATATGATAGTGTTAATGAGGGATTAAAGATTTAGTCATCCTATTTTCCCATTAATCATCTAAGAATCCATCAAAATAGCCCAGCATATTAAAATCAAAGCCAGCATGTTATTCTTCCCTTTCTCACAATTTTGAAAATACACACAACTGCAACACTGAATGATTAGAACAATAAGTACCTCATCAGAAATTTCTAGTGGCCTCAAGAGCATTAGTTCTATTAAGGGAGCAAATGCAAAATTATATTGGACGTATGGCAAGGATTTACCCCTACTCTCAGGAATTAGATGGATGACTTGTTCTTCATTTTTACATTTAGGACATCATTTGACAATTAACTTTCTCGTGGTCAACTGCCAACCTAACAACATTCTTTGTAATCAAATGATTGTTCCAGAATTTGTAGAGTTTTGCACAACTACACACTTTTGAAATCAGAAGGTCAATGTGAAATTGCCACCCCATATCTCTGAAAACAATGCCAAGTAATTGAAACTGAGAATAGTTTTGGCAATTACTGTCATTTGTAAAGCTACAGCATATCTCATGCATACATAAAAACAAATCAATAAACAAAGAAGCACATAAACTACTGCATTTATACCATTAACATTTTCAATGAACCTTCAAGGAAACTGATGCTCAAATGGTACTGAACGTGCATTACAACAATGAATATACTTACCTATTTCTGCAGGGAGCTGTTTAATTTTGTTCTCACGGATACTCAGCATTGTAAGTTTGGATAGATTTTTGATGTCCTTTTCCACAGTAGTTATACGATTAAACCGTAGATAAAGAGTGGCAAGGGAATTCAGCTTGTACACTACTGCAGGGATTTCTCGAAGTTTGTTATGCCGTAAATCAAGCATTCTCAGTTTCTTCAAGTTATCAAGAGAATCAGGCAAACTTGTAAGTGAATTTTCACTCAGTGCCAGGGTGACCAAGTTCACAAGGCATCCCAGTTCTACTGGCAAACACTGCAATTTATTACTATACAAATAAAGTTCAGTTAATTGGGTCAATTCTTTGACCGATGTTGGAAGCACATGAATTGATCTTTTTGCCAAGTCCAAACGCATTGCATTCTCCTCACGACACTTGTTTAATTCCTTAACAACTTCAGCATTACTAGATTTTTTACGCCCTGGTGCTGGATTTGGCCGTTTTATTGTATTGTCCACTTGGAATTGCACTCCTGGTTGTACCCCACTAGATTCTTTTCTTCCTTCTTTGGCATCTTTCCCTTTGGTTTTGGACTCTCGCTCTTTACCATCTTTTCCAAACCCACCAGAAGCCTTTCCATCCCTTTCCCTGTCCTTTCCCAAGGAAACTTTAGGGTCCTTTTCTTTGCAGTCCTTTTCTTTTCCTAATGTGCTACTCATAATGGCTGCAAAATCAGTAGCCAATTTGAAAATGTTTTGGAAGGATTTCTAATCTTCAACAGTTGGAAGGGTTCTTATTTAAAATTTTCTACGACACAAAATAAAGTGAAATCTGATATGGCACCAAACTGCACATCTGCCATTAAAGAACATATCCAGTTTTAATCTGGAATGTAGTCGCAGTCCACCTGTTGAACATCCTTACTCTGGCGTATCATTTATGTCAACAGAAATATTCCTGCAACAAAAAAAAAGAAATATTGTTACTAACTTACTGTAAAGCAATTGCTTATCAAGCAATTTTTTAAAATTCAATTAGGAATATTCATATCTAAAATAAGAATATGTTCATGCTACTTATAATCAGGATTCAAAGACTACAACTGCTAAATGACCAACTAAACACTCCACGGTTTAACTTCTAATGAATTAACCACCTGCAATGAAGTGACTACGAATGAATAAAGTGAGTGGAGAAGATGGATGGGGATTGAGGTGAAAAATACTTTTGAGAGCTCCAGCCCTATTTTCTCTTACGTAATGTGCCATAAAATAAAATAAGATTTAAATGAAATCTTGGGTCAAGAGCAAAGTTAATAAATTACATAATGCAGTGGAAGGGAATAAGTTTCGTGCTTTGTTCACAAGGTTGAATTTAATAGTGTTTGACGTTGTATTCTTTTGCTGAAGAAAAGGAAAAAAGAACACTATCTTTATTTCTGTGGACCTAAACAAACCCAGCTTTGCTTTAGTACAATATGAATTTTAAAAGAGTTAGAAATACATACAAGACAGAATGGCTTTCTATGTATTCATATAAAGGAATGATAAAGATGATAAATGATTCCTTAAACACCAGAATGAGGATCAAATTTATATTTCAAGCATATTCTGGGTACCCAACAGATTTCCCAATTTTAACCAGCAAATAGCTCCTGTAGAAATCACAAGCTCTTAATGAGTTTTTAATACAAGGGTCAGGTTGGAAAATAATGCCTAGCAGAAGGATTGGATTTTATAGTGGAGTGTAAGATGTGTGAGTATGTCAAATAATTGACTCTTCAATCGGAACAGACAGTTGTTTAAACAACAAATGCATCTTGGTCAGAAATGTTTACAGTACAATACTGCATAATTGGCAGACATTTTAGTTATAAATTTCCTTCATACTGACAAGATTTTTCTTCTGATTCCAAGCAATAGGAGATGCACTGAAGAAACTGACACTAATTTTTGGCAAATAAAACTGTAGCGATATGTAACAGTACATGTTTTACAATTCAGAATTTCACCTTGGTAATAATCAAGGGCAATCTTATTACATCATCAACCTATATTCCACAAAGTCAAGAACATAGCTTGCACATTCTGATTTGGCATAAAGAGAAAACATATTCATTTCAAAAGCAAAAGAAAATCCACTTAAATTGATAATATTTTTTTTAAAAACTATTGGTCTCTCACTTCTCAGGAAACATTAAACTTGATATTTTAAGGGGTGGATTAATTATCTCAGAAACATAAATCCAATTGAACAAGTTATTTTATGCACACAGCACCTTAACGTTATCAAACGTTCAACTCCAGTGGAAACCCCAGCCTGACCACATATGCACATACAGGAGCTGTAATTGCAATGTTTGAAACCACAATTTTTGATTTCTTTACTACATAGCCATTCATTGTCATGGACAGTTTGTCATTTCAAGGGGCATTTCCCCCCACTTCCCTCCTCTTGCTTTGGAGATAATTTACATCTTGAATCAAAAGAGAAAATGAACACTTGAAGTGAAGGAACATGCACGCAGCGGGTGGAACAGTTCAAATCCTGCAGATTTTGCTTGCCACTTATTAAACAGGCAAATCAGAATCCACTGAAAACAAATGTATACTATATAGCTGTCTTGGTGAGGATACTTGCTTTATCAGTGGGAAGCAGATTTATCTTCTAAATAATAAAACCATTGATTATTTAAAATGTGGTCAATTAAAAAATATTAAATCAACTGAGGGCACTGCTCTAGTCAAATCAAAAACAAGACAATTTCACACAAAAGGGAAAATCACTGTCACTCAATTGCCTAGCAAATGAAATGTCAGTACAAGCTAACTCCGTCTGTCAAGTCTTTCACATCTGTTGGGTAGATTAAAGATCTCATCTGTAGATAGCAATGTGTAATTATTTTGCAGTAGAAAATAATTTAAAGTTTCTGCTTAATAGAACCACAGCCATCTTTGTATAGTTGTATGTTTCAACAAATCTTATATTAAAAACAGCATTGCCCCATGATTTAATTTTTTAAATTAACGTTGAATGTGAGAGAATGGGGCTAGAAGCCAAAACTAGACAAGATAGAGTAAAATTTTGGTAAGAGGCTGGGACAGGAAAAAGTAACCAGAGAAAGGAATGCACCCCCTCCCCAAAAGGTCACAGAATATGACTACCAAGGACTGCAGGCAAGGATGGAGGAAAGGAGAAGTAAAATGTCAAGTGCTTTGCTAACTGCATTGCTAATTCAACACTGAGTAGTGTTCATATCAAATATATTCTGGATTGAAAAAACAACACCGCACAACACTTAGGTAAATTGACTGAAAATTATTTAAGGTCAAGGACACACTGAAAGATTTAAGATACCAGTCAATTAAAATATGAAAATAAAAAGTTCTAATTTGCTTCAGGTTTCAGATTGTAACTTATTGTCATAGACAATCACATTACAATTATTATATTCCTTGTCCATTGCTTGCTGGTGAGCAAAGGAGCACAAACATTTTTCAAGTCATTTTTAGTAAGATTCAGAACCATTAATGGGATTTTAGAAAACCATGAATCTTCTGCCCATAAACTTAAAATAAGAAAATAGTTACATTTTCCATCCAACCCAAAATTACTCATTGGCAGTACGGATAAGGCAATTATGCTGACTAAATGGTTTACTTCCAATATAAATACATGCTTAAAAATTACAACTGTATTAAAAAACTAACAGATTTTAGCTTTGAGATGCACATTAACTTCATAATTACACTCACTGAAGCTAGTTCTCATTATAATCATTGCTAGTGATTGTATAGTACATTAGCATGATGCACCTTATAGAGTCAGCTGCACTTGTATTGAATATTAAACCTTTACTCTTAAATCAGGGACTTGTGCATATTCAGCTTTGTGCACTTTTACATCGTTTCCAATGGATTTGATCTCAGATAACCTAATAAAAACTAGAACAAAACACAACACTTGATTTTAGAACACCAAGATTTCACACAATTCTTTTTATTGGCCACCCATAAACAAACCACCAGTTAATTTTTCCTTTAGATGGCACTGGTTGAGGAAGAACACCAAAGTATCTCTATGCTCAAGTATTTTGGGATCATTAACATTCTCCTTAAGATTTAAAAGAATGCAAACAGACAAGAAACTAATGGGGTTTGATAGGGTTGATGTTGAAATATTTTCACTAGTGAGAGTCACAAATTAGAGGGCTTAGCTGCAAAACAAGTCATTTAAAAACTGAGAAATTTTGCCTGAGGGGATAGTGAATTTCTGCAGTAAGATGTGTAACACCCTGGGAAATGTTTCACTGCTAATGTAGTGGTCTTTCTGTAGAAGCAGTGTTTGGGTTATGGTTAGAGATAATGAGTGCTTTGGAATGTGAGCCGTCCAAAGAAGGGAGTGTGCTTTTCGTGTTGTGTGCCTTACCCATGTAAGCTGGGTTTTGGTTCGGCAGGAAATGAAGGAAGAAGACGCCGGAGAGAAGAGGTCGTAGGACTCGACCCAAAGCAGGGCCATGATTTGGCATGAGCTCCAACTTGAGCACATTAAACTGTTTCATTAAAATGAGCCCTTTTATTTTCTTGCTTTTTCTTTACTAACCCTTTAGTCAAGTTAAGAAATATAAAGCTAAATCATTTAATTGTATGCGGTGTACTGTCTGTTATTTCATGGTACTTATTTGTAACAGCGTAACGAACTACGCAGCATCCACACAAAAGGGGATGGGCTTGCACTTCAATCTCCAACAATGTTTTGGTGGGGGGGGGGGGGCAGAGCAGAGATGGTCTTCCCTAGACTTACGCAGCCAACAGAACTGAAGTGTTTTAAATGGAAAAAGATAAATTTGAAAGATTTGGACTAGAAGGGCCGAGATGGCCTGTTTCCATGCTGTAATTGTTATATGGTTACAATCGGCCCTCCTTATCCGCAAGGGATTGGTTCCGGGACCCTTCGTGGATACCAAAATTCGCAGATGCTCAAGTCCCTTATTCAACCTGTCTCAATACAGTGGATTTTAGGACCCAGTGGAACCCCAGACCTTATTTAACCTGTCTCAGTGCATTGGACATTAGGACCCAGTGGTAGAGATCTGAATCTGAATCACGATCACGATTGAAAATAAAGTGGAAGTAATAAAGCGATCGGAAAGAGGTGAAACTCCATCGGTCATTGGAAAAGATTAGGCTGCATCAGTCAACGATTGGAACAATTTTAAAGGATAAAGTGAGAAAGGCTCTGCCCTGATGAAGACTACAATTATTACTAAGCAACGCAGTGGTTTACTTATTGGGTTTTGGGTTTTTGATCCTCCACATCAACCCAGCACAGTGGAGAGCGCACTCCATAGCAATCTGTCCCGAGTCCCGAGAACTTCTGTACCCGAGCCCGGCACTGAAGCATACGTTCTCAAGTGTTTTATATGCATACGAAGGTAAAAGATATACTATATACGAAGACAAACGTTTGACTAACTGACACTGAATAATACTGGATGTACATGTTCCGACTTACTCAGTAAGAACTTCCGATTTTTTCGATCCCGATCCAACGATAACCCATGCACATCCTCCCGTATACTTTAAAACATCTCTAGATTACTTATAATACTCAATACAATGTAAATGCTATGTAAAATAGTTGTCATACTGCATTGTTTAGGGAATAATGACAAGGAAAAAAGTCTGTACATGCTCAAACAACAAGTGCTGAAAGAGCACTTCCGGGTTTTCGCTATTCACGGTTGGTTGAATTCGCACATGTGGAATTCGCTGATAAGGAGGGCCGACTATATAGAAATCAGTGCTTTGGGGAACTGGCACAACAAAGGAGATAAGGCCAATATAAATCAGCCATGTTCATATTCAGGCTGAAGGGGCCTGGTGGCCTACACTTGTATTTGCATTCTGAGCTATCAAAGTCAATACAGGGAACACTTTTGTTTTTTTCAGAGGAATGGCCTCCTGCCAAAAATTAAACACTTCAAGTGTCAACCTAACTTAAGGCCAAATACAGGGTCTCTTTGACCAACTGGGACCAGCTACATTCCAACTTCTGTAGCATATGCTTAATGCAAACAATACATGGGCCCCAATTATACCCAAGGTGGTGTGATCCATCTCAGCAATTTGTGAGAACTTTATCTTAATGCCTACAGCGGTACTGAATCATTCCTAAATTAACAGGTCGATCATTCCCATTGTACAACACAAAACCTCCAAGAGCAGTAAAGTACCAGGAATATTCAATACTGACATTCCAAAGTTGTCCATTAATTCTCCCTCAAACTATTCAAAATGAAAGATCAAAATGAACAAATCTTTATCACAGAGGTTGATAGATTCTTGATTGGTCTAGGCATGAAGAGATATGGGGAGAAGGCAGGAAATTGGTGTTGACAGTAATAATGGATCAGCCATGATGAAATAGCAGAGCTGACTCGATGGACCAAATGGCCTAAATCTGCTCCTATATCTTATAGTCTTGTGGTCTTATTTTAAAGAACGTAGAATCACTCCCAAAATCATTTGACCTTAAAGACCTTAGATTTTAAAAACATTTTAGGTCTAAAGGAACTGATGAAAGATTTGAAACCAGATTTAAATAGGATCAGTAAGAAAAATGTGCTTTAAGAAAACTAATGTCTCTAATACTTGCACTACAGTCTTCAGCTACATCTTTAAACATTACCCATTTTCTGATAAATAGGAGGTAAACTGCAATAATGCTCCAGATATTTGATAAATCAAAAAAAACAAAATTCTTTATAGTACAGTACTTGCTATACTTTGTTGGATGTTTGTTACTGGGCTTAAGAGCATTCATTTAGTGCCCTTATGAAAACAGGTTGAGTGAACTCGGCCTTTTCTCTTTGGAACGATGGAGAATGAGAGGTGATCTGATAGAGATGTATAAGATAATGAGACGCATTGATCATGTGGATAGTCAGAGGCTTTTTTCCCCAGGGCTGAAAAGGTTGCCACAAGGGGACACAGGTTTAATGTGCTGGTGGTAGGTACAGAACTGATGTCAGGGGAAAGTTGTTGTATTTTTTTTAAAAAAACGCAGAGAGTGGTGAGTGCATGGAATGAGCTGCCGGCAATGGTGGTACAGGCAGAAACAATAGAGTCTTTTAAGAGATTTTTGGATAGGTACGTGGAGCTTAGAAAAAAAACAGAAGGCTATGGGTAAGCCTAGTAATTTCTAAGGTAGGGACATGTTCAGCACAACTTTGTGGCCTGTATTGCGCTGTAGGTTTTCTATGTTTCTATGTATTACCGCAGAGCTCAACTGCCCCAATATTTTGCAAAGTAAACAACCGTCTACAGCCATCAAGTAGATGGCTGTACGAGACTGAAGCCACCAACTAGACATGCTATACACAGTCAAAGTAATCAGTGTTACATATTTAAGTACAATATTTTAAGTTAAATTGTAAGCTTCTAGAATGCAATAATTACATAAATCTTATGTGGTTCATCCACAATAACTCTTTCAAGTAATTTGTTCTTGGACAGATGAAAACTGATTTGTTGTTGCGATCTTCAAATGGCAATATTTCCAATTAAGCCTGTGTTAATTTTTGATTTTCCTGTTTGTCAAGGTAGCCTAAAATATGTAAATAGACATTACCATAAATCAAAAAGTAAAAACAATGAATGACCCAAATAATGTGATCAAACAAATTACATTGGGGGGAAAATCCTTTCAATTAATGCTGCCAACCGAATACCAAAAACAGGCACTTACAGTAATACGGCTCAATATATCAGACCTGTTCATATCTGTCTGCAAAGTAATGATGAAAATACAGGAGCCTTTAACTGGAAATAATTGCTCAAGTAAATCACACGGGTGAAACTAGAACTACAATATAACAATAATGCTATTTTTCTACAAACCTACTGGGGTTCTCTTTACATTTTCTGATTAAACTAATAAATGTATTAGCATAACAGATAGGCATTGAAGCTCCATGACATTTTTACTTGTGCATGGAAGACAGGCACCAGCACAAGTCAAGATATAGAGAGAAAAATGTCTTGATCATTTTGATTAAAGGCTTTCAAGCACAGCATGCTGCTTGGAGTTTGGTGATGGCCCCAGACTGAAAACTTAAGGTCTCAGCCTCTGAACAGCTCTGCAGGTATTAACTGTTTGCATTGCCACTTGTATTTTAAATTACATCCAACATAAAATGAAAAAACAGTCATGGGTTATACAAGGAATTGTTTTAATGAAATGCCGCAAAGAGCAAACTAAATGCACATAACAAACAACTGAATTTTGTAGTCAGTTTCTATGTTGCACATCCAATTTTATTCCATGCTGTTTTTTTTTGTGTGTTCAGCTATTTTACTGCACACAGACTGGGTGCACATAAGTGCAGTCGGCCCTCCTTATCCACGAGGGATTGGTTCTGGGACTCGTCGCGGATACCAAAAAATGCAGATGCTCAAGTCCCTTATTCAATCTGTCTCAATGCGGTAGACCACCTTATTTAAGTTGTCTCAGTCCGCTGAACATTAGGACCTGACAGCAGAGCTCTGAATCTGCAGTGTTTCTGTTCATGAAAATAATCACGATTGAAAATAAAGCGGAAATAATAAAGCGATCGGAAAAAGGTGAAACGCCATTGGTCATTGTAAAAACGTTAGGCTACGTCGGTCAACGATCGGAACAATTTTAAAGGATAAAGTGAGAAAGGCCCAGCCCCGATGAAAGCTACAATTATTACTGAGCAAAGCAGTGGTTTAATTATTGGGTTTTGATTTTCATATCCTCCACATCAAACCGGCACGGATGGAGAGTGCATTTGAAAGCGGTCTGTCACTGGCTCGCACTTGGGAACTTCCGTTCCCGAGCCCGGCGCTGAAACATATGTTTTTAAGTGTTTTATAGGCATAGAAAGGTAAAATATATACTATATACCAAGACAAACGTTTGACTGACACTAAATAATTCCGGATGTACCTGTTCCGACTTACTTAGTAAAAGAACTTCAGATTTTTTCCCATCCTGATTCACGATAACCCACGCACATCCTCCAGTATACTTTAAATTATACATATATTCCTGTATACTAGATTACTTATAATACCTAATACAATGTAAATGCTATGTAAAAGTTGTTATATTGCACTGTTTAGGGAATAATGTCAAGAAAAAAAAAGTCTGTACATGCTTGGACATGCTGGAAGAGCACTTCCAGGTTTTCTCAATTCGCGGTTGAATTCATGGATGCAGAACTCGCAGATAAAGAGGGCCGATTGTATACCTGGTCAAAAAAGGCTCACCTGCTCACTAAAGTCAATTAAAATGTTTAAAAAATCTTTAAGTTCACTAACATCCAGTTCAATTGCAAGATCTTTTCTTGCAAGGAGTCCTGTTGCAGGAAAGCAACACCCATCAAGGAGTCCCACCATCCAGGTCAAGTGCTCATTGTACTCTCAAGACCAGCATGCAGAGTCACATAACACAAGAACATCCTTTAGAACAGCCAGAAGCTAAAGGCATTAACATGCCCAATTACTGGAAAAAGCTATTGTGTGCTCATGGTACAAACCTTAAAGGAGGTCTGTTTCCAAATGATCTATCTTTGACAATTGAATCTAATAGATTAAGCACATTAGTGATTGAGACAAGTACCTACTAAGACACCAAGATGTCCGAAGTATGACAAAACAGCTCTGTAAACAAGGAAAATATTTTCTAAAAATGACAAAGAAAGAAGGTTGTTTGGCCTTACAAGAAAAAAAGGAACATTAAATGTAAAATATTGATGTTGTCATAAATGGCTTTTTATTAGAGATTAGGTAAAAAGCTCAAAGAACAAGGACAAAACTCTATTTAATTTTCAATAACATACTGCTTCTGACCTCATCATGGAAATCTTTGGATACATGGATACCAGGTAACATGCTGCAGAATCCCCATTTGGCTTGTTTTTCAGTTTGATGAAGGAAGCAATATAGGAAAATGAGTAATGTAGGAGCTTTCCATGTACCAATGCCACATTCCAACATTACTTGCTACTAATTTGCTACATTAGGCTATGTCAAGGAGGAGCCGACTCTAGCATAATTCTTTCCTCAAGGTTTCTGAGTTGGTCAGAAACCTCTGGACCATTTTTTTTCTTTTCATTATTCTCTTCAGGGTCTCTCAAGCAAAATTAAACTCTACTATCAAGTACACTGAACACAGCACCATACAAATCTAATTAACTTTCATACAGACGTACTCTGAATTAGCACTTATCAAATTTGCTCAGCAAGAAGCCAAAAAGCTACTCTTTTATGCCACGTTCACAGAGGTGGAAAACTATTTCTAAGAAGAACACAGAGTTTGATCACAATTTGCTCAGACGGGGTATCCTGGCCAAGTACTAAAGACCTGTGCTGATCAATTGGCTAGAGTGTTCACAGAGATCTTTAACCTGTTACTTCACCAATCTGAGGTGCCACTTGCTTCAAGCGCACTTCAATTATACCATTGCCCAAGAACTTTTTGGTAAACTGCCTCAATAACCATCATCCAGTAGCACTTACATCCATAATGATGAAGTGCTTTGCGTGGCTGGTAATGAAACATATCAAATCCCGTCTGAGAAGCAACTTGTATCCACTTTAGTTTGCCTACCTATAGGTCTACAGCAAATGCCATCTCAATAGCTCTTCACTCAACCCTGGAACATCCAGAAAGCAAAGCTACATACATCACGTTACTCTTTACAGACTACAGCTTGGCATTCAATTCTATCATCCCTCCAAAACTCATCAATAAGCGCAAATACCTCCTTGTGGAATTAGATTCTCGATTTCTTCACTTACAGACCCCAGTTATTTCAGATTGGCAATAATATCTTCTCCGCAATCTCCATCAGCACAGGTGTACTACACGGTCATGTGCTTAGCCCTGCTGCTCTACTCGCACTTACTATTACTACACTTACTATTGGCTCAAATGTCATATTCAGTTTTTCTAACACCATCACAAATATTTGTGCATAGTGAATATTTGTGAATAGTGCATACAGTACTGGTTGCTCCATTACAAGAAATATGTTGAAACAGAGAGAGTGCAGAGGTTATTACGTGCTATTATGAGAGGTTGGACGAACTTGGGCTGATTGCTCGGGAGTGGCAAATGTTGACAGGAGATCTAATAGAAGTTGAAAAGATTATAAAATGCAGAGGTATTAGACAGACAATACCTTGTTTCAAGGGTTGAAATGTCCAACACTAGAGGGCACACATTTAAGATGAGAGGGGTAATTTCAAAGGAGATGTGAGGGGCAAGTTTTTTTAAAATTAACAGAGTCTGGTGAGTGCCTGTTGACTGCCTAGGGTGGTGATAGAGGCAGAAACATTAGACTTCTCAGAAACATTTAGAAAGGTGCATGGAAAAGGAAAATGGAAGGACTGGGCATTTTCTAGGCAGAAGGGATTAGTTTAGCCATTTGATTACTTACTTAATGGGTTCAGCACCTATTCTAATCCCATGTATCAGCACTTGACGTGTGTTCTTTTGTGCCTTGTCAATATGAATGCTGATCTAGATTATTGTGAGCAAAGGTCTCAAAAGGAAACAGTTCTGAAATACATGTTAGCAAATGTTAGAGCTCCCCAAATGGCTACAAAAATATAGTCAAAATGAAACAATTAGGGTCACCTTATGATAAATGTTAGAGTTCAAGAAACAACAAACGCAAGGAGAATTATTAAAAAAAAATTAAAGAACGGTAACATCTATTAAAAAAAGCTATCCGCTAAGCAACTTACAAACAGTGAAATATTAATTAAAGAAGAGTGGGATTTTAATCACCAACATTGTTAATCTTAACATCTTTCATAAAGTGGAACAAACAATTTGCCTGAAGAACTCAGCAGGTCTGGTGCTGGGTTTTGACCCAAAACGTTGACAATTTCTTTCCTCCCACTGATGCGGCTCTACATGTTAAGCTCCTCTCGATTCTAGCATCTTTAGTCGCTTTTACAAAGAGAATGTTGCTAAGGTGATAATGAAAGGTCACAGCAGAGAAACTGGATAAAGAGATAAACAGAAACTATGTAAAAGATTCATGGCACTTGCAGATGCCCATTCACAATTAGTTCAGAGAATAAGAAAGTATTCCAATCCTCATTAGACTAGAAACATCAGACTGGAAGCTTTACACAACTGCTCAAAACAAGGGTAAGATAGTTACCAAAACATGGGCTAATGATAGTCACCATGGGTTTATGAAAGGAAAAACATGATTAATATTAGTTCTATTTAGTAATGGAAGACAGGCAAATGTACCAATTGTACATGTAAACTTTCAAAATATTTAAAGAGCTACTTAATTACATTTAGTAGCAAAGAAACCCACAGTAGATGTAGCGTGGTTCTGAAATTGGCCAAGAATGAGATCCAATGTGAACTGTTAGCTTCAAGACCAAGTACACACCAGAGATCCTGAGATGCTGGCACTGGAATCACCAACAGGATGTTGTAATGTAGATACTCAGTTCATTGTACAGAAGTGAGATGTGATCCATTCACTTAAGAATGAAATCAAGCAATCTTCTAATTAGGTTGGGGGGGGGGAGAGAAAAGAAGGGGTAAAGATTATTGATTTTCATTACACTTCTGAACAATCTGGGGTGAATGATGTGACCTCTGTGGAAGCTGAAGACAGTCACAGGTGGATCAGATAGAAGAAATACCTCTAAGTGCCCAAGAAAAGCAGGTGGGGGGTTAAAATAGTCATAAGTGAAAATACACAAACTTGTGAAGTTGGCAGTACAAGTGAGAAGTTATTTCTAAAAATAAAGCACCAGGAGAATATTGCTTCATTTACAACTCAAGTAGCAAAAATCAAGAAAATTAAGCTAAAGAGTGTGAGTGAATGTCCAATTCTGGGAAACGCACCATAAGAAGGGCCATTAAGGTGTAGAGAAACTTTTCTGGAATGGGATAATGAAAGCACAATTTCAATTCCATGGAGTCCCCAGGGAAGATGGAAATATTACAGGAATATTTATTATCTGTACAATTTAAAAGACTAATATTAATATCACTAAAGTAATTCCCCAATAATCTACATTTGGATTCTAACATGTCTTAATTCCAACATTCAAAATTATGCTGGTGCAGAAGTTTGAATACCTACATCAAAAATTTCCATGGCTTCATAAACAATGGAAGCCAAATTCTAAATAATCAACCCAAAACCCAAATCATTAATCTCTAGAAAGGCACTTTGTCCACCAGTCAAGTCCCAAGGATGTTACTTGTCAGTTTGTGCAAGCTAGGTCCTTTCATACACTCAGCAATAGAATACCATATGTCAACAATATACTGTTTTTCTTAAAGTGACTCATTGAAAAACTGTGTGAAATAATTCGGACTGCGACGTAATTTTCCTCATCAGTGTAACAGAAAGGTTACAAGAAAATTAAAAGAGTTCTGTTATTTTACAAATTTATTTTTCAGATGTGGGTACGAAGACAAAGCCAGTATTACTGCTCTTTCCTTGAATGCCTTGACCTACATCTACCCTTCCGATTAAGGTTCTTCCAGATTCAATGACAAAGAATCATCAAAATCACCAAGTTAGATTGACGTGTATTGCAGGAGAGTGCAGATGGCAATGGGTCACTGGCTGCTTGTTGCCCTTAAACTTCCTGGTTGTAGAGATCACAGGTTTGGGAGGTGTAGACACGAGGACAGACATAAATAATGGCAGTACATTTGTGGAAGATAGACAATGCAACCACTGTGCACCAATAAAGGAAGAAATGAAAGTTGAGGCAAAGCTTGAACACATGACATTCTGCAGAGGATGAAATCCTGAGCAACACAAAATGCTGGAGGAACTCAGCAGGTCAGGCAGCATCAATGGAAATGAATAAGCAGTTGATGTTTTGGGCTGAGTCTATTTTTCAGGACACAGAAACATAGAAAACCTACAGCACAATACAGGCCTTTCGGCCCAAAAAGCTGTGTCGAACATCTCCTTACCTGAGAAATCACCTAGGGTTACCCATAGCCCTCTATTTTTCTGAGCTCCACGTACCTGTCCAGGAGTCTCTGAAAAGACCCTAATGTATCCGCCTTCTCCACCGTCACCCCATTCCACACACTCGCCACTCTCTGCACAAAAAAAAACTTACCCCTGACATCTCCTCTGTACCTACTTCCAAGCTCCTTAAAATAGTGCCCTCTCGTGCCAGCTATTTCAGCCCTGGGAAAAAGCCTCTGACTATCCACACGATCAATGCCTCTCATCATCTTATACACCTCTGTCAGGTCACCTCTCATCCCCCGTCACTCCAAGGAAAAAAGGCAGAGTTCACTCAACCTATTCTCATAAGGCATGCTCCCCAATCCAGGAAACATCCTTGGAAATCTCCTCTACACCCTTTCTATAGCTTCCACATCCATCCTGTAGTGAGGCGACCAGAACTGAGCACAGCACTCCAAGTGGCGCTTGATCGGGTCCTATATAGCTGCAACATTACCTCTTGGCTCCTAAACTCAATCCCACGATTGATGAAGGCCAAAGCACCATATGCTTTAACCAGAGTCAACCTGCGCAGCAGCTTTAAGTGTCCTATGGACTCGGACCCCAAGATGCCTTTGATCCTCCAACACTGCCAAGAGTCTTACCATTAATACTATATTCTGCCATCATATTTTACTTACCAAAATGAACCACCTCACACTTATCTAGGTTTTTTGGGGCGGGTGTGACCTGTACAAAAAGGATGGGTTGCACTTAAATCCCATGGGAACCAATATCCTGGCAGGCAGGTTTGATAGAGCTGTTGGGGAGGGTTTAAACTAGTTTGGCAAGGGGATGGGAATCAGAATGTGAGTGCAGGGATTAAGGTAGAAGGACAAGGGCATGATGCTAAGAGTTCTGAGTTGATGAGGAAGGACAGGCAGGGAATGAAACATAATTGTAGCCAGTTAAAGGGGTTGAAATGTGTCTATTTCAATACTAGGAGTATTAGGAACAAGGAGGATGAACTTAGAGCATGGACTAGTACATGGAACTACGATGTTGTGGCTGTTACAGAAACTTGGTTGGAGGAAGGGCAGGATTGGATGATGCAGGTCCCATGGTTCAGGTGTTTTAAAAGGAATAGGATGGGAGGTAGAAAAGTGGGGGGAGTGGCATTGCTGATCCGGGTAGTATCACGGCTATAGAAAGGGAGGACACTGCAGAGTGAGTGTCCACTGAGTCAGTCTGGGTGGAAGTCAGAAATAGAAAGGGATCAATCACTGTGCTGGGAGTAGTCTATAGGCCCCAAATAGCCCTCGGGACACTGAGGAGCAGATAAGTAGGCAGATTTTAGAATCGTGCACAAAATACAGGGTAGTAGTTATGGATGATTTCAACTTCTCTCATACTGACTGGCACCTCCTGAGTGCAAGGGGGATAGACGGGGCTGAATTTGTCAGGTGTGTTCAAGGAGGATTCCTGACACAGTATGTGGACCGGCCAATGAGAGGAGAGGCTATACTGGATCTAGTTCTGGGTAATGAACCTGGCCAGGTGACAGACCTCTTGGTGGGGGAGCATTTTGGTGAGAGTGACCACAACTCCCTTAGCTTCAGCACAGCTATGGAAAGGGATAAAATCAGATGAAATGGTAAAGTGCTTAACTGGGGAAGGGCTAACTTTGAAGGGATGAGGCAGGAACTAGCGAGAGTAAATTGGAAACAGATGTTCAAAGGGGAAAACACAGAAGAATGTGGGAGAAGTTTAGGGACCACTTGAGCTTGGGTTCAGGATAGGTTTGTCCCACTGAGGCAAGGAAAAAATAGTAGGAAAAGGGAACCGTGGCTGACGAAACATGCGAGGCAACTCGTCAAGAAGAAAAAAGGAAGCATATTTTAGATATAAGAAGCAGGAAGTAGGAGGGGCTCTTGAGAAATATAGGGTAGCCAGGAAGGAGCTAAAGAAAGGACTTAGGAGAGCTTGAAGGGGGCAAGACAAGGCCTTGGCATGTAGGATTAAGAACCCCAAGGCATTAAATGGATATGTGAAGAACAGGAGGATGACGAGAACAAAGGTGGGACCGCTAAAGGATAAAAAGGGCAACATGTGCCTGGAGGCAGAGGAGGTTGGGGAGGTCCTAAATGAATATTTTGCTTCAGTATTCACA
This sequence comes from Hypanus sabinus, assembly GCF_030144855.1. NCBI lineage: Eukaryota > Metazoa > Chordata > Chondrichthyes > Myliobatiformes > Dasyatidae > Hypanus > Hypanus sabinus. Next base: position 3,460,904 of record NC_082727.1, read on the forward strand.
AGTGAAAAGGATCTTGATCAGGGTGAGGTCAAAATAGAGCAGGCCTGTGTGCTGGACAATGTGGAGATTACAGAAGAAGTGTTAGATCTTCTTAAAAACATCAAGATTGATAAATCCCCAGGGCCGGATATGATACACCCCAGGTTGTGGGAATTGAGAGAAGAGATTGCTGGAGCATTAGCTATGATCTCTGAATCCTCTTTGGCTACAGGGGAAGTATGGATATCCAAGATGGCAATGCGACGCAGGTGATTATCTGTTATCTGTGAAATGGGGTGCCATGCGCAATCATAATCGATTGAAAACGGACATGGGAACATGGAGGAACATCGGGAACATCTCCAGGAAGACCTTCTTCGTTGCTGCTGCTGCTGCTGTGAGGTCCAGGACTCAGCTGGGAAGAACAGGCCCCCAGTCCTCGGGGTCATGTTGCCGATGGCCGTTGGCGGGGCCGTCTTAATACGCTTGGCAGAGGATGGTGCTCGGAGAAGCTGTGCCGGAGGGGATGGTCGTCGGCTCGGAGGTTTGATGGACTCGGAGTCCGCTGTGGTTAGGTTGCTTTCGGTGTGTGCTGCATCTGCAAGGCTGGGTTCGACAGAGCTTTCATTGTGTGCTACGTCTGCAAGGCTGAGTCAGGCGGCGCCATGGAAGTCCATAGCAGGGGTATTCCCTTCTGCCGCCGGCGTGGGATGGCGAGTCTGTCGAGACCCTGGGGACTTGTGGAAACTGTATGGTGATTTCTTTTGAACTTATAGTCCTTTAACATCTTTAGACTATTTTTACTGTGCCCATGGTCTGGTTTTTTTTTTATCAATTATGCTTTTGTTTGCACTGTTGTAACTATATGTTGTAACTTTGTGGTTTTGTGCAAGTCTTGTAGCTTTAGTTTTTGGTCTTGTTTTTGTCTGGAGGGTTTGGAGCTCCTTTCCGGGGAACGCACTAAGACGGTAGCGCAATATTAATACGCAGCAGCCTCTCCTGACTCTGGACTGGGGATTGCCAAACGTTATGTGGATTTTCTGGTGTAGTCTGTTTTGTCATGTGCTTTTGTGATATCATTCTGGAGGAACGTTGTCTCATTTTTTAACAGCATTGCATTTGTGGTTTCTAAATGACAATAAACTGAATCTGAATCTGAAGAGCCGGAGGACTGGACAATGGCAAACGTTAGTTCCCTTGTTTAAAAAAAGTAATAGGGAGAAACCTGGGAACTACAGACCAGTAAGTCTTACTTCAGTGGTCTGCAAACTACTGGAAAGGATTCTTAAGGATAGGATCTACGAGCATTTGGAGAAGTACAGTCTACTCATGGATAGTCAACATGGCTTTGTGAAGGGAAGATCATGCCTCATGAGCCTGATTGAGTTTTTTGAAGAGATAACAAAAGAAATTGATGAGGGTAGGGCAGAAGACGTGGTCTACATGGACTGTAGCATGGCAGTTGACAAGGTCCCTCACGAGAGACTCATCCAGAATGTCATGAGGCATGGGATAAGTGGAACCTTGGCTGTTTGGATAAAAAATTGACTTAAAGGAAGAAAGCAGAGGGTAGTTGTGGAAGGAAAGTATTCTGCCTGGAGGTCGGTGACCAGTGGAGACCTCTGCTATTTGTGATTTTTATAAATGACCTGGATATAGAGGCGAAAGGATGGGTGAATAAGTTTGTGGATGACACAAAGATACGAGGAGTTGTGGATGGAGCTGCAGGTTGTCGAAGGTTATAAGAGGATATAGACAGGCTGCAGAGTTGGGCAGAAAAATGGCAGATGGGAGTTCAATCCGAATAAATGTGAGGTGATGCATTTTGGAAGGACAAACTAGGAGACTGAGTACAGGATTAATGGTCAGTTACTTAAGAGAATGAATGAACAAAGGAACCTTGGGGTTCAAATCCATACATCCCTCAAGGTCGCTGCGCAGGTTGATAGGGTAGTTAAGAGGGCCTGTGGGATGCTAGGCTTCATTCACAGGGGGATTGAGTTCCAGAGTAGAGAGGTCATGTTGCAACTCTACAAATCTCTGGTCACCTTATTATAGGAAGGATATGGAAGCTATGGAGAGGGTGCAGAGGAGATTTACCAGGATGTTGCCTGGTTTGGAGAACAAGTCATATGAAGCAAGGTTAGCAGAGCTGGGACTTCTCTTTGGAGCGTAGGAGAATGAGAGGGGACTTGATAGAGGTCTACAAGATTATGAGAGGCACAAATAGGGTGGCTAGTCAGTACCTGTTTCGCAGGGCACCAATAGCAAACACCAAAGGGCGTATGTACAAAATCAAAGGAGGGAAGTTTAGGGGAGACATCAGGGATAAGTTGGTGTTTTATTTTATACACACAGAGGGTTGTGAGTGCCTGGAATGGCTTGCCAGGGATGGTGGTGGAGGCTAAAACATTAGGGATATTTAAGAGCCTCTTGGACAGGCACATGGATGAAAGAAAAAGAGGGTTATGGGGTAGTGTGGGTTTAGTACTTTTTTTTTTATTAAGGATTACATGGGTCGGCACAACATAGAGGGCTGTAGGGCTTGTACTGTGCTGTAATGTTCTATGGTTCTTTGTTTCTGGGTTGAACTCCATCTGCCACTTCTCAGCCCAGTTTTGCATCCTATCAATATCCCACTGTAACCTCTGACAGCCCTCCACACTATCCACAACACCCCCAACCTATGTGTCATCAGCAAATTTACTAACCCATTCCTCTACTTCTTCATCCAGGTCAGATATATATATATATTCACGGAGTAGGGGTCCCAGAACAGATCCCTGAGGCACTCCACTGCCTCCATGCAGAATATGGAGGTCACCAACCTCCATGCAGAATATGAACCATCTACAACCACACTTTGCCTTCTGTGGGCAAGCCTGTTCTGGATCCACAAAGCATGTTCCCCTTGGATCCCAAGCCTCATCACTTTCTCAATAAGCCTTACATGGGGTACCTTGTCAAATGTCTTGCTGAAATCCACATATACTACATCTACTGCTCTACCTTCATCAATGTGTTTAGTCACATCCTCAAAAAAATTCAATCAGGCTTATAAGGCACAGCTTGCCTTTCACAAAGCCATGCTGCCTATTCCTAATCATATTATTCCTCTCCAAATGTTCATAAATACTGCCTCTCAGGATCTTCTCCATCAACTTACCAACCACTGAAGTAAGAGTCACTGGTCTATAGTTCCTGGGCTATCTCTATTCCCTTTCTTGAATAATAGAACAACATCTGCAGCGCTCCAATCCTCCGGAACTTCTGTTCATTTTGATGATGCAAAGATCATCACCAGAGGCTCAGCCATCTCCTCACTGGCCTCCTACAATAGCCTGGGGTACATCTTCCCTGGTCCTGGTGACTTATCCAGCTTGATGCTTTCTAAAAGCTCCAGCACATCCTCTTTCTTAAGATCTACATGCTCAAGCTTTTCAGTTCGCTGTAAGTCCCCAAGATCCTTCTCCGTAGTGAATACTGAAGCAAGGTACTGATTAAATACCTCTGCTATCTTCACCGGTTCCATATACACTTTTCCACTTGATTGGTCCTATTCTCTCACATCTTATCCTCTTGCTCTTAACATACTTGTAGACAAAGTGATTCCATACAAATAGCCTCTTTCGTTCAAGGGTGTGATTACACTGGAGAGAGTACACAGGAGATTCACCAGGATAGTGTCAAGATTGCTTTGACTTCCATTACAGGGAGATATAGGATACACAGAGGGTAATCTTACAGAAGTATATAAAATTATGAAAGGCATAGATAGTTTGGGTAGGCAAATCTTTTCCAATAGTAGGATAACAAAAAGTCAGAATCAAGATTTAATATCACTTGAATATGTCATGAAAATTGTTTTGCAGTGACTGTTATATATTAAAAATGAAATAAGTTGTGCAAAAAGTAGTTGGGGATGGGGGGAGGGAGAGAAATACCAAGTTAGTGTTCTTGGGTTCATTGTCCATTCAGAAATCTGATAGCAGAGGAGAAGAAGCTGTTCCTGAAACGTTGAACTTGTGTCTTCAGGCTCCCACCACCTTCTTGATGGCAGGAATGAGAAGGCAGCATGCCCTAGTTGGTGGAGGTCCTTAATAACGGATGCCACCGCCTTTTTGAAGCATCGCCTTTTGAAGGTGTCCTAGATGATGCAGAGACTGGAGGTCATAATGGAGCTGGCTGAGTTTACAACTTTCTACAGCTTCTTCCAATCCTGTGCTGTGGCCCCTCCATTCCAGATGGCAATACAACCAGTTATAATGCTCTCCATGGTATATCTGTGGAAATTTGCGAGGGTTTTTGGTGACATATTAATTCTCCTTAAATGTGTCATGAAATATAGTCATTGTCATACATTCTTTGTAATTGCATTAATATGCTAGGCCCATGATGTTGACAGCCAGAAACTTGAAACTGCTCACCCTTTCCACTTCGAATCCCTCAATTACTGGGGTGTGTTCATTTGATTTGCCCTTCCTGAAGTCAACAACCAATTCCATGGTCTTACTAACGTTGAATGTGAGGCTGTTGCTGCAATACCACTCAACAAGCTGATCTATCTCGCTCTTGTTGGCATCCACAACACCATATAACCATCTGAAATTCTGCCAAGAATAATTGTGTCATCTGCAAATTTATGGATGGCATTTGAGGTGCATAGCTGTAAAGAGTGTGGAGGAGTGGGCTAAACCTGCATCCCCGAGGTGCGCCAGTGCTGACTGTCAGTGAAGAGATGTTATTTTCGATCCGCACAAATTGTGGTCTCCTGGTGAGGAAGTCAAGGATCCTTTGCAGAGGGAGGTATAGACGCCTAAGTTTTGGAGCTTTTTGATTAGAATTCAGGATATAATTATGTTAAATGCTGAGTTGCAGTCAATAAACAGCAGCCTGACTCAAGTATTACGGTCGTCCAGGTGATTGAAGGCCAGGGGAAGAGTGAGTGAGATTGCATCCACTATCAACTGGGTCACTACTGGGACCTACACAGGCAAACTGCAGCAGATCCAGCTCTTCCCTTAGGTAAGAATTGATTCTAGCCATGTCCTACTTCTCACAGTACTTCATTACAGTAGATGTGAGTGCCACTGGGCGATAGTCATTGAGGAAGCTCATCCTACTCTTCTTGGACACTGGCATGATTGTCGCTTTTTTTAAAGAGGACGCAGGTTTAAGATGAAAGGAAGGTATTAGAAACTTACAATGAAATCAAAGGAAAATGGTATTTTAGACAGTGGTTGATATCCCAAATGCTCTATCAAAAGGGGTACCAGGTAGAGTCATTATTCAAGAGGCATTTAGAAAGGCACTTGAATAAGGATTAGAGAAAACTCACTCACTTAACAGCAACAGAAATAACGTATTATAAATTGTAACATTATGCTAAGAAAATCTTTGTACAGCAAAGTTGTAGTGAATATTACAATTGGGCCACAGTAAAATTCATTTTTAAAGGCTTTCAACGGAAGACCATGATTTAAAATAATGAATCTCTCAAAAAATCATGCTTTTTAAAAATGAAGTCACAGCAAACACTTCACAATTAGGAATTCCAAATATTTGAATCCAAAATAAACTTGAAGCCACTGATTTCTGCACTTATTTGGTGCAGAAACATACCAATGGGACCAACAATTTACTGGCAATATTTCAACTATTAAAGTTATTTATAATTTGATGTTAATATGACAAAATCACAAGAAATTATAAAAATGTAAACTTTACAGGACATCTCAGGGTAACAAATGGCTTCCATTTTAATAGACAATTAAGTCAGAAAATACAGAAAACATTCCAATTGGTAATCATACTGCCAGTATTGAAATAAATGATATCAAAAGTATATTAGAGTGTTAAGAATAACTACTAAGGCTGAAGAGAGAAAGGAAACTTGTTTTACCATTGATAGTATTGAACATTCAAGTGGCGTAATATTATGGGAGCTCATTTGTACGTATGGATGCCTATGGGTTAAGCCATGATGGCTGGGTTTGTAATTCACTGCCCTTGCAAAGCTATATCACCCAAATTTCCACCACACTTATAGAAAACTTAGACATTAAACTGAACAAAATGTCTCAAATGACATCACGCAATGAACGTACATCAAGTAAAATCAGTCACCTAAATTAATCAATTTGATATTTGAAAGGATAACTTCTTAAATTTTCATGTTAAGGACAATCGCCGTAAACCTAGCTAGCTATACAAACTCAGACAATTCCACATTTAACTATGCTTAGATTTTTTTTCTGGACAATGGCTGAAAAAGTTGACCTGCCCACATAATAAAGGTGCTCATAAGCTGTCAAAGGGTACAAAACTCTTTTCATAAACACGAGAGATTATGCAGATGCTAGAAGTCCACAGCAAAAAACACAAAATGTTGGAGCAGGTCAGGCAGCATCTATGGAAATGAATAAACATTTGAGACTCTTCTTCAGGATTAGAAAGGATGGGGGAAGATGCCAAAATAAAAAGATGGGGGGGGGGAAATGAAACCACTTTAGCAAGGTGATAGGTAATGCCAGGCAGGTGGGAAAGGTAAAGGGCTGGAGCAGGAATCTGACAGGAGGGAGAATGGACCTTAGGAGAAAGGCAAGTGAGGAGAAGAGGTAGGATTACTGGAGGATTACTGGAAGGAGAAATCAATGTTAATGCCATCAGGTTGGAGGCTACTTAGATGGAATATGAAGTGTTGTTCCTCCATCCTGAGAATGGCTTCAGGCCACTGGAAAATTCCGCTTTTGGTGGATGGAGCAGAGGAGCTTCACAATTTATGTCAGGTCTCACCAATGTGGAGGAGACTGCATTGGAAGCACGTGATGCAAAAGATGACCCCCAAATTCATAAAAACGCAAACACCAGGAAATCTACAGATGCTGGAAATTCAAGCAACACACACAAAATGCTGGTGGAATGCAGCAGGCCAAGCAGCATCTATAGGAAGAAGTACAGTCAACGTTTCAGGCCGAGACCCTTCACCAAGTTCAGCAATGATGCATGGACAGCTCAGACGCATTCTCTCTTCAGTCTCTCAAACTTCCACTTTTGGAAATCAACATCTTCTAACAGTAACACAAGCATTAAAGTTAGTGATCATCCAACACCTTGAATCAGTCTTTTGGATTCCCAAAATAAGACTTCTTCCAAAACTTTGTTTCAGGAAATTTAAAAAATGAATACGCAAGGGGCTTCTTGCTTACCAGTGCAATAACGTTGGTTCCGATATCACAGTAAATGCTTTGTTCAAAATTTTAATACTGCTCATAGTATGTCACAGGATCAACATTTAAAATAACAGCTGTGTTGGCTACATATCAAATTAGCTTTTGCTGAGACTTTGCTGTGTATGTATTAAAATTGAAATTTACATAAAGGATCACTCAACTTATATCAATAAAAACATAAATTCTACTTTCGCAACTTGACTTTCCTGAGCAAGCATTTGATGAAGCCATACAAAATAGGACACTAGACTTAGAAATATATTCTGTTTACCTTCATTCTTGACTCAAGTAAATTCAATTATTTATAAATTTGTTATCTACTTAGCTCTATATCATACACTTAATTGAACATTTGAGTCAGAAGGTCAGAGATAGAATTATCTCCAATGCAATTCACTGTAATCAATCACTACAAACTGCTTCTCAACTGGACAAATATGCTATTACTTGTCTATTACTGTGGCAATATACGGAGATCAGCAAGAATTGAAACTCGTGTTAACATTTTTTGGAGAACCACAGCAAATGATCACTCATTAATTGATCAAGATTTATTTTGCCATTTGGTCAAAAAGATGGAAATCACCTTTAACCATGTATGGTCTTGCCTTGTCGATTAATACAATTTTTAAAATTCACTTTTTCTATCAAAAGAGTATTTTTCCAAGTATTTATAAAACATTTTTTATTTAAAGTGAACAGTTACCAAATTATGTTTTACACCCTTGTAGAAACAAATTTATAACTTTTTTCTAATATGTAAAGTGGATTTGCTGTGCATCAAGCTGCAACAGTTTCCATCAATGTTGTCTGCCTACTTGAAGCACAATGTGGAATCTAATTTTTAAATGCTCTTTTCTACATCTGCATTTTGCTAATCAAGGCACAACCCAAAAAGTGATTTCACAACATCAGGTTTTAAGTTAATGTTTTGACCTAAAGACAACGCTGTGGCCCACCCTAATTGTTCCATCACACACATCTGAGAGACTTTTAGATCGGTACACAAATATGAGAAATGGAGTGCTATGAGGTAGAGAAGCATTAGATTGACCTTAGATAGGTTAAAAAGGATGGTACAACATAGTGGGCTGAAGGGCTTGGACTGTTCTAAATCTCCCTGTTCCAACAGTTGGGAGCAGAAGGAAGAGTGAAAGAAAATACAGCAATGGAGACAGCTAAGCTGGACCAGTTGAGAGATCAGTAACCATCATAAGTGGTGAAAACTGTGGTCCTGATAGTCTTACAGCAGTTGAGATGATGGCCCACACTCACCCGCCAACCAGCCCCCCCCCCCCCCACCAAGCAAGGTGCACTGATAATACATTGATTTAATGCGCTGATAGGACCTATGCTCAAAAGCTGAATGATGGGTTACCCAGACAAGTCAATGGAATGAAAATTCACATCTCTCTCAAGCCCAATGCAAAATGCCAACCCTGGCAGTCCACCCTTGATGAATGCTGGGCAATAGATGTGGGAGGACAATACTAATCAGGTATTTCTTCAAGATTCCTGTCAATAAAAGGCACCACCATTTTTAGAAAGTACAAGATGATATTAAAGTATAAAAAAGGTTGCTGTGGTTTAAAACTGTTTGCCCCTGAAGCAAATACCTGATTAATACTTTATTTTTCAGCAATTTTATATTCTCCCCAAGTCCTCCACAAAGTTCAACCTGCAATTTATGTATGGTCTTATTCTCTATTAATACCCAATGTTCTAAATTTAATGCTTGGCTTAAGACAAATTTGTTTTAAATTTGCACTTGGAACAAAGCCATTTATTAAGTGGACCCAGTAATTTTGCTGGGATACTTTGACAAACTTATGATACTTTAACATTAGGAGAGAAAAAATGTCAAGTATTTATGAAACAGCAAACTCCATAAGAAATGGTAGGTAAACAGTATGCAAAAACACTGAAGAGACGGCCATGAAAGTATTACCTGCACAATTAAATAACACAACACCTTAGTTTATCAAAATGAAAGCACATAGCTTCACAACAAGCAAGTACTCAAAGTTAAATACTTATCTGTCATAGAAACATAGAAAAAAGGTGCAGGAGTAGGCCATTACCGCCATTCAGTATGATCATGGCTCATCATCCAACTCAGAACCCTGTACCTGCCTTCTCTCCATACCCCCTGATCCTTTTAGCCACAAGGGCCATATCTAACTTCCTCTTAAATATAGCTAATGAACCGGCCTCAACTGTTTCCTGTGGCAGAGAATTCCACAGATTCATCACTCTCTGTGTGAAGAAGTTTTTCCACATCTCGGTCCTAAAAGGCTTCCCCTTTATCCTTAAACTGTGTCCCCTCGTTCTGGACTTCCCCAACATCGGAAACAATCTTCCTTCATCTAGCCTGTCCAATCCCTTTAGAACTTTATACGTTTCAATAAGATCCCCCCTCAATCTTCTAAATTCCAAGTCGAGCTGCTTTTTATTTTAAGAATTTATTCTTTTATCATTCACAGGATATCACTGACTAAGAAAGTATTTACTGCCCATCCCTAAATGTCCCTGAACAATTTGTTTTTCTAAGCCACAACAGAAGTAATCACATCGCTGTGATTCCATGGCACAAGAAGTTGAGATTGGTAGCAGACAGGCAATCTGATTCCCTCAATAATATTAGGAATGAGTTGAACTTAGAAGTCAGATTTTAGGATCCCCACTCCCCACTTTTAGGTTTAATTAACCAAATTTAAATTCAAATTCTCAGTTACTGTGTTGGACTTTGAACGCGAGCTTCTACATCACTTATTACTCTCAGCCCTTGATGTAAACTTCTTACTGCCGTTAATTGCTTCCCAAGGAATCTTCCTGTAGATCCAAAGAAGATCCAATTGACTAGGATTTGCCCACTTAATTAAACCTGGCATATATTTCCAAATGGAATGTTCATCCAGTCTGCAAGCTGCTGTTTTGCTGTTACTGTTTTTCCATTTCTTGTTGCCATTGCTTAGTTTCAGTGTGCCTAGATCTTTACAGGAAGCTTTCAGTCTATTTTGCATAACAGTCATCCACAGGTTGGCCTCAATGATGATGTTTTAGGTATATTCTGAGGAAGGTCTTGAGATGCATCCTTTATCCTCCTGGAACATTTGTTTTAACAGAACTTGGAGAAAAAGGCTTGCCTTGGGAATCTGGAGTTGGGCATAAGACCAATTCAAAATTGTTGATTAATCACTTCTGCAGTACCTGTCATTACTTGACAGAGGATCCTAAAGTTAGTTTATTCTGTTATACTCCATGATTTGTTCAGGCAGCATTGCTGATGTCATGCAATGGTTTGAGGTGCTTCCTAAATGTCTTCCACAGCACAAAACCATGGTTTGGGCTTCTTTCCAGACATTTAGATCACCAATCTAGGAACATATGCTTACTAAACTGCTAATGACATTCTCAGCTGTAAACAAGGCTAAAAATCTAAAGTTTATTTAATTTACTTTTTATTAATGGAGACATTATTGGAAACAACATTTTGCTGCATTGTAAATCAAATAACCGCTGATGCCTGAAACATCTTCCTCCACATCTAATCCAGTTACATAAATTGCATTCTCTGTCAGTATCAGTGAAAGGCATTCAAATCAAATTTGAGTTACTAGCTTTTTTTAAAATAAATTCATTCAAGACAAGCTTTTAAAATGCAAGTCTACCAAGTTTACTTCTTGAACCTCAGAAGTCCTTGTGGAAAAAGTACTTTAATACTGTTTTGAAGAGATTAAGTCCTGGGAATTTGCCTCAGCAACAAAAGAGCAGCAGTATTTCATTTTGAAAAGGGATGGAGCACAGTAATAGGCCCTTCTGCCCAATAAGCCTGTGGTACCCAATTATACCCATGTGACCAATTAAACTATCAATTTGTACATCTTTGGAATGTGGGAGGAGACCAGAGCATCCATAGGAAATGCATGTGGTTACTGGGAGAACATACAAACTCCCTACAGGCAATGGTGGGAATTGGGTTGCTGACACTGTAATAGCATTACACTAACCACTACACACCATACAAATTGGAGTAATGGAACTACTCCTTTATGGCTCTAGGTTTAGAAAGCATAGCTGAAGCCCTTTTTGTCATATTGCTTCAATGATTCTTGCCATGGTATATTAGTGAATAATTAAAGGTTCTGGCTGAGATTCCAAAAGATCAGGCTGCTTCATCCTGCATCACATCAAGTTTCTTTTTGGAGATGCACTCAGGCAACTAAAGTTGATAGGCTAAGATGAGTTACTGCAAAAGACCTACTCTCAGATCTGCTCTTACTACTTAGTACAATTCCTCCAATTTTATTAAATAACAATCACCTTCTCCTTCCCCAATCCATCCAATCATCTCCAGGGTTTTAACATACAGTACTAGACAGTGGTAATGTCAATATAAATTAAGGTAACAAGACAAAAATTTTGTGAATATTTGTGAATTATGTAAGGGTTTAATCAAACACTTCTTGTTACCTGGGTCATACTGCACAAAGGCAGACTATTTTGTGTACCGAAAAATAACAATAGGTATTAAGCACCTTTTCCAACTTATTGATGAGGGTAGATAAGCTTGGGACACAAACCAATGCCTCAAGTAATATCTTGGAGTGATTGGTCTCCAACAACCAATTGAACCACCTATCCTCAAACAAGTGATTACAACCTGTAAAGCTGTTAGTTCTGTTCTGAATACATAATATTGCAATCGCATGCCATGCCAGAAATTCCAGTATACAAAATAATGAATGCACTAGATGACATTTAGATGATTAGTGAGTCCCCCCCACCTCCTGCCTCACTTCCAGCCATAGTGATGAACTTTTGTCCATTTAAAGGTGTCATATCTGCTTGCTTGTATGTTATGTTCACTGAGTCCTTCAGAAGATTGCAAAATTTGCAGTTCATTAAGTCGGTTTCAATGTAATCTCCTTACATGATGCAGATTGCAGACAGTAATTTAGAAGTTTTGTAAGCAGCCTGCATTGTTCATGGTGCCATCTTACAAACAATTGTAGACAAGTGTGTCTCCACAAAATTATTCACAGTCTTCCCCAACCAGTAGCCCTGCATGAACCATAAAATCCACAATCGCTAAGGGCAAGATCAAAGGCATTCAGGTCTGGTAACCAAGGTAACGAAATATCCAGGTCCGATCTTGGAAAGCCACCTCTCAGGTGAAGTGGCAATTCCACACTAAATTTGAATCAATGACGGATGCTTGACAGCTGTGGCAGGACTTGAATGTTATTGCCTATTGCAAAGTAAAATCAAGTTACATGGGTGACAACAGGGCTTTGCTTTTAGCTGATCTGAATGCCTTATTTACTCACTTTGACCATCAAAACATGGAAGAACCTTCACAAACTCTTACAGCCCACAACAACCCTAAGATTTTGGTTTCTGAGGTAGACAAGAAAGCATCCTTTAGGATTGTGAACCCAAGGAAAACATCTGGCCCAGATAGGGTACTTAGCTGAGTACAAAAGACCCGTGCTGATCAATTGGCTGGAGTGTTGACCAATATCTTTAACCTTTCAATTTGGTAGTCTGATGTATCCTCCTGCTTTAAGCAGGCTTCTATTGAACTGGTGTTCATGAAAAACATGGAAACCTGCCTCAATGACTATCGTCCAGTAGCACTTACATCCCCAGTGATGAAGCGTTTTGAGAAGTGGTGATGAAGCACATCAACTACTGAAGTGACTTAGACCTACTCCAATTTGCCTAACCATACAACAGGTCCACAGTACTGACTCTTCACTCAACCCTGGAACATCTAGACAGCAAAGATGCATACATCAGGATGCTCTTTATCAACTACGGCTCAGCATTCAATACTATCATCCCTTCAAAGCTAATCAATAAACATCAAGACCTTAGCCTCATTACTTCCTGGTGCAATTGGATCCTCAATTTCCTCACTTGCAGACCCCAGTCAGTTCAGACTGGTAACATTACCTCCACAACCTCCATCAGCACAAGTGCACCTCAAGGCTGTGTGTTGAGCACTGTGCTCTACTCGCTTTATACTTGTGACTGTGGCTAAGCACACCTTCAAGCCATATTTAAATTTGCTGATGACACCCTTGTTGTTGGCCAAATCAAATATGGTATTGAATCAGCATATAGGAGAGAAACTGAAAATCTGGCCGAGTGGTACCACAACCATCTCTCACTCAAAGTCAGCAAGACTGATTGCATCACAGCCTATATGGAAACAGAAAGTTCAACAAGTAGTATGGCCCAGTTCATCATGGATAAAAAAAAAGTCCTCCTGATCATTGAGCACAGTTGCATGGAGTGCTTTAGGAATGCAGCATGCAACATTACATACCTACACCATACCTACTCCATCTCATGTTCTTGATATTTTTTGTTTATTGTTTTCATTTGTATTTGCACAGTTTACCAACTTTTGCACGCAAGTCATTTGTCCTACTGGGTGTGGTCTTTCACTGATTGATTCTATTCTGGTTCTTGGATTTACTAAGTGTGCCCACAAGAAAATGAATCTCAGGTGACACACACATGGGTTAATATGTTTGATATTAAGATTTACTTTGAACTTGAAAGTCAAAATTTCAGTTAATATCAAAGGAACTATGATGCCTTCAAACAAGAAAAAATCTTTTTAAGCACAAAGTTGCAAACTATATTGTACAGTGACACAAGTTTAACTATCAACACTAATCTGGAAGGAGAACAATTTCAAAACTTGGAATAAAGGAACAATAAAAATACTGGTTTGCAAGGAATAACAGTTCTTTCATTGACACATCACAAAAATAAAGATTCATGGGTATCCGACTTGAACTAGCCAGTGTTGTTGCACGTCACTAAAAACTAAACTTTCCTTGTGCACTTACACACAAGTTTAAATGGATTAAAAGTAATAGCCTAGATCAGACCTTACTTGGCCAATACATTATACAGATGTACCTGTATATCACAGCGAAACGTCAGATTACTGAATGACCCATCAAGACTACGTCATTCCTTTTACTTAGCAATATTTTGCAATAAGATTTTTTTTTTTATCTCTTTGCACTGTACTGTTGGTCCATGAAAATAAATCTTATTCAGAGAGAATTAAAAATCAAAAAGGTTAGAGATTAAATACAAATTGAACAGAATACCTGACAATCTAGTTAATCTGAAGTGAGAAGCAGGTGGGTGAATGCTATGGTGTTGGGAAGAGATAGGGGAGAAAGTTAAAGCTATTCCTGCTTCTGAAGATCATACAACTCTCTTGCATTGTCTTATTTTAACATACTGAAAATATCCCAAGCTACTTTATCAGAATGTTAAATTAACTTTGATACAGAACCACACTGTGGATGTTTAACAGATGCTCAAAAACGTGAGGGGAAAAAAGGCAGTTACAAGAAACATCTTAAAAAAGGGAAGGGGAAACACAGTAAAATTTATGAAGAAATCCCAAATCACAATTCACTGAAGACAAAGCTGCTTTTGACAGAAATAACATATTTGAAGTTGATCAAAAAGCCAAAACTGAAGCACAGATACTCTGCAAGGCTGCAAAGGTGCAAGATTATAAAGACTGATAGACAATGGAGAGATATGAATAAGGGTAAAAATTTAAAAATAGACATTTCTCAATCAGGAGAAAATACAGTTCTCCAAAAACAGACACGATGAGTAAATGGGAAAATTCAAACTACAGCACGAGCTAGAGTTCTGTGTAACCTTAAGCACAAGGATAGAAGCAGAGGCAGCCAATGGTATCCTAGCATACAAGTGTATTAAAAGGTAAAATGTAGGATTGTAGCGGTGTGCTACACGCAGCGCTAAAATTACGACACGGAGTCGGTAACTGCAGTCGAAGGAAAAAGCTTTATTCGAAAACTTCAGCCTCACTTTTAAGCCTCCCTCAACCGGCCCCCCAAGGCGCAGAGGCTCCAAAGCTCTGTGCTCGCAAACCCCCGTAGGCTATCTAATTGTGAGTCGGTTCGGATGCGCCAGGAAATGGGTCGCCACATAACCCCCCCCCCCCCCCCAGAACCGGCGATACACCCCCCAATGTCCACAGTCTGGGCCAGAACCTGCTTGGGAGGTCGGCCTCTGCGCCGAGGCGCCGGAAACTCGGTCGGTTGCGCCAGGTCCACATGGGCCGGTTTGAGGCGGTCCACCGTGAAAACCTCCTCTTTCCCCCCAACGTCCAGCACGAACGTGGACCCGTTGTTCCGGAGCACCATAAACGGCCCCTCGTATGGCCGCTGCAGCGGCGGCCGATGCCCGCCCCTTCGTACAAACACAAACTTACAGTTCTGTAGGTCTTTGGGTACGCAGGTCGGGTGCCGCCCGTGCTGTGAAGTGGGTATGGGGGCCAGGTTACCGAGCTTCTCGCGTAGTCTGCCCAGGACTGCTGCGGGTTCTTCCTCCTGCCCCCTTGGGGCTGGTAGGAACTCCCCGGGGACGACCAGGGGCGCGCCGTATACCAACTCGGCCGACGAGGCATGCAGGTCGTCCTTGGGCGCTGTGCGGATGCCGAGTAGGACCCAGGGAAGCTCGTCCGCCCAGTTGGCTCCTCGCAGGCGGGCCATGAGGGCCGACTTCAGGTGACGGTGGAAACGCTCCACTAGCCCGTTCGACTGTGGGTGGTAGGCAGTTGTGTGGTGCAGCTGAGTCCCCAAAAGGCTGGCCATAGCTGACCACAGGCTGGAGATGAACTGGGCGCCTCTGTCGGAGGTAATGTGGGCTGGTACACCAAAGCGAGATATCCAGGTGGCGATCAGGGTTCGGGCGCAAGATTCGGAGGTGGTGTCGGTGAGCGGGACCGCCTCTGGCCATCTTGTGAACCGGTCCACGATATCCACATGAATGTGGTCGAAACGCCGGTGGGCGGTATGGAACTGCTGCGGTGGGGCTTTGGTATGCCGCTGCACCTTGGCCGTCTGGCAGTGCATGCACGTTTTGGCCCATTCACTGACCTGTTTGCAGATTCCGTGCCAAACGAACCTGCTGGAAACCATCCGGACAGTTGTTCGGATGGAGGGATGCGCCAAGTTATCAATGGAGTCAAAAACGCGGCGCCGCCATGCTGTCGGGACGACTGGACGGGGCTGGCCGGTGGCGGCGTCACAGAGTAGGGTCCTCTCACCTGGGCCCACGGGGAGGTCCTGGAGCTGCAAACCGGAGACTGCGGTTCTGTAACTCGGAATCTCCTCATCCGCCTGCTGCGCCTCTGCCAGTGCCTCAAGGTCTACCCCTTGGGAAAGGGCATGAACGGTAGGGCGAGAGAGCGCATCCGCCACGACATTGTCCTTACCCGAGACGTGCCGGACATCCGTCGTGTATTCAGAGATGTAGGACAGGTGGCTTTGCTGGTGGGACGACCAGGGGTCGGACGCTTTCGTAAACGCAAAGGTAAGCGGTTTGTGGTCCGTGAACGCGGTGAAGGGCCGACCTTCTAGGAAGTACCTGAAATGCCGGATTGCCAGGTGGAGCGCCAACAGTTCCCGGTCGAAAGCACTGTACTTAAGCTCGGGTGGTCGCAGGTGTTTGCTGAATAACGCCAGGGGTTGCCAGCGACCTGCGATGAGTTGCTCCAGCACCCCACCGACTGCCGTGCTTGATGCATCCACTGTGAGGGCGGTAGGGGCGTCCATTCTGGGATGTACTAGCATTGCGGCGTCTGCCAAAGCTTCCTTCGTTTGAACGAAAGCGGCGGCGGACTCCTCGTCCCAGGTAATGTCTTTGCTCGGACCCGACATCAGGGCGAACAGGGGGCGCATGATCCGGGCAGCTGAAGGGAGGAAGCGGTGGTAGAAATTGACCATACCTACAAATTCCTGAAGGCCTTTGATCGTGGTGGGTCGGGGAAAGAGGCGGACCGCATCTACCTTAGCGGGCAGAGGGGTTGCCCCGTCTTTAGTAATCCTGTGGCCCAGGAAGTCAATGGTATCGAGTCCGAACTGGCATTTGGCGGGGTTGATTGTAAGACCGTACTCACTCAGTCGGGCGCAGTGTTGACGGAGGTGGGACAGATGCTCCTGACGACTGCTGCTGGCTATGAGGATGTCATCCAAATAGATGAACGCGAAGTCCAGGTCCCGTCCCACCGCGTCCATTAACCGCTGGAACATCTGTGCGGCATTCTTCAGGCCGAACAGCATGCGGAGGAACTCGAAAAGGCCGAAAGGGGTGATGAGAGCCGTTTTGGGGACGTCGTCAGGATGCATCGGGATTTGATGGTACCCTCGGACGAGATCTACCTTGGAGAAGATCCGTGCGCCGTGCAGGTTTGCTGCAAAGTCCTGAATGTGCGGCACAGGGTAGCGGTCCGGTGTGGTAGCCTCGTTCAGCCTGCGGTAGTCGCCGCACGGTCTCCAGCCCCCCATCGCTTTGGGCACCATGTGCAGGGGGGAGGCCCATGGGCTGTCGGACCGCCGGATAATCCGCAATTCCTCCATCCTCTGGAACTCCTCCTTCGCCAGTCGGAGCTTGTCCGGGGGATGCCGCCGAGCGCGGGCGTGGAGGGGTGGTCCCTAGGTCTGGATGTGGTGCTGTACGCCGTGCCTGGGCATGGCCGCTGTGAACTGCGGTGCCAGAACCGATGGGAACTCCGCCAGGACCCTGGTGAAGTCGATGTCAGACAGCGTGATGGAGCCGAGGTGAGGGGCTGGCAACTGGGCTGCACCCAGGGAGAACGTCTGAAAGGTCTCGGCGTGCACCAGTCTCTTCCTGGGCAGGTCGACCAGTAGGCTGTGAGCCCGCAAAAAATCCGCACCCAGAAGCGGTTGGGCTACGGCGGCCAGTGTGAAGTCCCACGTGAACTGGCTGGAGCCGAACTGTAGCTGCACCTGATGGGTGCCATAGGTCCTTACTGTGCTGCCATTCACGGCCCTCAGGGGGGGACCCAGTGCCCTGCTGCGGGTGTCGTAACTCGTCGGAGGTAAAACGCTGATCTCAGCCCCAGTATCGACCAAAAACCGGCGTCCCGACCTTCTATCCCACACATACAGGAGGCTATCCCGATGGCCAGCCGCCGTAGCCATCAGCGGCGGCTGGCCCTGGCGTTTCCCGGGAACTTGCAGGGCGGGCGACAACGGCGGGCTTCTGCGCCCCACCGCTGGTGGTAGAAGCACCAGTGTTCATTGGGCCGGGGGTTGGCGGGCTCTGCGGCCGGGCCTGGACTGGTTTGCTGCCGGGAGCGTGGCTGGGAAATCTGTGCGATGGACGCCCCGCTCACCTTTTTGGCGTTCCACAGCAAGTCCGCCCGGGCTGCCACCTTCCGGGGGTCACTGAAATCCGCGTCGGACAGCAGCAGGCGTATGTCCTCGGGCAGCTGCTCCAGGAATGCCTGCTCAAACATGAGGCATGTGTGTCCGTCGGCCAGAGACAACATCTCATTCATTAAAGCCGATGGAGGTCTGTCGCCCAAGCCATCCAGGTGCAGTAAATGGGCAGCCCGCTCGCGCCGTGAGAGTCCGAAAGTCCTGAGGAGCAGGGCTTTGAATTCCGTGTACTTGCCGTCTGCCGGGGGCGACTGTACGAACTCCGCGACCTGGGCCGCTGTGTCCTGGTCGAGGGAGCTCACCACGTAGTAGTAGCGGGTGTCTTCTGAGGTGATCTGGCGAACGTGGAATTGGGCTTCGGCTTGCTGGAACCATAGGTCCGGGCGCTGTGTCCAGAAACCCGGCAGTTTCAACAAAACCGCATGAACAGAGGCGGCGTCGGTCATTTCTGGTCCAAAAATCGTTTGGACCGTCGGGGTCACCAATTGTAGCGGTGTGCTACACGCAGCGCTAAAATTACGACACGGAGTCGGTAACTGCAGTCGAAGGAAAAAACTTTATACGAAAACTTCAGCCTCACTTTTAAACCTCCCTCAACCGGCCCCCCCATGGCGCAGAGGCTCCAAAGCTCTGTGCTCGCAAACCTCCATAGGCTATCTAATTGTGAGTCGGTTCGGATGCGCCAGGAAATGGGTCGCCACAGGATGACCATTTCAGTAAATATGCCAAACCGAAGTAGAGTAGGAAATCTAACATCTACAATTGGTTCTTCCAAGAATGTGTGGTCTCACATATTCCTTGTTATGACATCCATTCATCTAACACCTCAAAAATCAAATGTTTCATTATTCAAGTCTTTGCCATGATTAAATTAGCTAACAAACTTCCTCCACAACAACAAAATGCAAACTACCCAAAATGCTAACCACTATCAATACAATGTTCGCCTTTTTAATAATGAATGATGTATGCTACAGTAAAGGAGCAAGCAGCAAACATCAAGAGTGAAAGGAGGAAAATACTGTCAGTAGATCACAAAACAAAAATCCAAGCAAACTGTAACTGATGCCAAGGAAGAAAAATGTTTCCAAATACAAACACACAAAATGCTAGAGGAACTCAGCAGACCAGGCAGCATCTATGGGAAAAATACAGCTGATATTCCAAATACAATTTCATTCCAACATTACTAATGTTCCAAGTATTGCACAATGACCTCCATGATCAAGGTTGTACATATATATTGATTTCCTGCCAGGTTGACAAAAATCAGTTGCAAGTTAACATTTCTTGGCAAATTGATGATAAAATCTTTTTAGGCCTTCCTAGTTAAAGCATTTGAGGTCAAATGCAAGATTATCTAACATAACTTTACTGCTAAATGGGTGTTGAGACTAAGATCTGCATGTCAGCAGATAACATTTCACAGTTTTAGTTACACAGTGCTATACAGTTAATTAAACTTAAGCCACAACGTTATAGAAGCAAAAGGACAGTTATAATTTGTTAACTGGATTAGGTATTATCAATACCAGTAGCTAGTTATACAGATGCTTCTAACTGTAACATAAGAATTGGATTTTTTTTTCTGATATGTGTTATTTACCCCAATTATAGCAGCTTTATCTGAGAAATTAGGGTAACACATGATCTCCAAGGCTTGATTCCTATTTTACTTGTTACTAATCAGATTGGACTGTAGTTAGAAAATCAAAATTACAGTTAACAAGCATTTTAAAGAGACAATGCCATTCTCACAAAAATTAAGATGTAGCATTGATAAATTTCTGTAGTTTTGTGGATTTCTACAAAATTAAAAATATTCAGAATTTGTTTCACAATATTATCATCCTTAATTATGCAAAAGTGGGAACAAATGGCCTTCTGCAATTCCTTTGTTTCTAGAGTAGAAGAGTCTATTGTGACCTCAGACATTTAAACTGCACCCTATCGGTTCCAACAAAAATCACTGTAGTGTACACAAAATCCAAATGATTTCTGTATATCTAAAATAGAGACAGGTAACAAACACAAAATGCTGCTGGAACTCAGCAAGGCAGGCAGCATCTACAGAAAAGAGTAAACAGTCAAATTTCAGGCCAAGATACTTCAACAGAACTGGAAAGGAAGTGGGGAGAAGTCAGATGAAGGTGAGAGGAAAGGAGGAAAAAATACAAGATGGTAGATGATAGGTGAAGCTGTGAGAGAGGGAGGGGTGAAGTAAAAGCTGGGAAGTTGATTAGTGAAAGGGATATAGGGCTGGAGAAGGGGGAATCTGATAGGAGAGGACAGAAGACCATGGAAAAGAGGGAAAGGGGAGGAGTCCGGGGGGGGGGAATGATAGGCAGGTAAGGAGATAAGGTGGGGGGGGGAACAGAAATGAGGAAATAGTGAGGGGGAAGGTTATTACCACAGACAGGTCTTCAGTTAAATAAAGGAAGCGCGATCCCTCAGTTGCACTCTGCCTATAATCTTTGTTCCTAAATGATTCCCTAACAACTGACACAGCAAGATCAGAATAAACATCAGGTTTATTATCACCGACACTGCGAGACAAATATTCTTGTTTGTCAAACATTTGGAATATTCTGTGAGGCTTTGGTCACCTACCTACAGGAAAGATGTGAGTAAGGTTGAAAAAGTACAGACAAAATTTACAAGGATGTTGCTGGGACTGGAGAACCTGAGTTATAAGGAAAGATGGAATAGGTTGGGAATTTATATTTTTGAACACATTAGATTGAGAGGAGAGTTGATAGAGGTATACAAAATTATGAAAGGTATAGATAGGTTAAATGAAAGCAGGCCTTTTCCACAAAGGTTGGGTGGGACTACAACCAGAGGTCATGGCTTAAGGGTGAAAAGTGAAAAATATAAGTGGAATACGAGGGGAAACTTCTTCACTCAAGAGGGTTGTGAATGTGGAACAAGCCACCAGCGCAAGTGGTGCATGGAAGGTCAATTTCAACCTTTCAAGGTACATGGATGATAAGAATATGAAGGGCAATGGTCCCAGTGCAGGTCAATGGGAATAGGCAACTTAAAATGGTTCAGAATGGACTAGATGGGCCAAGGGGTCCGTTTCTGTGCTGTGCTTTTCAATAACTCTATTCTATGTTAGAAAATAAATAGTGCAAACGAAACACAAGAAGTCTGATGGCCATGGGAAAATAACCTGTTCTTAAAGTTTTCAGTGAGGGTCTTCAGGCTCTTGTATTCCTCGCCAATTATAGTAACGAGAAGATGACTTGTCCCAGATGGCGAGGGTCCTTAATAATGGATGCTGCCTTCCTAAGGCACTGCTTCTGGAACATGTCCTCAATGGTGGGGAAGGCTGTGCCTGTAATGGAGCTGACTTTTTGCAGCCTCTGGTAAACCTGTGCACTGGAACTTCCATACCTGGTGGTGATGCAATCAGTCAAAATCCTCTCCACCTGTCACCTCTAAATCTAGAGAAATGTTCAAGACTCTTTAGTGTCATACAAAATCCCTTCAAACTTCTTACGAAGTAGAACTGTTAGTATACCCTCTTCAAGATTGTATTAACATGGTGGGTCCAAGATAGATCTCAGATCTGGCACTCAGTAACCCAAAGCTACTCATCCTTTCCACTGCTAACCCCTCAACGAGGACTGATATGTGTTTGCCTAACTTCCCATTCCTCAAGTCCATAAAGAATTCCTTGATCTTTGTGACAGTGAGTGCAAGATTATTGTCGTAATCTCTCTCTCCTTAGGAGCGTGGATCAGCACTTGGAGCTATTATGCTGTGGCCATTACAGAGACTTGGATGGCTCAGGGACAGGAATGGTTACTTAGAGTGCCAGGCTTTAGAGGTTTCAGAAAGGACAGGGAAGGAGGCAAAAGAGGTGGGGGTGTGGCACTGTTGATCAGAAATAGTGTCACGGCTGAAGAAAAGGAGGAAGACATGGAGGGATTGTCTACGGAGTCTCTGTGGGTGGAAGTTAGGAACAGGAAGGGGTCAATAACTCTTGGGTGGTCTATAATAAAAAAAAACACCCATTATCGAAACAGGGGTATCAAGGAGCATTATAGTAACAGGGGCATCAAGGAGCAGATAGGGAGACAGATTCTGGAAAGGTGTAAGAGCAAGAGGATAAGATGTGAGAGAACAGGACCAATCAAACGTGACAGTGGAAAAGTGCGTATGGAACCGGAGGAGATAGCAGAGGTACTTAATGAGTACTTTGTTTCAGTAATCACTACAGAAAAGGATCTTGGCGATTGTAGGGATGACTTACAGCAAACTGAAAAGCTTGAGCATGCAGATATTAAGAAAGAGGATGTGATGGAACTTTTAGAAAGCATCAAGTTGGTTAACTCACCAGGACTGGACGAGATCTACCCCAGGCTACTGTGGGAGGAGAGGGAGGAGATTGCTGAGCCTCTGGTGATGATCTTTGCATCATCAAAGTGAACGGAAGAGGTTCCAGAGGATTAGAGGGCTGCGGATGTTGTTCCATTATTCAGGAAAGGGAACAGAGATAGCCCAGGAAATATAGACCAGTGAGTCTTACTTCAGTGGTTGTTAAGTTGATGGAGAAGATCCCAAGAGGCAGGATTTATGAACATTTGGAGAAACATAATATGATTAATAGGCAGCATGGCTTTGTGAAAGGTAGGTTGTACCTTATGACCCTGATTGAAGCCTTTGATGACGTGACTCAACACATTGATGAAGGTAGAGCAGTAGATGTAGTGCATATGGATTTCAGCAAGGCATTTGACAAGGTACCCAATGTAAGGCTTATTGAGAAAGTGGTCTAAGGGGACATTGCTTTGTGGATCCAGAACTGGCTTGTCTACAGAAGGCAAAGAGTGGTTGTAGACAGGTCATGTTCTGCATAGAGGTCAGTCAGAGTGGTGTGCCTCGGGGATCTGTTCTGGGACCACTACTCTGTGCACCACCTCACCACCATCTGAGCTCCTACCAAGTCTTGACAGCGAGTCAAGATCGATTTGGAGGGAAAAAAATCGGCACATACACGCATGCGCAAACAACTGCCTGCACAAGGCTTCACAGTCACTGTAGCCTTTCTTGGGGTAAACACACGTATAAAGCGGGTGTTTCTCGTAAAAGCGAAAATCCTCTTTGGTTAGTGAAAACAGGTACTAATGTAGGTCTTTCATAACAGCAAGCTGTCGTAAAGCGAATGTTCAAAAAACGGGGGCCACCTGTACCACCTTTGCTGGCAGTGCATTCCACACACCAACCACTCTCTGAGAAAACCTTGCCCCTGACATCCCTTCTGTACCTACTTCCAAGCAATTTAAAACTACGCCCACTTGTGTTTATCATTTCAGCCCCGGGAAAAAGCTTCTGGTTATGCACATGATCATTTTCTCTCATCTTATAGATTCTATAGATTTGAGTATGCCCACAAGAAAATGAATCTCAGGGTTGTATATGGTGACACATACGATAATAAATTTGCTTTGAACTTTGAAGGAATCCTTTAACCCTCATAATTTTAATGTCTGGCATTTGGACAGATTTGTCTGGATGGTGCAAAAAATAAATCCCTTCACTGCATCTTGAGACAATGTGCGAGGAGTGTTCAATGTGTCTGGGCCTGTTCTCACTGGAGTTTAGAAGAATGGGCGGGGGTTAATCTCATTGAAATCTATCAAATGTTGACAAGCTGAGTTAGAGTGGATGTGGAGAGGATGTTTCCCATTGTGGGGGAATCTAGTACCAGAGGGCACAGCCTCAGAATACAAGGACGTCCCTTTAGAATGTAGAAAGAATGGAGGTGAGGAGGAATTTCTTTTGCTAGAAGGCATTGAATTTGTAGAATTCATTGCCACAGATGCCTGTAGAGACCAAATCATTCAGTATGTAAAGCCAAGGTCGACAGGTTCTTGATTAGTAAGGGTGTCATGGGTTATGGAGTGAAGGTAGGAGAATGGGGTTGAGAGGCAACAGTCTTAATGCTCATTTCTCACTATCAGTGACAAAAATCACTGTTTTTTGAACACAAACACACACAACTGACACTTCTTAAAAACTGTTCACTCTAAAAATGCCACACAAGTGCACATGATGACACAAGTTAGAAATAAGCACAAGTATCCCAAATAAAGGAAGTGAATCTCCGCTAATTCCTCAATCAGTTTTTGTTCTTGAAGAGTTGTCACAAATAAGCGGCTGCCCTATTAAACCAATGGCCCAATTAAACAAAATCCACTGCATTTTCTTATCTATCAGTATTGCAGTGGAGTAAAAGGAATTACACAAATATGGGAGAAGAGTTGGCCAGAATTGATTGGAAATGAACACTGGCAGGGATGACAATCGAGCAGCAATGGCTGGAATTTCTGGAAGCAATTTGGAAAACACAGGGTATATACATCCCAAAGAGGAAGAAGCATTTCATAGGAAAGATGACACAACCATGGTTAACAAAAGACAAAGCCAATAGAAAAGCCAAAGAGAGTGCACATAGTAAAAGCAAAATTAGTGGGAAGTTAGAGGATTGGGAAGTTTTTAAAAAGGCAACAAAAAAGTCATTAAGATAAAAATGGAATATGAAAGTAAGCTGGCCAATAACATTAAAGAGGATACCAGAAGTTTCTTCAGAAACACAAAGTGGAAAAGAGAGGCGAGATTAGATATTGGACCACTGGAAATGGTGCTAGAGAGGTAGTAATGGAGGACAAAAAAAAATGGGAGACAAACTGAATAAGTAATTTGCATCAGTCTTCACTGTGGAAGACACTAGTAATATGATGGAAGTTCCAAATGTCAGGTGTCATGAAGACTGTTAAGTTGCCATTACTAGAGAGAAGGTTCTTGGGAAGCAAAGGTCTGTAAAGTAGACAAGTCACCTGGACCAGATGGTGTACATCCCAGGGTTCTGAAAGAGGTGGCTGAAGAGATCATGGAAGTAATGGTCTTTCAAGAATCACTAGATTCTGTAATGGTTCTGGAAGATTGGAAAATTGCAAATGTCACTCCACCTTTGAAGGGAGAGAAACAGAATAAAGGAAATTATAGGCCAATTAATCTGACCTCAGTAGTTGGGAAGATGTTGGAGTCAATTGAAATGAGATCTCAGGGTACTTGAAGGCACATGATAAATTGGCCATAGTTAGCTTGGCTTCCTCAAGGGAAAATCTTGCCTGACAAATCTGTTGGACTTCTTTGAAGAAATAACAAGCAGGATAGTCAAAGAAGAATCTGTTGAAGTTGTGTAGTTGGATTTTCAGAAGGCCTTTGACAAGGTGCGACACGAGACTGCTTAACAAGCTACCAGCCCATAGTATTACAGGAAAGATTCCAGCATGGATAAAGCAGTGGCTGATTGGCAGCAGGCAAAGAGAGGGAATGAAAGGAGCCTTTTCTGGTTGGCTGCACATGACTAGAGGTGTTCCACGGAGGTCTTTGTTGGGACTGATTATTTTTACTTTATATATCAATGACTTGCATGACAGAATTGATGTCTTTGTTGTGAAGTCAATGATGGACAAAGATAGTGGAGGGACAACACACACAAAATGCTGGAGGAACTCAACAGGCCTGGCAGCATCAATGGAAAAGAGTACAGTAGATGTTTCGGTCTGGGACCCCTCGGCAGAATTGGAGAAAAAAAGCTGAGTAGGTTTTAAATGTGGGGAGCGAAGAGACAGACAGACAAGGTGATAGGTGAAACCTAAAGAGGGAGGGATGAAGTAAAGAGCTGGGAAGTTAATTGAAGAGATATAGGGCTGTAGAAGGGGGAGCCTGATTTAAGAGCACAAAAGGCCATGGAAGAAAGAAAAAGGGGGAGAACACCAGAGGGAGGCAACAGTCAGGCAAGGAGATAAGGAGAGAGAGGAAAAAAAAGATGGAGAATGGTGAAAGGCAGGGGACATTACTGGAAGCTTGAAAAATCAATGTTCATGCCATCAGTTTAGAGGCTACCCTTATGAATTATAAGGTGTTGTTCCTCCAACCTGAGTGTGGCCTCATCACTTCAGTGGAGAAGCCCATGGATAGACATATCAGAATGGGAATGGGAAGTGGAATTAAAATAGGTGTCCAGCTTTTTCTGGGAGATCCCACTCTTTCTGGCAGTCAGAGCTCAGCAGTCTCCCAATCTATGTTGAGTCTCACCAACATACAGGAGGCCACACTGGGAGCACCAGACACAATATATAACCCCAACAGACTCACAGGTGAAGTGTCACCTCATCGCAAAGGACTGTTTGGGGCACTGAATGGGAGGAGGACATCTCCTTTGTTCTGGAATGAAAAGCCTTATCTTGAGAGTAGATGCAGCAGAGACAGAGGAATTGAGAGGATGGGAGGGTGAGTAGAGGAGCAGGTAGTTTTAAAGAAATAGACAGGCTACAGAAGGACAGATTATAAGAACAGGCAAAGAAATGGGAAGTTGGAATACAGTGTTGGGAAGTGTATGGTCATGCACTTTGGTAGAAGAAATGAAAGGATTGACAACTTTCAAAATGGAGAGAAAATATATTAAAAAATTAAGGTGTAAAGGAACTTGGGGCTCCTTGTACATGATTCTGTAAAGGAATATTTGCAGGTTGAGTCTTTGGTGAGGAAGGCAAATGCAATGTTAGTGTTCATTTCAAGAGGACTAGAATACAAAAGCAAGGATGTGATGAACTTTGTGAAGCACTGGTGAGGCCTCACTTGGAATATTGTGAGCAGTTTTGAGTTCCTTATCTTGGAAAGGTTGGGCTGACACTGGAGGAACTTAAAAGGAGGCTCATAAAAATGATTCCAGAATTGAATGGCTTAAGAGCTTTTGATGGCTCTGGGCATACACAATTCAGAAGAATGAGGGGCAACGTCATTGAAAACTATCAAATGGTGAATAGAGTAGGTGTGCAAAGGATGTTTCCTATGATGGGAGAGTAAGACCACAGCCTCAGATGTGAGGGTTGTCCTTTTAGAACAATAATGAGGAAGAATTTCTTTCACCAGAGAGTGGCGAATCTTTGGAATTCTTTGTCACAGGCAGCTGTGGAGGCCAAGTCTTTATGTATATTTAAGGCAAAGGCTGAAAGTTTCTTGATTGATCAGGACATAAAGGGATACAGAGAAATGGCAGTGCAGACTCAATGGGCCAAATAGCCTACTTCTGCTCCTATACCTTATGGTCTTTTGGGCATCCTACAAAGATCACACCAAGAGCACAATGTGCAGTGCTGAAGGAGGTGAAAAAGAACCCAAGGTAACAGCAAAGGTCATGCAGAAATCTATAGAACTTCCGAAAGTATCTGTTCATGTGTCCACTATAAAAAAAAAACACTGAACAAGAATGGTGTTCACAGGACACCACGGAAGAAACCATTGCTCTCCAAAACAAAACATTGCTGCATGTCTCAAGTTTGCAGAAGACCACCTGAATGTTCCAAAACACTTCTGGGACAATGTTCTGTCGACAGATGAGACAAATGTTGAACTTTCTGGAAGAAATGCATACCACTATGTTTGAAGGAACACCAACTCCAAAACCTCATCCCAACTGAAGCATTGTGGAATCATGGTTTGGGGCTGCTTCAGGGGCTGGACAGCTTGCAATTATTGAGGGAACAATGAATTCAAAATTGTATCAAGATACTATACAAAAGATTGTCAGACTAGCAGTCCGTGACCTAAAGCTTAACAAAAGTTGAATGATGAAACAAGACAACGATCTGAAACATCGGTAAATTAACAGAATGATTTAAAACGATGAAAATTCATGTTTTGGAATGGCCAAAGAGTCCAGACCTTAACCCAATTGAGATGCTGTGGCATGACCTGAAAAGGGCTGTTCATGCAAGGTATCCCAGAAATACTGATGAACTGAAGGAATGGTCTAAAATTCCTCCTCACCATTGTGCAAGTCTGATCAGCAGCTACATGTAATATTTGGAGGTTATTGCTGCTAAAGGAGGTTCTACCAGTTACTAAAGGGTTCACATACTGTTTTCAGCCAGTACTGTGAATGATCAAACAATGTGCCCAGTAAAGACAATACAATTGCTTGTGTGTTATTAGTTTAGGCAGGTTGTGTATGTCTATTATTGTGATTTACATGAAGACCAGACCACATTTTATAATGCAAAAAAAAACAGGTAATTATAAAAGGTCTTGCAACTGTAATTACAAATCAAACTACTGTTAAAGTAGAAAATGTAGTTATGGACACTGACCTTTCAACCCAAATCAGAAGCATTATGAACAGCCCAGATTAAGACTGTTAAACCTTTCTTAAAACAGCACATTGCTCCAACTCAGTTCTTAGGCTACATGAGAATACAATATATTAATCTGTTTAACATATCAATCTCAACCAGTCAAGGCCTTTGTGATGGATGGTGTGAGCCAAAGGCAAAAGAAGTAGACTTTGGTCTAAAATCAGTTATGTTGAACACAATCTACCTGTAATTGACCTCTAGTACTAAACTGAGGAAGTGCACATTCCCCAAAATTGATAATCTTCAATTAAAAAATATAGCACATAACAGTTTTTAAAATGAGGTAGACAAAGATGTACTGAACAACTCAGGAGAGAAAATATTGTACATCTGATCTGCAGTCAATTCCTATCATTTCTCTGTGCTCTCACAAAGAATTCCATACTACCATGCAATCAATACACCTGCTTACAACTACAATCTTTGCATTGTACACTTAATACACACATTTTGTTTTTGGTAAGAGTATAAAATAGACAATAAGCAGTTTACAATTGAGTTTGCAAAAATGTTGTTTAATATTGCAGAAAAACGTAAACAGATATTTAATTTGATTGACAACCAGTATAAAATGCTTGGCCTAAATTTCATAAATATATTCAGAACCAGCACCTTTGACCTAAAAACTGTACTAAACAAGTTGAATTAATGAAACGCAATAAGTGGAGGGCTGGGGAGGTGAGGAGAGTCAAAAATCTTGCATATTCTACAAAGGTCACGTACCTACAGGAAAAATGTAAATAAGGTTGAAAGAGTACACAGAAAATTTACAAGGATGTTGCCAGGCCTAAATTGTAAGTAAAGATTGAATAGGTCAGGACTTTGTTCCCTAGAATGCAAAAGATTGAAGGGTGATCAGATGGAGCTATAGAAAATTATGAGAGAGAGTGGTCTGACTGGTGGTGTAGTGGCATCAGCACAGGACTTCAAGGTAGATGGTCCCGAGTTTGAATCCAGCCGGGTCCCAACCTTGGCAGCAGCAGTATCTGCACGGAAGACAGGCCTATGGACTATCCTTTGATGAACTCAACAAAAGATAGGGTCAATGCAAGCAGTTTCTTCTATTGAGGCTGGGTCTACAACCAGAGGTCATGGGTTAAGAATAAAAGGCAAAAATGTTTAAGGGAAACTTCTTCACTCAGAGGGTTGTGAGAGTGTGCAATGAGCCACCACAAGTGGGGAAGTGAGCTCAATTTCAATGTTCAAGAGAAGGTTGGGTATGAAGGGCTATGGTCCGGATGCGGGTCAATGAGACCAGGCAGTTTAAATGGCTTGGCAGGGACTGGATGGGCCAAAGCACGTTTCTGTGCTGCGTTTTTCTGCGACTTTAGACTCTAAAGTTTCTAGCAGAGATATTTAAAATAACCTGATTATTATCTAAAATACCAATTAACTAAAATTTATACTTTGATTTCCACCAAATTGTTCCATTTAACTGAGCTAATTATGGAAACAGCAAGTTTGTTAATACTTATCTGTACCAAATAACATTTATTGATTATGTGCCGTGTCATATGACATGGGTGATTATGGTCTTAACCATGACTGTTATTGGCAACAGTCTTCAGAGATTGTTTGCCTGGTGTCAGTGGTCATATAACCAGGACTTGTGATGAGCAACAACTGCTCATACAGCCATCTACCACCTGCTCCCATGGCTTCACAGGTCTCTGATCAGAGGTGGGAGAGCTAAGCAGATGCTACACTTTGCCCAAAGGGTAGCAGCTTAGCAGAGGGAAATAGCACCTTACACTTACTTTGATAAAGACATTATCTCTACCCCACCACCCGTACCAAACCTGATAATACAAATGATATGAAGCAAAAAAGATAATTCAGTTAATAAAAGTTTATAAAATGGCCCAACGTATCTAAAAGCTGAACACAACAGTGAATAATAATTGAAATGACAAAGGAAGTCACAGGAGTTTTTTTTTAAACCATAATAAGAATGCTTGACTCTTTTTCAGTTCCTATGTCAAACCCAGATTTGCACTTTAATCGACAGATCAAGTTGAAGTTCTGCAATGCTACCACATCTCATCACAAATAAGACCATGAGATAAAGGAGCAGAATTAGGCCATTTGGCCCAGATTCTGCTTTGCCATTTCAACATGGCTGATCCATTTTCCCTCTCAGCCCCAAACTCCTACTTTTTCCCCACGTCTTCACGCCCTGACTATTCAAGAAACTACCAACCTCTGCCTTAAACATACCCAATAACTTGACCTCCACAGCCGCCTGTGGCAACGAATTCTACAGATTTGCCACTCTCTGCTAAAGAAATACCTCATCTCCATTCTAAAATGACACCCCCTCTATTCTGAGGCTGAGTCCTCTGGTACTAATCTCCCCAGCATAGGAAACATCCTCTCCACATCCACTCTATTGAGGCCCTTCAACATTTGACAGGTTTCATAAGGTTATCTCTTATTCTTCTGAATTCCAGTGAGTTCCATGGACAATTAAACAGTCACTGGGAGGGGCTCCAAGAATATCCCTATTCTCAATGTTGGAACCCAGTCTATGATTGCTAAAGACACAGCTGAAGCACTTACAACCATATTCAGACATGGAACAGATGCCATGTCCTAGCTTCCACCTCAGAAACATATCACCACAAAGAAACTCTTCTCCAGCCAATATAATTCTGGCTAAAGTTTAAAAGAAACTATTAACTCTGGCTGTAGTTTAAAAAAAAGTTGAATGCAGCGAAGTCCATGGATCCATATTCCAGCCCAACTATAGTATTGAATACCCATGCTTCAGAAGTAGCTGTACCTCTAGTCTAACTGTTCTAACAGCACAAGTTTGACAACGTCCTATTTACAACTACTTGTCAAAGTGGGAAGCACCACTGACAATAGCTGCGAAGTCACACTTACCAATAAAGCTACTAACCAATGTCCAGTTTGGGTTCAACTCAAAACCTCATCAAAACTTTGTTCCATGTCTGAATCCAAGAGTTTGCTTTTGAGGGAAGTGACAGGGATTGTCCTGGCCAACAGGACAGCATTGGACCAAGTGAACATCAAGGGACCCTGATAAAACTAAAGTTATCGGTGGTTGGAGTCACGGTACAAAAGACTACAGCTGTAATTAAATGGAGGTCAACTGCCCCATCGATGCACGGAAGCCCTTCAGGGCAGTGTGCTTCTTCCATTAAGGTTCAAGGAACAAGGCTGAATGTTCACCCTTTGCCTAGATCAGGGGTCGGCAACGTTTACCACTGAAAGAGCCAATATGGACCCATTTCCCACAGAAAAGAAAACACTGGGAGCCACAAAACCCGTTTGACATTTAAAATGAAATAACACTGTATACAACGGTTTTTTTTGCCTTTATGCTATGTATAAACAAACTATAATGTGTTGCATTTATGAAATTGATGAACTCCTGCAGAGAAAATGAAATTACATTTCTGCATGCAACAAAAACATTTTGAACTCCGAAAAAAAGACGTTGGGTTGAAGGTTACTCCATAGGTAGCCTACCTTGGATCGAAGAATTAAAAGAAAGCGCGCACTGGCGGGTGTCAGGCATTGGCAGTGGTGATATATATTAATAGCGATAAAAAACACGTTGTAGCGGTGTAGCGCTACACGCAGCGCTAAAATAAAGACACTGCAGTCAAAGGTAACTTTATTCGAACTAAACAGCCTTGATTTAAAGCCTCCCTCAACCTGTCCCCGTGGGCGCAGATGCTCCAAAAGACACGTACTCACAAACCCCCATAGGCTATCTCCCTTAGCCAGAACGTTAGCTAATTGTGAGCCGGTTCAGATGTGCCAGGAAATGGGGTCTCCACAACATTTTTAGAACGTTTTTAGATCACCATAATCTTCAAATTTTGAATTACATTTCAAAAACTAACAAACCACGGGGAGCCGCAGCACAGAGATCAAAGAGCCGCATGTGGCTCCGGAGCCGCGGGTTGCCGACCCTTGGCCTAGATGAATGCAGCTCTAACAAATCTCAAGGTTGATATCATCCAGGACAAACCAACCTGAAATTTGTGCCCCATCCACCTCAATAAAGATTTATTTTCTCCACCACTGGAACACAGTGGCTGCAAAATGCACAATAGTTTTGTGCCTACACTATACTGACAGCACCTCACAACTCAATTACTATCACAAGGACATCACCACCTGCAAAAAAAGTTCAAAATTCATAAGTAAATTTATTATCAGATTCTTCTCCACGGTGCACACCAACAGGCTTTCTTCATCATTTGATCCAACTCCTGAAACCATTAACCCAGAATACTTTCAAACAATGGGTCATTAACTTTTAAGAACAATTAAGGATGGGCAATAAATACTAGTCTCAATCCTACCAATGAATAAGTTAAAAATAACTTCTGATTCTTCCACTTTTCTGTGTCAAAAGATCCCCAAATCATCATATTTACTTCCAACTGATTCCCAAGTATCTCATCATGAAAAGTTATCAATAACAAATACAGGATGAAGTAAACTATTTAACATTCTGCTGTACACATATTTCATCTCATTGTACAATTCCCTAAAAGTCAGATGCCTAGTTACCTTTCTCTCACTGCATCCTTATGGGGAGCCAAAGAAGAGATATTTAATTGGGAATCTGCCATCTGTATCATTTTGGCTATTGAACAGATATTGAACTTTCAAACATCAAACAGCAGAAAAGCAGTTTCACAATAATTTAAATACAATAGTTTGCATACATTTGTTTAATTTTATATGATGAACAGCTGAAATTTCAGAAAAATGTACAGGCAAGTGGCCACTGGAGGGTTAGCCAAATACTGATAAAGTGTTGGCTATTTAGCAGAGCTTTAAAGGAAAGGAATTTCAAAGTATGATATTAGGTTGCCTGATGGAATTACTATCAAAAGCCAGCAAAGTACAATGATTGAAGGAAGTTTCAGGGACAGGAAGGAGCAAGTCATGGAACATGTCAAACAGATGAGAATTTCAATTCATTGCCTACAAAGATCAGTAAGAACAGATGCAATGGGTGATAAGCTGGTTTGAATGGAATGACAAGCAGCAGAGGTTTAAAAATCACAGAGGAAGTTCATCAACAATTGAAACCAATGGGAACTGAAGGCAACAATCTAGAGGTCTCAATTTTAGCAAGATGGATGCTCAGGTGAGAACTGCTACAATGTGGAGGTGAATGTTCTTCATATGGGTATGAAATCCTCTGTGTCCTGATCAAAACGGACACCATGAACCCAAAATATGGTTTGACAAAACAAGCCTGAGGTAGTGAGAGAGGAAGGGCTGTTAAATAGAAATGATAACCAGTCCACCAGTTAACAGGCTGGAAAGTAACTGCAGTCCTTCTATGGCAGGGAAATGAACAGCTATGCACAATTGAGATAAGATTCAGGATGACAACAGAACTAAAATAAAAATCGGCAGCCTACAGGAGCACATTCCAAAGAAAAATGAAAGAGAAGATCCAGATAATCTACCAATACGAACAGCAACAGAATCCAACAATCTCATTCAGAAGGCCAACTTAAGTAGTGGAAAATAAAAAATAGTTCAATGATGATAAATCCCAAAACAAAACAAATACCTAGCACAATATTGTGCTTTAACATTGCATTTCATCATGCCATTGTTGATGTCAATCTACATAAATCCCTTTTGCCTGCATTAGGCCCATATCCCTCTGTTCTGTTCCTATCCAAGTACCTGCCAAAATGCCTTTCACATGCTGTAATTGCATCTGCCTCCACTGCTTCTAACAGCTGTTCCAAATGTTCATCACACTCTGAAAATCTTATTCCTCCATTCGCCTTTAAATTTCTCCACTCTCACTTAAAACTAGTGATCTCTAGACTCCCCAACTGAGGGAAAAGAAAATTTGGCCTTCTATCTTAACTATGCTCTTCAGCCTACTGGATTCCAGTGAGGGGGTAAAAAACAGCCAATGCAATCTCTCCATTCCTGACAACATCCTGGTGATTATCTTCGGCACTCTCTCTATTGCTACCACATCCTCGTAGTGGCAACCAGAATTATACACAATACGATCTAAGCAATATTTTTGTAGATTGCAATGTGAATCGCAACTCCTATACATAGGCCTCAGCCTATAAAGATAAGCATATCAATTGTCTTTTTCCAATATTCATCACTTGCAGGGATCTATGATCTTGCACTCTGTTTCTCTGTTAATCAACTTGAGTTGAGGGTCTTGCTCAGTACCTGCCATTATTTTTATAAGTACTAATGGAATTTGACTTCTCAAAATGCTTGGCTCACACATGCCCAGACTAAATTCCACCTGCCACTGCTCTATCTAATATTGCTGCTGTTCTATTTCCCATTAAGTTTATATCCTGGCTCCAATCCCTGCAACACTACTTTTCACAGATTTCCAAATACACGTCTACCACTACCCATTACCCAGCCAAATATGGATCCAGTAGTACACCAATATGCCTCAGAACCCGTGTGCCTTCTGGTCCAATCTACCACATGGAAGCTTGTCAAAAACTTTACTATAGTCCACATGGGCAACATCCATATCCCCGTCTTCAGCAATCTTTCGTACCTCCTCAAAAAAAAACTCATGGTCATCATGCTGCAACCACAGATATAGTAAATATTGTTTAACAGTTTGGACAGGTGCTGTGACAGAAACAAATCTAATTGGAGCAGCTCCAACATGCAGTTGAAGAAAGAAGAAAAAAACAATTTGTTCATGGATTACTGGCAATAACTTTAAAGGGTATGTTGAGAAAGGCCCTGAAATTAAGTGAATTTTGGCAAAAATGACGATGAGTTTGATGTAGACCAGACAAATCTGGTGACAGATGGTTAAATCTGCTGTGCACTGAATATGCTTAAAGTGTCATGACATTTAAAAGAGGGAAGATGGGGATAATTCCAGCAAAATTAACAGGACAGTAAAATAAAAATCTCATTGAAGACATCAAAGGCAAGACAGTGAATGGAGATCAGCAGTAACATAAATAACATGGCAAATGGAAGGATAAAGACAAAGCAAATGACATTTTTTAAAAAGTGATTTCAGGATGAGTTATTTTCCAACAGAGGTCACAAAAGTTTTGAAGGTAGATTGGCAAAGGTAAGAGATGAGGAATACAAGGAAGAAACAGAAACTAATTAAGACAATCATAATATAAAGTCCACTTAATTTGACAAAACTGAACTATTTATGAATATGAATACAGGAGTTTAATAGGAAAGTAGTTCCAAGGTAACAGAAGCAATGAAACCAGAAGAGAAAAAACAAGGTAAATTGAGATTGAAATCACAATGAAAAGGTTGAAAGGTTGGAATATAACAATCAGACAAAAATAGAGATGGGGAAGAGGTCTGTGAAAGGATGGGAAAAGAGTGGAAACAGACAGGTTGCTTGAAATACAGCATGAAAGAGCCATATATGCTAATAGGGGTTGTTGGGAAAACAGGAATACCAATGGTGTAAAATTGGTGATATGCAGACTAAATTTTGTTCAAGGTGATTATGTCAATCCAAGGCTATAGACGACAAGGTCACTGTTTGTCATGGTAAAGGTTTTCTGTGGTCCAGCGATAAGTGTGGCTCCATTTCAATGGTGCCATCCGTAATGAGTTTGTACATTCTCCCTATGAATTGTGTGAGCTTCCTCCAGGTGCTCTGGTTTCCTCCCAGAGTCCAAAGACGTACCAGTTAGCTTAATTGGTCATTATAAATTGTCCTGTGATTACACTAGCGTTAAATAGGTGGATTGCTGGGCAGTGTGACACAGTGACCAGACACAGCACAGAAACAGACCTAAACTAAATAGCCCCAAACTTTTGCGTCCTAAGCCCAAGGCTCACACATAGTTCATTTTGTTCTTGAATGAACTGAGATATGTAAAATTATTTAGGATCAACTGCATTCCCACAATTAGTCCTTCAAAATGGGAACTGTGAAAACACTCACCAGATTAGATGACATCTCTACAGAAAGGATCAGATGCCTCTTCAAAATTATAATAAAATTTAGATGACACTTAACACCATTCTCTCTACAAATTGCTGTGCTGCTTTACCTGTGTAGATCCCATATTTACTGTTACTTCAATCAGTCAGCATGATTTGCTTTGCTATTGTAGATCCTAAAACATTTTTTTGAAAGCCAGCACCAGCTCAGTATCAGGAATTTATTTTCCAATATTGCCATGATGTACTAAACAAGGACAGATTCAGCTATAACATTATGGTTTCCAAATGTAGCAAACATCTTAAAGCACAAATGCTTTGGTGTGAAAGACTGCATCTGAACCTGCCTTATTACATGTCATTAAAATAATTTTACAGAATTAGTACCACTTTTCTGCCAGTCTGCTACAACTTGACAATTGTATAGAAATAAACACTTCACTTGCAAACACCTCAGACAATATGACAAAACAGTCAACATTTCTTCTATCGACCCAAATCTGCAGCTGTACCAAGATATTAGTCACACATTTAAATATAAGAAATGTGGCACAATTTGCAGCGCCTTCAGTATGTTGAGGTATACAAAATGCATCAACTTTGCTCTCTAGTATAAAACAAAAAAAAAGACTACCTAAAAATCCTAACCCCCTCCACAATCAAACAAAGCTTATAGGCGCCACTCTTAATCAATGCTTACATGTTAATATTTTTAAAGTCTTATTATTTACAAAAACGGTTATCAGACTTAAAATTCAGTCTTCAAAAATAGTCACTTCGTTCGTCGTCCAGGGTAGGGAAGGAGTCTTATTTCTTTCTTCCCCGCCCCTTTTCCTTTTGCTGCTGAATAAACACGTTAAAAAGCCCTGCCAATCGAGTCACCTCAGGACATGCCGAATCTGCGCCGACTTGACACGAAAAGGGAAATCAAGCGTATTTTAAAATAAATGTATATTACAACAATGTGCATTTCCGCTTTTATCGGTTCCCACAACAGAAACTCGCCCTCACACCAAACAACGCCCATCCCAACCAGCTGGCCAGCCGCACGGGGTGCACCCACTGCCTTTACCTGTGCCTGAGTGAGTGGCGAGCCTCTCCCGGGGCAACGCGTTTCTGTCCTGTCCCTCTCGGCCGCTCGGTCTCCCCGAAGGCCCAGGCCCACTGACAACCCGGTCAGCCGTAGGGCAACAACGGCCCAGTCAGTCTCCCACAGCTGCCACCCTCGCCTGCTGCTGTCGGTCGGCCCCCCGCAAACCTCCGGGTTCGGCGGCCGCCTGTGAGCAGAAGACGCGTGTATTTTTATGTATACATATATATATTATATATAAAACTCAAGCCTGAGTCAGGCACTGCTCTACCAGCGCTCCGCCAACACTCACACTGACTGAGCTCGGGGAGACGCTGCGCCTCCCAAGCACCAGCCCTTCTCCCCCGTACCGACGTGATTGCGTCACCATACCGATTAGCTCATCGCGTAGCGAGCCTGGGCTCGCTCCTTCGAAAGCGCGCCTGTCGGGATCGCGCTGGAGAACTTCATGGGTCGGCGTGCACGACCTATCACAGAGATAGGTGGACAATGAAGCAGTGTAGTTTTTAAATTTTTTTAGTGAATGCCAAGTATGTATTACCCCTCCTTAATTGTCCTTGAAAAGGTATTGGGTTTTTTTTAAACTTCGATCCAGCTCATTCAAGCTAAATAAGCTGCTCACTTAAGAACTGCCGGTATTCCTCAAACCATTTCCTAACTACATACCTGGCCAAATGTCTTTGAAATTTACAATTGTAGATCCCTCTACCCTTTCCTCGGGTAGTTGGTTCCATACAATTGCCACCCTGTGTGAAAAACGTGTCCCTCAGATTCCACAATATGCTGGTGGAACACAGCAGGCCAGGCTGCATCTATAGGAAGAAGCACTGTCGACGTTTTGGGCCGAGACCATTCGTCAGGACCAGCATTTTGTGTGTGTTGTTTGAACTTCCAGCATCTACAGACTCCCTCGTGTACCCTCAGATTCATCCATTCTCCTTTTAAATTTATGCCCTTTAGTTTTAGACTCCTTTCCCTGGTAAACAGATTGTGGTCCTATATATGTACTGATAATCTTATACACCTCTTTAAAAAGTCACCCTTTAATTTAGAAAAAGCAATCTCAGATACCACACAATGCTGTAAAGGTGGTTAGACCCAGCTTGCCCCATAGCTCCAGCAACTGAGGTTCAAATGTAACTTCCAATGCCATGTTTTCTGCCCAAGTACTCCTACCTTCTCCCACAAGCCTAAAATGTGCTGGTTGCTAGGCTAATTGGCCTTTGTAAAATTATTAATGCTTGGTTTTCGTATGCATACCAATTTATTCATAGATCTGTAAATGTTTAGAATTTGCAAAATAAAAGGTTTGTAAATGATCAATCATTCGACACGTTTTTGATGTTCAGGGAATCAAGATTTATGGGAATCAGACAGGAAAGAGGATGAGATAAACAGCCATGATCTTACTAAATCATGGAGAAGATGGTAGAATATTGTCTTCTATTTCTTCAGTTCCTTGTTCTTAAAGGTTGTTGCTAGTGATATCTTGGCATTACTGTCTGCCATCTGGAGAAATCTCCATTCAAAAGACAAAAACAAAGCTGCAGGAAGTCCTATAAACCTTCTGATTCACACAACTGAATAATTTTAATTTTGCATCTAGAAAATACATCATTGTAGTTCTTATTAAATCAGAATTAGATTGTCACTGACATATGACATTGTTTTGCAGCAGGAGTTCAGTATAAAGACATAAATAGCTATAAATTACAATAGTAAATAGAGCAAAATTGAATACTGAGGTTCTTAATAATGCATTCTTTGGACATTGCCCCTTGATGGTGAGAAGGTGGTGGCTGTGATGGAGTTGGTTAAGTCTACGACCTTCTGTAATATTGTGATCCTGTGAATTGGAGCCTCCACAACAGTCTATGATGTCACAAGGCTCTCCACTAGATATCTATATAAATTTGTAAGTCTCTTTGGTGACATATCAAATCTCCTAAAACTCCTAATGAAGCAGTGCCACTGGCATGACTTCTTCACGATTGCATCAATGTGTTGATCCTTTGAGATGTTAACACTCAGTAACTTGAAGCTGCTCATCTGTTCCACTGCTAACCTCTCAGTGAGGTGTGGGTTCTTCCGACCTCGCATTCCTGAAGTCCACAATCAGTTCCTTGGTCTTATTGACATTGAATGAAAGGTTGTTGTTGCAATACCACTCAAAGAGCTGCTCAAGTTTATTGTCAGCTGATTGTATCAATCAAATGAAACAACATCCCTGCAGACCATAGTAGACCCACAAAACATATATCACACAGCACATAAAACTAAATATTAACACAAATAAGTTAATATAAATCAAAATGCATGTGAAGTGTGCTGCTCACTGTTCTAGTGACCAGACCTGGAAGGTGGCAGGGTATTCTTTAGTGTCTGGGTGAAGAAGCTGTACCCAGTCTGGCAATTTTAGTCCTGATGCTCCTGTACCTCCATCCTTATCATAGTGGGATGGGTGGTAGGGATTTCTGAGATTTCTTCCATATAACAATTACAGCACGGAAACAGGCCATCTCGGCCCTTCTAGTCCATGCGGATGCTTACATTCACCTAGTCTCAATGGCCCACAATCAGCCCATAACCCTCCGTTCCTTTCTTGTCCATATACCTATCCAATTTTACTTTAAGTGACAATACTGAACCTGCCTCTGCCACTTCTACTGGAAAGTCGTTCCACACAGCTACCACTCTCTGAGTAAAGAAATTCCCCCTCATGTTACCCTTAAACTTTTGCCCCCAACTCTCAAATCATGTTCTCTTGTTTGAATCTCCCCTACTCTCAATGGAAAAAGCCTTTCCACGTCAACTCGATCTATCACCCTCATTATTTTAAATACTTCTATCAAGTCCCCCCTCAACCTTCTACGCTCCAAAGAATAAAGACCTAACTTGTTCAGCCTTTCCCTGTAACTTAGCTGCTGAAACCCAGGTAACATTCTAGTAAAACTTCTCTGTACTCTCTCTCCATTTTGTTGATAACTTTCCTATAATTCAGTGACCAGAACTGTACACAATACTCCAAATTCGGCCTTACCAATGCCTTGTACAATTTTAACATTACATTCCAACTCCTATACTCA
Organism: Hypanus sabinus; assembly: GCF_030144855.1. Lineage (NCBI taxonomy): Eukaryota > Metazoa > Chordata > Chondrichthyes > Myliobatiformes > Dasyatidae > Hypanus > Hypanus sabinus. The sequence continues at coordinate 3,501,701 of NC_082727.1, forward strand.
AAGCTCTTGATTTATAAAGGCCAGCATACCAAAAGCTTTCACCACCCTATCCACATGAGATTCCACCTTCAGGGAACTATGCACCACTATTCCTACATCACTCTGTTCTGCTGCATTCTTCAATGCCCTACCATTTACCATGTATGTCCTATTTGGATTTCTTCGGGCCCTTCATACATAATACTCCGGGTAAATGTCGCAAATAGGGGAGAGGGACACCCCAGTGATCCTCTCAGCAGTTTTTACTGTCCTCTTTAGGGTCTTCTGATCCGATGATTTGCAGTTTCTGTACCACACGATGATGCTGCTCCTGTAGAAAATTGTTAGATAGGGAGCAAGCAGCCTTGCGTGCCCCAATCTCCTCAGAAAACGTCGATGCTGCTGTGTCTTCTTGATTAATGAGCAGGTGTTGTGGGTGCAGGTTATATCTTTCATTATGTGCATAGTAAGGAACTTTGTACTGTCATTGATGTGCAATGGAGAGTGGTCAACCCTTGCCTTCCTGAAGTCCACAATCATCTCTTTTGTCTTCTCCACACTGAGACTCAGGTTGTTGTTTTGCACGATTTGACAAGCCTCTTTACCTTCTCTCTGTATGCCCATTTATCATTTTTGCCAATGAGGCCAGCCACTGTTGTATCATCACTGAATTTGAGGATGTCATTTGAGCTGAATCTGGCAGTGCAGCACAAATAGCCATGGACTGAGCACACAAGCCTGGGGGGCCACCACTGCTCAGCGTGATGGAGCTAGAGATGTTGCTGCTACCTTGGACTTCAAGAGACTTTCCATCAAGAATTCCAGGACCCAGTTACAAAGAGGGAGATCCAATTACAAAGAGAGGGTGTTGAGCCTCAATGTGGAGAGTTTACCCACCAGCCTTTGTGGGAATGATCATGCTAAATGCCAAACTGAAAGCAATGAACAACAAATGAAAAGCATTTAATGATTGTTGAGATCAGCGCACTGGGCAGTAATTGTTTAGGCCAGTGACTGTCGCTCTCTTGGGCACCAGTATGGTGTTGATGCCTTGAAGCCTGCAGGGGCATGTTCTGTTGCAAAGATATCTTAAGATGTCCATTAAGAACTTTATTAGCTGGGCCACATAGTCCTTCAGCACCTGAGCAAGTAGGCTATATGGCTCTTCAGTTTGCAAGGGTTTACCCCGACTAGGATACTCCTCACCTTGACTGTGGTCAAGCAGGGTGCCCTCGGGGGAAGAGGGTTTTTCCTCTATGTCATGTCATTCATTGCATCAAATTGTGCATAGAAAACATTCAGCCTATCAGAAAGGGAGGCACACAGGCTGGACTTGTAATCTGTTATAATTTTTATACCTTGACACATGCACCATATGTCCCTGGTTTGACAAAGGTATCTGTGAATTTTCTGTGAGTACAGTCACTTTGTCTTCCTGATGACATGGAAGAGCACAGCTCTTGCTAACCTTACAGTTGCCTTATCCCACAACCTGCAGGCAGCGTTCTGATCCCTAAGCAGTGCACAAACCTCTGCAGTCAGTCATGTTCCCTGATTTGCACTGGCAGTCCAGTGCTTAATCACAGTAGCACCCTATATAGCCAGTCACTGATGCTGCACATTCATCAGTGCTGACGTGATGATTGTACTTCACCACCTCCCTGAACAAGCTCTAGTCCGTGCGTTTGGAGCAGTCCTGTAGTGCTGAGGTGGCACATTCTGACCAGGTCCTGACCTCTGTGGTTTGATTCGTTTATCCAGTGGTCTGTATACAGGGACTAGGAAAATAGATGTATAGTCCGAGTATCCAGGACGAGGGCAGGAGGCAGCTTTGCAGGCTCTATAGCCTTGATTATATCTTCTCCTCTGGTTGTGAAGTTCACATGTTGGTAGAACTTTGGCCGGACTGTTTTTAGCTTGGCATGATTGAAGTCACCGCCAACAATCAACTCAAGTCAAGTCAAGTCAACTTTTATTGTCATTTTGATCATAACTGCTGGTACAGTGCATAGTAAAAATGAGACAATGTTTTTCAGGACCATGGTTTACATGACACAGTACAAAAAACTAGACTGAACTACGAAAAAAAAACTACACTAGACTACAGACCTAAACTGGACTGCATAAAGTGCACAAAAACAGTGCAGGCATTACAATAAATAATAGACAGGATAGTATGGCAAGGTGTCAGTCCAGGCTTGGGGTATGGAGGAGTTTGATAGCTTGGGGGAAGAAACTGTTACATAGTCTGGTTGTGAGAGCCCGAATGCTTCAGAGCCTTTTCCAGACGGCAGGAGGGAGAAGAGATTGTATGAGGAGTGCATGGGGTCCTTCATAATGCTGTTTCCTTTGTGGATGCAGCATGTAGTGTAAATGTCCATGATGGTGGGAAGAGAGACCCCGATGATCTTCTCAGCTGACCTCACTATCCACTGCAGGGTCTTGCGATCCGAGATAGTGCAATTTCCGAACCAGGCAGTGATGCAGCAGCTCAGGACGCTCTCAATACAACCCCTGCAGAATGTGATGAGGATGGGGGGGGGGGGGGGTGGGAGATGGACTTTCCTCAGCCTTCGCAAAATGTAGAGACGCTGCTGGGCTTTCTTTGCTATGGAGCTGGTGTTGAGGGACCAGATGAGATTCTCCGTCAGGTGAACACCAAGAAATTTGGTGCTCTTTACAATCTCTACCAAGTTGCCATCGATGTTCAGCGGGGAGTGGTCGCTCCATGCCCTCCTGAAGTCAACAACCATTTCTTTTGTCTTGTTCACATTAAGAAACAGGTTGTTGGCTCTGCACCAGTCCATTAGCCACTGCACCTCCTCTCTATAAGCTGACTCATCGTTCTTGCTGATGAGACCCACCATGGTCGTGTCATTGGCGAATTTGATGATATGGTTCGAGCTGTGTGTTGCAGCACAGTCATGGGTCAGCAGAGTGAACAGCAGTGGACTGCGCACAGAGCCCTGGGGAGCCCCCGTGCTCAGTGTGATGGTGTTGGAGATGCTGCTCCCAATCCGGACTGACTGACGTCTCCCAGTCAGGAAGTCTAGGATCCAGTTGCAGAGGACCCAGTTCAGGCCCAGTAGGCTCAGCTTTCCGATCAGTTTCTGAGGGATGATTGTGTTGAATGCTGAACTAAAGTCTATGAACGGCATCCGAACGTATGTGTCTTTTTTGTCCAGGTGGGTTAGGACCAGGTGGAGGGTGGTGGCAATGGCATCATCTGTTGAGCGGTTGGGACGGTACGCAAACTGCAGGGGGTCCAGTGAGGGGACAGCAGGGTTTTGATATGCCTCATGACGAGCCTCTCGAAACACTTCATGATATGGATGTAAGTGCAACGGGACGGTAGTCATTGAGGCAGGACACTGAAGACTTCTTTGGCACGGGGACGACGGTGGTGGCCTTGAAGAACGTTGGAATAGTGGTGCTGCGCAGGGAGATGTTGAAGATGTCAGTGACAACATTTGCTAGCTGGTCTACACATCTTCTGAGCACTCTACCAGGAATGTTGTTTGGTCCAGCAGCCTTCCGTGGGTTGACCCTGCACAGGGTTCTTCTCACGTCAGCCACGGAGAGACACAGCACCTGGTCATTTGTAGGAGGGGTGGACTTCCTCGCTGCCCCGTCATTATCCGCCTCAAACTGGGCGTAGAAGTTATTCAGCCCATTTAGGAGGAAGGTGTCACCTGCATAGTCAGGTGATGTTATCCTATAATTGGTGATGTACTGGATGCCCTTCCACATGCGCTGCATGTCACCGCTGTCCTGGAAGTAACTGTGGATTAGCTGGGCGTGTGCACACTTTGCCCCTCTGGTGGCTTGGAACAGTTTGGCCCTTGCTGTTGTTAGGGCTGCCTTGTCGCCTGCTCTGAAGGTGGAGTCGTGGGACCTCAGCAGTGCACGCACCTCTGCGGTCATCCATGGCTTCTGGTTGGCATGTATAGTGATGGTCTTGGACAGAGTAATATCATCAATGTACTTGCTGATGTAGCTGGTCACCGATGTTGTGTACTCCTCTAAGTAGGTAGAGTCGCCATCGGTTGCAGCCTCCCTGAACATGTGCCAGTCAGTGCTCAAAGCAGTCTTGAAGAGCAGAGATGGCTCCTGCTGGCCAGGTTTTCACCTGCTTCTGAACTGGTCTGGAGCGCCTGACAAGCGGTCTGTATGCTGGGATTAGCATAACAGAGATGTGGTCTGAGTATCCGAGGTGGGGCGGGGCTCTGTCCAGTAGGCATCAGGGATATTTATGTAAACCAGGTCCAACACGTTCTCCCCCTCGTTGCAAAGTCCACATTCTGATGAAATTTGGGAAGCAGTGACTTAAGGTCTGTGTGGTTAAAATCACAGGCAACAATAAACAGACCGTCAGGGTGTGCGTTCTGCAGTTTGCTAATAGCCCCATACAGTTCACAGAGCGCCTCCTTAGCATTAGCGCTGGGGGGAATGTAGACTCCGAATATAAGGACAGAGGTGAATTCCCGTGGCAAATAAAATGGTCTGCATCGAACTGCCACAAACTCCACTAGCGATGAGCAGTGTCTGGAAACCAGCACAGAGTTCTTACACCATTCTGTGTTGATGTATACACAGACACCGCCACCGCGAGTCTTACCGGAGACAGCTGCATTTCTGTCCGAATGAAACAAAGCTAGCCCATCTAGCTGGATGGCAGCGTCCGAAATCCCATCAGTGAGCCATGTCTCTGTGAAGACAAACACGGAGCAAACGCTGTACTCCCACCGAATATTACGTTGGTGTCGGATGTAGTCCATTTTATTGTCCAGGGAGCAGACATTGGAGAGCAGAATGGATGGGAGAACCAGCCGGCTAGGGTTTGTTTTTAGCCTGGCACAGACCCCTGCCCATTTGCCTCGCTTCTGCTTCCTCGCACATTGCTTTCAACGTCTCCATCTCTGGCTACCAGTATCAGGTGAGTCCAAGGAATGTAGGCCCGTTCCCCTCAGCAAGCCGACGTCGCGTAATTCAGCCAGCAGATCTTTGTGAAAGTTTGTTTTTGGGCAATCTCTGTATTGTAGTAGTGTCTGGCGATGGCAGATAGCTGCTCTGTTATCCATGTGCCCTGATCGAAAATTGTGTATCAAACTTAAAACAGAAAATTAAATTAAAGTAACACCAGGTCTGAAAGGCCGCTGCTGCCATGCCGCACCACCTGGAACAATAAAGAAACTATCAGAATGAGTGACTTGAAGGTTGCAGGTAGCGCAGTAGAGCTCCTGCAAAGCTTCCCAGCATTAGTGCAGGGAGAATGTAAACAGCAACAATCACAATGGCAGTGAATTCCCTCAGTAAGTAGAAGGGCCTGCACTTCACCATTAAAACTCTATATGTGGTGAGCAATGGGCCGTTACTACCCAGTTCAAACACCAGGTCTCATTGACATAGGCACACAGACCTCCTCCATGGGTCTTACCAGAGGATGCAGCATTTCTGTCCACCTGAAAGGGTATTAGACCTTCTAGCTGGATGGCCGAGTCTAGAGTGATGTACTGGAAGCCTGTTTCTATTGGGATGAGGGTACAGCAGTCCCTCATCTCCCAATGGTTCACATGCAGATGCAGGTAATTCAGCTTATTTTCTAGTGATCAGATGTTAGCAAGTAGAGTCACCGGGAGTGTGGGCCTGCAGGTCTTGCTCAAATACTGGCACACTTACCATGTTCCTGTGGTCTCGTGCATCAGCCATGATGCAGAGTGATGACCTATTCTATGTGTTAGGCCGTAACTGCACAGCGTCTTCATTATCCAGGTCACTAGTGCCAGATTTGAGTCCTGCCGAAAGGTCTCAGCCCGAAACGTTACTGCACTTTTTCCATAGATGCTGTCTGGCTTGCTGAGTCCCTCCAGCATGTTGTACGTGTTGCAGATTTTAGTATGCTTTATGATCAGCAGTGATTTTCAATCATAGAAATTATGAACAGGATGATAAGTTCCACTATTGATTGAAGCTGGAGATGCTGCTGTGACCATGCACACTGCCATCTTGTGATCTATCTTACGCCTGTAAGCGTCTTCATCGCCATCTGAGGTTTTACCAACAACAGTTGTGTCAACATATCATCAGCAAATTTTGTAGATGGTGTTTTAGTTACTATGCTGAACAAACAAATTATCAAATGAATATATTTCAGAATCAGTTTTTGGGGCAGTATGATAGTGTAGTGGTTAGCACAATGCTTTACAGTTCCAGCAAACTGGGTTCAATTCCTGAAATGCCTGTAAGGAGTTTGTATATTCTCCCCAGTCTCCTCCAAGTGCTCCAGTTTCCTCCCACAATCCAAAGACGTAATGATTGGTAGGTTAGTTGGTTACTATAAATTGTCCCATGATTAAAATCAGGGGTTATTGGGCAGTGCAGCTTGGAGGGCCGGAAGGGCCTATACCACACTGTATATCAATACCTAAGTAATATCAGCAGCACACATTTTGCATTTTGGTGATTTTCTACACTTATTTACTAAATGTATATTTTAGATTATGATTTATTTTATTTTAGCAAATTGTAATATTTTTGAGTAGCTGTTTTTATCCCTTCCTGATTTATATGTACTATTTCTATCCATACATGATTAGTTTCTAGGACTGAATTTTGGCCTAATCAGATATAGATTTTCTAAATTAATAAAGCATTCTTCTTTTATAATGTCAGGCCTATCCTTCAAAGTGCAATGTTCGGTTACTCCAAAAGTTTAGAATGTTGATTTTCATTACTTTCGGGAAACAAAACTTGCAAATTATCAGTTGTTTATATATTTCACTCTTCAAGGCTCTGCCAGCTGTGGAAAATGTTTTCTAATTACAGAATTCTCAACACATTCTTTTTATTTTGCTTTTAAAGCTTTCAGAAGTGTCAATATCATAGACCAATTGCAAAAACTAAGCTCATAGCTGCATTCTAATAATTCTTGGACAGTAACCCAATGTGAAGTTTCATGTGAATTGTGATCCTGACAGTTGAAATGGAAGTCCATACTCGTTCTGTGAACTTGGACTGGAGTTGGAAAGAGGAAGATGGAATGCTGCCTCGCCTACTGATCTCCACCATTTTTTGTTTTTATTCCAGGATCTACACTTCTCACTTTTAACTGGTTTGGATTAGATTTGCTCTAATTTATTAAATGATATTTAAACTATTCCTCTGACCTGCAGGACCAGGAACCTTAAAGTTATGGTTTCAAAGTAGAAATCACAAGTTTGCATTTTGTCAAGACCTCTCATTGAATTTTCAATTTCACAGAGGTGTGAGTGCTTAGCTGTTGACAATATTCTCAATGTGGAAATGGATGAATCGTTGGAGAATCATCTAATGCTACAATCAGAATGGGAAGTGGATTTAGTGAGATTAAAAATGGAGACAGATTCTTCAGCTCTTGAGTCCACACCAATTCCCAGGATTCTGACAACACAAATTGTTTAATTTTACATCGGCCAATTAACCTATCAACCTGCCCATGGGAGGGAATTGGAATGTCCTGAGGAAACCTCATGGTCTCATGAAGAATGTGCGAATGCCACAGACAGCACCTGGATTCAGGATGGGACCTCAGGCACTGTGAAACAGTGGCTCCAGCAGCTGTGCCAGTATTTTTTCCCAGGATCAGTTGTGACCTTAATGAGGAGCAGAGTATGCGGCAAGGACTGTAGTCCTTCCTGCTTTGTTTATATATTCTTACAAAAAGAGGAAAGGGCGAGACATTTAAATGTAAATATGAAAATATTAAACTTAAGAATTTAGAATAGCAAAGGGAGGGCAAAAGAAAAGTATAAAAATAGTTTTAGATAAAATATGGTTTGCAACATATGATGGCAGAGAGTTAAGCAATCTATCTGCAAGAAATCTTTAAAAGCAAAGAACTGCTGAAATAATCTGAAGGTTAGACAGGATCTGTGCAAAGAGGAACTCGGTCAAGCTTCCTTTTAAACTGATCTCTGCTCTTAACCTCAAATATACCTACTCACTCTTTGGTTTAAGTCTATTTCACACTATTAGTGATCACCTCATATCCGTGGCCCTAATTGAAAACAAGTTCTCTACACTACCCTGGCAATTCTTTCATAATCTTATATGGTCACCCCTTGGTCTGCTCTTTTCTTTAATGGAAATGAACTCCTGTATGTTCAATATTTCCTGAGGGATACAACCTCTCAGTTTTGGTAAATCTCAGTTACAGATTCTTCATGGTTTTCCTTTCTAACTGGTAAAGCACAGAAACACAGTTTCTGCAACAGTCTTACAATCTACAGGTAATAGTTAAAACTTTTGTTAAGCTGTCTCTTGTATAACACATTTTTTATCAATATGATGTATAAATATGCAGATTTAAAACTACCATTGCAATGAAATAAGAAAAGAACAATTGATTTGGATCAGTTCTTTAAGCTTTTCTAACCATTGTTATCTGCTAAGGATGTCATCAATAAACAATGCCCTGGTGAATAACATTTCAAACATGCCATGGAAATTTGAGAAACATTAATGTTATTGCTGTCGACAATAAATTCGACAGCAACTTATTGTCGAACAGTTGTGACAACAGTTGCTGTTCGACAATAATATCAAAGTTTCAGGGATCTTACTAGTAGCCTGAGAAGGTATGTTCAACAATCCTTTGGTGAAGCAACTTAACCATAACTCCTGTTATGCTTGTCAAGGTCCTGTGAGACTGACTTGCCCAAGCATGTGGTGACCAAAGGCATATTAGAGGATGGAAAATGCACAGCTTAGTATTCTGTCTGTTGATGGAGACATTAGAAATTTCGAGCATGACTACTGGCAAATACTCCTCTTTTTCTTCTTCTCATTTCTCCTCCTTTTTCTTAAGAAAATAATCAAAGATAACTTTATTCTATTCCAGTTCTATGATTCCAAGGTGGCTAATGAGGATGAAGTGGGAAGTGTAGATTCTTCTGGAGATGGGGCAGATAGTGGCTAATGGGGTGGGCAGGGGTTAGTATATGAGGTGACTTTACTTACTCCAGCACTAAGCTGAATTCCACAACCTATGGACTCACTTTCAAGGACTCCACAACTCTTATCTCAATATTATTTACTACTTAAATATCTATTATTATTATTCTGTTTTGCTTTTTGTATTTGCACAATTTGTTGTCTTTTGCACATTGGTTGATTGTCCATATTTGTTTGTGTGTAGTTTTTCATTGATTCTATTGTATTTATTGTGAATAGACACAAGAAAATTAATTTCAGGTTAGTATATGGTGACATATATGTACTTTGATAATAAAATTACTTTGAATTTTGATCTGCTCCTTCTGCCACTTACACAGACCCTCGGCACATTCCTGCTACACATCTTCAAGGTTCTCAATATCATTCCGAATGATCTTTGCATACTTTCTTCAAAGAGGCTTTGAGCATATTCCTGATTTTCTTTTCATCTGGTCACCTGGTATTTTCTTCCCGATCCCATATTTTGGAATAGAGTGTCTGTTTCCGGAAGCTGGTGTCAAGCTTGTGAACAGTGAGGCCTGGGTGTGAAAATGAGCATAATTTTAGATAAAATATGGTTGCAAAAAATTATAGCAGAGGGTTATGCAAGAAACCTTTAAAAGCAAAATATGCTGGAAATATTCAGAAGGTCAGGCAGCTTCCATGCAGAGAGCCAGCTGGCTGACTGGGTGTAGGTAGAGCCTCAATACTAGGGGCAATATTAGCCTGGGAGAGCCATTGACCTTGGTTCACTTGACCCTCCAGTTGACTTGGAGAACTTTGTAGAGACAATGCTGGTGGTACCGTTTTCCCTGTGACTTGAGATGCCTGTAGGTAATCCAGGTCGAATAAACACCTAGTGGAGTCAGCTCATAGGTACTAAATATACCTAGAATGGTGAATTTCATTGCTGATGGTTGCTTTTACCCCCTCCCCAAATATCTTCAAGGTCCTCATGTTCAAGGATCTCACTATTACTTTTTTAGAGTAATGGAGTAACAGGTTGACAGAAAACATTAGTTCTGCATATGTTGAGTGTAAAGCTGATCTTACCATTTGCTTCGGTAAAGGGGTCAACAGTGACTTAGAGTTCACCTCTGAGCATTTGCATATGCACACATCATCTGAATGTTGCAGCTCTACTGAGGTTTTGATAACTTCAGGTCTGTACTGTAGTTGCTGTAGGCGGAGTAGTTTCCTGTTAGATTCCACTTCCATGGGAGGTTTGTTAAAAATGAGATTATAACAGCAGCGAATCATAAACACTGGATCATCTGCAGATGCTGGAAATCCAGAGCAAGACACACAAAATGCTGCAGGAACTCAACAGGTCAGGCAGCCTCAATGGAGAAGAATAAACTGTCACATTTTGGGCTGAGACCCATCATCAGGACAGTAACAAGAAAGATTGAGCTAAATGTTAGGGCCTGATACAGCTTTTATGACATCATATGCTGTTGTTACGTACTCGTGACATGACAGTGGTACCCTTGTCACGTGATTGGGGTTGAAGCTATACTGGACTTGAGATAATGGTCTTGTGATGGTGGAGTGATGTCATTTTTCCGCCAGTAGAGATCATGTGACAGGTTTTTTTTTACAGGTTTTAAAAGGAAGACCCCACCTTGTGAGGAGGGGCAGTTCATGGCTGGATTTGCCAAGTTGACTTCATGCCACTGCGCGATTTAATGTGATGATGCAGTTTAGTTGAAAGATGAAGTTTTATCTGATGCCTAAAGTTTAAAAGATCATTGCCAGCAGTTTCTTCACAATACTGCTAGTTCAGAAATCAGTGGAGAGTGAAGATCGGAGTTCAGGAGTTAAAGATCGAGGAGAATCTATTTACGACAGTGAAACAGGTTCGACCTTATTTAATCCTTATTTGAAAGGAATTCGTTGACTGTTCTCGTGTTAATCTCTGCAGGATAGCAGAACATTGAGGACAGTGTGATAAAGGAAAGGTCAGTGCCTTTAAGCTGTTTCGTTTCATAAATTCTTCATGGGAAAAGTTCGACGTCGGGGATCGAAGCAAAACGACGTGAAAGAGAATTTAAATCGTCGTATAAGGTCTCTCCTTTTAAATGGACTGTGAGCATTTTTACCTTTCGGCAATCCTACTTAAAAGAACTGTTTTTGCAACATCGCTTTAAGAACTGTTTGAGGGGCATCGCTTTAAGAACTGTTTAAGCTGCCGCACAGCAGCTGATTTCCGGTTACGTTGGTGTTTGTTTACTTTTGGGGGGTTTGTTTTCAGTGTGTAATAAACGTGTTGTTTGTTATTTAAACCCTTGCCTAACTCATATATTTATTGTTGCCTGAATACGTAACATAAATATGGGGGCTGCGTCTGGATTGGATCGTTTGAGTTTAACTGCTTGCTAACTTTTGAATCGGTGTTTTGAAAAAGGGGAATACTCGATTCTTTTGTTTGATTGGCTTGTGAGTGTTATTCGGCAACGATGAATATTGATGAGTTTCTGGTTTCGCCAGATGTGGAGTTGTTAGCGAAGGCGGGGAAAACTGAGGTATCTGAGATAGCTAGTAGATTGCAACTTAAAGGTATTTTGCAGACTACATCAAAGGCTCTAATACAGAGAAAAATCGCGTCACACTATGCGGATTCGGGTGTTTTTGATGATTCGGTTTTAGAGTCATTTCCAGTAAGTAATCTGGAGATGCAGTTGCAAATCGAACAAATGAAATTGGAGCGTTGTAAATTGGAGGCTGTTCTAAAGAAGAGCGATTTTGAATATGCAATGGAGGAATTAAGGTCTGGGAATCAGTCTTCTGGTTCTAGAAAACCGTTTGTTGCTAGTCAAGAAATTAAATTGGTCCCTCCATTTAGTGAAACAGAAGTGGAAAGATATTTTCAACATTTTGAAACTATTGCTTGGATGTCAGAGTGGCCGAAAGATAAATGGTCAGTGTTGTTACAGAGTGTAATTAAAGGCAAAGCACAACAAGTTTACACAGCTTTAACTGCTGCACAAACACTTGATTATGATATTGTGAAAATGCATATCCTAAACGCATACGAATTAGTCCCAGAAGCTTATAGGGAAAGATTCAGAAGTTTGAAAAAGTCTGTGGAAAAAACTTATGTGGAATTTGCCTATGATAAAGCTATGTGTTTTGAGAGATGGGTTTCTTCTAAAAATGTAAATGGGGACTATGATACATTGAGAGAGCTGATTTTAATGGAGGAATTTAAAAGAAGCATTCCTGTTGAAGTAAGGACCTACTTAAATGAGAGGGATACTGGTAAATTGCAGGACTGTGCTAGATTAGCTGATGAGTATGTTTTAATCCATAAGAATAAATTTCCTCAGGGCAGAATTTTTAAGAGGAAAAATAACATGGAGACTCAAGGTAAATTAGAAATTAAATCAGATGTTAATGAGAAAGGTAAGGAGGAAGGAAAACCTGTGAAGGAAAGACAGTTTGGTCTTATTTGTAACTATTGTAAGAAGCCTGGCCATGTCATAGCTAACTGTTTCAGATTGAAAAAGAAAAAGAAGGAAGCAGTTCCAGATGCTTGTGTGCAACATACTGAAGCACCTGTAAAGTTACAGGATTTGATAAACACAAATGAGGCTTTGTTAGAGTCTGACCAAGTTAAAAAGGGATATGATCATTTTATAACTGAAGGGTTTGTATCCTTGAAAGAAGGATCTACTCTGGTGCCAATAAAAATCCTTAGGGATACTGGAGCTTCTCAATCACTGATGTTTGACAGTGTGTTGAAGTTTAATGAAGAGTCTGATACTGGTGAGGTAAATTACATAAGAGGTGTTGGGAGTGACTTTATGCCTGTACATTTACATAAAGTAAATTTAAAGTCAGGGTTAGTTACAGGATTTGTTAAAGTAGGATTACAGCATAGCTTACCTGTGAAGGGTATTTCTTTATTGTTAGGTAATGACTTGGCAGGTGGAAAAGTTTTTCCTGAAGTGCATTTGTCAATGGAGTCAGAGGAACCAGAGTTGAGTTCTAACACAGATTCTTCCTGTGTTGTGACTAGAACTATGTCTAAAAAGATTGATGCGCAGAATGAGGTTGTTACTCAGGACTGTTCAACTCAGGATTCGAGTTTTGAAGATGTGTCAGAGACTTTCTTATCTTCGTTGTTTGAACAAGATTCTTGGAGTAAGTCTGACTATGAAGATTTATCTCTGTCTCGGAAGGAGATGATAGGAGAGCAGAATAGAGACCCTGAGATTATAAAATTAAGGGAACAAGCTTTACTAGATAGTGAAATTGAGAAGGTGACAGTAGAATATTACTTGGAAAAAGGAGTGTTGATGAGGAAGTGGAGATTGCCTACAATTCCTGCAAGTGAGGATTGGAATGTTGTTCACCAGGTAGTTGCCCTGAAAGTTTATCGGAATGAGATTTTGACTTTAGCTCATAGTGTGCCTTTAGGTGGACATCAAGGGGTAAGGACAAGATCTTAAAACATTTTTACTGCCCTGGTTTAAGAAAAGATGTGGCGATGTTTTGTAAAACGTGCCATACTTGTCAAATTGTGGGTAAACCAAATCAGGTTACACTAGTAGCTCCATTACAACCTATTCCAGCATTTGGTGAACCATTTTCTAAAGTTATTGTAGATTGTGTTGGTCCATTACCAAAGACAAAAACTGGTTATCAGTATTTGTTGACTACCATATGTACTTGGTCTAGGTTTCCAGAGGCAGTACCACTTAGGAATATAAAAGCTAAAACTGTGACAATGGCTCTTATAAAATTCTTTACTTATTTTGGATTACCTAAAGAGATACAAACTAATCAAGGCAGTAATTTTATGTCTGGATTGTTTCAACAGATAGTTTATAAATTGGGAGCTAAGCAAATCACTTCATCTGCATACCATCCAGAGTCACAAGGTGCCTTGGAGAGGTTTCATTCTACCCTCAAGAATATGATTAGGACATATTGTGTGGAAAATGAAAGTGACTGGGATGAGGGTATAAACTTACTTTTATTTGCAGTAAGGGAATCGGTACAGGAATCTTTAGGTTTTAGTCCATTTGAACTTGTGTTTGGGCATAGAGTTAGAGGACCTTTAGCTTTATTGAAAGAACAGTGGATTATTAAGGAAGTACACACTAATTTGTTGGACTATGTTTTGAAATTTAAGGACAGATTACATAAAGCTTGTAGCTTAGCCAAGGAAAATTTAAAGTTGGCTCAGGAGAAAATGAAGACTTGGTATGATAAAGAAGCTAGGATGAGGATGTTTAAGCCTGGAGATAAGGCGTTGGTTCTTTTCCCAGTGCAGACAAATCCTTTACAAGCTAGATTTCATGGTCCTTATGAAATTGTGTCTAAAATCAATGATGTGGATTACGTGATAAAAACTCCAGATCGTAGAAGGTCAACACAACTTTGCCATATAAATATGATAAAACCATATTTTGAGAAACAATCTGATACTGTGACTGTTGTGGTTAGTGAGAATGAGTTTGATTTAACTAGGAACATGATAGATGATTCATCTGACTTTCATTCTAAATCCAACATTGTTTCTGTTAGATTACCAAATTCAACCATTCTGGAAAATATTGATGAGAAATTAGCACATTTACAGCTAGAGCAGAAACAACAGATGAAGGAATTAATTTTTAAATATAAGGAGTTGTTTCCAGATGTTCTGAGAAGGACTATTATAGTTTCACATGATGTAGATGTTGGAGATGCCAAACCTATCAAACAACATTCATATAGGATGAACATAGAAAAATGTGAACTTGCTGAGAAAGAAATTGAATATATGTTAGAGAATAATATCATTAGACATTCTAACTTGAATTGGAGTTCACCATGTGTTATGGTGCCAAAACCAGATGGTAGTATTAGGTTTTGTATGGACTATAGGAAGGTGAATGCTGTAACGAAAACAGATGCGTATCCAATTCCTAGAGTAGATGATTGTGTAGATAAAATTGGAAAAGCAAAGTTCCTTACAAAGATTGACTTATTGAAGGGGTTCCAAGTGTTCCATTAACGGACAGAAGTAGAGAGATTTCTGCATTTGTAACTCCATCTGGGTTATATGAGGATAATGTTCTTCCATTTGGGATGAAGAATGCCCCAGGTACTTTCCAGAGGATGATTAACTCTGTGATTCAGGGATTGAAAGATACTGATGCTTATATTGATGATTTAGTGACAGGAAATTATACTTGGGAAGCACACATTATTGCAGTGGAGAAATTGTTTGAAAGGTTTTCAAAAGCTAACTTAACTATTAATTTAGCTAAGAATGAATTTGGACATGCCACTGTGATTGTCTATCTCGATGTTGAATGTACAATGCAATTTTTTTATGGAGTGGTTTTTTCAATTGTAACACTCCTATTGTATTGTGAGTTATAAGCTGTTATATGATGGTATTGTATATTATGTATGTTATAAAATTTATACGTTTGTTTTCTTGTAAGCAGTTGTTAAAAATTTTTGTTCTTGTCAGACCAAAAATGTTTTTTTTGGAGGGAGGTGTTACGTACTTGTGACATGACAGCGGTACCCTTGTCATGTGACTGGGGTTGAAGCTATACTGGACTTGAGGTAATGGTCTTGTGATGATGGAGTGATGTCATTTTCCCGCCAGTAGAGATCATGTGACAGGTTTTTTTTACAGGTTATAAAAGGAAGACCCCACCCTGTGAGGAGGGGCAGTTCGTGGCTGGATTTGCCAAATTGACTTCATGCCACTGCGTGATTTAATGTGATGACGCAGTTTAGTTGAAAGATGAAGTTTTATCTAATGCCTAAAGTTTAAAAGGTCATTGCCAGCAGTTTCTTTATAATACTGCTAGTTCAGAAATCAGTGGAGAGTGAAGATCGGAGTTCGGGAGTTAAAGATCGAGGACAATCGATTTACGATAGTGAAACGGGTTCGACCTTAATCCTTATTTGAAAGGAATTCGTTGACTGTTCTCGTGTTAATCTCTGCGGGATAGCAGAAGATTGAGGACAGTGTGATAAAGGAAAGGTCAGTGCCTTTAAGCCATTTCGTTTCATAAATTCTTCATGGGAAAAGTTTGACATCGGGGATCGAAGCAAAACGACGTGAAAGAGAATTTAAATCGTCATATAAAGTCTCTCCTTTTAAATGGACTGTGAGCATTTTTACCTTTTGGCAATCCTACTTAAAAGTACTGTTTTTGCAACATCGCTTTAAGAACTGTTTAAGCTGCTGCACAGCAGCTGATTTCCGGTTACGTTAGTGTTGGTTTACTTTTGGGGGGTTTGTTTTCAGTGTGTAATAAACGTGTTGTTTGTTATTTAAACCCTTGCCTAACTCATATATTTATTGTTGCCTGAATATGTAACACTGTAAATAGTTTTAAGTAATCACTGAGAATGGTTTCTCTGTAAATCCATTGCTTAATATCACAGTTGGCAATTCTACATTTTAAGATGACTACAAACTGTAAACTTACTTAGAAAATGTGTGCATTTCAGTAAGCACTTCAGAATGTCAAATGTCTTTACGATGGATTCATAGGAAATTTATTGTATGCAGTGCTACTGAAACTTTTAAGATAAAGTGATATCATAATCTGTCTCATATATGACAGCTTAGCAAAAGATAATCAACTGTTTAAAAAAAGAGGACTGGCAAAGATTCAGACAAGACAATAATTCAGGGACTTCCCTGATTGTAAACCTGTGCAAGTAAAAACAAGTAGTGGCTTGGATTTTGTAAGTTAAACTGCAAGTAGAACATTCCACTGGGTTAATTGGTGAAAAAAAAACATTAGTACACAAAGGTCCAATGGAGGAAATCCAAACTGTGAAAGCACAAAGTTCCAGTTGTATCTGGGAACCGTTCCTAAATTGTTCCTTTTTAATTTTAAGAATGATGATTTTTCATTAATTTTTGCAATTTGCAAATCACTGTGATTCCTGGATAATATAAAAAAACACACAAAAGAAAAATTTGGATTTTCAGCTGATTATCATTTCATGGGAAAATACCTGAATAGTCAATTTCTTACCCAAAGGTGCTATCCATCTCCAATTCCAAAACACCTTTGACATGCACAGTGGTGCTGCTTCCTCATTGCCCACAGGGTTTCTGGTTCAGTCTTGATCATGGGTTGCATGTTCT
Organism: Hypanus sabinus; assembly: GCF_030144855.1. Taxonomy (NCBI): domain Eukaryota; kingdom Metazoa; phylum Chordata; class Chondrichthyes; order Myliobatiformes; family Dasyatidae; genus Hypanus; species Hypanus sabinus. The sequence goes on from NC_082727.1 coordinate 3,518,772, forward strand.
TCCTGTGACAAGGTGGATTTGCGCTGGGTGCTCTGGTTTCCTCTCTCGTTCCAAAGATGTGGTGGAAAGTTAATTGGCTACCATCAATTATCCTTTAGCCTAGGTGAGTGGTAAAATAATAAAAATGATGAGTTGATGGTGGGAATGAGGAGAGGGCAATGGCATTGGTCTACTGGAAGCCATGCATACCTAATCTGCCAAAAGACAATTGCCTGCATCATGCTGAGGTGGTGAATATCTGAAATGTGCTGTCAGAGGAGGCAGATGTAATTATAAAGTGTAAAAGGTTTTGAACTGGAACTTAAACAGGAAAGATGTCGAGGAATACAGGCCTAATAAGGACAAATGGGACAACTGTGGATAGACATCAAGTTCATCATGAAAAAGATGGACCAAAGAGCCTTTTCTTCTGTTGTATCATAATATGTTTCCATGATAAATCTCCATCATTACATGGCATATTATTTTCTCTCAGCAAACACTGCGTCCAGAAACCCATGCACTCACCAGGAAAACATACAAACTGCTTACAGATGGTGCTGGAATTAAACTCCAAAGCCCAGATGTTCATGCCATCAGGTTGGAGGCTACCCAAACCAAATATAAGATGTTGTTTATCCAAACTAAGTGTGGCCTCATCATGACAGTGGAGGAGGTCATGAATGGACCTATCAGAATGGGAATGGGAAATGGAATTAAAATGGGTGGCCACCGGGAGATCCCACGCATTCTGGCAGAGATACATAGGTACTCGGTGAAGTGGTCTCCCAATGTACATTGGAAAAGTATGTAAAACTTTGGAAGTTAGGATTAAACGAAGCACATGAGGAGTGTTAAGAAGCCAGAAAAGAACTAAGGAAGGAAATTAGGAAATCCAGGAGAAGCCATGAAAAATCCTTGGCAAGTAGGATTAAGGTGAATCCCAAGGCATTCTGCACATACATCAGAGCAAGAGGATAACTAGGAAGAGGGTGGGAACACACAAGAATAAAGGGGGGGGGGAACATTTGCTTGGAGAATGTGATTGAGGAATTTAATAAGTACTTTGATTCAGTATTTACCAAGGAAAAAGATATGGAGGACCAGATCAGTGCTGAATGTATAAATACATTAGCATATTTAGCGTTCAAAGAGGAGCAAGTGTTGGGCCTTCTAATGAGCATTAAGGTGGATAAAATTCCCAGAGTCTGATACAATTTGCCCCAGATTATTGAAGGAGGCAAGAGACAAGATTGCTGGGGCCTTGACCAGTATCTTCATGTCCTGTCTAGGCACAGGCAAGTTTCTGAAAGACTCACAAGTGGCTAATGTACCTCTATTTAAAAATAGATCAAGGGAAAATACTGGAAACTATAAACCAGTGAGATAGGATACATATGCATTTGGAAACTCAAGGCCTAATTAGGGAGAGCCAACATGGCTTTGTGAGTGGCAGGTCATACCTGATCGACTTGATTGAGTTTCTCGACAAAGTGATGAGAGAGATTTATGAGGGTAGGGCAATGGATGTTAGTAAGGCGCTTGACAAAGTCCCTCATGGGAAGCTAACCCAGAAGATGACCCATGGGATTTGCATTGAATTAGCTATTTGGATTTAGAACTGGCTTGCCCATAGACAATGGTCCCCAACCACCGGGCTGCGAAGCATGTGCTACCGCGTGTGCAAAGCATTCGAGGAAACGATGTGATTTGGCGATATGAAATGATATAAGTCAGCTGCACCTTTTCTCATTCCCTGTCTCACCCACTGTTGAACTTGAATGCACGGGAGGTCATCAGTCGATCATTAACCTACAACTACTCGATGAGTAAAAAACAAACGTTGCTTCAGAGTTTATTTGGAAGTGGTGGTAGGGAACATAAAAGGCCTAACGATGGTGATAACTCAGAGACAGCTGAGGCTGAGGCCAAAAAAAAAGAAAGATTCCTTCAACAGAAAATATGACGAGTTGTACATAAAATATGCCTTTAATGCAACCAGTGACTGGTACGCTTCAAGCCCCTTGTGTGTGATATATGGAGACAAGCTGTCTAATGAGGTAATGAAGCCTTCAAAACTGCTCTGGCACCTTGAGTTCAAGCACCCTGCATTTAAAGACAAACCTGTTGAGTTTTTTGAGCAGAAAAGACATGAGCAAGCGGGACAGAAGCAAGTGCTGAGAGCTACCACCTCCACAAATGCTGCTGCTCTGAGAGCGTAGTACTTAGTGGCTAGCCATATTGCTAAGGCTAAGAAGCCTTTCACCATTGGTGAAGAATTGATTCTGCCTGCTGCCAAGGACATGTGCTTTGAACTTTTGGGAGAAGCAGCAGCTAACAAGATGGCACAGGTTTTTCTTTCAGCTACCACAGTTTCAAGGAGAATCAATGACATAGCAGAGGACATCAAAGCACAGCTGTTGGAACAGCCTAATGAGCCACCATGGTATGCTATCCAGGTCGACGAGTCTACCAATGTCAACAACAAAGCAATACTGCTGGTTTATGTGCGATATATATTTGAAGACGACGTGCACAAGGGTATGTTGTGTGCACTGCCGCTGCCAACTAACACAACTGGGGCAGAACTAACACAAGGAAATCTGCAGATGCTGGAAATTCAAACAACAACACACACAAAATGCTGGTAGAACACAGCAGGCTAGGCAGCATCTATAGGGAGAAGCGCTGTCGACGTTTCGGGCCGAGACCCTTCGTCAGGACTATGCAAGTCTTTGAATGACAACATGTCAGGCAAACTGGACTGGTCATTCTGTTTGGAATATGCACAGTTGGGGCTGCAGCTATGACTGGACTGATGTCTGGTTTCACTACTCCTGAATGCCAGTCTGTACGCTGTACACAGGGAAATGCTGGGTAGCCAAAAAATGTCACCTGATCTTAACAGTGTATTGAGTGATGTTGTTGGAGTTATCAATCACATCAAAGCAAAAGCCCTTAACTCACATCTGTTTGAGCAGCTTTGCGAGGAAATGGATGCAGAGCACAAACACCTTCTCTTACACACTGAAGTCAGGTGGCTATCAAGGGGGAGAGCCCTGGCCAGGGTTTTTGAGTTAAGAGAGCCGCTACAGAGATTTTTTTCAGGAAAAAGGTCACCACTGGCAGCACACTTCAGTGATGAGGAGCAAATAGCAAAACTCGCTTATCTGTGTGACATTTTCAGCCTGTTCAATGAACTCAATTTGTCACTTCAGAGGAGAATGACATCTGTCTTCAAGTTGGCAAATAAAGTGTCTGCTTTCAAAGCCAAACTGGAACTGTGAGGATGGCGAGTGAACAGGGGCAGATTTGACATGTTCCCAACATTAGCTAGGATTTTGGGAGAGACTGAGGCTGCACCGTCCTTCTCACAGCTGGACAGAATTCAAGCGCTACTTCCCAACCGCAAATGACCCAAGACGTGCAAAGGAATGGGTCCATGACCCATTTGTGAATGTCCCTGGTGAAGCATCCATGTCAGCGTGGGAAGAAGACCAACTCCTCAAGCTTGCAAATGATGGTGGGCTGAAAAGTATGTTTGACATAACATCTCTGCTGGCATTCTGGATCAAAGTCAAGGCTGAATATCCTGAGATAGCCTCGAAAGCACTGAAAACGTTGCTTCCATTTCCAACATCATATCTGTGAAGCAGGGTTTTCTGCAATGAATGCAACAAAAACTAAATTGTGGAATAGACTGGACATAAGAAACCCCCTTCGAGTATCACTGTCTCCCATCACCCCTCGATGGGACTGTCTTGTTGCAGGGAAACAAGCCCAGGGCTCCCACTAATTCAGCGATATTGGTGTTTTGCAATGATTTTATATGTTCATATGAGGAAAATATGTACTGTGTGTTTAATATCCAAATGTTACTTAAAATGTTATGATGCTATTGACTTATAAGTGACTTATAATTGACTTATCACTATATTCATACAAGGAAAATATGCGCTGTGTGTTTAACATTAAATTTGTTAGATAAGCACTTTTAGAAATGAAATTGAGTGAATTAGCCACTTATAAGTGACTTATAGTTGACTTATCACTCATAATCCGGTCGTGATTAACAACCCCCCCCCCCCACCCCGTAGGCAAGAATATTGTCGATATTAAACCCGTCCGCGGTGCAAAAAAAGTTGGTAACCCCTGGAGTAAAACTGGCAAAGAATACAGTACAACATAGATCAGTTGCAGATATGGGCAGAGAAATGGCAGATGGAGTTAAACCCAGATAAATGTGTGGTGTTACTCCTTGGTCAGGCAAATGCAAGGAGACAGTACACTGTTAAGGGTAAGCTCCTTAAGAGTGTTGCTGAGCAGAGAGATCTTGGGGTTCAAGTTCCCAGCTCCATGAAAGTAGCTACACAGGTCAATAAGGTGGTTAAAAAGGCTTATGGAAAGCTTGTCTTTATTAGTCAAGGCATTGAGTTCAAAAGTCAAGATGCAATTTTATAAAACTCTGATGAGGTTTGCGTAAGTTCTAGTTGCCCCACTATAGGAAGAGTGTTCTTTGTCTTTGGAGAGACTGTAGAAAAGGTTCACAATGATGCTGCTTGCTTTAGAGGGCATATGCTATCATGAGAGCTGGATAAACTTTGGTTGCTTACTCTGCAGCACCAGATGCTGAGGGGAGATCTGACAGAGGTTTACAAGATTATCAGAGGCACTGATATAGTGGACAATCTGTTTCCCAGGGTTGAAATGTCTAATACCAGAGACGATGCATTGGAGGTGAGAGGGAATAGGTTCAAAGGTACGTGAGGGGTAAGATATTTACTCAAGAGAGTGGTGGATGCCTGCACTGTGCCACCTAGTACGGAGATAGAAGCAAATACATTAGAGGCTTTTCAGAGACATTTGGATAAGCACATGGATGTCAGGAAGATGGAGGGATATGGCATGATGTAAGTAGAAGGGATCAGTATTTGGGTGTTTTTGATTTGCTTTTTAGCTGGTTCAGCACAGCATTGTGGGCTGAATGGCCTGTTCCTATGCTGTACTCTTCTATGTTCTCCAATCTTGTTGGCTTTTTCCCTTCCTTATTTCTTTCAGTGACCATGTGGGATCCTTCCAGGTACTATAGTTTCTTCCCACAGAGCAGTGGGTTATTACTTACTATTAGATGGGCTAACCCCTATTGACATCAGTGAATCTGGGGTTGAGAGGGTGAACAGCTTTAAGTTCCTCGGCATCCACGTCACCGGGGATCTCACGTGGTCTGTACACACCAGCTGTGTGATGGAAAAGGCACAACAGCACCTCTTTCACTTCAGATCATTGACAAAGTTTGGTATGGACCCCCAAATCCTAAGAACTTTCTACGGTGACACAATTGAGAGCATCCTGACTGGCTGCATCACTGCCTGGTATGGGAACTTTAATTCCCTCAATCACAGGACTCTGAAGAGAGTGGTGCAGACAGCCAGTGCATCTGTAATTGTGAACTTCCCATGATTCATGACACTTACAAAGACAGGTGTGAAAAAGGGCCCAAAGGATCATTGGGGGCCTGAGTCACCCCAACCACAATCTATTCCAGCTGCTACCATCCGGGAAATGGTACCGCAACATAAAAGCCAGGACCAACAGGCTCTGGGACAGCTTCTTCCACCCGTCCATCAGACTGATTAACTCACACTGATTTTAGTGCATATTCTATATTACATTGACTGTTCTATTTATTATAAATTATTATAAAGCACTATGATTGTACTTTTAGACGGAGACGTAACGTAAAGATTTTTACTCCTCATGTATGTGAAGGATGTAAGAAATAAAGTCAATTCAATTCAATATTGGATGCAATTTTATATATAACAGGTACTCTCTTTTCTGCATGGATTGTATGCATTACACCTAGCCCAGTATTCCACTGCAGCTAGAATTGACAACAATCCCATATGATAAGGGATATCCTTGCTTATACAGAAATTTGATTATGTGATTTTGGCACCTTTATCTCTTACAGAGAGAGAGAAAGCCAAAACGGCAGCTGTTCCCAATACCAGTTGTTTCAAATCATCGAATAACAGAGAGAAAGAGATGTTTGAAATTCCCTGAAATTTTACATTAAAGTTGAGTGGCCAGCAGACAGAATTAAGATAAATGGCCAATAGCAAAAAAGCAAAGAAGGGTCAGAGGAGTTATTTTCAATATTTGTACAAAAGATAGCAACTGCCTGTTAGATGTCACCATGCTAAACTGTATTCTCAAAATATCTGATGCAAGTTTTCTTGATTGTATCATCCACTTTGCTTTAGAAATCATCAAGAATACAGTTTTCTACTTTCAATAATAATGTAAAGGCAAACCAACAACAACAGGGAAACATGCTGAAAAATAATGTGTCAATGTTATTAATATCAATAACATTGCTATCACTTTCTGTTGGCAATTACTGGCAAAGAGTTAAGAAGAAGTGTTTTTGAATACATACAATCCCTCTTGCTCGACTTGGAATGACAATCTACATGCCATTGACTACAGGATAAAAACAAAGTAACTCAGTGGCCACTTTATTGGGTACACCCATAGACCTGTTTGTGAAAGCAAGTATCTAATCAGCCAGTCACATGGTGGCAGCTCAGTACATAAAAGCACACAGAAATGGTCAAGACGTTCAGTTGTTGTTCAGTGTAGACATCAGAATGGGAAAGAAAAGTGATCTATGTGACTCTGACTGTGGAATGATTGTTGGTATCAGACAGGCTGGATTTAGTATCTGTGAAACTGTTGGTCTCCTGGGATTTTCATGCATAGCAGTCTCTAGAATTTAGAGAACGTTGTAAAAAACAAAACAAAAATCCAGTGAGATGCAGTTCTGTGGGCAGAAACACCTTGTTAATGAGAGGAATCATGGTGAATGACCAGACTGGGTCAAGCTGACAGGGAGATGACAGTAACTCAAATAACCTCATGTTACAACAGTAGTATGCAGGATACCGAGGATGTACACTCACAGCAGATGCCTAATACGGTGGGTACTGAATGGAAATGCTATCCACCAGAATGAGGACAACAGACAATACAAAGCTACAGCTCAGCTCAACAACCTGCAGCATTGTGGAGTTAATATTAGCACAGAAATGGGAATGATTCAAAGTTTTTCATTCAGATGGTAAAATATCTCAGAATCAGAATCAGCCACTGGCATGTGACATGAAATTTGTTACCTTAGCAGCAGTAGCTCAAAGGAATACATAATATAGAAGAAGAAGAAAATAAAATAAACAATAATAATAAAAAATAAATAAATAAATTATAGTATTAATATATTGAATAGATTAAAATTCATGCAAAAAACCAGAAATACTGTATATTAAAAAAGTGAGGTAGTGTCCAAGAACTCAATGTCCATTTAGGAATCAGATGGCAGAGGGAAGGAAGCTGTTCCTGAATCGCTGAGTGTGTGCCTTCAGGCTTCTGTATCTCCTACCTGATGGTAACAGTGAGAAAAGGGCATGCCCTGGGTGCTGGAGGTCCTTAATAATGGACACTGCTCCCTGAAGATGCCCTGGGTACTTTGTAGGCTAGTACCCAAGATGGAGCTGACTAGATTTACAACCCTCTGCAGCTTCTTTCAGTCCTATGCGGTAGCCCTTCCCATACCAGACAGTGATGCAGCCTGTCAGAATCTTCTCCACGGTACAGCTATAGAAGTTTTTGAGCGTATTTGTTGACATCCTAATTGCTTCAAACTCCTAATGAAGTATAGCTGCTGTCTTGCCCTCTTTATAACTGCATTGGTATGATGGGACCAGGTTAGATCCTCAGAGATCTTGACACTCAGGAACTTGAAACTGCTCACTCTCTCCACTTCTGATCCCTCTATGAGGATTGGTATATATTCCTTCATCTTACCCTTCCTGAAGTCCACAATCAGCTCTTTGGTCTTACTGACATTGAGTGCTAGGTTGGTGCTGCGGCACCATTCCACTAGTTGGAATATCTCACTCCTGTACGTCCTCTCGTCACCACCTGAGATTCTACCAACAATGGTCGTATCATCAGCAAATTGAAAGATGATATTTGAGTTATGCCTAGCCACACAGTTGTGTGTATACTGAGAGTAGAGCACTGGACTAAGCACACACCCCTAAGGTATGCCAGTGTTGATCGTCAACAAGGAAGATATGTTATCACCAATCCGCACAGACTATGGTCTTCCAGTTAGGGAGTCGAGGATCCATTTGCAGAGGGAGATACAGAGGCCCAGGTTATGCAACTTTCCAATCAGGATTGTGGGAATGATGGTATTAAATGCTGAGCTATAGTCGATGAACATCATCCTGACGTAGGTGTTTGTATTGTCCAGGTGGGCTAAAGCTGTGTAGAGATCCATTGAGATTGCGTCTGCCATTGACCTATTGTGGCGATAGGCGAATCGCCATAGGAAATAGGCGATAGGAAAATTTATGCAATGGTTCCAGGTCCTTGCTGAGGCAGTAGTTCAGTCTAGTCATGACCAACCTCTCAAAGCATTTCATCTCTGTTGATGTGAGTGCTAACGGGCAATAGTCATTAAGGCAGCCCACGTTATTCTTCTTAAGCACTGGTATAATTGTTGCCTTTTTGAAGCAAGTGGGAACTTCCGCCTGTAGCAGTGAGAGGTTGAAAATGTCCTTGGATACTCCTGCTAGTTGGTTGGCACAGGTTTGAAGCCTTACCCGATACTCCAACTATATATATAATTTATAAAGTCCTTATTATTTTAATTGTTTGTAACAAGACAATATCAACTACCAATATTATTATGTACTTTCATAAGGAGAGAAATAAGAAAGCGTGATTGATTGGTAGGGCAAGCAAAGAACCAAAATCTGGGTCTGTAATAACTGTACACACCTTCACAAGAAACTTTACCAACCAGAAGTTCAAGTTCAAATTCATTTACCTCTGCTATCCCAAAGGTGCTATAATCATGAGGAATCCATTCTTCAACCCTTTAAGCAAATAGCATCATTGTGTGGGCCTGGGATGTTTGTCTCAAAAATTTACAGAAAAGATTATTTTTGCACTCAAAGGAGGTCAGGAGCTCCCTCTGCAGGTATGTATTCTGCTTGGCAATAACTCTGCAGATAGAATCAATAGTGTTGATTCTCATTCCTGCCGCTGAGACGCCCCTCTGTGGCCATTCCCCTCAGCAACAGGTGACCCTTTTGGATACTGTTGAGGGGGATGACCTATCTGGGCAAGGCAGCAGCAGCCTGACCCATAGTACTGTGGCTGGCTCTGAGCCTCAGAAGGGTAGGATGAAGTCAGGTGGAGCAATAGTCATAGGGGACTATAGGGACTATAGGGATAGTTAGGGGGAACACGTAGGAGATTCTGCGTCAGCAAAAAAGACACCAGGATAGTGTGTTGCCTCCCAGGTGCTCAGGTCCAGGATGTCTCTGAGTAATCGCAGACTATTCTTGAAGTGGAGGGTGAGCAGCTAGAGGCTGTGGTACATGTTGGTACCAATGACATAGGTGGGGGAGGTGGGGTAGTGGTCCTGCGCAGTAAGTTTAGAGAGTTAGGAAGAAGACTGAAGAACAGGACCTCCAAGGTGGTAACCTCCAGATTACTCCCAGAGCCAAAGGTCAGAACAGGAAGATAGCGCAGATGAATGAGTGGCTGAGGAGGTGGTGTGGGGGTCAGGGTTTCAAGCTCTTGGATCATTGGAACCTTTTCTGAGGAAGGGGTGACCTGTACCAGTGGGATGGGTTGCACCTGAACAGAAGGGGAAACAATATCCTGGGAGGGAGGTTTGCTCATGCTATTGAGGTGGGCTTAAACTAGATTTGCAGGGGCTGAAGAGGCAGAGGCTGGGGAAGTTGGTGTAGAAGTAGAGACAACTTGTAGGAAGTTTGTGAGGAAGTATAAGCAGATAATTGAGCAAAGAAGCACTCAGCCAGATGGTTTGAGATGTGTCATAAACAAGGCAGATGAACTTACAGTATGGATCAATATGTGGAACTATGATGTGACCATTACTGAGTCTTGGATGTCTTAGGGGCAGGAACAGCTGCTGAGTGTGCCAGGCTTTAGATGTTTCAAAAAGCACAGGGAGGGACGCAAAAGAGGTGGGGGTGTGGCATTACTAATTTGGGATAGTATCGTGGCTGCAGAAAAGGAAGAAGTCATGGAAGGATTGTCTACTGAGTCAGTGTGGGTGGAAGTCAAAAACAAGAAAGGAGCAATAATTCTACTGGGTGTTTTTTATAGACACCCCCAATAGTAATATAGACATCAAGGAGCAGATAGGAAGGCAGATTCTGAATAATAGGGTTATTGCGATGGGTGACTTCCTAATATTAACTTCCCTAATACTGACTGGCATCTCCTTTGAGCGAGGGGTTTGGATTGAGTGAAGTTTGTTAGATCTGTTCAGGAAGGTTTCCTGACGCAGTATGTAGATAAACCAATTAGAGGAGAGGCTGTACTTGATCTTGTACTTGTTCTTGTATTGGGAAGTGAACCCACTCAGGTGCCAGATCTCTCGGTGGGAAGTATGTGAAGAGCAAGAGGATGAGCCGTGTGAGAATAGGACCAATCTGGAGTGAGAGTGGAAACATGTGCCTGGAGTCGGAGGAGGTAGTGGAGGTGCTTAATGAATACTTTGCTTCAGTATTCACCAGGGAAAAGGACTTTGCTACTTGTGGGGATGACTTACAGCAGAATGAAACACTTGACTGCATAGACATTAAGAAAGAGGATGTGCTCAGAATCAGAATCAGGTCTATTATCACTGGCCTGTGACATGAAATTTGTTAACTTTGCAGCAGCAGTTCAATGCAATACATAATCTAGCAGAGAGAAAAAATAATAATAAATAAAATAGAACAAAATAATAATAAATAAACAAGTAAATCAATTACATATATTGATTAGATTTTTAAAACTGCAAAAACAGAAGTACTGTATATTAAAAAAAATTGAGTTAGTGTCCAAAGCTTCAATGTCTACTTAGGAATTGGATGGCAGAGGGGATAAAGCTGTTCCTGAATCACTGAGTGTGTGCCTTCTGGCTTCTGTACCTCCAACCTGATGGTAACTGTGAGAAAAGGGCATGCCCTGGATGCTGGAGGTCCTTAATAATGGACGTTGCCTTTCTGAGATACCGCTCTCTAAAGATGTCCTGGGCACTTTGTTGGCTAGTGCCCAAGATGGAGCTGACTAGATTTACAACCTTATGTAGCTTCTTTCGGTCTTGTGCAGTAGCCCCTCCATACCAGACAGTGATGCAGCCTGTCAGAATGCTGGAGCTTTTAAAAGTTATTAAGTTAGATAAGTTGCTGGGACCCAATGAGATCTACCCCAGGCTACTGTGGGAAGCAAGGGAGGAGAGTTATGAGCTCTGGTGATGATCTTTGCATCAAAAATAGGGATGGGAGAAGTACCAGAGGATTGAAAGGTTGCAAACGTTGTTCACTTGTTCAAGAAAGGGAGTAGAGATATCCAGAAAATTATAGACCAGTGAATCTTACTTCAGTGGTGGGCAAGTTGTTGGAAGATTCTGAGAGGCAGGATTTATGAGCATTTGGAGAGATATAATCTGATTAGAGATAAATGGCTTTGTCAAGGATAGGTCCTGCCTTACGAGTCTGTTGGAATTCTTTGATAATGTAACAAAACACATTGATGAGGGTAGAGCAGTGGATGTAGAGTATATGGACTTCAGTAAGGCTTTTGATAAGGTTCCCCTTGCAAGGCTCCTCGAGAAAGTAAGGAGGCATGGGATCCAAGGAGAACTTGCTTTGTGGATCCAGAATTGATTTGCCAACAGATAGCAAAGGGTGCTTTTAGATGGTTCATATTTTGCACGAAGGTTGGTGACCAGTGGTATTCCCCAGGGATCTGTTCTGGGACCCCTCCTCTTTGTGATATTTATAAATGACCTGGATGAGGAAGTAGAAGGTTGGGTCGGTAAGTTTGCAGGTGACACAAAATTTCAGGGTGTTGTGAATAGTCTGGAGAGTTGTCAAAGGTTACAGCAAGACATTGATAAGATGCAGAACTGGGATGAGATGTGGCAAATGGAATTCAACCAGATTAGTGTGAAGTGGTTCATTTTGGTAAGACCAATTTGAAGACAGATTATAATATTATTAGTAAGACTCTTGGCAGTGTTGAGGATCAGAGGGATCTTGGGGTCCAGGTCCATAGGACACTAAAAGCTGCTGTGCAGGTTCACAGTGTTGTTAAGAAGGCATATGGTGTGTTGGTGCATTGGCATTCATCAACTGTGGGACTGAGTTCAAGAGCTGTGAGGTAATGTGACAGCTATATAAGAGCTTAGTTAGACCTCACTTGGAGTACTGTGTTCAGTTCTGGTCACCTCACCAGAAGTAGGATGTGGATACTATAGAGAGAGTGCAGAGGAGATTTACAAGGATATTGCCTGGATTGGAGGGCGTGCCTTATGAGAATAGGTTGAGTGAACTTGGTCTTTCCTCCTTGGAGCAACAGAGGATGAGATGTGACCCGATAGAGGTGTATACAATGATCATGTGGATAGTCAGAGGCTTTTTCCCAGAGCTGAAATGGCTAACGTGAGGGGGCATAGTTTTAAGGAGCTTGGAAGCAGGTACAGGGGGGATGTCGGAGGTGTTTTTCACACAGAGAGTGGTGGATTTCTATGTTCTATGTTCTTTTAGATAGACTCATAAATATGAAAAAATGGAGATTTGTGAATGATGGTCTGCTCAGGGATTTATGGTCAAGGGAGGCAACGGAACACAGGATGACTTTGAATCAGTGGATTGGATTGGGAGTCAGCTGGAGACGCTCATGGAGTGAGTACCGTTTTGGATTCGCTCCATAACCTTTACTTTTTTTAACCTTTGATCACCCTTATTCAGCTTATTTTTACCTATACCGAAAGTTTCTTTATTCTTTTTTTTTTGGATTTACTGCCAAGAGTTTGTTGTGAACTTTTGAAGATATTATTTTTAAAGTTGGGGTGATTCTTTTATATATATCCTTTTTATATGGAGTGTTCTTCAGCTGACATGGGGGTAGGATTAGTCTTACTTTTTCTCTTTTTAAGTCATATTTTGGCTTTTTCTCTTTTTCTCGGGGGGTGGGGGGATGGTCTGTTTTCTAATTCTATTTTTTTTGTACCAGTTTGTGTTAGTTTTTTTATTCGGGCTGTTTTTGAACTTCAAATATGTCTGTGTTGTCGTCACTTCTGGGTCTTCTCACTACTTTTGTTCCTCTTCCGGGTGCATGAGTTTATAAGTTGGTTAACCCTTTCTATACCAAAGGGTTGATTATAGAATTATGGCTCAGACCATTAATTTTGTGTCTTGGAATACTAATGGTTTAAATCATCCAATTAAATGAAAGAAGATTTTCAAAGTATTCCAAAGACTTAATGCTCATATCATTTTTGTACAAGAAACTCATGTGAGGAGGGAGGACAAATTTTGTTTTTTTAGATTTTGGCGGGGTCAACAGTATCACGCAAATTCGAATGCTAAAGTAAAAGGAGTTTCAATTTTTATTGACTCCTCTATTTCATTTGTTCAACATGATATTTTTTCGGATCCGAATGGCAGATTTTTGTTAATTACGGGTTTACTTTGTAATAAAAAGGTTGCTTTGGTTAATGTTTATGCTCCAAATGTGGATTGTCCTGACTTTTTTAAGTCTTTATTTACTTCTTTACCCAATCTAAATGAATATAAGTTAATAATGGGTGGTGACTTTAATTGTTGTTTAAATCCTCTGATGGATAAATCTTTATCTATTCAGACTTTACCTAATAAGTCGGCCACTTGTATTAACTCTTTTTTGACTGACAATGGAGTTTTTGATATTTGGAGATTCCGGTATCCTAATGACAAAGAGTTTTCTTTTTTCTCACATGTTTATCACTCTTATTCAAGAATTGATTATTTTTTTGTAGACTCTTGTTTTATTCCATTGGTAATCGGTTGTAACTATGATATTATAGCTATCTCTGATCATTCTCCATTATTACTTTCTATGAAATTTACGGATACAGCTTCTAATGCTAGACAATGGCGATTTGACTCTACCTTGTTGCAAGACTCTGACTTTATAAAATTTATGGAGGAGCAGATCGACTTCTTCTTCTCAACTAATTCTACAGATGATATTTCCTGCGGAACACTTTGGGACACTTTTAAAGCTTATATACGTGGACAGATTATTTCTTATTCTGTTGGTTTGAGGAAACGTATCAAGATGGAAACTCTTTTATTGGTTGATAAAGTTAAAGAGATTGATAAGAAATATTCGATTGCTCCTAGTAAGGAGCTTTACAAACAAAGGGTTGAACTTCAAATGGAACATAGTTTATTACTTACATCCTCGATTGAAAATCAATGAATGAAAACTAAATCTGATTTTTATATTCATAGTGATAAATCTGGTAAACTGTTAGCTAGTCAATTGAAGAATGCTCTGGTTAAACGTCAAATCACTAAGATTGGTCAGCAGAATGGGAATCTGACAGTTAATCATGATGAGATAAATAAGGCATTTCAAGATTTCTATACCTCCCTGTATCAATCTGAATTTCCTCCAGATTATAATACCATGTCTGATTTTCTTGGAAAATTAAATTTTCCAAGGTTATCATCTGATGATCTTTTGATATTGGATACTCCTATTATGGATGTAGAAATTAAGGGGGCTATTTCCTCAATGAATTCTGGGAAAGCACCGGGTCCAGATGGTTATACAAGTTGAATTTTTTAAATTTTTTTCCGCTACTCTTTCCCCTTGGTTAGGTAAGGTTTTTGAGGAGGCCATTAGATTAGGGAATTTGTCACAATCTTTTTATAGAGCTTCCATTTCTCTAATATTGAAGAAAGATAAAGACCCTACTAATTGTGCTTCTTATAGACCTATATCTTTATTGAATGTAGACGCCAAGATTTTTTCTAAGTTACTGACATCTAGATTGGAGAAGGTATTACCCAAAATTATTTCAGATGATCAAATTGGCTTTATTAAAAATCGTTATTCTTTTTTTAACATTAGGAGATTGTTGAATATTGTTTATACTCCCTCACATGATACTTCAGAATGCGTGATTTCATTAGATGCGGAGAAAGCATTTGACAGAGTTGAATGGCCTTACTTATTTAATGTGTTGGAGAAGTTTAATTTTAGTCCGATATTTATATCATGGATTAAATTGATTTATCATACTCCAGTAGCCTCAGTGGTTACCAATAATCAAAGATCTCCCTTTTTTTCGCCTATTTCAGGGCACTAGACAGGGATGTCCTCTTAGTCCATTACTATTTAACATTGCCTTAGAACCTTTGGCAATTGCCATCAGACAATCACAGGATATTTTGGGTATTAATCGTGGGACAGATATTCATAAGTTATCTTTGTATGCAGATGATTTATTACTATTCATTTCTAACCCGGAGAAATCCATTCCAGCAGTTTTATCATTATTGGCTCAATTTAGTGAGTTTTCTGGGTATAAGTTAAATCTTAATAAAAGTGAATTGTTTCCATTAAATAAACGGGTCCCAATTTATGGAAATTTACCCTTTAAATTAGTTAGTGACTCTTTTACTTATTTAGGGATCAAAATCACAAAAAACCATAAAGATTTATTTAGATTTAATTTTTTACCCTTAATTGATCAGATTAAAGGTTTGTTTACTAAGTGGTCACCTTTGTCTCTATCCCTAATAGGTAGGATTAATGCTATTAAGATGGTTATTTTACCTAAGTTTTTATATATTTTTCAAGCGATACCAATTTTTATCCCACTCTAAAATTTCTTCATATATATGGCAGTATAAAAATCCCAGGTTAGGTAAAACATATTTACAGAAGAAAAAAAAGGAAGGCGGGTTAGCATTACCTAATTTCAGATTTTACTATTGGGCAGTTAATATTAGATATTTGTTATGTTGGTTGAAAGATGGGGGTGGATCTTTTGGCCCTTGTTGGGTGAGTTTAGAAACTAAATCGGTATCAGCTTATGCTTTGGGTTCTATTTTAGGGACTTCTCTCCCTTTTGCTCTTTCTAAATTGCCGAAACGACAACCCGATAGTTAAACATACATTGCGTATATGGTTTCAATTTCGGAGATTTTTTGGGTTGACTCAATTCGTTTTGAATAGTCCTATTGTATCTAATTGTTTTTTTCACCCTTCCATTATAGATCAAGCTTATTCAGCTTGGAAAACTAAGGGATTACTAAGATTTTCTGATTTATTTTTAGATAATTGTTTCATGTCTTTTGAACAATTATCCAACAAACATAACTTGCCGAGATTTCATTTTTTTAGATATTTACAGATTAGACATTTTTTAAGTTCTGTACTCTCTACGTTTCCAAATTTTGTGCCTTCAGATACTTTGGAGAGTTTATTTGAATTAGACCCTTTTCAAAAAGGGCTTATTTCAAAACTTTATAATATAATTATGAAGATACGTTCAGAGGCTCTTTATAAGACTAAACAGGATTGGGAAAGAGAGCTTAGTTTTAGTATTTCTAGTGAGAATTGGGATAGAATTCTTCAATTAGTTAATACATCATCGTTATGTGCCAAACATTCACTAATACAATTTAAGGTCGTACATCGGGCCCATATGTCCAAGGATAAATTAGCTCATTTTTACTCTCATATAAGTCCTATTTGTGATAGATGTCATTCTGAAATTGCGTCTTTAACTCACATGTTTTGGTCGTGTTCATTTTTGGAGAAATATTGGAAAGATATTTTTGATATTATTTCTGCGGTTTTGAATATTGATTTACAACCTCATCCTATTACCGCAATTTTTGGTTTACCAATGTTAGATTCACTGCATTTATCTTCTTCAGCCCATCGAATGATTGCATTTCTAACTCTGATGGCTAGAAGATCTATATTGTTGAATTGGAAAGAAATTGATCCTCCCACTGTATTTAATTGGTTCTCTCAAACTATGTTATGTTTAAATTTAGAAAAAATTAGAAGTGGTACTTTTGAGACTTCTATTAAATTTGAAAAGTTATGGAGACCATTTATTCAACATTTTCATATGATGTAATATGACCCTGTGCCAAGTTCATTTGATTTCCCAGCTTTCAGCTTATGTATTTTGAGAGGACCGGAAGTGACGGCATTGATGAATACTTATTTTTGTGAGATATTATAAACAGCCTGCTTTTTTTTTCCTTCTCTTTTGTTTTTTTTCTTTTATATTACCTATTAGTTATAGTTATTAGATTAGATTAGCTAGTTCTGCATTACATAAATTTTTTTTGTTTGTTTTTTCTTTCTTTTTTCTGTTTTTTTTTATATTATACATTATGAAATATTTAGATTTACTATGTCCATACTTATATCTTCTGGCTTATGTCTTGGTAAACTCATTTATATTGTAACTATTATGTATGTTTTTTTTCATATGTAATGGAATGTGTATGTTGGTAATTTCTTTATCAATATATCATCTGTATTCTGTCCATATTACTAATATTAATAAAAAGATTTAGAAAGAAAGAATCAGTGGATTGGACCAATAGCTTAGCCTACTGCTCTACTCTCTCTGTAGACGTGACTGTATGGCTGGACTCAAATGCCACTTATAAATCCAATAATGACAACACCATAGAATCTCAGATGGCAATGAGAAGGCAGATAGGAATGAAATAAACAGCTGGCCAACTGGTATAACAAAAATCTTGCACTCAGTGTCAGCAAGACCAAGGACTTCAGGAAGGAGAAGTTGGGGGAACACACAACAGTTTTCATTGAGGGGTAAACAGCGGAAAATGTGAGCATCTTCAAGTTCCTCAGCATCTGTCTTGGGTCACAGACATTGATGTAATGTTGAGAAAAACATGCCAGTGGCACTACTTCATTAGGAGATTGAGAAGATCTGGTATGTCACCAAAAACTCTTGCAAATTTCTACAAATGTGCATGGTGAACATTCTGACTGGTTGCATCACCACGTTGTGTGGAGGCACAAATATGCAGGATCGCAAGGAACTGAAGAGGATTGTAGGCTTAGATAGCTCCATAACAGACACAATCCTCTTCGCCATGGAAGGCATTTTCATGAAGCAATTCCTCAGGAAGTCAGCATCCATAATTAAGTACTCTCATCAGCTGTGACATTCTCTATTCTCATTTCTACCATCAGGAGACTGGTAACTACCACTAAGTATTTGAGGAACAGCTTCTCTCCCTCCACTGTCAGATTTCTGGATGGTCCATAAACCCATGAACACTACCTCACTAGTGGGGTGGCAAGGTAGCGCAACAGTTAGTGCATCTCTTTACAGAGCCAGCGATCATAGTTTGGGTTTCAATTCCCATCACTGGCTGTCAGGAGTTTTTAGGTTCTCCCATGACGGTGTGGGCTTTACTCTGGGTGCTCTAGTCAACTACTTCTATGGCTTTCTATATTTTATGGCTATCTGGAGAAGACAAATTTCAGAGTTGTAATCTGTATACATACTTGGATAATAAAAAGAATCTTTCAACCTTTTCATATTCCTGTTACGAACCCCGTAACTGGGTCACTTACCAGCAAAGATAGAGAGGTCCGTTGAAGACTGATGGTACTACTTTTAACAGTATTTATTAGTAAAAATACACAAAAATAATATCAATGCAAACATACAGATAATATACGCCATCAATACTAAATCTAAAAGTGCGGGTATAATAATAATCAATAAGAAATAAGCTCTATCGTTGTCTAGGGGATAAATGTATTGTCCGATGTGTTACGTATTCAGGCAACAATAAATATATGAGTTCGGCAAGGGTTTTTTATAACAAACAACACGTTTATTAAACACCGAAAACAAACCCCTCCAAAAGTAAACAAACACTAACGTAACCGGAAACAGCTGCTGAGCGGCAGCCCAAACAGTTCTTAAAGCGATATTGCAAAAACAGTTCTTTAATGTGATATTGCAAAAACAGTTCTTTAAAGTGGTATTGCCAAAAGCTCGATATGCTCACAGTCCATTTAAAAGGAGAGACTTTATAGGATGATTTAAATTCTCTTTCACGTCGCTTGCTTCGATCCCCGACGTCGAACTTCCCACGAAGAATTTACGAAACAGAACGGCTTAAAGGCACTGACCTTTCCTTCTCCACTACCTTCAATCCTTTCTAGTTAAACCTAGGGATTAACACGAAGATAGCCAACAAAAGCCTTCCAAATAAGGATCAAACAAAGGTCGCCCCCGTTTCACCGTAGAAAGCAATTCTCCTCTATCTTTAACTTCCGAACTTCCGATCTTCACTCTCCACTGTCTCGAACTAGCAGAATCGTAAAGAACCTGCTGGCAATGACCTTTTAAACTTTAGGCATTAGATAAAAACTTCATCCTTCAACTAAACTGCGTCATCACTTAAAACACGCAGTGGAATGAAGTCAACCTGGCAAATCCAGCCACGAACTGCCCCTCCTCACAGGGTGGAGTCTACCTTTCATAACCTGTAAAAAAAACCTGTCACATGATCTCTACTGGCGGGAAAATGACGTCATTCCACCATCACAAGACCATTACCTCAAGTCCAGTATAACTTCAACCCCAGTCACATGACAAGGGCACCACTGTCATATGTCACGGGTACGTAACACCTCCCTCCAAAAAAAACATTTTTGGTCTGACAAGAACAAAAATTTTTAACAATTGCTTACAAGAAAAACAAAGGTATAAATTTTATAACATATACAATACACAACACCATCATATAACAGCTTATAACTCACAATACAGTAGGAGTGTTACAATTGAAAAAAAAACCACTCCATAAAAAAAATTACAGTGTACATTCAACATCGAGATAGACAATCAGCAACCACATTATCTTTACCTTTAATATGAGTTATCACAATATTGTACTCTTGTAACATCAAACTCCAATTTAATAATCTACTGTTTTTGTTTTTCATCTTACTCAGAAAAACTAACGGATTATGATCAGTGTAAACAATAAGTGGTTTTTGAGTTGTACCAACATATACCTCAAAATATTCCAAAGCTAAAACAAGAGATAACAATTCTTTCTCTATTGTCGAATAGTTTCTTTGATGCTTATTAAATTTCTTAGAAAAGTAAGCTACTGGATGATCAACCTCATCACCCTCATTCCTTTGCATTAATACTGCTCCTGCAGCCTCATGACTAGCATCCACAGCCAATGAAAAAGGTTTTTCAAAGTCAGGTGCCTTAAGCACAGGTTGTTGACATATCATTGTTTTCAATTTTTCAAATGCTTCTTGACAAGGCACCGTCCATACAAACTTCTCATTCTTCTGCAGAAAGTTAGTTAATGGAAGGGCAACATTAGCAAAATTCTTACAAAATTTCCGATAATATCCTACCATTCCCAAAAACCTCCTGAGAGTCTTCTTCCCCATTGGAGTGGGAATCTCTAAAATTGCCTGAACTTTTGCCTGAACAGGAGCTACCTTACCTTGACCCACAACATAACCAAGGTAAGTCACAGTGGCATGTCCAAATTCACTCTTAGCTAAATTAATAGTTAAGTTAGCTTTTGAAAGCCTTTCAAACAATTTCTCCATCGCAATAATGTGTGCTTCCCAAGTATCATTTCCTGTCACTAGATCATCAATATAAGCATCAGTATCTTTCAATCCCTGAATCACAAAGTTAATCATCCTCTGGAAAGTACCTGAGGCATTCTTCATCCCAAATGGAAGAACATTATACTCATATAACCCAGATGGAGTTACAAATGCAGAAATCTCCCTACCTCTTAATGGAACACACCAATACCCTTTTAATAAATCAATCTTTGTAAGGAACTTTGCTTTTCCAACTTTATCTACACAATCATCTACTCTAGGAATTGGATATGCATCTGTTTTTGTTACAGCATTCACCTTCCTATAATCCGTACAAAACCTAATACTACCATCTGGTTTTGGCACCATAACACATGGCGAACTCCAATTCAAGTTAGAATGTCTAATGATATTATTCTCTAACATATATTCAATTTCTTTCTCAGCAAGTTCACATTTTTCTATGTTCATCCTATATGAATGTTGTTTGATAGGTTTGGCATCTCCAACATCTACGTCATGTGAAGCTATAGTAGTCCTTCTTGGAACATCTGGAAACAACTCCTTATATTTAAAAATTAACTCCTTCATCTGTTGTCTCTGCTCTAGCTGTAAATGTGCTAATTTTTCATCAATATTTTCCAGAATGGTTGAATTTGGTAACCTAACAGAAACAATGTTGGATTTAGAATGAAAGTCAGATGAATCATCTATCATGTTCCTAGTTAAATCAAACTCATTCTCACTAACCACAACAGTCACAGTATCAGATTGTTTCTCAAAATATGGTTTCAACATATTTATATGGCAAAGTTGTGTTGACCTTCTACGGTCTGGAGTTTTTATCACGTAATCCACATCATTGATTTTAGACACAATTTCATAAGGACCATGAAATCTAGCTTGTAAAGGATTTGTCTGCACTGGGAAAAGAACCAACACCTTATCTCCAGGCTTAAACATCCTCATCCTAGCTTCTTTATCATACCAAGTCTTCATTTTCTCCTGAGCCAACTTTAAATTTTCCTTGGCTAAGCTACAAGCTTTATGTAACCTGTCCTTAAATTTCAAAACATAGTCCAACAACTTAGTGTGTACTTCCTTACTAATCCACTGTTCTTTCAATAAAGCTAAAGGTCCTCTAACTCTATGCCCAAACACAAGTTCAAATGAACTAAAACCTAAAGATTCCTGTACCGATTCCCTTACTGCAAATAAAAGTAAGTTTATACCCTCATTCCAGTCACTTTCATTTTCCACACAAAATGTCCTAATCATATTCTTGAGGGTAGAATGAAACCTCTCCAAGGCACCCTGCGATTCTGGATGGTATGCAGACGAAGTGATTTGCTTAGCTCCCAATTTATAAACTATCTGTTGAAACAATCCAGACATAAAATTACAGCCTTGATCAGTTTGTATCTCCTTAGGTAATCCAAAATAAGTAAAAAAATTTATAAGGGCCTTTGTCACAGTCTTAGCTTTTATATTCCTAAGTGGTACTGCCTCTGGAAACCTAGACGAAGTACACATGATAGTCAACAAATACTGATAACCAGTTTTTGTCTTTGGTAATGGTCCAACACAATCTACAATAACTTTAGAAAATTGTTCACCAAATGCTGGAATAGGTTGTAATGGAGCTACTGGTGTAACCTGATTTGGTTTACCCACAATTTGACAAGTATGGCACGTTTTACAAAACATCGCCACATCTTTTCTTAGACCAGGCCAGTAAAAATGTTTTAAAATCTTGTCCACAGTTTTCCTTACCCCTTGATGTCCACCTAAAGGCATACTATGAGCTAAAGTCAAAATCTCATTTCGATAAACTTTCGGAACAACTACCTGGTAAACAACATTCCAATCCTCACTTGCAGGAATTGTAGGCGATCTCCATTTCCTCATCAACACTCCTTTTTCCAAGTAATATCCTACTGGCACCTTATCAATTTCACTATCTAGTAAAACCTGCTCTCTTAATTTTATAATCTCAGAGTCTCTATTCTGCTCTGCTATCATCTCCTTCCAAGACAAAGATAAATCTTTATAGTCAGACTTACTCCCAGAATCTTGTTCAAACAACGCAGATAAGAAAGTCTCTGACACATCCTCAAAACTCGAATCCTGAGTTGAACAGTCCTGAGTAACAACCTCATTCTGCGCATCAATCTTTTTAGCCATAGCTCTAGTCACAACACAGGAAGAATCTGTGTTAGAATTCAACTCTGGTTCCTCTGACTCCATTGTCAAATGCACTTCAGGAAAAACTTGTCCACCTGCCAAGTCATTACCTAACAATAAAGAAATACCCTTCACAGGTAAGCTATGCTGTAATCCTACTTTAACAAATCCTGTAACTAACCCTGACTTTAAATTTACTTTATGTAAATGTACAGGCATAAAATCACTTCCAACACCTCTTATGTAATTTACCTCACCAGTATCAGACTCTTCATTAAACTTCAACACACTGTCTAACATCAGTGATTGAGAAGCACCAGTATCCCTAAGGATTTTTATTGGCACCAGAGTAGATCCTTCTTCAAGGATACAAACCCTTCAGTTATAAAATGATCATATCCCTTTTCAACTTGGTCAGACTCTAACAAAGCCTCATTTGTGTTTATCAAATCCTGTAACTTTACAGGTGCTTCAGTATGTTGCACACAAGCATCTGGAACTGCTTCCTTCTCTTTCTTTTTCAATTTGAAACAGTTAGCTATTACATGGCCAGGCTTCTTACAATAGTTACAAGTAAGACCAAACTGTCTTTCCTTCACAGGCTTTCCTTTCTCATCAACTTTCTCATTAACCTCTGATTTAATTTCAGAGTTACCTGGACTCTCCATGTTTTTTTTCCTCTTAAAAATTCTGCCCTGAGGAAAATTATTCTTATGGATTAAAACATACTCATCAGCTAATCTAGCACAGTCCTGTAATTTCTCAGTATCCTTCTCATTTAAGTAGGTCCTTACTTCAACAGGAATGCTTCTTTTAAATTCCTCCATTAAAATCAGCTCTCTCAATGTATCATAGTCCCCATTTACATTTTTAGAAGAAACCCATCTCTCAAAACACATAGCTTTATCATAGGCAAATTCCACATAAGTTTTTTCCACAGACTTTTTCAAACTTCTGAATCTTTCCCTATATGCTTCTGGGACTAACTCACATGCGTTTAAGATATGCATCTTTACAATATCATAATCAAGTGCTTCTGCAGCTGTTAAAGCTGTGTAAACTTGTTGTGCTTTGCCTCTAATTACACTCTGTAACAACACTGACCATTTATCTTTCGGCCACTCTGACATCCGAGCAATAGTTTCAAAATGTTGAAAATACCTTTCCACTTCTGTTTCACTAAATGGAGGGACCAATTTAATTTCTTGACTAGCAACAAACGGTTTTTTAGAACCAGAAGACTGATTCCCAGACTTTAATTCCTCCATTGCATATGCAAATTCTCTCTGCTTTTGTTCCATCTCCAATTTACACCTCTCCAATTTCATTTGTTCAATTTGCAACTGCATCTCCAGATTACTTATTGGAAACGACTCTAAAATCGATTCATCAAAAACACCCGAGACCACATAGTGTGTCGCGATTTTTCTCTGTATCACAGCCTTAGATGTAGTCTGCAAGATACCTTTAAGTTGCAATCTACTAGCTATCTCAAACACCTCAGTTTTTTTCGCCTTTGCCAACACCTCCGCAGCTGGCGAAGCCAGAAACTCATCAATATTCATTGCTGCCGAATACCACAAGCCAAACAAAAGAACCGAGTAATCCCCGTTTCCAAAACACCGATTCAAAAGTCAGCAAGCATTTAAACTCAAAAGATTCAATCCCGGATGAGCCCCCATATTTAATGTTACATATTCAGGCAACAATAAATATATGAGTTTGGCAAGGGTTTTTTATAACAAACAACATGTTTATTAAACACATTAAACAAACCCACCCCAAAAGTAAACAAACACTAACGCAACCGGAAACAGCTGCTGAGCGGCAGCCCAAACAGTTCTTAAAGTGATATTGCAAAAACAGTTCTTTAATGTGATATTGCAAAAACAGTTCTTTAAAGTGGTATTGCCTAAAGCTCGATATGCTCACAGTCCATTTAAAAGGAGAGACTTTATAGGATGATTTAAATTCTCTTTCACGTCACTTGCTTCGATCCCCGACGTCGAACTTCCCATGAAGAATTTACGAAACAGAACGGCTTAAAGGCACTGACCTTTCCTTCTCCAGTACCTTCAATCCTTTCTAGTTAAACCTAGGGATTAACACGAAGATAGTCAACGAAATCCTTCCAAATAAGGATCAAACAAAGGTCGCCCCCGTTTCACCGTAGAAAGCAATTCTCCTCGACCTTTAACTTCTGAACTTCCGATCTTCACTCTCCACTGTCTCGAACTAGCAGAATCGTAAAGAACCTGCTGGCAATTACCTTTTAAACTTTAGGCATTAGATAAAAACTTCATCCTTCAACTAAACTGCGTCATCACTTAAAACACCCAGTGGAATGAAGTCAACCTGGCAAATCCAGCTACGAACTGCCCCTCCTCACCTTTTATAACCTGTAAAAAAAAACCTGTCACATGATCTCTACTGGCGGGAAAATGGCGTCATTCCACCAAGACAATTACCTCAAGTCCAGTATAACTTCAACCCCAGTCACGTGACAAGGGCACCATTGTCATGTGTCACGAGTACGTAACAGATGGAAATATAAAAGTCACTCAGTTCATTCAGTTCATTCAGGCTGCAGCCTTGGTTGGAGTCGAGAGAGAGATTTTTAGAAACTTGCCAATTCCTTTTATGATTTCGATCCATCACAGTCTCATTGGGGGTGGCCATTCACTCGTGGCCTCTCCTTTAGCTAAGCTGGTCTTCCGTGGTGAGGCCGCCAATTCCCAGGCAAGGGAAAGGACACACGCGAGCCCCCCACTGGCTGTCGCTATTAAACGCTGTCATGGGATTTCTAGCGTTTCTCCTGGTGTGTCTAAAGGGGTTGTTCCCTAGACCCTCTTTTATCCTTACTCACGGGGTCTCAGATATCAATCAGGTTGGGTTGATGCAATCCCTCAACCAGCCCACTCTGGTCGTCCCCTGAGGGCGTCAATGAATAGTACAGTACTCAATACACAATTCCGTCTCCAAGAGACAATGGCCGTTATCCGTGGCTTTGTCTTGCTGAGGCCAGGACACATTCCAAAACCTTGAGGATTCTCTCTCATTTCCTGGGTCCCAGACCCAAATTAATAGCGATCTTGCAATTCTCAAAAAGGAGGGGGCTACTTTGTACCCTTCGGCCCCTCAGAGTTGCGGCACATTCGTAACATTCCAAAGATGTATGGTTAGAGTTAGGAAGTTGTGGGTGTGCTAGAAGCATAATAACTCTTGTGGGTTGCCAAACATAATCCTCACTGAATTGAATGGCACAAATGACGTTTTTCACCACGTGTTTCAATGTTTCAATCTACATGTGACAAATAAAGCTAATCTAATCTTAATCTCATTCTTCCTCTTTTGCATTATTTATTCTTGTAACTTGGAGTAGTGTTTACATTTTGCACTGTACTGCTGCCACAAAACCACAAACTTAACTCAAATATTCCTACATTTCTGATTGAAAGGTTTCAAAATCAGGGCCTCTGTTCCTCCCTCTGCAACTGGATCAACTTAACCATATAACCATATAACAATTACAGCATGGAAACAGGCCATCCCAGCCCTTCTAGTCTGTGCTGGACACTTACTCTTACCTAGTCTCACCTACTGGACTCAGCTCATAACCCTCCATTCCTTTCCTGTCCATATACCTATCCAATTTTTAAAAATAATTAAACATATAATTTCCTAATCCTTTTGACTTCCTAATCAGAAGACTACAATCTGTGCAGACTGGTGATAACATCTCCACCTCGCTGACGATCAACACTGGCACACCTCAGGGGTGTAGCCCACTGCTCTACTCTCTCTATAACCATGACTGTGTGGTTAGGCACAGCCCAAATGCCATCTATAAATTTACTGATGATTGGCAGAATCTCAGATGGTGACAAGAGGACGTACAGGAGCAAGATATATCAGCTAGTTGAGTGGTGTCGCAGCAACAACCTTACATTCAACTTCAATAAGATCAAAAATTGTGGACCAGAAAGGGTGAGACAAAAGAATACACACCAGTCCTCTTAGAGGGATCAGAAGTGGAAAAAATGAACAATTTCAAGTTCCTGGGTGTCAACATCTCTGAGGATCTACCCTAGACCCAACATATTGATAAAGAAGGCATGACAGTGACTATATTTCATGAGGAATTGGTATGTCACTAATGACACTCACAAATTTCCACAGATGTACAGTGGAAAGCTTTCTAACTGGCTGCTTCACCACCTGGTATGGGGGTGGCTACAGTTTAGGATTAAAATAAGCTGCAGAAAGTTGTAAACCTCCCTCATGAGTACTAGCCTCTGTAGTATACAGGATATCTTCAAGGAGCAATGCCTCAAAAAGACAGTGTCCATCATTAAGGACCCCCATCACCCAGGTAATGCCTTGTTCTCATTGCTACCACCAAGAAGGATGTACAGAAGCCTGAAAGCACACACTCAGTGGTTCAGGAACAGCTCCTTCCCCTTTGCCATAAATATATACTATAATTCATGTTTTTTAGTATTATGTATTGCATTGTACTGCTGACAACAAATTTCACAACACATGCCAGTGATATTAAATCTGGTTCTGATACACAGGAAGAGGACGTTTGGTATAAATTGGCACAACACTGTAGGCTGAGTAGCCTATCCAATGCTGTACTCATGCTGGCTCTGTAAGGCGAAGCACCAGTCATGCGCTGTGTTCTATTTAATATTGAACTTATTATTTCTCCAGATCCGAAATCAAAGGGTTAATACCGCATAATTCTAGCATTTAAAAAAGCTGTTGATGGAACAGACAAACTGGCAACAAGATTGTCAAAACAAACAAGGTTTGTGGGAACCGATGTGGTTGAACAGGTCCTCCTATTCATGGACTGGACTAGCTCTGGCTTGTACATTGGCATAGTCTCATAGGATTCCAGTGCAAGATGCTCCTGTGGGACCCTGCCAGAACATGCCTGAAAGCTCCATTTCAGCATAGACGGGGACTAATTGTGAGAGAGAAACAGTGAAGATGAGAAAGGCTCTGGGAGGGATGAGGAGGATGGAGAGGGAGGAAGTATGGGGAAGGGCATGAAAGTTCAATGTGCATGGTATTAGTGTGAGCTTGTCCAACAATGTGTGATAAGAAAAATATATTCCATCATTTGCGAAATGCACCGCCTACTCTATCTCAAGAGGAACAGTTTTTGCTCAACTATCTTGTGTTTTCCAAGAACGTGCTTTCTTATTTAGATGTCTTATATTCTTGCCAAGAATTATATTTGGTAACCAGCAGTATAAGGATACTTTACATGAAGAGACATGTTTTCCCAAAGTACTGTCACCTTTTCTGACCCAGGAACTGATGTATGGAATTACATCCCCAAAGGTAATAAACTATTTTTTATAGAATCTGAAAACATAACATTTCAGTGTTTTCATTTAGTAATACAGCACAGAAGGAAGCTGTTCAGCCCATTGGCTCTATGCTGGATCACAGCAGAGAAATCCCATTCTCCTGTTATTTCTGTCTCCCACATTCCCTGATTTGCCTGCACCAGGGTAAATGACATTGGGATGGAGAAGGGAATCAGAGCACGGGGGAGAAACCCACTCAGTCATTGGCAGAAGACACAAATTGTGCGCGCACACATGCAATCAAACCCAAGTTACCTGAGCAGCACCAATCACTTCAGTGTTGCTGCATCGCTCCATGTTCCTTTGTTTATTCTTTCAGATTTTCTATCTATTCATGGCTTTACTCAAATTCACACCATTACCTTCTGTATCAATCCGCCGTAGTTCCCAGTTCTTAAATCCCATTGGTCGAGGAGATAATTTGTTGTTCACCAAGTTCCCAGAGACCTCACAGACATCAACAAGCGATGAATATCTGAACCCATCTTCTGAAATCTGCAACAAAAATATTTTTGGTGTGGGAGTTCAAATAATGGGGCAAGCCAAAAGCTCCAGCAAAGTGCTAGACAATGACCACAATCAGTGGAAAAGTGCAGTATTTGCCAATGTTGTACCAATGAAGCAACAAAAACTTTTGTAATCATGTTCATGGTGTATTAGAACTTTTCAAAGAATGAGTAGATATTGGTCCAATTGTAACATACTGTATGAGGACTTTCGGGCAGTAAAAGGATGAAAGTGATATAGAGGACTATGGTTCAAGTGCGGGTAGATGGGCCAAAGGGCTGTGGTGGTCTTTAACTCTATAATAAAATGTGGACCATTGCAGCAGGGAGCTCCTAGGTATGGGATATTTCTTACATTTGGTTAAAGTTTATGGATGTGTCCAAAGAAAGTTCAGTTTTCAGACTTGACACACCTGTCCTTGGGCCTACACAAGATATTTCTGATGAAAAATGCAGTAGAAATTATGTATTGATAGATATATTTTTATTGCAGAATCACAGATATTCAGGTGCAGAAGGATGTCATTTACTTGTCATGACCCTGTTGCATGAAAGTGGGCATTTTGGTATAGTTACACCCACTTCTCAACCCTTGGGCCATAATCCTTTATTCAGAGACTATCTACATCCTGCCTCCACACTTTCAGCAAGTAAGATCAAGGTCTCCTTTATCCATTAAGTAAAGGAAGTCCTCAACTAACTTTAACCTATCAAAGTTAGATTTCACTTAAAGTTAAGTCAAGATTAAAGATAAACTTAAACCTGTTAATGTTATGTTATAGCCTTATGTTAAAGAAAATAGCTTTCTTCTTGTTCATTCTTAAAAGAGTACTCATCATTTTATGCAGTTGATGTTTCTTTTCTGCTTGGGTAGGGTGAAAGGTGATATAGTTTAGGGGAATCTGAGGGCAAAAGGAGTTGCCAGTAGAAGAGGAGGATACAAGCTCAATTGGAGCATTTAAGAAAGGTTTAATTACGAATGGATGTGAGAGATATGGAAGGGTGTGGTCCTGGTACAGATCGATGAGGCCAGGCAGAAGACCAGACTAGCATAGACCATGTAGGCTGAATGTCCCGTTTCTATGTCATAACTGCTTTGTCTCTAGGTCCCTGCATTCTCCATTATTCCAATGAAAGCAAAGCATTGCTGATTGTTCTTAAGCCTTGGCAATGTCCTGTGTACCCTCTTCATCCGCTATTAAATACGTATTTCCTATAGAACCGTGCAGGGCAGACTTAAATGTATTATAGTTTAGGCATGACTTCCCTGCTCTTTATTCTACGCACACACCAATAAAGGAAAGTGTTACATTTGTGCTTTTGTCTTCCTACAGTGCCTACATCAAGGTAGTTTCTCACGAAGACGCTATTCATCACAACGACCCTCATCAACAGGGCATTTCCTTTTCTTTAAGGAAAGTGGGGAGTTACCGGAGCACGAACACCCATTCTCAACGATTTCGGAACAGCTTCTTCCCCCCGCTATCAGATTTCTGAATGGTCCATCAACCCATGAACACTAACTGGTTTTTCCCATCTGTGCACTACTTATTGTTGAAATTTATTGATTTGAATTTCTTTGCTTTGTACCGCAAAACAATACATTTCCCGTCATCTAGCAACAATAACGAATATGAATCTGGTGTAACCACCATTTACATTGTTAGCAATAAACACTCGGGCAACAAAAGAACAAATAACTATAGTCCGAGGCGGACATTTGTACCATATTTCATGCCGAGCTCTTCTCGCTGTCCTCTTCAACGCAAGGAACAACTCAGATATTTCTACGGTTACAAATCTGAAAACCGTAGCAACACAACGAACACAGCTATTGTAACGATAAACTATGTTAAAGAGGCTCAAAGGGAAAGTGATATTAAAATTAAGGTTAAACGTGATTAGCCATTTGTGCTTTTCTTTCCAGTGTTTGATTATTCTCTTCTTCGGTTTATTTACCTTTATGAATACAGGTGCTGTCCCTAAGACCTTCCACTGGCGGAGAGGCCGGGAGAGCTGTGGGGTTGCAGTCCTGAGGTGACACTGGGGACGGGACAATGAAATAAATCCTGGCGCAGCAGCCCCAGCCCTGCGCGTTTGTTGATGTTACGCGAAGCAGACGCCTGCGCGATAGGGTTCGGCCGACGCAGCCAGTCTGGGCCCTTGGCGTTCGGGGTCGGTGCTGAATCCGTCTGCGTTGGAGGAGGGAGGTAGCGGGTGGAAGGATTGGGGAGAAGGGGTGGGGAGGAAAGGGGGTAGGAAAGGGGGTAGGATAGGGCGTAGGAGGGGTGGGGAGGAAAGGGGGTAGGATAGGGCGTAGGAGGGGTGGGGAGGAAAGGGGGTAGGATAGGGCGTAGGAGGGGTGGGGAGGAAAGGGGGTAGGAGGGGTGGGGAGGAAAGGGGGTAGGAGGGGTGGGGAGGAAAGGGGGTAGGATAGGGCGTAGGAGGGGTGGGGAGGAAAGGGGGTAGGATAGGGCGTAGGAGGGGTGGGGAGGAAAGGGGGTAGGATAGGGCGTAGGAAGGGTGGGAAGATTGAGGAAAAGAGGTGGGGAGGAAAGGGGTAGCAGGATGTGAAGGAAAGGGGAGGAGGATTGGGGAGAAGGGATGGGGAAAAGTAGGGAGGAAAGGGGTAGGAGGATTGGGGAGAAGGGATGGGGAAAAGTAGGGAGGAAAGGGGTGGGAGGATGGGGAGGAAATGGGTAGGAAGATTAGGGAGAAGGGTGGGAGGAAAGGGGTAGGAGGATTGGGGAGGGGGTGGGGAGGAAAGGGGTAGGAGGATGCAAAGGAAAGGGGTAGGAGGATTGGGGAAGGGGTGGGGAGGAAAGGGGTAGGAGGATGCGAAGGAAAGGTATAGGATTGGGGAAGGGTGGGGAGGAAAGGGGTAGGAGGATTGGGGAGAAGGGTGGGGAGGAAAGGGGTAGGATTGGGGGAAGGGGTGGGGAGGAAAGGGGTAGGAGGAAGGGTGGAGAGGAAAGGGGTAGGAGGATTGGGGAGAAGGGTGGGGAGGAAAGGGGTAGGATTGGGGGAAGGGGTGGGGAGGAAAGGGGTAGGATTGGGGGAAGGGGTGGGGAGGAAAGGGGTAGGAGGAAGGGGTGGAAAGGGTGGAGAGGAAAGGGGTAGGAGGATTGGGGAGAAGGGTGGGGAGGAAAGGGGTAGGATTGGGGGAAGGGGTGGGGAGGAAAGGGGTAGGAGGAAGGGGTGGAAAGGGGTAGGAGGATTGGGGAGAAGGGATGGGGAAAGTGGGGAGGAAAGGGGTGGGAGGATGGGGAGGAAATGGGTAGGAAGATTGGGGAGAAGGGTGGGGAGGAAAGGGGTAGGAGGGTTGGGGAGGAAAGGGGTAGGAGGTTTGGGGAGAAGGGGTAGGAGGATTAGGGAGAAGGGGTGGGGAGGTAGAAGAGGAAAGATGGGAGGGGAGTGGAGTGCTACGTGGTATATGCAGTTTGGGATGCTAGATGCTCCTCCTCTCCAGCGTTTGTAGGAGAAACAGCTGGTGCTGTGATTTCCATTGTAGCCCCATGGAGACACTGCGGGTGATCCTGGGAGTGAAAAATAGTGCTGAAGGAACTTGCTGCTTCCCCCATTGACTTCCTCTGACACCTCATTTGTGTCCTCATTTCTGGCATTGCCTGTGCATTTTCAATCCTCCCTATATCGTGTCCCAATTATTTGCCACCCCGCATTCTCCTACGTTCCAGTGAAAACAGTCCCAACCTGCTCAACCTCCTCCCACAACTCAGTTGCTCCAGTCCTGGCAACATCTCCTCCCCACCCCCCACAGTATATTCTCCCACATTATTTCCCCATTTTCCTCCCCACCTTCTCACAGCACCCCCCCCCCCATTTTTACTTTCCACTGCCCCATATCTGCATCTCTGTTCTGCACATCCCAGGGACAATTCAAGCTGTAATAATGAACAGGGCTTCAATATTTTTTTTAATTTTTTTATTTTTCCATATTGTACAACATTGTATGTTAAATTCATAATTAAATCATTTATTTTCAGAAAATTAAACATCCTAGGTAAAATTGTGGATCTGGTTAAACATGCCTGAAATAAAGTCCATGTTTCGGGAAGTCCTTCCTAAACAAGGTATGTCTTTGTTCAGCTTTACCACACACTCGTTTTGAATTGATAATTTGTTATCTGATAATCTACAGTATTACAGTCCGCACCTTAAGATTAGAAACTTTAGGGCCTAGTAAATCAGATGCTTAATTGTTTTTAATAAAAAACATAGTAAATCAGTTATTGGAAAATATACAATACCTGTTTAAGAGTAGTCTATTATGTATTGCATTGTACTGCTGCTGTGAAGACAACAAATTTCACAACCTATGCTGGTGATATTAAACCCGATTCTGATCTTAAACATCTACCATTTGGATCATAAACACAGGAGGTTTGGAAATCAGTCTCCATAGATACTTTCTGACCTCCTGATTTCCTTCAACATTTTGTGTGTACCTACCAGTTGGAACTAATTTTAGTGAATGTTGCAAGAATTACTTTAAAAAAAAAGTTGAGAATTGCTGTGTTGTATAGTGTGTAGAACATAAAACTTTTTAAATGATGTTTGTACTGGTGCAACACTATGCTGGAGGAACTCAGGAGGTCAAATAGCACCCATAGAAATGAACAAACAGTCGACGTTTCAGACTGAGACCCGTCTTCAAGACGGGAAAGGAGAACTAGCTAGATGGTGATAAGTGAAGCCAAATGGGAAAGGTAATGTCCTGGAGAGGAAGGGATCTCATAGGAGAGAAGAATGGACCATAGGATAAAAGGAAGGAGGGAGGGCAGTGGGGGAGGTACCCTTATGGCTTCCTTCTAGTGTCGCAAGGAGGTATTTTGAAACATTGGGCACCACGGTAGCGTGGTTAGCGTGACAGTATTAGTTTGTGGCATCATCTGTAAGGAGTTTGTAATCCTCTCCATGGAATAAGTGGATTTTCCCTGGAAACTCAGGTTTCCTTCCACAGTTCAAACATATACCAGGTAGGTTAATTAATCATTGTAAATTGTTCCATGATTAGCTTAGGGTTAAATTGGCATTGTGGCGCGGCGTGGCTATTCCGTGCCCTGTCTCCAGAATAAAAAAGGTGACATCTGGAATAGTTTGAAACTCAGCAAATACTTAAAAAAAAATAGCAGTTGCAGTTACATTTTGAATGTAAAAAGTGACAGTTATTTGCCAGCAGAGATTTTTTGTAATCCTCGATTCATTCACATTAGGTCAACTCTCCTTCGAGGATGTTCCCTCAATGGTACTCTGTAAGCCAAAGCTGCTGCCACTTAAATCAGTAACACTTGAAAAGATGGAGAAAATGCAAAGGGAAGCAGAGGCAACCATACGGCAACAGGAATTGGCACAAAGAGAACAGCAGTAAGATCACTTTAACACACAGTACTGGATTGTATCTGTAAAACTGACCTCAGATGTTCCAAATAAAGCTGTAGCAATATTGTGATGTTTACTTAATCAAACTTTGGTATTAGGTTCAATTCAAATGTCAGGGTCATTGTTATTCACAAACTTTTTTTTAAAAAACAGACCTTCTGTAGGGTCTTATGTGATATACATGATGAAGCAGATAGTCTGATTCCCAGCTCAACAATGTATCATAATGGTGTATGGGGAAAAAATTAAGAGCTCCAAAACTCAAGCTAAAGGTAGTCTTGTGATGTTGGCTAATGCTGACATACAGGATATTAGTTATTCAAATTACATTAAAGGATTAAAAAACATAGCTTACTGTATTGTTCATATAAAATGAAAATCATTTAATCTGACTTAGCTCCTGCAGTCAGTGTAGCTAGAATTCTCAGTTGAATCAGTAAGTTATAGTTTTAAGCTTCAGTTCCAGACTGCCATGTAAATTCATTATTTGTAGGACATGCTTCATTGCCAAAGCTATACTCTTCCTGCTGTGATAACTCATTGCCTATGTGTTGGCAAAGTTAAATACCAAACAATCCCAGCATTATTCATCAGAGCAGATGAACTGATCAATTATCTAAATGATGATGATTCAATGTACATTTGTCATTTGTCTATATTAAGTCTTCACATTCTGTTTTTTTTTGATGTCATTACTGTTCATTAAATCCAAGCCACTTGATAGAAATATTATAATTGTGCTATCTTCAGTTTTCAACTTTATTTCCAAATGTTGCAAGTTTTGTTTATTTGGGGAGACATTATAACATAGCAATCAGTACCTTGCTATTACAATGTCAGTGACCTGGGTTAAAGCAACACACACAAAACGCTGAGGAACTCAGCAGGTCACGCAGCATCTGTGAGAAAGAGTAGTCATATCAGGACTGAAAAGGAGAAGTCAGGAAAAGGAATGGGAGAAATCAGAGTGAGAAGATGGGGGGGAGAGGTAAAAGGTGACAAGTGAAACTGGGAGAGAGGGAGGGGTGGTAAAGAACTGGGAAGTTGATGAAAGATAAACAGCTGGAAGGAAAGAAAAAAGACCACAGAAGAAAAAGGAAGGGGGAGGAGCACCAGAGGGAGGTGTTGGGCAGGTAAGAAGACAAGGTTGTAAGAGGGGAACAGGAATGGAGAATGGCGAGGGGCTGGGGGCACAATTACTGGAAGTTCGAGAAATTGATGTTCATGGCATCAGGTTGGAGGCTACCCGGACAGAATACAAGTTGTTGCTCCTCCAACCTGACTATGGCCTCATTGTGGCAGTAGAGGAGGCCATGGACTGACTTTTTGGAATGGGAAGTAGAACTGAAATGGATGTCCACTGGAAGACTCAGCCATGGTCTGTAAGGAGTTTGTGTGTTCTCCTCATGATCTTGTGAGTTTCCTCCCATATTCCAAAGATATACGGGTTAGTACATTAATTGGGCATACTGGTGTCATTAGGCCGTGTGGCTGTTAACCATGCTGTATCTCTTTAAAAAAACTCAACAGCACAATTTTACTTGTATAGTTTTTCATCTTCCCGTCACATTATATAAATTTTCTGCAATAAAAAAATACATCAACAGCCATAATTCATCCTCAATCAATATTTAATGAAAGTCAAAGAGATATTTTATACATTCTGCTGGAACTTGTACAGAAATAAGGTAGTCCAGCTTTGAAACTGCACGAAGCACATTTTTAGCATTAGCAGCCAAGAGAGATCTATTACACATAGCATGTGTAACCCATCAATGCAGATTTCAGTACATCAACCAGTCCTTTTGAAGACCATAGTATTCAAAAAGGTGTGGCAGTGATATTTGTACAAGACTATGGAATGATCAGATTACTTCAACCCTTAAGCAGCTTATTTTCAATTACCACAAGCATGTGGCATTTGTTAATTAAATTCCAACGTTGCCCCCGCCCCTGGAAAAAGAAAATCTATACCCTACATATTAAGTGCTTTTTGGTTCTATTCTCGCAGTGAATGCACTCGAAAATATTTAATGAGGTTTAACCCCTCCCCAAAGCTCACATGTAATGTGAACTCTGTGGACTGAAAAGCTATAATCAAAATATGATTGCAGAAAAAAAGAAAATCAGGTACATGTGTGATAACTGTTTCACTTGAAACGTCCACCATCTCCTTCGCTAACAAAACGTTTGCGTCCCCTGAAAGAAAAATAAAATAGGTATGTTACCAATTCCTGGTAATGTAAGAACAATTGTGACATAAGCTTTTTGTGTGCTAGAATTGTATTTGGGGCAGAGATGGAATGGAATTAATTGTAAATGTAGAGATCCACAGACCACAATGCTCATCTTCCAGGTTGTTGCCCCATGTTGGAGCCTGAAAGATTGCAAAGTAGAACTTAAAAGACAGAATAATTAATTGTATATTTAATAAGCTGCCATTTTGACAACTAGAAGGATTTAGCATATGCTATTAAAGTGTTACTGGAAAGCCATGTTTATGTAACCTATCGTGCTAATATCTTGTGAAGTTTTTTAAATCAGCTTTTTACTTGTGTAGGGCAGGTAGGTTCTCAATAGTATTCTCCAGCTCTTGTGTTTTAAGGACAATCTAAATTTGGAAGGAGAAAGTTGGTTTTTGTTTGGGTGCTCTTCCACTCAAGGTTTAATTTATCTTACATTTATAGTTTTCTAAACAAAGGCTGAGTATTTCTTCAAAGGCTTTCTCCTTCACTTCTCTCCCCCCCCCCCACCCCCGCCAATGGAATAAGTACAAGAATATGAAAGGTACAGAGGAATAATGGCCAGACATGGGCAACTGGGACTAGCTTGGTGGGCAGCCCAGTCAAGATAGACTTGTTGGGCCGAAAGGCCTATTCCCATGCTGCATTACTCTACAACAATATGGCTGTGGGAATAGGTCATATGACTTGGATTACCATTAATACCAAAAGCATGTACTCTTATATAAATCTACATTTTTATAATACATGGGAGAGACGAAACATCACTGAAATCTTGCTTGTGGCACAAAAGATGGTAATAAATATTCTTTGGGAGGTTGCATTTAGCTGCAGAGAGGGTTTAAGAATTAGTTTTTCTGAATAGTCATCTTTTAAAAATCTTTTTGTGGTATATGCAACTAACTCACAAGAGATGATGAAATCCAGTTTGAAAATGCCATTTACACAGTGACCCGTGAAGAGTGATCCACTACAATGTTACTCACCGAGATGGACAAAGATCTCTCAGCTCTTTCACTATGATCCCCATTTGATGGCACTGTTCCACGAACCGTTCCATTACTGCATAAGCCTGCGGCACATCCAAATGGATGTCTGGAATTTCCTTGTATACTCGCTCAAAGCCCTGCAATTTGAAAAAGCTATTTTAAAAAGTAAACTGTACTTTTTAAAGCATGACAACTCTTTTACCACTTTTTTTTAACTAAATTACTATGAGACAGGTTTCACTATACATGCTCAGGATAGAAAATAACTTTTAAAAAAATGATTAGATAACCTAAAACCAAAGAAAGATGTTCATAAAACTTAATAACAGCAATATTTTATTTTCCCACAATGCTGCCGCATGTATTCAATATACTGTGCTACAATGCTTTCCCCTCCACCGTCTGCTATAATATACTTTGTTCAATATACTCCAGTACCCCATTGAAGTGCTGGATAAATAGCAGAAAGGATTAAACCATCTTTCAGCCAAATCAGGTTACCATCGAATATCAGGAACAAACTGATCACCCGATGTCAGCCCAAGTTAAATATAACTTTTAAACAGGTTAATAATGATAAAAATGGCAAATATTCTAATACTTCAGGGAATGAAAAGTCAAAAGTACATCCAGATACTGAAAATAAGTAAGAACAAAGTACTTGGAAAAACTCAGCAGGTCAGTCTGAAGCAAACTTTCTCTCTCCACAAATATACCCTGAGTATTTACAGGAATTTCTATTTTGAATATTGTATTGATAAAGAAAAATAGTCTAATGAACTGTACAGCACAACTCACTGTTTATATTAAGTCTACCATGGGTCCTCAATTAGCCTTCTTTTCTAAAAATCAAAATAACCTAAATACCACTATCAAATAAAAACAAAAATAAACTCAGCAAGCCAGGAATCATCCATGGAAAGAGACAATTTCAGATTAAAAACCTTTTCATGAATACACTCAGTGGCTACTTTCTTAGGTACACTTGCTGGTTTATGCAAATATCTAACATCAGCTAATCATGTCATATTAACTGCATAAAAGCATGCAGTTGTAGTCAAGAGGTTCAATTGCTGTTCAGACCAAACATTGGAATGGGGAAGATATGTATTCTAAGTGATTTTGATCATGGAATGATGTGTCAGAGGTGATTTAAGAATTTTATAAACTACTATATTCTGGGACTTTCTTGCACTAGTCTCAATAGTTTACAGAGAATGTTACAAAGAAAAACAAAAAGCATCCAGTGAATGGAAGTTCTGTGGGCGAAAATGCCTTGTTAATGAGAGGTCAGAGGAGTGAAGTCGGAGTTGTTCAAGCTGACAGGATGGCAACTACATGTTAACAACAGTGGTGTGCAGAAGAACATCTCAGAATGCACAAAGCTGAACTCTGATGGACTACAGCAGAAGATCACAAACAGGAGGTATCCAAAAAAGCTGCCACTGTGTGTATGTATGTATATATTCAAAACGTTGATTCTGTTCATGTTTATTTCCAAGGATGTGCTCTTTCTTTCTATTAATTCTTTATTGTTCACACGTGCGACTGTGGCTCTTCTAATTTGAACATTTAGAAAAGGGCTTGCAAAGTTTATTTTCTGACATGTATTCAGTTAGTCTTGTGAAACTTGATGCATAATTATCCCAGTTGAGGCTACCAGAACAAATAACGTACAACAGCAGTGCTACCCAGTAGATGGCACTCTTACTCTGTTCATTTGGTCCACGGTGATAATAGATTCCCACAAGGATTTCAGCAGCTTTAGTATCATATTGAAGGTTGTTTCTCCTGTTGATTCCAGAACCATCACTATAGCCTAAATATTTTGAAAATAAAATCAACATTGGACCATCTTAAACAAGCATCAGTACTAAACATTTACAATAGTTACTGAAGGCTTTTCAACGCAACAGAAACAGATGTTCTGAATGTCTTACTAGTTCTGTGAAAACGTTTACATAATAGCAAACCTATCTTTCAGTAATATACAGCGTTCTCTTGAAAACTTTGGGTAAGCAATCCCAAAAATCTGCTTTCACCTTGTATATTTCAGAGAACTGTGTGGGCTTACTCAATTGAATGATACTCTGGATATTAAAGAAATCAAGAGGTACGCTGTGACACAGAAACGTGGTGGGCAAGGTACAAAATCTTAGTGAAAGGCTGAGCAATCATAAAGGTCTGAATGGCCTACAGTTGTTTCTACTTATGCTTGTAAACAAACTACTAAATATACACAGACATCCTCAAAACACCATTGCCAATGGTTCCAAATAAATTTCTTATTGATAAATTAAGGAACCTACACTTCACTATTCATGGCTTACAACTAGATATGCAGTCAAGCGCTAAAAGCAGCAATTGATTAAAAACTCAGGTGATACTGACTGCTTTACTCAGTGGTTCTGTTACTTTAACAGAACCATCTCTAGGAAAGAATTGCTAATAACTTATGCAAAGGAGAGATTATTACCCAAAGTTCAGATCTGCAGAAGGTGACTCTAGAACCTTGGAAGGACAGATTGGGGTAAAACTGAAAAGGAATGGTTCCCCCCCCCCCCCCTTTTTGCTTCCAATTTCACCTTGTGCTAATGTGGTGTTTAGAATTTATCAAATAATATTGCAATTGCAAAACCAACCACAGAAGCCCCAAATGTCAAAAAGGTAACCAACACAAATTGGTTAGAACACGTGATCAAGAACACCTTAGAGAAAGCAACCACTGAAGTTAACAATGTCATCAGCCCTGGAGAGTAACAGCTTACAGTTATTTTGTTCTCATATTTAATCTGCACAGCCATGTAGACTGCTACATGCTTTGAGTGATCGCTGCTGATTTGAATAAGAACCATACAACTTTGTTCAGAGTACCAAAGCCTTTATGTGAAGTTTGTCTTTTCCTCGCGCCCCCCCCCCCCCAACCGCTGTGCTGGAATCAGATGAGTAATGCATGTCAATACATCAAGCATCATATTGTCTGTCTTCTTAAGGAAGCATTTACAATCTAAATGCCCTCAAATGGATTATCTTGCTTCCTTAAAGTGCATCTCCAAATCAGCATATACCTTCATATTGAGTTACTGCACTTTATTTCATTTTTTCTTAATTATCTTCTCCCAGTTCATTCACATTGTTCACATATTTAGTAAATATGCCTTTCCTGGCCCTCAGTTTCACCGTTATAAACTTACCTGACCCATAGTGTCTTATTAGAGATCCTTGTGACTATTTTTCCCCAAGTTCAGTTGAACTGTTTAATGCTCTACTGCTCTCCTAGATCATTTACCAGCAGTGTGTCCATTTTATTTTCTCCCAGCTCTACTTTCATCTCCTTAAAATCTAATTTTCTGTATTACCCTAGACTTTCCATGCTCATACCCATCTCAATCATTATCCTAAACCCAATTGTGCTCCATTTGCATAATGTTTGAAAGAATTCATTGTTACCTTGTACACAAGCTCATGGTGAAAGTGTGGCACTTCAAGTTCCCGCAGACAACGTTCAGCTTCTCCTACATCTCCAGACACTTGGTATTCCTTCAGCAACATCTCAATCTGTCAAAAGAGATGGGCCCTGTCAAACACAGTTCTGCAACAATTGATTAATCTGCCCAAACACTAACTATTTGGTCAATACTACTAAGACTACAGGTTGACAACTGTAAATGTCCAGTCTTGTTGGTTCCAGATTCTGAGAAATTAATCAAAAAATTATCTGGGTTAATTATAAAAATGGATATTATTGAATAGTCAGGTTTCACGTAGGATTTGGGTACAAATATTTTTAAATGCACAGGTCATGAATCCATCAAATGTGCACTTGCTGTCTCCAAGAGCAGTACAGTTAGATACACTACACCAAACATATTATTCAATGCATTTCAATTCTCTATCACTTAAGTATAAAAGAATTCTTTCCTGTGCTACCCCCATCACCCGAGTTCTTTTGTCAGCATATTAAATGTGTCATTCTTTTGTCAATTTTCAGCCATTTAACATAAATCCTTTTTGATTTTAAGTACATTATTTTCTCCCCTTGAATCTCTAATCTGAGACCACCGCCAGCTATCCACCTAATGTAAACCATTTTAATACATTTTATCTGTACCTATCCAAACTTCTCTCACCCTCTGTGAAGGTCTGGTATCTAAAATTGAAAATGTTATCTTGTTACTTATATTTATTTTATGAAACTTTCCTGTCTACGTCATGAGTTACAATGAGTACCCCATACTTTAGCAGCTTGGTTGGCTGCCAACTTAAAAGAACAGACACTTGTTCTTCCATCCATAAGACTATACGAAGAGAATATGAGTGTGTTCAGGTGACCTGCGCCTCAGCCCACCCCACTTCATTTCCTTTCACTCTCCTTATGATTCACCCGGGTTCCCTCACCCTATTTTTCTGCCCCAAACTCCATGATCCAGTTTTATTCTCCTCCACCCCATCTGCCTTTCACCCACACATTTAATCTACTGGGCCTCCTATCCCCTCCCCAAACTGGTTCTATCTGCCCATCATGCTCCCTCCTCATCTGGTTCCACTTATCAGATTCCCTGTTTACTAGATTCCAAGCAGATTCACAAGTCTCCATTAAGTATCCTTCCACAGCTGCCTCCAGTTTTCCACTCTTTTCACACCTACCTGACCAACTCTTCTTCATTCCTTATCTGCCTCCATTTATTACCCACCAGTCATTCTCTCCCAACTATACCCCTCTATTGGCTCACTTTGTTCCACTTAGAACCTGACAGCCCATCCCTTTCACCTCTTTATGCTACACCTATCCTCTCCATTCACAGTCTTGACATGGGATCTTGACCCAAAATAT
Source organism: Hypanus sabinus (assembly GCF_030144855.1). Taxonomy (NCBI): domain Eukaryota; kingdom Metazoa; phylum Chordata; class Chondrichthyes; order Myliobatiformes; family Dasyatidae; genus Hypanus; species Hypanus sabinus. Next base: position 3,560,826 of record NC_082727.1, read on the forward strand.
CAACCGTTCCTATGCCTCCACAGGTGCTGTACAACCTGCCAAATTCCTCCAGCAGTTTGTGTTTTAGATCCGGGTCCCAGCATCTGCATTCTCTACAGTCTTTGTTTGACAAAGAGTAGTTCAACTGAGGATCACAAACAAAAGTTTGGAACTGTACTTGGTGATACGCGTCTGATTATCTCCACCACTTTCTTTTGGGATAGTGACAAGTCAAGTCAACTTCCATTGTCATTTCGACCATAACTGCTGGTACAGTGCATAGTAAAAATGAGACGTTTTTCAGAACCATGGTTTACATGACACAGTACAAAAAACTAGACTGAACTACGTAATAAAACAAAACACACAGAGAAAGCTATACTAAACTACAGACCTACACACTGCATAAAGTGCACAAAAACAGTACTGGCATTACAATAAATATTATACAGGACAGTAGGGCAAGGCTTTGGGTATTGAGGAGTCTGATAGCTTGGGGGAAGAAACTGTTATATAGTCTGGTCGTAAGAGCCTGAATGCTTCGGAGCCTTCTTCCCAGACAGCAGGAGGAAGAACAGATTGTATGAGGGGTGCATGGGGTCCTTCATAATGCTGTTTCCTTTGCGGATGCAGCGTGTAGTGTAAATGTCCATGATGGCGGGAAGAGAGACCCCGATGATCCTTTCAGCTGACCTCACTATCCGCTGCAGGGTCTTGCGATCTGAGATGGTGCAATTTCCGAACCAGGCAGTGATGCAGTTGCTCAGGATGCTCTCAATACAACCCCTATAGAATGTGATGAGGATGGGGGGGTGGGGGGGGGGGTGGGAGGTGGACTTTCCTCAGCCTTCGCAAAAAGTAGAGACGCTGCTGGGCTTTCTTTGCTATGGAGCTGGTGTTGAGGGACCAGGTGAGATTCTCCATCAGGTGAACACCAAAAAATTTGGTGCTCTTTACAATCTCTACCGAGGAGCCGTCGATGTACAGCGGGGAGTGGTCGCTCCGTGCCCGCCTGAGGTCAACAACCATCTCTTTTGTTTTGTTCACATTAAGAGACAGGTTGTTGGCTCTTCACCAGTCTGTTAGTCGCTGCACCTCCTCTCTGTAAGCTGACTCGTCGTTCTTGCTGATGAGACCCACCATGGTGGTAGTAAGTTAAAAATGAAATGTATACATTAAATCAAATATCAACTTAAAGGACAGGCATTAAAAACACTTTTCATATCTCCTAGCCAGAAATAGTATTCTTCTATTAACTGGTATGACCACTAACAATCCAAAGACATACAACAAACAGTGGTGCTAGAAAGTTTGTGAACTCTGTAGAATTTTCTCTCTTTCTGCATAAATATGACTTAAAACGTGATCAGATCTTAATGCAAGTCCTAAAACTAGTTAAGAGAACCCAATTAAATAAACAAAAAAACTTTATTTGTTCATTTATTTATTGAGTAAAATGATCCAATATTACATGTATTTTTTTGGAAAAAGAATGTGAACCTTTGCTTTCAGTAACTGTACAACAAAAACGTCAACCAAATGTTTCTGGTAACTTGATTGGCTGCATCGGCTGATCTGCACATCGGCTTGAAGAATTTGAGGCCATTCCTCCTTAGAAAACTGCTTCAGCTCTGGGATGTTGGTGGGCTTCTTTGCTGAACTGCTTGCTTCAGGTCCTTCCAAAGTATTTCTATAGAATTAAGGTCCAAAACACAAATTTTCTTCTTTTTAAACCATTCTGTTGTTGATCTACTCTTGTCTTTCAAATCATTCCCTGACATTCTCCTGTAAAATTTTGAATTCATTGTTCACTCAATGAATACAAGCTGAACAGGCCCTGAGACAGCAAAGCATCCCTAAACCATGATGATCCTTTCACCATGCTTCAGAGTTGGAATGAAGTTTTGGTGTTGGTGTGCAGTGTCCTTTTACCTCCAAACATTGGGGTGTATTTTTTGCCAAAAAGATCAACTATTGTCTCATCTGTCCACAGACCATGTTCCCAGAGGTGCACAGATCATCCAGGTGGGCTTTTGCAAACTTGAGATGTGCAGTAACTTCTTTTTGGACAGCAGTGGTTTCCGCCGTGGTGTCTTTCCAAGAACACCATTCTTGTTAAGTGTTTTTCTTATAAGTAGACATATGGGCAGAGACTTTAGGAAGATCTAGATATTTCTGCAGGTCTTTTGTAGTTACCCTTGGGTACTTTTACAACTCTTCCCTCAGCAATGTGCTCTTGGTGTGAGCTTTGCAGGATGCCCACTCCAAGGGAGAGCATCAACAGTACTAACTTTCCTCGAATTGTAGAAAGTTTTTCTTACTGTGGACTGATGACCACTCAAGTCTATAGAAATCGTCTGTAGCCTTTTCCAGCTTTATGCATCTCTACAGTTCTTTTTCTAAGGTCCTCTGAAAAACTATAAGATACAGGAGCAGAATTAGTCCATTCAGCCCATCGAGTCTGCTCTGCCAGTCCATCATGACTGTTCCCAGATCCCACTCACCTGCTTTCTCGCCGAGTCCTTTAATGCTCTGACTGATCAGTAAACTATCAACTTATGCCTTAAATATACCCCACAGACTTGGCCTCCGCCACAGTCTGTGGCACAGCATTCCATAGATTCCTACTATCTGTCTAATAAAATTCCTCCTTACTTCTGTTCTAAAAGATCGCCCTGTGGCGACACATTTCCTGGCACATTCGAACCGACTCACAATTAGATAGCCTACGGGGGTTTGCGAGCACAGAGCTTTGGAGCCTCTGCGCCATGGGGGGCCGGTTGAGGGAGGCTTAAAAGTGAGGCTGAAGTTTTCGAATAAAGTTTTTTTCCTTCGACTGCAGTTACCGACTCCGTGTCGTAATTTTAGCGCTGTGTGTAGCACACCGCTACAATTGGTGACCCCGACGGTCCAAACGATTTTTGGACCAGAAATGACCGACGCCGCCTCTGTTCATGCGGTTTTGTTGAAACTGCCGGGTTTCTGGACACAGCGCCCGGACCTATGGTTCCAGCAAGCCGAAGCCAGATCACCTCAGAAGACACCCGCTACTACTACGTGGTGAGCTCCCTCGACCAGGACACAGCGGCCCAGGTCACGGAGTTCGTACAGTCGCCTCCGGCAGACGGCAGGTACACGGAATTCAAAGCCCTGCTCCTCAGGACTTTCGGACTCTCACGGCGCGAGCGGGCTGCCCGTTTACTGCACCTGGATGGCTTGGGCGACAGACCTCCATCGGCTTTAATGAATGAGATGTTGTCTCTGGCCGACGGACACACATGCCTCATGTTTGAGCAGGCATTCCTGGAGCAGCTGCCCGAGGACATACGCCTGCTGCTGTCCGACGCGGATTTCAGTGACCCCCGGAAGGTGGCAGCCCGGGCGGACTTGCTGTGGAACGCCAAAAAGGTGAGCGGGGCGTCCATCGCACAGATCTCCCAGCCACGCTCCCAGCAGCAAACCAGTCCAGGCCCGGCCGCAGAGCCTGCCAACCCCCGGCCCAATGAACACTGGTGCTTCTACCACCAGCGGTGGGGCGCAGAAGCCCGCCGTTGTCGCCCGCCCTGCAAGTTCCCGGGAAACGCCAGGGCCAGCCGCCGCTGATGGCTACGGCGGCTGGCCATCGGGATAGCCTCCTGTATGTGTGGGATAGAAGGTCGGGACGCCGGTTTTTGGTCGATACTGGGGCTGAGATCAGCGTTTTACCTCCGACGAGTTACAACACCCGCAGCAGGGCACCGGCTCCCCCCGTGAGGGCCGTGAATGGCAGCACAGTAAGGACCTATGGCACCCGTCAGGTGCAGCTACAGTTCGGCTCCAGCCAGTTCACGTGGGACTTCACACTGGCCGCCGTAGCTTCTGGGTGCGGATTTTTTGCGGGCTCACAGCCTACTGGTCGACCTGCCCAGGAAGAGACTGGTACACGCCGAGACCTTTCAGACGTTCTCCCTGGGTGCAGCCCAGTTGCCAGCCCCTCACCTCGGCTCCATCATGCTGTCCGACAACGACTTCACCAGGGTCCTGGCGGAGTTCCCATCGGTTCTGGCACCGCAGTTCACAGCGGCCATGCCCAGGCACGGCGTACAGCACCACATCCCGACCCAGGGACCACCCCTCCACGCCCGCGCTCAGCGGCTTCCCCCCGGACAAGCTCCGACTGGCGAAGGAGGAGTTCCAGAGGATGGAGGAATTGGGGATCATCCGGCGGTCCGACAGCCCATGGGCCTCCCCCCTGCACATGGTGCCCAAAGCGACGGGGGGCTGGAGACCGTGCGGCGACTACCGCAGGCTGAATGAGGCTACCACACCGGACCGCTACCCTGTGCCGCACATTCAGGACTTTGCAGCAAACCTGCACGGCGCACGGATCTTCTCCAAGGTAGACCTCGTCCGTGGGTACCATCAAATCCCGATGCATCCTGACGACGTCCCCAAAACGGCTTTCATCACCCCTTTCAGCCTTTTCGAGTTCCTCCGCATGCCGTTCGGCCTGAAGAATGCCGCACAGACGTTCCAGCGGTTAATGGACGCGGTGGGACGGGACCTGGACTTCGCGTTCATCTATTTGGATGACATCCTCATAGTCAGCGGCAGTCGTCAGGAGCATCTGTCCCACCTCCGTCAACTCTGCGCCCAATTGAGTGAGTACGGTCTTACAATCAACCCCGCCAAATGCCAGTTCGGACTCGATACCATTGACTTCCTGGGCCACAGGATTACTAAAGACGGGGCAACCCCTCTGCCCGCTAAGGTAGATGCAGTCCGCCTCTTTCCCCGACCCACCACGATCAAAGGCCTTCAGGAATTCGTAGGTATGGTCAATTTCTACCACCGCTTCCTCCCTTCAGCTGCCCGGATCATGCGCCCCCTGTTCGCCCTGATGTCGGGTCCGAGCAAGGACATTACCTGGGACAAGGAGTCCGCCGCCGCTTTCGTTCAAACGAAGGAAGCTTTGGCGGACGCCGCAATGCTAGTACATCCCAGAATGGACGCCCCTACCGCCCTCACAGTGGACGCATCAAACACGGCAGTCGGTGGGGTGCTGGAGCAACTCATCGCAGGATCACTGGCAACCCCTGGCGTTTTTCAGCAAACACCTGCGACCACCCGAGCTTAAGTACAGTGCTTTCGACCGGGAACTGTTGGCGCTCTACCTGGCAATCCGGCATTTCAGGTACTTCCTAGAAGGTCGGCCCTTCACCGCGTTCACGGACCACTAACCGCTTACCTTTGCGTTTACGAAAGTGTCCGACCCCTGGTCGTCCCGCCAGCAATGCCACCTGTCCTACATCTCTGAATACACGACGGATGTCCGGCACGTCTCGGGTAAGGACAATGTCGTGGCGGATGCGCTCTCTCGCCCTACCGTTCATGCCCTTTCCCAAGGGGTAGACTTTGAGGCACTGGCAGAGGCGCAGCAGGCGGATGAGGAGATTCCGAGTTACAGAACCGCAGTCTCCGGTTTGCAGCTCCAGGACCTCCCCGTAGGCCCAGGTGAGAGGACCCTACTCTGTGACGTCGCCACCGGCCAGCCCCGTCCAGTCGTCCCGACAGCATGGCGGCGCCGCGTTTTCGACTCCATTCATAACTTGGCGCATCCCTCCATCCGGACAACTGTCCGGATGGTTTCCAGCAGGTTCGTTTGGCACGGACTCCGCAAACAGGTCAGTGAATGGGCCAAAACGTGCATGCACTACCAGACGGCCAAGGTGCAGCGGCACACCAAAGCCCCACCACAGCAGTTCCACCCGCCCACCGGCGTTTCGACCACATTCATGTGGATATCGTGGGCCCCCTGCCAGTGTCGCGCAGAGCATGACACCTCCTGACTATTGTGGACCGGTTCACAAGATGGCCAGAGGCGGTCCCGCTCACGGACACCACCTCCGAATCTTGCGCCCGAGCCCTGATCGCCACCTGGATATCTCGCTTTGGTGTACCAGCCCACATTACCTCCGACAGAGGCGCCCAGTTCACCTCCAGCCTGTGGTCAGCTATGGCCAGCCTTTTGGGGACTCAGCTGCACCACACAACTGCCTACCACCCACAGTCGAACGGGCTAGTGGAGCATTTCCACCGTCACCTGAAGTCGGCCCTCATGGCCCGCCTGCGAGGAGCCAACTGGGCGGACGAGCTTCCCTGGGTCCTACTCGGCATCCGCACAGCGCCCAAGGACGACCTGCACGCCTCGTCGGCCGAGTTGGTATACGGCGCGCCCCTGGTCGTCCCCGGGGAGTTCCTACCAGCCCCAAGGGGGCAAGAGGAAGTACCCGCAGCAGTCCTGGGCAGACTACGCGAGAAGCTCGGTAACTTGGCCCCCATACCCACTTCACAGCATGGGCGGCACCCGACCTGTGTACCCAAAGACCTACAGAACTGTAAGTTTGTGTTTGTACGAAGGGGCGGGCATCGGCCGCCGCTGCAGCGGCCATACGAGGGGCCGTTTATGGTGCTCCGGAACAACGGGTCCACATTCGTGCTGGACGTTGGGGGGAAAGAGGAGGTTTTCACGGTGGACCGCCTCAAACTGGCCCATGTGGACCTGGCACAACCGACCGAGTTTCCGGCGCCTCGGCGCAGAGGCCGACCTCCCAAGCAGGTTCTGGCCCAGACTGTGGACATTGGGGGGTGTATCGCCGGTTCTGGGGGAGGGTTATGTGGCGACCCATTTCCTGGCGCATCCGAACCGACTCACAATTAGATAGCCTACGGGGGTTTGCGAGCACAGAGCTTTGGAGCCTCTGCGCCATGGGGGGCCAGTTGAGGGAGGCTTAAAAGTGAGGCTGAAGTTTTCGAATAAAGTTTTTTTCCTTCGACTGCAGTTACCGACTCCATGTCGTAATTTTAGCACTGCGTGTAGCACACCGCTACAGCCCCTCAATTTTGAGGCCATGCCCTCTAGTTCTGGATAAAACCACCATAGGAAACATCCCCTCCACATCCACCTGATCTAGTCCTTTCAACATTCAGTAGGTTTCAATGATTCCCCCTGCATTCTTATAAATTTCAGTGAGTACAAGCCTAAAACTGCCAAACACTAATAATGTTAACTCCTTCATTCCCGGAATCATTCCTGTGAACCTCCTCTGGACTTTCTCCAATGACAGCACATCATTTCTGAGATATGGGGCAATACTCCAAGTGTAGCCTGATTAGTATCTTATAAAGCCTCTGCATTATTTCCTTGCTTTTATATTCCTCTTGAAATAAATGCCAATGTTGCACTTGTCTTCTTTGCCAGACTCAACCTGTAAATTAACATTCTGGGAGTCTTCAACGAGGACTCCCAAGTCCCTCTGCACCTCTGATGTTTGATTTCTCTCCCCATTTAGATAAAAGTCTGCACGACTGTTCATTTTACCAAAATGCATTATCATACATTTTCTAACACTGTCACTTTTTTTGTCCATTATTCCAATTTGCCCAAGTCCTGCTGCAATTGCATTACTTCCTCAATGCTATCTATCCCTACACCTATCTTCTTATCATCCACAAACTTTGCCACGAAGCTATCAATTCCATTATCTAAATCACTGGCAAACAATGTGGAAAGTAGCGATCCCAATACCGAAACCTAGGAACACTACTAGTCACTGGCAGCCAAATAGAAAAGGCTCCTTTTATTCCCCCTCGCTGCCTTCTGCCTGTCAGCCATTTCTCTATCCATCTTCCCTACAAAGCCCCGGGATTTTATCTTGTCAAGTAGCCCCATGTGTGGCAATTTATTAAATGCCTTCTGAAAATTCAAGTAAATGACATGCACTGCTTCTCCTTTGTCCACCCTGCTTTCTTCCTCAAAGAACTCTTAATAGATTTGTCAGGCAAGATCTCCCTTTACAGAAATCAAGCTGACTTTGACTTATTTAATTGACTTACCTGACTTATTTTTTATTAGTCTTAGTCTTTGACTTACTTTATCATTAGTCTCCAAGTACCCCCAGACCTCATCCTTAGTAATAGACTCCAACACTTCCCCAACCACTGAGGTTAAGCTAACTGGCCTATAATTTCCTTTCTTTTGCCTTCCTCCCTTCTTAAAGAATGTAACTTGTAATTTTCCAGTCCTCCAGGACTATGCCAGAATCAAGTGATTCTTGAAAGATCATGATCAATCCATCAGTTAACTCTTCAGTAACCTCTCTCAGGACTCTGGGATGTACTCTGTCTGGTCCAGGTCACTTATCTACCTCAAGACCTTTGAGTTTGCCTAGCACTCACTGACTTCTGGCACATTGTTAGTATCTTCCACAGTGAAGACAGATACAAAGTACTTATCAAGTTCACCTGCCAAATTTCTTTGTTCCCCATCACTAACCCCCCAGCATCATTTTCCAGTGGTCCAATATCAACTCTCACCTCCCTTTTACTCTTTGTATCCTGCTTTATACTATTGGCTAGTTTGCCCTCATATTTCATCTTTTCCCTTATAGTTTTTTTAGTTGCCTTTTGTTGGGATTTTTAAAGCTTCCAAATCATATGATTTCCCACTCACTGTTGCTACTTTATACGCCCTTTCCTTGGCTTTTATGCTGTCCTTAACTTACCTTGTCAGCCACAGTTGCCTACCCCTGCCATTTGAGAACAACTACTTCTGTGGGACATATCTATCCTGCACCTTGTGAACTATTGCCAGAAACTTGCCATTTCCGCTCTGCCATCATTCCCGCCAGTATCCTCCTCCAATCCACCTGGGCAAGCTCCCCTCTCATGCCTTTGTAATTCCCTTTATTCCACTGCGATACTGATACATATGACTTATGCTTCTCCCTCTCAAACTGCGGTACAAATTCAATTATAGTATGATCACTCCCTCCTTTATATTAAGCTTCCTGAGAAAATCTGAGTTATTACACAACTGTAACTGTAGCACATTCTGCAGCTGTACAGGGCCCTGGTGAGACCACACCTGGAGTATTGTGTGCAGTTTTGGTCTCCAAATTTGAGAAAGGACATTCTTGCTATTGAGGGAGTGCAGCGTAGGTTCACAAGGTTAATTCCCGGAATGGCAGGACTGTCATATGTTGAAAGATTGGAGCGACTGGGCTTGTATACACTGGAATTTAGAAGGATGAGAGGGGATCTGATAGAAACATATATTATTAAGGGATTGGACACACTGGAGGCAGGAAGCATGTTCCCGCTGATGGGCAAGTCCAGAACTAGAGGCCACAGTTTAAGAATAAGGGGTAGGCCATTTAGAACAGAGATGCGGAAAAACTTTTTCACCCAGAGAGTGGTGGATATGTGGAATGCTCTGCCCCAGAAGGCAGTGGAGGCCAAGTCTCTGGATGCATTCAAGAGAGAGTTAGATAGAGCTCTTAATAGATAGCGGGGTATAGATAGGGCAGGAACGGGGTACTGATTGTGTATGATCAGCCATGATCTCAGTGAATGGCGGTGCTGGCTAGAAGGGCCGAATGGCCTACTCCTGCACTTACTGTCTATTGTCTATTAACACCCAATCTAAGATAGCCTTTTAAGAGCAGTTTTGCTTCAGCCTTTCCCATAGTAGGATCAAGCTGCTCTAAAAAGCCACCTCGTAGACATTCAACAAATTCCCTCTCGTACAATGACACCAACCTGATTTTCCCAATCCCTTTGCACATTGAAGTCCCTCATTACAATTTGGAACATTACCTGCCAATCTCAACCCCACAGCTTGGAGGTCTATATTCTGATTCCCACAATAGTTTTGATTAAGGCATGGTGCACATAAACAGATCTTTATTGAGAACAGCAGGCTCTGTCAGTAACCTGACTTTTTGTGTTTTTTTTTAAATAACGCAAGTCACCTCTACAACCCATACATCCAATCTCATCTCATTGACTGGAACGCCAGACTGCAAATAGATTCGTAGAGGTTCACATACTTTTTCCAAAAAAGTATGTATTGGATAGTACTGGATCATTTTTCTCAAATCAATGAACAAGTATAATATTTTTGTGTTATTTATTTAACTGTGTTCTCTTTATCTACTTTTAGGTCAACTGAGTTTTAAGAAATGACTATCTGATCACATTTTAGGTCATGTTAATGCAGAAAGAGAAAATTCTGCAGGGTTCTCTTACTTTCTCACAACACTGTACATTATTATTATGCTTTTAATATACTAAAGTACTCCAAGCTGCTTATCAGTAGGCTACCAAAGAAAATTTATGAGGCGCTGTAGGCCATCAGCAGCAGCAGAATTGTACTCAACTATAATCTGTAACCTCATGGCCCGGCATATGCCCACTTTAGCAGGTCAGGGGATCAACCCTGGTTCAATGAGGGCAGGAGGGCATGCCAAAAACACCACCAGGCATACTTCAATACGAGGAGCACCATGGACAATACAGGACCACTGCTTGTCATAAGCAGCAAGTAACAGTCAGAGCCAAGTGGTCCCACAATCAACAGATCAGATCACATTCAGCCGTGAAGGAGGCTCCACAAATATCCCCAACCTCAATGACAGATGTGCCCAGCACTCCTGTGCAAAAGATAAGCTGAGGCATTTGCAACAATCTTCAGTCAGAAGTGCCAAGTAGATGATCCAGCTCGGCCTCCTCCACAAGTCCCCAGCATCCCAGATGTCAGTACGCAGCCAATCCGATTCATTCCACGTGATATCAAGAAACGGCTGAAAGCACTGGATACTGCAAGGCTACAGGAGCCCAGACAAACTCCTGGCAACAGTCCTTAAGACTTGTGCTCCAGAACTTGCCATGTCACAAGCCAAGCTGTTCTAGTGCAGCTACAACACTGGCATCTACCTAGCAAAGTGGAAAACTGCTCAGGTATGACCTGGACACCAGAAACAGGACAAGTTCAACCCAGCCATTTACCGCCCTATCAGCCTACTCTCAATCATCAGCAAAGTAATGCAAGGGGTCACCAACAATGCTATAATGCAGCACCTACTTGGCAATAACCTGCTTACGGATGCCCAGTTTGGGTTCTATCAAGGCCACTCAGCTCCTGACCTCATCACCTCCTCGGTTCAAACATGGACCAAAGAGCTAAATATCAGAGGTCAGGGGAGAGTGATAGCCCTCAACATCAAGGCACCATTTGACTGAGTATGGCATCAAGGTGCCCTATCTAAAATGGAGTCAATAAAAATTAAAGGGAAGCCCCTCCACTGGTTGGAATCATACCTGACACGGAAGAAGATGGTTGTGGTGGGTGGAGGTCAATCATCTCATCCTCAGAACATCACTGCAGGAGTTCCTCAGGGAAGTGTCCTAGAGTAACAACCATCTTCAGCTGCTTCATCAATGACCTTCCTTCTGTCATCAGGTCAGAAGTGGGAATGTTCGCAGATGACTGCATAGTGTTCTGCACCACTTGACACTCCTCAGATAGTAAAGCAGTTCATACCCAAATGCAGCAGGACTGGACAATATCCATACTTGGGCTGACAAGTGGCAAGTAACATTCAAGCGACACAAATGCCAGGCAATGACCATCTCCAACAAGAGAGGCTCTAACCATCATCCCTTGACATTCAGTAGCATCACCATCACTGAATCCCCTACTATCAACATCCTTGGGGTTACCATTGAAAGGAAACTGAACTGGTCTAGCCATATAAACACCGTGGCTACCAGAAAAGGTCAAAGGCTAGGATTCCTGTGGCGTGCGACTCACCTCCCAACTCCCCAGAGCCTGTCTACCATTTACAAGGCTCAGGTCAGTAGTGCAATGGAATTCCTGTCCCTCGCCTAGAAGAGTGCAGCTTTATTCACACTTGAAGCTTGACACCATCCAGTATAAAGCAGCTCACTTGATTGGTACCCCTTCCACAAGCATCCAATCCCTCCACCATTGAAGAACAGTTGCAGCAGTGCATCCTATCTACAAGATGCACTGCAACAACACACAAAAGTTCCTAAGGCAGCACCTCCCAGACCCACAACCACTACCATCTAATAAGACAAGAACAACAGGTACCTGGGAAAACCACCACTTGGAAATCACCCTCCAAGTCCCTCACCATTATCATTTGGAAACATATTGCCGTTGCTTCATTGTCACTGGGTCAAACTCATGGAGTTTCCTCCCTAACAGCACTGTGGGTGCACCTACACCTCAGGGATGGCAGCAGTTCAAGAACATAGTTCATCACCACCTTCTCAAGGGCAAATAGGGATGGGCAATAAAAGCTGGTTTAGCCGGTGACGCCCACATCATGTAAATGAATAAATTAACAAAAAAAAGTCCAGGCTGGAAAAGGTATGTGAACTCTTGTATTTAATACCTGGTAGAGCCTCCTTTAGCAGCAATAACATTCATCTGTAGTTGCTGACCAGATTTGTACAATGGCAATGAGGAATTTTAGACCATTCCTCCTTAAAAAACTCTTTCAGTTTATCCATATTTCTGGGTTACCTTGCATAAACAGCCCACTTCAGTTCATGCCACAGCATCTCAATTGATTTAAGGTCTGGACTCTGATGTGGCTATTTCAAAACTCGAATTTTCTTCTTTTTAAACCATACAGTTGTTGATTTACTCTTCTGCATCATTCAATTTCTATTAAGTTTCAGGTGACAGACTGCTACCTATCATTCTCCTGTCTAATGTCTTGATACAATTTTGAATTCACTGTTCTCTCAACAATTGCAACCAGTCCAGGCCCTGAGGCAGCAAAGGAGCCCCAAACTATGATGTTCCTTCCACTGTGCTTCAAAGATGGGTTGAGGTCTTGGTGTTGGAGTACAGTCCCCCACTTCATCCAAATGTAGCAGTGTGCATTTCTGCCAAAAAGTTCAATTTTAGTCTCATCTGTCCACAGAACTTTGTCCAAAACATGTTGTGCAACATCGATGTGAACTTGTGCGAACTTGAGACATGAAGCAATTTTTTTTTTGGAGATCACTGGTTTCCTCCGTGGTGTCCTTCCATGAACACCATTCTTGTTCAGTGTTTTTTCTTATAGTGGACACATGACAGAGACTTGAACAAGCTCTAGAGATTTCTGCAGGCCTTTTGCTGTTACCCTTCGGTTCTTTCTCACTACTTTCAGTACTGCACGTTGTGCTCTTTGCAGAATGCCCACTCCTAGAGAGTAGCAACAGTACTGAATTCCCTTCATTTGTAGACTATTTCTCTTGCTATGGTCTTATGAACACTCAGGGTTTTAGAGATGCTTTTGTAGCCTTTTCCAGCTTCATGCATCTCTACAATTGTGCTTCTAATTTTCTCTGAAAGTTTGATTGAGAATGGTGCACATAAACAGATCTTTCTTGAGAAGAGCATGCTCTGTCAGTAACCTAGTGCTATGTCTCGTTTTAGGGATGGGCACCTCTACAACCCACACCTCCAATCTCATCTCATTGATTGGAACACCTGATTCCAGATAGCTTTTATAGAAGGCATTACCCCAGAGGTTCACGTACTTTTTTGTATCTAGACTGCGATTGTTTAAATGGTTTACTCAGTAATGACAAACAGTACAATTGTTTGTGTGTTTATTAGTTTAGCCAGATTGCTTTTGTCTGTTTTTGAGACTTAGATGAAGATTAGACCACATTTTATGAGTAATGAATGCAGAAAACCAGATAATTGAAAAGGATTCACAAACTTTTTCTTGCAACTGTAGATTACAGAGGAAATAATGCTTGCTCTGGGCTCATATAGAGCCAGAAGGCTAAATGGTTCCCTTCCAATGATGAAAGGAAATACAGAAAAGTGTTTGATGCTACAAAAATGTCTATTTCCAGTTTTATAAAAGGTAATTACTGAGATAGAAGGAACCTTGAGTGGACATTTCAAATAGTGGGAGAATCTAAGACCATAGGGTACAAGAAGACAATAATACTCATTTAAATTACACACTGTATCAACCAATACAAGAGAATACCCTAATATACCTCTTGGGTAAGTTGTTCAACAGGCCTTTGTCCACCTCCTGTTCCCCATACGTTGTCCAAACGCACACCACCCCTCTTCATGCTGAGCAGCACAGTTGCTCTACCCAAAGCAACTCTGTAGAAAGGGGGAAAAATAGAATCGGTTAACTTTAAAATCAATTCTGGCCATTTATCAAAAGATATTACTTTTCAAATAATCAAAATCTTTACGTCAATGTTTCTAATTATGGATGAAGTTCAAATATGCACTTTATTGCTGCTACTAAACACTCATATTTATTCTGATAATTAACCACACCTATATATTTTGTGCATTCAGTAATACATACCTGGCGTTCTCACAATCCACCTTGCCTTTATAACTTTCAATATAACTTTTTGACAGAATTTCATCTGTTACGGCTCTTGCGATGAATTGGCCTACCAGCTGGAACAGCAGAAAAAATGCAAATAAGTTTTTATTGATTGCTGTGCACATGAAAACCAATTTTTAAGAAAAAAAGAGAAGTTGATTTCAGTATAATGAAGATGAGGAAGAATAAGTAAAGTGGTAACAAAATCCCTACAGTGTATCTTGGCTTGAAATCAGGTTCAATCTTAAGAAAAACACTTGAATAAAGAGCAACACACACAAAATTCTGGAGGAACTCAGCAGGCCAGGCAGCACCTATGGAAAAGAGTAAACAGTCGAGGTTTCAGGCTGAGACCCTTCATCAGGACTGGAAAGAAAGAAAGTAAGAAGGTGGGGGGGGAGGAGAGGAGGTAGTACAAGATGATAGGTGAAACATGGGAGTGCAGGGATGAAATAGAGAGCTGATTGGTGGAAGAGATAAAGGGCTTGAGAAGCAGGAAATCTGATAGGAAAGGACAGAAGACCACAGAAGAAAGGGAAGGGGGAGGAGCACCAGAGGGCAGTGAAGGGCAGGTAAGGAGTGAGAGGTGGGAAACAGGAATGGGGAATGGTGAGGGGAGTAATTACAGGAAGATCAAGAAATAAATGTTCATGCCATCAGAATGGAGGCTACCCAGATAAAAAAAACAAGGTGTTGCTCCTTCAACCTGAGTGTGGCCTCATCGTGGCAATAGAGTGCCATGGACTGACATGTCTGAATGAGAATAGGAAGTAGAATTGAAATGGGTGGCTACTGGGAGATCCATTTTTTTTCTGCCAGAATGTAGGTACTCGGCAAAGCGGTCTGCCGATCTACTGTGGGTCTCACTGATATACAGGAGGACACACCGGGAACACTGGACATAGTAGATGACCCTAACAGACTGTTTGGGGCCCTAAATGGTAGTGAGGGAGGAGGTGGAGGGGCAGATGTGGCACTTGTTCTGCTTTAAAGGACAGGTGCCATGAGGGAAATCCATGGGAAAGGACAAGTGGATAAGGGAGTCACATAGGCAGTGATCCCAGTGGTTAAGTGGGGGGGGAGGGAAAGTTATGCTTGGTGGTGGTATTCCGTTGAAGATGGCAGAAGTTACGGAAAATTATGTGCTGGATGCAGGAGCTTGTGGTATGGTAGGTGAAGACAAGAGGAACCCTAATCCTGGCGTGGTGGCAGGTGATGGGGCAAGGGCAGACATGTATAAAATGGAAGAGATGCAGGTGAGGGCAGCGTTGATGGTGGCGGAAGGGAAGCCCTTCTCTTTGAAGAAGGAAAATAAAAATAGTTTTCTCATGTTGAATTGAAACAGTTGAAATAACATTGGATCACATACATCACAAATAATAGTTAACCAAAATTAATTTATTAGCCTGGATATTGACTTATTGAAAGGTGAAGCTCAGTGTATTAGGGGAAATATCAACATATCAAATCTCCATGGTCATTTGACAGTATCACTAGAAAGTAATGACAGGAAAAAATAGAACTGCAGCCTGTCAGACACAAAATCTTCATAACAGCATTTTACAGGGTTTAGTCTCCCCAGAAGCCACCCCCCCCCCCCCACATCCTTCAGAGATTCACTGTTCTCCGTGTGAACAAATTTCTTCTTATCTGAGATGACTGGTCTTATTATGAGACCATGAATCTTGATACTTCAGTCAGTGGAGTCATTATTCCTGTATCTCCTCTTCAAAATCCTATGGATATTGTCACTCGTTCTTCTAACATCAAGGTGCAAGGGCCCTGTCTAACTAATCCGAACAGCAAATTCACTAACCCAGGAATCATTCTGATAAATGTGCACTCCAAAAGTGTTTTTGTTGCAAACACACTGTTCCTTATGGAAGAAAAAAAATAAATCAGGCATCAGATCTTGCTGTTTTATTGTGGATAATTTCTGGGAATTACTTTTTGTCCTTCCCAAAATTCTACGGTTATGCTTTATGTAATATCAGAGGTAAACCTCACCTAATGTTTTATTAGTCTTGCAGGTAGATGCCATACTAAACTATGGGATATTGCTGCAGAAGCAGACTTTAAAAAATAATTTCTTCACTATTTTCAATTTACTTTATTAAAGCTTGGATTCAGTTTTCCTTACCAGTGGGATGGGGAAGTGAGGAAGTGGCTAAGTGGGCAGGAAAGAGACAAAATGGCTTGGTGTAAGAAGCAGAATCATTTAGTTTGATTCACCCCATAGCAAACTATAAACAAACATAAGCACAGAAGGAATGCAAATGATGAGTTGGTTTATCCAGATTCTCTGGAGAATGAAAGGAAAAAAATACAGATTGTACTTGTAGCTTCTTTAGCATGTTAACAAATAAAAATAATATGATGCAGAGCCAAGAAGAAACCAACACACAAGACTGACTGTAAAGGATATTTTACAAGAGTAGAGGAGTGTGGTGGAGTTTAGGGAGGGAACTCTAAATTTGAATAACTGAACTAAAACTATCTGTATCAAGTATTAACAGATAAATTCTTTCCCAAAAATGTTGTTCTTTATTGCACCTTGTGGTGCACTGGGCACCATTTTTCTGCCGATTACCTAACGTTTGACTTTTTTTTACAAGTTTCAGTTGCTAATTTGATGCTCCACCTAGGATGGATGAAAAGCATGCAGGAGCCAGCCAGATTCAAACTCGGGACAATCTGCCTTGAAGTCTAGTGCTGATGCCACTACACCACCAGCCATCAATGTAAACAAAACAAATGCCTCTGAATTTCTGCCTCTATCTGCACATACATGGAAATCTCTGAACTGTGAATGTTTTCAAACACCTTTGTCCTGTGGTAAGGCTTTTTGAATCTGATTACATGAAAGGGAACTTTGATCAGATTCAATCACTGCTCCAGGAACACAGAGACAGGGTTGGGCAAGGGTTCAGAAAGTATATTGTCTGGGCGTTATTAAATAAAGCTAGGGTCCAAGGGGATGAAAAACAAGTCAAAGTCCAGGCTGAAACAGGACATGTCTGAATGTGGTGAGGTTTTATAATAAACAAACCGAGAACCAGAGTTCATAGAGTATGAATGTGGAATAAAATAAATACTGCAGTGTGGGTTATATTGCAAGTTCAACAATTCTGAAGAATGCCAATTCAGAAATGCCAGGAAACTTACTCCTGCAGATGTTAGCTTTATGATCTTTTAAAATTTTCCTTACACAAAAACAAAATACAGAGCTGATGGAACTACTGTCTTAGATATGAAAGAGAAATATTTTTTAAATTAAGAAAAAGTGCACAGAAACCTATTGAGTTATACAATAATATGTCTATCTTTGATTCTAGGCACTGGAGGTGAAATCCATGTCTCTCTGGGAAACAGCAGAAGCAGCCATCATTAACATCTCAATCGATCGCAGAAGAGACAAAACTAGCCCACATATACCAATTTGCTAAAGTGTCCCATAGGCTTGGAAATGACTAGTATAAGAAATTAAAAATAAATAAATGTTATACTGATGCAGTCGTGACCTGCTGCAAACTAAAACCAAGGAATATTGCAGCAATGAAGCAGGGAGCTTCAATTTGCTTTGTAACACCCAATTTGATTTGCTTTATACTGGCATGAAATGCTTGCAAAAGAAAAACACTGCATTCCCAACAGTAAGTGTGAAGAAAAACAAAGAAACTCATTTAGCATTTCATGCACTAACATGTGGTGCTCCAGGAGTGTCTAAGGCTAGTTCTGGCAATTCCTTCAGTAGCATATCGAATGATTTTTCCACATCATTTGTAGTGAGCACTTTCCCACACAAATCAGCCAGAAGTCTGGAGGTAAGCTCTCGGTGGCTAGCCTTCCCCTCCAAAGCCAACGATACCGCTAACACTGGCACTGTACACTTCATTTCTCCAAGATTCAAGTTCTTCAGCAGTTCCTACAAAACAAAGCAGTACATTTTTTCACTTCAATTTGAAAGGCAAACCTAAGATTATTGTAAGTGAACAAATACATTATCTGGAGTTGTTGTGGGGTGTGATTGATTAAGAACACCAAAAAAAAAATGCATTGAAGTGTTCCTTTTGCAGAACGTCAGAGCTCTCTTGTCATCTAGTGCTATATTGACATATTTAGGGAGCTAGAAGTTATCCTATATTCCTGACCATTCCAACCAGAGCAAAAAAAGGAAGCCAGGAGGAATGAGCCTCAAAACAGGAAGAGACAAAATAAACAAGTAACTAGATTAGAGTCTGTGAAAGGGTTAAGATTTACTTGTAATACTGGTAATAAACTTTGAAACAAAAATATTGGCACTGACAGCAATTTGCCAATTGTTTTGCATTGAGCATCATGCTTCTCACAGGTTTACCAGGCAAGAGACCCATAATTAATTCCAGTTACCTTGATTGACTTTACAAACAGGCAGAATTTGATGTAATAACATAGACAAGGAACAGCCATGCAACATTTGTTTTGCTTTCTCTTATTAAGGTTACTTTAGTTTTACCAACTCTATTTGAATTATATTCAAATATTTTGCTTTTCTCTCAGGTTCACATGAAATCTGCTGGCAAATCAAGAAAATTCTGCCACATCAGGATAATCTCATTTGACTTCAACTTTGAGAAGTCTTGTTATTAATACTGTAATTTGGGATTTATGAAAGAGATTACATATGCACAAATATTCTGAGCTGGTTTTACTGAAGTCAGCCTAAAGACAGGAATGATAAGCTTCCATATTTGAGAGAGTAATGGAGTTAGCCTTGAACAATTAACCTGGCAAGAATATATTTTACAAAGCAAAATTTTCAGAGAAAACCCCACATTTTAAAAGTTTTTTTCCTCCCTTGCTTCTGTCTATAGGACGTTACAATGTATTTACAAAGTACATGTACTTTGCATGTTTACATAGTGACATTTGCTATAAATTTCAAATTCTTTGGTTATAAAATGTTGAATGACAGTGGATGTGCAAAGTGTTGGAATATTTCTATGTTGATGTAATGAAACATTCAATGGTGCTGCATAGGGGTGCTTCCATACAAAAGTTTCTATAAAGATAAATTAACACCACTGCATTAGAGGGTATAAGACTATTAAAGAGCAGAATTTCAGGAAGAAAATAAAAAAAAGAAACTCAGGGTAGGGATAGCTGAGGAGGGAGAGGGAGAGCGACAGACAGAGAAACAGATAGACACACAAACCAGAGAATAAATGTAATTTGAAAAACAGTCGATAAGAGTTTGTATAATTTTTTAAAGAAATAAATCTTTAAAAATTCAAATAGCCACACATCTCAGATTAAATAATATTTTAAGTACATACCATAACCTCATTAGTGTCACCGTGTTCAAAGTATTCTTGTACAATTGGAGTCACAGTTTTCTGAAAAGCCCCTTCATCTAAAGGTAGAACCACTGTTTCATATATACAATTCTCCTGTTGGTGCATACAATAACATTGAGATCTTACTTTGCATTTGTAAACTGAAACAAATTTACTAAATTAAAGAGTTTCTGAAGTTATGGGATTAAGTGACCTGTTAGTTAAAGGAGCTGAACAGTCATTAGTTAAAGAACTAAAAACAAGTTGCTTTTAATTAATGGTGACTGAATGCTCAGGTGTCCCTTCTCATCTCTTGAAGATAGTGACATGTCGAAATAATTCTCCCAAATATTTGCCTCTGTTGTGCACAATAACATGCAAGCAACAATTTTATTGACAGGATTGACTGTTGACTCAATGTCAGTGCAAGATAGGACCAAGCAAGGCAACGTCAATGTTCCCACAATTTCACCATCTTTCTCGCTGCAATATTTTACCTCATCACCATGAAACCTTTAAAGCGGAGATAATCCACAGGTTCAATGGGGATTTGTTCCTTACTCTAGGACCTGTTTAAAATGATGCTGGTGAAGTATGGGAATGATTTGCGATAGCAAAAACAAAAAAAATTACTGTATTAATCACACTTTTCCACGGATACAATCAACTAGCCTATAATTTTCCTTTCGGAGATGAGCTGCTGAATCGCCTGCACAACCTGGTGTGAACTGAAGTCTCGAAGGTGCAGGAGTGGTGCGGCGTGGCTTATGTGGGCCAAAACGAGGTGGCTCGGCCCAGGCATGAGCCAATGTTGGGAGTGGACTTGGAGGCGATTTGCATGGGCCCAGGAGCAAGAAAAGGCCCAAGGTTTGAACAATTTAAGTGCCATGCTAAATTGGAAAGGTCAGGGTGTTGGGGCCACAGGAGAGGGACGAGCCGGTTCAACTCGCTACTCCATGAGGTTTACTTGTCTGAACTGAGGCTGTGGGTTGCAACTAATGGACTCCTGAATTGGCTGCAGTACTAACTGGCTTCATGGCTATGGACTCACTTTTGTGAACATCAGTTCTAAATGTTACTTTTATTGTTTGCACAATCTGTACAGTCCTGCACATAGGGTGTTTGATGGTCTTTGTTTTTTTTATTGGGTTTCTTTGTTTTGAGGCTGAAATAAATCTCAAGGTTGTATATAGCATGTATACTTTGATAATAAATGTGCTCTGAACTAAAGTCATTCCATCTTCAAACCTCAAGCTACAGTGCACAGAAGGTGTTTGGGTATGCACATATTTAGAAGACAAGCTCCAAGTTATCAATATGTTCAAATTGGTATTTTGAAGCAAAACTATTTTGGAGCAAAAGGTACAAATTGGTATTTTGGGTCCAGGCCCTGAATTAGGACCTTTGGCATCTACTGATGCTGTTTGACCCACTGAGTTCTTCCAGCATTGTACTCACTGTTCCAGATTTCAACATCTAGTCTCTTTTGCCTCCATCATTGTGTTTATTGAAGTATTATGGACCTTACAGCAAACATCAGAAACAAAAATACTGTACATCACTTCATACTTCCTCCCTACAATTAGGGTCCACAATGAAAACCTGGCAAATGTACGACAATTTCAGTACTTTCAGAGCCATTTCTCAGTAAAAGATAACACGGATGGTAAAAATAATCACCTTTATAATACCAGTGCAACCTTTTGCTATACCAGGAAATATTCAAAAATCAAGAGCTCAATCAGTACAAAAGCTAGTGACCCTGCATTGCTGAACACTTCCGAGACATGGACTTCAATGGTCACCTCAAATCATTATTGATCTTTCATCAACATCATCTTTGCAAAATCTTCCAAACCAAGAAATGCTTGCTTTTAGTTACACTATTGGAGAGAGGTTAAGATAAGTGGATTAAAGGCAGTTTAAACAAAATGATCATATTTAGTATCCTAATGAATAAGTTCAACAAAACCTGCTCAGTGTTTGAAGATGCCCATTAACCATCATTTGAATAAAGAAAAAAAATCGTGTCATGGAAAAAGTAGTGACAATAGCAAGCTTTGAGAAAGGAAGGAGTATTTCTTAAAGGTTCATTTCATTCCAATCAATCACAGAACATTCTATTCATTGTTTTGTTCACTATTAGAAAATAGCTTTAAAAAAACCAAAATAAAGAAATTGTTTCAGTTAAAATCTGGTGCTCATCACTCACTCACCTGATCTTCATCATAATTGGGATCTCGAACATCCACTTCTTCCAGGTCATACACCTCACCAGGTGACCCCCAGACACCTTTGCCCCCTGCACCACCTACCAAGGGAATTGTACAATTTAAAGAAAGAATATTTATGCATATTTATTAAAACTACATAACAAGCTTCTTCCAAGAGTGGCTGGGAGGGAAAAGGGGCAAACAATGAAGAGTGATACAGTCGGCCCTCCTTATCCATGGGGGATTGGTTCCAGAGGACCCTCCCCCCCGCCCCCCAGCAGATACCAAAAAACACAGATGCTGAAGTCCCTTATTTAACCTGTCTCAGTGTGGTGGACTTTAGGACCTGGCAGAGCTCTGAATCCGCAGTCTTTCTGTTCACAAAAATAATTACGATCACAATTGAAAATAAAGTGCAAATAATAAAGCTATTGGAAAGAGGTGAAACACCTTCGGTCATTGGAAAAGCGTTAGGCTACAGTCAGCCAACGATCTGAAAAATTTAAAAGGATAAAGTGTGAAAGGCCTTGCCCCCATGAAAGCTACAATTATTACTATTTTCCATTGAGGGTTTTTCCATTGAGAGTAGGGGAGATTCTAACAAGAGGATATGATTTGAGAGTTAGGGGGCAAAAGTTTAAGGGTAGCACGAGGGGAAATTTCTTTTCTCAGAGAGTGGTAGCTGTGTGGAATGAGCTTCCAGTAGAAGTGGTAGAGGCAGGTTCGGTATTGTCATTTAAAGTAAAATTGGATAGGTATTTGGACAGGAAAGGAATGGAGGGTTATGGGCTGAGAGCGGGCCACTGGGACTATGTGAGTGTAAGCGTCGGCACAGACTAGAAGGGCCGAAATGGCCTGTTTCCGTGCTGTAATTGTTATATGGTTTATACTAAGCAACGCAGTAGTTTAATTATTGAAATACATACGTTTCTTAGGTGTTTTATATGCATAGAAGGGTAAAATATATACTATATACTAACACAAACGTTTTGACTGACGCTAAATAATACTGAATGTACCTGTTCTGACTTACTTAGTAAGAGAACTTCCGGTTTATTTTATCCCGAACCACGGTAACCTACGTACATCCTCCCATATACTTTAAATCATCTCTGGATTACTTATAATACCTAATAAAATGTAAATGCTATGTAAACAGTTGTTATACTGCATTGTTTAGGGAGTAACAACAACAAAAAAAGTCTGTTCATGCTCAAACAACAAGTGCTGGAGAGAGTACTTTCGGGTTTTTCCGATCCGCGGTTGGTTGAATTCGCACATGCAGAACACGTTGATAAGGAGGGCCGACTGTATAACTCTGGTTTCAAAATGCAATAATTTAAAAAAAATTATATTCTAAAATTCCGATCCAAGAGACTATCGAGTCAAATTGAAGTTACAGTGAATATCTGTAGCTGCCAGCTAACCTTAACATACTATCCTAAACCAATGTGCTTAACTGTAGACAACAAAATTGAGAAAATATGGAATTTTTTATTCCATGTTTTTTTTGAAAAAAGTAAAACATACATATTTAGACAAATGTGATGTCACCCTCAAGTATCAGTGAACAGAGTTGACCTTCAATTTGCATGAAACCACGACCAACATGATTCCTTTCACAATACACAGCTACGTATTTAGGCAGAGTTTGCCCTTCGAGCTGCACCACCCAGTAATCCCACTTTAATCCTGGCCTAATCACAGGACAACTTACAATGACCAATTAACCTATGAACCAGTACATCTTTGGAATATGGGAAGAAACAGGAGCACACCATCTCCCACATGGTCACGTGGAGAACGTACAAACTCCCTACAGGCAAAAACTGGAATTGAACACATTGCTGGTACTGTAAAGCATTGTGCAAACCACTACACTACCATTCCACCCAAAAGTCATTGTTTTGTAATGCACTGCAAATTATTTTTATCAGCTTGTTACCTTCCTAATATTTTATGGACACTGACAGTAAGAATGTACATTTTTAATGCACGATTGCCCAATTAATTTTTCACCATAATAAAAGTCAAGATGCACTACCTGCTCTACAAATTCTATAATACATTAATTCATCTTCTATTTCAAACTTTTATTTTGTCTACTGAACTGTCAGTACAAAATTATACCAACCATAATCTTAACAAAATGCACACAATCCACAAAGTTCAGAATGGGTTTCAAACACTACTTGATTGATAAATTTATTAAGCAGTAGACTACACAACTGACAAATGAAATCTAGAAAAGGACCGAATGGTTTTAAAAAAAACAACATTCTGGGGATAAAATTAAGATTAGGACTGTTTAGTCAACAGTAGATAACTAATATTACACTATAGATAATAGTAGTTAAGGTGGCAGCACTAATCATAATCCCTGCCACATTCGAACAATGACATCAGTTCTAGCCAGCTATTTTGTAACAGGCCAAAGAAAGCTACTGATCATACCATTTAATTAGCTAGGAATTCCTCCAAGCTGAAATAAAACTAATCTGTCAAAATAATTTGTAATTAATTATAGTACTGAATCCTTAATAAAGGTTGCATATTCCAGTGCTTTACTTCCACTGTCATATATTAACCCTCTCTCCCTTTACCATTTCACCCTTTATCAACTTTCTTTTGTTTCTATTCCCCATACTTTTGATTTCAAAATCCCTTTGTTCTGTGGTAATATTCTCCTTAGATTTTTCAATCACAATTACTGTGAGATTTCCTACTAGAGTTCAAATAGTGCACTGACATTGTTGTGGTTTCTTGTGCCCCACAAACAACCAGGAGACGCAGAAGATTCTTCAAGAAGTATTAAACTTTAATTTGCAAATTAAAGCTGACAGTCATTGAGCTAGTCGCCGATTGCCCACCGATCCTTGTACATAGCATTTTTTATAGCAATCTTCTGGTTTAGTTGCATTAGCATATCCAATCGGTCTACAGTTGCGTATCACAAGTACATCCGCCACTATTGTTTCTACCCATTGACTTAATCATCTTCTAATCTACATCTCTTAGCTACCTCTCATTAACACACCGTTATCTTCCACATTAATAAGATTTCATTCTCCTACTAAATTGGATACATGCATAGCAAATAGCAAGCTCAAAGCTGACTACATAGTTTTGGTTACACAGCAAACAATGCAACTTTTATACTCCAATATATCCCCCCCTTTGAGACCCATAGGGTCTCACACAGAGAAAGACTAAGAGTCCGCGCACAAAAGCCCCAATAAACTCAAGCACTTATTCCCAAATCTCGGGTTAAACTATAATTTTCTGCACCAAGACCTCAAAGTATTCTCTCCCTGTTACCCTGGGCCGCTGAGCCAAAAACCTGTCCCTTTGTACCTGAGACAGGGAAAAAGACTCAGAAGCCCTTACAATCTACTTGCACACTGTCATTTTGCTCTTGTTCATCCTGCGGGTGTTGTAGGCTGTAACGATACATTTTCGGTGTTTCTTTCTCCACTAAACTTGCTTCAGTAATTGCCACGAGCATCGGAAATTGTTTGGTTACAGCACGCACTACAAGAGACTTGAGACTAGGAAGAAAACAGCACAGCACAAGCGCACAGCTTTTAGTCAGCCATGCTCCCCATCCTCCGAGTCTACTTTTGAACCAGTCAAATAACTGATGTCCAAACCCTGCATTCTGTGCACATACCTTGCACTGTGACAACACAAAGTCCACTGAAGCCTGTAAATAAGGTGACCAAAAACCATCCTCCTTTATTTTCTTTATCACTTCCCCCCTTGCACAATGGTCAATCCCATGCGCTTCTGAAATCAGAATCGTCAGTAGAGGGGTGGGCGCTACCAACAAACCGTCTTCCATGCTCCACAAGCCTTCCGGGTTCTGCTTGGTCCCCCTTCATCTCCACATTATTCTGCCAAAGTTGCCTTACCTTGTATTTCAATTAGGTCCTCTACCACAGGTTCTGGAGCTAGGCTTACCTAGGGGGCAATGACAGCTGATGTACATCCAGACGCTTTTCTGGCTGCCTCGTCCGCAGCTTGATTTCCCTTTATTACATCATTTCCCTCTTTATGTGCCTGGCATTTTACTATAGCCAATGCTTTAGGTTTCATTATGGCTTTTATTAAGTCTAGAATTTGCTGACAATGTTGTACGGGATCTCCACTGCTTTTTTTAAAACCCCTCTGTTTCCACACTGCCCCGAACAAATGGCATACTCCATGAGCATATGCCGAATCAGTATAGATGTCTACTTTCTCACCTTCCATCATTTCACACACAGCTGTCAGGGCTTTAATTTCCACTAGTTGGGCGGAACACGGTTGGGGACAGGACTCCATCCTAATAATCTTATAGCTCGACTGATCCTGCTGCACTACTGAGAACCCTGCATGATTTCCATCATAATCCCTATAACAAGCGCTATCTACAAACAGAACCTTTTTATCTGCATCCTCTAGTGGTTCTGATCGTAAATCTGCTCTCAATTTGGCAAATGCCATCGTCTTCCCTACACAATCATGTGGTTCTCCTTCATAGCCCAAAGGGACAAAATTGGCTATATTACTGGTATACATCTCTGTATAGTTATGTCTGGAAATGTCAATAGCATCTGATATGCTGCTATCCTGGCTGGCGTCAGCACAAATTTCCCTCTTTCCAGCAATTCTGCTACTTTGTGGTGTGTGTACAGACACAGGATAGCCCAGGGTTACAGATGATGCCTTTTCATATGCATAGTACAGCACTGTCAATCCCTGATAACAGGGTGGATACCCCTGAGCCACCTCATTTAGTCTTGTACTGTAGTATGCTATTGGCTGCTTTGCTTTTCCTGTGCCTGTCTCTTGTGTTAGAACCACTGTGACATAACCCTCCTGTCGGCTGGATGCGTACAAATGAAAAACCTTCTCCGTAGTCAGGCAATGCTAATGCTGGTGCCGACTGCAATTCCTGCTTAATAGTATTGAAATCTATCTCTGCCTCTCCATTCCACTGTAAGCCGTTCTTCAAATTTGTATGTCCTGCTACTTTCATTATCTTTCTCAAAGGTGCCACAATCTCAGCATATTCTCCTATCCAATCTGAGCTGTACCCTGCCATTCCCAAAAACGTCATCATCTGCCCTACAGTCTGGGGTTTTGGGGCCTTAGTTATTGCCTCAATCTGATCTGGTACTATCGCCTTCACTCCCTTGGATGTTACCCTGCCTAAGTATTCCACTTGCTGCGTGCAAAATTGCAGTTTCTTTTTGGATACTTTATGTCCTCCGTGTGCCAGCTTCTCTAACACAGTTAGTGTCCTGCTCACACTGTTCCTTACTGTGGGAGCAAATCAACAGGTCATCCACATACTGTAACAATACTTTCCAATGGTATGCCCTCTAGGTCTGCCTTCAACACCTGATTAAAAACATGTGGTGAATGTTTAAACCCTTGCGGCATTCTGGTATAGGTATACTGAGCACCTCTGTAAGTAAGTGCAAACGGATACTGACACTGGTCGGCCAGAGGAATGCTGAAGAAAGCCGAACACAAATCAATCACTGAAAAGTAACTAGCTTCTGGTGGAACATTAGTCAAAAGCGTGTGTGGGTTGGGGAGTTATTTCGACCTCTCTCACTGTCCCTACCATATCTACACTTACCATTATTTTAATGCAATTGTTGTCTTCTGATATCCACACCTCTGGCGTGATTTTCCTCCACACTGTTACGGTTTCAGCACTCTTAACTAAGGGTCCTAAGTCTTTAGACTGATATCCCTTGTTTACCAACGTTTCGTGGGGCGCAGCCTCCAGTATCCTGTACCATTTTTCTAAAAAGGTGTTCCACTTGTAAAGCTGCCCCTTGCTTTCCAATTATCACAGCCTCCCCTTCCAGGTGCTGTTGGGTACATGCCTCCAGGTGCCATCTCTCCTCTAACTCCCTGTTCCGAGTCTCGTCAAAAATCACTGTACAATGTAGCTCAGATTTGGGCATTACAGCCCTGGGTAATATAGCCTGCATGCCCTTTTTCCATTTTTCCCAGGTTTCCTGAATTTGATCTGCGATGTCTCCTATCCAAAAGACATTAGCCTTCTGGTCTTCTCGCACTATCAATTGAGCCCCTGCTCTTTCCACACTCAGCCCATTTCTGGTGCATTCTAATTTTAATTCCAGTTTCAATAAGGCATCTCTGCCTGTGCTGTCTTTACGACAGTTATTTAGTTTATAATATTTTCGCTTAGTAATTCATTCAATAGTATTTTCTAGTTAGAATTAGAAGTGTTTAAAGTGTATTCATTGCATGTAAAATATATCGGCATGCGATGACGTCACATCCGGTTTCGCCGCGTCTTGTGGGAAAACACCGGTTTGAAATTAGCGCGAGGAAGTATTTACACTTGAAATGTGATATTAAGGAAGGAACAAATACTGTATCAATCTTGTATTGTTTTATCAACAGTTTTCACCATATGTTAATGTGAAGAGTGAACAGTAAATGGTTAATCTTACTGCGATCTGGTTCTTATTAACTGTGGTTTATCCGGACGTTAAATTCGGCGTTTCGTTACACCCGAAGGAGAACGTTACAGTGAAAAAGCGGCATTATCAGGTGTTTCAAGTGCTGCAATGTCAGCTCAATCCAGCATCAAGTCGACGCCGCCCAGCGACAAGGGCAGTAAACCGACATCAAGTAAGTCCACCCAGGCAAGAGCCAAGGCAGAAGCCGCCAAGGTGCGACTGCATTACGCCAAACAAGAAGCAGTTTTGAAAATTAAACTGGCTGCCAGAGAAGCCGAAAGGGCCGCCAGAAAGGCAGAAGCCGCCAAGGTGCTACTGCGTTACGCCAGACAAGAAGCAGTTTTGAAAATGAAACTGGCCACCAGAGAAGCCGAAATCCAGAAAGAAAGGGCCGCCAGAGAAGCCGAAAGGGCCGCCAGACAAAGAGAAGAGGCTGCCAGAGAAGCCGAAATCCAGAAAGAAAGGGCCGCCAGAGAAGCCGAAGAGGCTGCCAGACAAAGAGAAGAGGCCGCCAGAGAAGCCGAAACCCAGTTGGAAATGGCAAAAATATCGACAGAGTTGCAAGTGCTGCAGCTAGAAAGAGAAGAAGAAGCTGCCATGGCGGAAGCAAAGTACATAGAACAAGCTGAAGGGTCGCGTGATCTGACCGAAGTAAGATCTACTTTAGAAAGGACCAGACTGGAACGCACAAGCGACTATGTACAATATCAAATAGACAGGCAAGCTCGTCTCCCCTCTCCATACGTATTCGATAACTTCCCCAGCTACGAGGAACCTCAGAGAGTCACGATTGCATCACATCCATACGAGGAAGGAAATTTACCCTCACGGCTCCGTGACGAAGTCAAGAATGAAAGAACCGACAACGCTCCTTCACCCCCACAACAGGACGGCGGGGAGGGAGAGGTTCACTCCAGGACAACAATTGTCAGCTCGAACTGTACAGAAGTTTGCGGTCAAACTCAGTCAAGCCGTTCTTGTTCCGAGATCTGCCTCACTGAGGTGTACCCTAAAGAAGCACAACAAGACATTACCAAGCGTAAAGTAACCGACGAGACGCTAGGTCAGTCAGTTTTCATTCAAACCGAGGATGACAACAAACTTGCACAATCAGCTCAAGATACCATTTCTTTAAAAACCAAAGACACCAAGGTCTTCAGAGATGAAGCAAATAATGGGGTTGCCCCATTGCCAATCAGAGAACCACGCCAGCGCTCACCAGATAACAAAGAGCAGGCAGTCAAACGGTTCACGTCCTTACGGAAAACCCGGAAAAGGAAACCTGAGATGCAGCAACGCACCCGATTGGCCCACGAGGTACTGTGCACCCTAATGGCAGAGGTCACAGCCATTATAAACGCACAATCATTCCTACCTGTGTCTTCTGACCCAGAAAACCCCTTTATACTTTCGCCATCAATGCTCCTTACACAGAAGGCAGTAGCACCTCCTCCACCAGGAGACTTCTCAGACAAGGATTTGTACACAAAGCAATGGAGACAAGTCCAGGCTCTGGCAAATCAGTTCTGGCCTCGCTGGAGACAAAAATATCTACCTTTGTTGCAACAGAGACAAAAGTGGACAGAACCCCGCAGGAATCTTCAAGTTGGAAACTTAGTCCTGCTCAGGGACAAGCAAGTCGCTCGCAACAGCTGGCCAACGGCCAGAATCACTGTTACATTCCCTAGCGGGGATGGACATGTCAGGAAGATCGAATTGAAGACTACCAACCAAGGCGATGTGAAAATTTACCAAGGGCCAGTTACAGAAGTTATTCTACTTCTACCCAATGACTGATTAAGAGACTAAGTTTCGTACTCTGCTCATTGTGACCTTACGAAGGTCAAGCGGGGAGTGTGCTGTCTTTACGACAGTTATTTAGTTTATAATATTTTCGCTTAGTAATTCATTCAATAGTATTTTCTAGTTAGAATTAGAAGTGTTTAAAGTGTATTCATTGCATGTAAAATATATCGGCATGCGATGACGTCACATCCGGTTTCGCCGCGTCTTGTGGGAAAACACCGGTTTGAAATTAGCGCGAGGGTGGGGGCTTTCCACGAGGCTCACCTGAGCACAAGCAGTTTTGCAGGCATGAGAAATCACAGTGAGAGCAACGCTGTAAGTTAATAGATAATCGATATATTGAACTAAGATGTTAATGCTGATCCTGTTAGAAGTAACGACGGTAGATAATGTTTATGCTTTCGTTAGTTAAAGAGTCACGGATAGTTTGCATGGAAGTGTATTTAAAGTAGTCAATGGAGCAGGTAAACTCTCCCTGTATACTGCACCTTAGTGTAATGTAGTTATAGTCACCTTTGCAAGTATTTACACTTGAAATGTGATATTAAGGAAGGAACAAATACTGTATCAATCTTGTATTGTTTTATCAACAGTTTTCACCATATGTTAATGTGAAGAGTGAACAGTAAATGGTTAATCTTACTGCGATCTGGTTTGCATTGGCTGTGGTTTATCCGGACGTTAAATTCGGCGTTTCGTTACACCCGAAGGAGAACGTTACACTGCCTAACAAATTAATCGGAGTTCCTTTAAATACTAGCACCAGCAAAACAATTCCTTTATTTCCCATTCTCAACTGCACTGGAGCCGTGCACTGTGTCAACTGTGTTTTCCCTGAGAACCTTAATAAACTTTCTTGACATGGGATACTGTGGCTGTACACAAGTGTATGTGGCTCCAGTATCCATCATCATTGGTGTCAGTTGCCCTTCTAACATAACCTGAACAATGGGTTCCTCGTCTGCCTCCCTAGTTATCATTGGGTAATGTCCCTTCCCACTCGAGTTCTCGGGGCACCCCTAATACCTCGCATAGGGGTTCACAGGTCCGCTTGGGCCTTTTGGGGCTGGTCCTTGGCTAAACTTTTGTTCCCATCCTTATCAATAGTGCCTTCAAATCTCCCACAGCCAATAATCGTCTCGCTGTTTCTTCTTCAAAGGCTCTAATCCATTTCCCTTATCCTTCATGTAGATTGGGCAGAGTGTTTCTCAGCCCTTCTCGGTCATGGGATCCCAAGGGATATACTGCACTTGTCCTGATCCTTTAACTAACAACAGCATCATTCTTCCTCCTTCTTCCCACCTGCCCTGGCTCTCCTCCTTGCCTGACTCCCCATCTGTTTCAGGGAATGTCTTTACTGCCTCCCACACAAATTTCTCCGGGGTCCTCTTCTTCCCTCGGTCTCCCTGTGGAGTCCTTCCTTTCTGTCCTGATTCAATACTTGGTTGGCCCCTGGAGTATTTTTTGCATCTCCTCTGGCAATCCCCTCTCAGTAACTTATCTAGCTCTCTCTCTACTTCCGCAAGTCGCTTCCCTACCGCCTCCTTCTGCTCTTTTAGGCTTCTTCCTCCTACCTCTTCCCCACAAATTCTCATATCCTCCCTCTCTCTCCACTTAACTCTTGCTCACCTTCTCTTTCTTCCTGTCCGTGTCTGTACACCTGTGGCAGGGACTTCTCATGATCCTTACTCGGGCTGGATTCCCTTCTTCTCTTGTGTTTCCCAAGATTCTCATCTCCTATCTTTTTTCCACTTCCTCTTGAATGCCTCATCTCTTCCTGCCCTGAAGAGCCACTTTCTTTTCTAGTCTGTTCATTTCTATGGTATAACCGATACTCCTCATACTCCTTTTCCTCTCCCAAGTATTTCATCCGTTCAATCTCTTCTTTCATTTTTCTCTTTGCCTGTTCCACCTTTATCCTTTCTGCCTGTATCTCCTTCCATATCACCGCTTTTTCCTTCTCGTATTGTCTTTTTTCCTCCTCATTATCCCAAACTTCTACTTCTCCCTGCATGTTTACTGTTCCCGTAAACAGGGGGCACTGCTTAGGGGTTCCTTCCTCATTATAGGGAGGGAGCTTTTCTGTTTCTTTCACATCCGGGTACGGAGCTGAAGCCAGCTTCTCACTGTACCTTCCTCTCTCTCTCTAACAGGCTGTTTCTCCAGCACCTTAGTGTCTTCCTCACTTGTAATCAATATTCTACCTGTCCTCCTCAGCCTTTCTCCCTCCGTTCTGAAGAGTTTTAGCACTTCCATTTCTCGTTCTCTTTTTTGCCCTCTTAGATTTATCTTTTGGTTTGTAATTTTTAATTAGTGCCTCCATTTCTTTGCACAAGCTTACATCAAACGTTCCTTCTCTTGGCCATTTTGGTTCTTTCTTCCCATTTTTCTGAAGTTTTTGTGATCTCATATTTATTTACCGGGATTTTTTTTGCTCAGAATCTCTACTGCCGTTCTTTTACCTGTCACGTTGTTCTCTCTTTTTAAGGTATTTCAGAGATTCACAGTTTGTTTACTGGATATTATTATTTACTCTAATTCTTTGCCTAGTCTATCGTCTATCTACTGGCGCTTTAAACTATATATTGGACTGTTCTTGTTTCCTGTTCTGTTCTGCCCGTACAGGCCTCTACTCAGAGCGGTATCCACAGAACTTTAGAACTTTCTCTTTGCACCTCGTCTATTCAGACCCTTATCTCTTAAGGCGGTATCCACAAGGATTTTCTCTATTTTCCTTTCCCTGCCCGTTCAGACCTTTGTTTCATACGAAGCGGTATCCACAGGGACATGTGGATACCAACACCATGTGGAATTTTTCTTCACTTAACTTCTTATTAGCTTATTTGTACTTACCCTCACTGCAGTGTTCTTGATCAATCCTCTGAGCCTCCTGTTAACCCCCAATTCTGCCAGATTCTTTGGACCGGAGAGACCCTTCGGCAGCGGTTCCACACTTCTGAGACTCCAAGACTTCCACAAAACCAACAGAATTCTTAGTCCAAATTGTCGCAAAAAGCGCTTACCTTTTGTTTGGGTGCACCCTTAATTCTGTTAGCCTTGTGGGGGATCCCAAGAGGACTGGGAAGCGTCCCCAATCTGCCGTTTCCTTTCCGAGGGTCTCTTTCCGGTCCTGTCGTGGTTTTTCATGCCCCCCAAACAACCAGGAGATGCAGAAGATTCTTCAAGAAGTATTAAACTTTAATTTGCAAATCAAAGCTGAGACAGTCATTGAGCTAGTCGCTGATTGCCCACCGATCCTTATACATAGCATTTTTTTACAGCAATGTCCTGGTTTAGTTGCATTAGCATATCCAATCTACAGTTGCATATCACAAGTACATCCGCCACTATTGTTTCTACCCATTGACTTAATCATCTTCTAATCTACATCTCTTAGCTACCTCTCATTAACACACCGTTATCTTCCACATTAATAAGATTTCATTCTCCTACTAAATTGGATACATGCATAGCAAATAGCAAACTAACTCAAAGCTAACTACATAATCTACATCTCTTAGCTAGCCTCTCATTAACACACTATTATCTTCTACATTCTTAAGATTTCATTCTTCTACTAAATTGGATACATGCATAGCAAATAGCAAACTAACTCAAAGCTGACTACATAATCTACATCTCTTAGCTACCTCTCATTAACACACCGTTATCTTCCACATTAATAAGATTTCATTCTCCTACTAAATTGGATACATGCATAGCAAATAGCAAACTAACTCAAAGCTGACTACATAATCTACATCTCTTAGCTACCTCTCATTAACACACCGTTATCTTCCACATTAATAAGATTTCATTCTCCTACTAAATTGGATACATGCATAGCAAATAGCAAACTAACTCAAAGCTAACTACATAATCTACATCTCTTAGCTAGCCTCTCATTAACACACTATTATCTTCTACATTCTTAAGATTTCATTCTTCTACTAAATTGGATATATGCATAGCAAATAGCAAGCTACATAGCAAGCTGACTACAGTTTTGGTTACACAGCAAACAATGCAACTTTTATACTCCAATAACATTCTCATCAGCATCATTATGAGCCATGTCATATAATATGGGCAATCATGGTCTTTCCATGACCATGATTGTTCTTGGCAAAGTTTTCTAGAGAACTGGTTTGCCACTGCCTTCTTCTGGGCGGTGTCTTTAAAAGAGGGGTGACCCCACCCATTATTAGCACCCTTCAGAGATTGGCATCAGTGGTCACATAACAAACACTTGTGAAATGCATGAGCTGCTCATAGGACCATCCACCACCTGCTCTCATGGCTTCACATGACCCTAATCCAGGGAACTGCAAGTGCTACACCTTGCCCAAAGGCAATCTAGTGGAAGCACGCCATACGTAGATTAAAAACAGAGTACAAACTGGCCAATTTACTTAAACATTTAAAGACACCCTGAGCAAGGTCAGCATTTATTGCCACCATTACTTTAGAAAATTGATTGCTTCATTGATAGTGACTAGGATAGTCTTCGACTCAAGATGATTTTCATCAGTTGGCAAGTTGAAGCGAGCAATGGTAGGTGACATTCAATCCTTTATGAGCTGATGGGTAAACTAATGAAACTGTGACATACACAATCATATCCCACAGGGAATATTGGGGAACAAGGGACCTTGCTATACAGTCCAAGGATCCCTGTTAGGCCTGAAGGTGGTAGCACTGGTTATAAAATAAGTGATTAAAGGTAGCATTTGGGATGCTTACCTTCATTAGCCAGTAGGTTATGGTATAACTACACTGAATATTGGGTGCAGCACTATTCACCACACTATAGGAAGGATGTGGTCGCACTGGGAAAGGTACAAAAGGATATTGACCAGGATGTTGCCTGGCTGCAGTACTTCAGAATTGAAGAGAGAGTTGTTCCCTGGAGGTTTGCTGTCGCTGGAATGGAGAAGGGCAAGGAGGAGGTTCATAGCTATTTCACACTATCCACTCTAGCAGAAGTTGCTAAATGTAGGAGTAGGAGTCTCAGAGGGAATCTGAGAAGAGTTACCCACCCCCCCAGACAGTGGCTGGAATTCGTATTATATTACCCGAAGTGGTGGTTTAGAGGTAGAGCCTTTCACTTAAGTAAAAGGTACCTAGATGAGCCTCCGACCCAGAGATAGTGAAGTCTGTGGTGCAAATGGAACGAATATTTGATCACCATGAATGATCATGTGCCTGTTTCTGTGCTATGGCTGTTACAGAAATGCTTTCTCCCTCATGCAAATATTGCACACAAAAATATTTCTGAAGACACTGTCTCATTCCATGAATGAATTACAATATTTAATTTATGAACATTCCTTTGGTTATTTATGTGTAATTCATTTGTAGATTTTATCCTTACTTTTTAAGTTATTGTGTGTTATGGCTGTAACGTACGCTATTGTATTTTACACCCTGGTTTAGAGAAATGTCTTGTTTGACAGTATACACGTCTATAATTAAATTACAAAAAACTTGATGAGATTTGCATTTTGATTCAGATACACCATCATTAAGAAGCTGACACTAATCTAAACATTGAGGAAACATGCCTGGCTCTGGAATCATCACTCCACTACATCAATTT
Organism: Hypanus sabinus; assembly: GCF_030144855.1. Lineage (NCBI taxonomy): Eukaryota > Metazoa > Chordata > Chondrichthyes > Myliobatiformes > Dasyatidae > Hypanus > Hypanus sabinus. The sequence goes on from NC_082727.1 coordinate 3,596,436, forward strand.
TGTAAATTGTAAAGAAATTTACAATTGTAATAGCAAAGAAATAGAATACAACATTAGAGTTTATATTTACAGTGTATAAAAAGTGCAAGAGACATTTACCAAATTAATAGGGTATAATCCATCCACTAAAAGATTTGCCTTCAACATGCCTTAAACACAAGTAACCAAGACAGTAAATAGTTTCTTTCAAAAAGCTGGCAGTAAGGACATTTTCAAGATCGTAACTTCAAAATAAGTCACCTGTACACACTGTGTTATTAGCCTTATGTAACTTGTTAAAACAATTAGAAGTTCCTGAAGAACTCAGGTAACTTGATTACCAATGAAGTGCAATAAACAAATTACCAAGACTGCAGACTTCAAGATATCATGGTATCAAAAATGTTAATAAAATAGGTTTAATAAAATGTTAAGTTCCCAAAAATAATTGTTTCTAGGAAATATATTGCAAGACTTTACCTGTTTTCTCCCCACAGCTCCTCCTCAAAATATTCACTATAGAAAGTACATCCATGAAAATTATTTAGTTCTAAATTAAAACCAAGTACTTGCCTTTCTTAGGCAATCCTCTTCCTTTTCCCATCCGTGATTTTCTGTCCAACATTTTTCCCTTTGGGCTAGTGGGAACAACATTTCGACTACTTTCCCCATTATCACTGACAGAATCTCCTCGGCCAGAATCCCGAGACGAGTTCTTCCTCAAACGTCTCTTGGCTTTGGCTTTGAGCCGAGCTTCATGAATGGATGTCTCTCGTGATATCCAGTTGCCATTGATTTCATTTGGCAGCATAATGGCTTCAGTTTGATCTTCATTTCCAGACAACATCTTACTAGTATTGTTACCAAGTTCTGAAAGAGCAACTTGAGCTATTAAGTCAACAATAATGTTCAATTAGCAAAAAGTTAGTTCAAATTAGTTCAAAAAGTACAATTGAGAGTGTATTTTTAAGGTGGAAACGAGCAACGGGAACACAACTAACAGCAGAAGTTGGCAATTTCACATACAACTGCTAACAATAGTGGGGAATGTCAACATGGGAAAAAAATACATCCTACTTTTACTGGCCTGCATATGCAGATCTCCTGAAAGCTAGATCATAGCCAGTATACAGTGTACAAACTAGTTACTGTATTTAAGTTTAAAGAAGAAATTACAAAGCATTTAGAACTGAAAAAATGTATAAAAATATGCAAACTGTTTAAACTGGACAGTATTATTCTTAGATAAAAACTTATCAATGTCTGTAAATGTGCATTACAAATAGTACTTAGAACAATACTAAGTACCAGACAATTTGGAATTGTCATTCTCCCATTTTAAGTAGTAACATGCACCAGTGCTTTATACAATTTGCGGACTTTTACCACACTCAACCTCTCCTCACCCATCAGTCTCAGCTTTGAACTTAACTCCAACTAGTTTACTTGCTCTCCTTTGTACAACATCTCTCACTTATCTTTCCTGCTAATAATGATACAGCAGATTAATACTGAAGGCAAGTACTGCAAAATATCATTAGCCCTCTCTGTATTTCACTGTCAGTGGAGCTACTTATCAAAGAAAAATTAGTTTGGCTCCCTCCCCCCATTAATCTGTAAGCACAATCTTTTATTATAAAAACCTGTCTTCTGATAGGTGACTCTTCCATTCCATCAGGACTTTTCATGATGTTGTCGCTGTCATCAATTTCTTTTCATTTTAAAAGATACCCTTACATCATCTCCCTGTATGCTTACTGATAAAAAGAAACTCATCACACAATGTAAATATTAGTTCACTATAGATAACCCTTATAGCAAAACCTGCCATGGCCACTCATCCTTCCCACACCATTGTAAACTATTAACATATTCCAGTCTTGGTGGCAACTTCAAAGTGCTTTTAACATTTTACTTTGTTTTTCTAATTAAAACACACTACCAACAGCTAATGCTGCATGGAAATATAACAAAGTACAGTGGATTCCAACTAATTAGGCTATTGGTTAATTAGGGCAACAACTTACTTGGGATAAATCTTAAGGAACAAAAACTAATCAAGAAAATAGCCGGGATTCCCTTTGTTTATTTGTGACAATATGCTGCTCAACTGGGACAGGAGACTGTTGCCAAACAGATTCTAACTAGCATCCGTCTAATGCACACGTGTGGCCGTTAGACACTACACCAGGCATGGGCAAACTACGGCCCACCCCTGCACTACACCGTACTTAACAGTGAATAGTTTTAAAAATAGCATCAGTTGTGTGTTAATGCTCAAAAAGCAGTGATTTTTGTCAATTGGTGCAAAATAATCGGTCAGACAATTCCGAACTGTTTTGCTTCTGCAGTTTCAAGTATTTGGGCTTGATTCAGGTATTGAAAGGCTTGTCATACGAGGAATTTTGAAGGCTCTGGGCCCCTCCTTATTGGAATTCAGAAGAATGAAGAAATAAAGAAGAATTCAGAAGAATTAAAAGTCATCGAATGTTGTAAGGTCTCAATAGAGTGTAGGTGGAGAGGATGTTTCCTATGGTGAGGTAGTTCAACAACAGAGGACGCAGCCTTTGAGAACAGAGATGAGGACAATTTTCTTTAGCCAGAGAGTGGTAAATCTGTGGAAAACAGGAAACTGTGGAGGCAAGAGTTTGATAGATTATTGATTAGCCATAGCATGAAGGGATATGGGGAGAAAGCAGGAGATTGGGGCTGAGAGAGAAAATGGATCAGTCATGATGAAAAAGCAGAGCAAACTTGATGTGCCAAATGCCTTAATTCTGCTCCTTTATCTTATGGTCTTATGCCAGAAATGGCTGGGTGTAAAAATGAAACTATTTCAATACTTCAACAAGTTAGAAACTACAAAGAATTTTAAATATCGACAATCACCTTGAATGTTACAATGAAAATAAAGATTTGGAGGACACATTCATTGTATGAAGGCTGTCCATTATCTGCACAAGGTGTCTCCACTGATTTTGTTCATTGTGTACACTGGATGAATTCCTGTCGATAACTATTAGGAATACACAGTTTTATAGCACTGCAGTAATATTGCTGGTGTTCTTATTTGTGCTGTATTTCATTCAAACACATAATTTGTTACTCACTTTGTCTTTTTATACCTTTTTAACTATTTCCATGAAATTATGACTAATTGGGGCAGCTGCTTTGTTGGGCAAAGTATTCTGGTCCTGATGTGTCTCAAGTAAGTGTAATCCACTGTATTTCATTTATAATTTGGTTCCAACAGAAAGTTTATCTGCTCCAGATACAATTAAACCAACAATGAATAAAAATTTAAAGAGACATTTTCAACTAGTTTCATGCTAAACCTTCAAAAAAAAAATGAAGCTTTGCTTTTGATAATATTCCTAATGACAGAAACAATTCTGTATAATTTTGAACTGAAATGTAACAGAATAAAGGCCATCTTTCTAGTAATACAGAATAAACTGCACAACACTGCTATGACAAAAACCAAGTATATATTTCAACTACATCGATAAAGCTTTGGCAAGCTAAATGAGATTTGAGCCGGAACAACTAATATAAAATAAACAAATGTGAACACACTTTATCGTAACAATTGAAAAGATAAAACCAGCGTAACATGTTTATTCTAATAATTTCAGAAAATGGTGTTGTAGAGCTTTGGTTTAGGGCAGGGAAGGGAAAGAGCAGAAGCAAAAGGAGAAAAACTAAGGAGCCAGCAAAAACAAGAAAATTAGGTTGAAAGTAAAAAAGAAATGAAAAGAAATTGATAGATAGATCGATCGTTCGGTAGGAAGGAAGTAGTGAATGAAATGGTCAGTGATACCACAGATTTGCTCATGTTTTACAGCTCCATTCAGTTTCTTATTCAATTGCAAGGTCAATTGAATTACTCTCGATGAAGATACATGAGCATGTTAACACAACTTTGCTTCATTTCAAAAGAAAACATTTTATATGTATTAAAACTGATGAATTGAATATTCATTTACATACTGATAGAGAAATTACTCCTGAAATTAGGTCTGCTGCCAATCACGAAGACATTGGAACAGTAACAAAAAAATTTGGAAAAATTACATTAACCAAAACTCTGAAAGCAACTTCTTATTTGACTGAAAGCTGTTATCAAATGAACAATGAATCACTAATCATGAAGGTTCAGTCACAATACACCCACTTTGTTAATAAATGCCTGTGTTAAAACACATGCTAATAGTCTTTGATAAAGCTCTACATCATGATCTCAGTTTGCAGCTCAATTACAGATGACCTTCCTAATGCTAAGAGGAGGGGTGGGAGTGGAAAGGAGGAATGGACGGCAGTGAGTGGGTGGATAACTGACTTTGGCGCATCTGTGTTTTGATAAAGGTGTAAATAAAACAAAAAGTCAACATTGTTTCCCCACCCCATTATAAAAGACCTTGTAGAATGCAACATGACTGATCTATCACAACCTACAGGAAAATTCACCTCTCAGATCCATCATCTTAAAGCGGAAAAAAAATCCACAATTTTACAAATAAAACTGGTTTAAATGTTTTATATCACTTTAAAGCTACTTCAGTAATATTTATAATTACCCCATAAAATACCTATTCTTTAATAAACTAAACTGAATAATATTTAATTCCTCTATTTTAATTAAAACTAAAGGTTTATACAAAGTTATTTGACCTATTCATTTCTAAATTATGGTGGAATTGCAATATCTGCCAAATGGAATCAAGCTGAGATCTTAACTGAACAAGTCAGAATAGTGGTAAATTGTGCAGTATGACTCATATGTAGCAGCCAATCTGAATGTATGAAACATCAAAAAGAACTAGTGAAAAGTTGGATATAATTTCAAACCATCAGAGGCAGTGGAAAGAAGCAGTCAATGGCTTTGGAATGCCAGAAGTCATTGTCGAGCCCTCGGGAGGTAGTAGGCTAATCGATGAAACATCGAGTTTGGAGGGTGCCCGGCTGAAAGCCCCTGTGTGTCAACCCTGTGCCACTCCCAGTATCAAAGCAGTCTCAAGCAAGTGCTCACGACTCATTGGCAGAAGGTATATTAACATCTTAGCCTGTGTCTTTTGATTCTATATGAACATCAGCACTACTAAGTGCTCAATAAAAGACTACTGAAAACTCAGTCAAGTGATCCAATACAATTATTTACAGTGGATTCCAATTAATTGGGGCACTTCGGGATAGGTACATTTTGGCCTAAGTAAATGGTTGCCTCAATCAGCTGGTTTCATGCAAATAGTTAAAAAGGCATACAAAAAAGGCAAATACCATTTAGCTGAGTAGCAAATTATGTTTTCAAATGAAATACAAAACAAGTTAGAACACTAGCAAAACTACTACAGTATTGTAAAAATATGTATTAATTCCTAATACAGTGAATTGTGCCATCAGTTAATCTGAGCAGCCATTTAGCTGGAACACACCACCACTTAATTGGGGCAGGAGACTGTTGCTAAATAGTTTCAAACTAGCACTTGCATGGCTGTTAGACACTACACTGTGATTAGTGATCTGTTTTTAAATAGCTTCAGTTGTGTGTATTTGTGTTTAAAAAGTAGTGATTTTTGTCACTGATAGTTGGTGAGAAATAAGCAGTAAGACAATTCAGAACCGTTTTGCTCGCTGTAGTTTGAAGCATTCAGAAACAGCCACGAATGAAAATAAAACTATTTCACTACTTCAACAAGGTATAAAGTACAAAGGTATCAACAATCATCAATGTTATAATGAAAATGAAGAATTGGAGGAGCCAATCATCTAAAGCACTGTTTGAAGGTGGTCCATTATCTGCACTGATTTTGATTATTTACAGTCAATTAAAAGAACATGGCAGATGAATTCCTCTGGCAATAACTATTTGGAAATATTTGTTAGCATTTTTAAGGACAATACACACTCATGCAATCATCTGTTTGAACTTCTTCCATCTGGCAGACATTTTAAGATTTGCTATGCCCGCACTTCCAGACTGAAAAATAGCTTTTTCCTCAGAGCTATAATTGCCCTGAACCATCGATCAAGCATCATCCATAAATTTGTTATATTGCTACTTTTAATACTGGTTTTATGGCTGTCATGTAGCTGTGGTGTGCTTTTCTACTGCTGGACATTGCTTGTACTGGCTGGTTACTTGATTTTATTTATTGTTTATTTATTTTATTTGTTGTTTTATAGCATTGAGTACAAGCATTGCAAACTCATTTTCGCTGTATTGGGCATGAGAATGAAGATATTTCATTTTCATTTCATTACTATAGAGATATTGGTAGTGTTCTAATTTTGTCTGCATTTCATTTAAACACATAAATTGTTTTAACTATTGCCATAAAACCAGCTAATTGGGGTAGCAACTTAATTGGGCCAAAATGTACTGGTCCTGGTGTATCCCTATTAAGCAGAATCCACTGTAGTTATCAATGGAGGAATTCATATAGTGTACACTGCCATGTTCTTCTGATTGACTGTAAATGAACATCAGTAGTGCAGACACCTAGTGTAGATAGTGGACTGCCTTCATGCTATACTTCCAACAACTGCATCCTCCATACCTCCATTTTTATTGCAACATTCAAGATGGTTGTCAATACCTTCAAGTTCTTCATAATTCCCAACTTGTTGAAATAGTGAAATAGTTTCATTTTTCACATCTCCATTTTTGGCATTTCCAAGCCTGTGCTTAAAACTGCAGTGAGTATAATCCAGAATAGTGTTTCTGCTTATTTCGTGCCAACTTCAGTGGCAAAATTCACTGTTTTCACTATTTTCATTACAAAAGTATGTAATGGCCATTCAATACAAATGTTCACTTAGATTAGCTGATTAGCAGGAGACTCCATTAATAGAAAATTGAAATGGAAAAGAAATCAAACAATTGGTTCATAAAAGCTACACAGTTATTGCCACCTATTAAGTTACACCACAAGCATTTTAATTTTTTTCCAAACAAGACTTTCTCTTAACAATGAGATTTAAGGAAGATGCTTCCTGCTTTAAATAGTAGCCAGGTTTAGACAGGCTTTCAAGCCCTGTTCCTATTTAATCTAATATATGCTGCCATAACTACACCTTTGAAAACAAGTCACAGGGAGGGTCAGTTTACCTTACCCATAGCTGAGATAAGTACAAAAGATACCATCTCAAAATTACTTCACAGTCTAGGGAGCAATCCTCCCTCAAGCAACACCAGCACTATCAAAAATTGAGTTAGTTATTGCTGTTTGTACATGGTCGTTTTTGCGTTTATTTAATAATTAAACAATAAAGTAATAACTTGTTAACATCTTGCTAGAAGATACAATATAATACTGCTGGATGCAAATACTGAATATATTAATGGCCCCACGGACAGCAAATGAATAGTCTCCTAGGATATTTAAGATTCCAAGATTATCTGGGGAGAATAATTAAGGTGTTTCTTTTGAAATAAAGCTTAAATTAAAACTGATGGATAAAGTTGATGTGGTAAGAAGTAACTAGCTTATCAATATTTAAATTATTATCACTAGTTTAACTAAATACAAAAGGTTTTGGAAAATAAACACATTATCACAGATAATTAAATAACAAATCTCAGGAATCAAAAAATTATGTGACCACAGCAACTATCAGGAAAGGAAGAAAGTCAAACTATCCAAATGGTTCAACCGCAGCACGTGGTGTTGCAAGCTGCTGTTAAAACTTCCGTAACTCGAAGTATTTACTTAGAAGACAGCAACATGTCAAAACAAAATGTAATGATCAAAACACGCAATTAGAAAAGGGAATACGGTATAAAGTCTTAAATCGTACACCAAGAGTTTACCTTGCTCGTAGTGAACATTATTTCACATCTTAAATGTAATATATAATAAAACTCGTGCATGCCAGTCACCCCTCGCACATTCTCATACACCGTACCTGCTGGAGGATTGCTGAATTTTGACTCGGCCTCTGTTGCCATGTTTGTGAAGATATCGGAACCGTCTGGAAGGGCTAGTTTTCTGCCCTGACAGAATGTGCTGCTCCTTCCCTCCCCGTTTTCTCCTACCCCTTCCCCTCAACCCACAACGCCTGCAGTCGCTCGAACTTAAAACAAATCCGTTCCTCTCAAACGAAGCTGTGAGAGCAGGAGGCTTCCACAACTCACTACAATGAATATTTACAACGGGGAGAATACGAAAGGATGCGATGCCACCCTAATTCTTGCTGGAAGAAGCCGTGATTTCATTCACAACAACCTCACTGCAAACTCCTTTTTCAGCTTAACGCCTTCTAGTTGCTTGTTTGTTTTCCTCTCGCAACCTTGTGTCACGTGGGTAGCAACAGCATTGTTCATTCGTCACCTTCGCCACGAACTAGACCAATCGCAGTCGGCGGCTGAATCGAAGTGGAGCCTTCTCTCACCGCCCCCTCTCCGACCAATCAGCGGCCGTCAGCGATGACGGGTGGGCGGGGTTTGCAGGCGTTGCTCGCGGCTGCCCCCTGCTCTGGAGGAGTGGCCAACAACGAAGGTGGTCGGGCAAGTTTATGGTCACGTTACTGAGCTTTAAATGTCGGGCGCATTTCTTTGATGGTTTCCTTCCGGCTTTAATGGGCTCCTCTACTCTTTTTTAAAATACCTCAAGTCAAGTTTATCATTATGTGCACAAGTACAATGAGGTTAGGGTACATTTAAAAATGTGCTTGTAACAGCACCGCAGGTATTTATACAGAGGACGTAAACATACATAAGTTATACCAGATAGTTACGATAGGAAACAACTGTGCAAAAAAAGCATGGTCGCATAAAAGCAAGAATTCAGTTGGTTAGGCAGCGTCTACAGAGAGGAATGGAGTAGTGGACGTCTCGCGCCGAGACCCTTTCCAGTCGTATAAAATCCACGGTAGAGAAAGAGGTCGGTAGTATTCTGTTTTAAGGTAGGATTAGGAATATGCAGGTCGGTTGACGACAATTTGCTGCAAGAACTCAGTAGGTCGAGAAGCATCTTTTCCGCACACCTCCCCCTCCCCCCGACATATTAAAAGCCTGAAAGTATGTACAAGAGCACTTTCAACCCAGCTGTAATAAAATGATTGAACATCTTGTATGATGAGATGGGCTTTCGACCTCACAATCTACTTCATCATGGCCTTGCAGTGTAGTTTCTCTGCCATGATATAATGTCTGCTGTTGCTGCTTTTGCCTTTTACTACTAGATGAGCTAATGTGGGTGTCATGCAAAACAAAGTTTTTAACTGTATAAGTGACAACGATAAAGCTATTGCTATCTAAGGAAGGGAGTTGCTGATGTTTGGAGCTTTGACCCAAAACACCAACAATTCCTTCCTTTTCACAGATGTTAGTCAACTCTCTTAGTTCCTCCAGTGGATTGGTTATTGCTCCATTTTCCGGCATCTGCAGTTTTCTTGTCTCTTGGTTCAAGAACCAGATGTTTGTAGCAACTTAGCTGTTCCTGAACTTAGTAGTTTGGGACTACAGGCTTCAGGACTCTCTGCCTGATGGTAACAGTGAGAAAAGGACGTGTCCCAGATGGTGGCAATCTTTGATGGTAGATGCTGATTTCATCAGGCAGCATCTCTGGTGAAGCTTCTGATGGTGGGGAGGGTTGTATCTATGACTGTCAGCAGCCTCTTGCATTTCTGTGTGTTGGAATTGACATACCAGACCATGATGCAACCAGTCAGGATATTGTATCTGTATAAGTTTGAGTATTTAGTGACATGCCAAACCTTTTCCTCCTTCGTGACAGCACTTATATACTGGGCCCAGGACTGGTCATCTGAGATGTTAATGACTAGGAATTCGAAGTTGAACCTGAAGTAAATCTACAGAATTGAGGAATAAATTGAATAATTCCACCAGAACCAGCACTAGAATGTTGGATTCAATGGTCTCAATATGTCATTAGTTCTTTTAAAAATTTGCAGCATTGAAGTCGGTGTTCCATTTCGAGGCAGTGTTTCAAATTGTGTTGACGTGGATATTTGGGACAATTGGATAAGGCAGCGTCTTCACTGGAATGTTTCTTGTGAAATAGCACGATTGAAAGTAATAGGATGGGTCTCAGCTGATGAGGCTGATTTTAGAACCACAAAGTGTTCTGTGCAGAGGACGGGGACACTTAACAGGAGCACGCAGATGTCCAGTTTGCAAAATGGTGTGTACTCGCTCCACTGTTTACTTTGGAAGGAAAGGAATTGTTGATGTTTGGGGTTTCAATTCCTTTCTAAGAAAGTAGAGATGCTAATGTGCCTTCTTTGTGATTGCACCCATGTACTGGACCCAGAATAGAACATCCAAGATGTTAAGGCCCAACAATTTGAAGTTGAACTTGAAGCAAAGCTACAGAGAGTCGAGGAAAGTGAAGAAATTAGATAAATTAAATAACTGTACTAAAGAGCCAGCATTAGAATGGCGGTGTGGAGGATCAGAGGGATCTTGCAGTTTGAGTCCATAGGACGCTCAAAGCTGCTGAATAAGTTGACTCATTAGAAGGCATATGGTATATTGACCTTCATCAATCGTGGAATTGAATTTAGAAGCCGAGAGTTAATGTTGCAGCTATATAGGACCCTGGTCAGACCCCACTTGGAGTACTGTGCTCAGTTCTGGTCGCCTCACTACAGGAAGGATGTGGAAGCCATAGAAAGGGTGCAGAGATTTACAAGGATGTTGCCTGGATTGGGGAGCATGCCTTATGAGAATAGGTTGAGTGAACTTGGCCTTTTCTCCTTGGAGTGTGCAGGTTGAGAGGTGACCTGATAGAGGTGTATAAGATGATGATCATGTGGATAGTCAGAGGCTTTTTCCCAGGGCTGAAATAATTGCCACAAGAGGACACAGGTTTAAGGTGCTGGGGAAGAGGTACAGAGGAGATGTCAGCGTTAAGTTTTTTACTCAGAGAGTGGTGAGTATGTGGAATGGGCTGCCAGCAACGGTGGTGGAGGGGAATACGATACGGATTTTTAAGAGACTTTTGGATAGGTACATGGAGCTTAGTAAAATAGAGGGCTATGGGTAAGCCTAGTAATTTCTGAGGTAGGGACATGTTCAGCACAATTTGGTGGGCCGAAGGGCCTGTATTGTGCTGTAGGTTTTCTGTGTTTCAATGTTCCTATGTTTCAAGACAGATTAGAATCAGAATCAGGATTATTATTGTGAAATTTGTTATTTTGTAGCAGCAGAGCAGTGCAATACATCACAATGCAGTAAGAAATATAGTAATAAGAAATCTAAGTAATGCAAAAAGAGAGCAATGTAGTGAGGTGGTGTCCATGGCTTCATGGACCAGTCAGGTATCTGACCATGGAGCCCTTTTTAAAATGATGACTTTGTGTTTTCATGCCCCTGATCTTCTTCCCTGATGGTAGTGATAAGAAGAGGGCATGTCCTAGATAGCTTTATGTTACCATTAGGCTTGAGAGATATGTAAAAATAACAAGATTTGCTTGATAAAGAAGTTATTAGGAGATTTAAAGGAAGTTTTCAGAAATCTGAATAGCTTTAATGGAATAAATAAGGCCAAACTGTTTCTGACAGTAAAAGGGTTAATAACCATAGACTTAAGTTCCTCAGGAACAGAGCCAGAGGCATTACAAGGAAACAGAGTGAGTCATTGATATTTGGAATGCAGTGCTTGAAAGTGTGCTTAGAACAGATTCAACAGAAAAAGTCAAAATCATATTGGTTAAATACAAAGGAAGACTTACACTTTCATAGTGGCCTTCATCTTCCTTTCAGAATGGCTTAAACTTAACCTCTTTTGAAACTTTATCACTGCCTACACAGGAAACATCTAGCTTAAAGTGCTCCCACAGGTGATAGTAGCAGACAATTTCTTTTTTTGTCTTGATTCAGGTTATGGAACATTTTCTGTACTCCTTGTTGATACACCTGAAGTAAATTGACAGAGCTCTAAGGAAACTGGAGAGATCGGTACATTGAATAACTCCTCCAAAGTGCTAATACTGCTATTATGGGCTCAACTATCTCTCTCCTTATTCTATAATCCACTACATTTTTTATAAAATTGTAACCTGTTGTTTTAAAGATGACTATGATAGTGGGCTGAAACTCAGATGGAGGCATTAGTAATGATCTTACAAGAATCAACAGATTCTGGAATGATTACTGAGGACTAGAAAATTTCAAATGTCTCTCCGCTCTTTAAGAAGGAAGGGAGACAGAAGAAAGGAAATTATTTGCCAGTTAGCCTGACTTCAATGGTTGGAAAGATATTGGCGACTATTATTAAGAATGAGGTTTCAGAGTACTTTGAGGCCAATAAAAAACTTGCCAAAGTCAGTCGGGTTCTCAAAAGGGTAAATCTAATCTGACAAATCTGTTGGAATTCTTTGAGGAAATAATAGGCAGGATAGACAAAAGAAAGTCAGTAGAAGTTGTTTATTTGGATTTTCTGAAGACCTTTGACAAGGTGCCACACATGAAGCTATTTAACAAGATAAGAACCCATGAGAGGTAAGAGAGGTACTCACATGGATTGAAAATTGGCTGACTGACAAGGGGCAAAGAGTGGGAATAAAGGGGGCCTTTTCTGGTTGACTGCTGGTGACCAGAGGTGTGCAGCAAGGGTTGGTGTTGAGACCACTTCTTTTCACACTACATGTCAATGATTTTGATGAAGGCTTTGTGGCCAAGCTTGCAGATGATATGAAGATAGGTAGAGGAGCTTGTAGTGTTGAGGAAGAAGGACTTAGATTGAGAGAATGGGCAAAGAAGTGGCAGATGGAATAAAGGCATGGATTATTTTCTAAAAGGAGAAAAAATTCAAACATCAGAGATGCAAAGAGACTTCGGAGTCCTTGTGCAGGACTTCCTAAAGGTTAACTTGCGGGTTGAGTCAGTGGTAAGGAAGGCAAATGCAATGTTAGCATTCATTTTGAGAGAACTAGAATACCAGATCAAGGATGTCATGCTGAGGCATTAGTCAAACCACACTGCAGTATTGTGAGCAGATTTGGGCCCCCTATCCAAGAAAAGATGTGATGGCTTTGAAGATGCTCCAGAGGAGGTTCACAAGAATGATCCTAGGAATGAAAGGGTTAACATATAAGGAGCATTTGATAGCTCTGGGCTACTATACTCACTGGAGTTTAGAAGAATGTGGGGAGATCTCTTTGAAACCTATTGAACATTAAAGTCCTAGACAGAGTGGATGTGGAGAGAACATTTCCTACAGTGGGGGGGAGGCGGGGTCTACAACCAGAGAGTACAGCCTCCAAATTAAGGGATATTGACTTGGAACAGAGATGAGGATATTGAATCTATGGAATTCATTGCCCCCGATGGCTGTGCAGACCAAGTCATTGGGTATATTTAAGGAGGAGGTTGGTATATTCTTGATTAATCAGGGATGGGGAGAAGGCAGGAGATTGGGGCTGAGAGGGATAAATTCCATCAACCATGATGGAATGCCAAAGGGATGGTGGGTCAAATGGCTTAATTCTGCTCCTTTGTCTTATGGTCTTATCTTGAAACCAGCTCCGTGGACTCTGCCTATACTTACAGCTGCCTTGAGAAAGCAGCCATCATATCAAATAATCAAACACCTCACTTACCATTCTCTCCCCATCTCACTTTCCATCAGAGGGGAAATAGAAAAGCCTTAAAGCACACAACACTAGGCTCAAGGACAGCTTTTATCCTGCTATTATAAGACTATTGGTTAGATGGACTCTTGACCTCACAATCTACCTCATCGTGGCTTTGCACCTTAATGTTTGCCTGTGTATCACTTTCTCTGTAACGCTAACATCTTATTATTCTGTGGTTGCTTTTCCCTTGTACCACTTCAATGTACTAATGTGAAATGATCTGTACAGGTGGGCTGAAAAAAAAGTTTTTCACTGTACCTCAGTACATGACAATAGTAGACTGATTTACCAGTTTAATTTAATTTACCAGAAACTATTCCACTTTCAGGTAACATTTCAATGTGTTATAGAGGCTAGAGGTATGGAAACTGGGATCAAGCAGCATTCTTCAAAGTGATTGGTGATATTTTAACAAGTGCTTGTGCTAACACGCTTCCATGTAGAGAATAGACATTCTGTTGCTAAGATGATATTTGAAGACTTGTTGATGAAAACTTCTCAATAGAAAGGTTTAAAACAATAAAACAATAAAGGTTTAAAAAATAAAACAATCATGTTTCAGGCTGAGATCTTCATCAAGGTTTTGGCCTGAAATGCCAAATCTTTATTTCCCTCTGCCTGATCTGCTGAGTTCCTCAAGCATTTTGTGTGTATTGCTCAACATTTCCAGGTTGTGCAGAATCTCAATGAAGAGAATTTATCCTTCAAGGTGTTATGTCCTTGGCCCCCTCCTTTTTAAGAATCGCAAGATCACTATTAAGTCAGGTCAGGAGACCCAGGAAATGAGAGAAAGACATGCAGAATCCACAAAGAGTTTGGAATGTGTCCTGGCCTCCGAAAGGCAGAACCATTGATAACGGCTATTGCCTCTTGGAGACGGAATTGTATATTGAATACTGTACGATTCATTGAAGCCCCAGGCAATGAACCGAGGGGGGTTGGTGGAGGGATTGCATCATCCCAACCTGATTGACATCTGAGACCCTGTGAGTCAGGATAAAAGAGGGTCTGGGGAACAGCCCCTTCAGACGCATCAGAAGAAATGCAAGAACTCCTGTAACAGCGTTATAGCGAAAGCCGGTGAAAAAGCCCACGTGCGTCCTTTTCCATTTGCCTCGGAATTGGTGGGTCTTTATCACGGAAGCACGGCTTTAGCTAACCACAAAGGGGAAATCAGCCCCCAACGACTCTCAAAGGATTGACGTCATAAAAGGAATGGGCAAGTTAAACCTCCGTCTTTCTCTCCAACCAAAAAAAGCTGCAGCTTGAATGAACTTAAGTGACTTTTATATTTCCATCGGACAATGCATTATCCCCTAGACAACGATAGAGCTATTTCTTATTGATTATTATTATAACCGCACTTATAGATTTAGTATTGACGATGTATATTATCTGTATGTTGGCATTGATATTAATTTTGTGTATTTTTATCAATAAATACTGTTAAAAATAGTACCATCAGACTTCAACGGACCACTCTATCTTTGCTGGTAAGTGACCCAGTTACGGGGTACTTAACAAAGGCTAGACTGAGGCTGGCTATGAGTAACAATTAAATCGTGAAATGCAACCCCAAGTAACTTCGGATACACCCTTGTCTAGTTTTAATAAAAGTACATAGACCTCCAAATACATTTAAATACTTTTTTCAGTCCTCCACTGGAGATAGGAGAGAAATAAAACTTCAAATTTAATGATATTTCTACATTTATCCCCTATAAATTTACATTCCCAGGGCTTAGGCAACCCAAAGCAAGAAGGGCAGGAAGTGCTGTAAGTGCTTTTACTGTGCTGATGGGGAGCTAAAAAGAGTAAGAGTGCTATTCCAATTCGAAGGCCTCTGGTCTTCAGCTTGTATACCTGTCATTTATGGATCCAAGTCCCCCCATTCCATTGCATCTCTGCTGATCACTGATCAATTCCCCAGTTCACATGATGGCTTGCAGCTTTATCCCAACTCATCTCCTCACACTAGCTTGTAGATGTAGGATCTTTAATGCTGTTGCTTTCTCAAGAAATCTACTGATTATTTTGAACTTGTTCTGTTTTTTTTTAAATTTCAGATTGCCTGCCTCTTTTATTTCAGTTTTAAAGTAGTTTCTGATATCCCAGACAGGGTTGCATACCATTAGCTATTGTCTACATGCTCTTCATTATCAAGCTGATCTGAATTTAAGGCTTTCCTATATCTATCTCTCTCTCATATAGTATAAAATCTTACATGCAGCAAAAACAATTTTTTACCCTAGTACTTTGATTCAATCTAAATCAAGCTCCAAAAGGAAAGCATTCTACTAATTAAGATGATCTTTCAAACATTCCAAAAGAGGTTCCACAGAAAATTGGAGTGTATGGCTCATTTTTTATATGATACTGCAGTTAGTTGGGCATTGTTAGCAATGCAAGGTGTTTGTTTAAAGGTCAGCCTTACTTACATATCACAAGGCCATAAGACATGGAAGCAGAATTAGGCTACTTGGCCCATCGAGTCTGCTCTGCCATTCCAATATGACTGATTTATTATACCTCTCAACATCATTCTCCTGTTTTCTCTCTATAAATTCTGAAGCCCTGGCTAATCACCAACCTGTCAATCTCCACTTTAAATATACTCAGTGACTTGCCTCCATAGCTGACCGTGGCAATCAATTCCACCAATTCACTACCCTATGTTAATAAATTCCTCCTCATTTCTGTTCTAAATGAACACCCCCCTATTCTGAGACTATGCCCTCTGGCCCGATACTCACCAACTATTGGAAACATCCTCTCCATATCCACTCTGTTTAGACCTTTCAATATTCAATAGATTTCAATGAGATCCCCCTCCCCCCCAACTCTTCTAAATGCCAGTAAGTACAGGCACAGAGCCTCAAATACTCCTCATACGTTAAGCATTTTATTTCCAGAATTATTCTCATGAACCTGCTCTAGACCCTCTCCAATGCCAGCACATATTTTCTTAGATAAGGGGATCAAAACTGCTCACAATACACGAAGTGTGATCTGACCAATGCCTTATAAAGCCTCAACGTTACATCCTTGATCTGATCTTCTAGTTCTCTCAAAATGAATGCTAACATTGCATTTGCCTTCCTTACCACTGACTCAACCTGCAAGTTAACCTTTAGGAAATCATGCACAAGGAGTCCCAAGTCCCCTTGCACCTCTGATTTTGATTTTTCTCGCCATTTAGAAAATAGTCTGAGCCTTTATTCCTTCTACCAAAGTGTATGAGCATATACTTCTGTGCGCTATATTCCATCTGCTACTTCTTTGCCCATTCCACCAATCTGTCCAAGTCCTTCTGTAGACTTCTTGCTTCCTCAACACTACCTGCCCCTTCACCTCTCTTTGTATCATCTACAAACTTGGCCGCAAATTTATTAATATGTCATCGAATCATTAATATATAATGTGAAAAGAAACGGTCCCAATACAGACACCTGCAAAATGCCACTAGTCACCAGCAGCCAACCAGAAAAGGCCCCCTTTATTCCAGCTCTTTCTTCTATTCAGGCTATTATCTTTCCTGTAATACCTTGGGCTCTTTTCTTGTTAAGCAGCCTCATGTGCAGCACCTTGTCAAAAAGCTTCTGAAAATCTAAGTAAACAAAATCCACTGACTGTCCTTTGTCCTGTCTGTTATTTCCTCAAAGAACTCCAACAAATTTTTCAGGCAGGATTTCCCCTTAAGGAGAAATGCCTTTGGCATTTCTATCATGTGCCTTCAAGAACCCCAAAACCCTGTCCTTAATTATGGCCTCCAATGTCTTCCCAACCCTTGGCATCAGGCTAACTGGCCTATATTTCCTTTCTTCTGCCTCCCTTCCTCCTTGAAGAGTGGAGTGACATTTGCAATTTTCCAAACCTCCAATACTATTACAGAATCGAGTCTTACCTATATAAACAGTGATGTTACTAGTGTAATAGATAGTACAATGTTTTCCAAGTGCTGGTAAATTGTTTTCAAAACTTCTTAAGTGAGGTAACTTCCAAATTACTATCTATGAGCCAATTAAGATACTCAAACATTCCCAAACTTGTAAGATTTTGTCTACTCCAAAAAGCAGAATTGTTTCTCTTGATTCCAAAAATCATTGCAAGACAATATTGGCTGATCCACCTGTTTCCCTTGGTTGCACAACTATTCAACTATCACTCCTCCTTCTCACACCCTCAGAGCTTCCGCATAGACTGAAATTTGTTAGGCCCTGCTAAACAAGTTATATTGGCCAAGTTGGAACAGTCTTTCCCTGATAAGGCTCCTTAGCTGTTCCTCTGCCACACTGAAAACTGGATTGGTGCTGCTTTATGCACCTATGCTGAGTTCATCAATTTTATCAACTTTGTCTCTAACTTCCATCCTGCCCTTGGTCTATCTCTGACACTCCCTCCCTTTTATTGATTTCTCGTTAGTCCTGATGAAGGGTCTCAGCCCGAAACGTCAACAGTGCTTCTCCCTATAGATGCTGCCTGGCCTGCTGTGTTCCACCAGCATTTTGTGTGTGTTGTTTAAATTTCCAGCATCTGCAGATTTCCTTGTGTTTGATCTTTTATAAACCTACTGATTCCCACAGTTATCTTGAGTATACCTCTTCCCACCCTGTCTCCTGTAAAAATGCTATTTCCTTTTCTCATTTCCCTTGTCTTTGCCACATCTGTTACCAGTATGCAGCTTTCCTTCCACGATATCAGAAATGTCCTCCTTCTTTAAAGGACGTGTTTTCCCTTTCTCCACCTTAGATGCTGCCCTCACCCACATCTCCTCCATTTCTCACCCCATCTTCTCGCTACCTTAGCAGTGATATGTAGTTCCTCTTGTCCTTACCCACCACCCCATGAGCCTTCACATCCTCTGCAACTACCACCATATCCAAAGGGCTCCTTCCACCAAGCATATCTTTACCTTCCTCCCATCTCCTCTTACTGCAGGGATCACTCCCTCTGCGATTCCCTTGTCAATTCAACTCTCCCCACTAATCATCCTTCTGGCTCCTATCCCTGCAAGCGGCCAAACCTGCCCATTCATCTCCGTTCAGGGCCCCGAACTCTCCTTCCAGGTGAGGCAACACTTCACTTGCGAATCTGCTGGGGTTGTCTTTTGTGTCCGGTGCTCCTGTTGCGACCTCCTGTGAGACGCATCGTAAACTGGGGGACTGCTTCATCGAGCACCTTAATTCCATCTGGCAAGCACAGAACATCTTGGTGGCCAAACATTTTAATTCCAATCCACATTGCCAATTGACATGTCGGTCCGTGGCCTCCTTTTGTGCCAAGATGACTCCATCCTCCATGTAGAGGAGCAACACCTTATATTCCGTCTGGGTAGCCTCCAACCAGATGGCATGAACATCGATTTCTCCTTCTGGTTATAAAAAAAAACTCTCCCCTTTCTTCTTCTGTTCCCCATTCTGGCCTTTTATCTCTTCTCACCTGCCTATCACCACTCCCTCTCTTTTTGGGTCCACTCTTTGATTCCTTCCTCTCCAGCCCTTTATCTTTCCTACTCACCTGGCTTCACCTATCACTCTCTAGCTATCTTCCTCCCCCTTCTCCCACCATTTTATTCTGACTTCTTCTCCCTTCCTTTCCAGTCCTGAAGAAGGTCTCAGCCCAAATGTCGACTGTTTATTGAAGAGTATTGATGCTGGCTGGGGTCACCTGTCTTGTAAAGACACTGCCCAGAAGAAGGCAATGGCAAACCACTTCTGAAGAAAAATTTGCCAAGAACAATTGTGGTCATAAGACCATGATCACCCAGGTGATAGACATGGCATGTTATGATGAAGATGAAAGGTAGGAACACTACTGGCTGCAAATACAAAGTAGCTTCGCTTTAAGAGTTGCAGACACATATTCAATCTATATTAGTCAGCTTCATTTGGTGCTAACCACTCATGTGATTGTGTCCATGTGTGTGGATCTATGCTAAGGCCCAAAACTTAGCATGAAATGAAGATAACATGAAACCTTGATTTTTATAAATGTCCAATGGTCTTATCATGATGCTAACATACATTTTCAATGTTAGCTAATTTCGTTTCTAAGACTACCTACCTAATCATTTAGAACCCATTATTGACTATATATATTATTGACTAAAGAAAGGCAGCCCACACCACATTTCAAGATTAACTATTGAATTTTTCACTATCTTGGCAAAAACTTGTCTATAAATATGGGTGTGCTCCAAACTTGATAATCTAAGTTTTTAGATATTGTAACTGAAAATTCAATGAGCACTTCTGCAATACAGGGTCCTACTGGAAAACACTCAAAGCATTGTTATCTGCTGTCATCACACTTTGGCAAGCAATGTCACGTGAGAGGCTGCAGAAATGAACATGGTGACATTATGAAATCAGAAATCAAACCTATTTGCCTCTGCTCAAATGTTTGGAAGACATTACATAGTAGATCTACTCTTCCCCCAACAGACAGTTGTTTGGCTTATACAGTTGGATGAATATACACATTCTTTGGAGCTTTAGCAGCCTGATAGCAGCCTTTATCTGTCTGAATGTCATGTCTGACTGGTAAGGAATGAAGTTATCTTCCATTAGTGTTATCTATGAATGTAGCTCAACTTAATACTGAATGAATATATTCAGCGTGAAAGATAGAAGCAGTGCAATTGTAGTGGTTAATACATCGATGTGTTCAAAGGATGAGAAATAAACATGAGAGTGACTTGGATCATTTGGTGCATAAACTTTGTGTCTTTGTTTGCCAATGTATAATTAGAGTTCCTGGGCAATTGAAAGTGGTGGTGCTCTATGTTCCTTCTAAGCTGTGTGCACGCACACACGTTTTTCAACCAACACACAAAGGAAATTAATGTCCGCACAAAAGGTTAGTTACCTAAAATAATATAGTAATTAATAGTTATACTTATTGAAAATAATCTTTTAGCTAAATGTTTCTGTTAACTAATTAGTTGGTTTTTCAAATACCACAATGCACGCCACTAATTTACATCACCTCACCTTTCCTGTTTTAGTTTGTACAGCTGCATCACGGCGGCAGCCATCTTTGGCGGACAGTGTTCATCTTGTAAACTTCACATTAGGTGATGAACAAGTTATGTCTAAAATATCATGATTTTCTAGCTGAAGAATGTGGTGCACATTGGTGGTGCTTCAGCTCCTGCTTCACTCTATCACACTGTGGAACAATAATACATGGCATTTTAGAAGCATATGTAATAACAAATGGGGCTGATTTCCACTATCCTTCATGTGGCAAAGTGCTTCCTGATATCAGTCACTGTAATGTCCTAATTTTAAGGACATCCCACTCACCCACCCTCTTGCCCTGAGAACTGATGATAAAAGCCCTCACCAGAGAAAATAATTTCTCTTTATCTACTCTACCCCTCATATGGGATTGAATGTTTACAAGGAAACAGCCATAAGAAACAAACACGAGGAAATCTGCAGATGCTGGAAATTCAAGCAACACAAACAATATGCTGGTGGAAAACAGTAGGCCAGGCAGCATCTGTAGGGAGAAGCACTGTTGACGTTTTGGGCCGAGACCCTTTGTCAGGACTAACTGAAAGGAAAGATAGTAAGAGATTTGAAAGTAGGAGGGGAAGGGGGAAATGCGAAATGATAGAAGACCGGAGGGGTTGGGGTGAAGCTGAGAACCGGAAAGGTGATTGGCAAAAGGGATACAGAGCTGGAGAAGGGAGAGGGTCATGGGATGGGAGGGCTCAGGAGAAAGAAAGGGGGGGGTACGCCAGAGGGAGATGGAGAACAGGCAAACAACTAAATATGTCAGAGATGGGGTAAGAAGGGGAGGAGGGGCATTAACGGAAGTTAGAGAAGTCAATGTTCATGCCATCAGGTTAGAGGCTACCCAGCCGGTATATAAGGTGTTGTTCCTCCAACCTGAGTTTGGATTCATTTTGACAGTAATTCATCTGGCCATGGATAGACATATCAGAATGGGAATGGGACGTGGAATTAAAATGTGTGGCCACTGGGAGATCCTGCTTTCTCTGGTGTTCAGTGAAACGGTCTCCCAGTCTGCATTGGGTCTCACCAATATATAAAAGGCCACACCGGGAGCACCGGACGCAGTAAAATGTCCCATATATACCGGCTGGGTAGCCTCCAACCTGTGAACATTGATTTCTCTAACTTCTGTTAATGCCCCTCCTCCCCTTCTTACCCCATCCCTTATATATTTAGTTTTTTCCCCCCCCTCCTCTTTTTATTCTCTCTCTCTGTCCATCACTCTGCCTGTTATCCATCTCCCTCTGGTGCTCCCCTCCCCCTTTCTTTCTCCCTAGGCCTCCCATCCCATGATACTTTCCCTTCTCCAGCTATGTATCCCTTTTGCCAGGATTTGCAAGGATGTTACCTGGAAAAGAGAACATGCCTAATGAGAATAGGTTGGATGTATTAGGCTTTTTCTCCTTGGAGCAACAGAGGATGAGAGGTGACCTGATAGAGGTGTATAAGATGATAAGAGGCATTGATTGTGTGGATAG
This sequence comes from Hypanus sabinus, assembly GCF_030144855.1. Classification (NCBI taxonomy): domain Eukaryota; kingdom Metazoa; phylum Chordata; class Chondrichthyes; order Myliobatiformes; family Dasyatidae; genus Hypanus; species Hypanus sabinus. The sequence goes on from NC_082727.1 coordinate 3,618,520, forward strand.
CCAGAGGCTTTCCCCAGGGTTGAAATGGCTAACACAAGAGACATAGTTATAAGGTGCTTGGAAGTAGGTACAAGGGGGATGTCAGGGGTAGGTATTTTACACAGAAAGTGGTGGGTGCGAGGGAAGCATTGCCAGCAGCAGTTGTAGAGGTGGATACAATTGGGTTTTTTAAGAGACTCTTAAATAGGTTCATGGAGCTTAGTAAAATGGAGGACGAAGTGGTAGGGAAATTCCAGGCAGTTCCTGATTAGGTTACATGATCAACTGAAGGGCCTGTAATGTGCAGCAGATTTCTATGTTTTAAGTTCTATGGACTCACTTTCAAAAACGCTACAAATCGTGTTTTCAGCACTTATTTACTCATGTACTCAATTTATTTATTTATTGCATTTGCACAGTTTGACTTATTTTGTACATTGGTTGTTTGTTAGTCTTTGTGTGTAGTTATTCATTGATTCTATTGTATTTCTTTGTTCTACCATGAATGGGTGCAAGAAACTTATCTCAGGGTGCCATACAGAATACATCCTTTGATAATTAATTTAATTTGAATTTTGAACTTTGAATGTGCAGCTTTTACAGAAATGAAACCAAGAATTAAGAGACTATTTAGGATTGTGGTTTTATAATCAAAAGGAAACCATACTGATTGGATTGTAGACAGAGCCTCACAGTGGTCAGCAGTAGGAACAATTGTAGAAGAAAATCTGCATCTCCATTTCATAGCAGAATCAAATAGCTACATTTCCAAAACATTGCACTGTTACTGTTTAAACCCAGACACAAAAGATCCTTCAGTCTTGAAGAAGGGCCTTGGCTCCAAACATTGAAGGTCCAGTTTCTTCCATGAATGCTGCATGACCCACTGAGTTTCTCCAGCATTTTGAGTGTGTTGCTCAACGTTGGAGCTGTTATTTTTCTGTTAAAATACCGTTTGACAGCAGAAATTGTCACTGACATGCAGTTGACTGAAATATCAAAGAAAGTGGTTTGTGGTTTGACCTTTTATACTTACCGCCCACCAGTGTTCTAAAGCAAGCACCACGTTTTTCTGTGATCTTATTCTGTTCTGTCTTTTTTCAAAAAGGACTTGCTGTTTAAGATTCCTTGTCTTTAACCACATTCTGCAAATAATATGTTTCAAAGTAGTTTAAAAACCGCAGAATAATTAAATTCAATTAAGATGGTCGATCTTCAAATGTAAAATCTAATATGTAGTATGAGAGTTAAAAAATAAGAGCAAGAATAGGTTTTATTACCCTTCATCTGTGCTCTGTTTTTCAGTAAGATCTGATCTTGACTTCGATCAATTACACTTTCCTGCTGTTTTTCATAAACCTTGATTTCCACTGTAGTTTAAAAGATCATCTCAGAATTGACTTTGTTAAATAATTAAGACTCAACATTTCTTTGTTGCAGAGAATTCCAACAATCCTTGAACCTATGACAGAAGGAATTCCCATTGTTGCCTTAAGTAGACAATGCCACAAAACTATTGCTCAACCTGCCCCAACAAGCAGAAGCAACCTCTCAGCACACCCACGAAACTGACTCAGAGCTGTAACTTTTTCATTAATGTCCCATGAATTTTTCCAGACTCCAAGGAGCAGTGGCCTAACCTGCTCAATTGTTCATCAGGATAAGCGCTTCATCCCAGGAATACACCTAATGAATGTTCACTGCACTGAGTCCAGTCCCTCCTGAAACAATTTCCAGTGTGGTTTTCAGTCCTGTCACTTCACCATTATCAACCATATTTACTAATAGAGTCATAGAGTAATATGGTATGGGAACCCAATGAGTCCCTGTCCATCAAGCTGGCTTCATTTGCCATGTTTGGCCCATATCCCTCTAAGCCCTTCCTTTCCAAATGCCTTTAAATGTACCTGCCTTAAGCATTTCTCCTGGCAGCTCATTCCATATATACACCACCCTTTGCACAATGAAGTTACCCCTCAGGTCCCTTTCAAACATAGAAACATAGAAAAATCTACAGCGCAATACACATCCTTCAGCGCCCAATGCTGTGCCGAATATGTACTTACTTTAGAAATTACCTAGGGTTACCCATAGCCCTCTATTTTTCTCAGCTCCATATACCTGTTCAGGAGACTCTTAAAAGACTCTATCGTATCCACCCCCACCACCGTTGCCGGTAGCCCATTCCACGTACTCACCACTCTCTGTGTAAAAAAAACTTACCCCTGACATCTCCTCCAAATGTTAGCCATTTCAGTACCTGGGAAAAAGCCTCTGATTATACCATCAATAAATCTCCTATTAGCCACTTTCGTTAAAAAAGAAAAGAAACCCATTCTATTTACTTTTCTCACATCTATAAAGTGCCAGCACTGACAGAATCCTCATAGATATTCTTTGCACTCTATCACAATTGTATACTTCATGTAAGTACAGTGGCTTGAACTGCATGCTGTAGCTGTGGCCAAATTTGTCAATGTTCTCTGTGGCGTTTCATTCTATGGTCCAGGCAAACAAAGCAAGTATCTCCCAGAATGAGAAAATGCGGAAAACATTCAGCATCTGTGGAGACGCACTTTGTAATTTCTCCCATTAATCTACAACCTAATGGCTCAATATCGAGTGAAATTGTCTCAGTAACCTTGGTTTCCCCTCTATCAGAAATATTCTTCTTGTCCTGTCTCTCCTTCCTCCAGCCTCTGCGATTATAAATTAATTTTCTTTTTTGCTATTTCAGTTCTGATGAGGGATGTTTGACCTGAAACATTAATTCTGATTCCCTTTCCACAGCTACTGCCTAACTTGCTCAAAGTTTCTAGTATATTCAGCTTTTATTTCAGATTTTAAGCATCTCCATTTTTTTTCTCCCAGGATTGGTGCTGTTCCAATTCTCCAAATAGATTGCTGTATAATTTCCATTATCTATTAAATAATAGCCACAATCTGTTCATCTCAAGGAATAATTCTAATAAATTTCTTATCATGCGAGGTTCAATCCTGACTCCAGGGAGTCTGTACATTCTCCTTTGATGGTGTGGGTTTCATCCAAGGGCTCAGGTTTAAGATTAACTATTAGCTTTATTTGTGACAAGTTCACTGAAACATGAAGTCAAACACTAACATTGTTAAGAATGTGCTGAAGGGAGATCAAATGTGTCACCATGCTTCCAGTACCAATATAGCGTGCTCACAATTTACTAATCCTAATCAGTAGGTTTTTAGAGTATGTGAGGAAATTGGAGCACCCAGTGGAAACCCATGGGGAGAGTGTACAAACTCCTTATAGAGAGTGGAGAGAATTAAATCCCAGTCATTGATCTCTGCCCCTCCACATTCCAAAAGGCAAATAGATCAATTGCCCCTAGTGTGTAAGTGATTGGTGAAATCTGGAGGGAGTTGATGAGAATATACGCAAAAATAAAAAAATGGCAGTTGATGGCCAGCATGGACTTGATGAGTTGAAGGACCTATTTTTCTGCTGTATCCCCCTGTGACTCTCAAGTGAATGGCAAAACTCTGCATTATCTTAGTGCTATACTGGCAGCCCATGTTGATAAGTATTTAATAGCTGTGTTAAAAATATCACTAAATATTCAATGACAGGTCTGGTGATCGAGAGAGATAAAAAGAAGTAATTACCTTCCACAGCTTCAGGTCAATCCAGGGAGCCTCATAGCTAGTGAAAGAGCTTTGAAATATACTACGTTGCTATATTGCAGAAAATTTAAACAATTCGTAATGCACAGAATCAGGAAACTATAACATAATTGCAGGTTAATCATTTGAATACAGATTTTAAAGGGTGGATGTTGGCAGTAGCAAATCATGGGATTTTGTCAATATTCTTGCTCCCTTTATATATTGTAAAATGTACTATTTATATGTACTTATGTGTTCAATTATCTTTTATTCAACACTTGCATCTTACAAAATTATCTTTTCTGGATTATTTTAAACTTGCGTCATATTGATTTGCTCTCATAGGCACAGCTGGAGTTGCAACAATAGCGTAATCCTGTTTGAACTCAATTGTAATTGCAATAACCTACATGTTATTATTTCAAATAACTCAACGATGGATTAGAAAACTGGCATACATCTCCACCGCCACAGGCTTTCAATGCCCAATCCTGACAAACACACACAAAATGCTGGAGGAACACAGCAGGCTGGGCAGCATTCTAGGAAAAGAGCACAGTTGATATTTGGGATTGGGAAGTGGAATTAAAATGGGTAACCACTGTTCTCTTCCAGAAAAAAGTGGGATCTTCTTGTCGCCAGCCATTTTAATTCCACCCCATTCCTGTTGTGATGAGGCCACATTTAGGGTGGAGGAACAACACCTCGTATTCCATTTGAGTAGCCTCCAACCTGGCATGAACATTAATTTCTCGAACTTCCGGTAATGCCCCCCACTCACCCTTTCCACCATTTCCCACCCCCTTTTCCCTATCTCACCTTATCTCCTTGCCCATCCATTGCCTTCCTCTGATGACCACTATTCATATCTGGCTCCATAATTCAGGATAACCTTGGCTTTCAAGGCTGGTACATTAGTTTGCACTGAATGATGGACAGGACAAGCATTAATGAGCCCAATGATTTTACAATCAAGGGACACTTTATTAGATACCTCCTGTGCCTAATAAAGTGGCCACTGTGTAATTGTCTTCTGCTGCTGTAGCCCATCCAAATTAAGGTTCGACATGTTCTGCATTCAGAAACGTTCTGCACACTACTGTAGTAATGTGTCATTGTCACCTTCCTGTCAGCTTCAACAAGGTTGGCCATTCACTTCTGACTTCTCTCATTAACAAGATGTTTTTGCCCACAGAACTGCTGCTCACTGGACTTTTTTGTTTATTGCACCATTCTCTGTAAACTCTAGAGAAAATCACAGAGAACTGCAGTTTCTGAGATACAGTATTCAAACCACCCCATCTGGCACCAACAATCATTCCACAGTCAGGGTCACTTAGATCACATTTCTACCACATTCTGATGTTTGGTCTGAATAACAATGAAACCTGTTAACCACGTCTGCATGCTTTTATGCATTGTCACCATCAAGTGAGCCCTTAAGGCTTGGCAGAACAAAACAGACCACTGCAATACAGAACATAACATAACATCAAAACAACAACAGCAAAACAAGCCTCTTTCCGCCCTTCCTTCCCTCCCCCTACCCACCCATACACACGGACAGCCCTCCAACTCCAGAACAGCCTCCAGGCTGAGTCTCTAATCTCCAGGCTTTGGCCATCGAGTTTTGAAATCTGGACTTCCAATTGACCTTCGGGCTTGGATCTTCAGTATTGACCCTGGGACTTCAGTTAGTTCCTGCAGTGAGTCCTCCAAGGGAAGAATGATTTTTGAATTAGGAAACATAGGGGCCCTGACACTTTGAGATAAAGAAGGGAAGGGAAACCATGGAAGACTAATCTCCTGAGGCTAATGGTAGAACAATTCGAATTATCTTTTCATCACTCTAATCATTAAATTGTTAAATAAAATGTTTATTAAATTTATATCTGTTTGCCTGATATAATTTCCTAAATTATAATTTTGACACGTTCACAGTTTTAAAGAGCTTCTGTTGCTTCTAATAAATTATACAGAAATGTAAAATAATCAATAATCTGATCTTAAATCCAACAATATGTTACCCAGACATAAATTAATTACCCATATGAAATGGTCCAAATAAAATTTCTCCATCAAACCAATACATTTAATCACTATCACAGTTATTAGAAACTAGAAATTCCCTGAATATGATTGGCCTGATCAATGAAGATTAAGGATAAAGGCATTTTTCCAAAGTATCACAATAAATCAGAGGATCTATTTCTCTCTGTCCTTCTTTCTGTCTTTTTCACCCTTTCTTGGCCTGGTGTGATATTCCAGCTCCACATTCTGAAGCAATCCTTAAGAATTAGGCCTTTGTTCCACTGACATCAGAGACTCTAAAGCTGAATCTTAATTGGCTGTTTCAGGAAGGATTGGACTCTTTAGTTTCGAACTGTGGCATGATCCCAACTTCTTCCTCCATTCCAGGGTTGCCATCTCTTTCACCTTCCTGCAGACTTTCTTCAGCCAGCTGTGATAGGTATTTCTGTGATGAAAAGAAACTTTCTCAGTAAGTGTGAATTAATCTCTATTCAAAAGATACACAAAAATTGAATAATCAATATTTATAATTGAAAATTGTCCAAATGATACAAATAACAAAAAACGATTACATGGGAATGATACACCATCAATAACTCTCGGAGACGGGAGGCGAATGATAGGCTTTATTAGCTGCAAGAGATCACGATTAGCAGCAAGAGACCACCACACATCCTGGAGACTGAGGGAGGAGCAGTGCCTCCAACCGCCTTTATACAGGGGTCTGTGGGAGGAGCCACTGGAGCAGTCAGCAGAGGGGTGTGTTCAGACAGGTATATGTAGTTCACCACAGGGAATTTTTACATTTTTCATTATTTTGCATTCTTCTTTATGCCTTCATTCAAAGAAAATATGTAAATACTTGAAAACATTTCCTCTTGAGATTATGTGATTTAAACATAATCTGTAGTTGAACCTACCAAAATTAACACTACAAAGTGCAAGATTTCATGTAGAACAAAGTAAAGCATGTACACTTTTAAAACTAAAATTAAAGTATATTTAAAGGATTTCAAAACAGAAATATTTGCACTTATAGGAGTGATTCAACTAGAATGTTAACTGACTTTTTCACCATAGATGCTGCCTGAGCTTTAGTTCCAGAATTTTCTGTTTTTTTAATTATGTTTCGAGCATCTGCAGTGTTTGATAAGATATTTTATTACACCCTTTCAGAAATCCTATTATGATAGGGGGAGTAAGGGGCGGCCGTGGCTGATGAGGGAAGTAAAGGGCAGTATAAAAATAAAAGAGAAGTATAACATAGCAAAGATGAGCGGGAAACTGGAGGTCTGGGAAGCTTTTAAAGAGCAACAGAAGATAACAAAAAAGGCAATATGCCAAGAAAAAATGAGGTACGAAGGTAAACTAGCCAAGAATATAAAGGAGGATAGTAAAAGCTTCTTTAGGTATGTGAATAGCAAAAAAATAGTTAAGACCAAAATTGGGCCATTGAAGACAGAAACGGGTGAATTTATTATGGGGAACAAGGAAATGGCAGATGACTTGAACAGGTACTTTGGATCTGTCTTCACTAGGGAAGACACAAACAATCTCCCAGATGTTATAGTGGCCAAAGGAACTAGGGTAAAGGATGAACTGAAGGAAATTTATATTAGGCAAGAAACGGCGTTGGATAGACTGTAGAGTCTGAAGGCTGATAAGTCCCCGGGACCTGATGGTCTGCATCCCAGGGTACTTAAAGAGGTGGCTCTAGAAATCATGGACGCATTAGTAATCATTTTCCAATGTGCTATAGATTCAGGAACAGTTCCTGCTGATTGGAGGGTGGCTAATGTTTTCCCACTTTTCAAGAAAGGAGGAGAGAGAAAACAGGGAATTATAGACCGGTTAGCCTGACATCAGTGGTGGGAAAGATGCTGGAGTCAATTATAAAAGAGGAAATTACGACAAATTTGGATAGCAGTAGAAGGATCAGTCTGAGTCAGCATGGATTTATGAAGGGAAAATCATGCTTGACTAATCTTCTGGACTTTTTTGAGGATGTAACTATGAAAATGGACAAGGGAGAGCCAGTGGATGTAGTGTACCTGGACTTCCAGAAAGCTTTTGATAAAGTCCCACATAGGAGATTAGTGGGCAAAATTAGGGCACATGGTATTGGGGGCAGAGTACTGACATGGATTGAAAATTGGCTGGCTGACAGGAAACAAAGAGTAGTGATTAACGGGTCCCTTTCGGAATGGCAGGCTGTGACCAGTGGGGTACCGCAAGGTTCGGAGCTGGGACCGCAACTGTTTACAATATACATTAATGATTTAGATGAAGGGATTAAAAGTAACATTAGCAAATTTGCCGATGACACAAAGCTGGGTGGCAGTGTGAAACGTCAGGAGGATGTTATGAGAATGCAGGGTGACTTGGACAAGTTGGGTGAATGGGAAAATGTATGGCAGATGCAGTTTAATGTGGATAAATGTGAGGTTATCCACTTTGGTGGCAAGAACAGGAAGGCAGATTACTATCTAAATGGAGTCAAGTTAGGAAAAGGGTAAGTACAAGGAGATCTAGGTGTTCTTGTACATCAGTCAATGAAAGGTATATGCAAGTACAGCAGGCAGTGAAGAAAGCTAATGGCATGCTGGCTTTTATAACAAGAGGAATTGAGTATAGGAGTAAAGAGGTCCTTCTGCAGCTGTACAGGGCCCTGGTGAGACCACACCTGGAGTATTGTGTGCAGTTTTGGTCTCCAAATTTGAGAAAGGACATTCTTGCTATTGAGGGAGTGCAGCGTAGGTTCACAAGGTTAATTCCCAGAATGGCGGGACTGTTATATGTTGAAAGATTGGAGCGACTGGGCTTGTATACACTGGAATTTAGAAGGATGAGAGGGGATCTGATAGAAACATATTAGATTATTAAGGGATTGGACACGCTGGGGGCAGGAAGCATGTTCCGCTGATGGGTAAGTCCAGAACTAAAGGCCACAGTTTAAGAATAAGGGGTAGGCCATTTAGGACTGAGATGCAGAAAAACTTTTTCACCCAGAGAGTGGTGGATATGTGGAATGCTCTGCCCCAGAAGGCAGTGGAGGCCAAGTCTCTGGATGCATTCAAGAGAGTGTTAGATAGAGCTCTTCTAGATAGCGGGGTCAAGGGATATTGGGAGAGGGCAGGAACAGGCAATTGTGTATGATCAGCCATGATCACAGTGAATGACGGTGCTGGTTAGAAGGGCTGAATGGCCTACTCCTGCACCTACTGTCTATTGTCTATTGTTTATTGATAATAACCTCCCTGTTTGCTGGAGAAATTGTGGAAATCAAAATGCAAATCATTATCATATTTTTTGGGACTGCCTTTTATCAAAAACTATTGGAGGGGGATACACAATGCCCTACAAGACATCTTTAAATATGAAATACCCTTGGAGAGTAAGACCATATATTTTGGATATATACCTCAAGAATGGTTGAAAAGAGATAAATATTTAATGAATATACTGTTGGTGGCTGGTAAAAAGACTCTTACTAGGAAATGGTAATCACAGGAGAGCCCAACTTTAAATACATGGATGGAAATTACAATGGACATTTACAAAATGGAGAAGATAACAACATCTGTTAATCATAAGCTGGAACAATTTGATTCATACTGGGAAAAATGGTTTAACTACATAATGCCTCATAGACCTAATTTTATTCTCACAAATCAATGAATCTGTTGTAAAAAAAAATCACTCCCTACTTGTACATAGTTCTTTCCTTTTGCTTGTTTTTTTCTTTCCACTCTTTTCTATAAGTGTATACCTCAGATAAATACTTTGGGGAGATTTGTGATCTATATGATTATATGATATATATGTACAATGTCTGAAATACATCTTATGGAAATGTTTGATGATGAACCTCAATAAAAAAAATTCCAAAAAAAGATTTGCATTTATATAGCACATTACAAGCATTTTGAAGAGTTTTACAGAACTTGATGTTATTCTTTTGGATTTCTAGAATGGGCTTCTCAGTTATGCTAATCCTACAATGGAAATGAGAGGAATAGTTCACAAATCTCATGGGTGAGGGTGGAGCTGGGTCTTATAGAATTCTATGGACTGCCATTATTTAGAGTATAATACTACAAAATATCCTTATGTAGAATAGTAATACAACAGATAGGCTCTATAATTCTACTCACCTATGGAGTACAGCATTATAAAACAGGTAACAAAAATAATTTTGAATAAAACAAAAGTAAATAAAATAGTACCTTAACAACCTAGACAAAATGCTGGATGAACTCGGAAGGTCAGGCAGCGTCTGTGGAAATGAATAAACACGCAACGTCCAACATCCTGAGGAAAGGTTTCGGCCTGAAACATCAAAAGTTTATTCATTTCCATGGACACTGCCTGACCAACTGCATTTCTCCAGCATTTTGTGTGAGTTGCTTTGGATTTCCAGCATCTGCAGAATCTCTTGTGTTTATGATCTGCAGAATCTTTTGTGTCTAAAACATAAAATCATAGCAGTAGTATTGAAATAGTTATTAATAATTAATTAGTATTTAAACGAGTAGGTCAGCATTATGAATGTACATCAGATCTGTGTTAGGTGTTGCAAGAATGAATCTGAGTTCAGAATGTTGTGAGCAGCAAGGGAGAGGTAACTACTGTCAGCTTTTTGATTGGTACTTATGACTTTACTCTTTTCAGTACATTCCTACTTGGGTCAAATTAGCCAGGCCACAGGTATCGTGAGTTAAAATCGGGTCTTGTAGCCACCCATATTCCTTCTGCTTCCCACCGTTTTAATGTGCTGTAGCTGGACATCAAGTACTTTGACCAGACCAGCTGAGTTTTGTTGAAGAGACAATTTTGTTCTACCAAGAAATGTAGGACAAGAATACAGAATGAAGGATTACAAATTCAAAAATCTTTTCATCACAGGGAGAAGGCATTAATAAATTTTCACTGTACCCTAAACTGGTAAATTTTAGTGGTTCACTAACAAGGTATAGAAGTCACGTTCTCTTATTATGTTTTTATATTACTTAATCAATAAGGACTAAACTGACTGGTTCTTTTTTTCTCTTAAGAAAAGGCAGTTGAGAAGTGACATGATTGAGGTCTTTGATTCAGAGAGAATGTGTGGGGAAGAGGTCAGTAATATAAGACAGTCACCAAGAAAGGTCCTGATGAAGGGTCTCAACCTGAAGTGTCGACTGTTGATTCCCATCCATAGATGCTGCCTGGCCTGCTGAGTTTCTCCAGCATTTTGTGTGTGTTACCAAGAAATTCATCAGGGTTTTCAAAACAAATATTGTACCCAATCTGCACCATACTACAACAATGAGTGGTTAAAACAAATAGCATTAATGTGTTTAAGGCAGGGGTTCACAATCTTTTTAGCACCATGGACCCTATGGGGTCCCTATGGACCCTAAGGGGTCCATGGACCCCAGGTTGGAAACCCCTGATTTACGGAGAGGTTGAGAATGCCTGTTCCTGCACAGCATCTCTTATTTAATACTTTAAAAATGTCAGCTGACATTTGTTCCTTCTGAGATAAAAATAACAACTTCTACAAAGCACTGCAGCCAGCAGATTAGCCCTGTTGATTAATTGAACCTAGCCAGAGTGGCACCATAAAACAAAGGAGCAGAATTAGGCCACTTGGCCCATTGAGTCTGGTCCACCATGGATGATTTATTTTCCCTCTCAACCCCATGATTCCCTTCACCCTGTAACCTTTGACTCTTTTACTAATCATTCTTACCTATCAACCTCCGCTTTAAATGTACCCAATGACTTGGACCCATCATTGCCTGTGGCAATGAATTCCACAGGTTCGTCACCCTCTAGCAAAAGAAATTCCTTCTCATCTCTGTCCTAAAGATATCTTTGTATTTTGAGTCTGTGTCCTCCAGTCCTAGAGCCTCCCACTATTGGAAACATCCCCTCCACTGTCCACTCTAGTCCAAGTTCAAGTTTAGGTTTATTGTCATCTGATTGTAATTCATTGGGGCACTTATCCTGTGGGCGGCGTGACACACGGCAGCAGCGGCCTTTCAGATCTGGTACTACTTTAACTTTTTAATTTTAAGGCACAATTAGGGTTTAGGGCAATGATTAACAGAAGCGACTATCTACCATCGCCAGATACTGCTACCATACAGAGATCACCCAAAAACAAATCTTCAAGAAAATCTGCTGGTTAGATTGCGCGACTTCGGCTTACTGGAGGAATCGGGCCTGCAGTCCTTGGAGTCACCTGATGCCGGTGGCTGGGGGTGGGGATGTCATAAGCAGTGTACGAGGAAGTGGAAGCAAGACGAGCAGGTAGGAGTTCATGCCAGGAAGAAAGCAAACCCTAGTCGGCCGGCTCTCCCGTCCATTCTGCTCTCTAATGGACATTAAATTGGACTACATCTGTGGCAACAAAATATTCGGTGGGAGTACAGAAACGGACAGAAACCTGGACGCTGCCATTCAGCTGTTTATTTAAATAACAGATTTTCCCCCAAGCCATCGGACTACCAACTTACTGCCCTCTGCTGTGCCTATTGTCTTGTTTATTATTTATTGTAATGCTTGTACTGTTCTGTGTACTTTATGCAGTCCGGGGTAGGTCTGCAGTCTAGTGTAGTTTTTGTGTTGGTTTATGTAGTTCCGTGTAGTTTTTGTATTGTTCATGTAGCACCATGATCATGAAAAAAGTTGTCTCATCTTTACTGTGTACTGTACCAGCAGTTATGGTCGAAATGACAATAAAAAGTGACTTGACTTGACTTGATATATTAATTCCAACACATTGGGACTCGTACATTTTGGCCCATTATAAGGCTGCCCCAATTAGCCAAAGTTTCATGGATATAGTTAAAATGATATAAAAATACAAAATTCTCTCAATCTCCTCAGAAAGTGTAGATACTGCTGTGCCTTCATGTCTAATGAGGAGGAGTTTAGAGTCCAGGTTAGGTTGTCCGTTATGTGCACACTAAGGAACTTTGTGCTCTTTACTCTCTCCAGCAGAGCCATTGATGTGCAATGGAGACTGGGTGCTCTGTTTCTCACTCATGCCCACAATCACCTCTCTTGTCTTGTCCATGATGGGATTTGGATTACTGTTCTCACATTATTTAACGAGCTTCTATCAATATACAGTGACATAGCAGGTGGGTGGTGCCATCTTACAACTCCATATATAGATGAGGTTGGTGTGAATTCTCAAGAATTGGCTTGGATGGTGGACCAAATTTCCTCTTTTTGCACCATGAAGCAACACAAGAATGAATCTCACCCATTGATTTTGATTCAATGTGAGTCACCCTTCTAAATGTGGACATTGTCCAGCATTTTTAACTATCTATTTATATTTTAACATGTATCATGTGCCTGCATTTATTCATACAGGGCTGGCTGAAGTCAGCAGTTTTTCAGCTGCTGAAGTGTTGGTTTTGGCCTCTGTACATCCTCAAGCCCTTACTTCGACCCTTTACTAAATTCAGTATCGTGCCTTTCTGGGCTAATTAGTGGAGAATCAATGGTCCTGTATTTCCTGTATTCAGCCTCAGAGTCAGGTTTAATATCACATATGTCATGAAATTTGTTGTTTTTGCAGCAGCAGTATGGTGTAATAAGAAACAAATTATAATTATATACAAATTAAGTTAAATAAGTAGTGCAAAAAGAGAACAAAAATAGTGAGGTAGTGTTCATTGTCCACTCAGAAACCTGATGAGGCAGGGGAAGAAGTAGATTCTAAAATGTATCGAACTTTTCACAAGTAACTCATCTTGATACTCTTCTCCACGACATTTGGATTTGTGAGCTCCAGCTATAGAAATAACACATTCCAGACTTAACCAGTAATTCAATAACTTTCAGGTTGTACTGTTTCATCTGAAGTTTGGATGCACTAAATCACTAGAGACTTCCAGTCCAGCTAAAGTGCTGCAGGCATTACAAAAGCAGCTAAAAATTCCTATTCTTTTTAAAGCTCACTTGAGTGCCAAACTCACAAATAGCAAAACTTATTCTGAATTAATTTCACCTAATAACTGTCCACTAGGAGCATTTCAGTGGCTTGTTTTAATTGGTTTATCTTAGATGCATTTGTCCACAATTATCCCTATCCCTTACAGGTTTTTAATACAATTGATTGGAATCATAGTGGAACCAAATTTTTGCATGAAGTTGTTTCCTGCTATTTTGAAGCATATTAATGTTTTTAAAAATTGTAAAAGCAGTAAAATTAAGTTAAAATTCTGTTGCAGTTCTTCACCAGAACTTAATTCAAATCTTAGATGTCAACTATTCATTTTTGTCCTATTTGAACTGATACAACAATAACTTTTTTAAAAATATAGTTTTGTGAAATCATTCAGGAAGTAACGCTGGCCTGTGAAAGGGCCATTATTCATGTATGCAGTGGAAGTGAGAGTTGGGGTTATGCTTTTTACAGATTTCAGTTCAATATCCTTTAAAACATAGCAATCATATGTTTGACTGCTTTTGCAGTTTAATATTTAATATTTTGTGTGTGATTCACTCATTGTTTGCGCTTGGCGTTGGGTGTTTGGTGTTTTCGCTGAACGGGTTCCATGACATTTCTTTGTTTCGTGGATGTCTGTGGGAAGACGAATCTCAGGCTTGTATACTGCATATTTGATATAAATGTACATTAAACTTTGAATTTTTGAAATTTCCAATGATAATATGTATCAGCTGGGAATGGATAGGTGTGGTAAGGGGTCCAGGTGTGAATGGCTAATGGGCCTAAATCTCCCTGGAAAAATGAAACAAGTATTTTCAGGGCTAATAATTATTTGTATTTACTGAAAGCCCCAGCTCCACAAAATTCCCTGAAATAAAATGTGATTGAATCTTGGGTTTATTTGCTAAGTGCCTTATCACCACCTACATCTAATTGCATTCTGAATCTTCCTTTTAGTCCTCACGGGTTTAATTACAAGGCTGATTTCCAGTTGAATGTACAGCTTCTTCCAAAGCAATAGGATAACGTTTGCCAGATTGACATCTAAGTCGGAAGATTAATCTAGCATAAGTAAATCCTTTATCACTAGCACATATTAAAAGGTTTCCTGATGGAAAATTCATTTGAGTGATATAAGAAATTACAGCAATAATTTCTGCTTTGAACATCGTACATGTTTTGAACATTGCTACCAAGCAGCCAGATTTCAGCAGCCTTTCCTGGTAAACTTAGTTCATCAGATCAAACAAATGCTGGCAAAACCACCAAATACTTGCAGCTTTCACCATGAATTTTCCTCTCCCTCCTTTGTTCATCCTCAGCTTTAGAAGGTAAGCAGTCACATCGCCTGAATTTTCTCATATTTGAACTTAAGTTTAGTCATAATAATTTATTGCTTTTGTACATCTGCTTTTCCAGTTTCAATGGATTTCTAATATCTTTATTCATCCAGAGCAGCCTAAAATTACTGGGAACTCCCCCCCACCCACTGTTTAACCTTCATAAATTCTGTTTAAATATTTATAGCATTGGGTCTGTAGCATTGAGTCCATCTTTCAGAACATTCCTCGGTAACTCTGTTCAGCTAAACCTTTATTCACAATTTATTTGCAAGTGGGCATTTTGAGATTTGAATCAGATCAAAGTGTTCAGATAGATGTTCTGAAATTCATATTTATACCAAGAATTCATTTGCTTTGCAATATATCCATACAATATATAGATCTGATAAGAACTTGTATGGTAAATGTATAGCTCATGTATTTGTATAGTTTAGTGACTAAATTACTAAAGTTTTGAAAAGAATCTTTTCACTAATCTTGTCACGCTTTCCTTGATCTTAGATTCCATCTTATGTTGGTGTAAATCCATACAAGGGAATGTTGTTCTATGAGGTTTTTTTTAACTATGCTTGGTATATCTCCAAATTTAAAGGTTGAAGAAGTTACAAAATGTTCAAGGTTGTTGTATTTTCTGTAAGTTCTGTAAAATAACTCAGCAGCCCAATTGGAAAGCACCTTAAAAGATGCAGTGATGTCAGTTAAGCAGTTACAGTGTATAGGAAACTTGTTACCCATTGGTAACTTGGTTTATTATTAACACATAAACCAAGGTAGTTTGAAAACATGGTCTTGCATATTATCCATATATTCTAGGTTATTTCAACTGTACATTGCGGTAGTACAAAGGCAAATAAGAACGGAATGCAGAATAAAATACTAGATACAGAGAAAGTGCAGTGCAGATAGTCAATAAGATGAAAGGTCATAGTGTTGTAGGTTGTGAGGTCAAGAGACCGTCTTATTCTGGAGGCCCAATCAGTAGTGGGAGCAGAGTACAGTGAGTTAAGTTAAAGTACAGAAGGAACAAGCCAGGCGGAATTGTTGGGAGTAGGCTAGTGGTGAGAATAGGAGTGCCAGGCTTTGGCTCAAAGGAGGCTTTGGCTTGGACTCTGGGTAAGGTTCCCTTTTTTTCCTTTTACTGTACCCAGTGTAGTAAATGGTCATTGTGTGTTCTTCATGCTGAATGTCAGAGTCCTGAGAGACCCAGAGTCTCCCAGGGAACTACATCTGCATGAGGTGCATATGGCTGCAGCTTCTTGAAGAGCATGTTAGGGATCTGGAGCAGCAGCTGGAATACCTTTGGCTTGTACGGGAGAGTGAGGAGATAATCAATCAGAGCTACAGGCAAGTAGTCTCCCTGAAGTTGCAGGAGATGAGCAGTTGGGTGACTGTTAGGAGATATGAAAATGTGAATAAGCAGTTAGTGCAGAGCACCCCTGTGGCCATTCCATTTCAGATACTGTTGTGGGAATGAGCTCCCAGAGACCGGGTTACTGGCAGAGAGCAGGGTCTGTGGTGCAGAAGGGGAAGCAGGACAAGGGAACGGTAGTGATAGGGGACTTAGTAGTCAGGGAAACAGACTGGAGATTCTGTGGACGTAAACGGCACACCCAAATAATATATTACCTCCCAGATCCCAGGGTCAGGGATGTCTCGTATCGCATCCACAGCATTTTGGAGGGAGGGAGAGGGAGAGCAGCCAGATGTCTTAGTACACGTTGGTACCAATGACATAGGAAGGAAAAGCAAAGAGGTCCTGAAGAGTAAATTTAGAGAGCCAGGCAGAAAGCTGAGAAGCAGGACCTTCCAGGTAGTAATTTCTGGATTGCCACCTGTGCCATGTGCTAGTGAGGGTAGAAACAAGATAATTTGGCAGTTTAATGTGTGGCTGAGAAGCTGGGCAGGGGTAGGGCTTCAGGTTCTTGGATCATTGGGATCTCTTCCAGGGGAGGTATGAGCTGTACAAAAGGGACAGATTGCAGCTGAACCAGAGAGGAAACAATATCCTCGTAGGCAGGTTTGTTAGAGCTGTTGGGGAGGGATTAATCTAATTTGGCAGGGCAGTGGGAACCAGAGTGAGGGAACAAGATAGGATGGATGGTAAAAAAGCAAATCAGTCAGACTGTCAGGAAGGGCAGGCAGATGATAGGACAAAATTGCAGTCAGTGAGGTGAGTATTAGTGCATTAGGGATTCAGAATCAAAAGAGGTAACAAATACAGTACTCAAAGTGTTATATCTCAATGCATGGAGTATAATAAATAAAGTGCATAATCTTGTTGTACTATTATAGATTGTCAGTGAGATTGTGGCCATCACTGAATCGTGGCTGAAGGATGATTGTAGTTGGGAGCTGAATGTCCAAGGTTACATGTTGTATCGGAGGGATAGGAAGGGAGGCAGAGGAGGTGGTGGGGCTTTACTGGTAAAGAATAGCATCAAATCAATAGAGAGATCGGAAGATGTTGAATCCTTGTGGGGTGAGTTAAGAAACTGCAAGGGTTAAAGGACCCTGATGGCAGTTATATGCAGGCCTCCCAACAGTAAACTGGGATGTGAACCACAGATTACAACAGGATATAGAAAAAGTGTGTCAAAAGGATAACATTATGATAATCATAAGAGATTTCAAGATGCAGGTCAATTAGCAAAATCCGGTTGGCAATGGATCTCAAAAGAGTGAGTTTGTTGAATGCCTATGAGATGGCTTTTTGGAGCAGTTTGTTGTTGAACCTACTAGAGGATCAGCTATACTGGATTGGGTGATATGTAATGAACAGGAGATGATTAGAAAGCTGAAGGAAAAAGAACCTTTAGAAACCAATGTGTGTTCAACTTGAAACTTGATGGGGAGAATGTGAAGTCTCACCTAGCAGTACTTCAGTGGAGTAAAGGAAATTACAGTAGTATGAGAGAGGATTTTGCCTAAGTAAGTTGGAAGGAGCTGTTGTCAGGGATGACAGCAGATTAGCAATGGCGTGAGTTTCTGGGAAAAATGAGGAAAGTACAGGACAGATGTTTTCCAAGAATGAGGAAATATTCAAATGGCAAAATAGTTCAACTGTGGCTGACAAGGGAGGTCAAAGCTAATGTAAAAACAAAAGAGGGGGCACACAACAAAGCAAAAATTAGTGGGAAGATAGAGGATTGGGAAGCTTTTAAAACCCTACAGAGAGTAACTAAAAGAAAAATTAGAAGGGAAAAGATGAAATATGAAAGCAAGCTAGCAAACAATATCACAGTGAATAGTAAAAGCTTTTTCAAGTGTGTAAAAAATAAAAGAGAGATGAGAGTGGATATAGGACCTCTAGAAAATAAGGCTGGAGAAATAATAATGGGGCACAGAGAGATGGCAGATGAACTAAATGAGTATTTTGCATCATCTTCACTGTGGAAGACTCTAGCAGTATGCCAGATGTTGTAATGTGTGAAGGAAGAGAAGTGAGTGCAGTTACTATTACAAGAGAGAACGTGCTCAAAAAGCTGAAAGACCTAAGGTGTCTAAGTCACCTGGACCAGAGGATCTGCACCATAGGTTCTGAAAAAGGTGGTGTTAGAGATTGTGGTGGCATTAGTAATGACCTTTCAAAAATCATTGGAATCTGGCATGGCGCTAGAGGTCTGGAAAATTGCAAATGTCATTCCACTCTTTAAGAAGGGAGGAAGGCAGCAAAAAAGGAAATTATAGACCAGTTATCCTGACCTCAGTGGTTGGAAAGATGTGAAGTCAATTGTTAAGGATGAGGTGATGGAGTACTTGGTGACACAGGACAAGATAGTACAAAGTCAGCATGGTTTCCTTCAGGGAAAATCCTGCCTGATGAACCTGTTGGAATTCTTTGAGGAGATTGCAAGTAGGATAGATCAAGGGGATGTAGTGGATGCTGTATATTTAGACTTTCAGCAGGCCTTTGATGAAGTGCCACACATGAGACTGCTTATCCAGTTAAGAACCCATGGTATTACAGGAAAGTTACTAACATGTTAAAGCATTGGCTGATTGGTAGGAGGCAGCAAGTGGGAATAAAAGGATTCTTGTCTGGTGGGCTGCCAGTGACTAGCAGTGTTATGCAGGGGTTGATGTTGGGACCACTTCTTTTTATGCTGTATGCCAATGATTTAGATGATGGAATAGATGGCTTTATTACCAAGTTTGGGCAGGTAGTGTTGTGAAAACAGGTAGGCTGCAGAAGAACTTAAACAGATTAGGAGAATGGGCAAGAAAGTGGCAAATGAAATACAATGCTGGAAAATGCATGGTCATGCACTTTGGTAGTAGAAATAAATGTGCAGTCTATTTTCTAAATGGGGTGAAAATCCAAAAATCCGAGAAGCAAAGGGACTTGGGAGTCCTTGTACAGAACACCTCACACTTAACTTGTAGGTAGAGTTGGTGGTGAGGAAGGCAAATGCAATGTTAACATTTGTTTCAAGAGGGCTTGAATACAAGAGCAGGGATTTGTTGCTGAGGCTTTATAAAGCACTGGTGAGGCCTCACCTTGATTATTGTGAATAGCTTTGGGCTCCTCATCTTAGAAAAGATGACATTGGAGAGAGTTCAGCGGAGGTTCACAAGGATGATTCCAGGAATGAAAAGGTTATCATATGAGGAACTTTTGATGGCTCTGGGTCTGTACTCACTGGAATTTAGAAGGATGAGGGGGGATCTCAATGAAACCTTTCGAATGTTGAAAGGCCTAGACAGAGTAGATGTGGAAAGGATGTTTCCCATGGCGGGGGAGTCTAGAACAAGAGGGCACAGCCTCAGAATAGAGGGGTGTTCATTTAAAACAGAGGTGTGGAGAAATTTCTTTAGCCAGAGGGTGGTGAACTTATGGAATTTATTACCACAGGCAGCTGTGGAGGTCAAGTTGTTGGGTGTATTTAAGGCAGAGCTTGATAAGTTCTTGATTGGACATGGCATCAAAGGTTATGGGGAGAAAGCTGGGGAATAGGGTTGAGGAGGGGAAAATATGATCAGCTATTATCGAATGGTGGAGCAGACTCACTGGGCCAAATAGCCTAATTCTGCTTCCATGTCTTATGGTCTTATTCTACTTAGAGACCGTTCCGTAGCCTTATAACAGGGGGGTAGAAGCTGTCCTGGTGGTGCATACTTTCAGGGTTTTGTTTGGTCTACCTGATGAGAGGGTGAAGAAGAGAGACTATCTGGGATAGGTTGGTCTTTGATTATGTTGGCTGATTTACTAAGCCAGCGTGAACAGCCGTGGATTTTGAAAGTAATTCAGAGTAAACTATCGTTCATTAATTAGCTTAGATGAAAAGTGTAATAAAGCACATTGCATGCAGTACTATGTGGAAGAAGCAACAACTGGTGCTTCCTGTGAGAACAGAACTTCATCACCTTTTTACTCTGAGGTTTCAGCTAAGAACTTTGTTCAAGGATTACAAGTCACATTAGTCAGTGTAACTGCTTTCTCTATAGGTGACTCCAAACTAGAAACAGATATGGCAGATCAGTATGGAGTTACATACCCACCATATTCAATGGGAACCTAGTATATCATGAATTTCGTGTCACAGAATAATATCAAAGAAGAACAGGGTCAACAGCACTATGCAGAGTAACAGTTCAGCTCAGACTAGCTAGGCTAAAGGGCCTGTTTCTGTGTTGTAGTGCTTATGACTCTATGACCCTAATTATGAATATGTTATGTTGTTGATATTAGCTGATAACAAAGTAAGCAACAAGTAATAGGGTGGATTGGACTAAGTGAATACAGATACCCTAATTAATCTGATTTCCAAATAAAATATAGAGTTAACCTTTCATCAGCACTGGAATGAGAGTTAAAGCAAGTTTTAAGATGTAGGGAAACTCATCTGTGTTAGGACAATTAAAAGATGGTGCAACATGTAAGCTGGTAACAGGGAATGAACGGAATCAGGAAGATATGTACAGTGGCATGCAAAAGTCTGGGCACCCCTGTCAAAATTTCTGTTACTGTGAATAGTTATGTGAGTAGAAAATGAACTGATCTCCAGAAGTCATAAGGTTAAAGATGAAACATTCTTTTCAACATCTTAAGCAAGATTAGTGTATTGTTTTTAGAATGAAAAAAAGGAAAGGAGCACTATGCAAAAGTTTGGGCACCCTAAGAGATTTGAGCTCTCAGATAACTTTTACCACGGTCTCAGACCTTAATTAGCTTGTTAGGGCTATGGCTTGTTCACAATCATCATTAGGAAAGGCCAGGTGATGGAAATTTCAAAGCTTTATAAATACCCTGACTCCTCAAACCCTGTCCCAACAATCAGCAGCCATGGGCTCCTCGAAGCAGCTGCCTAGCACTCTGAAAATTAAAATAAGTGATGCCCACAAAACAGGAGAAGGCTATAAGAAGATAGTGTTTTCAGGTAACTGTTTCCTCAGTTTGTAATGTAATTTAAGAAATGACAGTTAACAGGAATGGTGAGGTCAAATTGAGGTCTGGAAGACCAAGAAAACCTTCTGAGAGAACTGCTCATAGGATTGGTAGAAAGGCAAATCAAAACCCTTGTTTGACTGCATAAGACCTTCAGGAAGATTTAGTAGACTCTGAATTGGTGGTGCACTGTTCTACTGCGCAGCGACACCTGCACAAATATGACCTTTATGAAAGAGTCATCAGAAGAAAACCTTTCCTGCGTACTCACCACAAAATTCTAAACATGCATCTTGGAGACAAGACCTGTGGAATGATGAAGTTAAAATAGAACTTTTTGGCTGCAATGAGCAAAGGTATGTTTGGAGAAAAAAAGGTGCAGAATTTGATGAAAAGAACACCTCTCCAACTGTTAAGCACGGAGGTGGATCGATCATTCTTTGGGCTTGTGTTGCAGCCTGTGGTACGGAGAACATTTCACTGGTAGAGGGAAGAATGAATTCAATTAAATATCAGCAAATTCTGGAAGCCAACATCTGTCTGTTTTTTAAAAAAAAGCTGAAGATGAAAAGACGATGGCTTCTACAACAGGATAATGATCCTATGCATACCTCAAGATCCACAATGGACTACCTCAAGAAGCGTAAGCTGAAGGTTTTGCCATGGCCCTCACAATCCCCCAACCTAAACATCATTGAGAATCTATGGATAGACCCCAAAAGAGCAGTGCATGCTAGACAGCCCAAGAATCTCACTGAGTTAGAAGCCTTTTGCAAGAAAGAATGGGCAAAAATCCCCCAAACAAGAATTTAAAGACTCTTAGCTGGCTACAGAAAGCATTTACAAGCTGTAATACCTGCCAAAGGGGGTGTTACTAAGTACTGACCATGCAGGTTCAGGCCCTTTTCCTTTTTTGTTATTTTGAAACTGTAAAAGATGGAAATAAAAAAGTAATCTTGCTTAATATATTAAAGAAATGTGTCATCTTTAACTTTATGCCTTTTGGAAATCAGGTAATTGTTTATTTGCATAGCTATTCACAATAACAGAAATTTTGACCAGGGGTGCCCAAACTTTTGCATGCCACTGTAGATGCAGAATAACTATCTGGAGTTAGCAGAGCAATTGAGTAATGTTGGAAATGTAACACCTCTGACAAATACATATTGCATTCATAAGGGACCATTCCCTTTGGCAGCCCTGATTCACTCTGCTGTCTCTGTAACACCTTCTCCCCATGTCCTATGACACATTTCCCAGCAGTGCAGGAAAATCAACAGCCACTCTATGCTTTTATCTCTTTTCCTCACAGCATCCAGGGACCTTGAATTTCATTCCAGGTGAGCCTTCAAATCGTTTTGTTCCCCGGACCTGGAGTACCATCGCAGACTTCAAAGCTAAGTGCAATGGTGCTGCCAACATCACTACCTCTCTCCCAGAAGAGCTAAATCTTTTATATGCTCGATTCGATGTCTCCAACACTGAGCCCCTGAGGAGAGCTACCAAAGCGACCTGCACCTTGGACATCTCTGAGGTTGAAGTACGCAGGTGTTTCCAATGAGTGGTCAGTCACAAGGCTATGGGACCAAACGGCATCCCAGGATGGGTACTCAGGATGTGTGCAGCACAACTGGCAGGTGGGTTTACAGACGTTTTTAATCTCTCCCTCTCCCAGTGTAGTGTGCCCTCCTGTGGTGAACTACATATACCTGTCCGGACACTCCCCCTGCTGACTGCTCTTGTGGCTCCTCCCACAGACCCCTGTATAAAGGCGATCAAGGCCTGAGCCTGGCCTCTCAGTCTCCAGGATGTAGTATGGTGGTCACTCACTGCTTCTTCCTTCTTCCAGTCAATAAAAGCCGATATCTCGCTTTACGTCTCAGAGTGAGTTATTGATGGCGCATCACTTCCTGCTTCAAAACATCCAACATTGTCCCTATACCTAAAAGGACCAAGGTAACGTGCCTGCATGACTGGTGTCCTGTCGTACTCACCTCAATAGTAAGCAAATGCTATGAGAGGCTGGTCAACGACTACATCTGCAGCATGCTGCAACCCACACTGGATCCCCTACAGTTCACCTACCAACACAACCGATCAACAGATGACGCAATAGCCACAGCTCTACACAGCGTCCTTACTTATCTAGAGCAGAATGATTATGTGAGGATGCTGTTCTTGGACTACAGTTCAGCATTCAACACCATAATTCCCTCCAGGCTCGACAAGAAGGTCAGAGACCTCGGCCTTCACCCTGCATTGTGTACCTTGATCCTGGACTTCCTGTCAGATCGCTGGCAGTTGGTAAGAGTGAGCTCCCTCACCTCTGTCCCTCTAACCCTCAAACACAGGAGCCCCTCAGGGCTGTGTCCTAAACCCCCTCCTTTACTCCCTGTGTTTCCATGACTGTGTCACCACCCATAGCTCTAATCTGCTAATTAAATTTGCCAATGACACCACATCGATTGGTCTAATCTCAAAGCAGCCTACAGAGAAGTGATGTCAAGTAAACAACCTCTCCCTCAATGTCATAAAAACAAAGTAGCTGGTTGTGGACTACAGGAAGAATCGAGACAGGAATAAACACCTATTGACATCAATGGATCTGGGATTGAGAGGGTGAACAGCTTTAAGTTCCTTCGCATAAATATCACCGAGGATCTCATGTGTCTGTACATACCGGCTGTGTGGTGTAAAAAGCACAACAGCACCTCTGTCACCTCAGACAGTTGAGGTTTGGTATGGGCCCCTAAATCCTACAAGATTTTTACAGGGGTGCAATTGAGAGCATCCTGACTGGCTGCATCACTGCCTGGTATGGGAACTATACTTCCCTCAATCACAGGACTCTGCAGAGAGGGATGCGGACAGCCCAGCACATCTGTAGATGTGAACTTCCCACTATTCAGGATATTTACAAAGACAGGTGTGTAAAAATGGCCTGAAAGATCATTGGGGACCTGAGTCACCCCGACCACAAACTGTTCCAGCTGCTACCATCTAGAAAGTGATACTGCAGCTTAAAAGCCAAGACCAACGGGCTCCGGGACAGCTTCTTCCACCAGGCCATCAGACTGATTAACTCATGCTGATACATTGTATTTCTATGTTATATTTATTACAAATTACTATAAATTGCACATTGCATATTTAGATGGAGACGTAACATAAAGATTTCTACTCCTCATGTATATGAAGGATGTAAGTGATAAAGTCAATTCCATTCAATGTACTTCACTTGTATTTCCACCAATTTAGTGTGCTGACCTTGATGCTCACAATGTGGTCACCTCCCTACTTGGATAAGCCAAGTGTAGTTTAGTGTTCTGCAGAATGTGCTGTTGTGTGAGACTCTCAGATAATCAGCATTTCTGGCATGCTTCTTTCAGATTTCCAGCAGTTGTGTCATATTCCTCTTTAGTTCCATCCCTTCCTCACCCCTTTCTCTGCATCTTGCTTAACCATTCCCAGTTTTGTTAGGAATCTGCAACTTTAAAACTCAACTGGTTCTCTCCCTTGACAAAAACAATGAGCTGTTGAGTATTTTCAACATTTTTATTTCAGCTTTCCAGCATTTGGAAAAAGATTTCACCATTAGAGCTGGGAGGAGCTGTCCTGCCTCATTGCTGAGTTTGATCGTTAGCCTCTTTTTCATTATATCATCTGCTCTTTTATCTCTGTCCTTTTATCCAGGAACTCTGTCATTCCATCTAGTTGAAGTGGCCATCCAGTTGCAGTAATTCCACTTTAAGATACCAATAGGGACAGTGGAAATCCACATAAAAACACTGTGACAATGGAATCCACAACAATCTTTGCAGCAAAACCAAGGTTGAGCAATTAATACCACTTCCTCACCATACATAAAGTAAAATCAGGCAAAGCTTGTTTCACTTACCTGCAGGTTCTTATAATGGACTGGACTTCGGCAATGACTGGTTTTTGCAGCTTCCTCCGTAATGTAAAAGAGGCCACAGAGTTTGCAGTAAAATCCAGTTCTAGCTTCTACAAACTCAACACCTGAAAAAATGAATGCACACTGGTTACCAAGGTAGAAGAAACACAGATTCTCAAGTATCTGGATTACTCAGCACAGAAATTAATAGTCCCATTTCATCTAACTTTGAAATAGTTGGAAGGAAGTTTGGCTTTGCTTAACTCATTTCATCCAAGTTAACTATTTTGCAGGAAAACTACTTCAAAATATATCTTTCCTCAACATTCTTTCAGTAAGTTAATCCTTCATACAGAATATGGATTAATTTCAAGTTTTATGGCTGATTTTAACCAAAGTATGGCATACATTTCACATTCCTAATCTATGGAAAGAAAACTTCCAAGATAATGGAGGTAATCCCTAATGGATTCTGCTTTGCTGTAACCATGTAAACTGGGACTTCACTCAACGAATGGACGCTTGGGTGGGGCACCCATTAGAATCCATCACACTCAAGTAAAGGGTGGAGAGTAAACTGGACTCAAATAATTTCAGATAGAATTAGTGATCCAGGAATTTAACACATCCATTCGGGGATCTATTGACGTGGACCACAAGATCCCTCTGTTCCTCCAGACTGCTAGGAATTCTAACATTAACTCTGTATTCTGCCTACAAGTTGGACTTTCCAAAGTACATAACTTCAACTTTTCTGAATTAAGCTCCTTCAGCTAGATCTTTATCCTATCAAAGTCCCATTGTAACCTATGACAACCATATACACTATCCAAAACTTTGCAAAAGGAGGTTGAAATGTCAGAACAACATTGTGGGCTGAAGGATTCATACCATGTTGTACTGTTCTAGTGTATGCTCTCTCAGTACATGAATAAGGTTGTTTCAAATTTATTTCTAGGGGTGTGAAGATTACAATGCAAGTTTGTTCCATAATTTGATACAAAAAATTGGTCAAGGCAAGTAGACATTTTCAAAAGGAAATGACCGATGCATGGGATTACTGAGAAAAGATGAAAAGTGAAGATGAGGCAGAGGAGAGCCAAGTGAAGACTAAACACCTGCACTGATTAATGAGATTGAATGGCTTATTTCTGCATGGTTTATGTTAAACATAATTTTACATAAATTGACATAATTTTGTTTGTGTGTTTATAAAGCCTGAAAGAATAGCTGGATTTGGAAAATGTTATAATATATACCATGACTGGTCATGTTATATTCTTCTAAAATTTATATTAGTCAAACAAACCCGCTATAAAGCAAGAATTATCTTGACAGCTCCATATTAGTACTTACCTAGAGGAATACTAAGATTAGAGAAGACATTGTTGTGCTTCCATGGCAACTGAGTTTGTTGTATATGAGGGGGTTGTTGATTTCTTCCAGCTGGTTCTTGCATTGGTTGGCTTAGGTTTTCTGCGTTAAAAATATTAAATATCAGCACAAATATTCCTCAAGCATTCTGTTCTGTCCCTGGATCATAACAAGTCAGTAAGTGGTGCCAGATAAAAAGAGATGTATGAAAAAAATAAATTAACTTGTGTTAATGATTTTAACCCTATTATAAATTAAACTATTAAAAATGGTGAGATAAAATGACATAGTCAATATATGCTGAAAATAATAAGATTTTCCTCATATGAGATGGTTCATTTGGCATGAAACTAGCATTCTTTCGTATCTCGTACTGGTTATCCAAGCCAATCATTTAGCTGTTATGTTAAAAATTTAATCTCCTGTGGTTCAGAACTTCTTTTATTTCCACAAACGTATCTTGAAAGTGTTACAAGGGAAACCAAGCACAATGTGACATTAGTGGGAAGGCATACAGGAATGAGATAGATTGGTTGTTTGAAATGTGTTGTAACAACAACCTCACACTCAATGTCAGCAAGTCTGGGGAAATGATTATGGACTCTAGGAAGGAGGAGTTGGGAGGACACTGGGAGACTGGGAGACTGAACAGCTTCAACTTCCTTGGTGTTTGTATCTCTGAAGTTCTATCCTGAGCTCAACAATCATGAAGAAGTGACACCAGTTTGTCTGATCCATTAGAAGTTTGAGGAGATTTGGCATATCACCAAAGATTCCTACAGCTTCTTATTGAAGTATAGTGGAGAGCATTCTGACTGGTTGCATCGCAGCTTGGTATGGATGCTCCAATGTCCAGGATCACCAAACTGCAGAGGGCTGTAGAATCAGGCATCTCGATCAGTGAGGACATCAACAAAAGGACCCTCATCATCACTACAAGCACTCTTGGACCATAAAGCAACTAATTGGATATCACAGAATTCAGTCATAATAAATCTGATTCAATGCCTGCCGAGGATGCACTATAGTGCAACCACCACGAAGGTTTTAAAGAGGAAAGATAAGCTTTATTTGTCACATCCATCAAAACATTGAAGCATACAGTGAATTGCATTGTCTGCTTTAGTTCAAGTTCAAGTTTATTGCATTCAACCACACATGAATACAGCCAAACAAAACAGCATTACTCTGGGACCAAAGTGCAACAGTAATTCACGGCACAAGACACATATAAAATCAATCAGAAAAATGCAATCACACAAAAAATATAGTCCAAGTCCCTGAGTCCATGCATGTTGCAGCAGCCTGCAGTCAAACATAATATATCGTCTTCAAGCAGCATTGACTCTAGCACGCATGCCACACCACACTGCCTGTAGCACTCTAGAGTAGAGCACCAATTCTAATGCCTTTCTCCTGGGCGGCTACAAAAAAGTGACACGTGGCTTGAGGTCTGGTCCTCGCTACAACAAAGATCACACAGTTCCCTGCAGTTCACCAATAAACTAGTGAATCAGACTTTTATCATTCTGTATTAACAAACATCCAACAGGGTCTTGCAATCACAAAAAAGCGACAGTGATAACCACTCACTGTTAGACTGGACATCTCCTTCATGCATCCACTCCGAACCCTTTCTGAAGCAGGCAGCAGTATGATCC
This sequence comes from Hypanus sabinus, assembly GCF_030144855.1. NCBI lineage: Eukaryota > Metazoa > Chordata > Chondrichthyes > Myliobatiformes > Dasyatidae > Hypanus > Hypanus sabinus. The sequence continues at coordinate 3,646,781 of NC_082727.1, forward strand.
ACACCAAGCCCAGCTCCTTCAGTTTCTCCATCAGCGAGCAATTTGCTGATGGGGTAGATCTGCAGTAGTTTAAGTTCTTAAAAAATACTCTTAGAAAAGACAATAACTCCTATTGTTGGCCCCATAGAAGTTTCTGCATCTGAGCATGCCGCCATTTTACTGGATGTCAATGACCAACACACTCTATATAATTGCTGGGGTCAGATCACAAGTGTCAGCATGGTTAGCCCATACATCTTCGAAGTATGAGAGGAAACTCATGTGGTCACAGGGAGATATGGATAGTGGTGGAGTTGAATCTCAATTGCTGACCTATAAAGAGTTACATTAGCCACTAAGCCTTCATGCCATGTGGGAGGGGATCACAGTCTAAGGTTCTATGAGGGGCTGGGACTTGTGTAACAGTCTCTCAAATGCTAAACAAGTGCACTGTTTAAGGTGCAAACATATGTGGCATTGTAAGTGTACAATGAAAATAAATAAAGATATGTACTGATTGTATTTTCTGTATTTTTAAATAAAAACGGTGGATATGGGTATAATGGTGGCCTTCCAAAGAGAACTAGATGATTATCTATTGAAGGATAACTTATAGGTTTACGAAGAAGGAGATGGGAATGGACTAATTAACTTGCTCTTCAAAAGGGCCAATTCAGTTAGAATCAGCCTTCTGATCTTCTGCTTTATTGTTCTTCTATCAGTGAAAATAGATTTAAGACAAATTTTGAAGAATTTAATGGAGCTGGGAAGGCACTCGATGTTAAGGTAAGGAGATGCAAGGCTAGAGGCAAGCAGGTTTGTCAGATGATTGAGGAGTTATTGGGCTAAGGAAGGAAGAATATATAAGACTTTTGCAGTTAGGGAACCAGGGTCAAGGATAGAAATGAATTGTACTTGGTGCAAGATGGATAAGAATCTGTGAACTTAATTTCAAGAGAATATGACCAGGATATGGAATAATATAATTGAGTTTGTAGCTAAAGATTAAAATTTCAGCTGAAAACATGAACTGGGAGGGAGGCATACAAAGCCACAACTTGATCCCAAAGATGAAATTGTTTGGAAGTCATTTTCAGGTCTTTTAGGCTAATAGCATGCGTTAGCCTGACAAAGTAAGAGCAATGATGATAATTTATTCCAAATCAAGGCTTAGGATTTCTGTATGTTTACCTGAATGAAGCTGCAGGAATCCAGAAATTGTTTTATTGCCTTTCAATGTTGTTAAAATAGCTTTGTATTTCACCCTAAAGGTGTTTGTGAAAGTTTCCTGAAGATTCAAGAGCTCAAATTCAAGATTTATAAAACAGCTTTGTTTGGTGTACTATTTCAGCTTCAACATTGTATTTTTATGATTTTCTGCATGTTCTAGCTGCCAGCCTTTAACCTCATGGTATGATTATTGAAGATATGTGCTCTGAAAGATTCTTCCAACTGCATAAAAGGCTGCTGGGAGTGTTGAAACTGAGTGAATGGATAATGGTGAGAACTGAATAGAGAGTGCTCTCAGGGATTCAGAAGAGTTTGAATAACTAGGAAAGAAAAGTTCCTGAAGGATCTATGTGCTGTGTGCAAGAGGGCAATAAGAAAGCTCTAAGCTCTTCTTTCAGATGGTTGTTAGGTAGGTTCCTCTCAGGAAAATATTTCTGTGTGATTTAGTATGGAAAATCAAAAGTTATTTGCAAGAGAGTTGAGTGAGAAGTCAGGAAGACTAAAGATAGGCAGGGTTGTAAAGAGAGCTGTTGGCACATTGGCCTTCATAAAGTTTAATATTGAGTACAACAGTTAGGATGTTATTTTGAAGTTGCATAAGACATCTGTAAGGCCTAATTTGGAGTATTATGTGAAGTTACTGGTCACCTACCTATGGGAAAGATATCAATAAGACTGAAAGAATACAAAAAAAATTTACAGGAATGTTGCCAAGACTTGAGGACCTGAGTTATAGGCAATGGTTGAATAGGTTAGGACTTTATTCCCTGGAGTGTAGGAGAGTGAGTGGAGATTTGATAGAGTGATACAGAATTAAGAAGGGTATAGACAGGGAAAATGCAAGCAAGCTTTTCCAAGTTGAAGATCAAGTTCAGCTTATTGTCATTCAACAATATACATGTATACTGCCAAGCGAAACAGTGTTCCTCCAAACCAAGGTGCCAAACACAGTACATATAACTCACGCACAATACACATAAAGTAATATTACCACAAAAAATTAATAAATAATAAGGTGCATATATGATACGTTAACAGAATAATGGTACTGGAGCTTCATATGTGATGAGTCCTGGGTTGTGGCAGGAGTTCAGTAGTTTTTATGGTCTGGGGGAGGAAGCTATTTCCCATCTTAATAGTTCTTGTCGGAGGACATTAACGCCACTGACTTGGTTTGAGACAAGAACTAGAGGTTATAGGTTAAGGGGGAAAGCTTCTTCACTCAGAGGTTGGTGAGAGTGTGAAACAAGCTGCCAGTGTAAGTGATGGATGCAGTATTGATTTCAACATTTAAGTAAAATTTGGACAAGTACGTGGATGGGAGGGGTATAGAGGGCTGTGGTACAGGTGCAGGTAATTGGGACTAGATAGAATAATAGACCAGGATGGACTATATGGGCTGAAGGAACTGTTTCTGTGCTGTAGTGCTCTATGAGTCTATGACTGTAAAATTTTAAGAGAAGCAATTAGCATCATGTACCTCCACTGATTCCTTCTGGATACTGTTTCTTGATTTCAGTTGTTTCTGGACTTCTGATACTGATGCTTGCCAATGCTTGTTCTGTTCTTGGAGGTTCTGCCCCTTCACTTGAAGAATGTTCCTGTTGTTGATTCACATCATTTTCACACGACTCAGTAGGTCTGCACTGATTTTCTGCATCTAGTTGGTCAATGGATTCATTTTCAGTCAACAATTTGCCCGTCTCACAGCTTTGATAATCCACAGGCCGCTGCAGTTCTTTGTCAGCAATCTGTTGCATTTCATTCATTGAATTAGACACTAATTCTGAATGGTTCTCAGATTCCATGTTGAGACGATCACTCCCTGGAGAAAGGGTTGGACTCATTGATTTTGGATCTCGAGGTGAAGAGTTCTGAAGGTTTTCACTGGGATGTCCGCAGTCAATAACTGTCTCTTTTACTATTAGGTTATCAATACTCGCTTCCATTTCCCCATCCTGTTCAGTTTGAATATGCTCACTCTCCTGGATCTCAGCAGCCTCCTGTTGGACCTCCATCAAATGTTCTTCCTCTCCTCCCACCTCATCCACAGTGACAAACTCCTCCAAGCTGCCAGAATACCATGCATCACCTTCAGTCTCACTTCCACTCTCAGATGTGCTCTGTTTGCAAATTTTGACATAAAAATCATTAAACATCATGCCAGGTAGCATGTCATATAGGAGAACTAAAAGATAGCAGGTTGAGAACAATGTCCATTGCTCTGCAATGAGTTCCTGATCATAGTTATATTCAGCACTTCTCTGTGAAGGGTGGGGGTTGGTACTCCCTCAGACTGATAAATAATTTGATATTCTCATTCTGTATGACCTTGAAGGAGGTCTAGCAGAAGATCTGTGGAGCTATTAATGTCAAACCCATGATTCATGGAAAACAATGGAATGGAACAGATCAGAAGGTGGCGATAACTTAGGAAAAGAAGCTGGGCAAATGGTGGAAATGTGGCAACGAACACATTAGAAACAGTGACCATAACTCTAAGTTTCAACATGATTGTGAAAAGGTTTTGCTCTCAAGTTAGGGTTTTGAATTGGGGTATTTCAATAGCATAAGAATGAACTTGGTGAAAGTAGACTAGGAGCAGATGTTTAGATAAAACAACTGCAACTAGGAGTGTCTTAAAGAGAGTAAGAGTATAGAGCCAACAGGGACAAAGGAAAAGATGGCAATATAATGGAACTCTTGAGAAATACACTGTAGAGTGTGTCATTAAGTACTTTAGAAAGAATAAGGAGGGCAAAATGGGGTTATGAAGTAGATTTAGCAAGTAAGATTTTAAGGAATCCCTAACAATCTATAAGCATATCAGCAGCAATAGGATAGCCAGGAAAAGGATGAATTCTCTTGTGACCATAGGGGCAATCTATGTGTGAAGCCAGTTGAAGTTGTCCAAAATTAATTCACCAAGGAGAAGTACCTGGAAGGATCCAAATTCAGGGAAGAGTACATACATAATTTGGTCTGGTCAATATTAAGAAGGAGGACATTTAGCTGTTACGGGGTGCCTCGGAGTTGGTTGAAATCTATCCCAATTTCTATGGGAAGCAAGGGAAAAGATGGCTGGGGCATTGACAGAGATTTTTTGCTCCTTTGTTAGTCTAAGGGGTTTGCAGAAGACTGGAGAGAAAGCTAATATTATTCTCAATATTTAGAAAGGTATCAAGGATAAGCCAGGCTACTACAGGCCAATGAACCTGTTACCTGGAAGGGAAATTATTGCAGAAAATCCAAAGAAACAGGATTTATGTATATATTGAAAAGGCGGTGGTTGATCAGGGTTAATCAGAATACCTCTGTGTGGAGGAATTCCTGCCTGACTATGTTGGTTGCTATTTTGAGGAGATAGGTGAAGGTATAGTGGGCTTTTAGTAAGGCATTTGACAGTCCCCACATTTGAGACTGGTCCACCAGTTTAAGGCAACTGGGATTCAAGGCAAGTTATATAACCATATAACAATTACAGCACAGAAACAGGCCATCTCAGCCCTTCCAGTCCATGCTGAACGCTTACTCTCACCTAATCCCACTGACCGTACTCAGCCCATAACCCTCCATTCCTTTCCTGTCCATATACCTATCCAATTTTACTTTAAATGACAATACCAAACCTGCCTCTACCACTTCTACTGGAAGCTCGTTCCACACAGCTACCACTCTCTGAGTAAAGAAATTCCCCCTTGTGTTATCCTTAAACTTTTGCCCCCTAACTCTCAACTCAGAAGTTGATTTAGGAGATCCCAAATTGTCTTGCTGATAGGAGGCAGTGGATACAAAAACTGTTATTCTGATTGAATCCTGGGATTGGCACTGGGACCCTTTAGTTTATGATATATATTAATGACTTGGATGTGTATCTATACAGACGATGCAAAAGATGGTAATGTAGTCGGATAATGCAAAGATAGGTGGAGAGGCAGATAGCGTAGAGGAAGCGGGGTGTCTGCAGAAGGACATGGACAGATTGGGAGAAAGAGCAAAGAAGTGGCAGATGGACTACAGTGTAGAGAAATGCATGCTCATACACTTTGGTGGAAGGAATAAAGGCATAGACTATTTTCTAAGTGGGTAGAAAATTTAAAAATCAGATGTGTAAGGGGACTTGGGAGTCCTCGTACAGTGTTCCCTAAAGTTTAACTGGCAGCTTGAGTCGGTGCTGAGGAAGGCAAATGCAATCTTAGTATTCATTTTGAGAGGACTAGGATATAAAATCAAAGCTGTAATGCTGAGGCTTTTTTAAGGCATCGATCAGACCACTTGGAGTATTGTGAGCAGTTTTGGGGCCCTTATCCAAGAAAGGATATGCTGGCATTGGAGAGGGTCCAGAGGAAATTTGCAAGAATGATCCCAGGAATGAAAAGGTTAATATATGAGGAACGGTTTGATAGCTCTGGGTCGGTACTCACTGGAGATTAGAAGAATGAGAGGGGATCTCATTGAAACCTTTCGAATATTGAAAGGGCTAGAGAGAGTGTGTGTGGAGAGAATGTTTCCTATAGTGCATGAGTCTAGGACCAAAGGGTACAACCTCAGAATTTAGGGTCATCCATTTAGAACAGAGATGAGAAGGAATTTGTTTAGCCAGAGGGTGGTGAATCTGTGGAACTCATTGACACAGATACCTGTGCAGACCAGTTCACTGGGTCTATTTAAGATGGAGGTTGATAGGTTCTTGATTAATTAAGGTGACAAAGGTTATGGGGAGAAGGCAGGAGAATGGGGATGAGAGGGATAATAAATCAGCCATGATAGAATGGCAGAGCAGACCTGATGGGCCAAATAGACTAATTCTTCTCCTATGTTTTATGGTTTTATCATCACACATATGGTTTTTTCTAAGGCTTCTGAAGGATATAGATTAGATGGAAAGTTAAGCAGAACATTGACAGATGGAATTTAATCCCAACAGTTGTGAGTTGATGCATTTTGGGAAGTCAAAGGGGATATACCTTTACAGCAAATAGTAGTTGCTAAGGAATATAGTTGAACAGAATCATAGTTCCTGAAAATGTAGGTAGTAGGATAGTGAAGAAGGTACATGACTTACTTGTCTTCATTGGTCAACCAGTGGTTCCCAACCTTTTTACTGCCGTGGGCCAATACCATTAAGTAAGGACTCTGTGGATCCCAGATTGGGGAACTCATGGTATATAGAACTCCTGGTACTTACAGAAGTTGTGAAGTTATTTTGCAACTTTGCAAAATACTGGTCAGACTGCATTTTGAGTAATGTGTACACTGCTAATCTCCACATGATAGAAAGGATATAGTTGCACAGAAGAGTGCACTGGAGATTCACCAGAATGTTGCCTGAGTTGGAGGACTCTAATTATGGGGAGAGATTGAGTAGGCTCAGCTGGTTTTCAATAGATTTAAGGATGATGGGGTGTGATCTCATAGAGGTGTATAAAATTATGATTCATAGATAAGGTAGATAGAATATTTTCCTCATGGTGTAGATATCCAAAATAAGAAGGCATAGGTTCTAGAGGAAGAAGTTTTAAAGGGGATTTGACACAGAGAGTTGCTGAGATCCAGAACTTGTCACCAAAGGAGGTGGTGGAATCAGATACGGACCTTATGTAGGCAAATAGTAAACAATGTAGATGGGCAAAAAGATCAGCACGGACATGGTGGTGTGAAGAGATGATTTCAGGCTTTTGTAAAATATGAGCTAGTAAAAGCAAATAATTTTTATACTTATTTGATGATTTTACATTAATTAGACAGTAAACAGAATATGCATTTTATTCATATTTATGCTGATTATGCAAAAAGATGATTCCCCCAAAGCTGGATACCCTCCCTAGTGGTTAATATAACTAACAGCATGCTCATATGTAACTCTGTGATCATAAATATTCTATATTTAACAAATGCCGCCTATATGACACAGCACATCCAGGAGCAATGAACGGACCCTTTCATGAAGTTGATCAGGACATTGCCTTGCATTAGGAATTTGATCAAGAACTTTGCTCCATGTTATGTTCCCTAGCTTTTAATGTTCCACTCCACATCTCTTTCTTGAGCAAGAAGATAAACAAACCAGTACTTGCCCACATCCTTTTAAGTTTCATTTGCATCACAACGCCAGCCTCATCTACTTGGCCTCTAATTTCCTCAAATATTGATGGCCCAAGACACATGCATTTCTTCCTAATCTAAATCAAGAAATATCACATGGGGAATCAAATGCTTATGCCCAATGACATCTTATAGCAGAGTTCCAAACAATCACTTCTGAATGCTACATCTAAATATTGAAGTGATCACCAGATTGTACCTGTTCCTTTGTGCTTCTTTCTGTCTCTGGTTCTGGAAGCCTACTGCTCCTGGGAGATGAACGTTTTTTCGAAGAACATTGACTATTTTCTTCATCGACCTGCAATCGCAGCAAGAATGAGTTTGCAACATTGAACCTGTCTTGAGCAGCAATAAAGTACAATGTAAAATTATCTGGGGCTCAGAGTTAGACATCTAGCCTCAGGCAGAAGGTTCTAGTTTCAAATTTCACTTCACATTCTGGCGGACACCAGATTGCAATGCTGAAAGAGATGTTGGAGATGTTTACTCAGGAGTGTAAGAGATCCAATGGCATGATTGTGAAAAAGGTCTCTGGAACTCTGGCCCTCAAACATCACTAATAAAGAAGAATCATAAGTAAACAAACATCCTTGCTATAGTGAGGCGACCAGAACTGGAGACAGTACTCCAAGTGTAGCCTAACTAGAGTTTTATAGAGCTGCATCATTACATCGCATCTCTTAAACTCTATGAATTGACTTATGAAAGTTAACACCCCATAAGCTTTCTTAACTACCCTATCTACCTGTGAGGCAACTTTCAGGGATCTGTGGACATGTACCGCCAGATCCCTCTGCTCCTCGACACTACCAAGTATCCTGCCATTTACTTTGTACTCTCCCTTGGACTTCGTCCTTCCAAAGTGTACCACCTCACACTTCTTCGGGTTGAACTCCATCTGCCACTGCTCAGCCCACTTCTGCATCCTATCAATGTCTCTCTGCAATCTTTGACAATCCTCTACACTATCTACAACACCATCACCCTTTGTGTCATCTGCAAACTTGAAAACCCACCCTTCTACCCCCACATCCAGGTCGTTAATAAAAATCATGAAAAGTAGAGGTCCCAGAACAGATGCTTGTGGGACACCACTAGTCACAACCCTCCAATCTGAATGTACTTCCTCCACCACAACCCTCTGCCTTCTGCAGGCAAGCCAATTCTGAATCCTCCTGGCCAAACTTCCCTGGATCCCATGCCTTCTGACTTTCTGAATAAACCTACCATGTGGAACTTTGTCAAATGCCTTACTAAAATCCATGTAGATCACATCCACTGCACTACCTTCATCTATATGCCTGGTCACCTCCTCAAAGAACTCTATCAGGCTTGTTAGGCATGATCTGCCCTTCACAAAACCATGCTGTCTGTCCCTGATCAGACCATGGTTCTCTAAATGCCCATAGATCCTATCTCTAAGAATCTTTTCCAACAGCTCTCCCCCCACAGACGTAAGGCTCACTGGTCTATAACTACCCGGACTATCCCTACTACCCTTTTTGAACAAGGGGACAACATTCGCCTCCCTCCAATCCTCCGGTACCATTCCTGTGGACAATGAGGACATAAAGATCCTAGCCAGAGGCCTCTTCCCTCGCCTCGTGGAGCAGCCTGGGGAATATGCTGTCAGGCCCCAGGGTCTTATTCATCCTAATGTATTTCAACAACTCCAACTCCTCCTCTCCCTTAATATCAACATGCTCCAGAACATCAACCTCACTCATATTGTCCTCACCGTCATCAAGTTCCCTCTCATTGGTGAATACCGAAGAGAAGTATTCATTGAGGACCTCGCTCACTTCCACAGCCTCCAGGCACATCTTCCCACTTTTATCTCTAATCGGTCCTACCTTTACTCCTGTCATCCTTTTGTTCTTCACATAATTGAAGAATGCCTTGGGGTTTTCCTTTGCCCTACTCGCCAAGGCCTCATGCCCCCTTCTTGCTCTTCTCAGACCCTTCTTAAGCTCCTTTCTTGCATCTGATGTATGCTGCCTTCTTCCACCTGACTAGATTTTCCACTTCACTTGTCACCCATGGTTCCTTTATCCTACTATTCTTTATCTTCCTCACCGGGACAAATTTATCCCTAACATCCTGCAGAAGATCCTTAAACATCGACCACATGTACATAGTACATTTTCCTGCAAAAACATCATCCCAATTCACACCCGCAAGTTCCAGCCTTATAGCCTCATAATTTGCCCTTCCCCAATTAAAAATTTTCCTGTCCTCTCTGATTCTATCCTTTTCCATGATAATGCTAAAGGTCAGGGAGCGGTGATCACTGTCCCCCAGATGCTCACCCACTGAGAGATCTGTGACCTGACCCGGTTCGTTACCTAATACTAGATCCATTATGGCATTCCCTCTAGTCGGCCTGTAAACATACTGTGACAGGAATCCATCCTGGACACACTTAACAAACTCTGCCCCATCTAAACCCTTGGAACTAAACAAGTGCCAATCTATACTGGGGAAGTTAAAGTCACCCATGATAACAGCCCTGTTATTTTTGCACCTTTCCAAAATCTGCCTCCCATCGTGGGAGATATTGGAACATCAGAAACAGCAGATCCGCTGTTGCGAGCTCTGCACTTGGTGAATCATGTTCTCTGTTGTTGCTGATTCTCTGACAGGAGAACTTGGAACAAAAAGCAGCATGACAGACTTTTAGTACTGTAAATCAATGAATTGTTTTGTTAAGTCTCCCCTCTCACTGTGAAAGGGGGCACCTCTTTTTTCCCTTTAATGGGGTGGGGAGAGGGAGAGAGAGCATTTTGTTGTACTGCATCTCATAGTCTTTATCGGGGGCTTTGCTATTGCTTGCTTGGTTTGTGGAGGGTGATGCTTTTTGCAGAAATGGTGGGTGGGGGGACGGTCGATGCTTTGCTAATGCTTGTGTGTGGGGGGCTTTGGGGTTCTAATATTTTAACACTCATTCTTTAGAGCAATCCTCTGTTTTCATGGATGTCTGTGAAGAACAAAAATTTCATGATGTATGTTGTATCATTCTCCGATATTAAATGGAATAACAGAACTTTAAAAATAAATAGAACAGTGCAGCCCTGTACAAGGACCTTCTGCCCATGATGTTGTGCTGACCATTTAATCTACTCTGGGGTCAAACTAATCCTTCCCTCTCACATAACCCTCCATTTTTCTTTCCTCTATGTGCTAATCTAAGGATCTCTTAAATGTCTCTTAAAGTAACTGCCTGTACCACCTTCCCTGGCAGCACGTTCCTCACACCCATCATCTCTGTGTGAGAAAACCCAAACCTACCTCTGCCATCCCCTCTATACTTTGCTCCAGTCTTCTTAAGATTACAGCTCCTCATGTTGTGCATTACCACCCGGGACAAAGACTCTGGCTGTCCACTTTTCATATTGTACACCAAGATGATCTTTTGGGAGTTTTGCTATGTGAATATTGGCTGCTGAAATTTGTACATTACGCTTCAAAATTAATTATTTAATTCTAAAGTGCTCTTGAATATCAGAAGGTTCTCAATAAATGCAAGTATTTCATTAATTGAGGAGTCTCCACTGCATAAAATGAGCTTTGTGGCAGCTCTGCTTTGATTCTAATCAGATAAAGTGGCTCAGACTGACTGAGGAAGTGGAAGTGGAACAAAAACAATGCACCACTGAAGCTGTGTCTATAGGGCATTATTGGGGAACTGAAAGATGAGTTTTGTTTCACCTAATGACACTATTTTAGATCAGAGAGCCTGAAAGAACAACTGTTTCCATTTCCCTGTTGCCACCCACATGGGCACATGACTAGAAATATCAAAATATTTTACATAAGAATCTGTCTTTGGAAAACATTAAAGCAAATACTAGAAGAAAGGGTAAATACTGTTATTCCAAACTATTCTTCTCGTCTCATTTTTACAACTTGCAGGTATATGAGGTTAAGAAAAATATTCAGAGCATTTTAAATGTATTATATTCATGTGGTGTTTGCACTTGATTCATTTATCTGATGAGAAGGAATGGAGAACCATTGAAGATGTTACATTAAACAATCCAATAAATATAAATACAGTCCAGATCCATTTTTGCAACATCTGTTGTTAAAATGACAGTATCCAATGATCATCACAGCCCCTACTGAACAACAATGCAAATGTATCTATCCCCAGGGTTGAGAATGCCTTCATTTGATGAATTTGCAGAGATCATTGTATATACACTACATCCTTGGAAACCCACCACAAATGGGACTTTACCAGAAAAATAAAAGACAACAGTGACTGATTTTTTTAATTCACTGCCAGGAGAATGGTATGTAATTTTTGTTTTTAATTTAGAGATTCAGCACAGCTTAGGCCAGTCTGATACCTGGAACTGTGCAGCCAGCAACCCACACAGGAAAATTTACAATGACCAATTAACCAACTAACCAGGACATCCTTGGACTATAGGAGAAATGAATGTATTCCTCAGGGCGGGTGTAGAAACTCCTTTCAGAGAATGCTGGGATTGGTCTCTGAACTCTGACGACCTGTACTAGCATTGCACCAACTATTGTGGTGTCCTTGTACTTGGAGTCATAAACTTCATGCAGCAAATGCCTGATCAAGTTCACATAGCCCTCGCTAATGCTCCCGTGATGGACGATAGGGAGCTTGCTAAAATGGCTGATAGTCCACACTCAGCTGGGCAGCAGTGCATTATTGCACCTCCTTTCTCTACCTCAATAAGCCCAGTCAGCAAGGCCCCCAACATAAGGACTCCTGAGGCTGCAAAACAAATGACACCGGGTTCGTGTTTTTACCATGCTCACTTTGGTACAAATGCTAGGAATTGCCAACTGCCTTGTAGCTTCAACAGTGCCAGCACATCGGACATCAGAGGTCTGAGAACACCGTGGGTTCCAGCTGCCCGGGTCATCTACTGTTCATTACAGACACCCTTTCAGGGCAACTCTTCCTGTGTGACAGGAGCTCAAGTGAGTGTGCTGACGGCATCACCTATTGATGAGAAAGCAAGAGCGACAAGTCCTCACCAGAGGCTGCCAATGGCAGCATGATCCAGACTTACAGGACCCAATGGGTGATGCTCTGCTTCAGTGGGCGACATTACACATGGGACTTCATCCTGGCTAGAGTGGCCAGACCTCTGGTCAGTGCAGATTTCCTGTGTGCCCAAGGACTGTTAGTTGATCCTTAGAACTGCCAGCTTGTGAATGTCAAGGACTTTGGGTTGTTACCCTGCTCCCCCAGTAAGTTCCCACAATGTCAACCACATACACCACCGCATGTGAGTTTACTAGAGTACTGGGTGATTTTCAAACCTCAGCAAGCCCATATTCTCCACCACAGTTACAAAACATGGGGTCGAGCACCACATTTCCACAACTGGCTCACATGCCTGTCCATGCCTGTTCACATATGGGTTATGGGCTGAGTGCGGGTAGGTGGGACTAGGTGAGATTAAGGGTTCGGCACGGACTAGGAGGGCCAAGATGGCCTGTTTCCGTGCTGTGATTGTTATATGGTTATATGGTTATAAACTGGAACCGGAAAAGCTAGTAAGCGCGAAGGCTGAGTTTGTCGACACGGAAAGACAGTGTACGCTGGTCTAATAGCCCCTGGGCTTCACCCCTCCATATGGTCCCTAAATTCAATGGTGGTTGCTGCTCACGTGGCGATTACTGATGCTTTATTGAAGCCACCACACCCCTCCCCCACCCCACCCGATCATCACCTGGTTCCACACATCCAAGACTTTTCAGCCCGTTTAACCAGAAAGTTAATTTTTTTCTAGTCAATCTAGTTAGGGGCTACCAACAGGTGCCTGTGTGCTCGGAGGATATTCCCAAAATCGCAGTGATAACCCATTGGGCGGAAAAATGCAGCACAGACTTTCCCACGGCTTATAGACTCTGTATTAAAAACCTAAATTTTCTTTTTGTTTACCTGGATGACGAACTTCTCGCCAGTGTATCCAAATCTGGATACATATCTCATTTCTGCGCACTTTTTCAGTGCTTGAGTTAAGACAGGTTGATTATTAATCTTGCTAAGTGCCAGTTTGGGTTGTCATCCATTGACTTGCTCAGCCATCACTTCTCCACCTCTCATCAAAAGCAGCCGCATTATGGATTTCCCACCTACTAAAAAACTACAGGAGTATTAGGTATGCTGGATTTCATTCCATGAGCTGCTGACTTGATGCTTCCCCTGTATAATGTGCTGATCAAGTGCTTGACTGGGCAGTGGACATGATTGGGGCATTTGCTGATACCAAAGGAGCTCTTTCCAATACAACCCTATACAACATATCAATGGGAAAAGTACTCTCGTGGCTGGTTGCCTCTCATAGCCAGCCGTTGAATCCGTACACAGAGGGGCTGACTATGCCAGAATGGCAGCTGACTCCGCTACTGACCTAGAGATTCAAGCTTACCGAACAGCGGCCATGGTCCTGAGGTTGGCTTACATTAAGTTCAGGGAAGCTGTAGTTTTTTTTCCTGTGCAATGTCTCAACCCTGTAGTGCCCGCAAACTAAAGGCAGTCTGTTTTGATCTCCATACATAGCCTTTCACATCCGGGCCAGAAGGCCTCATGGAAACTAGTTGCATTAAAGTTGATGTGGCAAGGCCTTAGAAAGGACAGGCATGATTGGACTGCAGCCTGCATGGAGTGCCAGCAGGCAAAAATTAACTGTCGTGTTTGGGCACCATTGGCACCTTTTGAGGTTTCTGAGCAATGGTTTGACCATGTCAATGTGGATTTTGTTGGTCTGCTTCCCCCTTCTCACAGTCTCTGGCCATGGTGGACTGTGCCACCAGGTGACCAGAGGTCCTTCACCTAGCATCAATGTCGGCCGCAGATGTTGCTTGGGCATTCATCAGCACCTGGCACCTTATCTGATATTTCAATATAATTGTGTTCAACTTGCAATTTGATAGGGAGAAAGTGAAGTCTGATGTAGCAGTATTTCAGTGGAGTAAGGGAAATTACAGTGGCATGAGAGAGGAGTTGGCCGAAGTAAATTGGAAGGTGTCAGCAGAGCAGAAATGGTGTGTGTTTCTGAGAAAAATAAGGAAGGTGCAGGACATGTGAATTCCAAAAATGAAGAAATACTTAAATGGTGAAATAGTACAACTGTGGCTGACAAGAGAAGTCAAAGCTATTGTAAAAACAAAAGAATTGGCTTACAACAAAGCAAAAGCTAGTGGGAAGATAGAGGATTGGGAAGATTTTAAAAACCTACAGAGAGAGCAACTACAAAGATCATTAATAAGGGTACAGATGAAATATGAAAGTAAGCTAGCAAATAATATCAAAGTGGACAGTAAAAGTTTTTTCAAGTATGTTAAAAATAAAAGAGAAATGAGAGTGGATATAGGACCACTAGAAAATGAGGCAGGAGAAATAATAACGGGGGACAAGGAGATGGCTGATGAACTAAATGAGTATTTTGCATCAGTCTTCACTATGGACTAACAGTATGGCTGATGTTGTAGTGTGTGAAGGGAGAGAAGTGGGTGCAGTTACTGTTACAAGAGAGAAGATGCTCAAAAAGCTGAAAGACCTAAAGGTACATAAGTCACCCGGACCAGAAGAACTGCACCCTGGGGTTCTGAAAGAGGTGGAATTAGAGATTGTAGAGGCATTAGAATTTATCTTTCAAAAATCATTGGATTCTGGCATGATGCCAGAGGACTGGAAAATTCAAATGTTACTCCACTTTTTAAGAAGGCAACAGGAAGGAAATTATAGACCAGTTAGTCTGACCTCAGTAGTTGGGTAGATGTTGGAGTCAATTGTTAAGGACGAGTTGATGGAGTACTTGTTGATGCAGGACAAGATAGTACAAAGTCAACATAGTTTCCTTCATGAAAAATCTTACCTGATGAACCTGTTGGAATTCTCTGGGAAAATTACAAGTAGGATAGATAAAGGGGATGCAGTGGATGTTGTATATTTGGATTTTCGGAAGGCCTTTAACAAGGTGCCACACATGAGGCTGCTTACCAAGTTAAGAGCCCATTGTATTATAGGAAAGTTACCAGCATGGTTAGAGCATTGGCTGATTGGTAGGAGGCAGTGAATGAGAATAAAAGGATCCTTTTCTGGGTGGCTGCCAGTGACTAGCGATGTTATGCAGGGGTCGGTGTTGAGACCACTTCTTTTTATGCTGTATATAAACGATTTAGATGATGGAATAGATGACTTTGTTGCCAGGTTTTCAGATGATACAAAGATTGGTGGAGGGGCAGGTAGTGTTGAGGAAACAGATAGGATGCAGAAGGACTTAGACAGATTAGGAGAATGGGCAAGAGAGTGGTTAATGAAATACAATGTTGGAAAATGCATGGTCATGCTCTTTGGTAGTAGAAATAAATGTGCAGACTATTTTCTAAATGGGGAGAAAATCCAGGAATCTGAAATGTAGAGAGATTTGGGAGTTCTTGTGCAGAACACCCTGAAGGTTAACTTGCAGTGGTGAGGAAGGCAAATGCCATGTTAGCATTCATTTCAAGAGGTCTAGAATACAAGAGCAAGGATGTGATGCTAAGGCTTTATAAGGCATTGGTGAGGCCTCACCCTGAGTACTGTGAACCATTTTGGGCCCCTCATCTTAGAAAAGATGTGCTGGCATTGGAGAGGGTCCAGAGGAGGTTCATAAGGATGATTGCAGGAATGAAAGGGCTATCATACGAGGAACATTTGATGGCTCTGGGTTCGTACTTGCTGGAATTCAGAAGGATGGGGGCAGGGTGGGGGGGGGGGGTGGATCTCATTGAAACCTTTCAAATGTTGAAAGGCCTAGACAGAGTAGATGTGGAAAAGATGTTTCCCATGATAGGAGATCTAGGACAAAAGGGCACAGCCTCAGGATAGAGGAGCGCCCTTTCAAAACAGAGATGCGGAGAAATTTCTTTAGCCAAATGGTGGAGAATTTGCAGCTACGGAGGCCAGGTCGTTGGGTGTATTTAAGGCAAAGATTGATAGGTTGGACATGGCATAAAAGGTTATGTGGAGAAGGCTGGGAAATGGGGTTGAGGAGGAGAAAAAAAGGATCAGCCATGATTGAATGGCGGAGCAGACGCGATGGGCCAGTTAGCCTAGTTCTGCTCCTATGTCTTATGGTCTTATATTTCACCCAACTGCAATCCCAAATTCACACCAGATCTCTGGGCTGCGATGGCCCAGAGCCTCAGCGTTAGGCTACACCACACCACGGTGCATCACCCAGAGTCCAATGGCCTACGTGGGCAGTTTCACCACTCCTCAATGGCTGCTCTGAGGGCTTCCCCGACAGATGAATGTTGGCATGAACCTCTCCTGGGGGTCCTGCTGGGGCTCAGAACAGTTCCAAAAGAGGACCTGCAGTAGTCCATGGGTGAATCGGTGTACAGACAGCCATTATGAGTGCCAGGTGATTTTATCACTGACACCATGATTGCCTGGTCAGCCTCTCAACAACATTCCACCCTCCTCAGTAAATTCAATTCCTTTTCACTGTTCCTACCTCCCATCACAGCGTACAACACTCTTGGGTTTCTGTTGACATACATTCTGCCTCATTTGTTTTTGTCCACCATGATACACATAATATCTCCTTAGATCCATTCCACTCTTTGGAATGGGGATAAAAGACTTTTATCATGAATAGGAGGGGTAAACCTGAATGTACAGTATTTCAGTAGATTGCTTTATACTGGCCCACAAGTTTTGGAGGATTCTGCTACCATGCCCCTGGCATCATGACATTATCCTAAGAATGTCAACACACCTCTGGATGAGTCAGAGGCATCTGTTGTTCCTCCACCCATGGAACACAAGATGTGAACCGGGTGGCTCGTCCGAGCTCCAATAAGCTCACAGTGCTGGGGGCGACGTTGAGTTCGGGTTCTCTTTAAGAGATGGGTCTGACATAATGATATATTACATAAAGGGTTTTTAATGTTGATTGCAGAACACTTTCGAGTTCATAAGCAGAATCAAAAAGAAGGGGAATCCATGTCAGCGTATGTGGCTTAATTGAAGAGATTATTTGTAAAAGTATGTAAATAGATACATCCATCATGTCCCCAAATGATACATTCATGCTCATTAAAGTAAAAGCAAATGTACACAGCTTGCTTGTTTTCCTTTCAATTATATTTGACAACACAGCAAACACATGGGTTTCCTCCCTTATTCCAAGAGGTACGGTTAGGGTTAGTGCGTTGTGGACATACTATGTTGGTGCTGGAAGCATGGCGATACTTGCGGATTGCCCAACACAATCCTCCCTGATTCGATTTGACTCAAATAACGCATTTCACTATACATTTTGATGCACAGGTGGGAAAACTAATCTTTCTCTTTTATCATCATACTCTCTTAGACAACACCAGTATTTGTGTTGGGGACAAATTTAGTCTGCATCCTACTACAGACAATTCTTTTAATCTTTCCATCCCACACTCCCCCTGCAACATAAAACTTACTTTTTTGCCACTGATTTTGATGCAAGGATATTGACCTGAAATTATACCTCTCTTTCTCTGGCCATAGACTGCCTGATCTGCTGTGTGACTCCATCATTCCTCCCTTAATTTCAGATTACCAAGAGTTTCAGTTATTTGGCAGTTGCAGAATTTAGGTTGTTATTTCGGAACGGTGATGACGACAATGAAGATGATGATGATGATTAAATTTTGTAACTCCAAAACATAAAACCAATTGAAAACAAAAAGACAGGAGCCCAGGAGAACCTGTCTTAGGAAAGGAATGTTGGCTCACAAATAGAGAAAGCTGGAGACAGTGCAAGAGGGAGGATAGGCAGGTGATAGAGAAGGGACGCACTTAGTCTGATGGTTTGAGATGTGTCTATTTTAATGCGAGGAGTATTATGAATAAAGTGGATGAGCTTAGAGTGTGGATCAGCACTTGGAGCTATGATGTTGTGGCCATTACAGAGACTTGGATGGTGCAGGGGCAGGAATGGCTACTTCAAGTGCCAGGCTTTAGATATTTCAGAAAGGACAGGGGGGGGCAAAAGAGGTGGGGGCATGGCACTGTCGATCAGAGATAGTGTCACGGCTGCGGAAAAAGAGGAAGTCATGGAGGGGTTGTCTACGGAGTCTCTGTGGGTGGAAGTTAGGAATAGGAAAGGGAATAAGAATAAGTCTACTGGGTGTTTTTTATAGACCACCCAATAGTAGCAGGGACATCGAGGAGCAGACAGGGAGACAGATTCTGGAAAGCAGTAATAATAACAGGGTTGTTGTGGTGGGAGATTTTAACTTCCCAAATATTGATTGGCATCTCCCAAGACTGAGGGGTTTAGATGGGGTGGAGTTTGTTAGGTGTGTTCAGAAAGGTTTCTTTACACAATATGTAGATAAGCCTTCAAGAGAAGAGACTGTACTTGATCTGGTATTCGGAAATGAACCTGGTCAGATCTCTGAGTGGGAGAGTATTTTGGAGAGAGTGATCTCAATGCTATCTCCTCTACCATAGCACTGGTGAGGGGTAGGAACAGACAAGACAGGGAAATGTTTAATTGGAGTAAGGGGAAATATGAGGTTATCAGGCAGGAACTTGGAAGCATCAATTGGAAACAGATGTTCTCGGGGAAACGAATGGAAGAAATGTGGCAAATGTTCAGGGAATATTTGCGTGGGGTTCTGTGTAGATATGTTCCAATGAGACAGGAAAAGGATGGATGGTAGGTTACAGGAACCGTTGTCTACAAAGGCTGTTGTGAATCTCGTCAAGAAGAAAAGAAGAGCTTACGAAAGGTTCAAAAAACTAGGTAATGATAGAGATCTAGAAGATTATAAGGCTAGTAGCAAGGAGCTTAAGTATGTGAAGAGCAAGAGGATAAGATGTGAGAGAAGGGAGCTAGGGCTTTACTTTGTGGAGAGAAGGAGGATGAGAGGAGACCTGATAGAGGTATACAAGATATTAAGAGCAATAGATAGAGCAGACAGCCAGTGCCTCTTCCCCAGGGTACCACTGCTCAATACAAGAAGATATGGCTGTAAGGTAAAGGGTGGAAAGTTCAAGGGGGATATTAGAGGAAGGTTTTTTACTCAGAGAGTGGTTGGTGTGTGGAATGCACTGCCTGAGTCACTGGTGGAGGCAGATACACTAGTGAAATTTAAGAGACTACTAGACAGGTATATAAAGGTGGGGGTTATATGGGAGGCAGGGTTTAAGGGTCAGCACAACATTGTGGGCCGAAAGGCCTGTACTGTGCTGTATTGTTCTATGTTCTATGTTCTAGAATATGATCTCTTCCTCCAGCAGTTTGTCTGCAACTCTGAGTAGAGATAATATCAAGCACAAAATAGCCATTTCTCATTGACAACAACCTTGTTCAATCATGCTTTGTATTTACCAAATAGTATTGACTGCTCTGGCAGCACTTCAATTAATGAAAATCAGGCACCAAAGATCCTTTCTAAAGTGTCTTTGCACTGTCACCTATTTCATCTATAGCAGCAAGCTCATACTTAGGTTCTACTTTTGCTCGCACTCTATGACTATAAGATGAAATTATATTTTGTTTATGGTTGAGGTACAGTGTCTACTCCTTTTAGCCGCGTTGCCCAGCAACCCCTAATTTCAACTTCACCTAATCGACAATCACTAATTATCCTACCAATCGCTACATCTTTGCACTGTGGGAGGAAACCAGAGCATAGAAGCATAGAAAACGTACAGCACAATACAGGCCCTTCGGCCTGCAAAGTTGTGCTGAACACGTCCCAACCTTAGAAATTACTAGGCTTATCTATAGCTCTCTATTTTTCTAAGATCCATGTACCTATCTAAAAGTCTCTTAAAAGACCCTATCGTATCCACCTCCACCACCGTTGCCAGCAGCCCATTCCACGCATTCACCACTCTCTGAGTAAAAAACTTACCCCTGACATCTCCTCTGTACTTATTTCCAATCACCTTAAACCTGTGCCCTCCCATGTTAGCTATTTCAGTCCTGGGAAAAAGCCTCTGACCATCCACACGATCAATGCCTCTCATCATCTTGTACACCTCTATCAGGTCACCTCTCATCCTCTGTCGCTCCAAGGAGAAAAGGCCAAGTTCACTGAACCTATTCTCATAAGGCATGCTCTCCAATCCAGGCAACATCCTTGTAAATCTCCCCTGCACCCTTTCTATGGCTTCCACATCCTTCCTGTAGTGGGGCGACCAGAACTGAGCACGGTACTCCAAGTGGATTCTGACCACGGTCCTATATTGCTGCAACATTACCTCTCGGCTCCTAAATTCAACCACAATTGAAGGCCAATACACCATACGCCTTCTTAACTACATAGTTAACCTGCGCAGCTGCTTTGAGCGTCCTATGGACTCGGACCTCAAGATCCCTCTGATCTTCCACACTGCCAAGAGTCTTACCATTAATACTATATTCTGCCATCATATTCTGAAAGAAATGGGGAGAACCTACAGACTTCTTACAGACAGCGGCACGAATTGAACCTGGGTCACTGGTACTGTAGAGCATTGTGCTAACAACTACACTGCTGTGCTGACATTTAATGAAATTCCTTAGCTTTCCTCACTTTCATCTCCACTGACCTCTCAGCCTCTCAAATCGGCAGTATCAAATGGGAGAAAGCATGCTTGATAGCCTCAATTGAACTTATCAATCAATTAAACTACAAACTTATCACACAGTGACAGATATAAAAAGACGTTGAAGGAAAGGTTTTGAAGGAGATCTTTCAAAAAAATTACATATGGTACCTGCCAACAATTTTGCCCAATGCCTGGTTTCAAATCTGTAGCTCACTTCAATATCTCAAACATGGGATCTGAAATAATCAGTAACCAGCCGCACTTTGAGTACTGTGTTCATTTCTGTTCAGCTCATTATAGGAAAAATGTGGAAGCTTTATAGAGGTTGCAGAACAGGTATACCCAGGATGCTACCTGGATTGAAGAACATGGCTATCTACTTTGTATCTCTTGTGATCTTATGTGCCTTCTTATTCTATGTCACTTTTTAGCCTAGTTAGTTCTAAGGAAAGGACATGTTTGGCACAGCTTTGTGGGCTGAAGGGCCTGTATCGTGCTGTAGGTTTCAATGTTTCTAGAATAGGACCAATCAAGTGTGATAGTGGAAAAGTGTGTATGGAACTGGAGGAGATGGCAGAGGTACTTAATGAATACTTTGTTTCAGTATTCACTATGGAAAAGGATCTTGGCAATTGTAGGGATGACTTTCAGCAGACTGAAAAGCTTGAGCATGTAGATATTAAGGAAGAGGATGTGCTGGGGCTTTTGGAAAGCGTCAAGTTGGATAAATCGCCGGGACCGGACTGCATGTACCCCAGGCTACTGTGGGAAGCGAGGGAGGAGATTGCTGAGCCTCTGGCAATGATCTTAGCATCATCAGTGAGGATGGGAGAGGTTCCAAAGGATTGGAGGGTTGCGGATGTTGTTCCCTTATTCAAGAAAGGGAGTGAGACAGCCCAGGAAATTATAGACCAGTGAATCTTACTTCAGTGGTTGGTAAGTTAATGGAGAAGATCCTGAGAGGCAGAATTTATGAATATTTGGAGAGGTATAATATGATTAGGAATAGTCAGTATGGCTTTGTCAAGGGCAGGTCGTGCCTTACGAGCCTGATTTAATTTTTTGAGGATGTGACTAGACACATTGATGAAGGAAGAGCAGTAGATGTAGTGTATATGGATTTCAGCAAGGCATTTGATAAGGTACCTCATGCAAGACTTATTGAAAAAGTCAGGAGGCATGGAATCCAAGGGGACATTGCTTTATGGATCCAGAACTGGCTTGCCCACCAAAGTCACAAAGTGGTTGTAGATGAGTCATATTCTGCATGGAAGTCGGTCAACAGTGGTGGGCCTCAGGGATCTGTTCTGGGTCCCCTACTCTTTTTATAAATGATCTGGATGAGGAAGTGGAGGGATGTGTTAGTAAATTTGCTGATGACACAAAGGTTGAGGATGTTGTGGATAGTATGGAGGGCTGTCAGAGGTTACAGTGAGACATTGATAGGATGCAAAACTGGGCTGAGAAGTGACAGATGGAGTTCAACCCAGGTAAGTGTAAAGTGGTTCATTTTGGTAGGTCAAATATGATGGCAGAATGTAGCATTAATGGCAAGACTCTTGGCAATGTGAAAGATCAGAGGGATCTTGGGGTCAGAGTCCATAGGACACTTAAAGCTGCTACACAGGTTGACTCTGTGGTTAAGAAAGCATACCGAGCATTGGCCTTCATCAACGGTGGGAATGAGTTTAAGAGCCGAGAGGTAATGTTGCAGCTATATAGGACCCTGGTCAGACCCCACTTGGAGTACTGTGCTCAGTTCTGGTCGCCTCACTACAGGAAGGATGTGGAAGCCATAGAGAGAGCACAGAGGAGATTTACAAGGATGTTGCCTGCATTGAGGATCATGCCTTATGAGAATAGGTTGAGTGAATTCGGCCTTTTCTCCTTGGAGTGACAGAGGATGAGAGGTGACCTGACAGAGGTGTATAAAATGATGAGAGGCATTGATCATGTGGATAGATCAGAGGCTTTTCCCCAGGGCTGAAATGGCTAGCACAAGAGGGCATAGTTTTAAGGTGCTTGGAAGTAGGTACAGAGGAGATGTCAGAAGTAAGTTTTTTACGCAGAGTGCGTGGAATGGGCTACCAGTGGCGGTGGTGGAGGTGGATACGATAGGGTCTTTTAAGAGACTCCTGGATGCTTAGAAAAATAGAGGGCTATGGGTAAGCCTAGATAGTTCTAAGGTAAGGACATGTTAGGCACAGCTTTGTGGCCCAAAGGGCCTGAATTGTGCTGTAGGTTTTCTATGTTTCTATGATATGGATATCCACAGCATATTAAATTTCAAATTTCCCATAGCGATTTAATTGCTGTGGAGGATTTCATACTCTAGTAGGATAACATCTTTCAACAAGGAAAGACATGTGGCTATGAAACAATCTCAGGTTCTGGGTGGTTGTAGGAGTTGACTCTGGGAATGCTGGAAGAGGCTTTGACAGCCTTTCTTTTAGGCATCCCAAACAGTGCATGCCAAGCTTCACTGGATGATGTGGATCATAATGTGTGAGTACAATGTCTGATGTCATCATTTTCTCTTCCTTTTGGAAAGCCACCTTGCACTGAATTGTCCATTGCCATTTCTTCTCGTTCTGTAGTAATGAGTTCAAAGTGAAGCAAGGTAACCAGATTTGACAGGAACCTGTTATGGTAATTGACAGCTCCTAAAAAGGACGACAACTGTGACACGTTCTTTGGCCTTGGGATGTCCACCACTGCTTCAATTTTCTCAGCACACTTGTGTAATTCTTGTGGTGTGACCACAGTGATATTTGGTTGCATCGTGCTCTGAGCCCATAATCTAATCCTTTCAACACTGCCTTAAGATTTTGGAGATGTTCTGTATCCTCACTGATAACAATGATGTCATCCAGGTAACACTGAGTGTCTGGGCAGGCTTGCAGCACCTGGTCCATAGCCACTTGCCAGAATGCAGGTGCAGATGCTGCACAAAACATGCCTATTATAACAATAAAGCCATTTGTGAGTGTCTATGGTGAGAAACATTTCTTCCACCTGCATCTGTAGGTAGGCCTTAGCTAAGTCCACTTTGCTGAAATGCTTTCCTCCAGAAAAAGTTTGCTAAGATATCCTCTAACCTGGGATACCCTGGCAGAGGGTACTGGTGCTCTTTTTGAAACTGTAACTTGACTTTTAAATTTGTCTCTCCCCTGTACAGTCCATTATTTTTGTCTGCCCAGCATACTCTTTGTATGTGCCCTACTTTGTTGCATTTTCTGCAAGTTTCACTTTTAAATCAGCATTGGTCTGGTGTATGGGAGCCCCTGACCCCACGTAACAGAATTTGTTTGGCCAGGCCAGTGTCTGTTTAAACGTTGTAATTTTGTTCATGCTCACATTCATTTCTGACTGCAACTCAATTGCATCTCTGACTGTTGTTACTATTAAAACAGCTTTTCAACTGCTCTTTTAACCATAAGTTGTGCTTCAGTTGGGAGCTGTTTTCAATGAGAAGCTGGCACTATAACGTGCTCTGCTAACCACTATATTACCATGCTGTTAATGAATGCTTGTAATTCACATTTGAGCTTTCTGACAAAATGTAGGCAGAAGGGAGTAAATGAGGGTAGTAGAAACCCAAGATTACTGTATTTCTAGAATAAAAGGGAATGTGGTATATACACAGCAGATCAGGAACTTTGCTTACAAAGAGAATATCTGAATTATAGCGCAACATACACAAAAGGAACTCGGCAGGACAGGCAGTATTTATGGCTTACATTTGGCATCAAACGAGGCTGGTAAGCTAAGATTGTTGATAGCTACTACTGTATCTGGACAGAAGATCAGGTACTGGTTCTCAAGTTTATTTCAAGCTTTGTTGGAATTGTTCAGGAGGCCAAAGAGTGTCAGAAGTGAAAGAGTGGATTGGATAAAGAATTAGACTGACAGGCTGAAAATTCAAGACTTGTTGCCTCAGGGAAATCAATAATAAAAGACTCAAATAGTTATGATGAGGCAGCTCTATTTAGTCAACACTTCACAGCTAGCCTGACAAATCCCAGTCCACAGGCACTGCTGACTGTTCATGATGTTCAGACACCACGTACTCTCTCTGGCACCCATGTTTTCAGGAAGAGAAACTAAGTATCCCTTATGGTTGCATTGGACTACACCAGGAGAATGTTGTGTCTCTTCCAGAATCAGATTATGTTGAAAGCAACCATGAGATCCTGGAACTAAGTTACTGTAAACACAAGACATTCTTACGCAATTAAAAGGGAGGAGAAAACAGAGCTACAGGCATTGAATGGCTGAGGTCCAACAAAAAGTTCATGAACTAAAGAATGATGGTGAGTGGAAAAAGAACAGCAGATCCTGCAATTCACTGTTAACCACAACATGTGTGGATTCTTAAGCACTGTCAAGACCTTCCTCAGACAGCAATACACCAAATGACTTGGTCTACTCAGCCAGCTGTGGCAACAAGTTTCACAAACTCACCACCCTCTGGCTGAAATAAATCCTCCTCTGCTCAATTTTAAAGGGACATCCCTTTGTTCTGAGGCTGTGCCCTCAGATCCTAGGTTATCCTTAGAATGAAAACATCCTTTCCACGTCAACTCTATCAAGGCCTTTCAGTATCCACTAGGTTTCAATGAGATTCCCCACCCCCTCCATCTTTCTGAACTCCATCAAGTACAGGACCAAAGGCATCAAACACTCCTCAGATATCAAGCCTTTCATTCTTGGGAGCATTTGTGTGAATCTCAGACGCAGGGCTCAAAATCGCACACAGTATTCCAAATGTGGTCTGACCAATACCTTCTAAAACCTCAGCAGTACATCCTTGCTTTTATCTTCTAGTCTTTTTGAAATGAATGAATTACTCACTGAAATGCTTCACCCTGCATCAAAACTCCCTGCTAGAATGCTGGCAATCTACGGATACATGGACTTTTGTCTGTTTGGAGCCACAATCTCATTCACTGAGTTACAGTCTAGGATGAAACATATTTGTGCACCTCAGAGGTCAGGTTCCAACCTATTGTCAACTTTGGAAATTGGCATCTGAGGTGCACAAATGTGGTGGTCCTTCACTAATCTGCATTTGGAACAACACACCATTCCCTGGGAAGCAAAACCATTCTAATCACTTCCATTATCTCTTACCAAGTACATACGGAAGGTGACTAACACACAAGGTGTTCCAAAGCCAAAACACCAAGCTCATCATTCATCTATCAGGCAGTAGTGATCCTCACCCTCCTGTATGTGAAAGAGGCATCACTAATATGCAGTCATTTCAAAGACCTTTAGAGTTATCAACAGTCTAAAACGGTAAAATCTGCTTGTGGGATAGGTGAACATATTGCAGTATCTTCTTCCAGACTGAAACTCCCTCCAGGCTCTGTTAAATATTCACATTTATATGGGCTAGATGGGATAGAGTTTGTCAAATTTGTTCAGGAAAGTTTTCTTAATCAGTAATAGAAATTCCAACGAGAGAGAGTGATACTTGATCTGCTATTAGGGAATGCGACAGGGCAGGTGCCAGAAGCTTGTGTAGGTGAACACTTTGCACCTAGTGATCACAATGCCATTAGTTTAAAAGTAAATATGCAAAAAGATAGGTCTGATCCGCAGATTGAGATATTAAATGGGAGAAGGCCAGTGTTGATGGCATCAGAAAGGATCTAGCAGGTGTGGATTGGGAAAGACTGTTTTCTGGCAAAGGAGTAATTGGTAATTGGGAAGTCTTTAAAAGTGAAAATTTGAGAGTACAGAGCTCATATCTATCTGCCAGAATAAAATGTAAAGATAACGTGCAGGGATCTTTGGTTTCCAAGAGATATTGAGGGCCTGGTTAAGAGAAAATATGTGTACAACAGATAGGAACAAATGAGGTGCTTATGGAGTATAAGAGATGCAAGAGAAAACTTAAGAAAGAAATTATGAGGCGAAAACAAGGCATGAAGTTGACTTAACCTTTAGAGTTATCAACAGTAAGAAGAGCGCCTGGCGTGGATGGTGGGTGTTTTTGATGATGGATGCTGCTTTCTTGTGGGCAGTGCTCCATGTAACTGTATTCTGTGATGGACTGGGCTGTAGCCATCATTTTCCATAGTCTTTTCCTTTCCTGGACATTGGTATTTCTGGGAGACTGGAGAAAACATTTCAAGGATATACACCAAACTTCCTGGAAGAAATATAACATCCTCACCCGGGCAGGGAAATTGCTGACCCATGACCGGTTGGAAGTTAATCCAACAAGAACATGTAGACCCAAATACAAGCAGTATAAGCAGTGTAGGTAAATGCCTTAACAACCCCCTGCATTAAGTACATTTACCCCATATGTGATAAAGCCTGCAGATGCCCCAAGGGATTCATCTGTCATCTGAAAAGGCACAGAACTGAAATAGAAACACTTGTCCTCAACCATGGAGTAGCTACAGAGAGAAAAGCCAGATAACTGGGCCCAGAGTAACATGGAGGCTATACTGGCTAAAAATGGCAAATTGCCTTCCCTAAAGAATATCATTGGGCTTTTATAACAATTCAGTAGTTTCATGCTTGCAGCTATTGAAAATAATGTTTTTATTTCAGATTTATTTAACTAACTGAAATTTGAATTCCCATTTTGCTGTAACGTACAAGCAGCAGAGAAACAGAGGGGGTCAGGCAGAATCTAGTGAGGAGGATGGACAGTTGAGGTTTTGCTCAAAAGTCAGTCCAGATGAAGGGTCTTGACTCAAAACATCAACTGTCCATTCCCTTCCATAGCCTGACCCACTGAGTTCCTTAGTTGTTGGTGTCTTGCTCCAGATTCCAGAATCTGCAGTCTCTTGTGCCTCCCTTCTTATGTTGGTGGGATTCAAATGCACATCTCTAGAACTTTTGTCCACTGTCTGCATTATTGGAATTGTAAAACAACCAATATTTCCACTCTTCCCCTCAATCAAGTTAATCAATAATTATTGGATTGGGATTAAATTTCACCTCACTATCAGATGTTTCATCTTGTTTACTTCTTCCCTTCTCTTCTTGAGCATCCATCTGAGTAGGAGATATCAGACCCTCAGATTCATCTTTGTGCTCAGTCTGATCTTGATGGCTTGAACTCAACCTCTTGCCTGACCACTGGTGGACATCTCTACCTTTCTCTTTAGTCCGTGGTGAACAGTGATGTCTTACCGACTTAAGTTTATGTTCCTTCTTATAATCCTCTACATTTTGCATCTTGTATTTAGAATGGGGTGGAATCAGGTTTTGAGGTCCAGATTTTGCATATTTATCCTTGTATCCTTGGTAACCATCTCCACTGTCCTCCAATAACTGTGGGCTGCTCCGTCCACTTGATTTAAAATATTGTCTTCTGTCAAAACCGCGCTTATCAGATTCATCTCCAGAATAATTCTTCAGTGTGGTTT
Organism: Hypanus sabinus; assembly: GCF_030144855.1. Taxonomy (NCBI): domain Eukaryota; kingdom Metazoa; phylum Chordata; class Chondrichthyes; order Myliobatiformes; family Dasyatidae; genus Hypanus; species Hypanus sabinus. The sequence continues at coordinate 3,675,056 of NC_082727.1, forward strand.
CACTTTTCTCCTCATTCCTTCTTTTGTGAAAATGATAGTCCCGTGATCCTCTTCTTTCCAACCCATTACTCCATTCTCCCTTGGCGACCAGCATAGGACTCATGCTGCCCTTCCGGGGGCTCAGGGAGGAACGCTGGGAGGAACAACATGATGTCAGGCTTGGGCTGTGAGATTCCATCTTTGGGCTGAGTGACTGCATGAAGGGACTGCGGGACCGGGGTCTCTCAGGTGGGAATCTGTAAGGAAGAAGAAATCAGTTGTAAGGAACAATTGACCGTATGGGCTTCCTCCATGTGCTCCAGTGTCCTTCCACATCGCCAAGCTGGATAGAATTGGTAGGTTAATATGTCATATGGGTGGAATGGACGGCAGGAGCCTGTTCCCGTGCTGTACCCCGAAATAAAATAGAAAGATGCTGACCCTCTATTCTAGATTTTCCTCTTGTAATTTTATATACTGTCTGTCTATCAGTTAGCAACCACTCCTCACCCTTCACCCCATCCCATCTCTATGAAAACAATCTAATAGAAGTGATTACTTAAATCAGTTGTCGGTGGGTGAAAGCAGATTGAATGGGGATGAGAAATACAAGGCAAGAGGTCACTTATGGAAGTACAGTACTGGACCCCTGACGGTACCCACACATTAGCACAGTGACAAGGAAGCAATAGTCAGGAAGGTATAGCAATAATTACATCAACTAGATATGCATATGGATGAGATGGTAAAGTTAGCCTAGATGAGGAGTTGGGATTATCATCGGGCTTCAGTGCGCTACTGTTTCATATTCTATAGTTGGAATCATTTCTTAAACCAGCACATTCTGGAGCCCTTTTTGGTCCGCCTGATACTGGAAAGATGTGGTGAAACTGGAAAGAATGCAGAGATTTACAAGGATGCTGCCAGGACAGAGGTTGGCCAGATTGGGCTTTTAGTCCTTGCCATATAGAAGAATGAGCGGTGACCTCACAGAAGCGTTTGAAAAAGCCGGGGTTTGATCCCACCACTGTCTGTGAGGAGTTTGCACGTTCTTCCTGTAGCGTCGTGGGTTTCCTCCAGGTGCTCTGATTTCCTCCCACATTCCAAAGGCATACGGTTAGTGCCCCAAAAGTGCAGCAACACTTGCAGGCTGACCCAGCACAATGCTCAGACTGTAACGCCACACTTTTCACTGTATATGATAAATAAAGTGAATCTTTGAAAAGGTGATGGTAACAGTCTTTACCCAGGGTAAAGACCAAAACTAAGGGGCATATGTTTCAGGTGAGAAAAAAGATTTAAAAGAGATCTGAGGGGCAACTTTTTCCACGCAGAGAATGGAGATGATATGAAATGACCTGCCAGAGGAAGTGGTTGAAGCAAGCACCATATATCATTTAAGTATCACCTGGACAGGTACATGAGGGACAAGACGGAGGAATGCCTGAGATTGGGACTAGCTCAGTGGACACTGTGGTCAGTATGGACTGGGCCAAAGGGACTCTATCCATACTGTATTGCTCTATGACTCTATGGCAATCAGTGACCAGGCCGTAGCAGTTTCGATATTGAGCAAAGAGCTTAATTACTGACCTCACTGTGAAGGTGCCCTCAACAGCAATGATCATAATAAGACTGAATTTTACATTGAGTTTGAAAGAGAGACGAATGGGACAAGGAATATTGTATTAAGCTTTAAGTATGAAGTATGAAGCTTTAAGCAAGTATGAAGACTTGAAAGGAGAACCGGTAGACACATATGTGGATCCTTCAGAATAGACTGAATACAAACATTCCAATGAGAAAGAATATTTTCAAGGGGTGGCCCGCTACAGCTAAAAATGTTAAAGCTAATATGAAACTTAAATGAAATTATGTGAGGGCTAGGGTACAGGTCAGAAAATTGTACAGAATATTACAAAGAAATATAGAAAAAAATTTAATTCTCAAAAAGAATTACCAAAAAATATTTATTTTTGAAGAAAATGAGGATTTTTATGAGTGCAGGACATGCTGAATCATCATCTGAAGCAATTAATTTGATTTGTAATGAGAAGCAAAGCAACACCCTAAATTTGCCACTGGCTATCTTATCAACATTTTGCCCAGTGGTACCAATGATTGACCATTCCATTAAAAAAGACAATGCAAGAGGTTACAGGGGACATCGATAGGATGCAAAATTGGGCTGAGAAGTGGCAGATGGAGTTCAACCCAGATAAGTGTGAAACGGTTCATTTTGGTAGGTCAAATATAATGACAGAATATAGTATTAATGGTAAGACTCATGTCAGTGTGGAGGATCAGAGGGATCTTGGGGTCAGAGTCCATAGGACACTTAAAGCTGCTACACAGGTTGACTCTGTGGTTAAGAAAGCATACATCAACATTGGCCTTCATCAACCATGGGATTGAGTTTAAGAGCCGAGAGGTTATGTTGCAGCTATATAGGACCCTGGTCAGACCCCACTTGGAGTACTGTGCTCAGTTCTGGTTGCCTCACTACAGGAAGGATGTGGAAGCCATAGAGAGGGTACAAAGGAGATTTACAAGGATGTTGCCAGCATTGAGGATCATGCCTTATGAGAATAGGTTGAGTGAACTTGGCCTTTTCTCCTTGGAGTGACGGAGGATGAGAGGTGACCTAATAGAGGTTTATAAGATGATGAGAGGCATTGATCAGGTGGATAGTCAGAGGCTTTTCCCCAGGGCTGAAATGGCTAACATGAGAGGGCACAGTTTTAAGGTACTTGGAAGTAGGTACAAAGGAGATAGGGGTAAGTTTTTTACGCAGAGGGTGATGAGTGCATGGAATGGGATGCTGGCAATGGTGGTGGAGTAGAATCCAATAGGGTCTTTTAAGAGTCTCCTGGATAGATACATGGTGCTTAGAAAAATAGAGGGCTATGGGTAGCCCTAGGTAATTTCAAAAGTAAGTACATGTTCGGCACAGCATTGTGGGCCAAAGGGCCTGTATTGTGCTGTAGATGTTCTATGTTTTTATATTTCTAAGAAAGAAAGATCCTCCTCCCAATAAAAAAAACTCGGCTGCTAACTGATTCTATCCAGCATCTTCAAAAAGGCGATGCCTCAAAAAGATAGCATCCATCATTAAAGACCTCCATCATCCAGCTGATGCCCACTTCTTAATACTCCTATTGGGGAAGAAGTACAGGAGCGTGAAGACACACACTCAACGTTTTAGAAACACCATCTACCTCTCCACCATCAGATTTTTGAATGGACCAAGAACCTATCGCATGAACACGACTTCACTATTTTTGCTCTTTTTGCACAGCATTTAATTTATGTATTTATATTTATTGTAATTTATTGTATTTTATGCATTGCACTGTACTGCTACCACATAACAACAACTTTTATGGCATACGCTCTGTGGCTGCTCTATTGGGAACACCTGTAAACTTGCACATGGATGCAAATATCTAGTTAGCCAATCATGTGGCAGCAACTCAACACAAAAACATTCAGACATGGTCAAGAGGTTCAGTTGTCATTCAGATCAACCAGCATAAAGGGGAATAAATGTGATATCAGTGACTTTGACTGTGGAATGATTGTTGGTATTAGATGGGGTGATATGAGTATCTCAGAAACTGCTGATCTCCTGGGATTTTCATGCACAGTAGTCTCTAGTGCTTACAGAGAATGGCATGAAAAACAAAAAAAGAATCAAATGAAGTGGCATCTGTGTGGGCAAAAATGCCTTGTTAATGGCCATACTGGTTTGAGCTGAAATTGATTGTGCACTTCAGGAAGGGGAAGTCAAAGAAACACACACCAATCCTCATCGAGGGATCAGCAATAGAAAGGGTGAGCATTTAAAGTTCCTGAGGTGTCAACATCTCTGAGGATTTATTCTGGGCCCTAAACATTGAAGCACTTACAAAAAATGCATGACAGTGATTATATTTCATTAGGAGTTTGAGGAGAATTGATATGTTAACAAAGACATACACAGATTTCTACAGATGTACCGTGGGAAACATTCGACCTGTTACATCACTCTCAGGTATGGAGGGCCAACTGCACAGGATCTGAAAAAGTTGCAGAAAGTAGTAAACTCTGCCAGCCCTATCATGGGCACTATCCTCTCGAGCATCCAGGATACCTTCAAAAGGTGATGCCTCGAAAAGGTGGTACCCATCATTAAGGATCCCCATCACCCAGGACATGCCCCCTTCTTATTGGTACCATCAAGGGGGAGATACAGGTGCCTGAAGACACACCCTCAATGCTTCAGAAACAGTTTCTTCCCCTCCAACATCAGATTTCAGAATGGGCAATGAATTGTGGACTACCTTGGTATTTTTCCCTTCTTTTTGCACGAGGTAATAAATTTAATTTCCTATTTTATATATTCTTATTGTAATTTATAATTTTATTATTATGTATAATAATGTACTGCTGCAACAAAATAAGAAATTTCACAAAATATGGCAGTGACTCTGAAGCTGATGGGAAGGAGACACTAACTCAAAAAGCAATATGTTACAGCAGCGATGTATCTCTGAATGCATAACATGTCGAACCATGAAGCAGAAGGCCACACTGTGTTCCAGCCTTATATCTAAAATGTGACCACTGAGCTTATGCCAGTGATATTAAACTTCATTCCGATCGCCTCTTCCTATTTAAACAGAGAACACAGAGGAGTACAGCACAGGAACAGGCCATTTGGCCCCCAGTGTTATGCCAAACCAGCTAAACACCCAAAAGCTAAACCCTCCTACCCACACATTGTCTGTATCTCTCCATCTTCCTTACATCCATGTGCCTATCCAAACGTCTTTTAAAATCCTCTAATCTATTTGTCTCTACCACCATACCAGCTAGCATATTCCAGGCATCCACAACTCACCTACCGCTTCTCACCTTCAGTACATGCCCTCTGGTATTAGACATATCAACCCTGGGAAACAGATACTTCCTGTCTACTCTACCTATGCCTCTCATAATCTTAAAAACCTTTACCAGATCTCCCTGCAACCTCCACCACTCCAGAGACAACAGCCCAAGTTTGCCCAACCTCTCATTACCCAACACCAGGTCCAGTACAGCCCCTCCTCTCATTGGATCATCCACATATTGATTTAAAAAACCACCCTGGATAAACTTAACAAACCTTGTCCCATCCAAACCTCTTACACTAGGAAGGTCCCAGTTTATATTAGGGAAGTTGAAATCCCTATGACAACATCCCTATTGTTTTTACACATTTCCTTAATCTGATACATGTCTGTTTCTCAATGTCCCTGCACCTACAGGGAGATCTGTCGTACAATCCCATCAGTGTGATTGCACCCTTCCTATTCCTGACTTCCACCCAAATGGACCGAGCGTCTGATACTTCCATTATGATCCCCCAGAGTGCAACTGTGATATTGTCCCTGATTGGTAGTGCAACTCCTCCCCCCCACCCCCACCAACTCTTTTACCTCCTCCTCTGTCTTTTCTAAAACTTCGAAAACCTAGTATATTAATCACCCATTCCTGCCCCTCTCTCAACCAAGTTTCAGTACTGGCCACAATATCATAGTCCCATGTACTGAAACATGTTCAAAATTCACCACCCTTACCCATAATACCCCTTGCATTAATGTACACACTTCTAACTCTCCAATGCAACATATCTGTTATTTCGATTTTTGCTTTTCAATACTTCCCCTGACATCTACCTTCCTGTCCGGTTCTTCACTTACTGACCTGGTGCCCTGGTTCCCAGATCCCTGCAAAACTAGTTTAAATTCTCCTGAGTGGCATTAACAAACCTCCTGGCCAGGATATTGGTTACCCTCCTGTTCAGGTGCAACCTGTCCCTCTTGTACAGGTCACACCTTCTGCAGAAAAGGTACCAATGATCCAAGAACTTGAAACGCTATTCCCTGTACCATCTTAGCAGCCACTCATTCATTTGTGCTATCACCCCATTCCTACCTGCACTAACCCGTGGCACTGGGAGTAATCTTGAGATTACAAGCCTGGAGGGACTTCTCTTCAGCCTCTTTCCTAACTCTATATACTCACTACATAGGATCTTGTCTGCCTATTAATTTGGTGCCAATATGCTTTATGACCTCTGGCTTTTCATTCTTCTCTTTGAGAATAACCTGCAGCTGCTCTGATACATCTTGGAACCTGGCACCTGGTAGGCAATGCACCATCCTGGAGTCTCTTTTGTGGCCACAGAATCTCCTTTCTGTCTCCCTAACTATTGAGTCCCCTTTAACTACCACCCTGCCTGACTTTAACCTTCTCTGCCAAGGTTCAAAGCCAGCCATAGTTCCACCAGCCTGGCTGCTGCTGCCGTGCACCGATGGGTCATTCCCCCCTCCCCACCAGCAGTATCCAAAGAGGTCTACTGTTCGCTGAATGGAATGGCTGCAGGGGACCCTGCACTGACTTCTTAATCCCCTTACCTCTCCTGGTGATCACCCATCTACTGACCCAAAGCCTGTACTCCGGGTGTGACACCTCTTCAAGAGTCTCATCTATAATATCTTCAGCCTCCCAAATGACCCTGAATACACCCAACTCCAGCTCCAACTCCTTGACCCAGTCAGTCAGGTGCTGCTGTTGTTTGCACTTCCTGAAAACAGGGAAGCCGTCAGGTATCCTGAAATCCCACATCTAATAGGAGGAGCATTCCATCCTGACTACTCTGTACTATAAAAATAAGGTTTACCTCCTCTTATCAGTGCCTCCACCTGTTCTCACCGAAGCCTGTTAAGCCAAAACCTTCCCTCTCTATCACTGGCAAACTCCAACAATAGCTGCTCAAATATCTGATTCCTTTCATCTATTAATCACAGTTTAATCCATGAGGCAGCTGCTAAGTTTTTTTTATTCCAACCTATTTAGTATCATCACTCACAGTTTACTGATCAAATAAACATCAGGAGCTTGCCAAGGAAATCAGTAAGGCAGAACACTCACATACACAATGTAACTCACCTCCAGGTATTAGTTTTATTTTAATTTTCACTTACTTTGCCAGCATCTATTTTAAATAAACTACAGGAACATTACAATTCATCAGAGTTTAAACAATAGCTCCAAAATATCTTAAATTACCTGTCCAAACTTTTCTGCATCTCACGTTCTTTTTGAGAATTAATATCATTGATGATTGAATCCACATTCTTCCCTGGTTTCTGAAGAGAATTAAAAGAACAAAAATTCAATTGTTCTGCCTTTGTATACTGGATCAAGCTCCAATTTCTGCTGAGATTTCAAATGAAATAAATTGACAATAAGGCAATTGATTCATACGTCAACATACACAGTCACTGCCAGGGAAGCTAAAAAAAAAAATACCCTGGAATTTCACAAAAAATACCCTGAAATTTCACACCCTGGAAGTGTGAAATCGCGATCAATAACCTTTCTAAATTCATCACACAAATGGCAATAAGCTCAACGGTCAGTTGCTATTGCTGTCAAATATCTAAGTATAATTAGTTTGTTTTACTGCCATTAACAAATTACTACTGATGTAATACTATACGTGTGGTTATCAGATCTATCTTAGCAGAAGGGCCTCAGTGATAACAGGTTCAGTTCAGATGAACATGTAATTTTGACACTCACATGTACTCTGATATAGAATTAAATCTCTTGCCTTCTTTTTAACACTTTATGTTTTAGTTCAGATTTACCGATTTATTGAAAAATCCAACATTCTCAGCAGCTTTTTGTGAGGCAGAGTTCAAAATTTCAAGTTTACTCAGACAACACACTCCCCATCTAAACAACTGATGAATTAATTTAACCCCTGTTATACCCCACCACAGATGCTGCCTGACTTGCTGAGTTCCAGCGTTTTGTATCTGTTGCCCAATTAATCCAGTGTCACTTTAACAAATATTGTTGTACCAAGATTTCTCAGACATTCATATTCAGACACAGATTTACAGAAGAGTTTGACATCACTGCTTCAAAGCCATACAAATGAAAGATGGGAAACTGCACTGTGCTAATTTTGCCTATTGCAAAGCTGCTTTCTAAATTACCTGATCATCATGTCAAATCACAAAAAGTCAAATGTACTGGCAGTGCATCACAGCAACATCATTGCATTAAAACTAATGCATTGTACCTACTGCAAATCTGAAATAAAATAAATTATTTATCAAAGTACACATAGCGTCACCACATACTACCCTGAGATTCATTTTCATGTGGGCAGTCAGAGCGGAACAGGGAAATACAATAGAATCAATGGAAATCTACATATAAACAATTAATGTGCAAAAGAAAACAAACTGTGGAACAAATAAATAATACCAAGAAAGTTAACTGTAGAATCCTTGAAAGTGAGACGGTAGGTTGTGGAATCAGTTTGGTGTTAAGGTGAGTGAAGTTAGCCATGCCGGCTCAGAAACTTGATGATATAAGGGTAATAACTGTTCCTGAACCTGGTGGTGTGGGACCTGATGGTTGAGAGGTAATAACTGTTCCTGAACCTGGTAGTGTGGAACCTGAAGGTTGAGGGGTAATAACTGTTCCTGAACCTGGTGGTGTGGGACCTGGTGGTTGAGGGGAAATAACTGTTCCTGAACCTGGTGGTGTAGAACCTGATGCTTGAAGGGTAATAACTGTTCCTGAACATAGTGGTATGGGACCTGATGGCTGAGGGGTAATAATGGTTCCTGAACCTGGTGGTATGGGACCTGATGGATGAAGGGTAATAAATGTTCCTGACCCTGATGTTGTGGGACCTGATGGTTGAGGGGTAATAACTGATCCTGAACCTGGTGGTGTGCGACCTGATGGTTGAGGGGTGATAACTGTTCCTGAAACTGGTGGTGTGGGATCTGATGGTTGAGGAGGGATAACTGTTTCTGGACCTGGTGGTGTGGGACCTGATGGTTGAAGGGTGATAAATGTTCCTGAACCGGGTGGTGTAGGACCTGATGGTTGAAGGATAATAACTGTTCCTGAACCTGGTGGTATGGGACCTGATGGTTGAAGGTTAATAACTGTTCCTGAACCTGGTGGTGTGGGACCTGATGTTTGACGGGTAATAACTGTTCCTGAAACTGGTGGTGTGGGACATAATGGTTGACGGGTAATAACTGTTCCTGAAACTGGTGGTGTGGGACCTCATGGCTGAGGGGAGATAACTGTTCTTGAACCTGGTGGTGTGGGACCTGATGGCTGAGGGGTAATAACTGTCCCTGAACCTGGTGGTGTGGGACCTGATGGTTGAGGGGTGATAACTGTTCCTAAACCTGGTGGTGTGGGACCCGATGGTTGAAGGGTAATAACTCTTCCTGAACCTGGTGGTGTGGGAACTGATGGTTGAGGGGTAATAACTGTTCTTGAACCTGGTGGTATGGGACCTGTTGGTTGAGGGGTAATAACTGTTCCTGAACCTGGTGGTGTGGGACCCGATGGTTGAAGGGTAATAACTCTTCCTAAACCTGGTGGTGTGGGAACTGATGGTTGAAGGGTAATAACTGTTCCTGAAACTGGTGTTGTGGGACATAATGGTTGACGCGTAATAACTGTTCCTGAACCTGGTGGTGTGGGACCTGATGGCTGAGGGGTAATAACTGTTCCTGAACCTGGTGGTATGGGACCTGATGGTTGAAGGGTAATAAATGTTCCTGACCCTGATGTTGTGGGACCTGATGGTTGAGGGGTAATAACTGTTCCTGAACCTGGTAGTGTGGGACCTGATGGTTGAGGGGTGTTAACAGTTTCTGAACCTGGTGGAGTGGGACCTGATGGTTGAAGGGTGATAACTGTTCCTGAACCTGGTGATGTGGGACCTGATGTTTGACGGGTAATAACTGTTCCTGAAACTGGTGGTGTGGGGCATAATGGTTGATGCGTAATAACTGTTCCTGAACCTGGTGGTATGGGACTTGTTGGTTGAGGGGTAATAACTGTTCCCGAACCTGGAGGTGTGGGACCTGATGGTTGAGGGGCGACAATTGTTCCTGACCCTGATGTTGTGGGACCTGATGGTTGAGGGGTAATAACTGATCCTGAACCTGGTGGTGTGCGACCTGATGGTTGAGGGGTGATAACTGTTCCTGAAACTGGTGGTGTGGGATCTGATGGTTGAGGAGGGATAACTGTTTCTGGACCTGGTGGTGTGGGACCTGATGGTTGAAGGGTGATAAATGTTCCTGAACCGGGTGGTGTAGGACCTGATGGTTGAAGGATAATAACTGTTCCTGAACCTGGTGGTATGGGACCTGATGGTTGAAGGTTAATAACTGTTCCTGAACCTGGTGGTGTGGGACCTGATGTTTGACGGGTAATAACTGTTCCTGAAACTGGTGGTGTGGGACATAATGGTTGACGGGTAATAACTGTTCCTGAAACTGGTGGTGTGGGACCTCATGGCTGAGGGGAGATAACTGTTCTTGAACCTGGTGGTGTGGGACATGATGGCTGAGGGGTAATAACTGTCCCTGAACCTGGTGGTGTGGGACCTGATGGTTGAGGGGTGATAACTGTTCCTAAACCTGGTGGTGTGGGACCCGATGGTTGAAGGGTAATAACTCTTCCTGAACCTGGTGGTGTGGGAACTGATGGTTGAGGGGTAATAACTGTTCTTGAACCTGGTGGTATGGGACCTGTTGGTTGAGGGGTAATAACTGTTCCTGAACCTGGTGGTGTGGGACACGATGGTTGAAGGGTAATAACTCTTCCTAAACCTGGTGGTGTGGGAACTGATGGTTGAAGGGTAATAACTGTTCCTGAACCTGGTGGTGTGGGACCTGATGTTTGACGGGTAATAACTGTTCCTGAAACTGGTGTTGTGGGACATAATGGTTGACGCGTAATAACTGTTCCTGAACCTGGTGGTGTGGGACCTGATGGCTGAGGGGTAATAACTGTTCCTGAACCTGGTGGTATGGGACCTGATGGTTGAAGGGTAATAAATGTTCCTGACCCTGATGTTGTGGGACCTGATGGTTGAGGGGTAATAACTGTTCCTGAACCTGGTAGTGTGGGACCTGATGGTTGAGGGGTGATAACAGTTTCTGAACCTGGTGGAGTGGGACCTGATGGTTGAAGGGTGATAACTGTTCCTGAACCTGGTGGTGTGGGACCTGATGTTTGACGGGTAATAACTGTTCCTGAAACTGGTGGTGTGGGGCATAATGGTTGATGCGTAATAACTGTTCCTGAACCTGGTGGTATGGGACTTGTTGGTTGAGGGGTAATAACTGTTCCCGAACCTGGAGGTGTGGGACCTGATGGTTGAGGGGCGACAATTGTTCCTGAACCTGGTGGTGTGGGACCTGGTGGTTGAGGGGTAATAACTGTTCCTGAACCCGGTAGTGTAGGACCTGATGGTTGAAGGGTAATAACTGTTCCTGAACATGGTGGTATGGGACCTGATGGCTGAGGGGTAAAAACGGTTCCTAAACCTGGTGGTATGGGACCTGATGGTTGAAGGGTAATAAATGTAACTGACCCTGATGTTGTGGGACCTGATGGTTGAGGGGTAATAATTGTTCCTGAACCTGGTGGTGTGGGACCTGATGGTTGAGGGGTGATAACTGTTCCTGAACCTGGTGGTGTGGGACCCGATGGTTGAAGGGTGATAACTGTTCCTGAACCTGGTGGTATGGGACATGATGGTTGACGGGTAATAACTGTTTCTGAACCTGGTGATGAGGGACCTGATGGCTGAGGGGAGATATCTGTTCCTGAACCTGGTGGTGTGGGACCTGATGGCTGAGGGGAGATAACAGTTCCTGAACCTGGTGGTGTGGGACCTGATGGCTGAGGGGTAATAACTGTTCCTGAACCTGGTGGAGTGGGACCGGATGGTTGAGGCGTAATAACTGTCTCTGAACCTGGTGGTGTGGGACATGATGGTTGAGGAGTGATAATTGTTCCTGAACCTGGAGGTGTGGGACCTGATGGTTGAAGGTTAATAACTGTTCCTGAACCTGGTAGTGTGGGACCTGATGGTTGAAGGGTAATAACTGTTCTTGAACCTGGTGGTATGGGACCTGATGGTTGAAGGGTAATGACTGTTCCAGAACCTGGTGGTGTGGCAACTGATGGCTGAGGGGTGATAATTGTTCCTGAACCTGGTGGTGTAGGAACTGATGGTTGAAGGGTGATAACTGTTCCTGAACCTGGTGGTGTGGGACGTGATGGTTGACGGGTAATAACTGTCCCTGAAACTGGTGGTGTGGGACCTGATGGCTGAGGGGAGATAACTTTTCTTGAACCTGGTGGTGTGGGACCTGATGGTTGAAGGGTAATAACTGTTCCTGAACCTGGTCGTGTGGGACCTGATGGTTGAAGGGTAATAACTGTTCCTGAACCTGGTCGTGTGGGACCTGATGGTTGAGGTGTAATAACTGTTCTTGAACCTGGTGGTATGGGACGTGATGGATGACGGGTAATAACTGTCCCTGAAACTGGTGGTGTGGAACCTGATGGCTGAGGGGAGATAACTTTTCTTGAACCTGGTCATGTGGGACCTGATGGTTGAAGGGTAATAACTGTTCCTGAACCTGGTCGTGTGGGACCTGATGGTTGAAGGGTGATAACTGTTTCTGAACCTGGTGGTGTGGGACCTGATGGTTGAAGGGTGATAACTCTTCCTGAACCTGGTGCTGTGGGACCTGATGGTTGAGGGGTGATAATTGTTCCTGAACCTGGTGTTATGGGACCTGAAGGCTGAGGGGTAATAACGGTTCCTGAACCTGGTGGTATGGGACCTGATGGTTGAAGGGGAACAACTGTTCCTGATACTGATGTAGTGGGACCTGATGGTTGAAGTGTAATGACTGTTCCCGAACCTGGTGGTGTGGGACCTGATGGTTGAGGGGTGATAATTGTTCCTGAACCTGGTGGTGTAGGACCTGATGGTTGAAGGGTGATAACTGTTCATGAACCTGGTGGTGTGGGACGTGATGGTTGATGGGTAATAACTGTCCCTGAAACTGGTGGTGTGGGACCTGATTACTGAGGGGAGATCACTTTTCTTGAACCTGGTGGTTTGGGACCTGATGGTTGAAGGGTAATAACTGTTCCTGAACCTGGTCGTGTGGGACCTGATGGTTGAGGTGTAATAACTGTTCTTGAACCTGGTGCTATGGGACCTGATGGTTGAAGGGTAATGACTGTCCCCGAACCTGGTGGTGTGGGACCTGATGGCTGAGGGGTGATAATTGTTCCTGAACCTGGTGGTGTAGGACCTGATGGTTGTAGAGAAATAACTGTTCCTGAACCTGGTGGTATTGGACCTGATGGCTGAGGGGTGATAACTGTTCCTAAACCTGGTGGTGTGGGATCTGATGATAGAGGGGTGATAACTGTTTCTGAACCTGGTGGTGTGGGATTGATGGTTGATGGGTAATATCTGTCACTGAAACTGGTGGTGTGGGACCTGATGGCTGAGGGGAGATAACTTTTCTTGAAACTGGTGGTGTGGGACCTGATGGTTGAAGGGTAATAACTGTTCCTGAACCTGGTGGTGTGGGACCTGATGGTTGAGGGGTGATAATTGTTCCTGAACCCGGTGTTATGGGACCTGAAGGCTGAGGGGTAATAACGGTTCCTGAACCTGGTGGTATGGGACCTGATAGTTGAAGGGGAACAACTGTTCCTGATACTGATGGAGTGGGACCTGATGGTTGAGGTGTAATAACTGTTCTTGAACCTGGTGGTATGTGACCTGATGGTTGAAGGGTAATGACTGTTCCCGAACCTGGTGGTGTGGGACCTGATGGCTGAGGGGTGATAATTGTTCCTGAACCTGGTGGTGTACGACCTGATGGTTGAAGGGTGATAACTGTTCCTGAACCTGGTGGTGTGGGATGTGATGGTTGACGGGTAATAACTGTCCCGGAAACTGGTGGTGTGGGACCTGATGGCTGAGGGGAGATCACTTTTCTTGAACCTGGTGGGTTGGGACCTGATGGTTGAAGGGTAATAACAGTTCCTGAACCTGGTCGTGTGGGACCTGATGGTTGAGGTGTAATAACTGTTCATGAACCTGGTGCTATGGGACCTGATGTTTGAAGGGTAATGACTGACCCCGAACCTGGTGGTGTGGGACCTGATGGCTGAGGGGTGATAATTGTTCCTGAAGCTGGTGGAGTAGGACCTGATGGTTGTAGGGTAATAACTGTTCCTGAACCTGGTGGTATTGGACCTGATGGCTGAGGGGTGATAACTGTTCCTGAACCTGGTGGTGTGGGATCTGATGATAGAGGGGTGATAACTGTTTCTGAACCTGGTGGTGTGGGACCAGATGGTTGAAGGGTGATAACTCTTCCTGAACCAGGTGATGTGGGACGTGATGGTTGACGGGTAATAACTGTTCCTGAACCTGGTGGTGTGGGACTTGATGGTTGAGGGGTGATAATTGTTCCTGAACCTGGTGTTAAGGGACCTGAAGGCTGAGGGGTAATAACGGTTCCTGAACCTGGTGGTATGGGACCTGATGGTTGAAGGGGAACAACTGTTCCTGATACTGATGTAGTGGGACCTGATGGTTGAAGTGTAATGACTGTTCCCGAACCTGGTGGTGTGGGACCTGATGGTTGAGGGGTGATAATTGTTCCTGAACCTGGTGGTGTAGGACCTGATGGTTGAAGGGTGATAACTGTTCATGAACCTGGTGGTGTGGGACGTGATGGTTGATGGGTAATAACTGTCCCTGAAACTGGTGGTGTGGGACCTGATTACTGAGGGGAGATCACTTTTCTTGAACCTGGTGGTTTGGGACCTGATGGTTGAAGGGTAATAACTGTTCCTGAACCTGGTCGTGTGGGACCTGATGGTTGAGGTGTAATAACTGTTCTTGAACCTGGTGCTATGGGACCTGATGGTTGAAGGGTAATGACTGTCCCCGAACCTGGTGGTGTGGGACCTGATGGCTGAGGGGTGATAATTGTTCCTGAACCTGGTGGTGTAGGACCTGATGGTTGTAGAGAAATAACTGTTCCTGAACCTGGTGGTATTGGACCTGATGGCTGAGGGGTGATAACTGTTCCTGAACCTGGTGGTGTGGGATCTGATGATAGAGGGGTGATAACTGTTTCTGAACCTGGTGGTGTGGGATTGATGGTTGACGGGTAATATCTGTCACTGAAACTGGTGGTGTGGGACCTGATGGCTGAGGGGAGATAACTTTTCTTGAAACTGGTGGTGTGGGACCTGATGGTTGAAGGGTAATAACTGTTCCTGAACCTGGTGGTGTGGGACCTGATGGTTGAGGGGTGATAATTGTTCCTGAACCCGGTGTTATGGGACCTGAAGGCTGAGGGGTAATAACGGTTCCTGAACCTGGTGGTATGGGACCTGATAGTTGAAGGGGAACAACTGTTCCTGATACTGATGGAGTGGGACCTGATGGTTGAGGTGTAATAACTGTTCTTGAACCTGGTGGTATGTGACCTGATGGTTGAAGGGTAATGACTGTTCCCGAACCTGGTGGTGTGGGACCTGATGGCTGAGGGGTGATAATTGTTCCTGAACCTGGTGGTGTACGACCTGATGGTTGAAGGGTGATAACTGTTCCTGAACCTGGTGGTGTGGGATGTGATGGTTGACGGGTAATAACTGTCCCGGAAACTGGTGGTGTGGGACCTGATGGCTGAGGGGAGATCACTTTTCTTGAACCTGGTGGGTTGGGACCTGATGGTTGAAGGGTAATAACAGTTCCTGAACCTGGTCGTGTGGGACCTGATGGTTGAGGTGTAATAACTGTTCTTGAACCTGGTGCTATGGGACCTGATGTTTGAAGGGTAATGACTGACCCCGAACCTGGTGGTGTGGGACCTGATGGCTGAGGGGTGATAATTGTTCCTGAAGCTGGTGGAGTAGGACCTGATGGTTGTAGGGTAATAACTGTTCCTGAACCTGGTGGTATTGGACCTGATGGCTGAGGGGTGATAACTGTTCCTGAACCTGGTGGTGTGGGATCTGATGATAGAGGGGTGATAACTGTTTCTGAACCTGGTGGTGTGGGACCAGATGGTTGAAGGGTGATAACTCTTCCTGAACCAGGTGATGTGGGACGTGATGGTTGACGGGTAATAACTGTTCCTGAACCTGGTGGTGTGGGACTTGATGGTTGAGGGGTGATAATTGTTCCTGAACCTGGTGTTAAGGGACCTGAAGGCTGAGGGGTAATAACGGTTCCTGAACCTGGTGGTATGGGACCTGATGGTTGAAGGGGAACAACTGTTCCTGATACTGATGTAGTGGGACCTGATGGTTGAAGTGTAATGACTGTTCCCGAACCTGGTGGTGTGGGACCTGATGGTTGAGGGGTGATAATTGTTCCTGAACCTGGTGGTGTAGGACCTGATGGTTGAAGGGTGATAACTGTTCATGAACCTGGTGGTGTGGGACGTGATGGTTGATGGGTAATAACTGTCCCTGAAACTGGTGGTGTGGGACCTGATTACTGAGGGGAGATCACTTTTCTTGAACCTGGTGGTTTGGGACCTGATGGTTGAAGGGTAATAACTGTTCCTGAACCTGGTCGTGTGGGACCTGATGGTTGAGGTGTAATAACTGTTCTTGAACCTGGTGCTATGGGACCTGATGGTTGAAGGGTAATGACTGTCCCCGAACCTGGTGGTGTGGGACCTGATGGCTGAGGGGTGATAATTGTTCCTGAACCTGGTGGTGTAGGACCTGATGGTTGTAGAGAAATAACTGTTCCTGAACCTGGTGGTATTGGACCTGATGGCTGAGGGGTGATAACTGTTCCTGAACCTGGTGGTGTGGGATCTGATGATAGAGGGGTGATAACTGTTTCTGAACCTGGTGGTGTGGGATTGATGGTTGACGGGTAATATCTGTCACTGAAACTGGTGGTGTGGGACCTGATGGCTGAGGGGAGATAACTTTTCTTGAAACTGGTGGTGTGGGACCTGATGGTTGAAGGGTAATAACTGTTCCTGAACCTGGTGGTGTGGGACCTGATGGTTGAGGGGTGATAATTGTTCCTGAACCCGGTGTTATGGGACCTGAAGGCTGAGGGGTAATAACGGTTCCTGAACCTGGTGGTAAGGGACCTGATAGTTGAAGGGGAACAACTGTTCCTGATACTGATGGAGTGGGACCTGATGGTTGAGGTGTAATAACTGTTCTTGAACCTGGTGGTATGTGACCTGATGGTTGAAGGGTAATGACTGTTCCCGAACCTGGTGGTGTGGGACCTGATGGCTGAGGGGTGATAATTGTTCCTGAACCTGGTGGTGTACGACCTGATGGTTGAAGGGTGATAACTGTTCCTGAACCTGGTGGTGTGGGATGTGATGGTTGACGGGTAATAACTGTCCCGGAAACTGGTGGTGTGGGACCTGATGGCTGAGGGGAGATCACTTTTCTTGAACCTGGTGGGTTGGGACCTGATGGTTGAAGGGTAATAACAGTTCCTGAACCTGGTC
The DNA here is from genome assembly GCF_030144855.1 of Hypanus sabinus. Taxonomy (NCBI): domain Eukaryota; kingdom Metazoa; phylum Chordata; class Chondrichthyes; order Myliobatiformes; family Dasyatidae; genus Hypanus; species Hypanus sabinus. The sequence continues at coordinate 3,692,452 of NC_082727.1, forward strand.
GTGTGGGACCTGATGGTTGAGGTGTAATAACTGTTCTTGAACCTGGTGCTATGGGACCTGATGTTTGAAGGGTAATGACTGACCCCGAACCTGGTGGTGTGGGACCTGATGGCTGAGGGGTGATAATTGTTCCTGAAGCTGGTGGAGTAGGACCTGATGGTTGTAGGGTAATAACTGTTCCTGAACCTGGTGGTATTGGACCTGATGGCTGAGGGGTGATAACTGTTCCTGAACCTGGTGGTGTGGGATCTGATGATAGAGGGGTGATAACTGTTTCTGAACCTGGTGGTGTGGGACCAGATGGTTGAAGGGTGATAACTCTTCCTGAACCAGGTGATGTGGGACGTGATGGTTGACGGGTAATAACTGTTCCTGAACCTGGTGGTGTGGGACTTGATGGTTGAGGGGTGATAATTGTTCCTGAACCTGGTGTTAAGGGACCTGAAGGCTGAGGGGTAATAACGGTTCCTGAACCTGGTGGTATGGGACCTGATGGTTGAAGGGGAACAACTGTTCCTGATACTGATGTAGTGGGACCTGATGGTTGAAGTGTAATGACTGTTCCCGAACCTGGTGGTGTGGGACCTGATGGTTGAGGGGTGATAATTGTTCCTGAACCTGGTGGTGTAGGACCTGATGGTTGAAGGGTGATAACTGTTCATGAACCTGGTGGTGTGGGACGTGATGGTTGATGGGTAATAACTGTCCCTGAAACTGGTGGTGTGGGACCTGATTACTGAGGGGAGATCACTTTTCTTGAACCTGGTGGTTTGGGACCTGATGGTTGAAGGGTAATAACTGTTCCTGAACCTGGTCGTGTGGGACCTGATGGTTGAGGTGTAATAACTGTTCTTGAACCTGGTGCTATGGGACCTGATGGTTGAAGGGTAATGACTGTCCCCGAACCTGGTGGTGTGGGACCTGATGGCTGAGGGGTGATAATTGTTCCTGAACCTGGTGGTGTAGGACCTGATGGTTGTAGAGAAATAATTGTTCCTGAACCTGGTGGTATTGGACCTGATGGCTGAGGGGTGATAACTGTTCCTGAACCTGGTGGTGTGGGATCTGACGGTTGAGGTGTAATAACTGTTCTTGAACCTGGTGCTATGGGACCTGATGGTTGAAGGGTAATGACTGTTCCTGATACTGATGGTGTGGGATCTGACGGTTGAGGTGTAATAACTGTTCTTGAACCTGGTGGTATGGGACCTGATGGTTGAAGGGGAACAACTGTTCCTGAAACTGGTGGTGTGGGAATGATGGCTGAGGGGAGATAGCTTTTCTAGAAACTGGTGGTGTGGGACCTGATGGTTGAAGGGTAATAAATGTTCCTGACCCTGATGTTGTGGGACCTGATGGTTGAGGGGTAATAACTGTTCCTGAACCTGGTAGTGTGGGACCTGATGGTTGAGGGGTGATAACAGTTTCTGAACCTGGTGGAGTGGGACCTGATGGTTGAAGGGTGATAACTGTTCCTGAACCTGGTGGTGTGGGACCTGATGTTTGACGGGTAATAACTGTTCCTGAAACTGGTGGTGTGGGGCATAATGGTTGATGCGTAATAACTGTTCCTGAACCTGGTGGTATGGGACTTGTTGGTTGAGGGGTAATAACTGTTCCCGAACCTGGAGGTGTGGGACCTGATGGTTGAGGGGCGACAATTGTTCCTGACCCTGATGTTGTGGGACCTGATGGTTGAGGGGTAATAACTGATCCTGAACCTGGTGGTGTGCGACCTGATGGTTGAGGGGTGATAACTGTTCCTGAAACTGGTGGTGTGGGATCTGATGGTTGAGGAGGGATAACTGTTTCTGGACCTGGTGGTGTGGGACCTGATGGTTGAAGGGTGATAAATGTTCCTGAACCGGGTGGTGTAGGACCTGATGGTTGAAGGATAATAACTGTTCCTGAACCTGGTGGTATGGGACCTGATGGTTGAAGGTTAATAACTGTTCCTGAACCTGGTGGTGTGGGACCTGATGTTTGACGGGTAATAACTGTTCCTGAAACTGGTGGTGTGGGACATAATGGTTGACGGGTAATAACTGTTCCTGAAACTGGTGGTGTGGGACCTCATGGCTGAGGGGAGATAACTGTTCTTGAACCTGGTGGTGTGGGACCTGATGGCTGAGGGGTAATAACTGTCCCTGAACCTGGTGGTGTGGGACCTGATGGTTGAGGGGTGATAACTGTTCCTAAACCTGGTGGTGTGGGACCCGATGGTTGAAGGGTAATAACTCTTCCTGAACCTGGTGGTGTGGGAACTGATGGTTGAGGGGTAATAACTGTTCTTGAACCTGGTGGTATGGGACCTGTTGGTTGAGGGGTAATATCTGTTCCTGAACCTGGTGGTGTGGGACCCGATGGTTGAAGGGTAATAACTCTTCCTAAACCTGGTGGTGTGGGAACTGATGGTTGAAGGGTAATAACTGTTCCTGAACCTGGTGGTGTGGGACCTGATGTTTGACGGGTAATAACTGTTCCTGAAACTGGTGTTGTGGGACATAATGGTTGACGCGTAATAACTGTTCCTGAACCTGGTGGTGTGGGACCTGATGGCTGAGGGGTAATAACTGTTCCTGAACCTGGTGGTATGGGACCTGATGGTTGAAGGGTAATAAATGTTCCTGACCCTGATGTTGTGGGACCTGATCGTTGAGGGGTAATAACTGTTCCTGAACCTGGTAGTGTGGGACCTGATGGTTGAGGGGTGATAACAGTTTCTGAACCTGGTGGAGTGGGACCTGATGGTTGAAGGGTGATAACTGTTCCTGAACCTGGTGGTGTGGGACCTGATGTTTGACGGGTAATAACTGTTCCTGAAACTGGTGGTGTGGGGCATAATGGTTGATGCGTAATAACTGTTCCTGAACCTGGTGGTATGGGACTTGTTGGTTGAGGGGTAATAACTGTTCCCGAACCTGGAGGTGTGGGACCTGATGGTTGAGGGGCGACAATTGTTCCTGAACCTGGTGGTGTGGGACCTGGTGGTTGAGGGGTAATAACTGTTCCTGAACCTGGTAGTGTAGGACCTGATGGTTGAAGGGTAATAACTGTTCCTGAACATGGTGGTATGGGACCTGATGGCTGAGGGGTAATAACGGTTCCTAAACCTAGTGGTATGGGACCTGATGGTTGAAGGGTAATAAATGTTCCTGACCCTGATGTTGTGGGACCTGATGGTTGAGGGGTAATAATTGTTCCTGAACCTGGTGGTGTGGGACCTGATGGTTGAGGGGTGATAACTGTTCCTGAACCTGGTGGTGTGGGACCTGATGGTTGAAGGGTGATAACTGTTCCTGAACCTGGTGGTATGGGACATGATGGTTGACGGGTAATAACTGTTTCTGAACCTGATGATGTGGGACCTGATGGCTGAGGGGAGATAACTGTTCCTGAACCTGGTGGTGTGGGACCTGATGGCTGAGGGGAGATAACAGTTCCTGAACCTGGTGGTGTGGGACCTGATGGCTGAGGGGTAATAACTGTTCCTGAACCTGGTGGAGTGGGACCGGATGGTTGAGGCGTAATAACTGTCTCTGAACCTGGTGGTGTGGGACATGATGGTTGAGGAGTGATAATTGTTCCTGAACCTGGAGGTGTGGGACCTGATGGTTGAAGGTTAATAACTGTTCCTGAACCTGGTAGTGTGGGACCTGATGGTTGAGGTGTAATAACTGTTCTTGAACCTGGTGGTATGGGACCTGATGGTTGAAGGGTAATGACTGTTCCAGAACCTGGTGGTGTGGCAACTGATGGCTGAGGGGTGATAATTGTTCCTGAACCTGGTGGTGTAGGAACTGATGGTTGAAGGGTGATAACTGTTCCTGAACCTGGTGGTGTGGGACGTGATGGTTGACGGGTAATAACTGTCCCTGAAACTGGTGGTGTGGGACCTGATGGCTGAGGGGAGATAACTTTTCTTGAACCTGGTGGTGTGGGACCTGATGGTTGAAGGGTAATAACTGTTCCTGAACCTGGTCGTGTGGGACCTGATGGTTGAAGGGTAATAACTGTTCCTGAACCTGGTCGTGTGGGACCTGATGGTTGAGGTGTAATAACTGTTCTTGAACCTGGTGGTATGGGACGTGATGGATGACGGGTAATAACTGTCCCTGAAACTGGTGGTGTGGGACCTGATGGCTGAGGGGAGATAACTTTTCTTGAACCTGGTCATGTGGGACCTGATGGTTGAAGGGTAATAACTGTTCCTGAACCTGGTCGTGTGGGACCTGATGGTTGAAGGGTGATAACTGTTTCTGAACCTGGTGGTGTGGGACCTGATGGTTGAAGGGTGATAACTCTTCCTGAACCTGGTGGTGTGGGACCTGATGGTTGAGGGGTGATAATTGTTCCTGAACCTGGTGTTATGGGACCTGAAGGCTGAGGGGTAATAACGGTTCCTGAACCTGGTGGTATGGGACCTGATGGTTGAAGGGGAACAACTGTTCCTGATACTGATGTAGTGGGACCTGATGGTTGAAGTGTAATGACTGTTCCCGAACCCGGTGGTGTGGGACCTGATGGTTGAGGGGTGATAATTGTTCCTGAACCTGGTGGTGTAGGACCTGATGGTTGAAGGGTGATAACTGTTCATGAACCTGGTGGTGTGGGACGTGATGGTTGATGGGTAATAACTGTCCCTGAAACTGGTGGTGTGGGACCTGATTACTGAGGGGAGATCACTTTTCTTGAACCTGGTGGTTTGGGACCTGATGGTTGAAGGGTAATAACTGTTCCTGAACCTGGTCGTGTGGGACCTGATGGCTGAGGTGTAATAACTGTTCTTGAACCTGGTGCTATGGGACCTGATGGTTGAAGGGTAATGACTGTCCCCGAACCTAGTGGTGTGGGACCTGATGGCTGAGGGGTGATAATTGTTCCTGAACCTGGTGGTGTAGGACCTGATGGTTGTAGAGAAATAACTGTTCCTGAACCTGGTGGTATTGGACCTGATGGCTGAGGGGTGATAACTGTTCCTGAACCTGGTGGTGTGGGATCTGATGATAGAGGGGTGATAACTGTTTCTGAACCTGGTGGTGTGGGATTGATGGTTGACGGGTAATATCTGTCACTGAAACTGGTGGTGTGGGACCTGATGGCTGAGGGGAGATAACTTTTCTTGAAACTGGTGGTGTGGGACCTGATGGTTGAAGGGTAATAACTGTTCCTGAACCTGGTGGTGTGGGACCTGATGGTTGAGGGGTGATAATTGTTCCTGAACCCGGTGTTATGGGACCTGAAGGCTGAGGGGTAATAACGGTTCCTGAACCTGGTGGTATGGGACCTGATAGTTGAAGGGGAACAACTGTTCCTGATACTGATGGAGTGGGACCTGATGGTTGAGGTGTAATAACTGTTCTTGAACCTGGTGGTATGTGACCTGATGGTTGAAGGGTAATGACTGTTCCCGAACCTGGTGGTGTGGGACCTAATGGTTGAAGGGTGATAACTGTTCCTGAACCTGGTGGTGTGGGACGTGATGGTTGACGGGTAATAACTGTCCCTGAAACTGGTGGTGTGGGACCTGATGGCTGAGGGGAGATAACTTTTCTTGAACCTGGTGGTGTGGGACCTGATGGTTGAAGGGTAATAACTGTTCCTGAACCTGGTCGTGTGGGACCTGATGGTTGAAGGGTAATAACTGTTCCTGAACCTGGTCGTGTGGGACCTGATGGTTGAGGTGTAATAACTGTTCTTGAACCTGGTGGTATGGGACGTGATGGATGACGGGTAATAACTGTCCCTGAAACTGGTGGTGTGGGACCTGATGGCTGAGGGGAGATAACTTTTCTTGAACCTGGTCATGTGGGACCTGATGGTTGAAGGGTAATAACTGTTCCTGAACCTGGTCGTGTGGGACCTGATGGTTGAAGGGTGATAACTGTTTCTGAACCTGGTGGTGTGGGACCTGATGGTTGAAGGGTGATAACTCTTCCTGAACCTGGTGGTGTGGGACCTGATGGTTGAGGGGTGATAATTGTTCCTGAACCTGGTGTTATGGGACCTGAAGGCTGAGGGGTAATAACGGTTCCTGAACCTGGTGGTATGGGACCTGATGGTTGAAGGGGAACAACTGTTCCTGATACTGATGTAGTGGGACCTGATGGTTGAAGTGTAATGACTGTTCCCGAACCCGGTGGTGTGGGACCTGATGGTTGAGGGGTGATAATTGTTCCTGAACCTGGTGGTGTAGGACCTGATGGTTGAAGGGTGATAACTGTTCATGAACCTGGTGGTGTGGGACGTGATGGTTGATGGGTAATAACTGTCCCTGAAACTGGTGGTGTGGGACCTGATTACTGAGGGGAGATCACTTTTCTTGAACCTGGTGGTTTGGGACCTGATGGTTGAAGGGTAATAACTGTTCCTGAACCTGGTCGTGTGGGACCTGATGGCTGAGGTGTAATAACTGTTCTTGAACCTGGTGCTATGGGACCTGATGGTTGAAGGGTAATGACTGTCCCCGAACCTAGTGGTGTGGGACCTGATGGCTGAGGGGTGATAATTGTTCCTGAACCTGGTGGTGTAGGACCTGATGGTTGTAGAGAAATAACTGTTCCTGAACCTGGTGGTATTGGACCTGATGGCTGAGGGGTGATAACTGTTCCTGAACCTGGTGGTGTGGGATCTGATGATAGAGGGGTGATAACTGTTTCTGAACCTGGTGGTGTGGGATTGATGGTTGACGGGTAATATCTGTCACTGAAACTGGTGGTGTGGGACCTGATGGCTGAGGGGAGATAACTTTTCTTGAAACTGGTGGTGTGGGACCTGATGGTTGAAGGGTAATAACTGTTCCTGAACCTGGTGGTGTGGGACCTGATGGTTGAGGGGTGATAATTGTTCCTGAACCCGGTGTTATGGGACCTGAAGGCTGAGGGGTAATAACGGTTCCTGAACCTGGTGGTATGGGACCTGATAGTTGAAGGGGAACAACTGTTCCTGATACTGATGGAGTGGGACCTGATGGTTGAGGTGTAATAACTGTTCTTGAACCTGGTGGTATGTGACCTGATGGTTGAAGGGTAATGACTGTTCCCGAACCTGGTGGTGTGGGACCTGATGGCTGAGGGGTGATAATTGTTCCTGAACCTGGTGGTGTACGACCTGATGGTTGAAGGGTGATAACTGTTCCTGAACCTGGTGGTGTGGGATGTGATGGTTGACGGGTAATAACTGTCCCGGAAACTGGTGGTGTGGGACCTGATGGCTGAGGGGAGATCACTTTTCTTGAACCTGGTGGTTTGGGACCTGATGGTTGAGGTGTAATAACTGTTCTTGAACCTGGTGCTATGGGACCTGATGTTTGAAGGGTAATGACTGACCCCGAACCTGGTGGTGTGGGACCTGATGGCTAAGGGGTGATAATTGTTCCTGAAGCTGGTGGAGTAGGACCTGATGGTTGTAGGGTAATAACTGTTCCTGAACCTGGTGGTATTGGACCTGATGGCTGAGGGGTGATAACTGTTCCTGAACCTGGTGGTGTGGGATCTGATGATAGAGGGGTGATAACTGTTTCTGAACCTGGTGGTGTGGGACCAGATGGTTGAAGGGTGATAACTCTTCCTGAACCAGGTGATGTGGGACGTGATGGTTGACGGGTAATAACTGTTCCTGAACCTGGTGGTGTGGGACTTGATGGTTGAGGGGTGATAATTGTTCCTGAACCTGGTGTTAAGGGACCTGAAGGCTGAGGGTTAATAACGGTTCCTGAACCTGGTGGTATGGGACCTGATGGTTGAAGGGGAACAACTGTTCCTGATACTGATGGTGTGGGATCTGACGGTTGAGGTGTAATAACTGTTCTTGAACCTGGTGCTATGGGACCTGATGGTTGAAGGGTAATGACTGTTCCTGATACTGATGGTGTGGGATCTGACGGTTGAGGTGTAATAACTGTTCTTGAACCTGGTGGTATGGGACCTGATGGTTGAAGGGGAACAACTGTTCCTGATACTGATGGTGTGGGATCTGACGGTTGAGGTGTAATAACTGTTCCTGAACGTGGTGGTATTGGACCTGATGGCTAAGGGGTGATAACTGTTCCTGAACCTGGTGGTGTGGGATCTGATGATAGAGGGGTGATAACTGTTTCTGAACCTGGTGGTGTGGGACCGGATGGTTGAAGGGTGATAACTCTTCCTGAACCTGGTGGTGTGGGATGTGATGGTTGACGGGTAATAACTGTCCCTGAAGCTTGTGGTGTGGGACCTGATGGCTGAGGGGCGATAACTTTTCTTGAACCTGGTGGTGTGGGACCTGATGGTTGAGGGGTAATAACTGTTCTGGAACCTGGTGGTATGGGACCTGATGGTTGAAGGGTAATAACTGTTCCTGAACCTGTTGGTGTGGGACCTGATGGTTGAGGGGTGATAATTGTTCCTGAACCTGGTGTTATGGGACCTGAAGGCTGAGGGGTAATAACGGTTCCTGAACCTGGTGGTATGGGACCTGATGGTTGAAGGGGAACAACTGTTCCTGATACTGATGGTGTGGGACCTGATGGTTGAGGGGTAATAACTGTTCTTGAACCTGGTGGTGTGGGACCTGATGGCTGAGGGGAGATAACTTTTCTTGAACCTGATGGTGTGGGACCTGATGGTTGAAGGGTAATAACTGTTCCTGAACCTGGTGGTATGGGACCTGATAGTTGAAGGGGAACAACTGTTCCTGATACTGATGGAGTGGGACCTGATGGTTGAGGTGTAATAACGGTTCCTGAACCTGGTGGTATGGGACCTGATGGTGGAAGGGGAACAACTGTTCCTGATACTGATGGTGTGGGACCTGATGGTTGAGGTGTAATAACTGTTCTTGAACCTGGTGGTATGGGACCTGATGGTTGAAGGGTAATGACTGTTCCCGAAACTGGTGATGTGGGACCTGATGGCTGAGGGGTGATAATTGTTCCTGAACCTGGTGGTGTAGGACCTGATGGTTGAAGGGTGATAACTGTTCCTGAACCTGGTGGTGTGGGACGTGATGGTTGACGGGTAATAACTGTCCCTGAAACTGGTGGTGTGGGACCTGATGGCTGAGGGGAGATCACTTTTCTTGAACCTGGGGGTGTGGGACCTGATGGTTGAAGGGTAATCAATGATCCTGAACCTGGTCGTGTGGGATCTGATGGTTGAGGTGTAATAACTGTCCCCGAACCTGGTGATGTGGGACCTGATGGCTGAGGGGTCAAAATTGTTCCTGAACCTGGTGGTGTAGGACCTGATGGTTGTAGGGTAATAACTGTTCCTGAACCTGGTGGTGTGGGATCTGATGATAGAGGGGTGATAACTGTTTCTGAACCTTGTGGTGTGGGACCTGATGGTTGAAGGGTGATAACTCTTCCTGAACCTGGTGGTGTGGGACTTGATGGTTGAAGGGTAATAACTGTTCCTGAACCTGGTGGTGTGGGACCTGATGGTTGAGGGGTGATAATTGTTCCTGAACCTGGTGGTGTAGGACCTGATGGTTGTAGGGTAATAACTGTTCCTGAACCTGGTAGTATTGGACCTGATGGCTGAGGGGTGATAACTGTTCCTGAAACTGGTGTTGTGGGATCTGATGATAGAGGGGTGATAACTGTTTCTGAACCTTGTGGTGTGGCACCTGATGGTTGAAGGGTGATAACTCTTCCTGAACCAGGTGGTGTGGGACGTGATGGTTGAGGGGTGATAATTGTTCCTGAACCTGGTGTTATGGGACCTGAAGGCTGAGGGTTAATAACGGTTCCTGAACCTGGTGGTATGGGACCTGATGGTTGAAGGGGAACAACTGTTCCTGATACTGATGGAGTGGGACCTGATGGTTGAGGTGTAATAACTGTTCTTGAACCTGGTGGTATGGGACCTGATGGTTGAAGGGTAATGATTGTTCCCGAACCTGTTGGTGTGGGACATGATGGCTGAGGGGTGATAATTGTTCCTGAACCTGGTGGTGTGGGATCTGATGATAGAGGGGTGATAACTGTTTCTGAACCTGGTGGTGTGGGATTGATGGTTGACGGGTAATATCTGTCACTGAAACTGGTGGTGTGGGACCTGATGGCTGAGGGGAGATAACTTTTCTTGAAACTGGTGGTGTGGGACCTGATGGTTGAAGGGTAATAACTGTTCCTGAACCTGGTGGTGTGGGACCTGATGGTTGAGGGGTGATAATTGTTCCTGAACCCGGTGTTATGGGACCTGAAGGCTGAGGGGTAATAACGGTTCCTGAACCTGGTGGTATGGGACCTGATAGTTGAAGGGGAACAACTGTTCCTGATACTGATGGAGTGGGACCTGATGGTTGAGGTGTAATAACTGTTCTTGAACCTGGTGGTATGTGACCTGATGGTTGAAGGGTAATGACTGTTCCCGAACCTGGTGGTGTGGGACCTGATGGCTGAGGGGTGATAACTGTTCCTGAACCTGGTGGTGTGGGACCTGACGTTTGACGGGTAATAACTGTTCCTGAAACTGGTGTTGTGGGACATAATGGTTGACGCGTAATAACTGTTCCTGAACCTGGTGGTGTGGGACCTGATGGCTGAGGGGTAATAACTGTTCCTGAACCTGGTGGTATGGGACCTGATGGTTGAAGGGTAATAAATGTTCCTGACCCCGATGTTGTGGGACCTGATGGTTGAGGGGTAATAACTGTTCCTGAACCTGGTGGTGTGGGACCTGATGGTTGAGGGGTGATAACAGTTTCTGAACCTGGTGGAGTGGGACCTGATGGTTGAAGGGTGATAACTGTTCCTGAACCTGGTGGTGTGGGACCTGATGTTTGACGGGTAATAACTGTTCCTGAAACTGGTGGTGTGGGGCATAATGGTTGATGCGTAATAAATGTTCCTGAACCTGGTGGTATGGGACTTGTTGGTTGAGGGGTAATAACTGTTCCCGAACCTGGAGGTGTGGGACCTGATGGTTGAGGGGCGACAATTGTTCCTGAACCTGGTGGTGTGGGACCTGGTGGTTGAGGGGTAATAACTGTTCCTGAACCTGGTAGTGTAGGACCTGATGGTTGAAGGGTAATAACTGTTCCTGAGCATGGTGGTATGGGACCTGATGGCTGAGGGGTAATAACGGTTCCTAAACCTGGTGGTATGGGACCTGATGGTTGAAGGGTAATAAATGTTCCTGACCCTGATGTTGTGGGACCTGATGGTTGAGGGGTAATAATTGTTCCTGAACCTGGTGGTGTGGGACCTGATGGTTGAGGGGTGATAACTGTTCCTGAACCTGGTGGTGTGGGACCTGATGGTTGAAGGGTGATAACTGTTCCTGAACCTGGTGGTGTGGGACATGATGGTTGACGGGTAATAACTGTTTCTGAACCTGGTGATGTGGGACCTGATGGCTGAGGGGAGATAACTGTTCCTGAACCTGGTGGTGTGGGACCTGATGGCTGAGGGGAGATAACAGTTCCTGAACCTGGTGGTGTGGGACCTGATGGCTGAGGGGTAATAACTGTTCCTGAACCTGGTGGAGTGGGACCGGATGGTTGAGGCGTAATAACTGTCTCTGAACCTGGTGGTGTGGGACATGATGGTTGAGGAGTGATAATTGTTCCTGAACCTGGAGGTGTGGGACCTGATGGTTGAAGGGTAATAACTGTTCCTGAACCTGGTCGTGTGGGACCTGATGGTTGAGGTGTAATAACTGTTCTTGAACCTGGTGGTATGGGACCTGATGGTTGAAGGGTAATGACTGTTCCAGAACCTGGTGGTGTGGCAACTGATGGCTGAGGGGTGATAATTGTTCCTGAACCTGGTGGTGTAGGAACTGATGGTTGAAGGGTGATAACTGTTCCTGAACCTGGTGGTGTGGGACGTGATGGTTGACGGGTAATAACTGTCCCTGAAACTGGTGGTGTGGGACCTGATGGCTGAGGGGAGATAACTTTTCTTGAACCTGGTGGTGTGGGACCTGATGGTTGAAGGGTAATAACTGTTCCTGAACCTGGTCGTGTGGGACCTGATGGTTGAAGGGTAATAACTGTTCCTGAACCTGGTCGTGTGGGACCTGATGGTTGAGGTGTAATAACTGTTCTTGAACCTGGTGGTATGGGACGTGATGGATGACGGGTAATAACTGTCCCTGAAACTGGTGGTGTGGGACCTGATGGCTGAGGGGAGATAACTTTTCTTGAACCTGGTCATGTGGGACCTGATGGTTGAAGGGTAATAACTGTTCCTGAACCTGGTCGTGTGGGACCTGATGGTTGAAGGGTGATAACTGTTTCTGAACCTGGTGGTGTGGGACCTGATGGTTGAAGGGTGATAACTCTTCCTGAACCTGGTGGTGTGGGACCTGATGGTTGAGGGGTGATAATTGTTCCTGAACCTGGTGTTATGGGACCTGAAGGCTGAGGGGTAATAACGGTTCCTGAACCTGGTGGTATGGGACCTGATGGTTGAAGGGGAACAACTGTTCCTGATACTGATGTAGTGGGACCTGATGGTTGAGGTGTAATAACTGTTCTTGAACCTGGTGGTATGGGACCTGATGGTTGAAGGGTAATGACTGTTCCCGAACCTGGTGGTGTGGGACCTGATGGTTGAGGGGTGATAATTGTTCCTGAACCTGGTGGTGTAGGACCTGATGGTTGAAGGGTGATAACTGTTCATGAACGTGGTGGTGTGGGACGTGATGGTTGATGGGTAATAACTGTCCCTGAAACTGGTGGTGTGGGACCTGATTACTGAGGGGAGATCACTTTTCTTGAACCTGGTGGTTTGGGACCTGATGGTTGAAGGGTAATAACTGTTCCTGAACCTGGTCGTGTGGGACCTGATGGTTGAGGTGTAATAACTGTTCTTGAACCTGGTGCTATGGGACCTGATGGCTGAAGGGTAATGACTGTCCCCGAACCTGGTGGTGTGGGACCTGATGGCTGAGGGGTGATAATTGTTCCTGAACCTGGTGGTGTAGGACCTGATGGCTGTAGAGAAATAACTGTTCCTGAACCTGGTGGTATTGGACCTGATGGCTGAGGGGTGATAACTGTTCCTGAACCTGGTGGTGTGGGATCTGATGATAGAGGGGTGATAACTGTTTCTGAACCTGGTGGTGTGGGATTGATGGTTGACGGGTAATATCTGTCACTGAAACTGGTGGTGTGGGACCTGATGGCTGAGGGGAGATAACTTTTCTTGAAACTGGTGGTGTGGGACCTGATGGTTGAAGGGTAATAACTGTTCCTGAACCTGGTGGTGTGGGACCTGATGGTTGAGGGGTGATAATTGTTCCTGAACCCGGTGTTATGGGACCTGAAGGCTCAGGGGTAATAACGGTTCCTGAACCTGGTGGTATAGGACCTGATAGTTGAAGGGGAACAACTGTTCCTGAACCTGGTGGTGTAGGACCTGATGGTTGAAGGGTGATAACTGTTCCTGAACCTGGTGGTGTGGGACGTGATGGTTGACGGGTAATAACTGTCCCTGAAACTGGTGGTGTGGGACCTGATGGCTGAGGGGAGATCACTTTTCTTGAACCTGGGGGTGTGGGACCTGATGGTTGAAGGGTAATCAATGATCCTGAACCTGGTCGTGTGGGATCTGATGGTTGAGGTGTAATAACTGTCCCCGAACCTGGTGATGTGGGACCTGATGGCTGAGGGGTCAAAATTGTTCCTGAACCTGGTGGTGTAGGACCTGATGGTTGTAGGGTAATAACTGTTCCTGAACCTGGTGGTGTGGGTTCTGATGATAGAGGGGTGATAACTGTTTCTGAACCTTGTGGTGTGGGACCTGATGGTTGAAGGGTGATAACTCTTCCTGAACCTGGTGGTGTGGGACTTGATGGTTGAAGGGTAATAACTGTTCCTGAACCTGGTGGTGTGGGACCTGATGGTTGAGGGGTGATAATTGTTCCTGAACCTGGTTGTGTAGGACCTGATGGTTGTAGGGTAATAACTGTTCCTGAACCTGGTAGTATTGGACCTGATGGCTGAGGGGTGATAACTGTTCCTGAAACTGGTTTTGTGGGATCTGATGATAGAGGGGTGATAACTGTTTCTGAACCTGGTGGTGTGGCAGCTGATGGTTGAAGGGTGATAACTCTTCCTGAACCAGGTGGTGTGGGACGTGATGGTTGAGGGGTGATAATTGTTCCTGAACCTGGTGTTATGGGACCTGAAGGCTGAGGGGTAATAACGGTTCCTGAACCTGGTGGTATGGGACCTGATGGTTGAAGGAGAACAACTGTTCCTGATACTGATGGAGTGGGACCTGATGGTTGAGGTGTAATAACAGTTCTTGAACCTGGTGGTATGGGACCTGATGGTTGAAGGGTAATGACTGTTCCCGAACCTGTTGGTGTGGGACATGATGGCTGAGGGGTGATAATTGTTCCTGAACCTGGTGGTGTGGGATCTGATGATAGAGGGGTGATAACTGTTTCTGAACCTGGTGGTGTGGGATTGATGGTTGACGGGTAATATCTGTCACTGAAACTGGTGGTGTGGGACCTGATGGCTGAGGGAAGATAACTTTTCTTGAAACTGGTGGTGTGGGACCTGATGGTTGAAGGGTAATAACTGTTCCTGAACCTGGTGGTGTGGGACCTGATGGTTGAGGGGTGATAATTGTTCCTGAACCCGGTGTTATGGGACCTGAAGGCTGAGGGGTAATAACGGTTCCTGAACCTGGTGGTATGGGACCTGATAGTTGAAGGGGAACAACTGTTCCTGATACTGATGGAGTGGGACCTGATGGTTGAGGTGTAATAACTGTTCTTGAACCTGGTGGTATGTGACCTGATGGTTGAAGGGTAATGACTGTTCCCGAACCTGGTGGTGTGGGACCTGATGGCTGAGGGGTGATAACTGTTCCTGAACCTGGTGGTGTGGGACCTGATGTTTGACGGGTAATAACTGTTCCTGAAACTGGTGTTGTGGGACATAATGGTTGACGCGTAATAACTGTTCCTGAACCTGGAGGTGTGGGACCTGATGGCTGAGGGGTAATAACTGTTCCTGAACCTGGTGGTATGGGACCTGATGGTTGAAGGGTAATAAATGTTCCTGACCCTGATGTTGTGGGACCTGATGGTTGAGGGGTAATAACTGTTCCTGAACCTGGTGGTGTGGGACCTGATGGTTGAGGGGTGATAACAGTTTCTGAACCTGGTGGAGTGGGACCTGATGGTTGAAGGGTGATAACTGTTCCTGAACCTGGTGGTGTGGGACCTGATGTTTGATGGGTAATAACTGTTCCTGAAACTGGTGGTGTGGGGCATAATGGTTGATGCGTAATAACTGTTCCTGAACCTGGTGGTATGGGACTTGTTGGTTGAGGGGTAATAACTGTTCCCGAACCTGGAGGTGTGGGACCTGATGGTTGAGGGGCGACAATTGCTCCTGAACCTGGTGGTGTGGGACCTGGTGGTTGAGGGGTAATAACTGTTCCTGAACCTGGTAGTGTAGGACCTGATGGTTGAAGGGTAATAACTGTTCCTGAACATGGTGGTATGGGACCTGATGGCTGAGGGGTAATAACGGTTCCTAAACCTGGTGGTATGGGACCTGATGGTTGAAGGGTAATAAATGTTCCTGACCCTGATGTTGTGGGACCTGATGGTTGAGGGGTAATAATTGTTCCTGAACCTGGTGGTGTGGGACCTGATGGTTGAGGGGTGATAACTGTTCCTGAACCTGGTGGTGTGGGACCTGATGGTTGAAGGGTGATAACTGTTCCTGAACCTGGTGGTGTGGGACATGATGGTTGACGGGTAATATCTGTTTCTGAACCTGGTGATGTGGGACCTGATGGCTGAGGGGAGATAACTGTTCCTGAACCTGGTGGTGTGGGACCTAATGGCTGAGGGGAGATAACAGTTCCTGAACCTGGTGGTGTGGGACCTGATGGCTGAGGGGTAATAACTGTTCCTGAACCTGGTGGAGTGGGACCGGATGGTTGAGGCGTAATAACTGTCTCTGAACCTGGTGGTGTGGGACATGATGGTTGAGGAGTGATAATTGTTCCTGAACCTGGAGGTGTGGGACCTGATGGTTGAAGGTTAATAACTGTTCCTGAACCTGGTAGTGTGGGACCTGATGGTTGAAGGGTAATAACTGTTCCTGAACCTGGTCGTGTGGGACCTGATGGTTGAGGTGTAATAACTGTTCTTGAACCTGGTGGTATGGGACCTGATGGTTGAAGGGTAATGACTGTTCCAGAACCTGGTGGTGTGGCAACTGATGGCTGAGGGGTGATAATTGTTCCTGAACCTGGTGGTGTAGGAACTGATGGTTGAAGGGTGATAACTGTTCCTGAACCTGGTGGTGTGGGACGTGATGGTTGACGGGTAATAACTGTCCCTGAAACTGGTGGTGTGGGACCTGATGGCTGAGGGGAGATAACTTTTCTTGAACCTGGTGGTGTGGGACCTGATGGTTGAAGGGTAATAACTGTTCCTGAACCTGGTCGTGTGGGACCTGATGGTTGAAGGGTAATAACTGTTCCTGAACCTGGTCGTGTGGGACCTGATGGTTGAGGTGTAATAACTGTTCTTGAACCTGGTGGTATGGGACGTGATGGATGACGGGTAATAACTGTCCCTGAAACTGGTGGTGTGGGACCTGATGGCTGAGGGGAGATAACTTTTCTTGAACCTGGTCATGTGGGACCTGATGGTTGAAGGGTAATAACTGTTCCTGAACCTGGTCGTGTGGGACCTGATGGTTGAAGGGTGATAACTGTTTCTGAACCTGGTGGTGTGGGACCTGATGGTTGAAGGGTGATAACTCTTCCTGAAGCTGGTGGTGTGGGACCTGATGGTTGAGGGGTGATAATTGTTCCTGAACCTGGTGTTATGGGACCTGAAGGCTGAGGGGTAATAACGGTTCCTGAACCTGGTGGTATGGGACCTGATGGTTGAACGGGAACAACTGTTCCTGATACTGATGTAGTGGGACCTGATGGTTGAGGTGTAATAACTGTTCTTGAACCTGGTGGTATGGGACCTGATGGTTGAAGGGTAATGACTGTTCCCGAACCTGGTGGTGTGGGACCTGATGGTTGAGGGGTGATAATTGTTCCTAAACCTGGTGGTGTAGGACCTGATGGTTGAAGGGTGATAACTGTTCATGAACCTGGTGGTGTGGGACGTGATGGTTGATGGGTAATATCTGTCACTGAAACTGGTGGTGTGGGACCTGATGGCTGAGGGGAGATAACTTTTCTTGAAACTGGTGGTGTGGGACCTGATGGTTGAAGGGTAATAACTGTTCCTGAACCTGGTGGTGTGGGACCTGATGGTTGAGGGGTGATAATTGTTCCTGAACCCGGTGTTATGGGACCTGAAGGCTGAGGGGTAATAACGGTTCCTGAACCTGGTGGTATGGGACCTGATAGTTGAAGGGGAACAACTGTTCCTGATACTGATGGAGTGGGACCTGATGGTTGAGGTGTAATAACTGTTCTTGAACCTGGTGGTATGTGACCTGATGGTTGAAGGGTAATGACTGTTCCCGAACCTGGTGGTGTGGGACCTGATGGCTGAGGGGAGATCACTTTTCTTGAACCTGGGGGTGTGGGACCTGATGGTTGAAGGGTAATCAATGATCCTGAACCTGGTCGTGTGGGATCTGATGGTTGAGGTGTAATAACTGTCCCCGAACCTGGTGATGTGGGACCTGATGGCTGAGGGATCAAAATTGTTCCTGAACCTGGTGGTGTAGGACCTGATGGTTGTAGGGTAATAACTGTTCCTGAACCTGGTGGTGTGGGATCTGATGATAGAGGGGTGATAACTGTTTCTGAACCTTGTGGTGTGGGACCTGATGGTTGAAGGGTGATAACTCTTCCTGAACCTGGTGGTGTGGGACTTGATGGTTGAAGGGTAATAACTGTTCCTGAACCTGGTGGTGTGGGACCTGATGGTTGAGGGGTGATAATTGTTCCTGAACCTGGTGGTGTAGGACCTGATGGTTGTAGGGTAATAACTGTTCCTGAACCTGGTAGTATTGGACCTGATGGCTGAGGGGTGATAACTGTTCCTGAAACTGGTGTTGTGGGATCTGATGATAGAGGGGTGATAACTGTTTCTGAACCTGGTGGTGTGGCAGCTGATGGTTGAAGGGTGATAACTCTTCCTGAACCAGGTGGTGTGGGACGTGATGGTTGAGGGGTGATAATTGTTCCTGAACCTGGTGTTATGGGACCTGAAGGCTGAGGGGTAATAACGGTTCCTGAACCTGGTGGTATGGGACCTGATGGTTGAAGGGGAACAACTGTTCCTGATACTGATGGAGTGGGACCTGATGGTTGAGGTGTAATAACAGTTCTTGAACCTGGTGGTATGGGACCTGATGGTTGAAGGGTAATGACTGTTCCCGAACCTGTTGGTGTGGGACATGATGGCTGAGGGGTGATAATTGTTCCTGAACCTGGTGGTGTGGGATCTGATGATAGAGGGGTGATAACTGTTTCTGAACCTGGTGGTGTGGGATTGATGGTTGACGGGTAATATCTGTCACTGAAACTGGTGGTGTGGGACCTGATGGCTGAGGGGAGATAACTTTTCTTGAAACTGGTGGTGTGGGACCTGATGGTTGAAGGGTAATAACTGTTCCTGAACCTGGTGGTGTGGGACCTGATGGTTGAGGGGTGATAATTGTTCCTGAACCCGGTGTTATGGGACCTGAAGGCTGAGGGGTAATAACGGTTCCTGAACCTGGTGGTATGGGACCTGATAGTTGAAGGGGAACAACTGTTCCTGATACTGATGGAGTGGGACCTGATGGTTGAGGTGTAATAACTGTTCTTGAACCTGGTGGTATGTGACCTGATGGTTGAAGGGTAATGACTGTTCCCGAACCTGGTGGTGTGGGACCTGATGGCTGAGGGGTGATAACTGTTCCTGAACCTGGTGGTGTGGGACCTGATGTTTGACGGGTAATAACTGTTCCTGAAACTGGTGTTGTGGGACATAATGGTTGACGCGTAATAACTGTTCCTGAACCTGGAGGTGTGGGACCTGATGGCTGAGGGGTAATAACTGTTCCTGAACCTGGTGGTATGGGACCTGATGGTTGAAGGGTAATAAATGTTCCTGACCCTGATGTTGTGGGACCTGATGGTTGAGGGGTAATAACTGTTCCTGAACCTGGTGGTGTGGGACCTGATGGTTGAGGGGTGATAACAGTTTCTGAACCTGGTGGAGTGGGACCTGATGGTTGAAGGGTGATAACTGTTCCTGAACCTGGTGGTGTGGGACCTGATGTTTGATGGGTAATAACTGTTCCTGAAACTGGTGGTGTGGGGCATAATGGTTGATGCGTAATAACTGTTCCTGAACCTGGTGGTATGGGACTTGTTGGTTGAGGGGTAATAACTGTTCCCGAACCTGGAGGTGTGGGACCTGATGGTTGAGGGGCGACAATTGCTCCTGAACCTCGTGGTGTGGGACCTGGTGGTTGAGGGGTAATAACTGTTCCTGAACCTGGTAGTGTAGGACCTGATGGTTGAAGGGTAATAACTGTTCCTGAACATGGTGGTATGGGACCTGATGGCTGAGGGGTAATAACGGTTCCTAAACCTGGTGGTATGGGACCTGATGGTTGAAGGGTAATAAATGTTCCTGACCCTGATGTTGTGGGACCTGATGGTTGAGGGGTAATAATTGTTCCTGAACCTGGTGGTGTGGGACCTGATGGTTGAGGGGTGATAACTGTTCCTGAACCTGGTGGTGTGGGACCTGATGGTTGAAGGGTGATAACTGTTCCTGAACCTGGTGGTGTGGGACATGATGGTTGACGGGTAATATCTGTTTCTGAACCTGGTGATGTGGGACCTGATGGCTGAGGGGAGATAACTGTTCCTGAACCTGGTGGTGTGGGACCTGATGGCTGAGGGGAGATAACAGTTCGTGAACCTGGTGGTGTGGGACCTGATGGCTGAGGGGTAATAACTGTTCCTGAACCTGGTGGAGTGGGACCGGATGGTTGAGGCGTAATAACTGTCTCTGAACCTGGTGGTGTGGGACATGATGGTTGAGGAGTGATAATTGTTCCTGAACCTGGAGGTGTGGGACCTGATGGTTGAAGGTTAATAACTGTTCCTGAACCTGGTAGTGTGGGACCTGATGGTTGAAGGGTAATAACTGTTCCTGAACCTGGTCGTGTGGGACCTGATGGTTGAGGTGTAATAACTGTTCTTGAACCTGGTGGTATGGGACCTGATGGTTGAAGGGTAATGACTGTTCCAGAACCTGGTGGTGTGGCAACTGATGGCTGAGGGGTGATAATTGTTCCTGAACCTGGTGGTGTAGGAACTGATGGCTGAAGGGTGATAACTGTTCCTGAACCTGGTGGTGTGGGACGTGATGGTTGACGGGTAATAACTGTCCCTGAAACTGGTGGTGTGGGACCTGATGGCTGAGGGGAGATAACTTTTCTTGAACCTGGTGGTGTGGGACCTGATGGTTGAAGGGTAATAACTGTTCCTGAACCTGGTCGTGTGGGACCTGATGGTTGAAGGGTAATAACTGTTCCTGAACCTGGTCGTGTGGGACCTGATGGTTGAGGTGTAATAACTGTTCTTGAACCTGGTGGTATGGGACGTGATGGATGACGGGTAATAACTGTCCCTGAAACTGGTGGTGTGGGACCTGATGGCTGAGGGGAGATAACTTTTCTTGAACCTGGTCATGTGGGACCTGATGGTTGAAGGGTAATAACTGTTCCTGAACCTGGTCGTGTGGGACCTGATGGTTGAAGGGTGATAACTGTTTCTGAACCTGGTGGTGTGGGACCTGATGGTTGAAGGGTGATAACTCTTCCTGAACCTGGTGGTGTGGGACCTGATGGTTGAGGGGTGATAATTGTTCCTGAACCTGGTGTTATGGGACCTGAAGGCTGAGGGGTAATAACGGTTCCTGAACCTGGTGGTATGGGACCTGATGGTTGAAGGGGAACAACTGTTCCTGATACTGATGTAGTGGGACCTGATGGTTGAGGTGTAATAACTGTTCTTGAACCTGGTGGTATGGGACCTGATGGTTGAAGGGTAATGACTGTTCCCGAACCTGGTGGTGTGGGACCTGATGGTTGAGGGGTGATAATTGTTCCTAAACCTGGTGGTGTAGGACCTGATGGTTGAAGGGTGATAACTGTTCATGAACCTGGTGGTGTGGGACGTGATGGTTGATGGGTAATAACTGTCCCTGAAACTGGTGGTGTGGGACCTGATTACTGAGGGGAGATCACTTTTCTTGAACCTGGTGGTTTGGGACCTGATGGTTGAAGGGTAATAACTGTTCCTGAACCTGGTCGTGTGGGACCTGATGGTTGAGGTGTAATAACTGTTCTTGAACCTGGTGCTATGGGACCGGATGGTTGAAGGGTAATGACTGTCCCCGAACCTGGTGGTGTGGGACCTGATGGCTGAGGGGTGATAATTGTTCCTGAACCTAGTGGTGTAGGACCTGATGGTTGTAGAGAAATAACTGTTCCTGAACCTCGTGGTATTGGACCTGATGGCTGAGGGGTGATAACTGTTCCTGAACCTGGTGGTGTGGGATCTGATGATAGAGGGGTGATAACTGTTTCTGAACCTGGTGGTGTGCGATTGATGGTTGACGGGTAATATCTGTCACTGAAACTGGTGGTGTGGGACCTGATGGCTGAGGAGAGATAACTTTTCTTGAAACTGGTGGTGTGGGACCTGATGGTTGAAGGGTAATAACTGTTCCTGAACCTGGTGGTGTGGGACCTGATGGTTGAGGGGTGATAATTGTTCCTGAACCCGGTGTTATGGGACCTGAAGGCTGAGGGGTAATAACGGTTCCTGAACCTGGTCGTGTGGGACCTGATGGTTGAGGTGTAATAACTGTTCTTGAACCTGGTGCTATGGGACCTGATGGTTGAAGGGTAATGACTGTCCCCGAACCTGGTGGTGTGGGACCTGATGGCTGAGGGGTGATAATTGTTCCTGAACCTAGTGGTGTAGGACCTGATGGTTGTAGAGAAATAACTGTTCCTGAACCTGGTGGTATTGGACCTGAAGGCTGAGGGGTAATAACGGTTCCTGAACCTGGTGGTATGGGACCTGATAGTTGAAGGGGAACAACTGTTCCTGATACTGATGGAGTGGGACCTGATGGTTGAGGTGTAATAACTGTTCTTGAACCTGGTGGTATGTGACCTGATGGTTGAAGGGTAATGACTGTTCCCGAACCTGGTGGTGTGGGACCTAATGGCTGAGGGGTGATAATTGTTCCTGAACCTGGTGGTGTACGACCTGATGGTTGAAGGGTTATAACTGTTCCTGAACCTGGTGGTGTGGGATGTGATGGTTGACGGGTAATAACTGTCCCGGAAACTGGTGGTGTGGGACCTGATGGCTGAGGGGAGATCACTTTTCTTGAACCTGGTGGTTTGGGACCTGATGGTTGAAGGGTAATAACAGTTCCTGAACCTGGTCGTGTGGGACCTGATGGTTGAGGTGTAATAACTGTTCTTGAACCTGGTGCTATGGGACCTGATGTTTGAAGGGTAATGACTGACCCCGAACCTGGTGGTGTGGGACCTGATGGCTGAGGGGTGATAATTGTTCCTGAAGCTGGTGGAGAAGGACCTGATGGTTGTAGGGTAATAACTGTTCCTGAACCTGGTGGTATTGGACCTGATGGCTGAGGGGTGATAACTGTTCCTGAACCTGGTGGTGTGGGATCTGATGATAGAGGGGTGATAACTGTTTCTGAACCTGGTGGTGTGGGACCAGATGGTTGAAGGGTGATAACTCTTCTTGAACCAGGTGATGTGGGACGTGATGGTTGACGGGTAATAACTGTTCCTGAACCTGGTGGTGTGGGACTTGATGGTTGAGGGGTGATAATTGTTCCTGAACCTGGTGTTATGGGACCTGAAGGCTGAGGGTTAATAACGGTTCCTGAACCTGGTGGTATGGGACCTGATGGTTGAAGGGGAACAACTGTTCCTGATACTGATGGTGTGGGATCTGACGGTTGAGGTGTAATAACTGTTCTTGAACCTGGTGCTATGGGACCTGATGGTTGAAGGGTAATGACTGTTCCTGATACTGATGGTGTGGGATCTGACGGTTGAGGTGTAATAACTGTTCTTGAACCTGGTGGTATGGGATTGATGTTTGAAGGGGAACAACTGTTCCTGATACTGATGGTGTGGGATCTGACGGTTGAGGTGTAATAACTGTTCCTGAACGTGGTGGTATTGGACCTGATGGCTAAGGGGTGATAACTGTTCCTGAACCTGGTGGTGTGGGAATCTGATGATAGAGGGGTGATAACTGTTTCTGAACCTGGTGGTGTGGGACCGGATGGTTGAAGGGTGATAACTCTTCCTGAACCTGGTGGTGTGGGATGTGATGGTTGACGGGTAATAACTGTCCCTGAAGCTTGTGGTGTGGGACCTGATGGCTGAGGGGCGATAAATTTTCTTGAACCTGGTGGTGTGGGACCTGATGGTTGAGGGGTAATAACTGTTCTGGAACCTGGTGGTATGGGACCTGATGGTTGAAGGGTAATAACTGTTCCTGAACCTGTTGGTGTGGGACCTGATGGTTGAGGGGTGATAATTGTTCCTGAACCTGGTGTTATGGGAACTGAAGGCTGAGGGGTAATAACGGTTCCTGAACCTGGTGGTATGGGACCTGATGGTTGAAGGGGAACAACTGTTCCTGATACTGATGGTGTGGGACCTGATGGTTGAGGGGTAATAACTGTTCTTGAACCTGGTGGTGTGGGACCTGATGGCTGAGGGGAGATAACTTTTCTTGAACCTGATGGTGTGGGACCTGATGGTTGAAGGGTAATAACTGTTCCTGAACCTGGTGGTATGGGACCTGATAGTTGAAGGGGAACAACTGTTCCTGATACTGATGGAGTGGGACCTGATGGTTGAGGTGTAATAACGGTTCCTGAACCTGGTGGTATGGGACCTGATGGTTGAAGGGTAATGACTGTTCCCGAAACTGGTGGTGTGGGACCTGATGGCTGAGGGGTGATAATTGTTCCTGAACCTGGTGGTGTAGGACCTGATGGTTGAAGGGTGATAACTGTTCCTGAACCTGGTGGTGTGGGACGTGATGGTTGACGGGTAATAACTGTCCCTGAAACTGGTGGTGTGGGACCTGATGGCTGAGGGGAGATCACTTTTCTTGAACCTGGGGGTGTGGGACCTGATGGTTGAAGGGTAATCAATGATCCTGAACCTGGTCGTGTGGGATCTGATGGTTGAGGTGTAATAACTGTCCCCGAACCTGGTGATGTGGGACCTGATGGCTGAGGGGTCAAAATTGTTCCTGAACCTGGTGGTGTAGGACCTGATGGTTGTAGGGTAATAACTGTTCCTGAACCTGGTGTTATGGGACCTGAAGGCTGAGGGGTAATAACGGTTCCTGAACCTGGTGGTATGGGACCTGATGGTTGAAGGGGAACAACTGTTCCTGATACTGATGGAGTGGGACCTGATGGTTGAGGTGTAATAACTGTTCTTGAACCTGGTGGTATGGGACCTGATGGTTGAAGGGTAATGACTGTTCCCGAACCTGTTGGTGTGGGACATGATGGCTGAGGGGTGATAATTGTTCCTGAACCTGGTGGTGTGGGATCTGATGATAGAGGGGTGATAACTGTTTCTGAACCTGGTGGTGTGGGATTGATGGTTGACGGGTAATATCTGTCACTGAAACTGGTGGTGTGGGACCTGATGGCTGAGGGGAGATAACTTTTCTTGAAACTGGTGGTGTGGGACCTGATGGTTGAAGGGTAATAACTGTTCCTGAACCTGGTGGTGTGGGACCTGATGGTTGAGGGGTGATAATTGTTCCTGAACCCGGTGTTATGGGACCTGAAGGCTGAGGGGTAATAACGGTTCCTGAACCTGGTGGTATGGGACCTGATAGTTGAAGGGGAACAACTGTTCCTGATACTGATGGAGTGGGACCTGATGGTTGAGGTGTAATAACTGTTATTGAACCTGGTGGTATGTGACCTGATGGTTGAATGGTA
This sequence comes from Hypanus sabinus, assembly GCF_030144855.1. NCBI lineage: Eukaryota > Metazoa > Chordata > Chondrichthyes > Myliobatiformes > Dasyatidae > Hypanus > Hypanus sabinus. The sequence continues at coordinate 3,717,429 of NC_082727.1, forward strand.
ATGACTGTTCCCGAACCTGGTGGTGTGGGACCTGATGGCTGAGGGCTGATAATTGTTCCTGAACCTGGTGGTGTACGACCTGATGATTGAAGGGTGATAACTGTTCCTGAACCTGGTGGTGTGGGACGTGATGGTTGACGGGTAATAACTGTCCCGGAAACTGGTGGTGTGGGACCTGATGGCTGAGGGGAGATCACTTTTCTTGAACCTGGTGGTTTGGGACATGATGGTTGAAGGGTAATAACAGTTCCTGAACCTGGTCGTGTGGGACCTGATGGTTGAGGTGTAATAACTGTTCTTGAACCTGGTGCTATGGGACCTGATGGTTGAAGGGTAATGACTGACCCCGAACCTGGTGGTGTGGGACCTGATGGCTGAGGGGTGATAATTGTTCCTGAAGCTGGTGGAGAAGGACCTGATGGTTGTACGGTAATAACTGTTCCTGAACCTAGTGGTATTGGACCTGATGGCTGAGGGGTGATAACTGTTCCTGAACCTGGTAGTGTGGGATCTGATGATAGAGGGGTGATAACTGTTTCTGAACCTGGTGGTGTGGGACCAGATGGTTGAAGGGTGATAACTCTTCCTGAACCAGGTGATGTGGGACGTGATGGTTGACGGGTAATAACTGTTCCTGAACCTGGTGGTGTGGGACTTGATGGTTGAGGGGTGATAATTGTTCCTGAACCTGGTGTTATGGGACCTGAAGGCTGAGGGTTAATAACGGTTCCTGATCCTGGTGGTATGGGACCTGATGGTTGAAGATGAACAACTGTTCCTGATACTGATGGTGTGGGATCTGACGGTTGAGGTGTAATAACTGTTCTTGAACCAGGTGCTATGGGACCTGATGGTTGAAGGGGAACAACTGTTCCTGATACTGATGGTGTGGGATCTGACGGATGAGGTGTAATAACTGTTCCTGAACGTGGTGGTATTGGACCTGATGGCTGAGGGGTGATAACTGTTCCTGAACCTGGTGGTGTGGGATCTGATGATAGAGGGGTGATAACTGTTTCTGAACCTGGTGGTGTGGGACCGGATGGTTGAAGGGTGATAACTCTTCCTGAACCTGGTGGTGTGGGATGTGATGGTTGACGGGTAATAACTGTCCCTGAAGCTTGTGGTGTGGGAACTGATGGCTGAGGGGCGATAACTTTTAATGAACCTGGTGGTGTGGGACCTGATGGTTGAGGGGTAATAACTGTTCTGGAACCTGGTGGTATGGGACCTGATGGTTGAAGGGTAATAACTGTTCCTGAACCTGGTGGTGTGGGACTTGATGGTTGAGGGGTGATAATTGTTCCTGAACCTGGTGTTATGGGACCTGAAGGCTGAGGGTTAATAACGGTTCCTGAACCTGGTGGTATGGGACCTGATGGTTGAAGGAGAACAACTGTTCCTGATACTGATGGTGTGGGATCTGACGGTTGAGGTGTAATAACTGTTCTTGAACCTGGTGCTATGGGACCTGATGGTTGAAGGGTAATGACTGTTCCTGATACTGATGGTGTGGGATCTGACGGTTGAGGTGTAATAACTGTTCTTGAACCTGGTGGTATGGGACCTGATGGTTGAAGGGGAACAACTGTTCCTGATACTGATGGTGTGGGATCTGACGGTTGAGGTGTAATAACTGTTCCTGAACGTGGTGGTATTGGACCTGATGGCTGAGGGGTCATAATTGTTCCTGAACCTGGTGGTGTAGGACCTGATGGTTGTAGGGTAATAACTGTTCCTGAACCTGGTGGTGTGGGATCTGATGATAGAGGGGTGATAACTGTTTCTGAACCTTGTGGTGTGGGACCTGATGGTTGAAGGGTGATAACTCTTCCTGAACCTGGTGTTATGGGACCTGAAGGCTGAGGGGTAATAACGGTTCCTGAACCTGGTGGTATGGGACCTGATAGTTGAAGGGGAACAACTGTTCCTGATACTGATGGAGTGGGACCTGATGGTTGAGGTGTAATAACTGTTATTGAACCTGGTGGTATGTGACCTGATGGTTGAATGGTAATGACTGTTCCCGAACCTGGTGGTGTGGGACCTGATGGCTGAGGGCTGATAATTGTTCCTGAACCTGGTGGTGTACGACCTGATGATTGAAGGGTGATAACTGTTCCTGAACCTGGTGGTGTGGGACGTGATGGTTGACGGGTAATAACTGTCCCGGAAACTGGTGGTGTGGGACCTGATGGCTGAGGGGAGATCACTTTTCTTGAACCTGGTGGTTTGGGACATGATGGTTGAAGGGTAATAACAGTTCCTGAACCTGGTCGTGTGGGACCTGATGGTTGAGGTGTAATAACTGTTCTTGAACCTGGTGCTATGGGACCTGATGGTTGAAGGGTAATGACTGACCCCGAACCTGGTGGTGTGGGACCTGATGGCTGAGGGGTGATAATTGTTCCTGAAGCTGGTGGAGAAGGACCTGATGGTTGTACGGTAATAACTGTTCCTGAACCTAGTGGTATTGGACCTGATGGCTGAGGGGTGATAACTGTTCCTGAACCTGGTAGTGTGGGATCTGATGATAGAGGGGTGATAACTGTTTCTGAACCTGGTGGTGTGGGACCAGATGGTTGAAGGGTGATAACTCTTCCTGAACCAGGTGATGTGGGACGTGATGGTTGACGGGTAATAACTGTTCCTGAACCTGGTGGTGTGGGACTTGATGGTTGAGGGGTGATAATTGTTCCTGAACCTGGTGTTATGGGACCTGAAGGCTGAGGGTTAATAACGGTTCCTGATCCTGGTGGTATGGGACCTGATGGTTGAAGATGAACAACTGTTCCTGATACTGATGGTGTGGGATCTGACGGTTGAGGTGTAATAACTGTTCTTGAACCAGGTGCTATGGGACCTGATGGTTGAAGGGGAACAACTGTTCCTGATACTGATGGTGTGGGATCTGACGGATGAGGTGTAATAACTGTTCCTGAACGTGGTGGTATTGGACCTGATGGCTGAGGGGTGATAACTGTTCCTGAACCTGGTGGTGTGGGATCTGATGATAGAGGGGTGATAACTGTTTCTGAACCTGGTGGTGTGGGACCGGATGGTTGAAGGGTGATAACTCTTCCTGAACCTGGTGGTGTGGGATGTGATGGTTGACGGGTAATAACTGTCCCTGAAGCTTGTGGTGTGGGAACTGATGGCTGAGGGGCGATAACTTTTAATGAACCTGGTGGTGTGGGACCTGATGGTTGAGGGGTAATAACTGTTCTGGAACCTGGTGGTATGGGACCTGATGGTTGAAGGGTAATAACTGTTCCTGAACCTGGTGGTGTGGGACTTGATGGTTGAGGGGTGATAATTGTTCCTGAACCTGGTGTTATGGGACCTGAAGGCTGAGGGTTAATAACGGTTCCTGAACCTGGTGGTATGGGACCTGATGGTTGAAGGAGAACAACTGTTCCTGATACTGATGGTGTGGGATCTGACGGTTGAGGTGTAATAACTGTTCTTGAACCTGGTGCTATGGGACCTGATGGTTGAAGGGTAATGACTGTTCCTGATACTGATGGTGTGGGATCTGACGGTTGAGGTGTAATAACTGTTCTTGAACCTGGTGGTATGGGACCTGATGGTTGAAGGGGAACAACTGTTCCTGATACTGATGGTGTGGGATCTGACGGTTGAGGTGTAATAACTGTTCCTGAACGTGGTGGTATTGGACCTGATGGCTGAGGGGTCATAATTGTTCCTGAACCTGGTGGTGTAGGACCTGATGGTTGTAGGGTAATAACTGTTCCTGAACCTGGTGGTGTGGGATCTGATGATAGAGGGGTGATAACTGTTTCTGAACCTTGTGGTGTGGGACCTGATGGTTGAAGGGTGATAACTCTTCCTGAACCTGGTGGTGTGGGACCTGATGGTTGAGGGGTGATAATTGTTCCTGAACCTGGTGGTGTAGGACCTGATGGTTGTAGGGTAATAACTGTTCCTGAACCTGGTAGTATTGGACCTGATGGCTGAGGGGTGATAACTGTTCCTGAAACTGGTGTTGTGGGATCTGATGATAGAGGGGTGATAACTGTTTCTGAACCTGGTGGTGTGGCACCTGATGGTTGAAGGGTGATAACTCTTCCTGAACCAGGTGGTGTGGGACGTGATGGTTGAGGGGTGATAATTGTTCCTGAACCTGGTGTTATGGGACCTGAAGGCTGAGGGGTAATAACGGTTCCTGAACCTGGTGGTATGGGACCTGATGGTTGAAGGGGAACAACTGTTCCTGATACTGATGGTGTGGGACCTGATGGTTGAGGTGTAATAACTGTTCTTGAACCTGGTGGTATGGGACCTGATGGTTGAAGGGTAATGACTGTTCCCGAACCTGTTGGTGTGGGACATGATGGCTGAGGGGTGATAATTGTTCCTGAACCTGGTGGTGTGGGATCTGATGATAGACGGGTGATAACTGTTTCTGAACCTGGTGGTGTGGGATTGATGGTTGACGGGTAATATCTGTCACTGAAACTGGTGGTGTGGGACCTGATGGCTGAGGGGAGATAACTTTTCTTGAAACTGGTGGTGTGGGACCTGATGGTTGAAGGGTAATAACTGTTCCTGAAACTGGTGGTGTGGGACCTGATGGTTGAGGGGTGATAATTGTTCCTGAACCCGGTGTTATGGGACCTGAAGGCTGAGGGGTAATAACGGTTCCTGAACCTGGTGGTATGGGACCTGATAGTTGAAGGGGAACAACTGTTCCTGATACTGATGGAGTGGGACCTGATGGTTGAGGTGTAATAACTGTTCTTGAACCTGGTGGTATGTGACCTGATGGTTGAAGGGTAATGACTGTTCCCGAACCTGGTGGTGTGGGACCTGATGGCTGAGGGGTGATAATTGTTCCTGAACCTGGTGGTGTACGACCTGATGGTTGAAGGGTGATAACTGTTCCTGAACCTGATGGTGTGGGACGTGATGGTTGACGGGTAATAACTGTCCCGGAAACTGGTGGTGTGGGACCTGATGGCTGAGGGGAGATCACTTTTCTTGAACCTGGTGGTTTGGGACATGATGGTTGAAGGGTAATAACAGTTCCTGAACCTGGTGGTGTGGGACCTGATGGTTGAGGTGTAATAACTGTTCTTGAACCTGGTGCTATGGGACCTGATGGTTGAAGGGTAATGACTGACCCCGAACCTGGTGGTGTGGGACCTGATGGCTGAGGGGTGATAATTGTTCCTGAAGCTGGTGGAGTAGGACCTGATGGTTGTAGGGTAATAACTGTTCCTGAACCTGGTGGTATTGGACCTGATGGCTGAGGGGTGATAACTGTTCCTGAACCTGGTGGTGTGGGATCTGATGATAGAGGGGTGATAACTGTTTCTGAACCTGGTGGTGTGGGACCAGATGGTTGAAGGGTGATAACTCTTCCTGAACCAGGTGATGTGCGACGTGATGGTTGACGGGTAATAACTGTTCCTGAACCTGGTGGTGTGGGACTTGATGGTTGAGGGGTGATAATTGTTCCTGAACCTGGTGTTATGGGACCTGAAGGCTGAGGGTTAATAACGGTTCCTGAACCTGGTGGTATGGGCCATGATGGTTGAAGGGGAACAACTGTTCCTGATACTGATGGTGTGGGATCTGACGGTTGAGGTGTAATAACTGTTCTTGAACCTGGTGGTATGGGACCTGATGGTTGAAGGGGAACAACTGTTCCTGATACTGATGGTGTGGGATCTGACGGTTGAGGTGTAATAACTGTTCCTGAACGTGGTGGTATTGGACCTGATGGCTGAGGGGTGATAACTGTTCCTGAACCTGGTGGTGTGGGATCTGATGATAGAGGGGTGATAACTGTTTCTGAACCTGGTGGTGTGGGACCGGATGGTTGAAGGGTGATAACTCTGCCTGAACCTGGTGGTGTGGGATGTGATGGTTGACGGGTAATAACTGTCCCTGAAGCTTGTGGTGTGGGACCTGATGGCTGAGGGGTGATAACTTTTCTTGAACCTGGTGGTGTGGGACCTGATGGTTGAGGGGTAATAACTGTACTGGAACCTGGTGGTATGGGACCTGATGGTTGAAGGGTAATAACTGTTCCTGAACCTGTTGGTGTGGGACCTGATGGTTGAGGGGTGATAATTGTTCCTGAACCTGGTGTTATGGGACCTGAAGGCTGAGGGGTAATAACGGTTCCTGAACCTGGTGGTATGGGACCTGATGGTTGAAGGGGAACAACTGTTCCTGATACTGATGGTGTGGGACCTGATGGTTGAGGGGTAATAACTGTTCTTGAACCTGGTGGTGTGGGACCTGATGGCTGAAGGGTAATAACTGTTCCTGAACCTGGTGGTATGGGACCTGATAGTTGAAGGGGAACAACTGATCCTGATACTGATGGAGTGGGACCTGATGGTTGAGGTGTAATAACGGTTCCTGAACCTGGTGGTATGGGACCTGATAGTTGAAGGGGAACAACTGTTCCTGATACTGATGGAGTGTGACCTGATGGTTGAGGTGTAATAACGGTTCCTGAACCTGGTGGTATGGGACCTGATGGTGGAAGGGGAACAACTGTTCCTGATACTGATGGTGTGGGACCTGATGGTTGAGGTGTAATGACTGTTCCCGAAACTGGTGGTGTGGGACCTGATGGCTGAGGGGTGATAATTGTTCCTGAACCTGGTGGTGTAGGACCTGATGGTTGAAGGGTGATAACTGTTCCTGAACCTGGTGGTGTGGGACGTGATGGTTGACGGTTAATAACTGTCCCTGAAACTGGTGGTGTGGGACCTGATGGCTGAGGGGAGATCACTTTTCTTGAACCTGGGGGTGTGGGACCTGATGGTTGAAGGGTAATCAATGATCCTGAATCTGGTCGTGTGGGATCTGATGGTTGAGGTGTAATAACTGTCCCCGAACCTGGTGATGTGGGACCTGATGGCTGAGGGGTCAAAATTGTTCCTGAACCTGGTGGAGTAGGACCTGATGGTTGTAGGGTAATAACTGTTCCTGAACCTGGTGGTGTGGGATCTGATGATAGAGGGGTGATAACTGTTTCTGAACCTTGTGGTGTGGGACCTGATGGTTGAAGGGTGATAACTCTTCCTGAACCTGGTGGTGTGGGACCTGATGGTTGAGGGGTGATAATTGTTCCTGAACCTGGTGGTGTAGGACCTGATGGTTGTAGGGTAATAACTGTTCCTGAACCTGGTAGTATTGGACCTGATGGCTGAGGGGTGATAACTTTTCCTGAAACTGGTGTTGTGGGATCTGATGATAGAGGGGTGATAACTGTTTCTGAACCTGGTGGTGTGGCACCTGATGGTTGAAGGGTGATAACTCTTCCTGAACCAGGTGGTGTGGGACGTGATGGTTGAGGGGTGATAATTGTTCCTGAACCTGGTGTTATGGGACCTGAAGGCTGAGGGGTAATAACGGTTCCTGAACCTGGTGGTATGGGACCTGATGGTTGAAGCGGAACAACTGTTCCTGATACTGATGGTGTGGGACCTGATGGTTGAGGTGTAATAACTGTTCTTGAACATGGTGGTATGGGACCTGTTGGTTGAAGGGTAATGACTGTTCCCGAACCTGTTGGTGTGGGACATGATGGCTGAGGGGTGATAATTGTTCCTGAACCTGGTGGTGTGGGATCTGATGATAGAGGGGTGATAACTGTTTCTGAACCTGGTGGTGTGGGATTGATGGTTGACGGGTAATATCTGTCACTGAAACTGGTGGTGTGGGACCTGATGGCTGAGGGGAGATAACTTTTCTTGAAACTGGTGGTGTGGGACCTGATGGTTGAAGGGTAATAACTGTTCCTGAACCTGGTGGTGTGGGACCTGATGGTTGAGGGGTGATAATTGTTCCTGAACCCGGTGTTATGGGACCTGAAGGCTGAGGGGTAATAACGGTTCCTGAACCTGGTGGTATGGGACCTGATAGTTGAAGGGGAACAACTGTTCCTGATACTGATGGAGTGGGACCTGATGGTTGAGGTGTAATAACTGTTCTTGAACCTGGTGGTATGTGACCTGATGGTTGAAGGGTAATGACTGTTCCCGAACCTGGTGGTGTGGGACCTGATGGCTGAGGGGTGATAATTGTTCCTAAACCTGGTGGTGTACGACCAGATGGTTGAAGGGTGATAACTGTTCCTGAACCTGGTGGTGTGGGACGTGATGTTTGACGGGTAATAACTGTCCCGGAAACTGGTGGTGTGGGACCTGATGGCTGAGGGGAGATCACTTTTCTTGAACCTGGTGGTTTGGGACATGATGGTTGAAGGGTAATAACAGTTCCTGAACCTGGTCGTGTGGGACCTGATGGTTGAGGTGTAATAACTGTTCTTGAACCTGGTGCTATGGGACCTGATGGTTGAAGGGTAATGACTGACCCCGAACCTGGTGGTGTGGGACCTGATGGCTGAGGGGTGATAATTGTTCCTGAAGCTGGTGGAGTAGGACCTGATGGTTGTAGGGTAATAACTGTTCCTGAACCTGGTGGTATTGGACCTGATGGCTGAGGGGTGATAACTGTTCCTGAACCTGGTGGTGTGGGATCTGATGATAGAGGGGTGATAACTGTTTCTGAACCTGGTGGTGTGGGACCAGATGGTTGAAGGGTGATAACTCTTCCTGAACCAGGTGATGTGGGACGTGATGGTTGACGGGTAATAACTGTTCCTGAACCTGGTGGTGTGGGACTTGATGGTTGAGGGGTGATAATTGTTCCTGAACCTGGTGTTATGGGACCTGAAGGCTGAGGGTTAATAACGGTTCCTGAACCTGGTGGTATGGGACCTGATGGTTGAAGGGGAACAACTGTTCCTGATACTGATGGGGTGGGATCTGACGGTTGAGGTGTAATAACTGTTCCTGAACGTGGTGGTATTGGACCTGATGGCTGAGGGGTGATAACTGTTCCTGAACCTGGTGGTGTGGGATCTGATGATAGAGGGGTGATAACTGTTTCTGAACCTGGTGGTGTGGGATCGGATGGTTGAAGGGTGATAACTCTTCCTGAACCTGGTGGTGTGGGATGTGATGGTTGACGGGTAATAACTGTCCCTGAAGCTTGTGGTGTGGGACCTGATGGCTGAGGGGCGATAACTTTTCTTGAACCTGGTGGTGTGGGACCTGATGGTTGAGGGGTAATAACTGTTCTGGAACCTGGTGGTATGGGACCTGATGGTTGAAGGGTAATAACTGTTCCTGAACCTGTTGGTGTGGGACCTGATGGTTGAGGGGTGATAATTGTTCCTGAACCTGGTGTTATGGGACCTGAAGGCTGAGGGGTAATAACGGTTCCTGAACCTGGTGGTATGGGACCTGATGGTTGAAGGGGAACAACTGTTCCTGATACTGATGGTGTGGGACCTGATGGTTGAGGGGTAATAACTGTTCTTGAACCTGGTGGTGTGGGACCTGATGGCTGAAGGGTAATAACTGTTCCTGAACCTGGTGGTATGGGACCTGATAGTTGAAGGGGAACAACTGTTCCTGATACTGATGGAGTGGGACCTGATGGTTGAGGTGTAATAACGGTTCCTGAACCTGGTGGTATGGGACCTGATGGTGGAAGGGGAACAACTGTTCCTGATACTGATGGTGTGGGACCTGATGGTTGAGGTGTAATAACTGTTCTTGAACCTGGTGGTATGGGACCTGATGGTTGAAGGGTAATGACTGTTCCCGAAACTGGTGGTGTGGGACCTGATGGCTGAGGGGTGATAATTGTTCCTGAACCTGGTGGTGTAGGACCTGATGGTTGAAGGGTGATAACTGTTCCTGAACCTGGTGGTGTGGGACGTGATGGTTGACGGGTAATAACTGTCCCTGAAACTGGTGGTGTGGGACCTGATGTCTGAGGGGAGATCACTTTTCTTGAACCTGGGGGTGTGGGACCTGATGGTTGAAGGTTAATCAATGATCCTGAACCTGGTCGTGTGGGATCTGATGGTTGAGGTGTAATAACTGTCCCCGAACCTGGTGATGTGGGACCTGATGGCTGAGGGGTCATAATTGTTCCTGAACCTGGTGGTGTAGGACCTGATGGTTGTAGGGTAATAACTGTTCCTGAACCTGGTGGTGTGGGATCTGATGATAGAGGGGTGATAACTGTTTCTGAACCTTGTGGTGTGGGACCTGATGGTTGAAGGGTGATAACTCTTCCTGAACCTGGTGGTGTGGGACCTGATGGTTGAGGGGTGATAATTGTTCCTGAACCTGGTGGTGTAGGACCTGATGGTTGTAGGGTAATAACTGTTCCTGAACCTGGTAGTATTGGACCTGATGGCTGAGGGGTGATAACTGTTCCTGAAACTGGTGTTGTGGGATCTGATGATAGAGGGGTGATAACTGTTTCTGAACCTGGTGGTGTGGCACCTGATGGTTGAAGGGTGATAACTCTTCCTGAACCAGGTGGTGTGGGACGTGATGGTTGAGGGGTGATAATTGTTCCTGAACCTGGTGTTATGGGACCTGAAGGCTGAGGGGTAATAACGGTTCCTGAACCTGGTGGTATGGGACCTGATGGTTGAAGGGGAACAACTGTTCCTGATACTGATGGTGTGGGACCTGATGGTTGAGGTGTAATAACTGTTCTTGAACCTGGTGGTATGGGACCTGATGGTTGAAGGGTAATGACTGTTCCCGAACCTGTTGGTGTGGGACATGATGGCTGAGGGGTGATAATTGTTCCTGAACCTGGTGGTGTGGGATCTGATGATAGACGGGTGATAACTGTTTCTGAACCTGGTGGTGTGGGATTGATGGTTGACGGGTAATATCTGTCACTGAAACTGGTGGTGTGGGACCTGATGGCTGAGGGGAGATAACTTTTCTTGAAACTGGTGGTGTGGGACCTGATGGTTGAAGGGTAATAACTGTTCCTGAACCTGGTGGTGTGGGACCTGATGGTTGAGGGGTGATAATTGTTCCTGAACCCGGTGTTATGGGACCTGAAGGCTGAGGGGTAATAACGGTTCCTGAACCTGGTGGTATGGGACCTGATAGTTGAAGGGGAACAACTGTTCCTGATACTGATGGAGTGGGACCTGATGGTTGAGGTGTAATAACTGTTCTTGAACCTGGTGGTATGTGACCTGATGGTTGAAGGGTAATGACTGTTCCCGAACCTGGTGGTGTGGGACCTGATGGCTGAGGGGTGATAATTGTTCCTGAACCTGGTGGTGTACGACCTGATGGTTGAAGGGTGATAACTGTTCCTGAACCTGATGGTGTGGGACGTGATGGTTGACGGGTAATAACTGTCCCGGAAACTGGTGGTGTGGGACCTGATGGCTGAGGGGAGATCACTTTTCTTGAACCTGGTGGTTTGGGACATGATGGTTGAAGGGTAATAACAGTTCCTGAACCTGGTGGTGTGGGACCTGATGGTTGAGGTGTAATAACTGTTCTTGAACCTGGTGCTATGGGACCTGATGGTTGAAGGGTAATGACTGACCCCGAACCTGGTGGTGTGGGACCTGATGGCTGAGGGGTGATAATTGTTCCTGAAGCTGGTGGAGTAGGACCTGATGGTTGTAGGGTAATAACTGTTCCTGAACCTGGTGGTATTGGACCTGATGGCTGAGGGGTGATAACTGTTCCTGAACCTGGTGGTGTGGGATCTGATGATAGAGGGGTGATAACTGTTTCTGAACCTGGTGGTGTGGGACCAGATGGTTGAAGGGTGATAACTCTTCCTGAACCAGGTGATGTGCGACGTGATGGTTGACGGGTAATAACTGTTCCTGAACCTGGTGGTGTGGGACTTGATGGTTGAGGTGTGATAATTGTTCCTGAACCTGGTGTTATGGGACCTGAAGGCTGAGGGTTAATAACGGTTCCTGAACCTGGTGGTATGGGCCATGATGGTTGAAGGGGAACAACTGTTCCTGATACTGATGGTGTGGGATCTGACGGTTGAGGTGTAATAACTGTTCTTGAACCTGGTGGTATGGGACCTGATGGTTGAAGGGGAACAACTGTTCCTGATACTGATGGTGTGGGATCTGACGGTTGAGGTGTAATAACTGTTCCTGAACGTGGTGGTATTGGACCTGATGGCTGAGGGGTGATAACTGTTCCTGAACCTGGTGGTGTGGGATCTGATGATAGAGGGGTGATAACTGTTTCTGAACCTGGTGGTGTGGGACCGGATGGTTGAAGGGTGATAACTCTGCCTGAACCTGGTGGTGTGGGATGTGATGGTTGACGGGTAATAACTGTCCCTGAAGCTTGTGGTGTGGGACCTGATGGCTGAGGGGTGATAACTTTTCTTGAACCTGGTGGTGTGGGACCTGATGGTTGAGGGGTAATAACTGTACTGGAACCTGGTGGTATGGGACCTGATGGTTGAAGGGTAATAACTGTTCCTGAACCTGTTGGTGTGGGACCTGATGGTTGAGGGGTGATAATTGTTCCTGAACCTGGTGTTATGGGACCTGAAGGCTGAGGGGTAATAACGGTTCCTGAACCTGGTGGTATGGGACCTGATGGTTGAAGGGGAACAACTGTTCCTGATACTGATGGTGTGGGACCTGATGGTTGAGGGGTAATAACTGTTCTTGAACCTGGTGGTGTGGGACCTGATGGCTGAAGGGTAATAACTGTTCCTGAACCTGGTGGTATGGGACCTGATAGTTGAAGGGGAACAACTGATCCTGATACTGATGGAGTGGGACCTGATGGTTGAGGTGTAATAACGGTTCCTGAACCTGGTGGTATGGGACCTGATGGTGGAAGGGGAACAACTGTTCCTGATACTGATGGTGTGGGACCTGATGGTTGAGGTGTAATAACTGTTCTTGAACCTGGTGGTATGGGACCTGATGGTTGAAGGGTAATGACTGTTCCCGAAACTGGTGGTGTGGGACCTGATGGCTGAGGGGTGATAATTGTTCCTGAACCTGGTGGTGTAGGACCTGATGGTTGAAGGGTGATAACTGTTCCTGAACCTGGTGGTGTGGGACGTGATGGTTGACGGGTAATAACTGTCCCTGAAACTGGTCGTGTGGGACCTGATGGCTGAGGGGAGATCACTTTTCTTGAACCTGGGGGTGTGGGACCTGATGGTTGAAGGGTAATCAATGATCCTGAACCTGGTCATGTGGGATCTGATGGTTGAGGTGTAATAACTGTCCCCGAACCTGGTGATGTGGGACCTGATGGCTGAGGGGTCATAATTGTTCCTGAACCTGGTGGTGTAGGACCTGATGGTTGTAGGGTAATAACTGTTCCTGAACCTGGTGGTGTGGGATCTGATGATAGAGGGGTGATAACTGTTTCTGAACCTTGTGGTGTGGGACCTGATGGTTGAAGGGTGATAACTCTTCCTGAACCTGGTGGTGTGGGACTTGATGGTTGAAGGGTAATAACTGTTCCTGATACTGATGGTGTGGGACCTGATGGTTGAGGGGTGATAACTGTTCCTGAACCTGGTGGTGTGGGATCTGATGGTTGAGGGGTGATAACTGTTTCTGAACCTGGTGGTGTGGGACCTGATGGTTGAAGCGTGATAACTATTCCTAAACCTGGTATTGTGGGACCTGATGGTTGAGGGGTAATAACTGTTCCTGAGACGGGTGGTGTGGGACCTCATGGTTGACGAGTAATAACGGTTCCTGAAACTGGTGGTGTGGGACGTGATAGCTGAGGGGAGAAAACTTGTTCTTGAACCTGGTGGTGTGGGACCTGATGGCTGAGGGGTAATAACTGTTCCTGAACATGGTGGTGTGGGACGTGATGGTTGACGGGTAATAACTGTTCCTGAACCTGGTGGTATGGGACCTGATGGTTGAGGTGTAATAACTGTTCTTGAACCTGGTGCTATGGGACCTGATGGTTGAAGGGTAATGACTGACCCCGAACCTGGTGGTGTGGGACCTGATGGCTGAGGGGTGATAATTGTTCCTGAAGCTGGTGGAGTAGGACCTGATGGTTGTAGGGTAATAACTGTTCCTGAACCTGGTGGTATTGGACCTGATGGCTGAGGGGTGATAACTGTTCCTGAACCTGGTGGTGTGGGATCTGATGATAGAGGGGTGATAACTGTTTCTGAACCTGGTGGTGTGGGACCAGATGGTTGAAGGGTGATAACTCTTCCTGAACCAGGTGATGTGCGACGTGATGGTTGACGGGTAATAACTGTTCCTGAACCTGGTGGTGTGGGACTTGATGGTTGAGGGGTGATAATTGTTCCTGAACCTGGTGTTATGGGACCTGAAGGCTGAGGGTTAATAACGGTTCCTGAACCTGGTGGTATGGGCCATGATGGTTGAAGGGGAACAACTGTTCCTGATACTGATGGTGTGGGATCTGACGGTTGAGGTGTAATAACTGTTCTTGAACCTGGTGGTATGGGACCTGATGGTTGAAGGGGAACAACTGTTCCTGATACTGATGGTGTGGGATCTGACGGTTGAGGTGTAATAACTGTTCCTGAACGTGGTGGTATTGGACCTGATGGCTGAGGGGTGATAACTGTTCCTGAACCTGGTGGTGTGGGATCTGATGATAGATGGGTGATAACTGTTTCTGAACCTGGTGGTGTGGGACCGGATGGTTGAAGGGTGATAACTCTTCCTGAACCTGGTGGTGTGGGATGTGATGGTTGACGGGTAATAACTGTCCCTGAAGCTTGTGGTGTGGGACCTGATGGCTGAGGGGCGATAACTTTTCTTGAACCTGGTGGTGTGGGACCTGATGGTTGAGGGGTAATAACTGTTCTGGAACCTGGTGGTATGGGACCTGATGGTTGAAGGGTAATAACTGTTCCTGAACCTGTTGGTGTGGGACCTGATGGTTGAGGGGTGATAATTGTTCCTGAACCTGGTGTTATGGGACCTGAAGGCTGAGGGGTAATAACGGTTCCTGAACCTGGTG